>NC_134178.1:21621127-24121127 GCF_964188355.1 Buteo buteo | reverse complement strand
AGTATGAAATCCTCTCACAAGTAAATGAAAGGAAAGGAGAATAACTAGAATCACTAGAATTCAGCAAATAAGTAGCAGTCTGAGTTGTAAAAAGGTGATTTTTATCTTGCCAGAGAATCTGAATCCACAGAATTCACTTCTCAGTGCCTGAAGTAACATAGCCTTTTTCAGGCTGCCATTTATGATGCTTTGCAGAATTAAACACAGTGAAAACCAACCAAGAGGAAGGGATGGTTGTTTAAAGACAGGGATGGTCTGTAAGATCAGCTTTCCCTGACAAAGACGACCTTGGAATGACAGAGTTGGGAACTCATTCATGTAGGTTATTGGAAAGCAAAAACTAGACCTCTGTAAATTGATGTTAATGAGGGATTAAATCAAAAGACTTATGTTTTCTATATGTTGTGGTGAAATACAGACTCAGTTGATACTGAGAAATTTACCACGTGGATGGAGTTCGTTGAGGAGAAGGCTCTGTCTTCACATGGAAACCTGATGAAATTTGCAAATATTCTTGGAAATCCCAAATCTTCAAAATGTAATATAAAGTAAAAGTGAAGTAAATGCTTGTCCTTAGAATTGCCTTTTATTTCTTTTAGCATCCTGGGGAGCTATCTTCAAGTGATACATATTGCACTTGTCATAAATGGCACGTAGTGTGTACTTGGTGTGTTTCTTCAGCTTTTGTCTACAGTTCTCATTCACTAGTGCAAGCAAGGGAAGAGGATGGGAAGAAGCCTATTGCACCCAGCCCCCAGCTTGCACTGTCCCTTTTATACAAGGAAAATGTTATGTTTTCCCTAGCTTCACAGAGTGGGCACCAGGATAAAATCTGTGCTTGTCAGCTCTGTTTGGTTTGTAGCAATGCCAGCACTACCAGAAGGGCATTCACGCCATCGTGCTTCAGTTACCCTAACTGAATACCTAAACTGGGTGGTTAGTCTCTGTATGCTTCCTCTGTTTTTGATAGAGAAGCTTTTCCAAAGTCAGTCTGAGCATCCTTCTTTTGACTCTCCCTTTTAGAGTAGTCTTTTTTTTTCGTTGACTGTGTAGGCACCCTGAAGTCACAGTATTATGACTTCCCTGAAACTGTGGCACTGAGACTTTCTCAGCTTACCTCCCTTCAATGAATGTTGCCAGCTTTTCTGCCAAATTATATGATGGTGATGTCTAATATTTAATATTGGCCATATTCTAATAAGGCATTATCTGCAGTAGGTGTAAGATATTTCATCTCTGATTTCTGTGATTGGGAGGTTTTAATGATGCCCTAGTTATTTTCTGCTTTTAAGCAGTAATTCTACAAAGTAAATGTATTTAACTTAACCAGTTCTGATTGGTCTGGGTGAGTCTTACATGAGGAGACAGTCATCAAAACAGAAAAACCCTTTTATTTTAATTTTTTCTATTGATAACTCAGGATTATATACTGTTTTGAAAGATGAGGAGACTATACAAAAAATTTTCAGTATACTTTCAATAATACTGCCTATCTGGTGACCATTAGAGTAATGCAATTTTGTGTACTTGCTGTAACTTTAGTATGATATTGAAAACTAGTTCCTTTGGGTCTGCTGTGTAAATATACTTTCTAAAAAACCCAATATCAACAGAAACTAAAGTTACATGTTTAAATTTGCTAAATAGTGATGAATTGAGGAATTTTTCTAATTTGAGAAGTCATGAGTGTCTCAGCCTTGTACCTCCAGCCAAGTTATATTTGATTGTTGGTAAAGGAAAAAAAGATAAGAAAAAAAGCTGTTCTAAGACTAAGCATGAACATAATAATGAAGAAACAATGCAATGTAGTCAACCAGGCATGAAAAATCATCTGTTGAAGCTAAGAGGCCATGTGTCTCATCAGCTGGATTTTAATAATGCCTGGCAGAAGTGCTTGTACTTGTATAGCAATTGTTTTAATATCTAATTGAGTTTCAATCTGAAATATGACAGTCTGTCTTGAATCATGAAGAGAACATTTCCTGTGATGCAATGTCTAAGCATTTCTTTACGTACTAAACTGAGTCTAGAAAATTGATAATACTTGTGTTTTCAGATTCCAGGAGCCTTCTAATTATGCATAACTAAAGCTGTATCCTGTGCAGTTTTACTATTGTTAACTGTTTCCTCTTTCTGTCTTTATAATTAATCTTGTTTACCATATTCACTTGATGCAGCTTGTTCCTTTTTTTTTTTTTTTTTTAATACTGTAATCTGTTTGCATTGGGCACTTTCATTTGCTTTGTGGTTAGCAGAATACCTAGTAGAATATGCCCTAGTTCTGCTTGGGGAGTCTAACTACAACAGCAATGTAGACTTTAAGCATAAATGTGACTCCAAAGCTGACATACCGTTACCCTTACACGGTCAGGAGTACAAGATAATCATAACTGAAGGTTAGAAAAAAAGACAAGTTTAAAAAAAGCTTAAATTTTTACTTAGCATACATACTGAAATAGATGTAATACACAAAATGTAGCCTTGGCTTGAAATGGGCTTTTTAAATTTTATTTTTCATGATCGATTGGTATGTGAAGCTGGAGCTTTTCAGGAAAAGTCTGGGATTATGAGTGCATCAGCCTCTGCTTTTAGCACAGCAATGAGGTTATCAATAATGCATTGGAGATCTCAGAATCCTTGAACATAGGGAAATCACAGCTGGTCTGGGTTTATTGTCAAAATTGCAGATTTGCGCCAAGAGGTCATGACAACTGCATGTCAGACGGTCACACACACGCACACAGACATGTCTTGGGGGAATGAGGGGAATAATACCTGAAGAATTGCCACTGCCCATGTTATTTAGAAACTCTTCATATGTTTCTCTAGTACAGCTTTAAAAGCAGCATATTTAATGCTGCTTGCAGTGGCCTTTTGACATTTTGGCCTTTCCCAGTGTTATAAGTTTTATTGTTTTCCTGACAAGTTTATTCATATACTAACAGCTTGCTTGGCAGCAATGTTCAAATTCAATACTTAGGCTTTCTGGTCACGGTGATGGCTGGCAGTAATAGAGAGGGAGAATAAGTGAGTGTGGAAATGCAAAGCTGTCTCTTGTTACATTTTATCGATCTCATTCTGGTGTCATTCAATTAAGACAGAAATGTGATGGATAGTGTCTGCATAGATTCCTGCTTTGCTTTCTAGCCATTCTATATAAAGCTTTTTGGGGGAGGGAGGTGGAAAGGGAGGGCGAGAGGAGGACGGGGTAGCAAATCAAAGATACAGTGTGATTTGAATTACAGATCAAACTTATCTTTAAAAAAAATCATTATTCTAAAGCTACGTTGAAAAGCAATATTAGCAGAGCTGGCATTCTGTGTTGTCTTGCTAATAAGTATCCATAAATGTCCGGCCCATTGTTCATTGTAGTAATGGGGGTTTTTTGGTCCAGATCTTGTCTGTGATTTATGAATAAACACTCAATTTTTCTGAATTTAGAACACAGTTAGAAAGGGCGCAAGGAATGAAAGGACTTACTTGCCTAAGAGACTTGCCTGCATGCTCTAGGGCAGTAATTCCAGATAAACATCTGAAGATAAGAGTTGTTCATTTCAGTCTGTTGTATACTTTAAATCTGGCCAAAAAAAAAAAAAAGATTGAGCAGTTCTTCAATGTAATACAAAAATGCAGAGATTAGCTCCATAGGCTTAAGTAGACCTACATTAATTCACAACTGAGCCTCTCGCCCAGTCTTCAGGCTGTGGTAATTTCAGAACTAATGAATTACTTTCAATCTAACTCTCAGTTTTCTGCCTAAAATGTGAACGAGACAGTCCTAGAATGCATTGGTGATTTCCAGAAGTGTTTTTTTGTCATCAGACCTGGGGCAGGCTCCTTAGTCAGACAGAAGTCCCGTGGGAGAAAAACCTTGGTAACTCTCACCTCCTGGTTTTCCTTCCCATCTTCTTGGGCTTAGAGGCAGTGGGGCTGTATGTCCAGACCTCCTGTGTTCCCAGGGAACTTTCAGGGGAAGGGTTTGCAACTCAAAAGGCAATGTCTAGGGCAGGTTTGGGATTCTTTGCTGAAATGAGGTTACCTAGGAAAAAGCCAATTTGCCCGAACCAAAGTACTTCACAGATGTATATTGGCTATTACAAGTATCATAAACAAAAAAACAACCAAACAAACAAAAAAAGAAAACCAATTAGATTCCCACCAGCTGGCTTGATGAGCTTCTGGGAAACCTGGATTTCCAAGGTCTGCAGCTGTGCCACATGCAGTGTGTAAGGTTGGTACTCCTGGCTTTCCAGGCTCCTGACTTTGGGGCTGGTGACAATGTTCCACCCTTCGCGGCTTGGCTGTGGCTCCCTTGGGGCTTTGATGTTTAGGACTGTATTTTCCTTGCAACTGCTGTTATTGAAGCCACAGTTACAGCTGTGGGAGGCATTAATTACTCTGAGAGATAATGAAGTTTTAAGATTTTTAAGTTTTAAAGTAATTAAGTCACATTTTAAATGTGATGAAGCTAAAATCTTAGAAACTAAAGAGCACATTTCTAGCCCTGTTACTCATTCAGATAAGTAATCTGAGCGCTCCTTTGTGATTGCTGCGTGTCTCAGGTTAGCAGTAGTTACTTGGTGCTCTGTAGAGCTTACAAGAGTTATGGGCCTGAGTACCAGATTCATGAGCCTGAAGATCAAACATCAATAGAGATTCGAGGTTTCTCAGAATAGTTTGTTCTTACTTGTGCTATTAATTAGATGCTTCTGCTAAATCAATCAGCAACGTTTATACTGCTGTGCGTATAAAGTATCTTCCCTTTGTGCAGGAGTTCTAGAAGGGATCTGTAACTTTTCTTCTGAGGACTCCAGGAAAGGAATCATATGAGCAAGGTATGGCCTCCCAGGCATGAAGATGCAAGAAGGGCCTCAGGCAGTTCCAGTCATTGCTGGTTTTTTACCTAGTGACAAAGCTAGGTACATTCAGGACACTCTGAATTATTGTTGGAGCTGCTTTTTGTGAATGGGTCTAGAATGGGGAGGCTGCTTAGGTGAATCATAGTTATTTAATTCCCACTCCCTTATATGCAGTTCTTGAAAACTCAGAGGTCCTGAGCATATACAGCTTGAATACTTGCTCCATTGCCAGTATGACTGGAAATAACTTTTAATAAAAGACAGCGGGACAGACTCTTCTTATGCTCCTATTCCCCAAAAGTGCATTGTTTTTATTGTTAAAGTTATGTCATAGTATAACACGTTGTAGCAAAGACAGTATTGTTTGTGCAACATCCCCTCTTTGTTAAGGAAACTTTCAGTGCTGGACCCTTTGATAAATCATCCCTTCTGCATTTGCCACTTGGGTATGAAATTAAAAATGTTAGTATGCATATAAGGCAAACAGTGTTCCACAGATTTTATGGGCAGTTACACAGCAAGTAGTTTGGGTGCCGGTGCTGTTGATATAGCTTCTTAACGTAAAGCAGTTAAAGTGATTTCCTCATTTGACATCCTGAATAGGCAAAGGTTTCTGGGTTTTTTTTCTGCACTCCAAACAGAAGGCTTGCAATTGCTTCTTCCTGGCTTTGCGGGCTTACGTAATGTAACATACAGAATCATTTTGCATTTTTAAATAGTGTTCATTTCACTGCAGGAAGGAAAACATTTGTGGTATAAAAAAAAAGAAAATATTTTTAAAAATAATGTGACTTTGAGGAAGAAGATTAAGTGGCCTTGCTGTGGCCATGTGAAAAATTCATAACCGATGTAAAAGTTGACCGTGATTTGTTCTGGATTTTTTTTCAGTGGTACGTTTAAGTATAGCAGGTTCCAATAGCCATACATGACTAAAGTTAGGAAAAAAAAGCCAGCCAGTCTCCAAATTCAGCACTACTTAATCAGATCTACAAGGCAGCTCTTACTGTAATTTCTCCACCACAAACTTCTGTTTTTCCTGACCTGATGAAAGCTCACTGAGGTGTACTTTTGGATAAATCCAGCTCACCTACAGCTAACCCTTGAGCTAAACTGAACAGACATCAAGTTTGTAAAAGTTTAGTTAGATGGTTTTGTGTTAAGTTTCACACTTTTTGTAGATGGGTGCATTTCATAGTGCCAGAAGTAGTACCACAAGAACAAGTCGTTTTATTCTGTATTTTAATCTCAGAAGGGAACAGCTATAACTGTACAATACAAACTTGCTGTCTTCAGATGTCCACTTGAATTTCCAGTTCTGTTTCTAGATTTTAGAAATTCACAGAAGGTTGGGGAGAGGCGGGGGTGAGGAAGGGTTTTCTAAGCATAAGCACATAAGTGGTTATGGCCTATTGTACTTTTTTTAGAATTGAAATATTTCAATAGCTTGAAAATGAGCCAGACAGCCTGTGTATTATGAACAGAGAAAAAAAAAAAAAGACAAAAATAAATAAAGAGCAGCTGCAGTTCGGTTAGCAGTGCAACAGAGTTAAAAGGGACCTGAAAAATTATAGCCGACATTATGTATACAAATCTAGGAGAAAAGAACCTTAAAGTATATCAAATCTTGTCATATTCTGTTCTGTTATGAAGACTTAGGGTTCCGTGTTTAATTCATGAGCAACAATTTTTTTCCTCTTTCAAGTGCTTCTGGAGAATTAGGATTAAATATGCAAGACAAACAACAAAGCAGAGCTTTAAACAGCTTGCCTTAAACCAGAAAATAGTAAGTCTTTAAATATCTGAGGTAGTTATGTTTTTGACTATTAGCAGCTGTAGCAAGAATTTACCAGTTACCTAGGAACTGTCTAGCAAAATTAGGGTAGAAAATAATAGTATTGCTTAAGAAAAGTTACTTTTTCTTTTGGCATTCATTTTGGACTTCTCACATTCCTGGGTTTTACTTCTTGATATTTAACTGTAGGTAGATTCATAGACAATCATTTTTCCCATGTGGAATTCACCTTTATTTCAGTGTGCAAAGAACATCTAAAGTCTTTCCGCATTATTTTGTAATTAGAGCTCTTTTAGTGAGAAAAAGAGAGAAGTGGTCAAGGTCTGCTTGAATTTTAGAGACATTTGGTTCCAGAGTATGGAGAACATTCATTCAATCTCTGTATGAAGGTGGAAGAATAAATACTATTTTTCTTCATTGCACTTTATCCAATAAACTGAAGCTAGTAGTGTAGCCCTGGTTTTGTCTTTTGATTTCTCAGTATTAAGTGTTCTCCCTCATTAATCAGAAACTAGACAGTCTTTCATAGACAGTGTTCCACCTGGAGAGGAATCAATGGTGTTTATACTTTCATACCACCTGAAGTTCAGTATTTAACTCATGTACTAATTCTGATTGTCAGCAAATGTCAGATGGTAGATATAAAAAGAAGCATATGCTAGAGAAGAGTAAACTGAGTTTCATCTAGGAAAGCATCAATAAATAAAAGTGGAATGCATTATGAATCTAGTCATAATAATGTTTAGATGTGGTAATGGTGATTACCAAGATTTTTGAAGTAAAGTCAGGAATACAGTTGTGTTAACTTATAGCAAGACAAATAAAGACCTCCTCTTCATTGCATCATCTATTTCTGGGTTGGACCAGTTGAACAAAACTCTTCATTCCTGATTTTGTATGTGCAATTTTAAAAATCAGTTCTCATAATGCTAGGTAATTGGAAATAGAGGAGTAGTGGGCAAGTCATGTTAGAAGTGTGGACATTGATAGTGATCTTGGGAAGTATAGCAGTGATCAACTTGCCAGTTCTGTATCTTTATATTTTAAAAGAAAAATTGCCTATTTATTTGGTTTTTTTTTAATATAACATCTCTAATTCTCAGTGATCAATGTGTGTTTCTACGCTGTGCTCCAAGTGTTGTTAAACAAAGGGAGGTGGGAGTCTATGTGGTGGTGCCTTTGTCCTGCAAAATGGTAGTTCCCTGCTCCTGCTGAGCTCCTGCAGGTGCTGCCATGATAAGCAAACAGGCTTCCACAAAGGCAGGTAACTCCCAGTTTTGCAGGATAGCAGCTCCTGTTGCTGCCTGCCCTACCTCACTTACTGGAGTCCCCGTAAATAAAGAGTATGCTGCTGATGCACCTAAGCTGGAAAATAGGAGCGTTTTGTCTCTGTGCAAGGCTCCTCCTTACTTGTGGTGTGAAGAATGTAACGTTTGTCCATAAACATGGCAGTGTGGCACTATTTTGATTAAAGGTGGTGTCCGCTTTGGAAACTACAGAAAAGATCTCTTTCTTTTAAAAAGGCAGGATAGACTTTTTTAGGTTCCCCCTTTTGTTGGCAGCTCTCTTCTAGCACTAGGAATTCCAAAAAACTGAATTGCATCTTCCCAGGAAGTGTCAGATGTAGAGAGTGAATTCGAAAATAAAATAATGAATATATCTTCAGATAAATGAAGATATTTATAGATAAATAAAGTCTAGTTTCTAAAAAAATGGATAAGAATTTTCCATCAGGGTCCATTTTCTTGTTTGAAAGGAAACAGTTTCAAGGCTACTTGCCCAGAATATGCATCACTACATATATTTCTTCTTATGTAATATGGAAGCTCTTGAAGCTCTTTACAGTTTGTGCGGCTTCGGATGGCTTCTAATGATCAGTTTCCCGTATGCTTCCCAGAAAGAAAGAACTTCTGAATTTCAGTTTTGTAAGGCAGTCTTTTAAGCATTATTTTTAAGTGGGGTTAGTGGGCGGATGACTAGTGATTGTATATATTGAAATCACTTGTAAAAGGACTACAAATAAAAAAATAAAATTATAAAAAAAACCCCACAGTAAAAATTGAAACTTTTCCCTGACCAGCAAACATCTTGCTTGTTCTTGGAGGAAACAAAGAGATGAAAGCTTATTTGTCCTGTTGGAGGAAGACCAAATATTCCTTTAATTTTCTTCCAGAGAAGAGAACTTTTAATTGACTTTTTCTGAATTCATAGCAGTCTTTACAGAACATTACATGGTATTCCTGCATGAACCCTGCTTGGTGTACTTAATCTTCCTTGGGATGCTGCATTCTCTTACATAGTGTAATGTCAGTCCCTTAAGAGTACAGGGTAACTTTGTGAGTGGAAGAATAGTATTATGTAGTTCTGGAGAGGTGTCCAAAATTACCAGGAAGTTTTGCCCATGCCTTTTATGATTGCGTGATTCACAGAAATACAGATGCTTTAGAATAAATGTGTGGGCAACCTTCATGGCTCTTGCTCAAGAGGATTGCATTTCATTTTCCCAACAGCACTGCTGTTGCCTAAATAATTTCATGACTTCCCCACCATAAGACACACAAGAGCTGCAACAATGCAGCCAGACTGCATTGTCCTGAATATTTACCATTTCAGAGTATAGAGAATATGAAGCCGACAGAAGAGCAACTGGAACCTCACCAAGTCCTGCTGAAATTAAAGAGTATTGTCTGTGGGCAGGAGTTGGGGATAAGTGCTAGAAGGAAACTACAGCTGTTTCCTAGCTGTTGTCAAGAATGAGATGTTTAGTCAGAGGCTCCTCTGAGGAGGAGATGAGAGAGGGAATTTTTTCCTGTTTAATTTAATTTTCTGCTACTCTGGCCTGGGTTCTGTCACTGCCTGCTAGGTGGCCTGTCCGTAAACTGGCATGATGCTTCTACCATTTGTAATGTGTTTTGGCATGCTCTTCTTAATTGGTTTGCTTTCCTAAAATTCAGGCTATGTTTTGTAGATTTTTGTCTCCATGAATAATGTCATCTTCCAACAGTGAAATAAGTTATTCTTGCTTGTTTCATAGTGGTAGGGGAAAAAAAATCAATGGTCTTTTACTTTTCCTGCTTTCCTGTTTGGCTGTGCTACAAGGAACATCCAAGTAATCCAAGATCATCTTCCAAGAATTAAAAAGAAAAAAACATTGTGTTTTTAATATTCATCTCATATTTGGAACACTTTCCTTGAAATTGCTGAGAGCAGAGATTTAAGTTGCTTTTAAAAATAAGATTCTGTCAAACTACTAAGCTAGGTAGCCAAATATATTATCATAGAATCATTTAGGTTGGAAAAGACCCTCAAGATCATCAAATCCAACCATAAACCTAACACTGCCAAGTCCTCCACTAAACCATGTCCCTAAGCGCCACATCTACATGTCTTTTAAATGCCTCCAGGGATGGTGACTCAGCCACTTCCTTGGGCAGCCTGTTCCAGTGCTTGACAACCCTTTCAGTAAAGAATTTTTTCCTACTATCCAATCTAAAACTCCCCTGGTGCAGCCTGAGGCCATTTCCTCATGTCCTATCATTTTTTACTTGAGAGAAGAGAGTGAAACCCACCTTGCTACAACATCCTTTCAGGTACTTGTAGAGAGCAATAAGGTGTCCCCTCAGCCTCCTTTTCTCCAGGCTAAACAACCCCAGTTTCCTCAGCCGCTCCCCATAAGACTTGTTCTATAGACCCTTCACCAGCTTCGTTGCTCCTCTTTGGATGAGCTCCAGCACCTCAAGGTCTTTCTTGTAGTGAGGGGCCCAAAAGTGAACACAGTACTCAAGGTGCAGCCTCACCAGTGCTGAGTACAGGGGAACAATCACTTCCCTAGTCCTGCTGGCCGCACAATTTCTGATACAAGCCAGGATGCCGTTGGCCTTCTTGGCCACCTGGGCACACTGCCAGCTCATATTCAGCCGGCTGTGAACCAGCACGCCCAGGTCCTTTTCTGCTGGGCAGCTTTCCAGCTATTCTTCCCCAAGCCTGTAGCATTGCATGAGGTTGTTGTGATCCAAGTGCAGGACCCAGCACTTGGCCTTGTTGAACCTCATACAATTGTCCTCAGCCCATTGATCCAGCCTGTCCAGATCCCTCTGTAGAGCTTTCCTACCCTCGAGCAGATCAACACTCCCACCCAACTTGGTGTCATCCACAAACTTACTGAGGGTGCACTTGATCCCCTTGTCCAGATCATTGATGAAGATGTTAAACAGAACTGGACCCAATACTGAGGCCTGGGGAACACCACTTGTGACTGGCTGCCAACCGGATTTAACCCCATTCACCACCACTCTTTGGGCCTCGCCATCCAGCCAGTTTTTTACCCAGCAAAGAGTACGCCTGTCCAAGCCATGAGCAGACAGTTTCTCCAGGAGAATGCTGTGGGAAATGGTGTCAAAGGCTTTACTAAAATCTAGGTAAACAACATCTACAGCCTTTCCCTCATCAACTAGGCAGGTCACGTTGTCATAGAAAGAGATCAGGTTAGTCAAGCAGGACCTGCCTTTCATAAACCCATGTGGACTGGGCCTGATTGCCTGGTTGTCCTTTACGTGCTGTGTGATGGCACTCATTACTGAAAACCTCCTATTTTGGTGCTAGACTAGATGAATTTTTTCTATCTGTGAGCATATATTCCAAATACTTCTAAGGAAACCTGGACAGCATACCAAAGTACTAAGGACTGTGCCTTTTCAAAGAAGGGATAGCATGAAATGAAAATAGTAGTTCTTTGTGCTCCCTTAACTACCATGTTGCTCGGGCTGCGTACGTTAGGTTTCTTTCAAATATCTTGGATTGGTGGATGGATGGATGGATGGATAGATGGTTGTACCTGTGGATACAAAAATGTGTTTATAGGATCATAGTCAATATTTGTGGTCATGATCATAATACTATTTCACATCTGTATGTTATCTATATCTGCTTCTATTTTACACAGAGGCAAAAAAATAATATGCAAACCTCAATATCAGAAAAGCAGTCATAAATTTGTCTCTTTATGTATATGAGAATATATTAATTCCCTCAAATTAATGAAATACTTGGAAATCTGTTTGGCAGTAAAATTCACATTGGTAAAGCTACAGGGATGACAAAGAGTCCATGAAGCATCTCCAGATAAAGGAGAGCTTGCATGAATTCATTTCCATCATTACATGTACCAAGATTCAGGCTCCTTAAGCCTTTCCTTCCCTTTGCTTTATTTTCTTTATGTACTATAGATGATCATACCTAATTGATGCTTGACCTTCTTTATCATTGAGTTGGAAAATCCTGAACTAGTTATATTTAGATGTAAAATGATGGGATGAATAATCTCTTACAGAACAGTTGATCTATAGCAATCAGACTCAAACCCTGTTTATTCTAGTCCTTGGGAAAAGGGGAGTTTGGAGTTCAATATAGCAATGAAATAAAGTTCCTGACTGTTCCCAGAAGGTTGATGGTGGAATGAGAATACAGATGCTGATATCATCAGGTGCTCCAAACGACAGATATCAGAGCTCTGGTCCCCTGGTCCAGTGAAGGCATATTTAAATCTGAGATCCTTAAGTTTTGATCCATGTTGTTTCTTTTGTTGATTCTTTCTCTTTTCTTGATCAATTTTATGTATGAAACAGATCTTGACTCCCAGTATAAGTCCAAAAAATATGAATGAAGAAAGGTGTGGGTAGGAGTTTTCTAGATTATCATGATCTAATATAATTTAATATTTGTGGTCCAGGAATGTAATACCTTACCACTGAGTTTAATCACATGAATATTAGTAATTCATGGCCTCAAAAAAAATTTTTCCCCTTGCATGGAGTTTTGAAATGGCTGTATACAATCAAATAGCATTAATATATCTTAAAGAAGCCAAATAATCCTGGAAAGTAAATACTAAATGACAGACAAAGTATTACATGAATAATAACTGTATAAAACTGTCTTTAAAAGTCTAAGAAAATAGCATATGAATAGATGAGGTCAGGACAGTAGTTTAAAGGCCCAGGATTCTAGCAAGTGACTTTGTGGATTTCTGTCTGAATTCAGAGTTGGCTGAATAAATGTAGAAATATGCAATCAAATACTGGTCTACAGCTGCTCTCTTTATGGGACTCAGGAGCATGACTTTTCTGACTTTAAGTGGGCAGTAAATTATTTTCAATAATTCTGGCTCCAGTTGTTTCTGTAGGTAGCAGAGGAGAAATTTGTAGTTCTTTCACCAGTTTTTCCCTGTTTATGTAAGCTATTGGTTACTGACCTGTACTACATGACTTTTTGTCAAATACAGAAGTAAAGTGAACTTTAATGTCTTTGTGGTGGTGGTGTTTAGACATCCATGAATTTGCAGCTGAACAGAAATGTCTCTTTACCGAGGAGGCACACTTTTCAATTGTTGGATGTGGTAGAGGCCAGAGAAGGGGATTTTTTCTACTGTAGTAGTTTTATGGCTGCTACAAGTTCTTTTTTGTGAGGCTTCAGTTGCACACACATGCTTATACTACTGGTTTTGTTCTAGAGTATTTTAACAAACTTATTGATGTTAAGGGTATAAGGGCAAAAAGGTGATTTCTTAGAAGGGACTTTTGGACTGTTTCTGTAATCTTGAGCCATCAAAATAAAGTAAAAAGTTGTAAAATGGTAATTATTTGCTTTATTCAAAGATTAATATGTACCATTCTTGCTGCCTGTTGATATGTGCTTTGCTGTCTTACCTCAACAAGCTTTCCTAAAATATGGAGTGTATTCTGCTACAAATGAGTTACTTGGTATGTATAAAGAGAAAGGGCTGTAATGATTTGAACATGGTTTCCAACCTGGAAGGATAACTAATGGATGTAGAATAGAAAGGAACTTGCTTTCACATTTATTTTTAAAATACTTCAGAGTGCATTAGAATAATGAGCTAGTTACTGATAATGGAATGAGAATAAACAACGCTGTTTGTATGGTATGGCAAATTAGACATCAATTATGTGGCAAAGCAGCACTGAAGGATGTAGCAGACTGGGAATTAAGCTGTAGTGTTAATTGATTATGAAATCATTTGATAGCCTTTGGTTTTATTGAAATGATTCTGAGTGCATCATAAACTTAAAATCCATTATAGGAGAAGCACAATGTTCTGTGCTGAGGGTAATCTCAGCAGTGGGCCAACCTCTGACAACAGTGAAAAACTTAGTTCAGTTTTTGCAGCTATTTTGCATAAAGTAATTAGAGGATTGTGCATCTTTCTGGCCATAACTACAAGTACAATTTGGATCTACATCCTTTACTTTTGCAACATCAGTATCTTTGTTTCAGCTGTTGGTATAACCAGTTAAATGACAAATGTGCTCTTAATCTTTTATGTATATATATTTTTCTTCCTTAAATTAGAGGCAAGTATGCCAAGTGCTTCTATTTGAAGAGGTAAGATGCAACAGCATTAGCTGATTAATACTGTCCAGCCTCTGTGCAAGGTGACAGCTCCCAGTTCCTTTTGAATTTGGAGGACACTATAGTTTTGGTCTGGTTTTATACCCCTTCCAATGTTTTTGCCCTTGGTCTCTGTGGGAGAGCACCAGATGGCAAGATGGGCCACTGGCAACTTACTGTACCTTTGGATGTTTTAAAATCTGTACTTATGCCAAATTTGGTGCCTGCCTTGCCAGGCTGCCCACTTCTTTTATGTACTGTGTTTTGGTGGGTCTTGCTTTGTCCTCTGCCCCAGTTCACACTCCTAAACTAGCTGCACCTTTTTCATTGTGGAGTTAGAGCAACTGCCATAAATTCATAACACTTAGGTTCTAAGTGGTTTATAACCTTTTAACAGCTTTCTCTGTTGCTGCTTTCAGTGCAGGACTCCCTGCCTTTTGTTAAGAGAACGTCTAGGCACTTTGGCAGTCATACTCGTTTTGACTGCCTCTCTTCTGCCTTGGACACGATCTCTTTTTGCTCCTTCCCACTTTCTTCTTCTAAGGGCAGGGGACCCATGTCTGTGGAGAAGCCAGAATGTAAAGATAAAAGGAAGATGAAATGGGGAAACAAAGTAGCATGAAGTACAAAAAGCATAAAGGGGCAGACTATAAATCTGCGGCACAGGTTGGGGAAGACACAGGTGTATTATGTGGCCGTTCAGGATAGCTGCACAGTTGTGCTCTGTGCAGTCAGAGTTTTGCTCTCCCTGGTGACCTTTGACATTCAGTTTTATTTCTTTTTGAGAACAAATGTTGTCCTACACACTAGGGATAACCTACATTTTTCTGGGATGTATCAAGAGGTTTTAAGGTTTGCTCAGACAGCTGCTGACGATTGGAAGAAGGGATCTCATTTTAACCACTAACTTGAAGAAAAGAAAGAAAGAAACCCTAGCAAACAAGCCACCAGCAGAAACTTTTGTCCCCTGCAACTCCACTGAATAATGTTACCTTTGCATATGAACTTGTACTGAGTAATAAGACTCCTGGGTATGGGATGAGATGGAAGGCAATTGAGCCAGTCTGACATTATTTGGTTACTAGTGCATGTAAGTACTGTTCTAGTGCCACTTATACATAGGTACCATACATATCTTTAATGGTATTTAATTGAGATTAAAGAAGCTGTTGGAGTGGATGCTGTAAATGCATATTAGCAATATTACTTAAAACCATAAGCCTTGATACGATAAACCATAACAAGTCTGAAGGACTCATAATGGCTTATCATGTCAATAAAATGCACTTAAAAATCCCCAAGTGATTAGAAGGAGCCATTTCAGTCTATTATATCAACTGTTATATGCTGAGAGCACAAGAGATTTATTTTTCTTTTCCATCCTCTGTTTAAAAAAAAAAAAAGGAGGAAATTAAATCATAATAAGCTATGTTCAAATAGAATCAAGGTACTAAAATAAACCACAGAAGAAGATTTACAAATTGAGGAAGGCAGTGAAAAGTTCTCTCCAAGCAGAGAATACTCTGGTGTTACACTTGGTCTCTCGTTCCTGAGCGTTGCAGGATGGTTGAAGGGTGGAGTATGTGCTTGCACCAATGCTGTTCCTGTTGAACTGTCGAGAAGCGTGAATAACATTTTGTGGCAAGAAATCAGAATGATTTTGGCCCTTGTACCAGCGATGACCTCCAACACTTGTACATAGGGAAAATTGAATTGCCTTTACTACCCCATGTGGTACTAAATGCTCAGCAAGGACTCTAGCAGAAGAGGGTGGTGATGTTTTCCTGTCCCAGTACTTTTCCTGCCTGATTTTTCCAAGCACCTTCTTCAAGGGATAAGCAAAGGGTTAGCAAGTAGCACCCAAGCTCTTGGGGGCATCAGGGAGCCTGAAGTTTGTTGGTATCACACTGACAGAGCTTCAGCCACAGGCAAATGCTCTAAAGCAGCTGTTTGATGGTACATTTCTATACTGGAGATGGTCTGTTGGTCTGTGTTTTCTCTACATGTTACTCTGCCTGTTGTCCATTTGCTTTTTGTCACCCTAATTGGCCTGCAAGGCTCATGCAGATCCAGCAGGCTTTGGGAGATGGCAGGAGAGGCTGCCATGAGAAATGTCCTTTGGTATAAGTGAGGGAGGAGCTAATTTTGGAGGTGATTACTGTCCTGGTCCAGCATGCATTTTAGCCAGGGGAAAACCTGGTTTATTAATTTACACAGTTGAGTCAGGAAAATTTGGAATTGTTTTCTGCTAATAATAAATGAAGATATTATGTTTTCCTGCTGCAGGGAAAGGTAACTCTCTTCTAAAAAGTAGACTTTACTTTTTCCTGATAAATCACTTACTTAACTGTACTGTCATCCCACATTTTTGGCTTCCTTGCTGCCACCAAAAGTCATGCAGGGGTGAGGAGCCTGCATGGATCCCTTATATTGCTTATTTGCAGGCTCTGAACTGGATTATGTAGCTGGTCTGTAGCATTTCAAACAGATCTCAGCTGGCTCTCTGGGGCCAGCTTTGCAGATGGATCTGGTAAAGTCTTAAAATAGCCCCTGGGGGCAGATTGCTGGTAAAATTGGTGTGGTGGCTCCCCAGGCTGGTGCGGTAGTTCAAGGGAGAGGTGAGAGCTGCTGAGTAGCTCAGTGTCCTGTTCTCTGCTGGCAAGCTTAAACTCTGCGGTGCCTGCGTTTCAGCTGCTTAATGTCTGAATAGATGGAGAGTGTTCTGGGCAAGTGAATTTTTCTCTCTCAACAGTATCTCTGCTATCTCACTTGCAGTTACTACGTCTTACATTTAATGCAGTCCTTCTGGATAGTCTAGCTTCATCTTCTCAAGGCCTGAGTCATGCCTACTCCTGCCTGTATGGAATTAACCTGTTAATTCCTGTAGCCCATTCACGTGCTCAGGGTGCCCCTGGGATGGGGATGTGTGGGGCTGCAGCTTTTGGGGGATTCTTCAGCGCTGCTGCTGGCGGACAGGCAGGAGAGAGAAAATAAACAGGTTCAGGAGGTGGGGAAAAATGAGCTGGTGGAAGCCAGGGGAGGGAAGCAGTGGCAAGTAAACACAGCTGAACTGGAGGAAAAAGATGTTTATGTATGCTTATTCAAGGTTTGCAGTGGGGATAAATGTAAGTCTGTCAGGACAGTTTCTCTCCTCACAGTGCTGTGAAACCTTTGTCTATTTACAGGCTGTTATAAGTGAGTAAGAAATTTGGCATTATGCAATTTTCTTTATGACTGGAATGCATACAGTGAGGTTTGGCAGAGGTAAATTTAACTGGTGCATGAGAGCCCCAGTTTGAGACTCAGCTGAAATAACAAGCCAGAATACACACATTCACATACGTACGTATACACATATATATGTGCATGTGTGCATGCTGTCTTGCTACCCAAGAGAGGATGCTGCTAATTGGTTGACCACTTGACAGAAACAACAATTTAAGAGTGACTTAAAAACATAGACCAGATTAAAAAGATGGTATCCTAAGAAACACCCAGAGATTTAATATCAGTGCCATCTCAAATTATCAAAGCTGGGAAAACCAGGGACATCAAAACACAACCTCAGCACTGTTAGCAGACATATTACTGCACATTCTGGAGCAATATTCCAAGATTAATTTTTCATTTTCTCTGATATGTTGTTGGGGAGGGAGACATGTAGCTGAGCAAAGTGATCAATAAAAGAACAAATAAGGAACAAATACTAAGAATATTCAAGATAAGGTTTTTACTTGAAAATCACAGGCAGCTTTTTCTGCAGAAATCTCTGAACAGAATCTTTTTCAGTCTATTCTGTTCACTTACAGCAATATACACAGGCTTATGTTTCAGGCAGACAGAAGGAAGAAATAATATTAAAAATCCCTACAAATACTAAGATGCAGGATAAAATAAGTTAAGAAAATAGGTTAGGAACAAAACCAAATCAGCAAAATAAACCTGCATAAACATACCATAAATGAAAGTACAGTTTGGAGCTTCAGAGTTTTAAAATCTGATATTATGCCTAGTTTTTAATAGGTTGAACTAGGACTGTAAAAGTAATTATGAATATTCAAAACATTTATAAAAATGGCTAAATTACATCTGTCCAAATGATCATACCAAATTCTTTACATGTGTAGGGAAAGACATTGATAATATTTTGCAGTTTTTAAATACCTTAGCTTTGTGTCCCTTAGGAACCTCAGAATAGCATTATGAGGAACAGAAAAATGAGAGGGACATACTTACAAATATTTGAAAGTTGATAAAATACAGCCTTTTAAGGTACACTGCTTAAATACATTATCTACAATCATCATGTGTGTCTGCATGTCTGTGTGTTACATGGTTTATCCAGCATGTAGTCCTCTTATTACAGTTGTAGAAATAATCGTGACTCAGTGTGACTTAGACACTTTCCTCCATAAAATTTTTCTTTAATAGATGATTTGTGTTATTTACTGAAGAGCAATACTTATGCATCAGTGCTAGTATCAGTAAATTATTGTATGGTTTTTTTTAATTTTATGCTTTGAAGTAAAAACAGGCGAAGCGGGGATAAGTTTGTTTGTGAAACCTTCTTGCATACTAATGAGAAGAAAAATCATCCCAGTCATACTGAATAAATTCTGTAGATAGTATGAAGGATTTTCAGCGATCCATATTGTCCTTGGACTTGGCTGTTGCATTGTACTTTAAATGGAATTGATTGTGTGGTTGTAATGAAAGTATCAGATTGATTTCTATACAGAGTTACACAGAGTAAATAGAAAAATGTTCTTGTCTTGACCTGCATTCATAAACTAAAAATCAGTGGCTTTTGACCTAATCCTTAATAAAAAATGTAAATGTAATATAGGAAATCGGAAGGTTTCTTTAATTCTTAGAAAATTTACTGTTTATTGGGTTTTGTGGGCCTGCTTCCTTGGATTTTAATTGATTTTGTTTAGTATTCTAATAACTGTATTGCATTTTCTTTTTGAGGAACTTGTACTTTTTGCTATTTGCATCTTTTGGGAAAATATATTTGACTGTTTTCTTTCTTATTATTTCTTGTGCCTTGGCTACATAACATTTTCCTTTATCTAGGTAGAATATTTACATTTTTCAGTACCTTTGCTGTTAAACATTGTTAGCGTAGCATTTTTGCACATGTATGACCCATACATTTTTGGGTTGCTACTGCACACTTTCATAGATTATATTATATTTCAAAGATAGTGTTTTCTGAACTGCATATGCAGATTAATAGCTTTATGTTGTAATAATAAAAGGAAGAAAGCTGTTGATTGAAATAAGGTGCAACATTCTTTCTATTTGAATAAACCCCAATGAATGCTTATATTATTGCAAATCTTATCTCAGTAAAAGGCCATAGAGATATTTATGAATAATGTTTATTACTCTGTATTTTGTATGTGTGAGATTGTGCTTCAGGCCCCGGTAAAATGAACAATCTAGCTCGTAAATTCTCTCATTGACCTGTAAACTAGGACTACAAAAAGAAAGATCAAAATTACTGCATTTGTCAGTTTGTCGGTGAATTTTGTGACTTTATTTTTGGTGCTTAGAGTTTAATTTCTCACTGAAGTAAAGCAGTGCATTGTAACGGTGCACAAACAAGAAGACCAAAACAATAGAAACTCTAACGCACCGATGGCCACTGCTACTCCATTGTAGCTTCCAAAGGCACTCTATTCTTCCCAGCCCACTTGATATCCTGCAGGTTGTGGCAGTACAATTCACAGGAAAAGCTTAGACATTGAGCTTGCACGCTTCTTGACTCCATTTTAAACCCTTTGTTCACACCGGGGTGGCATTTTTTCACACCACATGTGGCAGCTTTGACTCCTATCCAGCTTGTCGTATAGAATCATAGTCTGTGGTTTCTTACATTCCCACTGTTGTCTCCTGAGCTGCTGTATTCTTTGTAGCTCCCAAAATATTTCAAATCTTAATTTCATTCACAGTTTTTTAAAGCTTTATAGAGTATGGGATAAGACAGCTATACCTGCACACTGAGATTTAGTTAAAATCAAAGCTATTTGCAGGGGAGAGGGAAGAGCTCTTTTTCCCTCCTTTTTCTCTTTTAAATAAACCCCAACACTGGCTATTAAATATGATGTAATGAACTTGATATATATTCAGTCAGCCTGATGTATGTTTTACAGAAAAAAAATAAAATAATGTGTAATACTAATATTTTTAGATTTGTAAAAGAAATGAGTGCTCATTGTTTGATTCAGTATTAAAACATTGTTTGTTCATCTTAAGAGATGTGTACTTTTTTTGTTGCATGGAGGCATGATCTAAGATGCTCTCTTTTCCCTACTTTTCCAAAGACAACCTTCCTCTCCAGTTTTACTGAAAGTTTTATGTGCCATAATGTCAATAATAAATTCTCCCTCAATCTAATTTTAAAGAGAACAAAAACAGTCTACCAATATGAATACCCCTAAAATATACATTGTTTGAAAGTTTATTAGTATAAGATATATTGCTTAAATTAATGTCATTCAGTGTAGCTAAAATGCTACTTGACTCCTTAAACAAATGCTTAAGTATGTATTTCTTACTAAGAAACTTTACGATGGATGGCAAGTGCAGTGTGACATGGCAACAATAACATTTGGATAAAAATTGTCACAGGAATTAAAGTAACTTGCATTTGACACTTTTTGATGTATTTTTAAATGATCAATGAAAATTAAATGGTTGTATGATTTGAAAGAAACATTCTCAGTTCTATATATATTTATAAATCTTTATGTTCATTGTTACTACTTCACTCAGCTGAAGAGAATAGAATAATTTCTCCTTAGCACATATGCTAGCCTGTACATTGACATGCCACCCTAATAAATATTTTGACTCAAGAGCTGTTGTTTGTTGCTATTTGTCAGGTGGTTAGAACAGTCTTTTGGCTGCTGCTCCCTTTGCGAACTAAAATATTAAAATGTATGCTTTCAATCTAGCAGTTTTCTTATTGTATTTTGATATGTTTTCTGACTGTTCATTCTTTCTTTAAGAGTATAGTACTGAGGTGTGCTTAATTCATACTGCTTGTTCACCAAAATCTAATTGCTTGTGGTGTTTATGAAATACACTAGATGGGTTTTATGCTTGCTTTTAAGAATGGCATGAAATCATATTATATAAGAGAACAGTTCAGTAACACAGCCTATAGAAAGACAAAATTTCAGTGTTCTTTTTTGGTTTAGAAAATATAATTAATAATAATTTCGCATGCATATTTTTATGCTGTTTCCTTGCCATTTTTTTATGTAAGATTTGGTGTTAAGTTGTTGAATTGTCCTAGCTGGTCTGATACATAGCAGCACTTGAATAACAGAATCTGTTCCAATTAATCTTCATTTTATATTTATTTTCAGTCCAAAATCTGAAAGGTATGAACTATCCCATAGTAATAATTTATTTTCAATTAGCAGCACAGTTTTATTAGCTATGACTGCTAAGCAGTTTTTGTGTAATTAAAAAGTACAAAACATATGAAAGCAAACATTTAACTCATGGTTGGTCGGGGTTTTTGTGTCCGTGATTTTCAAACAAGATGAACACTTGAAAAATACATTTAGAATTTGTATCTAAAAATGGTTTTATTTTGCATACTAAATTATACAAAATATGTAGAAACATTCTTTGAGAAGATGAATGATTACTTTATTAACACTTGCATTAAAATGGATTTTTTAAAAGTTACCTATTGCTTAAAAAAGTAATTAATCTAAATTAACATTTCTATAGACAAAATGAGATACTGTTTACTCCTTTTGCCAAGTACCTTAGCAGTCTCTGCAGTTTAACTATCTACACGTCCAGACATTCTGAATGCAATTTTATATCATAAACAAATAGTTGTTATATGAAAACTGAAACAGTAAAGAGATAAATCCTTTCAGAATGTAATACAGTAATTTATGCTAAGCAAGTCTTTTCCAAAGCACACTATAAGGAGACAAACATATATAATACACATGCAAGCTTACCTATTTACTGTTTAAATATTAAAACAGTGACTCAGAAAAGCAATGTACACATGTTTAGCAGAAAGTTATTTTACTGTCACAGTTATCTACATCTAAACTTGATAACATACAGCATTTTTAGAATATTCAAGTATGAATTTCTCTGAAGCAATACAAGTTCAGGAAGTGTATCAAAATTCATTTACCTACTTTCACAGCGCATATTTACTGAAGAAATGGCATGATCTTATTTCATTTAAGTGTCATGAAGCAGAAATATAGAACAAGCATTTATCAATATCCATTCCAGAAAATCCCAACTTTTATTTCTCTTCTTTTCTTACTTTTCCCCATGTTTCTTCAGACTCTCTTCACGTTAACATTTCTTCTACTTCCAGAAAAGGGGGGGAAACCCCAACAACAAAACCACACAAACAATCAGCAAAAGCATAATTGGTTTACATTGCCTTTCAGCTTGTGGCCTGTCCTCATATTATTAAATCAGATCAGACATACTCCCCTAAAATTCAGCTTGGAGTAATCCTCTGCTACTTAAGGCTGGATGAAAAGAGTACTCATTGTGAATTATGTTTCATCTGTCACAATAACCTTCTTTATTCTTTAGTGCACCTCCCCTTTGCCTGCGGCAATTAGAGAAAATAGGTATGCCTTGAAGTATGAGATAGTGGTATCTCAAAAATATATATACTGATGTCATATACAGACAATGCTGGGTAAGCAACACCCTGAAGAATATATAAGCCCTTTTTGATGCGATCCAAATTTTATTAGAACGGAGTAGAAGCAGGCGTATTTTACAATGAGTAGGTGCTGATGGCTGTCACTAGGTTATTGTTTTTTGACAGGCAGTGGTCAGAGTTTGCCATTCTGTTAAAAGAAGAGTAAAAACTTGCTTACCGACTGATTTCAAGAATGTATCATTTTCCACATTAGCTACAATTCTGTCTTTTTTATTCAAAGGTCTTAGAGCACGTTTTTCGTCTCTCCTCCCTGAAATTTCTAGAGTTCTGTTGAACTCTTCAACTGAACACTTCAGCTACATTTTCTCAGTGGCTTAGCATAATTTTCATAATTTCTTGCTATGGTTTGGACATTTATCTATATGTTTTTTTTAAATGAAATACATCTTAAAAAAAATAAGCTAGCCAGTGAATATCAAAAATAGATGTGCAGTAGTACAGAGGAGTAGAAAGTATTTTAGAGCTCCCATGTTATCAGAAGTTAAATTTCCAAATTATTTGTGCTTGTATACTGAGGGAAAGAAGGAGATAGAATTCTTTTACATTTTTTAGCCACCACTGTCAGGTTATTTTATCTATTACAATATCTTTTTTTCCTTATTACTATCTACTTTACTTTTATTTAACAACAACAAAAAAAAAAGAAAAGAAAATGCCATATTTGCTGGATTTTTTACTTTTTGAATTTACCTTGGAAGCTTTCCAAGTTCACTCTTTTCCCTGTGTTATTATTAAAGCCTTATGGTAGCAAACCTCCAGTCAGTATCTTGTTTTGAAACCCCTCAAAATTCTGGGCTATTTATACCAATTCAAAATCAGTCTCCCTTGCACTTTAAGAGGGCTGATGTTCAACTGGAAATAACTGAAAGAGAAAGCACCTTGAAAAAAAAATTTTAAAAATTAAGTGCTAAATCAAGCAGATTACAACAAAGAGATTCTGTTGTGAGGCTGCTCTAACATTAGGACACCATTATTAAAGTACCTAAGAAATTACTATACTCCAAAAACCAATAATACTTGTGAATAAAGGGAGAGAGTTTGGCCCACTGCAAAGGTTTGGGCACAAAAGTGCTTGCTAAGCTATCTATTTCACACATGCAACGACAGAAGGTTCGATATTCATTCGATCGATGACTGAAAAGGCACAATGGCAAAATCGGACGGACTTCTTTTCAAATACAGATCTCCGATGTCCCCCTACAGTCTGCAGTCGCACGGCTGGTGGTGTGGCACAGACGGAGCAAGGGTTACATCAAGGCTGTTCTCTGGACCGTGCAAACAGTCTAGACCAATGACCTGCAGCATCATGCCCTTTGAAGAAGAGGCAAGTTCGGTCACGACGAAGAAAAATCAAGGCGTACCCCTTTTAACAATAGGGAGCAGCTCGTGGCTGCAAAGAGGTAAGCAGGGGTAAGCAAAAAAGGCATCTGCTTCCATGGTTACAGGCCAAGCATGGGAACCTTGCTTTTGAAGAGGGACGGTTCTCAGGCTCCCTCACAGGCTATGTCATGCATTATAAGCAAAGGCAGGTTGAGATGAAATCCGCAGAGTTATTTCAGAGTAAAATGATACGCGAGCACATGGCTGTTAGCAAAAAAAAGTCACATGACTTTTTAGAAGCAGGCTTGCACTGTTTCCGAATTGAGCCTTTCGGTTGGGGCATTTTCTTCTTTTTTTTTTCTCTTTCTTCTCCACTTTTGCAGCAAACTAAGAAAATTGGGAGAATGTTTATACAAAACAAACATGTGTTTGATACACAAGATTCTGGCTGTTCTCCTTCTCTAAACTGAAAAAAGGTCAAGGGTCAATGTTTTTCGTGACAGGGCCACAAATCCTTTTGTTAGCGTAGCTTTAGCAAACACCATTTAAAATAAGATTTTGCTTTTCTTTCAAAGTGCATATTATTATAAGTTTGACAGAGCATGAAAGCAATGAATTTCTATCTCTCTGCAATAACTTTTTCTTTCCAATATTTTTGCCAGTTATTTTTCTTCCTTTTTTGGCTCTACAATGCTAATTTTTGAGATTTGTACTCCTAGGAAAGACAATTAAAAATGCACACAAAAGTCAGCACATAATAGTCTTACCCTCTTCAGGGGAAAGAAAAAATATTATCTGCAGGCTATAGGTAGTAAAAATATGATCAGTGAATATAAGCCTGTGGTGTAACCATTAACCTTTGAGAATCATTATGTTTGCACTTTGTTTCTTTTTTTTGCTTTGTTATTCCTTTAGCTACAGCATATTACATTTCCTCCTGAAAAATTAAAATGCGTACTGTATTTGCTCTGGCATAAGTGTGCCTGGTTTATTAATTGTATTTATTAAATCTGTTCTGTGAAATTTTAACTGTTTGTGGTAGTTCATAAATTTTGATGGCGTACTATTTTTATTAGAATTTTACTGTTAAAATGTATGTTTTACACTTCTGTTATGTGCTTACTATATTTTTTTTTCTATTACAAGCTACAGCATTTGTGTTCTTATTATCAGTACAGGTTTAATTTTATTCCAACTATTATCTTAAAATTATGGGGGGGTGGGGGTGAGGAGCAAATATCTGGTGAACTGTTGAACAGAGTTTGAAGTTTCAACAACACTAATAATTACTCCGGTCATTTCCATTAGTATTTTTTGCTGCTCTTGAATAACTGCAGGGTCCTGTGGTACTTGGTAGAATTTGTATTGCTATCCTATAAATGTAATTAATATTTATGAGTGTATCAATGGGAGTAGTTTCTCCGGGTGTATTCTGAAGTTCTGTTGATCTATAGGATGGTTTGATTTAACTTTAGACTGGGGACTACATATTCAAAATGAAAGTATGTAGTGAACCAACTGCAAGTTGCTTCTAAATAGTGATAGGCTTTTTTGAAAAAAGTCTTTGGCCTACCTTGCACATTTATGGGCCAAAATTATCTAAGGAAACAACAAAAAATGCATAGGGCAATATAAATATGCAATATAAGCAATTAAATATTAATAGCAAAAGTAGGAAACCCATTAGCTTAAAATGGTCATGATCCGGGTTCAGTGGATTAGTTCTGGATAATATATATCCTGCATATTAATTTAGTTTTCAGATAGTCTTTGACGTGATTGCAAACTGTACCTTTTCTCCAGAAGGTCCATTAACTAGTCCCATTAGCATAAGAGAAAAATCTATTTGCTGGTCTTTTGTGTAGTCTCTTACATGTAATAGGACATTGTGGTATTCCTACTGAACTATAAATGCATGTTAATAATGACAAACATGTTCATATACTGACTGCAGTTTAGAAATTCATACACGGTGTGGAAGTGTTGTGCCTTAAGCTTTATTTAGACTATGTGCAATTCTCCTAATTTTTGTTTTTACATTTGACAATGAATTAAAAGATTAAATACTCAATCTTACATGTATGGCATAAACAGTGCAAACGATAGTGCTGTTGTATTTGGTATCAAATACTGCTGAAAATTCAGCAAGGTAATGGCAGCAATCACTTATTCTCATGCTAATAACATATTAAGTTTTAATAAAAAATAAAAAAGGAGAGGGGGAGAGAGAGAGATATCTGCTCCTGGAAGGAAGATTTTTAAAATAAAAGGCTTCCCTCTTGTTCATTTTAATGTATTTGATAAGAAAATCATCTCTAGATTCACAGCACTCTGCACAGTGTACCAAGGGGAGGACCTGTTCTTAATTATATTCATGATCATTTCTTGAAATAATTAGTCTTCTCCTGCGAGCAGCTGAGGATAGAGCATTGCAATGAAAGATGTATAAGACTTGGTGTTGAAGGGAAAAGGTGCATCTCTATTAGCAATGAAATATATGGTTGTGAAACCATTAAGTTTTATTTCTGTTGTTGTTGTAGGGTGGATTTTACCATGCATTGATGTGTTGCCCCAAAGTACATACACTCCTGGCTCTCTTCTGTTGTTGACACTGAAGTTCTGAAAAACATTGGGTTATAGTGGGCTGTTGCTTGAGCAACGTGCCAGCTTTGCACCTAGTTAGTTCAAGCTGAAGTTCAGGCTGCCATTTGGAGGCATTTTACTCTGTTAAAGCCAGTGATGACTATTGGACTTCTTTTTAATTTTCCTGTTTGAGCCATTCATTTAGATGAAGGAGCAAATAATCTAAACATTTTATTCCCCTTCTTGAATACCAGGGCTCTAAAGGCCTTGAGAAGCAACACTATCTTCTAACCTCCATTGTGATATAGAAGCGAATTCAGCTAGTCTGAACAAAGGGAGTGCATCACTGCTTCTGAGAATAGGGAGGAAGAAGGCTTTTTTTATACTGGAGATGCCTCCTGGATGTTGTGAAGTTTTGTGGTTTGCATAGCAAGGATTATCAGATAAAATTTCCTTCATAATCAATGCAATTCATACTCCTGTTGTCTTCAGAAAGAATTCCTTTGTTTTCACAAGAGGTGGACAAAGATTTAACACAGTGTGCTGTAGACAAGTTTCACTGTGTCATCAGTTCATTTTAGAGGAATTTTAGACTGAATTACTCACTTGAATTAAGGGAGGTACCAATCGTACCAGTATGGTTTATCTACCCTTTCTTCCCTCCATTTTTTATTCCCTGAAGAAATATAAAGGATTAGGGATATCTGTTAAGATAGCTGAACCAATGTGGAACATGTAGCCTATGAAAACTTCAGCAACTGAGAAAAAGGTTTTATAATGGACTTATTTATTTCACCATAAGTCTCTTAATTTGAGTCACCCAGGTAAGCCTCTTTGAAAAAACTTGTCAGCTCTACCATAGTATACTGAACCAAAACAAAGCAAATACCCCAAAGAGACCACTATTCTCTAGCTCATTGAAGATAAGGGTTCTGCAGTTTGGTGCCATCTTTAAGCAATTTGTATACTGGCACTTTATTATGATATGCAACAATGTTGTAAGTCATCATTTCAAAGATAATAGTTTGTTATGTTGCACATCCTAATAATCTACTGGATAAAATAATGGCAGCAAAAAAAAGAAGAGAGCCCAGGTTTTAGTTTGGTGATACAAGGGGAGTTATAGTTATCTGAAATTTGAATGAAAAGATACCTTTTTAATTCAAGGTTTCTAAATGTGCTGCCAGCTTTAATCCCCACATTTGCTTCCCCAGGATCACCCTTTTGTACATTTCCTCAATGATCAAGAATATTCAAGCCTGACTGTGGACTTGCTAAGAGCAAGGACTTGGAGAAGCCCATTTAGCAAAGAATCATCAAAACTTAAAACTGTGTTGTTTGAATTTTGGTAATATGTGAAAGTCTCTACGCTTTTCCCCTCAAAACCAAGGTACCTGATAGATGAGTTAAGCCAGTGACAGCTACAGTTACTTGCTTTAGGTACTGTATGTGGATTTGCTTTGTTATAAACTTGGGAATGATTTATTGCATCAGCTTCAATTTAAGACAGAAAACAAATTAAGTCTCTCTGGTTCTTGAATATTCTTCTTGGTCTATAATCACCACCACAAAAAGCCTTAGAAAGTCTACTTAAGTCCTTGCTCCTTATTCTAAGTCTCCTTCCAAATGCTTTGAATATGAATAACAGATGCAGGATGAACTCTGAGTCAAATGACCAGAAAGACATATTTTCCCACTCAATGGCGTAGTTCCTTGATGTTTTGTCCTTGAAATGGAAGTTAGTCTAATTCCAAGAGCATCTGAAGTATATAAAGTTCATTTCAGTACTGTCATTTTCTGAGCCTCTGATACTGATAAGCAGAAGTCCCTTTAATGCTTATTTTCTGTTTGTAGAAGAGGAAGCTTTAGCATTTCTGAAATAATGTTAATCTGAAATAACCTGGTATTTCTTGTAGCTTTTTAACATAGACATGCAGAATAACAGCAATAACAGCTTCATTCTTGTGCAGACCCTGACTAATTTAAGATCACAATCTTTGTGATATGATCCCCTGGCAAAAATATCTCCTGCAAAGAGCCAAACAGTCATAGAATTGTAGAATCATAGAATAGTTTGTGTTGGAAGGGACCTTTAAAGTTCATCTAGTCCAACCCCGCTGCTGTGGGCAGGGATATCTTTCACTAGATCAGGTTGCTCAGACCCCCATCCAATCTGACCTTGAACACTTCCAGGGATGGGGCATCCACAACTTCTCTAGGCAATCTGTTCCAGTGTTTCACCACCCTTGTCGTAAAAGTAATTCATCCTTATATCTAATCTAAATCTATCCCCTTTCAGTTTAAAACCATTACCCCTTGTCCTGTCACTACAGGCCTTGGTAAAAAGTCTCTCTCCATCTTTCTTACAAACCCCTTCAAGTATTGAAAGGCTGCAATAAGATCTTCCCGGAGCCTTCTCTTCTCCAGGCTGAACAACCCCAACTCTCTCAGTCTTTCTTCATAGAAGAGGTATTCCAATGGTCTGATAATTTTCGAGGCCCCCCTTTGGACCCATTCCAACAGGTCCATGTCTTTCTTGTGCTGAGGGCCACAGAGCTGGAGGCAGTAGTCCAGGTGGGGTCTCATGAGAGTGGAGTGGAGGGAAAGGGTCACCTTCCTTGACCTGCTGGCCACACTTCTTTTTATGCAGCCCAGGATATGACTGGCTTTCTGGGCTACGAGGAGATGCATTGTCCTTATGTAGAAAACAAGTTTTTCTAAAAAATGGTTGCTTTTGCCTTTCTAATATTTTCAGAATAGCATCATGGAGATCCTCCTTATACAAAACATGCCGCCTTCTCACCATTTGCCTCCTCTTGTATACTACATAATGACTTTATGGAAAATCAAACAGGACTTAAAAGGGACCAGAGTAAGTCTAAGCTACTGTTGGTCTTGGTTTTCAAATATTGTGCTGTCTGGGGAGTGGGTACATTTCTTTTTCTTATTTGATTTCTTCCAAAGAGATAGTAATGAAAGAGGGAGTTCTCAGGATAAATATTGGCTATTTTATATACAGATATGCCTTTGGTAGAATTATTACCTCTCATTTCAGAAACAGGTAGAAATTCCCACTGTGTTTGTATCTGTTGAAGAGCTCTGGAAGTTTTACATTACTGAAAAGAAAGAATTCTAAAGAAATCTTGTAGTACTTGTACGCTCATGAGTAAAGAACCTTGCAAACTAGGGCAAGCATGCAAATTTTGCACTTAGCAGTATGTGAAAGAATACGTAGCAGAATGCAAAACAAGAACAGTCATTTCAAAAAAGAGAAACTTTGAAAAGGTCAGCATATATGCTTAACAAATGCCACTGTCAAAGACATGTTTATGAGAGCTCTGGCCTAAGAAAATAGAATTTTCATAGAGAATAGAAAATCTGGTGATTTTTGGTTTATGAGAGGGATGATGGCTGATAGTTTGACATTTAAAAAAAAATCTGAAATTACATCCTGAAAAAAATCTTTCATATTTCTGTGAAATGACATACCTTTGATCCTGCTGTGGCTGGGGTTTTGGGTCTGAATACATCTTCTGTGAGAACCCTAATGGTATTTCTTCACTCATTAGTTCTGACTAGATGATCTCACTTTTAGGCTGCAGTGTTTAACAATTTTAAACAAATATCTTTTCCCCACAATTTTATTTGAGTTTCCTCAAGGTGATACTGAAGTCTATCTGGTTTTTATTCATGGAACAAGATAATTCAATAAATGCTCTGGTGGGCCAGGTTAATGGTCCACCTATCCTGATGCTTATTCTATGACAGTGGCAACAAGGCATGCAATTTAGGGAAAGCACATGGGCCTCTCTGCATTCTGTGGTCCATTTCCCTTGTACACCCTTGGCATCCATCGTTTTGGGACTTGTGATGTTAGAGGGGATATCACTACCTGTAACCTTCACTATGTGTTTATGGATCTCCTGTCTATGAATTTGTCTTTGAGCGTGAATTATCTGGAAGTTAATCCTTTTGGTATTGTGGTTCAGGGAATGAAGTTGTTAGGTATTTGCATTTCTGAGGCTTATCCTGAGTTCTGGTTTCTGAGCAACAAGTAGAATGAAAAGCATTCATAATGACTTCTGCTGTGGTAGATAACGTAGTTTTGAATTGTTTGTGTTTGTGTGTTCAGTAACGTTCCAAATATTCTGTAATTTGTATTTAGCTTGGGATTGACAGTGGTTTGCATGAAAACTTTCCCCAGTTACCCGCTGTCATAAGAAATTATGTCCAAACTCTTGTGTCACATGAAGACTTGTTCAAATGCGTACATGTAAGCAGGGTTGGTGACGTGTGAAGAAAGCCTTCATGAGTATGTATTGGCCAAAACCAAAACTCCTGAGATATTCAGTCCAGCCTGTCACTTGCTGCAAAATCTCTGGGAAAAACCTATTTATCTGTGCTAGCACTTCCCTCACAAAACAAAGAAACACTGGTATGGTGGTAACACTTTTTCCATTGCATAGTTCATATTTGGAGGATTTAAGGTAATTTTAAGATTCAGCAGTAGTCAATTTTTAAATATTAATCCACTGTGAGACCATACAGCATGGCAACTAGTATCGACTTCCTTCTGATTTTAATTTGTTCTTTGTGAAGCAAAATTCTGTAGTTGTTCCATTGGAGAAGATGATAGAGATATGTATTTGTGCTTGTTTGCTTGATTTTAATGTTTATCTTTTACTATTCAAATGTTTCAAGCTTCTTGCTTAGAAAATGTAGTTAAGGAGCTTTGATAGAGAAGGATTGCCAAAAACTTCCTACCTACTTCCCCAAGTCTACATCCTTTTATTTATGATTGATAAAAATTCAGCATCTTGTTTTCACTTCTCAATATTACAACAATCTGATTTCCTAAAATACCTGTTGCTCTTTCTCATGTTCTAGTCTAGAATATCAATTGTCAAACTGTAATCCTCTCAAATCATTACACAAGCACTTGATTTCTGAGGGGAAATTGTGCTACCTCTAGTTACTGTGGGCTTTAAAGGTGTACTAAAAGAGCCATTTTCAATATGCAATTCAAAAGTTCTGTCGATTTGGAATAATCCAGAGAAAACTTCACAACTCAAAGACTGTGAGTAATAGAAACAGGATGGAAGTCTGAAAACATAAAGTTATATCGGTTGTTTTGATTACTTCTGCTATTATCTGATATCTTGTGATTTTTAAAAAGGAAATGAAAGAGCTGATTATTTTAATAAACCACAAAATAAGCTGTTCAGTTGATCCAGTATAGATGTCTCCAACTGAGGTATTTGTGTAGACATGGCCAGTGAAGATTATTTCTAGGGCACAACAGATTTCATGCAGTCAGAATCTCTAAAAATAGATCAGATGAATCATGCTGTAAAGTGCCTCTCTAATTATAAAAGGTGCCTGTGGTGACTAGCTCAGAAGTGCTGCTTAGATCTAGGTGAGATGAATTTCATCCAAAATGACTGACACACCAATGTGATATGTACATAAACCAAGTTTATGACATTTAAAAGTGTATCAAGTTAGACCATTCAGGTAGTGAAATAAAATTATTAATGCCTCCATGTGAAGCACTGCAACAACCTCCCCAGGAATACTGCCTAGCATTCAGAGCACTCAGGTATAGGAAGCATGAACTTATTTGTAACAAACAGAGAAAGACTAGTAAAATGAATAGTAGGAAGAGGAGAGATTACTGCGAGGATACTAAAAGCTTTATTTCTCTTCAATAAAATGAAGGCCAAGAGAAAAGACCTGCTGCGGGGAGAGGAGAATTGCAAGCAAAGGAGAACAATAATTTAATCTGAAGAACAGAGCTGGGACAGGAATAACTGGCAGAAAATCAGACTAAAATTTAGAAGATTTCTAGCCTTCAAAGCAGTAGTGTTCTGGAGAAGCCTCCCAATAAGGTTGTCAGGTTTTGTTTTTCTACACACGTCCAGCTATTTGCAAGGTGGAAAATGATACATTTATGAAAGAGAATGTGAAACACGGTTGCATCTGATAGCAGGAGCCTGGGCTCGATATGCCACCACTTTGATCCTAGAAGGGGATGCATATGCATGACTGCACTTATTGAAGTGACAGAAATTATGCTGTAGATATGCCTATACTATCAATGTGAATATGTTGTGGTGCTTCTTTAAACTTGTAATTAATACTAATTGAGCTCTCAGAAGCTAAAGGGTTCCTTGTTTAAAGATCCTGTGCATTTGCTGAATATAACAACAGCTTACTAACTTATCCCATTTCTTGAAAAACTCCATGTTAATGAAAGGAAGGAACTATATGTGATCTGTTGATAACAAACAGCTCAGAGGCTTTCTTATTGCATAAACTAAACATCTGTTGCCAGAATAGTGCTTCTACTACGTTGTCGTGGTTTAACCCCAGCCAGCAACTAAGCACCACGCAGCCGCTCACTCACTCCCCCCTCATCCAGTGGGATGGGGGAGAAAATCAGGAAAAGAAGTAAAACTCCTGGGTTGAGATAAGAACAGTTTAATAGAACAGAAAAGAAGAAACTAATAATGATAATGATAACACTAATAAAATGACAGCAGTAGTAATAAAAGGATTGAAATGTACAAATGATGCGCAGGGCAATTGCTCACCACCCGCCGACCAACACCCAGCCAGTCCCCGAGCAGCGAATCCCTGCCCCCCCCTTCCCAGTTCCTAAACTAGATGGGACGTCCCATGGTATGGAATACACTGTTGGCCAGTTTGGGTCAGGTGCCCTGGCTGGGCATGAGAAGCTGAAAAATCCTTGACTATAGTCTAAACACTACTGAGCAACAACTGAAAACATCAGTGTTATCAACATTCTTCGCATACTGAACTCAAAACATAGCACTGTACCAGCTACTAGGAAGACAGTTAATTCTATCCCAGCTGAAACCAGGACATACGTGTGTTCTCCCTTGGTATTATATTTATTGTACTAGTAATGTGATTATTGATTAATAATTTTCCTAATAAATTCTACTAAACACAACTTTGTGTTTGCCGTGAAGATGTTAGTACAAATGAGACTTTGTGGATAATTTCAAACTACACGTTTTCTAAAAATCTACAAAAAGAAAAAAGAATTTTCACGTGCTAAAATTCAGTCTAAAAAATTGAATTGGTTGCTACTTTATAAAACTAATAAAATTGTGGCTTTATTTGCTTGCATAGCTCAGCACACAATTGAATGTGCAGCCAGCAAGGGAGTGCCCCCAGTTTGTAAGGTTACGAAAGGCTGTGGCGCCTGCAAAAGAGAAGATGGCAGGGGAGTAAAATAATTCACCTTCTCTGTGGCCTGCTCCCTGCCTGTGTCCACTGCAACCCTTGGAAAAGCAGGACTTGAGGGCAGGCGCCGTGCCGGTCCGCTGTTCAGACAGGCCGAGTCGGGCGAGCAAGGGTTCAGGCACTCCGCCTTGTGGTACCGGCTTATTTTCTTGCTTAAGCTGCTGATATATGACAATGCCCATAAATTTGTTAACCTGTTGAAGTTCACCAGGCCTTGAAAAAAAAGGTTCCTCTTTTTTGTCTGTATATTTTGTAATAATGGGATATAACATTCGTCTTTCTTTGAAACGGGGTTAATTTTAGAATAACCAGGTGAAACCCAGAGAATCAGCTAGTTTATTGTGCGAGTCCTGTATCCGTGTTCTGACGCACTGTATCTCTTCCAGGTATACAGCTGCCTACCCATTTCGCAGCAGGACTGTGTTTGCCGCTTCACAAGCCACAGGTAAGCCCTGAGACCGTTACCCAATGCCTCAGTTGCCAAGTCACCGTGACTGCAGGCAGTGCTGCTGCTCTCCATCCATGCCAGCTTTCCCGGGACAGAGTTAGGAGACACTCCCTCTGCATTTGAAATGGCTCCCAAGGAGCGCAGTCATGGTGCTTATCCTCACAGCACAGGGCTGCCAGGGTGCGGGGCTGACCATGGACAGCATCTGGGACAGCCCCCTCGCCAGCACTGGGCCAGGCCGAGCAGGTGTCCCTCAGGCCGAGGCCTAGACTCCAGGCCCCGCAGCAAGGCCAGGCTGGGCCCTGCTGTGAGAGAGGCAGGGTCAGGCCCACTGCGGTGGCTGGCACCCACAGCCCCAGCTCGTCTGGGGTGGTGCAGCAGGGCCCTGAGGCTTCCTCTGGTGGGGATATAGCTCAGCACGGGCAACACCAGAACTGGGTCTGAAATCTCAGCACTGTTAAATGTGATCGGAGTTTTGTTATTGTCATCTTCACTGGGATGAAAATTTCCCCATGATTTTCTAAGGAAGGTTAAATGGCAATCCTCTCACTTGTGGGAAGGCTGGGATCACTATGATTCAAAATATTTTTCCTTACAGATGTGACTAATTAATTCATACCTTTCATGGAGAGTGACAATGTTTCAAATCAGAATGTGCCATTGGACCATGTAGTTTAAACTCTTTTAATTTTTTATATTTTGTGCCATTACTCCCTTGTATTTTGTCTTTGAAACAGGAAGGGATGTATTTTTTATTTAATCCCCTATTTATCTTCATAGCAAGAGTGATTAATTCCTGAAACAAACTGTCAAAAATTGTGCCTTTTACCTGATTATATTTGACTAGCTTCAGCTTTGAGACATTGTTTTCTGCTGGCACTTATAGATGGTAGTTGTTTTCCTGTAATCACTGCTATATATTTGTTCAAGTCAGCTAAAATAGATCTGCTATCTCTTCAGATGTCCACTGTAACACATATTCTCCAGTATTCAGTTCTTGTTGCTCTTCCTTCACCTCTGTCTATTTTTCCCGTATCTTTTTCCAAATACACAGGAATTTATAAACCTTACTGTAGGATCACTACTGATACTGCAGCTGGAGGAAAAAGCAGTTGTCTAACTCCTAATTTACTGGCCCTTTGAACGTTGCAGGGTTGTGCTAAACTCTTTATGCTGGGACCTTATGTTGAATGGTGTATCCATGTGCTTACTCTGTCCACTTCAACAATGACTCATTCAGTTTGTCTTTCTGATCTAAGGATGGATTTTGGGTGCGTGGTTATTCACACAGGTTTGCATTCTCCACTTAAAACCATTTGGCTAGGTTCATACTAAAAATTCCTTGTTACCTTTAGTTTTCTTCTTCCTTCAGATGTTAGGAATAACTTACTTTTGTGGTAGATTGTGCTCATACTTCCAGCTGATGTGAATGTGCAATTGCCGAAGAATATCAAGCCATAATGAAAAGTTTATGAAAAGGTCTTTTGAATTATACCATATTTACAGATTGACTTCAGTTCAAATGACATTGATTTGGGATGGCGGACATCTAGTACACATCCATGTAAACTGGATTTACATCTTGGCTTGTGTAGAGAAGCTGGTTATGAAAAGTGAAATATTCAGGAATATTAGCCATAAGTGTGAAGGACAAGTATGGCTGCCTGCTTAATGTTGAATTACTAGAAAGTAGTCATATCACTGATTCTTGAAAAGCAGTAATTCACCAGTGTATTTCGACTCGAGCAGGTAATAGAGGCCTAGTTCTCTATGAAATAAATTGAGCTTCATTGCAATGGCACTCCTAAAGCCAGGCTTCAAGGCAACACTCTTTGGCCTTCCTTCACTTTCCTCCTCTCTCTTCCCAAAGGCTTCACAATCATAATTTCTTTTCCTCCTGCTTGCGTTTCCTCCTTTTACTATGAAACTTTTGTTAGGTCTTGGTTCCTTTCTTTCATTTATTTTTATGTGTCTGAGATCAGTTTCTTTTTTGCCATCCTTGTTTTCTCTCAAACTTCTGTTTGTCCATAAAATCTGGGTAATTTTTTTTGCTTTATTTTTGTGGTCTTTTCTTTCCATCACTGTACTTACTTATTTTGTATATCTTGAGAAAATTCTGCTCTACTTTGTCTTTCTACCTAAAAACTAAAAATCATGAAAAAGAAAAGGATCTGAATCTGTGCTTGTTGGATAGTGGAAGCCAGCTGTCCAAACAGACTGTGTATTTGGTCATAAATTTATTGAAATATGAGTGTGTTTTATTAATAAGAATGTGCATTTTGCTATTTTCTTTGCAGTCAGCATAGACCTGAATATAAACCCACTTAATCATTCTGAATACTAATATTAATAGAATAAGAGTGAAGTCCTCTTTCTGTAATACATGACATTTTCTTTAGGAAAATTTCTTTCAAAAATAAGGAGAAGTTAAAGAAATAAAAAGCAAACAATAATCTTTGGGCTGGATCTATGGATGAGTCGCTCCTAAAGCTGGATATCCCCATCAACCAGATTATGTTATTTTTACAGTGCCTGGACTACACTGACAAAATCTTACCTACTTTTACCGGTAGAAGCAATTGTTAGCTCCCACATTAAAGGCAATTTAGCCTCTATGTAACATAGTATGTGCTGCCTGCAATATTTTTGCTGTAGATGATACCCTGAATTTTTCATAAGTCAAGAAGTCTGCACACTGTGTTTTTTTCTCAAACAATTATGCACAAGATGTTTTTCAATTTTTCCCCTTCTTTGGAGTCCTTTACTCATTTGGATTACTAGCATAAATCGTAAAAGTTTAAGTTTATTATGCAATTGAAATTTACCCAGTCATTTCTGCTTGGGAATTACTCTTGGAAAAAGACAATGACTGGAAATAACATCCATATTTCTCAAATTTGATGAAATTACAGTATACAGGAAAAATAACAATATGGGATGATACATGTTTTAAAAAGACCATGTAGGATACACTGATCAAAGCTAAGCTTAGCTGTTAGTAGTGAACTTTACCCTTCAATTTGTCATCAGATAGAAGGAAACTGGAATAGCTGTACGTGTTGAAAAAAACAGCATTTCCCTCTTACGGAAAAACCCAAATATAAAGAATGCCATTGTTTGCCGCACATGTGGCAACGAGTCTGGTTTATATTAAGTTGAAGTTACTGCCATCTGGTGGGGAAAATAGTATTAGATCACTACAGTTGGACGCAATTCTGTTAGGGTTACCTTCTGTGTATGTATGTGAATATTGTGTGTTCCTGTGTATGTATGTGTGTGTCTATATACACCCCCCTATATAGAGATAGGTATAGACCTATGCCTATATAATATTAGCATTTGGGGCTGATTTTAAAAGAATTTGAAAACATTCAGTGATACAGAATGGCCTGCTGAATCAGAGATTAGTCAAGGGTATAAAAATGTGTGAAAGAAAATGAGGAAAATGTAAGCAGTAGAGCAGATAGATGTGCAAAATATATGCTGTGGTACTGCCAGTGCACCCACACTTCTGGCCTAGATTAACATAGATAACCATGTACAAAACTTGTCCCCAGAATGTTTCTTTGTACTTTGAACAGCTGGAGATTTTACATTTTGTGCAGTGTTTTGTGTAGCATTTCCTGTTTTAGAGATGACCACTAATTATTGTTGCAAAAACATCTGGGCTAGCTCTGCCTTAGTGTTCCATTTTTTACTTAGATTTTCTCTTTGGTAAAGCAAGTTTGCTGCTCCTTGAGTCTTGACATATACTTGTGTTAACTATTGTCTGATTCTTGAAGGATCAACTCAGTAGGAATGGATTTATATGATTAGTGCATCAGGGGAGTCTGTGGGGCATCTTACACATATAAAATTAATTAGGTTGTTTTCTCAAGGAGCTAACACTCATGTTAGATGTAACAGTGCAGTGAACGATAGTCAAAGTGGTAACAGAAGAAGATTCAGTTGTGGGAGACAGTGTCAGATACCTATCGTTAGCAATAATTGCTTGGTAACCATATGAGAATAATAACTAGTATCCAGAACTTGTTCTTATTTCATTGTTATAGAGTCTTAAGACTCCAAACAAGATTAGGTCTGCTTTATGTATAAATACTAAATAGGCTTTGCCCTTGTCATATGCTGTGTTTTCTTCTGGTAGAGAACATTAGAAGTGGTCCTTTGCTTCCAATCTACAGAATAAATTGCCATTTTGTCCACTAAGAAGGCATGTTTTATTAGGTTTGTATCAAAAATGTATTTTAACTGGCATCTTCTCATGCTAAGAGTCTGTGATGGGTTGACTCTGGCTGGACGCCAGGTGCCCACCAAAGCCGTTCTATCACTCCCCCATCCTCAGCTGGACAGGGGAGAGAAAAATATAACAAAAACTTGCGGGTCGAGATAAGGACAGGAGAGATCATTCACTAATTACTGTCACGGGCAAAACAGACTCAGCTTAGGGAAAATTAGCTCAATTTATTACAAATCAGCCAGAGTAAGGTAATGAGAAAATAAAACGAAATCTCAGAACACCTTCCCACCACCCCTCCCTTCTTCCCGGGCACAACTTCACTCCCGGATTTCTCCACCAAGCCTCGCCAGCAGCACAAGGGGGACAGGGATGGGGTTTACGGTCATCACACGTTATTTTCTGCCGCTTCACCTCCTCAGGGTGAGGGCTGATCATACTCTTCCCCCGCTCCAGCGTGGGGTCCCACCCACGGGGTCAGTCCTCCACGAACTTCTCCAACGTGGGCCATTCCCACGGGCTGCAGCTCTTCACGAACTGCTCCAGCATGGGTCCTTTCCACGGTGTGCAGTCCTTCAGGAGCACACTGCTCCAGCGCGAGTCCCCCACGGGGTCACAAGTCCTGCCAGAAAACCTGCTCCACGGGCTCCTCTCTCCGCAGATCCGCAGGTCCTGCCAGGAACCTGCTCCAGCGCGGGGTTCCCACGGGGTCACAGCCTCCTTCAGGAACCCACCTGCTCCGGCGTGGGGTCCTCCACGGGCTGCAGGTGGAGATCTGCTCCACCGTGGACCTCCCTGGACTGCAGGGGGACAGCCTGCCTCAGCAGGGTCTTCACCACGGGCTGCAGGGGAATCTTCGCTCTGGCGCCTGGAGCATCTCCTCCCCCTCCTTCTTCACTGACCTTGGTGTCCGCAGGCTTGTTTCTCTTACATGTTCTCACTCCTCTCTCTGGCGGCTGTTTCTCACTCTCCCAACTTTTTTCCTTCTTAAAAATGTTATCACAGAGGCGTTACCACTATCACTGATTGGCTCGGCCTTGGCCGGCGGCGGGTCCGTCTCAGAGCCGACTGGTATGGGCTCGCTCTCTCTCGAACACAGGGGAAGCTTCCAGCAGCTTCTTACAGAAGCCGCCCCTGTAACCCCCCTCGCTACCAAAACCTTGCCACATAAAACCAATACAGAGTCAAAGAAAAGTTAAGGGGATCCAAGAGTCTCACAAGGTGCGTAGTCATGCAGTCAAATTCCCAGCACAGCTGTGTTGTCCAAAGCCCTCCGGCTGAATGCTTAGCCTCCAATGGGAGCCCAGCTTTTATAAGTGTGCAAGTGCTGAGGTTGGCTGAGGTAAGGCTAGAGGAGGCATACCTGGCTTCAGCATTGCTCAGGCTTGACCATCTCCAGGCCCTCAGTGGCACATGATTAATGATGAGCACAAGGCACAGGACTTGAGTGGAGTTGAGGCCCCTGGACAATGAGTCCTGCTAATTCCAGGTCACTGAGGAGACTCGCTTCAGGCCCTTGTGTACATCATACCTTATGCTGAGCTGGACAAGCAGAAGTCAGTGGCAGAGTAACATTAGATTCCTCTTTAAAGGGATAACTAAATGCTGTCATCCTGTACTTCCTTAGAAGAGGTATATTATTCTGTTGACATTCTCTCCATTGTCTTTTTTTTAGGGGGACACCATTTTTCTTCTGTGGAAATGTTGCTTTGGTGGGCTTTCTAATGCCATAGTCTACAGCAACATTTTGGGTTTTTGACTGCTTACTGGCCTCAACAGTGACATCTCAAAGAGGCCTGTTGAATGCTTGTCTGATTGCATGTTACATTCCTGTAGACCAGCTAGCTTGAATTGCAGCAGCTCACTTGGTTGGTGAGATTTGGGGTTCTGCTTCCTATATAGGGGGAATTTCCATTCCTGTCCTATATAAAGCAGCTTATGAGATTCTTGGTCTGTACATTTACAAAGTGCTTGGTCAAGTCTGGTTTGTGTGGAAGTCATATTCTTCTTGCTCTCATAGTCATGAAAACTCTGTTTTCAAAACAACAGGTGAAGGGACCATACAATTTTGTGAATTCCTTCATCCTTGAATCTAATTAAGCAAAAAACCTAGTGATATTGACTTTCTGTACATCTCTTAGACATAACTGAATGGGTTAAGCATGGTTGCAGAAAAAGATATTTCTCATCTCTCATCATTCTTGTTTATTTTGTTTAAAATTCTTTTTCACTTGGTTGTTTTTTGTTGCCTGTTGTAGTTTTTTGTTTGTATATTGTCTTTTTCCTTTTTCTGAACTCTCTAGGAATCAGAATGCTGCCCAGATAACATCTTTCAAAAGGAAAACCATTGACCTTGTAATCCTGTCATTCTACTTCTAAGACTACATTGCACATGCAGGTGTCTGATTTCTTCACAGGTTTTAGAAGAAGTACTTTTTCATGACTTTGCAATGTAATTCCCTAATTGTTTTTCAAGGAGACAGACATTCTTCTCACAGTAAGACTCTTACTGGAAAGGTTTAACAGTAAGAGTTAGAGCGCTGGGTGGTACAGGTCCACATATTACGGAAGTGCTTCAAACTCAAGCCCACAGCTTGAATCATACAGTGCAAAGAGCTCTCTCTGACTCGGTCGAATTTGCACAAGACAGAAAAGTGGAACAGCTTCCAGAAGGAAAATAATCCCTGGTTCCCTCTTCCAGCCTTCAACTGGCAACGTAAAGTTTACTTTGTGTTGTATGACAGAAATACCTAAGTTGATTAGCTCTTGGTTACAAAACTGGCTGCTTTTTCTTTTCACTACTGGTGATAAAATGACCAGCAGTTCACCGTTCTTTGAAATCCTGGTGGCACTGAGATGCTAGCTTTCTCAAGTATCTTCTTTTTGTCTGCCTGTGTGTCTTTTTTTTTTTTTCTTTCCTCTCTTTCCCCCCACCACCCATATAGCTTCACATATTTACTTATAATCCCCTGGGATTAATAAGCAGTTTGATAGCTAGAAGGTAATTGCTCTCTGTGCTTAGAGTAACTGAATTGTAAGAGAAGCTTTTGTAGTGAAAGATGACATAATGCAAGACAAGGTTAGAAGGATGTATCTTCTCAACCCAAAATGACCATCTTCTAGACAGTCTGTTAAGCTGGGATAGAGTTTAATGTTACATGATATGAATTATACATCAGAGTGTGGAAAGCATTAAAGTCTCTCAAATTTCATCTTGTTAAATCAAAATTGATTATAGTCAAGTCCTTACTCAATGAGAAGTTGATACAGAAATGAGCAACTCCAGCTTTTTGACTTCATTATGCAGGAAATCAGAACAGAGCACCATAGTGATCCCAGCTAGCTTTGAAAATCTATGAGGATGTGGATGAGCCTCTCCAACAACAATCTGCTAGATGTGATATTTGTATTTGATATTTGAATCTCCATCCTTGGAACTGTCCAGGACTTGACTAGACAAGCTGCTGAGGAACCTGCTCTTAGACCTGCTTTGAGCAGGGGAGCAGATTAGGTGACTTCTAGACATCCCTTCCAAGCTCATTTATTCTGTGATTCCATGATATGAAATCTAGGCTTCTAATGACAAGATGGTCCCAAAGAATAGAGATTTCATTACAAGATCCTTTTTCATATCTCGAAGGTGATGAGTGGCTGAAGTTACTTTAAAAAAATTGCCTTAATTCTGAGGTAGAAAAATCACTATAATGAACTCAAGTTTATGCACTGGAACTTTTTATCACCTCTATAAAGCTTGTCTCCTTAGCGTTTGTAAGGACTGTTTGGGGTGGTGGGAGCCACTTCCTACGGAAATTCAAGTGCAAGGCACAATTCTTTTATGTATCTTTGTCTGACACAAACATAGAAGTGTGCGTATGCATTTATTAAAATGATAAAATAAAAGAAACCTTATAAAAACATTATATTTTACACTTAATTTCCCCCTTAGGGAAAAAGGAAATAAACCAACTCTGACAGACACTACTTCTAGCTCTTAATGGACTACTGAGGGTACTTTGATAACCTGGTGCTAAAGGCAGTAAAAAGACTATACCTCTAATAGAATACTAAATATTTTTAACAGTGCTTTATTTGCTTTTTAAAGCAAAATAATTTAAATATTTATAACTTTCAGACTGCCAGTACTGTATCTTAAAATCCCGTGTCTTAGCAATCTGAAGATCAATAAAATGCAAACAATGCTTTCTGAAATTCTTGTGCCGTCATCTCTGCTTCAGAGGGAACACCCTCTCTCTGGGGTAGAAAAGTAATTTAGTCTAGGACATTAAGCAATTTTGGCTGCTCTTGAAAAAATATCTCAAGTAAACCAAACTTTTATGAACTTCATGCCATTCTCATTCCTACATACTGGGGAAACTTCAAAACTCAAGTTATTCAGAAGTGTTGGTTAGTTGAATTCAAGGACCACTTTTTAACTTGACATCAAGTTTGCTACAGATGTGTTTAGATTACCTTTGGGGAAAAATCAGTTTCAATAACGTGCCGCCATGTTGATATTCCTTTTCCTGGTGTGTTGTCCTTCCATTTAGAGAGGGATGCACAAATGACTCACAAGAAAGCTGACCCATCATATCTTTGAATTTAGTCTCGACTCATAATAAGCAAAGAAATGCCAATGAGCTGTGTAGTGCTTAATTTATGTGTAATATAATTTGATCAGCTGCAATATGAATATCTTTTGCAGTGCGTAGCCAAGATAGACTGAGCTACAGTTATCATTCAGTATTTTGTTGTCATTCAGTTTTTGGATTGATCATGCCACAAATGCAGAGCCAGTTTGGGTCCATACCTCACATCTCAGTGCTGTATTAATGTGGTTGTATCAATTATAAAACCAGCTTAAGTCCACAAACAGATTAGCTACTTTCATGCTGCGTAGAGCTCTAACTAGTAAACCCTGTACGCACCCAAAAGGCTCCATGCAGACCTAACTTGAATGTCCCTACATCACTTATCCTGGATGAGGAACACAGAAAATGTATGCAGAGGCAAGTCCAACAGGTATTATCAGTTTCGACTCAATGTCAGCTGTCTCAAACCCACAGCGAATCTGTCTGCAGTTGCTATCACTTCCTCCTGCTCCATTTCCAAAAGGTCTTATTAGGTCAGGTGTAGCAAACATGCAAGCACTGAGAGGCAGCACCGGGCTAGAGCTGGTAAACTCCAAGAGATCAGACTTCACTGCAATGCCTTTTCTCTGCACACCGTAAACAGCACGAGTGCTCAATAACTTGAGCACAGCACTGAGCCCATGCCGGCAGAGTCTGTTTGAACTGTATGGTGCCTGGCCCTCCAGGAAGCAAAGGCTCATAGCAGCATTGTACTGTGATTGATGCAAAGCTTTGCTGCATCACAGCCAGCTGTGTGGAGCTACATTTCAGTCTTGGCATTCTCTCTAAAACTATCTGTATTACCTCTCCACCTTTCCCCTTCCCTCCTTTCACTCTCCAGCCTCTCAATCCCCCCAGTTTTGGGGGAATCCAGGCTCCTGTTACCTTGAACAACAGAGAACTGATGATGCTGGAGTGAGGAGGTAGCTGAGTGGCTATAGTAATGCAGCATAATAATAAAATCCCTGTGTTTTTAATATCTATTATTGTTAAAGGATTGGCTTTAATTTTGCCTGATTTTTAGTTCTGTGTCTTAGTCTAGAATGGTCTTTATGCTCCATATCAGTATTTCATTTATGTTCTGCTGAACAGAAGATATAGGTTTGCTTGTAATGTCTTTTATGCAAGCTATATTATGGCAGGGCCTATACTCTCATTTTTCTGAGTTCTTACTTCCCTTCAGATTATTTAATTGCTTAGTGGTGTTCAGAATGAGAATTGCCTGGATGAACATTTAAAATATACAAGCCTTACTTTCCCTTATGTCTTGTGTTGTTTTGTTAAGGAGTTTTCGAATCTTCTGCACCCATGTTGGAGCAAATGTACTAGTTCTCTGGAATTGAGTTTCAAAAAATCAAAGGCAGTTAGACACCTTGTTTGGAGTGTGTCTGATGTGTTGGATTCACAGCTGCATGTGCATCTGCTCAGGAGGGGGCTGGGGGTGGGGGGGACAGTCTGGATCCCTTGGCACCAGCTACCACTTCACATCAGAGATCCCCACAGCATGTCAGTACATCTCCCTTGTTTGGATCAGCCCTGTACTTATCCCCCAGGAAGAAATTAATGGGTGACTGGTGCCCTGGACAGCTGGATCCTCTTCCTCTGCCTGCCACACCACTCAGGTCACGTATATACACTGTACATACTCCTGCTCAGATAGATCCCTATCATTTGTTCCTTATTTCGAGGGTACTTAGGGGAGGTACTTGTGGCTTCCAGTGCAGCTCCTGGGAACTCTTACAACTCCAGCAAAAGACAACAGGGGAAATGTGTTTTGAATGTACAGAAACAGATAGTCTGAAAAGCATCAGTCTGTAAGAAGTTTGTTTTGTGTATGCAAAATAAACTGACCTTGATAATTTTCTGCCAGTTAAACTGAAACTATGCTAATGGCACTTTTCCACACAATGGTCTCATATATGTACGTGTTGAGTTCTTTTAACTAAAACAATGAAGGTTTGCGGAATGCTTGGATAGTATAGTATTTGCCAAAGAAACAACTTTTCAGAAATTAATGTTATGGTAAGTTTTAGGTGATCTGAAAAGTACCTTTATTAAAGGAGATAAAACATTGAGTAATGAGACCAAAAAGATGTGCTGAAAGGCTACTTAGACAATGACAACTGCCCTTTCTGAGCATTGGCCATTGTCTGTTCAGATTATAAATTATATATTGTCATATAAAGACTGTTTTGTAATGAGAATATTAACCACGACTTACTGTTCAGGGTTGTTTTTTGGTTTTAATATGCTTTCATAGTAAAATATATGTATATATTAAATATATATTGACGTGTGTATATACCAAATAACAAAACCTCATATTTTGAAGCTACTTTGAGGTTACAAAGTTGAGCACCAGAAGATAGCCTATAAACACATGCACATACACACATCTGGAAATTAATATGCAATATATATTTGAATTTTTTAATATATTGAATGTTCCAATGCACAACAATTTTTCTTCTCATGGGTACTATATTGGCACTCAAACTTGCATACACTTTCTAAATGTTCTGTGTACATAAATATTGTTCCAAGATCCTTTGGAGTCAGTGGTTTTGATCAACTTCACTAAGCAGGCTTCATTTTGAGAATCTTTTTAGAGAAATGATGGTTGAATATGATGTCAGATGAAAATTTGGGAGAAAATTTTGGGAGTTTGTTTGTTGTCTTCTTTTAGAGCTTTCAAGTCTTCGAGGAAGGTTATGTTCATACTGAAAGATTTAGTATTTTGATTTTTTAATAATCTTTAAAATTTTGTGACTTAATTCAGCTCAGCGTAGTTGTAGTGCAATGGATGTCAGTAGAATAGCATAGTGAGAGGCACTATTAATTTTAGAGTGGTGTTTTCGAAGTCAACGTGATTATGCATATATATGCTGTAACATCAGCACACTATCAAATCTCTACAAATAAATGCCTCATCGCTTTTTATTGTGTGTTATGCCCCATCCACTGGCGTATACCAGAGATATCATTGTCTTATTCGAGAATGGTCTATGTAATTATTATTGACATGGCATTCCAACTTTGCAAAACCAAAACGAAGACTGACACACAAAGTAGGTAATGAAGAAAAATGAGGAACCATTAATGGAGTTGGGCATTAGGGGAAAATTTGAGAAATTTTATAACCAAAGTAAGGTGAAAATTGCTAACTGACTGTGTAACTGGTGTGCCAAAGTGTGTGAATTACTCGTCTTTCCCTACTTCATTTCATTCACAGAAAGGTCATAGTGCAGAAAGGACATTTTGATTCTTTGTCTGATTTTGCTGAAGAGCTGTTTTCAACTGAATTTACAAATCTGAAGGCATACAGGCCTAAATGTAATCTAAATAAGAATTAAATGTAGATGAAAGAGAACATATAGTTGACCATGGGTTAATGTTTTAAGCAGTCTGAGCATCCAGCTGGCACAGTTCTTCTCTCATTTTTTGTAGTTATGGTACCTAAAACTTTTGAAGAAAAAACAGCCATTTTGCTGAGAGAGGCTGTGGTGGGAGCCTGAGAAAGTGATAGTAGACCAAAACATCACATAGTTAAAGGCGCTTTTACAGTTGTTTCTCCCTGGCATGATGGGAAGCAACACAGTAATGCTTGTTCCAAAGTGTACTAATGCAGACTGTCAGCACAGACCACTCTGGAGATCCACATCAGTGAGACCTTGCCCTAAGGGGTGATCAGGGAGTTAAAAAGAAGGACAGCATGAACTCTTGGGCTAGGAATATTATCTTTGCAGCAAAAAACTTGGATGTATTTGAACATATAGGTTTGTCAAAGCCAGAGAGGAATGCCTTGACATAATTGAGAAATGATACTTTGGGAACATGGGACAGGCATTTGATTGAGGATGTACGTGGGAAAGACCATACATACCGCTGATGACATAGAGTATCCTGCCTATGAAGACATAGAAGGAAATTCATGGGTCCTGTCAGTGAAGGCCAGATGCTAAAGGTTTTAGAAAGATTGAAAAGCATTTTATGGAAGGGACTTTTGTGAGACAAAGTCTCAAAATTTTGTTTTAGCCATACCCAGTTTGAGTTGATGGCCAGATGTTCATAGAGAGGTAACAGAAAGGTAGTATGAGTTTAATTTGGATAAAAGGAATGCTACTTCTAAAAGATTAAATAGAAGGGGGGATGGCATGAGCATGTGAGTTGTAAGCTGTCTGTCTCCATGTATACTCTACAGAGATGAAGTGTTGTGTATGTTTTCTTTTTCAGTGATGTGAGTGACATCTAGTTCATTTTTGATTGATCTACTTGGAAGCCAGGTAGAATTTGAGAGACATCTAATAAGAATAGATTCATCAATACTTGTATAAGCTAAGAAGTATTTACACTGACTAAAAAAAATATCCCCTTCTTAATGTTAGGAGAACTAGACAAGACCATTGGAGTAAAACTGTATCCTTGAGGAGTAGATGCTATTACAAAAGAAATTCTGAGTAACTGCTAATGAGAAAAGACATGAGATAGTTTGTTTTTAAACCTTATGGTATTTTTTCCATTTTGCTTTGCAATCATCTTCATTCAGAGTTGTTGGGGAATGGTACAGACAGTGATATGTGGGTCAGTACTTGGTGGCAGTTTGAAGGAAGCACAGAGCAGGTAAGTAGCAACCCGATTTACAAGTCATTTTGTGTTTTCATGTAGATAGCCAGTCCTGGTCAGAATGGGAAAATTGCCTAGTACTGACATTTATTCAACCCTTTCAAATGAAGTACAAAAGATTGCTGGTTTTTTCCAGACAATGTTAGTGTAAATGTTAAAGAAGAGTTGCTTGTCTATTTTCAGCAAAACTAATTTTCCAGATCTGAGCTCTGTTGGCTTCAGTTATTGGAAGTGCATACCAGATAGCCACAAAAAGCACAAGAATTCAGTGTTTTATAAGAAATCAGTTAGTATTCATTTAAATGCATTTGGTTTCATTTAACTATATTTGAAAACTTTGAAGCTGAGGCTGATAGACCAGTACCAAACTTTGAATCTTGTTCATCTGTATTAAACATATATAAACTACATATAAACATTTTGGGTCACTTTTTTTTAACTTCCTCCCTTCCTCCCCCACCCAATAATGATGGCAAAATATTTGGTCCTGGCAAGAATGGGAAGATTACTTTGTTCCTTGTTATTTCTTGACTATCCAATTCATTCTCAACATCTAATCAAGTATAATATTCCACTGTAGCAAAGCAAATAACAGTTTCAACTGCTTCATTGATGTTTTTGTGTTCCTTACATTTAAACAGATTTTCAGTACGGTACCTTAGAAATAGCCAGGGTTAATTTATGCATGTATCCTCATGTGACTGTTCAGAAAGTAACTGAAGTAGCTAAGGCTATGAACTGCTTTTATAGCCTCCGTTTGTTTTACAGAGGTCTGTTTAAAGCAGTGGGCAGTGCCAGCCAGGATGCTGTCACCTCAGCAATTATGGGGAGGTTGGCTCTCTAAGGGAAGTAGTATAAAGACCATGTTGAAGACACAATACAAACTGTGAAGAGTCAATATAAGATGTCAGCTGTAGGTAAAGTGTTTTTTAATTTGTTGTGTCACTGTGCTGTGACAATGATATACAATTTAGTGGGGTCACTTGCATCCTAGAGACCGGTCTTGGCATTGGTTGTTGTAGGAGTCAGCCAGCTGCAGTCACCTGCAGTAAGAAAGAGGAAAAGACTCTTGACTGTTCTGCATGTGGGCATTAAGGACATAAATACAGAGACTGACTGACTGAATGGCAGATGTATTCTGGATCACTGCATTTTATGAATATTGTATTTTTCCAGTTTTACTTTTCATCTGTTCCCCATCCTTTGTCTCCTCAAATTTTTTGTGTATGTAGATGACAAACATTGTCCAGAGGGGCTTTGGAAACCTATCTCATCTTTGAACTCGTTGCTGAGTACAAGATAGCCATCTGAAGCTGAGTGTATTAAAGCTTTGAGGATACAGTGTTTAAAAAGCATAGGTAGGAATAGTGCTGAAGAGGCAGAACTAAAATAGAAAATAGGATACTTCACTCAAATCAAATGTAGTGAAAACTTGAAACAGCAATAATAACAATCATGGAAAAACTGCTGTTTAGAAATGAACAACATCAGCCTGGATAACCAGGAGTGGAATTTGAAATGTAGAAATGTAGAAACTGCATGAGATTGGGAACAAAAACAAAGAAAGAGCTTTTTTTTTTTTTTTTTTTTTTTTTTTTTTTAAGTCCTTGCTATATTACTGTTGGGATACAGCTAGAGATCACACAGAGCACTGGTGATTGCCAAGACCATTCTTGAGGAAGAAGGTAGACCTGAGGCAGGAATTCATTGTATAAGGGAAATAAAAGAGACAGACTATCAACTCTTGATACAAATGTTTTTATAGGCTTCTCAGATCACTCTGGCAGTTTGCTGTGTTCTCCATCTTCCAGACTTTCAGTGCAGGGTGGGGTTTGCCTATTTTGCATTACTTAAACTATTTGTGGATTTCTTCCCCATCTATTTGCACTAATGTGTAGGACAGAATTACTAGTCCCATTTTATTGACATACAGAAAAGGCAGAGAAAGACAGAGACCAAGGCTGAGATCTTCAAAATTACCCAACTTCCATCAGAAAAGTTTTTGGTACCTCAATGGTTTTGTGGATCTGTGGCCCAGGGGTCAGCTCGTAGTTGATAAAGTGTTCTGGGCTGGAATGAGGGATTCAGTCTACATCTGCCATTTCAAGGCTGGTACCCTGACCATTAAGACCTCTTTTTGAGTTTTTGTTGTGTTGATCATAAATTCTTCCTATAAAATTTGTTTCAAAGTGTTGTAATTCGTGTGCCATAATTGTAAACATTTGATTTAGCAGTTGTTTTCTAGATGGATTTCACTAATGTATAAAGTAGAAATTTTTGCCTAGAGAATTAATTCAAGAATATGTCTGGACATGAATACAGAATAAAATTCCAAATGGAGAGAATCAGTTTTCCAAAAGCAGACTCTCACCTTTTCATGTTCCTAACGTTGCTCACACAAATTATTATTTTTTTTATAAGACAGTGTAATGTTATTCATGATGAAACAGGTGGAACTACCTGACTTTTCAATAAAAAGTTGGGTAATGTAGACAACTTTTTTATTGTTTTGGGGAATAAAGAGCAACTTTGCCACACCTTTATTGTCTGTGCAAAACACATTGTTAAACTGTTAGACGAATACCTGAATCCACTTTAAATTCAGCATGGGGCCCTTTACAATATTGATGCCTTAATATTTTAAGTTTCCTAGGGCAATTTCTCCTGAAGTGTGATCATTATGGATAATAGTGATAATTATGAAATTTGTTACATTTGAAACACTAACTTGTTGTACATAATGGTTATTAAAATGTATTCTGTAGTATACACGAATTGTAAGGATGAGTGACATAATACACCTAATAGCTATTTAGTTGCATTTCCTAAGAAGAGATGTAACCACCTGAAAAGGAATTGCAGAATTCTAGTTTTCTTTGTTCATAAAGTTTGTTTCCTAGAGCAACACAGCAGAATTACTACAGTTGTATTGATGTACTACATTCCAGTTAGTCTGTCTTTAATGAGGAAAGGAGGAAGGATTGAGATAGTGTGATGAGACTTGCTGTGCAGCAGGCACTATTAACTTCTGAGGCCTTTACCTAACACCTTTATCTTCGTTCTCTAGCCCAAAGCCTGCATAGCCATCTCTGGTATGCAGTGTTTCAACCAGATATCTGAACTGCAAGCCTTCATCCAAACACTTTTGTGCAAAGCCAAAACCAGGTGCAATTAAATCAAATGCATATTTTTAATTAAAATGTACATTTCTGAAACCATACAGCACAGGCCATGGTAAGTGGAGCATCTATAATAAAATAACTTATTATATAATGTCTGTATGTCTGCACTATGCAGTAAATAGTCTTTTGCTTTCAGATGTGTGCATTGGCTTGTCTAATGTAAGAAAACATCTTCTCAAGACAAATGTGCCACTGCTTGCCTTTTGAAAAATACTCATCGAAGGCAAGAAAGGGTACAGAGAATGTTTTCCCAGCACAAACAAATTTCTCGTTACATAATTTCTTTGGCTTCAAAAATCAAGCAAGCTGTTTGGTTCTATACTGGGATTTTGAACCTGCCAACTCTGACAGCTTCACATTATCATTTAACTGTTGTTCGGTGGTATTACAGCAAACCTCTCTGCTTAGTTTACTTTAACCTTGTCCTCCAGGTGAGATTCAAACAATGCTTCCTCTTCAAAGGTGTATCTGTCAGAAATTAATGTGAAAGTCAGATTGCCTGTGTTCCAAAAGAACTAGTGAAATATAATTCTTGTTACAACTGAGAAGTAGGTAAAATTTTGAGATTATGAATAAAGAGACCAAAAGGAAAAGAGCATTTTAGGCTCTCCTGTGTAGAGATTTGTAAGATTTTGTTTTGTCAATATAACATATAAAAGTATTACTGAAAACTACATAAAAATTTTATAATTATTTGTTAGTGAATTCAGATATTTTTCTGCTGATTACTCTAAATGTTCTGTTTTGTATTCTGAAGAATACAGGTACTGTCCTTTCATAATCAGAGCTTCATTAAAATACTTATGTGTGCCATTGGGTGGGTTGAGGAGGGATTTATTATGTTGTGGCAAAATTTCCTTTTGTTGTTTGTTTGTTGTTGTTGGTTTTTTTACTTTTATATTTTAAATGTGTAAACAGGATTTTATTCGCAATTGTGTTACATACAATCATAAAAATATTATAGGCAGTCTGCTATAGATTTCAAATAAATGTTTCTTTATTTATATGTATTTTACAACACCCTGAAGTATGATTTACTTTCAGCTCTTTTGAACACTAAAGGAATGAGTATGCTAATCATAAATCTCAATGTCACTGCTTTCACTTTTCCCATTTTGTAATTAACATATTTAAGCTTTTCTCCATAATTTTACTTCTTCTAGGTAATTTCATAAAACTGTTGGTCAGTATCCTCATCAGTACTGTTTAGGATCTCTGATACATAACACAATTGGAGACCAAGCCCTTAGACTTACTTTACAATAAACAAAGGGAAAAACCCTCATCAGCCAAAAGTTGTTTTTTGGTTGGTTGGGATTTTTTTTTCAGTTTTAAACTGACCAGGCTCTTCCCACATGGGTGTGCCTCTAAATCCCTTCCAAATTAAACACAGAGATATAAAAACAGTATACAAACAATAGCAATAAAAGTGCATCTTATTTACCCCTTCTTGCTTTTTTACTCATGAGAATCCTTAAGTGTGGCCTTCAAATCTTCTGTGAGAAAGGAATGTGCTTAAATGCAGAGCATGCTTTCTCAAGTGGCCTGGATTGATTACAGTTTTAACTGTAATCATTTAACAATAAAACACTGGTTCCTGATCTTCCTTGAAGATGTCATGTTTGGAAGGAGCCTGATTAGAAGCATGTTTTATGCCATCAGTTTGTTCCCCCAATTCTGAGAAAAAAATGTAAATTGTAATTCAACCTGCTTTTAGAACTTTTGCCCTCTAAAGACATGTAGTTGTACAGCTTTTCCCCATGCTCCAAACTGGTCCTTTAAAACCTGTTCCTCATCCATCCAGTGACTATGTTGCCTTTCCTATAATTATGTTTTTAAATAAAAATAGTTATCTCATAAAAATGATAGGAATGAAAAGAAGACCCATCCCAAGCCACATAGATCTGAGCACATCTTATAGCTTCTTATGTATAAAACTCATCCATGAAATTGTTAATTAACTTTAGGAGTATTAGATTAATCTAACTGTAATTTCTCATTGCAGCTAACATCAAAGGTATGAAATTGATTGCAGTATTTCCACTATATATATATACATGTGTGTATTTGTCTGTAGGCATACCTACATGGCAACTGAAGGTTTCCAAGCCTTGAATTACTGCTGTTTGGGTTTTTTCCTCCTCAAATGTGATGTGATCAGATCCTGTGATATTGAAGAACAGCAGTGAGAAACAGAAGCCTTAGAAAATGTTGATGAACGTGTAACAGAATGGTCAAGATTTACTTCCTTACCATGACCACAATGATTTTCCAGGCAGGTATGTAAGTGGAGTTTTGGAAGACTGTTGTACAGTTGCCACTGGTTAAGAATAAAATTACTCAAGATGCAGAATGGTCTCAAATATTATTCTAAACCCTTCAAGTGGTATAGTACTAACCACAGTATCCTGGAAGGAGAAGGTGAATGTGCATTATATTATTGCAACTTTTTAAGAGAAAGTGCCTAGAGCTGACAAAACAGATTGGTGTTTTTTTAATGAAAGTGAATACAGTTAATCTGTGTATACTTTCATTGACAAGGTTCTGCACTTAGGAGTACAGCACAGATGGTATAAGCAAGGAATACTTATGTCTGACTGTAATTGATCCTATCAACAATGACATACCTTTAACTGGGTTGTATCACTTTACATCACATATGGTTAATTAAGTAAGAAGGACCCAAATACACTAAGGAGATTTTATGTTTATACTTAGGAAAACAGTCTAGACAGGTGTTAATGTAAATGAAGTTAGTACTTGTCAAAGGTGAAATTCACCATATGTAGCCCTGGTTTAGTCTCCAAATAAATATAGTTTGGCTATGTCTACATTAGCAAGTAGTGAGGAGCAATAGGACCTGATCTGCAGAGTGAAACAATTGGTGCTGAGGATCCCACTTCCCCACCATAGGGATCTGGGGGAGTAGGGAGGTTGGTTTAGACTGGCTCTGTTCTGGTCCCACTGACTGAATGCCCAGAAGTGACTAGAGGACACTACTAGGTACAGTCTTGCAGAGCATCACTTGGTTTAGATTCATTCCTTGTATTTAATACCTTGCTGTGTATTTTGGGGAGCTACTCTTTTTTATCCACAAAACAAAGCTTGCCCTTCATTTCCAACATACTTCAACCTCAATTGCAAGAGATTTGCTTACTTAGATAATCCCTCCTAGCATGCTTCCTGATTAGCCATCACAATCATTAATTGTCTTTCACTATATGTAGATGTCTGTGCCATGACAGTGTAGTAGAGTATCATGTAGTAGTGTTTGTGTTAAGTTATTTTTTTGCATGTGCATGTATTTGGATTGGCCCTTAGTTGGCAAGTCTGTCTCTTGTAAAAATACTGTTGGAAAATTACATGTCCTAAATTCTTTCCTTTTATGGACTATACTTTCCATTGCGAAGCACACCTTCCCTTTGCTTTCTCCAACATGGAAAACAATATGACAAAACAGAACTTGATGTGTTTCCAATTTTGGTCCTGGAGGTCTTCATAGGTATGAATTCTTAATATCAGCTCTAATGTCAGTATTCTCCCTTACCTTTTGCTCTACTTTTGAAACTTCCCGCAATAGTTTTACCTTCAAGTCGCTGAATGTGTAGTTCTACTTATACATCAGAACCTGGTGGCCACCAGTGGGTGTCCCAGAAGCAAATCTCAACCATTTTCTGAGATGCGGCTGCAATAATTGCTCTTGGGGGTTAAGTAACTGCTGAACTACATATTCTTGGCTAGTTGTTCTCCCAAAACAAGTATTCCTACAAAGATTCTTTTCTTTTTGAAAAAGGAAAATTGTTCAAGCCCTTTCAGACCTCACATGTTACCATTCCAGAAAGAAGAAAGTTTCACACCACCCAGCCCTTCTCTTTAACAACAAGGTGGTTTTTGTTTTCTTGTTTTCTGGTGGACAGCTTATTTTTTTTTTTTTTTTTGTATGTTCCCCCTGTTTCAGAGCAAAATCTTGTTTCTGTCTCTCTTTGTCCTTAGCCCAATAGTAAGTTCTGAAGGAGACTGCCGTTTCACCTTGTGATTTTTATCAGCTTCTCCCACTTGAAAACATTGCAGCTGCTCGAAAACTTTAATTTGTCACTGCTGAAACACATACTTTGTGGGTGTCACACCTAAACTTTCCTATCCATCCCAGGTGGCTGTGTAATTTCCACATTTTGATTAGCATCATCAGTTTTGGAAGCAGAAATGTTGATGTCATTCTTACGTTAACATCTTAGTTGTGATAACCATTAGCCTGCTGCCAACATTTGACTGGTCCAATATTTCTTTGAACTTTATCAACTTTATAAATTGATATGAAAAAGGTGTGCTAAAAATTATTTTGCTAACACCTTGAATGCAACAGTCTGCTTATTTATAAAGTGAAAACATACATAGTTGCTTGGTATCAAACTGGTTCAGATTGTGTTCAGTTTTTAAATATATAATATCAAAAGCATTATAATTTAGGACAAACAAAACTGTTGTGTAACATGGGAACTTAGGTATACTAGACAGCATCAAACAGTAACTGAATAAAAACCCCAAACTCCTCCCATGCTTTAAGAAACTGACATTAAGTTGTTATGATAATTAGTCTTGTCATGGAAGATTTTTTCCCCAGGATAATTTATCTTTTAAACTGATTTAATATGTTGAAAAGAAGTTGGATGCATATATCTCTTTCACTTAAAGAATAGTTTAAACATCACAGAGCATTGGCATATGATTTAGAAATAAAAGTAAGCCCGACAAATGGAATAGGCACCTAAAGGCACATTTTGACTTCTGCTTATTGTAGACTGTTTTAGATTTAACTCTTTTATTTCCATTTGTGGTTTTGTGCTTAAAATTAATGCAAATGTTCTATTTTTCTATTTCTCTGTAAAATTATCTAGCATTTTGTAAAATCGTGTTGTAATGTTTCTTATACATAGTAAAAGAATAGCAAGCGTAGCAACCTAAAAAAATAGACTGAAGGAAATACAGTAACAGCATTAATTTCCAGGTTTAGTGTGATGTTTTAATATGTTGTTCAGATATTCTTCAGATAGCTTCTAATCAATTCTTAATCGGACTACTCACGTACTATAAAATATGTACTGAAGTATCTTGCTAAATCAGAGTTTAAATTCAAAAGGGTTGGGAAGCCTCTTAGTAAGTCCTGAGCCCTAAGTATTTCACAACAACAGAAAACCTCCTATATTCTAGAAAACACTTCTTTTATGTTGTGTTACTGTAGGGCCAATCCTGCTGTGCTTTGTTCCCATAGAAGAAGTAGTGTGTCTCCACTGTATGTTTACAAATATCTTAAGCAATGATATCAGCCAGTACCCTCAGTATAGTATAACATTATACATAAACATTTCCTTCAGAAATACTCATAAAAGGCAGTAGGAAAAAAAAGAGGAAAAAAGAGAGAGAGAAAATTAATCTGGTATAATTTTTATTCCCTGAGAAGTACTTTTTTTCCTCCTTAAAGATGACCACTTAATTTACAAATTTTGAGAGTTATGATCTTTGGTACAAGAAATTAGTTTGTAGATAGACTTAGAGCAACAAAGACACATGGGGCAAGTTTCACAGTTATATTGAAAGATCACTATTTTCTAAAATATTTTGTTGTTCATGAGTAGCAAATTTACTCTCCATGCACATTTTATCAGATAGCACAAAGGAACTAAGAGAATGTAATAAAGTTTGAAACCAAGCATCACTGATACCAACCATATTACAAGATTTTCTTCACAGTGCTTATGAAGATACAAGTGGTGAAATGCACTGCAAAAGGACAGTCTGGAACAACAGCGGTGGCTTCTAAGTGAAAAGCTAAGTCTGGGGAGGTCATTAAAAAGTAGAAGAAAAACAACAAGCATAGCTGTCTATTAAGCATATGTTATGATATATTTGATGCAATTTGATACTTGTGTTTCATTGGCTCAGGTTTGAAAGAAGGGAAATCTGAAAATTACATCAATTTTTAAAAGAACAAAAAAAGTTGGATCAAGCAGTCTGCCTAACCTTAAATACTCTTCCATGCATCTGTTAAAGATGTAGTTGATCTGAAATTTACAAAATCATGAATTTTGATTTGTCATATTTTCTGGTTTTGCCCATTCTGTACCAGTAAAGATAGAAATATTTTCTTAGTATTTTATGTATGTGTTAATAAGTAGATAACTGATAGCAAAAAAGGGGAGGATTTGTATATATTATCATGAAATTGCATATGCAGTTTGCTTTTAAATATTTTTGTATAAAAAATCTCCCACCTAATTATTAAGGGATTCACGTGGATTGAAGTGAGAAGATTCTTTAAAGAACAGATAAAGAAAAGAAACAAGTAAATAGAAACAATATTAAGAAGAAATATCTAAAGGTTATCTAACATTTGTAGTTATTGTTCATCAATTCTGTCTAGAAAAGGGAGAAACTGATTGCATGTGGAAATCTAAACAATTTGGTTAAGTATGAAATATTAACTGCTTAGGAGGTGAAGAGGAGAGCAATATAAAGCTTCAAAGCTAGAATAATGTTTGCAAGCATCTTGTCCTTATTCTACCAACAAATATTTTTTTAAGGTCATTTGAATGTCAATTTAAATGAAAAAAAAAACCAACCAAAACCAAAAACCCCAAACACAAAAACCTCTGATTAACAGTAACTGGTTAGGTTAAAATAAGATTTTCTTGGATCTTTAACATGAAAATTTGACATTTTTAGGGAAAACATTTTTGTACAAATTGACACCTTATCTCTCAGGCTCCTCATTCATAAGCTTCTTCACAATTCCAGGATATCTTCACCTTGAGTCATTGTATCTTGCTTACATTTCCCACCCTTTTGCTGCATATGTCATGGTAACTTTTTTGCTCTGCTAGTGCATTCTACTCTCTGCATAACTCCCTTCTGTTAATAACAATGCTACTCCTGTGCAGCAAGAACCTACAATCTCTTCTTTGAAATGCTTTTAAACTCACCCATTGCACAGCCATCACCAAAATGCATAATCTCATTGCAAACATTGAACTGCCGTTTACTGCAATGTTTGACAATTCTTTGAGCTATTAATTCTAAAGTGGACAGGTTTATAGTTTTGTGATTCACTGGGAATAAAATTAAATTGCACAAGGAAACTGAAGAGCCAAACAAAACTTTTCTGTTTCTCAGTTTCACCACTAAAATTTGAAATTAGTTGGTTTTATTGTCTTGATTCTCTTCTGTGACCTAGTGATTATAATCAGCTATCGAGCCTACTTGACTATGGTCTACAGCAATGGTGCTCCAGGTTCTTCATTACTAGCCTTTCCAGGACAACTTCAATGTGTCTGCCACCATGCTGAAAGAGTACATCTTTTGATGAGTAATGAACTCTCAACCCCTCTTTATAAGACTTAGTCAGGAATCCATCCATCCTAGTAATGTTGAATCCATCAGTCATAGTAATGCTCCTTGTATATTTTTCAAACAGTGAACTAATGAATTTTTGCCTATAGCAATGAAAAAGGAGTTCTATAAAAATGAATACCGAGGTAGATGCTCCTTAATAAATAAGCAAACCCCTCCTCTGCCAGCTGCTTTCTAGTTTGAGAAGGAACTGGTTTGTGGACTCTAGCATAAAAAAAGTAGTACGTAAATCATATACAGTTGACTAAATCACTAAGGTTGCACCCTAAGCACTTTTTTTTTTGTATGAAGAGAAGTAATTTCTCCTATAATGCTAGTATTTCAGTCATATGAGATTCTTATTCTTTAAGTTTACTTGAAATAACTTTTTTCAGTCTAGCATAGTTTCCTGTCCTTTTTTTTTTTTAACTATCAAAATGAAGACTAATATAATGCAGTACTCTGCATAGGAAAGAACACAGTAATGCTACATTTGGAAATTGAATCTACAGTTTCTTTTTGTCCAGGTCCCTTCCTTCCTCCTTATTCACCCCCCAGTCCCAGTTACAGTAAACTGTTTATTGTCAGGTATAAAATAACACAGTTAGTGTTTATGGCTTAAATATAAATTTGAGTGAGTTACAACATCAATAAAAGTTTAGAAAATCACACTTAAATACATTAGGGTTTACATAAAACCTGAAAAATATCTTTGCAAGATACCATTGGAAGAATGTTCCCAGAACTGTTTGGTATTGTTATCTTTGTATTGTTGAATACTGTTTGATAAAACCATCAGAGAAATACTTTTTTTTTTTTTTTAATGTTAATTCTTTTCATGCACAGTAGTTTTGGTGGAGGAAGAGCAGGGATTTTTTTTTTTTTTTTTTTTTAAGTTTTCTGGAAATTCCTAAGACATTTATCTAATTTTAAAAACTCAAGTACAATTGAACCATTGAGACTGCTGCATATGAATTTTGTGACTCACAAAAGTAATGAGAAAAGTAACACTAGTTTTAGAAGTAAAACATTGCTTCTGTTTGTGATTCTGCATTTAGTAGACTTTCTGTTTCAGCTTCCATTATAAACCATATTTGTAGAGGTTTAAGAACTTGACTAAAAAAGATTTGCTTTGGGTGAAAAACTAACATTGAAGCTATAGTGCTTGGAATGAAGTTGCCTTTTCCCCCCAAATTTTGAAAAGGAAAAAGAAAACTTTGTGGGCATTAATTCTGTATTAGCTCAGGATGTTATTTAGTGTTTCTATAACTCAAAAAAATATTTATGAACATTAATTTTTTTGTTTGTTTTACCACTTGAAGGATTTCTTCCTGTTTCACTCAGTATGTTGAATAATCATCAGTAGCAATGCAAGTTCCAGTCATAAATCAAGAGAATGACAGATTTTAGTCTTAAGGAGTTGCCTAGCTGTTAAAAGACTGGAATAAGAGTTGTCTTTTCTTCACTAGATACATGTTTGGTATTGCAAACAAATGTTTTCTGGAGAATCAAGGGTAGAGTATGATCCTCACAGAGCTGTCTTTGCAGTTGCATTATTGCAATGTTACTGACCAATGCTCTTAATATGCTGAGCAGTCTTTACGTGTTGGGGATGATCTGTTTTTCAAACTGGTATAAAAATGTCCAAAGTTGGGTTTGATCATCTTTGGACATCTTGGGAGGCAAAGGCAGATCCTAACTAGTTGTTCACTTACAGCCCAAGGATCTAGCCCTTTTCATTGTTCAGCTGAAACAGCTAGTCTGGATTTGCTCTCCAGCCTGAAGTGCAAACAGATGAGTAAGTCAGGAGAGGAAGAGAAAGGCAGCTTTTGAACTTGACCTGTATCCTTCCATGAACTATTTTCCCTCTTCTCTTAAGTTTATTTGTCTGTGTTTGATGACCCAGGAAGTTGGATCATCCTGCTGGCAGGAAATACAAACCACTCTCATAGTTATACGCTACAGAAATGATATTGTGCGGGTAAAACTAGTGTCATATATTTTTATTAAATCAGTGTCCATGATCTCTTTCTTAGTAAATCCTCATGGAATTCTTTTAGTTTGTTTTTTCCCAGAGAAATTAACCATAAGTTATCATTGGAGGGTTACATGCTAGAATGAATATCAAATTCATAACATTAAAAATACTTCATATATTGATTTTAAAGGAATAACCTTTATAGCAACACTTTTTAAGTTTAAAATTCATGATTGTTATGGGTTTACTTATTGATTTAGTTGCTGACCTTCAAAATATCATTAAAAAGAGTTCTGTTAGGAGGGTAATATTCTGCAGTAATCAAGGTGTCATTTGGGTTGGCTTTTTACTGTTATTAAAGTTTTTTTTTAAAGTTTTCACTTAGCAGTCTAATCTTTTTATACATGACACTGCCATCAAGTGACTATTGAGTAAAACCTCTGTGTTATCCATCTTTAATTTAAATGTTTGCCTTGTTTTTAATTAAGAGCTTGGTTTGGAAAGAGGAAATATCCTATACTTGCTAACTGACAGAAACAAATTCAGTTTATTGCTCTCCGGACCAGATTTGTGAAGGTTGATGCTCGAAGATGCTTTGAAAGGTGCTATAAAAGAATGGGATTTCAGTGACATCAAGTTTTGTTGGCATTTATTTTTTCATCAGCTTCAACAGGCATTAGAAACTTCTCTGGTCACCTTGTGAACTATTCTGAGTGTCCACGTGCATTTTCAGGCATCTTAATATGCAAGTAAATCTTCCCTTTTAATGTCTCATTTTAATCCATTCTACCACAACTCGACAATATAGATGTAGTCTATAGACTTGGGCAAGGATTTTAAGATGCTGAATCTAAGAGGCCAGAATTAACATGGATCCTAAACTTCAAGAAATTTTCCCTTGAATCAAGAAGCTCATGAATAAATAAAACCATATATTTATGACAGCCCAACAGCGGTGTCTTTTAAAGTAGACAAAACCTTAATATTTTCAGTTTTCAGGGAGGTAAAGCCAACACCCCAGCACCAAATGACCATTTGCAGTTCCTCACAACCCAAATATTAGCATTCATCAACAACTCTCAGTTCACTTCCAGCAGTATGGGGCTGTTAACCAATTTTACACAAATAATGATAAACATCCCCATTCTCCTGAAGATCATTTGCCTTCTTTCACCCTCTAGAAATGATAATAGAAAATCATGTGCACATTTGCATTTGTATTTACTGTGTTTGAATTAAAGCTGCAAACAGCTCTGATTCACTAATAACTGATGAAAGTGTCTCATTATTGAGCTACAAAACCTTCAACAAATTAATGGAAATTGCAAATCACCTTGAAAATTGCAGGCTCTTTAGTCCTATATTGAGTGCTGAGAAAACTGCATAAATAGCCTTGTTGCTTAACTCTTTTGAAAAAATAGCTTTCTTATTACATTTTTTAAAAAGCATGGCTTACTAATTAAGGCATGGCTAAGCAACATCTTCATTTTTTTTGCTGTGTTTTGTTTTTTGTACATGAACGTTATACAGTATATTACTATTTTTGCTTCCTCCCCTTTTTTATAATATATAGAATCATAGACTCTCTGCCTCTGATGCTAAGCAAATATTTTGGGCACTTTTCTCTCATGCCCCAAATTACAATACAAGTTTCAGCATGTGCTGGTTCTTTTCTGTAGTGAGATAATGAATTTTTAAATATATATACCTGCGTTGTTTTCCTTCAAAATTACAGCTTAATTAGAAGAAAATATTTCATGAAAAGAAAAAAACCCACACTATGTATTTGTTTGATTTTTACTGTTTCTGCATAACTCTGAATCCAAAACTAGTGCATGTCACTTGTCATGAAGAAAGATGTATGGAACTGATCTCCAGCTGGTATAAAATTTCATAGCCTCATTGTCATGGAAATCCACTCTAGCAGAGTATCAGCTGCATTTCTCTAAAAGGTAGAGTGATTTCTACAAAGTGCTAGATTCTCTTACATCCCACAATTCCACATTACAGCTGCATCTCTGAGGTAAACCTGATTGCTATAAAGAAACATATTTCAGCTTAACATAGATTCAAAATAAAAATCACCAGTTTGTAATTTTGTCCATTTTGGTAATGTTTGAGTCATCATTAAGCTTGTGATGAGTAATTTATTACAGTTTTCTGTATTCAGCAGATTTAAAAAAAAATAATTAAGGCACAGCAGACAATCTTTTTACATGTAAAGCTTCATATAGGATTTGTGCTACTGCAGTGTAACTATAGAGGAACAGAATTTGCACTCAAAGACATTTTTCTGCTATATTTGAAATCACTTTGCTTATAGGAGTACTGAAAGCATTTTGTGCAGGCACACCCTCTAGGTATTATTGCTAAGAGAAGTTCCAAAATTTAACAAAATCTGTGAATGTCCAGCAACACAACTGCTGCTATTAGTTGGCAGGTGCCTTTTACTAGAAAAACTTTTCTAAGATTTTCCAGATTGGTTTCTTTCTAGGGCTGAATAACCTGTGAGTTGTCCATCATTAGTTCTGTCCAACAATGGAGCTTGAAGCAGTGAAGAATTGAAGTTTCTGTTTGTCCTGCCCCATGGTTACAGGCTTGATGAGCAAAGAAAAAGAAGTCCATTTCATTTTCTTTTCCTCTTTTTATTCCTTCTAACCTATCACCTTCTGTTTTTCCTTTGGTACTTTCTTGGTATTATTATTAATGTATCCACAATTCTTGCTCGTCACTTTCATTCTACTCCACCACCCCAATTTAGGTCCTTTTACCCATGAGCACTGTACTGATGTTTGATAGCATCTTGGTAGTCTTTCACACCAAATGATGAAAGATCAATTATTACTCCTTCTTATTTCAGCTTCTTCATGTCCAAACTATGGATACTCAAATACTCCCCCCAAAAGCTAGGAAAACGTTAATATTCTTCAATTTGAAGCCAGAAAACAGTTTTGTTTCCTTCTGTTTCTTTGTCCTCTCTCGTGCTGCTTTGTTCTCCCTGCTGCTCAGTCAGTTGAGGAATGGATACCTAATGCTTTTAAAACACTGTTTAACTGAAGAAAATGAGTCAGCTTGCTATCCAGCTCTTTGCATGGACTTGTCACTGTTTTGAAGTAGTGTTTGTTTAATATGCTAAGCATATGTAGAAACCACAGGCACCTGGAGGTACCATCATTTTCAGCATCAAGTTGAGTGCAGGTGAATTCAAACTGGTCATAGTTTGTTGCCTGTCTCCTCTTGTTACTTTTTTTTTTTTAGAGGACACAATGTTCGAGAAAGTTTTGGCATGTACTGAAGTTTGTTGAACCCATTCCTCAAATATTTGCTCTTTAAATATTGTGATGTTGTAGGGATCATTACATACCAAGTTTCTACATTACAAATATACACACAGTAATAAACACAAACTATATGTTTGATTGTTCATGGTACTTGATTACTCATGAGACTAAGGTAATAAGCATGTGTTCCCCATCAGTACTTGCATACAGCTCTCAAATACTAATGGAAACTATATGTATTAAGCAGATGTGAGAGACCACACTCACAACTTGAAAAAGGTTTCTGCTTTGCAAGGCCTTCTCCCTAAGGGAATTCCAGTTTTCTGTGTTTCATGTTGGAATGGTAATTTAACTTCGTATAGTGTAAATGTAAGCCAACTTGTGATGATGTGACTAACTGAAAATTACTTTTCATAGCTGCTACTTTTTCAGCTGCGATGCAGAAGTTGCCTTCAATTAAACTTGAAACTTCTTCAGTGACAGTAAAGTGCTGTCTAAAATAACTGATAAAATACATCTGGAAGTGGAATAAAAGCTGGTTTTAGACATAAGAAGGCATTGTATCAAAAAGGTAGTCTCTATGCAGGGGTTAACATTTGTATGAATAACTGAAAGGTATTGAATAAGACCTACCTAATTTAATCTATGCAAGATATGGTATTTCATGGAACATTCACTTGACAGTGGCAGTCATGAAAATTTAGAACATCAAAATAGTGTGAAAAAACTTATTAAGTACATTTTCCAACATAGCATTTTTTGTTGTTGTTTTGATGAAAAAAATTATCAAATATGTTGCTTTCCTCTACTTTCTGTTGTAAAAATCTACTCTGCTGTATCACAGACCCTTAACCAAAACCTTGTAATGTTATGATTTTTTTTACCTAACATAGTCAAGAGGCTGTCTGTAGCTGATGGTCTTTTCTCTTGGGCCTTCATAGATGTGCAATAATAGGAGATAATTACTAAGCTTCATTATCTATTGCTTCTTTATATAGGTAGTTGCTTGACTGACAAGGATAAAGCATCCTAAAGATGTTCCTTTTGTGTCTTATATTGGGTTTCAAAGGAGAAAACTCTAGACAGCCAGTTTTGCATGAAGGATACAATAATGGTATTGTATATGTTATTTCACTTGAATGTTATGTTTTGTCTACAGGCAATTTATAGGTGGATTTATAATATGCAAATAAAGGCTTTCATTTCCAAACCTTCTGGTGTAATAGTTTTGAAACCCAGCTATTTTGGTGTAGGATGCACAAAGGTCTGAAGAATTTCTCCCATATTGCCAGGTTTACTTTTGGTTGTGTCTAAGTGCATAGCAATGGAAATGACTGATGAGCAGGTTTTTGAAATCATCAATGTATGCAAATCCCACCTGCCTCTTTTTTCCTCTCCAGAGCTTTGAAAAGAACCCAAGGCACAGATTTTTAGTCTCCTGGTGTAGCTGGTAGGCTCTTCTGCTTGACATTAATAGTCAATACCATCATGATTCCTAAATGAGGCGATTTCAACTGTAAGTCATTAAAAGGTTGGTAAACAGGCTATCCCCCAGACAAGAGTAATGCATGCATCTGTTCTGTGTCAGCTGTACTTAAACAGGTGAGACTGAAAAAACAGAAAGTGGTAACTTCTCTCCATTTTGGTTGTGTAGGGTCCTTGTTCTGTAAGAGAAATTTTTGTCTGAAAAGTTTATATTAAAAAGTGAAAATATTTAAAGAGTCAACACAGCGCTGACTTAAAGGCATATGCATTGGCAGAGTGATTGGTTATTTAAACTTTGCAGTGAAGCAGGTAGTTTAAAACTCTAGACGTTAGTGCTTAGGACTATCTCTGTGAAGCATGCAGTGAAAAACTGAATCTGATGCCCTGTCTCTCCAATTTACATAAAACCAGCACTTCAACCAGCCACAAATTTATTCTGGATATTCAATAGAGAGTTGTTTAATATTTATTTCTACTGTAGCTGAACATTACAGGCAATCAGAAATTGTAGTTTGGTTTACATTAATTCATGATGAAATGCTTTCTTTGATTCTTCAATCATTGCTGCAAAGGTGGATCTCAAACCATTTAGCAAGAATTAATAGTGTTCATATTAATATATTATTAATTACTGAAAAATTAATAGGAATATTATCTGCCACACTTTTAGAGACACTAGGATGTAGAGGACTGAAGTCTTGACTGGATAGGTCCTTTCACATGCCTTTTGAGCCTTGTCAATTTATATCAACTGAAATCTGGGACAGAGGAGGTTAAGTTATATACCTAAAGTTGCCCATTGAGCTAGGAGCAGGGTCAGAAATAAACACCAAGAATCCTGATTTCTAGTCACCTTGAACTGCTGCATCACATTCCTTCCTAGACTTGCTAGCATCTCAGTAGTATGCAATACTGTAAATAGAATTTGTTTGCTGTCCATCTTATTTTTATATTTAGTGCTAAGCATGAAACAGTTGTTAAAGCTTGCTTAATGTTTGGAGGGGTGCATTACCAACAATCTTCTTCATTATTTTCTTTTTATTGGTGTTTTTTCTTTCCTTATCCTCTTTAACCTCTTGTTAAAGAAAATAATAGAAAGTAAATCCATAGAAGATGTTTACCCACATAGGAAAAACTGGAATATGTCTCCCTTCTTCAGTAGTCAGAACTACAAAAGAGATTATGGTGGTGGGAGAAGAGAGCTAACCTTGTGTATGAGGTCAGGGAAGGGATCTTATGTACCAATGCTGAATTTGACTGACAAAATAGCAGGATTATGTTTGAGGCGAGAACTGCCTTTTTTGTTTGGCAACACAATAGGATCCTCTTCCTTGGTGGATTCTCAGCACTACTCAATATAATAACATGATAATTGGTCCCAAAGATGGAATAAGATTGGATGGTGGTCTCTGAGGGCCCAGTTGTGTTATATCTAATTTAATTATGTTTGATACTGACTTTTTAATACATATGGTAGCTATTTCCTTGGCTTGGAAGTAAGGCGTATATGCAAGCTTGATGTTTGCTTGGTCCCTGTTCTAAAAGCACACAAATTTATTCTTAGGAGAAACCCCAGCTATATCTGTCTCATGTCATGCTGTATTCTAATTCAAAACTAAAACTGATTTGTTCCAGAAGATGTCTTGAAGCATAAATATGTTGTGGCTTGTGGAAATGTGGGAGGTGTGATGGAAAGAGCAAATGTCTATAGATTGTACTTCAAAAACACACTGCAACTTGCTACAGAAAAGACATAGTAAGTTATTGCTGCCTTGGAGCAACAATCCACAGCAGGCATTCACCCCTTTGCATGGGATAATATAAACATTTTAGTGGACTTATGAGTATAAAGCAGCATCTGGAGATGATGAGATTGTGTAAGACTAATTTTAGAGTCTGAATTAAACTAATTCCATAGTTACAAAAGTCACTGCCATGTTCTATGCTCTTGTTTAAAAGATGTCTATGGACTGTGGCAATACCAGATTTTCCCAACCAAATGGAAAAGAAAAGTCTAATGCACTACTGTTGGTAGGGGTATGGTGGGCACTGGCTTACTCAGAGGATTATGAAAATCCCTCATGAAAGATATTTATGCAATCAAGTTTCTGAGGCAAGTTCCTTCTCAGCTGTTAGCATCTGGGTTCCATTTCACCATGAATAGGTGACTGTCTCTTGAATTTATTTGTTTCTCACTTTTCAATAGAAAGTATAGCATGTATTCCTGGTTGGGTGTGTGTGTTTGTTTCTTTGGGTTTCTTTTCTTTTTTTCCCCCCCTCGTATTTCACTACTGTCTTCCAGCTTAAATAAGCATATTATAAATTAAACATAGTAATAAAATTAGTGGTGATGTACTAATGGAGTAGGTAGGGAAATAAAGTTGTTTGAAGTCAGTTTTGGTTTTGGAAATCTAGCTTCCTCACCTGAAGTATCTGAAATACTGAAGTGCGGGTTTGTTCTATGTTTAATTTCTCTTTTTTCCTCTTTCCCCTAGTGATTCTTACTGGTGAAGTGCTTCCAGTGTAGCAGTGATAGTTGGTGAAAGTTCAGATAGTAGAAGGCTCAATAAGTGAACAAATGGACAGCATTGTAGGAGCTCAGAGTCTCCAGTGACAGAGTGGTATATATGACTTACAATGTTATGTCATAGTTTTGGCTATTGCCTCTTCCAGAAATGGCTGATGCACAAGTGGAAGCTGAAAGTTATTAATCATCTCACAGTGATAGCTGCACAGTGTTCTACACATATCACTTTCTGGGACCCTATGGCAATATGCTTATGGCTTGGGGTTGGATAGGATAAAATCCTGATTCTTTTGAAATCAATTAAAGCTTTACAATTGACTTGAAGTGAGGAATCATTTGGTCATAGAGAGTAGTGGGCCAAAATTATAGTACTAAACATAGAAGAAATGAGGGTGAAAAGAAGTCACTCTAATTGAATAGTTGAAACTAAAAAGCAGAACAAACAAACAAAGCCTTTGGACGATATGTCCAGTATCCTTTCCACCAGCTCCCCAGCAAAACCAAGGTAGTTCATGACCAGTGAAGCCTACTTTCCTATGGATTAATTTCTTGAGGTTAATTGAACTTTGATATTTAAAACAGTGTGTGGGTCTGACGAAAGTTTTTACTGTGAAGTAATGAAGCAGTTAGAAGGTCTTTTTCTTCTACAGATTTTCCATATTTGCTCATAGGGATGCTGACAAAATTTCTCTATTCATTTGACTTATATTTGAGAAGGGATAGAGATCTCAAAGCTACTGAGTTTCTCAAAAATACACCTAAAACCACTGATCTTAAATTTGATCAATATTGGCCAATGATTTGAAGATATTTTAGATGGCATAGATGCACACAGTGTAATCACATATACACTCAGCTCCCTAAACTCAAAATCAAGGTAAAAAGAATAAATGTGCTATTTCTAACAGAGAACCCCTTTTAGGAGCAACCAGAGATTTTCTACAACAGGAACTGTAAATATGCTTAGCTGTATTAATACTTCATTTATAAGATAATAAGAATTCTAAGCAGTTTTCTAGAAGGAAAGAGATATGTATTCATCAGCAAAGCTCTACTGTTTACCTATTCCAGTGCTTCCCTATGTTTCTTCATGCATTGCCCAAGGCTGACAAAAGTTTGTTTAAAAGCAAAAGAAATGCCAGATACCACCTCCCTCTCCTGCAACCACCCTGGAGCAATTATGACAAGAGTATTTAACTTTTACAAATCAACATGACACTAAGAGGACCCACCCTCACAAATGACAACAGGAATAAATTTTCAATTAGCTTTCCAAGAAGGAGAAGGTTGCATGAGCTTTCTGCTAATTATGCAGTATTTGAATGAAAAGCCTTTATGTTCTGCCTTTAAGTGTATAGTCTTGTATTTTTTATGTCAGTGTTTTAAGTGCCTATCCACCATGGTTTATCGGCATCCTGATCTTGTCCTGTCTTGGCTAAGTTCCTTGCTGGCTTTGTTGAGAACAACATCGTTCCCTTCCTGTCATTCTCAAATTTTGTTACTAAATTCTTTGTCTGTTGATTTGGCCATATTACCTTCTTTTCTGCCCCAAGGAGCTGGCAAAGCTTCACTCCAGCCTATATTTTGTTTCTTATCTTGTACTGTTGTTCTTTTCCAGCCGTGCTAAATTCAGTGTTGTTAATGTCTTTCTAGACCTATCGCTGCAATATTGCCTTTCTTGTCTGGTGCAATGCGAGATATGAATTCACAGGGCACACAGTCTCCTTGCTGAGGAGGAGTTGCATTTTCTTTACGGGGGCCTGCAAATTCATCTCATGATAAAGGCTTGCTGTGCTCCTTAGAGAGAGAGGAGAGAGACTGTAAAAACTGTTAGCTTTGTCTCACCTCTCTGCCATTTTAAGATTTCAGACTTCTCAGGTGTAAGTAACTGTCTTTCTTGTAACTTCCTCAGTGTAAATGTAATTGCACGTTCTTTCTTGGTGTTTTAGACATAATGGAGGTCTCCTCTTCCATTTCAGTTCTAATGTTAGATAGGAACATTGGGCATTTGTTGTGCTCGCCATTACTCATTTCATTTGTAATCCTTATTGATTTTACGGTGGATTATTTAAAATCTTTTCCAGGATCTTTTCTTAAACTGTTAATATACTTGAGGGCCAGTGAGAGGGGCAGGTAGTTAGTGAGATTTGATCTTGTGCAATATCAATGACTTCCACTGGTTTCTGGTAGCAGGCTGTTGAACAGCTCATGGAAATCAGTTGCTGCACAACAGCCTAAGACAGAGCAACAGGCTCAGAATTCATGGTTTAGAGTTTTTTGTTTTGTTTTGTTTTGTTTTATTTTCCATTTCTGTTTCGGGTTTTTTTTTCCCCCGTTATCCCTGTTGGGTATACATACTGAATTTGAGATACACAGCAGTGCTTCCTGAAGGCATTCAGATGTCAGGAGCCAGACCTTCCCCTTGTCCTTTACTCCATATCAAGATAAGTCACACACTTTTATATTACATAAAAAAGGTTGGGTCCCCTTTCTATGCCTTTTGGTTTTCAGTGGAGGTATTGTGATTTTTTTACTGAACAAGGTAATTATCATCACATGCAGTTTTTGGGAATAGCCAGCAACCCTCTGTGGTGGGGTGAGAGGAAACAAAGTTTTGGCTTAAGTACTGTGGCTGAGTTTAGGTGTAAATGCTGCAAAACTGTAGGTGCTGTGTTGGACTGTGGTACACACCCAGTACTTTAGAAGCCTCCATTGGATTTTAACATATGTATGTGCTTTGTTTCTGTTGCTGCAACTTTTCTTTGGCTTTTTTTGAATTAGAAAAGACATGCCAACCTCCGTGCCATATGCCTATTACTAATAATGCTTATGTAGTTTTTCAGTCTCATATACTTTCATATGTAAATTGGCTATCGAATTCCACCCTCAGTTTTAACCTGTAATAACTTCATTGTTTACAGTGCAATTTGCACTGGTGTAATTTAGATGAGAATCTCGATGCATATGTAAACGTGTGCATGTATGCACACATGTAACGCCTGCTTTCTTACATATATATACACACACGCTTTCATTTTACAGTTAAAAATGAGTGAGAGGGAGAATCTGTTGATTATTTTTATGCTGAACAATTTTAGAGCAACTAGCAAGAGGAAAATAAATAATTTGATATTGTAGATGGATTTTGGAGTCATGCATGCACATGCACTCCTTTACAGTGTATTCTGGTTCTTGTCAGTCCCAAGCAGTAACTTCTACCCTTTCACCTGACTTGCAATGCTGAAGTTTCTGCGAGCCTCGAATCTCATTTTTATTTCACTTTGGGGAAAATGGAGGCAGAGATGTTTAAAAACAAAAAAAAAAAAGAGAAAAGAAGAAAAAAAGGAAGCAAGAAACCCTCAAAACTGCAGCCTCCCCAAGCCCCCACTTCTATACCACCCATCCAAACATGGAACATATTTTAGCAGAAGTGCCCCAGCTCTATCATATGTGCTGTGCAGAGTCATCATGGCCATGGTGCATAGCTGAGAGCCGGAAAGCAAACAGCTGCTGTAGCCTGATTTGAGTTAAAATAGTGTCAGTGTTTAGTCTGGCGCAGTGCTTCAGGAGAGATTGGCAGCTGGGTCAAACAAAGTCATTCCATTGGCTCCCTTCCCAGTAAGCTTCTGCTAGTATTTAGGTACTAGTGCAGCCTAGGCCCCTTTTCTCAGGGATAGCCTAACATCTGACCGCACCCTCTTTGCTTTTTAAAAAATGCCGTTTCACTCTTTAAGATAAATCCTCTATTATACAATCTGCCACTAATTGTGTATTAAGACTGTTTTTCTCTCGAAAGCTGACGCATCCTGCTCTCAACGTGGTGTAGAAAGCAGGCTGTTACAGTGCTGGATTAATAAAAGGGGCCTTTATGGTTTGTGAAAGAATATCTGTGCTTAGGCAGGAAACTTTTTGATCCACAGAAAAGCCAGACGACATCTAGGTAAGGCCATGAATCAAATCTGCTTTTATGGGATAGTGGTGCAGAGAGCGCTGTTAATTGCGATTGCTTAATGTTTGCATGCCCGTTTTGATAAGCTTTTTAGAAAGTTTAGGAACTAGCTGCTCCCACGTATGGAGCTCTTTCTCTCCTCCCCCCTCCTCACTCCTCCTATGCCTTTAACGCTTGCAAAATCTTGTAATGAGCTGCTTAGTTTTCGCTGAAATATGTGCGGGCGCCTTGCTTCTTTTTGGAGAGGGGTTTCTTGCAGAGGCGCACGGCAGAAAGTTCTGCTGTCGGACCCAAATGCTGTTAAAAGTGGAGTGGCTGGGGAGAATTTACAGGGAAAGCTTTCAACTGTTACAGACTGCCTGTGCAATCATTTAAAAGTAGTTGGAAACTGCTTTGAACTAACAAGGGTTTAATTACGGAAAAGTTTAATATGGCGATGGAAGGAATATTAAGTAAGTTGTCTTTGTCTCATACTTTTTAATTTTAGTTGTTGCTTTAGCCTGTTGGGTCACATTTTTTGTCAGCGCTGAAGGCTGCCATGAATTGGTAATGAGGGCCCCTTTTGCACATGATTTTGGCACTTGGCCAAAATCAACTTCCCAACGGCAAGCTTTCTCTAAAAGAACCTGAAGCATTTTTTTGTGATTAGGAATCATGTCTGAAAGCTGCCACAACCAGTTGTGTAGGCATGTCAAAATTACTTTATACAGTATATGTGAAGTATTGGGGGGGGGGGGGGAGGGGGGGGGCAGGTTGTCTGTTTTTTCCTCGTGTACCAAATTGTTGCTATTATCATTCTAAATTTCCGCAGCTTACAGACACCCAAAAAACAGGCTACAGGGAGCTAAGGCATAATGACAATCGTTGGTACCTTTATATTTTTCAACATGCCAAAGCAGCCCTAATTGTCACATTTAAGCAGGATACAGTATTAGGGGTTGCTTAAAACACTTGTGGACGTAAAGCAGATGAATCTTTAAACTTTTAATCTAGTCAATTATGCTCAGTGAACAGTAAGTAATGACATTTTCGAGAAGTTTCTTTGTTTGAATTGTGCAAGTGAAGCTTTTTGGTATAACTATTTAAAAAATACATGCCTAGATCTGTTGGGGGGAAATTTGCAAGGAAAATCTCGGATGTGCCTTTGGATTTATCCTGATTCCTTGAAATCTGGATATGGGTCTGATCTATGAGACAGGGAGCAGGAGCCGGTTTGTCCTTTGTTGTTGAAAAGGGGGAAAAGGAGTTAGTCTAAACATTAATAAGGAACTGTGAAAGTTCATGTTTCAAGTGTGCTCAGACTTTAGAAACTTGTGGAGATCATCGGTGCAATAAATGACTGATTATTCCTTGCTGATACTATATAAACAAGTCTGGCACTGTAAGTGAATACATTATTACTGTACACTTGAACGTTTTGTGAATTTAATCTGTATTTAACAAAGCAACTCAGCAACTGGAAATTAAGGACCTCCTATTATATGCTGTGTATACTCTACCCCAGAGTCTTTTCCATGTGCGTTCAATGTAAAGACAAAATGCGTTAGGCAGCATTTTTATTAGGCATTTTTATTTTACATAACAGCACTTGTGGCTATAGCTGAGGAGTTGCTTGTTCCTATATGTTTTGTTTACTTATAAGCAATACCATACTTCAGCAGCAATATCGATGTGGAACAGCCTTTTCGCACCTTCCCCTACCCCCTGCCCCCCAGCTTGATCCCTTTTGCAGTAGTTCCTGCTGTTAAAATGGGCTTTACAGGTATTGTCTTTCTTCTGTTAAACCATACATTTTCTGTAAGGTGTTTGTGTGTGTGCATGTGTGTGTGTTTCCTTTATTACATAATGCAAGACATAACTAGATTGGGAAAAAACTTGAGCTTTATAGACTCTTCAGTATCTCTCCTTTCATATAACTTTGCCTGGGAGAGTTTATTCATTGTTACATTGCAGGAGACTGAGTTGCAATACTCGAAAGTCTCCTATGAGTTTAACTATAACACATTGGATTTACAATGAAAGAAAGCAGACAAGGTCAACATGATGAAAAAAATAGATGGAGAACATTAGTAAAATAAACCAGATAGGACTTAATTGCATTTTTCTGGGATTTTTAAAAAAGTTTTACAATAGGGAAAAATACATCAAAGTTGAATCCTATGTTAATGTAAAGCATTGCCAGAAAATTACCATACTGGGTGCAAAAGTAAATGTGATAGTAGAATTATCACAAATTGTTATGGAATTTATTTGCTGGTGCATGGAATTAATTTCTCCTGAGTTACTAAATTAGGTACAGTTAATTTAAGATATGCATATAAACATGTAGTTACTGCAAAACTAACTTTCAAATGTTTTACTGTGATATTCCTAGTTTTACCTAGAAGGTTTTAATGTGAAATAATGAACACATGCTAGTGCACTGCTTCTAGAGGTTTTCATTTCTGTTTTGGTTGGTAAAGGGTTGTGTTATAAATCACAGCAGGTTATGCTCCAAAAACTTTGTGAGCAGTTTCTAAATCCAGAGTCAAATTTTGTCTGATAGCATGCTTGAAGAGTAAAATCTAATATATAAAGTAACAGAGAGTTTTGCTTAAAAACTTAAAACATTTGTCTTTTGATTGCAGACACTAAATTAACATTTTCCTTCATCAAGAAATCTATTGTCTGTATGGACATACAAAGAAGTCATGTTTCCATCAGATAAATCAGCATTCTGTATTCATAAGTATAAAGTTTAAAATGTATAGATACTGTATTCTTTTTTTAAATCCCAAACCAGTAGATTAATGTGTCCTCTTTATAGTTAGGTTGATAAATAACTGGTTAGTTACTTTTCCTGAGACTACAAAAGGTGAAGGATATTAAGTATTCTCCAGTATGCCATTTTTATTTTTAACAGCCCTCAGGAATAACATGTCTCAAATCTTTCTACTTGGAGGGCTATATGTTTTCTATTTGTTTGCAAACATATCATGAAAGAGTGCAATTATAAAGCTTAACTTTAATGTAATTTTGTATCCTAGATTTTACTCCATAGAACTGTTGAACTCCCAGTTACCCATTTCAGTGCAGTAAACCAATTTATTCTCCATTCAAAATACAAATTCTTGCTTTGTAGTTGGCATTTTTAATGACTGTTAGACATTAATATTTCATGGCTTAGTAGTGCATTATAAGTGGTTATACATATGGTTATACATTTGAATAAAAGTTACAAATGTATTTATAAAATACTTTCACTTATATGAAAAAAAAACCCACTTTCATTTTATCGAAAAAACATGAGGTCTTGTAAAAATAGCTTTTTTCCTCAATAGATTCTACAGTGTGTTTTAAAACTTTAGAAATTAAAACAGACCTGTTTTGTTTTGTCTTGTGGAGGTTTTTTTAGCAAGCATTTAATTCATATAAACTAAGCACTTTGTTCTATATGTTCTAAATTCCAGCAATGAGATAAATAAATTGCTGGATTGGATGGAACATAATTATTGAATTTTGGCAGAACTTCAGTGAACTCTGCCATGAAAGATTAATGTACACAGTGTACTCTTAGATTCTAAAGTAACGGAGTAAGATAAGGGGAGTGCATAACAGGCTCCAACCTTTGTGGTTTAGAGAAAATAGAAAACGACGGGCAAATGTTAACTTTTGGTATAAACTGCTAATGATAATGTTTTGTCATCTGGGTGATAAAACCTACAGGAGGAAGACAAGAAAATCCAATTTAACACAAATTCTCTCCATTTCTTTCTTGCTCTGCTTCCCATTTTTCTATATTAGAATAGCCACGATTGCTCTGTATCCTTACAAAAAGGAGAATGTAGCAGGTAGACTACTTGCAGTATCCAGTAATGTAATGTCCTAATGAAATCCCTCCATATCAGCATGTCATATGTGATTTTTCACTACGGTTATGATTTTGGTTTGTGATTATGCTACGGTGTTTTCAGAATACAAGTAAAATTGCAGTGGCTGGATGAAAGCTACATGTAGTCATAGTAGTGTTTGTTATTACTCCCTATCTCTTCTTTCTCTACCAAACCTTGATAGTTTAAAACATTTGCTTTGATTGACAAATTGTGGTTATAATCACAAAATCATATTCCTCATGGCTTTTAAATAATTACTGCACCCAAATAATGTTTTTAATTGAGAACAAAGATGCATTGTCCTGCCAGTCAACAAGCTCCCTTGGCAGGACCAATAGGATTGCAAAGACTTTTTAGTATTTTCAGTTTGCTATAGGAGAGAACGGGCACGACATCAACCCTGCTTTGGGGAAAACGTCTGTGGCTTTGTCAGCAGTATCCTGCTCCCGGGACTAATCCTTCTGCCTGCTCAGCCTCCCCGGCACCCTGTACCTAAGCCCAGGTGTTTTCCCTTCTGCAGATGTGTGCATCCCTGAGCACCAGCCCCTAGCCCCAGAGCCAGTTTCCAGTGGGTCTCAGGGATGGCAGCGCTATGGGCAGGCTCCAGCGTGGCTGCAGGTGTGCTAACTAGCTAGTTATGGGGGTATGGCTCTGGTGCACCCAAAATGCCTGGAATCAGAGGGACTTAGGCAGGGAGGATGCATCCATAGTGTTTTTTTCTTCTCTGTTTGTTTGCCTCTTGCTTCCAGACCATTAACCTGCTGCTAAGGCCGAGTGCATTCAGCTCAGTGTTTTAAAATGGCACGTATCCAGGATCTTGGATATATTTCATGACTTCAAAGACATTTCTGCTCTCCTTCCCAGTCACATCCTTAAGCTCACGATGACAGCGTTAGGAGTGGGATAGTTAAAGAGGTATAAGGGCAAGGGTCTGATCTAGGGCCCATTGCAATCAGCAGAGAATCCCCTTGACTTTGCAGATGTTTGGATCCAGTGCCCTGTGACCTGGCTGCTCTGGGATGCCAAAAGCTTCCTCTTCCCCCTTAGTTGCTGGTGGCACTAGTGTGACTGGCACTGCCTTCTTCCTCAAGCAGCTTCATTGTCTTCATTGGCACTCCTCGAAGAAGACAGTTTACTGAGTAAAAGGCTTGAACATGCCTTCCTTCTGCTGTAAAGAAGCAGATGTTCAAGTGCTTATTTTGCCCATTTGCAGTCTTTTCCCTCATCCTTCTCTCATTGTAAAAATGGCTTTTGTGGCTGACCTTGATTATACCAATTTGTATCACCATTTCAGGCAGATTTCAGAAAGTGCAGCTACCTGTCTTCTAGTGTATCCCTATTTAAATACTGCGTTAGATACTGTATGTCCAAGATGAAATGAATTTACATTCTATGTCTATTATTTTGATAATTAGATATAATTTTCTTTCAGTAAGGTTGATTTCAGGATACCTTCATCTTCAAACAAAAAAAGTATATTTTTATGTTTTGTAGTGTACCGTAGAGTGCTTCAATCTTTGTTTTCTCTGAAAGTGTATTTAGTTGGAAAACCTTTAACAGGTTATATTCAGTGTGTGCCTGTATTTCTTTTTCTTTTAGGTTTAAGCAGTTCACAGAAATAAACATTTTTTTTTTAGCCATCTAAAATTGTTACTACAGATAACAAAAGAATAGGAGGAGGAATAGTATGCCTTCTTTGCATGGATAATAAATGAATTTGCAATGTGAAATCAAGTTATGCTTTTACAGCAGCAGGGTTATGGACTGTTAACATATTCAATGTCTTAACATAATATGAACATTTTTGCAAAAGTTATATATACGACCCAGTGAACACCCCCTACATTATTTTAATGCATAATAGTTGGGTGAACGTTTAAATGTCTACCAGGTGTCACATGGGAGGCTCTGAGATGACAAAAAAAGGTGGATTAAAGCAAATCTTACTGTTCCCTCTCTGCTGACCCAGAGAGTCCTGCCTGCCGCAGAAGCAGCAGCTCTCCTGGGTGGTGTGAGACAGCGGCACTGGGACTCTTCTGTGCCTTGGTGCGGCTGTGCGTAGCAGCGGGGGGAGAGCGGTGGGAGGGCAGGAGCAAAGCCAAGGTATTCACGACTGTACAGATCGGTTGTTGTTCTGCCTGGTAGAGAGGGAGCATAGCGGCTGTCTCAGGATCCCGGGCTGAGGTCTGCTTTGAGTCTTTCTCAAAGCGGGATGAGTTTCTTTCAGCTGCAATCCCAGAGCCCTTGGCAGCACGCAGTGAAGTTACATGGGCAGCGCACTGGGAGAGGGCTCAGTCCTGTGAGGAATCCTCTGTGGCTTCATGAGTTACCGCAAAACTTAAGTCCTGAATTAAAGGCAGAAAATACTAGACAAGTGAATGTGGTTTTTCAGATGTATAACAGCGTTGAAGCTTCTCTTTCAAGCATAGTAACTGATCAGCAGATTAAATTATGCTAAAGTGATGTTTGGGGTTTTTTTTAGTTACCTGCACATTGTATGGGTCAGCATAGCAAATTATCCTAATATATAGTCTGTAAAATTGTGTACTTTACATTTTGCGAAGTTACACATACTGGTGTCCATTTCTGATGAGTCTGTCCCTGGGCATGCCAGGTCTCACAAGGGCTGAACATTACAAATGCTCAACCTTTTCCTTCCACTACGACATACAAAATTTTGCGTGTCAACATTACACTCTCCCAAAATATTGAAAGAGTGTTGTAAAGAAGAAAAGGATTCCACAGACGTCTGAAACATCTTTTCTTTTTTTGTCAGAAATGAGGAACAGTGATGTAAAAAAAGCTGTTATATTTGGGTGGAGCAGGGGGGAGTAGGGGAGGAAGGTTAAGTTTAGAAAACCCAACCTAGTCGTGTAACTCACAATGTTCACAACCTATGAAAATATTTATGACAGAATTGAAATACTGTTAGGCTGACAAACCACAGTTGAAATTGCTTTTTGTAATCTCAGAGCGTGGCTGAAGAAGCAGAGTATTTGACTATAATACTCCTGTATTAATAGTAGGAAAGAAACAAATATTTGAAAGGAATTCCAAGTACTTACAAGGTATCTTATTTGGGGGCATACATTAGTTTGCTAAATTCCAAGTCCCAGACTGGTAATCATGATTGTTAATGTATATCTTTTATGACTTTCAGAGCAAGAGAAGCCAACTGTAGGAGCATGCGTATTGTGATATCCTCAGTGGTAAGTACCCTAACTGCAATCAAGTTTATTACATTTTTGTAGAGTAGAGGCCTTTTCAAGACCACACTTGCTGCAGCTTAGTCACACAACAGCTTCAAATGTCATTCTGGAATAATAGGGTAGTAATGTGATATACTCTATAATGAAAATCAGTGTAAAACACAGGTGGTTGCTAGCATTTGTGTGGTCAGATATAAAAGCTTCACTATGGGTACAAGCTACTGCTTTCCCACTTGAGGAAAGTATAATTAAAAGTGGTTTCCAGATGTGCTGGCACACATCTGCCACTTTAAAAAGTGAATTTTGCACATACAAACTGAACTGTGTTACATTCATCATTATAAAGCTGTTGATGGGTTTTCAGGTAATAAATAGGTTGGAAGCATCAACACCACTGCTGTAAGACTGAGGTGTCTTTAGAAAACAGACAATAGCATTTTATGTTCATATTGTGTTCTTAGGATTTTCTGTGAGTAGTTCATAGCTGAGCTGTGGCAAATATGCAAAATCTATCTGGACAAAAGTTAACATTTATTTCATTAAAATATGAGAGGTGATTCCTTGCTAGCAATTTTATTTGCTACCAGAAAAATGCAGCAAATTTGGGCTTGTTTGTTTGTTTGTTTTCAGTGCAGTGAAATAAATGCTACAGTAAAACGTCAGATTTCAGTTCTTTTTTCCTAATTTTCAAGATGTGTAAATAGTCAGAAAACAACAAAGATATAATGTGCTGAAAAATGACCTTTAATTTGTCTCAGAACAGAAAACAGAAGAAACTCTGTACTTACAGGCTTACATAATGCATCCTTAGTTGAACTATCTGGAAAAAAAACTGAGAACGAAATTCAGAAAAGGTGCTAGGCTTTAAAAAATTGTTGAGAGGAGATTACAGATCTTTTGATTTAGCTAAATATAGATTTTTAGGACAAATTGTTTGTCCTAATATCCACTTGAATTCATTAGAACTAGTATTTCCCCTGGAAATGTTGTTATTAAAATAAAATCCCTGTTTCAGAAGAAAGTTTTTGCAACTCCAGAAGTTTTACTTACTGCTGCTACTTGGAACTAGCACAAGGGAAGAATTCTGTTCCTACTATCCTCTTAATGACACTTTTTGTAGCACTGCACCAATTACTGATACCTATGTCTTCTAGTTAATTTAAAAAAAACAATGAAGGCTGGGACCTACTAGCCTGAGGGTCTTGGACTGTTGACAAGGCCACTAAATAATAAGATTTTTTAAGATACTATGTGTAATATTGACTGACCTCTGCCTATATTTCCTCTTCTTACTTCCGCAGATGTGAGTCGTAGCATTCCTTGTCAAGTGAGAGTCTAATCCTTAATGTCATATTTCAGGGAAATACTGACACTGAGTAAATTAAGTGTATTCTGGATGTTTCCTTTTAGTTGGACTTTTCCACATAGAAATTGCTTTTTCCATTTAAACCTGCCTTTCTTGACTAAGCAGAGTTGAAACCCTCTTTTTGAAGTGTGTAAATATTGGAATACTTTGCAGAAGATGGAGCTAGAAAAACAGCTGCTCAGATCAAATATTTTTTAATATAAAAGTTAACATGTAGTCCGTACTTAAATTTTTGGATTAACTTCTCTGTATGAAACTTTGTACGTTGTTGAAAAGGCATTGACAGATTCAGTGAGGGATTAAAAATGTAGCTTTGGTAGTAAAGATAGCAAGCTGTCCTATGCGTTCTTTTCTGTAATAACGTAACTTGGTAAGGTCCTAGTGCTGGTAAACGAGAGGCTTAAACATTTTCATATCTCTGAGATAGAGGGTCCAGATCAGCACATGGCATCTGACCTGTGCCCAGGACATCTTGAGGATACAATGTAATAGATGACAATCAATAAGAAGGATATTAATAACTTTGCAGTGAAAATGCTGATTTCAGCAATATTGGCTGCTAGTACAGCAGACCTTTTTTTTACATTGGGTATATTATAAATGTTCTGTCTTCTAATTTGTGCTACCAGTGACTGTTTTACAAATATGTATTTACTAACACATGCACATACATTTAATATTAAATCACATTTAAATCACTGTTTACCCAGAAGGTAGGATTTTAGCACCCAACTGTTATAAGTCTTTTTTTTTTTTCCTGGCAAAAGGCCATTTGATATCAAACTTAGAAATGTCTACAAAAATACAGACATTCAGATGTGAAAACGTGCAAAATGAACACTACCTAGGCACTTAACTCAATCTGTTGCAATTAAGACTTGTTAGTGGTCACTCCCCTGAACTGACTATTCACGTTAGAGACCAACCCTGGGCGGACCCACAGCATAGCTTGCAGTTTTGTACATAACCATTTTGTATAAAGGGTCAATTTTCAAAGAATCTCAGAGGGGTTAGACAAAATAAGTAGCATACTGAAAAAATAGATTTAAATAGTGAATAGTGGGGGCTTTGCATCCTTAGTAACTGCAGAATTTTGAGTGTTGATTAATCACATTCTTATTAGCTGAAAAGTAAAATGCTGACCTGACTGGAGGAGGTGTCAAAAGTCTTTTGGGGCTGTGCATCAAGGGACATAAAGAAGGCAGCTTATTGGATGGCAAAGATCTTGCCTTGACCGATAGACACAGAAGACAACCCACCAAGGACGTATCTCCCCTCAAGTGCAACAAACCTATCCAATGTACTTATAGCAACTTAGGCAGTACTCTTCTGTGATATAAACCTCTACCAGACACTGAATACAATTTTATAAGAGGCCAGTGAGTTGATGGCTGTGAGTGGAGAAACTGTTATGTATATATGATACCATTGCTGCTATTTATTGCCGATTTTGCAAGGACATCCTTTTCTGAACATCTATATCCTTGGTTTTGGTAGTATTCCAGAGTTCAACAAGTGCAATGCACCCTAGTTCACCCAGAAAAATTTTGAAAACCCTTGCTTTATATTGCATTTTATGTCTATTCATAACTTTTTTTGCCTTGGGCCTTGAGCTGTCGATTTTAATACTTTCTTGTAAATCAGGATCATTGCCAGCATTTCATACATCTTCCAGATACCTATTCTTCACCCTAAGTTAAAGACTTGTGTCTGTGGCTTCACAATTAGTTGCTACAAGAAAATAGTCTATAATGTTAGAAATTGTTGACTAAGGCCTTGGGAAGAGTAAGCCACAGAAAAAAGAAAAGTCTTTAATAGTAAGACTATTTTAAAAAAATAAATCCATAATGATGAAAACATTCAGGCAAAAGAAAGAAAGATACATTCAAAATATTTCTAAAAAAATATTCTTCAAAATTTTTCATGAAATGACTTTACAGAACTTGAAGATGGATCAGAAATAATTATCATGTGTGTCAAGAATTTTTTGAACTTTCAGAACTTTCTCCATTCTGAAATAGTAAAAAAAAGATAAAAAATCAATTATTTTATAAATAAAGGTCAGGGGGAAGGTGAATCAGCTCACCTTAATTATTTAATATCAATAATTTTGAAATATTTCATTTTGGTTTGTTTTTCTACATATCTATATTAGTCTTTGGAGGAAATAATTTAAAAAAAAAGGGAATTTTGAACTTTAAACCAGAACTTTTTCATCTTGAAAATAGCTAAATTGGATATTTGAGCAATTTCAAAACACTGTCTGCTTTTTAAATAGCAAATGAATTGACACATTTCCTTGCAAATTACTTTGCTTTTAATGAACCAGCCTTTTCTGAGGCAAAATTGTCTAAAATATTTCCTGCTAACTGTATCACATGACAAACATATTATATATTTTGTACTTCTTTAATCTTTTTACTTGTGGTTTTGTACAATGTGAAACCTTAACAAATTATCAATTTAAGCCTTGAGTTTTCTTGTTCCTTCTTAGAGAGAATGAAGTACGTGATAGCAGAAATATATGGAAAATCTAGTTCAAAGGCTCTGGCTGTGGATAAGCCTCATATATTCATGTAAATAAGACCACTGAAACCACCAAAAGTTGTGTGCTTAGGTCAGTATGTATTACACCATTATAAATAGACCATATATGAGACCTGCACACAGGTCATTACACTGCAAATAAGCTTGAATACAGCCATGCAGTAAGTTGCTGCCCTGAGCTTTCATCTCATTTGGATTTTCCCCCAGTGCCTGGGAAACCTGTGCAGTACACGTCTGTAGCCAAAGCAGCGTTACTTACTGCAGCATGTCTAGCAGCAAGACAGAGTCCTTGGGAAACAAAAGGTGTGGAGGCCCCGCATCCTACTGTCCGGCTGTGTGACTCTAGTAACTTGTTTTCTCCTAGCTTCAGTCCTCCATTTCACTGGGCTGAAATCCCTTGGTATTTTGCTGTTTTCTAATATCATCCTGTTGAAATGTTTCAGTGTTGTTTAAGGAAGGGTTAAAGACACAGCTCTTAATCGGGTTGTCAGTCAAACTGATCATACCATTGCTTTTTAAATTTCTTATGAAGGAATACCTGCTCTCAGCCAGAAATGTGGGCACTGTGCCTTCTATTCTTGTGCAGGGTTGTCAGTTGTGACACTAGCACAGAAGACAAATATATCCCCTCCTCACCTGTTTTGCTAAGACCATTTCTATATTCTTATAGAATAGCTAATCAAATGCTTCAGAATTGAGATTATTTCTGTTCAGTGCTGGTTCAACTAGTAGAGACACTGAAGAACAAATATGTTCTAAATATTTATTATTTGCATTTTTCTGTGATGCAGCTAAGGGAGTTTTTTATTTTGAGCTATCCAGTCTCTTGTTAGAACTGGCTTCCAAGTTTAGATGATTAAAAGGGATATCTCTGAGAAGGTTATATCTCTGAGAAATGAGCTTTAGCCACTTAGGAACAGGGCATGAGTTTCTTTGTCAGTAGTTCAGTTTAAATGGATGTCTGCACAGTGAGTGCAATTGCTATTGCTGTTCGCTGCTTAGTTGTGAGTGTCTTGGTAGTCTGGAGTGCGATATCCCTCTTTGGGCACTGTACAGCAAGACGGAGGCAGAGTACAATGATGATAATCAGAGGTCCTGAAGATCTGATTTGAAAGGAAAGTTTGAATTAAGTGAAGTTATTAGCCAAATAGGTTAGGAAAGACAAGCATAATGGGTACTGCCTTGCTGAAGCATTATGGACTAGATGATCCCTTGTGTTCTCTTCAGCCTGTCCTCCCATTCCCTTCATCATTTCCCCCATTCTCCTATTACTTCACCCCCACCCAACCCCAACACACACAGTTTTTTAACATTTCAGGGAGAATTTGTGCACAGAGCTTCTCGTTATTAAGCTTGTAAACAGTTGGTCAGAAAAATTTAACTTCTTTCATTATGATAATATTTCACATCTGGCAAACTGATTTGTAGGGCAAGAGCCACTTCAGTGGATGACATTTGGGAAAAGAAGTATCTTCCGCCTTTATCATGGCTGATTTTGCAGTTCTATTTCCTGGTAAGGTGCCTGAATACCTGCATTGTTTTCTGAAATGTGGAGGAACAACACTCTTGGAGCTCTTGGTCTAGGAGCAAATTCTCTGTGTTCTGTTTCTTCTCTATCCATAGGTCCATTGTTCCCAGAGGCATCTGAAACATGCCACTGAAAATTCAGTGGGAAAGCCCCACTTCAGTAAAGCTTAAATAAACAGGACTACTTACTAGCAAATTGTGGATAGATAAAAAAAAAACCAAACCAAAACAAAAAAAAACCAACCCCAAACCCAAAAGCCTGACAAATTAGAAGTTATTTCAGCTTCAGTATGGCAGCTTCCTAAATGGCTAAGAAAGTGCCTATGGGAAGATCCCATACTTACAGGGTAGTTGAAGATAAATTGGGGGTTGAGCATTGTGGTAATTTTGTTCGGATTTTACTTTAGCCTTTTCTTACCACTAAAAGAAACAGATGTGTACAATGCATGTCTAACACTAAACAAATCCTTTTGCACATACAGAAGATGAGTACATGGAGCCTGTGTTTTGGCAATAGATTCAGTAACATACCATGAGTAAGCTTGGAGAACACACAAATGACAAACTCTTGATAAAAAATAGTAAACCGAGGTCTTGTTATGCTAGGTAGAGCTGAGGTAGACTACCATATCTTCCTTTAAAAGGTGATGGATATTGGACACTGACAAATGCATCAAATACAATCAAAGTTTTGCAGGTAGATAGGTAATTTCTTGTCAAAAGTGTTCAAAGTAATATTCGGACTCTGTCCTTTGATGTGAACTGGGGAGTTTGTAGGGCAGATTGTGTCTCATAACATGGTGAGAAACATATGTCTGTTTCCTTCTGAGCAACCAGGTACCTTAGTAAGTGCTGACTGTTTGCCTCAATGCTCTACAAGGTAAACTTACAGTGTGCTAGGAAGCTCTCAAACTGGAGAGCAAACAGGCTGGAGGCAAAACACACCAGGACATCCAAAACAAGTCTGTTAGAGTAAATAGAAAACATCAACAAAAATAGATGGAGTAAGGCAGCAGAAGGCGTGTTGGAGGTATTTGTTGTCTTTGAAGAAAATGAAGGAAATTCCCATTTGTGGTGGTCTGCATACGAGTGAAAAAAGAAAAAAATCCAACTGTGTGGAACACAGGAAAGAAGATGCTAAAGTAAAACAAGAATATAATTCATGATGGAATAAAAACCATGTGGTCTGAAAATATAGCAAGGATGTGAGCAAGGTAAGGATTCTAGAAGGCAAATTTAGGTAGAAGCAGGTTTCCATAATACATCCAAAAATACTAGGAACTGTGAGGATACTGAGTAGGAGGTGTGCACTAAAATCATACTTACTAAATAGTGTTTTCAAAGGCATATGGAACTCTATACAGTTAAAGATGCATCTAGATAACATTAAAAGATGACCAGCTGATCACCATGGTTCCTGGTGCATAGTTGGAAGTAAGTTTGGTAAAATTCATCTGGTTGCAAATTTATAGTAGTACCACAGTATGTCAAGAAGAATCTTGGAAAAGAGATTTTTCTAGTCAGTGACTGCTTGTTTTTAAGCAGTGTAATCTACCTGAGTGGTGTGGACTTTGAAAATCCACTCTTCTTTTTATCTTCTCAAGTAGAAAAGTTTCTGTTCCCTTGGGTTCCCTTAAAAAAAAAGAAAGGGAAAAGAAAAAAAAAAAGAAAGGGAAAAGAAAAAAAAAAAGAAAGGGAAAAAAAAAAATCACCCCAAAACACAAATCTTTGTATACATTAGAAGCAGACATACTTCTCTTTCTGCAGTGTTATCCCAACCACTTTTAAGTTGTAGAGGAGAGCATAGTTGCCTATTTCATTCCATAAACTGTTTGATCCTTTATCAGCCACAGTCCTCTCAAGTTTTTCCAGGGTGTACCTTCATTTTTTACTGCTGAATTCAACACACTTTTTTTGCAGGTTTTAGACAATGCATTTGATGTTGTCTGTACTGTGATCTTTTCTAGTGTGTGGCTGGTCTGCTGAGGTGCTGAAGAACATCTATTTGAACACCTCAAAGATGATAAACGAGGTTGAAATAATGGTAGGGCCACTGCAGGAATTAAGCAGTATCTGGCCTTTCTGCTGCCTTTCCGTGCTGGGCTTGTATTTCACTCAAAGTATTATTCAGCTTCTGAGCACAAAACAACTGATTTTTTTGTGGTAAACAGTTATTTTTGTATTCCTTTTAAAAATTAAGAAACTGGTGAGAAGGATTGTTATCGCCAAAAATCCCACAGAGGATCAATATCAAAGGAATCAGAATCTAGAAATCTGAGCTTGCAGTGGGAATTGAAGGAAACTCTGCAAGAGTATCTCTACAATAGATGTCAGACTTGTGATGAGGTTGTGGAAATCAAGGAGCAGAAAAGGAAACACATAGGGGTCTGTCATGACCTGAAGTTATGAAAAAGGGAGGAGGAAGGGACACCACAAGGAGGTGGATAATCCTAGGTAAGATTTCAAAGTTTGCAGAGCATACCCAAACCAAATCTCTGTGGTGTCTGACATTTTGCCTCTTACAAACAAATGCAACATTCCAGCTGAGAAGTGACTGTTGAAAAACCTGGTTTAAGCTGAAATATTTTGGTAGCATGTATTTATGAGTAATGACCCAGTAAGCAGTGAGAAATCTATCATGCAGTCTATAAAGTGAACTCATGGGTTTATGGTAGCATGGGAAACTGCTGATGTGGAGCTATCAGACCAGAATAACTGACAGATGAAATCAGAAGTGAGACTGCTGCTTTACTCCATCTGTGAGGTGGCATTTTTGGAAAACAATATTGAACAAGATTTTTGGTGCTAAGTTCTCCAAATATGCTTCCCCCCCCCCCAATCTCAAGTTAAATGTCAATATTGCTTGCATATATACAATTTTTACAATGTTCTGGAGTGAATCATGTGTCACCTTGCAGAACATCTTCCAGCCAGACCAAAGTCACCTTCCTCCTTATACACAACATGTGTAATGAGGCATGACTGAGAACAGGAAAGCCCAGCTTTCAGTGGGAAATATAGGAAATACCTGAAAAAAGATTTACAAAACAAAAGGGAAAATGGCCTTTGAGAAGAGGAGGCATCAGGGTCCGTTATCCTAGAATTACAGTACTAGTTCAGCAGTTTTCTGTTTATTTTCCAGTCATGTACACTCCTTTCTGTTTTTCTTCTTGATAGGTATACATACTCAAAGTCTCACAGTTAAAACAGACTGAAATTTTTGTTCTGTTGATTCTGTAACAACTAATCTCTTCTCAGCAGTTTAATGTGATTTCACAAAAGTTAGCAAAATGGACTATAGAAGACTGTATGCACCATACCCTGGTGGAAAATATACCAGAATCAAGTTCAAAGGATTTCTTTCCAACACATTACTTGAGAATAACTTACGAAAGAATAGTGGTCTTGTTATACAGATGTCTTTTCATTTATTTGGGTCCACTGATGGTGAAACACTTCAGTCTACCTCTGAGAACGCCAAAGTGGTGAGAAAGTGATTTTTACCACCTTATTAACAGCAAGCAAACAAAAATCCTAATTAAAGTTCAGATGGACTTTGCCCTGAAATTAAGAATTCAGTTTTGAAATAAAAGCTTTCCCTGTGGGTTTCCCATGGCTTTTTAATGAGATTTTTTTTTTTTCCTCTGTCACTTACTAGTTTAGCTACTGCACTTTCTTCTTTTATGTTTTTCCTTAGACCTTTTCCTTCAAAAGGACAGGGCACTCAAAATGCTGCAATATAGGCCTGTTGTGCTAGAAAGCTGTACAGGTGTCGTGGTTTAACTCCATCCGGCAACCAAGCACCACAGAGCCACTCACTCACCTCCCTCACAGTGGGATGGGAGAGAGAATCAGAAGGGTAAAAGTGAGAAAACTCGTGGGTTGAGATAAAGACATTTTAATAGGTAAAGCAAAAGCCGTGCACTCAAGCAAAACAAACCAAGGAATTCATTCACTGCTTCCTATGGGTAGGCAGGTGTTCAGCCATCTCCAGGAAAGCAGAGCTCCATCACATGTAACAGTTACTTGGGAAGACAAATGCCATAACTTCGAATGTCCCCACCTTCCTTCTTCTTCCCCCACCTTTATATGCTGAGCACGACATCGTATGTTATGGAATATCCCTTTGGTCAGTTGGTGTCAGCTGCCCTGGCTGTGTCCCCTCCCAACTCCTTGTGCAGCCCCAGCTTCCTCGCTGGTGGGGTGGGGTGAGAAGCAGAAAAGGCCTTGGCTCTGCATAAACACTGCTCAGCAGTAATGAAAACATCCCTGTGTTATCAATACTGTTTTCATCACAAATCCCAAACATAGCCCCATACCAGCTACTATGAAGAAAATTAACTCTATCCCAGCCAAAACCAGCACAGCAGGTATCACACACGGGTTATTGTCATTGGCTACATCTTCATTTTGAAACCCAGTCAGGAAGTTGCTTTTCTGGATTTTGAAACTCTCCAGTGCTCACGGTAATACCACTTTTGGGAATCTCACTTTTGTCCCAGGGTCACTTTTGCTTTCATCTTGGTCTGTTCTGCTCAGCCTCTTCCCATTGCTCATTCCCAGTGTTGCTCCTGCCTCTTTTTCCTTATTGGAAACACAGGGTAACCTTTGCATCACACATTCACTGGACACCTGTCTATTTGTTTACCAGCCTTTGATTGTTGCTTTTGTAAAGCTTTTGCTAATACTGGTTATGAGGCATAGTGTTTAAAAAAAAAAAAAAAAAGAGGTGGCATCATGTCATAAGGTTCTTCTGTTCAATTAAGTTATTCCAAGTTTATATATATGCAGGTGATTAAATGAGATCCTTGTGTGTTTTTCTTACAGTGCAGTGCTTTAGCTCAGCTGGGTCTGCCTTTACCCATGCAGCACAGTATTTCCTAACAGTTTGCATTAATTCCTTACTCTTATAGTTCAGTCATAGCTTCTGAAGAATTTCCTGTGGTGTCTAAGATAGAGATAGAGTCCACTTACTGTGCCCTCAGTGGAAGCATGCAGAAGTAGAAATTAATAATCATTTGTTGGAATCCTTTGATTTTGTGATATGGTTCTCAGGCATCCATTCTTGGAAAGATTGGGGGCTATTTCCATCACCTAACTTAAAAAGACACTTGAGAAAAAGAGGCAATTGGAATTACCCTCTGGAAGAACCCCTCTCTGTCCATCGATGGACATGGAAATGTGTCTTCTTAACTGAGGTAAGTTAGGTACCAGAAGTCAAGCAACAGGAGAATCATTGCCCTTTGTTTTGAGCTCTTGTAGCATAGGTTATTAAGCTTGAGGAAAGTTAGAGGAGGATTCTCATAACGAGTCTGAAGCAAATTTCCCACCTCACTCTTCTCCAAGGTTTGAAATAGTGAGCAGTCTTCTTATGCTTTGAAATCTGCATCACTTTTTCATTATGGACAGTGCTACGTGACTCCAAACAATGATCTTCCTCCTGTATTTTAAGCTGGGAAGAACAAGTTCTGTGTCACAGAGACCATATAGCCCTATGATATTTGCTTAAAGTTTGTACATTGCAAAATCGTCACTTATGTATCTGGAGATACATTTTAGTCACTTTTATTCCTGGAGACCAACTCTTAAATCATTATAGCTTTTATTATAAGTTTAAGAAAATGTCAATATCATATCTGAAGGACAAAGCTCAAGTTGGCTGGTGCCTTTACACAGTGCGGTACTCATCATAAGAAGGATGCAAAAGCTGCCATTTTTGTAGGAGTTTGTTTCAGAAAATAACCTGAGCATATAAAATAAGAGAGTTGAAAAGGAGATTGTACTCAATGGATTGTCCATTACTCTTCACACAGCACTTAAAGTTCATTCCTGCTTTTTTCTGCTCATTATGAATACACAGACGGCATCCTGCAAAACCTACTGTAATGCATTACTCTAAATGCGAGTCAGATAATATATGAAGAAATCTATTACGTATCAGAGGGTAGGACTGGAGGTGAAAAACAGACATGGTCTGAAATGCCCTTGTGTAGCTGAAGAATAGCATTTCACAGCAAGCTGGCCTCATCAGAAGATGTGAGCACAAGTATTTACAATATCTTTAGACAGCATCTCTCTCTAGGCACAATGATTCTCTGTTTCTTTGAAACAAGATGTCATATTACTTGAAAAGAATTATCTAGTATTTCATTACTGTGATATGAAAAATTTATTTAAAGAAGCAATTTTTCTTTAGGCCTGCAGGAGGAAGGTGAAGCCAAACAAAACTCTGACAGATGCAGGTTGGGGTAAATAATGCATTATAAACTACAGTTGCAAAATGATAAAGCAAACCATATAAAAATGTGGAAGTGGCAGGTAAACCATATTCTTGGAAAATTATTGAGCCAGTGAGGTCTAGAAATTTATTGCTTCGGTAGTGTTTCTTCAATTTTGTCTCATAAAAGTCAGTGATTTTGAGTTAGTCTAAAAGAATGGATATCCTGAGCTTATTACATGGACAGTCTGTTGGAAGTATAATCAGCACACATTTTGCGAACTGTTTTTTTACATTACAACGTCATGCTCTCTAAGATGACTTTCAAGTTATGCAGTGCTTATACTCACAGGTGCAGTAACTGCATGATAGGGCAGTAGATAGAACTTGTAGCTGTACTATACTAAGTTTTAATAAATCCTACAGCAATAATGAAAACTGATCTGCTCTTTCACGGCTAAATATGGCTCTGGGATTTCAGTATGTTGAGAAGTATTGGTTTCACAAGCAGCCATGTGTTTTTAATTCAGCAGTCTTAATTACAGGAAATTTAATGATAATGAATAGCAACACAGAATAAAATAAAAAGAAAAAAAGACAAAAGAGAACTTAGTTTCCATCCAAAAGGAAGAAATATTTTGGTAATAAATTACATTGGAAAATTCATTTGTTGTACTTGGAGCATATATGCTAACTGTTAGCAGTTGTCCTTTATTTCATTTTTGCTTTCCTTTTTATTTCTTCTTTGGTTTCCCTTTTATGGGTACAAATATCTAGTTAATAATTGGAAAAATGTTATGTTAATGAATGACCCTAAACAGGAAGGCAGCTGGTGTCTTAAGAGTTTGGTAATAGGATATCAGATTTTGTCACTGCTATAAAGTCAGTAATAAACCGAGGCAAAATTTTGGCCCTGTTGAACAAGAGTTTTGCCACTGACTTCAGTAGAATCAGAATTTCATTGCTGGAGTGTGATAAGCGAAAGCCTGAGTCAGAGTCTGTGTCATGCAGAGGCAAGCTGCCTGTTTGGTTTGCCTTGGCTACCTCCTGACTGCTTGGTTGCCTGTGTTTAGACTGCAATGTTCGTAGTCCCTGTGTCTGTATCATAGAGGGATCCAACCTCTACAGCTTGTACCTTACTCAGTAGACTATCAGATGGCTGAACAGACAGAAAGGTATGTAGTCTTTTGTTTCTTTTGTTTGCTTTTGTTTTCCAGAAGTGCTGGAAAGGCAGTTTTGAGGAGCTACTGCTGCTGGGCCCTCTCTGCTTTAACTTTTAGCAAATAAGACTTCAGTCTCCCAGTTTTGAAGATGTCAAAGAATGAAATAACCTAGAAACAAATGTTCAGCAATTGGCATCAAATTAAACATAAGGATGATAAAGTGTAGGCTCCTAAGCCTAGAAATCTGTCCAGTTAATATACCAAATCATCCAATTATAAATAAAAGACAAATTCATACTATTGTTGGGGAACTGTTGAGGTCGTTCATGGTGATTCATTGAGCGAAGGACTTTAATTGCCAGCAGCAGCTTACATTAGACAGATTTAATTCAAAATTATTTTTGATGTAGACTATAATCAATTAACTATAGTGGTCCTCATGCCAAACGTTATAGCTAAATTAATAGCTTTACCTAACTCTGTTAGTAGATTTATTTATGGGCTGCATATCATGGCAACATACGTAGATTTATGACATTAATAAAATGGTGAACTGCTTAGTGATGCAGCTTGTCTGGTAACCATTTGTTTGCATATAGAATCAATCAAATTTCAAAAAAATCTTAGTTTTCCACACCTTCATTAAAAATATCTATTGAATTAATTTTGAAATTGACTGAAACTTCCTTTTAACTTCAGTGTGATTATGCTTTCAGTTTAAGAGGTGTTTCTTCATAGCCCTTCATATGAAAAGTTCAGTAGCAGCAAAGATGATGTTAGAAACTTCAAATGTTTATTTACTTTTTAATTCTCAATGCAGTAAAATTTTAAAACCTATTTTGTAGTCCACAGAATTGTTTAAAGAACAAATAAAAAACTAAAGGGGTTGCTTTTCACACTTGAAATGCCTTAGGTTTTAAAGTAATCTCAGTGCTTAATTTCCTTTGAAACTTTAAAAAAAAAAAAAATCTAGTATTTTTAAACCCTGAGGATCTACGCTGAATCTCACCCAGTCGTTTCTGGTTTCTCTGTACATACTTATGAGCAAAGATCAGGACACTAAGATAATAAGGATTTCTGCCATCTTTTCTTTAAGTTAGTACATCTGGATTAGTTTCCTTATTTCATTGTTCTTGGTGTCATGCCCTCAACTACATGCTAAAAATTAACTGGAAAGATGGGAAGGCATGTTTGTAAGCTAATGAATTTCAGCCGTTTTATTTTCTTATGTTTAAATACAACACATTATGTGGATGACGTGTATACAAAGCTGGTGTGATGCAGTACAGAAGATGGAGCCAGACTCTTAGTGGTATTCAGAGGAAAGATGAGAGGCAATTCAATTTAAAAATAATTTTAAACCCCACAACTTTTTACTGTGGGGGTGGTCAACACTGGAACAGGATGCTCAGAGAGGCTGTGGAGTCTTCATCCTTGGAGATATTTAAAACCCAGTAGGACACGGCCCTGAGCAGCCTGCTCTGGCTGACCCTGCTCCAAGCAGAGTTGGCCCAGGCAATCTCCAGAGGTGCCTTCCTGCCTCGGCCTTCTGTGTGAGTCTATGATATGTCTTGGCCCATGTAGGAATTTTAAAAACTATAGGTTATTTTGAACTAATAATCTTACAGAAACACAAATTAACCAGATTCTGAAACTGTATTATTTGCATTTCCATGATGTAAAATATATAGATAATATGTATTTAGGGTAGTATTTAAAACCGTTCTTAAGCTAGAAGTTGGTAACTGTATTACTAAATTAAAAATCAAAGTTGTTTTTTTTTTTATTGTCAACATAAACCAGAGGATTCTGAATGGTAGAACTACAGAATTTGAAAAAGCAGAAAATTCACAATGTTAATACCATGTTGAAAAAACACGTCCTGGAGGCAGACATTGACTAGCTGAAAAATATGTAAATTAGAAGCTTTTAAAATGCTGAGTTGCACAAATCATTCATAAGATCACTGAATGTTGACTTTCCACTCTTTGTTTTTGTCTTTACTTCTACTAACAGTGTGTGCTCCCCTTGAAGCTGCCCCAGTCTTTTAGGAATTTTGCTCTGCCTCTGATTCTGAAAACTCTACAATGCATATTTACATGCATCTTAGTCAGCTAAAGGCTTCAGTGGGGTTTAATGTAAAATGTGGTGATGTTTCTAACATATTTATTTCTTGTACTGTGATAGTAGTCACAGGCTGAGCCCAGAGCCCCTCACTCTGCTAGGTGCTATGCAGCACACAGCAGGAGATGTTGCCTGTCCAGGGAGCCTTTCTTCAAGCATGCAATCAGGGTAAACTTCACAATAGTCTCCATGCATGATGTTAGTATCCTCCACCTTCCCCCAGCCTCCTAAGGGAGATTTTAGGGGATGTCTTTCCTTGTTTTAATTATGATTTTGTAGGGAAACAGTTCTTGAAAGTAAAAGGGACAGAAATAAATTAAGGAAGTGGTGGTGTGGCAACATTTGGAGCATCAGAATGAGCAGGTGGAGGGAGAAGTGTGGCTGATGTCTAACATTTAGACAGTGTATTTGCATGCCAAAAACTGTTTTAAAAAAGAGTAATTGTTGTTAGGTACTTGCAGTAGCTAATAATGCAAAAAGTACAGCTTCTTTTTTTTTTCTTTTTAATTTGTAGGCAGTATATGCCAATAGTTGTGTGAGGAGATCTGGCTTCTAAAATGGTGCCCTTTTGGCTGCATCGTTACCTAATGTTCTCTTCAGTAAACAAAGAAAAACCAAATTTATAAGCAGTTCTTTTACCTTTAAATTAGCATGGCATTTTTAGTATTTGTTTGTTTACCTTTGGAAAAAATTAACTTTTTTTTTTTTTCTCTGAATGATACTTTAAAACAATAAACCAAAACTTTGAATAACATGCATGGACATGCTTTAATATATTCATGAGTGATCAAAATACAGTACAGAAATCACATATGCTGCTCTGCTGCAACTTTCAAGGTTCAATCCATCATTCTGGAACCCAGGGGGCTGAGATTTGACATCCTGCCTAGAAACCATACTTCAGATTGGCTGGAACTGTGCCATCTTATGTTCAGGTTAAAAGAGCAGCTGTAATTTGTCTGGCTAGCACTTTAACTATGCACAGCAAATCATAAAACCCATTTTCAGTAATAAACTTGAAGATAAAATAGGTTCATTTTCTTCATTTCCTGATCCATATAAGATTTTCATCATTTTCATCACAATACCACTTGGAGTTTGATCTTATAATGATGTAGATTTCTGTAACAATCTTTCTCAGATTAGCAGTTTTATTTAGCATATATATACTATGTAGGAGATTTCTTTCTGGCATTTAGTGGAAGTCTTTTTCTATTGTTCTTTGAAAATATGAGAATAATTTCATAGTAGGAGTTAAGTTTACATGTGATTGCCACAATAAATAAAACCTGATTGTAGTCTTTTTCAGTTGTAAATACCAGATGTGAAAATACTCTATCCTAGGTTGGTTTTTTTTTTTCCCTTCTTTATGTCTTAGTATGGCTTGCTTGCAAGGGAGTAGCAAATGCAAATACTTCCAGCAACTCAGTGAAGATGTTTTAAGTATATACATAAATATGATTTTTATTTATGGTTTTGAATTTTAATGATTTTAGATTTCAACCTTTTGTGTGCACACTTGTTTTCAAGTGTGACTTTGCCTGAGCAACAAGGTCCAACTTAACTTAGGAGTATAAGTTTTCTGTGTAACTTAGTAACACAAGGGAGTTCCTAGGATGGACATCCCTCAAGGGGATGTGCCAGTGAGCCCAGCTGTGGGGAGCCTGACCAGAGGCAGCCACACTCACCTGTATATGGAGGCTGTGCTTCATTTCAACTCCTTTTAGATGTTGCACCATTTGGGTTCCAGCACTGGCTTTCTTTTGATACAAGTCTGCAGAAGCTTTGTGTGAAATCAGGCCAGTACACTCTAAGAAACAACTTAAAATGTCATTCTAGTTCAGTAGACACCTAATGGCTTGACTATTAAACAGACTAGCCAGAACCCCTGAATCCTTAGTGCATTTACTTCAGTAGCCATCTGCCAAGTGCCAGATCTCTGGTTTTTCTTTTTCACAGAGCCATTTCTCTATCTGTGTTTCTACTAGTACCTCTCTCTTTCAGCAACACAGGCCTCTCCCTTTTTTGGTATGTTTTCAACTCTTAAAGTTTGCTAAACCAAGAGGATAACCCCATGTCACTCTTCCTAACCCCCATCACCCATTTCTGAGTTGAGGAGTTACATTCGCAAGATACATCTTATGCCCCTGTGTGCTGCCCGTGAATCACCACTGTAGCTAGCACAAGGGACGGTTCTTTCTCTCAACCTTTCCTCAATACCACAGGGCTTTTTGATGCTTTTGGCAAGACAGCTTCTCTGTGTTACTGTAGTGTTGTAGCTGAGACTACCCTACTGAAAATACATTCTTTCAGGATATTTGTTTTCTTTAAAAGATTTAGCCCTTTGAAAGTGCCTCTGGGTTAAGAATTTATGGGAATATAGTATACTCGTATTAGACATATACTTTACTGGGGTAGCCTAGCTAGGGAAAATGAAATGTGTTTCTGTATATTCCATCTTCCCCTACCGTAGTTAAGTGAGAGCAGGCTGCAGGATAGCATTGTGCATCTTGGTGGCCACACAAGCACTTTGTATTCACTGGAGACTTGGAGGTACGACAGCTGCATATAAATATGCATAGTTGGAGATATTCGTGATTGTGCTTCGTTCTAGGGCTGATTGGCTGTAGTGCTGCCACTGCAAATCAATGAGCGTTTTCCTCATCTATCAGCTGCTTGCTTGCTTGAAAGCAGACAAAATGGTTAAAACACCAACAGCCCACAGAGGGCTCCTGAGTGAGTGAGACTTGTTTGCTACAGCACTCAAAACATTTCCCTGAATCTACAGTAGCTCTCAGTAGATGAATTTAGCACTCAGCAGATTAATTTAGCTCCCAGTGTGCTGGATTTAGAAAGAAAAACTAATATAGATGAATACATTCTGTTCAGCCAGCATATTTTGTTTTGCAACAATACACATGTCTTATTTGAACTGCAATCTGGTTGGAAAGCATTTTGCGAATGGTGCATTGGTCATAAAAATGAGTCATGCTTGCTCATTTTTTAAAAAGCTCTCATCTAGTGCAGATTAAAGAAAAAGCTATTGAGCAATTCACTGGAGAAAGTATTGGAATTTTAGCCATCTCTGATGAGCTTTGGGCAGTTTTTTAAGGTAGACTTTGACATTGTATTGCAAAAAAAGTAGCAGCTTTCCTACTGGGTGATGTGTACCACCCTGCTCATGGTCACTTTGCTCATTTGCCTCATGGGCAGGATTCAGGCAGGGTTTGCCTGGACGCACTTGCAGGCTGGAAGATAAAGGTATGTCTAATGGCAGTTGGGAAGAGCTCTTGAGGAAGAAAAATTCAGGATACAAAATCCATTGGTTTATGACTTTAGTATAAGCTTTAGCTTTCTTCCTTAACCTGGAAAATGTCACAAGGAAAATGGGACTAAATTGCTTATGCATGGTAGCAGACTGATAAGCTTGCTTATGATAACAGTAATGCTTATTATTTCAGGAGCTGGGAAACTGAATAAAAAGATAAAAATATAAAATAAAGATATCAAACTCTAGGAGCTGAGGAGATCATTTGATGAGCTTTATTTAAACATAAAATGGTCAAGGAAATGGAACAAAAAATGCAGCAATATGACAAGCTGGCTTTCTAAAGTAGTATCCTCAGTAAATGAGTATCTCATATGAAAGACTAACTCCCAACACATCTTCCAGAGCATTTCTTGATAAAGTATTTCCACTACCAGCAGCAGGATGATTGTTATAAAACATTCTTTCAGTCTCTCAATATTTTTTTTTTACGCATTAATGAATGGATTGAAGAGCAAATAGCTCCTTTCAGTTGAGTCAGTGCTGTATAGTGTGGATCTAATTTACTCAGGAGGATCTCAGCTGCTACAGTGTTAGGTGCTTTATAGTAGTGATTCCCAATCCTATTTAATCAAAGGACTACTGAACCTTTTGGAGAACACAAACCAAAGACCTTCCTCTTCAGTGATAGTGCAGTGGTTTTTATTTACCAAAAGACAAAAATGAAGCAAAACTTTGGATGCTCTTTTATGAGGTTTGTTTTCCCCACTTGTTTGTGTACTAGCTTGCATGTGCAGGGATGTGCGTATGTTGTCTTCTTTCTCAGTTTTTAAATCCTACAATATTTTTGGAGATTATATTGTAATATCTTACAGGCTACCAGCAGCTTTTAGTCAGTAGATCGAGGAGCACTGCTATGAAGACCACAGAAGTCTGGAGGCCTGGTTCATATGTTTGCTAGGAGTTTTGCACATCAAACTGTAAGGCACTCTGCGCGCAATTGCTCTCCTTCTTCTAGATGGTAGATGTTGCTTTTAGTAAGAGACTGTGAAGTGGAAATCTCTCAGGCATCATGTGGGATTTTACTAGTTCTCCGGTGTGGAGGAGGAGGCACAATGGTGTGGCCGGAGGGGCACTGTGGGAAGGCAGTAGTGACTCACCATCCCTTCTGGCTCCTCTTTTCTATGAGGAGTGGGAATTTGTTATGAGTAAATCCTCCTGCTGGAAGAGGAGAGTGAACCACCACTGTCCCGCATGGACTCAGCAAGGCTGGCTGGGGCATGGAGGCAACGAAGCTAGCACTGTGTTTATTCGCTGCCTGCGTGCTCAGAAGAATGGTAGAATGTGGTGCATACATATCTATGAGTACAAATCATACGTGCCAGGGCCCTGAGCACATCCCTTCCCCACCTCCACCTGATATTTGGCTGCCTTGGCTCAGGGCATGGATGTCCAGTCTTGAAGAGAGCTGTAAGAAACCTTAGTGGGGCTCATCCTCCTCTTCAAAGCTGCATTTCAGCCATGGCCCAAACACACCACACCCCTGCCCAGCCCTGGGCCCTGCTGAGCCAGGCACCACCCCAGCCCCAACCTTGTCCCATCCCATCTCGGGGGCTGCCTTCCCAACCAGGCCCAATGGCAACTGCGGTGGCCATTGCCAGCTCTGGTCACTGTTCCCAGCCCAGCCCAGCTCACCTTGCTGAGGGCTGTGGAAAGAGGCTGGTTGGAGAGGGAGGGCACCGCACCAGCCTGGCAGCCCCATGGCTCCGGCCTTGCCCCTGCAGTCCCACATTCCCAGTGGAGCCGGGATGGAGTTGCAGAAGATAGTTCTTTGTGCAGCCCTGAGTGACATTTAGGCTGTACTGGAGCAAGGCAAGGTTTCTACTAGCTGAAATCCAGCTTTTTATTGGTGCTAGATTTTAGTCAGCCAATTTTTTCTTTTCCTTGGCTATGTTAAGATGGTTTTGTAGGTAGACAGAGTCTGGGAAAGCTAATGCTAACTCACAAAGAAGCAAGCTCTACTGCTAGAAGGCCTTTGTGGATGTTGCAAGGTTGAGTACCCTAGAGTGTTATCCTCCACAAATGTGTTGGGTAATGGGGTTTTTTGGTAGTTAAGCTTTACTTTTGGTAGCCTGAGCTTTTGACCTTGCAGAAGGAAACACATCTTCAGTTTTTTCTCCACTGCCATGGGAGGACACCTCAGCATCCTGCTGCTGCTGAGAATCCTTACCTTCCACCACTCACTTCATTCATCCTCTCCTCCTCCTTTCAAAGTTTCTTTGCGTTCTTGGCAACAGCTACAGAGGAAATTAAAGGCTTTATTTCCAGACTAGCTTCAGATGTCACAAATATGGAGGCCAGTTTCTGAAAATCCAGTTCTAAAAACTTCAGTGTTTATTGTTTTCTGTGCTTCCCTGCCAAGATCTTCTCCCTGCTGTGGCAAAATACTGCCATCTGTAAGATATATCAAGCTAAATGTTAGCGTGTTGGTACTTGTGAATGCCATACGCTCATTCATGGCCTTGTTATGGTTTAAGATCATGCCAAACTTTATGGCATGAAAGGCCTTGTTTTGAATGTCTTCTCCCCCGTCCTCCCCCCCCCCCCCCCCCGCTTTAATTCTGTCTGGCCCAGTTTAAAAGTTCCAGCTTGGGACATGTCCATAAGTTGGGGTAATTTCATCTAGATGTACTCTTATACATAAATGGACACTGTGGCTCTAATGTGCACCTGGCAACTAGGATAATATGTATTGGTAGAATGGAGTTGCCTATACATTGTAACATTATAGAAGGTACATTATAGCATGTAACATTATAGCACTGCGCTACCTCAGTGTAGCCATAGTGCTCCTATAACTTCTCATGTAGAGGATTTGCTGTTATAAAATTTACAGAAGTTAATCAATATCAAAACTTGCTTTTACTTGATCACTACAGTAATATTTATACATTTATACAAACATAGTTTCTTTATCATATTAAATGAGTGAGGAACACAATTGGCTATTTCTTCCCAGGAACACAATTGGCCATTTCTTCCCATTCCTGTGACTTAATTTTAAGATGCTATTCTCAACATTCTTGACATTGTTTAGTAGTTTATAAATGATAAAGTGAACTAGATAACAGATGTTCAGATTTCCACCTGTGCACAAACTATACTTTGTCATAGGGAAAGGACCAAACAAGTAACATAGGTGCAGTCTAAGTTGTTTAAGTGGACTTTGCATCATCAGGTGTTCTTTCCATCTTCCCTTGAGAAATTTAAAGAATATAATAGACTTAGGATGACTTTGTCAATTCATGGGGTGTGGAAAGTATTCAGTTTCAAGCAGACAGCCTGTTTAGTAAATTTGCTGCTATTTGGAAGGAATATTTGGTTTGTTTTGAAATTCACAGAAACGTGGATCTAGAGGTTGTACAGTTTTAGTCCTAGGAAACAGTAATTTTGTTTAATGAGGAACAAAAACATTTTAGTTCCCAAAGTTCTACTTATCTATTGGAACTCATTTTTATTTATGATTTTTTGTCTACATTAGGCATATGATTTACAACAGTGTTCCTCTTCAACACCTTTTCCTTTTCTTTCCCCTGTCCCTGCCCCCCTACTTCAGCAGACCTACCTGTCTGATATAGATAATAATTTGTAATGACTTTATCTCTGAGGAGTTCCACTGGCAAAGTCATAGTGGCTACCTCTGGCTGCTCTCTCTGCATAGGCAGTGTTTCTTCATGACATAGTGGAGCTGCCTCTTCAAAATAGGTAACAAGCTCTAGAATTGTTTGGTGCATGGGCAAAATCCTGGTCTTCAGTAAAGTCTTAAGGTGGAAAAAGCGGATTTCATTGTCCTGAATAGAACAATGCTTAGGATTTGTTTTTTTGTTCTCCATATTTGATGAAAGCTTTGACAAAGGGTGTTGAGCAGTATGGTGTGGTTGACTATACTTTCCTGAGGCACATGCCTTTATAGAACAGGAAAATGTTTTTTTATAAATGCTGTTTGAGATACTCTGGATCCACAGTAGACAGGGCAGCATCTCCCACATTTCTACACAAAAATACGGGTTCAGAGAGATGAGTAGAATGCAAATATTTTAGTAAGTAAAATGTAAATGGAAAGATAGATGATAGAAAATGAATAATACTTTTTCACATAAAAATAAACCACATAGCTATAACCAGTACAAAAGATATTGAGAATTAGAGGAAACAACATGGTACTGGAAATAGCTTAGATTTTGCAGTTGCTTTGGAATTCTGTACAGAAGCCACACATAACACATTCCTTTCTTCTCCCCCTTCTCCTATAGTTTTTTCTTTAACTGCATCTGGTAACAGCTATATGGACATCAATTATTATTGTATCAAAGAGGAAAATTAGAAGTTCTGCACACAACAAAATACAAATGGCTAAATAATTTTTGGCTAAAGGTGTATAGGAGGAGGAAAAGACACCCAATTTCTTTGCCTTGAAGCCAGCCAAAATAGCTCATCTATGCACAGATCACTCCAAGGGCAGCAGGGGAAAAAAATACATACATAAGATTTGCTGAACCCTTATCATTTAGGAGGTGGGAGGAATAGTCTGTAGATTAACATTTTAGTCTGGGTTATCAGAGACTTAATTTTGGTTCCTGAGTTATCACAGACATCCCACAGTTAAGTAGCATAAGTGGTTTTCCTATACCTCAGTTCCCTGTCAGGTAAAAATAGGGATCTCTTACAGGGCTGTTGTGGGGATAAATACCTAAAGCTTGTTAAGTGCTCGGATTATTCAGTAATGAAGCTTGTCTAAGTACCTCAAAGTACTGTGTAGGCTGGAATGCGTTTATGCAGTCTCCATGCACCAGGGACTTTCTTAATAACTTGCTCCACTTAGCTTGGAAGACAGAGGAACCAACGCACCTAAGAGGACGGAAAGATCAGCGGTGTACTGAGCTGCACTTGTGTCAGAAACAAGAGACACTTCTTGGCGGAAGACAGTTCTTTGTGCTGTGGCTGGACATGACCTAAGTAGAAAACAATCGAAATGCTTGGTCCAAGGACATGCCAGGAAACAAGAGAAAGCTGCCTTATCAAATTCTCCATTGAGAGAGGAGGCAGTGGAGGAGCAACACAAGCAAGTACTTTGTAAGAGGCAATATTTCTAGAATTGAGACTTCTTCATGGAGGTCAGACATACAGGGACAAGAACAAAATATGAAGGAAAAAATGAGGCAATAGGAAATTACAACAGAGGATTTTTCTCTTCATAGATTATATAGCTCCAGACATAACTGGGGACTTGGAAAAGGAGAGGGAGAATATGTTGGAGAAGTGGGGGAGACTGACAGTAGCGGCTACAGGAATAGAGTTGTCAATTTACTGTATTTGACTAGTGAAAGACTAGTGTTGTGGATGAATTTGTGCAGACAGAGGAGATCACAGAAGGATCAAAAATCAGAATATTTATAGTTTGCAGCTCAGAAAAACATTTTGTATGGGAAGATTCCTGTATTAGCATAGTCAGAGGAATAATTATTGAAATACTTCTCTCCAGCTGAAGAACCTCTGAAAGGAATCTGTCTGTGTTACCAGAGAAAAGAAAGGTGTTAAAGAGATAACATAGCTTTTTCAAGGTTAAAGACAGAGGTCACAGTGGTGCTGTAAATTCCAGTAGCTTCAGTTGTCTGCATCAGGCTCCAGGAGGAGACATCAGGCTGGCTGCATGCAGTGAGCCAGGCTCTCACATGGACAATGAAACCACTGCTTTTTCTTAGTCATGATAGTGAAAAGTGCATTGTAGGTAAGTGTTTGGCCATGTAGGCAACAGGTTCCTCATGTAAAAATAGTTATGGGTGGGAGATGTGACTTACGGGGAAAAATACTTAGGGATGAGACAGCCAACAAAACGGAAAGCAGTGGGAATACTGAAGCTGTACTGGGAAGGATGAACTGGAATTTATCTAGGAACAGATACCAAAAATTTAAGTAAGAGAATAAGACAGCTTTGCTAGCTGAGGTTTTTGTTTGGTTTGTTTGAGGGGGCATGTAGCAAACAGAATACAATTTTCTCCTGTTTAGTCACACCAGAAAAAAAAAAAATGAGCCATTTGGTGTTCAGCTTTTGGGTCTGTGTACTGTTCCTGTACAAAACTTGTTTAATAAGAATTTAAGTAAATACAAATGAAGTATTGAAAGCATAAAGCATCTGGAACATTTTAAAGATGCACTGAAATATAACATGATTAATTTATGTTGTGCTAATTATACCTATTATGAGTTAAAATGGATTCCACTTTGGAGCCATTGTTATGTAACTTGTGGCTTTGCAGTTCTTTGAAATGCCATTTTCTATTCATGTGGTATATTAAAAAATGTTGCGAGACAAATTACAAAGCTTAACTGAAATAGTGCCAAAAATCTTAAACAAGTTATTCTACTAGATAAATAACTAGTTTGATGCTTACTGTGGGTTGTTTTGGTTTTGGTTTTTTTCAATCAAAAAGCAATAGTAATGTAATGAGGCAGGGCTGAGCGGGATGTAGGGGTTTTTTCTGTTTTATGATTTAATGGGTTGCTCTGCACCTATAGTGAGGTATCTAAGATCAGTTTGTGAGCTACTACTCCTGTGTAGTATTTTGTATTCAACAGTCCATTCAGCTTTATGCTGCATGGATTGTAAGAGTACCATATCACTGAGTTTGAATGCATACAAGAAGGCATATGAGACAGCTCATAACAGGGGCGAGTGTCATCTTAAGTTTTTTACATGAAACAGCATTCACAGTCACTCAGCAAAACAGAAGGTGAAGCATCGTGTTGTACTTGTCCCTAAGTGTGAGTCTTGCAGAGGTACGTAGGATGTCTTTGCCTATTGTGAGGTTTTTGGATGTGGATGTCTCAACAGGGACATACTTTGGACCTTGGCAGCAAAACTGCAGGGAGCAATGGAAAGCAGAAATCTGCTGTTTGGCTATTGAAGGGGAATAAAGAGGCTTCTTGGGTGACTCCCGGGTTGGTCACCTGGCTGTAGATCTCCTCCAAGTGCCCCACAAAGTAGCTATCACGGCGAGTGAGCTGCAGGAGATGGTGCCTGTGTGGGGGTTGTGGATGTACCTTCTGATCCTCCTCCAGATACAGTGGAGATTTTACTTCTCTCATTTTCTGCTGTAATGGGCTTACAGTGCAATCCAGCCCCTAGTAAGTATAAAAAATTAATCCTGTTTTAAGTACTTTAGGAGAAAAAAGACTTTTACTTAAAAGACTTTGTCCCTCTTTTAGCAGTGAGTGAAACTACTACTAACAAAATGAAAATAGTTATGTAAGCTTTGTTTTGATAAATTGATCATTGGTTGCACATTGTTGTAGGCATCTGACTGCAATTAGCAGATCCAATATTTGAGTCTAATTTCACCCCTTTCACCCCTCAGTTGAGAACTGAACTGAACTTGAAGCCTTACAAAATAGATCTCGCTGGGGAAAGAAGTGTTAAGTTCTCACCCCCAAATCAGTCAACATTTGCAAGAACCTTGAAGAAGTTCAACTAATTTAATAAAGTGTTTGTTTCTTTTTCTGTTATGTTTCTGAGACAGAAGCATCCACAAAATAAAAATTATAAAAAACTTAAAAAATCCATATCAAGAAAATCCCTCTAAATAGTTTGTGTTTGCACGCACAAACACATGAGAAAGAAAGAGGGTTTGGTTCTAGCTGTACTTATGTACTTACTCTAAATGCAGAAAAGACCATGAACACCTTTTTTCCCCACAAAAATCTCCAGTTCAGTTTTAGTGGTATCTGAGGTACTGGTAGATAACTTCTTCAGTTTTTTTTGCATTTAATATGACTTCTCAGTCTTTTCAGATTAACCCTGTTCAGCTGGAAATACTCATTACAAAATAGGGATTTTTTTTTAAACATTAAATTTCAAAGAACGCCAACATTTTCAATAAAATGTCGGTGATTCTGTTGGCTATTTATGCATGTATTTATTACTCACCATCTCCAATATTAGTAGTCTCTTCCTCCTGAAATATATAATTTTTTTGAAAAATGCAAATAATTTTGATTTAACACTTTTTTAGATTGCTTTATACTGTTGAGTTCTGTGCCATGTAATGTAACTTTCATTTTGTTTTAGCTGCATAATGGAGTCAGAACCAGTCTTGTTTGACAAACATGCTGTCATTCTATTGTGAGGCTAGGAGTACATCCTGCTGAATAGTGCAAGCTCTTGCATGTTTGTTGCATTACTTCTATTGTAAACAGTGTAAATAAGTCTATCATCAGAGCTTTGCCCACTGAGCAAAATGAATCCATTTAGGTAGGACTTCAGTGTTGGGGTGGCGGTGATCTCTCCTAGGCACTCAGGTGCTGCCACAGTGAGGGCTATCTCCACAACCACCTAGCCATAGTCTCCTCTCACTGTTGGTTGTGTTCAGCTCCACCCCTACCCCAGCCGTTGCAAGGACTAAGCATCCTCCACTTTATTCAGCCATGTTTCTATTACACAGGAGCATTAATTAGGACAGCCAGTCTAAGGTCCTTCTCAAACTGTGGAACTTTTCTTCAGTCTTGGCAGTGTCTGTAGGGGCAGCTATCCCTCCCAGGAGGTGTGAGTTGGAGAAACCAGTATCTCTGCCTAATGTCACTGCATGCTGAGTAGAACCATCAGTGTTCTAGGAGCACTGGGGTCATCCTGGGAACACTTGTTTGGCTCAACTGGTTGCTTTCTAGGAAAGTGTTAGGGATAAAAACTTAGAAAATAAAATCTCTCGTCTCCACAGGACTGATGTATCATGATATATCTGAATCCCCCTTGAGAACAGAAACCTGATTCCAAGACAGAGAGCTGTGGGTAGCTGACACAGAGGTAAAAACAGTTGCACGCTGGAAGGCAGAAATTCGCAACTCTCAAAGTTCACTGGACGCATTCATCATTGTGTTTGTAACAAGCCAAGTCTTCTGCTGGTGTAAGAAGGTGTATGAAGTCCATCACAGCATCATACTTAAAAAGGCCATAAAAATGCTGTGCAATGAAATATATGCTGCCCTGAAGTGCCTTGATGCTATCACAAAGCTATTCAACTGTGATTCTCCCTGTCTCCCTGACTTTTTTAGTGCCCCTTAGGCAGGTGTATAGACTGATAGATTTCTTTTATCTGTTGACTTTACATTGGTAGCTGGAGGATTTACAGTGCCATTTTTTATGGAAAGTCTTGAGTCTATAATAATAACATAAAACAGATTTTAGTACTTTAAGAAAATCCTTACTTTAATTAGCCAGTGTCCATTTCTGTTGGCCCTCAGTTCTTTTTTTTTTTTTTCCCCCCCCAACACAGAAATGGGTGTGGAATTGGAGGGAAGAAGTTTAGGCATTAAAATGTACATTCCAGCATTATTTGTGCTGACCTGACTTTGGTGTCTACAAGACTAAGGTCAGAAAAGCCCATTTAATTATCTACAAATATCCAAGAGCTATAGGCAAGAACCCCAGCCTATTGCTTTTAGCTATTGATAGGCCTAACACCAGCACTGATGCTAGTGTTGCAAAATAAAGGTCCCCCAGAAACCCAGTTAATGGCAACTTTGTTCCTCACCTGTGACTTTGTAGAAGTCCTAATACTTCAGGTTTTAAAAATTAATAATGTAGAGCTGAAGTGAAAATAATACTTTGGAAATGGGGATGAAACAAACTCTTCCCTTTTCACCTTTCCCCAATCCTTTGCAGGCAAACACAACTCCAGGCAACTTCCGAACTTCCGTGATTGCATTGAATTCCTTGTTAATTGGGCTTTTCTCTTGCTATTGAGTTCTTTCTTGAATAATGCCTGCTTTCTAATTATTTGTGTGCAGGCAATAAAAGTAGAGATTTAATAGGATGAAGGCTGTGGCTCCATATAAAGATATTTAGCCCTTAACTCCCATTGAAATCAATACCTTTGCAAATCTCATTGTAAGTGACTTAAAATTAATATGCATAAAATAGGACTACTATTAAATTTTTAAACTATAAAAAGAGAATAAAAACACTGTTCTCCTCTGAAAAGTGACTGTAAAAATTGTGTCTTAGAGTTGCATGTTAATTGTCTTGGTACCTTGATGCTTTTTACATCATATAATACGTGCTAGGTTTGAAAATAAGAAGTTGGTGACTGTGTCTGCAGACTACAAACTAGAAGGAAAACTTGCTTCATTTCCTGGTTGGACTTTATCACAGGTTAAAAAGTCCTGTATTCCCCCATCAGACTCTTCATGAAGCCTGTTAGCTTGTTTGTGATTCACTAGAAGGTAAAGAATCCAAGTTACTTTCTCTTAGCAATACAGAGATAAGTGGACTAAGGACACATAAGCAATATTTTTTGTTCTGAAAGAGGCTGTGACATAATTAATGAAGGAAGAGGAGCTGCTTATGCAAAATGTGCTTTTTTTTCCCAGAACGGAGTCATATGTTCACAGCTTTTGTCTGGTGCAGGAGTGCTGGCAGCAGTGTCTGCATCAGCAGGGGTGGGTGTCCATCACAGCTTTGAGATGTGGCCAAGATAAGCAAATTGCATCCGGTCTGTCATTAACCCACTTACTCTTGCTAGTTTTCATGCTTATCATGTTGTTACTGAAAGGCTACCCAAAAGTCTAACAGGGAAGGATAGTTTGCTCTCCAGTGCTAAACAAATGTAATCATCAAGACCATTTCTGATGTGCTTGGTTCTTGAGTCTAACCATAAGTGATTGAGGATGGGGGGACATAACTGGTGTGGCTGGAGTCCAAATCCAAAGGTTCCCTTACAATACTGTCAGGAAAAGGTAGATGAACAATCATTGGCTATCTGTTGACTTTAAGTGCACAAAGTGGTAGTCTTTCTCAGGCAAACATGGCTTTACTTAAACATGGAGAGACAGATATTCTCCTGAATTTCTCGCTGTTCTGAACATATTTGGACTGTTTGTCCAACTGATTGCATAGCAGTATGGGTTCTTCTTATGTTTTCAGTTGTTTGGTTTTTTTGTGTTTTGGTTTTTTGGGTATTTTTGTTTTGTTTGGGTTTTTTTCCTAGTAAAACTCATTCCACTTCTGTTCTGTGTAGAACATAAGAATAAAGGATTATGTACAGCAAATCTTACAAATGCACAGTGACCACTGTTCAGTTTATCCTATCATCAGTCATCTTTTCACTGTTTTTGCATTTGCTCAAACTCTCTTGCTGTTAAACTGCTGAAAACATTCCTGCTATCAGGGAAAATATTTTATCTGCAGTTACCTGCACAGTTGCATCAGGCCAGTGGTGCAAACCCTGTAAAAGGACTGTAGTTTGAACTCAGAAGATAAGTCCCATGTTAAATCTTTCTGAAATGAGATAGAAGTTCTCAAGTCACAAACAGGCAAGTGACTAAGGAAATGGTGAGGATATGACCATTTCTGTTCAAAGTTGCTTAACCCAAATCCCAGTTTTTAAATTAAGATAAACTAGTCTGGCTACATCAGAAGGATGCTAATGTAACCAAGAAGAAACTGTATTTTATTAGCAGCATACACTCCAGGGTTTGCTGATAATCGGGCTGATCTGACAGGGTTTGCAGTTTGTCTGTACCCTTCCTCGTTGCTGTTTATTGGTGCATTTCAAAATTCTCAGCATCATGGTCACTGGCTTCCCTTTTAGAGAAAAATGCAAGGTGCAGTGGCCAATACTCATATATGGAATGCTGTTCCATATACCAGAAACTGCTGTCTCAGGTGAATAGAAGAGAGGTGATAGAACTGTCTTTCTGTGCTACCATAGTCTTTTTCAAAAATCTTTTGTTGACATTGTATGACACTTCCCATTATGAGACTTCATTTCTAGATTCCAGGCTTGAAACTGTTTCTTTAGTCAGCTTCCTTGTGTCAACAAGTATTTAGTGAAACACTACCAAATGACCCTTCTGTCATACCAGTTTGCACAAAAGATGGTATGCTCTCAGTTACTCCCTGGCCTCAAGGAGGACCATCTATGTGTTCCAGCACTGGAGTTGGTGGTTGTGGCTGGCAGCTATCATGCTTAGTAACAGAATTTCTGAAGATTTTATGCATTTCCAACACCCTGAATAGACATTTACTTATCAAGAAAGTATTGGTTCTTTGTGTTATAACATTATTGAAGTGGTAAAGAGGTAAAGTCAAACAGTACTAGTGTGGCTTGTGCAGCTTGATGTAACCATACTCTGCAAATGTGCTGTGGGAATCTTTCCTTACTTGGTAACACACTTCTTTTTCATACTGTGCTCAGTATAGATAGTGAGCAGATGGGCCATCTCTGAAGGTGAATTTGGTTTGTAGTAAGGGAAACTCTTGTTCAGAAACAGAAAGTGGAAAGTATCTGGTGACTGAGATCATCTCAGGACAAGGAAAAAAAGTCTCATGACAAAGTTGATTAAAGCCCTGGAGAATAAAATTTAGTTCTCTGATTTACCACAGAGTTCACACATCAACGTGTGAAGTGCATTGCATCAAGTTTTTAGTGATAGTCGGCAATTGCATGTTCCCCATTTCTATAAACTTGGTTTGTCACCTAATTTGCAACACGCTGGGTATTTATGTCTCCAACTGAAATCGCTGTGAGCAGTACCTTCAGTGCATAAAGTGCTGTGTAATGCTGAGTCCTCTGAAAAAAACTGAGCCTCTGTGACCCAGATTAAGTATTTGCTTTTCAGCTTGATGTCTTAGCACCAAGGAACTCATCTGAGACAATGTTATTCCTCCAAAAGAATTTGCTGAACTTGAGTTGCACAGCATTTGCAACACAGTCAAAACGATCATGATTAGAATATATGGGCCATAGCAAGATATTGTGTTTTTTCTATCAGCATTTGAAAGCTACTCCATTAATGTCTCTCTCCACATCTTAAGCAATGAAATTAACACAAAATATCAGTGCTTGAACTTTTTGAATGTCTGTTTGTACAAGGAATGAAGAGGATTTCCCATGGAACAATACTATGTGACTAAGAAATTAGCAACTGTAGCATATTCCATACTCATTGAAGAAATAAAAGTTGCATAGGCAGGCTAACATTTGTTGCTTTCTGATATTTATATTAATCACATTACAGTCTTAATAATGTTCTTTCCATACTGTGTTTATGTGAGTGGTACAGAAAGTAAATGAACTCTGTGTATTCAAGTACCCTGAAGAACATTTAATGAGAAATACATGCTTTTTTTAACCAGATGGGCATATTATAAATCTGAGTATCCTTTAGGAAATAATGACAGCTATACATCTGTATTCGAATAAAAAGACACAAAAGTTGATACCAGTTACATGACAGATACCTTTAATCCTTTTTGAATAGCATGGCATAGTATGTCTGTTGGTTTTAATTCTACTGTTTGTAAATGTAATCCTGCCACACAGGCGGGACTCTTTTGGGAAAACAGTGACCTAACAGATTTTAAGAAGATTTTGATTAGTATGATTTTGCTGCTTCCGATTTCTATATAATAGTAACCACTCATTACTAATTTGTCATCAAAAATATGAAAGAGAGAAATAGATTATAATGAAACATTTTATTTTTCTTTTACAGATTTCTTTTACAATGCACTCTGCTCAGGCCAGTGAATTTTGTTTAACTGACCAGGTAAGCAATATGCATAGTCACATTTTTTTCATATAAAATGTTTTCTAAGCATTAGGCAACTAATTCTGAGAGATTGGTGTTCTGTGTTGTTGGAGAAAATTCACAAAATCTATTATGAATATGTTCAAAATGGTGTTGTCAGTTTGTAATTTAAAAAATCTGTTGAAATTTCCAGAGTGCTATAATTTTCAATTATAAAGGGAGTTTATTTTCCAGATGTGCTTAATTTTATTCTTTCTCTGCCTTCTTTTCTCTTGTTGTCCTAGTTTCCCCATGCTTTGCATTGGTATTTCTGTTTTTTCGAAGCCTTACAAGTTGAGCTTTTTTATGCTGGGTGCTATCAGTCTCTCTCTACCTACCAGGATATCAGTAGTGCAAACAGGAGTGTCTGACGAGAACTCCAGAGATGGTGTTTTAACACCACAGCAATGGCACGGCAACACTAGAGTGGCTGTTGGGAAGTGGAGATGGCTTTGGAAATTTATAAACACCTCTTCTGTAGATCTGAAATTAATAAAATACAATTATGAAATGAATGAAATTGTTGTTAATGATCTTGTTTGCTGGGTACCAAAAATTGAAGGTGAAGCACTAATTTACAGTCTTACCATGCATAGGTTGGTGGGCTGGCTTGTATGCTTTACTTGTGGAATTCCAGTTTGATTGCCTGTTGTTGTACGCTGTAGGTACAGTTTGCAGAAAATGCTTTTTTGGCCATCTCATTAACAATTTTTTTGGTTATCTCTTTTATCGTTAAGGGTTTTAATGAGGGAGTTTGGCAATATAATTTGCATGCAGTACAGCTTTAACGTTGTCTACATCCAATTTGATCATTTTTTGATGCTTCTTGGAGAGTGATGTGATACCTTGTTGGGAGAGAAAAGGGTAGACAAAATTAATTTTGTATGGAATATTTTGTTCACAGTATACAGATATGTTTTGCCTTAGATGTAAAGTTCCTGTGCTTTTCAATAGACTCATGTTAGCCCTGGTTAAAATAACAAATTATAGACAAAACAGTAAATAAGAACATGGTGTTCCTATGTAAGTCTTTCTCTTGTTTCATGTTGAAATGTTCCATAGCTCTTACATTTTATCAGTACAGTTAACCTCACCCTGATTTTAGATGAGGTGGTCTCTTATAATCTCATCCTTCTAACTTCTTATCATTGGGTTTTCATGTGGTGCTGCCAACACCTAGAAAGCTTTCTCAATCTCAGTTCACCAAGGAGAAATTTCATCCCTTTGGATCTTCTCCTGAAAATTAATTTCAAACCCACTATTCTTAATACCTTTATTTCCATTAAAAAACAGATATAGACTTCAGCTAGTGCTGTCTTTTGTTTTCCCCTAGTTTGATACTCCTGGATTTTGTTTGCAATTTAGTCTGCAATCAGTCTTGCAAGCAGGGAGGGAAATCTTGGATTAAAAAACACCTAGTGATTTCAAATATTCATCCTGAGGACTTTTCAAAACCATTTAATATTAAAAGATTAGTGACAAGGGACAGATGATTAAGGAACAAAATTTGCTTTTTTTTTTTTTTTTTTTTTTCTCCTTCAAATCTGGGCCCTCTTTTTCTGGATCTTTGACATGTCCAAATTAGTCATTCCTCCAAGGTTCATTACTCAGGCTTGAAAGTTTTTTTAAGGTATTTTGTTCAAAATATTGCAAGATATAATTATCAACAATAAATATATCTGCTAACACTATAATTTTAACAGCTCTAGCCAAAAGATAGCTGTTGACAATCTCTATTATTCTTCTTCTAACATCAAGGTGTCTCCTGAACAGCTTGTCATGTCATTTGCCTTTCATATATAAATTGTAATGAAATCGTAATGCTTAGATTGAGTTGGAATAAAAATTGGTCAATTCATCAGTATGAGAAATCTGAGAAAAGAAATCATTGTGAGGCAAATAACAAATTTAATTTCATTTTTTAACAGTCTTTTCTTTAAGTATCATTAATCATTTTTCTGAAACAAAAATCAATACCATTTAGGAAGATTTCTCCAAACTTATCTTTAACAGAAAAAATAATTTTATGTTCTTAAGAGAATGAAGCAAAATTCATCCAGATCATCTAAACTGCATTTTTAGTGAATAAACTATTTTTTCCCACCTCTTCCCTATACCTTCCATATTCTCCCACTCCCAAAGATTGCCTATTCTATGTTTCTGGATAAAATATGTCTGTCAGTCAATGACATTTTTTAAGAAAACCAGTGCAAAGGCAGAGATTAGACCACTCAAAGAAGTTTCATAGTTACAAATTGTTTGGTCTCCTTACTGGCCTCATTTCTTGGCTTTTTTGTCCTTAATGGTGATGATTGTAGCCTTCACGAAGTAGGAAAAATGAGCTACAGTAGACACTTCTGCTCCCTGGACATAATAAGTCTTTGTATGTATTCTGCACATTTCCATTAATTAATAGGATCCTGGCTTATGAACATGTCTGTGAGGAGGTAAGGGGTTTGGCTGAATACAGGTAATGATCAGCTCTACATGGAGGATGCTGCTGATCTTTTCTACTGGTAATGAAATGAAAGCTGCTTTGTCACCTTTCACATCTCTCTATTGACTTAAAATATGAATCAAAGTATTTTCAAGATTAGTCATGTTTTTGATGAGCCCTCTATTCTGTTGGTATTTGCGGAGTAGGATGCTGTAAGCCTGAATGATTGCCTAGTGACTGAGGCATTGGGTTGCTATTGCAATACTGTGCAATAATGGAATTTTCTGTAGATGTGGTCAGCAACATTTCTTACAATAATTAGCTCCCTGACAAAAAGCTGTGTTTTAAAGTTTGCAAGCCTATTGGTGTTCTCAGAGGCATTGAAAGCCTGCTAAAATCTGGGTGTATTATTAGTATACAATTTTTTTACATTACACAGATTGTGGACCAGATTTTCTATATGGGTGTAAAAAATGTAACAAGAAAATGATAATTTTTAATTCTTTCATTTTTAATCTACATTTCATGCACTTTTGAGCTATGAGTAGCACCTTTTATTTTCATTACAGGGAGTGAATTTGGGGTGTATATGAAATATTGAAACCTCTAAATAGCCATTTTGGAGGAAAAAAGTCCTAAAAGTATATGCCAGAAGAGCTCTGGTAACTGGTGTGAAAATTCATTCAGAAGTTTTTTGTACTCAAACAGTGCTTGAGCCTCTTTGAAATGTTCAGAAATTTTAGCAAGTTAGGACTATTCTAGCACATCAAGTTACTGGCGGACACAGAGCACATTATAAGGAACAGCCATTGGGAGTGAAAATTGGATTCACAGTTTTCACACGGAAATCTGGTTGCCAGTGTTATGCTTGAACAAAACCATGGGATTCAGCTAGTCACACTCTGCTCAGGTTTCAGATACATACAGAGATCTGTTCACAAACCAACTATAAACCAAAAGGTATACAAGCTAGAATAACATAAACCAATGACTGTCTATTAATTGTGTTTCACTTAAACCTCCTCTGAAACACTTGGCCTTGCCTTTCTCAGAGACTCAGTACTGGACATACTGGCCTTAAGCTTCATCCCATGTGGCAGTTTCTATATTGTTGTTATTTTTAAGTCTTGTATGTCATAAAACTCTGTGCCAGTTTCTGTGCACAGGGGTGAGTTTTGTACAGAATCAATACAGATGAAATTGTTTCAGTTTGCCCCTGAATAATTAACAACCAGAAGAAAAACAAAAGCAGATTCTTGACTAAGCTTTGGGTTTTGCATGCATCCATACTCAGAATGCCATGTATCTCTGGGTGAGTGCAAAATGTCCTTTAAAAAGCACTATTGTTATTAAAATAATGCAATTTCATTCATGTGCTAGTAGTTTTCACTATTGAAAATAATTTAATTCAGAGATATTTCTCATAATGCCCAGCAGTATATAATTGCTTTTCTGGGCCCTTTGTTTTAATCAATGACAAAAATATATGAATGTGTACATTTTGAGAGAAGCTTTCAATGAAGCTATTTGTTACAAGGGTTGTTTCTTTTTCAGCTTGGGTGTGCAAGAATATAAAGGAGTTTAGTACAAGTAATAATAAAAAGATTGCTTGTGGATCTCACTGTAACTGACATGGCATTTAGGTTTGCTAAAAGGGTATTTCTTTTCAGTTTATGCCAGTAACAGAAGGCCTCAGAACTCCTGTTAACTTTGTCTATAAATTTTCATTTGTGATATTTTTATTTAACTAGTCCCAAATTCACTCCCATTTTCCCTTCTGATGCAGTAATAGCTACTGGTCATCTATGCTAAATCCTGTGGGTGACTTGGATGGCAAATCTCTCCAAGGTTTTTGCTACTCTGGACTGACTTTCTTCAGGGTGATAGCACATGTATCTGCCTTTTCCCAACAGGAGGTTATCATCAGAAATTCTCCCTCACTTAAGTCACACATTTTATGCATGCTGAGTCAGATGCTGTGCCCACACAGTTAAAACACAACTTTAGTAATGGTGGATCAAGCCCTTCCTATGCAGATCTCACCTGGGTAGGGAGAGGAGCTGCCCCTGAAGAATAAAAGCAGTGTATGCTACAGTCATCGATAGAGCTGATTAGAGAAGGGAAATCCAGCCTTCATTAGCAGATTGGGACTGTGGTCCTGGCCAACTGTTCATATTCAAGAAGTCAGTATCCAAAACCCTGTCTCCCTTCAAGCAGCCCTGCCACTAAGCATTCTTTTTCTCTTTCTTAAAGGAAAACAAGATTTTTTGTGATCTTTTGAAATTAAATGCAAGCCTTGGAACAATAGGTTCTAATGTGTGTGGAATACACAGTGTCTCTTTTTGTGCTGTGTCTGTAGACCTAGGAAAGTCTAACCATGCAGAGCCTCAAGCTAACTAACCAATTGAAATATTTTTAGTACTCTTTGTGCAAAGTTCACATACTAAGTTGTTAGCACATACATATATAGGCTCCATCTTGGAGCTACATCCAGACAGAGAAAGCCCTTGTTTTCAGACAAGACAGATTTTGACAGATCTTCGTACAAGCACAGAGGGCCACTTGCAAGATCAGGCTCTCAGCAAACTTGGCAACTCTTTTCTCCTGCCATCCATCTTGCAAAGTTTGCTAATTTTGTTAATGCTTCAGCTGTTGGATATGAGTATGAAAGAACTCCTCCTTTCACACTCTCTTTAACTTTAGCCTTAGTAGTTACAGAGGACATTTCCAAAGACTTGCTCTAACTTCAGACTCTTGGGTATTTCTAACAGTGTTTATGAAAGCAAGAATATCCAAGACTCAAAAGTAAGAACCAAGTTTTTTTTCTTCCTTAAATCTCGTAATTTATGCAGTTTTTTTACAGTTGTTACTACAAAGAGAAGGAAGCCTGAAAAAATAGTTTCATATCTAATTATTCTAAATTTAAACCATTTTAAAGCAAGTATTTAAGGCAATTGCCTATTATATCTTTGTTCTTCATTCTATATTTTCTTGTTTCCATAAGGAAATGTCAAATGAAACATAAATTATTGGTCATATGAAGTAGACTATGTGAGTATTTCAGAAGAAACATCTCACCAGTGTGATTCCGTGGAGCTTCAAATTTAGTTTTAAAAATTGGTCAGATAGGTAAGAATAGGATAGCATATGTAAAATATTTATTTCTCAAATACCTCCAGACAGTAGTATGTCAGAAGTTACAGGAGCTGTGAAGTACAAGCCTCAACTTGGAACAGTAGAACTATAACGATTGTGGCTTTGGCATTTTCTCAAAATGAATAACTGGATGAGATGAGATACTAACTTGCTTCATGTTTTACAGTATCTTAAAAACTGTCATATGTCCAAAGGCTTAGTTTTAAGTAGTTTTTCCTGGAACATTGAAGGGAAGTTTCATCTAAATATACCAGCAGTATTATCTCATAGTTTGAACTGGTATCTTCAGGAAGCTATTTTTATTACTGCATCTTTTCTGTCTGAAATTATTTGCTTAATTTTCCTAATATATAGCAAAAATGAACAGCTGTTCTACAATTACCTTGTGATTTCTCCACAGTTTCATTTTTCAAACCCTCTCAGGGGATAGTTTTTACACACTATTGACAACTTTGTTTTCTGATCTACTGGAATGCAACTAAGCAAATAATCGGGAAGAAAATTGCAGAAAGAATGAGGAGGAAAGGTTTGCTAAAAATGAGTTAAAATATCTTCCAACCTTTTTTACAACCGCCCTACTAGAAATACCAGCAGCTATAATAAATTAAAGAAGTTAAATTCTAGAGTTTTGTGTGCCAATTCTGGTTTAAGACAGTAATATGTTCTAAAGTTTTGTATCCTATTAACCCACGATGTTTTAAAACAAAACAAAAGAAAAAGCTTTTTAGCAAGCACATCTAATTCTTCTTGAATAGAAACTACACTGTAAAGAAGTTATGTTCTAAGGAAGTTACTTATGTTACAAAGTGAAACATATGAAAGCTGGGAAATGGCAGATTTACAGGTCTAAATCTGTTCCCCATGTATCCCTCTGAACACCGAATGTGGCAGGGGCCTGCTAGAAAATGATGGTGCCTGAATGGGTACTCACAGGTTTGTCTTAGCCTCCTTGAGACTCAGTGACTGTAATGTTTTCTTCATGCTTTTAAGAGTAAACAGAATAGAAACCTTAACTGTTGCAAGGTGTTGTTGCCTTTAATGGTGTCTCATGTAGCACAAGAAAAACATCACGTATTTGTCAGCCTGGGCTCACAGGATCTGTGGTGCAATTCCTGCTTTCCACTGCAGATGGGCATCAAACTAAATTCCAAAATGCCACCATCTCATACAAAAGACTTTGTTCACATTGATAACAAGACCAGATAATTATAGCTTTGTGGGTTTTTTGGTCTATTTCCACTGACTAAGAAGTATAATCTTTTTAAAACAGAAAAAAATTATAGCCAACATTTCACATGTATCTAATGATATACTTCTTAGGGAAAAGTAGGGAGTGCAGAATGGAAGAAGTAAAAAATGCACCAGGAAGTATATAACACCAAGGACTAAGACATATACGGAGCATATGCTTTGCTTCATAATTCTTCATCACTGGGGTTTTTTGTTGGTTTTTAAACTTCTCAGTCCTATTTCTAAGTTGTTCTGTATGCTTTTCTCAGCTCTTCTGATGGTTGTTCATGGACTCGTAGTATGTATGTATTTATGTGTGGACTTCTAGTACATATATAACAGGCATTATCCAGAGGAAGAAGAATAACTTAAGACAGAATGTATGGAGAAAGGATGGAGGGTGCCTTGGAGCGTCCCAACAAGCATTCCTTGTTGTCCCAAACATTGCAGGACACAGTTTCCTAGGACATGATTTGATTGGGGACTTTCAGTTTTTTCTCCATAAACTGATATTTCTTCATGTCTATCTGGGTTGCCTTGCTTTTGAGACACTTCCTCAACTAACGCTCTTGAATGTCTGTGATAGAGAGATGCAAGTGTGCTAGATTGGGCCTGTTTAATGTACAGATGCCAGACTTCTTGGGAGTGACACTGTAAAATTAATATGTACACACTGCAATTTAAAGGATAATATTAGGCAAATATTCCTAAGCATGACATGTTAAAAGGTAGTTATATTTTAGACACATCCATTAATATTTTCCTTTGAATATCAAGTACTTCTTCCCACCTGCCATCTCTTCCCTGTTTTCACTTGCTGTGATGGTTAGATGTCATAAAGCTGTCATAACGCTGTGACTAGGCTTTTTGGTTAGTAGAACCTTGCACAATCTGCATTTATATTGTGCTCAACATTTTTAAAACAGATTATACATTTCAAACTGTACCAAAAAGACATATTTTAAATAAGTATTTCTTCCTGTGGGGCAGATTCTGAATTGCTTTTGCTGTTTCTAGCATACAGCATTACTGTGTTTTGCCACTAAGCAGCATATACAAAAAAGGCTTAATGGCTTATATGGAGTCCTACTTGCACTCCCACTTCAGACTTATGATATGTTGCATATAAGCATATGAGAGTGTCGCTCACTTTAGAAAGGAGGTAGTGATTCTAGGTGCTCAGGGTTTGATGGTGCTGATATTTAGCTCACAAGTCACCTAAACCACCATTTTAATAGCACTGTTAAACAAGAAAGGTAGATTTCTTTCTCCCTGGAATTTTATCAGCGAGTTAATTCATACTCTCATAATCCCTTGCAGTGCATCTTTAAAACTTCAGCTCTGCTGTTTCATATTGAAAAAAAGTAGCCACGGTAATTTTAAAAAAGTGTCAAGCATAGTTAGGCCATACCCTCCTACTCCCCACCCCTGCCAGTCTCACACAAATGCATACTTTCTGTTCATCTTTGTGAACATCTTCATTTCTTCTGGATTTAAATGCCAGAATTCTGCACTTGACAACTAAGCAAGCAGATGAATTGCCAAAGTCTATAAACAGTCACAGGTCTTGAATCTTGGTAACATTTGAAAGTCGATATTTTGTTTTTCTGATCATAGCTGTCCATTAATACCATTGTACCTGTGCCCTTATGTACTATGATTTCTTTTCCCCCCATGTGAAAAAATGACTGAAAAAAACCCTTTTTTGAAGAAAGCCTTTTGCAGATTGGTTTCTTCTTACTGTTGGTTAGATGGTGCAGAGGCTTGGAAATTTTGTTATAGAGAAGCAGCTAGATATTTTTTTTCCAAATCTTACTGAAGATTTGAAAACCTGCTCCTGTTATAATACCAGCCTTGCCTTTTTGGTGAGTAGTAACAGGAAAGTCATGACCTCTATAAGCATCTCTTAGCTGCAAAGGATAAGAGAGGCACATGAAGATCCGTATGTTTAACGTGCTTCAGCAAACAGTTCCCTCCTCTCCTGCCATCCTTCACAAGGCCTGAGCACCACCTCCGAATTTTACCAGTGAAGGTACTTATTCATATGAGTAGTCCCATTATTTTCATTAGTATAAATTAAGAGTTTAGATTTGTTTTATTGTGAAGTACTGTGTATTATTCTTCATATTCTATTCACATGTACAGAAACCGTCATTCTAGGCTACAGTTCATGTGCATTAATTTTAAAAAATCATATAAAAATAATTCTAGTTTAAAAACATAACATTGACAAAAAGTATCAGGTTAGTAAATCTGCTGGCAGTGGAGGTCAGAAGTGTTACTTGAAGACTTAATAAATTAACAAATAGGCCTGGCTATAAGCCTGTACTTGTAATGCATGTAGTTGTAATGGCAACATTATGAAAATATCATTAACAACATCATAGTTAGGTAAGTTAACATTTGCAGTTTAAACAGGATTAATATCCTTTTATGCACTTGAAATGATTGAATTTTATCTCTAAACTGATCAAAATATATTTTATGGAGCATTGCATTTTCTAATGTTTCTCCATCCAAATTTGTTTCAAATGTACTGCTCATAATCCTGCTCATTCCTCTAGCAAAAAAAACCCCCAAACCCAACACCCCCCCCCCCAAACTACACTGGGAAAAGCATAATTCTGAATAAAACCAAATAAAATCATTCTTTTACAAACAATTATAAAATACTTATATAAGATTATTGCATTTATGTAAAAAAAAAAATAGAAAAATACATGTAGGATATAGGTAAAAGATTATTACTTACAATCAAACTTTATTATCTGATACCTTGATTCAGCAAGATGCAAATGTTTTTTATTATACATCTGCTGAGGTTTCCATGTTTGTACTCCAGTTACAAAGTAGGAATCTTTAGGGGCTGATATCAGGAGAAGTTAAAAATTGATAGAAATCTTTACAATTAAGTACATTTGACATTCTGAAGAGAGAACAGTGAAAAGGAGTAAGAAAGTGTTTAGATTAGATTATAGTCCAACAGGAAAAGGCAAACTGAAGTAAGAAGGAGCAAGTGGATGGGTCTAATCTAAATAAAACATTTTGGTGATGAGAAATTATGAAATGCAGATGACATGGATTATAGAGTAATTTTTTTCTCACACAGCATTTTAGCAGTAACAAGGAGATTAATTAAACCTTATATTAAAATAAACAGTAGCTATCTGTGTGGTTAAGTATTTGAATGGCAATTAAATATACCTAAAAGTTGTATAATATTATCAGTATAATAAACCTGATTATACAGAGTAAAAGAATTCATGTTAACCATGTTGTCATTTAAATAGTACATTATAGACATAATCCTGGGAAATAAGTTCCCTCAAAACACAGAAATCCAAATCGGGAGAGAAGATAAAAATGAACAACGAAAATACTTTATTCCGTATAGGTTATTATACTGCTCTTATCATCATAATATCTAATTACTTTCTGGTGGTGCATTAAACTATGGGATTAGCATCTGTTGCTTAGCACTCTGCCATTGCGTGATGATTCCTGTAGATTTGGGGAAGGAGAAATAGGGAAGCTGTGAAAACTTGCTTAAATGTTAACAAATTCTGCATGTGGAAATGTTAAATAAAAGAGGAGGAAAGAGCAGTAATGATGAAAATGGTATCTGATTAGGTGAAAGAGAATACATTTACATGTCTTGGCTGACACTTCAAAGACTTTTGGAAGTTAAGGCTAGTAAGGTGTTGCCATTTGATCCATGAAGGTTAATATCTGTTTCAAGAGTAGTTCAGAAATGTCTGACAGTGTGTTAAAAGGTGTAACAACTTATAAAAAAGGCTAGAATTTTTTACTATTGGATTTTAATCAATCCAATATTTAATTTGGAAATGAACAAAGTTTCCAAAATACAGTATCTTTATAGCTCTTCTGTGAGATTATTCCCAGGGCAGAAGGAGTTTTAGAGAACCCTCCCTTTGGTAAATGCTGCTGTGCCCAACAGCGATCGCTGGTACCTGGGCAACATGTGACCTTGTGTTCTAAGTGATGTTGGGGAGATACCTAGAAAACCTGCATTCAGAATATAATAAAAGTGAGTATTAAAGGGAAAATAGGCAAATGCAATCAAGCTGAAAAATAAAACTGTGTTCAGTACACAGAAAAAGCAAGAAGCTGAAAATACATAAATAGTCAGGGGCTGAGAGGCCTCTCAAAATAATCAAACACAACCTAGATGTCTATGGAGTAAAAAATATCAAAGAACAATTAAAGGGACTCTTTCTATCAAATATAAAAGGAACTTTATGATATTTCAAAAACCTCTGCAATTCTGATGTATTTTTGTGTCAGTTTCTGCAGGAAGGGCCAAGAAAATTCTGTTTTTAAGGTTATTGCTTAAATGAACAAAAGAGTTTCTGAAGAAAATCTTAAAAAATACGTATATATTTTAAATACCTGTGCACAGTATGTGTTAAAGAAATGCCCAACTAATTAAATGGATAATTCTTCATCAATATCAGACTTCAAAATTCTTGATCATTTAATTTTAATCCATGTCTAAGTACTTGCAATTCTGTTATCTGCAAAAATGGGTCTGAAGCATGTTGAGAACAGGATCTCCTTGCACTGTTTTTGCTTTGTGTCATAGGTTATTTTGTAAATGTTGCAACTGTCTTTCTCATGGCCATTACACAGTTTTGAGTTATGTCAAATAGCAAATGGGTGTTTCATTTTGCAACTTTTTCTTTAACTGTAAAGAGCATAGCATTTGAAATCCCAGTGTTCATCGTACTAAATACTTTAATTCAGAAAACAATGCAGGGCTTGAATTTGGACCCAGATATCATATAAAAATTGTGCTGGATTTTTACCTAAATCAGTTTATGCCAAATAATCTTGTTTTCACAAATCCTGGAAAGGCAAAGCTAAGTATTTTCCCAGTTGTAATAGGCATTTTTTACTGCTTTGAGTGACATGAGATATTTAGCTGTTCAGATAAGCAATTTGTAACTTTCAGGGGAAAAATATCAATGGTCCAGCTTGACTCAGACTGTTGGTGGACAAGGTATTCATATCCTGGTATATTATCAACAGGCAGATGCCTCTGTTGTTAATCATCATATGTGAATAGTACCTCCAGGAACTCACAGTATGACCTTACCTGAAACTTGTATGGTTGCTGCCTAAACATTTTTGCAAACTTTATGATTTACATTGCACAACTTGACATCAGGAGCAGAATCCGCTTTCTTGAAGAGCAGAGCTCTTAATTTGCAGCACCTTATCAATCATCCTTCCCCTCCAGAAGTGCATATTCTGTCAGTAGTGGTTTCTTATAGTACTGTGGGGATGATGCCACAAGCAGAAAAAAAGGGATTACTTATCAGCTAAATAACTCTAATTTTTTATAACACCCACTAGTCTATCCTATGTCTTCTGCTCCAGAATCTAATTCCAAGGAGGACTTCATGAGAGAAAGGGTGTGAGAGAGGTGAAGCATTTACTCTGTCATACACTGTACTCAAGAGAGTAATACATGCATTTCACTGCCAAGCAATATTTTCACAAGGGTTCTTTGACTATGTATCTGTCTATGCATACACACACAATATAGTATCTACAGAGTAGCTGAGGGTGGGCCATACACCTGTAGAACAGGAGTTACTGTTGGTAAGTAACTCCTTAATATCAAAAGTAAACCACATTGATGCAAAAAGTATGGACTCTTTGGGAGGAGCTGCCAAAATAAAGAAATTAAATAGTTTATTATAAATGAGTTTGAGATGAGTAATTTTTCTCCCACAGAAAAATAGTTTTCAGAATGAAAATTGCAAAAGAAGGTTTGAATGAAATAGGGCTGTGGTAGAAAGTCTTGTTTGGCAAAAATGTTATTTCCTATGATAAATTTGGTTTACAAACACTCAGTGATTAGGATTTACATTATAACTGACAATGTATACAAATACTATATTCATTTTCTTTTTCATTATTAGGTACTTCTAGTATGTTGCCACACTTGCTCTTTTGAGAGCAAAGCAGTACTTATGCTTATTTATTTAGATTGTTGGGGCATCCCAGTCTCTTCTTTAGGCATAGAGACATCCATGTATGTCCTGAACAAGAAAGATTGTTGATACTGTTGAAGACAGATGAAAGTGGACAAATGGGGAGGAAGTTCAGGGAAATGAGTAGGCAAAAGCAACTTTTTGCCAGGTAGATAAGGAGGTAATTTATTAGGAGATCCCCCACATATATATTTATATATATTTATTTGAAACTGCTACAAGTTGTGAGTAGATACCAGCATAAGATAATGATCTGAGGTGGACGATGACATATTGATGGATGTTTTGGTTCATCTTAATGTTATATGTTACTGTTTAGATCATCTCAAAAGACCTCAATAAAGTATAGGAGTTTTACTGCACTAGTTTCTTATGTTTACATAATTAAAACCAGCATCTGCAATGAGTGGCTTTGTTTTCAAGGATCCCATACTCAACAAAGTTCTGCATGCTTGCTTGTGTTGTTATGGATGGTTCCCCTAATTTCAGTGAGAAGGCTAATTGCAGTAAAGAGGAATACAAGTGTAAGAGTTTGCATGATAAAAGCCTAGAGACAGATCCATTCCTCTCCCAGAGCATGGAAATAAAAGGTTCATCACTGAACATACTGGATTAAGGACATGGTTACTGCATGCTTTGTGCACAACGTTACATTCTATCAAGTATATATTGTTCAAATTCATATAGGACATTGGCATTCCTTGTGAAAGTTTATTTCTCCTAAATTCACAGTCCCATGGCTGTTTTTAATCCTTTGAGGACAGAACTAGATTCTGTTTGCAGAACTTAACTGCATTTTAACTAAGGGGACTGCTTTCTACATGTTACATTCTGCTTCTCTCCTGCTCGATAAAAGGTATCCAAAAATGCATTCCAGAAATCTGGTTGCTTGGTTTCATACTCTGCAAACATTTGTTACCATAGTGTTTTAGAAAAATACCTTTTCAGGAAGCAGATAGGTAATCAAATATAGTCCACTGAAGTTGTACTGAATGAACCATCTGTTAACAAATTGAAAGTAATGTAATTGTAGATTAAATAATTAGTAACCTTTAATTTCCTGTTACAGTTGGAGAAATATAAAAAAGAGGGCAAAAGAATATCTTCAGAAGCATCCCTTTATGTACCCTGAAGCTGCTTACCCTTTGACTGTACCTCGTTACGAATGTCTTGCGACAGTGTTATAAACTGACTCTCTTCAACAACCAAGTCTTTCTGGAAAGCACAGCAGACAGTTCCCTACACTTAAACTGTGCACATTTCTGTATATGCTCTATCTCTGAGCCACTGGAACAATTAATGCCTCTTAGTTATTAAGCCAGGACTGATCAAAAAGCATCATATTCATATTGAATCACTCTTGTTCAAAGGTTGCTTTACATGTTGTTGCTGTAATAAAAAAATGCAAATTCTTGTCTTTGATCCCAAAGAACTAGGCATTATACAAATTTAAAGTAAAATCCCTTTAATGTCCTTAAGTCCATACAGCCTATGTAAACATTTAGTAGTAGTTCAGAATTCCATGAAGATGTTGAAACAAGACTGAAGTACTCTTGTCACAATTTGAAATAAGAAATAAAGGTCTTCTGCTTATTACTAGGAAAGATAAAAACACCTTCTAGGTACATGACCCTTGTTGGTCCTCTGAAATCTCCTCTGTGCTGTTCAGGCATTCAGTATTGAAAATTTCAAACCAGTAACTAATGGACTATACTATCTGCTTTTGTTTAATGGTTCAGCATATTTCAGGTTCTTCAATAATCATTCTGTGCTTATTTATAATATGTCACCCTTGGTCCAAGTCTGCAGCTTTGGCTGTCAAGTGTCAACCAGAATCACCTCTTAAGCTCAAGTGTGTTTTCAGCTACACTATGGTAATATTGGCTGTGGTCCAGCTCCTGTCTCCCCATCAAGAAAACAATTTGATTAACATGCAATTCACAGTGTTATTTATTCACTGGAGCAGCAGATATATGTAATATCATGAAATTCAATGATCTGTGAAGTCACAAATCATATGAATTCATTTATCATTACTAAATCTATACATTGCTGAATTCATTTATTGAATATATACACATAATGATTGATATTTATCTTCTATGTAGCTATTCAGGATTTTCTGAGAAAATGTTCTTAATTGATTTGCCAGATCAAAAGTTTGAGGCAACAGTTCTTTCTTTTTAGGAAAATTTTTATTGCAAATGTTTTCTCCAGTACAGAACTTAATTCTGATAAAGATGAATAATGACTAAGTAACCATGGATCTGGTAGCTAAGGTACTCAACTGATTGCATGAAAGCTTGTCTCAGTGCCGGGTTGAGTGCCTGGTGCTGGTAAGCTGTGAAAGGTCTCATGGAAGGAAGTCTGGTTGTACACAGGAATATTACCAAAATGTGTAAGACAAAAACCAAAGAAATGCCCTTATGTAATTGCACAATGTGAATTTCACATAGATAGTGTGGAACTATAATTTGATAATGATTGAGAGTTAGGCGTGCTCTAAATCTTCTGAAAAGCAAGCTAATGTAATTAGTAGGGCTTTATTCAGAACATGAGTTTTCCATTGTTGCTGTTAGTTATCACTTCCAAACAACACAATATCTCTTCTGTGATGACACAAACCAGCCATAGTATGCCTTTTATTTTGTTTGATTTTGTCAGAAAATGCCAATTCATTGAAAAGAAAGCTGCTTGCAGTAGCACCATTTCCTTTTGGAAAAAATTACTGGGAAAGGGCATTGCAAAAGATCCTGCCTAGATACTTTCAAGAACCAAAGTTCATTTTTTGTATTTTAAATAACTTTTCAGGCCTGTAACCTATATTTAATATATAAATAGTTCCCATTCCCCACCCCACAATTCAATAACCTGTAAATTATACATGTATAGTGGAAGCAGGAGTTAAGACCCAGAGTCGTCTCTCCCCTGCCTTTGATCACTCATAGCTTGCTCAATCTTCCGAGAAGGCTCCATGCCTTTGATCTCCTCTGCCTCCGTCTCTATGTTGTTCAGGTTACCTGAGGATTTTGATTATTCTGAAGTGTAGGTTTTGCTCACAAAATTATGCCAATTCAAACTAAAAAAATTGAAAGAGTAGCCATTTGTACTAAAAATATTGAAGTCAAAATCTAGAATCAATATTTAAAGCATTTTAACGTACAAAGTGTTAGTTGCCCCAATATAAAAGTACTTAAAAATCTAGATTTGAAGGTTTGTGCTGTTAGAGTGAGATTATTTTGCAGACTCAAAAATTCGCAGTAGGGAAATTGAGAAGTGGGATATAGGAAACTGTTTCCTAACCAGTTTTAATCATTTTTGCTTCAAAACTAATTGATCCTTTAGTCTGCCGAATCAAAAACACACCTTACATTGGGCTATAATGCACGTGTTCTTTCTTTTCAACTTAGAGTTATGACCTGACCAGGGTTTTTTTGGCTAACAGAACTCAACCTGCTAAGAATGTAGCCCAGCAAAGTGCACACACAGGCCCCATATTTTTGTAATTAAATTACAAAAATGTGTGGGGTGTGTTGGATATGTGTACGTATATACCTGCCTGCAAAACATTCTGATGTTCTGGAAAGTGTTGTCCAGATTTGTAGGACCTGTTGTGGTTTAACCCCAGCTGGCAACTAAACACCACGCAGCTGCTCGCTCATTCCCTCCCACCCAATGGGATGGCAGAGAGAATAGAAAAAAAGTAAAATTCGTGGGTTGAGATAAAGACAGTTTAATAGGACAGAAAAGGAAGAAAACAATAATTATTATAATAATAGTAATAAAATGACAATAATAATAATAATAGATTGGAATATACAAAACAAGTGATGCACAATGCAGTTGCTCACCACTCACCGACTGATGCCCAGTTAGTTCCTAAGCAGGGATCCATCCCCCCCAGCCAACTCACCCCAGTTTAAATACTGGGCGTGACATCATGTGGTATGGAATACCCCTTTGGCCAGTTTGGGTCAGCTGTCCTGGCTGTGTCCCCTCCCAACTTCTTGTACCCCTCCAGCCTTCTTGCTGGCTGAGCATGAGAAGCTGAAAAATCCTTGACTTAGTATAGACACTACTTAGCAACAACTGAAAACATCAGTGTGTTATCAACATTATTCTCATACTAAATCCAAACCATAACACTATACTAGTTACTAGAAAGAAAATTAACTCTATCCCAGCCAAAACAGGACAGGACCTAAAGACGTATGTAACTTCCTTCCTGAAATAAGTAAGAATGTTTCAAAAATACTCTCTCTTTGCCCATGAGCAGTGAACTGTGCCATACTGAGGTGTGAGACAGTAGTCAGTTATAGCAGCTGGGGGATAGGTGACAAACAGCACATGTTCTACTGAAGGCTACTTTTGCCTCAAGGCAGCTAAGCAAAATGCTCCTCTTAAATAACATTGCATAAGATTTTAAGTTCTGAGCACCCAGGATTCATACAGGGTCATATGGGAAAGGTATGCAGTAAAAACATAAAAAACTGTTTGTCACTGACTGAGAAATTGATGGTACGAAGGATGCTCTTGGGACATCCGTTTTATTCCTGTTTTATATTCAGGTCAAGAGTGAGTCCTTGGAAAAATGAACGGCCCTGGAGGACCCTTGCTACACAACCTGCTAGACAGTAGGGAACAGGAAGCCATCTGCGCTTTCTGCAGAGTTACTTCTGTGTGATCCCAGACCAATAAGGATTTTTCATTCTGAAGCTTGGGAGAGGATTGCTGTTGTGAAGGTGTTCCCTATACGTAGGCATGCAACTCAACTAAGCATTGCAGCAGTTTTTGAAGGGGAGCATTGGGATGGGAGTTACACTGCAGCAGGTCTAGGCACTAAGTGCGCTTCTAAATCAGGAATTAATAAAACAGTTTCTGGTTTCAATTCTGGCTATACGTGTCCTTGCCTTGAAGAGGTGTTAGGGAAAGAAGTTGACATTGCTTTATTTATCACAAGTAGAAGGCATGTAAGGAATTATTTGTTGTTTACTCTCTTTGCTAGCTAATTCTCTGTGCTTACAGTCCTCCCACTCTAGTGACCAGGACCGAGATCAAGGCATCTTCAGATTTTAGTTTTCAAAGGTAGTCATCAAGTTGGTGCAAACTGTGTAGGTGGTATTTAGAAATTATCTAATTCAAGGTAGTATTTATGATTCATTGCCATGTACTTAACACTGAGCAATGTCAGGTATTCTATGCTTTACACAGTAATGATAAATTGTTTATGAAAACAAGTTAATCTTTGGTACCTTTGGCTCTAGAACTGGAAGAAACATCTAAGTGCCACCCTGCTTAGGCATTTTGAAGAGTGACGTGCTAAAAGCTTTTAAATTTGGGAAAAAAATAGATGCTTCAGATTTTTTCATCTGATGAATGGTGATGATAATGCTCTGTTGTATTTCCACTTAGACCTGCAAGAGACAAATGAGGTAAAGAGAATGTAAGAAGTGTTTTTCTATGGCTAAGACTTGGTGTATGTGAGGGGATTGAATGTTGTACCTCTTGCTCTGAACTTATTTAATGTTTCTGGAGTGACAGTGGTGAAATAAATGGGGACTGAACCAAGTATGTTGAAGGAAATGTCTAGCAAAGCTCTTCCTATCATCAAGTTTGGTTTGGTATTTTATAACACCACAGCTTTTTTACCTGTCTGAGGTACTGTCTCATTGTTTGTGGAGAAAGTGTCATATCTTTTTGTGCCTGAATGATCACCTGTAAAAGCCTACTTTTTTTAAGAAACAGGGAATAGCAATAGAGCCTGGCTTTTGTTTGGGCCTCACTAGGGGCTTCTCAGAACCACTGCTCCTCCAGCACCACAGCCATGCTGCTTATTCTACCACAACTACACTTCCCTGTGAAGAACAGAGGGGCAGCCCCTGTTTGCAGTGGGTGGTTTCTTTATACTGTGGAATACTTATTGGAAAAGGCTCATCTGAATTTTCAGTAGTTGTTTCAATTCATTATATTTGCACCCTTTGCTATTTATGTATATCTGCACTCTTAAGGGAATAGCTGATCTTTTTAAACCATCTGTGAAGAAGGCTTTTCTTGTATGAACAAGAGTATTGGATATGCATTGCTCATTTTTTGTTGCTATTTCTTCTTAAAGTTTTTCTTTCTCTGGTAGCAAAGCAGAAGGAAGGTTGTGAAGTTCAGGTACCCAGCCATACAGCCAAAGTGGCCAAAAGTTAAATATGTTGTAGACAACAGAGTGAAAAATTTAGAGGAGAAGGAACTTAAAGCAAGATTGTCCATGAAAATTTCATAAGTGGGTAAATTGCAGTTAAATTTATAATGAATGACATCTCTGGTTCTTACCATAGAGCATCTTGCTTAAGTCTTTTAATTCAGTGCTGTTAACCTTAAGGCAGAAAAAAAGAGAAGGCACAGTGCCATTTGAAGATAAAATGTAAGTAGCAAGCAGATGATAGCTTTTCATTTGCATGCATTTTACAAATAATTTTTGTCACCTCTATATACTAGGGCCTTTGAGAATGCAGTCTGCAGAGCAAGACCTTTTTATTGTGAAGTGTTATGCCATGCAATACAGTACATTAAAGTTATCTAGAAATGTGCAATATATCCAGCACTTGCATGTCCTCTTCACTTTGTGTGTTTTCAACTTTTAACTTGTAGTAACTACAGTGGCGTACTGGTAGTTTTGCTTTTGTGTTCAAGAACAACCATGTGAAAAAGCAGAGATTCCCTTCCTCCCTCTCTCCCTCTCCCTTCACTCCCAAAGCGTTGCCGTGTTTCTTTCCCATTCTCTCTCAGCTTTTCTCTCACATCTTGTGTGGGTTGCCATTGCCCAGGGAAGTCTCCAATTTTTCCTTTCCAGTTAGTTTGCAAACTGCCCATTAAGCTAAGAAGGTTGGGGTGAGAGTTGTCCTGTGGGAGCTGAGTACAGACACGGAAACCATATTTGTCTGTGAGCAGAAACCCTCAGCCCAGCCCAGGTTTCCTGTCCTCTTTGCCTTGCCCTTCCTGCCTCTTGGATGGAGGAAGGATTGATGCCCTCTTCTGTCGAGAGGTTGGTCTTCTACAGCCTCCCTCCACCCAGCCCCCCTGCCTCCTCCAGCTGTGGATGAACAGGGCCAGGCTCTCCCACAGATATGTCTTTTTGGTTCCCTTTGTGTTGCCCTGGTATTAGTTCATAGGCAAAGCACTCGGATTCATCTATATCTCTAATTGTTGCTGGGCACATATGCAAGTGATTTTTTTAACAGCTTTTTAACATCCTTCTCGACTATTGGTAAAGTGAATACTCATTGTTGAGGGCTAGCCACATGTTGAAGTGTTTTTCCACACAGAAAAATAAAAATGACAGTGTAGGATTCTGTGCCTGTTGTCCCTCAAAAGCTGCTGCTCAGATTTGCCCAGCTCAGACTGCTTATTATTTGTAATTAGTGGCAAACACCCTTCTGAGATCTGAAAGTCAGGCTGTTCCTTTGTCCTTTTCACATACCGTCACTGATAATAACAGTAGCTGATTTGAACAGCATATGAATTCATTGTTGTTTAGTTGGAGGTTTCTACTCCATTCTAATGAAACCATTATTTTTCACTGTGGTTCAAAATGCACCTGGGTTTTTAGCTTGCACCCTTGTGAGTGGTTCCTTTGAAGACGCTGATGTATTGTGGCCCAAACATTTTTATGGTTAATGGTAAAACATAAGGTGCAGTGAACTGAGCTTGAGTCCTATGTGCCCTGTTAGAAAAAATCCCCAAAATCTGTTTTGATCTGTTGACTCAGATCAATAAGAACTACTAAAGTGAAAAAAATGGAATCTCAAGTTTCTGTTTCTACATAATTGTTAATTGAAGACATTTGAATTGGCTTTCTGAGTTTTATGAGCCTGCAGAAATGAATTTATTTTAAATATCATCAAAGGGATTATTTAATCTCAAAGATCTTTATGGGAGAATCCACCCATGTGCCATTTTTATGGCTGAGGCATGACACGCAGTTTGCTCACGATGCCTGGAAGTCAGTGCGATCCCTGTGGTCCAAGATGTGGGACTATTGTGGCAAGTAGCTGGAGGAAGAAGCAGCATTTCCACTTACTGATAGCACCTAGGCAGTCATCTTTAGCTCACAGGAAAAAGAAAAGGGTCTTTTTATTCAAAACAATGCGCATGGCATTTCACTCCAAAAGACCATCTGAGAGAGCTTACACCACGTCACTGTGTCAGAGGGCTTTCCTCTGGCTGCTGGCCCTTGAAAAGCTCCAAATCTGGAAAAGAGAGGAACTAAGCTGTGGAGTGATCTATGGGGGCCATAGCAAGTTTCTCTTCTGCCAGTCAGCTCCCACTGGTTGACCAGAGCGGGGCCAATCCCAGGTGCGCTGGCTCAGCAGGCAGAGCAAGGTCGCTTCCATCCCCTGAGGTTGTACCTAGCACCTCCTCCCAGTCCCTCGCTGCTGCTGGGCTGTGGTGGCTGCTCCTTCTCCCAGTCCTTGAGGCCCCACTGGCATTGCCCTTCATCATCTGGAGAGGCTGCCCCGAGCACTCTCCTCCTCCCAGCCACACCTGCCCTCCACAAAACCCAGATGCAGGCCTCCAGGGTGTGCCAGGAGCAAGGCAGGGGCTGCCTCATGCTGCCAGCCTGCCGCCTGCAGCGCCCCAGTCCCAGCCGGGGGTGCAGCCAGCCCCCACAGCCCTTCGGCTGGTGAGCAGCCCCGGGACCTCCCTCCGAGAGCTGCACCGCCCTCATAACTGTCTTCCTTCACTTCAAAGCCCCCATTCTCACACTTCCTTCCTTTGGTAATGAAGCTTCAATTTCCTCCAGTTAAATAAAATGAAACTGGAAAGAACTGTAAAACAAAACATAAAAGTAGCCGAGCTGAAGAGTTACTGCCCGCAGTGTCCCTGGGAATGGTTTTTCCTGTCCTCCCGCTGCAGTTTCTAGCCTGTTGTCTCCCACTTTGTTTGCCCTTCCTTACCAGTTTTTAGCTGTAAGCTCTTTAGCATGCAACCTCCTCTTCGTGGGAGCATTTGTACAGATGCTAATAGGTAGAGAGGCTCCTCCCATGCCTCCATTTTTATTAATGGGAGGATCAGAGAAATTTCCACATTTTTAACATCTCTTTTGCAGTAGCTATTAAGCTTCATGGTGTAGAAACAGTGAGTGGATTTTTGTTCATTTGTTCACAATGCTGAGCTCCGAGATAAATTCTTCTGTACAAGGTTTTTAGGTGCTGGGAGAACGTGTGGTTTTTGCTCAGTATGTTACATGTTTTTTTCATTTGGAAGTGACATTTTACGTGACATTTTACTTTAGAACAATAGATGGGCACAATCGAAATTTCAGGTCTGTAGCAGAAGAGTTATGTCTATTATATAGTCTATTTAGTAACTTGCATCTTTTATAAATTCTGCCTAATTGCATCTCTTTTCGTGAAATCCAGATTAAATGCATTTTGAAGAAGGGAGGGTGCTGACTGGTCTCAAATGTGCTGGTTTGCAAACTTGCAGACCAGCTGTCCTACTCACTAGTGAAGATAAGAGGGCTCAGATGAAGGGGTTTGTGCTGCTGGAAACACAACCAGCTTTCTCGGGAGACTGCTTTGAGGGAGATATTGCAGCAATATTGCATCCCCACTGTTACTAGTGGGTATTGCCACACACATGTATAATTTGTGCTAGATAAAATCAGGAGGCAATAAAGACAGGTAAAAAGAAGAGATGAGAGATCTGTTGTGTACTTTTTTTTTTTTCTTAAGGAGCAAAAATGTCCAGGGGATGCCACATTAACTTGGGGAAAAGTGAGCACTGCTTTAAATCAGAACACTTGTCTTATACCAAGTGCTTTATTTTGGGAACCATTTCAGTATGTTATGAAGGAAAGTTGCAGGGTAGGCATGTTTACTAGACCTTTAATTGCTACATTTAGGAGAAAGGCGCTTTTTTTTTTTTCTCCCCCCACCCCCTCCCCTTTTTAACAACAAGAAGCCAGAGTTTGCTGTGCAAATGAAGCAGGCTTTGCAAGAATCAGATTCACTTTGGACGACTCTTCACATTCCTAGTCATCATTACATTAGGCAGCACAATTCCATCTCTGGTTGATGGGCAGAAAAAGTGGGCAGCCTGCCAGGTAGACGTTTCCATGGCTCCCAACCCCCAAAGGTGATGCGTTTTTCAGCTAATTCAATGAAGAGTGGGCTGAACTTTGGGTATAAACTAGACAATAGCTGCCTTCGCAGTATCAGCAGAATGGTTTATGGGAATGCACTCCACATTTGGCAGAGCATCATGTGACCTTACGGCTGAGATTTTGTGATGGTGCCAACGGAGACTTGGAAAGCAGCACCCGTTCTGACTTTTTTCCTCTTTTCTTACATGGCTCAGAAAATGGTGGATCTTAATACTTGACTTTAGCCAGACTCAGCAAGCAATTGAGCTTTGAAGCACAACTTTGCCTTTATTCTGGCTTTTTTTGGCACACCACCAGGAGGCTGTCCCTTTCACGCCTGATAAATTCTGCTTCTTATCTCCAAATAGAAAAAAGAAAGAAAGAAAATATAAGCAGAATATTTATGCTTCATAACTGCATTTTAAAACTACATGCTTTATTTTTTTATTGCTGATCTGTAGTTTAGAACAGCCCTCCTGAGAGTCTGAAGGATAAAAGTTGTTTTTTATTTTTCTGGTTTGTTTTTTTTTTTCTTCCTCCTGTTTAATGAACAGGCGTTTGAACTGGGCAAACGGGGCGACAGCATTGAACATGAGATCATTACAGCATAGTGTAGCAAACTGGCACCCTGCCTTTTCACCTCTTGGCTCCAGCAGATTTGTGCAATCCCCATTTATAAAACCGGCGCAGGGGCGAGGTGAATTTTCTGGTCTCTCCCCACTTCTAGTCCTGTGCAGGCAGTTGCGGCAAGGATTGGTGCAGCTTTTGCGCAGTGCTTTGTGCCTGGAATTCCGAGAAGAGCGAGAGAGAGAGAAGACAGGCACCCTGGTCTTCTTCCGAGAAATAACAGGAGCCCTAAGAAGAAGAAACAAATCTGAGTTTGTCCTACATACAAGAGTGCAGAAAAAAAAAAAGTGACTCTCCTGCTTCCAAAAAAAAAAAAAAATCTGGCATGTTTCACTACAGAGACATCAGGATGTGTTAGAGCTTCTTAAAACATTGTAACAAAATAAGCCTAGGAGATTGATTCTTTTAGTTAAAAAAAAAAAAAAAAAAAGAAGGAATGAATTTTTTGTTTGGTTTTTTCACTATTGCTCATATAGCAGTATTTGGCACTGGGTGAAAACGTACCTTTCATATCAGGTATAGCTTCTTTTTCTTTTTTTCTCTTTTTTTAAGCCGTTTTAAACATGTTGTTTTGAAACTGAGTCCTTGTGTATTAATTTTAACATAGTCAGCTGTTCACACTTTTTAAAACTAACTTTTTGGGGATGTGTTTGATCTAATACTGCTAAAAATAGAAAGTAAACAAAAAATTGAGGGTCTGTGGAAATAAGTGGTTAGGCACATTTTGTCTTAGCTAAGCACTGGAGTTATGCAAAGACCTTAATGTTACATTTATTCAGTCTAAGCTTTGGTTATCTCTAAGAAAGTTGTGGGTATTTAGATCTGGTTGCTAAGGAAAGTAAATTCTTTTTTTACAGTGTGACTCATGCTTTCAGTTTCTAAAGAGGGAAAGAAAAAAAAAGTGTTAAACTGTAGGAAAGGATCGCTCTTGTAGGCAGTATATTAAAGTTATTATTGAGTTAATTCATATATGAGTTTCTTACATTTGTATCTAAATCCATTCCAAAGAAATAAGAGTAATAAGCACTGGAATAAAAGGCACATTATTGGGACATTCATGAAGTAAGCCTTGTTTGCAGCTAGTAACAGTGACTTAAGATGTTCGGTAAAGCAGCACTTGTCCAGGAATAGCTGAAAACAGTATTTAAGTTATCCATCCATTCAGAATGTTTGTGATGATTAATAAGTGCATGCTGAGTTAAAGTAAGATTTGAGCATATGATGCTTCAGTAGAGCCTTTCTCTTAAGGCATTTGTCTGTCTGTTGTAACATATTACTAGACAATTAGAAGAGTGTGTAACAAAATTCATTCTGACTGACAGATTTTGAAAAGCTCAGCCAAGTTGGTGTTTTATGTATTTTGGAATTTTTTTTTATATTTTTCTAGTCTTTTTAATTTATGTTAAAAATACAGATGTCCTCAGCTAGAAATTACTTTGTAGCTTACAGTGTCTTTTTCATCAGAAACCCTGATTTTTTTCAAAATGTTCATGATAGTTGTTTGTCTAATAAAAAACTTCATCCATATAAAAATATATTATGACTTTACAAAATAAAATTGTTTTAATGTGTTTCACTTTTTATATGTTACTGATTAGACAGTAACTTCTAAGATCATATGCTAATTTTGCTACCTTATATTTTTGTTGTTCTGCAATGAATTCTGGGAAATTGCTGAGTGGAGACCTTATGTATATGACACATATATACCTCCATTCACCCATTTTGTACCAGAAAGTGTTTCTTAGATTTATAGTGATACTGCCCTCCCCAATAGTTTTGTTATTTACGTATGTCATTAGTACCTAAGTCTGTTCAGAAACCGGGACTTGCATTAGCTTAAAAGAACTTTTTAAATTTCTATATCTGATCATAGTAATCACATCTTTTTCTTGTTTCTTTCCCAAAAAGTTTTTCAAACATTTCATGATTTAAGCCATTTAGTTTATCCCAGTATTTTTATGAAGCTTTGTACCAAATTACCTGATTGTATACACTATTTGATAAAACCTATTCATTTTTGTTAAGCATACTCCTTTCCTTCTGGAATTCCTAATAAAAATAAAATATTTGTGCAGTGAAAAAAGACTAGGAAATACTAAATGAAATAGCCCCTTTGCCAAAGTGTGCGTGTTCACAGCATGTCTTCCCATGGCCCTGAGAGGGGCGTCAGCAGTGTGTCGGTTTTATAACTTAAAAGCATAATTACTAATTTTGTGTATGTTTCATGTTGTTCTGAAAACACTTTAGATAAAACAGATATTTCAAAATCTTTCACTTTTTTTTGTTTTGTTTTAGTGAAAGAAAAAAATTAAAATGAAAAAGGAAACTGAAGAAGTTAAGTATACCAGAATTCAACGAAGGTAATACAGTGATCTTGAGTATTTTTTTGTTGTTGTTAAAAAATAAAGTTAATGGCAAAAACATGAAGCAGGTTAGCTTTAAAAGAATTTCTTTCCTTAGCAGAGCCTACAAATATAATTTCACAGATACGTTTTAAACTTCTGTTCTGATTACTTTCTGTTGGGAATATTGCAGTTTGTGTAGCCTTTATACTGTATGTTTCCATGAAGCTTTAGAATGAATTGAAAGATCAATACATAATTTGTTCTTTTGTTGTGCCTACTAAATATATAACACATATATTTTACTAGTATATTTATAGTACATATATCTATTTGCTAGTATATAACTAACTATAATGCAGTGACCAATTATTTTTGAAATGTGGACTATCTCTTCTATTCACAAAAAAAAAAAAAGAAAATTGGAGAAGCAATTTTATAGCACTTATTACAATGATTCAATAAATTATATATGCAGTCTGCACACTTATTTCTGATAACTAGGATAACTATTCTAGTTTGAGTGCTTGTCTCACATATTCTATCTCCTCAGTGTCAGCAGAAAGCAATTATAAAAATATCATTACTTCTGAATGCTGAAGTGTTGTATATAAAGCAAAAGGAGATTTAAAACAGACTGTTCTAGAAAATAACATTATTTTAAAATGAAAAAGGGTATGCTTGAACATGCAAGATTTAATCCACTAAATTAAAAAAGAAAAGGTCATTTACTAATGCTCAGCTGTCATTAGTGAACTAGAAATACATGTTGCAGTCTGCAAGGAAATGAAGCATTGCCCTGTTTCAAAAACTTTGTTATTGGCAGCACTCATTCTCTTGAAAGGAGTTTTGCCCACGTAACAATGGCAGAATTAGGCCTTCAGTGGGAACTAGTGGAAGGCAGGCATGAAAATCTTATTCAGATACAGATTTCAGTAACCTGCTAAAAATCATAAGAGTCCTTTCTATAGCACCTGGTTTTAAAATTATACCTGCTTCTTATGTCTGTATGTTACAAATGCATTTGTGGCTATATTGTTACAAGTTATTGTGATGTGTCAGATACTATGCTTAAAGATGCAGTATCTATCAACACTTTCATTTAGAGTATGTAAGTTATAAAACTGTATCTGTGTCTCACCTTTCTGAATTTACTGGTTATTGCCTCAGAGGACCTGTTTTCAGTCTGTTGCGTAGGACACCCTACATTCAGTGTGTGATAATTTGTATCGTACTGCTTGCCGGTCACAAGAGGAAAGTATTTGTTATAGAAGTTAATCCTGAAGTTTTGCAAGATTGCATTTCTACTTGCATTCTTATTATTAGGGAATAGCATTGATGGGAGGATTAGTGAATAAAATATACAAATTAACTTATTCGCTTTGATTAATAGATGGTGTTTAATCAACAAGTTATTGTCAAGAAGTACTTAGATGCCCTGTAACATGAAAAAATAGCTAAGAAGTCTTTAACATGTTGTTTGGGAGCTGCACCTCAGTGTGCCTCATTGCTTTTCAGATTTGGTGCGTGATTTTTATTTCGGGTTGTAGTACATGATATGAGCTTAGACACAAAGGACAAACCTGTATTGTTCACTTCTATGTCACGTCCAATTATGGATTCCAGTCTTGCCTGCTGTGTGCATGCTGTAGTCAGATGCAAGTTGTTGGGAGTTGAGAGTTCATCGGTAAGGCAAAGTGTGCACAAAAGGACATTAATTCCTGCTGAAGCCAAAACACTGTTGTGCCATCAATCTGTAAAAAAAATGTTTTTTCTTCCTTTTTCAAAAACCAGACTAGTTACAAGTCTTTGGCTTCTTTGGCGCGTCCACCATTTATGCAGTTAAGTTTGAAGTAGCCTTCTTTGCAATAGATGGTAATATTTTTACTCTTAAATACTCATTCTTACATTGCTTCATATGTTTGTTTGTTTAAAGTCTTTTGCATCTCACTTGAAAAGGAAAATGCTAATCAATAATGCCAATTGGCATAAACCCGTAGATCCGATCTTGTGTTGAAACGTACTGCACAAGCTCGCTTCTATGGGTCTGTGTCAGTATGGTGATCTGGCAAAAGTTTATGTAGCACACACTGCAGTGCATATTTGACAACAAGCCAAGTGAGTGTACAAATCTTTGTATTGCTTTTGGAATGTTTCTCTTGTCCAGTGCCTTATCTTCAGACTTGATTAAGTGATTTGTTCTTTTATCGGTTGCTTTAAGCACCTTTGGCTTAACATCGTATTAAAATTTATGAAGAGATGTGAGGGAATTGTAGGGTTTCCAATGACGGAGAGTAGGATATACCTTTTGCTGGCTTTATTAAATATACCATTACATCATATTACATTCAAAAATGTAGAAAAAAACAAGAAGAGATTTAGATTTTTATTTTTATTGTAAAATAAGACAAAATGGTCATTTCTTTCCAGAAATGTAGTTGGACTTGCATCAATCCTATCAAATATGTATGCATATATATACACATAAAACATGCATGTATATATCTTTATACATATGTAAACAGGATAGAACAGAAACTCTACCTCTGCAGTAGAGAAATCCATCTAAGAACATGCCTTATCATCTGAAAAGTGGGGAATAATTGCCATTGAAAGCGTACCCCCATGGGAAATATATAAGCCTGTGGCTGATGTCACATTTCAAAGAAAGGCTGAAGAAGTGAAGAAGACTTTATGGTCACCGTTGGAAGCTGTGTGCATCCGGGTTGAGGTAGTAGGTTGTATGGTTTAGAGTTACACCCTGGGAGTTAACTGTACAACCTTCTAGCTTTCCTTGGAGCACACTTGAGCCATCGAGGAATTCATCACCACTTTAATCTGATCAGGGAAAGTATGCAAAAAGGTATTGTGTCATGGCTGTACATAATAATCACTCTGAGGCTTTATTGATGTTGAAATAGTCCTGATGACTTGATTATTTCATTTACATCCTGTTATGAACAATGCTAACATGTTGTCTTAATGGACTGTGACTATGTACTGCAGACACTTAAGGAAAGACTGATGATGATTTTAATTCCATTAAAGGGAAAGCTTTAAAAGTTTATTTTTATTTATAAATTCAGAAAAAATCAAGTATTTAATGCTTTATTCTTTCTTCATAGAAATGGCTTATCCTATACAGTTGATTTTTGTTGCTGTTGTTATATAGGTGCACATTCTTTTTAAAGGGAAAAGAACAATTTTTTCTGCCCTTATAATACTTTCCCCAAAATATTGCACGCTGCTGCGTGGGTAGTGGCAGCAGTGTCACAAGTTGATCCTGATATTCCTTGGATTTATGATATTCTTTCTTTGTGTCTGCACAATTCAGTGTTATGAACACAGATCCAAATGACCTGCAGCCCTGCCTGTGCTTCCACCATGTCGTGATTCATGTGCTGCTCGGCCTAATCCTGCTCTGGGGTCTCAGCATCTGTGTCCTTACACAGTGTGTCAGCCTGACCCACAATGCCCTGGTCATTTCTGGCCCTGAGTGAACTTGAGGCATCTTCCTAACTCAGCAGGACTTGGAGAAGTCACATTGCCTATGCGAGTGGTTCCCAAAGCACTGGGCACCACTGGCAGCAGCAGGTCCCACTGCCGGGTGCCTCCACCCATCTGGGTTGGGTGCCACAGACAGAATTTGCCCGTCTCAGCCCCTGTGTTGCCTTTATGTCTGGCACACCTTATTTAAAAAAGCAATACCAGAATGCACTAAGACAAAAAAATGTGCATCTGATCCCAAGTTGAATAGGGAGATGATGGTGTGCTTGTGGAGGTTTATGCCCCAAGTTGTGCATTCCCATTTCATGCTGGTTTTCAGCTGGTTTTCCCTATCTTGGAAAAAGAAAAAAATCCCTTTAGATGTGTACATCCCATAAGCAGATATGTTATCAAAGAGAAAAAATATTGAGTGTTTTCACAGTTTAGACATTCCAAGAAACAGCTATGAAACGAGAAGGAAAAGGACTCTGCCTGTATTTCCACCATGATTTTTAAGTGAGGCCTGCGTCTGAAAATGACCTTGAAGATGATGTCTCATCAGCATGATGGAAGGCGTTACTGCCAAAGTAGGAGCATCTGGACCAGACAGTGATGCTCATTCCAAAATAGTTGGGAAAAACTGATACTGTCTGTTTCCACATACTTTTCCATAAAAAGTGAAAAGGAGTAGAACTTAATAATTTATAATTAATAGTAGTAATAGTGATAATTTTGCTGGAAAATTATTTCAGGTTTGTTGATATAAAGCAAAAGAGCTGAGCCATGCTCCTGTGGTGCTGTGGTCAGGTGGACACCACTGATATGAGCCATGGGCATGCCAGACTCCTGTGGACTGAGGACAGGGTGAAACATGGCTGTCCTATGCGGGGGTGAGGGCTGGGTCCTAGTGCTCCCAAGTTAACAGCAAATAGGTTTCTCCAGAGTATTTTGAATCCCTGCATTTCTTGCTTTACTTTTATTGCAGGTGACCATAACCAAATACTTGACATTTCCAATGTTTAATTGTTTCAGGTTTTGCATCAGCAAGGAAAGATAAGAATGTTTATTTTAAGTGGATTTGATGCTTGCTTGTGTTTTGGTTATTGTTTTCCTTTCAGTTCTGCCTTTCAAAAAATCACTTGCTTACAGATCCCTGTGTTTGACTCTTTCTACCTTAGCTTAAGACTTCCTTCACCACTTTCCTAGATAAAGAATAAAAAGATGAGATGAAAATGGATTTAATCTCTCTTTTTAATAGTATTTATTTTCAGTGATTAATGTTTGTAATACGAAATTCCAAACAAAATACAAATACAGGCTGGGCGATGAGTGGATTGAAAGCAGCCTGGAGGAGAAGGACTTGGGGGTGTTGGTTGACAAGAAGTTCAACACAAGCCGGTAATGTGCATTTGCTACCCAGAAAGCCAACCGTATCCTTGGTTGCATCAAAAGAACTGTAACCAGCAGGTCAAGGGAGGTGATTGTTCCCTTCTACTCTGTTGTCAGGAGACCCCAGCTGGAGTCCTGCATTCAGCTCTGGGCCCTCTCAACATAAGGACATGGACCTGCTTAAGCGAGTCCAGAGGAGGGCCATGAAGACGATCAGAGGTTTGGAGCCCCTCTCCTATGAGGACAGGCTGAGAGAGTTGGGGTTGTTCAGCCTGGAGAAGAGAAGGCTCCAGGGAGACCTTATAGCAGCCTTCCAGTACCTAAAGGGGGCCTACAAGAAAGCCAGAGATGGACTTTTTACAAGGGCATGTAGTGATAGGATGAGGGGTAATGGCTTTAAACTGAAAGAGGGTAGTTTTAGATTAGATGTAAGGAGGAATTTTATTCTTCACTGTGAGGGTGGTGAGACAGCAGAACAGGTTGCCCAGAGAAGTTGTGGATGCCCCATCCCTGGAAGTGTTCAAGGCCAGGTTGGATGGGGCTTTGAGCAGCCTGGTCTAGTGGAAGGTGTCCCTGCCCATGGCAGGGGGGTTGGAAACTACATGATCTTTAAGGTCCCTTCCAACCCAAACCATTCTATGATTCTATGATTCTATGAAATTGGTAAAGAGGATCTGCATGACAGTTAGATGGATGTACAATGGATTTTAAGCCTGTCTTAAAGTGTGTGGGAGAGATGAGAGAGGAGGTTGAGTGAATCAGAGCTATTCCAAGCTAATGGAAAATGCTTAAGTGGGCAGTGGCTAAATGGGGGATAGAGAGGAGATCTCCATCAACCGATGAAGCTTAACAGGGACCACTCACAATCTGAATAAAAACTGTAATATCCTCTGTGGATTCAAAAGGACCCTGGTCACCAATATGTTATCTTCCTTTTTTATTTTAAAATATTTCTTTTGTAGTTTAAGTCCATTGCAAAGAAACATTGTAATTGCTGTTTTCTGCCAACAGAGCAACAGGTGTTCAATCCTTTTATATTAATTCTTCAATTAGTTGCAAAATAAGGGGGATTGTTTATACTAAGCTGAATAGAATAGAAATGACTGATTCAGAAAATGTGAGAATGTTTTATCTATTCTTCAAATGAATGATAAATTTGTAATTCTATCAGGCATAGTTGCAGGTTGCTATGCAAATTTTCATTGCAGCATCACCAGCTTTAATGAATATACATTTTCTTTCTCTGTTCTTTAATTTAGTTATTTTGCCCTGTAATGTGCAATACATTGTTTTGGTAAGAGTTATCAAGTTACAAGCAAAAATGAATGAGACTGTGAGGTAATTTTGAAGCGGATTAAGGTAGAGAATGAAAAACAAAGGGGAAAAAAAGCCCTATTAAGAACAGCTGGATGGAGTTAGGTCTTCTGTGATTTCATTTTGAAGTCATAAAACATATTGTCTATTTCAGGTGAAGTCTGGCATTTTTTACCTTTACAGTGCAGTTGGAATATTAGTTAGTCACGTAGTACTCAAATTGCTATGTTGCTTCTGTAGGAAATAAATGCACTTCGTAACATGGCTACACATGGATGTGTTCCAACCTAGGGCCAATCTAACAGTGTTTGTTCCTGTAAGCAAGCCATAATGTTATTATCCTTGTGCCTTTACTTTGCTTCTTGCATGTAGAAGAAAAATCCATTAGGGTATTTTGGGACAAATCTTGAGATCCAAGTGATCTGCAGCTCCCAGTGGTTTCTTTGGGAGACATAGGTCCTCAGCATTTCACAAGTTTGGTCCTACAGAAAAACTGGCTGCAGAGACACTGACCCACCCAACACCCTTTTGCTTGCCACAATTTCCTTGGTAAAGATTAAGCCTGATCTGAGGCCTTAACGCTGGTTCCCAAGGCAGAAACTTAGAGCCTGGCAAAAAACTGCTTCAATGCCAGATCCTGTTTCTCTTAAGAGCTAAGTCGCTTCAGAGAGCTGGGGAGAGTTGGATTTCCTTCTGCAGCCCACAGTGCCTGTGTCCAGAGGCATGTCCAAAGAAAACAGAATTAAAGGGATGTTTCTGAGTTAATAACCGTGGGTCGGATGCACTAACAGAGCTTCGGTGTTTTGGGCACAGCCATTTTGAGAACTTTCTGAGGAATAAACCTGCCATTAATCCAGTTTACCAGAGTAGGTAAAGCAAGTTTTTATTAATTTTGTGCCGTTGCAATAACACAGAACAGTCAAAAATATATGAGTGAATATGGGTCAATACAGTTGGTATGGCATATTTTAAGCTGTTATAAATAATCCTATAGATTTACATCATCAAAGCTGAAAGTCATTATAAAATGTCTTTTCCTCTGTGGCTGATGTACTTTCTGGTTTCATCATTCCACTTCACCAAAAGAAAATGCTGAGTTTCACTTGGTCTTATTCTTCATTTAACTTCCTCTTGTCTTCAAATAAGCTGAAGTTCTTTAGAGATTTTTAAGTAAAGAATGTGGTAAAATATTTAAAAACAATCCCAGAAAAGGTTTTCCTTGCAAATCTGTCCTTTAAAAATGACAAACAGCCCTTAGTAATCTCTAAAACTTGTTTATTGAAACTCTTCAGCAAGAGACCTGTGATAGGTTGCTTAACTGATGAAGTTGGAATAGAAGTGCACTTCAAATTTTTCAGATTTTTTTGGCTGTGGTTTCATATGACATTCATTTATCTATTAAGAGCAGCTTCCGTTTGTTTTTTTTTTTTAATAAAACTAAAATTAAATACGTCTGGCAGGCCCTGTTTAAATGTGAATATTGCTTTTATAGCACAGTTAAATACAAGATTGAGAAGCTAATGCTTTTGCATTACATAGTACAGAAGGCTTAAATTGTTTCAGCTTTGTCTATTCTCACATAGTAAAAATATTTACATCAGAGTGATCTTTTTGATAGAGTTAGATTTTGTACAAGGCTTCTGGGTTTTTCAGCTGTATTTTACTGTAAATTATATCAATTATATGGAAATCTCAGGCAAATGCTTTTTTTTTTTTTTTTGTTCCCTCCACCTCTTCTTTCATGCTACTTCTAGAAACAGAGCAAGCCTTACATTGATGAAGTCTTTTCAAGAATACTTGCAAAATCTCAATAAAAAGTCAAAGATCATGCCTCTCTTTTTCTAGCATGACATTCTCATTTGTTCAGAAATACCTGCCTCCTTATGCCTTCTTTTGCAAATGTGATTGACGTGTTACTTGATCTTAGAGAAAAATAGGCATGGATCCCATTGCTCTCTACTGCCTTTGTTGCACCTCATTTTGAATAGAAAGATCTCATCCCTAAACAACCGTACTTTAAGGCTTTGTGACTAATGTAGTTGTCTGGCTTGAGTAAGACTGGTGCTGATGTACTCCAAGAGCCTTAGCAAAAGGATACAGGTTCAGAATAGCAGACTAATCATTTTTCTAAGAGTCAGAACAGCCTTGTGTACTGCCTACTTTGCTTTTGTGGTTGGGTGAAAAGGCTGGGGCGGGATACATTTTATATTTTCTTGTATGTGGTTAACATACATACATTATGAATATATTGCCTTTATTTGAATGTTATGAGTCTCCTCAGCTAAAGCTTTTTATCTCCATGGTTGAGAGTGATTTATCTGGGTTTATCTGTGGTTTATCTGGGAAATGCAGGTCCCTTAATTTTTCTTGTTCTGTCTCCATATACCTTTGGTTTACACACATTCCTCCACTGGTCCTTTTTTGATTCTTCATTTGCTGACATGATGATAATTATGGCAAAGAACGTAGAGCATTGCAGATATATTGGCAACAGGGATGGACAGAGAATACCCTGCTGGCTTGAGAGAAGAGTGAGATCTCTGTCATGTTTATAAGGTTAGCAGAAAGCAAAAGCTTACTCAAACCAAATCCTCCATGAAACCTCTGCATTATGACTCTCCAACTTAGGAAGGAGAATAAGCTGTTTGGTACTACCTCCTTTGTAGGTCTGGCTCAAGACCGTGGGATTGACTTTGCTCAAGCTCTGTGTGACTGTAATTTTTTTTAAGCAAAGTCTCTGGACACTAAAAGCACTATAAGGCTCGCTTCTCCGTAACACGCACTCAGCCTTGTGGTGACTGCAGTATCAAAACAGATTTACACGTCTGAGAAAAGACGACTGTCAGTCTCAGAAATGTTTTATATGTATGTTTATGTATGTATACTGTTGGGGTTTTTTGCATGACACTACACTGATATGAAAAAAAGAATACAACTCCAGAATACTTCATCTCATTCATTGTAATTAGTTTGCTGAGACAAATTTGTTAACTTCCCACATTAGGAAGAAATCATCAGATGGGAACTTTCCCACGATAACTTTGCCATCCCTTGAATGAACTTCCCCTTTAGACTAGGGATAGCATTTGGAGCATGCTAAATCCCTGTGAATCGTTGGTGTCCTGGAAAGTTGCCTAAGATGTTCAGTCTGGGTCTGGAAGTAGATTCCATGGTAGCCTGTTACAAGGAGAGCTGGAGACATGGCTTGAACGTACCTCTGATATTCATGTGTTCTTGGCTGAATATCCTTGACTGCTATTCTGTATCATAGCTTGTTCCACAAATCTTGCACTTTTTGAGGGTATTTCCATCTCCAGCCTCTCTGCTTCTTCAAAAAGCCCAAATACACTTAGTTTACACAGCTGAAGGAGATTTACTCTGTAAGTTATTTGAGCCCTCAGGTTTGCCTGCATCAGTTGAGCATTTTATGATGAGGAGGATTTTTGGGGTGTAGAATTTTTTGAAAGTATGATTGATACTATGTTAAACTAAATTGTAAGTGAGCTGCTGAAAAGGGCTTCTTTTCACAGCAGAGTACAGGACTGTACAGAAGGATAGCCAAGGCAATTTTGAGAACATTGTGCCAAGGTCACCAATCTTAGTGGCAAAGCTGGTTCAAGCAGCAGCTATGCCTCCAGACCCTCGTGTTTGAGGGCTGCTGCTGAAGCTGGTGCCAGTGTGTGAGGACATCTTTGAGAGCTGGGGTATGGGGAGCAGTGGACCAATGTAGCTATTCAGCTCTATGCTAAGTAGTGTGCTTTTCTCCTTTGTCCAAATGATAACAACTCTTGATCTATAGTTAGACTAGATTTATCCAAAGGTATGTATCTTACCATATCCACTTCTAATTTCTTCAGCCCTACTGCCCAAATATTTACTTCCATGTTGTGTATTGTAAAAAACTAAGCTCAGACCACCTAATTAAATATGGCCCTTGTGTCTCAACACTGGCTGCATAGGAAGGCAGCTTCTGAAAACTCTCAGTAGTACTCAGCTTATATTGATTATGGCCCACACAAACTTGGAGATGAGACTGCATGCTCCAGTCCATCTGAAGTACCACAGCTGGCAGTCTGGCTAGAGCCACAGGGAGGTTTTTGCTAAAAATGTATTTTTGTCTTTAAATGGCATTTACTCAGGATGTGACTTGTGAAGTACATGATTCCTGTGGTGATAAAGGGGTTTTTGAGAGTCATTATTATATAATACTGTAAAGTATATTGTTTTTCTGAAGCTTTTAGCTTCTGATATAAGAATTTAGAGGTATCATTATTATTATTTCAGTTTTGAAGTATAACTGTACCAGAAAGGCCAAAATGTAAATTTTAGTGACAAGTGTCAAAACCTAACTCATATTTGATGTAACATTTTGAAGTGATCCTACCTTTTCCCCAAAATCTCTTGGGCATTTAGGAGCCTGCATCCTGTTGATTTACATGTGAGCAAGTTTTGAAAGAGAAACCTCAGGTGCATAGGCATTTTTACAGCTTTTTGACCATAAGCTTCATAATGACTGACCCAATTGCAAGATATATAAACTGGTCAGTGCTGCCTCTGCATTGTGCTTCTGAATATGAGGTGGTTGCCTAAACATGGACTCACAATATATTCTTAGCCACTTTTATGAGAAAACAGTGCCCTAATTTCTCTCTTAATTGCTGTTGTAAAGCAAGACAATATAAACAGAGAGACAATGTGTGCAACTTTGAAAAATTTTAGTATTTCATAAAATTTAGTAAAATTAAAATTCAGTTTAAAGCTTCATGCTGTGTCCAGACTGCAGCTAACAACTTAAACAGTAAGCAGTTTGCACACCTGATAGACCTATTGATGATGATGCTGCCAGCCATGCAGGTGTTCAAAGGGAGCATGTGACTCCTTCCTTCCTTTTGCCCTGCACTGCAGGAGGACTGGTCTGCGGTGGGAGACTGTCTTGTCCCCAGCCTCCTGCCATAAAGGCAAGTGCTGGCAAGGAGTGCTGCCTGGGCACTTGTGCCTCTGATCTTAGCACCAGCAGGCACTGTTGTACCAGGGGCACCCAGGAGACCTTCTGTGCTGTTGGACAGGGGTGGCACGGGGACTGCTGCCGCCCCACTACCCCACCAAGGACAGGTACGGCGGTGTTGTGCCCAAAAGAAAGGAATAGAGTGTAGCTATCAGTCATGTTGGGTTTCTTTGGCTAAAAAAGTCCAAGTATTAGTCTATGGAAGTAAACATGCAGTCTGCCTAATGAATGCATTATTTATTAGCTGTGTGAGCTGCTGGAAATACCAAAGTGGATAAGGGCTGTGATTCAAGGCTGCGGGGCTGTGCCCACACAGCTCCTTAAGCCGGGAGCCAAGGACGTGGGAACCCTTGCCAAGGGGCAACCCTGCTAGTCCAGAGCAAACATTGGGCTGCATGCATCTTCAGGCAGGTGGAGGTTTGTGTTAAGGATACCTTCTCATACCTGAGGAGCGGCTGTTGTTCATTATTGTGTAATTTGATTTGACTCTAATTTAATGACAGTTCTTCGTAGGCAATGTGATTTGCAAGGCTGATTTCCAGTTTTATTGATTGGGCCTTAATTTATTTGAACTTGTACTCTGAAGCTTCATCTGAGATTTAATGCAAGTCTGCAAAACCAGCTTGGTAACAAAATATTTGATGGAACTTGAACTCAAATGCTTCAAGAACAAGTCAGTGAGGTTTGGTGTGAAAATATTTTGAGAAAGGAAATTCTTGGTTAAACTTTACTTTTTAAATAATGGAACAGCAATACTTTCACTTTCTTGGGGATTTCTTTTTTCAAACTCTCACGCTCAATATCTGTTCAATTAAATTCTCATTTTTAGAGTTTTGTACAATGGGCTTTTAAAGGAATCTCAGAGATTATCACTGCAAAGTTTTTACTGAAAATGAGTAACTTCTAAATTCTGGAAATCCATTATTTTATTCATTAACAAGGGGAATTTACCAAATGCAGAACATATATTGCAGAACTACCTGCCACAGTCTCCTGATTATTTTCAAACTATATGTTTTATACAAAGCAGATATTGCAAGGCATGAAAAAGAGATTATCTGGTTTCAAAATCTATCAGTTATTTTTTAAAGACAAATTGGGGTTTTTTTATATTTACCAGTATATGTTCATAAATTTTAGAATTGAATGGTCCAAGCAGGGAGGAACTAGAAAGAGATTAATTAATGGTAATTTTTCATTACCTTTTCCAAACCCAAACCTTTGCACCTGAATGAATCAATGAAGAAAGCAGCAAGAGGCACAGAGCGTATCTGTGTGGGAGGAAGGAAGGAATAGGGAGGATGAATTATTATGTTGTAAGAAGCATAAGGGGATGTAAGAGGAGGAAGGAAATTGAAGAGGCACACAGAATAAGAGAGGATACAAGGAACGGGACTATAGTGGCTGTACAGTTGTACTAAGGGAAGGGACGCTGGGCATGTAGCAGAAGGAGGTCAGGAAGGTGGAAGAAACAAAGGGAATTTGAAAGATGTGGGGAAAGGGCATAAGGATGTTGTAGCTTTGCATTGGTTTGTTTCATCCACCATGAAACATTTTTGTAGCTCTAAAATAATAACTTTTATGTAGTGGACCATAGAAGTTGAATTTATTTAAAAGAAAGAAAGAAAAAAAGGAAAGAAAGAAAGAAAGAAAGATAGACTTACCAGGAAAACTTCATATCTGTAAATAAACAGAAGGCCTCATGAAAATAAGTTTTTGTATCACCTGTGCAATTTCTTTTTTTTTTTATAAGCAGAAAACCCACTGAAGTCTAAAGAATAGTAATTGAAGGTAACATACATTCCAGACATATTGGAAACATCTCAAAATTATCCCATGCTCTCAAGCATTAGGAACCCACAAAATTCAAAGCTAAAGATCAACTCAAAATCCAATGTGAGGGCATGCAGATAACCATAACTCTGCCTAATACTGGCACAGTTAGGTGATGTATCTAATGATGCTTGTTAGTTCAGTCTAGTCTGAACAACAAACATTAAATGATTATATTATAGCCATAGTATTATTGCACGGAGCCATCATAAGGGAGAATTTAGCTCATGTGGGTACCTTTCCTTTGCTTCTGCTCAGTTTATTTACATAAATGAGAAATAGAAAACACTCAAAAGCCTGAATCAAAAAGAATAAGATAACCCCGGCTTTTGTATGAACTGTAATTAATCTGCAGCCTGTTACCACAAAACTTAATTTAGGGAAATTCCTAGTTAGAACCAAGAATGTTAAACGTTTGCTTGAATAAGAACAGTATGTGCAGTGGTGCTAGAAGTAGCAATATTTCTGATTCAAACCATGTACTGTAGAGTTGTTGATGTTACAGAACTTCTTCCCTTTTAAAATTAAGTGCTTTATGAGAGAATTAAGTTATTGACTGCTGATCACTTCCAGATACAGAGCAGTGGTCTATTGGTCCTTTCCAGAGTGTAACAGCAGTTCCACATGATGCATATTAATGAAATATCTCATTAATTCCCTAAATATCACTAAACTGGTCAAGTCATTATAAGTTTCCATCTCCTTCAAGAAAATTTAGCTGCTTCAGATTTTTCAGCTCTATGAAAACATCTGCGTAATATGGAATATGTTAAACCAGCAGCATCTACATTGTGAGATACCAAGATCTTAACCTTAGCTGGTTTTGTTATTGAACTCAACTCCAAATGGATTTTGAAGATTTATATCCAGATTCTTGTTTTGTGGAGAATTTGTGCGTGTCTGTTCTATACATGAAGGCTACTTTTTCTATCCCATAAAACCCAGAAAATGGGGATGTTTATGGTATGAGTTATCAAATAATGTTATTATGTTTTGCTGCATGCATGCTAAAAATTAGGACTTTTATGTCATAATGGTATTTAAGTATTAAGTTAAATGGCTAAGTAGCAAAACAGTCTTGTTATGGTCATGAAACAGTGATTTACTTTTTGCCTCAATCTTTGTGTAAGGTATCCTCAAAGTTTTTGTTTTTCACAAAGGGTAGCATTAACATAAAGTGATTCATACTCATAGGCATTTTTCAGAGGGAAAATAAAAATATATTAACATAATATTGTCTTTCAAGAGACAATCCTAATTTACTAGATACTAATTTCTCATCCGAAAGAATTACAGATATTTTAGAATATTTATAAATTTGCATAGGAAGATTCTACTGATTTTAGTAGATTCTAGCTTTACCACTGTCAGTTGTTTCTCTTCTTTCCATTTAATGGAACTGTACTGATACCAATCAGCCCCCAATTTACAGTTGCTTTCTGTCAATGCATTTTATATACTGCATCTCTTAAACATAACTTCCCAAATGTGGTGTTACATTTTTAAGGCCTGATAGTACATTTCTCACTGATTGAAGACTTATTTCAGCACTGGTATTAATGAAAACAGAATCTGTGCATGAAGAAAACTAAGTATTCACAAATGTAAGTCTATATTTCAATTAATATTTGTGAAACTAGGAAATACTGAGAAAGTCAAATTCTCTAAAATGTATTAGGCACATTATTTTTATTAATGTAATTTTTCACTCACAGCTACACAGTCAATACAAGCAAACTCAACTTTGCATTTCAAATGTGATTAGATACAAATACCATAAAAATACAAAACCTGCCTATAAGAAGAAATAAATAAAATCCTTAATGAAGTAAGTTAAAATATTCAAATAAAATTCTGGCCCCGTCATCATTTGACAGTAGTGTCCATAGCATGGTACTTGAAATACTGGACATGTTACTATCTTTGTTAAATGCAATAACATTTGAAAATGCTTGCTCTTCTAAAAACTGCTGTATGGCCTCAGAGCTTCAGAGTACTTCAGCAGCTTTAAATTTGCTTTGCTTTAAACTTCAAACTTGTGGATTGAAGTAAATGTATGTAAATACACTTGACAAATGCTTAGGAACATTCCTTAATGAGAGCATGCACTTTCAATTCTAATGCTGTGGAATGTAAGGGAGCAAGAACATTATCTAATATCTGCTTTTTTTCCCCCAACCTTTTCCTCCATATATGTGACTTTCATTTGTCTTCAAGATTTGTTAAAGAATCTAAAATTTAAAAAAAGGTGGTAAGAGAGGTAACCTTTGGGGTGGGGGGGGTGCATGTTGGTTACAAGGATGCAAATTAATGTAATTTATATTATATTCTGGAATTTTAATGTTTCTTCTGCATTTAAAGCAAGTTAACAAAAAAAACAATTTCTTTATTCCACGGTGAAATTTTTATGAATGTAGTTTCACCAGTTCATTACTTTGTTAGTTTCTTCCTCTATACTCAAAGAAGAGCAAGGCAAATGATAAATGATTTAGGGAACATCGTGAATTCTTGTCCCTTCTTAGGCTCTAAGAGCTTGTCTATAAACTTGGAGGTAGGAATTCACACAGCTACCAAGAAATAGTTACGTGTAGCCAGACAATAGTTCTGTGCTACAGGAAAATAGTTCCACGAAGACTAAATAAAGACCATTATAGAGGAGACATGAAAGTATGTAAAGTGTACAAACGAAGTCTTAGCAAAGTCAAGTTCTTTCAGGGATGAAATAATTGTTTAATTTAAAAAAAAAATCGTAAATGGAAAAAAGTATTTAAAAAAAAAAATCTGCCAAGAGAAATGGACCTTGTTGCTAGCAGTAGGAATGGTCAAGGCCAAAAGATAAATTAATTGTTAATGATCATCTATTAGACAAAGAAAATTATCCTACAATATTTGACTTGGTAATCCTAAACGTCCTTGTACTTACATGTCTTAGCATCTTCTGAATAACATAATCCAATAAGTGTAAATATTAGTGTTCATTTGAAACTGCACAACAGTGCAAAGTTAAGCAACAAAAGATCATGAAGAAAAAGTGAAAAATTATAAAATGAAAAATCATAACATAAATATTTTTTATAATTTTTCACCAAATAATGTTTGCAGGCTATCTGTCTGAACTGTTGCCTTTCTGTTAACCTGTATCATTTGTTGGATAAAATCTATTATCTAAAGATAGGTCAGCATTACATATAGCAGTTCAACAACATCCACTTCAAAATACTACTATCATCAGTATATCGAAGAAAAGTAAAACTATTCACTACTAGGACTACAATTCCCAGCATTATGAAAAATTCACTGGACATTTCAGTAGAGTGAGAAATGTGATGTACCTTTAAGTGAGATATATCCATGTATAAGGCTTTACAAATATATTCATCAAGCATTAGGGAATAGTTAGAAGAACACAGAAATACACAAACTTTCAGAATTCTGTCATCTTCCCTGGCAACCTCACTGAGGTCTTTAGAAGGGCATTTGTACTCCTGTAAAGGGGGCATTTTACTTTCCTATAAAATGCAGGAAAGCATTCAGATTTCTTGCTCTGAAAGCAAATGTCCTTGTGTCTTTCTCCTTTTATATACCTCTATTTAATACTTTTCCACAGACAGCTTCTAATGAACAGGATGTACCTAGGAGTCTGACTTCCTTTTGTGACATGACATCCATGGTGGAAAGCAGGAGCTCCAGACAATTAAATGGTTTGTCCAAGCTCATGCTAGATGTCGTTATCATCATCAGGATCAAGAGACAAGGCCTTCTAATCTGCCAGGACCATGGCTAGTCCAAAATATATATTTATGAAAGTTCTTTCTGGGGAGTACGTTAAAGGTCTAACCTCTATGCTCTAAAATAAAAAGCACCATCTCACAGTTTGAAGGCCATGTATCACACTGGAATGTGTTTTCTTTATCAGTGTGACATTTTCACATTGTATTTTGTAATGTAGTAATTACACAGCTTACCCCACAGTTCTTCTTGAAATTAATGCATATCTTATATTTAATAATAACATACATTTAATAATACTATTTCATTGTCATAAATATTAATAGCTACATAATGTATGCACATATAAAGACTGCAGTAATGAAGGTGTTTTAAATAAATAATACTGATTGAAATTCAAGTGCTAAGGCTCAGTGGATCCTGAAAGTAAAACTGACTGTACAAATAAAACTAAAATTGCCTTTGTTGATCTTCATTGTCTAAGAGGACAGCAATATGACATATGAACAAGGAGAGTGAACAGTGATGGAAAAGTTTGAACTTTTTTCTTTCAATAATCTTCAGCACTGACTTTCTATTAAGGAAGGTGAAGAAGTGCACTTGCCAATGCCATGTAACCTTACCTGTTCTTTATCCTCACCTGTGCCCTGGCCCCTTTTCTATGGCAGGGACAACCAGGGCTGCCAGACATGGCCCTAAAAGCTTGGGGTCCATCTGGAGGAGAGCTCTCTTGCCGGGGGAAGCAAGGAAATGGCCATTAGGCTGTTTTCCAGGCAAGCCCTGGGGAGGGTGGGCACTCTGAGCATACCAGTGAACAGCTGGAGGAACCCTGGCCAGCCGTACTGGAAAGGTGCCAGGCACTACTGGAGCTCATGAGCAGCTGAGCTCTCCCTGCTAGGACCTAGGCAGACACAAAGAGACAATTAAATTATGTGAAGACGTTAGAGCAGCCCAGGATAAAGAGGGCTCAAAATTGGCTTAAATTCATTTTACTCCCACTTGCTGCAAGTCGTGAATTGTATGTTCTGCACCTTAGAAATGACAAATTGAAAGTGTTTATGCAAGCAGTGTTTTCTTAACTCTTTAAAGTATGTGGCAAAAAGCTAGGTAATCTCAAATTGAAATATTCAGATATGAATTTCAAGAATCCCACAACTGTTGGAGTAAAGTTTGACACATGAGGGGGAAAGGGTTTGGCCATGAAATTTACAGGTTGAGAATATAAAAAGTAAAAGTTCAGAAGAGTTAGAATCAAAAAGTGTCTAGGTCTGTGGATTTTGATTTTGCTTGGACTTGCTCCGTTGCTTTGCATGTTGTATGTCAATATTAATGTAATTAAAAGGCCTCAATCTCTGTAGTCTGAGAGAGGGACAGTACCACTCAGTTCTTGCATTAAGTAAAATTACTTTTGGAATAATGTGATAAAGTATGTAAGCATTTCTTGCTTAGATGTGGCCATGTTTTAGTTTCTGTACTGATTAACTGAATAGTAGCAGTTCTTCAGTACTGAAGAGTTGAATAGTACTGTGACAAGCTTTTGGAAAACTGTTTCAGATTATTCCAGTGAAGTATATTTCTGAGTAATAGAAGGAAATATAAAAAGACTGACCATTTGTCTATTTAGACGAAGATGATAAAATACTAATACATATACATTAGTTACCAGGGCTTTTTCTGCAAAAGAAATTAATTCCTCACTATTCTATTAGCTTTTTATTTTTCAATCGAGCTATTAAAAAGGAAGAAGAAAAGAATCAGCCAACATAATTCTTTGGACTTCAGAAAGCTTTCTCCACAGGAGCAGCTGTTAAGGAAGCTCACTAGTCCCTGGAGGAGAGGGAAATCCTCATCGTGGGGTAAAAAATATCTAGATGACAAAGTCTAAAGTAAAAATATATAGTCATCCTCCTCTGTGGCTGAAAGATTACAGTGGGCTGCTCCATTGCTTCACGCTAGGATAGTTGTTAGTTAATAAATGTATTAATGAATTGGAAAGAAAATTAGGCAATGAGATGGGAACATCTGCAAATTGTACAATTAGCTAGGTTACTCAAGTCCAAAACACACTACGTGGGGAACTTCAAAAGGGAACCTCAGAACTGCAATGTCAGATAAAATTCAGCAGTGATGTATGAAAGCTAGCAGACATTGAAAGAAGTAATTTGAACTACTTATGATGTCTGTTGCATTCTAAATGAATTTAAATATACGAGGGTAAGAGATCAAGTCATTGTGGACAACTCAGTAAAAGCTATTATCTTTGTTAAGGTTTCAGCAGCCTTTCCCCTCTCCTTAAGAATCCTCCAAATAAAACAAACCCCTCACCAAAAAAGAAGAAGCAATGGCAACAAGATCCTATCTGTGTGATATTAGTCTACATACAGTGCAGATGATAGCATATAATGCAGTACCATCTTTTATTCTGACTGCTGTTGTAGAGAAGAAATGAACTAAAGGAGAGAAGAAAACAATCTATTTCCACATAAATATGTTGTGCCTCTTTCCAAAGTGCAACAGGAAGTGAAAATTCAGCAAAAGTGAAGAGATGTTAATTTTACGTATGTAAAAAGAATATATTTTCTTAATTAAGTAAGTATCTAAATGGCAGGCAGTGCAAGAAGGATCCAGACTTGTAGGTGCTTTCATTTGGGAGGGCAAATTAGATGTGTAAAACCAAACTGAAATCTAAGTGCTTGTAGGATCACCCATTACAGGGTGCTGAGTATCCCATACAAATTCTTCTTCTGATCCATAAATCCAGAGGGGGGAGGTATCAGTGAAGATATTAGTTGAGTTCTTCTGCTGTTCCCTCTATGGGGCAAGATTTACCCTGTCTGCACTGTTGTTGAAACAGCTGAGGCGTTTTGGTGGGTAGTTCTTGTTCCTTGCTTGTGTTTTAGTTATTACTTAGCACAGCTAAGGTTTACAGACTTACACCTGTAGTTAGGCAGACTGTTGCTCTTCTGCATCTGCTAGGCACATGCGACGTTTGTCTCCCTACAGTTTAAAGGTAAGGATAATAGTAAATCATATATGGTATAAACAAATGAACTACACGGTTGTGCAAGAAATGTACCAGTCTTAGCATGAACAGTCACAGCAGTGATCTTCACACAGTATACTTGCAAGTGGAATACGTGAGGAGAATAAGGAAAATGTAAAATGCGCATATTTTTTAGCATTGTGTAAGAAACTGTTTAAAACAGTTTTCATGCAGAAAACTGCATTATGCAGTTGCTCAAACCACTGTACTTTTCAAGGTGTTTGAAAAAGAATGGATTTGTGAAAATCCATAAAAAGGTGTTCATTGAGGTGGCCATGCTTCAGTGCCTTGATGGAACTTCTAGTGCATAGTTTTTTGTAGGGCAGGGAGGTAAGAGGTCTGACATCCTCTTATTAAATTAGTTTGAACTTGGTATAGGTGGAATATGCTCACATATATCTATTGTTCAGCATAAAGAAAAGGTCCAGATTTTGCCTAAACTTACACTGCTGCCTCATCTTTTGCCAGGCTGTTCTCCATCACAATTACAGTAATCTCAGAAAAAAACCCAAACCAAAGAAATTAATTGAAACCTTTTAATAGTTGCCCTTAACTCCAAGGCAAGTCCATGCATCATTCCATTCTTTGCCTTCTTTGCTTCTTTCTGGAAGTTGTATCTTGCCCTATGTCCTTTCATAAACTTGCAAACTTCCTCTAAATTCCTCTGAATTCCCTATTTTCAAGATGAAAAAATTTTCAGCCCCCTTTTGTCATTAAATAGTCATATTTTACAATATTTTCATATCCTTATAAAACCTTTATTCCCTGCGTGGAGAGGTTACAGAATTCTCACTGTGATGTTGCTATTGCTATCTTCTTTCAATCTGTATCGAGGCAGGTGAAACTTTATTTTCCCTTGAACTGCTGCCACACTCTGAGGTCTCTCCTCTCTATTGGTTCTTACCACTGGTTCTTTGACTTCCTTATTTTCATATGAAAGTGCGTAATAACTAGAGGTTAAAATGATCCATTATGTTTGTTGAGCCTGTGAAAGATTAGTCCATACTCATGTTTGGTGTAAGCTAATTTTGTTGAAGTTAGCCATTATCTTGAAATAATGCTTCATTGTGAAAAAGAATTCCTTGTTATGCACATAGAAATTCTTATTCTGATTTCCATCTCATTTTTCCTACGTATGAGTCTGTATGGAAAAACTATGCTTTTGCTGTGGGGATAAGGTCCAACAAATACTTGTAGGCTGTTGTTGTGCAAGTTCTTAAAGTACTTCTCTTGATAGTTCTCCAGTCTATGTTTGCAACTGTCTAATCACTCCTCTCATCTTTCTCTGAAATCCTTCCAGATAATCGAAGTGTTTCTGATAATGGGATGGCCAGAATGTGACGAACTAGTGAAAGTTCGTTTGACTGGTGCATCTCATTTTAGCCTAATTTCAGCTATGCCTCAGTAGCCATGGCAAAAAAGAAAATATTCTCTCACCCTTTTTTTGTCTGTAGATTATCTCAACGAACCAAATTTATAAAGAAAGTGTGTAGTGCAAGCTTTCTGCCCTGAAACCTTCTGAGTATGCTATGCCGTACTTTACTATTACATCAAAATGGAAGTGCAAGTGTTTGTAACATACGAATTCACCTCAGCATTGCCTTTTCCATGTATTTTCTGGATCCAGTCCATGTGTTGCAGGTTATTCCCTGAAAAATGTAAAATTAACTTAATTTTTATCCAAAATAAAGGCATTTAAAATACTTTTTATCCTTCTCTCCTGATCCCCTTACTTATTTTTTATGATCATTAACTAGTTTTACTGATCTCATACTTTTTTCTTTTCAGAAAAGAAGTTTCTCAAGATGTTGTTGAGCACATATTTAATAAAAGTACAAATAACCTTTATCTGTGGTTAGATACGTTCAAGTCATGTTTGTATACTGAAACATGAGGTGGAATTGTGACATTCAGGACCCCATCAATTAATTTACTTTGTGTTAGTTCCTGATCAATGATCCCCATTTAGCCTGTAAAGTGCATACTGGTATTGTTCACCAAGCTGGCACTGATACCTATCACTCTGCTTTTCCCACTGATCTCCTTTCAGAGCTGCTAAGTGCATGGTGGTCATTTATACTGTAGTTGGAAAAAATTCACTCCAGTGCAGTCTGCATATGTACACACTTAAATTCAGAAAACAAGTTTTGTATGGCAGTGAAAGACTGTTCAAAAAGTTGAATTTCATCATATATGGTCTGCATATGCTCACTTAAAAAACTACTAGTTACAGTCACTTAAAATATTACCAATTTCACCCTACTTGATTAATCTTCTGTAAAATAGTCGATAATGTTTTTATTTCTAAAAGTCCTGTCTTCAGATTAGACAATGAGTCAGTTAACCTTTGCCTGTTAAGAGCAGAATCCAACCTGGAGGAACTTAGAGTGAGAGGATTACAGGACAGACATTCATAAGCGTTAATAATCATACCAAGACTCTAGATGAATGAATGTGGAGTGCCACTTGATACTTTATTGTCTTTCCTTGTTTTTTTTTTGCCCCCCCCCCCAAATGGATGTTGGTTTTAAAGGAATGCAAAATTCCGTATTTTTCTTTTTCAAAAAATCATAGAAAAATGGTAAGAAATGAGATTAATAATGAACAGAATATTTTTAGCACTCAGTTACCCCATTCATTATCTGGGAATATATGAGTATGAATACTAAGACAGCTCGAGAAGTAGTTTTCCCTGGGAATAAGGGGAAACTGTGTGTTCCTGTAATGTAACTTGCTGCACATTTATTGAGGAGTGAATACCTGGTATTTAAAATTGAAAGCTGCTGCTATGAGGTCACTAGCTAAAGTAGTGACAGGAGTGCAGAAGACAATTTTAAACAATTGAAATCTGTAAGAATTGATGAAGAGGTAAAAGTTATAAACCTGTCCTCATGTATTGTTTGCCTCACGCTTTCTGATACTCCTCACTGAATAATGAAAATGCTTGTTGACTGATTTGCTGAATTTTAAGAATGAAGCAAGTGTAATGGCACTGTTTGGCAGGCTGAAAAAATACTGCGCTTCAACATGCTTTTGAACAATTAGTTCTAATATCATCAAGGCTTAATAGCGCCACTTTTCTATGGAAAAGGGTCACATGTTGCTTCTCTTGCAGGCGACTTTAGCAAAGAAGTCTGCCACTCCTGCATTGCATTGAAAAACTCTATAAAACTGGGGACTTACACATTTGGCTAGATCAGAGTTTGTTTGCAACCCAGAAAGGCCTTACTAAAATCCACAGAAAGTTTTGGTAACTCGTTTTTCAAATAACTATGCTTATAGTGTCTGTACCTTGTATAGAGGGATAATGTTTCTGTCTAATAAAGGAAAAAACTATAAGAATCTCTCAGTTGCTGGTTTATGGCTTTACGAAGAACTTTAATGCTCCACTAGTGTAATATAGTGGTATATTTGCTTAGCTTCCTATATATTTTATTAGTGGTTATAATTCTTCCTTAAAATAGTCAGTTATGTATTTTATGATATGTAGAGCATAATAGCTTTTAACTATGTTTTATCAGACTCACCTAGAGAAAGTATCATCAAACTGGCTTTCTAAACTTCCCAGATGTAGTTGAAATACCTGATTTCATCATTAGGAGTTGTATTATAATTTTTCCCTCTTTGCAAAGCTCCCAGGATGGATCCCAAAGGACCCCAGGATGGAGAGAGAAAACAAAAGTAATTATTAAAAACCACGTTACTATTGGCTAGCTGTTATTGTTGTTCGGTTTTGTTGGCTTTGCTTCTTTGTCTTTTGGGGGACCTGCACTCAGCAAACTTCAGGGCCTGACTGTACGAAGTAGTTCACGTCTTGGTTACAAGAGGTTCTTTGCAGCAGAGAACTTATGTTCAAAGACAGTGCGGCTACCACTGCTCATGTTGAACATAGTGTGGAATTTGACCTTTATGAAACAATTGCAAAGAGGCTTTGAAATCATTGTAATAATATCCATGGAAAACAGAGAGGAGCTGGGAAACAGGGAAGTTTCAGTGAGTATAGAAGAACAGCATGTTACACCATTACCTGTTCTATGTGCCCTCTGTCCTCCTTCAGTTCCGGAAAACATGTTACTACAATTCTGTGCTATTTCCTTTTTCCCACCTGGCAACTCTCTTAGTAAATATCCAAACCAGTTTTCTTTCCTTATACCCACCTTACAGTCTTTTGTTAGGGGGATCATCTGTGCTTATCTAATTCAAAGGAAGACCTTTGGCATCCATTTATATGCAGTGTTGAAGACAGGATGTTGAGCAAAGAGGGCCTTGGATCTAATCCATTATGGCCATTTTCATGCTACATAATGGACTATTGCTGTTTATCCTACAGGCATCTCTCCTACCAGCATGGAAGCATATTTTTTAAAGTGTAGTGCAGTTTTCACTTCTTCATGGAGAAAACAGGTGTATTAAGAAGGATTTATTTAATTTCCTTTTGTTGCCATCCTAGGCTGCAGTTTTGGACCTGGGGGAGGCAAGGCCAAGGCTCATACAGCAGGATCTCACAGAGGAAAGTGTGCCTTTTGGGGTGCCATTGCAACCTAATAATCAAAGATGAAGAAAAGATGCCTTTCTTCTCTGATACCTGCAACTTCTCAGGTCCACACTCAAGGCCGTATCTTCTCGAGGATGTGCAAATGAAGTACTTTAAGCTAACATGTCAAATTTACTTTATTAAAAAGGAAGTTATGTTTTGGGGGCTATTTCAAAGGTAAATTAGTGAGGACTTGGGAAAGGTTTTTTCTTTATGTGCAGTAATTCTTTAAGCTGCCTGGTTGCACACGTTGCTGGTCTCTTTCAGCCAGCTGGTGGGTTCCCAGGCAGAGTCTGTCGCGTGCACGCATCATGTGGATTTCCGATGCGCTTGCAAATACCGTGATCCCTAGAGAGGCATGGTCTTTTTGGGGCTTAAATGCTCAGTCATTGTGTTGAGATGTTCTGCTTAGAAATTCAGGGCACAACTTAGACCTAGCTGTGGATCGTGCCATTCCACCTTTTTTTTTTTTTTTCATAAGTAATGGATGTGATATGTTTCACAATTATATGTTTCGTCTTATGTTGTTGCTCTCAGATTGCACATGTGAGAACACAGCATCTCGAAAATGATTTACAAACATGAATACGGTGTCTGATGGCACTTTATTTGTGAAGGAAAAGGCATATGTTTGCCTTGTGGTGTGTGCCTGTAGATCAAAATCCAATGAAAAGTGTACTGACTACATCAGTGATAAGCATGTTACTTACCAAAAAAAAAAAAAAAAGCTGAATGCTATATGGAGATAACACACAATTTATTGATTCTCTCTGCATAGTTTATGGCTATAATGGATTTTATGAAAACCCTAAGCCAGCCTATTTTATCTTTGTAAATAATTGACTGAGAACATTGTTCTAAATGGGATAAGTGGAATGAGATACTTGCAAAGGGAAGACTGTACAAGTAATTATACATATATGGTACATTTAAGCCCTTTTTGGCAAAGTTCAAATAAACTTCTTCATAGTATCTGAAAATCAGAGATGTAATTTTGGTTTTAAATCTGTTGTCACAATTATGCTTAGCTCTGCAGTAATTTGCATTTCAAGTGTACTGGAATCTCTGAGTACCTCCTTTGTGTGTTGTATAATTAGTGTTAATACCTGATTTCACAGTTATTTATAGCCTTGATGTATTACTTGACTGTTGCTAATATCTCATTTACTATTCTGACCACCTTGAACAGCTTTCTACATGATACTTCCTGGAGTGTCTAGTCTTTTATCCTCTGGCTGTATCTTCTAATTTCTCTCTGGCTGTAATACAGTCTCATATCTTTGCTTCAGACAGTATTTTTAATTTTGTATTGCAGGGTTCAACATGGATGTCAGGGAGTGTAGTAAGGCTAGTGCACACACAGAAGGCGGGGACACTTAGTGTCCTAAAGAAGTGACTTTGAGAGGCCACGATTCACACAGCTCCTGGTTCCAACTAGGTATAGGGCCATTTATATTCTGCCTAAGTTCAGGTTGCCACTGAAAAGAGAACTCCATCCTCTTGCCAGTGATACTCATTTCCACCTGTCCTTTTGTGCTGGCACTTAGTTTATGTGGCTGTTTAATGAGCCAGATTGAGGATTGATCCAGCTGCAAACTAATCTTGTATTTCTTCTGGTTTGCTTTTTGGTTGAGTTCCCTAATCTGCTTTACAATGCAGCTGTAAGATGCAAGTGTCAGCATAAACAAGGTAGAGGAGCAAATGACTGAGGGCAGGAGGGAGGGCAGAAAGGACCACCTCTTTTGGCAGATGTCCTGATTTACACTACGGGTTGAAGGTCCTGGGTTGCACACTCAATGAGAACTGGCAAAAGGGAATTGCTGCCTTGCAGCAAGAGTCTGCCAAAAAGGTGATTGGCAACATCACTCATCTTTAAATGGCAGCAGATTCTGGCTCCCTGTTCAGTTTCTATTGACAAGCTCTGCCTTTAATACAGGAGATGTATGAGAAATCTGGCACCCCAGCCTTAGAAAGTTGTTCATCCCTGCTGCGGAGCACCCAGTGGTACAGGTTACACAAAGAACTCTCTGCAATGTAAACTGGCATAACTAAATGCCTTTTAGAAGATAAGCATAATTACCCAAACCCCTAGGTAGAAGCACCCATAACATTTGCCAAACAAAAATTCAGATAATTGGAAGATCTGGCTTAGCACATTCTGAAATTGGCATGTCAGATCTAAAAAATCTCTGATTCAGTCTTTCTAGCTCGGTGAGTTGGATTTCCAGTTAGGAGATTCATTCAGCAGGGCTTAGGTTTTAAACCGGATATATAAAAAACACCAAAGCCTTTGCCTCAGGGTCTGCCGTGGGAGCTACATTCCTGGATAAATCAGAATACCATCTGTACTGCCAACTGTGATGTGAGTGAATTAAGCGAGGTTTTCTAAGCAACCAAAGGCACCTAACAAAAATAGGTAATACCTCTCTCCAGGCTACTTTACTTTTCCTAGACTGTCCCAGGCCTCTGAAGGGTGTATTTCAGATTGTGACTCAAAGTTACCCAGATCTAACTTACCTGAAACCCTGGGCAGGCAGATAATGTTACATAATGGGCCATAGGTGATGTCTGAATTGCATAATAAATCCTAATCTGTTTATTAAAAATGGAGGCAAATCGTTTTGACAAGACAGAGTCTGAACTAGAGAGGGCTCTTGGTAGTGAAGTGAAAGAACTGTGGTGACTCAATGGTAAATTAAGTTTATACTGTTTAATTGATGATTTTGGCAAAGTCAATCACGGGAGGCACTGCAGAAGCTCAGTCACTGGGCAGTGGCAGCTTATGTTCTGTCAAAATTCACTCCCTTTTGTGATACTTACATTAATTATCAGGCAAAAACTCAACCATACTTAAGGGCAAATACACATCAGGAACTGAAGGGAGCAAGCTTTCCAAAACCATTGTAATTAAGTTACTTTTAATTTTAGAATGTTTACATAAATCTATACATGTTAATGGACAGAAATGCATGTCTAAATACCCTGAAGTTTGCCCCAGAGTGATGTAGTAATTACCTGGTTATGAGTTGTGCATGTTAATTTTTGCAGATGATTTATCTGGTTTATCTGGCTTTTAAAGACATGCTATTTTCCTTCTTTTTTATTTTTACTTTTTTAATGCTCCTATTTTCACAACAGAGCACAGATAGCATATTTAACAGTGCATTCCTATAATTATGAGTGAACAGGGAAGTGCAGGCAAGAGTAGACAACAAGAAGCAAAAGCTGAAGGTGAGGTAGCTACTCAGTTAATCTGCGAGGAGGAGATAAGGAGCAATAACACGAAGCCAGCACAGAGATGTGGCCAGAGTGGCAAGCAGAAAGGATACTTTTATCAGCATTGTTTCAAACCAGCTATAATAGTAAGTATTAAAAAAGGAATAGAAGCAATTACAGTAGCAAACCCTAATTGAATTTTGAAATACCTTTTAATAATGTGCAGTAAAGGAACTACATCTTTATCTAAGCAACTGGGGCATGTTCTGGATGTGTCCTGCTTACCTGCTTGAAGAGAAACACACATCTAATGACAAATTTTGGTTTATTTTCTAATCGAGAGCACATGCTTATGAAATTGCAATAAGACCTAGCATAGGGACTTTCTATGTTGTAAGTATTTTTGTTAGCGGGGCCTGGGCTAAGCATGAAACCCATCCATTGCAAATGTATTTGAGCATCTGTTTTGTCTGAAAAGTAATCAAAGATACAGATTATATGAGTCTTCAATATTCATTGTTATTTACCTCTGAAAGATTCAGCTGGTTTGCTCTGTGATTGCTTTTCTAAAGGAAATGATGCATTGTAATCAATTTACTGTGTGCAGTTTTAAATGTCAGGGACATTTTTGTTACTTAACTAGCCGACTCATGCAGTAAGGTATGATGCAGACTTTTTGATGTAAGGCTATTCTAAAGATTAACTTCTAAGAGATTTCATGTTCAGCATCTCTAAGTACAGTATATGCTTTCTTATTGTTTGCTTTTTTTTTAATTTAAGTCGAGCGGCATATCAGGCAACAGCTAAGACGCATTAATTGAGGTATATTTTTGATACTTTATTTCATTCCATTGCTATTTTTGTGGTGATTCTTTTAAATGTGATAAGTACACAAACTATTGACTGTGATCACTTTTGAGTATTAACACTGTTTGAAAGTTCTTGGGAAATAGTAAATGTTTCTTTATTATCAAAATACATATTTGAGTGTATAATTCAATTAAAATGTCATAATCATAAAATGTTCAAAGAAGCAGACTGCTCTATGTGCTAATTTGAAAGGAAGAGCTTTTTAAATGGAACTCCATGTAGCTTTTGTAGATACTTAGGCCTCTCTTCACTGTTGGTTGAGTTTATTTAAAGAGCTTTTCTAGTCACCTTTGAACCCAAATGATTTCTCCAGATGTACAGAAGTGAACAATGTAAAAATCTTGCTGCTTCAGCAGAACAGGATCCAGCTGGCAGGGAACTGGATCTGCAAGTCATTGGTTACAGCTGTGTTTCAATTTATGTGATGGTTGAAAAAATAAATTACTGGATTAAATGGCTAGAAAGAGGACTCTTTGTTTAGCCCTTGTGTGGGGACTGAAAGTGTTTATGGTGCTGTTTTCTACAGAGCCTTTGCAAAGTAAGCCGGACAAATAGACTTATTCAAAACTTCTCTGAAATGTTGCACATTCAGCTTTATTTCTTTACAGAAGAAACTCTATGGTTTTGTGTAACGCTGTCAGCCAGCAACCGTTTTTAAGGTCTCTTGGCCTTTGAGAGTGGCGGTAGCATTTTAGCGATGTCTTTTAGGCATTGCAGTTTGTCACTGGAAGGCAGTTTCCTTTAGTTGAAGGTTTTAAAATGCATTTCTTGGCATGCACACAAATACATGTAGGGCCTCTGTCAAACTCATAACTTTTTAATAGGTTTAATATTTCAGCTTTGTATACCACTTACCTTTTGCTCTACATAATAATGCTGATGTAATTGTAAATTGGGTGCACAATAATTTACAGAGCAGGCACAATGAAATCAGAAACTAATGCCAAGTGTTAGGATTATCGTATATCTTATTTTAATGTTCTAACGACAGTGATTATGTCTTATTACCTGATATCCTGATTCTGCAAAGATTTTCATGCTTAATTTTACTGAACAATTCCACTGTCTTTGCTAGGGCTGCATGGTGCATAGAGCTCATCACAGCTTTGTTAGCTATTTTGCTAAAAAATGTGTTAATTTTTTTAAAATTCTGTATAAGATTATGGTCCTGTGAAATCCCATGAGCTACCTTTTCTACTAAAGGTAGCTTGGGTTGAAGGAGTTGAGATGTAACTTCTTGCAGTGAAGTCCCGACTCCACTGAAGTCACTGGGAATTTTGCCACTGACTTCTCTTAGGCTATAATTTCACCTTTAGAACCAGATTTTAATGCTTTTACTTATAACAAATATCACAAGACCCACAAGTGATTTCTCTTAAGCAGTGCAACTACTTCTGAAGTGGTAGGCTGCCAAATGTGAACAAAAGATTTGATATTAGCCCAACAGTAGTTTTAAAGGCTTCTTGCAGATGCTACAGAAAGAGAAATAATAGCATATAAATTTCAGTCACAACAGACAGTGAGCATATAGTGCATTTTTTAAAGCTTTAGCTGGCTTTCAGCATAATAGTTTGCAAAGCCAGGAGCTTTTCAGCACTTATATATGTTTATTCAGCAATATTTCCTAGCAATTATTTTAGGCTGACCATTTAGTTTCATTTTACAGTCATAAAGCAGTCAGTAGCTGTAGCCGGTTATCAGTTACATTCTATTCATTAAACCATTTCTAAAACAGTGTATAAACATGGAAAATTATGGTTGTGATTAGATCATAATTGTTGTCCTATCAAGATCTAATTGCTTTTCTAAAAACAGTGTGCAGAAATCATTTTCAAAGGATCGCCTTTATAAAATCCTACAAAATGCTGACCAAGGAGAGCTAAATGCCAGGACAGGAGTTCTTTTCCAAGGCAAAAATGAAATCAAACAAGTTGGCCAAGTTCCATCATAAGCCACCCTCAGAAATACCAAAGAGAGGCTTAAAATATTTTAAATAGAATATTTCCCCTCCCCCTTTTTTTATTGTTGTCCCTGAGCAGCATTATTACATTAAGAGCCATGCGACAGAAAGTCATGGTGATGCAGAATAAATAACCATAATGTATCAAAAGCAGACAAAGGTGTGATTGATCTGTCTGGAATTGGCAGACTGTTTCGCTGTGTCAGGCTGTTTCTTTGATCAATGAAGGTATAGCCTCTGACCCTTAAAAAAAATCAATGAGATTGATTGAAAGGAGAGAGAGTACTATGAGAATGCAGGGTAGCTTTAACCTTCACAGTCTAGAAAATTTAAAATATTCTGGTTTTGCAGGCATTGAACCTGCTATTTTGTATTTTCTTATTAAAATGCTTTGCTTTTCCCCAGCCTACTTTTGAGACCTCTTAGAACAAGGCTGTAGAAATGGTGTGTCCAAATGTTTCTCACAAATGCTTCTCTTCAAATCACATTGTTAAGAAAATAGGAGGGGGGTTTTCTATAGCAGAATTCCGTACATTCTGGTACTGTTTGCAATATGTACAGAATGCCTTTAATTTCCTTTTATAAACTCTGATTCTTATTTGACATATACATATCTAAGAATCGGTGCTCAGAGGCACTATCCACCTGAATAAAGTTACTTGAATTGCCCTATTTGCAGGATTAGGCCCACTGATGATTGCAACAATAGTGTGAAACCAGCATGGAGGGGTACCTTCTGGGAATAAACAACATATTCTGGCAATCTTGTTCCATGTAATCTTGCGTTTTTATCCATTTTATATATATCTCTGTATACATGTATACCTAATTAGTAGGGAAAGAGTAAAAATGTCATACTGGAAAATTTATGAAGCTCGATTTTTAAAATAGTGCTTGGCACTTTTCATCTTTCTTACTGAACAGACTGCAAATGCAAAGTTGACTGTTTAGTCAAAAACAGTTTTATGAACAGTTGGAGTTTCATTTTAGTATCAGGCCCTTTCTTCACATTGTGCTGATGCTGTATTAAGCAGTAACACAATGCAATTAGTGAAGTAGGTATAAAAAGTGTTCCTAAATAAAAAAGTTAGTTCATTCATTATTTCATGCTTTTGAAGCTCAAGAAAACATAGGTCAAAAAAGAATAAATATCATAGTGGTTAGTTTTCACAAATAATTACTTTTTAAATTCAAAATGTCAGTGAAATCAAGGTCTATTGAATAGTATTCATATACTTTCAAAGTAGTTCAGACTGCAATAATTTCTGCTGTCATATGTCTGTGTTTTAATAAAGGGCAGGTAAATTCACAAGTCAGCAAGGAGATGGTATAATAGCATTTCTCGAATAAGACGGAGCTTGCATAGGGAGAGAAGGATATTGCTGTTTCTCTGTGTTTTTATTTCTGTGATTTCCTTTCTGTAATAGATTGTGTAGGCTATGTATATTCTTTAATACTTCATGAGATCAGGAGGGAATTTCAGCTAAGTTACAAAAGGCACTGTGACTAAGAAATAAGGCAAAGTCTGGGTGTGGCATTTCTAAACAAGAAATTAAGATAGATTTTTGTGATAGATCTGGGACTAGATAGCTATGGGATTTTTCTGAAGTCTTTATCCCCTTACTGTTCATCAGTGAGGTGAAAAGGTATCATAAACAATCGTACAAAACCATGGCATATGCTTAGGCACAGGTCACTCTAACAGTCTCATTCTTCTGCGTCATTTAAATGCTACATTAAAGGAAGCTAAACAGTTTATTTTAATGGATATCCCTTTCATGTGCACTGTGATGAAGAAACTTTTGGTCCTAGAAAAAGAAGAGGGATGAGGGCATTACCTCCCAGTTGGAGCACACCGAGAATATGAAGATGAGAACTGCAAAATCAGAATAACCTTTGATATTAGTGCATTTCTCTCTTCGTGTTAGACACATTCTGATTTTGCTTCAATAGTATCTAATTCCTGTCATTGCATTCTCTTAAACATTATTTGTTATTCCAGAGACTCCTTATCGTTCACACGAAGTTTGTATTAATATTTCACATCACCTTACTCCTGCTGTCTAAGAAACAAAAGGCTCATCCCGTCTTTGAATGGGTTTTGATATCCATGTCCAGCCTCACCTCTCCTCCCTCTCTGTCCATAAGTAATAATCCAGGAAACGCCTTTTTTTCTTTTTTTTTTCTTTTTGGGTGGTTTCAGCAATGGCTGCTACTCTCATTCTCCTTCATGTACTCAAACTGCATCTTTCCAGTGCGGATGTGAATGCTGTCCCCTTGTGGATGATGCTTACAGTGTGAACTGCTGCCTGCAAAACTGAGCAGGACCCTTCAGCCGGTTTAAGGTGGTGTCTGGTGCACTGCATTCATTTACCATTGCTAAAGGACAGAATTAAGGTTCTTTTTGTATCTCATCCCGCTGTCAGCTAAATCTGTCCCAGAAAAGGTGCAAAGCTGAGGTCATTTTTTTCCATCTGGGAGGGGTCAGTTGCTGCAACAAAGTCATTCCTAGCTGAGGTATAAGCCTGTTAAAGAGCACCTGTGTTAGTAGCTGAATCATTTTCTAAACTAATTTTTTACATTTCTACCAGTGAAAACAGCTGGGTCATTAAATCCAGCAATCGATCTCCAATTATAACTTGTGCTGGATAGCACGGAGCCCAGCCCTGGCCCTGGCAGGTGCCCTCCCCGCAGACAGACCCCCAGACTCAGCCTCGGCCTCTGCCATGAAACACCTATTTGCTGCCCTGTCCCATACCCACTCCTAGCACCTCCAGGAGTGCAAATTCCTCCCCAAAATATCACTGCCATGGCACGGGGGCTAATTCTGCTATTTGGTATTCACAGCGCTGCATGGAATAAGGCTGCGCATTCTGTCTCTCCAGCTGAAAAGCAGATCTATGGTTAAAAAAGGTGTGGTTCTGCTTGGAAACAGAGGCAGTGTGTACAGACAGTGATGTAACTGTAAATGTAATGGGGTTTTCTTTCACTATTATTATTTGAGTCTATCAGCAGAATAAATCAAATTTAAGAGACAAAAATTCTGGATACCTGCTACCTGGATTCTTTCTTTCCTCCTGAGAAACTGAGAGAAGGATATGAGACAATTGCTTGAGCGTTTTTATGATTTTTTTCAGTCTGCACAGGAATAAAAAGTTAAATGGATGACATTTAATCTTCATACAGCAAATAATAATTATAGGCAAGATTTTAAAGTGGTTCTGCTCATATTCAAACCCAATGGTTCTTTTCTCCTTCCCTTGCATTAGGATTTACTGTACCATGGATGCAAAATGTAAATGATTGAGCAATTCTGTGAAATTCAGACATGCATACAAAAATGTCTTTCCACCTTTTTCACACTTACCCTCAAACTGAAAATGGATTTTCCTAGTGGTTGATTAACCAGAAATGAGTTGTTCCTAACTAGGCTGAAGGGAGAAGAGTTCTGTAATATTGGATTAGTGAATGGAGTGAACAGCTTCAGTTTAATTCAACTAGTCTTCTATTTTTAATCTCCAAGGAAACAGCTGAGTTGAATGTTAATTAAACAGCAGTCTTTGATCCACCCAGCCACTCCCAGAGGCATAATAATAATATATATGAGCACACACGCAGCAAATATATAATAGGTACATTTAAAGGAGTGCATCTAACCTTGCCATATTCACATTTAAAACTTTTATGCTGACCCATTCTTATATTATTTAAATAGGGAAAGGGGAAAAGAGGGGAAAATGCCAAGTTAAACTTTGATGATCTGAAAGGTAGGGCAGCAGAGCAAGTGTAAGTTCCTATTTTGAGGATGTATAAGGGTTAATGATTAGAAGAGTGGAATCAGGAAAGACCTTAAGCCCAGATCTATGACAGTGGTAATTGAGCTGATTGATTACGACATCTCGTTTCAGACGACTATTGATTTAATCTAGTCTGCAGTCCCATTGGCCCCAGAGGTGCTCCCGAGTGAGGCTCAGCACTTGAACCTGGGTACACTTCCCTACTCATCGTCTGGATATAAATTTCCAGAATCTGCAGCCATTTATAATTTTCACTCATCTTCATGCTTTTATTCAAAAGCTTCTAATTTCGGCAGGCTAATGTTTTTAACCACTGAGGGGGCAGATGCAGGGAAAATGAAATGGCACAGACTGAAAAGGGTGGGGTTTTTTTTTTAAAAAAAAAAAAAAGCAAGGCAGAGAGCTGGGGCTATGTGGCTAGTATTTGCATCTGTTGTTTCTGATTCGCAGAGCTAGCAAAGGCTGCTTTTGGAGGCAGTCCACAAAGCTGGGCTATCAGTAGGCAGTTTGCTGTACGCGCACGTTCAATTATTAAAATAGTAGACTTTTTTTTCTGTCTGATAGCCATAGCGAGGTCATGACATTAATTTATCCAGAGTATTGTGGGTAACTATACAGAAAAAAAAAGCATAAAGGGCACAGATGCTGGAGCAGCAAAAAATGGATGGGTCTGAGCAAAAGGAGATTAAGAGTCGATGACCAATCTAATGTACGTATAGCAGTAAGAAGCCGGCATCCGTCACAGACTATTGATGGCAATAAGTATTTTAAGCCACGCTGTGCATGTGTTATTTTTTTTTTTTTTTATACCTCAGTAAATGCTAAGCTGAATGCTGTAATCCTGTATATTTTCAGTTTCCCAAATCTGATTTTGGTCTTGTTTTTGTTGTCTCATGCTTGGCGTTCTCCACTCGCTTTCTGTCTCTGTCTGTGGGTGTGTGTCTGTCTCCGTCTCTCCCTTTCTCCAAGATTACAAACTTAACTGTTTCCTAATTATCTACTTTCCTCCGTCCTTCTCCCAAGAAATTAATTACCATCACGACAACCTGTCATAAGCGCATACTAATGGAGCTTAGGGTGTGTACCCCGGCATTTTGGCTTCCTTTCCTTACTTTGGGGCTGCGTGGTGTTTTCTTTTGGACCTTTCCTGCAAGTGGATGCCCTTCACATTTGCTGCTGCCGTAAGGTTGCCAAATGGCTACCTGACCCAGGACTGCGGTGTAGCACTGCATCCTGGGACCTGCCTGCCCGGCTACGCTGAGAGTTTCTACGGCACCAGGCAGCTTTGAGAATTGGCTGGCGAATTGCGTATCACCTGTCCCCCCCTCTGGTAAATAATTTTTATACTGCGAATCACAGTGGTGTGGTATTGTCTGGAAAAATAAGTCCCAAATACTGTTGGCGTAAAAAGGGAAAAGCCGAAAGATTGTCAACACCGTAAGTCATTAAAGTCCCTTGCCTTAAGAACAAAGGAACAAGGTAAAAATGCACACAATAATTATGCTCGGTGGATTTTCATAGCCTGTCAGACAACTTGTGCCTGTGTTTCAGTTAACAGCCTTTGTGCTTTGTTTTGTGTTGTGTATTTTATATACGCATCTTGAGTTTCTGTGTGTGTGTGTGCGCGCGTTCGATGTACGTGTATGTGCGCAGACTGCTCTACCAACACGGAGCAAATACCATACAGATAAATACACAAGTGTAGCTCAAACAGGCATTTTCAGTACTTGGTGTGGTGGTGCGGGTGTATTGCCATTGTTCTCTCGCAGTGCTCCCTCTGATGCAACCAGCTTCTATCTTTTATTTTATTTTAATTAACAAGCCTAAAATAAAAAAATAAAAAAAAAAAGAGAAAAAAATTACTTAGTCCAGTTAAATACTGATTGAAGTCCAGAAACTCACAATTTCAGCATAGTGAATGGCGATTCAGACCCTGGCAGTGTTTTGGCTATGAGACAATTCCTACTTATAAAGAGCACAATGAGTGTGTGTGGGGGGAAAGATAGCATTAATTTTGAGGAAGATTAATATTAGTCTTTTTAATGTGCATTATTTTCTGAAGAAATGAATCCTTGTAGTTTTTGAGAGCTAGTGTGTCCTTCCCACTGGTATTTATTCGAGCAAAAGGAAAAAATGAAGAAGGCGTAGAATAAACTCCTAAGACTGTTCAAGAATTACTGGCATTATTTCTCTCTACATCACGTGTGAGCCTGGGTTGCCTGCTATTCCTGAGGCAGAGGATCGAGGATGAAAGTCTGTGTGTCAGAGCCTGTTTTCACAACTGCATTTGGAGATCTGTCTTATTGATTAGGAAAAAAAGGGGGTGGGAATAGGAGTGTGAGGTGAGGGGAGGACCGACTGACTACTGGCTTATTGCAGCTCAAGACATTTTCTTCCGGAAAGATGTCAAACAACTGAGACACAGCAACAGAGGAAGTAGAAAGGTGGAAAAATAAGAAGAGAGACCCTTTGGAAGAAATGAAGGCATTTCTTATGAGAGCCTTGAGGCTTTTTTTTCTTCTAACATCTGACCCACAAGGGCTAGAGTGACAGCGTCATGCAAATGCTGCAGTCCAGCAGGTCTGAGAGAGGGTGGATGCTAGAGAGTGAGTTAATGTTAATGATGAGTGCAGTGAAAATACCAGCCGATACCACCCCCTCCACACACAACTGCTCTGAGTCAGCATCCGCTGCTTTGCCTTGCCTTTTTGTGCGTGTGTGTGTGTATGTGCGCGCGCATGTGTATGTGTGTGTGTGTGTGCGTGTGTGTGCTAGTGACTGTGTGTGTGCATGGAAGGTAAAGCCAGTCAGTCAGTGAGAAGCAAAGGTACGTTTGAGAGCAACTAAAATCTGACTGATTTCCATCTTCAGAGCATCAGATGTATTCCCTAAAGAGGATGGGTCTATGCGATGGGGGTGGTATAATTATGTTAATGTCATATTTATAGAGGGGAGAGATTTTTCATTCTAATTATTGATTTGAAAGCTGTGGTCAAAATTGTTTGTTAAATCATGATCAGCTTTAAAAAAAGAAATTGAATGAAATCTAGGGACTGCTATACATATATATCTCATATATATATTTTGTTTCGTTTAACTATTTTGTGTCTGAGGCATAACTGATTGAATCGTGCACAGTGACAAAGAAATGGCTCTTATATAATGTTGCATTATATCATCAGCTGAAATAATATTTTAAATAATCCAAAATGTTCTGAAATCTGAAGTATCATTCTGGAGGGGAGGGTGAAGGGCAGGGGTGGGGGTGAGGGGCACTGGCAAATCTTTTCTTCAGCAGAGCTCTCTATACAGCTTTCTTGTAAATGGATGATTCACCTGTTCGACCAGCAGAGATTCTAATTCTTCCCCCCCTCTTCTCTTTTTTTCCTTTTTAAAGCTGAACGGCTTCCAGAAGAGCACTGAGTTTTCTATGCCAGATTCTGCTCCAGTGGCTAGGACCTTTATGGCTGCTGTTTCTTTTGCTCTGGGCTCTGATGGAGGAAAAAAAAAAAAAAGCCACTGTGGATCCTGTCCCTAAAGTAGAAATTTTCTTTTTCATTCTGCAAACAAGGCTAAAGATCGGAGGAGAATGAATGCGAAAGTAATTCGGGATTGTGGTCGTGCCATTAAAAGTGTTCGGCTTCAGAATGAAATTATTCGGGAAACCCGAGCATTTCTTCTTACTGTATCGACAGTATTTGAAAGTTATGTGTGCTTTGAGTAATCTGGTTCAAGTGACAACAGTCTCTGCATGTCAATGTTTTCTACAGCTTATGGAGCGAAAGCTAGTTTTGCCATTGGAAAGGAAGAAGCTTTTGCTAGCAGTCTGTAGAAGGATTAAATGTTGAACGTGGGGAAGAGGCAAAAAGTGAATACACACCCAAAGGTTATCCTTGCATTGTGAATGGCTTTAAAGTACTCTGTAACCCAGGGCCCACCTGAACAGTAGGACTAAAAGTATAATGGGGGAATATTTCAATTAGAAACCCCTTAACAAGCATTTAATCCTTCTTTCAGGCATTAAGGGAAATAGAATAAAATTGTTACTGTACAAATCTGCTGGAAGCAGATTTTAACCCATTTTTAGACGCTTCCCTCTGATGCATTACAACATGGCTACTTGCAAGATGAGGCAGTGAAGATTTTTTTTCCTGTGTTCTTTGATTTTTCTTTTCAAAAGTTAAGGACGATACTCTAAGAAAAGTCTGTTCAGTCAGCTGATAGAGTGTTTGAATGTATGTATGCCTCTTGCCTGCTTATTTGATCTTTTCTGCCCCCTACTTGAAACTGTGGTTTGTTTATTTGGGGGGAAGGAGGGGTTGTTGATTTGGAGGGGGATGTTGGTTTGGGGGTTTGTTTTAGTTTGGGGTTTTTTTTTAACAATAGCAGTGAAAGTTTTACTGACCGCGATTATGACTACTAAGCAATTCAGTTTATTGGAAGACGAATTCTACTGGATCATATCGGACTTTTCCTAGTCCCTGAGACCCTAACTTGTGAGGTTTTTTAGCAACAATCACAAGTCAGGCTCTTGGGACCTAGGCGGAGGGGAACCAGCAGCTTTGGACTGTGATTGTTTCTCTGCAGAATTTAGAGAACCAAAGGAGCTTTCCTTGTCTGGAAGGGAAAAAGGAAAATATACCTAATTCAAATGTTAAGCAGCAGAACTGTTCCTAAACCAAAAAAAACTATTATCCATTGTGCAACATTAGCATGTTACATATTTGTATGTTTAGAATACTGGACTAGATGCCATGTAACATTTAGAATTAAAATTTAACCTGAATGCCAGTTTACACCTCAAAAAAACAACCAAAAAAAAAAACCAAACCCCAAAAAACCCCAACTCAAAACAGATACTAAAATATACAAAAGGCTTTCAACCATATTATTATTATTATTATTATTATTATTATTATTATTATTATTATAGAAAATTTTGATAGGTATTTACCACAAAGTATATTTTCAGCTGTATTCTTACAGCATTAATTAACTTTTAAAACATGAAGCATAAACACTGATGTTTGAGGCCTAGAAAACATTGATTCTATTGTTGTTTGAATAATGATTTCAGTCTACAGGAAAACTGTTGCTTAGCTTTTCCTGTAACGTGGGACAAAGATTATTTTGCAGCTAGTTGCCACCATTTTTCTTTGTCTAGGTGAGAACACAATATGGGATTTAAAATATTCTCTCATTTAATTTACATTTTAATCTGATAGAGAATATTGGTGGAAAAAATCATACTACAGCATTAAAACCACTTTGCACACCGAATCACATTTCTTCTACCTGTTCAATTTAAACTGAGCCAGCAACACTCTAAGCACCAGACTTGACTTCTAGCCTTTCCATCACTTTTTGCATTTTTTCTCCCTCTGACAAAAAACAGAGTGAGCTTTAGGTTGTCCCTCATGTATTAAGTACTTCACTGACTTTGCATAAGAGGATTCACAAGCATGCAAGTTATTCTGCACTGTTCATTAGTCTTGAACTTCTGATCTATAACACGTAATTTGATTTGTATTTCTTAATATTTTATAGGTGGGTTAGTTCTGAGTCATTTTTCTGTTTCCTGGGTCTAACCCAATATGCTGCAGGACCTTGTTGATACATCAGACTTCACTGAGACAAAGGATTCACACAGATCAGGCATCTAAACTATTCGTTCATTTCAAAAGTGGTATTTTGGCTGTAGTATATTTTTTCCACTTGTATGGGAGGAATTGTGTTTTATTGTAAGCATCAACACTATTGTTAAAATAAATTGTTCTTATCTGTTAGTGTAATACTTTTTCTTGTCTTGTTTTCTTAAGAGACAGAAACTATGAGCTGTATGTAGTTTTCAAGTTGCTCATGATAGAATTAGTCTTTAAATAGTCATAAAAAATATTGCCTTAGCAATTACAATGATGGTACAGTTCCTGTAAATATGCAACTCTTTTCTTCATAAACTGTCAATCCCACATGCTAAGAACACTCAAAAGAGCTACTTGCAAACATTCAGACACAGAAGTAGATTTTTAACACAGATGTCTTATTCAACATATTGACTTCTATTTAGGCAATATTATAAAAATAGATCTGAATCTGTATAGAAAAGACGAACCTACCCAGCTAGGTGGTACACTCATGAAGCACTTCGGTAGCAACTGACATGTGTTATGTACAATAGTTTTCAGTACTGAAAACAGTCTATTTAAGATACTGATCAGATGAACAGGTATTCTGTTCATTCAAGCTATATAATGAGATAAAAATATATTGTGTGTAGGTATATACATGTCAATATAGAATTTAAATTATGCATAGTATTTCTCAAAATAAAAATCCTTACAGATTTAATCAGATATACAATGCACACACCTGTACATAGTAAAGATTTTAGTTGGATTTATTTTTGAATCTGCAGAATTTAGTTCAACGTGGATGGTTGACATTCAGCACTCTGAATCCATTTTGCATTTAATACGGTACGTACACTGAAGGTGAAACTGTAGTGTGAAATGTCTGTCAGTCTGAAGATTTCAAGTATGCTCTGCTCTGCAGTGAGAGTGAGAAGAAAATGAATCATTAGAAACCCCTACCTGGCTTATTTGGTGCTACAGCAAAAGTCATAAATACGCAGTACTGCCTCTGCATTACTGTTTGAACTGGGATAACTCCAGTGTCTCTTCTCTGCCCATCGTACTCACTGCTGCCCCTTGCCTTAGAGATGAAAAAGTTGGTACACTGCCTTCCTTTTTCCCACCTCCCTCTTATTCCCCAGTTTCAACACAGCAAAACCAACCTCTGGCACCCATTGAACTCCTTGTGGTGGGGCAGAGGCGGATGGAGGGGAGGGAGAATCCCAGTCTTCACTCGGGCAGAATTCCCAGCAAGATCAACAAGATGTTTCCCTGTCCTGGGACTACGTGACAATGCCTACAGATACCATGCAGAAAGCAGTCTTATTTACACATTGACGATATATGAAAGCTGCCTTTATTAGCACAAATAAATAGAAAGCCTCATCTTCGGTATGCTATGCTTAGATATATATACAGAATTTCAATATATTCTCATTTCTGTATGACTTTATGTTGTTTCAGTCCAAAATGCTTTTATAAATGGTATTTAATATGTGATTTCGGAGTAATCAGCTCATGCTACAACAAAAACAAAAAAACAAAACACAAGCTCTTGCAAAGGGGAGGAACAGAGAGAGAGAGAGTGTGAAAATGATGTGTGGTGCATACAAAAAAGGAATGATATTAACAATTCGATGAATTCCTAGTTGGTAGACCAGACTGAGCCAGACGCATATATTAACGGCTGTCTGCTGCTGATGTGAGCCTGCTCAATGCGGTGGAAATGAAGGATCACCTAGTCTCTGACACCAGCTTATTTGTACGTTTTAATTTTTAAAAGGAAAATCACTGTTTTACATAAACATCTTAACCCCTGCATGATTTTCTTTCTTTTTTCCTCCCTCATATTGTTTGCTAATTTACTGTCAACTTAAAGTGCTGTTTAGCTACAGCCCAACAAAACATCAGTCAAAAAGCAGAGGGAAGTATTAGCTTCTCTTTTGTCTGCCATGTACAATTGGGTTATTATTATGATAATTGTCTATTTTAATTTTTATTCTTCATGGGAGATGCAACAATTTTCCAGAGCTCCACTTTTGAAGCATTTTAAGATTCAACAAGATACCATTTCATTTTAAACCTAAACCAGAAAAAAAAATGCTTATAGCTCAAGCTGGGGTGATATGATCAATTCTTTTCATTAACCTAAAAGTCTTTAGCACCTTAATATCATATTACATATATGGGACAGGATTTCTTTTCAAACTATATAAACACTAGTATCCATTAATACAGTGCTGAAGACTGTTACATGAGTCAGGGGAATTCCAATCCAAGTTAATTACTGTTGGAATTAGAGGAAAGAATATTTTACTCGAAGTTGTATAACAAGAATCTACAATTATCACATTTCAGGGCATTGCTGTATTCATTTGATGAAAAATGTCAATAAAGTTTAACTGAAGATGTTATGCTTTTCCATAGGTAATGAAAATCGGCACACTCAGGATTAGCTAACACAACATTTGCAGTGTGTTAATATGCAGTGCAGCAAAAATTTCTGTAGGCAGTAAATGTAGCCATCATTTTGATTTGCCATATGATGATTATGCTCAATTCCTGACTGGGTACTTAATTTCACACTGAAAAGCAGTCATCTCCTCTTAGGAACTGGCTGTAGCCTACTAAAAAAAATTAAAAAAAAAAAAAGACCGACTGCTCCCTGAGGTCTATAGCTAGCTAGGTAGTCAGGTAGACACACGTAAAAGAAAAAAAAATATCTGAGATCCTATAAAAATGCCAGTTGAAACTGTATTGCTCAATTAAAAGTAGATTTATTTGTTGTGTTAATTTAAAATATTTTTGTCCAAACAATGTATCTGAGACATTCATCACCTTGTTAAATTTTTTTCATTGTTTGATGATTACAACAGGCATCTTCAGATTTTCTTGGGTGCTGCATCTTTCCATTCCTTGGCAACACTAGAGTTATTCTTACTAGTGAGTTATATTCTGACCAGAATCTAGCTATATTAATTTGTGTGCAAAGCTATGTTTTACTTGCAGTGCCTGAGTAGCAACAAGTGGATGGACGGTGGAAGCCTTAGAGAGTAAGTGAATGTAAGATTATTGAGATCAACACTGATAAAATTATTTCATCTTCATAAATATCTTTAACTTATTAACTAGGATTTAAAATTAATCACAGAATCATCCAGTCCATTATAGACTGAAGTTTATCTGGTAGGCTTTCAGGATTGCAATCTTTACTCCTGTTCCTACTTATTTAGAAGTTAAGGATTAGTCGTAATTGTACAATAAACTAGATACAGTAATGATAGTTTGAACAATATGAGTATCTTGCAGGGAAAAAGGCAGATCATATTCTGTACTTCTGTTTGTTAGCTTTTACGATGGGGCTGTGATTCTCTACAAGGCGCGTATTCATTTATTTAAATGACCAAACAAATCAACAAGGTTGTGCTGAGTAGTTTAAGGCTGGTAATTTTGGTTTTGGTTTTGGGTGGTTTTCTTCCACCCCCACCTCCCCCAACTTCTTTTCTTGGATGTGTGCGTGTCATGCATGGGAAGGTATGAAGGAAAAACAGCTATTCAGCAAAGACACGTCCCACCCCTTTAATTAAGCTTTTCCTGGACTATGTAAAAACATTGGCAATGTGTAAATCCCATTTGTGTTCTTTTTTTATTTTAACAGATTCCTAAGTATTATATTAAGATACCTCAGTGATGAAATACATATAAAAATTGTTGCACTACTAAGTCACTGGATACTGAAAGGGTTGGATGGCATTGGCACAGAGCCAACTGGAAGGTTTTTTTCATTTAATTCCTTTCACCTAGTAGGGTCCTTAAGAATTAGGCAGAACCCGGTATGTGGCTAAGTTATTGCTCTAGTGTTCATCACACAAAAAGCACAGTCTTAGCATTTGTAAATTTTCTTCAGGGAGGTTTCTAATCTAGACAGCATTTGCGTTTGCGGATTACACCACAGTCTGTTCCCCACCACCTCCCCCTCTAACATGTAGCCCTTTCAACTTCTTCAAAGAAGTGGGGGAAAAGTAGGTTCTTTTATTAATAGCAGAAAACAAACCGACTGCTGGACTTCCGTGGCAGAGCTCACATAATGCGGCAGGGTGGGAACTGTAACAAAGAATGCTTGAATGCACTAAACGTATAGCGAAACCCCATTTACATTCACTGATGGAGCTTAAAGTACAATAAGTGAGAAGTTTAAAGTAGAAATAAGCAGGAACATGAAAAGACTTCAGTGAAGGTAGACACTTCTTGAAAAGTTTAGCACAGGATTTAATTTCAAACTCAAGTCTTATCTAGCAGAATGCATTTCTTCATAATACATCCCTTTACTCATAGTCTCCTCACCAGATCAAGGTAAATCAGATGAAGAGAGTATCTTCAATGCATAAAGAAGTAGATTCTGTTTATCCAATTTATATACTGATTTTCATACAAGTGGGAGTTAGCAGTGGAAAAGTCTTCATGGTTCACTGTCTGTTCCTCTGCACTTCCCCTCCTCTGCAAACTACCTTTGATGTGAAACAACTTTGTGTCTAGAAATAAGTTTGATTGTGGGATCTTCCCAGAATTTCTAGTTCTCTCTACTTCTAAAATGTATGTGTACATGTTGGTATAGGTACGCCAGAGAATTGGATAAGTTAGTTGTTTTTTTCTGCTGAAGGTTATTCTGTGAAATAGAATCACAATATTACTAGTGAGTAGCTGTAACCTCTCACCGTCTCTTTTCTTCCACCATGGTAATCATGTTTTCTGCCCCTTCCACAGCCCCACTGTAAGACCTTACTTCATTCTTCTAAGAGTTTGAATTAGCCTTGCTCCCACTTTTTGCATTTTTCTCCATGGTGGTTCTTCATCTTGAACATGAAGGACATATAAATTTGCCCTACTTGTAACTTTTTGCAGAATCTTCATCCCCTCCCTTGGCCCTGTTCAGAAACAACCAGTTGTCAGAGGTTATATATTAGGTTGCAAGTTGCAGTTTTCCCGATAAAACTCTTCTTTTTGTTCATTTTCTTCTGAAGAATGGCATGATAGCCCTGATTGCTGCACGGTCAGAACAGAGGATCATTTGTGGAACATCAGATTTAATAACTGTGATTTGGGGAGGGGGGGCTATGGAATAACATTCTGCTGCTGTCTTCAGCAGAGGTAGTTCTTGCTAGTGACATGTATGAAATACTTGCTAACAGCTTTTAGTTGGATTCGTATTTCCAGAAGTTTTGACAATCGGTCCTTATCCTCGAGGACCCTAGTTCTGCTTCAGGCATACAGCAGGCAGGCAGGCAGGCAAGCAGGCAGTTCTGCTCCATAGACCCTTGCAGCAGGCTCACAGTGCCTGCCATCCTGCAGGCAGCCAGCGTGAGCCTAATCCGGATGGAGCACCAGCCTTGCACAGCATCTCACCCTCCGTATCTGTGCAGAGCCCCAGTGGCACGGGCATCAGCTTTTAGCAAGCCTGGTGTGTGAAATGGCCGGCACAGCCATTTTGTGGTGGGATTTACAGCTTTTTACTGCAAGTGGAGGGTTCGTGTATCTGTTGGGAAGATTTCTCACAAGTCTGAAGATACACAGTGTTTATGGCTCCTACTCATGTATTTATGTACACACACTGGAGTATTCAGGGAGTTAGATTTACTGTTAGATTTTAAATAAATCTAGGAGACCATGCTTTTCTGGTGTTTATTATGTCAGCATATTCTTTTGGGTATTAATTCTCAAACTTATGCCTTTTTCTAAGATAGATGAGTATGGTCAAAATATTGATGGTTTAGGAGTCATTGGGGCAGCCAGTTCTAAACCAATGGCTGGATATTTAAACTTGAAACACGTTACCAATGTAATGTTGGAAACCTCTCCCCACTGACTCAGAGGGTTAGATTTCTTGTGGGTGTTGCCAGTATCGGAGTACTGAGCTTTGGTAGGCTTTTATGATTTAATAAATTCCAAAGGCTGCAGTTTGGCTTTCTGAAATTTGGTAATCATTCCCTAAATGCTAGTGGGAAATCAAAATTACTACATGCAATAACTAACACTTTTTAAAACCTTCCAAATGTTTCCAAACTGCTGCCTACGTGCTCTTCTTTCCTGTGCTGATGGCTAAAGATTTAGGGTCACTTCCTGGCACCCAGCATGAACGCAGACAATTCCCTTGAGCTCTGTTTCAGTGAGTCAACCTTTACTTTCCTTCCCCGACATTTGCCCTGTGTTGCCCAGGTAGACCCTGGGCTCTTCTGCGTGGGGACCACCACTCACTAACTGGGAGCATGGTGACTAGCATGGAGGGACCTTGACTTTGATTAGAGCTCTGAGACCACAGTATAATGCAAATGTTAGCAAAGCATTCAGTGGCTAGTAGGAGGTTATGATATACTGTGATCATGTGAGGGCGCATCTTACACATTTCTTTTACAGCCCTCTGTGCTGTTTATTCTTTGGGGGTTCACAGTAACTTACTGCTGTGGCTGGGAAGAGAGAGGAGCACATCTGAACAAGCTATGGGATCTCACATCCCAATATTCATCTAGTCTCCATTGAGACTCATCAGTTTTGTTATGGCATCCACATTTAGTTTTCTCAGATTAATATTTTTAATGGTCCTAATGATCTTCTGCAATAGCCAGTAAGAAAAAAAACATGTCAAGGAGTAGTTCCAAAGAGAGTCACTGGGGTCAGCATTTTTTTATAAAGCAATCGTGTGTCTCAATTCTGTATGATCTTACTATGGCCAAGAAATCCTTCAGCTGGCATGAAGCTCAGATTATGAAGTGACAGCAGACCTTAATATCTGCAGTAGTCTTCTCAGATGACTTGCAGACTCTTCTGCCCTGTGGTAAAACCTGTGGCTGAATGCCATCCTATATACCCTCTCTGCTTCTCGGTACCATCTGCATGCAGTTCACTGAACCAGGAAACATGGTACCACACAAGACTTGCACCTTACATACACTAGGCAAGGAAGACAGCCAGATATCTCCTCCTTCTTTCCTTCCCTCCTTTTCCCTCCGCCTTACCTCCTCCCTCGCTCTCCTCCCTTGTGTCTCCCACACATAGCAGAAATATCATATGGCCGCTGCCAAGGCAAACTTGATCATCTCGTCTGACTTCCGCCGTAAAACATGCCAAAGCATTCAGCAAGCAACTCCCACATCAACACCAACAATTTCTGTTTGGTTAGCACGTATATTTAGGATTTGGGGTGGCAGAGAATCCATAATAACCACAGGAACAGTGTGCCAGTAATCTATTACATCACTATGAAAAACATAGACTTTATTTCTAACTGGAATTTGTTTCGCATCAGCTTCCAGATACTGAAACTTTTCCTGACAATTTAAAGGGTCATTTGCTTTCACCTCTTAGCATTTTCACTAAAAATATGATGAGATTATCTTCATTGTCTTACTGTGAGTTAGGTTTTCAGGAAGATCAGATCATGTTGCTTCCTCTTGTTTGAACCCTTCCCATTTTGTCAATATCCTCTGCAAATACTAATTCCAGAATGAGTGATCTGATGTCAGGAATGGTCTTATTACTTGTCCTAGTAATTCCTCTTTTCTTTTGTTTGACTCATATATCTTGTTTATTCTCTCCTTCACTCCACTATACTGAGACCACAAGTATAGCTGAAGGAACAGAGAGAGAAATAGATTTGAAAAAGCCTTGTCTGAGCTACCTGAAGGTGCCTAATTCCAGCTAAAATTAGTAGGAGTGTAGCACCTAAACTGTTAAGTACTTCTGTTGTCTTTATTCAAGCAAAACTTTATGTCAGTGGGAGAAATAACAGAATTACCTCATCAGTGTTTGATTAAATATTAGCCAGGTAGTTTTTAACCTCTATTAATCTGTTTATTGAATAAATTGTGTTTAATTTCAGAAGGAAATGACAGCAGCTGTATTTATTATTCTTACTATTTGAAAACTTACTTGGTTTCAGCATTTTCTGTGCTTCTAGTATACTCAAGTTACAGAAATAGATCCTACAGATGGATTAAAACATACCCATGTGTTGAAACCAGGGAATCAGTCTCACATTTTACAGGTATTCATCCAAACAGCCAGGATATAGCTAGCTAAAGGATTATTTTTAATGTGTTTCTCCGAAGTTCTGTAACCTACTCCCTTCACAAGGCTTATTTGTCTGATCTCAGTAAATCTTCAAGCCTATATATTTTATCATTTTTCTATCAAGGGTTTGGGGAGGAGGGGTGTAGGAAGACTGATCTTAGATAAGCAATGCAAGTTGGTTAAGAAAGGAGATGGCTGTCATCTGTAGCCTTTCCAGACACAGCAGTACAGTTCCAGACAGTCACCTGAGTATTATCGCTTTGTCTCAACTATAAATCACAGTCTGGTAATGGCCAAGGCTGACACCTTGACATTTTCAAGAAGAGTAAAAGACCTGATTTGAATGGAAATCAATTTCATTTCACAAATCTTGGGATACTACTCCAAACCCGATCTTGTTCTTTTTTGTGTCTTATTCAGAATTTCCATGATCTTGATAAAGGATCAGTTGTGTTATACAATGACTTTCATTTCCTACGTACAGTTTAAAATTACAGAAATATGTGTGTGTAAGCAGTGCATCATGGGACCTGGTTCCATGTAGGCATGGGAAAGAAACTCCCATTTCTGACAGCCTGTTGAAGGTCATGGGCACAGGTACTTTGGCTGACGGTGCAACTTTAACTACCTTACCTTTTTGCTACCTCCACAGGCAGTAGCTAGCCTGCATTGGAAGGAAGAAGGAAAGGCACAGCTCAGAGCATGTGAACTCACAGCCCCACTCCCCTAGATGTGAATGCCTGTGGGGTGCTCTGAAGGGGTGGCAGTGCTGGTACACTAGGACTTCCTATTGCACAATAAATTTGCATGCTTATAACTGCCTTTCTGCACTCAAAATGTGCAGAATTTATAAAAATCTCTGCTGCACTTTTTATTATTTGAATACAGAAGAGGAAACCCTATGTGAATGGAATTAAAGTTGCTTTTCCTTTTTTTTTTTTCCATTCTATTGCCTAACCTGTAAGAACGTACAGTAAAGGCAAGATATTCCCCATTCAAGGAGGGAAGGGAATGAGCTTAGCGATTGTAGCACCCTGGTACTGTTGCACTAGCAAGTGTAAGTAAATGCAGTCCAAAACTTCCTTTGCTCCAACTGTCTGACATGTAGCACAACAGCCCTTTTGGAGGAAGGCTGGCTGTGTTGCGGATGAGGTAGTGCACGCAGTCACTCCCCCAGCTGAAGGCTTTAATGTGGCATCAGACCTTCCATGACTGAAGGTCCAAAAATGACCCTGAAATATTCTTTCCAATTGTACATGAGGAGCTACCACACTCTGCCAAATTTTAGTTTTCTTACTTGGCAACACAAAACAGTCTGCGGGACACTTTGGTCAAAAAAAGGAGGGAAGGTGAGAATCTAAGCCAAATGAGTAAGCTATGCCTAAATTTGCCAACAGATACATTCCTGTGTGAAGCTGAAAAAGGAAAAACCTCTTTAGCATACAAAGGATTAAATATGTCTGATGGCCATTCCATGTTTAAATCCCTTAAACAGGATAGTGTGAAACACATAGCGGTGTCTATAGCAACAGGTGTGAAATCAAAGGTAAGGATTTTTCTCTCTTTCTGTCTCTCTTGCCTGCTGCACAATACTCCTGAAAAACCTGTAAGAACCTCGTTAAAACCATGCATCTATAACACAACCCTAGTGCATCAAATGACTTTCAAAGGCCATAGCTGTGTGCTGTCTAGACACTGTCCAGTGGCTTTATCACAGCACATCTTAAGAAGCAACAAAAGGCAGGGTGCTGGTGTGGAAAGAAATGGTAACAATCTAGCAAATTGCTAGCATCTAGCCCAGAATCTTTTCTCTCTGACAATAGCCACCGGTATATACCCAGGGACAAGTATAGCGATACTTCTCTGTTGTGTTTTCCTGTCTCCCACAGGCTGTAACGCAGTGACTAATAGGTGGTACCAACCTGTTTAAGCACCCTTGGCAGAATTTTTTCCTTTCTTCTGTGCATTTGTTTAATTTCTTCTGCTATAATGGTATGAAGCCTTTTGGTAGCACAACAATGGTATCTGTTCTTGATTGCAAATATCTCCATGTTCTGCAGATCCATTTGCAACCGAGGAGGACAGAAAATGTTGGAGCCCTGTGTGAGTGGTTTGCATGGACTTCCAAGGTGCAACACCTCTATGCAACCTGCATCATTATGCTCACTTAATTTGTTTTCTCTAAGTGTTTTCTCGACAGGTAGAATTTATGATGTGCAGTTATATGACAGATTTTGCCTGGGGCCAATGTTTTTTTCTGATACATATAGCTGATTGGCAAACTTTTCCAGCCACACGCTGTTCTGTACAATGGAGAGATTTTAAGGTGGATTAGATCAGAACTGGGACATTTGACACTATGATGTTCTCATGACTGTTTTTATCACTGCAAATCGTGCCCTGGAAGACAGAGGCATCTTGCAGCCTTGTAGTTTCCATAAAGGAATGCTTTGGCCTTGTTAATTCACGGGGAGCTTTTGTCATTGGCTTCAGCTGCTAAGATGTCATCATTACATTTAAATGTTTTGAAGAGTGGCCACCATCCTTACAAAACACTTACTTAAACTATTTCTACTCCCAAAAAGCTCCATACTTTGAGCTTGATCCTTTTGTACTTAACATATCCCCAAATTACATGGGATAGTGTAATGCACACTAGAAGGCATTTCTTACCATAGCATCCTTTGTCAGAATATTGTATCTACTGAGTCATGGGTTTCAAGAACAAGATGAAAAGTTTACCTTGAAGACTGAATCAAAGTAGAATACTAGCTCTGGAAAAGGATTTTAAATCATCTATATTAACAGTGTGAAAGGTTCTGTTTAGATTTAAGCAAAGAAATATACTATTTAGCTAGTTTGCTCGGGATCTAAAAGCTACAACAAAAATAGAAAGAAAACAAGTGGCCTCACTGTGTATCATTTAACATGATGCAAAACTATCCTGGCATGTTTTTAATGGAACATGAGTTTAAATATTAACTGTTTAGTTTAAACAGAGATTTTAGCTTGTAATACAGCAGCTTTATTAGGTGGTTCATGTAGACTGTACATGAGCTTTTAAAGTAACTATAGCATCGCAATTTGTAAATTGTATGATTTTACTAAAGACTCTATCTGAAGTAATTCACAGTCCCCATTTTTAAGACAGTCATTGAGTTCTTATTTCATAACCGAAATTTAACATCTAATAGTAAGTGCTGATTTTAGGAGGATTGGATCAAGTAAAGCTACTCTGCTGTATGACAGTTTATTAGCACATACTACAACACGGTTGACGAGGCCAATCAAAATGGATTCATATGGTTACTTGGTATTTCTTTCAGACCTGACTGCATAGTAAGAACCTTTGAATTTAATGTTAGTTGTTCAGCACAGTGGTGACCAATCTACGTAAGAAAATCCAGTTCACCCAGTATGACTAAGACAAAGTAGGTGACAACTCCATTGCTATCCCGTTTGCCTAGTCATTTAAACTGTCTAAAATAAGGATGGCAGCACTTTTCCATTTGATACTGAGATATATATAACTACACAATACAGTGGAAAAGCAAGCTGACTGCTTTTTAGTCAGCTCAGAAAATAAATGAGTTTTGGTCTAGGTAGCCATTGTGCCCAGTGCATATTTCTAACCTGGCTGCACTGTGGGGTGGTTGGTGCAGCACCAAACCAAGGCTATTAAACCCTCTGGGGAGGCACGGGGCGTCAGTCTGCTCAGCCCTGCGAGCATCCTTGGAGCACAGGGCTCAACTGTCTCTGCCTCTGTCTGCAGGAGGCTCACACATAGTTTTTGTACAGTAATGTGTTAGAACCAGTAAAATTTACTTGTCCTAGTGACAGCAACTGCTAAATTTAGTACTTGGGACTTCAGAGGAGCCATAAGTCATTAGACATGTTTAAAAAATATAGAGAAGCTATAGATGTCTCATGCCATTTGCCGTTAAGGCATCCTACTGGTACCACTCCAGAAGACTGCAAGTCCATAGGGACTGTGTGACACATCTGCCAGCCTCATATAGATGTCTCAGATACTCCAAGCCATCACAAAGGGCAACAGACACCTACACGTAGGAAACTGAGCCCTGTGTTACCTGTCCTATTCCATTAGACTTTCATGAACTTCACAAACTACGTACTTTGTTCAGAAAGGTATCTCCCTTAAAATATTCCAGTGTGACTATAACAACCAGTTTCATTTTTGGAGTTTATATTTTCAGGGGGAAATTGGTTAAAAGCACAGCATAGTGAAATATGTCAGTGGATACTTGCGTGTAGCTCAGGTTTATGTAAGCTGGAGTTTCATACACAGACACACGCCAGCATTTGACCGCTGTTACTGCTATAATGGTCAGATTGAGCTTTCTCTTTTTTCACTTTCTTCTTTACTTTTTTTTTAATTTGATGTTAAAAGATAGGCTCTTTAATCAATAGCTTTCTCTAATGTTTCTGCCATGACAAAATGGTGCTCTCATTTTTCATTAATTGGTCTTTTCATACTGTTTTCTACAAATGTCAGAAGATCAAGTGAGGCACACATTTGGATTTCAGCTGTGTAAACATATACTATGTAAGTACTCCAGTTTACCCTTCTCATAGCTGCAAAGAGCAGTTTAAAGTATACGGTCTAGGGATTTGTTAGTGATAAATGTGCTGCTAACATCACAGATGAGGATGGTTGCTTCCTTTCGCCCAAAATCTCCAGTTGTAAGAGTGGCCCTATCTATCAGAAGCACAGCAAACAGAGGCAGCTCCGTTGCACAGCAGTACTGCAAACCTACACTGAGATTCTCCTTTGCTTCAGCCCCTGTATGAGCCTGTTTTAACTCAGCAGATCTGTGCAATTGAGAGGGAAAGAGCAGTCCACTGTTTTGGGAAATACTGTCACAGAGTGTCTGCAGGCTCAGATGGGAAACAAATACATTTGAGTAGCAAAGTCAAGATTTTGTTCCTCATCCCATGTGTGGAGACCAGGGTATTTTTTGTTTTGCTTTTTTAAATGGAAGCAGAATTTCTGTTCCCTGTGCTGAACTGAATGTTACCTTTTCCCAATAGTTTTTCTCTTCTTTTGCATTATTTGCATGCCTCTGAATTTCCCATGAAAGCATTCTTTGTATTAAAGACTCAGAGGCATTGTTAGAAAATTTCTCTCAAAAATGAGTTATCAGTTTACAGAGTTAGATCCCTGGCATTAAAGCCAATTTCCAGCAGTTACAGAAGACATTTTCCTAAAAACCCTTTACACAATTTGAAGAGACTCAGTGCATTCTTGGGCTGGTTGAAAAGCAAGTTGCTAACATTTCAGAAATACAGAGCTCCATGAAAAAAAGCACAAGGTCATTTATATTTTCCGTTATGAAAATGAGGCCAAATTCATGACCAGCATAATCAGGTTCAGGCCCACTGACTTTAGCAGACCTCACTTATGCCACGTGTCAGGCTGGCTCATCGAAAATAATACCATGGTCCCCCTTTGATCTACGTCACTGCTAACAAAACCTGTGCATGTATGGAAAGGTCATGCTCACATTCTCAATAGATACCAGACACCTCTACCACCTCAGTTGAACTACTCAGTGGACTATGTACTAATATTAAGTATTTACAAGATCAAGATGCCATCTCAAACAATATGGAGATATGGAGATTACACAATATGTTGCCTGTGGAGTTTTGTGGGTTTGGGATTGGTTTGTTGGGGTATTTTTACTTCTTTTTTTAAAAAAAAAATAAATCTAGAATACAAATAACATATTGCTGAATGAATTTTCTTTTTTTTCATTACTTATCCAGCACTGTGCAGTGGCGATTGATACATAACCCACTTCAGAAGGCACCATACCTAAATGAGTATTTCTTATTCAGACAGCATTATTACTAGAATGAGAGGTTTTTCTGAAAAAGAACTGCCAAATCTGGACTTCCGTTATCCAGTCAGAAGAAAAAAAAGCCTGTGCAGGGTAAAAATATGAGGGCAATATTTCCTAATCACACTCTCAGGTTGGAAATTATTTTGCTATCCTAACCCCCTGGAATACTATTATTTTTTTAGAAGTGTCTCATAAAATTAGTAATGGCAAGAACATTTTGAGGCTGAATAGCATGCCTATGGGAGAATCTGAAACCATGCAGTTTCTAGCATCTGGGGGTGAAGTCTCGCTGTTCAGCAAGCTGCTCTGGATAGCACAGATAGCTCTGGCAGCAAGCTGGAAACACCTATACAGAAGTGCCGACCAAAATAAGTGGTTTATTTGGTTTAATTGTATTTTTCCAACCATGATGTTTTATTTAAAATCTCTCTCTTTAACATGCACACACATAAAACGATACATGCTCTTTCATGAAATCACTGCTGATCTTTTTGACGTGAAATCTACACCTCTGACCAAAATGATCAAAGATTTGTTTTGCGGTCCTCACAGCAGTAAGAAACATGTGCATGCACACGCACACACACACGTATGTATATATGACTTTTTGAACATGTATTTCAAAACACGCATTTGATTTTGTATTTGGTACGGGCTTGTGTCTGACTTTTTGTGAATTTTTCACAGCTGTGACGAGGAGCCTGGCAGAGCAGGGGGGTGGTGGTCAACAGCCGAGCTGCTGCTGTGTGCACGTGTGCCTGACCAGCTCAACGAGCCATCCAAGGATGGTGTCCTTTGTTTTGCTGCTGGGGGGTGCTCAGCTGTGAAAAGCCCCACATTTAGCGCTGGTGATGCTTGAGAGTGCTGTGCTTAGCTCCCAATAGGAGCATGCTGGGAGGATGGGATCCCTCGTACCATGACTCCCAGGAGCATGGGTCCATTGTGGTGCCCTGTGATCCGTTGTGTGTCTTGTGTACAGGACCATGCTCAGGACGTTTTGCTGGGAGCTTTAAACTCATGTCACCCATACTTCATGTAGGTCAGATATTATGGTCTCCAAAGTGAGATCTTTAGTGCTTTGCTCTGCTAAACTTTTCCCTTGTGTGTAATGGCTTGTGGATGAAAGAAGAGGAAGGAAGGAAAGGTGATAGGGGAAACCAAAGGTTTGATTGGCATGCAGTGATTTTGAACTAGCAGGAAGCAGGCACCTCTGCTCTCCAGCCCCCGCATACTTCTCAGTCCGTGTGTGTTGAGAGGGGAAAGAGGACGATATTGTTCCCTCTGAAATTAATTCCCAGTTAGCCAGTTGCTCCTGGTTTTTAGCTCAGAGCACACTGTAATTGCATTTTTCATTTCAGTAATTATAGAGGATATTAAAGTGGATAGACAGTTGTAGCAATCTAGCTCTTTAGACATATCCACTTGTCCAAGATCAAATGGCTACAGCATATTTAGGGTTACAGTCTCCTTCTTTTCCTTCTTGTTCTCTACTGCAGTGGATTTTTTTTCGGCGTTACCATGACAACGCTATATCTGGCTGCCAGCTCTGTCGTAAGTTATTGAACTGAGACTGGCTTTTGGTTTAGCAGATAATTAGGTTCTGTCTCACAGGTTCATTTTCCTGTGACTGGGATGTGAATATGACCTACAGCTGGCCTCAATTTCAGTGTCACAGACAAAACTTTAACCCTTCCTAGTCTTGCCACTACTGTACCCACTGCGGTGATTGCAAACACTTTCCCGCGGGTGTTGGACACAGCACACCCTTGTGAGTCCTCAGGGCTCATTGCCCAGGCTGTGCTAATCCCCAGCGAGGAAGGATACAGCCCAGCTTGCATTCACCCGCTGGGCGGGCAGGGGAAAGAGTATTGCTAGCACCAGATGAATATTGATTGTCTGGTATGTAGATTTGTAGGAAAGGTAAGTTCACTGCTTGATTAGTGACCCTTTAAATAATAGAAATGCAAAGAGTGGTGGCAAGCTTTTTTTGCTTGACTGAGGAATATGAAATATTCACGAGAGGTCTGTTTTAGTGCACAGAGCCCCATCTTCAGCTGGTACCCACGGTGAGGGAACGAAGCTATGAGGAACCACCATGTCATTTCGGTGTGTAACTCCCTGATTTTCTTTCTCTCCTCTGGAAGAAGGGTGGGTCCAGCCTAGAGGTGGGTGCAGGTAGCATAGCTCCTCACCAGACGGACCTCAAGATCACATAATAAGGCCTGAGGAGGAGGAAGATCCACCATTTTCTTCAGCACGGTTCTCAAAAGTGCTTTTTTCCAGCGTTTGCATGCAGTGTAACATGGTCTTACAGTTTTAGCAATTTCAAGCCAAGGCATAAACCCCTCTTCTCTCTATGGAAAAACCTGCGACAAAAGGTATCGATCGAAGGGAAATTCCATGAGACTTCACTAGCTGATATTTCCTTAATTTCTCCATAGAATGAGGCAGGTTTTTCCTACCCTGAAAAGAGCAAGGGAGGTTTCTCACCCAAAGCCAGCAGATCCCTGAGGGTTTTCCAGAGAAGCACAAGACCATGGGTATAGGAGTCATGTATCTGTTTCTCTGGGGCTACAGCTTCTCGCTGACTATCTGGCAGCGCACACCATAGTGCCGCTGGGTCTCGCCCCATCTGTGTTTCCTATTGACACTCTTCTTTCTGGGGAATCTCACAATAAAAAAAAGAGGCTAGCTGCAAAAACTGATGGACTTCCACTGTTATCCATCACCGGGCTCTCACATCCGGGGTATTGTCTGTCCATGCTATGGACGTGTGGATGGAGATGCTGGCAGGGTAGACACTTTTCCTCAGCTTCCCTTCCCCCTCCCTACCAAATTATTTGTGGCGATGTCTGTTGATTGGAAGGTCAAAGTGTTCAGACAGGGCATCCATCTTGTCTGTATAGAATGTGTCCTTCTGCGCTAATCTCCTAGCCTGCATTGGTTGATAAAAAATACTATGTTTAAAACCTGCCTATTATACAGGACAAAGCAAATGACATTTCATAGACCAGAGTCAGTGACTTCTCACCGTAGATAACACTGAAAGCTGCAGATTTGCTGCATAAGTATAACTGAAATGATCAAAAAAGGCCCTCGAGGTATTTCTTGATTAGCATATTTAGTGTGGATTAGACCTCATTGCAATGATAGCATAGAAGTTTTGCTGAAGGGTTAAACTTGGAGTGGGAGTGGGCCGGAGGGGAAGGTCCCCCTTGAATTACAGAAGAGAGATGTGAAACTCCGCATGCTGGTTGGCTGATAATTTATCCAACTGCTGGGTGTTAATGAACATTGTCACGTCTGGGACCCCACAGCCCTGAGCTGGGAAGCTGGTTGATACCACATCAGCAGCATGGTACAAAATATCAGTGGTATATTTCTTTTAAAAAAAAGAAGTAAGCTTACCAGCAAGCCATTGTAAGGGAACATTTTCCACTGTAAATATAATCACTGAAAATTTATTTCTTTGTGTAAGCAATTCTTATGATTTTTTTAGGGTTATTTTCCGTGGGGTTTTTTTTCAGATTTTATAACCAATACACAGACTAAGTAGTTTCAGTTTTTGTTTAGAGTTGGTTTCAGTGTCTGGCCCTCATATCCTGGCATAGTCCTGTAATGTTTCATCTGTGAACACAGTTTAAAGCCAAATGAAACACTGTTTTCATTGGAACCATTAGAGAAATCAAGCAAATATTGCCAGTGGGATTAAGTTTTATAAAATATAGATAAGAAATCTGAATGCTTGGCCTAGAGCAACATGACATTGTCCCAACAACATTTGCAAATGAGAGCATGCAAACCAGTTCATGGGGGTAGTGAGGGGGGGGAGGGGGGAGAAGAAAAAAAAAGAAAATAAACAACAGGAAGATTGCATTGGTGCTGTTTCATGATTTCCAGCTTGAGCAGCTTGAGTTCTTAAACCAAGAAGCATTATTGTAGGTAATTAAGCCCACTGCCCACCACAATATATACTGTTTACCACAACTGGCAGCAAATTAGTCTATTCCAAAAGATACAAAGCTGTCAAGTCCTTCTGAGTCTCCAAAGTCCTTCCACAGCAGATGATCTCTAATGTGAAAGACAAAGACTTGCAGGATCTTGCCTACTTTTAGGTGCTAAGACCAACACACTTGCTTCTGTTTATTCCCAGAACAATTGCTAAAAATTGAACAACAGAAGAAGTTCAAGCTAGAAGGAGTAAATTACAGCATTTCTTGCATTCTAACAATCAGTAAATGCCTTGTAAATTTATCTTGAATGTGAGACTTTTTTGCTGTTTAAAACTCCACACACACACACTTTACAGCATGTCTACAAAAGAAAAAATAAATGGGAAAAAAAAAAGGAAAAATAAATAGAAACAAACAAACCAAAAAACCCCTAACCCTAAACAAAAAATATCACCCCAAATTCTGTTTTGTGACATTCATGCAAATGTTTGGTTTTATTGATAAAAGATTTCAATACAATGTGGCTGGAAATGGTGGGAGTCTTTGCATCTTCTAAATTTATACATCCTAATTAAATGTTCTTTACTACATTCTGACAGAACGTGCCTCTACATATTGCCTCTGTGGTGGATGTTGGCTGCTAAACTTAGTTACATGGAATCATGTCTGAGTTATGTACCTTGAGTGGGCTGTGAGAATACTTCCTCAAGTATGCCTTATCCTTTTGATTTCTTATCACATTTTATCCTTAAAAGGTACTTTGAATAGTACTTCAAGGGGAGCAAAAATAAGTCCCTTAATTTAAATATTTCATTGGGACAGCAAAGTTGAAAGTGCTTCAGATACTCGGATCAGTTCCTCAGATCCATAACAAACTAGCTAGTTGTACAAAATATGCTGGTTTAAAATCAGAAACTACTTTTTTTTCCTTTGGTTCTTTAAATTTTAAACTAGATTTTTTTGTTGCTGTTCAGATTATCAGGCAAATGGAAAAAAATAGTATCATAGAATTAAAGAAAACTCTCCTGAAACTAAAGATCAAGCATGCTGTAATTCATAAATTGACATGAATAAGGAAGAAAATATTGTTACAATATCTAGTAGGGTTAAATTACAACTTATACCAAGAATGGGAATGGGAGTGTGATCTTTAAAGGTGAAAATTTAGATTCATGATGTATCTTAAAAAACTAGCTATGGTTCAAAATTTTTCAAAAGAAAAATGATTCTTTTTTCCAAAATCAAAATGTTATTTACATTCAATAGTTGATAATATGCTGTAGTAGAATCCATGAGATGATGCATCAGCAAACCGAACTGCAGCCTGTTTTCCATGTAGTGAAGGATTATTTTTTTAAAGTTTCTTTTTTTTGCAGGTTTTCTGAAACCTCTTTTTTATTAAATACAAAATCTGCATAAATAAGTCATCATTTTGTTTCAGCTCTGCAGAATGGAAGTGATTTTTCACTGTAAAAGAAACAAAATGGTGATAAAAGCTCCAACAAAACTAAAAGCAAAATTTGAAGTATTTGCTCCCAACCTAAACAGGCCTTTGACCCAGAGACCACTACGGTCTCTTGCCTATACAGTGGTGGAGCACATATGTTTACTTCTTTGGCACTCTTGAGCCCAGGAAGATGGTGGCTGCTCTCAGGTATAGACCTGGGCAGAGGCATTGCTCAGAGGAAGGGGAAATGGGTGCTTCCCAGTGTCAGTATCTTGTATGCCAGCATCAGTACTCCAGAGGCAGTAAGGTAGAGCGACACTCACCTTTGTGGTTGCCTTTCTAGTCAGCACAAACATCTTTGCATCTCCTGAATGCTTGTTTTGGGTTTGGACAAATGTCACCATGGAAGTCTTCAGGGGTAGGTACAACAGCTCAAACGATGAGTTTTCTCAGCTGCTGTAGCAGAGCTTTGACAGTCACGCTCAGCCAGGGTAGCACTTCACCTGAGCAAGGACGTTCTTTTTAATCTTCAAAATGTGCACTTTATTTTTAAAAGTGTGATGGAAGAACTCACTTATTTATTAAACAGTGAATTATAGGCTGTATGGTTGCCACCTTAATCACTCATATCTAATAATTCTTACTAGCTCCATGGGTGTGACCTTTTCTAAAATAATTTCCATGCAGTAATAGCAATAAGATACTTTAGGCAGTGCATTTCTGGGAATCATTGCACTTCTCAGGTGACTAAAGTCACTCATTCTTCGTCCTTATGCTTCACAACACATCTGAGGCATGAAATTATTCCCTTCCAATGTGATGCCTTCTCCTACTCTTATTGCTTAAATGATTTTTAAGGATTAGTGTGTTAAAAGCATTGTGAGAAATTCAGGAAAAAAAAAAAAAGAGAGAAGATAATATTTTGAGTTAAAGTTATCAACCTGATCCACATTTCAGTGATCTTATTCCAATCATGAGAGTCTGGATCTAATATACATCCATGGTATATGCTAGCAAAAATATGGAGGGCACAGTATCTTTCTTGACAGTGTGCTGTAAACAAAAATTGTGTCATATATAGCAGAAACTACCAGAACTGACAAGGTTTTGTATTTACAAGAATAAGGAGAAATGCATTTCTCTGTCCATTGATGGGTACTTCCAGCTGTCTCTTGTATGCAGGTACTGTTCTTTGTTCCCAGGATTTTATGCGTTCAGCTGTGATTTCTCTCTAAATCCTTTCACCATATCTTGATTGATTTGCAGACAGAATACAAATTCTCTTGAGACAAATGTATCATTACCATTTTAAATTGTAATCTTTTTCAGATGATGTTGGGTTTTTGCCATTAACATTTGAGAACAAAAGGCTGGAGTTCTAACATTTGTTGCAATACTGACAAGCTATAATAGCCACCTTTCAGGTTTTTTTCCCATATAATCATCTAGTTGCAATATGAGGAAACAATATTTGTTTCATGTTCTCTACGAAACAACGTGTACACAATCACGGAAACATAGTTTCTGTGCATTTATTTTGCTGTGAGCAAGAACTGTAAAAGGCCAGCATGCATTTTAGCTGGAGGACTAGAGAATTAACCTTTCTTTTGGAGCCTAAAAGCTCTCTAAAGCCAATGTTTGGAAAATAGCGTATTTTACTAAGTCATCACTTAGTAAAGTCCTTATTTACAAAGCCCTGGTGAGCACTACTCTCAAGCTTAAAGTTATGTACGTATCTGCATGCTCTGATGAATCAAAATTTTAGCTGCTTCCATTTCTGCTTCAGTGACAACCTTCATACATTGCAAGAAAATGCTAGAGCTATTAATGAAAATAAAAGATTTCTTTGATATCCAAGGCTGCATCATCGACCCAACTGTTTCTCAGTTTGAAATCATGTATATATTTAATCAAATATTTCTCAGTAATACCTTACAGCATCAAATGCAGCAAAAATGATTTTATGCTCTCATACAATCCATCATTCATATATACATAGCAAATACCATATGATAGGTAATATACAATATCTGATGTATATAGGGTCTGTTTAAAAAGTAATTTTCCCAAAAAATGTTATTCCTCTCTATCTTCTTTTCCCTCCTGCTGTACCCAGTCCCAAAACACTTTCCAATACTAGGTAAAATGGCAAAAATGAGGTGACAAAACATGATTGCTTTTCTGTTTTACTAAGTAGTTGCCTTCATTAAAATCAAGATTTGTCTCCCCTCCTTATTTGATGAGATGTGCAAATCTTTATAACTTGTATTTTATCTGTCTTGTATAGGTAAGACATGATGACTGATCTGCTCATGGCATTTTTCCTCACGAGAGATGAAAAATACAATCCTCAACATCAGCAGACTGGTCTCTTGCTTTTCACAGGTGACAGACAGCGTCCCAGAAAAGGCAAGCTAGCACAGGTTATATGTGCAGTAAGTTTTTTTACATATGCTGTGTCTTATGTGGATAACATGACAATAAGGTCTTGTAGAATAAAGTCTTTAATTTAGGACAGGAGAATTGTTGAAGTTCTTTTAAGTTTAGTCTCCAAGTTATTGCATCAGGTTCCTTTCTGGGACTCTCACTGAAAAGTTCATGATGGTTTGTTTGAGACAACTGCTGGTGTCAGTTCTGCTCCCAGTGGGCAAATACATTGCCTTTTACCAATACTGAAGGGACTGGGAAATAAATAGTATACAGGGAATAGATTCTCAAGAAGCAGGAAAGACTTGTAGGGTTGGGCCAGGAAGGGCCAGTGCAGTATTTGCAACACCATTTTCCCGTTTTCTTATTAATTTTTGAACTAATAGACAAGTCATACCCGTAAGCATATGAATTAGCCTGTTTGAATAGAAGAGTCACTGAATTTCAAGCAAATTGTACTATGGTGTCTTTTCGGAAATTTTCATCTTTTGTAACTCACTCATTTTCAAAAGTAATCCATCCTGCTTATGGTTTGGAAAGGGAATGAATGGAGTTGTTACCAGAAATTATTCTTTGTCCAATGTGCTCAGCCTGAATATCTGGAATACATAGTAATGAGAAATTTCACAAGCTCTGCTGACCTTAATGGTTTAGATAGCTTGGAAAGGACTTTCATCTTCTAGGTCCAAGCTGAATGGCAATTCTAAGCACTATGAATCCGAATTCTTTGCCTCTTGCTGCTTTGAATGGCTGTAGTATTTAATATTGTTGTGGGTTGCAGTGTTATGAAATGAATGCAATCACATATAGCTAAGTGATTAGTTTCTGTGCTCACCTGGGAGAGGTTTGGGAGACATACATGCGTTTCACATCTGCTGGTTTCTGGAATTTTGATACAGTGGTCTTTGGCTTGTTCTTTGCCCATTCATATTGTACCTATTTAAACTCCAGATGTGAACAAGAAAAATTAATTTCTTCCTATCCCATCTTTTAATACTGTCAGATGAATATGAATCTCAGCTCTCTGGAATATATTACACAGAATTTTTATTTTGTTTAGTGATCATTAATACTTCTATAGCTGTGGACATATGCATATTTTTATTTGAGGCTTTGCACAGTACATTAAATCTCCTGAGATATGAATTTTCTCCATGTCATTTTATAATCAATAACAGTTGTTATTTACATTTTCTTTCTGGCCATTTTTGTATAATATGCTATCCTTTTTATTATTCCTAGCTAGAAAATACCAGCATAATTTTATTTTGAACAACTGACATTTTGATAGAAAAAAGTACTTAGTTAAGTATTTTTAAATTATTCTTATATTGTTTTTCTTTTCTTTGTAATACTTTGATTAATAACAATCATATATAGGCTTTGTTCCTCTTATCTGGGTGTCAGCAGTAATTGGAATCCATATCCATATCCTACCTTGCAATCATGCTGCAAAAGGCCAATAAATTCCCGCTGAGTGTGTTACTTGTTAAATTTAGTGCATTACATTCAGGGTAATGAATAAAAGCAGTGGGCCGTTACTGTCTGGTTGGCAGAGGAAGAGTAAGAACAGCCAGACTCCCCTGAGGCCCTGAGCAGGCTTAAAACTGTGACAGGCAGAATCAAGGGACTCCCTAAGCATCACAGTTCAGTTTGTCTCCCTTAATTTCCTCTTCTACCAAGATTTTAGAGGAAATGGAGGGAGTTGAGGTAATCTTCTACAGAAATACAAAATACACTGTGCTTGTATACTGGTACTCCCTAGTGCAGATTCTCTTCTAGGCAAGTGTGTTTAAAAATAATATATCTGTGTTAAGCATTCAGCCGATGACAAGTTTGACTTTCCTTTAAGAGATGCATGTATCATATATATATATATACACATATAATGTAGTTTTATATATATATAAAAACTATACACATAAAGGTATGATTATAACCAATTGTGTTAACCCTCTGTTGGATTGCTGACTGCTAGAAATCAACTCTCAGGCTTTTCTTTTGGATGTCTGAGCAACGATTTGGCTGACACAGAAGTAGCTGTGTGTCTCTAACTGGTGAGAAATGATATGTAATTCAGTTCTGAATGTGGACCTGGTAAGTTCCTGAATTTCGGTTCCTCCTGGTATGCAAATTTACGGGGTTAAAATGATGAAAATCAGTTAAATAATGTTACCGAATAACTGAAGTAGCAAGACATACTAGAGTCTTAGTGAAAGGATACACAAACCTATTTTGTTGAGATTAGTAAGGAGTTTCTTACTCCTTCTGCAACCTCCTTTTGGATTTTTCTGTGCCTCTGAACAGAGAGAGCGTGTGAGCATGCTCCCCCACCTTGAAAGAGAGACTAGCTTGGGCCCTTCCCGTGCATAGGGAGGAGTGAGGAGAGCCTTACATGCCCACGTGTGGCCCTGCAAGAGAGAAGTGGCATGTCCAGGGGACTCCTCAGCCCACCTACAGCTGGCAAGATGCTTTGGAGCCTTTCCCTCTCACCCCCACGCCAGCTCCCTATTCCTTTGGGAGACCGTGAAAGGGAGTCTAGAATGATTACATTCAGCGTCAGTATTTTCTGGGCCTATGAAACTGATTTTTTGCAAGATTTGGACTTTTACTGACACTGCACTTCTTTCAGGGACACCTGTCAGGGCCAAAAATCTCGCAGACCTCCTGAACTGGAAATACTCAGTGGCAAATGAATTAGGTAAACATCTATCACGTAGATCCCAAGTAACTACATGTTTTATTTTTAAGTGAACTAAAATCCAACAAACAGAACAAAATTATGGGGGAGATCTTATCTCTACTGCAGTCAGAGGCAAAGATTTTACTTCTTCAGAATATTATCAGCGTGGAGTTTCTTTATGGAGTCCTTCTGTAGTACATTTTTTTTTTTTTCAGAGTAAAGAAAAAGTCTTCCACTTACCCTTCAAGAGCAGGGGCAAATTTTCAAAGTTACAGAGGAAGCATAGGCTTTTTGGACTAAATCCACCACAGGATTCAGGATATCTAGCTCTTCTCCTAACTGTTCCTGGAAACATCTAAAGTTAAAATTCAGATCTTCAAATCATCCACTAAACTGATCCCTAGCCTCAAAGTGCTGGAAGTTTATACGCACTTGCATTTTCATCAGCAAAGCTGTTTATATGACTACAGCTCTGCTTCTGAACACGTCTTGACTGTGCTGAACAGGTAGCTGACTCAGTCAACTTCGGGAACTACAAAGTGGGTATTCTTGTATCTGTATCCCTTGCAAGCCCTGTTTTGATATGCACAGCACACCTAAGCAAGGAGACTTCTGCAAAACACAGGTAGAAGTTGGGATGTTGTGAAAGCATCAGGCTCATCCTGTCCATGGATAATGCTTCGATGGTCCTGCACAAATGCTCTGGAAGAGTGTGGGGCTTCAGGCAACATGGCAGGAAACTCCTAGCAAAACTGCAGCCAGTGAAGATGCATGGGCAAATGGCACTTTCTTCTATTTCACCTCTTACTGGAGTTCAGTCATTGTGGTTTATTTTTGTATTTTTACTAATATTGTAGTTTAATATTTGCTGAAATAATTTGTTTCACAGTGAGAAAAATTTTAATAAGAAGAAAATCTGATGGAAGAAGAAAAAACCATGCAGGCCTTCAGCCTCCATACCTACATGTAAGATGTATTAGGGTGTTCCTTTCTTTTTGGGTTTTGAAGAGTCCAGGTTTAAAGTCAGATCAATGTCTGATCAATGACAGATATGGGATAGCTGTGTTCTGGGATTGGACTGTACATGCAATTCAAGAAGTACCTGTGTTTGACAGTTCAAAACCAAGAAAGGCCTCTGTCACCAGAGGGAAAAACAAGATCCTCATAGTACAAGGTACTGCATCAGCCCAGGTTGATAGAGCTTACCATAAACCTTTCCCAATATGAAAAGCAGTATTTTGTTTTAGAAAATGGCAATGTTTTGATATGGGTGATCTCATACAAAATGAAATATTTGGTGTAATCTGATGTTTTAAATAAGAACGTGGCTCATGCTGCTGCTAGGAAAAACTTTTTCCTGAAATTGTCCTGTTTATTATCCTAAGCTTACAACATATCCTGGTTTTGTCTGGCAGTCACATTAAAACTTAAAATGACAAATCAACATTTCTAAAACACAAACACACGTGCACATGCATATGGAGCATACCCATAGAGAGAGGTTTTAAGATCAGTTCTTTAGGAGGATAGTTCTGGCTTCTGATGTGGTCTTGTGGGAAGTTTCCTGAGTAGTTTACATTTCATTAGGGACTTCAAACAGGTCCTTGATTGTCTCCTTGTTGAACTGGAAAATACTGCAGATGAGTCCAGATACTCCAAAGAAATCCTTCTGAATCCTCACAGAAAGGAGGCTAGGAATATCTGCTAAATTCTGAATAGCTCCACATGTCTAAGTGCGCCAGTCCCTGATCTCAGGACAGGCAGTGGTTTTGCTCTGTGCCAAGCATTGACATTTGTTGTTGATGGATTTTTATTTCACCTTCTCATGTTCAACATTCCTTTGAGCTGGAACATTTAGTTTAAGGCTGTCTGGGTGCCATGGATAGAATCATCTTTAATCTTCTTACCATCAGAAATTCTGCAGAAGCAGATCCAGGTGCAATGGTTGTTGACTGGCTAGAAGTGTTTTATATCAACCCATTAATTTTTGCAGAAGGTTTGTGGGTTTTGTTTTTCTTTTAATCTGTGCTATTTCATGCATTTCTCATCTCTACCTTTTTTCCATTGCTCTGGGGGCAAAATAAACTATGACAACAATGTTGAATGTAAAAGCTCTGTGTAAATACTATGATTGTTTTAAAGGCCCATTTTCTGACATGAGGACTTCATGTTTCTCAAGTATTTACTTTACTTTCTGGACAATGTGTGCCAGTGAGGTCTATATAAGTAGAGCCAAACCAATATATCTGGGGAAGTAATCAGCCATAGTACTGTATTTGTGTCCTTTCCAAAAAAACAAGTCTGTTGCTTCTACTGCCAAGATCTGGCAGGTAGCTTTGAGGAGATTAATGGCCCTGGTGATTATTATTATCAGTGACTTTTTTTCCCTTTGTACCCCTAAACTATTACATTCCAAATGCTTATTTACTCAATAGCCTGAATGTAGTGAAAAAAGGAGACTAGCATACAGGATGTTGTGATCTGACCATGTATTTGTTTATAACTTTATGTTCTTCAAGGTACTGGGGGAACACAGCCCTCTAAAGTACTTGAGGGATCAAAATCAGCTGTCCTTTCAGAGTCAGTCTATCAGTCATATGAAGGTTATTTTGGTCCTGCCAATATGGTAAGGTGTTTGCTGGAAGTTGACTCACTTGCCACTGATGAAGGTGGAGTTGAAGTTACCGACAAGTCTCATGTGTTAGTTCTTCATCTCTGACTTGCTTTGATCCACTATCATTGCTCCCAGGATGAGGTCAGATTGCTCTTATCATCAGCTTTTCTTCTCAATTTAGTGCTTGGTTACCAACTCTATTCTAAATACTCTGGAGTATTTTCTCCTATGAAAACTTTTGTGTGATAGGGTCATAGTGTAGGAAAAAAAAATAGATGAAATCATATTATTTGGATCGTAGTTGAAAAAATAACTAGTGCTCTGTGTTCTGTTTCTTGTTAAAAACTAAGATGAACAAATATGCACTGAACCAGTAAATAGGTCTGTGCAAGTACTAGGAGTTCCTCTTCTCTTTCAGCATACGTTTTTGCATGGCTTCTTGATGTGGTGGAAAAAGACTTAGGTCTTCTGGAAGCCTTTGTGTAAGCATATTTCCTAGACCACATGAAGATGAGTCTGTGGCTACTGGCTGAATAGTTTAGAGAATAGTGTACCAAAACAGGTGGAGATATACTCTCTATGTTTTTTTACATGAATGCATTTTTCTGGGCACTTTTCTTTTCTGCCAAGCTTTACATATTCAAATCATTAAAAGACAGCCTTCAGAACTTCAGTTAATAGTTCCCAAAGCACGGTATCTTATCCAAGGATCTTCTTCAATGTCTGTCTTGAAATTCACACAAAGCAAGTAATACCTTTTGTTTCATCAGTATTATTATTATTTCTGAATCTAGCTGAATTGTCTATTTTCTTATTATTTACTCTATATCAGGGTCCTGACTAGGCCTCAATGGCCCTGACCAGCCCCACCTCGGGCCTTCATCCACAGCTCCATCTGTGGACCCACCCGTTATATATGAGCTCATGCCCTTACTTTGAGTGAGTCTCTTGCAGTCTGGAGAACTTACTTTTGGTGCTGAGTTTTAGTCCATCAAAAGGATGCTAAGGGAAGCATTACGTTTCACAGAGGGTGGTGGGTACAGCTGCGTGTGGGGGTTCTTTAGTAAGGGGAGCTTGTCGTCAGCCTGTTCAGAGGTCTTGTCTGCAGAATACTTTGTCTCTAAGAACTTGTCTGCAGAAAATAGTTGGGTTTGTGCTTTTGTTAAGGTCTGTAGAAGTGTTATGTGTTCCACTGCTCTTGTATGCTAATCTCTGAATCTCCTATTATGGAGAAAAAAGGAAGGAAAAAGTCCTTCTATTTTATTTAATTTTTCTTCCCCTTTCTTTTAGTGGTAGTTCAGGATAGCATAGGGAATTGGTAGTGGCACACTCTATTTTAAATAGCTTGCTTTTTGGTTGCAGACTTATTTTTTTCCATTAAGTATAGACTTTGAGATATTTTAGAAAGCTAGTAAAATAATAATTCATTTTGTTTATGACAATATCTGATAGAAGTCTGAAAGTGCAAAACAGAAGGGATCAAAAGGGGAATACAAATGAAGAAGGGAGACATTTTAATAACTCAGAGAACTGCTGTTACCTTAGGATAAGGCAAATTCTCCCTTGACTAGTATAAATACAATCTAGTGTAGTTATGGACTTGTTGGCCCTTACTGAGGAGTCTAATGAGTTTTGCAGATGAAAATAATATAGGCAAGGGTTAGGAAGGGGCTCTCAATAATGGATCTTCTGGATTGTCACAGCCTGTGATATTGGAAGAGATGGAAACCCTCCCCATAAAGAAGCAGTAACTGAAAGAACCAATCCCCCCTGGATGAGTAAACTGGGAAAGGAAAATGGAAAAGAGGAGGCTTGTGAAAAACCTGTATCTGGAAGAGCACTAAATATACCTCTGAACATTAATTCAGTCTATGGCTATAGAGGCTGAGCTCGAGAGTTCTGATACAGGTTTTCCTGGACTGGAAAACTTGAGGTGCTGAATGGCTTCTGGCCTAACAGAGAAAGCACAAATATGGTGTTTGGTTACCTACACAATCATCATCATTGATACTACTAATGATTCTTCTTCTAGCTGGTGAGGAAGAGAAAGAACATGGCACAGGAAAATAAGAGATTATTGGGGTTTCTTATGCCTATCTGAAAAGGAAGTCAGATGTTTTAGCAACAAAAATAAAAGAACTGAACCAGTCTTTCTGAAAAATATAAATATAGAATAATAAAAAAGAATGACTAAAAGCTAGGGAAATTCTTTGTGTGAGAGGCTCTTGTCAAAAGATGGATTCATCTAAGCCCAGGTCTCATATCAGGTTTACTTTCAAAACAGGGATGGAAGTCGAAAAGGAGAAGCAAGTGTGACAAAGACTCTTCATTTCCCTCTGGGCACGCCAGGCATCATCCCTATGTGTAGGTGAATAGTATTTTAATTAGTAGGCAGTGTGTGTCAGTAGTGTCTCTAACAAAATGCTACAAGCAAATGCACAGCAGTATAAGCCTAGATGGAATGTGTGCTTACAGTTTGTTTATACTATCTATCATTACAATGATGATATGTGTATATATAATGGAAACTATAATTTATCCCTCAAAGATAATTGTATAGAGTGAGTTTGAAGGATAAGAACAAGGTAAATTTGGGGAGAGAAAGAAGAATATATATATATATATATATGTATATATATCAGGTTTTGATCTGTGATTCCAAACGTTTGTTTATAATAGGAAATACCATGATAGTTTGCTAGACTTGGGACAGCTTTTTGGCTTAAATATTTTTCTTCTGGCCAAAGAGATTCCTCAAAGAGGGGAACAGCATTGAACTGGAAATCAGTCTTGAACAGGAAACCTAGAGTTTTTGCAAGAGCTCTGTAATCTTTCTTCATAACAGATGAGCAGCTGAGTTGCTTGATTACTTGATTGTGAGAAAATTGTTAGTGTGGTTGATTTACACTTACTTCTTAAGCTATGATTGGCCTTGTCGTGTAAATCTGAGTGAGGCTACCCACCAACCTGAAATGTGGAGATTATGCCTTGAGAAATATCAAACACATATCAAATAACTGGCAGAAACAATCTACCAACATGATTTTATTATCCTGACACTTTAAATTATCATAACATATGCTCAGCTATAGATCTAGATGCGTAGTTACATTGTAAATTCAAATGTTTTCCCATATTTTTTTCCTGGTTAAAATATATAAAGCTATGAGGGATGGTACTGGTGAAGCCTAGATGATATCTCAAACTTACGTAGTAGTACCAAAACCCTCAGTGTGGCATTGCAAGTGTAACTGGAAGCTCTGCTCTGATGTGGCATGGATGAGGGGATGTACTTTGTTTCCAAGGTTATCATGCTGTATTCCAGAGACACAAATAATCTGCTGAACAATTGATGTACATACAGATAGAGCTGTCTGATCATGTAGCAAAGGCTTACCCCTGTTGTCCAAATTCTGAAAAGCCTTAAAGCACAACTAAAACTACATGGAATATGCTTTTCAAGATCTTGTTGAGGTATATAGTCTCATTTGGGAGAGTATCTCATTCATGAGACAGTGGTTTCTTGAAGCTGTGTTGTATACTGTCAATGTCTGAGGATCCAGCCCCATTAGAAGACGATGGGCCATTTTGAAGACTATCCATATTCAGATGAAAGATTCTTCTTAAAGTAACATTTGTGATTCAGTGGGAGGCAGAAAAGACATGTTTTAGCATCCACACTGAAGTGAGAAACATTTCAGCTGGAATCTACTCAGCTGGCAATGGATTTAAGAGGTAGTTTGGTTGATATAGTCCAGACTCTACAACAGAAGAGTGAGAAATATCAAGAGAATGGTCTTGGACCCAAAGTTTACTGCCAATATACTGCATTGTCAGCAAAAAACAGAATCAAGAGACAAATCTTGAGACAGATTCTTGAGTTAAATAAGAAATGTAGAAGGGTATAACCAGCTATCACAGTGGCCTCTTTTTAAAACTGGTGGATAAATTGATGCAAATAATTGGTAATGAATGTGTGTGCTTGGTGAGTGAAAGGGAGAGCAGAACTGAGCATGTTTAAAAAGAGATATAATCAGGTAGTCATATTGGAGGGGAATAATGGAGAGTTTAACAGAGTAAAAGAAGAGGAAACTGAAAGAACAAAACATTAGAAATGGGCTTCCACTTGCTGACTATTATGGCAAAGCTAAGAGCAGTACTGAAATGTGTAATTCACAGTATATGCCAATAAAGAAAATTAAGAAAGGAAGAATAAATATTAAGGCTCTGGTGAGGATACACAAACTCAATGTTAGCTTTTTTGCATTTGCAGATGGAAACAACCTTCCCTGTACAGAGTTGCTTCACATCCCACTGGTTAGCCCTCCAGAATACCAAATGCCTTATACAGGCCATATGCTAGTACAAGACTCTCCTCTTTGAAGTACATTAGAAATGCAAGCATGTGGAGATAGGTCTGTCTGCATCATCTGTTAGGTGCTTACAGACCACTTTCATTACTGGCTTGCGTTTGGTGACACTCTAGCAAATGGGATTTACAAATATTACCACTTAATTATATAGCTTTGACAAATTCTTTAGAGGAAGACCACCTCCCAGCATGTGATGGGTACTTCTGAAGTTCACTAGGAAAGCCTCCACTCCAAATTTCAAGCTTCACTTTCCTGTTTCAGCAGCTACTTCACATTTTTGAGGAATATCAATGGATGTGGTGGGACAGCATGCTCTGGTGTTCAAGTCAAGGGGATGCAACTGATGTAAATAAAATATAATCAAATATTTTGGGTAAGTTATATTGAAAGAGATCTGTTCAAGGCTCATCGGCAGCCATTTTCTTGTTTCTTCTCTTTCCTCTTCTTTTTTTATATGTTCTTTTACAAGGAGTCATAAAATATGTGTAACTGACTATTGTAGAGACTTTTTTTATTATTTTCCATGTGATTCCTTGGGAAAAGTTAATTGTTAAGGGTTAAATTGCTTGACCTGTTCTGCTTTCTTCCATAGGATCACTGTGGCTGTACACACTGCTTGCTGTTTCCTGAGATGGCAACCTATCGTCTGTCATCAAGGTCTAGACAAGGTCTACACTTAACTCAAGTTTATGGCAAAAAATAATCTTAAGAAAAATGACACCAAACTGCATAAATCTTGATTTCAAATTAATGTTTGTGGAGGAAGGGAGTATGGTACAGCAGAAATTGATGGCACATGGTCTTTTTCAACCAATAATGTACTTCTCCTTACATGGTTATTTCTTCTGAGCAATTACAGATTGCATGGGACAGCTGGTGAAATGAAAGAGGAGTTAAAGGCATACATTACATCTTCATTTTCCTCTGTCAGCGGAACAGTGAAACTCCTTAGGTTTTCATGCATATTATCTTCATTATATAGGATGCTACCTGGTTTGGGGTTTTTTTTAACCACTCCGTTTTGAGAAACTTCATTTTCCCCTGCCCAGGGAAAGTAATTCATAAATAACACCCTAGCACTTAAAGAACATTTTTCATCTTTGATGTTGGTAAAGCACATTAAAAAAGGATAGTGAGCATCTTTGTCACATAGGCAGAAGATCTGCAGCAGAAAAAGGTTAAATGGCTTGCCAGAAGGCACACAGAAAAGCAGAAGTAGAAGTGGAAGACAACCACACCAAGTCCAAGGATAGTTTCTGTCCTTTAGTCAGTACTATAGTTCTGAAAGGTAGGAATAAGTACTACACAAGCTCTTCTCCTCTGCAAGATGTCTTTTCATAACACAGCTAAGTTTGGCTCTCATTGCTCTCCCTCCTGCTTAGCTGATACAGTTTCAACTTTTTTAACCATATGTGACAAGAGCTAACCTGCACATCTATAGAAATTGCTAGTTTAAGGAGCTTGTACTGATGTTATTAATAAAAGAAGAATTTGAAAGATCTCACTGTTGAGTCTCATCTTTGTACCCACAAGAGTAGAGAAAGTGTCTTCATAAGCTTAATTACTGTGGAAGAGAATAAAAACATTGGAAAAACTGTTTTACCTAACACTTAATGAATACCTTAAATGAACGTTTGCAAGCACCTAGAAGACAACAGCAAAACAAAGAACAGTAAACAGAGATTTTCCATTCTGAAGAAATTTGCCTATTTTCTGTTACAGAAAGAGTAATAGTAGATGCTATATATCCTGACTTTAAAGAAGGTTTTGGTAGTATTTCATGTGATATCCTCACAACAAACTAGGGAATTGAGACCTAGATGGAAAAATTAAAAGGCTAAAACAAACTACTGGGGAAGCCATAGTCTGATAGTTCATAGTTCGCTATCAAGATGGATGGCTGTTTCAATAAGATTTCTGCAGTTGCCTGTCCAGCTCTAGGTAGGGAGAGACAGCCAGAGGGGTGGAAGACAGGTTTGGAGCTCAAAATGATTTTGATAAATTGGAAAAATGACCTGGGGGCAGGGGGGGGAAGGAATAGGATGAACTTCAGTAGGGACAGTTGCAAAGTGCAAAGTTTAGGTAGGAATAATCTGCCATGAAAAGGCAGGCAGGGGAACAGCTGGGTAACTTGTCTACAGAAAGGGACCTGCCAATTGTTGAGGGTAAAACCAGAAGTAAATATCATTATGCTGTTGAAAACCAGGAAAAGATATACCAGGATGTATCAGCGGGTTTGGCTTATAGGATACATGCATCTTGCAGAACAGGAAGAACCACAACTGGCTTACTGTGTTTAAATTTGGGCACTGCTCTTCAAGACCCATTGAAGATAGTCTGGAACAGAACAAGGAAAATTAGGAGGTCTGGATAACTTGGTTTGTAGGGTAAAAGTATTTCATTTAAAGAAGAGGAGTCTGGTGAGAAATGTGAGATTAATCTTTAAGTATGTTAAGTATCTTTAAGTATCTTTAAGTATGTTAAGTTAAAGTAATGCACAGATGACAAGAATGATCTGTTCCCTATCTTCATGACAGGTAAGGCAAGAAGTGATGGACTTGATTTTCAGTAAGGAACCTTAAAGTTAAACATTAGATAATCTTTCTACCAGGAAGGAAAGTGAAACACTGCAACAGCTGGCTTAAGGACACTCCATTGCTGAATGTGTCTCAGGGCAGGTTAGTTACCTACTGTGACCCTCTCTGAGGGCTGAGGAGGTGGCTGGGTAACTCCTGGGAGTCTGCTCTGCCCCTAGCTGATGGTTTTGGCATGAGGGACTCAAAACACAAAGGTTTTAAGGCCAAAATCGTGGAGGCCCCCACATAGCATAAGGTCTGGGGTTTCAAGATTTCATAATCTCATTAAAGCATAAACCATTTATAGCTGTCACATACCTAACAAAATGCGTAAACATTCCAACTGGTTTTATTGGTACTTCGTTGGGTCTTGCAGACTGAAGCAAGTATGTCTTTTCCCATTGTCTCAGTACTAGTATGTGTCTACATGGGTATACCCTACTGAAGCAAGTGCATGGATAACTTTCATATGCTTCTGTGAGCTGAATTTGGTACACTAGGTTATTCCTTGCTTTCTTTGGACTTCAGTGTAATCAGGCTGATTTATGTCAACTGAAAATCTGATGCTTTACTTTTAACATTTAAACACACAGAAGGAATTCATGTTCCTGGTTTAATCTGCTGGGACACTGGGATTTAGTAAAAGGCTTATGTAGAGATGTCAGGACTACTGGCTACCACAAGCAGTGGAAGGTGAGAGGGAGGAACATTCAAAGAATGCTTTTGAGAAGTGGAATAATTCTTGTATGCATTTTTGTGAGGAACTTTAACATGCAGTTATTATTGAACAAATAAATGGGGAAGTTCTTTCTGTTCAGAGGGGAAAATTTTACTTATTTTCACAGATAACCAGTCTGTTTCTGTAAAGTTAATAGGACACTCTCAGGACTTTCTTCCTTGCATAGGTTTGTTGGTATGCTTTCATTTCTTCAGTGAAACACAGGGATTATCTAAAAGAGGATGGAAAGGAAGTTTGTTCTGATTAATTTTCTCAAACGAGCATAGTGAAGTGAGCTGCATTGCCAAGACACAATCTGTAGTACATATTTCTGACAAGATATTGTTTGTTCCATACTTCTGTTTCAAACTGCAGTAAATTAATTAGTGAGGAGTTAATAATGAACAAAGTTGGTCTATTCCATCTTGTATTTTGGCAACCCTATGCCGTTACTGCACACTGGTTTATCTCTCACTAGGACAGTCAGTCTCCTCCTTCTCACTTATCTATCTTCTCTCTGTTTAAGTTGAACCAGGTTCTGTCTATTTTCAGCTAGACTCAGATGCAGGGACAGTAAAACCAGCTTGTAGGGAGCATTGAATTTCCTTTGGCTATCCTATTTCTGGTAAGATGGGAGTTCAGGAAAGTCTACAGCAGAAACATTTGTTACATGGCGGGGGGGGGGGGTGGGGTGCCTATATGCGTATGTGGCCCGTACGCTGGCTGTCACACTCAGGTTGTCCATTAGCTTCAGATGAAAAACAAGAGTCTGAGAATTCAACTTGCAAGGATGCAAAGAAGCAGCCCTCCCCTGTATCTCTAGTATGGTCTGTGTTTGTTTCCAGTAGCAAGAACCAGGCAGTGTTTGGTCCTGTGACGCCAGTGCTGAGCTATGGTTCATAGGAGGGCAGCAAGTTGGCTGCAGATGGCCTAGATTACAGCTCCAGGTGGGAGAAGCAATGAAGAAGGAGGGCTTCTTGTAACAAAAACCTCAGCTGAGACAATAGGAGCTTGAGAAGGTTGGAAAGAAACAGGTTTCTAAAAATCCTTTTTTGGGACTACAAGTATTACAGCATGTTATGAAGTGCATTTCAAAGTATCAGTGAGGCAACATGCAAGGTATTTCCTGGAGCATTTAATCACATGTAGATTAGATCATTACAGCTGTACAAAGGTATTTCATTTTTACCCTTAAACAAAACTTAGTATTGCTCTTAGGCAATGAACTGTAAGGAAGAAAAAAATATTTTGCGGAATAATTCCATGAAAATACATATCAGTATGAAGACATTGTCAGCAATCATTTCAAAACTCCATTTATTTCACAGTGAACTTTGTGCATGTCTGCAGGGGGTAGAAAATGGAAAGATAAGGAAAGCAATTTATTAAAGTCAAACTGCACTAAGCATAGATGCCTTGTCACCCATCCTGCAACAGGGATCTTTGCCCTTCCACTTATGCCAAATGTCACTATTCTGATGAATGGCATAATATAGATGGTGCTGAGTTCACTCTAGTCTTCCCAAAGAAACTTTCTCTGCTCCCTGTTCTCATTTCTTCTGCTAAGAGAGTTGCTTGCAGAAGTGCAGATATAACAGCTAATTGGCCTAATAATTGGTCCTTCTTCTCCCACAACCCAATGCTGAACAGCCATGTGTCAACACACCCATTATCTGTAAGAGCCAGTCACTATTTTCTCAGACTTCCTGGGTCTATATAGGGAGTCAAGAGCAGTGGATCCTCAGGCATGCTGGAAATCAGCCAGAGTGAGTGGGATCCATCTCGCTTACCTTCAGGCAACTGTGTTGCATAGTGCAAGGGCATAGGACAAGAAGAGTGGGCTAGCATGGGTTTAAATGCCTGCACTGAAGACACCTCCATAATCTCCCAACACAGTGACAAGATGATGGCTTTGCCTCTCTGAAAATGAAGCAATGGACCACTGCTGCTTATTATTGAGCTATCTTCCATGAGATCTGCTTCTGAGTGGGCAAGATTTGAGGGAGGAGAAGAAGAAATTAAGAATATTTGACCTGTTCCCAGAAGTCAGAGAGAAGGAAGACCAGGAATTAATGGGATTTCTTCAAGCTGAGAAATTAAAGGCCTGAGAAGCCAGGAGCAAAGTTTCTGTCCACCTATCTCCATGGGAAGGAGTTGTTTAGTCTAGAAAAGAGGAGGCTGAGTGGAGACCTTGTCGCACTCTACAACTACCTGAAAGGGGGTTATAGTGAGGTGAGTGTTGGTCTCTTCTGTCAGGTAGCTGGAGATAGGACAAGAGGAAATGGCCTCAAGTTGAGGCAAGGGAGATTTAGGTTAGATATTAGTAAAAAATTTTTCACTGAGGCGGTTGTCAAACATTGGAATGTGCTGCCCAGGGAAGTGGTTGAGTCACCATCCCTGGAGATATTCAAAAAGCAAGTGGACAGGGTACTTCAGGACATGGTTTAGTGGGCATGGTTAATGGTTGGACTCGATGATCTTGAAGATCTTTTCCAACCTAAATGATTCTATGATTCTATGACCATGCCCCTTATGTGGAGATGGGACAGGACTGCCTGTGCATATGAGAGTCTCACTTGCTATAGAGCTAGAGCATACATGGCTGCCTACTTCAACCTGGGATGTCCCATGGTAGCTGATGGGTAGAGTGGGCAGACAGCTTTATAGAAAGAAGTGCTCTGTCACATTGCTTCCCCCTCTTTCTCACGCCTCTTTGGCATGGGATAGCAGCTGTACATAATTCACCCTATGGCCTTGGACAGCCTAAGGATCTCTTCTTGGGTAGGCTACCATTTCCTAAACCCAAATGGTCCTGTGCCACTGTTAGTGATATTACAAAGACATCAAGAGCAGTGGCCCAAGAATGTCATTTCAGTCCTCCAACCCCGCTGTGCTTTTTTGCCACAGGCTGAGCAGGTACAGGAGACTGTGAAATTGTGTGGCTGTAGACTAAACCTTTCCTATTTTAGACAGATTTTTTTGAGTGAATAAATTGTCACACTGTACTCTTGCACAGTTTTTATTTCATTTTTGGCTTATGCATTTGTACTTTTGTATATTTTTCATTTCAATCATAAAATCAGTTAGACACGTTACACTGTGGCAAAAACGAAGCATCATGTTATTTTTAGATCATAGTATTTTCATAGTATGACTTCTGTGCAGTACAGTTGCTAATCCTGTATGTCAACTCATACTTAATTTTCCTCCTTGTTCAGTGGACAAAGCTTTAAAAAGCAGTAATAAGAAAATATTCTTACCTAAAACAGTAGGAGAGAACTTTCCTTGACATTCTGAAAAAAATTCTTGAAATATTCATGTTGTGTTGCATAGACTGCCCATGAAATATGCATGAAAAATTATACAAGGTACAAGAAAAAACACATATCACTGGAAATTGGATTGTTTAATTTAAAAGACAAGTCTTTATCTAGCAAGTAAGACAAGAATATAGTAAGAGCTAGACATGTCCCTAGTAACTGTCATTTTGGAGACTGCTGGCTGCTGGCTGCTTCTCTCTTTGTAAACCTGACAGAACCCATGCCTTTCAGCCACCAGAGAGCTGCTTTCTCATGCTTCCACGGGTGTTATGTAATATATAACATGCGCTTAAACTACCAGGTGGAGACATTGCTTAGCAAGCACTAACCTAGTTGTGAAAGAGCATCAGCTTCACTTCCTTCAGCCAAATGTAATTGCTTTGCTGATGGTTAAACCATTCTGTTGAATAGCCAGTTGTCCAATAAAAGTCATTATCAGTCAGGATAGCACCTGATAGGTAACTTCCCCCAAAATAATGAGCATAATATCCATACCTTTGCCATACTCTCAAAACAAACCTCATGGAAAAGATTATCCTGCACATTTAGGACAGGTTCTTCCCAGAACTGCAGGAACAGCAGCAGAGTGAGAGAACAAGTGATGCCTTGCTCATTCAAAAGCGTGTGGCTCCTTTTACCCCAAAATGCCATCCTAGTTGTTATTAATCATTAGCCTACAAATATGATGGGGGCAGATCCATTGATATGTGTTTCCATTAAGACGGTCTTGTCAGCGTAGATGATAAGGCATGTCGTTCTCTAGGAGACTACCGATGAGTCTGCACAAAAATTGATTCCCAAATTACACCAAGGCAAATAATGGTATCTATAATCTTGTTTTTTGTACAGTTGTTCTCCATCATCTGAGTTCACACATTTTCTAACCTACTGGTTGATCTGGAAAGGCTTACATTGACAGGATGAATTCAACCCTCTTTTGTTTAATTAAGAAAGGCCAGATTTTCTCACCTGTCTACTGCCACGGACAACAATGATGCTCTCATTACATGTGTCCCATGCTGACATCTCCTGATCTTTCCTAACTTCTACTACTCTGACTGATGGATGAGTCTGTGTTTTGCTGAATGTTGCCCAGCAAAGCAGCTTAGCTGTCCACCTGCGGCCAGCCCTGTACTTTGGGCAGTGGCTTTAGGAGAAGTTATCCCAAGGAACCTTCCTCCAGCCATGTTTGTGCCTTGTCCCCTTGTTGTGGCTGCAGATGGGTCAGTCACTGCTCTGTGACCAAGCTCTGGCTTGGCTTCAGCAGGCTGGCATTCTGCAGCTGCCCTGGGCCCTGGCAAAGTACCAGATATACCTCCAGATGCCCTTGTGCTGGTACCCAACAATGCGACACGCAGCACCAGTTCCACTTGGGTGGCTGGTCTGGGTAGGGGTACTGCCAGTACAGGAGGAGGTGGATTGTGGCATGGCAAGAGAAGAATCAGGGGAACTGGTAAATATGTTTTGTTTGTTTGTTGCTGTGGTCTGCAGTATACAGCAGGTGAAATTCTGCAGTGCTGATGGGCTGGTAGGGGGAAAAGGAATATGCAGTATGGTCATGTAATGCTTAGTATCGAGAAAATCCCCACAAATATGGAAGCAATTATTTGCACTGTAGATGTGAGCCAGCTGGCTGTGTGGCCATGGCTGCAGCCTAACATTAAATATGCAGCAGTTACTGAGCTGCAGCTCACTGTGAATGATATACCTCCCCATTATCCTTTCTTGTGTAGACAAGCCCATAAAGAAAAATAAAAAGGAATGAAAAGCTGAGCTGAGTGTACAGTATGCTTAAATACTTTCAAAAGAGTGCATGCCAGTCCATTTTGGTCTTCAAAGATTTTCAATTTAAAAGTTAGATTTTTTCTCTTATGTTTCAACCAAGAAAAATTGGTTGAAGCATATGCAGGCAATTACAGGCTCCTTTCTAGATGTCCTGAGATACATACATACAACAGAATATGAAAGTTTACCATGTTTAGGTGTAAGTTACAGTCTCTGTGCATAATACAAGTATTTTCCTTATGATAAAGAAAATAGAGTACTAAAGAATATGTAACTCTCTTGTTATACTTAATTGATTTCTTTGCAGACCAAGACATCACTTAGATTAAGTAAATGATGTGTGAAATTTATCTTACAATCTGTTTATGGGAAAAAATAATTTTTAAAAGGATTATACAGCACAACGGTATGGTTTTATACAGTGGTCTTATAGTTACACTCATTCTGAATGTAGAGTTTTAGTTGTGGGAGAAATGAATAAGACAAAGGGAGGAGAAGATGATATGAGCTTTCTGGGAAATTCTGTACATTTTGTGGCTTTGTTTTCTCTCTTTATAATAAGTTCAACCATCGCTGTGATGCATTACAACAGTATGTGATCAATTTTTAAAAATTTCAGTAAATTTTAGGATCACATCAGTCTTAATGTGACCTATCTGTCTGAAATGTTTTACTTTTCTCTTGATAAAGGGAATGGTTGAATTTAAGAAGAGGAGGAATTTTTCTTTTTTTTCCCATTGCCAACATTTTATACATAACCAATTTCAGCAGCTCCCTATTTATGTTTTGTAGTGCCTTTTTTTTTTTTTTATTTTAAATTACTACTGCTAGCATGTTTCTGGTTGTAATAGGGAACACATATATATATATACCAACGTCATTATTAATCTAAAAAATTCACAGAACTCAAAAGCATATGTGATAATTGAAATTATCTGACAAAATTTCAGTTTGAAATAAGTAAATATTTGTGGCAGCACTTCCACATCAGTTGATAGTTATCTGGCTCTTACACTGAAATTTAAATAAATTGCCTGAAGGCAATGATATTAATACCCTGTTTAACCCATGCTGCCTCATGCAGACCCAGGCCAATGCCTTTCCTGTGGCAGGGCACCACAGCTGAAGGCAAGAACAGGCAGGAAAGCAGACAGAGCTGACTGAGCAGGGCTTGCAGAAGACAAATAGGGAACTGGAGCAGCCAGGAACACATGGACAGGAACTTACAGCAGAGTATTTCAGAGGTGGGATAGGGAATAAAGACCAACCATGCTCTCACCAAGCTCACCCCCAGCTCTTGCTACCTTAGCAGGGTCAGAAGCCAACTGAGCAGTTCCTCTCCCAGCTCATATCAGGGTCCACCACTGAGTGCAGTCAAGCAATTGCAGGTGCTCAGCTGCAGTGAATAACTGCTGATTTTGTGACACCCTTCCAACTGTCTTTCCTCAAAGCAACCAAAGGCTGGGGTGTTGGCAGGATTATTAGCATCAGTGATGGCATGGGTATTGTGTAAGTGTGGAGTCAAGAGCTGATGGCTTTTTTGGGGGCCACAGGGTGAGTCAAGCCTCTGGTCAGATTTAAATAGACTGACAAATTAAACAGTACTTTTCTTTCCAAAATGTAATGTGTGCATGTACAGTAAGTGCTGCTCTTAAAATGTGAAAACTAGTTTACTCAGTGTTTGGTAGTTTCTTGCTATTATTGCTATGTAATATCTGAGTTATGGCAGGACAAGTGCTGGCAACAAAAATTTTGTTTCCATTTGCGTAATTGTAAGGGTCATAAATTGGTGGAAAAACATTTTTTTTTTCTTTCTCTCTCTAGGGAAGCTCTTTCCTAATGTCCCATCTGAAAAATCTATGGCAAGGATCCTAATGATTTCAGAGGAAACTAGATGGGGCCCTTATGAGCCTCTTAAAGAATTCCTTTAAAATGTTTTTACTGTGTATCTGGTTTGGTAATTCCCCTTCTGATAGCTTTTGTCTTGACTGGAAATAAGCATTTTAAATTACTCTGCATGAAATTAAGGTTATTGTAGACAAATAGAAATTGAATGGTTTTGTCTTTCTTTTATTAGTAGGTGCATCCTTTCCTTAGCTGTATGATGTTTAAAAAAAAAAAATTAAAAAATCTATCCCTCTCTCCCCCTCTAGCTTTCCTCTCTTTTTTGTTGTTGTTGCACTGGATACTTAACTGGCTCACGAATTTTCACTGCATGTGCCCTATTGAAAACTGACCCCTTTCTTAATTAGCACAATAAGAAAAACAACTGAATCTGTGAATTTTATGTCAGGTTAATAGAAAGAGATGTATAATCTATAGACTGGAATAGTACCTCTGTTCTGCAGTTTAAGGTTGAGACAATAATTTGGTCAGTAGCTGCCTATGGTCTGGGCTATGGTGAGGCATGATTATATATTCCATATACCTGAAGCATGGCTTAATGGAGCTCCTAATTACTCTCCCATCCCTTGCTGCACACTGAAAGCAGCCATTTTAGAAGACTACAGCTATGACTGTAGGAAACAAAAGAAAGAAAAGTCAGGAAAGAAACAACAATGTAGGTAAGTAGGGAAAAGAAGCTTATTCTAGGCAGTTTAACATAGGCTTTGTGGTCTGTTGAAAAAAGATGGACCTGTTTCCATGCATGAAGTAGTCACAGTAAGAGCTGAAAACCTGGTATTTCTCCTAGCCTAAGATTTGCAAAGCCATATATATATATAGTCTTCTGTGCTTTGGGTACGAGTATAAATTTTTTTGTTAACCTGAGACAGGTAAAGCCACTAACTACATAGAAGGAAAAAATCCCGGGCAGTGAAAGATGAAATGCAAAAAACTGACTTGTAGATTGGATTAAAAGGTAGTTGGATGCTCTTGGAAACATGTCTACCTGATGTTATGTTTAAGGTATTAGCTTGAGACTGAGAAGCAAAGATCACGTGCTTCATCTGACGCTGCCTACACTGTGCACTAAGGAGAGATGTAGGATGTTTGGCTGTTGAATTTCAGGAAGTAGTTCTACCAAAGAGTTTGAAGGAACCTAAATGGGCATGGTGTTACCGTAACTAGGAGGCTGAGAGTCAAGCCCTGCTTTTGATTATATTACAACAAAGTCACTCCAGAAGAACTCCAGTGTAAATACCAGTTATGTTCTTACTCTCTCATGCTTTCTGTAAAAATACTTAGGACTTTATCTCCATCTTTTGTTGCCTTCTGACTGAATTGTCTTTGCTCGTTTTGGATGTGGAATACAATAGGTCAGAGAAATTATTTATAGAATTAGGTATTGGATCTGCATGGTTGTAATTCTTTCTAATTTGCTTGCTTGGTTGTTTTTTTAGTATTGAAGTGTCCAGACATGAATGCAGTGTTCTAACCACAAAATGATTACATGAACTTCAAACACATTTGCACAGTTCAAGTCAAATTAATGTTATATTTGCATGACTATTAAAATAAATTTAAAGAGTCTAATATTCAATGATTATAGATCTGATGATGTCAGATTCTATATGCCTTCACAAGAGAACTCCATTAGAGAATACTAAGCTTCACTTCTAATTTTCTTTTAATACACTGAAAACACAAATTGAAGCAAGTAGTCTCTCAATTCATGGTTTCCTGCTGTATTCCATGACACCATGGATATAGGACCAGTTTAGAGGAAAACCAAAGTTTTTTAATGGTGGGAATAAGAACTTGGTTAGAAATTATAAAATAAGACAAAGATGAGTGCCAAATTCTGTAATAAGGCAACTAAGTAAAGGCCCTGCTGTTGTTTACAGGATTTGAGGGAGGGCTGTTGAACTATTCAGCTTAATGGGACTTCATGCAAGTACAACTGTGCCCCCATGTGGATATCAACATAGCTTTAGAGCTCACACCTCCTCTTTCAGGGGTGCCCAGACCCCAAAACTCTTGCTGGTTTCAGTAAAGGTGGAACTACGTCAGAAAATTTCTGCTTTGAAAAGCCCTTCAGACATAGACTTTGCTCTGTGCTCTGGATGCAGCTAAAAGACAGAAGGCTGTTATACAAAGGGAAATAGAGTTTTTCTTTTTTTAATGGCTGTGCCTGCTTTCCACTTTAGATGCAGATGCTGGTGTTCTTTTTATTTAACCAAATTGCATTTTTCTCCTCTAACTCACACCCTATACTTTCAACGGCTTCTGCTTCACTTAATAATAGCCCAGCTGCCTCTTGTTTTTATGTGTCTGTGTTGATGCATTACCTAGTTATGCCTCCTGAGAGTTCGCTTGCTAAGGCTTTATAATACCCCGTGGAAACAGTTTTAGGGAATATATCACTTTACAGAGCAACACCTATTTAGCTTCCATTCCATATCATTGAAAGTGCCCTTTGAACAACTTAAGCTTAAAAATAAATTTAGAAGCAGAGAGTGTGACATTAAGTTAAAGAGTGAAACAAGATCTTGCCCTGGAATTTAAAAATACATATAAAGACAAATTCAGTGGGTTCTGTGACAGCCTCTGTTAACAACAAAGTGAGGATGAGATGATCGCCCCATACATCCTTGATGATGTGTGTGACTCTAGTATGAAGTTCCAAAGTGTACTCCCCTTATCTTGACATCTATAGCTGGATGAAAATAGCAGCCACGGTTTTGACTGAAAAACCCTCCAAATTGGAGGACTGTAGGAATGATGTTAGAAAAATCTCAAATCTGTGGTGAACCATTCTATACTGCTGTCTTTCAAAGGCCTTTTATTTAAGTAAAGAGCAAAGCTATGAGCATTTGGAAAAACCTGCCTGGAGAGCATTTTCTATTCTTACTACAAAGAAGGGGAGGGAGAAACTCCCTTCTCTTTGGACTTGCAAGCCTAAAGGGAGCTTAATTAAAGTAAATCAAAAGGAGAAATATGAATAAGTGGTGAGAGAATTCAAACTTTTCTCTATGCTTAATAGAACAAGCATCTTCGTTTTCAGCTTGCAAACTTTCCCCTGGAATGATCTTGTGTTCATAATAAACTATTGAATTTCCAAATATAAATAGATAACTATTGGCAGCATTCTTGTATGCTTTTTTTATCCTGAGCCTAACAAGTGAGCGGCAGTGAATATGTGAGCTTTTCTTAGTGAGCCCAGAGGGACTCGTTCACTGGGGTTTCAAACTCTCAGCATCTTTGTTGACATTCCTCCAAACAGGGCCATCTAAAGTACAAAAGGGCCTATGGATTCAGCTTAGAACAGAATTTATTTCCTTCCCTGATTTATTCATATAGGTGTTATTCTTGCTCCCGTTGAAGTAATTGGCAAAGTTCATGCAGATTCCTGGGAGAACAGGACTGGACCTCAACATAACCGTGAGTCTGCAGTTGTGCGCGGGCCCTGGTTTGAGCACACCGTGCTGCTTAGTCATGGTAGCAAAACACACGTGACTGTAAGTGGGTTTATCAGCATGGTGGCGAATGGGGACCTGGATATAGGCAAGTCACCCCCTTCACTTGAAACAAGGAAGATTTACTTCCATGTTCTTGGCTGAGTGATTTTGGGTGGAAATGACTGCACACAGGAAAAAAAGAGGAGAAAAGCGATAAAACATGAGGGTGTCTTGGCTATATTGGGTGAAAGGGAGATAAAAGAAATCTGACAGATATGGACACCAGCCCCTGTTTTACACTTTCTTGGAAAGTGTTTTATCTATTGGGCTATTAGCTGCTATGGACAGGTGTGCTCTCATTGGCAGGTTTCAGATCTGTTGAGGACCTGAAAAGGAGAGGAGAAAAATGATACCATACATTTCCACCTTCAAGTTTTAAACAGAATACTTCTGAGGTACTGAAAACTAAACCCAGTAACTGTTTGAAACTCAAAGAAGACAGAAGCCTCTTTAGCCTGTGAAGATTATGGATAGCATTCCAGGTGAAATAACGTAAAATAACTCTGGTGCTCTGGCATGGAGGGAAGTAAATTTTTTTTTTTCTTTTTTTTTCAGCCCCCAAAAATCAGTACAAGTAAAATTGTGATCATGCTGACCAGATGACTACATTTAAGTGTGTAGGCCTATTTCTACTTAGATCTCCCCTGACGGTCAGATAGTTAATTTTTTTTTTTTTTCTGGTCCACCGTAGCACAATGAACTCTACTAGTCCTTCTGGAAACAGTAGGTGAAACTTTGTGACAAAGATTATCAGAAAACAATGTTCGTGACCTGTCGATGTTTTCCATTTCTTTCAATTGTTGCTTACTACCGCAGAGAACAACAATTTGAACTACTGATGATCTGGAGTGGTATCTGGAATGCAATGAGAATTTTTTTAGTGCTAAGCTTTTGGTAACATTTGCAGTAAAGACTGGTTGAATATGTCATGATTTAGACTGTAAGGGTAGAAGCCTGCAGTAAGTGCTGTTTGCATTATGTTAATACAGACAATATGTTTTGTTAGTGATGGCTTTGCATACAGCAAGTTGACCAAGAAGGGTTTTGGTTTGTATGTTTCAGAGTCATCCATGCGCACTGAGAAGGTTCCTCACAGTAATTCCACCTACTTTTTAAAAAAAGCTTAACCATCCGTTGGCTGGATCCTGACAGTACATACTATCTAGTTGTTTCCCAGCTTTAAAAAAGCAGTGACAGATGATCTCTCTCTCTCTCCCCTTTTTTTTTTTTTTTTTTTAGTTTATAATTGGTGAACTGTAATACTCTGTGAAGAGTGCTGTGGGACAGCAGAGAAATCTGCTTCATGGTGCCTTGTGACAGTGTGCTGGACCAGGCAGAATTGCCTACTGGATGTTGGAAAACTTGGAGTAGTTCGAGAGCAACCTTGGAGTCATTTTGAGAGACAATTATTTAATACCTGGGTGCTCGGGCATTTTCAAGACAGAGACATACAGCAGAGGGGTGTTCCTCAAGAAATACAAATCCAGTCAAGTCCAGAGGAAGTAGGAAGAAACATTTTTTTTTAAATCTTACAGTGCCTGTGTGGAGGTTGTTGCAACTAAACAAACCACTGAAAGTAAGCCTGAGATAAAGGGTGTGCCCTGCAGAGGAATGATGACAACAGAGATTTCTCTTCAAATGCTTTTATTTAAATTTCTTATGCTCTAGCCATTGAAAAACTTTCTGGTATCAGAAACACAAGTATTTTTGCTTGTGTTTTGAGGGGTTCCTTTAAGAAAAGAAAACAAGAGTGTCTGCTTCTGGTTGCCCCATGATCCCATCACAAAAGTTATCAACCTCCTCCCACTATTTTCTACTATACTGACAAATTTTAACTGGAAATTTGTCCTCAACAGAACATACTGAAGTCCAGTATGCTCTCCTCTTCCCCATTCACCTGGCGCTTTATCCAGTCCTTCTCAAGAACTCTGGTGTGGCAAACAGTCCTTTTTGCTGCCCAACGTGGGGCTCAAAGGGTTTGAGATAACAGATTTGACTGGAATGTGCTAGAGTGAATTTATAACTGTTATTACTGTTTAGCTATTACTTGACAGGCTCCTGTGCTTGCCATGGGGCTTCCTTGCCTCAGTGTATATTAGTCTAGTGCTTGTTAGTGGCTGCTTTTTCCTTTTGCTGCTTGCTGTAGTGCTTATCATCTCACCTTGCTGTGCCTGGGAACACTTTGAGAACAGCAATGGCGATGCGCCTGGGCTGGCAGATGGCCAGGACATTACTGCTGTTCCTGTGAGGCTGTACTGGACAGGCTGGAACTCCAGTGCGAACTCAGGTCAAAGTGACTGTGACCTGTGGATCAGTCTACATGGGAGCAGGACACCTCAAAGTGTCTGGTTGTGGATAAGTCCACACCAGTGCAGGCACATCTCAAAGTGTCAGTGGCCATGGTTATGTCTGTGCCGCAGCAGGTATACCTCTGAGAGGATTGTGGCCCAAGGATAAGTCCACGCTAGAGAAGGTACACCTCGAAGCATCTTTGGCTGTGGATAAGTCCATGCTGCAGCAGGTACCCCTTGAAGCATCATTGGCTGTGCATGCGGTCATGCTGGAGCACCTCAAACCGTGTGACAATGGATATCCCCGCAACAGAGCAGGTACACCCCTGGAGGGACTGCAGCCATGGGTAAGGCCACGCTGGAGCAGGTATACCTCTGAAGGCATTGTGGCCCATAGAGAAGGCCACGCTGGAACAGGTGCACCTCAGAGTGACTGTGGCTGTGGATAAGTCTATGCTGCAGCCGGTATACCCTTGAAAAGACTGTGGCTCATAGATAAGGCTCCACTTGGAGCAGGTATACCCCTAAGGGACTGCAGTCTGTGGATAAGACCGAGCAGGGGCAAGGGGAGGAGTTCATTGCAACGTTAAACCCCATGGTCTGGTCCAAAGGGATTGGGGTGGCAATTGTAATGGAAATACCTTTAAATTATTGTAACACAGGATTTGAGTTGCATGTTATAGGAATTACTATAGCAGGAACCACCAGAACCAATGGAGGACAAGCCTTACAAGAAGCAGTGCAAGTGCAGCAGAGACCCAACCTGAGCTATATGGTGCTTAGTTGCAGGCTGGGGCTAAACCACAACTTCTGCAAAAAAAGAAAAGTCAGCAAATTCTTCAATAGTGCCACTCTGGAATTCAACAGGATATAGAAAATCTGTAGCTCTTTTACATTTATATGCTTTATTATTTTAAAAACATTTTCTGTCTTATGGGTTAAGGATGATGAGGTCTAGCTGTGACATGCCCAATCTGTACTTTACTGCTAACTGCCCAACAAACTTCTCAACAAATGAGAGTCACTGGGAAATGCATTTTCACCAGATATGAGTGAACGAAGGCTTCTGTCTAACTGCAGTATCTCCCACTAAGACTGTCTTAGAGAAGGGAGAATACTAATGGATAGTCCTATCTATACTTTTTCCAGCTATTCTAAGCCTACTTTTTGTCAGGGTAGCCTTTCCTTCACTATTTTCACAGGAATTTTTTCTCCATTTGGTTCATACTTTGACAAATGCACCAATTTCACAGTGTCATTGTTCCCTTTTCTCACATCTTCTGTTTGATTTTCTTTCAATTCCTACACGGCTTTTGCTGATCTTTTACATAAAAGAGCAGAATTGCCCTGTCTTCATGTGGTTTTAAAAAAATACTTCAGCACTGAAAGCTTCTCTTTTAAGTTTTTAATAGAAGCAAGAAATACGCTGATCCAACCACCTTATTTGAATAACCATGATGACTTCCTGGAAGTCATTTGGCAGGAGCTTTGATAACTTATCTTTGCCTGGGCATGCCCTTCCTCTGCCTCTCATATGGTTTGTTTCACCCTTTTTGCTTCCATGCCGTCAGAAGCTGTAGCTGCATGTGCATCCTCTGGAACACAGTACAAGTGTTATTTGGAGGAAATGGCATACTCGCAGTTTAGGGGTTTTCTAAGAGTATAGATATCTTCTTGGTGTTTTGAGAGCCTTCTGACAGAACTCTATTAATACAGCCAACCTTCCAAATTCTTGTGGATAGCAAAATTATATCTTCATTACATATTCATTTACTGCTTACAACTATACATACTTAAGCAAAGTGATGTGCAATATTTCCTATTTGTTAGACTTTTGTATTATGTAAAGTTGCATCAAGAGTGTGTCAGCATGATATGAATCATGAGATGGTTGGGTTTCTACAGCCCTTCTATTCCTTCCTATTAATTTCTGGTTTTCCTGGATGACATCTTCAAATTCTTCAGTTCTAGTCTGCTACCTCTCTTTGAATGCAATCTTGTTGCAGTTCAGAATATTGTTATTGATTAGTAATTGTTAACTAAATGGTTTATCAACCTAATTGATGAAGTGTTCTCTTCTGATAAAATTTTCCTTCTGTCTCTGTCTGGTTATCCGTACACTGAATTCCAGACTAAAATCTGAGGGAGAAAATGGCTAAACATTGTAAGCCCTCAATTTTATCTATTTATTTGACTGAAGTATGAGAGAATATTTCTGACATCAGACTTATTTGGGAACTTGTGTTCAGCCTGCAATCCCTAAATAACCATCACCTTTTTTTGGCTAACAACCAGTCCATCTCAGTTGGTGTGCCTGTGTACTCTTATATGCCTATAGTGTGCACATGATGATCCTTTCAGCTCTTATCCACTGTATCTTGGCTTATGGTATTGCCTTAGTGTGTGCTGCTCCAAATGGTGCTGCTTGTGGTTTGAAATTATCAACTGCATGCTTTTTTGCCTTTGTTTTATTTCACTGAAACTGAGGGTAAGCCAAAATACAGAAACTAGTATTTCTGAAACATGTTGTTTATTTCCCATGAATACTGGTTTGAATGTGTGCATTACTTTGAGGAATGGTTAAATCTGGGTCTTCCAGTAGTTTCAACTTCTGGTAGCCTTGTCCCATCTTCCAACTGGAGCTCAGTTGAGAAATACTGGTTTTAGCATAAGGGTAAAATGATGCAGGTTTTGGTGACTTAACTATTCTTGTATTGTAGGTACTGCAGACTGATATACCATCATTGACAGTTACATAAAGATACCCTGTTGGATTGTTAAAAAGGGATTAAAACAGAAGAATAGCTTTCCACCTTTTGATGGGAAAACATGTGTCCTTATCCTGATATTTTGGGGGTTTTGTTGTTTTTTGTTTGGGGTTTTGGTGGGGTTTTTGTTGGGTTTTTTTTGTTTTGTTTTGTTGGGTTTTTTTTAGAAAAAGCAGAATTACTATCTTTTTGTAGGGGAATATGCACTGCATGTTCGAAATTCTGAGGGTAGGTCTGTCTGATTTCTCCAGTAGCAAGTATTGATGAGGCTTCACCAGCAGCATCACTGGCATCTGGTAGTTTATAGAGAGCTTTATTTTTGAAAATACAGTGCCTGCTTGGAGTCTCCTACAGCAGTTTGATGTTACTCTGTCAGAAGTACATAACCCCAGATTTAAGGAAAGAGTGGAAAAGTGGGTTGAGAATAGGAAGAAATTAGGTGTACTTGGGGTGATCCTGCCTTCTCCTGGCAATTCTTGTCCACCTTTCAATTTTTCTTGCCCTTGCTGGAAGATTGATGATTTGAAATATAGAGGGAGAAAATGGAGAAAAGGGCCAAATAAGCCTTGGTAACCATTTAGGGCTATACACCCCCACTCCCCACTCACAAATTTGTAGGTGACATCATGCTGAGTGGTGTGGTTGACAGGCGTGAGGGACAGGATGTCATTCAGAGGGACCTAGATAACCTCAAGAATTGGGCCCTTATGAACCTGGTGAAGTTCAACAAGGCCAAGTGCAAGGTTCTGCACCTGGGTCGGGGCAACCCACAGTGTCAATACAGGTTGGGGGATGAAGGGGTTGAGAGAAGCCCTGTGGAGAAGGACTTGGGGGTACTGGTGGGTGAAAAACTGGACATGAGCCAGCAATGTGTGCCTGAAGCCCAGAAAGCCAACTGTATCCTGGGTTGCACCAAAAGAAGCGTGGCCAGCAGGTCAAGAGAGGTGATTCTGCCCCTCTACTCCGCTCTGGTGAGACACCACCTGCAGTACAGCATTCAGCTGTGGAGTCCTTAATACAGGAAAGACATGGACCTGTTGGAACAGGTCCAGAGGAGGGCCACAAAAATGATCAGAGGGTTGGAACATGTCTCCTATGAGGAAAGACTGAGAGAGTTGGGATCGTTCAGCCTGGAGAAGAGAAGGCTCCGGGGAGACCTTATTGAGGCTTTTCAATACTTAAAGGGGGCTTATAAGAAAGATGGGCACAGACTTCTTAATAGGGCCTGTTGCGATTAAGGGGTCACGCTTTTCAGACAAGATATAAGGAAGAAATTCTTTACCACAATGGTGGTGAAACACCTGGAATGGTTTGCCCAGAGAGGTGGTAGATGCCCCATCCCATTCAAGGCCGGATTGGATGGGGCTCTGAGCAACCTGATATAGTTGAAGATGTCCCTGCTCATTGCAGGGGGGGTTGGACTAGATGACCTTTAAAAGTCCCTTCCAATCCAAACTATTCCATGATTCTGTGATCTAAAGAAACAAATAATCAAAGGACATTGTCATCAGAAGCAGAGTTAATTTCTTCCCTCAGCCAAGATATTGGGTGTCTCCCCTATGAATCGCAACAAGTATGGATTATAGAGCTAGCAATCCCAGCACAGCTGTTAAGCTTGTGTTTCCAAAATGATAAAAATATACACTATTTATCAAATAAATATTGATTTGGTTCAAGGGCACTAGCAGTAAAAGACCTTGGTCTGAGGTTAATGGTGGTATTTGGTGTGTAACATTTACTCTGAGATCACTTCTCTTACAAGATGTTAATGCCGAGTTGCTCCCCAAAAAGTAGGTTTATTACCTATTTAGTTGTTGTTTTCACCAGCTTCTATTGCTCTGCCTTCTCTACAGTACCTCCTTCTCCAGGGGTATCTCGGGCCTCTCTTAAGCTACCTTGGAGAGAAGTTTTCAAGTCATGGATGGGATTTTTTCCTTTTAGTAAGATGACCCTCAACTGCCTTCACAAACATGGACATTTAAGCTTATCTATAGGGCTGAACTAACAAAGAAATATGAAATGTTGGGTTTCCTATTGGCCTAGATACTCTGTGCTGTAGTGAGGGACTTGTTAGGGAGAAGCTTCTTTTGGAATTGGGCTGTTGAACCTGCAGCACATCTGTAGGTCATGATCACTACTGCTGGTTCATGAGCTGTTTTCTTGAATGAGTGTCTACATTTGTCTTGTAGAAAATACTTTATTTCCCTCCATCTCCCCCTCCATGCAGGCATATGCCTCATCACTCACATAGTGTAATAACTACAAGTACACAGTGTTCTTGTGTTGAGGAACCACAGCAGGTTGGACTTCCTTTTCATAAAATTTATTTAAAAAAATAAAAAAATAAAATTCTTACTACATCTTCCAGATTTTGAATGCTTTTTGGCTGCTGTGTTTTCTAGTTCCCTGTGGAAATCTGTACCTTATGAAATTCTAGTTTAATATTTGCTTCAGTTGGTATGTTGGTCTTGTTCATTTCAATATAGTTTTTAAATTTCCACTGAACATAGGATCACATTTTCTTTTGTACTGCTGGATTCATGACATCATGGCATTTGTGATTAGTGATTCTTTAACCTTAGAGCTCATTTCAGCAAAATTAATGCATTGTTCAAGAAGCTGAAACTTCTAGTGGTGTGCCTGACATGTTGCTCACTGCTATGATTTGAATAATGAAAAGTTGCAGGGAAAAAAATGGTCTTTGGCAAATTCAGTCAAAGAATTAGAAGAAGTGCAACATATGAAATTATTCTTAACTTTTTGTATAACATATCTGTTTCAAAACAGTGGCATTATTTTAATAAGGTAGAGCTGAAGACTGGTAAATGGTAGCTCCCTACACTCCTGTACATTTTAATGTATATAAGAAAAATATGTAGCACAAGTAAAACTCAAGTATAGCATTGCTAGTTTTGTTGGTTTGTTTTGTGGTTTTTTTTCAAATGTGGATGCATATAAAGGGGATTACAATTGCCACAAAAGTAGAAAAAATTATTTACGTTTCTTACCCAGCTCTAGTATGAATGGCCTTAATGGTAGTCTCCTATCCTCACCTTAGTCTGCTTTCTGTTCAATACATAGGTAATTCCTATAGGGAACAACTTTCAAAACAGTTTGTGTTATTCTTCAGGATTCTATATAGAAGCTCCCTGGAATAACCACTTCCTGGCTTTTAAATAGCTAAAAACATTTATCCGGGTTGTTTTTGTTTCCCATATTTTAAATGACAGCAGATAGAATACAGCTCTTTTTTCCTAATTATTTTTTTCTTCTTTGGGGGGGGTAAGGGGGGAGAAGGTAATAAAAGCCTACTAAGTATTATTCGAATCACCAAATTGCTGATGCGTACTTTAAAGAAGACTTTTGTGGATTATTTTTCTTAATATGCGTTTTTTAGGTATCCAGTGAAGTCTTTGTGCTTGACTCATATGTTTACTCAAAGGACAGAACTCTTCTGTCTGGGTGAATCTTCTGTTCAGCTTTGAGAGTTCCTCCTCAGGTTTCACTGATCAGGTTGGTGACTTATCACCATCATGTATACAAATGCTAGGTCTGTGGCATTGGCTCACAGAAGCACTTCAGAGGTCCACTTCACTGAAACAGGAAGATTAAGTTTCATGCACATAGTTACACACTTTATCTTACCAGTGTTTTGCTTGCTCCTTTTTCTTCTCCCTCCCCAGGTATATTATTCTGGTTTCCTGTGCAATAAAGATTTCTTTTATATTGTCCATGTTTAAGTCTATATTTCATTTGTTCCAGCCTACACTTTTCTTCTGCTGCATTGGGAACTGTAACCATTTCTGTGCTGTACTTACACAATGTTTTCAGGTGTTTTCTACTGTTGTTAACAATCCCAGAAGTAAGGTGGCAAAGTTGAGTTAAAGACGGGAGAGAAAGGAAACAGACCAGAAGATTGTGGTCCCTAAGGTTTACCACAATCCTAATTGCATTTCAGAGTATTTGCCTTTTGCTAATAGAAGCTTTATCTAGTTCTAGCTTAAATTTCTTCTTGTACATTTGGTTACAGCTTTGATCCCAAGCTTTCAGGCTTGCATACCAAATAGATGGAACCTTTGTCAGTACATCTTAATCTTTCAGGGGATCCATAAATCAAAAACTTCCCAGTGGAGAAAGAGATTTCCTTTAGCAATTTTAATTTTGCTCAATAATTAATTTTGCTTGCTCTCTTAGTTCTTGCAAGTGGAAGTAATCTGCTGACTTCTGGGACTCCATAGTTAGAAGCTAAGAACTAGTGGACATCCACTATCTAATGGTGTGGAGTAGTAGACAGCAAATTTGTGTGTATCTTCAATTTCAGGTGCCTATATTTGTATATAATATAGGCATATTTTGCCCATATTTTCATATATCTAGGCATCCAGAGTGGTGTATGTGCTCATCTTCTCCTCAAAGGATTCAGTTACTCCTGTGGAAATCAATATAGAGAAAGTAAACAGCTTCAGGTCTGCTATTTTCAACATCAGTTTGCCCATGAACTTTATGGTTAATACATTCATTAGCTGTATAGTCAGAGTTACAAATTCTTCAAATACCATAGTCTGAAAATGCTAAATTTTATCTCTGTCCTCTGATGATAGCAGAGAGCACGCTGTATTTGAAGATAGTCAGATGTTATAATTTCTCTTGCTTCTTGGAAGCCTTTTTGTTGTTTTGTACACAGTGCTAAGGATATCCAGGTATGTGCTTCACGATTTTGTCTTATGAATTACCTCTTGATGTTAAGGAAATAATGCAGACTGCAAAACTCTGATTTTTGCATTCTTGGAACAAAACCTGAGGTCGAGGGGGTTTTATTGGTAAAAGGTATCGGTCTTGTCCTGCTATTATGTTCCATGGGAAACGTTAAATGTGTATCCTAATTCAAATTCAGGAACAATTTTTCAGAAAGCATCTGACATTTGTTTTTTCAACATATAATAACTGCAGTGGGACATGTGTGGGGCTGAAAGTGTATATTCTACTTCTTCATAAAATCTACCTGAAGTATAGCTTTCAGCAACACACATGAAAAATCTAAATTTTGGGTTTGTTTTTCTGACTTCACTAGTTAAAGTCACAGGAGATATGAGGATGCAGCTTCAGTGGACATAAGGTTCTTCAGTCCGTAGCAAACCTCAGGTGTTTTGCAGAGTCTAATAATGTGTTAAGATCCAGTAATAGGGATTTTGTCTTTAACAACTGCAGCGTGGAGGTTGTGAACTGACGTTTTTCTGAACTGTTGTTTGAGAAGGGTTGGAAAACTATTGGCTTGCATTTTTCCACATTTTCCTCCCCCCCCCCCCCGGGAGTATGTTGTACAGATTTTTGTAAGTGTAGAACACTCTTCTTTTTTTTTAATTACTAGGTGTCTGGAACATTACTATAACAATTCCTCTATTTCAAATGTGTTTGTGAATACAAGAAATTCTAGGTTTTAAATATACTTCTTTTTTTTTTTTTTTTTTAGATGACAATTTTGTACTTTGTCCTTGCATTTTGTTGAATTCATTACTAAGCAAAACTTACTGGTGCTGAGCTCTATGCTCCCCAAGTTTTCTATACAGGTCTATGAACTCATTATGCCTATTTATTTTATATATGATAAAGAATATCAGATAAAACCAGATAAAATTACTTATCAAAATACCACTTTGAAACTTTATCTCCTAAAATAAAATAGAAAGAACAGTACATAAAACCCATGTAAGAGTGTAATAAACTTTCTTGCATATCAAGTATATATTGAATTATCTTGAGATGATCATCCAGATGTATTGAACTGAGTGGTAAATATTGATTGAGTCAAGGCTGAGATTAATATTTACCTCAAGGGTTAATAAATTTTGATGTTGACTGAAATGTGAAGTCAATATATATATGTATAGTTAATACATTATGAATGCATTCAGCAGAAATATCTAGAAATCTGTTCTACAAGCCTAGGGATCCCAAGGGACAACTTCCTTCCAGCTAATACTGCAAAAGAAAAATAAGAAACAGAAGAAAGTGACCCAGTTTTAATTAGTCTGTCAAATACACATGGATGCACATGCACTTCATATCTGATGGATCAGTACAGGTAGAGCAAGAACTTTCTAGAGGGTTGGCCCAAACCTATACAACATCTCTGTGAACCACTAAGGGATCACAAACCTCCCTTCCCCACTTTGTCTTCAAGTATAAAGTGTGTTTAACTGTGCTTTATGTACCATAAATACAAATTAATAAGTGTTTAAAAAAACAAACAAAAACAAACAAGCATCCCCTGCCCTCCTTCCTGAGTACTTTAGTGCATACTACTACCTCTGGAGAGTGAAGAATGGGAGAGGTTTCTATCACGTTGCTCAGTCTATTACTGGCAGTTGAACAAGCACTACAGCAATGAGCATTATGGCAGAACTACTACAGATGTTATACTTTCCAAACTCTGATTCAGCCAATCAAGTTTTAGCCCTTTGGTTCACATAAATAACTAGGGAAAGGTATTCATGGGGCTGATTTGAATGAAACTGAGAGACGTTCACGTGGAGACAGAAAAGGAGAACTACCCCTTCCCTCCCAATCTGTAAAATGAGTCGGCAAGACCGAGTTTTGCTGAGTTATTTGTGTGTGAGATCCTTTGTGTGCCGTTTTTCCTCCATGCATCTGTTTTGTTGTTACTAAACTAAACAAATGTATCTCCTTTCATAAAGCACGTCTGATCTTCTGTTTTAAATGGGCATCTGTCTTATGCATGGCTTTGGAAAAATCCCAGTCTGTTACACAGAATGGCTGGATTTTTTCCGGGGCTCATGGCTTTGATCAAGATGTGGTACAAAGGAAACTTAGAAATATCTTGGAAAGTAATGTTTCTTATGTGAGGTTTAAGATACTTATGGAAAGAAACTGAGGTTAAGTCTTTGCTGACCAAATTGTCTAGTTCTTGCAAAACATATGGTCTGTCTGTTTACCAATGCGATGTGATAGTTGTGGTGTGCAGGCACAAGTGAAAAATTAAAACTCAGCTTTGGCTTTGAATTACCCTATTTCTAAGGTTAAGTCTGACACAAATGCTATTGTAATGAACACTTTATATCTAATACAGTTTTATTTGAATGGGCAATGTAGCTGTGTTATTACAACATTGCTGAGCATTCCTGCAATTTCCACCTCTCCTTAAAATAACAAAATGTAGTCATAAACCGTTGCTAAGGTCACAGGTTGGCTTAGAGTGAGATACTCATTTAGCATTTCAAGAGTTACGCTGCACCAGAATGGCATTGTGCTCCTTGCAAAAGCAAGAAGAATAGGCAAAGGAAACCTTCGAATCTTGTTTACGCAGTATGCAAGAGGTAACATGAGAAATGAGTGTAGTTCAAAAACTCAAAGGGACATGAACCCTAGCCTTCTTCAGCACAGTCAAGAGCTAGAAAAAAATTCAACTACAGCAGTCTTTTGAATATTTAAATTTGTTGCTGTAAGCCTTCTTGAAATAGATTGTAAGGGAGCTGGAGTTGCCAATTTTTAGTTGTTTGTGGGGGTTTTTTTAAGGACTTTTTGCTTTATTTTCATTTGTTGTAATTTGTTTTCATCTTAATGTATGCACTTACATTAACAGTTATAAGAGACCCCCTGCATTTCAAATGTAAGTGTGTCTTGAACTATGCAGCCAAACCTTCTTCATTAAAACACCAAAGGATTTCTCTACAGACTTAACTGGACATATCAGAATTAGAAAAGGAGTTGTTCCTTCCCCTTATTCTTTTATGTGCATGCAGTTACTTTGCTGGAGTTTCAATTGAGAACTGAGAATTTGTCCAAAGAGTTAGACCAGTAGGAACAAAGTCAAACCCATTTGAGTGATGAACATTAATCTTCTACTCTGATGCTGAAGTTTTCTGATTATCAGTTACTATTCCTAAGATAGTAAGTTTAGCAACCCAAGAACCTAACGGCACAAAGGTCAATATTTCACTTGTCAGTCCATTTGCAGGACCTTTGGTGTCATCCCACTTTGTCAGCTTGCTGTGAGTGTCATTCATTTTCATTCTCCAGTGCATTCTTTTGTTGCCTTATGGAAGAGCTAGTATTGTTGCTACTTAATACATATAGTAATTCATTTTTTTTTCTGCTCTCCCTCTTTAAGTTTTTTGTTTGTTTTTAAATTAATGGTAGTTTTCTAGTTCAGTATCAACTTAAGGTTTCACATGTCTTCTTAAAAAGAAGCCTGTTGAGACACCACTGCTCTGAGTTAGAAATATTTTTGGTTATGGTAAAAAATAACTGGTAACTAGAGAGGCTGAACTTCGCCTGTTGTCCAGAGTGCATTCAGTTGTTTGGTCCCTAGCTCTGCAATGGTGAGCAACCTGTTTAAGGTTTTTGTGGTTATGTTGAGTTGTTGAATGTAGATCACACTGTCATGTTGTCATGGTTTAATTGGAATCTGAGCAATCACATCTCATACAAATGTAAAATAAAGCAACCTATGAACGTAAGGGGCAATTTTTTCCCTTGTTCTTGTTGGATAAAATCCTGCAAGCTTTGCTTTCAGAGTTCGTTATTTGAAGGTGGGACCTGAGCTGTTCACATACATTCTATATAAACACATGCCTCCTAGGACCAATGACCCCTCTTCCTTCTGTGTAACCAACTGTTTTTAAGGACTTCTGTCTTCCCTCCACTTTTTCGTTTCTTGGTGTTTGCCTGTCATTTGACTGATGGCAACGTAACTCAGTCAGCAGATGCTTTTGTCCATTGTGCCTATAGCAAAGGTTGAAGTATGAATTCCAACAGCCTTTCAATATGCATTACCAAGCTGTGAGGTTTAGATGGCTTTGAAGAGTAAGATGTTAATGCAACTTCAATTTCAACAAATACATCTTTATGTAAACCAGAATCTGCTTTTTGTTTCAGTTTATTTCTTTTAACAGCCAGATTGACATTTTCCATAGACTAACTTTGGTAGTGTGTTTTCAGCTTAGTTATAAAGAGAAGATGAAAAGGTTGCATCTTGAAAGCAATTTCCTTCCAAATTCCCAGGTGATGGAATTATTCATATAACTTGTCTAGCAGCTATCTTTTCCAGCCAAGCTGCTAGATCCACAAGACAATTATCCTAGCTGACTGACTTCTCCAAGAGAGAAATCACGGGGAGATACTAAGATGTCCTAATGATGATTAGTAGTCTTTCAAAGACTTAACCTAGTACACATACAGCGTTCCACAGGTGAAGTTGACTGGTTATTTTCTGGTTTCAGTTGGTCCTCTCTTTTAAATCTAAATAATTCTTTTGTGAAAAATTGAAACTACAGGGAAGCCCCCAGACCATCTGTCAAACATTGTTTATAATGCACTTTCTTTTCTGTAAGTGACAAAGTTCAGGAAGAAATTCTAGATGAAAAAAAAAAAAAGCTTTTATTGAAGGCCTTGAGATGCTATCTCTGGCATTGGTTTGAAGGAAAATAATAAAATCAGGTTCTATGATAAAATAATAGTCTTGAAGATGGAATGTTACCTCTATGTTTTAGCAATCTGAATGCAACCTTCTTCTTACTATTTACATAGTTACATTGAGTAATTTTCTTAATTTCTCCTTTTCTTGTGTTGGTATATCACTTGCCTGAACATCTTTGCTAATCAGTCTTACCTAATGTCCTAAAAAGGCTTATGATATTCTTTTAATTACCAGTCGTCTATGAGACTGAGCAGTTTGTCAAGTAAAAGGATACCCTGCTTTAACAATGAATTCTTCTTCTTTGCTATGTCAGTAATCTCCTCAGTGTACTTCCACATAGTTAACTTCTGCTATTCAGCTTTCTTGTCTACTACGTAGTGGGCAATATTTCTACATATTGATGGCAGGGTTTACAATAGTTTCCTGATGTGCCAGAGAAGCCTTGTTGCCCCTTTTTCAAAGACAGAATGTGGGAAACACCTATGTACTAAAAGTATTAAGATATGTGGTCATTTTGGTCTTTTATAAAATAATTTAGATTGGAGGGAACCCTCTGTTAAATGTAGAGCCAGTTTATACCAGGTTGCCCAGGGCCTTCTCCAAATGAGTTTGTAGAATATCCATCCTTTGAGATGTTCAGACTTCTTCAGCAACCTGTTCCTATGTTTGAGATCCCTCATTTCAAAAACTTTTTCCTAGTATCCAGTTGGCATTTCCATGTTGGAATTTATATATGTAGCTTATCACTGTACATCTTCAAGAATATTCTGACTTGGTCTTCTTCATATAATATTGTTATATACCTTTGCACAGGTGAGTTTCATTAGCAGGGGCCAAGAACTTTGAAATGGTATCTAGGATCTGACAGCTGGGAGGAAAGATTAAGATATTGAGAGAAAATGCAGGCATAAGAAAGCATTTCTTGAACTTCTGTAGCTCAAACTGTCTGTAACTTTTTAAGTTTGTATTTACATTTATGAACTTATAGCATATAAAGAAACAAACAGCATGTGTGTGTCTTGTTCCAAGACCCTGACATGGAGTATGCGATCTTGAGGTTAATTGCAAAGCTTTTGGGACATTGTGGAATGACATGTTGTTTTTCTTCACATAATAGCACCCTTTGCCTTTTTTCAGAGCTTTATAACATATTTTGGAAATCATGACACTGCAGTTGAGAGAAGTTAGTCAGGGGATACTCATGGGCACTGGAGTGTCTGTCTGGTCTGACTTACTTCAGTCTGTGTTCAGTTCCATGAAACACCAGTGTAAAACTTAGCTTTTAAAATATTATTATCCATAAAACCTTGAATCATATGGTTTAGGATTATTAAGTGTTATTGCATGTTATTATTGTTATTAAAATGTTTTTAAAAACTTTCAGAGAGTTTCACTTGGTTGGAACACAGGACATGAACTTAATACATGGATTAACTACGCCCCAGGAAAACAGCTACAACTTTAATGCTATTTCACAGTTAAAGGATTGATGCCCCAAACTTTTATCTGCTTGAATTAATCAGTTGATGCAACTTGTTTCCTTGAAGACCTAATATAGCAACATTCTTTACTGTTTTTGAATTGAAAAGAGTCACCATGTAATTAAGTAGGATGTTTTATTAGGTGACTGTTTTCAGTACACTGGAGTAGCAGACAATATTCCACATTAAACAGTTAAGAGACTAGGAAAGAGAAAATGGTGCATTGCATGCATCCAGAGAGATACAAAGTATGAGAATAGAAATAAATATAATAGAGACTGTTAAATTGTTTGTAATTGCATCAAGAGAAAGTTTTAGTTTGGGCAGTAAAGGAGATACTCCAGAGCTAAGTAAACTAAAACATCAAAGCTTTGGGGTTTTTACCTTTTTCATTTATGATGCATTGCTTTTTAAATATTTGTTTTTAACTTGGTCAGAATTTCACACTGTCACTGTGCAATTAATAACTTCAGACTCATGGGTTTTAACTACATGTGATGGTCTCTTTATTTCCACTTCACTCCTAGCAGAAAGGAAAAGCCAATGGTTACCAAAAGCTGGTCCTTGTCCTCCATCTGCTGCTAGAGTAACAAGACTCATACATGTCTGTTTCTAGAGACAGTGCTTCCCAAGGTGAGCGTGAATCTTGACACAGTCTTCTGGAAAGCTGTTGCTAGTTCCCAAAGACAGGCATTGTCAATATTGTTGGGTCAAGAAGAACCAGATAGTATTAAGTGCCTTTGGGAGCCATAGCAAAATTAAAAAACATCAACAGTGTTTTCATAACAGATGTAACTATATAAACTACTAATGCAATGTATACCCTGAGGCAATATAGACAGTCTTGGAATGACCTGTAGAAGGTTTTCATACCATTCAGAGGACAGGGGCAGCCAAAAATAATCTTGGTGACAGTGTGAGTCTGTCACTGATCTTCAAATGTATCAAGTTGTCTCTACTGCTCAAGCCTGTCTCTAAAATAAGGTCACCAAAGACTTTTGAGTGTGTCATCCTGGTTATTGCTTTCCGAGATATGCAGAATTTGCAGTCATGAGAAATACTGTGGGTTGTGCAATATAACTGTATGTAGTTATAGATTGGTATCTAGCAGAAAGAAGAAAACTGAGGATGAAACAGCTGCAAAAATAAGGATGTTTTGGAAACTAAAACATTATATTAGTGTTGAAATGCAAAATAAGCTGATCAATGAAACAGTTGTGGTGTTTGAGTGTGAGAAAACTCCTGGGCTCTGTTTCAGGTGAGATGAGCCAGGAAATACAATTTAGAGCATGAGGCCATTTCTGCAAATCCTTAAGACTGTTTCTTTATTGCGCTTTCTGGATTCTATATTTTTGAATGTGTTGATTCAGGATGGATAAATGTTATTTGCCAGTAATGCTTAAGGATAAATACTGAAATATTTTATGAACTATATCTCTGATAATAAATTACTTACAGGTATTTCTCTTTCTAATAATTTGTTCTAATATAGGGAGTTATATGGGGTTAATGTGCAATGAATGTGCAGAGAGATACATGTACAGTACTGTGTTCACAGTCTACTGAAGTATTAACATTTTCTTTAATATTATTTTCTCTGATTCAGGACTGTGGAATGAAGAAACTGTTATAGAACTAGGGAGTTATTTTTGCTTACTTTGAAAAACTTAGCCTTTAAAGTGCAAGTATCAAGATGAATGAAACAGTCTTTAAATCCATTGCGCTAATTCAACATTTTCAGTATATTGTAGTGACCTGAATTTTTTTTTAAAAAAAGCCCTGTACTTTTCCATATGCTAGTTTAAACCCCAAACCCAACCTGGGCTTAAGGATCAGTGAAAAGTGCTCCCAATGCATCATTATAACCATCTCTCAGAAAAAGTCACATTGCAGTTTTTAAAAACTACTGGTGGAATAAGTCCTGCTAATTAGGAAATTTCACAGAGAAACTAGTGCTAAAACAAACTTACCTGTAAACATTTTAGCTTGATGTTTCCATTCTGAATTCAGTCCTATGCCCAATACTGTGAACAGTAGGAGATATCCAACTGCAGATGTGTACTATCATATTTAATTAAGCTTTTCCTTTCATTTGCATTCATTGCTGTACTCAAGGTATCACACTTCTATTATAGTCTTTAAATTCCTAGAAGATAAGTTTTAGGTCATAACTTAAAAGGACCAAATTAACCTCAAATGGACAAAGTTATTTCCCATATAAGACTGCCTTCAGAAATTGCAAAAAATAACCCCCTGCACTTTTAGCATCTCTTTCTGTTTCTGTCCAGACCTGAATTCATAATGGTGAAGATCCAAGTTTAGCAATTTTTCATGGAAAAAATAGTGTGCAGCTCCAGTTGGTGTGATTTTTGTCTCCACCATACTGGTATCTGTGACTCTGAAATCTTCCAGTCATTTCATTGTCTCCTCTAATGCACACTAGATATAAATTTCAGCTAAGCTGTGAGCTGCAGCACCAATGTTTTTAACTGGCCAGGAGATGAGATTAACCAATTTATTTCATATGGTTTTTGCAGCATTGGTGCTCATACCTCAGTTAGCGAAGTGGGGTATACTAATCTATTTATTTCTCATCTCTGTGTGATCTGCCTAAAGATACTGAAAAGGAATTAATGATAAATTTATTTTTTTTTAAATTCCCAAAACCTAAAATAAGCTACCCCAAAAATGCAAGCACCACTGTTCTTGCAGTATTTTGAGCTTTATAATTCAGAATAAAGAGTAAACATGCTATATGCCAAATGCGTATAAAGAATATGGTTTTCTTTCATTTTGTTATCCCGCACTATTAAATGTTTGCAACGTAGCATAATCAGGGCACGTAAAAATATATATATTTGCTGTTCTAATTCAATGACACAAAATTCAGGATCCCTGAGGTAAAGTTAAGCAGGAGCTCATATAGTCAGAGTTGAAATTCAGACACTGCAGATATAATCCATCTCCCTGACACATGCAGTGCTTCATTGTGAGACTGCCAGACACAGTCTGCTGAGATGGGAATGTCACAGAATACCAAAACAGGAGGAGATGCAGTTTTGTTCATCATTGCTTTTATCTACAAATATCCATCTAACAGTCTACATACATAGCTGTTGTCAGACAGAGAAATATGAATGCAGCATGGAGATGCAGCAGCTAACATTCAGAGAAGTATGTAGAGCATATGCTGGGAGCTCAGAATTACCTGAAGATAATTTGGGTAGTTAATCAGGTTAATTGCTTATCTTTAAGGCAATATTTTGGTGCAGACGCTGAGTCACCACCTCGGTTGTCTAGCAGAGATCAATGACATGCCTGGTTGCCTACATCTCCTAGTGAATTCTGAACCTAAATGAAAAAAGGGACCCTGAAGGCAAAAAAAGTGCACTGTCATCACTTGGGGAGACAGGCAGGCAGGCAGAAAGCTGCAGTGGCAGAAAGAAAAGATGCTTTTTTGAAAATATAAAGTGCTACTGGTCTTGCAATTACTTCTGTTATTCCCACTCCATTATGCATTTGAAGTTTCCATGTTCGGGACAAAAGGGGAAAAACCTGAATGCATTTAGAGGGAATTAAGGTTCCAAAATGAGAGATGCAGATCTATGCGTATCTTAGATATATGTGTGGAGCAGTGGAATGGATGGAAGTAAAGGGCATGTATCAAAGATAGAATGTAACCACTGTAGGGATGCTAATAGTTCCCAGGCTTGTGGCAAAAGTTTCATGAGGAACATGCAAGCAATTAAAAGTTTAGGAGAAGGTGTAGCAGATGGGGTGCCTGTTGGGGAAAGGGAGCTGAAGGTTAGGTTAGGTATTTTGGCATTGGTTTAGTGACCTCTCACAGTTCCTGTGGTCAATCATATCATGTCTGCACCATGAAAGTTTTCAGTGCCTCCTCTGAATCCCTGCCTCAATGCCAATATGAAGCTCTGGTCTTTTCAAAGTGGTCTGCACCACCACAGAGCAAATCCAGTGGATGAAAACACAGTATTTCAACTTTTTTCCATCACTTTTATTTTTACCCAGGTAAGTTTTCTCTTTGCATTATCTTGCTCTAAATCCCTGTCTATTATAACCAAAAGTGTCAGGGTTGGAGGGAAATGCCATCATGCTACCTCAATTTTCTAGAATATATCAGTTCTGAAGAAAATAGTGAAGACCATGACAACAGAAGAAAGTTATGCAGAGTTGGTTGTCTTCATTCCTCCACCTGCACTAATCTCAGACAGACCTGGGAACTCATGTGATAACAAATTCCCAGGAAGCTCACTCTGCATCTCTTCAACGTTAACGTCCCCTATTGCACATTTCCTCAGAAACATACTGGTATGTTGAATTACTGGGCATAAAGATCAGAGGTAAATCTGACTGCTACTGTCGCTTAAAAATGGATTAGACCTATCTGGTTTGGTGGTCTTATGAAAAAAAGCTTAATATGTCATTCAGCATTCATCTCGCATCCTCACATTTTGTGTAAGTCTGAAATAATTTTAGATGTGGAAAAAATAATATATTTCTGCTTATCTTGGTTTTGTATTTCCATATCTAGTAAAAAAATGCAGGAAAAGTCTGTGATATTTCTAAGCAGCTCACAGTAAGAAATACAGGTATCACAAGAGTTTGCTTTTTTTTTTTTTTTAATCTAGTATTTCAGGGTATCGGAGAAAAATATTTTAATCAGAATTTTATAGATACAAGCAGTATCGTTAACTCAAGTATTTACATATTGGATCTACAAAAGGGTTTTTTTGTAGTTTTGTCTCTTGGAAGAGAAAATATGTAGCAAAGACAGTATGTATTTTTTTTACATATTAGATTTTTTACGTATTACATAGGGGGTAAATGTATTCTTCATTTTGAAAACTTTCAGTAAAAATGGGACAAGTTTTTCACAAACACATGAAAAAGAGGTCCTCTTCTACCAGTTCTCTTACTTGATTATTACTTTTTTTCTTAACCCCTTGAACTCAAATAGACCCCACTGCAATTTTTTAAACTTAACCCTGAATTCAGCTTACTTTTTCCTAAAGCTAGACTAAAAGTCCCTCGGCTTTGTACTTATAAATAAGAACAAAATTGATGTTAAAGATGTCCTCTAAGGATTTAATTTTGTACACTTGAGCTGCTTCATTAGTAAACAATATCAGACACAGGAAACTTTGACCTTTTATTCTCTAACCATCCTGTCTACCATAATAACACTTCTGACAGTAAGTTAGGTACTTACTGCCTTGTTTTGCTTCAACATTATCTTTAAACAGTGACCTAAAAGTAATCTTGAGTTTGAGCTGCTAAACTTGTGAACACAAACATATATGGAGTGATTGACAGAAACAAATGTTTAGACCTGTGAAAAATGAATTGATAGTAATGATTTTTACAAGTGTCCAGACATTAAAAATGTTTGCCATACAGCTTTGTGTTCTGTAACGTCTGTAAATTCAGAGTAAAAACTTTAGAGTTTTATTTTCATATTGTATGTTTTAGTTGAAGTTCATCTGATTTCCTGCAGTGTAGTGTTCTCTCGCTGTAGTAGCAATGCCTTTCCCATGTTGCTTCCTTGTCCGGAAGTAGAGAATCAAGTTTGCATACATCTATGCCCAGATTAAATCATATTGTCCTGGGTTCAGCTGGGACAGAGTTAATTTTTACAGGAACCTGGGAGGTGGGGGGCATAGCCGGGGCAGCTGACCTGAACTAGCCAAGGAGCTATTCCATACCATGTGACATCATGCTCAGTGTATATATAGGGAGCGGGCCGGGGGGGGGTGGATCCTTCTTTCGGTGGGGGAAGTGGCGGAGCGTCGGGTCCCGGGTGGTGAGCAGTTGCACTGTGCATCGCTCTTGTTGTATACTCGTTCATTAGTACCGTTGTTGTTGTTGTAATTCCTTTGTGTTGTCCCAGTGAACTGCCTTTATCTCAACCCTCGAGGTTCCAAGGTTTTTTTCTTCTTTTCTCTCCTCCGTCTTCCCCCCATCCCACCGGAGGGGGGCGGGAGGAGTGAGCGAGTGGCCGCGTGGTTCTTTGTTACCGGCTGGGCTAAAACCACGACAGTCCTTTTTGGCGCCCAACGTGGGGCCCGAAGGGTTGAGATAACGACAGATCTAGCCAGAGCGTGTTTGAAACAAATTTGTCATACGCATTTCTTATACTAGATAAATAGATGTTAGTCACAATGTTGATTAATTTGTTTACATGGTGGCGTTTTGTAAGTTCTTATATGCTCTATGTATTGCCTGTAGTTGCGTATCTCATCTCTGGGAGAGGGATTGGGATTATCATTTTGCTGTACTGGGCAATGTTGACTTGTGAAATGATTACATCACTGGTCATGAGGTTAAGCTGGTATCTGTATGAGGCAGTGATATCATTTCCATACCTTAGACACCTTCTGTCGGATTTTATTGGTAATTACACCCAATCCATTGGGAAGTTGGGGGGGGATACTTCCCCCCATCCATTCCCCTCCCTTTTCTCCTTCCGACTAATTACAACAGTTTTTGAGAATTTTTAATATCCTTGGGATGCGCAAGCCAGTGTGCTGTTAGTGCTATGCCTCCTGACTATGTTCCAGGTCTTGTTTAGGGCTACAAAAAGGCTCTTTAAGAGTACCACCCAGAGATCTGTCCCAAAGCTGGATATGCATGGGTGGCACGGCATGTGGAAGAATGTGGGAAGGTATCTAGAGAACTTCTCACCTCCAGTGACTTGGAAGTTCACTCCCGAACAACTACAGAACCCTGATGAAGTGATAGAATTTTTGAAAGAAAAATGCTGTGGTTATCCCAGAGACACACAACTCACTACACTGTGCTGGGCCCTGGCCGGTATCTACCAAACACTGCTTGATATTAGGCAGCATCCTCAGGGGGAAAAGGGGGAAAAGATGGAGAATACGACAACATGCACCGTGGCTACCCCAACCCCGACGACAAGCACCGTGGCTACCCCAACCCCGACGAGAAGCACCGTGGCTGCCCCTACCACGACAACAGGTACCCTGGCTACCCCTATCCTGGTGACAGATACTGCGGCTAAACCAGAAAACCAACCTGTGCCAGTATCAGTCGCCCCTGTACAGAAAAAGAAACACACAAAGAAATCAGTTCGCTTAGTGAGAGATGAAAGTGAACCAGGGTCATCGCGAGAACAGGAGGAAGAGGTAGAACCTGAAATAATTACCCGATCTCTATCCATGAGTGAGTTGCGTGACATGCGAAAAGATTTTAGCCGCCACCCAGGTGAGCACATTGTTACCTGGCTGCTCCGGTGCTGGGATAGTGGGGCTAGTAGTGTGGAATTAGAGGGTAAGGAAGCCAAGCAGTTGGGATCTCTGTCTAGGAGGAGGGGGCATCGACAAGGCGATTGGAAGAAAAACACAAGTTCTCAGCCTCTGGAGGCAACTTCCGTTAGGTGTAAAGGAGAGATACCCCTTCAGGGCTGAAGTTACATGTCACCAAGGCAAATGGACCTCCATGGAGAGAGGTATCCAGTACCTGCGGGAATTAGCCGTGCTGGAGGTGATTTATAATGATCCAGAAAATGGGCAGTCACCCACAGATCCAGATGAAGTCCAATGCACACAACCGATGTGGCGGAAGTTTCTACGAGGTGCACCACCAACCTATGCCAACTCGTTGGCAGTAATGTCCTGGAAAGAAGGCTACAGACAAATGGTGGATGAATTGGCTGTCCAACTCCGGCAATACGAAGGAAGTCTCTCTTCCTCCCTATGGGCCTGTGTCTCAGCTGTAGAGGAATTGTCCCGAGAGTTCCAGCAATTCAAAGTGGATATGTCCTCCTCCTCACCTGTACAGGCCCGCATCGCAGTTATTGGGAGTAAGCGTTCCTCTGCCCAAGAGAGAGGATAGAGAAAGTACACACGACAGGCTAACCTGTGGTTTTTACCTGCGTGACCATGGAGAGGACATGAGGAAGTGGGATGGAAAACCTACCTCAGTTTTGGATGCACGGGTACGGGAGTTGCGAGACAAAGCAACCAGAAAAGAGGATTCTTCTTGGAAAACTGCTGCTCCAGTTTCCCGTGAGCAGTCCCCCGAATGCAGTAGAAGGGCTGATCTCATTTCTGATCCTCTTGAAGGGACTTCTGATTCACGTGTGCAAAAAGTGAGTAACGGATATTCTAACCAGGATTAGAGGGACCCTGCCGCCAGCCAGGTGGAGGAGAGGGACAACCGAGTCTACTGGACAGTGTGGATTCGATGGCCTGGCACATCAGATCCACAGGAATATAAAGCTCTAGTAGACACTGGTGCACAATGTACCCTAATGCCATCAAGTTATAAAGGGGCAGAACCCATCTGTATCTCTGATGTGACAGGGGGATCCCAAGAGCTAACCGTATTGGAAGCTGAAGTGAGTCTAACCGGGAATGAGTGGCATAAACACCCCATTGCAACTGGCCCAGAGGCCCCGTGCATCCTTGGTATAGATTATCTCAGGAGGGGGTATTTCAAGGACCCAAAAGGGTACCGTTGGGCCTTTGGTATAGCTGCATTGGAGACGGAAGAAATTGAGCAGCTGTCTACCCTACCTGGTCTCTCCCAAGACCCTTCGGTTGTGGGGTTGCTGAAGGTTGAAGAGCAACAGGTGCCAATTGCTACCATGACGGTGCACCGGCGGCAATATCGCACTAACCGAGACTCCCTGATCCCCATCCATAAGCTGATTGGCCAACTGGATAGCCAAGGAGTGATCAGCAAGACTCGCTCACCCTTTAATAGTCCCATATGGCCCGTGAGGAAATCTAATGGGGAATGGAGACTAACAGTAGATTATTGTGGGCTGAATGAAGTCACGCCACCGCTGAGCGCTGCTGTGCCAGATATGTTAGAGCTTCAGTATGAACTGGAATCAAAGGCAGCTAAGTGGTATGCCACAATTGACTTTGCTAATGCATTCTTCTCCATTCCTTTGGCAGCGGAGTACAGGCCACAGTTTGCTTTCACTTGGAGGGGCGTCCAGTACACCTGGAATCGACTGCCCCAGGGGTGGAAACACAGCCCCACTATTTGCCATGGACTGATCCAGACTACACTAGAAAAAGGTGAAGCTCCAGAGCACCTGCAATATATTGATGACATCATTGTATGGGGCAACACAGCAGAAGAAGTTTTTGAGAAAGGCAAGAAAATAATCCAAATCCTTTTGAAGGCTGGTTTTGCCATAAAAGAAAGTAAGGTCAAGGGACCTGCGCAGGAGATCCAGTTCTTAGGAGTAAAATGGCAAGACGGGCGTTGTCAGATCCCTGCGGACGTGATCAACAAGATAGCAGCTATGTCCTCACCGACCAATAAAAAGGAAACACAGGCTTTCTTAGGTGTTGTGGGTTTTTGGAGAATGCATATTCCAAATTACAGTCAAATTGTAAGTCCTCTCTACCAAGTTACCCAGAAGAAGAACGATTTTAAATGGGGGCCTGAGCAACGACAAGCCTTTGAACAAATTAAGCGGGAGATTGTTCATGCAGTAGCTCTTGGGCCAGTCCGGACGGGACAAGATGTTAAAAATGTGCTCTACACTGCAGCTGGGGAGAATGGCCCTACCTGGAGCCTCTGGCAGAAAGCACCTGGAGAGACCCGAGGCCGACCCCTGGGGTTTTGGAGTCGGGGATATCGAGGATCCGAGGCTCGCTATACTCCAACTGAAAAAGAGATATTGGCAGCATATGAAGGAGTTCATGCCGCTTCAGAAGTGGTTGGTACTGAAACACAGCTCCTCTTAGCACCCCGACTGCCAGTGCTGGGCTGGATGTTCAAAGGGAAAGTTTCCTCTACACATCACGAGACTGATGCCACGTGGAGTAAGTGAATTGCACTGATCACACAACGGGCTCGCGTAGGAAACTCCAGTCGCCCAGGAATTTTAGAAGTGATCACAGACTGGCCAGAAGACAAAGATTTTGGAATGTCGCCAGAGGAGGAGGTGACACGGGCTGAAGAGGCCCCGCTGTATAATAAACTGCCAGAAAATGAGAGGCAATATGTCCTGTTCACTGATGGGTCCTGTCGCATCGTGGGAAAACATCAGAGGTGGAAGGCTGCTGTATGGAGTCCTACACGACTAGTCGCAGAAACTGCTGAAGAAGAAGGTGAATCAAGTCAGTTTGCAGAGGTGAAAGCCATCCAGCTAGCGTTAGATATTGCTGAAAGAGAAAAGTGGCCAGTGCTCTATCTCTATACTGACTCATGGATGGTGGCAAATGCCCTGTGGGGGTGGCTACAGCAATGGAAGAAGGGCAACTGGCAGCGCAGAGGTAAACCCATCTGGGCTGCCGCACTGTGGCAAGATATCGCTGTTCGGATAGAGAAGCTAGTGGTAAAAGTACGTCACGTAAATGCTCATGTACCCAAGAGTCGCGCCACTGAAGAACATCAAAACAACCAGCAGGCAGATCAGGCCGCCAAGATTGAAGTGTCTCAGGTGGACCTGGACTGGCAACGTAGGGGTGAGCTATTTATGACTCAGTGGGCCCATGATACCTCAGGCCATCAGGGGAGAGATGCCACATATAGATGGGCTTGAAATCGAGGGGTGGACTTGACCATAGATACTATTGCACAAGTCATCCACGAATGTGAAACATGTGCTGCAATTAAGCAAGCCAAGCAACAAAAACCCCTGTCGCATGGGGGGCGATGGCTGAAATATAAACAGTGGGAGGCCTGACAGATTGACTATATCACACTCCCACGAACACGCCAAGGCAAGTGCCATGTGCTTACAATGGTGGAAGCAACCACTGGATGGCTGGAAACATACCCTGTGTCCCATGCCACTGTCCAGAACACTATCCTGGGCCTTGAAGAGAAAATTTTATGGCAACACGGCACCCCAGAAAGAATTAAGTCGGACAACGGGACTAATTTCCGAAACAACCTCATAGACACCTGGGCCAAAGAACATGGCATTGAGTTGGTATATCACATCCCTTATCACGCACCGGCCTCAGGAAAAATTGAACGATACAATGGACTGCTGAAAACTACATTGAAAGCGATGGGGGGTGGAACTTTCAAACATTGGGATACACATTTAACAAAAGCCACCTGGTTACTTAATACTAGAGGATCCGCCAATCGGGCTGGCCCTGCCCAACCAAGACTTCCACATACTATAGAAGGGGATAAAGTCCCTGTAGTGCGCATGAGGAATATGTTAAGAAAGACAGTCTGGGTTAGTCCTCCCTCAAGCAGAGGCAAACCCATTCAAGGAGTTGTTTTTGCTCAAGGACCTGAGTACACCTGGTGGGTGATGCAGAAGGATGGAGAAGTTCGATGTGTACCTCAGGGAGATTTGATTTTAGGAGAGAATAGCCAGTGAATTGGGCTGTATAATATTTAACTGCTAAATAACCTGCCAATGCATGTCATTGTAACTATAATGTCCATATACCATATCAAGGGTATTACTGTAAGAATTACCCAAATGACTGCAGCATGGACTTTAAAACTGAGCCAAGTACAACAGCAATAGAACTTGAACTGGCACCCAGCAATTTCCTCAAGATCAACATCTTCGACCTGCAGACCAAGGGCGTGAGTTGCGCCAAATGTACCAGCCACAAGTTCCAGAGGCAGCATACAACAACCCAACATCTCACACCATCTCTCTTATCCTGAAGAACTGTTACAACAGATGGAGTCCCAAAGTCGTGGACTAAATAAATTGATGGACGCATTAGAGGAATAGCCCATAGGCTAAAGGAATACCATTTGTGTGTGTGTGTGTGTGTGTGTGTGTGTGTGTGTGTGCAGGGGGGAGAAGAACAAGTTCATATACTTATATATATCTAAGACAAGGAAAGTGGTAGTGGTTGATTGGAAAATGTAAGATCTGGGCATGATGTAGATGGTATAGAGTAAGGGGTGGATAATGTCCTGGGTTCAGCTGGGATAGAGTTAATTTTTACAGGAACCTGGGAGGTGAGGGGCATAGCCGGGGCAGCTGACCTGAACTAGCCAAGGAGCTATTCCATACCATGTGCCATCACGCTCAGTATATATATGGGGAGCGGGCCGGGGGGGTAGATCCTTCTTTCGGTGGGGGAAGTGGCGGAGCGTCGGGTCCCGGGTGGTGAGCAGTTGCACTGTGCATCACTCTTTTTGTATGCTCGTTCATTAGTACCGTTGTTGTTGTTGTAATTCCTTTGTGTTGTCTCAGTAAACTGCCTTTATCTCAACCCTCGAGGTTCCAAGGTTTTTTTTTCTTTTGTCTCCTCCGTCTTCCCCCCATCCCACCGGAGGGGGGCGGGAGGAGTGAGCGAGCGGCCGCGTGGTTCTTTGTTACCGGCTGGGCTAAAACCACGACACATATATATGAATCCATAATGAAGTTCAGTTAACAAAGGTTTTGGTGTGATTTCTTGATGTATTTGAACATGCATTCTAGAAAACTACTGAGATTAGAAATTCTGAAGGCAAAATCACTCAGCAAAGATATTGCTAAAATGACAGCTTAAATCAGTGCAGAATCGGCAGATCAAGTTTTGATTCAAGAATTTATGCAACCACTCTGTCAAAAGTCCACAATAATTTTTGGTCCACACTGTTTAAAGTGCTTTGAAACTTTAATTAGTGCTGTTAATTGTTGCAACTTTGTATTTCTGCTGTATGAGCCACATCCCCTGCAAGAAATTCCCTTCAGGAGGTGCAGAGATTTCAAGTGGTTTTGACTTGTGGCATTGTACTTCACCTTGGCTGCTTTTGATGCACAGTATTGTGGTTGAAACACAAATGGGCATCAATAATGTCACAAAGCTCCTTTTTATTATTAAGTTCTTAGATAAGAATATTTATTAAGAAAAACTCTGATGCATCAAAAAGAGAACATGCTCATTGGCCATTGGCTGGTTTAGAAAGATGGGACCTGTATGTGATGTGTCAAATGTTTCACCCTTGCGAGAAAATACATTTGAAGCACCATCTTGCTGCTTGGTTACGGGCAATCCATCCCTTCAGTCACACAGTTGCTGAGCTCCAGCCCACAGTGTTCTATGCCTATTCTGCAAATATCAGCAGATGTCCTTTATATCTTCTAAAGAGGTAGTAAACAAGCCTCTTACTTAAGGGTTTTCAGGATCAGTTAACCACAGCATAATGCATTTTAACCAGAAAAATTCTCACAACTTTCAGATGGTTACTCAGAAATGTGTCATTAAAGTTCATGTAGAATTACTTTCTGGACCATAGTTGAAAGTGACATTGTAATTTTGGGTAGCATGGCATTCAAGGGTGCCTATATCTTTTCTTGGGAAAATGCATATTTCTGAAGAGCCAACAAAATGTCCATACTTAAAAATAAATAATTCTCTAATAGTCTGCTGGAAATTTTACATTAAGATTTTTAAGAAGCTGAAATTGAATTCTAAATATGTTACCAATTTCCAACTCCTGGAAGAGATATGATCTGGCTAGAAAAGGGAGACACACACACATACACACACATAAAAATTTACAGAAATTAAGTTTTGATCTAAACAAATAGAGAAGTGCTATGAGATAATAAACTGATTTTAGATTGAACTCCTCTTTTTTATTAGCTCAGAATAGTATGTCTTAAAATGCTTCTCTTCCCAGTTTGGATGTTACCTTCATCTTCACATAATCATAGAATGGCTGAGGCAGGAAGGCACCACTGGACATTGTCTAGTCCAAGCCCTTTGCTCAACGCAGGGTCACATAGAGCAGGTTGCTCAGGACATTGTTCAATTGGGTTTTGAAAAACCTCCAATGTTGGAGATTCATTTTCCTCCTGAAGTGGTGCTCTATGCAATATTTCTGCAAGATTTCCATTCGATATTTCTGTTTTCATTTGCAAGATCACAACTCTCCTGGAAAGAGGGTGTGAAAAACAAACAAACAAACCAACCTCCACAAAAAAGACCCAAACCAAAATCCCTCATACCTCTACTTCAGTGTCAGAATGGCAGTAACTCAGTTTTGTTAAACAGGAATTTTGTTGCTGCCCTTGACAAGGACTCTTAACTAGGATTCTCAGAGGAGTCACTTGGTACCAGGTTGTACCATGAGAAAGAAAAAGGCATTGGAAACTGCATTTTTAAAGTCTTCTGGCATAATCAGTTTTATTTTTCTTGTTCACTTAGCTGATATTGTTAAAATGATCGTTTAGTAGCTAGTTTCTTTGCAACACAGGGTTATGTGTATACTATAATGTCATCAACAGGTACAAACCCACTACCTCTCAAAATTTCTCCCCTTTTCTTGAAATGTTCTGCCAGTCTACTACCCTTTCTGCTTTCAAAGTATCAGTATTGGTCTTTACCATCTGATAGGCAATTACCCCTGTTCACTTGTCATAAAGCTGTGGAAAAGCCAAGAAATTGAAATTGTTGTGGAGTATGTTTTTGCTCTAATTATCACAGTTCCTGAAACGCTGGATGTTTCTAATATATCTTTAGAGATATTGCTATCTATGCATTTTTGTCTTCTCGATCATGCACAGGATGCTTGTTGAAGGAGCTTTTATGGAAAGAGAGATAAGGAAAACAGCAGCAGTAAAACAATAGCTCTCTAAAAAACCTATTTAAAGTAGTCTTGTCTGCAAACTATACCCAACAGAGTATGGGGAAGGTGCACTTGAACTATGTCTGTATCTGCCTTGACTAGAAGATGATGCTGTTATTTGTGGTGTGAATATCGACATGCTTTATCAGTAGGGTGTTGTCTTGAAAGCAGAAACCCTGGACCAGAGCATAATTCTGTCGGTGCCCTATTTGTGACCCTGACACAGTTCCCTCTCTGTGTCTGTATGCTGTCTCCTGCTCCTGCCTTTCCTGTTGATAGCCTTGTCCTGTCAGCATGGGGAAAACTCTTGCAAAGCATTTGAATGATGCCTTTTGGAAGAGCTTGTTTTTGTCAGCTGCTGCGTTGCTGCAATACAGGTAACATAAATATGTTACCGTCTTTTGGGGTGGGCCCATAATGTTGTGGTTTTTACTCAGGCAAGAACTTATATATAATTAAAAATACTTGTAGGCTTGAATCTTTTGTACTAATTGGTTTTCCCCTGAGTCCCTGTTGACAACTAATAGCTCCATGAAATTACACTGGACAGTGTATTTAAAACTAATAATAAAAAAGAGAAAACTGCCTGGGGAGGTTCTTTAAAAGAAATAAGGTTTGGAAAAGAGTAGAAAGTCAAAGACAAAGCATCAGTCTAATTATTCTGTGGGACTGAAGCAGCTGCTGTGTCACATGAGCCAGCAGCCGCCAAGGCCTTTGACTCAGAGGAATTCTGCTGTAATTATCCTGACTCATTACAAACTTCACCTGGCTTTAATTCAGTAATATAACTTACTGAACATTTTTCCATGAAGATGACTTGTGTGTGCAGGCACAGCAGGGATTCATTTGGGGACATCTGACTTTTTTTTTCTCCTTCCCTACACTTTTCCCTCTTCTATTATGTTAAAGGGCAATAGAGTTCCTGCACATGTGAGCGTAACCGTCACATGAATACCAAAAGAATGCAGCATGTTGTTTTAAAAACAAATGCCGAGTAAAGCAATAATGATTTGCTGCTTATTGAAAAGCTTTGCCAATTTAATTATTTGTTCTACTCTGAAGATTTACATGGGATCCTCACCAAGAATTTGGAAAGACTAGCAGCAGTGTAGCATGTTAGTGCTTTTCTCTGATCTATCTATGCATCCCTGACTATTGTGCATGGTTTTCATGTGCAGTTGTCTAAAGTATGCTATTTCTGAGGATTTCAGCTGGTCTTTGTGCAACTCTCTAATGTCACTTGGGGAACATGACATAAAACTTTGAGCTCTTTTATCCTGCAGCATCACTGTTATATTAAGTTTACTAAGACACTAACCAGCTCTTAGTCAAACATCATTATTTCTTGTTGCTCTTTTACACCACTGCTGGCAGCTTATTTTGATGGCAGACCTGCATTTTGTGGATGTAAAAAGTGGTTGCGTTGTTTTTCTTGCAGTATATCTCAACACAAAGTGGTTTATTTATTTAAGAGTTCCAGAGCAAACAAAAATGGTGTTTGAGTTGCCTTCTTAGATTTAAACCCTCCTGCAGAGGACTTGGGATATAGGTACTTGGCACAGCAATTTATGGGAGAGAGATTTTAAAGGAAGTGTCACTTATATTAATGGACGTTGTTGTTGTTTTAAGAGGTCCAAGGGGTTTTAGCTGTTGAATTTAGTTTTTTTGGTGTGGGTTGGGTTTTGATTGGGATTTTTTTGCTTTTTTTTTTTTTTTTTAAATCCAGCTGAGGATAACTGCGTATGGGTGTCTAAGGAAACAAGCGATAACAACATAAAAAATTTGTTTACAACTGATAGCTAACTTGGAACATGTTGTACCTCTCAAGTTAGAAATATCTGCACTGATCCTTCCTAACAGTAGCAGCCTATGATAGTTCACAAAATGGTAGTGCTGATACAGTAACTGTCTTTATATTTGCACCTCTACTATTAATATTTGTGGCTCCTCATTGCATGTATAAGAGACACTATATTCTATTTTGCACGATAGCATTACTTTTTTTTAATTAGTTATTGATTAGTTAAAAAAAATTTTAAAAGCTTTTTGAGTGTTGAGTCTATTTCTTTCATGCATTTATGAACCTGATTCAAAGTCCACTAAGTCAGTGGAAAGACTTAAGAGATCTTACCTTCCTTCATTTTTTTTTTCTTTTTCTTTTTTTTTTGTTTGCCCCCCCCCCCCCCCCCCCCCACTGGATCATGAAGGCAACAAGATTTTGGTAACAAATAATGGGACTATCAGTGCAAAATTGAAAGAAATAAGAGGGCGATTGGCCCTTGTACTTTTGTATCTGAGTTTTAAGGTTGTAAAAGCACACAAGAATTGAGTCATAAGCAGATATGTGCAAGCAAAGTCCGACAACAAGTTGCAGAACAGGTCCGTGGAGTTGTACAGGAGCTGCAAGTACTTAGCACCTCTCTAGCAAGGTCCCAGGGACAGGTGTCCTTTTATGGGGCTGATGACATTTGACTGCTTAGGAAGGTTTATTAATTCTCCACATACAAAACCAAAAGTGGTCAAATGAGAGAATACTAAAGGTGGTCAGCTTGCCAAAAGGTTTTGATTTCAAACATGTGTCTCTAGAGTGGTGTGGACTTTATGGGGAGGTTTGTACAGCTGAAAGATCAGGACCAGGTCTGTTTCTTTTTCTTCCCCTCTGTTCCCCCGGTTTTATGTTATGCGCAGTGGTTGCCATTAAAATCTTTCCTATTGCTGTAGACCTTGCACTAATTCACTGTGACATTAAAGCTGGAGAATACTGTAATAGTACTAATTAGGCCATAGAAAGAATGATGAAGATTTTTATAGTTACTATTGCAGATAACTGCTGCAGATAGATGCAATCTTTCAGTTGCAATGAATTGTTAGGGCATACCCTGACCTCTTTCTACTCCCTCTCCTAATATGAAAACTACCATTTTCATATTTCACCTTAACATGAAGGAGTTTGATTTAAATGTAGTTTTATTGATCAGATAACATAGTATGTATAAAATGTTCACAATTATTTCAATTTATCTTCTCATAGAAATCTGGAGTTACCTGAAACAGCTATGAACATTAAATTTTGTGTGTTTTTCTTGAAATATTTTGGATAATAATTTGCCAAGAGGAGTGACAGATTGAAGAAACCTAGGAAAATATAAAAAATGTTTAGCACTGCTTTCTTCTCAATTTCTATTTTCAAAGACAGATTACAGTTTGTAGAGACTATTCTGATGCTGGTTTCTTGTCAGCAGGGTAGCTATGGGGCAAAATGGATCTGCATACATTTTAACACTTGTACTGAAAGCAATTTTGAAAGGTATGTCTGTTTTGGTGCCTTATTCCTAAAACATGCTAGATGTTAACATGTTAGTGCTCTGGGAGAGTATCCATTACTGCTGTTTTCCAAATTAAAATAAATTAAAAATTAATTTAAAAAATCAAGTTTTCCTTGTTTCATTGAGTAATTTTATTTGAGAAAATAAATATTTATTTTTGTATCATGATGCAGCACAAGTTCCTCAGAGGAGCTGCTCTGTTTGCTTCTACTGAAGAACATGTAAAAGCTATTGCTGCTCTTTATCTCCAAATTTAACAGACTTTTGGCTGGTTCCTTCTGTTCTGTGGGACAGAGACACCTTGGAAAGATTTAAAAGGCATCTTGGAGGTGAGCATGGTTAAAGAATAAATATTGTCTGGTTGCTTTTCATTCAGGGATGTTTATCAGAAGCAGGAGTGTGAAAGACGGTTCAGGGCTGTTTGCATGAGACAATGACAATTAGGTAGAGACTGACACTAGAAAAAGTAGAAAAGGTGGGGAGAGAGTGATGTGGTAGGTGAACCTGTAAAAGTAAGCATATGGCTTGTATATGTTTCATTTCATGTCCTAGTTATTTCTGGATTGTCTCAGAAAACCATCAGGACACAGAAATGGTGAGGCTTAAGTTACAATTTAGCCTAAGCACCATCAGCAAGAATGAATAAATAATAAAAAATAAAAATATATTTTAAAAAGCAAGCTCAGCTTTTTTAGGTGTTTAGTTTATTTTGCTTAGGGAAAGAGGACAACTGGGAACTAAGGCACTGTAGGCTAGTGACATAAGCTCATTTCGTTGAAGTGTACAACTATTAAAGTGACAATCGGGGAAAGTCATTTGGAGAGGGAGTGAGACTGAAGCTGCTTGGGAAATATATCCATAGCAGGTAGAGACTATGCTAGTGATGCCCCAATTGTCAGTTAGATTTAGGTGCAGAAATAAAAATACACTTGATTAATTAATTAAACAGTTTAGTAAACAGCACTGGTGTTCTCTTATTTAATCTTATGTACACCAGCTAGATCCAGTCCACAAATAGTCTTGAGTGGGTACAAACCATCATGCTAATTCCTTTCTGACACTAGCAGGATTTCATGAAAGTTAAAGAAGCAGAGAAGCACACGTACCCTGGGGTCTGTCAAGACTCTCTGAAAGTATGCTTGTGCTTATTCTCGTGTGTAATGGTATATGCCCTCTCTCTTTTCCTTTAATTAATGTTTCTTTCAGAATATTATTGGAATAAGGGTAGAAGTAATGACTTATTCATTTTTCTTTTGTTTCTGGTTTTTCCTTCTACCCTTTGTCAATAATTCCTTTCTTCCTTTATTATTTGTATAATTAGCAAACAGTGGGTGGAATAGACTAAAATGTCTATGTTAGTCTTTTAAGTCAAGAACTGAGAGACACCACCAATTTATATAGTTTCTGCTCATTCTGTTGGGTATTTGTTTTATTTCTGAATTACATTTAAGTTTTTAGGACTAATAACATGGACAAATGCTTGCAATTATGGAGGAAGATCCTAAAGTTTTTCTGTAATAATACTTTTCCTGTCCCAATACATACTTTCCCTGAAGTTAATGGAAGTTACATGCATGCATCGAAGGAAGACTATATCCCCAAAGGTTTTAATGGAAAAATTGACGATGCTAAAATAAACAGAGGGTTGTGGCAACATGCTTCAGTGAAAATAAATGTTCACTCTGTTAGCTCAGCTGCTCCAGTGCAGAAAAGTGGTTCTTTTCCAGAGGCTCTCATCAGATGCCCATAGGACTTTGGCTCATTTAGCATTTACCATTTCCACTGTGCTTGGCAGAAAATCTGCAAAACTGGCAAAATGTGATCAGATATCAAGGAAGTATCGGTCCCCTCCAGTCTCTTGCCTTCACTTCAGGAGTCTGAGTGAGGGCAACCTCAATGTGGATTAAAGGCACTAGTAGAGAACAGAAGTCTGAATAGGGTCTGTGGTTCTCTATAGAACACACATTTATGTTATTTTTTTTATTATTTATAGTGACTTTGCTTTTCTCTAGAGACCAGCAATTGTACAGTAGTATATATAAGACACTGGGGCGGGGGGGAGCAGAGACTGAACCTTCCTTGTTTTCATTCAGATGCATTTTGGTTGCTCAGTGTTCCCAAGGAGTTGATGAATGATGTAGTGGAACTGGGCATTTGCTCTGAGCGCGCCGTGACTTTCTGTAAAGATGTCATGCATGTGCTCTTTCACAAAGGTTATCTCTTTACCTTAATTTAGTCATTTCAGATTGAAAGTTTAGGATAGGGGTGGTTTTTTTTCATTTTTCCAAGCATAAAAAAGCTGGGGGTTGGGGGTTGAAACAGTGAAAAGTGAAGAAAGAAAAAGAAAAGAATGAAGAAAAGTAATGTTTTGTCATTTCCAAATAGATTATTCCTCTTCTTTATTTCCTTTCCACTTGCAAACCTAGTGTATAATGAATACACTATTTAGGTGAAATAGACTTTCTGTACCTACTCAAGTATACTGAATAAGTCAGAGTTGGAGTAGGCATACTTAGGCCTTTTTTTAATCTGAGATAGGCTACAACACTATCCTGAAATCTTGTTGGCAAATTTTCATCTTTTACAGGAAAATTGAATCCTTTTCTGTTTCAGCAGTGTTACTGGGACTTTGTTATGGAGCTGCTGCCACAGTACTGCATCCTAATATCTAGCTCACTAGATAGTAGGAGGCAAGCCAGTGTGTTCATGGAAACAGTGCACCCTCAGACAAATAATGATCAGCCTAATGTCGATGTCATGCTGCAGTCAGACTCTGACAAGGTTTGCAAATATCTTGAAAGGAACTGCTCATCTTTCAATGCTGTAGATCAAAGCCCAACTGGAACAAAAAACAAGAATGCTCCATGTCAGCTGCAGAATTTTGTTGATTAGCACAGCATGTATAAGTAGAGGCCACCACTATCATCACTGGCAGGAATAGCCAGATGTACTGGGCTGGTCGACTACTTAAAATCATGCTGTATAATCACAAAAACTAAAAATTAAGCTTAAAAAGCCGTTACGCCTCTCCAGAGCTCCAGGCTGTCTTTTTAAAGCTTCAAGTCAGTTTCTAATCTGTGCCAAGGACTTTTTTAGACATGTCTGTTCTCAGGAACTTCTGTCTGTTTTGCCATTCATGAGAAAAGAATTAGTCCTGGGGAAGGATAGGATGTAGGACAGTGGTTCAAGCAGAGGGATAGTCTATAAACCCTCCCAGCCCTGCCACAGATATGCATGCTCTGCAACTGGGAAAGTAATTTGCTCTCTGCGTGCACCTATTTTTCCAACTGTGAAATGGGGGCGATATCTCATCTATAACTGTAGCACAAGGCCTGATTCATTCATGTGTTTCCAGTGCACATTATGTTCTATGGGATGAATAGCTAGCACCCTGTGGGAAAAAAAAGACAGCTAAAATAGAGGTTTTGTTACACCAGACTAACCCTCTGGATACTCTTTTCTGGCAAAATCACTCACTTTTTTTCTGCTGTAGTGTCTCTATTATCTTCGAGGATTAAGAGGTTGTGGAAGGCTAAAGCAGGCTTCTCCATACATTGACACCTCTGCCACCATTGTGGCATGGTGAAGCCAGCCTGCAGTGGAAGGGACATGTCATATGCATTACATCTGCTTGCACTGTGAGTCTAAACTAACCTTCAGGATGGCCATACCAGAATTAAAAGGTGTCGTAGCCAGAAAAGACCTAACCTGGTGTTGTCTGCACCTGAAGCTAGAGAATGTCTCTCAGTGACATTGTGCAGAGCTCCAAAAGCCTGTTAGATATATGCTAACTTTCTTGATGTGAAGGGAGGCAGTGGCAGCCTGGCTGGGATGTAAGGTGGGGAAGCCTGTGTCTTAACCTATGAAACCCAGTCAATATTGCAGTATGAGATGACAGACTGTAATGTTACTATCTGATAATTTTAGGAAATTGGTTTATTCAGAGTAAAAATAAAAGACAAAGCCCAACAACTAAAACTTTAAATGAGGTTTGGTGTTTTGGGTTTTTTAGAGAATGTTTTTCCTCTGCCCTAGTTTTCCCTTGTAATGTTTAAATATGGAAGTAATGCAGTGGGGAGCTTTTATTTCTCAGAAAAACATAAATCACCTAAGAATCACAAAGAGAGGAGCCTCTAAACCTATATTTTTTTAGTCTCTGCAAGCTAATTCTTATCTCTTTATCTTATAATGAGTCCTGTGTGTCTACAGCTTATGGGTATTTCCATTTGGGCACATTCACAGGTGGAAGATCTTCCTGGAGCTTACCAGGTTCCCAACTGAATCTCCTGAAGTATTGCTCTTGTAGTGTGATGTGATGAGAGAGTGAGTGCATTTATTATTAGCTGTATTATAGCTGTGCTTTCACACCCCATCAGTGCTTAGAGCCTAAAAGGAGCAGAATCTCCACAAAGGCCTCCAAGCCACATAGACAAGGGAAGCACACTCAAAGAAGTGACGTAGAGGTCCAGAGCCACACACACACTCACAGAGACTGCGACAGGTGCAGAATCCATCTTCCTGTTCTGCTTTGCAAGTCAAAAACCTGTATTTAAAATTTTGCCTAGTGCTTTCTATTGGATGCAGAGCCAATAGCACTTAATGTCTGGTGGTCTTGGAAAGAGGTTAATAGACTGTATCCTAGGAGTTCAGTGTCAGATCTTGGGAAGTCTGAATTTGTATCCCTTTGCAGATCACACTCTCAATTAGTAATCCTGAGAATAAAAAAAAAAAAAACAAAACTAAAACATTTGCATGACATAACATTCTGCTTTATCTCACTTAATAAAGCATTTCTATGCATGTCTTTTACCCTTGTAAAAATGAGCAGACATTATGGGGCAGACTTTCACCATGATTACACTGATGTAGATCAAGAGACACCTTTGAACTCATTTTGTTTATCTGCAATGTTCTTGTTTTCATGTGGTGCTTTGGAAAAAATAATTTGCAACTCTGAGAGCTGGAAGTAGTTTATGGAACATGTTCATGGCACATGGAAAATAAGGAGGTGACTGGTGACAGCCAACAGGGCTTCACTAAGGGCAAATCGTGCCTGACAAATTTGGTGGCCTTCTATGATGAGGTTATTGCATTGGTGGATAAGGGAAGAGCAGTGGATGTCATCTACCTGCACTTTTGCAAAGCATTTGACACTGTCCCGCATGACATCTTTGTCACTAAATTGGAGAGACATGGATTTGATGGATGGACCACTTGGTAGATAAGGAATTGGCTGGATGGTTGCACTCAAAGAGTTACAGTCAACAGTTCAATGTCCAAGTGGAGACCAGTGACAAGTGGCATTTCTCAGAGGTCGGTATTGGGACCAGTGCTGTTTAACGTCTTTGTCGGCAACATGGACAGTGGGATCAGGTGCACCCTCAGCAAGTTTGCTGATGACACCAAGCTGTGTGGTGCAGCTGACACACTGTAGGAAAGGGATGTCATCCAGAGGGACCTTGACAAGCTTGAGGGGTGGGCCCATGAGAACCTTATGAGGTTCAACAAGGCCAGGTGCAATGTCCTGCCCATGGGTTGGGGCAATCCCAAGTGCAAATACAGGCTGGGTGGAGAATGGAGTGAGAGCAGCCCTGAGGAGAAGGACTTGGGGGTGTTAGTGGATGAGAAACTGAGTATGAGCCAGCAATGTGCACTTGCAGCCCAGAAAGCCAACGATAACCACACAATGAAGTGTGACCAGCAGGTCAAGGGAGGTGATTCTTCACCTCTACTCTGCTGTCACAAGACCCCACCTGGAGTCCTGTGTCCAGCTGCAAGGCCCTCCTGTGTAAGAAAGTCATGGACCTGTTGGACCGAGTCCAGAGAAGGGCCATGAAGATGATCAGAGGTTTGGAGCCCCTGTCCTATGAGGACAGGCTGAGAGAGTTGGGATTGTTCAGCATGGAGAAGAGAAGGCTCCAGGGAGACCTTATAGCAGCCTTCCAGTACTTAAAGGGGGCCTACAGGAAAGCCAGAGAAGGACTTTTTACAAGGGCATGTAGTGAGTGATCGGATGAGGGGTAATGGCTTTAAACTGAAAGAGGGTAGATTTAGATTAGATGTAAGGAAGAAGTTCTTCACTGTGAGGGTGGTGAGACAGCAGAACAGGTTGCCCAGAGAAGTTGTGGATTCCCGATCCCTGGAAGTGTTCAAGGCCAGGTTGGATGGGGCTCTGAGCAGCCTGGTCTAGTGGAAGGTGTCCCTGCCCATGGCAGGGGTGTTGGAAACTACATGATCTTTAAGGTCCCTTCCAACCCAAACCATTCTATGATTCTATGATTCTATGAAATTGGTAAAGAGGATCTGCATGACAGTTAGATGGATGTACAATGGATTTTAAGCCTGTCTTAAAGAGTGTGGGAGAGATGAGAGAGGAGGTTGAGTGAATCAGAGCTATTCCAAGCTAATGGAAAATGCTTAAGGGGGCAGTGGCTAAATGGGGGATAGAGAGGAGATCTCCATCAACCGATGAAGCCTGGTGTAGTGGAAGGTGTCCCTGCCCATGGCAGGGGGGTTGGAACTACATGATCTTTAAGGTCCCTTCCAACCCAAACCATTCTATGATTCTATTCTATGAAAGTTTAAGGGTGGGAAATAGTAACTAATCAGGTAACTGCAGTTACTTTTTGTTTACATTCGTAAACCAGGATAAGATTTCAGCTCCAGCTCTTTATGGTGAAACAGATCAAATCTGATTCTAAAATAAGGGACAATATGAATATCTGGGATAAAATTCATATAAAGGAAAGAAGAGGCACCCTAAGAAAATTAAAGGGCATAGTGAAGATGAAATACATTTGAACAAGCTTTATCTATGTTATTCTGTGATTTCTGGTAAATTCAGGGTTTTATATAATTATGCTGAAAACTACAGCATTTCTGAAATGGCATTGAATATTGGTCATGATTAATTTAAGCTTTTTTCACTAATTTATCCCTGCTAGGACAGTACTCTAACAGGAGACTTAAAGTTTTGTGTGTGCTATGCATCTTGTCTGGCTCAGGAGAGCAGCTTAAACATGTTTCTTTTGCCTGTGCTACCTTCCTGAAGCCTGAAGGACTACTTAGTTATAACTGCCAGGAAAATGTGTTCCAGTACATATATACCTTCTCTGTATTGTATCTGTAATAGAAGATGATTGGAAACTGACATACACCGACCTCCAGTAGATAATTATGTGATAAAATTGATACTTCACTTCAAAATGCCTAAAAAATTATAATGTCAGCTTGATGTTTATTCCTAAAAGCATTCAGGAGAACTTCCCCTTGATCTTAGATCAGTCCATTGTCAAATTCCTTAAAGGCCACATCGTTTATAAATGATAGGAACTGCAGATGTATAATTCATGTGGAGCATAAAATAAGGTTTAAAACATTTGTATTAAAAAGGTAAGGTGATTCTATATTAAATCATATTTATGGCCTAATTTTAAAGTACAGCACTTTCTTACTCTTTATTTTTTTAGAATTTATTAAAAAAGAAAAGTAATTGTGACAATGATGTTGGCAGACAAATGGGCTCTTTTTTAAAATCCTTGTGTTGATCTGTCATATCATTTTCCATTAGCTACCCCTACACTTTCTGCAGATTGCTTTCAGCCATATTTTTACTAAATGTTTTTGGAAGTGCAAAGAGCAATGTAAACTGCAGATTTCACCATTACTGTTTTGACATTTCAAGCTCAAGGTTAGTGGAATTTCTTTGTGGATAAAAAAGAAAAATAACTACATTTTAAGTTAAGTCACCTTGTGGGTATAGGCAAATTGCAGGAACCCTAGAAACCATTGCCATTATAAAATAATTATAAAAAAATTTCTGGGTGTATTTTGCGATTTTTTTTTTTATTCATGCTTATTAAGGTATAAAGATTCCTCCTAAAAGTTTTCATTTCTTGTCCTATTATGTAAAACCAACTTTGCTGTTATCATCTCTTCTCAAACATCTTTTAATATATTTTGAGAAATGTAATAATGCTGTTTGATATGGTTATCATTTTCTTATTGTTGAAACCTTAGCCTTGACCTCATTATGAAACTTTTACCAATAGAAAGTAAAAATTGACATATAGTGTCTGGTTCAAATGAATTGGAAATTTGGCCCTGGAGGCCTCTGTCTAGCAAAATGTAAAGATTCACCAGTGTCTAAGTTCATAAATGGCCTTAACCATTTAAAAGCTATGTCTTCAATTACACCTTTGAAGATCTGCCAAGCATTTACTAATACGACATTGAATAGTGTTTTGGCAGTATTATCCCCGAGATTTGTTTTCTTTGAAGTGTTAGCTAGAGTTATGCTGGCTTTCCTTTAATAGCGAAGAAAAATTGCAACAATAATTATTTCCATATAATACAGGATGGACTTTTCTTTCCACTTTTCCTCAGTGATACAACTTTTCCTAAAGATTGCTTTTACAGTTCATGGGCCCTAGAAGTTAACAGTCATAACTGAAAGCAGGCAAGCTTTCAGAAAGATTGGTTGCTTCAAAAACATGTCTTACCTGATAAACTTCCGATGCAATTATTTGTCCCTGTCTAGGTGTGCACTTGCTCACACCACACAGAAGTGGGCACAGAATGCCGTCGCATCACTGGCATGCAGCTCTCAAAGCAAGGGAGGAGCAAGGCTGCTATTGCAACTCTGAAACTGGCAACACACTTCCTTCAGTGCAGGAAGAATTTTGCCCTTAAACTATTACAACTATTAACTTTTCTTCTTATGCTTTTTTCCCCTCACTCTGCTGTGTTATAAATCTTACTTTTCCTGATTCCCAGCACCACCATGCAGCTTATTGTCATATTCTGCCTTTCCACACCACCACCACCCCCTGCCCCGCAATGTTCTGTTGTTTTGCTTTTCTCCTCTAAATAGCTTTTCACTCTTGTCCCAGTGGGATATGAAATTACTTTTCCTCTCTTGTCCCAGGAGTGGCTCCTGTTTCTGGCATTCCTCTTTTAAGTCACTTCAAAATAGTACTTCTCCCACCTATGGCATGGAGGACTGGGTGTCTCTGCATTAACATTCATACTGCTATGGTGTTGTGTTGGTGCTGGGTAGCTTCTTTCATCTCCTATGGACATCCAGGCATCAATAGTTTCTGATATGTCTTATCAGCTGGGCACTTGAAGAGGGCAATGAGATGGGAAATAGCAGCTTTTCAGATTCTGCTTTTTGGTTTTCTACAACTCATGTCTGAAGCTGATCATGAAGTTGGAAGTTGTGTGGGTGTGTGGGACACATAGGTGGGGGAGATGCACAGCTCCCTTGAGTAGAGGCCGTGAAAATGGGGAATTGTCTGGGGCTGGTGCATTGGTGAAGGTGACATGTAGATAGCCTGTGGCGCAGATCAGTGAGCTGAGAGTAGCCTTGATTTAAGAGGGGCTGAATCAGGGCTTGCAAAGGAGAGAAAAGGGTATGTTGAAAATAGATAGTGATGAGTAAATCTTCTATGGAAAAATAGTCACTGCAGCTGAACAGGCCTGTTTCTGAGTGTGCCCAGTCCCAGGGCAGCTCTGGGGCATCCCTCAGGGCATGCCCGGTGCTGCATGTTTAGACTAAAGTTGGAGGCACAAGGGGCCAGGCTATCCTGAGCTACAGTTTGGGAAAAGCGGTGAGTGGAAAACTAAGGTGCTTTGAAAGCCTGTATAAGCCTGGCTTTAACCAACCCTCAAGATGGAGGTTATGAGACCTGGGGACCAGGAAACTTCCCATTTGGGAGGAGGTGGGGTGAGAAGGTATGCGTCTGCTTGTTCAGCAATACGGCTGCTGCCAGTGGAGACATCCAAGGAAACTAGTTTGGAAGGCTCTTTTATAAAGCATTGGCCTCTGGCAGAGAGATGGACCAGATTCCAGTTGATTCTGTAAACTTTCCTTTCCAGTGAAGAATTGGGATGCCCCCTCCAGGCTGCTGCACTCATGTTTTAATGCTGTCACACAGGCCCCCCTTTCAAATATCCACAGAAATATGTCCTTCCTGCCATCCATGCTCAAAACTCTACTCTGATGCAATGCTGTAAGAACTCCACAGAAGTTAGGTTTTACAGTCACCTCTGTTCAAAAATGGTCATCTCCTTGGTTTCCATTGAATCCACTTGTTGCCTTTTCTCACACATTACACAGCACTCTTTTGTTAGGATGCTTTGCAGAATTGCTTCCCAGGTGATAAGACAATATCAATAACAGCAATAATAGTTTTAAGGCTGAATGTTTAGTGTTTTGAGCATTTAGGTTCCTCTGCTCAAATGGTACTACTGCATTCATAATTTGACTGTGCTACCCAGTAATAACACTTGGGTTAGAAAAATATGCAATATGAAGAAGAACCAATGATACAGTTACCATTATCTAGTTTTTAGAGGTGTTTTTTTTAAACCATACCTCTTAAAGAAACTCTGTATTGTTATTCCTAGTTTAAGATGGGAGGCCAAAGTTACTTTCTTCAGGTTCACCCATCAAATTCTTAATCTGCCTCCATAATCTGTGTCAATAAAATGAGTTTTTACTGAAACAATAACTGCAATATGGCAGAAATTAAAAATGGGATATATCACTCTATGTGTTTATTAAAGCAAGATCACACCAGATAACCTGATACTTTCATTAAATGAAGATTTTAACTAACTGATGGTGTAGGCAAGGAAAACATTGGATTTTAGTCTCTGTGTACTTCTGTAATGATTTTGAAATAATAATAACCACACAGAAAATTAGCTATATTGAAGAAGATGGAGATAAGTAGCAGAAATCTGAGATCAGTAACAAATTGGCAAAAGGTTTGGTCTTGAAGCTGAAGAAGGTTATAGATTAAGTTTCCTTACAATCACTCCTGAGTTTTTTCTTACTCACTATTTCATTAATACTTTTCACATAGGGAGCATGCTAGTGAGAACTGTTCATGATGTAAAGTGGTGTTGGCAGCATGCAGGAGAGCAAAGATTTCATACTGGAAGAACTGGTTAATCCTGAGGAATGGAGAAACAGATGAGGGGTGGACTTTAGTATTGCAACACAAAGGTTATAGATTTTGGGGCCAATGATATAGAAAGAATTCCTCTTGTCAGGTAGGAGTTCACCATTTGGAAATAATGAAAGATATGTGTGCATTAATCTTGGAGGCAATCATGTACTGCCCTTGCAGTACAACTACAAAAAAGGCAAATAGGACTCCAAGGCTTACGAAGTGAAGTGCTTGCAGTTTTGCCTGGGAAAATTTAACATCATTGTTCAAAGACCTGTGAGATTTCATTTGAAATAGTACTGAATGAATATAAATAGTTAGAGTTTTAGCTGCATAATTGACAGAGAGGTCACAAGTACAGGCAGTCTTTTTATTTTATTTTTGGTGTATAGTGCAAAAAAAGAGCAAATGTAATTTACTGGAAGCAAAACTGGTCGTTATCTCTAATGCTTGTCAAAGGCATCAGACCAGCTGAGCAGGTTTCCACCAAGTCACCCTGTCAGGATAGATAATAAGTAGTACACTCTGATGTGGTATCACTGACCACAGAGATTTCATTCACCTCTGTGGTGCTGTTACCATACCCCCTCTCAAAGAACAGGAACACCCTGCTTCACTCTGGTGAGCCTGGGCCTTGCCACAGGGCTTTATGAACAGCTTTCTAAACCCTTCCCTCATGCTTGCAGAACTAGACTATCTTTTAATAAAGGGTTTAACTATAGAGATGTGGTGATTCTATTTTCTATTTAAACCAAGTAAATAAAGTAAATACAGACTTATTTTTTGATGCTCCTACAAAGGTGCTCTCTTGTTTCTGACTTTATACAGGTGACTACACAGACTGTAGGAATGTGAAAATAATTTAATTTCCAAGGACATTCTTCTCCTTTTCTTCTGCCATCTACTGCAAGAATTGTGATTGGTGCTGCTTTCATAGTAGGTTTCTACTGGGGCAAACAAACAAGTGACCCAGGAGACAATTTTGTACTAGAGCTTGATTCTACACTACAATTTCATTTCTCTTAGGCTGCCAATCTTTATTGCTGTAAGTCACTATGATCATGCAACTTTTATGCAATTTGAACAAAAGTAATGATCTCCACAGTCACTGTTTACCATTAATCTATTCAAACCACTCACAACCACCTCTGTGCCATTGACTGTATTTTTTTTTAAAAAATGTGCATATAAAGAAAATAAATGCAGGTGATTTTCTAATTCAAATTAAGTTAATGTTAATATTAGCTACATTATGTACTTAAACTGGTTGTAGTTAATACATCCTTAAATGATACTTTTTATGCTGTGGAAGATGTTACCTCATGAGTAGCCTTAGGTGTTTAACCGCTCACTGATGAAGCTGAGCAGTGTCAGCAGCATGCGAACCATAAGGGGATAATGAGCAGCTGGTGCTTGAGCACCTCTTGCTGGCATTTCTGTGAAACAATTTCTATGTCAGTTCACAAGGGTGTCACTGGCTATTCTGCTCTCTTGAACCTGCAAGGGTGATGTAACCATGGAAGGGGAAAAGCTGAAGAAAAATAGTGTATTTCTCCCTCCGTCATTCAAATGGTAAGATGGGGTTCATCAGGTTCTCTGGGACCAGCCTTATTTCAACTTTGAATTAGACAGTTTGGCTGTTTACCCTGGAGTGGGCAGGGAGGCCTTACTAGTGCTGCCAAGAATAAATCACAGATAGTGATAATAATATTAATAATATATTGCCTTAATAAAGAACGCATTCTAGAGAGCAACAAAGGTTGGGTTCACGTCACCATGAAGAGAGAATGTGTCAAGTTGTCTTTTTTGGTACTTGCCTCTAAAACTTGGTCCAAAGGAAATTGTATCAGGAAGCACTCCTAATACAGATGAGAAAGACCACAGTGGATGAAATGAAGTAAATAACACTATCTTGCTTAAGTATTCATGACTTGAATAAGCACGTGTTTGGAAGAGACAAACCAGCAGAAGATGGGCAAGGTAACAATTATTTTCATTGCAGGTTAGAATCTGCTTGTGCTTTATGCTTCTTGGAGTAGCTTTAAATGAGCAAAGGCTGTATCTTCATCTTCCTTATTTTCCTTTGCCATCGTTCTCCACTTCCTTCTCTGTATCTAACAAGCCCTAAGTGTAGTTTAAGAGGGGAATGGACCTTTTCCCTATCTCTTTATATGGAGAGGAAAATTTTCTGCCAAATTCTCTTAAGAGTAGATTAAAGGAAAGGAATTTTGAGGGAGAGGGAATGAGTACGAACATTAACATAAAAAAAACCCACCTTCTTTACAGCAATTCCTATAATAATGAAGAAAGAAAATGTACAGATAAATGCTTTGATAGTGCAGGACCTGGGCTGAAGCCAAACCAACATCATCAACAAGAGTTCATTCTCCTACTGCTGTACAGTACAAGCAAAGGTTTGCAATGATAAAAGTACCCTATGTTTTCAAATCAATTACTTAAATTCCTTTGTATTTCTTCTCTTTTATTCTCACCTCTTTCTATTCATCAACCTTCTTCTGTATGTGTTAGCAGAGGCCTGTGTATCTTTTTTTTTTTTTTTTCCCCTCTCAGTAAGGTTTGATTTCAGTGGAGAAGTTATCCCCTGGATGGATTCAGTATTCATAGATTTAATATTACCGTAATTGATAACATATTGATTGGAGCTAAAGTGCTTCCTTCCCCATTCTCCCAAACACACATGTAGCAGGACATTTTGTTAATTATTCTTAAATATTGCTTTCAGAATTCAAGCTCTGGATTATCCTAACTTTATCTGTGGCCAGAAAAAGCCATTTCTGTGAAGCTTCTACACATCTGGATAGACCAACAGCAACACTGCTATGCTTGTCCATTTCCTGTGCCTTCTCCTCCTCCTCCTCCTTGCTCTGGAGTCTGGAGGCTGGTCAAGGAGGAAGTGGAAGATTGAGACAAGAGAGGCTTTGGGGAAAAACGTGGCTTTTATGAGGATACTAGGACTGCTCCTTGATTTAACTGATGAAATGGGAGCTGAATTCATTAGGAAATGTAGGCTTTAGCATATGTGGAGTAACAGTCCTTTCCTCCATTCTTTGTATGTTTGAGCTCTTAAAATTATGATATTCTATTTCATGTATACAGGCAGTGTGTACTGTTATGATGCCAGGCTATTGTACTGTTTTATTGTCTACCCTGCTAGATTGTCTTTATAATTTTTTCCTCAAAAATTCCTTTGAAGTTTCTGCAATCAATATGAAATTGCTTTCTATTAACTGAAACAATATAAAGTGGGTATAATCCAATCACAATACATTGTTCCAGGCAGCAGCAACAAAAAAGCAAAGGATTGTTTACTGCAGCACAATAGAAATGGTTAGTGTCTGTGGTATTCATTCAGCTTGTATTTATTCAAATAGTGTTGAGAACACTTTAGCCAAAAGTAAATCTGAAAGGCAAAAGAGGAGAGTAAGAGTGAATAAAGGACTTGGGAAAGGGAGGGAAGAGAAAAGGCTAGCAAAAGCTAGGGAAGGAAAACAGAAGGTGAAGACTTACAAAAAAAGAAGAGAGGCAGAAGTAGATGGCTGACAAGGAAGAGGAAGGTGAATGGAGAAGGAAGAAGAGAATGCGGAAGGAAGAAGATAATTTTTATATGTATGTTTTAAATAGTGTTTGACATGTCATGTTTAAAATTCTGATCCTATAGTCTGTATGTACACAGAAGCAGGCCTACCTTACACAGAACATAAGAACGGTGCAGTGAACACCTAAAAATGTCAGTTAATATGATTTTTGTTATAAATTTACGAAATGCTAAATTCTTACATAGAAAACATGAGGCAAGGCAGAGCCTGTAAGAATTAATTGGAAGGAATTAATATGGAATCTCTCTATATTTTTTGAGAGATTTTTATTTCAAGATTCCAAAGCCTTCTCCTCGTGTAAGGTTCTCTCCCTAATACTGCTTCCTCACTTCACTCACCCAGCCCTAGGCTTTTGCCCCTGTTTCATTGCCTTCTCACAGGTTGCTATTTTATCTTTGCTTCTGACAGCTAGTTTCAGTGGTGGATCCCAGGCAATAAACTCAATGGGCTCATTAGTTCATGTTCTAGGCAGTTCTTTGCCAGGACTCACTTTGTATTTTGGGAACCAGCAGATGGAAATACAGATCAGAGCATGCACTTAGTGAAGCTTTGAATTCTCTCCTGTGCAGATGTGGCTTCAGCGAAAAAGTATGTGTAGTCCTGAAGGTGAAGAAAAGTGTGAATGTATCAGAGGGTCTGTTACAAATAGTGGCAGGGAGCCGCTGCTGAACTGACACTCATTTTTTTTCCTATGAACTCCCTTCTGAATGTTTTGAATGAGGGAAGTCTTGAATCCATGTTCTCTGCTTTCATGGTTATGGAAACTTGTTCTTGATGTGAAGATTTAAGAGCTCTGTATTTATTAGTCATAGAATCATAAAATTGTTTAGGTTGGAAAAGACCTTTAAGATCATTGAGTCCAACAAATTCAACCGATCAGAAAATAAACATGCATGTGTACTCTTTCCTATAATATTTTGCAGGGGTTTTAGTCTGGAATATGTTGGTGCAATCTAATTATATCTTTGTGATTACAGTGAAAATCCTCTCTCCTGCATTACTGGTAGTAACAGTTATCAATTATTTAAGCAAGAAGTTGCTTAAATCATAACACTTAACTAATTTTGTAACTTTTGTAAGTTTTGTCCTAATTCTGTCCTTTTGTAAGATAGCAAGGAGTGTTTATACCAGTGCACAAGTCCTGAAAATTAATTTTGCGCATGATCACCTGTAGAAAATAGGCATTCTTTTGAACATCAGGATTAGAACCCACCAACATTCCAGCAGTTAAATTATTAATAGGTATCCTGCTCGATGTTAAAGCTTTTACCATTATTGTATGAGGTATACATACTAATAAATAATTTCTCTAGCTGTGGTTGAAACACATAAGCCTTCTGAAAGATATACCTGTTTAAGTGAATTAGGGGGTTTGTGCAGAATGACATCATAATGCATTGTAGCACCCATTTGTATCCTCCCCTCTGTGAGCAATGTTCAGCCAAGATCTAACTAGGTAGGTTTTTTAGGTTGTGTGTCTTGCTATTTGTATTGGGGATGGTGTGTTTTGCTATTTGTATTGGTGGCTGTGGATATTTTTTTATCAGTCCTGCAAAGTGATGATCCTGTGATGATGGGTCATGGGAATCTTGTTTGTGCAGGGCTGGGAGAAAGAACTAGCCAATTTGTGAAATACTTATGAAAGTTCTCAATCAGTTGCTAAGAACTGTCTGTGGGGAGAATAACACTTGTTTTGGCCCAGCTGGAAAGGTTGAATTTTTTTTTTTATTTTTTTTTTTTGGCTAGTTTTTGTGGCCATTTAAACCCTCAGGTGGAATAATAAAAGTAAAGGAGAGAGTATCTGTTACCTGGAAGTTACCCTCAGAAATGCAATTTAGCTGAAATTACTAATTCGGTACTAGGACTGAGGTTCAGAGAGGGAAGAAACTGACCTTCATTTGTACATGTAAAACTTGAGGGTTATGGGGAGATGTAAGTGTTTTTTCTTAATGGATCCACATTCTGTAAAATGCCAGTTTTATGAAGGCAGAATTGTAGATAATTATATCTTTAGAGCTTCTCAAAGTTTTTTTAGGTTGAGTCTGTGTGTCAGAAATAATTGTGATAAATAGGAACAGGTTAGATTTCTTTGTCTTCCTGCCAGTGTTGCTTCTCAGGTTTACCTAAATATTCCCAATCTGACTCTTAGCCTGCTTCCAACTGAATGAAAACTGCTTGTAGGCCCAATATCTCAGAGTACATCAGATATTAACCCTTTCTGGGTCTATGCTTAAAACTCAAGGAAAAGAAGGAATTGTTTCTGAAAAAGCATTTTATTTCGTTGTCAAGATTGGTATTTGAAGCTACTCCAGATTTTTAGAATTTGCAAATTCTTTAGTGGGCAGAGTGAGTCTAAATTAAGCAATAAATTCAACGCATTGTTATTGGCATCAGGCATGCAAGCTGGGGTTTTTCAGAGCAACTTAGGCAACATAGATATACAGCCCCTATAAAATGTAATGGAATCTGCATAGTTACAACTCCAGCACAGTTTTGAAAGTGTCTGCTGTAGTGACTTTATGACACTATTTTGAAGCAATTTTGCAATCCTTTTGTTTCCTTTTGCTGCAGCTGATCACAGACTTTTTCTTTGCAAGTTGTGACTGGCTTCAACTTTTCCATAGCCTTCTAAAGTCTAAGTCAAATTTAAAATGTAAAAATATGTAATTTCTGAAATGCTGTGACTTTAATAACAGTAAAGGATGGGGAGTGGGAACAGAAAAGAAGTTCATGACCTGGATTAAACATGCTTTTGATAGATTAAGTTTATTTTAGCAGTCTGGGCCTCTCTGGAATGGAGACTAGGGAAATTCGCTGTTTTTTTGGAATAGGTCATATTTTCTGCAACTTTCATTCTGGTCTGCTTTCTTCCTGTCATCATCTCTTTGGTCTCAAGAAAGACTGCCTGACTTGTTTATGTAAACCTGATGACAGAATTTGGACAAACAGGAAGGTAAGGAAATCACTACACTCTTAATTCTAGGAGCAAGGCAAATATAATCCATATTTCAGGCAACATTTGGCTTTAATAATTGTTCTACAAAGGGAAGGGATGATGCCCAGACAGAAAGCAGTATTCATGGAGAAAGAATCAGAAAAATGGAGAAGGTATATTCAATCCTTTGAGATTTATTTGTGCAAAAGTTAGCTTAAATGGAGAACAGAAACTACATATTGCTGTATAATTTTTTAATGGTCATAGCTTAGCCAAATCCCTGGGTATAAAATGCTTAAAGAAAATAAGCAACAAAAGAAATAAAATTAAAACAAAACAGTCTCCAGTGCTCTGTAAAACAATCTTGAAGACTATCCAGAATGTATATCTGTTGTTGGATGATGGAAAAGTACATGATAAACAACCAAACAGCAGTGCCACTGGCATGGAAGAATACATTTTCAGATAGTTGAGATAGAGTTATGAAATATAATAATACCTATCTCTTGTGTCTGTAGAACTCTAGTGCTTTACAGGATAAAACAGAGAACAACCAAAATCCCTTTCAAGGTGGAGAAAGCCAATGCACAGGCACAATTTACTCCAGGTTGTATATTAGAGCCCTAACACAGCTGGAAATTGAACCAAAGTCTCCTGTGGCATAGATTGGTGCCTTATTTGATAGGTCATATCTCTCCATGGGGCAGTGGGGCAGGTTTTTTTGTAAGTGCATTTTCTTACCTTCATTTTCTTGAACAATTAGAGGGCTCCTGGAGAGAGAATGCACAAGTGTTTTGCTTTCCACCATCACGTAGCTGTGCAAAACAATTAGGGTTATAATTGGACTAAGCTGGTATTATCTGATAAGTATTTCTTAGGTATATAGAAACAGCCCAATACCTGCTTCAGTTATTTTAGCAAAGTGACAGTAAGGTTAGTCCAATGCATGTTAGTGGTGGATGTTTAAACCTGGGAATTCAACTGGTAGAAGGGGATCATGGGAGGCAAAGAATTAGCATGGCTAAATGTGTGTTCAGTCCCAACCTATGGTGTCAGAGGATCATGGGAGGCAAAGAATTAGCATGGCTAAATGTGTGTTCAGTCCCAACCTATGGTGTCAGAGGATAAGTGAGGTGGAGGATGGATGTGTGGGCGTAGCATTGACAGGGTCTGAATGTGCCTCAGGGTGGTTGCAGGCTGCCCAAGCAGGCAAACTCCTACAGAAGTTCAGTTACTAGAAGCACAGCGCTGGAAGTCCAGATCAGTACTTGCACACTTTTGGATTTTCCCTTTGAAACCACGTATGCAAACTCTTTAGTCTTTTCTGAGGACTTGGGGAGTGGGACACGGATGAAGGGTGAGTCTCCCCTTCCAATGTTAAGTTTATTTTCACAGGTCAGGTGAGGCTTTAGTGCAACATCTGTAAATATCTGCAGAGCAGGTACCCAAATAAGGAGTGTATGAAGACCTAATTAAAACTTTTGTAAGTTTTAGTAATGCATGTGTATTTTGCTTCTTTCAAAGGACAAGGTGGAGAGATTTTTTTAACTGGAAATCGTTGGCCATCCATGTAGTTAAATTACTGCAGAACCACCTGCAGTCCTGGGGAACCTGGACTGTGAGCATCCTTGTACCTCACTCAGCACAAGTCACTTGAGGGTCAGGACATGTTGGGGTTACTGTCACTGAAGCAAATGCAGTTTAAATAGGTTTACTCTGGTTTAGTACTGTCATAGACCTGTGGGTGAGCTATAAGCCAAGCTTGAGTACCAGCCTTATCATTTTTACCATGCTGAGTTGGTGTTTGCTATCTTTGCTGGGAACAGGAGGTAAAAGTGAGTTGCATTTCAGTAGCATGTAACTGTTTAATATGCAGACAGGCACAGCTAACTGGCAAGGCCAGAATGTTGCATGTCAAGGTTTAATTCTCTGTTCTACAATAAAATTTCTAGACAGCTTGCCAAAAATCACAGAGGAAAAGAGCCATAAAGCTCCTCTAGTCAACAGTTTAGATTTGGAATGACAATGCCGGGAGTCTGCTAAGCGTTAAGGCTTCCTATAAGATGCATGCATTCAGCAACCATTGTTTCAATTTACTTACTTCAGCCAGTCTTTTGTAATCATCTGCGGAGGGGGAGAAGATACGAGTAGTCTTTTCCTGACTTATAATTTAGATCCAATTTATAGCCTAGACAACAGCTAGAGAAGGAAGGATCCAGATTTAAGCACTTTCTTCCCTGGATCCATTTTGTTCTCCTGTGCTTGTAAGAGTGTGAAGGTGTCTGCCAGCAGTAACTATTTGATCTCCCATTTTGAAGCTGCTTCTTTGCATGTATTCACTGAAATAGGACTAGATCCTGGTCTCCTGGGAGAATGCCTTCAGGAGGTCAAGCATAGACTTCCTTTTTGCTTTTCTTCAGGTATATCTGTGTTTTAGAGCTGAACAGGAAAGATTAAGAGCATGGGTGAAAGTTGTTGACGTATGCACGTTAACCATCAGGAGTTAGGTACCTCTGTGTGCATGTTACAAAGGAAATCTGAATGCATCAGCCCTGTTGATGGATGCTTAACTATGCAGGGACTTTATGTACCTACAGGATAAGGAAATGTCCAAACCAGATTTTAAAGATTTAGGTGCATAAGGATGCAGACCTCCAATTGCAAATCTTTAGTTGTTGTTTTTTCCCCTGCACTGGTGAATTTGGTGGATAAATATATCTCAAAAAGTTGCAGCCTGTTACTTTGACAAGTCACATGTTCTGTAACTATCTACCACCTGTGATACTACTTGTCTGTTCTTTTAGTGCTGCTTTTAATGATTTGCGCATTGGGTGGCACATGTTGCTGAGTTAAAGGAGGGAAGATACGCAGCTGGGACTGTATGCAGTTTGTGAGTGCAGAGAACTGTGTTTTCAAAATTGCTTGGAAAGTATTTGAACTCTGCCAGTAATGATGTGTTAATATTCAATAATAACGTATCATCACATATGAACTGATTCAATATTGTGAAACTCATGCTACAAAAAAATAAAGTACCTCTGTTGTCTACCATGAAAGTGGAAACTGCCTGTTAGGATTGGAGGAAGGCAATGATCAAGTTTTATTGCTATGAGTAATGAAAGCTGAATGTCCTGGTTCACTGACATTCTGATCATCCTGAATTATTAGCAGATTGGTAGGAATTAGTGGCTTTTAGTATTTCTCAAGATTTAAAAGGACAAGAATAACAACTCCGTATTCAGTGAAGTTACTCATTCAGGAGATTATGTTAAAGTAATTTTATATAGCAAGGAAAATAGTCATAGTCATATTCTGCTGTTTCTTTGGAGACTTGAGATATATGAAACACATAAATGAAGAGAATTAGTTAAGATGACAGTGCCAATGTTGAACTGTAAATACCTATTCTGGAATGTAGGGGGTTTGTTGGTTTTAAGCTCTGTGTGAGTACATTACTTCCTGTTATTATATATTGTTATATACTTTTGTTTTAGGAAAGAAGACCAATCCTTACTTCAAGGGGATGGGGGAAAGGACAAGAACCCCATCATCTTGTGTACAATCAAAGCTATGATAGAGAAAACTGGCTGTGTGGACTTAGAGTTTCACTTAGTGATTGTAATTTTGTGGTTTGAAAAGGGAATTGCAAGTCATTTGATAGAGGAGATGCTATTCAAATAATTGCTCAGCAATTGGAGACACAAAGATATTAAAAAAAATTAGAAGAAAGAGTAGGCAATTAAGTAGATGAGATGGTCTTGAGGTTATGATCCTGGTTTCTGGATGTCCGAGTTGAATGTGTGATCTATCCAAAACGTGTTAGGACTGAAGAAGAGAAAAGTTAGTCTATCTTCTAAAGACCTCATAAAATTAGGTACCATGATAGGCACTCTGTTTTGTTAGCATGAAGACCACTTAACTTTGTTAGGATATTGCTCTTATTCAGACGTCAGTGTTAATGGATAATAGTCAAGCAAAGCAAAAAGGAACTGTATTTGGAACATCTTTTCACAGTTTTTTAGAGTGCTTGCACTTCTCTCTCATTGTCCCATTTCCCCTGTGGCTTTAGTGAATATCCCTCTGGAGTTTTCTATAACTGGAGGGAAAAGCTCAAGAGCTGCTTATTAACTAGTACAAAAGGAGTGGCAGTAGAAATCAATGAGCCAAAACGTCCAGCAGATAAATGAGCTGTTTATAGGTCAAATAGTGGTGAGATTTTTTTTCCTTTAATATTTCCAAATACCATCAGACAACCCCCCCACCAAAAAATAATAAAAAAAAATCCATTGGTTAATTGTACTCTGCCATCTCTTGCATTTGTAGGTTTACTAATTAGCTCACAAGAAGCATTAGACATAAACATGGAAATTGCCATGATTTATTCTGAACTGAGGCTATTCCCTGCTCTTAGTGAGGTGCTGCAGTTATTCCAGAATAAGAGCTTTGGGAAGGGTGCAAGAGGATTGTTTGCAGATATTTCTGATCTCTCTGGAGAACAAGAATGGGAGAATAAAAAGTGAACTGAAAAGACAATCAGGATGGAACTCTTGTATGTGATTTATGCTTTACTGGTACTGAAAGCTTTTAACCCCTATGTACAAATACAAAAGATGTGTTAGTGTCAAAAGAAGGGAAATTCTAGTAGACACATCAGTGCAGCTGTATTTCCAATAAGCTAAATTTAAAATTGTTTTATTCTGTATTACATAGCACAGTAATACAGGTTTGCAGGCAAGGGATATCCTTACCTAAAACTAGAGGTATTAAGAATCAGGTTTAGGAGAAATAATTGCTTGTAAGAAGAGATCTATGTAGTTGGGGGTTGCAATAAAAACTTAAGAGAAAGTAGGAATGGATTATAACAAAATATTGGAGTTTGGTTGTTCTGTGTTGTCAGACCTGCTGAAGCTGAGGAGTCCTTGACAGTGAATATCTACCCCTAGAAGAAAACCAAATCTGAATTTGAATTCAAGGTAATGATAGGAAAACCATTAAAAATGAGACTAATGAGAAGCTTTTATTTGTCAGAGACAGTATTAGTTAGGGGGTTTAAAAGGAGGTAATAAGAATTTAGGGCATCTAGAAAAAAAAATCAAACTTTCAGTAGTAAACAGGCTTGTGGAGCTGAAAAAGAATGAGGAAAAAAGGGAAAAAACAACAGTAAGAGAGATAACATCTCAAAAGAAGAATAAAAAGGATAATAAAGGGTCTGATAGAAACATGCATTACAATGTAATGGGGTTTTTCAGCAGCAAAGAGTTAACATGACAGATGCAGCCATGGTCATGCAGTGCAAGACAATGCACTGCCTTCTGCTAGTGGAGAAAGCCTTTAATGCCAACTATAAGCTGCTAATGTCTATAAAATCAGATAATCTTCCTCTTAAAAGTTTTGCTTTTTAAAAAAATTTTTATTTTTTTGAGATGTCTAGAACTTGAAATACAAAATATCATGAAAAAGGTATTATTAACTTTGTTTCTGGATAATAAAAGTGAGAATGAGAGGAAATTTTTCAACTGCTTGAACCAGCTCCTTTTCAGGTCAATGTGTTTATCTAAGCAACTGACCCTTTTTGTCTAAAGTTGATTCATTACCATTGCTTTAAATACCTTTTTTCTGCCAGTTATTTTCTTAAAAACCTCAAAGTTCTGTTTAAATCCTGAGTGAACATCAGGATTGCATTGTATGCTTGTTCTCTGCTTGCACTCATCATTCTTTTGTGTATCTTAGCTCTGGTGCAAAAGAGAGGTGTTATTTACAGAAGGTACGTAGATATTTGATTTCTCAGTCAATGCTGTATGTCAATATTAAGACAATGTTAAGAAAAGATACTTAAATACAGTTTTCAGCTATTCAGATTGTGATTCTGATGCTTCAGGTTTAAGTTCTATGCCTAATATTAAATTTCTTGAGATTTATTTATAAACAAACTGCTGATATTTACGTAATCTGTAACTGGAGAAATCCAAAATAGTCTTCAAGAAATCTTGGTCACTTTGGGTTTGAATTATTCAAGCGTATTATTTTTATTTGGCTAGAGCTGTGGCAGAGGTTTAACTTTAACGTGTGTTAGCTATAGCTTGGGAAGCACATCCTTATTATGCAGTGTCTTACATCTACACTTCAGTCCCAGTATTGTTTATTTGATGAACATTAGTAATCTTACAAGCATATTGTGCTTAAGAACTGTACTTGTCACAATTAAAATGTATAATGGATAGCTGTATCTATGGAGCTCTAATTAATGCAGAACAAGCAGAAATGAAAATAATGTATTTTTATTGTCAGTCAGATGTAGATGCTCATGAGGAAAGTAATAAAAATCCTATTTCAAGTTCCCTAAGGAAATCACCTTGATGACATTTTTCAGCCCTTCTCAATCTTCAAGTTTCTGGATTTGTTTGATCTGGGGAATGGTGAAGGAGAGAAGTTGGAGAAAGTTCAGAAAGGGACACTGTCTTCCTAACTGAAGAAAATTTAGTGGGATTCCCTGAGTGGAATATAATATTCCCTTCTGTGACTATGAAGTGCAGATGTGAAAACTGGATAAGGAGTAATAATTTCCTGGTGACATCATCAGTGTCAGGTAAAGCATCTCAAGAGAGAGATGCCTTTTGGCTTTGACCTTGATGTAAAATATATGAAGGAAATCTGTTTTCCTTTTGTTGCTTGTATTTTTATGTAACCTTGTAACTATGTGGTTCTGGATATGCTCTATTTGCTTTTATGTTATGACATGGGATACAGGTGATTTCAAATTAACTGGTCAATGCTAGTGCATTAATGCATGATATACCTATGGGGTATGATGGTTTTGAAACACAGCAGCCTGATGTGTTGTTCCAAGATATCTGAAAAGTAACAAGTTTCTTTTAATGTGGGAGTTTGCGGAGGAAGGGGAAGTTCCTTTGCATCCAGCAACATGCTGGGGAAAACCCTGAAGCAGGAGTGTCCCACTTTGGGAGATGACTCTACAGAGTCAGTGATGTAGTGGTAAGGGATAAATACAGACACGTTCTCCAAAGTGATCTTTAGGTGCCAGGACAAATATTTGAGGAGACACATTTCAGAACACAGTGAGTGATAGCTTCAGGAAACATGTCACCTACTGACATTAAAAATAACCATGTACTTCCTGGATTCTGAAGACTGCAGATCATCAGGGCTCCATGCTGTGGGATAATCAGACCTGCAATTCTTTAAACTGGGCTAGGTAAAAATCTGGCAATTCAAAATATTCTTTCCTTATGGACAGGCTCATGTGGCAAAAAACCAAACACAAAACAAAACCCCCAAAACCCAACAATGCAAAACCCACAAACACCTAGCAAGTTAATCAGAACTAACCAAACATTAAAAAAATATTCGCGTCAGGTTTACAGTCTGGATGAGAGCTCAAAACCATCACAGTGTACTCTTCTTTTTCATGCAGACCTTAAAGTTTGGGGCTCAATTTGGTCTGGGATTTTTTTAAATTTTTTTAGAGAGTGGAGATCTTGTGTACCTGTGTATCACCCTGAAGAAATTGCCACGCAATGAGCAGCTCTATTAGACTTTCTGTGTCTGTAGCTTTTAATGGGGCAAACATGAGACAGACAGCAATTTACACTCCAGTCATTCTGAGGAGCAGTGACAAATACAGAGGGTGGGATGGGAGCAGGAGGTTGCAGCAGCAGAGTTCCTTGCCTAGAAAGGTGTTGTTTATGTCACCTCTGCTTTGTGCTAACCTCAGCAGCTTCAGGGTCAGTGGTTTAGGGCTATGAGGCATGTGAGTTCTGAAAGAAAATGGGCACGTGATGGAGGGGGTCACCCTGATGTGTCGAGGTGCTCAATGAACATCACTGTACCTGCAACTGAGGTTAGTCCCCTGCCCATGCCCTGGGTCACCCTTCCCACGTGGAGCTGGCCTTCATGAGGTGCCTTCAGGTGCTCCCACTCAGCCTGGGCACAGGAGAGTCCCGCTGCTGGCACCACGGCATGAGCCCAGGCCTTCCTCAACATGGGGGAGCTCATAAGCAGGTCCACAACTGAAAACCACCTCTCTTGCCCTGCCTGCCCATCAGCAGAGCCAGAGGGAGCAATATTTGCTATTTTGAACACTATGTTGGTGTTCATAAAATGGAAGCTGCCCTCTCAATCAGTAGTGTTGGTAAATATGGACAAGCATATATTGTTGAACTGGAAAACAGATTTCTGGAGTCCATGGGCCAAATTTCTAGCATGCAAGAAGATAAATGAGCTAGATGTAAGGCTACTCAGAATTCATAATATGCTAATGCACACAGACCAAAGTGTGTTAACAAGATGAGAACAAAGCTGTGATGTCACCGACATTACAATAAATTATTTCTTTCTTTTTCTGTAGATGCTAAGGGACCTAGATAATTTTAAGTGTTTTCTCTGTCCACACAGCTGTATAAAATGCCACATTTCATGTAAAACAGAAGCAATAAAACAGACCTGTGGTCTTGCCTGTCTCCCCCATCCTAGCCCTTGCATTGAAACTGCAGCAGTCCAGCTCTGAAAGCAATATACAAACATGCATCTAAGGAACAACATTTAGACTTAACTAAAAGACCACTCATTTAAATACCCTCTGTGTCATCCTGGGGACTGATTCTTTTTAAAAAGAAGCTCCACTGAAGATGATAGCATGGATTACATGATCGTAAAGTCAGTGTAAATGGGATCAGAAGCAGATCCATTAACTCCAATTAGGGAGTGTAGTGTGAACTTATTTCATTGCACTGTACACAGGCTGTACGGCTGTTACTTCATGTGACAGACGTTTGTTTTCTGGCACTTAATTTGCACATAGAATTAATGGTAATGCATCCAAGAACTGATATTACTAATATACAGCATTAGCATAGCTCGCTCTGTCCCCAGCTTCTGCTTGGAAAAGGATTCCAAAAAGAGAGCAAACAGCTCAGACTCAGTGGAATAATGGTATTTTCTGTTGTCTATAGTGAGCCATTTCAGCCCAATGAGTGTCAAAAATAGAGATTATTATTTACTTTTCATGGTAGTGGAAGCCATTTTCAATGGATCGCGCATTTCTATCAGGGTATAACATTTGCTCCTTCTGGATTCTGTAGACAGATTTTTGCCTGTCATTAAACCTTTCACCAGCTGACTAACCCCCAAGGTTTAATAGCTGGTATACATTTGTAGGCAAAAGTAAGAGAAATCAGTTCATCAAGGAACGGTATCATGCTTCCAACATGTGGCAACATGAGTGCCTCTTCACCATCTGTTATTTGTGTAAGGATTTTATTATGTAAATGACGGTACACACTGCGCTCTAAACAAAGGAAAATGATTCCTTGTACAGTATGTTGCGACTGCCAGGCTTCTGTGTCAGCCCTGAAACAAATAATGAAAACAACAGAGAAGTGGCAGACAGAATATCTCAGGTTCTTCTACTTGTCCTCCCAAAAGGCAGCAAATATCTTTAGGAAGAATTTGTTTCTTACACATATTGTGACTCATAAAGACAGGTAGTTAATGAAACAGCAAACAGTAGATGGATGAAACTAAATCGAGGTGACGTTGGAAGACTTGAAATAGATTGAAGAGACAATTCTGCAAAACTATGGAGAGTCCTAAAATTCTCTGGTATCACTGCGAGCCAAAAACATGGAACTGGGCCCCTAAATCATCTGTAACAGACAAAAAGTATTGTTGTGGGATAGGATTGGAAGTACATACCCTGCCCTACACCCTCGTTTAAAATTTTCCATTAAATTACCAATTTAAATTGAAATGTAATTATCTTAACTGGCATATTTTTGGCAGCTTTGATGGAAAAAAAAAGAAAAAAATCCCTGTGCTACACTGGATCAAGTAAAAACCCATAGGAGTTCTAGCACTGGCCCTTAATCAAAGTCTGCAGACACAAAGGCTTTGAGCTAATCTATGCCAAGCCATGTTGGACAGCATGGCACTGCATCCTTCTGGTGGCATTTAGAGCACCTGGTGCCCTAGGAAAAGAAATTTTATCCAAGGTAAATTCTCTGATTTCCTTATAGCCATCTACCAATGAAAAGTGGCTGCTCTCATAGCAGCATAATATTTCAGCAGAAAGAAAACACAACACTATTTTTATTTTATTAATTTATTTAATTTGTGACACCCAAGTGGTTATCTGCACACACACTCTTCCTCATTGTGTATTTCATCTGGTTTAATATAATTAAACTATTATTGCATTCATTGATTTAACTCAAATCTTAATTTGATAATTGGAAAAGGTATGCATTGTGGATTAATTGTTATTCCAAGTGAATTTAAATTGAAGTTACTGAAGCTGCTGCCAGATTTGACCAAACGGATGATTTAAGCATGTTTAGTTACTTCCTGCATTGTCTTTGTGTGATTTCTTAGACTTGTATTTGTCAGCTTTTCCTGACTTAATTATGATTAAGTGTTGAACTTTACAGATAGCCAACTGCTGGTACTACTGTATTGATTAGTTGGTTTTATTAATGTGTTAGATTTTGTGGTTGCAACAGGAACATATTTTGTGATAGAACAGCTAATAACTTGAGAACTGTGGCATGAAACCATTAAGTACCCCCGTTTTAGCAGTTATTCCTTTTCTTTCAATTTATCTTTTTTTTTCCTGTTTATTTATAATTTACGTCTAATTTTCTTAAGGATACTTCTAAAGTGTTTTCGTGCTGAGGGACAAACCTCTGTTACTTTTTAACAAGTAGCAGCAAGAGAACAGAATACCACTACCACTTATACCTATAAGCACAAGTACTACAACTGTATCTTTTTTTTTTCTTTTTTTTTAATTTTCTTTTTTTTTTTGGAGGTCCTCAAAATCAAAATCTATAATTTCTACTAGTGCCTGTTGTAGTGCTTTGTTTGCAGAATTAGAAATCAATGGCAACCATAATCAGATTCCTCAAGTCAAACGATTTTGTTCAAGTTTGCAAATATGACATAAGCTTGCTTTCATCATTGCAGGTGTCAGAAACAGTTCAAAATAAATTAAAAAATTTATGAATATTACCGTGTCATAATCTTTCCCTCTTATAGTGCATGTCTAAAATTCAGGCATCATTTGAAGCTAAATTTTTACATAGATGGTCATCAAAGCAGCCTAACAAGTCTTTGTGATGTGAAATGGTAATGAAAGTTAGGAAGAAATATGAAATACATTCTTTTCCATCATACTTTTTAAATTGCTATTTACTTCATACACATTTCTGAATCCACCCTCCTCTTATTCTATGAACAGTGATATTTTCATAAGTATCACAGATAAAGCTTTAAATTTTGCATCTCATTTGCTGCCATTTGAAGTTTGTCATTCTTTCCACAGTGACTTGTGCAGATGTAGACTCCTTATAACATAAACTGAATTAAACTGTAACTGTAGAGTTCCTGTCATTTCTCCACCATACAGTGTTTTATACATCACATATATGCATATATTATATTCATAGTTATTCTATATTCTGAAACTTAGAAGAATTCACTCAAACAGGAATGGCAATATTCTTTGTCTTGAGATACAATATGTTATATGTAGCTATAATTAATCATTCCAATGTACCTTTTTTTTTTTTTCTACCAGTTTGTATATGTAAACTAATGGGTAACAGCTACTTAATAAGCACTCTGTATCACTGAAGTCTTCGTAACCTTAGAAGCCTGGAAATGACATATTGATATCCCATATGATGTTCTACACAGTCATCTGTTTTCTGTTTTTCAGAGCCCTTAGGCATAGGGGAAGGCAATGCCCCGCTTGCACAAGACTCACTGATTTGAACGGGAGCTGTAAAACTTGGGAGAAAAATTACTCCCCTCTAGCCACGGTCCCAGCAGTAGGGCTTCAGCTCAAGGGGAGGTCTTACACCACAGCCGCCCCTGAAGGTCAGCAGTGAGAGGCACGGCCACCACTCCCTGGGAGCCTGGCCAGGGCGGGGGGCTGCCGCAGCCCCTCAGCACCGCCTGGGATGACTGGGATGCCAGTAGTTGTCTTGCAAGCTCTGCAGGCTGCTAAGCTCAACACCAGCTGTCAGAAATGCCTTCCAAGGCCTTTGGTCAAACAACAGGGAGTCTTAGGAGATGTTAAAAGTATTGGCCAGCCTTCTAACCTAGGGTTACGGAACAGCCTTTCAGAAGAAAACATTCTGGTCCTGGCTTTTGGACTCCAGGGAAACTAGGAAATGAAGCTGTGGCTCAGATTTAGTAGTTGGTTATGTCATTTTCACATGCAAAGAAAGAACCACAAGCAAAATGAAAACAGAAAACTGTAATGGCAAGGCCTTTCAGTGTAGATTTTGACTCCAGGATGCCAAATGAAGGTATAACAATTACACAACTTGAATCATTTTTCTGTCTTTTGTTCCTGAAAATCCAAGCTGACAGCCATGCCTCACCTAAATTCTGATCCTTGTCTTCTCTCAATTTACATGTGCTTGGTTTTACAAAACAAATAAAATTCCTGCTTTGTTACTTGATGGTGCTACCTATTGGTGTTTCTTCTCTTACTTTTTAATACCTCCTCTTCATTTTTGTGTTGCTGCTCAGACTCCCCTTTTCACATGTCACCAGCCATGTCTTTCAATTCTTCTGTTCTAATGCTTTCTCTAACTTATGTTTTCTTTCCCATTGCCTTTTTTCTTTCTTTCTGTATTATCAGTGTAGAATCTCCAATGTATCTCGTAATTCTTGGGGTAGCTTGAATATCTAGAGCACAGTGGACTGGATGTCTGATATTTAGTATTCTTTGCAACTGCCAATAGCTTTGAGCATGTCAGTTTGTTTTTCAATATTTTGCTTGGTTTCCCCCATTTCTAGTAATGCAGATAGAGCTATCCCCCTTTTTGAGCAAAATGCCATAATGTTCACAAGAGCTATATAGATAGCAAATAATGTTGGTAGCAGAAAAAGAGGAAAGCTTTCATCATCAGAACAAAATGGACCTAAAGGTTTTATAAATTAAAGGCCAATTATTCCCTGAGGTGCATGGGGGCCACTTCCACTGTAATCAGTCTTGTAAATGTGAAGGCAGAACAGGACCTTGACTGTCTGTATCTGGACTTTGTCAGGCCATTTGTTTGTGACCAGAATTGCATCATTACTCTGGCTTTCAATAAAGGGATGTTCACTGAGGCATCACATTGATATTTTTGAAGTATGTTCCACATTTTCAAAGGAACAAATTTATCAGCGAAGAATTGAAATGTCTACCTGTTTCAGTACGCTATCGAGATTTCACATCACACTGCTGTGCAAGTGCATTCATTTTTCACCTGTTGGGTGTAATAGGAATGACTTCAAAAAATGAAAGCATGTTAACAAGGAGGTGATTTGACCAAAACATTTTCCTTCCTCCTAAGAAATAAAAAAGCCCTGAAAAGCAAAATCCAAAGGCATCATCTTGTTTTCATTACTCAGAGATCAGATCTGATCCCCAAACAATATAGTCAGGGACAACATTGGCAGTAGACCCATGGGATTTCAGCAAAGTCCCACTCTTCATCTCACCTGTAGCTGGGTTGACTGCTGCCTGAAGGAGCTTAGTCCTTAGGCATCTCTTGCCTTATTGTCTTAAAGCTGACTCTTTGCGCAAAATCTTGTCAGGCTTTCATCTCTGAGTCCTGTACTGGGCAGACCCTTTGCAGCTATTTTGAGTCTTTTGGTGTTTCTGTAAAATATGGCCTTTAGCAACAACCTTTGGACATTCCATTGAGTATATTCACAAAATCTGAGGAGGGGTGCTGTTCTGGTTGACATGTGTGGCTCATGACCCTGAGAGCTGATGAGCTTCCTGCAGGACCAGGCAGCCAACCAGGCTGATTCCTTGGACATTGAATCTCCAGCATTACTTGCTAATATGGCACAGAAAGCAGTGGCTGAAGGTGCATAGTTACTTTGTGACATGATTATTCTTCAGGGACCTATGGAAAATGGGTGGGTGAGCCTAGTCCCAGTCTTTTCTGACAGGCCAGTAGGAGTAATTAGTATCTTTTCTGCAGTGTTTCTCAGCAGAAAGAGCAAGGCTGAAGCTGAAAGGAGGAAAAATCTCTTCAGGGAGCATTTTACGTCTAGGATCGAAACCTTTTGAAAGATTTAAGTCCCAAATACAAATGAAACATCCAACCAGCTATAAGAGCTATTGGGGGGCAGAAGGAGAAAAGAGGAGGGGAGAGGGAAAGGGAACCACTTCCAAGGAAGGTGATGCTGTTTGGAAAAAATGTCTCGTACAGTTTGGCATCTAGCTCTTAACATGCTATTGCCAACCTGCGAGTTCATCTGAGGTTTACAGCAAGTTACAGGAAGAATAAAAAGTTAATCATGTGCAGAGCCTTGGTGTTGTATTTTTGCCATCTATTTCAATAGCAGTAATAACATACAGACTGAGAAGTGATTACAGAATGGCACACGCTGCTTTCTACTTGAGTTTGCAAATGTATTTCCATTTAAAGCTTAATTTTTATGTTTTTCATCCAAATTTAGGAGAACAAGATGTGAAGTCCAAGGACACTATATATGGCTTGGATCTGGGATCAGATTTTTCTATCAATTTTTACCCAAGTTAAACACAGGGACTTTATACCTAATATATACAAACATAATATTTTACTGTGGCTCAAAACCACAAACAGCAAGAAAATTAAAAGTGGGGAAACTCAATGATGAAGGTGGTTGCTCAACAGAAGACTTAACTACATGTTGTAGCCTGTATCCTAACAAATCACAAAAGTTCCTATTAAAGTTTGGGAGATTTAAAGCTGAAGAGATCTGTTGAAATGCTGTCTGAGCCTGGATCTAGCACTCCAGACTAAAGATTAATTTAATTGTCTTTTTAAGAGCTGCAAATTTTATTTTCTTCTTGCTGTTTTTGGGTGGGGTTTTTTTAGTTCATAACTATGAACTTAACTGTCATCAGCTGAGATCAAAGATCTTAATGCATCTAAAATTATCATTGCTACTTACCATAAAGAAGTAAGCTTCCCAAAAATAAACCATGAACTAGAAAGTCTTTTCAGTGGATAAAACTCTTTCCTTTCTGTTTCTGAAATAATTTTTGAGTGGTAATCACCTCCTTGAAAATCTGGTTCTTTCTTGTACCTGGCTGCAAACTTGACAGAAGGTTTTTGCGTTTTGCTCTCACACCACACAAATGGAGTGGCAAATTTTACCCATGGCAAATCTGTACCTTTAGCTACATTTAGGTTTCATATTAGCATGTATGTGAGTTATCCTGATACATTGTAAACACACTGGACCTGAGGTATATAGCAACAGCATATAAAGATTTTTGGGGTTTTTTTAAAGGGCTTGAAATTTGGCAAAAGCTTGCTGTGGATGAGTGGTCCTACTTATTAGGCATGGCTTTTTACAACTCCAGTCCACAAATTAATGCTGCCCTTTGGGGAAAACAAAGAAATTTATTTTAGAAAAAAATGTTTTCTTTGCATTTCTTCTTGCCATTTTTCCTTTTGTTTGATATATCAGTTTCTTGTGCACTGCTTTCCTTGTTTATCAAAGTTACTAATTTATGATCTACTGGTGCACGACAGTTCTTTGATCTTAGAGTTGGTACTTGGCTGTCAGTAAGAAAGATGAGAAGCAAAATTATAACGGATTTTCCCAGGGTAGGACAAGAGTTATAGCTGTATCTCTAGGTGAGAAACTTAGGCAGGTGAAGAAGGGTTGAACTGCAGAAAAGTAGGACATGACTATCACTTTGTTTGGGGAGACAATATCATTTGAGTTATGTGTTTAAAATAGTTATTAAGATTGGTTTATACTCAGCTACTTCGAATTGTCCAACACTTTCACTACGTAAAATAATGAGGTTTTTTTATTTATTTGGGTTTTATCTTGCCAACTGGCCCGCCTCTTTCCCATAGTTTCTTGCCGCCTTTGTAGTGTTATGCTAGATATAGGAGAGAAAGTTTTCCACTTATTGTGATGGGAAAAATTTTCTCAAAAGGCTAGCTCTTTCGTTTTTAACCTTGCATTGTTTGTTCAGTATTGGTTCAATCACTTTCTTTAGCAAGAGAGCATAGAATTTGTTTAACAGTCAAATGTCTGGCCTAGCCTAAGTTTGCTGAGATTTCTGGACACGTCTAATACTGTTTGTATAGCTCTACCATATTTATCTGGATGGAGATTATACTGGCCTTGCTGTAGTCCTGATTTGCACTAGAAATGTGATGCCTGTAGGTGCCAGCATGCTCAAGTTCTAAAAAGAGTTGGTTGATACTTTGAATTTCAAGAAAAAGACAGGGGAGAGAGGACATCAAAATTTTGCAGAATAATTTCTTTTCTTCAGTGTTTTCACTAAAAAAATTAAAACCTAAATCTTGATGCTTTTCTCCCATCCCCCCAGGAAATTTTACATTTGAAAAAGAGTTTGAAGGCTTAGTAACAATTTAGTAAGAATGCAAGAATGTCACCATCTTTCCTGATTAAGTTTCATTTCATAAAGACTTCCTTTGTTTTTTAAAATGAGGAGGAATTTTCTCTCTCATGGTTTGCCACAGTTTACTCCTGTGATGGGTATCATATAACGCATATGATTTACAGATACACTTGATTTTACATTCCTCTGAACTACAATGTTTGTCAGTTGCTGCCTTAATGCCATTGCTGTCCTAAAGTGAAGGCATACGGATATCTTTGTAGCTCCAGCATTGCAGGTAGGAATATTAGGTGTATGATTTCACTTATTTGATCAAAATGCTGGAAGCAGAGATCAGATCAATGCCAGATAGATGAGCTGATTAACTTCTTTCATTTTCTCTCCTAGAAGATTGGTTATATCAATAAGGTATGATATACACTTAAAATATGTCTTTAAAAGAAGTAATTTTTAGGGAGCCAGACAAACATAAAGTACAATTTGTCTCTTTCTCTGAAATGTTGACTGATAGATAAGTATGAGGTGAGTTGGAGTGACTATAGTGAGAAATCTGAGTTTCAAAAGTAAGACAACTAGACTATTGTTTCAGTGGTAGAAGTATGTCTATATTTTTCTCATAACTTTCTAGGGGAAAAAAAAAAACCTTGTGCATGTCTTCCTCAGTTTGAATTTATACAGGCTAGCTGCCAATTTAATAAATGACAAAAATATTGCTATGCTAGGATGTTGCCGTGAAAGTATTGTTCCTGATATATACTTGAATATATTAATAATATTGCACAGTACTGTACGTGTATTATAAATATGCACTTTTTCTACATACACTAAGTATGTGGAATAATTCAGCTTCTGTAATTTATTTTGCTAAAAGATACACTGGTTTTATAGCATTCAAGGATGTACATACAATTTATAAATTTAAGACACTAAAACTATTTATTTCTGATTTTTAACTTCTACTGAAAGAGTAGTGTCATGATGGTAATGTACAGAGTAATATCCTTGGACTTCCTGAGGCCTTAGCTGGCAGAGTTGTCAAATTAAACTGGGACATTTTGTAAATGTATCTTTAATAAATACATATGTCTGTCATGCTTCCCTACTCAGTCTTACAAATCAGACTGTATCTAACTGTCAGATACTCTCAACTCAGTTGTCCTAATCTGTCAAGTGAAAATTACAGCATCTAGGCTTACATCCTTGTCTGAAAATATTTATTTATACCAGTGACATCTCAAGGACACACAATTTTTTTTTTTTTTCCCCCAGCAACAAAACTGTTAACAGCTGGCTTGGGTCCCTTTCAGGAGGGCAGTGGTTAATACATAGAGAGAATTTATAAAGGAGGAACACACCAGCCAAGCAAAATAAATGCTGGATAGCACTTTAAAAAATTCTTACTAAATGCCAGGTATTGAGCATTCAGGCTTGTCTTACTCAGTATACAACTGTAATTTTATGCCATTCATCATCCTCACCCCCATTCATCTACAAATGAGCCTATACTCCTGTGTTGCAAAGAGATGTAGAGGTTTCTTCCAGGTTTTCTCTCTCTGCTGTATCTAGTAATTAACCATTACTGTTCTAATGACACTAATGACACGTCAGACACATCATAAATTATTACTGTAACTTGAGAGAAGGAGTTAATAAGCTGTGGAGAATATGAAGCTGTTGCTTATCGCAGTTCCATCAGCTCTCCCGAACAGAGAATAAGCTATTAGAGATTGAGAGTAGGGGGGGAGGGGAGGGAATAATGAAGGAATCCTTCGTATTTTTAAAAGAATAAACCTTTTTATCACATGTGCATGAACAGATGTTAAAGAAAAGCACTTGTCACTTTTTTAGAAATTTTAGCCTGTACTCTATTTAAAACAACTACTAAAACTCACCTGCATTCAGTTTGATAGGAAGAAAACGAATCTTAACTCTGAAATCTGATGTACAAACAATTAAGAATCAAAATTCCAGTTTACTTCAAACTTGCAACTAATTCTAGTCATCCTAACAATACTTCTTCATTCTTATTTTTTTGTCTCTGAGATGAGTAAATTCTCAAGTACTTTTTTAGGTGTGATAGGCTCAGCTTTATTTTGAGCTTTCCATTTATGTGTTCATGTAGCTAGTTTCTGTGGTGATCTGCGTTCTTTTGTCTAAAGGGTTTATTCTTGAAATGTCCTGTAAGATGAGAAAATGTAATTTTCTCCCTTGCTGTAGTAAAATTGAGACAATTGCCAACTGTCAAAAATAAAGTTATAAAAATCTTTTGACAAAAAAGTTAGATTCCAGTTTGATATATTATGAGAAGATATTTAAGTTTTGGACCTCTTATTCTGGATATAGTGGAGGAATTATGGACAAGAGGGAAGGACACCTGCCACAGCAGTAAGGAGGTCTGTTCTTTTATGAGCTAAGGACCAGTGGGACAGGACACAACATGAGGGACCTGAATATTGGGACTTTATCTAGAAATCTGCCATGGCTTGTGTTGATCACTGTTTAAAACAAGGCCATAACTCTGCTTCCTACAGGAATAATCGCTGAAGGAATTTCTTTCAGAAGAAGGGTGATACTTTCTCAATAATAATGACTGTTGGCCTCTGTGCCAGAAGTGAGTGGAACTTGAATCAATGCATTGCACATGGCAAAACAGAGAGGGAATAGCCGGGGGAGGAAGCACATTGCCTTGCAATCTTGAAAAGGAGTTAATCACTTTGGAATCCCCCCAGGTGTATGACAGGGAATTGAACTTACCACAAATGAAATCTTTCATCAATGGCATTTAACTAGTTATCTCCTCCTCTGACAGGCTGTCTTGTTTAACAGAGAATGGAGTTCTTTTTTTAAACCCCATTATAGTTGTTTTAATAATATTATTTATAATGAGCTTTTGGAGAATTAAAATATGATAGCTGAAGTGAAAAAAATCATCCTGAAAGTAAAGCATTTTTTAAAACCTGAACCCTGGAACCATATAATGAAGGTTGGTTTGGCTTCCCTGGTATGGCTAACTCTTACACTGATATAGCTGTTTCTTTGCTTTTCCTAAAAGCCCCAGGCTACTTCAAGCATAACCTTCCAATTTAAGGCAGGACCCAATGAAGAGCAGTCCTATGGACTGTGATAGGCTGTGATGAATGTTCACTGTGATCCTTTCTGCCCTTGAGATCTGTGTGTATCTGAACTAGCCACAAACAGCCCACAAGAGTTTTGAAAACAGATAATTAAATAACTGCAGTGTGGGTGGGTACCATGTAGCAAAAGTATGGATGCAAAGCTAGAGGGATGTGCAAGAAAAACAGTGCAACAGCTTTAATCTCTCAAGCCAAAAGCTTGAGAAATTTAAATAAAAATTATGAGTGACTGATAAGGGAAAGAAACCTCAGATTTCAACCTGATGAAACCTTGATTAGAAACAGAAAGAGACAGCAACAGCAATTAAGTTCAGACAAATTCTATGTTTACAGAGGGACAGAGAAGATTCAAGTCCCTCTCTGTCTTGAAATCTGGAAAGTAGGAAAGTATTTAAGTACCTTAATTTTAAATTTGATCTGTCAAATGCTATTTGATTTGTTCACATGTGTGTGATCTTTCATGACAATTTTACAAGGAAACACATCAAAACTGGGCTGAAGAAGGGTCCATTGTAGACCCAGCCATATAAGGAAGCAAGGAGAGAGCGATCAACTTGTGGAATTTTACTGTTTTTCTTGGTGTAATAGCATTCCTGCTCTGGTTTTAACAAATGTAATTCCTTTTTGTTATACTGTTACAAATTCATGGTAATAGTAACACTTTAAAATGTACTATATGGATTTACACTCTTGAACTTTTATCCTAATGTTTCATATAAGTATTTTACCCCAAATTAACCACTGATATTCTTAGTTGCAGCAAATTCACCTTTAACCTTCTCTAGAGAAATGTGCAGTTCTTAAATACACAGTGAATCAATCATGACCTTGTTTCTCTGAACAAAAGCTGTATTTGAAAGAATTTATTGTGAAAGAAGTTGTATCATACATAATGAAGTGTTATGAAAACCCTGAATGTTTTCAAGTGACTAACCCCACATTAGGCATTGGGAAATCTGTGCCTGGAACAACTAGAAGTAAGTGCAGAGGGCCTGATGTAAAGCATGTTGAAGTCAATGACTTTTTTCCATTGTCTGCAGTGGATGTAAGGTTGTTCAATTTCATGGGATGGAAAAAATTTATTTTATGGAACAGACACGTACAAAGAAACACAATATATTCCCTAAATACGTGTGTTTGTTTCCTGGTGGTTTTTAATGGGAAACATATGTGCACTGTGAGGTGAGCACATTGAATTACCCAGCTTTTTGAAGGGAATTAGTCACTTTTGCAGGGGAATCAATATCCAATAACAGGAGCTGATCAACAGTGCTTGAGTTCAGTTGAGCATGCTGACAAGGTACTGTGAGATACGAGCTTTCATCGGTTTTCTGATTCTTTAAAAATTAAGGGTTGAAGGAGCTAGACTGTCTCAGGATCAAGCATTGAATTTATGTCATATTTTTCTAAATCTGGAAATGGGACAACAAAAAGTGTTGCTGTATAGGTAATGCATATTCCTTTGGCTGCTGATGTAGCAGAAAAAAATAAAATGAATGGTTGCAAGCTGCATAAGGTTTTAGCAATGAGAAAGAGCTCTAATAAACTCATGATTGTATACAATACAATAAAATATTAAGAATTCACTAGCTTCTGTGTCCTGAGGAAGTGCTTATTCCTCCAGACTTCTGCCAGATCATGAAGATCAACCTCAGTAAGAGAAATAATTTTCATTTGATATTAAAGAAAGAATTCCAACATTTAATATTCACTTCCTAAGTATAATGATTTTTTAAAAAACATTTTCTTTATGATGGACAGAACCCATGCCTTACTGTAGTATGTTATCCACAAAAAGAGTGTCTTTATCAACCAGCTAATCCTCCAGTTCTGTTTAATGAATTATTGGAAAGCTGTTGTTGCACTTGCCAGCTTGCACAGATTACAGTTGTCCAAAGGTTTTTTTTAAATGTATATCTGGAGCCATGATTCTTAAATGTACATATATTTATATGTTAATAATAATTTTGCATGTATTTCTAGCTAATGAAAAATGTTACTTAAAATCGAGAAATTTCTGTCCATACAATTAGTGTCCATAAAGGTATTTTTCTATGGGAATATTCAAAGTCCACACTGGATTCTCCCATTTTATTTTAAATGTCTTTGCAATTGTGTTAACAGGTTTTGGAGACCCATTGCCTGGTGTACTGGTTTTGGCTGGGATAGAGTTAATTTTCTTCATAGTAGTCAGTATGGGGCTATGTTTTGGATTTGTAATGAAAGCAGTGTTGATAACGCAGGGACATTTTAGTTATTTGTTACGGAGGCTCACACAATCAAATCCAACAGGTGTTAAAAATCAAATTTATTCTTCAGTAAAAAAGCTAATTAAAACTCCGATAACATTAGTGAACCGCACGCTCAACAATATAAGGGGAATTAGTACTACACAGCCAACTTAAGAATTCTTAAAGTTTAGAAATGACAACTCAAAATGCGCATATCACTCACCTAAAAGATGGGGGCTTTCAACCTGCAGGAGTTACCTAGAGCAGAGTCCCCACCCAAGGGGGGAGTCCCTGACTGCAGACCCGTGGCTTCGAGGAGGACTGACTCAAAATGTCCTCCGGTGGGACCCCACTTATACCCTTGTCGAATCTGATCTGCGGTCATTTTAATCCCCATTGGCCAAAAGGTCAACATTTCCAGGTACTTGACTTGTGTTGGATTGGTCAGTTTGGCTTTCAACCCGCAGCCTCTAGGGTTTGGGGTTTTTTTCCTCTCTCCTTGCCCAGAGAAGTTCCGTTTCATGTTGGGGCGGGTGTACCTGCCACACTATTGCTAAGCAGTGGTTACACAGCATCTAGGCCTTCTCTGTTCTTCACTGCCCTGCCAGCAAGTAGGCTGGGGGTGTACAAGGAGTTGGGAGGGGACACAGTTGGGACAGCTGACCCCAACTGACCCAAGGGATATTCCAGACCACATGACATCATGCTCAGCATATAAAGCTGGGGGAAGAGGGAAAGGGGGGACATTTGGAGTGATGGCATTTTGTCTTCCCAAGTAACCATTACACGTGATGGAGCCTTGCTTTCCTGGAGATGGCTGAACACCTGCCTGCTGATGGGAAAGAGTGAGTGAATTTCTTATTTTGCTTTGCTTGTGCACACAGCTTTTGCTTTACCTACTAAACTGTCTTTAACTCAGCCTACAAGTTTCCGCACTTTTGCCCTTCCAATTCTCTCCCCCATCCCACTGGGGGCGAGTGAGTGAGCGGCTGTGTGGGGCTGAGTTGCCGGCTGCGTTTAAACCACAACACTTGGTCACTGTACAACCCTTGAGAGTCTCTGATATGGATGTCTTCTCACATTATCAGTATGTCACACTTACTGGCTCTAGGTCTTCACAACTAGTCTTAACAGTATCACCTCAGTGGAAGAAATAAAAAAACTCCAATAAGTTATGTGGAAATCTAAGCAGTCAAGAGATACACCATATTTTATTTTCCCAGAAAATTATTTTTAAATGAACCGTTGAAATAATAATCAGCTGCTATTTGAGGCTGTTTAATATTATTACAAAATGAAATAGATAAGTTAAAAACAAGTTAGAGACTACAAGTTTGTCACCTATGGAAACAAAGCAAGAAAAAGTAGGAGAAAGCAAAAGGCAACACTGAATTTAAAATAAGGGTGAAGAAAAATCAGGCAGACATTCTTTCCTCTCTTGTATTGATCGTCTTACAGTATTGAAAGACCCACACAATGTAGTCTTCTTTCACAATGAATCTTACAAATTGGGAGGATTTGCTTTTAATTATTCTAGATGGTGCAGAAGACCAGCAACTTTTGTGTTTCATTTCATGATCTTATAAACACTTATGGATTTTGTTTGGTTTCAAGTGAGAAGGCCCACTGACATGCAGAGGGACCACTCAGGGGCTTAAATTTAAGCAGGTGTGTAAGCGTTTGTGGAACTAGGGCTTTTTTGTATTTATTGACTGACAGGTTCATTGCCCTACAGGGAGTACTTCACAAGAGTACTTGCAGTGCTTGCAATGACTGTTTTTCTTTTTGGAAAGACAACTTTTAGGTCTAGCCCTTGTTACAGCTCCACAGATTTATGCTGTAGGAAGACCTGGGAGTAGTGCACCCAAAGGGGGAATTTGGGCAGGGCTGTATGGTCAGCCATGGTCTGATTGAGGGCTTGTAGGCTACAGGGAGTGATTCCTTGTGCTGTCAAACTCTGTATTGTGTGTATTGCGTGATAACTGCAGCCCACCCTGTGAAATACACTCCCATCTGTACTAGGAGAGCAGCTCTGACACAGCTTTGAAGAGACCAGCCAGAAGAGAAGTACGAGAATGGGGTAGAGGAGATGATGCTAATAATTGCATTGTTTATAGGAGTCCTTTTGTGAGAGAAGTTTTAGAGCTGCTGCAGTTGCCCCAGCTATAGCTTTGCACAGTAGCTACAGGTGGGTGTTTCTGAAGACAGCTGGCTGGCCTGCATGCTGGGACAAGAGAGGAGGGGAACACATCATCCTGGTTTTTACACAGGATTTGCTTGTGTGATCTGTAGAAAAAACCCAGATTCCTTCTTAGGATACCCTTTATCTTTTGAGGGGGTTTCCTGTCTCTTCTGTGGAATAAAAATCTTTCCTCTTTTTAATTAACTACTAAAAGGATATTTTGATACTATGCTCTAAGTGACATGCATAAAAAAATCCTGAAATTTATTGAATTTGCATGTACAGCCCCTCTTATTAGTATTGTACTGTTAGTCCACTGACTACCATTGATGCAATTTATTAATCCATTGAATTCTATTTATAAACTTCTTTCAAGTAAATATGACTCTGCGTAAGACATCAGCTATTAAAATGCATGAAGATTTTAACAATTCTTATTTATGGAGGAAGATATTGTATTTCTCATTAGTAAAATAAAATTAGATGGTCTATGAGAACCTACTAAATAGACTGCTCTTGTGATCTGCTGTTTGATTTTTTGGCATAAGTATTTGCGTTAAATTGTGCATTTACCTTGTAAAGTTCATTCTTCCCTAACTACATTATACTGCTATTATAAGTACTCTTGTTAAAATGACACCTTTTTATTATAGGATGGTCTGCTAATACAGCTACAGTAAAAACTTTCCAACCTTTCCATTATAAATATAAATCCTATTTTCAGGGACTTTAAACTCTGCTATAAATGCTCATTCGAGGCTAACATTTGGCATATAAAGCCTCAACCAAACAGCAACACTATTTATTATAGAATTAGTTTAGCCATTTGAAAATATTTTAAAGCAGAAAAAGTAGAAATAGTTGCACGTTGGTTTTAATCTGATGGATTCCTAGAGTTTGAGAAGCTGGGCAGAGAGGAAAGTGCTGGGGTGGGAGGGCAGGGTTGTGCTTCCTGCTGATGCCAAGTTGCTCCTCTGCACCATCTGGGTCTGCTCAGGCCAGTAGGAGTTCAAGGGGCATTTTGTCTTTGGATGTTTTTGGGGTTGGGGGCTTTTTCAACCGTTGGGTTTCTGGTGCAATCTTACCAAGGCACTTTAATGTCATACTTGAAAAATTACTTCTGACACCCTGTCAAATTTTTCCTATGAAATGGAAAGTTCTGAAGTCCCTTCTGCTCCCATAAGCTTCTCAAAAATTTGAGCTCTAAAAAGTAAGTGTGTAAGGTCCTTACTGGTATAGTTTAAGATGGGATAATCTTGACAACAGACTAGTAAGGTTGCCCAGGCTTTTTCTACCTTACCATGTCCTTTGGCTGCATCCAGTGCTGAAATTTAACATCATTCTGAACATTAATACAGTTCTCTTAAATTCTCTTCTGTGGACACTGCTGCTAAGAAGCACCTGGCATGATAATCTGAGAGAAGTAGTTTCAGACATATTTCAGGTTGCTGTTTCATGATCATTTTAAACTGCCCAGGGTAACAGCTCTTGCTGAAAGGAGTTAATTGTCTCACTTGCCCTTCCTGTACTGGGAGTTTCTGCAGTTTCTGTGTTTGCATAGTCAGTCGGCCAGGCTCAAAAGCTGCTTTTACTGGGAAAAAACAAAATACACATGGGTGTGGGTTGGTTGTGCACCAGACGAGCTCCCTGCCCGCTTCATTGAGTGGCCCACGGGGGTGGTGGTTGTGCACAGCAGGGCACCCTGAAGGTCAGACTGTCCCTCTCCTGCCAGCATTCCCATCATGGCTTGTCTCAAATGCAATGATGAAACTGCAGTCAGTGGAACTTAAATGACTGCTTGAAGACCTTCCAGAGAGCGACTGCCATCCCTTGCAGAGTACCTGAAAGGATTTTCCAAAGTGTTTGTTTCCTTGGGGTGCCCACAGGGATAAAGTGCCCAGAGTCCCAGGTGTCCATAGGAAAAAGGGCTTCCAGGTGGGTCCATTGCCAGGCTGACATTGAGCAAGTTGCAGCTTCTTTAATCTAGGAGCAACAATGGCTTAATGACAGTGAGGCTGCCTGTGTTTGACAGCACTGCACACAGCCTTGGTTGGCCAAAAATCTGTATATGTGCATCTGGAGGAGAGGGAAAGAGCAAGTGTTCTTGACCACTCATAGCTTGGAAATGCATGAGCTGAGAGGAGACCAACAGCAGACAAAAGCCTTAGATTGCAAACCAAGTCAAAAGTGGGTGGGCTCATAGAGTTTGTTGCTTTTTGACAACAATTTGCTGCACCTGGCAGTTGCAAACAGTTTGTGCAAGTACTTCATAGCACTAGAAAGAGTGTGCGGGGGATTTCTGTGGTTGGTATGAACAATCTGCTCTAGCAGGAAATATTTTATTACACTCAAAGCTTTATTCTGAAAGCTCCAGGGATTATAAAGTGAAAAGCAAAACAAAACAAGAAAAGTCCCTCTGCCTTCTCACAATTAGCTGTGAAATTTCTTGGAGGCCTCCCTTTTGCCTGTGGCTGCAAAGATGGTCTTATGGGGTGTTGGGCATCACCTCAAGGTCTGCCTGTGCCTCCACTCTGCCAGCATGTTTCACTTGTCCAGGAGAGTGGAAGGCAGCGCTGATATTAGGGGGAGACTCTTGCTGACTAGTATGAGTCTTTATACTCTCTTGAATATACTACTTTGCTCTCTTCAGCTGCTTCTTCACATCCTAATACTTCTTTTTCTCCCTGAAAGCTGTGTGTGTTCCCACTCCTCTGCCTCCTCCCTGCTCGGTCCCCATGTCCATGTGCCTCCACTATTCTTTCTCTCTTGTGTTTTCCTAACTTCTTTTTCTGCCATCCAACTTTACCAGGACTTCTTCAGTAGAAACTGCAGTTCTTTTTGAGGGTGCTGCCAAGGGGAGGGGGGGAAGTTGATGGTGGTTAATTCAGAAATGAGTGATGTAAAAGATGCAGGGCCTTGAGTATGTGGCTGTGGTGACAATTGGTGAAGAAGTAAAGATTATGATAAATAAATCTGGGACATTTGAAAGATTGGAGGGTTGGTTTATTTCTCACTCCTCTTTTTTCTTTTCTTTTCAGTTATTGATAAAAATGGGATATGGAAAAATAGAAGAGATGAAGAAAATTTGCTTTTATTTTGAAAAAAAGGCAATTGTAAAGAAACTGTAAAGTAACTGGTAACAAAAAACATTTTTACACAACCATTGTCATTTTGTTCAAAATTACATTTTGTTTGATGCTTAAAAAAAAAAGGGCCAAAAGGCTTTCATGAAGGTTAAGGCAGTTCTGCATTTCAAATTTGCTGGTCTATGCACCTTTAGGGTCAGTCAAGCCCACATGGAGTTGTGTTACATACGGGTAAGGCTTATTATGTTATTATATGAGTTTATCGTCAAGTGAGACAGGGAGTTATTCATGGGACCACCCTGTTTAAGCCATTTCTTGTCTTAAAGAAACCAAACCAAAGTATTCCCACAAGTATTGAATGCATTCTGCTGCTTTGACTTCAGAAAAAGACCACCTCTGTTAAGCAGTGATTTATTTTTTTTTGTTGGTCTCTCGGGTGATCAGTGATGCCAGATTTTCCTGTGTTTCCTATGGTAGAAGCAATATGTTCTGAAATATTTTGATTATGCTTAAAGTATATGTATTAAAATGTGATATATGGTAAAGTGATGTATGGAAAAAAATAATATTGATATTCATATTGGATATATCAAGAAGAAATGTGGAAAATATTTTCATAAGCATATGTTCTACTTTATTTAGGAGAGGAATATTGGAGGGGATGGGAACACTTATGAAAATTTATAGAAGTCTTTTATAGTGTGTTGAAGCAATTTTTCTGATAAATGTTTGGAAAATATCCAAAAAATGTTATGGTACATAAAGGAAACAATATGTATTTTTATTTTTTTATTTTTCTTAATATGGTTAATTTATGTTAATTTACTTTGGGATATATTAGAACCATGTTTCATACAAATTAAAATTATTTTGTGCTGTCTATGCACACTATTGAAATTTGGTTGATTTTGTAATGATCTTTGTAAAGTGCGTGAATACATTTCTCCAAATTTGTAAATACATGTGAAATGTGTAATACATACATTTAAGGAGGAAAAGACACATTTCATACAGATTTTTACTAGTGTGTCTTGTATTCAGGACAACACTTACATACAGGGTAAATCCTGCTTTAAATATGCCCATGGAAGGTATACAGGTTTACGCATATACCTGTATTCCTCTATACGGGTCATAGTTATGAGGAGTATTTTCACAAGTGATATCTATACTTTTTGTTTTTGTAAGATCCTCAGAGAAAATGTGCTGATGAGAGAAAAGTTTTCCTACTAAGGAAGATGTTTGACACAAGAAAGTAAATTCTGGTATCTCCTGAAAATTATTACTTAAAATTTCTGTTTCGTTTTTACAAACATCTAAAAAATGGACCTTCTCTGTTGACAGATCAATGACAAATTTATCTGCAGTGGTAAGGACAGAAAGCTCTTCTGAGCATAATTTTTTGATATCTCTCACATTCAGAGAGTTTAATGATGGCAGTAGATTAGTCCTTGCTTTGCTTCCTTACATTTCTAGGAACTTTCTCCATGCTGCCATTTTGCTTTGCACTGCATTATGAAGTTAAATGTTAAAATGACATGGAGTTTCCCTCTGTTAATCTTGAGATTTTCATTTTTTTATAAGAGGCACTGTTCTAGAACCAATAGAAAATTGCAGTGGCAACTTTCCAGAGCCTGAGGGATATATGTCATTTGATACTCATTTACACAAATGTATTCATGCCTTTCTGTTAGACTGCCTTAGATTATGACATTTACAAGACTTAAATACACTAGCAAATGAAACAGTTAAGTTTAGGTCTACTTTCTTCTTCTGCCCCATCCCACCTCCACCCCCTTTCTCTTTCTTTGTATCTCCTGTGTTTCTCCTTTCAAACTATTATGGCACTCTTTCTTCCTCTTCATATCCAGAATGTGCAACTTTAAAGAAGTATTTACAGGAAAGAAACTCTCTAGAAGTTTAGGGGTTTGGCCTTTGCATGATAACCTGATATTACAATATGAATTCATTATTTGGGGAACATCAAATTAAAAACCAACCAACCAAACAAACAAACAAAAACTCTTACTTTGGTTTTCAGTACTTCAGAAAGATACATTTTATAGTTTCCTGGGTCATTTCCCAGGAATCAACCCGTGACTTACTAAACCTGCAGCTTTAGGACCCTTGATTTCCTAGTCTGATGGAAGTTCTTATTGAAGTTTGTTTCATCCCAGAACTGTCAACATTTCCCGCAACTTGACAGTGCTGCTGAGAATGGAGAAATGCCAGGGATGCTCAGGAGGGGTATCCACAAAGCCTAACTTTTGCCTAGAAAGGCCAGTCTTCTCACTTGCCCTCTTCTGCCAGTGGAGTAACAGTCTCCTCCAGGGTTGATGCAGAGCTCCTAAGATTAGCATCCTCACTTAGCCTTTGGAAGACTGGCCTCTTTATACTGACTACAGAAGGAAGCTTGGCAGGTTAGCGCCTTCCAAGTCTTTGTGAATCCCTCTTTGTCATACTTGGAGACAAGGATTTCAAAGGTACTGAAAAACAGGTTAAAAATTAGATCATTTTCAAATGTTAAGTGTCTTCTTTAACTAGTCTCAAGGGCATTGGTGGGGTTTTTTGCCTCCATTTCTCAAGTGAAACTTAATTACTGTTATCAAAAAAGGATTTTTTTTCCTATTTGATCAGATGTTATTAGAAATTATATTTCAGGTTAGTGTTTGAACCTAAGAAATAGCTGAAGAAAATTTAATCATGATGAGTCATATCCAATTGCAAAAAAAGAAGGTTTCTCTAAATTACCAAGATATAGATCAATATTCTTGAGTGCAGATATATCAAGGGATGATATTTCTAAAAAGGTGCATTTTGACTATTATCATAATCATATTCCCACAATATTAGCAGATACACGGTACCCTTAAAAATCTGGATGGATTTGAAGATACATTTCTTCTAAACTTTATTCGAAGATATCTTCCACTGATTTTTCTTTCATAGTTATATTTTTATATGAATTAATTATTAAGTTCTCCATTTAGCCATCTACACAGTGTTATAGCAACACAAATAACAATGTTTCAGCCTTCTTATCTAGCTGACAAGTAACTATAGTCTTGAACCTTATTTCAGATGTTCTAAAAAAAGAGGGTTAAATGTCCAAAGCTAGATCTTTAAGCTGCTTTCCAATGCTTCAGTTCCTGAGGACTGTAAGAATGGGCTGCCTAAAGGTTTTATGTCACCCTTTTGTCACACCTTTTTCATGCAAAAGGGGAAGGTGCTCTTCAACTACAAAGGCCACTGCAATTTCCAGTTGCACCATAGACACAGCCTGGCACAAGCATCTGATCTACTGTACTTACTGAAAATGGCATCTCTCACTGTGAGAAGCTCATGTGAGATCTCAGGCTGCAAAGTAACTTCTAACTCTTCTTTCAGCATGGAGGAACTTACTGTCCTAACTGCAGTCCTCTGGGTCCTAGAAATGCCTCTGCTCTTCAACTTCAGTAATACACATCTACATTTTCATACGCTCCCCCAGACTATGAATTATGCTGCCCTTTGCCATAAGCCTGAGGCATTTTCTGGCCTTGCATTCTGGCTTTTCCATAGTGCCTGAGGCTTTATAAAGATCTTGATATCTCTTTTTTTTTGCCAGAAGGGAATTCACATATACTCTTATTTGAATTATAATTCCCTAATGAAGAAGTGAACCCAGGGGCAGACAGGTAGGAGAGACAGAGGAAAAAAACTACAGGTAAGACTAGAAGACAGCAAGTGGGTTGTCATACAGCTGGATGATGAAGTGACAGAGACGATGCTCTTGGCACATTACATTTCCTATTAAAAAAAATCATTGCCCTTTAGAAACTTTTGAATGTATTTTAGAACATTTGTAACCTTACAGAATAGTCACACTATCAGAAATGCTATAATTTGTTGTTTACGACCTTCTCAAACTATCCATTATTCTACTGGCACTGTTTGGCAGACAGATCTTCACTGATCTGCTTTGTAGTGGATCAGTGAGACAAACCCCTCTTTTTAAGCTGCCTTACCAGTGTCCAATACCTTGATTCTTTGTGTTCATATAAAAAATAACAGCAATAGTTCTATACATTCATTATTTTAAAGAAAATAATGGAAAATTAATATTGAACTTTTAATCTCTTGAGGAATTTGTATGGTTTTTGGCACTTATGGCTCTGGAAAACTACGAACAGGAATCAATTATGCTTTTGACGAGCCAAACTGAAAGTTGTATTTGTTTTTATAACAGGATTAAGGGTACTCAAACTGTGGATGTTGGAACAAAGTAAGAGTTTGAAAGGTTCTGCTTTATAGGAGGATCAACACTTTTTAATGGACTTACAAAAGCAGTTGACTTAGTCTTCTTGTATTGGTTTTTAATTTTTGTAATTACAGAATAGGTGTATTTTAGGATGGCTTGATCTTACTAGAAATTAGTGAAGTCAGGCTATGTTTCTTAAGACATTTCATCATACTAGTATCTCCATGCTTTGATATCACTGAAATAAAAGTAGTATAAATGTAAAGTTGACTAATAGAATAAGGTGCACAAAGTATGACATGAAACACCATGGAAGTGGTTTATAAATGCTTATGTAAAGGAGATGGCTCGACAACAAAAAGGCAGGATTAGAAGATAATTAAGAGAAGTTGTTTTTCTGACACAGGAATAATATTTTTTTCCAAACCAAAGGAATTATAAATGCAGTAAGTTACTACACTGCTTGTTAGAATGCTTGTGTTAGCAACAGAGGATTGACCTTACATTTTGTAGCTTTTTTATTCAAATGTGCAACTTTACCTGTAATATAGTAAGCAGTTTTCATGTGGAAGTTTAAAAGAACATACCAAGTCAAAGAACAGAAATTTAATTGGTTTATTTTTGTTGCTGTTCCTTTCTAACTGTAACCAGAGAATACAACTGCCTGAGTCTAAAAAGACTGTGAAACACTTGTTTGAGTGGTCTTAAGGCTCACTTTCACCCCTTTTAGGGAGTTTTTAATCCGTCTTTCCTCAGCAGTGGAATGGACTTAATCGTCAGTTAGTGTGATGTCATGATGCTACCTTTTTATGAACTTTTTTATAGATGCAGGATTTGTACATGAAAAAGTTGTCTGTTACTTTTATGGAATATGACTTTGACTCCCCATAACTGGTACTGATGTAACCGGCTCTAGTTTTATTCCTGTTGTAGGAGATACTAACTTCTACTGACTGCCTTTGCAAATTCTCATCTAATTAAAATTGTCAGGCATGTCCTTCACGGTGAATTGAATTTGTAACTTCATCAGATGTGACCATGCCAGGGTAACTATGACATACTATTGCAGTTACTTGGAGGCGTGGGAGGTGAGACCATTGATAGAAGTGGTGTTTGTTTATGGGGACAGGAAAGAATATGTTGGAAACTTAGACCTTCAGAAACCTATTTTAAAAGCTGTAAGTGTAAACCTATCCTGCAGTTTTGCAGAATGCTTCTTTAGGCTGAGGAGCAATGAGAGAGAGAAGAGTTAAGATATAGGAAATGAGGTTGCTTGAAGGTTTAATTTAGATGATCTCTAAAGTGACAGGAAGATGATGAGCAAAGAGAGGAAATAGCCAGCTGTCACCTGTAAGCTATAAGGTTTCTCTCTCTGACCCTATTCCTTAGCTGGTGCAAATCAGAGTAGCTCATTTGTAGTTGATAAAATTATAGCAATGGGATTTGGTTCTGGACCTTTTTGCAAAATGGGTTTCATGGGTTTCATTCATCAGGAACTTTTCAAATTCAGAACCAAGAAGAAGAGATAGCTGCAGAAGAACATCTGACTGATCAAACCACCCCTGGGATAGGGCACAGACCCATCCAAGGCCCTGCTCTGGATTATCAGTATGGAAAAGCTTTCCAGCCTCAGGTGAGTGCCCTGGTCAGCCAAGCTGCCGAGTTGAGCTCTTCCTGCATTTTGGGGCATTCATTCTATGAAAGTGATTTAATTTTATTTCAATACACAATATGAAAAAGAGAAAGAATATTTTGAAATGTTTCATAAAACAGCTACCTTCTGATCAGCATTAGCATCAATACAAACACTTCCTCTTTTTTTCTTGCTGGATGCTGTATGTTGTGTCTGTGTCATCTTCTATGTCTCTTTTCACATTGTACTCTATATTTGCTTGTTCTGGCAATCTTTTTCACTTTATTTCTGTAACTCATCGTGTGTCTTTAGTAAGAGAATGTAAGAACAGACTGATTTGCCATGATCCTCTTTAACATTGCACTGTATTTTTTTTTCAAGTCTGTAAAGAGGACAAGGGAATTCCTTCATGCCTAAATTGTCTATATGAACACAAATAGAATATGGTGGCAATATAATCTTTTATTAGTAAACCTGTTAGATACTGGCCCTGTTGCAGATGAATTCTGCTAGAGAGGAAATGTCTGTTACAGTCTAGGAATGGCAAGTACCATGGGTACTGTTCTGGGAGATGAAGCATTCAGCATGACTGATGTTTTCTAATACCACATATGAGTGAGGACAGGACCTTTGGAAACATCACATACTAGAATTTTTTATTTAAAATATTTTCAGATAAGGCTACTTTAAAAGCAATGAGGCATTTTGTAAATGTAAAAAATAAGTTGTAAAAAATACAACTCAGTCCTCTCTCTTATGTTCCTTAACATTTACCATTTTGAAATGCTACATATTTTTTCATGCGTCACCTTGAAAAGCAATAGGCAATGGTCTTTGCCTCACTCTCAAACATCCATGTTGCAGCAGTGTAGATGATCATACAATCATAGAACTGCCTGGGTTGGAAGGGACCTCAAAAGATCCTCTGGTCCAACCTTTCATGGGAAAGGAGTCTAGATGAGAGTAGCTAGCACCCTGTCCACTTGCATCTTGAAAATCTCCAGCAATGGGGACTCTACCACATCCCTGGGGAGGTTGTTCCAGTGAGTGATTGTCCTTACTGTAAAAAAATGTCTTTCCTATGTCAAAACAAAACGCCTCCCAGTGCAACTTGTACCTGTTGCTCCTTGTATTCTCCATGTGGTATCCTGTGAAGAGAAAACTTCCATCTTCTTTGTAGTCACTTAAACATGATCTTTAAACATGATTCTTCTTTAGAAAAATATCAGATTCCTGTAGGTACTAATTATGTCAGTTAATCTATTATATTGTCTCCTATTAAGATATTAACTAAAGGCAAGGGTATGATTCAGATTTGATAAGATTAATTTCCAAAATTATCTTTTATTTCCTAGTTACAAATAAATTATCAGTAATTAAATTATATTTTTAAGTCAGTCTGAGCAATAAATCTAGCAACCTATAATTTAAGGGAAAATTACTTCCTACTATTTTGTACCTTTTTTGTTATTTGGCCCAGATCTGGTGATCATCTACTCCAAAATGTCATTTTTTGTTTTGAGGTCTTTCAGAGACTAGAGCAAATCTGTTTGTATTTCAACCTCTCCTCTCCCCTGGATAATAAGTTCAGTTCAAAACATCTGATATTCCTTCAAATCTGGACACTTCAAACCCCAATACTAAAATGTTGCATATCAAGTAATTTGTGGTTTTAAACTTTGGTTCCCACTCTCCCATATAAATGCAAATATAAAGTTTTCCATTAGAATAACTCTGCCTCGTGCTTTTTTAATAGAGGCATTGGAGACTAAAAAGTAGAGTAGAATCCATTCTGATAATATTGCATCTTCTCTCTGAGCTCCAATCTAAATATTTCCATCTGTCAGATTTCTTATTTAATATTCGCAATAATGGCAGCTGCAAGAAAAAAGGGAACAGCCATTTTTATTTCACTTTCTTTTGCCAAGCTTTGGTGGTCTTACAGTTTCTTCTTGGATTGCAGAAATGTGTGTGTGAAGATTTATAGTCCTTTCCTCTGCCAAGATGTCTCCTAGAAATCCAAGGTGTCATTTGCAAACGTTCGTAACCAAATATATATTCTAACATTTAAAAAAAAAAAATCCAGCTTTCCCCAAATCCAAACTCCGATCTCTGCTAAAGTGGAAGGAAATGTATAAAAACAAGCCTGGGAATAAGAAAGTAAAAACTATAGATCTTTTTCTCTTTGTATAAATGCAAGAAACAAGACACTTTCATGATGGAATCTGTTGTCTTGACATCAGCCCCAAATGCTGCCACCACCTCTGACATTGTCTAAGTGAATATGGAGCACCCAACAGTTCCCAGGTTAGCCAGTAAACTGATAAATTCCTTTGGCATTTGCTGGGAAAGGAAGGAAAATTGTGATCAAGCAGTTCCGGGAAATTGAAAGGCCAAAATATCACATTAAAAAGCAAGTTTCAATTTCTAAAACTCCACTTTCTAGTGAACCTTGCTAAAGCAGCTGTTGGTGAGGATCCACCTTTATGAACTGTTTTATAGTTTTATGAGAAAGTTAAAGACTTGATGTGTAAGGCTATAGTTGAGTAGATTGGGTTGGCTTTGGGGGTTTTTTTGTTTGTTTTCACAAAGTCCTTGCATGCAGAAAAGAACAAAATATTTCTGTTCCTTTATTGTTTAATACTAATTTTAATATCCTAAAGTGTTTTCTATGGTTTTTTTATTATTTTGTTTCTCTGCCTAGGTCAGGTGTTCAAAGCGCAAAGGAGATACAATATCTAATACAGAGTGGAATATCAAATGTCCACAAATCAAAGCCTGCCCCCTCATCCAAGGTCTGTTTAGGAGTAAGTGTTAGGAAAATACAGAGAAATCTCCCACCATGTCCTATATTAGAGTCCAAAACCCATGAACTCTGTAATGAAAAGTAAATAAATGACTCTGTCCTTCACTGCCAAGCTGTTAATCCATAATGTGGAGTTGGTCTCTGTTGCTGTCAACAGCAATATATAAATCATATCAGACAAAAAAAGAACGAGGCTGACCCTCTACCCCTTCCTTAAACCCAATGCAAACATTTATAATGCCTAAAACCTTTTTCCCCCGATTTTCTTTCCCCCTTTTCACATCTCTCTCACTTGCTGGTTTCTGCTGGGACAGGAAGAGTAGAAAAGTGTGTGGAAACCTGTTTGAAGTGTTCTATGAGGAATTTCAGCCCAATTTCCTAAGCCAAAGAGGTTTCAATAGCACCACCCAACCCACTGTTTGGTCCTTCATAAAACTGTGGCTCCTGCTCCTCAGGACTTCTGGGAACAGGAATGTATGGAGAAAGCAGCTTTGCAAATGAGGGGTCATGTACCCAGGGATGAAACAGAACAAAAGCTATACTGGAGGGGGAAAGCTAGAGGGAGAGGTGGCTTCCCAGGAAGACCCAGAGAGACCAAAACGAGAAGACTAAGAAAGGAAATGCTGACTGAAAGAGTTAAGGGGAAAGAATCATAGAACCATAGAATGGTTTGGGTTGGAAGGAACCTTAAAGTTCATCTAGTTCCAACCCCCCTGCCATGGGCAGGGACACCTTCCACTAGACCAGGCTGCTCAGAGCCCCATCCAACCTGGCCTTGAACACTTCCAGGGATCGGGAATCCACAACTTCTCTGGGCAACCTGTTCTGCTGTCTCACCACCCTCACAATGAAGAGCTTCTTCCTTACATCTAATCTAAATCTACCCTCTTTCAGTTTAAAGCCATTACCCTTTGTCCTATCACTACATGCCCTTGTAGAAAGTCCCTCTCTGGCTTTCCTGTAGGCCCCCTTTAAGTACTGGAAGGCTGCTATAAGGTCTCCCTGGAGCCTTCTCTTCTCCAGGCTGAACAACCCCAGCTCTCTCAGCCTGTCCTCATAGGAGAGGGGCTCCAGCCCTCTGATCATCTTCATGGCCCTCCTCTGGACTCACTTCAACAGGTCCATGTCTTTCTTATGTCAGGGGCCCCAGAGCTGAATGTATTTGTGGCTTAACCCCAGCTGGCAACTAAGCACCACATAGCCACTCACTCTCTCCCCCATCCCAGCACGATGGGGAACATAATCAGAAAAAAAAGTAAAGCTTGTGGGTTGAGATAAAGACAGTTTAATAGGACAGGAAAGGAAGAAAATAATAATAATGGTAATAATAATAAAAATGACAATAATAAGAAGAACATAATTAGGTTATACAAAACAAGTGATGCACAATGCAATTGCTCACCACTTGCCAACCGATCCCCAGTCAGTTCCTGAGCAGGAGTCCGCAGCCAGCTTTCCCCCCAGTTTATATACTGGACATGATGTCATATAGTATAGGATATTCCTTTAGCCAGTTTGGGTCAGCTGTCCTGGCTGTGTCCCCTCCCAGCTTCCTGTGCCCCTCCAGCCTTCTCGCTGGCTGGGCATGAGAAGCTGAAAAATCCTTGACTTAGTAAAAATACTACTTAGCAACAACTAAAAGTGTCAGTGTATTATCAACATTATTCTCATACTAAATCCAAAATGTAACACTATACCAGCTACTAGGAAGAAAATTAACTCTGTCCCAGCTGAAACCAGGACAATGCGTGACTCCAGGTGTCCCTCCCACTCATGACAGCAAAGTGGAGGAGGAGAATCACCTCCCTCGACCTGCTGGTCACACTTCTTTTGATGCTGCCCAGGATACAGTTGGCTTTTTGGGCTGCAAACACACATTGCTGGGTCATGTTGAGCTTCTCATCAACCAGCACACCCAAGTCCTTCTTCTCAGGCTGCTCTCAATTCATTCCCCACCCAGCCTGTATTTGTGCTTGGGATTGCCCCAACCTATGGGCAGGACCTTGCACATGGCCTTGTTGAACTGCATGGAGTTCACATGGGCCTACCTCTCAAGCCTGTCAAGTGTGTCAACTGCACCCACACAGCTCGGTGTTGTCAGCAAACTTGCTGAGGGTGAACTCAATCCCACTGTCCATGTTGCCGACAAAGACATTAAACAGCACTGGTCCCAATACTGAACTCTGAGGAATGCCACTTGTCACTGGTCTCCACGCGGACATTGAACTGTTGACTGTAACTCTTTGAGTGCGACCATCCAGCCAATTCCTTATCTACCAAGTGGTCCATCCATCAAATCCATGTCTCTCCAATTTAGTGACAAGGATGTCATGCGGGACAGTGTCAAATGTTTTGCACAAGTCCAGGTGGATGACATCCATTGCTCTTCTTCTATCCACCAATGCTGTAACCCCATCATAGAAGGCCACCAAATTTGTCAGGCACGATTTGCCCTTAGTGAAGCCCTGTTGGCTATCACCAGTCACCTCCTTATTTTCCATGTGCCTTAGCATAGTTTCCAGGAGGATCTGCTCCATGATCTTGCCGGGCATGAAGGTGAGACTGAGCAGCCTGTAGTTCTGCAGGACTTCCTTTCTTCCCTTTTTAAAAATGTGGGTTATGTTTCCCCTTTTCCAGTCAGTGGCAACTTCCCAGGACTGCCACAACTTCTCAAATACAATGGATAGTGGCTTAGCCACTTCATCTGCCAGCTCCCTGAGGACCCACGGATACACTTCATCAGCTCCCACAGATTTGTGCACCTTCAGGTTCCTTAGATGGTCTTGAATGTGATCTTTTCCTACAGTGGGCAGCTCTTCATTCTCCCAGTCCCTGGGAGAAGACTGAGGGAAATACACTAAGGCTGAGCCTTCAGTAAGACCCAAGGCAAAACACTTTAAAGTCAAAGGGAAGTGTGTGGCTGGTTTAGGTATCATTGAAAGAGATTCCTTAATATGTTACCTAAGTTTCACTTAAGTCCATGAGTAAAATATACAGTGACTTTCATATTAGTTGGACAGGGCCCTAAGTGAAAAAGGGCATGAAATTAACCGAATTTTGTCACTTGTAAAGCTCCTGCTGAGCTCACTTCAGGATCAAAGCCTAGAACTATAATTGTGTTGCTCATTAAAATAATGGAACAAATATTGAGAGAAAAATAACTAAATCCAGGGCAGGAGTGCCAAGAGCAATAAACAGCATGGGTTTATAAAGAATAGATCTTGCCTTACAAACCAGATTGCCTTTTTCTATTAGAATTACAAAAAGTCAAATTCTGCTGTGTTTGTGAGAGCTGACTCAAGCTAAAGGAATGACCAACGTCTACTCCTGGTAGCATTCACCTATGTGAATAACGGTCCTCAATGCTGAGCTATAATTAACAGATGAAGGGAGAGTAGTAGATTAATACTATGCCCCGTGACATTTTACTGATCGCGGGTAAATTTCCAGGTAATTTTTGTGATGTAGGAGCCGGGGTATCACTTGGAGATTTTTAGTTTGGTTTGTACGTAGTACTGTCACATGAATTAATATCCTGGGTAAAGCACTATTATGAAAAAAAAGCAGTGATAAATGGCAAAGTACAGCTGTCTGCAAGGTGCTTCAAGTGCCATGCCAATGTAACTTTACTCAGTCAGAATCCCAAAATTAAGAAAACCACTTAAGGGAAATTCTTATACTGAATTATAAGACATTGGGGATGCAATAATTATGTTGTGAAAGTGAGAAACCTGAAAAGATGTTAACAGGTATGTGGGAAAGCAGTATGTGAATGGGATTTAAGCATGCAAGAACCAAAACTGTTGGCTCACACTTGCAAGGTGAAAAGGTGGGGGAAATACCTTTGCAAATACTCAAGAGCCACATGAAAATCCTTCATGTCACAACCCAGGCTCATCAATAGACCACCGAACAATGTAAAGCCTCAGTACTCACTCACTCGGAGAAGCATATAAAGCTATAAAGATATGCATCAAATTGGAGGGGGAAGGATAATGTAATCAGATCCAGGGAGAAATGTATCAGGTTTTGTGTGGTATGTAAAGGGGAGATTATCTACAGTAATATAGCTGTATCCATACCTATCTACAAATGTTTGATGAAGGAACAATGTAATAATCCATCAGACATATGGCATGAAATTGAGAGGGGAAAATGTAAGACAGTGTCTGGAAGAACTTTGTGAAATGCGGTAGTTTGCTGAGTGGAACAGGTTGTCTTATGCATGACAACTAACTTGGTCTGGCATAAAGGTTATGCATGTAACATCCCCTCTAAGGGTAGCAGAGATCCCATGGTAGCATCCAAAATCCAGTAATCTCTGACTCAGCCAGGAGGTCCTCATATTGCTTAGTTCTTCTTTATCTCTAGTGCAGCAAAAGGTTTAAGGATAGAGTTAGGCATGGATTATTCTGGTGTTAACTGTTAGATATTGGTGGAAATTATTGGATTTTTTTTTCTCCTCTGAGATCTTTTTCAGAGTTTTTAAGGATTAATAAATCCATATTTAGTCAGGCAGTCCCAGTAGGGAATCAACAGAAATATATGCATAATTTTTCCCCATGTCAGTGCATTTTGGCTCCAGAGTTTGTATTTTCTCCTTACTTTTCAGCTGGTCTAAATTATCATTGTGCTGTTGAAATCAATTGTATTTAAGCATCTGCCACTTCCAGGTGTCCAATATTTACCAGTTTTTCTTGCTGTCAGTGCCAAGAACAAAAAAGGGATCATTTGCTAGTCCCTTTGATGACATGGAGTGAGAAAATGAAAAAACCCTATGTACTGTCTTATAAGATCTCCAAAACTCAACTATGGAGGAGAGGTCAATTATTTCTAGTGGGAAAAATAAGCTTCCATGTGGAGTTCTTTGATAAGCCAGCACACATACTGGACAGAAGAGAGAGAGCATGAGCCTCTATCCCCTCCATACAGCTATTGTGTCTGGCTTGCAATACTTGGAATCAAGTGGAGACCTGGGCTGGAGTGGAAAAAAATATCACCTACCCATATTCTTTTTAAAGTGATGCTTTGTAGTAAAATGCTTTCTGTTTAATTTGGCTTATGCTAGCCCTGCTGCACTTGGTGAGGCAGTGTGAATCCTATCATCTTCAGTGTGAGCAGGATCAGCCTATGCGTTTCATTATTGTCTAGAGTAGCTGGAGTGCTAGTCCTTTATGGCTAGTCCTTATGCATGCATCTAATTACCTTCACAACCAATGGAAACTTTACCTTGGTACACACTGTAGCTTTGCTTCAGAATAGCTTGCTTGGAATACTAAAATACAAACAAAAGTAAAAATTATTTTGGCTGAATTTTATTGCTGCGTCTACAAAACAAAAAGTAGCTATTATTGGTACTCTTTCATAAACTCCAGCATTTTTATCATCTTAACTGCATTGAATTTCAGAAATATTATGAATCTGTAGGGGGTAAGATTGTATTTAAAAAAAAATTCTTTGTGTATACAGTGTATTGTTTTGTGTTAAGATTTGGTGACTAGGATGTAACCAAAATTATTGTTCAATTATATCTTAAAATAGATCATTCAGTATTGAGATAAACAAGCTGCCTGGCAGTATGGGTTTTGGTTGAGGAGGAAATAAGTGAATACAAAAAAAGGCTTTAATCTTCAAGCACATCTTTTTCCTGAGTCACAATGAAGGATTGATGTTAAATTCTAGACCAACCAGTCACACTGATTTTGTGGACAAATGTTAATGAACATATAAAAGAACCCAAACTGTTCTCAGCATTGAGCAACAAAAACTCATTGTGAATTTAACTATCTGGAAAAAAAGAACATTCATTTGTTTCTATATAATTTGCAACCATAGCTTTGCAAGAACAAGGATGTTAAATTGCTGGAAAGCTTTCTGGAATATTAAAAACTGCAATTCTATACCCAGCAGATATCTGAGCATTGTCACCCCAGTGAATAAAAATCTCCCCTCATCAGCAGTTTTTATTCTATCTTGTATTAGCCTTTCACACCTAACTGAATTTCATGCAGTGACTTTACAGAGAGCAAAGTACTGGTCTCTGAAGGCAGTGGAAAAGCTCCCCAAAATCTCAGTGAAGTCTGAAGTAGCATTGCAAAGAGTAAATGTAAGAAAATCTTCTTTCCAGTAGTTATGACAGCTATATATAGAGCCCATGTCCATCCTCCAACAAACACATAGTGCTGAAAGATCTTCAGGAAGTTTGGAATGGCAAGTGATGGTGAGTTGCAACACCACGGAGTTATGGTCACCTGCCCCTAGGTGCTTCAGATCTGCTTTGGCCACAGGTAACTGGAATAGCAAATATATACTCACCTGTAAAAATGAACTGGGTGTGTCTCTTCACTGGCACTTACTGGTGATCAGCATACTTATGCAGGATTACCAGGAGGACTCATCCTACACCTTACTCTGCTGTTCCCCTGCTGCGCTAAGCCAGCAGGAGTGTTCCTCTGGGAAGGATGAAGGCACATATATCTGGATACTTATACATACCCAAGGATAAAACTCAAGGTAGTATAGGAAAACACCCCCTACTACTACCTTACGTCAGTCCTGTAAAGAAAGCAGAAAGGTGTGGCAGCAACAGGGATGCCCCAGAGCTGCAATGTCATTCACATTACCCCTCTGCATTGCAAGATGGCTATACCCCTAATGATGAAGCCAAAACTGTGACCACCACTTTTTGGGTCATGGTAAGTTGTCTCAGGCATAGACCAATACTTGCTCCCCATTTTCCCAGTATTGTTAGCTAACACTTTTCAAGCTCTGCAACAAAGAGGTCACCTATTCCATAAACAAATGCCCATTTGTATTGATTTTCACTGAAAAAGAGATGCTGATGGGCTAATTCATCTATGTGCAAAGAACTAGTACATGTATTAGTCTAAATATCACTGAAAAGTTGTAGTAAGGAATTTATAATGCTTGGCTGAGCCATTAATTTTTAAGCTCAGCTTCAGCCCAAGGCAGTTTGAAATAGCTGCATCATGAATGCCTGACAATCCCTTTTTATACTGGAGGTATCACCTTTAGCTTAATCAGGTCATTCCTTATGGTACCAATGTAACACTTTTAACACCTTTATCTGTAGTATTGGAGATATAATACATCTTTTCTGTAAAATTTTGCTTTTGAGGCTATGTTTCTGCAGAAAAAGGTAAGTAAGTACCATTAAGAGTATCTTCTGTGAGAATTCAAGGGAGATTTTTATGAGGAGGGAGACTGTCGCCAAGGTCCTTAAGCTGAGAATCTGCTGTAGCTGAGAACTGCTAATTACTAAGCAGATACTGGAAGACAGTAGAAAGTCTTCCTCACACTCAGAAATTGGATGATGAACCCTTTTACTTGGAGAGATAAGCAAAGTCCATAGAGACTAGAGGAGCACCACACCTCCCAGCAATGGATGTGTCCAACCTGTTTAGTTTTCAGGTCCCCAGCTCTAAGAAGAAAGAAGAAGATAGAGGAAAATATTCCTGATTATATCAACAGCCTGATTAGTGATTTAAAATCTTATGTACCCAGTGCAGAGCCTTGAAAGTTACTGATGATGATGTCTTTAGCATGTAATGGTTAGTGGTCCAGAGCAGCGATGGGTTTATGAGGTCACTCCCTATCACATCAGAACTGTGCCATACCATAGCCTGTAGCTGCTGAGGCTCTTCAAGGGTGAGCTGGTAAAGACTAAAAATACCCAGAATCATTTACCATTTTTAAACTTCTGAATTCTAATGATAATTTATTGGCATTATCAGACAGTATATAAACTCTGCAATCATACTAAAAGCTGTTGATTAACATTTTATTTTCAACTCTCTCTTGCTTTAATGTTTATGTTTTTAAATTGCTAAATACCTCCATGATAACACCTGATAGCACTCATATGACTGTATTAGATTGTGCTTTGGCTTTTATTCTACTGTAAAAATTATGGTTTCCTCTGTTGTTGATATCTTCTTGTTAACCTTGAATTACCTTTCTATGAAAAAAACATTCATAGAAATATCTAAGCATTTTTGTATAGTAGTAGGCAATGCTTATTTCAAAGTATGGCTGTCAAAGATTTTGATGTGACAAGACACAAGAGGAACTTTGAACACAAAAATGAAATAAATGCTTAACTGTTTCATGGTAGTAACAGTAGCAGCTTTAATGCCACAGAGCACCAGTCAGACAACAGAAGAATATTCAAAGTTTTGCTACTCCATTGTACAATAAAATAAAATATAACATAAAGTCAAAATGCGTTGTTATATCGCAATGGCATGATATAAAGAACCCAGTAGTGCAAAAGATGACACATGACATTATTTTAGGCATTTTTCCTGATGTCATATCATAATGAAAAAAAGAAAAGATTGAAAACATATCTCTAAATGAAAATTACATCCTAAACAACATTTTAAAATTTGTTAAAGGAAAACTTCGCTAAATGCTTTGACTTTGACAAACCTGTTGAAAACTCTTCCTTTAGCAATTCTTGGACCAGTAATTGCAATTGTTGTAATGACTGTGCCCAGGAAAGGGCTCTGAATCCCTGCTTAATGCCTGTTTGCTATTTCAATAAAGCTCCTTAAAACACCTTGGAGAGTAACCTTCAGATTTAAGGTCACTGTTGCAGTTGGTTCCCATGGTGGGGGCAGGCAGTGCAACTCCCCTCTTTCATCTGAAGGGCGATGTAACAGAGCGTCAGGGGCTTTCATTGCCAAGCAGGGCAAATTTCCTGCTCAGCGCAGAGGCAGAAGTGGCTGGGAGAGGTTTCTTTTGCAAGAGTTTGGAGGTGTCTGTGGGAATGCAGAAAAGCTATCAGAAAGCAGAACTGCAACAGGGACAAAGCTTCTGGAATTCAGTTCTGGCTGAACAAGGCTTGAAACTGAGAGTAGAAATTGCCTTTCCTTGTGTTTCCCTGGGCTTAATAAGTGCTTTTTGAGGAAAGTGGACTGCATCAGAGAAACTCCTAACTCCACTGCCACTTTTCCTCCTAACATGAGGCAGACCCTCAATTTTTTGCTGACTTCTCAGATTTAAAAGTATCAATGTCTTTTACAGTTCAAATAAAAGATTGTTTCCCTATAGGATCTCTCCTAATTGAGCACCTGTATACAAACAAAAGGGACCTAGATTTTGTTTTAGCCTTGTAAATATGAAGCCTTGGATGTGATCCAGCCGTTCAGTGAGGGAGCCAAATAATTGACAGTCTGGTCACAGCTGGCAGCCACACTGGTAGGTTTCCAAAATACGAGGAAAAGAGGGAGAACAGGAATAAAATACACACTTTTTACAGGATAGGTTCTCAATAAAATAACATACCTAGTTCTTCAGCTGTAAATCTCAGCACTCTGTGGCTACAAGAAATAACTCTCTGTATAGTGCTAACTAATTCCTGCCTGATGCTGCCCTTCCAGTAGAGCCACCTCAAAGTAAATCTTTTCTCTGTGGCAAAAGATGCTGATTTTTACCTTCACCCAGAGGTCCGAAGGTGGCAAAATCTGATCCTTACCTGCTTGAGTCTTGACTCGCAGTAATGGCTATTTTGATTGAATACTTTATCAATACACTCTTAAGTCTGCACAGAAGTTTAAAATTTAGGGAACTACATGACAAAGTGAATAAAGTGAAAATTATAATGCCCAAGAAGTACACGGGATCTTTTAAAAGTGTGACTTGTGTTTCTCCAACAGGTGCTGTGATGAGCCTCACCTTTCTCTCCTCCCGTTTTCTTGAATTTGTGCACATCCTTGAGATACCCACTGTGCTGTCTGGCTAGTCAGAATGCTTCCTGAGTTGCATTAATAATATTTGTTTTGGCACTGAGTAACCTTGAAAAGGTTCTAAGAGGAGTACAAAAGCATTCAGAAGCTTTTATCAGGTGTAGTTGCAGGTTTTATTTTAAAGTAAATGCTTAATATAGTTTCAGTTTCAAATAGTCTTATTGGGTGATGGTTTTATTCGGTATGTAATAGTAAAGTCTTGCAATGTCTAAAACTCTTTCAGATGTTCATAAATGCTCTTACAGAACCTTTCTGTGCTTTTTAAACAAATGTATCCATTCAAAAGATAAATGTACAAGATCTGCTGATATTCAGTAGAATGCTTCATTCTGGCTTTGTTTTGCACATATAAAAATTTCTGTGTCTGGCCTTTTTCCCAAGTTATTTTTCCTCCATCTGCTTCAGCCTAGATGATTATAATATTCCCCACAGGAATACACACCAAAAACCTTTTCAGAGGTACACAACTACAAGTTTCACTATTACAAGAGGAGTTAGTCTATTGAAAATTGTGTCCAGGGGTAGTAAGCAAGCAACAAGCATCATTTCAGGTGCAGTATCTTCCTTTGGATTTCTCTTGACTAGACATGAACACATTTTGCTTTTTTAAAAATCTTACCTTATTTTTGGTTAAGAGTCTCATCACACTTCAGTTGTATGTGAAATGATAAGGCAAATCCACAGGATGGGATTTGGGGATTGAAATGAAGAGAGTAAAAAAGTTATTTGGGTTTCTTGCTAGCTTTATGGAGAGTTACAGTATACAGAGCTCTGTCACATTCACAAGCTAATGCAAAAAAAAGAGACAACTGTGCTTTCTTTCTAATCTTTTTTTTATTCTAATAATTTAATACATTAGCTGTACAGTAATTGCCACAGGTTTTGATATTTAAATATCTCATCCTTTTTCACATTAAATTTGGATAAGAGGTCTGAAAATGGACAGAGGTTGTTGGATTTCAGCTTAAATGAAAGATTTACCCTAAAATAAAGATCCATCCACAATGAAAAAGAAATGGTTTAGTCTTTGCAAATGTTGCAGAGACTAGTTATAGTACTGTAACCATAAAACAGAAAAATAGTGGGTGATGGAAAGGCCAGAATAGGGCTGTCAAATTTTAGATTTTAACATATGGACTGCTCGCTCCCTGCTCTGGTTGCTAGTCATTCCCAGATGGTGTCTTTAGTGAGTGATGGTGAGGGGAAAGAAGCAGGTGGCAATGGCAATTTTTTTTTATTTTTTTACATATATCAAATTAAAATTATGTGTTCTATATAAAAAAAAAAGGAAGGGAGAAAAGAATACAGGAAGTATGGGAAAAGGTAATGTATAACTTGCAATTTGAGGCTAAAATTAAGGAAATCCTATTGTTATGGGCTGATGAGTCAGGATGAGAATTTGGATCCAGATCTGAGATCCCTCCTAAGTGGTGGATAATAGCTTTCATGTAGGGCCTTGTTCAGCCTGTAGTATAGCATGCCCCAGCAACTGCAGGAGGAAGCTGCTCACCAGATCTGAGTTAGTTTCTCCTTTGGTGCACAGTACCTCAGAGCTCCCAAACACATGCTTAAAGATAGGTTTGCATACACATTTAAATGTGTTTGTTTAGATGGAAACCTTATGCAAAGAAGATGGGTCTTGCGGTTTTAGTGCTGAACATTTGAGTTTATGATGTCAGGGATGATATTGATCTCTTTAAGCCTAAGGATATTTTTTGCAAGAGGTTTCTTATTATGAGAAACATCCTGTCACTTCTCTTTGTTAACTCTTTGTTGATGACTAATGCTGGAGTGTGCCATGCCCTAGTTTAGAGAGTGATTACACCTCCAGGTGCTGACTCCAGCTGACTCCAGTGAGTCCAATTGCTCCTTCACACCTGGCAGTAAGAGCTCCTACTCCACAGTACCTGTCGCCGTTGTTCCTCATGTTTGTGTCCAGGTGTGTTGCTACAGGGTTTTTCCAGAATATAAGTAACATTTCTTTATGTGATATACTAAACCTAAAACTTGTTTTTCTTTCCTTGTCATTTTCAATAATGACCTGGATGTTTTTCTCAGTCTTTCTAATCTAGCTGGTTGAGAATCTGATCTTATAATTAAAAAAGAAGAAAGGGAGCAAAGTACCTATGTGTCTCTGTTAGAGACATAGCTTCTTGGTATGTAAATCCTAGTAAATGTTTGAACCTGATCAGTACTTCTTTTGTTATTGTCAGAAATCCTGGATGCCATGTCTGCCTTTAATCTTCCAGCTTTGTGAGTAAAATCTCTCACATAAATTGCAGCTGAGGAGAACAGTAAGGTGTTAAGAAGCAGCTCATAAAGGAAAGAGTTAAATTTCTACTAACCAATCACAGCACTTAAAATGTTCTTTTTTGCTAGGCTGGACAAGACTCAATGGCACAATTAAAAAATGTTGAAACGAACCTTAGAGCTTTGTAAAAACCAGCATTGCATAATGTATCTCATGGTCATTCTAAATCACTGCCATACAGTGGGTAAGAGCTCTGTCTTTTCTGAATCCAAGGCAACTTAAAGGGAGTATTGATTTTTCCTTTACTGAGAAATGAGAATCACATATTAGGAATGAAAGCTGCAGACACAATATAATGACCTTTCTCTTTGGTTTCTCTTTTCTAACACAAACAGAATCATTTTCATTGCTAGAGTGGATATTAAACAGTAAATCTTGTAGCAATGTATTTGCAAGTGTCTGTGCTTGTTTTATCCAATTAGCATACTTTTCACAAGAGCAAAAAAATGAGTAGATACGGCTTTTAATTTCTGGAGATATCAGTTTCATCCACAAAAACATTGAAAACTCTCCAGCTGGAGGTCTATTCCATCTGTCTCAGTACTGGAGGGAGGAGGGGTGCTTTCTCCCTACAATTTTCATGCTGATGCATGATTTAGAGTAAACGGGTAATTTCACTGAGGGCAGAGGACCTTGGCTGACCTCTGTTTTATTCTGTGCATGTTTTTGTAGCACAGCTACACGTACACTTATCTATTAAATGGTGTTTCAGGTCATAGACATGTCAGTATTCTATTTACTACTTTAATTATATAGAACTTAAAACAAACTTATCAATACCTGACACATTACCTTAGGGGGAAATATCCTAACCATGAAACAGCATGAGACCTATACTAAACCTACTTCAAACAAAAGCTTAAGTTTCCAACAAAGCCATTAAAGGCAGATTTTGTTTTTGTACCTGCTGTGTTTCCATCTAATCACCTTTTGTGAGAGTGTCTGAAACAATGGGTTGAAGCTGCATGTACTTCCAACTTTTTGATGCTTAGTTCCTTTCCCCCTGATATAAACTAACTGCAATTTCCCCCCTGGTTATCACTTCTTTTCAGTTAAAGCTGCTCCTGAGTCAGCAATGTGTGCATGCGTGCATAAGTGTATGTGAAATGACATCCTTGACCTCCTTTCTCTGCTGCTGGGGGAAAATATGGTGGAATTCTCATGGTGGAATATTTGAAATGCAACTCAATGCAGCCATCCACTTAGTCCAGCTGCAAGTCAGAGTTGTGGCCCTGCACCAAGAGAAAAAAAGAGATGCATAAACCTGGAAGCATCACAGCTCATTGTGCCCCTTGCTTCTGTGTTGTTTATACATTTATAAGCAAGCTGATGTTTTTGAAAGTCCAGGAGTTACCTGGCACTGCACACTGCTGGTAAAAAAAACCACAGTGGCTGGCAATTTGAATTAATTTTAATAAGTTGATTTTAAATTCCTTGTTGGCACCTTCAGTGCTTCAGACAGCATCCCTCTTTTGTAAGAGGGCTAAGTACATAGGGAGAGACAATGTCTGGTAACTTTGAACAAGGAACTTCATTAGAATAGAAAAAAAGGAATTCATTGTAAGCAATTTTGTTATTCATTATTACTTTTCACTGTGCTGAAGAGCTTTTGACTGTGATCTTGGCTTCCTAATACATATCTGGTCATTGGCCAGAATAGAGGAGCAGTCAGTTCTGAGCAACTTGTTCTTTCGGGTTGTCAAATCTCAACCATGCAGGTTCCTGCTCATGCCAAGAAGAGTTTTGCCCTTCTGAAGACTCTGATCCTTTACCAGGTTCTCCTAGCATGACTTAGCAATCCAAGTGAGCTGAGGAACACCTGGGATGTGTCTTAGCATCAGCCAAGTCTTAGCACTCTGCTACATGCACTGATGTTTTCTGTTAGAAAATTTTTTTCTTGGTCAGTTTTATTAGTTCTGTGCATCACATTTTCAGATGAGTTAATTTATAGGAAGTCAGAGATAAGAAAACTGCAGGATTCCTGGACAGTCAGGAGTTTATTTAAGTCACAAGTACGTCTTGGGTGCAGGTCATATTGCTGTGGTATACCTATCAATAGAGAAGATGGATTCATTGACAACTTATATGTAACATTAACATGTCACATGAGCTCCAGTTCATCATATTTTGGGGTATACAGATTTCTATTAACCTATGTTACTTTTCTAGCTTATTCCATGATATATGTCATAGGTTTGATGTGACATATCCAAAGTATCATGTTTATAAAGTTTGTAACTTGCACAAACTGTCACCCCTAATCTGCCTGAACTATTGTATCAAGAAAGATGCTTTCATTTCTTCATGATTGGGTGTGTGGATCTAGTATAAAGAAACATATAGAAATCTAAAGAATACACACAATCACCAGTAAAAGGTTACTAAATAAGTATGTTTTATTTCTCTGCATATTTTCTTCTAGGGCCAAGCATATAATAGACTGGAAGGTTCATGGTCCTTCATTGGCTATCCAATGATATTATTTGCTTTCATATATCAAAACAACTACATGTTTGGAAACAACATAGCAGATTAGAAATGGGAATGTGGTCACTAAACTCTTTAGATTATTTCATCTGTCTCGTATAACTGGGCTTGCTAACTTTTGCTCCACAATTGCCTTACTCAGTTTTCCTTTCCCAAACAGGTGGGTTTTGGTGGCATCATTACTCAGCCTGTAGATACCTGAGATTTTTTGAGAAGGAATGCTGATAGAAGATGTCCAGTAGCCTGAAAAAAACACCGAGAAGGTGGAGTCTAAAATAGCAGTAAAAGCAGATTACAGAGTCTAAGGCTAAGAAAATCATGGAAATAACAGCCTGAGTATGCCTAATGGGATCCAGAGAAAATGATTATTATTCTCTCAACTGGGAGAAGAATTAGGAAGATTGCCTTTATCAACAAAAGTATTTGGGAAAAGCTTTGGGAAAAGCTTTAGGAAAAGCTCCCTATGAATGGAGCCTAAAAGAAAAAGGAGAACTGTGGGGAGAGTAAACATAGGTTCAGATACAAAGATTTTAGATAAAAGCTTCCATGGGACAGAAGCAGTGTGTTGAATGTGGGAGGTTATGGGAGAACTGGTGAAAGCATCTCTAGCTAGGGGGTTGGAACGCAAGCCAAGCTGCAAGAGGTTGGCCAGTTGGAGCCAGTAAAGCAAATGAAAGAACCTTGAGGCCAGATCAACAAGGAAGGAATGGAGCTGCTGCTGCTTGATTACTTAGGCCTACAGTGCAGGCTCTGAAAAGGGAATTCCCCTTTGGCTTCAAGGGGAATATAGCATTACCATGTGATCCTGAAGGGACTGGCATGCCATTTGTGTTGAAAGGCCAATCCACCTACTTGCAGTGGAAGCTGAGGCAATGAACATACTGCGAAAGCTAGATAAATTCAGATTCATTTTAATTGCAAGTTCAGCCATGGGTTTGGGGGGGCTGTTGTTGGGGTGTTTTTTTTGTCTGCCGCCATCTGATGATTATTGATTCTCAGTCTTAAGAATCACATTAGTTACAAATGTAATTTGTCTCTAATGATCAATTTGTGTATTTCAGTGCCTTTTAATCCTGTTACCAGTAGACTGTATTGGTTAATACAGAATGGTAAATATAAATGAGGATGGAAACTACTGTTACAGTAATCAAGATGAAAATTACAAAGAGCATCATCATATTTCACAGCATGAGCAGAGTGACTGAGGTCAGGAGAAACTTTCCCTCCGTCCCTATATAATCCACAATTAGAGAGTGTGTCATTTGGGGTTTGTATCTTCAACCTAAATGTCCTTTTTATACCATTGGTAGAAGAGCAAAACTTGGTATTATTCTTTGCTCTTCCTCAGCATGGTAGTCGCTGTGCTCCTTTGGTGCCTGATTATTTGAACAGCTAACATTAGAAATAGTTGCTTTTTATAGCTACTTCACAGGACAAAAGCTGGGGCCTTTATTTAATCTCTGTTCTTGTTCCACTAGGGCATCCATCACTTGTTAGACCTCCCAGGAGCAAGCTCAACACGGCAACTATCAGTTGTATTTTCTGTTTTAGTGTTTTCTGTCAATACGACACAATAATATCGAGGTATATTATAGGCAGTTTTACATTGCAGAGCTAACTAATATAATTCAAGATAATGAGCTCCCATTAACTCTTTGGAAAACCAAGTCTGCCTGAAGCACAGGGCATATTAGAACTTCTAAGACATAAGGCTTTTGTCTGACAAGGGGCAGATAGGAGGAAGACATACATTTTTTAGAAAGTGCAGAGCCCTTGGAATGATATAAAAGGTAGTTTTCTGCTATTTTTGGATAAGCAATGAAACAGCCCTTAGTTTGCCATTACTGGATGCTTTTGAAGATTGTACTTACATTGCCATTAACAGAATAAGATGTGGGAGTGATGGATAATTTGTTGTGGTTAAAGCTGAGTGTGGTTATGCTTACAGTAATCAAGTGAATGTCATCCATTTTGAGAAAAAGCGTAACACTTAGGGTTTTTTAATTAAGGTACGAGGATGAGTGTTTGTACTTGTCTTACTTTTTATAGCAGAACATGAGATACCAGCCTATAATTTGTTACTGTTGTTAAAATTGACAGCATTTAGCTTAAAGGAATATTGTACACAAGCCACCTTTACTCATTTAATTGTGAATACTTCCTAAGCTGCGCCACATAGTGTGTTTGTTTTTCTCTCAATCTGAGCACTTGTGAGGCCACACAGATGGGTGACACAGGGGATCCAGCAGAAGTCACGGCAAGACAAAAATTCTCTGTGAACTTATAATGAAAGATCACATCTGCTTCCAGGGGTTGAATTGAGGTTGCACAGACAACCTTAGTTTTTCTATTTTTTCGAACTTTTAAGTCTCTGGCATAGCAATTGCAATAGTAATCCCTGTATGTACTTCTAAATGTCATTTCTTATAGTTTTCAGACCTGAAAAAAGTGAACACAAAAATGTTTCTTTTTGGACGGTACTGATCTCCATACCTGTCATCAACAAGGCAGAAACTTTTAGACTTATTGCTCACAATGCAACTATTTGAACCAACAAACTGTATTTTACACAAAAGGTGTTTTGAGTCTTAGCAATTCAGTTCCAGGAGAATGAGTTCTGCAGATCCTTCCTGCTCTGCTTAACTTCCCTCTTGCTGCAGTTTTCCCTCTTTTATAGCTCTTGTTTCTGTTCTGTCCCTCTTTGCCTTGTCTTATCACTACCTTTGCTCTTCCAGTCCTGTCCCTTCTCTCTTGTTTGCACTTGTTCCCCCATCCCTGGTGCCCAGCGGCTGTCCCCAATCCCCTGACAGACTGAAGCTTGCCTAAGGGAGGTGAAATCTTTGTAGAATCTGCAAAACTCACCAAAGGTAATGCCTTATCCTCCCTTAAATCTCTTATTCAGATCTGCCTGCTTTGACATGCCTATGAAACACTCGGTGGCAGTTGGGTGCTCTATCTGCAGTGAGTGTCATCACCCGTTGTTCAGAAATGTCTCACTGTTCCCTGTCACTCCTTTACTTCATTATATCTGCTTACTGCCTCTCATCGTTAAGTTAATTATGAACTCTCTTGGGCACAGAAAGTCTCTTTGTTGAGTAGTGCCTGGCAGGAGCAGCACTGCAGCAACACAGATGATGCTAGCATTTTAAAATGCATGCCACCATCACAAACATGTAATTTTAAAAACCCAAGGGTGAGAACCTGAAAAATGGAGCTCTGGAGCAAGTTATTACCTGTCATACTATACCTCATCACTTTCTGAAACCCACCTTCCCTAAAGTTTTCACCAAAATCATCTTTCAGTCTGGTCCTTCAATACCTTCAAGGGGACTGAGGGCAGGAAGTCATCCTGAATCACTCCCATAGTTGTTTAAGCATGTAAAAATGCACCTACTCCCTGTTGTCTTACCTGTAGTCCTTAAGCATCCATAGAAACACTGAGTATAAAAAGTGCATTGCTCAGATGGTTTTGTTTTCTTTGTGATTACAAAATGTAATTGATGCAAACTAGCTTTTCAGACACAGTGGGAGTATCTGTAGATAAGTCTCAGCCTTATTTAAATTTGTCTTTGTTTTACACTGATAACCACGTTAATAAGAAATAGATTTGAAATTTCATTTTCTATTTTCATCAAAACAAATTAGGAAGGGCTGGCTTCCACAATCATTATTTTAAATACTAGGTAAAATAATTGCATTTTTTAACTTTCTACTCTCATTTTCCATTGTTCTATGTATTTTACTTGTTACTCTGTGTTGTACTCCCTGAAGGCCAATTACATGCTGGTAAAGTTGGATAACCAATATTGTGAATAGTAGCTTTTTTACTCTTGGGACTTAGTGCTATTCCTGTATCGAGCATGCACATATGCACACACACACAGAATCAATCACAGTATTTCATGTTTTATTTTCATTATATTAATTACATTCAAAAGCAAGCTGCCAATCAGATTGCTATAATTTTTTATGGCTGTAGGTTTTGGAATATCTACACACTATGACTTAGATGACTTAAAATGCATTTGATACTTAACTTGTGACAAAACAGCAAAGCATTAGGCTTTTATTTAGTGTTGCAATTTACAAAAAATTGGGTTCTTTTAAAGCAGAGTTAAGTCATACAGCATTAACACCTAGAGAAAAGTTATATACGTATCGGAAGTTCTAGGTATCTGTTGTAGTTAGGTATTATGCCACTTACGGTTTATGTAAAAGAGCACATCTTTTCCAGATTCCTCACTCCTGTATATGCTGTAATTTCTATAGTGGATAAAGGGCGTGCAGCTGGAGAGGAAAGGTGAGATCCATTTACAAGGCAGGATTTTATCAGTGTAATTAAAACGTATTTTGGATTTTAAAAAGCAACTGCATTTTTCTGGAATTATGTTCCATCCCAAAACTTGCATCCATGGCAGGTTTGCAGCATGGTCCAAGCTTAAGGCAATATACCACTCAGTTCCCCTTTTCTTGAAAGGCGTGGGGGGGTGGAGAGAGGTGTGTGTGCTTTTCTGAAAACAGGTCGCTAGAGTCAATAACATTTAGACAGGCCCTCACCTGTCCAGACACAAGTGGGTTGTGAAAATAATGAAGAAAGTGTATCCAGCAGTTCTGCACAAATTTGTAAGCATCAAGAATTAGTCTTCCAGCTTTTTAAGTCACTTTATTTGTGGAACGGACTACTCTGGGAACAGGAGTGACATTTTTTTTAAAAGTGTGACTTCATATATCCTTTCTTTCCCATCGTTCAGAACACTGAATCCAACAGAAAAGGAGAAAAGAACATTATCTAACAAAAGCCCATAGGCCCAAAATCTCTAAAACTACCTCATTCCCCATGGTCTTGCTGCTGTGCTCTGGCTTTGTCCAGCATTGTTCTGTGCAGAGGCACCTCCACCAGCAGCGATCTTGTGATCCGCCAGCTCGCCCTCCAAGAGCAAATCCCGGCCAGCGCAGGCAGTGAACCAGTGACATCTGCCAGTTCAGTGCAGTTTCTCTTGCTTTTTTTAATCGCTGTGACATGTTCAGAAACACTGTGTGCCAAAGCATGTATTGCATAGAGCAATTTTTCCCAGCTCCGTATGCCTTGGCACATCTCCATCAAGAAATGAACACCTCTTGCACCGCAGCTGGATGGTTCAAACGTGGACAGGTTTGAACAGCATTTGAAGCTGGAACTACCCATGGAAAGTTCAATGCTTCCAAACCATGCAGAAAGTACTTTCTGCTTTCTCTGATGACCTAGATATCAGTAGTTTGTGTCGTATCAGAGCATCTTATACCACAGTATTATGAATACAAATTAGCATTTTTTTAAGTATTATTCAGGTCTAAAGGGTCACTGGTGCATATGTCAGTAGAAGGTTAGAATAAAACAAATAAAACCTGGAGGAAGATTACTACTTTTACTTCATCAGTCTGTTTTCATTTTCAGTTTTTAAGAAATGAAAAAGGGCTTTAGATTTGTAGCCAAGCATGTAGGTTCCAAGGCTTTAAAAATTTTGATTCTGTTCTGTTTGGTGATGAGCAAAACTCTAACTCCTTCCTGGTGCCTAGGTAGCCATTTCTACACTCTTTGCCACCAGGTGTGCCCATGAAACTTTAAACCAGCTTGTGAGCATACTGAATTTAATAGAAATATAAATATGTTTACACAGTCATCACTTGCTAAAAATGTGGTGTGAGTGGGTGAAAAGAAAAAAAAAAGACTACCTGAACAACTCCCATAAAAACTGAGTAAAACACAGTTATGAACCTGTGAGGACAGAGGAGTAGACTTGCTGTAGCCAGCAGGTTTGCACATAGATGCATTTGCTATGCTATAATGTCCACTTTGTGCTTAGTCTTTGTAAATAGTCTATTGAAGGAGTGAGTCTATTGGCAGGAATATTTGCAGAAACATCTATTTTCAAGAAAATATTTGCAGGTAGCAAATTTTAGACTTGGAGTTTTGACCACTTGTAAGCAGAACTGGATTCTAGAAGTATTTTCATCCAGCCAGTGAGCAGATACTCACTCCTACTTTAGAGACGTTTTTCATTACTTTGAGTATGTGATAGTCAAAGAGCACTCGCAGATTGGATGGTCTGAGAATTGTCGTTGCCTAGAAACACCCTACTAATGGTAAAGAAACTTCAGTGACTTTTACGTCCCTCTTCCATCTTCAAGAAACATATAGCCCCCAACAGGAAAAATACGGCTGGATGTCTAGATCAGTCTCTACCTATTTAATCAAAATAGCCTGTGCTGCATTTTGAACTCATGGGAAGAGTCTGAATAGCTGGAATTATCTGCAGAAATGACACAGCAAATTTTTAAATAATATATAAAAAATCTGGCATAGACTCAAAGAATGTGCTAAGTTGTTCTGACACTTTTTTATATAGCTCTTAAAAGCAGTTAACATGTATAGTCTTATACTTAAGAATGAAATAGTTAAATATCTTTTTAAAGCTTCTTTCCTGAGACCTTGCAAGCCATGTTTCAGAGATGTTCCACATCTGAGTTATATAATCCCTCTAAATAGGGGATTTAAAAACGAAAAGCTGACAAACCTTTGTCTATATGTAGTACCAATAGTTTCCATGGTAAGATAATGTTTTTCTCTTTCACTCTTTTTCCCTATTGTTATCCCTAATTTCAGCCTGTTTGTTTGTTTGTTTGTTTCCAGCCACCATTTTTGTTAATTCTTTCCATTTGCTCCAGTCTCAAGTCTTAACATTTTCCACTGCCATAGCTCTGCAGGTATCAGATGGTCCCTCAAAGCTCCAAAGCCTCTGGAGATACCACATGTAAGATTACACTCAGACAGCAATGCAGCTCTTTCACCATATGTAACAACAGAATATGGTTATATGGATTTACACAGAGGAGAGACGGAAAACACTTGGTGAATGTTTATAAGAGCACCAGCCGATGGAGAACGGTACAGCTGGGCGACAATGGGAGACGCAGCTGCAGGAAACCTGCAGGAACACACTGGGCTGAAGACCTATGCCAAGGGAAAAAAAAAAAAAAGAAAAAAAGATAAGAAAGATAAGGCAGTTAAGAGGGAAAAGTATCGCTTCTGGCTTCTGTTGCTTTTCAGCCTTCGGGAATTGTTAACTTGCTTTTGTTGAAGTCTCCCATAGCTTTTCTGTCAGCTCTGAGAAGCAGTGTTAAGATAAACAGAAGTGACTTAGGATGGGACAGGATATTAGTATAAATTCCCAGTTCCTGGGCAGCTTCATGCAGTCCAACTGCAAGATGGCTGTGGCTCTTTGTCTCACAGTCCTTTCGTTTGCACTAGCACAAGCAGCAGCACAAGATCAGATGCGCCAGCAGGCAGCCAGCTTAAGGCTGGCAAATATCTTTCAATTACTAAGGGTAAGCTGCTTGTTGCTTGCCAAAAACTGTAACAAGACACGACAAGAAAAAAGCAAAGGTGTATTATAAAAAATAATCACAGAAATATAAAAAACTGTTTTCCAGTGAAGCATTTCAGGCTGAATAGTACAATGCAATATTGCTTCAGTTTTAATTTATTTTTTCCAGTCCTGAAGTTAGCAAACAACATTTACAGATATGAAGTGAAAACCCTGAGACTTAAGCTGGCACAACGTTAGTTGGGATTTATGCTTTTCAAGACTATCCTAAGGTGGTCTGTGTCCAAGTTTTCTATTACCCAAATGGCCAAAGTTCACAGGGGTCTCCGTATTCTGAGAATTCATTTTGGTCCATCTTTGGCCCTACTTGATTTTATTTCTATTTTCAGATGAGCTCAATAAGTCTGTACAGCTGATAGAGTCAGGCTACATTTATTATCAGTCTCAGTTATCAGTTCACAGCAGGGACAGCTCAGTGGTTGCTGGCTGAAACATAAGACTCACGTATGGGTTTTATTTTTCCTTGTTTTCTCTCTAGCTCAAAGGAAAATCAAACTGTGCCTCTTTCCAGCTCATTCCTCCCTAGGCCAGTTGCAGATTTTACTGTGCTTCTGCTTGCCAAAGGTGATGATGGAAGTTAAAGGTGGCATCTCTTACAGTAGATGTTGGTCCCATGCCCATTCAAAAACTTTGCAGGATTTCTGCCAGGGTATGGGTAATTAGCCTCTATGTTGATTAAGTACTTATTTAGGTTTAAAGTGCTGCCTATTGAAATCCCCTTTTCTCAGATCATAGTGTTACAACGAGATACGGTACCCTTTTTATTCCCAGACCTATGCTACTCTCAGATATTGAACAGCTGGTATATTTTCTCTCTGAAATGGGTGAAGAGTTTTCTTCATTTACAAAATTGTAAAAGCCTTTAGACTGCTAGTATGAAATGGGATGTACAAGTACAGCACACTGTAAAAATAACAAAGAAGAGAGAGCACCTTTTAAGTTCTCTTTAAACCCAAGGCTTCCTTGTGTGCTCTGAACCTGCAAGTGCTATTGATTGGGAGATCAAGGTGCTGAGTCTGCCTGTGATTAAGCACTTTGTATTTACTGGTATCGCATCAGCTAATCAATTCTCCCTACCCTCCACATTCGTTCCTATTGCGCATTACAGCTATTACACTTCACAGGCTTTTGTCATTATTTAAATAATAGCCAGTCCAGTCTGTGGACTGTCCTATGTGTGTGGTGGCTTTGGTAACCAGAAAGCACCACCTAGCACAGAAGAAAAGTCTGATGGCATTCCCTAATAATTTAATTTCTTAAAGTTATAAAGGCTAAAAGATTAGATCACAATTCCATTCTTGAAGCGTTCTCATAAATTATTGCCAAATACACGTGTATATCAACTGGAGTCACTCTCTGATTTTGTCCCAAAGACTGATTTCTCTTATTTATCAAAAGCTGTCCTCACTTCAAGAGTAAATAAATGGGGCTACACTACAACTCAATTTCAAAACAGGTGATACTGAGGGAGTTGCAATTTGCAAGGTACTTGTAGGGTTTAATCCAGTATGAGACCTGGTGTCTGTGTTTTTCAAAGCATGGCTCCCTGCTCGTAGAGTATCTGGCAACTGGCCAATTCAGATATTCAGAAGTATCTGAGAAAAACTAATCTCTGACCTTACTTGTTCTTTGCTCATTTAGGGCTTGAACAGGATGCCAGCCATGGATTGCTCATTTACGAGTGACCTTCTGGTGGGGCTAAGGTGTACTACTAACAAAGCCTACAGAGTTCAAAGGTGTTGCTGAATAGACCTCACCACTTTTACTGAAGCCACTGAGCCCAGCAACCATCAGTATTAAAATTGCTGAGATGTGAACAAGGAGATGGCTTCAAGGCCACACAGAAGAAAGGCGAGTGGCTCATTCATTGGTAAACATGGGTGGTTGCCATAAGAGCAACCATGAACCTGCCACCTCCTCTACCTTTGCTGGAGCCTGGGAAAAGTGAGTATCCTTCTGCTACCATAGGTCAGGGCATGCAGGGCTACTTCAGTTAAAGAGGCAGGGAGGAGCAGCAATTCCCAGCAAGGCAGCAAGCCTATCTGTTCTAGGTTAATTTATTTTATTCTTGACCTCAGGACAACAGTTTTTGCTACTTTGGTGAAGAACCTTGAACTGAGTACAGAGGTTTGGTTCTTTCTACATAGCAGTCTCTCACTGTTGAAGCCAGAGATGAGGTATGCAGCTGAGCTCTCATCAGCATTGAAGCTCAAGGCAGAAATGGGTGGCAACCTGGCAGAAAAGCAACCACTAATTCAGCAATTCTAGATCTGAAATTAATAGCAACTTAGCTAGATGATACCTTGTGCTTAGCTGAATGGGCAGATCAGTGAGATGAGAGGTTGTGAAGCATTGTCATAGCTCTGTTGTAGTGCTTTTTACACAAGTTCTTTTCAGGACGGTAAAAAATTGCATAGTGCAGTGATTTGGTGAACTGAACTTTAATAACAGAAGATATAAGATCAGGTATTTATTTTTCCTGGGTTTGGTGTATGGGGCAGACACAAACTTCTGAAATTTTACAGTGTAGTTTCAGTCTTTGACCTTAATCTTTGTTTCTGACACCACCTAGTAGAAGAATTGCAGCATAAATCCAGAGGAAAATGGGGGAGTGGGACATTTCATGGCACCTGTTTCACCTAAGTATTTCACATACCTGTTTTGGCCACCAGTCTAGCATATGACTGATCATATGTGGGGTGCCTGTGAAGGTAGAAGCTACTGGATATATTTTTCAGTTTATGTGTGCTTTGTGCATAAAATACTGCTAGTGCCCTTCACAATGGTGCTCAGAACAAGTACTTACCATTTGTTCTACTCTGTCACACATGGTTTCTATAATCTGTTCAAAATGAATCTCTTCCTTTTTAGTGCATCCCTAATGTCTGAGTACTTCCAAGTCAAAGTCCAAATATTCTTCAAACATGTCAAGTGTCATTCATATAAAGAGTTGCTTGTTGCCTTTTGGGATATTTAAGCACTAGCCTGAAATAGATATATTTGTCTTTTACCATATAGAAATAAAATAAAAGTAGCATAGCTTTTCTTTTTCGCTTTATAGAACTGAACTTTTTAAGCACTTAACCACATGTATGTGTAGGTTGCAGGTGTTTACCCTTGGATATTTAATTTTAATGCAATGCCTAGGAAAACATGTGGTCAGACAGCTCCCCCTAGAAAAGGGTGTGGGGAATGAATTATTTCCTCCGAGGACTAAAAAAATGTATGCTCCTGAAATGGACCTCAGAACAGCCAGTAAAAACTGCATGAGCACTTCCCTGTGCAAAAAGTCTTTCTCATAGCCAAGTCATGCTCTCTATTGAACTATAGGTAGCAGATGGCTCTGGAAATAAACATAGTGGGCAGAATGCCACAGGGCATTATTAAGATCTTCAGCCTACAAAAAGTCTCACATGAATTACTTTTTCCTACTCAGGCCATATAAACTGCAGTGAATGGGACAAGACATGAGGAAACTGAGCTGCAAATTCTGAAATTCTGGGCCCATCAGATAAATAGGAAGTATTGTCTTTAGGAAAACAGGTGGTGTTATGAGTTTTATGTCATCCAGTCAATTCAGAGTGTCATACTTCAAATAAATGTTGAAACAACTCCTTAAAATGCATTATTGTATTTAAGTACATTGTCAAAAGGCAAAATGATTGATTAAAGTCTGATTTTGTTAAACTTTTTTTTTTTAGCAAGTGCCTTATTGTATCATGAGGAAGCACTTATAAAGTATAATATGACAATAATTTGTGTATATTAATTTGTTGGTGAGCTTCAACTCACTACCAGAATCAAGCCAGAAAATCTTAGAATCATCTCTGAGTTCAGGTGCATCGGGTCAGGCTTGATCTGACCCACCAGCTTAACCAATTGCTTCCTGTATAGATCAACCTAGATAGCCTGACTTAGACCACGTGGACCTTCATTTGCAGTCCCCTTTGTTTAGTGACATTTATTTATTTCTCTGGGATTTCATTTTACCTTTTAAAAATTCTGTGATTTTGTCTTTGTAAAAAACCTGCTGAAGACAGAGGAGAGCTCTTGTGTCACTCTTTTGTTAGCAGATAGTTGAAGAAAATGGTTCTGGTTTCTTCTAAGTTGTGCAGGGAACAGATCCTACCTTCATGCCTTTCAGCGTCCAAGTCATATATTAGTTCCTATTCACATCTACGTGTAGTTAAGCTTGTCTGGCAGCATTTTAACTTCTTTCTTTTTCCAATAACTTCTGAGAAATTGCTGCAGGTCTTACACTCTGTACTACAGCTTAGACAAAGATCTATTTTATGACTTCACAATTCTATTATTTTTCAATCAGAACTAATAATGCTGTCCAGTGACCTGGACAGCAAGAATAAGGGGGGAGAGGAGGAAGGTAGATACCTATCACATCCTAGTTTCTCCGGACGACAACTAAGGTTTGCTGCTTCCCAGGTCAGGATTAAGGTGAAACGACATCAGGGATCCTTTAACTCACAAAACTCAACTTTTATTTGCTGACAGCAAGAATTGACATGCTCACGACCAAAATTGGTATGCTCACAACAAAAATTGGCGTGAAACCATGTCACTAAACTGTTTAACATGTGCTAACCACACATCACCAAACATATACGACCAGCCTTGCTTATTTGGGAATCAGTTCAGAGCAGACAATAAGGAGAGCCCTCCCGTTGGGTCAGGAGGTTCAGAGCGCACCCCCTTGCTTTCTAGACTCCTTCTCAGAGAGGGGCCCGGGGCAGCTGGATCTGCTCCTAGTCCCAGACTTGGTCAACAGTTTATGTCTAAAGGGATGAGGTCTAGGGATTACAGAAAAGGAAAAAGAAAGAGAAAAACGAGAGAGAGAGAGAGAAAGAGAAGGGAGAAAGATTTCACCGGTCCTGGGTTCAGCATTGGTTCAGTCAGCCAAGGGACCCAGTTCCAGTAGGCTTGCATACCTGGGGCTTCAGTTTGTGTCCTTTTATCGTCCTTGCCCCTCCTTCAGGTGGGCACCTGAACTTAGGCTAATTAGGTGTCATGAGCAGTTTGTGAGCCTTTGGGAAATACCTGGTCAGTGGGCTTGGGAGTCGTTTGGGGAGTAACTTCCCCTTCCCTGCAGACGTGATCTTTGGCCACGCAGGGTGAGCTGCCCTGCTCAGCACATCAGAACAGGGAGCTGTGCACCCTTCAGCATGGCCTCCCGCTCCTGGTGCTGATGGGCTTCTCTTCACCTGGGGTTCCTTGCTAGGCAGAGTTCATTGTTATGCAGAGTTCAGTGTTAAGCAGAACTTGCAGCACCACAATGTTTGAGACATTAACTCTTTCAGTCCCTCACAGTACCATAGGAAGCTAGACACGGAATTTAGAAAGAAACCGTGTGCTCATATGGTTGTGACTGCTTCTTTCAACTCTGCTTGTGACTCAGTGTGCTGCGGAAAACTCTGCACTTCTACTGAGTAGTATTTTCTCAGAAAAAGTTCTTTCACTCAGTCCTATGCCAATAGACTGAAAGCAGTGTCTAAAATAAAATCTTCAAGAAGATATAATCCGATTTAATTTTTTTTTTTATGATTTACAAAACTTGAAAGCTTTTAGCTAAAAACCTGAAGTTCTGCCTAACTTCAAAAAAATCTGTTCAGGCCTCTTCAAACTATTTAGTGGTTGTTTAAAGCCTACATCTTAATTAAGGTATTTATGCTCTGGAACATATGGATTTACAACTAACGTCTGAAACATTGAAACAATGAGATGGAGGAAAATTATGTGAAAATAGAATTTAAATTCTCATGTGTCTGTTGCCTGAAGTCAAGGAGAACAGGAATAGACAGTTACATTGCAGAGTAGAGAACTCCAGTGTCTGCCACTTAGTATAGAAATATCAATGGGTTTGCAATTAAAACCAGGTATTTTTGTGAAGTTAGGAATTGTTGATGGTAAAAACCCACCTAATCCTAAAGAAGGGCCTCCAAATAGCAAGCAAAACTATACAAAGAAAGCTCTGAAACTATGATCATGAATGCAAAATAATCAGACTGAAGTTGAAGGGAAAAGACAGAAAGCTGAGAGAAAATGTAGGGGGTCATAGCACTGCAAAAGTATTTCAAAAAGAAAAAAAAGGAGGGACACACACGACAGTGAAAAATGTATATGTATGTGTTTCCCTGTGAGAAACAGCACCATTTTCTGTCTTAATACTGTAGCTAACTCAGGAGAATACTTGTAGAAAAACTTCATAAAAATTGACAGAGAATTCTCATTTGTTGCTGGGCAGCAGAGTAACTCAGGCTATGGATTTATTTGATCACAAAACAATACAGTTTGAGGGAGGGCCCTCTCTAGCATTCCACCTGATTAAAAAGGCATGCCAAAGAAATAAACACCTAAAAATGAAGCTGAACCCCCTATTGGAGTTCCCCAAGCACAGAATTACACTGATTCTAGTGGAGACTCTGCAAAAAGGACTGGCAAGCATGCAGAGAAGAGGAAGATAGGAAGGATCACCAATTGCATGGGGAGGGCACGATCTAATCAAGCTTTATCTGACATACTAGATGTAGCTAAAAAACATCTCCACAAAATAGCTCTCCTGGTATAAATATTTACCTGTACAAGTGCTGTGTCCTTTCCTTCAAAACACAAAGTCTCTAACACAGGGGATGTGCAATTTATATGCAGTACCCTTCACTCATCACCCTGCCTAAAGGCACAGTCTGGGTGCTCGGGTATTATGGTAGTGCTGATGTTAAATAGGGATAAAATTTCCTTCAAATACTTTATCTGCAATATCTTTTTTCTGGGAATAAACAGAAAGCATTACACAAGAACAAATTTGACCAAGTTGGATGCATCAGCTGGTCACTTAGTCAACCTCCTCCTGACTAGGCCCTCTCCCACAGTCTTGCTGTCAGTCCCTGCAATCTGTACTGCCCTTCCCATGGTGTAAGACTCAGGATTTCTCAAGCTGCTGGTTTGAAGACCTCTAATATTTTTAATTCAGATGTTTCAGAATTTTGTTTTACTCTGCAAACACTACAGAACTTATGTGTATTGTAAGGCTGGTTCTTCTTAGGACTAAGAGAGTTTACTAGGACTGAGGGTGCAATTACAGGAGAGAAAAGGTACTTGGGTTAGTTATAAACTGGCTCGTGCACTAAAACCTGGTGGGAATCTACAGTCTGACACTTGTGTAATACGGGCTTGTAACTGGGAATATGGGTACTTCTGTTATAGATTTTGTTCTGTTTGGTATGTGGCAGACAGTAGGAAAATATGTGCGAAACTCCATTTCATAAGGATAACTTTGTACTGGCAAAAAGCCTAGATCAGAAGTTTCTAATGTGGATATCCATTCTGGATGTATTAAATTGAAAAGCCTAAAACCTGAAGCCTCCAAAGGCAGTTAGATGTGGTGACTGTTAAGTTTAGGAGTGAAGTCAAGCTGAGAAGCTTGTGCCTGGAAATGTAATTTGTATCTGCCTCAAAAGAGGGTTAAGCCACAGCCACTTCAGGGGGTTGCACTGACAGAGGTGGCCCCAGCCCTCCTAGGAGGAAGGACCAAAGAAGATCATTGCCAAGTGATCCTGTCCGTCCCTCCTTTCTGACCACCACTGACTGCTGCATGCCTACACTGGTCCTCTGTCATTTTTTTCTTCTAAAGAGGCTGAGGTGTTTTGATTCTTCCACATCTTCATTTCTGGTAAGTAGTCTGAGTGGGAGCCTAATTCAGTTCTTAGTTTTACCACCTCGAGAGTTCTCCTTTCTAACCACCGACTGCTTGGGGAATCAAGGAAGCCTAGCCACTGTAACTGAAGGTTAGCCGAAGTCCAATTTCACTGCAGAATTACCAGACACAAGTATCTCATACTCTGAGTGAGAGCTCAAAAAATGTGAAATTGGCTAAAATTTCATAAGATTCTTGTAAAATATTTCTCATCTGCTGCCTATTTCTGGTGAATTGCTTCAGTGAACAGGTTTGGTTCAAAATTCAACCAAAAATATTTATGCAAAATTAGCATCTTTTTCTTTTGCACTTGGAGAGAGCACTTCCTATTTTCACTCTGAAGGTATGGAGAGATCGTCTTCTAGACTTTTCTGTAGAGGATTAGTAGCTTCTTTATCTATAGTCCTGTTCCATGCTTTTTGGCACTCTCCTCTATTTTTATCAGTTGCTCACAGTCCCATGTTCCAGCTCTTTCCCATATTTCCTTCCATCTCCTGCATGTTATGATTGTAGAGGAATAAATAATGTGGGGAAAGCTTTATCAACATAGGTGTAGATCACTAGTATCTGCACCCATGCTATCCATTTTCCACTGTAAGAAGGCAGTTCTAAAATTGTATAGGAGACCACTCTATTACATCTGAAATTTTTGAACTCATGTAAGCAGGACATTTAAAATGAAACACTGGCAAATTAAAGTAACTAGAACTGACTTAATTGTAACTTGGGGAAGTAGTCCAATGGAACCCTCCAAATATGGTAGAAATCCTTGAACGTGCCATTAGATGGATTTCTGCTCTTCCATTGCATTCTCAGTTTCCTGTTGCCACTATTTTCCTTGTCTCTTGTATATTTAATATCCTTTGCGGTTTAAAAGTTGCTTTAACAAATATTTGCAGCCTTTGATGTTTTGTACTTGACAGATTAATTACCTCAAACTGTTTAGTGGCCCTCTATCTCTTTAAAAGATCTCATCAGATGAAATTTAATACACACTGTATGTTATAGGCTTGAGAATGTAGAAAAGTAAGTGCCATGGGCTGAACTGGTTTGCATTAATTCTCTTCAAATCCAGGAACCAGGTAGTTAAAATATTTTTTGTTTTCTTTTTTTTTTCTCTCTTTTTATTTTCCTTCCGACCAAAAGAAACCAGGCTGAATGCAGAGAATTCTGTGCCTTCACTGGGTATTGCAGGACAAACTCTTAGCACACTCCTGTTTCTCCATGTGGACATCACCATAGGACTGGGTTTGGGATGTAACTGGCCACTTGAGAATTCCCAGGAGATATTTCCATTAGTGTGATGCTCTGAGCTTCACTGTACCCGTCTTCATTTAGGACCATGTTCAGTGCTGAAGTTGGAAAAGTCCATGAATGCTCTGACATAGTCAGAGATCCTGCCAGGTGATTGCCATCAAAAGGCATGCTGACCTCAGTACACTAGTTTTGGCACAAAACACAAGCCCTTAGACAAGTTCTGGAGGTCTCACAGTGAGGAGGGTATTATGTCCATTGGAGTATGTGGTACAGTCCAGCCCTTTGGTGTGACATACCCGGGCTAGTGCTGACACAGCTGGCTCTGAAGTCACAGCATGCTGCCTAAGCTGTTCACTCTCTGCCATATAAGTTTACACTTTGAAAAGACAAGGAGGAAGGGAGAGGGCAGAACTCCCCTAACTAAGGAGAGACAACAGAAGACATTTTGAGTCAGGCGGGTCTTCTGACTCTGGAGGCTTTTAGAGGTGCAGAGGCTGCAGCATGCATCTGGAAATTTGTACGCTGTGCGTTTCAACATGCTAATATGCACAGATGCGTCCTTTTGCTCACTGGGGACAGACCACAGAGCAGTCAGTGTATCTTAGAGGCACTCTGCTTCAGTAGAAGAGGAATATATCATACATTAAGCTAAGCAGAATGGCTGTAGCTCTGCTCGCTCTTCAGCAATGTGACAGCAACAAAAGTTTTTTGTTGTATTATAGACAAGTAGAATGCAACTTCTGCAAAGTCAGGCAAATTATTCTCATTTCTTGTGAGTAGGAGGCAATTCATGTAGGGAATATACCTTTGCTTATGCTGTTGTTTTCAAACATACAAAACCAAAACACAAAGTATTACTGCAAAGCCCAGCCTGGGCGAAATATGGCAGCAATCATAGCACTTCAGAGAACTTCATTTTCTGTCACCTACTACTAGTTTATAAACTTTTCTTTTGAAAAGCAGACAACGCACAGTGTTCTGTGAAAACAGGAGCAACACTGGCAAGTAAAATAATCTCTGACTTCAGTGGGTGCTGCTTGAAGCCTCACCTGGTGTTCAGTGTCAGTTCTGGGACTAGTTCAGTCTGAAGGACAAAAGGTTTAAGAACGATGTGAAGACAGTCCTCAAATATGGAAAAAGGTTCCTGCAAGCAGGGAAAGAATAAATTGTTCTCCAGAGCTGATGGAGAAAGGACAAAAAATAATCGGTTCAGGTTGCAACAGAGAGGCTAATAAAGTGACTGCTGGCAGGGAGGACTGTGGAATCGTCACCGCTGCGGGTGCTGGTGAGCAGCATCAGCAGATGTGTTCCCCAGCAGCAGTGCAGCAGAACAGCTCCTCCTCAGAGTGGGAGTCGAGACCTCCCAAAGACCCCTTCCTACTCTTTGCTTCAATTTCACTTGGTAGGCATGAAGCACAGAGCCTGAATTGAGTTGCAAATATTTTTTGAAATATGAACACCTGTAAGAATCTCATTATTCATAGATGGTGGTGAAGAGTGAGGAAAAATAATGGAGTTTACCTTGAGATGTCAGTTCTAAACCAAGTGTTAAATTGTATAATGAAGCTTTATTTAGGAGACAGCACTTAAGCAATATATTATTTTATAATGCTAATGGTATTAAAATGTTTTATTTTGGTCTTAGTTCAAAATAGCACTCCAAAAACTCAGAGGCCCTAGACAGTTCCTCTGCTGAGATTGAATATGGCATTCTACTTCGTGCATAAAGTCCATTTGCTATATTATGAGAGAAGTTTGAAAATATACCCCAGACTCTCTATCTCTATCCAACCTCTTGCAGACTTCAGTGTTTGACATGTAATTAGGTTTCTGCAATAGCAGTATACATTATATAGAATTAACCTGTTGCTCCAAGCATGAACTGTGATTCTATGTATTTCTCTCTCTCAATGTTTTGCTAAAAAACAGCTAAAGCTGTTAAATCGGTCTTATGGTATCAGTGCTGAGGATGTTGCTAGAGATGAAGGAAGCAAGGACAAGGATGCATCTGCATAGTAGGGTAGTTAGAGGCATCACTAAGCTTAGGCAGGGATAGCCCGAGAAGGAGCCTTGCTCAGCCATTGAGTCTCTCAGAGGAGTGGCACCAGACTGCTCCAACAAAAGCCAGACTGCGAGCCACCGAGAGGGTCATGTAGCTGGCTGAGGACGTTAGCCATATTGTGAGTCCTGAGCTAGCATAATAATACGGATATAGTCCACATTTTTCACTATTTAGGAAGATTTCTGTGCCTGCTAAACATCTGTCACTAAACATTTTTTGAGTTAGCATTAAATATTGCTGTAAAATAATTCAGTTCACATAGTATTCTGAAAGATCAACTTTTAACAAAACACAGTGGGGTTTATATGAAAAGACATAGCAAAGGCCTTTAAAAGGTATAGGTAGAGGTTTGGGATAGCAAAAGCATATTGTTTTGTGCCAGAAGGTCAGCTGTGTGGTTGCTAATTTGGAGCGGAAGATCAGTACAGTATCCAATTTGGGAAACACAGATTTATGGCATTATGGATTGGCTCTGTGTCCTGAAAATGTTTTGAAACTTGTAAAAGAAAGATTCTGTTTAGGAAAACATCTGATTTAGGAAGATACAGAAAAAAATTCTGCTGTTATCATGAGTTTATACACATGAATCAAGTTAAGCATATACTTAAGTCTTTTTCTCAGTCAGGACTCCCAGCCTTTTGATTTCTGTAAAGTAATATAAAGATGTAAAGGGGAAAACAAACAAACAAAGAAACAAAACAAAACAAAACAAAACAAAAAATAGATACTCCAAAAAAGTATCTGTTACCATTTTTACCAATTAATAATGTACTCCAATTAGGTTCATTGAGCCCTGACATAACTGAAGTCAAAGTAGCATTACACTGGGGTGAATTTGGCTTAAGTGACCTAGCCAAAAAGCTTCTGTGTATGTGATCCATAATTAGCATCTGACTGCATAAATGTCTTTCATCTTCCTAAAGACTAATAAGTATTTTGATCCCATTCATGGCTTCTTATTTTGTAGACTTTATTACAATTGTTCAATAAGGCATAATACTTATTCATTACATTTTATGTGTTTGTGTATATTTATGGGAGATTTTTTTATGGGTTTATTCCACACTGCATGGAATCTCCCATATATGTGCTTTGTCATGTTGTGCATGAAGTGCATCTTCATTATCCATTATAAGAGTGCAGCAAGAGAGTACAGAGGCACTAGGATAGGAGAAGAAAGTGAGAGCAGAAATGGTTACATTTCAGGAGAGTGTGTGCAGAGTTATGAGACTCCAATGCACCATGTTTCATAAGAATAAGAAAACTTATGTTACAAGAACATGGGTTTTTTTCTTAGATCAGAGATTAGAAGACTTAGTTCAGTCTAAGTTTAGACTAAGCAGTATTAAGTTACACCCCTTGTGTTGATGGATTGTAACTTTATTTACAAATTGCATAGAAATCACGCAATTCAAGACTTCCGTGCAGGTCTTGTGGATATTTGTTTTCTTATTATTTAGTGGACTGCTAATTTCTCATTTATTATTCAATAAGTTGCTTCACTTGCCTTGTTTAGGCAAACTGGGGATCGATAGCCCATAACTTGACCTATGTATGCCCCGGTTTCCCTGTATATGGCCTCTTTGAGGGCTTTGAATCTTTGCCTAGGATTTGTGGATCTCCAGTAGCCTGACTGCTCTGAGCAGGCTACAAAGATGTCACAACTCTGGATGTGTCCACAGCACTTCTGCAGACCACCAAAGCACCATGTACATGCAAAGTTCAGGATGTATTGGCCTTACAGCACATGTGCTGAAATGGTGGTCTGTGCATGTATTCAAAATCTCCTGGGCTCTAGAAGCTTTTGACTTAATTGAACATGTGTTTTAGGCCTGACTTTTCTCAGAAACAGGTTATTTCTATTTCATGTGTGCAGTTGCTCTGAGGTATCCCAGATGCATCAATTTCCTTGCGTTTGCATTATCTGGACAGAAATCCTGGACAGAGATATGGGAATCCTACCTTTAATACGAGCAGCACTAGGGAAAGAGGAAATGAGTATAACACTATATTAACGTCCAGTATTTTTACACTAAATTGGCTGCTGTCATCTTGGTTGAAGTCATTATTCTTGTACCGGCTGGGCATTACTTGATGCATTATAATGTTATTTTAATTCTGCACATTATATCACCTTGCTTTTTTTTTCCCCCTTCCCCTTGTTTCATGTCTTTTCCCACTTTCCAGGTGTGAGATGTGTTGCAATTTGATTGTCAGGCCAGTCCCAGCTTTTCACCCCTCTAAAGTAAGATATTATTGAACGTATGTCCCCTATTCGCCTTCTAGGTGCGAGGCTGCTGGCGCTATGCAAGGTGAAAGACAGCATAAATAGGAAATATAATTTGTACTTCCTTATTAATACTGTATCTCTGCTATCATTTGTCACCTCCTTTGTTACTGTAAGTGCTGTGCAGAATCTCATTAGTGGTCATGCTTTCTGGTTTCTGTTCTCTGTTTTAAATTCATTTCTCATTTCCTGGCTGTTAGTTTTTGCTTGAGGGTTGTTTTAATTTATAGTATTGTCATTCTGACTCCTATTTGTGGTGTGAGATGATGGTCTGTGTGCATTTCTAAGAGTTCTTGTAGCTTTCCACATTCATGTAATTCTTTCTTTCAAGGACTCCCAAGTTCATGTTATTTTGCATAATGTCATTGTTGTCTGGATAAAAATTATTGCACTTTTAAGCATCAGTAAAGATGATTATCATCTGATTTAGAGTATTTTGAGGTTTCTATTTTAGATGGAATTTTTTGACACCGGGATTTTTCCATGCCAGTAAATGAGCAATTAAACAGCTGCACAGAAGTTATTGAGGATCTTTCAAGAACATTTCATTGCAATCCACAGGGCACTGCTTTTGCAGTAAGAGATCAGAACATTTAGGTCCAGCTGGGACAAAGGAAATCAATGGCTGGGGGGTGCTCTTCTGTATGGCATCAAGAAATAGAGTGTTTGCCATAAAGTAAGAGAAATTATTTTGAGAAATTGGTCCATACATTCTTTTTGTCTCTTGGAATTATAATTGAGTAGCAGCCATCTTCCGTTTTAAAAGAACTGTATCTGAGGGCTGCCAGTCTCTAACATTAAAGAAATCATAAATTCCTCTTCCCAAGCACAGAAGTGTCTTGAAGTCATGAGGTATTATGAAACATGGGGAGGGGAAAGAAGTATTCCTTATTTGTCTTCCCTGCCTTTGGGACTTATATTCACATGATCACATTTTATTCCATAACCATGGGTGATGAATGTATGTATACTCCAGTATATGATGTGAATACACAGTTTCAAAAGCACTGGATGTAAGAAAGGGTCTAATATTTGTAAGACTTCAGTAATATGGCGATGCTGACATCTCCGGTTTGTTTTTTGTTTGGTTTTTTTTTTATTTTATTTTCTTCATGGGTTTAAGAAAATGGTGTTTCTGTCCTGCTTTTAGAGAGTGCAATTGGTGAACTTGGTATTTTCTACCACATGTCTGCTTATCTTGGCTGTTTTCTTAGACAACAAAAAAGCTTTCTTGGTTTCAGCTGGGATAGAGTTAATTGTCTTCCTAGTAGCTGGTACAGTGCTGTGTTTTGAGTTCAGTATGAGAAGAATGTTGATAACACACTGATGTTTTCAGTTGTTGCTAAGTAGTGTTTAGTCTAAAGTCAAGGATTTTTCAGCTTCTCATGCCCAGCCAGCGAGAAAGCTGGAGGGGCACAAGAAGCTGGCACAGGACACAGCCAGGGCACCTGACCCAAACTGGCCAACGGGGTATTCCATACCATGGGACATCCCATTTAGTATAGGAACTGGGGAGAGTGGGGCTGAGGGAATCACTGCTCGGGGACTAACTGGGTGTCGATCGGCGGGTGGTGAGCAATTGCCTTGCGTATCATTTGTACATTCCAATCCTTTTATTATTGCTGTTGTCATTTTATTAGTGTTATCATTATCATTATTAGTTTCTTCTTTTCTGTGTTATTAAACCGTTCTTATCTCAACCCAGGAGTTTTACTTCTTTTCCCGATTTTCTCCCCCATCCCACTTGGGGGGGGGGGGGGGGGGGGGGGAAGTGAGTGAGCAGCTGCGTGGTGCTTAGTTGCTGGCTGGGGTTAAACCACAACAACATCCCAAACGCATTTCCAAAGAAAAGTGTCTCAAATCAGCCACTTCAGGTGATTATTTTGATGGCAACACAGGTAAATTCCAAAACTTATCTCATGAGTAGCATGAAGAGATGCAGATTGGTACTAGAAGTACTTTTTTAAGGTTGATATCTGAAATCATGCAACAATCTACTTACTTAAGTAAGGTTAATACAACCTTAGCTTTGATGATGTTCATAATTGTTCAGATGAGATAATGCTAGGTTTGATGAGTGCTTTTGAACATCAGGCTACTTTTACTTGGGCCTTAACTTTAAGCACTCTTGCTGAGAAATATGACTTCATTTGATTGGTCCAGAAAGTAGATAGTTTTTCAGGAGTCAATATGCCCTGGTGAGCATGAATAAGAAAATCTTGCACTGCTTTCAAAAGTGATAAAATCATCATTTTAGTTTTTATATACTTACTAAATATTTCCTCCATGTTAATGTTCTTTCCTACTTTTCCTATTTTTTTCTCAGGCCCAAAATCTTCCACCTTAAGGAACTAATTCACTGCTTATCCACTTTGTTCTGGTCCTCTGTTCCTTCTACTCGAGTCTAAAATCTGAATAAAATATTTTGCTCCTTTATCCTGCCTGAGGCCAGCAGAGGGCCAGGAGGAACACAGGAGGTGTATGCTACTCCCTCCTTGTTTTAGGGCAGAAACTTGAACTTGGCAGTCAGAAGTTACCAACAGGGAAGTGGAAGGGCTATAGCTCAATTCTCTTCATAGTATTAGTAGTGTGAATGATGGAAAAATACATGCATGATTGAGATGCATTCCTATTCAGTGTGGTCTTCTCCATCCCAGAGCACCTATTTTGGAGAAACCCCAGTGTAGGCTTATGCTGTTGCATGACAAGTGCAGACAAAGTCTCCAGGGAGATGAATTGTGGAGATTTAGCAGGCAGTTTTCCAGAGGCTAATAGCTTATCCAAAGTTTGCTTGAATTTTACGAAGAGGGCAAAGACATACCATTCCCCCAATACCTTCTAAGCCTGTGCTCTAAAACATGAGGCTGTCAGAGCCACCAAAGAAAAAGCTGCCAGAAATTTTAATATGAGGAAAATGAAATTGTGTAACCACTAATCTTCTCAGAGAAGGGGGGGTTGTGTGGTCTTGTGTTCTTTTTTTTTTTCCCCCTCGAGTTTGCTCCCCTATCTTTTCCACAAAACAAACAAATAAATAAGAATCTTAAGATCGAATGTCAACATGGGAAGTATCATCCTGATTGCTTGAAGATTGATAGTTGTAAACAACTGGAAATCAGCTTCTGTAATGAGCAATGTCTGATTTCCTTGGCAATACTGGAAGAAACTGTTCAGCATATAACTATGTATTTATCTATTTTTACCCCATCTGATTAAGATGCTGGGTGAAATCTCCCTGATACCAGTGGAAGTTTGATATGGAAGCAGGGTTCCATTCTCTATTGAGATCAGTTACTACTTCATACCTAAATGTTGGTTATAGAAACTGATAAATGTTGGTTATAGAAACTGATGTGACTAATTAAAAACTCTACTCAGTGTCAGAGGTATCTAAGGAGACAGTCACAGCTGAACAGTGAACACTAGCAACAGGTGTCAACTTGTTAGAATCAAAAACCTAAATATTTTAGATCAAACAAGCCTAGGCTGTGTTGACAGATCATTATAGCTAGGCCACTCCTCAACAAAACCAGACAAGTTCAATTTTGTTAACAAATGATCTTACACCAAAGAAATTTGCAAAACATTGAGAACTCAGCCTTCTTTCAATTTCAGTGGTTGCTGACTTTGGGTATCTCGCATACTCAGGCCAATGCAACCCAATTCAGCAATCCTTTATTTACATTAATCAATAGTTTCATAAATAAGGATGAGGCAGAGCAATATTTGAAATTATGAAACCCATGAGAATACAGATGTCAAGGCCTGAACTTCTTTAATTAAAAAGGGGGAAAAAATGGCACTCCATTACTGACACTCTCTCTTCTGACTTGCACAGCTAAGAAAATTTGCTGCGTGAGATGGCAAGCCATAGTGAAAACTGCTAATCAGGAATCCTGGAAACCCTCAAGGCTGGAGTCATCTGTGGAGTCACTTGGACAGTCTGACAGCAGGAGCTTAGGCACAGAAAGGGCTGATTTATTCCAGAAGTCACGAAAGGGTTCTCAGGGAATGACAGAGTTACTGACCAAAGAAAATATTCAGTTCATATGTGCTCTTCAGAGGGTTGTTTCTCCTCCTGGCTGGAAATGTTTTATTGCAGGTATCTGGCAATCCTGCTGTAATGACAGCGATACAGTGCTGAAGCAAAAAAAAACATTAAAGGGATGACAGACTAAAAAACTTGAGCAGGACCATGAGTTAAAAAGCAGTTAGAAGGGAATAAATAATCCCAAGAAAGATGATTTTCAAAGTCCATTAAAAATTCTGATATTAAACTATCAGCAAGAGAATTCAGATTCATTTCTGCTGTGGGTACTCTTAAAGAATAGAGGCTGACCTCTTCTCTTTTTTTTTTGGAACTACTGAGAATTTGCTGCTCCTGCTGACTTTAAATAGAAGCCTTGGGGACTCCATGCTGCTAAGAATGAAGCCTGTGATCATTAGTTGAAGGACCTGATCATAAAAGGGATTCTTATCTGAGTCTTAGGTCTTCTTTGCATGGGGGTTTTCTTGGAAAAAAAAGAAAACAGATGAGAAAAGAGACAGTCCAGATGCTAAATTTTTATTACTTCATCAGTCTCTGACTAGACCATGACCATCTTTCTGATCACTTCTTTCCAGCCTTTCACTACTTATCTTCTCCACCTGAGACACATTCAGTAACCTCACTCTTTTTGTTCTCTTCCTTGCTTCCCTGTCTTTCTTACCACTGTCTTTCCCCATGCATTTCACTTACCATCTCTCTGATAAGTATTCCACTGCTTCTCTATCCCTTTCTGCATCTTTGCCAAGAATATAAGGGGGACAAAAATGCCTAACAAAACCCCACATACCCTGGGAACTACAATTACATTTGCTGCCATTGCATTGCTAACTGTTCTGGACATGGGGATGGGGAGAATCCAACTGTGTATCTATCATGTTAACGTGGATTGGAGGCCTGCTGGAGATGTGCTTCTACTGCTAGACGTTTATGTGCTGCCTAGCAGAAAGGGTGTCACACACATTGCTGGTTGTTCATTAGGTGCTATCACAGTAACCATAATACCATGATGAATCAGTTGACCATAATTTTTTGGCTTCTGTAGCTTGCAAAAATGAACACATTCAAAATTCACAAAATGAATTATTAAATTGGTCCATGATTACTTTGAATTTGTAATTTCTTTCTAAGACATGAAGATTTAAATAATCCATTTAGTCATCGTTGTTACATATTAATTTGCTGTTTGGTTAGACTCTAGGCAGGCTACCATGTTAGGGTCATTTTAACCACTGTTTTCATTAACGATTATTATATCTGCTCCTGGAGTGTATGCAAATGAAGGTTAGTATGAATTTGTCAGAATTATCTTAACTTCATTCTGTTTGTCAGGCATAGCAGGTTTGTATCTAGTTCATTGTTTTGGGAAAGCTTTTCTGCACTTGTCTCTTTAATGTCATTTTGCATGCAGGGCTGGTGGTTTCTGCGCTATAGCCTGTGCTTCCCATGGGGGTTTTGTTTGCTCACAAAATTGCCTCTGATGATAACACCGCATTTCAAGGCCTGCGTGTGTATTCCTTTGTGTCATTGTGTACTACCCATGCATGTACCCTACATTACTACAACCCTTTAAGAAAATAGTATTATTTATTATGACAATAAATAGTCTAAAATTCACTGTGTAAGCTGAGGGGTAGAAAATGTTCCCTCTCCAGAGAATGCCAGTCTGCACAGACAGCTATAGAAGTAAGCAACTCTCAATGGATTTTTTTTAATTCCTTTTTACACAAATACATGGTAAAGAGAAATGTTAATTAGGGCAACACAGTTGTTCCTTGTAGCTACATACAAATACTAGAAATCATTAAACATGATCTTGTGTTTTATTGTACACATGGAAATTTTTAGCTAGCTAGCTAGGCTACAGGAAGGCTAGTTATAGCACAGTGACACTTGGCCTGTGATGTTAGTTTGTGTGCTTCCTCCTCCTTTTCCTCACTGCTGGGTTCATGGAAGAAAAACATTGGGTTTTACCCTGGTCATAGCATTCCAGGTACTTTTCCCCCTCCTTTCCTCTCTCCATCTCCTGATGAAAACAGTAAGTTAACACTAAGGCAAAGAGGTCATTATGGTGGCAGAAATGTCAATACACCTGACTTCTTGATGACAAACCTCAAATGATGTATCTTTCTTTCAGGTTTTTACAACCAGTAACTTCACTGATGTTACTCCTAATTTGTTTATACAGATATAAGTTAAAGCAGAATGATAAATTCCTCCATATGCTTGTCATGCAACATTGGGAAAGAGAGGTAAAAAACAATCCATAAGTTTTTGATAGAATAAGAGAGCAGGGGATGCAAGTTTGAAGAAAGCCAGCAAAGCAGCAGGGAAAGCAAGCAAGCACATCTCTGCCATTTGGGGATTTTATTCATTTCCTGGTCTGCCTTGTAATGGAGGATTCCTGCTGCCTGGGCAGGCACTGTACCTGAGTGCAGCAAGGGAAGAGGGAGCCTTCCCTCCATCTGCAGTCTCTTCAGGGATCCAGACCATATCAGGACCCTTCTGGTACACTCCAGAAACAAACCTGGAATTTTTTTCCCACAAAATTATTTAAAAATTCTACTGTATGGCTTGACAAGTTTTGACGTAGTGTGTAGCAACTGACTTACAGCTGTTATTACTAAAATTAAGAGACCCAAACCAGCTTCTTCATTTTGCTTTAGGATATTCAAGTTTTAAAACAATCAATGTTTTATGAGTTCATAATGGACCAGGTCAAAAAAGCTTTATGCGCTCAACAAAATCAAAAAGTGCTTCGACTGTAGTCTTCCATTAAGGTTGCATTTTTCCTACTACTTTCACCTTTGCAGTGTCATGGATTAAGAAAATATTTTCCAGAAGTAGGAACTATTCCTTCTGAAATGTAATATGTTTGAAAGCTACATCATCCAATCTGAAAATGTTCATATGAGAAATTCCATTTTGAAACAGATTGGAAGTAAAAATTTCCTGTTCAGTTTGAAGTCTTGAAAAGTCTTATTAGCAATACCATAAGTAGTCTCATAGAGACTCACTTTCAGTCTCATAGAGTGTCACACTGAAGACTGATGGGTTTTTTGTTTTGGTTTCTTTTTTATCAGTAGAGGGTGTGGATTGCTTCATCTAAAAAATAAGCAAATAGCAGGTGTACACTGTTGCCTCTTTGACTGGAAAACTTCAACAGTTCGGACACACATTTTGGCTTGACTGATAATGTGTTTAAATGAACAGTTTAAAAAATCTGAAGAAAAGGTATTCAGCTTTTAGTGAAATTCAGTGATATTTAGTTATCTGCCTTTGAAAAGTCTTCTTCTCATAGTTCTACTATAGTTTGAATGATAGATTTTATTTTTTTCCTAGAAGCAAAGGCAACAACACAAGTACAAACACTGTATAAAAAGCTTTGCTAACAAAATTGCTGCCAGTTAATCTCTTTCCAAACATCCCATTTCCAAGCTTGCTACAGGCTAAAAGGAGGAAAAAAAATGGGTCTTGAAACACAGACAAATGTTATCAAATGGAAGCTGTTCCAGTGCAAAAGCAGGATTAATGTCACCTAACTTAAGGCAAGTAGAAATGCTTCTAATGCATTAGTTTGAGTGTGCTCTCGCTATATCAAATGAAGAAAAGCATCTCCTGGACAATTCATCACACCATCTTGAGCTACGTCTGCATGGGCAAGCAGTGCAGGAGCAGCTTGTCCTGAGGAACCAGCACAAATATGATGCTATTTAGTATGGGGAAGAGGTTTTGGACTAGCCTGAGTCTAGCCAAGAACCCATTTGCAGTTGAGTGCATTAGATGCACACCTGGAAGGCAATTTCCAGTTTTGTTTCATCAGGTTGCACTGTCCATGGCTACTCCACAAGGTCAACCAAAGGGTGCTCAACATGAGCAGCTTCTCAAGGGCCTTCCTAACATTGTTCTAATGTGGCGTAAATTCCCTCCCACAGGTACTTTTGTTTCCATTTTAAAACATTCCTAGGAGGGTATTTTAAACTGGATGTCTAAGTTTTAGATAGTTAAAATTAGATGTAAAATGAATCTCTGAAGTATGGAAGCCATTCTCAAATGTCATTGATTCTGAAGAAGTTCATCTTCTCTGCAAGCATGTCTCGAATCTAAAGAGTAGGCAATGCTTCAGAAATAGCCATTTCTCCCTCTCTCAATTTCAGAACAAAGGCGGGGAAAGAAATTCCTCTGCCAGTAAAATAAACATTCATAAAATGAATCATTTTTGCTTGTATTCATCATCAGGTTCTGCTGGTACATGTAATTTGTGACTCAGGTTTTTAAAAATTATCCTGTAGACTACTGCATTTCATGAAGGACTCTTCACCTCAGGGATAACTGAACTTTGTTTTCCCCATAGCCAATCCCTTCTTACTAAGGAAGTTCCAGTGGGAATATCTTCCCACTTGTGCCAAATACTTCCCATCCGTAATAGTGTTGTTTCTTTGAACCTGTTAGTGATTGTGTGACACCTTTGTGGTATTTATGGTTGTTTGTGTAAGGAAGCAACACACTGAGCACATGCTTCAAGTATTTTTTTGTATTGGTTTTATGTGGCAAGGTTTTGGTAGCGGGGGGGTTTCAGGGGTGGCTTCTGTAAGAAGCTGCTGGAAGCTTCCCCTGTGTTCAAGAGGGAGCGAGCCCATACCAGCCGGCTCTAAGATGGACCCGCCGCCGGCCAAGGCTGAGCCAATCAGTGATAGTGGTAACGCCTCTGTGATAACATTTTTAAGAAGGAAAAAAAGTTGGGAGAGAGAGAAACAGCCGCCAGAGAGAGGAGTGAGAACATGTAAGAGAAACAAGCCTGCGGACACCAAGGTCAGTGAAGAAGGAGAGGGAGGAGATGCTCCAGGTGCCAGAGTAGAGATTCCCCTGCAGCCCGTGGTGAAGACCCTGGTGAGGCAGGCTGTCCCCCTGCAGTCCAGGGAGGTCCACAGTGGAGCAGATCTCCACCTGCAGCCCGTGGAGGACCCCACGCCGGAGCAGGTGGGTTCCTGAAGGAGGCTGTGACCCCGTGGGAACCCCGTGCTGGAGCAGGTTCCTGGCAGGACCTGCGGATCTGTGGAGAGAGGAGCCCACAGAGCAGGTTTTCTGGCAGGACTTGTGACCCCGTGGGGGACCCGCGCTGGAGCAGTGCGCTCCTGAAGGACTGCACGCCGTGGAAAGGACCCATGCTGGAGCAGTTCGTGAAGAGCTGCAGCCCGTGGGAATGGCCCACGTTGGAGAAGTTCGTGGAGGACTGACCCCGTGGGTGGGACCCCACACTGGAGCGGGGGAAGAGTGTGATCAGCCCTCACCCTGAGGAGGTGAAGCGGCAGAAAATAACGTGTGATGACCGTAAACCCCATCCCTGTCCCCCTTGTGCCGCTGGGGGGGCTTGGTGGAGAAATCCGGGAGTGAAGTTGTGCCCGGGAAGAAGGGAGGGGTGGTGGGAAGGTGTTCTGAGATTTCGTTTTATTTCTCATTACCTTACTCTGGTTGATTTGTAATAAATTGAGCTAATTTTCCCTAAGCTGAGTCTGGTTTGCCCGTGACAGTAATTAGTGAATGATCTCTTCTGTCCTTATCTCGACCTGCAAGCTTTTTGTTATATTTTTCTCTCCCCTGTCCAGCTGAGGATGGGGGAGTGATAGAACGGCTTTGGTGGGCACCTGGCATCCAGCCAGGGTCAACCCATCACATTTTTTAATGTAATGTAGAAGGTAGAAGCAGAAGATGAGAGCCATCTCCCTTGCAATCATCTGTGCCTCTGCAGAATGCCAGGAAGGGTTTTTTGGGCAAGCACAGCAGTCCACAAGCCAGCTCCAAAAGCATGAGTCAGTGATAGGTTATTACAGATACGCTCCTGTACTGTAATGCATAGAACTGTTTAGGCTCTTGGACTATGGATGGTCGCGTATTCTCTTACACTTTCTGTCTCTGTTTCTTTAATTCTCATCATGGCTATCAAGGGAGTTAGGGGACTTTTACAAGTTTAAAAGTCTATGACTTTACATTTGGAAATGAGCATGTGAATGATTGCCAAATGAATTTTAAAGGGCCAAATCCAGCAGCAAAATCCTCTGCTCAAAATGTTGACTGAACCCTGCAATAAGCTGCAAAGTTTGGTTCTGTCCTAGGGCGCAGGGACCAGCGGCAGAGAGGAGGAGCAGAGCATCTGATTCTCACTGAGGACAGAATTCCTGGAAGAAACCTTGGGGAAGTTATCATCTTCGAGTTTAAAAATAAATAAGTACAATAACTGGTGAACAAGACTCAACGTTCAAAGTTCAGCTCTCACTGTGTATACCTGCAGTGTTCAGAAGAGTAGAGGTTATAATTTTTCTTCTTTTGTGCAATAAGTAGCAAGGTTATTTTGATTTTATAATTCTCATTGCAGGTTTTTGATTTTACTGTATTTCCCCATTGAATCTGAGAGATAAAAAATTATTTTTTTCTAAAAATTATCAAGATAAGTTTTCAGTCTTACCAATTCATAGGCTGATATATTTATGCTAAAGTTTTCCCACCAACTCATGAGCTGAGATATTTATGCTAAAGGTTTCCCTTTGTTACCTTTCTCCTCTAAGAAATCCTAGTCTGAATGGCAGAAAAGCTCTGTAATGTATTATTTTGTACAGAACACAGGTTTTACTTCACCTTCTTCATTCTTTTTAATTTTTTCCTTTCTCCTTTCCTCTTCTTCCCAGTGCTACAAAGCTTTTTAATGCATCCAAAACAGAAAAGCTTCTCAAGCCGAGAAGTGCACCTAATGTAAAAAGCGAAACACAATAGTGAAGGAAAACATTCTAGAAATGACCCTTCCCAGTGCTGCTCAGTAGACAGGGAGTTTCGAGAGTGAAGGCACATTTTAAGCATTTAGAATAAATTTAAGATCCTAATCCCTGAACTATAAAGCCTCTGTATTTGTTAAAATGCATTAGATACGGGGGGGGGGGGGGGGAACCTGTGGGACCATTTATACAACTAGAGCAAATCATGAATACAATCTGCAGAATTAGGATATAAACATTTTCTTTCATTTCATATCAACCCACACAGTCTAAGGATTCATTACCCTCTCTTGCTTTCATATTCAGATACATTTCATTTCATGTTTGAAGTGATGCATTCGATATTTACAGGCTAAACCAAGATTTTATCTCCAGTCTTTTTTCAGTTGTGTTTCACTTTCTTAAGCCTCACTGTACACACCGAAATCACACATGCAAAGTCTTAGAAAAGCTATTTTGACAGTTTTCCCTAATAGGCTCTAACCTGAAAATATAGGTCTGTCATGGGAAAGAAGATCTAGAATAGTAAAACTGGGCTCAATTTCCACCTGTAACTGAAACCTAGCTGATTCAGTATTTCAGTTGTGAGGATTATAGTTAAGCCTACATCTTCTGACTTTTCATGTCAAGTTGCATTAAAGTCAATTCTGTGCATGTCGTACTTGCTGACTATAAATGCTTATAACTTTAAACATAGTGATCATGCTTGCATCATATACAAATCACCCCTTTTTTTAATCTCAGACTGACATTCATCCAAAATATTTTAAAATCCATTTTGAGGAAAACCGAGGTTTTTCAGACCACATATTAAACACATCAAGGAACTGGTTATTCTCCTTCAAATACAAGTATGCAGAGAGGTCTGCTTAAGTGAAACTGTTCAGAGGTAGTCTGTAAGGATGCCTTCAGCTGGATAAATGAAGAGGAAAGGGCTATACCTGGGGTAGGAGATTGTGGAAGATAGTGTGGCCTTGTTCTCTTTAGGAAAAGGGCAGAAGTAAGAGATTCCCAAAGTAGTTTCCTGCAAGAAAGGAAGAAAATCCTTCAAATCTGCTTCTTCTCTTGGCTTTCCCTTTATAAAAATTTGTTTTACTTTTGCAGGTATGTCCCTAATGAAAGGTAAAATCTTTGAGACAAATCAGTTTGTCCTTTTTTACATAAGCTGGGAGTTTGAATTAAATCCCAGACATTGACAAAAACTTTACTCACTGTTAAAGGTTCAACCCTTTCTCACAGATTTTTTTTTTCCTATCTTTTTAGTGAAGCCCTTTTTCGTGTTCAAACACCCATTGGAACTTTGAGTGTGTTTCTTTTCAGACAACAGATGTCCACAAATCAGCAATAACTTATTTTATATTTATTGAGCTATGTAACCTTGTTTGCCATGCAGCCAATGTTCTTTATATTTGGAATTTTCCTCTATTGCACAAATGCAGATTTGCTTTCTGGGATACCTTTCTGTCACTAACATTTCTACCAGTTATCATGCAGATTTATCACAACTAGTAGGTTTCTCAAAATCTTTGCTTTCTTGCTGTTTGGAATGTCTCTGATGTGAAAATCACTGCAGCAGGTGCAAACTGTCTGAGCTTCTGAAGTCACCTTCTACTTTAGTGCATTGGCTCTGACAGATTTGGACCTCTTAAGTATGTGAAATAGTCCATGCTACTAGAAGATGGGCAGTAAGATAACAACTTGCAGGTTTTATGTGGATTTATGTATATAAAACATTATATGAATGTTTTCATAGAACTGATATATACAAAAAATTTTATGAGGAACAAAATTTTGTGATCCCAGTGGTGACAGGAGAGAGAATTTTAAAGCAAACATGCTCCCAGCTCAATCCTCTTTGACCCATCAGACTCAGTAACGTATCTGAATGTTAATGTTGAACAATAGCATAAATTGCCTAGCTACATCCATGCCAGGATTATTTTTAGATTAATGAGAGATGGTTTGAATTACAGAAACTGGATCTAGAATGGACTTCTTTAATAAGCAAAAATGTTAGTGGGTTTGCTAGCCAGGATTTTGGTTTGGACTGTTACAAAGAGAGGCCATTTGTGAGTCCTGTTAAGTTCCTGCTTTACTTTCCAAAGCTGTATTTGGAACTAAAACCTGCTCAGTGTCCTGGAGTGGCTGCTGCCATGGGCCTGGGTCTGCCTTCAGTCATTATTCCAGAGATTCTCAGGAGAGGTTGGCAGCACTTGGGAGTCTCTCAGCAAGTGGCAGTGGGCAATGTGTTGCTTTGCTCCAGCTGCTTCCCTGAGCTGACAGACTTCACCTTCTCTTATGTGGGGAATGGGATACTCCTCAGAGGAAGGCAGGGCTATGAAAGTCTGCAGTTCTTCATTCCTCGGGTTTCTGTGGTGCAATGGACAGTTTGCACAGCACACAGTGCCAGCAGGCCCGGCCAAGGTCAGTGTAATACCATGATTCAGGTGCAAAAAGCCTTGAGGGGTGAGGCAAAGAAAATGCCACCCAGAGATCGCTAGGCAAAAATCAACTTTGAAGGCTTATCCTCAGTTTTCAAAAACAGAAGATACTTCAGAAGCAATGACGAAATACACTGCTGCAAAAAAATTGCATAAAACCTGAAACATAAAAGCTCATTTTTAAAAGCTTTTTATATTTTCCAGAACAATTTGCATTAACATAGCTTCTCTTTTAAAAAAAAAAAAAAAAAAAAAAAAAGCTATTTTTAACCTGGTTTTCAATCTGTTATTTTCAGTTTCTTTTATTCTGGTGATCTCAGCAAATAAGCATTCACTGTGCTCTGTCTGGATCTTTTTTTATGCAGCTTTTACTTATTACACCCTCAGATTAACTAGAACAGAAAATATAAACATCCCCTGAATACTTCAGTACCGGGTTAATGCAAACTTCCTCATGGGCAGGTTGCACTAACTTGGCTGACAGTGCACTCGAAGGAGAGCTCACTCCCTTCTGCAGACTCTGCTGTGAAAACAGACATCGGTAACAGAAGACAGAAACATCTTCAACCGTTGCAAGTATTTGCTGATAGCTGTGTGTCTGTGGCCTCGGAATTGTGGGGGAAGAAAGAGTGTTATGGAGATAGCTTATGGTGAGGAAAGGACCACGTGTCAGTTACTGTGGGACTCTAGGAAGCTTAATTTCCCAACTGCTAGAAGAGTTGCTGCAGAACTGTTCATTTTTTAGCTAGTCCCCAATGAAACTGATTTCCTCCTTCATCTGCCACACAGTGTTACAAGCCCAACCTGTATGGAGGGCTTGGGGGGTTTCTCTGGTTGAATTGCTAAGATATTTCTCCTGTATGAATCAGATTTTATTTGGGCTTTTATAATTGCCAGTGATTTGAATTCACTCCCCTACAGCTTCTTCTGTGTAGAATAATCAACACAGCAAAATGATACATATGTAGCACATTATTTATTCTTGAGGTTTATTCTTGCTTACACTTCTGCATGCTGTGGATGATTACAAGACAGACACAGTAAAATCTTTAACTGTAATGAAGTGCCAGCATTTCATTTAAGCTGGTTACATAGTAAAAATACAGGTTTTAAAGGCATTTATATCTCTGTTTGGTTTATAACATTAAAAATAACTATATCACATTCTCTTCCTTTGGTCATGATAATGTCTGTTGCTAAGATACCCTTCCTCAGGTGGCTTTGAAACTTCTCAGCATTTTCATCTCTAGCTATACTACTTTGTCAAGGCATAGGATACTGCTGCTGTGTTGCTGGAATTTATGTTCCTTGCTGAAATTAATGAAACCATTGTGCAGATAAGTAACTAATACATTGGTCTTTCAAAGTATTACGCTTTCCTCTTCAATATTTCTCATCTCATTTTTTTAAGTGTATCATTTAAGGTGCTCTGTGGTGAAAAAGCGTTGTCGTGGTTTAACCCCAGCCAGCAACTAAGCACCACGCAGCCACTCACTCACTCACTCCCCCCCCACCCGGTGGGATGGGGGAGAAAATCAGGAAAAGAAGTAAAACTCCTGGGTTGAGATAAGAACGGTTTAATAACACAGAAAAGAAGAAACTAATAATGATAATGATAACACTAATAAAATGACAACAGCAATAATAAAAGGATTGGAAAGTACAAATGATGCGCAGTGCAATTGCTCACACCTGCCGATCAACACCCAGCTAGTCCCCGAGTGGCAAACCTCTGCCCCCCACTCCCCCCAGTTCCTACACTAGATGGGTCGTCCCATGGTATTGAATACCCCGTTGGCCAGTTTGGGCCAGGTGCCCTGGCTGTGTCCTGTGCCAACTTCTTGTGCCCCTCCAGCTTTCTTGCTGGCTGGGCATGAGAAGCTGAAAAATCCTTGACTTTAGACTAAACACTACTTAGCAACAACTGAAAACATCAGTGTTATCAACATTCTTCTCATACTGAACTCAAAACATAGCACTGTACCAGCTACTAGGAAGACAATTAACTCTATCCCAGCTGAAACCAGGACAAGTGTGCACAAGACGGAGGCAGTCATGACGTACTTCTATTTGATCTGGACCCTCCCTTTTTGTGGCTTGGGCTTGGGCTTGTGCCATAAACAAATATGCATCTTCATATCCCCAACTGTGTGCCTTCCATCAAGCTATCTGCAGACTTCAACCCGACAGTCTATTTCCTTGCTGTGAACCAATATGTTTTGTGGGGTTTTTTCTTTCTCTTTTTCGTGCTTCAAATACAGCATGTTTCAGGATAGTTGCAGTGACAAAAGGAACAACCAGACTGTCAGAGGGAATGGTTTCTTTTAAAGATCGTACCACAGAATTTAAGTGCAATAGATTCAAAATGGTAGCTGTTGATTGACAGTCTCAGAAATAGGTTTATTCTGAATGCTACATTCTTAACCACATATGGAATACTTTACAAATGGAACCTATATACACATAAATACATATGCATTTAGGTGAGTGTCAAGTGTTTATTTATTCAGAAAGCACATCCATAGAACGTATAATACCATCATCACTTTAATCATCGCTTTTTATCAATTTTGACATCTGATAAACTTTGTAAAGTTCAGCACATACTGAACTAGAAATACCTCTGAAAGAATATTTATGAATTATCAAGTTAGACTTTGTTTTTCAAAGTAGTGAACTTCAAATCAGTTCCAAAAGAAAGCAGTCATGGAAGAAAAGCTCTCCACTAGCTAAAACTAAATCAGCCAGGAACTGGATGATATTTTGAGAGGAAAGATAAATCTGACTATTATCCTATGAAGCCATATTAACTCAGTTTGTGCTCTGAGTTTTTCCTTTTGTTTTTTCTCCAGTGTCCCAATAGGTGTCTTTTTCTGTAGTGCTTTGTACTTTAATATGGATGGACTTATATATTGCCATATTTGTGACAGAAGCATATGCTCATCTAGCCCTATTTGCATATGAAGATTAACATTTGTGTGTTTTGTATTTGTTAATATTGGTCATGTCCTCAGCAGGTGGAAAATGACATGGCTCCATTGACTTCAATAGAACTGTGCCAGGTGATGGTATATTCCATTGTTTCATTTCACCTGGGTTGTGAGTACTTCCAAAAAACATACCAATCTGAGAATGTGTTTTCAAAAGTACAAACACAGGAATCAATAGCTTTCTTAAAGATTTCTGAATATGCCAAAGAAATCTCAGGACTGTAATCCCCAATACTCTTTCCTCCTGCAAACTTTGTTATACAACTTTACTGTGCAGCACGATAGTGCTTTGTTTGAAAGGTTAAGGCAGTCTTTAAAATGTTCTTAGCTTGCCACCCTGCATTTTTATTTTCAGAGGGCTAATATCGACAAAGAAAAGAAAGGAAAGTCTGGAACAACGTTAACTTGGATTTCCTGTGACCTTGGGCTATTTGGTGAAAGTGTCTATGATTTTAAAATTGAATAACAGACAAATAATTTGGGGTTGCTCTTATAGCTATATATAATACTAGGAAAAGGTCAAAACTTTACGAAATTTAGCCATGAAAGTCTCACTTCCTTCACTTACAAAAGATTGTTGCCATAGGTAATTCAGTATCTACAAACATTCAAATTAAAAGACAGCTGAAGTTTTAAAATTGAGATTTCCTCTTAGGTAAATAGCTAAAGAATATTGTTTAAAGGATGGAAAAGTCACTTAATCTGAGCAGTGGGCTGAGGCATTGACTTCAGCCACAAAAAACATATCTGAAACCAAACTTTGCAAGAGGTCTCTGGATATTCTGGCTCAGCTAATTATTTAGAGACGCTTCCATCATGAAAGTTAAATCCAGATGAATGATGTCCCAAAGCTTTTGAAAGCAAGGGAAAGAAAGATGGAAGCGGAGCATAATCTGACTCAGCGTTTTGTATTTTCTCTACCAACCAAGCATTTTGATAGAGTCAACAGTTCTTCTGTCACAGTTTATAAAGATTTTCTATTAAAAGAAAAACATGTAGCAAATTCTTTTCTTCTTTAGCAGGGAGGAAATGTTTAACCATACTTCCCAGCTATTGCTGCTTTTTGCTGAAGTATGTGTTAATATTATACTCTACTTGATTATCTATTCACTATTTCTCAACAGGATTTTCTAAGACAGAAACATAGTTGAAGCAGGAACACACATCAGGAGATGACCTGGTCCAACCCCCTGCTCAGAGCTGGGTCAACCAGAGCAGGTTGCTTAGGGATGTGTCCAGTCAAGTTTTGCATACCTCCGGGGATGGAGAATCTACAGCCTTTCTGGGCAACCTCAACCAGTGTTTGACCACCCTTGCATTGGGTCTGGCTGAGATGGAGTTAATTTTCCCTATAGCAGCCCTCATATAGTGCTGTGCTCTGTATTGGTAGCTAGAAAGGTGTCAATAACACACCAGTGTTTTGGCTACTACTGAGCAGTGCTCGCACAGCACCAAGGCTGTCTCTCCAACATTCACCCCAAAAGGCCTGGGGGTGGGCAAGATCTTGGGAGGGGGCATAGCCAGGACAGCTGTCCCAAACTGACCAAAGGGATATTCCATATCATATGACATCTGCTCAGCAATAAAAGCTAAGAGAAAGGAGGAGGTGCGGGGCAGTGGGGGCATTCATTATTACAACATTTGTCTTCCAGAGCAACAGCTATGCGTACTGAGGCCCTACGTCCCAGGCAGTGGCTGGACATTGCCTGCTGATGGGAATTATACAATAAATCTTTTGTTTTCCTTTGCTTCTGCATGTGGCCTTTGGTTTTGCTTTATTAAACTGCCTTTATCTCATCCCACGAGTTCTTTTTCATATTATTTTCTTCCCTCCTGTCCTGGAGGGAATCACTCCACTCCAGGGAGTGATAAAGCGGCTTGGTGGGCACCTGGCATCCAGCCAATGTCAACCCACTGCACACCCTCATTGTAAAAGTTTTTCTTTACTTTCCTGTATTTCAGTTTGTGCCCATTCACCTTCTTGACTTTCATATGTTTGGAAATGGTTTCCAGGATTATTTGCCCCATCACCTTCCCAGGGACTGAGGTGAGGCTGACCAGCCTGTAGTGCTCTGGATCCTCCATCTGGCTTTTCTTGAAGATAGAGGTGACAATTGCTTTTCTCCAGTCCTCAGAAACTTCCCCCATTTGCCACAACCTTTCATAGATGATTGACAGTGGCCTCACAGTGACCTGGATTGGCTCCTTCAGCAGTTGTGGGGTGCATCCCATCAGGTCCCAGGGACTTGTATACATCCAGGTTGTTTAAATGTTCTCTAACATGATACTCCTCCAAAGGTAATTCTTCCTTGCTCCAGACTTTCCCACAGGTCTCAGGGGCCTGGGCTTTCTGAGAGCAAATTTTACCAGATGAGACTGAGGTGAAGAAAGCATTGAATACCTTGGCCTTGCCAGCATGTAACTCAGACTTCTTCGTGTCCCCTGTCACCACATTCCCTGCCTCATTCAGCAGAGGGCCCACGTTTTCCCTGCTCTTCCTTTTGCTGCTGAAATGTCTGTGGGAGCGCTTTCTGTTGCCATTCACGTCCCTTGCCAGATTCCAGTCCAGGTGGGTTTTGGCTTTCCTAAACCCATCCTGGCATGGTCAGACAGTGTCTCTATATACCTTCCAGATCACCTGACCTTGTTTCCACCTCTTGATGCTTCCTTTTTATGTCTGAGTTTTGTCAGGAGCTCCTTGTTCATCCATACAGGCCTCCTGCCACCTTTGCTTGGCTTCCTCCTGCACATGCGGCTGGACCATTCTTGAGCTTGGAGGAGGTAATCCTTGGAAATCAACCATTTCTTCTCCTTCTCCCCCCTTTTCTCTAGGACCATATCCTATGGCATACTTTGAAGCTGGCCCCTGAACAGACCAATGTCTGCTCTCCCAAAGTCCAGGCTTGCAATCCTAATTTTTGCCCTGCTCCCTTCTCTCAGGATCCTGAACTCTGGCATCTCATGGTTACTGCAGCGAAGGTTGCCTCCAACCTTTACATCCTTGTCTAGTTCCCCCTTGTTGGCAAGTCTGAGGCTCAGTAGAGCACCTCTACTCATGAGTTCCTCGATCACCTATGTCAGGAAGTGATTATCAATACACTCCAGAAGGCTCCTGGATTGCTTGCACTCTGCTGTGCTGCCCTTCCACTGTTTTAAAATTATTTTAAATTTTGTGCTTCAGTTAATTAGGCTTATTTAAATAACTGAAAGGCTTAAAATATTAAAAAAATAATTGAAGATGAAATCAATAATGAGAAACCACTACACTTTGATCTCTTAAGTGAGAAAGTAGGACATAAATCTGACCCATCTGTGTGCCAGAATATGTTTAAGTTTTTTTGAAAATAATTGTAATGGGATATTTTGGCTTTTAAAACCATAAGAATGAATCCTTCTGGGCTAGCATTATAATGTTTCTGGAATTTGCTTTTTATAAATTATTTCAGGGCAGGAGGTGAGCACGAATGTGGAGGAAATGGTTTCAGAGAAGTAGTAGGGCAGCAGTAAGAAATCTGGGTGTCCAAAGGCCAAACCACAGACAGGTCATGGGTGGGCTGGCTTTCTGGTCTCCAATGGTCCTCACAGGGAAGAAATGATCCCCATTTCAGGTACTTCCCACCCATTCTCTACTAAATCCACAAAAGCCAGATTCCCAAGGAATGTAACAGGACAGCTCGGGATTAGGACAAGACAAGTAGGGAAATAGTGGCTTCTGCAGTCTTGTGTTTTCCCAAAGTGAGAGAGGTCAAGTAAGATGCAGCCACTGACAGGTCTGTACTAAAGGTTCTGTTATTTTATTTCACTTTTTTAGTGGCTTTGAGACGGAACCATCTGAGGAAGATTTGAACTGATTTTGATGGAGATTTTGTTATAGCAAGACTGCTTTTCTGAAAAGATGAACAGGGGCTTGCAGGAAGGATACAGTTAACTTTCTATTTACATGCAATTGAAAAACTCTTTGTGTGGAGTGCTATGATAATTCATTTGTAGACCTAATAATTTATGTTAAGAGACTTACTTCGTTTTGGTTTATGTAGCAGGTTTCTTTATAACATATTGACAACGAATTTTCCACTTAGAATAAGAGTTGTATTTCAAATCAGGAAGATACTGTTGAGAACAGAAAGCAAGACTGTAAGCAGGTCATATAAAAATGATGGTAAAACTAACAATTTCAATGCAGAAAATGCTAGGGGTTTTGCAAGGAGGTAGGTCCATGAATAACTTTTTTTGTTTGCTTTGATAGAGCTGGTGCCAACAACAAAAAGTGATGGAAAAGCCTTGTTAAATCATTTAGCCCATTCCTCAAACTCCTGCCAGTGCAGGATATTTCCTCAGAGTGCATTCTCCATTGTCTTGTCCAAGCTCGACTGCATATGACTCAAGCAATGGGTTTCCACCACTTCTCTTGGAAGATATTTCTGCAGTCTAATAGATCTCATTATTAGGAAATTTAGCTAAATGTTCCTTCAGTCAGTTTTAACCCATTAATTTTACCGACATGCTACTGGGTCCCCATAACCAGCACATATTTCTTGCTAGTTTTCCAGTCTTCAGTTATTTGTAGATGACCAGAGCACCTCTCTTTCCTCCTAGTCTTCACTGAGCTTAGGTAGTGTACCAGTGTTAAGATCCTTTCTTTTTTCACTATTCTTTACAGGATAGTTTCTACATTCATTTTCACTGCTTTGCTATGAATTATGGCCAGTTTGTTGACTTTCTTTGATATCCTAGTTCTTTTCCTTCCCATTTCTGTGCTTGTCTCATTTCACCTGAAAGAGACTAGTATCAGATTTCAATTACAGCAATGGGTATTTCTGATTAGCTCAGTCAATTTTTCCCTTTCCTGCTGAAGGGGGCTGTTAAGACATCTATAATATGTTCTGAAGGACTGAGAGAGGTTGGCATTTTGTTTGAAAAATGTTCTATGCTGTTAGCAGAATAAGGGTTATCATTAAAAATAAAATGTCATTTAATATTTTACATTTTACAATTTCACATTTCAAGTGTTTTTAATTATTTTCTGTTGCAGGAGACATGAATAAAACCTTCTTTCTACCTGGATCTAAAATGTTGCCTCCTCACTTAATTACCTGCTCATGGTGTGCAGCCAGTCCCACCAGGGGACTCTTCCGTGGTCTTTGTCAGGCTTGGAGGGGTAGGAAAGGACCATATTTATTTGGCAATAATTTGTTTCTTCTCTATTTTATAATATGCTACAATAGAATACTCTCAGGTGATGTGTCCAGAGACATGTTCCTTGAAGGATGGCTCAAGTTTTCTCAGACAGCTGTCTGTCCAAAGGCCTTTTGGATGTACCAAAAATGAGCCCCACTGGGTTCAGGATTCAGCAGCCAATTTAGCCACTGCAGAGAAGCTGTATGACTTACATTTGTCATTCACTCCTTAGAAATTATATTTATGTGGCATCTCTTACTGAATCTTTGTGCTCTCACTTTTCTTTCAGCCACCATCTTGACATCTGCTGACTGGTTCCTCAGCATCTCTCATGTGAAAGGCATTTGGTTTCTTTGTAAGAAGCTGTGAAAAGATATCTTAAATTTAAAATAAAAATGTTTGGGTTTGGATTTCTTATGTGTAAAAAGTAATAACAATTTAAATTTCTGCAACTTTCATATATAATGCACAATGGAACATATAATACAATGTGTAGTTAATTCATCATTGATTTTTAAAAAAAAGTGGGTTTTTTGCTTTTAATGGAGAGAAATATAGAAAGACAGAGCCTTATTTTCTGCATATGCTATGCTGTGTTAATCAGGTAGACACATTCTAACACTTACAGAGCTTACTTATTCTTTTTAGTGTAAAAGGCTGTACTGAAAACAGAGGAGCCAAGCAAAGGAGAAACAATGACATGCCGCATCTTCACAAAATGCAGAGAAATAACACTTGAATGATGGCATTTGGGTGGAGAATGCAATCAGTACTGTTTCACCTAATACTTGAAAACATTGCCATGTGGTGATTACCAGCAAAGCTCAAGAGTCATTGAGAAGGAAAACCTGCTCATTTCTCTAATTTATGAACTATGCTTTGTAATCCGTAGAGAAAATATTTTCCATATACTGTGCCTTCCTTTTGTTTCTGGCTGCTACCTGTCTTTTCATAAGCATTAAAGCCCCATTAGCTTCATGTATATTTTTTCCTTATGAGCTCCTGCAAAGGGGAACAGCGTGATCATGAATAGGAGATGACCTGCTAATAGGGTGTGTGAAGTTGTCTTGCTATTGAAATATGAGACTTAGTCAGAAAAACATTAAGAGGCTATTTTCTAGTCCCTTCTTTCACAATGAATATTCATCACGTTCAGTAAGTTTCTGTGTATATGCTTATTCTTAAATGTTTCAACCAAGGGAGCTTCTAACAGTTTACCTGAAGGATTTTTCTATAATGCAGTGAACTTCAGGTGCTTATTCTTAATTTTATCCCATTCTAATTTACAAGTTCCTTTTGAAGTCCTTTTACTTCCTTCTCTCCTTTGTGTTTCTGTTATTATTTAAATGTGTGTTGTTGCTGGTTTTTAATCCTTGTCCTACCTATTCTTATTTCCTAACTCTTGTGTTGGTTTGTATGTACAGGAGCACACAACTGACTCTTTCAGTGTTGCTTTATTACGAAGCTTGAACGGAAGGTAGAACAGCATCATTCCAGCCAAATATTTGTCCCACCTACACTTAGACTGTGCTTTTTCTAGACCAAAGCACAGATCTTTCCATGCTTACATGTTTACAGTATTGTGCTACCCCTCAGCACTAATTCTGATACTGCATCTGTACCTTTTTACGTACCAAGGACCCTGTGGACCTCAAAAGGGGGTTCCAGTGGAATGAAGAGTAGTTCCTAAGGTGCAGCTCCTGCTGCTCCTACAGATGCAGACTCAGAACCCCGATTGTATGGTTTTTGGGGCAATGTCCTTGTCTTTTGTTTAACTGTATTATTAAGCACACATACAGTGCTTTATAAGCAGGAATAAAATATTGTGAATCCTTAATCAGAACCACTAATCACAGCTTTTAAATGTATTTATACAAAAATGCTAGGCCACTTTCCACAGTAATTTAAATCTCTTACAGCCTCACTAGTTTTAAGAGAAATAGGCAAGAGTAGGGTAAGAATAAAAGAGGTTGGGATTTGTCTCTAGAGAAAAAAATCCAGCTGCAGCATTTGAGGCTATTCTATGAAATAGTTGTTCAGTTAAGGCTGACAAACTTACTGAAGATTTACATTGTAAAAATTACAAACAGGAAGAGATGCCAGAAAAAAAAGCAGTTTTTCACAGATGTCAGTCTCAAAAGCAGTATCACTGACACAGACATTGAAAGATGTATCAAAATGAAGAACAGGTGAAAAAAGAGCATGTGTGGTTTGACAAAATACTCGACTGATGTCGTGGTTTAACCCCAGCCAACAACTAAGTCCCACAAAGCCACTCACTCACCTCCCTCTCAGTGGGATGGGGGAGAGAATCAAAAGGGTAAAAGTGAGAAAACTTGTGGGCTGAGGTAAAGACAGTTTAATAGGTAAAGCAAAAGCCACGCACACAAGCAAAACAAACCAAGGAATTCATTCACTACTTCCCATGGGCAGGCAGGTGTTCAGCCATCTCCAGGAAAGCAGAGCTCCATCACGTGTAATGGTTACTTGGGAAGACAAAACACCATAACTCTGAACATCCCCCCTTCCTTCTTCTTCCCACCTTTATATAGCTGAGCATGATGTCATACGGTATGGGATATCCCTTTGGTCACTTTGGGTCAGCTGTCCCAGCTGTGTCCCCTCCCAACTCCTTGTGCAGCCCCAGCCTCCTCGCTGGTGGGGTGGGGTGAGAAGCAGAAAAGGCCTTGACTCTGTGTAAGCACTGCTCAGCAGTAACAAAAACATCTCTGTGTTATCAACACTGTTTCCAGCACAAATCCAAAACATAGCCCCATACTAACTACTATGAAGAAAATTAACTCTATCCCACTCAAAACCAGCACAAATGATCAAATCAAAGATGGAAGCAATTTCAATTGCTGCTTATTATTATGGTACAGATGATTTCCATAGATGCTAAAAACTCAAAATGGATCCTGTTTTTACTAGGAACTCTACACACTTTTAGGAAGAGCCTCACCAATTGTGTGTAATTGCTGGAAAGGAAAAATTATGTCCCTGGACCATTTACAATCATGTCATATGATTCCTAGGCTGCAGTACATTCGCTTTGATAATTTGGACTCAGTGAATCTTCCTAAGTCTACTGTTTACTCTAGTGGAGCAATAATTCCATAGGTTTCCTTAGTGTTTGCCGTTTCCATTAACCTCACTGACAACAGGCACACTGACTCTTTTCTTATGGATATACATGAATTGGTATCACTCTTTTCACCTCCTGTAAATAAGTAGAATTGGAGAATTATCAACTCCAATGTTGTAACCATATGTTACCAACTATGACCTTTATTTTATTCTCCTTATCAGTTATTCTGAATTATCCTGCCATCTCCTCTCACCAAATTTTGAAAAGGGCTCCCATAAAAGCAGCAAGCTACTGGAATATGTTGCTCCCAGAAACTTTAAAACAAGTGATTGGAGTGTTATTAACTTGTGAAGATATGTGGCTGATGTGGAAGGAAATTATCCTGGGATCTAAATCCTGCTGAACATGCTATTTTAAGGGAGTTATGAATGACAAGTAGTCACAGTATTTGCTCTATTCAAGGAAAAACAGTAGTGGTTTGACTTCAGTCTCATTGTCTCTAGTTTCTTATGCAAGGAATCACAGTTTTACCTAATGTTTGCAGTTTTACAAATTATTTTTCTCATGTAATTGAGCACCTCTCTTTTTCATTCCACCCCTATGTTTGGATTATTGTATCTGGCACAATTCCTTATGGCCCAGCCCAGATTTCAGATACACAGGCACAGATCCCAGTGAAGTCAATAGGAGCTGCACTTGGATATTTGAGAGCTGGTTTGGGGCCTTCAGCCTTAACACAAACAAATATGTTATAAATTATTTTTAAATTATATTAGCAAAGAACTAACATTTCCCCAGTGCAGTTTGTTCTATTTGTTCTGTATCAATCTTTTTTTTTATTCAGAAAACGTTTACAAGTGAAGTCACATATCGTATCTGATTAGCTGAATTATAAATATGAAAGATAACTGGCTTGGAATTAGGTAGCAGAGACTAAAAGTGCCTTTAGGAATTCAATCAAATTTATGTTTTTGTATGTGGAGAGCAATTTAGCTTTAAAATTTGTGGTACATGTAATAAATCAAATTATATTTTCAAAGACCCCTTTGTTTAGCATGGGTTTTTTAATATAGCATAAGCTATTTCTTCCTCTACCTATAAAAAATGTAAATTATTCATGTTACCTGTATTCAATGACCTGTAGATGAACCTTCCCAAACCACAGATGGACTGCTACAGCACGAATAATAACAGTCCATTACTAGGCTGTGTGCACAAGTGTCTAAATTAATCTTTCAAAGCTGTAATTACAGGTAACATTACATTTAATTTGGTTGCAGCAGGTGATTTGTTGGTAAGTTTGACATTTTGATCAGTCTGAGAAAAATCCTTAAATTGGAACTTTCTGATATTAGAGAATCAAAAGCCTTATAAGTGATCTTTGTATGCTTTGGGCCTGACTCTCAGAGCAATTCTGTGGCCCTCACCTCTCGTATGTAGGTTCTATTTTAAGTTACTGTCATTAGATTCTTCTCCTGTTTTTCATTACACACAATACTAATATATCCCCAGAGGTTCAAATATTTTTTCCCTACATGCCACTTAACTCCCTAAAAGATATTTCTCTTTTATCACTTAAATTCTTCAATTTTCTCAATTAATTCCTGAGAAAAGAAAGTAAATAAAATCTCTCCCATGTTTACTTTCTTTATGGGGTGAAAGGAAGTTTGGTTGTTTTCATTTCTTTGTCTTTAATGTATGCAAAAAAAACCTCCACAGAGATATGAAACTGGCAATACTATGGACCTTTGCTGACTGACTAGAGGCTTCTGGAGGAGGGAAAATATTATGAAACTTAGATCTGATTGATTGTGTTGCAGCTGCATTCAGAGAAAATACAAATTATTTATATTTACTGACAAAAAACTAAATTAGGACATATAAAATTGGAAATCAGCTACTGTAACTTAATGATTTTATCCTTGCAACCATTTATTTTATTCATATTTCAACCATTTAACATGATGTGGACCCCCAGCATCCATGTTCAAGGCTACAAGATGTGAGTAGGGCTGTGTTCATGTCCCAGCCTCCTCAGTTTCCAGTACTATTGCATCAAAATCTGTTTGCATATATGTATGTCTCTCCCTCTCATCTCCCTCTTCACTATAAAGCTTTAGCCTCAGCTTTAAACAGCTCATCCTTTGACTTCCCAATACAGAGCCTGGAATCATAGAATCATAGAATCATAGAATCATTTAGGTTGGAAAAGACCTTCAAGATCATCAAGTCCAACCATCATCCATGCGCACTAAACCATGTCCTGAAGTACCCCGTCCACTCGCTTTTTGAATATCTCCAGGGATGGTGACTCAACCACTTCCCTGGGCAGCCCATTCCAATGTTTGATAACCCTCTCAGTAAAAAAATTTTTCCTAATATCTACCCTAAATCTCCCTTGCCTCAACTTGAGGCCACTTCCTCTCGTCCTATCTCCAGCCACCCGACAGAAGAGACCAGCACCCACCTCACTACAACCCCCCTTCAGGTAGTTGTAGAGAGCGATAAGGTCTCCCCTCAGCCTCCTCTTTTCTAGACTAAACAGCCCCAGCTCCCTCAGCCGCTCCTCAGAGGACTTGTGCTCCAGGCCCCTCACCAACTCGGTTGCCCTTCTCTGGACACGCTCCAGCACCTCAATGTCTTTCCTGTAGTGAGGGGCCCAAAACTGAACACAGTACTCGAGGTACGGCCTCACCAGTGCCCAGTACAGGGGAACAACCACCTCCCTGCTCCTGCTGGCCACACTATTTCTGATACAGGCCAGGATGCCATTGGCCTTCTTGACCACCTGGGCACACTGCTGGCTCATATTCAGCCGGCTGTCAACCAGCACCCCCAGGTCTTTCTCTGCCGGGCAGCTTTCCAGCCACTCTTCCCCAAGCCTGTAGTGCTGCATGGGGTTGCCGTGACCCAAGTGCAGGACCCGGCACTTGGCCTTGTTGAACTTCATACAGTTGGCCTCAGCCCATCGATCCAGCCTGTCCAGATCTCTCTGTAGAGCCTCCCTACCCTCAAGCAGATCGACCCTGCCTCCCAACTTGGTGTCATCTGCAAACTTGCTGAGGGTGCACTCAATCCCCTCATCCAAATCATCAACAAAGATATTAAACAGAACGGGGCCCAACACTGAGCCCTGGGGAACACCACTTGTGACCCGCTGCCAACTAGATTTCACCCCACTCACCACAACCCTCCGGGCTCGCCCATCCAGCCAGTTTTTCACCCAGTGAAGAGTGCACCCATCCAGGCCACGAGACGCCAGTTTCTCAAGGAGGATGCCATGAGAGACAGTGTCAAAGGCCTTACTGAAGTCAAGGAAGATAACATCCACAGCCTTTCCCTCATCCACTAGGCGGGTCACCTGGTCATAGAAGGAGATCAGGTTGGTCAAGCAGGACCTGCCTTTCGTAAACCCATGCTGACCGGGCCTGATCCCCTTCTTATCCTGGACTTGCCATGTGAGTGCTCTCAAGACAAACCGTTCCATAATCTACCCCGGAAGATAAACCCATGTAGTTATACCATATTATTTTTGGGAAGTCTTTATATATGTTAATGAAATGGGTGTAATGATTCCTACACAGGTTGTAAAGATGTTGTCAGTTTACTCTTCATACCTTTTGAGAGCTCTGGAGGAAACACAATCGCAGATCTTTGTATCACCTGTAGTATTTTGAGATAAGACTGGTAACAGGAGGCATCCTCACTTCCAGCTGCTAAGGTACTTAGAAGACAACTTTCCAAGTTGCTGCAGTTTCATTTTAAGCATACAGTGAATCACATTTGGAAAAAGTCACAATTTGGAGAGGTATTGACCTGCAAGGTAGTCCTGCTGATAAGTATGGAACAGTATAATAAAGCTTGCATTATGCATGTTAAATGCTAAGCATTATTATTCTGTAGCTACAGCAATGAATCAACTCTATAGTCTGCAACACCACCTTCAAATACTTGTGAGATAACTGACTGCCTTTCAGTTCAACACTAAAAAGCATTGCTGTTGAATTCTATGCCTTTTCAGTTATACCATCTTTCCTAGCACACTTGAATGTGCAAGTCTGTAAGTTGTTATTTACCAGCTAGTTTACTCTGAGTAAAGTTCCTGGACTGCCACCCAATCTGGCAATTATGTGTCTTATTATAATTTTAATATACCTAGTCTGAAAGGACAATTTTTTAAAAAACCTTCAAATATGAAAGCATTATATTCACTTAGAAGACCACTGACCTGTATCTTGTCATGGAATTATTAGAGAATACTGGTCATAGGACAGCTTAACCAGAAATCTATCTACCTGCTTGCACTCCTGTTGATATTCAGTTCAGTACTATGTAGTATTGATAATTTTTTTTCATCTGATTGGGAGACATGAGTAGATTCACTTCCCTCCCCTTTCCTTTCAGCTAAGTTTTTTTGGGCTGCCTAAGTTGACACAGACCACATGGAAAAAGTAAATAGCATTAAATTCCTTAAACAGTGGAGACTAACAGGTACACTGAAAGCAATGAAATAGATGGATCTATCAGAAGTTATTAAGAGACAATTCCTCCATCTTATTTGCCTTCCCTCCTCCTCTGAATATTAATATGCTTTTTTAAATGGCAGGAGAAGCAATGCAGAAAGCATAAGAATCAATTCACACTTCAAAACAAAACAGCCAGGGTATCTACAGGTTTCTGAGATCTGGCAAAAGATCCAAGAGTTTCTACAGGCTTTTGGGGTCTGAACGGATGCCTGGAGGATTTTGTACTAATATATTTGGAAAAGACTCAAGTCACATAGGTGGCCCAATGAGTGTGAGCCATATTGAGTGCATCATAAATCCTTGTGTTCAGTCTCAGTTGTTGGTTTCTTTTATTCTGTATGCTTTCAGGGATCTAATAAATGCTGCAGATTGATTGCTGCTTGAGAATTCAGTATAGGTGTCTCAGCCTGCCATTGAAACAAGCCAGCTGAATGAAGGCTGGACATTTTTGGCAAATGGTAGTATACTTGCTAACTTTTTTGTTTGGGCAGTTAATTTAGTAGAATTGTCAGTAGTAGGATGACTGTCCTTATCATAAGCCATCTGCGCAGCCCATATATCATTTGGTCATAAGAGACACAAAGGAGTGGCTTGTAGATGTTATCCTTACAGATGAGATGCCAAGGTATGTAAAAAAAAATTATGGTAGCTCTCTGGATCCTTAGTATTAGATTTCAAAAACCACAAGCAATTCAAACAGCCCTCTGAGAGCAAGGTTTGTGGTTTTTTTCTTAGGATATCTATTACATTTTGGGGTTGTGTAGCTGTATAGCTACCCAAGGAACTATAAAATGTAGCCAAAGGACCTAGTAAGTCAAAAGTATCATGTGAGTGCTGTCACAATTCACTTTTATTTCATGTATAAAGTGCAGGTGGTGACTTATTCTGCCATTGGAAACTCTTGCTTAAGATCTCAAAATTTAGAGCTCTGTCTTTCCAAAGCCATCAGCATTTGACCCAAGCCCTCTCCTGTTAAGAAAAGTCAAACAGAGTGGCAGACCTGAGCTACCTTCCTTGGATATCCTAAGTCGGGACCCTAAGGTCTGTTTAGACATCTAGGTGGCTCCATTTGCAAAAATGCTGAGCACCAAGCAGACTTCCGTGGTGAGCTTTGGACCAGGCACAGGTACAGTGCTTTGATTTAGAAATTATCAGCTGAGCAGAAGTCAGCACCAGCCACCAACAGTGCTGCCTTCCAGACCAGTGCTCGGGAAGGACCGCAGGGCCACACAGCTGCCTGGCCAAAACTGCAGCTGCTGAAACACTGTAGATCCTTGATCTTGGACTGATGGAGCTGCTCTGGTGTTCCTTGAGGAGCTGAGCCTGCTGGGAGGTGAAACTCTGTAATACAAAGGAACTGGTAGTTACAAAAAAGAGATTACTACCAGAATGCCTATTGATGAAAGACTGTTACAGGGATACTGGCAGCTTTTGGAAAGCATTCCCGGTTGTGTTTTTAATAACATTGGCCTACAGAATAAGAATGTGTTCTCTGCTGAGTTGTAATAACACTTAGGAATGTACTAGCCCACAAACTGAGCGTCGTAAAACTGTTGTTTTCACATTTTCCTAATAAAATGCCATGGCATTGTAAATCTGTTTTTATTTTATTTGTAATGGCAGAAATGTGTTTATCATAAAATCAAATCCTCTTTCAAAATGTAGGCCATAGGACAGTGATATAATTCATCCTGTTCAGGATCATGGTTTGCATCACTCCAGTCTGAACAAAAAATTGCAATATACTACTTAAAATCTTTTACTTTCAAAACACATCATAAAATTCAGTGCATGTTCAGGTCTGTGCTGACACTACAGTTTGTAGCAAGGTGAATCAGAAACATATAAAGCAGTTAAATGACAACATGTGGAGTAAAGCATGGCTATCTGGAATATTTGTGACAGGGGCCAGGTGTGAAATGGCAAGCAGAACTGATAGGTCATGGTATAAGCATGTTCAAGTTTCAGCTTACCAAATTTTCCTTGCATCCAAAGTGCCAAACACCCAGGTAGCTATTAAGTTTAGAATTATGCTTCAGTCTACAAATCATGAGGTTGTATTGATTGAGTTCCTTTAAAAAAGGCCATTCTATTGCACTCTTTTGTGATGTAAGTGTGTACGAGCATTGTATCTTTATAGCAATACAAATGTGTGTGAATTTGCAAGGAAGAAATTCATGTGATTAGATGTGTAAGAGCAGTCTTCAATGGCTCATTGTATCAAAATTTCATACACAGTTAGAATATTCAGCAATAAAGCATACCAAATCAGGAAAGAACTACAAACTTGTTGTGAATTGCAGCATAAATGTTCTTTTATAAATGATTACAAAGAGAGCTTTTTAGAAGATAATGGGACTTACTGTCATAACCAAATAGAAAGTACCATGCAATAAACTATTATTTTCTCATTCTCTAGTCCTTCTGATATGGTGACTGAAGTACAAAGTGTAGGGGGTTGTGGATATAATGTAAATTGTGAGTGGGGAATACTGTAATTGTACAAAATAGAGCCATAAATATCTGTATTAATAGAACATTTTGATCTGTGCACTTGATTTTTCACTTGAGAGGGCAACAGTTTCATCTTATTCTGCTTGAGAGGGCTGATCACTTTATAATAAGTACCCACTACACTATGAGACATTGAATACCAACACCAAGTAAATAGTCTTCGTGGTTCTGCTGTTCCCTTCTGGGAACCACCTAAACCAATTTGAATGGAGAGCTGGAAGTGGGAGAATCATCCCAAAGACAAGAGGAAAAGACCAAACACACCTGAGGAGATCAGAAAAGGAGCAAGCTTAACTGGCCTCTGAGCTGAGGCAGCCTCTCATGTTTTCATTGTCTTCTATTCATCTCATATAGCTCTGCTTGAAAGATTACACTGCAGGATTTTTTTCTAGAATAAGAAGGGCTCTGATGAGATGGCCTCAACCTGTTTAAGAAGCGAAGCATACAAAATATGATTTAGGATACAAACTGAAACATGCTGTTGATACAAAATTTATGATAAAATTGCATTACAGCAGCTCAATCTGAAAGAATCTATGTTTCTTCTTTGTATAAAACATATTGTACCAGATTCTCAGTGGGGATAGGTTTTCATAGCTCATTCACTTTCACACAGCTACACAAATCTACACCAGGTGAGGATCTTGCCTAATATTGATTTTCTTTATAACATTCCAGCAAGGGATTTAATACAGGATTAAATGTGTATTTCCTCTCTTACTACTTATATTGCATTCTCTGTGTGTTCTTAAGATATCTATAGGCAATTGAAAGAGAGGTTATGCATTGATCAATACTAGAAAGGGAAAAAAGGGAAAAAATCTAGTCAGATGAGGTTAATCAAGGGAGTAGATGCAGCTTTGAGAAATAAGATGTGTTTCAAGGAAGCTCAAAATGGTAAGAAATGCTTGTGAACATCCGTGACCTCTAAATCTCTGGGAATGCTTATTCCAAAACATCTTTTAAATGACCTCTAAATCTCTGGGATTGCTTGTTCCAAAACATCTTTAAAATGGGGCATTTCACTGTTGAAAATCTCTAAGCAGAGGATTCAGTCAAACAGGAAGATGGCCCTTGGGTTGAAGAAGATTGTTAAAGAATAAATTCAGAATTTGTTGTAAAAGTGGCTCAAAATATATCCTTCAAAGTATGAGTTTCCTTTTTTAAAATTTTCCAATCCTCATGTTGTGAAAATATGCTGAGGTCATTTCAGAAGTGCACAAATCTACCTCTCTAACTCAAGCAGTCTGGTATATAGAAGTTACTTATTATTCAGTGGAAATTATTGGAGGTCTGCCATGGGCAAATTCAGGCAGCTGCTTGGGAATAGTATGCACTGGGTGCTTAAAATTAACAGTTTTAGAAAAAAAAATCTGTATGTCAAATATCTCACAAATATCTATAACTACTTGCAAAATCAACAAGACTGCTTAAATTCCCAATGAATTTCCAACATCTCCCTGGATAGATACACTGCAGATTTGGACCTCTCATCGTGGACTTGAGCAGCTTAGCAAGGGTTTAAAAGTATGATATATTATAGGGGATACAATCCAGCTAGGGAATTTAGCCCATAGAGGAAAGAGAGTCCTGAGATCTTAGAACTGGTGTTACCATGAGGTATATTGAGACACTTTCAAGTAAATTTTAAAGTTTGCAAAAGAATATTTCCTTTATTCAGCTTTCAGCTTAGAAAAACACATTTTAAAGTAGAAAGCTTTTAGGTAAACTATTTTTATTCAATCAAAACTGCTTATGTCATAAAGTCCATTTTGTAGTCTGCTCTAGTGACTGGTGAACCTGATGTAATCTAAGCAATTCTTTGTTCAGTGGCAAAGAATTACAATGGAAGCAAGCAATAGACTTGTGTGTTTAAAAGAAAGATCTGTAGAATAGAGGGAGAGAAAACCCTTTGTTTCCCTTTTGCAGGGCTTGAAAGGAGAAATGGACTGATATTTATCACATACTTAATAGCTGGAGTTGAATGAGAAAGACAGAGATCCTTTCAACAATTAAAAACACTATGGTGGTAGTAATCCTAGTAGGGTATGATAATATTTAACATCTAACATAGCATGTTGCTTTTAGTGACCGAAAAGCAGAGATGGTTAACAAGTAAAAATAATGGTTCAGTTTTAGTAACTGTTAGTTAAACAGACTGTAAGGAATCCAGAAATTAAAGATTAAATTAAAGAGAGGAGTTGACTACAAAAACATGGTACAAGAAGATGGCTGAGTCCACACGTCCGAGTTAAGACAGCTGCAGGTCATCTAAGTAATAACAACTGAAATGCCTAAGTAGATACATGTGCAATGATTCTTTAAAAATTCAACCGGTTTACCTGGTTCTGCATATCTTCTAGGAAAGATGATGGGCAGGCAATCTTCTGCATTGATACTCTGAAGTACACAGTGGATTTTCCTCTCTCTGGTGACCAGTGATAGGACATGAGGAAATGGAGTGAAGCTGCATCAGGGGAAATACAGGTTGGACATTAGGAAAAGGTTCTTCACTGAGAGGGTGGTCGGTCACTGGAACAGGCTCCCCAGGGAAGTGACCACACCACCAAACCTGACAGAGTTCAAGGAGTGTCTGCGTGATGCTTTTAGTCATATAGTTTAGTGTTAGGTAGTCCTGCGAGGAGCAGGGAGTTGGACTCAATGAGCCTTGTGGGTCCCTTTCAATTCAAGATATTCTATGATTCTATGATTTTGTAGCTCACATGCATACTTCATATATTGCTTCTTCTAAATTGACATCTCTTTCCTCCTTTTTTAGCTCTCTGAGCAACCGTATCTAGATTTTTTTCTTCCTGAAAAACTAATTACAATGTTTGGCAACTGTGGCTATACAGAGGTTTGCCAGCTGTTAAAGGTCTCTCCTTGATTTAATATTTTCTGTGCCCCACACAAAAGCTCTTTCCCATCTCATCATCTGTTGAATTGAATGGGAAAGCCCTTTCTTCTGGAAAGTCCATGAGAAATTCTTTAAATTCCTTAGTGAAATTGATTCAGACCATCTGCAAACACCTCAACAGTCCTTATGCTTTCTATCCATTGTAAGATTCCTTTTTGGTGACAGCGGCTGTACACTCTGTTGTAGAGAACTCTAAATATAAAGTGCCACACAGGACACCCTTTCAGTCTCTTCTTCAGCAGATTACACACCATTATTTTGAAAACATTGCCTTGGCTTCTCCACATGGGTCTATCACTGGATTGAGTACTTTGGCCATGTTCATTCATTCTTGTCCCTCAGGAAAGCATAAAATAGTATGTCTGCTATTACTTATAGCTTTGGGGGACAAGGTTCATTGCTCTGATGTTCCATGGGACAACTGTCCCATTGTGCTCTCCTGCTGGATGCAACTAGTTCCCCATCCATTACTGAATCTCTAGGCACTACTGCGGTATAAATACTACATAAATTCTGTGAAGAAAAGCAATAAAACAATTTTCTCTTCTGAGAAGGAAGGATAGTACATCTGCCAATAAAGTGTTTCATTTTCATACTAGGTAAACTTAGATGAATACAACTCAAATTACTGGAGTTTAACTTAGCTGAAACTAACATTACACAGAAGAGTACTGGCCTCAATGTTTCTACATCTGTTTTAAACTTATCTTTATTTATGGTTTGGGAAACAACTTCTTGTAAGTCTGATGTGGTGCTATTGTCTTTTCATACTTGTAAGGAAATATGGCTGAGGGGTGTGATTGTGCTTAATGTACACTGCCCTTAATATATGGTCAGTGTGGTAGGTAATGGAAGGGTGGTAGGAAGCCTTAACCACTTTCTTTAACATGCATTATACAGTGCTACAGCAGTCTAAACTGTATTAAAAAAAAAAAAAAAAATTAGAATGAATCTCAATGAATCTCAATTGCTGTGTTTTATTTTGTGCTAAAAAAGAGAATTTTGAAATTAGATGTGTCTGTGATCTGACATTCCTCAGATTAAGAAAGAAAGAAAGAAAGAAGGAAAGAAAGAAAGAAAGAACAGCCTGTTAGCCCACAAATAAAGACTTTCTGCAAGAAGGGATCATAAACTAAGAGGCTGTTAATGAAAAAGGTTTATACCTAAAGAAAATGTTTGATAATTTTAAAATATGAATGAACACTAACTAAACAGGGATTAAAAAATTAACTGTTCTGATATGGAAAGGAGGCTGATAGTAATCAATTTTTAGTTGAAAAAAATAATAGAGAACCTTATAGATAAGGAAATCTGGGTTTTTTACTCCCTTCCTAGGGCTAGTCTGAAGTTCAGTATTTTGAAGGCATTCACTGAAGAAATCTAAACAGTAATGGCAGCTGTAAATAAAGAGATTTTGAAAAGGGAGGAAAATCCAAATTGTAGATGGATCCACATCATAGATATTCTACCTAATCTTATGGATCTGAATTGTTTCATTCAAGAATATTCACAGGAGAGTGGTTTTCAGACTTTAAAAATGTAGATCATACCATAGGAGGCTAATTACACCTTACTTTTTGTTGTAATACTACGCTGATTTTCATCATCTCTGTAAACTATGTACTCCTCCCATTGGCTAACTTCCCACCTCATCATCTTAGTATCATTTTTTCCTATCCTTTATTTAGACTTGATTCAAAGTATACTGATACATGTAGGCAAATAGTTATATTCATAAAGATCATGAGGAAAGTTCAACTGAACTAGTTTTAGGGATTAACTATTTAAGTAAAGTATTTTGAAATGGAAAGGACTCTGCCTAAAAGCCAGCCTTTATTGCTCTGTAAAGAGCAACAACTTCCATACACCAGGGAGAATTCCAAGTGCAAAAACTCCTGAACTCAGAGTTCAGCCTGAGTTTTGTGATGGTGCCCCCTTCTCCCTTGGGTTCAAAAGGAACTAAAACATTGGACCCCAACATCTTCTTTAACCATTTAGAGAGTGGAAGGCTCAAATCATGGTTCTGTTTTTTGTGCTTTTGATCTAGCTTCTCTACATACGTTTTAATTTCTTTAGGTTACAGTCTGTTTAAAGGAGGGGAAACCTGGGTTGTACATCAAATTTCATTGGCTGATACTTCATTGCTATCATGGAACATGACTCGTGGCTTGTTTCAGCCAATAGTTTTAACTATATGCATGAAAGTCTCCTTTAAAAACATATTGTGGCCACTCTGTCTTTCAGGCTCTTATCTTTTCTGCTCTCACTATTATTTTTCTTTATAGCTTACAAATGTAAGAGATAAAAGAAGATAATGACACTGCAAACTTCTTGTGCAAGTTATTATATAGGCTTCTGCTCATTGCCACCCAATGCTAACATTTTCCTGTGCACAAACTGCTTTATAACTCAAATCGTGATGAAACACACAATGTAAATGCAAGGGAAAAGTCTAGAGAAATAAACCTGTTATTAGGACTTGCCTTCATATTGCAAATAAGTACTGAGGAGAACAATTTTACCTACTTCAGTGAGACAACTTAAAATAATAGGCACTAGTCAACCTGTTTAAAAGCTGCAGATTCTGAACCTTTTCCAACAAAGTTTATTATTTTTAACATAACTTTTCATAAATCAGAAAAATGTGTAAATAATGAAGCTAAATAGTTTGGCATTTCACAAAAATGCAGAAACTTTTTTTAAGAAAAACAGAAAAATTGTGCTCTGGGGTCTTAAGATTTCTCCATTTCTTCACAAACTGTGTCACATAAGCTGTTGCTGGTGATTTATCTATTTGGTTTTGGTTTTTTTTTTCTTCTGTCCTGATTGTCATTCCTTACAATTTTCCACCAATATTTCCATTGCTTAAGTCACTGGAAAACTTATTTTGGAGAATTTTTTGCTAGTGCTTTGATTGTGAGTAGCTTACAGTATTTGATAAGCCCTTTTGATTTAAAATGAGTCACATGAGATGAATCTCCATACTGATTAGATACGAACAACTCATAAAAATTTATTTTAATAGGATCATAGAATAGTTTAGGTTGGAAGAAACCGCTAGGTCCCATGGTCCCAACTCTTTCTCAAAGCTTTTTATGCACAAACACTCCTGATTACAAATACAAAATGCAGTTTTCATGACTATACATTTAGAACTATTTTATAAACATTTCTGCAATACACTCCTGGTGAGAACATATGTGTTGATGCACATATTGGCAGTACAAAAGTTCAAAGAATATAATTCGAACAATCAGATAAATGTTTGTGGAAACTAACATTTTACATCTGCTTACCTCTAGTTACAGCCTTATTTTTCTTCTCTAAAATGCGTAACACATTCATTTAAAAAAATAATTCAGGAGGATGAGATTTGTGTCAGAAGAGTAAAATTATTTTTGCTTGAAAAGTGAGATTAAAAATGTATCAAAATATGGAAGGGTTATGCTGACCTGAGCAGTAATAAGTATACAACAACTGATTAGTTCATTTCTGGTTATGCTCCATTTAACTGTTTTCTGCTTCAACCAGCTTTGAAGAACTGCACGAACATGAAAATTCTTAAGACAAGATGGTCATTCACTTAGCTTGCTGTGTCTTATCCATTTTGTGTGTGCCCTTGTGCCCCTCTGCCCTCATTTTATTTCATTTTATTTCACTGCTCCCTGACTTCTGCTTTCCATGCTGTTCTGCATGCACTGCTAGGAATACAGGAGGGAATGAGAGATAAGAATTATTAGCTTTAACAGAATTCCCTGTTTGGTCTTCCTTTTTTTACTTCAGTTTTGTTCAGTGTATTTATTTACAGTGGAAGAAGTTGATTGGCAGGTTGATTGAAGAAACCTAAATTTGCAATGCACAGTAGGTAATCAAATGCCATTTTCAACCCACCAAGAATTTCAACCTTCAGGAGAGTATGTTTATAGAAAGTTAGTATTACCTATCAGTAAAAAAAGCCAAGCAATTTCTATAAAAAGAAATAAAAAGACCAGGTTTACTGTATAAAGTTTCAAAACCCATCAGTTTTTTATATTTTCATGTTTGAGGTCTTTTGGATATTTATTTTAGTTTTTTATCTCAGTCTCAAGCTGGTTGATAAATCTCTTCATTCACCCAGTAACTATTTTAGGTTTGACATTTTAAAACCATTATTTAAACCAATATGAGTGGTTTTTTAAGAATGAGAAGCTTGATGCTATAGGCAATGTGGGAAAATCCCCTTGCTTTAGGAGAAGACAATAATTTAAAAAATTATTTCAAGTTCCAATTGCTTATATTCAGCATCAGCATCAGTTTTTGGGGCTTCATGTCTCAAAGGTACCTAGGCTTGAGATTTTTCAGAGTAAACAAGATTTCTAAGCTGAGAGCTCTTCTCAGACATAATAAATTACGTTTACTTGCTTTACTTTTGATAATTTCATCTGAGTTCACTGAGCCCTTGTGGAGGATGATTGTCTGTCACAATGTTTTTTCCCAACAATGACTAGTCACAAAACTCATGAAACTCCTGGTAGTTTCATGAAAAAATTCCCAAGTCATTAATCATATCTTATTTTACTGATTTTTTTCTGTCAGCTCTAGTGTATATGATATAACTCCCTGAGCATGTGATACATCAGCCTGTTCTCTGATTACTTTTCTTCATTTGTTGTACAATAGGGCCCAAAGGACCTGCGATCAGAACCACTTTGTTATAAGAGCTCTATCTCCCCATATAAGACAAAACCTCCACCAAAAGAGCTTTCACTGTAAGTGATAAAGGCAGCCCAAGGAAATATTTTTATCCCCCATTTTACTTACGAAGAATGGAGTAGAGGGAGATTAAGTGATTTGGCCAAAGCTCCCAGGGAAATCTGAGTCCAGAAGTCCTCAGCTTTAATCCACAAGACTATCTTTCCTCTGCTAGAAAACAGATGTTAAAATGGATGTTAATTTTGCCATGAAACTTTTTTTTAAGAACTCTGAAAGGCGAATAGTCTTCAAGACTGATTACTTAGCAAGCTACCAGCTCTGCAGCCTTGCATCTCAGAAGTAATTCATTCCATCTTTGCTGGCAGGCTTTAAAAGGCCTTTTGTTTTTGCTCACTGATTAGTTTAACAATCTATTTTGAAAGATGTGTGGGCTGATAGGGGGTATCATTTATTTGTTTCAATGGTAGCTTTTTGCAACAAAATGTATGAAGGTTTTAAGTGTTGTGGATTGAAGCCTCTGATGTCAAAGATAAACATTAAGATTATAAATACAGATCCTCTAAAGTATTGTAAGTACTGTAATCAGTAACAGAAACTCACATCATTCACTTGCCTCCCTTAAAGTGCTGGAGGTTTTTCCTTTTAAAAACCACAGGCACATATATTATCAGTCAATATTAACAGCTGAGCCAAACATGTAACGTGAGTTAATTATATAATGTGTTGCATTGTATAAAATACCCATTTAATGCTACACTGCAGCATGTTATGGGTTAACTTAGAATACCACTTGGCCTTCCTCTCCTTCTCTTTTCTGCAATTCAAATCAGTCTTCTGGAAAATTGGCCTCAGTACCAGTGACGTGCTGCTGAACTTACGAGATCTCAAGAATATCCTACCAGATTTCATTCTTTTGTTGTAGAATTGTTTCCATCTGGGGCCTAGATATAAACTTGGAAAATGCAAAGGCTCTTCCCTCTCACCCTGCCTGACTTCAAAACACTGGCAAATAACCTTCCTCATCAATGCAGTATAGATTGGATCAAAACTTTGGAGTAAATTATATTTCTGTGGGTGTACAAATTGGTGGCATTACTGAAAGTTTAATGTAGTGCCTAACAATCCAAGAAACAAATATATACTTTAAAATCAAGTGAAAATTAACATTGAACATAACAGAATACTAGAGAATAGTTGATTCTGGAAAAGAATATTAGTCACACGGGGCCAGATCTGCTAAAGAGCACAGTTACACACATTTGCAAGTGCTTCATTTGTGTGCAAAGTCTCAGTGTGTGAGCATAACTCCCTGGCTTGAGTCCACATAGCTGTTTTACTAAGCTGGAGTAGCTAAGCTGGGAACATAATCACTATTAGCTCCTCTACACTCAGCAAAGGAATTGGTGATTATATATCTAAATCTGTACCTCATACAAAATTAAATTTATGTTCATTTATTTGCAGCATATTGCTCTATGTCACTATGTCAAGTGAAAATGGTTCTGATAGGAATGTTATATATAATAATATTGTTACTAAGTTTATACTGGGAAACTAAGCAAAAAAAAACATAGGAGACATAGGTTGCTGGAGGTATGATGGAAAAGGCGAGCAAGTCACTCCATGTGGCTGCTTGGCTTGTATTTTCTGGTGTATACAGCAAGCTTTAAGAGCTCATCATTTGATACCACTGCCAAATGCCTCCAGCCTTTGTGCTAGACATTTGTGCATAAACTTTTGTGTGTGTGTGTTGCTGTGCCTTCACTATTGTTAGCGCACCAAGAAACATTCTTATGACTTCTACAATAAAAATCCATTTAATACTGAGAGGCCTTTTACAATGATAACCGGAATTTAAAACTTGCTGTCCTAGGCACTCTAAGCTAATAACATTTCTTATTTTCTCCACATCTCAGCAGCAGTAACTCTGGAAGTTATGATCTGTATTTGGGCAGAAAACAATTTTCCTGCTTTGTTTTTTAATATATATAATCTATCTGTATAGTCTCCTCAGTATTCACACCATTTCTAAATGAAAAGGTAATCTCTGCATTCCTGACTGGCAGATATTTGTTATCCTCCTTTTGTCAGTAGCACTGATAGGTTCATGACCAAAAAAAGTCTGCTCAAAATGAACACAAAAGACTCCTTCTGTATTCGAGCATACTGACATCTAGTTTCATTAGTGTCCATAACTTATAAGCAAGCACTCCACAGGTGAAGAGCAGCTGTACTAGGACCCTTTCCAGAAACATCAGTGATGTTTTCTGCATTATTGAGTAGTGCAGACCAACAAGAATGGATCTGCTTGTCAGTGCTGGGGGCGTGACATCCACACTATACACACTCCCTATGTGGGAAATTGCCTTCCAGCTTGTCTGGTTGCACAAACTAAAAGCCACTCACAGCTGCAGTGCACTAGCTGCATACCTAGTTCATTTTCAAGAATATGTGTACCGGTTCATTGCCTGTTGGTATAGGCATACTGCTGATGGCCTAAACCATGCTATAAGGTACCTCTAATGTTTTCCAAGGTGTCGTCCAACTATGGCTCTTACAGAAGCTGTTTGTAGCCTCTGGTGTTACTTGTCTACACTTTTCCTTCCAGATGTAATGGCTTTTCATCTTTTATTTTTACTTTGCCTTCGTATGCCTTGAATGTGAAATAATATTCACGTGAGAGGTATGTGGTCTTTGTTTTTCCAAAGGACGCCTTCCAGAACCTTCATCATGTTTTGAAAAATAAGTGGTATCAGCTTTCTTCCTATTGTTTTTCTGATTTATTTACCGATACAGTAAATTTCATATTCCCTCAGTATGGATAACCTTATAGCTCTGAGTTTTATTCATGTACTTCTTCCTTGCTTCCATGTTAATTTTGTGGGTTTGGGCACTGGTGCCACTAGTCCTACTTAGTACCTATCTCATTTGCTTTTGCAATGATAAAATGGAGTCTCATTCATCTTCCGCTAGAGGGTTCTTTCTCCATTGGCCTTATGGAGAGTGCCTCTGGCCCGCGATACTGCTGTTATCCTCTGTGTCAATGCTATGCAATCACAGCTGGGCCTGGTATTAACCATCAGGTAATATAGTTCATTGCATATGTCACTGCATTGACTTACAGTGTTTGGCAAGGCATAGACTGCTCAGAGTGGGTTGTCGTGGGCTTTGACTTTTGAGTGCTGTATGAATCAGAGTCACAGCATAATTAAGGTTGGAAGGGACTGCTGGAGGTCTCCTGATCCAACCTGCCACTCAAAGCAGGGTCTTTCATTACAGGTTATTTTTCCAGAGTAGGTGGCTTCTTTTGCTCAGCAACTTGGTTTTCACTGTTGGTTTTTTTCCCCCAGAGCTCACTTCTAGAGGTATGACATCCCAGTAATGAACCTACTCCTGGGGATTTGAGGGATATAGGCACGTAAAGCTTTAAGACTGATGTAAATCAATTAGAAGCTTTTCTGTGCCTTTGCTTTTTCTAAGAAAAATAATATTGTTGGGGTTTTTTTAATGTGGCTTTAGTACCAACTTCTGTAATAGTCTTATAGTTAACTGTGCAAATTTTGGGGGAAAAACTGAAAGCTATTAAAATATTCTTCAAATAAAACACTGGTATTACTGCCAGAAACTAAGCTAACTTTTTTGAAATGTCTGGTTCAAAGATACAGATCAAGAGGATATTTAAACATTCTCCAGTTGTTTTGTGCATTCCTATTCCAGTACTGATGAGACTTTTAACTGCTCAGTTCTTCCACCAAGGACATATCTTTAATTTATCTTGCTCGCTTGTTCAGATTTCACTCCTGGACAAAAATCTGACAGAGATCAGCTTCATTCAGTGTCTAAATGCAAGGAATCCATACTATTTAATATAAGGCCATTTAATAATACCTTACCAATCTTCTGTGAGTATATTGGAGATTTTTGAAGGTACAACTACTCTGGAGCCTTGTTTTTGCTTGTTAAATACTTGAGCTGATTGATTGTACTGCAGAAGGGAAACTGAAGAGACCCATCCACCTAAGAGCATCTCTAAAATAACCATAGGAAATAAAGGTAATCGATTGCCTTATCTACACAGAGTTTGCTGGGGGAGGGGCTCGGGAAGGGGGAGGAGTCCAGAAAGATGGAAGTGGCAGCTGCCTGCTCACTGTCAGGAGTAAGCTGGGGAAAAAGAGCAGAACAGGAGGCCACATCTGTTTGTGAGAGAACCTCTGCCAGTAAGTAGGTACTTAGCAGGAAATACCTGGTGGCAAGAAAAATTTAGTTAGAAATGAGAAATCATTTTGGTATTTTGGACAGGTCTACACAGTAAAGTGAAACCAGTGAAGGAGTTTGCTCTGGCTTCTGAGATAGCACAAAGTGGCTTGTGGTAGCTCAAGAATGACAGAATCACAGAAAATTCATGTTGGAGTCACTCCATGCCCAAAGCAGGGCCAGAATCCAAGTCAGCTCCAGCCACTTGTCCCTCTGGTTCTGTAAAGTTTAGAAATCTCTGAGGATGGAGACATCACTTTGGGCACCTTTCCAGCATTTGTCCACCCTCACAGTGAATTTTTTTCCTTATCCAGCTGCAGCTTCCCTCATTGCAAGTTGTGAGCATTGCCTCACCTGTACTGCACACCTCTGAGAAGGATTTGATTCTGCTTTCATCTCTCTGAAGAAAAAGTAGGTTGTGATTTTTTTCATTGTGCAGAACATGGTGTAGAGACTTAGGCAAATCCCACAAAACAAATGGCAAACACTGGAGCACTTCCTATTTCCTCGCTCTAACAGAACTCAGGAGGGGGGAATGGTGTTGTGACCATAACTAAACCAGCCCATGCTGCAGTTTTGGTATCCAACAGAAATCTTTCAGGAAGGAGGTGGGGAGAGCTGAGGAGAGGATCACCCACCCTCGCTGGCTTTGGTGAAGCTGGAATTTCAGAAGTGATTACACAGGCTTGCATCATTTAGGATCCTGTGGAAGACTGTGTTGTGATCAGTGGCTGACAGTACCTGTATGATGGTCCACAAGTAATCTTAAGTCATACTAGGCCATACTGGAGAAAGTTATAAAGCAGTCTTCCACATTACTGACAAGATAGTTTCCTCAGAGCTGAAATTAGACATCTGGGTTTTATTGTACTAGCAGCAGCAACACTCATGAGCAACACAGTTACTAGTGAGCAATTAATCTTTCTTATGAACATGTTTACTGTCCCTCGTGTGCCTCTCAAGAGTGCATCAAAAGGTTACAAAGTCTTCTTATTTCAAGAAATGCTTCTCCCTCTAGATGAAAGTTTGAAGTTTCAGTAGAACTTAGACAATTACTCTGTATCATGTATATTACATTGTATTTCGTCAAAATTAGAATGGAAGGAAAACACATATTCAACCTAAAACTTGGATCAAGATATAGTTAATATAATTTTTAAGGGGTGGCATCTCTAGAAACATTTTTACTTTAAAATCCCAATCTAACAGCATCTCCAAAATAGCCAACAATTTAGAGATCATCTTACAATAACATCTGTGCTCATTCTGAACACTCATTATTATGAACTTTTAAAGAAACATTTCTCTCCGAGACCCAACTCAATAAAAAGATGTACATTTTGCCATTCTTTGAATATTAAAATCTTTGGGTCTGCTGCAAAAGAGGAGAGAAATAGTTCCAGGTATTACTGACAAAACTGCCTCCATTTATCTCAACCACAGCAGGGGAACAACCACAGAATGAAGGAGTCTGTAAGGAAGCCAACAAGTATTTGCCATGACATTCCTGTTTAACTTTTTCTGTTAATATGAGATTTTAAATGCATGTTATTGTAACTCCTTGGAACACTGAAATTTTACAATCTCAGTTGTGCTGTGGATTTAACACATATTAAAAACAGAATCACAAGTAGCTCTTTTATCCCTTCACGTAACTTTAAAAAGGTTATTACCTACATGAGCACCTGTAGAGTTATTTGGGATTTTTTACACATTAAAGCATTATCTGAAAAATGTATTTTTTCAATGTGAAACACAAGCTAACAGAAATTATATTTGGTCCACAAGTCCCTGCCAAATTTGCATAACTTTTTTCACTGTCTTTCCAGGATTAAGCTGTTAATGAAACATACAGTGCTGGAGTGCAGGATATACATATGCAAAACCAGAGACTAATGGCAGTAATTTCCTAAACCATCTTAGAATGGGATGCAGGACTTGATGCATTAGAGCATATAACACTTCCGCAAATTAAAACTATTCCTCTAAGTTAATTTTAAAACTTTTGAAAAAGTTCTCCTCAGGACTAAAATGTGAGAATCGAGTAAGTATTTCCCTAACTATTGAATTAGTAGTTACTTCTACAGCATCCATACCCTGGAATCAGTGTAATACACAAGTCAATACATCAAAGCTGCTGCCCACACTTATAGACAATAGTGTATTTTACATGATGAATCATTGACTTGTTGGAAAGATTTTCTCCTAGTGAAAAGAAGACATACTTTTTCAATCAGGATACAGAGCTTTTTGAAAACTGCCGCCAAGATATATTTTTTTGGAAATGTACTTGCTGATATTATTTAAATTAGGCTTTAAAATAAGAAATAATAGAAATCTATGTAAATCTTACTCAGATTAAACCTGGAGAGAAATAGGAATAGGTTCCAGAAATTCATTATATTTCTAATCATCTGTTGTAAATTTCCTGGGTCTAGCTCAAATAAAAACTGAAACAACACAAACATTAACCTGATCTGAAATGGATACACTAAAAATTTTGCAAGGTACCTTCTCAGAAAAACCACCAGACCAGTTTTTCTGAGACCCAATAGCTTCTGAAGATACAAATGGGCATCCATTAGTGTGAATGCTTCCCTGAAGCAAAGCCCTGAATATATCAAATGTTGTCTACCCTGCATTTCTATTTACGGGACACTTGCACCATTAAGCATTTCAAACCTCAAGGAGGAAGGATTCATCCATGTGCTCTTCAGCAGAATGCAAAGAGATTTCCTATTACTTGCGCTATAGATTTTACATAATCTATTGTTGCTTTGTCAAAGTAATTATTAGGAGCACATGCCTGAGAGGAACTATGTGGGTTATTAAATGCAGTTCCTGTAATATACACACTGAGTCTCTATAATCACCTTCAGAAACTACTTGTTAGAAGTAGTTTTTTGCTTGTCACTATTCTGATCGAAAGATCATCTCAAATCCTTCTACCTTGTAGGTTAGGAACCTTCTAATTTCCAGGCTAACTTGGTTTGAGACTTTTTTATTCTGATGTTCTCCTTTAGTTTGAATAGCTTTGTCTCTTTCTGTTCATCTTAATGTACTTCAGATACACTTTGACTTACCTGCATATAGACAGCATTCATTAACCTTCCTAGCCTTGCTAGGAAGCAAGATAAGCACGTACAGGATTACCTATGCAGCCTTTTGCAGACAGACCCAAGGTTGCTCTGCTTGTCTTCTGAGCTGGCTGAGGGTGAGGTAGCTTTGAAGTCAAAGCAGTGAAGCTGCCTGAAGGTGCTCTATGCCAGGGTTCGCAAGACCTGCCAAGAGCCTGGTGGCATAAGCTCTGACATGGTGCTGCACTGAACTCCTGTGGCTTCTGGATGGGATTTGGTGTGCATCCAGTCAGCTCGGTGGGGGCAGAGGGAGCCTGGGACTATCTATGGAAGACAGGCAGAAGTGTGGTACACACACATATATGTTTAGACATATTTCTAGCTCAGAAACATACCTCTTCTGAGGAAAGATCTCCATTCCCCAATCTTTCTAGTAGTCCTTCACTCTACTTGTTCCATTTTGCATTATTCTCTTGCAAATATATGCCATACATAGCATTAATGGGCTTCATAATCATATTTCAGTGTTATGGGATTATTACTTTTAGCTGTGATGTCAGATTACAATGTCATTACATCATAAAAAATCATACTACTACTTTGAGAACAGGGATGTGATTGGATCAGTGGAGCTCCACATACTACTGTTAAATATGAAAAAAGTTTTGCTAGTGGATTCAGGAACAAGTCAAGTTTCTAAAAGTAATTTCTTGTCTATCTCTAGGATAAATGGTAAATCCTCCCCCAAGCAGCTACTAGACAAAACCTAAGAAAGTTCTATGCATTTGTTCAGAATATTACTGGGAATAGTAAATGCAGATTGGAAAGCTCCAGATGTTATGAAATAGTATATTAAAAGACTATTATGCTACTAAAAGAAACTGACCAATCTGCCGATTATACAGCATCGTTCACGTTAGTATTTTAATGCTAACTCTAAGAATAGACCACTGTGATTTAGTACAGACTTTCACCTGGCTCTGTGTGTTGGAAATGGGAAGGGCAGAGACTCTTTTTATTGGTAAGAAATAGTCCTTAAAGATAAAATACTGCCAGCTCTTAGACACCCACAACTCCTTTCTATTGGATACTATTGTACTTTCTTTTAAGTTGATGGGAATTTTGCCATGTTGTTCAGTAGAAACAGAATTGAGCCCATGGTCAAGCATTCACATGTGCACAGAAAGCATAAATATCCTCCAGGGAATCTCATGTGCTATGACTATCTGTTAAATTCTTGTGCAAGTACAAAAGAAACCTAGAAAAAAGTCCCAAAGTATTTTCTCCATTAAATCTGACTTATCTATGACTAGTGGCTCTTCAAGTTTGCCTTTAATATGCTATGCTTTGAAACTTAATTTGCTGTATATATTTTATACTTTGTTTCTCTCATTTATATGTCTAAACCTCTAGAATAAATAGAGTAACTGAAGTTACACTGCAGTTTATGATATGGAAAGCTGTAAATAATGAGGTTCTGATAAAGATTTAAATGCTAATTAGGTACAGTGATTTGGAAACTGCCCTTTGGTACTGAAACACATAAGAAACCCTTCATATTTCAGAACACATACAAAGACTATTAAAAGCAATGAAAATCGGACAAGACAATATTTCTTATTCCCTGAAGAAGTGTCACATTACTTGAATCAAAAATGTATCATAATCTACAAAATTGTTTATTCTAAAATTTAGGACACACTGGGAAAAATATTTATGCAGATGGCTCACATTCCAGTTCTGTGGGCAAGGTTTCTTTGAAGGTGGAAATCAGCACAGGAGTCAGGAGAAATAGATTGGCTCTTTATTTTGATTCATGAAGATGGAAAGCACGTTTGGTTTGGGCAAGCACAATCTGTTAAATCTAATTAAGATATATGTTCTTGAATCTTCTTAGTGATCACTGTCCTGGGTAACAGGCAATAGAAACTGACACATTTCCAATTAAAGCAATCATAGAAAAGAGCCAAATCATGGCCCATACTTAGCTAGATCAAGACAGGCAAGAGTGGAAGATGGGTATTTAAGGAGTGGGCCACAAACTTATTAATTAAATTCCATGGGGAACCATCCATCCACCCTTTCTCACATACCAGATGTTTATCTGGGTCCACTATGTGTTTGCTGGGTTCCCATTCTTGATCTACTAGCTTAAAGTAGAATCTCTTCACATTCATCTCCAGGATCTGGCTGATGTCTGACTGATGGAGACCCATGCAGCTGTAACTGAAGGAAGGAAGAACACTGAGCCAAGGGGAGTATCTGTTCTGTGAAAGCTTCAGGCTTCCCTTCTCCCCTCAAGCATTAGATCTCATTTGACATTTTAGCTACCCCTTTCAGCCCTTGTCTCTTCTGGACACAGTCACAAACTCTGAAAAATCATTTCCATTATCTTCTATTGTTTCTCTGAGCTCTTACTTTTCACTGACCTGTACCTTCACAAGAAAGGTGAAAAAACTCTGCCACTTTGACTTACTTCAACTCAGGTCTTACCTAATCTTATAGCAGGAAATTGATCAGAAAAAAAGGGAGTGTGGAGCATAATGTTTCCTGGAAGCCAGATCAGGTATTAGATTTTGAGTGATATAAATGTCTCTAACCCATGTGAAGTAAAGAAAACAATTTTCTACATTAATATGGATGTTTCTCCAAGCACTGCATTATAAGATAAGCCTATTTCAGTTTCACAGCTACCCACCATCCAAAGGCTTGTTCCACATTTCTGCACTTCACTCTAGGAAGACATGGGAGACTTATGTTAAATCATTCTTTGTTTTCCAAGAACAGGAGAGGGACTGTAACTGTCTTTGCTTCCGTGGTTGCAGGACAATATGATGGGATAATCCCAGTATTATAACCTGCTGTAGCCTTCATACATCTCTCACCTATGCCCAAAGTTGAATGATTCAGAACTAGATTTTGAGTAACGCAGTTTATGTGGGAATTCAAAAGTAGTTGTACTTCACCAACAAGTAGGCTGAGTCTCTGTGGCTGAAACTTATCAGGAGCTCTGGATACTTTACATAAATTTACATATCTTTATCTTTTCTCTTGATTAGTGTAATATATTTGAGTCAGGCAAGTTTATAATTGGACATGTCAGGTAAAGCTATAGCAACTGTATATTTACAGTCCATCACAATAGATCATTTAGCATTTGATTTGGCATCTGTTTACTATTTGTTGTTCTCTTATCCTTCATTTATTTCAGACCATAAATTAGTCATATTACAGCACATAAGCTTTGTCAGTTCAGAACAGATTTTCTTCTGAACCTGAAAGGTGCATATAAGTATGCCCTATTTCTGCATGCCAAACTGTACGCAGGGTCAGTTGTTTAATGCTCTGCCTGACAGATGATTTCCTCTTAATCCACTCTCCCCTCCAGCAGGAAATATGACTGTGGGTGGTATAGCTACACATGGAGTCACTGAGCATTTCTTAAAATTCAAACTACACCATTTAACTTTCTGTAGCAAGGAACTCTACAACAGGGGACAAACCGTCGCCTACATTGGACTTTACCTGTTGATTTTTTAAAGGGTCTGGACACTGGGATTGGGGCCATCTGGAAAAAAGCCCTGCTCAGAAATATTTTCTTCCTGTAAGCTTTTTGACATGATTCATGGACCAGATAGGGAAAAAAAATAAGACCCTGGAAGATGTGGTGCTGGAATCCCCTGCAAACCACACAGTCTGGTTATTTTCTGTACTTGCAAGAAGGAACAAGCTGGACACAATGGTAAGTTAATGTGGCCTTGTTTATGTGATGGGATGCTATTCCAGAACTTCAGTAAAAAATCTTGTTTCATGGTTCCCCACAGGGCAAAATTATGCTTTGAGAGCAGATTTGTTCTTCTGAATACATCTAGGTTGTCAGGCATGTGGGCATGGAAAGGTTATCTTTTTATATATGTTGGTAGGCACAAGATTATTTAAAAAAACAAAACAAACAAAAAACAAAACAAAACAAAAAAAACCTCTGGTTAAAGAGAGGACCATCAAAGCTTCTGCACCTGATTATACATTATGATGATGTGATTATGAAAAATATCACTATGGCACATCTTGCTGCTCCAGCAAGGCATGTGCTTAGCAGAGGCCTAGTTGTGCTCTTCGTGAGGTCTTGATGTGCCCTTTACCCACTGCTCTTACCACACTGCTGACCCTGAAATTTTCAGGTCCTAGGAACATGTGGTCTGTGTAATAAAGATTTAGGATCACATTGCCAGCTGCTGGATTACCCACATTGGGTATTGATTAGCATTACCAACAAGGATAATGTGAGGTGAATTCCTATGCTTTTCTTTCCTGCATTGGGTGAAGAAATGTGTGTAGTGTCTCTTTTTATCATATTGCCCATACATTGTGTCTAAGGTGCCGCTCAGAAAAACAGTGCCACTGAGCATGTGTATGCCACACTTGTAACAGGGCTGGTACTCTGACATTTAGTGATGCTAGTATTTGATGAACTTCTTTGATATGCTTTAAATTTATTTCCTGTAAATTTCAAGAATGACCCTTCCCCCTTGCTGTTAAATTAATACAGTTTTTGTCTGGATGTGTGGGAGGGATGAATGGCTGGAGAAAATTGTAATAGGAATAAAAAGTAGCTAAAAAGTTGCTTGTAGACGAGTGTCCTTCATTTCCAGATGCATTTCATTTTCAGATTAGCATATCTCATTTCAGCTGTGATGAATCCCTCAAATGTGTAAAGCTTTATAGTTGTTTATTGTAGATGTTTTCAGTCAAGCCTTTTCTGATTGTTACTATTCCTTGGGTAAAAATTATGTAACTGGGTTAATTTGCCATCCATAAAGTGCTAGTAATCTAAATAACATTTTGCAACAACCTGCTAGTTTTTGAAGTTAAACATATATTGACTGTAATAGGAGTTCAGACCTAAGTTAAGCACATTGGGAACTGGCTCTTTACTATTGTGATGAGAAGAAGTGAAAATACCAAAATGAGGCATTCTGATTTTATATTGCTCTTCTGAAACAAAACACAGTTTGTCATATCCAGGCCAGATATAAAGTTGAAGCAGAGCTGTGTGAAAAGGAACTTCATTCTCGTCATTTACACAGAAATCCTGGGGGAAAAAGAAAGGATAATACAACATTAATCAAATGTGTTCTAATCATGTCTATATATATACATGCATGTATATATATTTACACAGTATATATATGCCTATATTGGTATGCATGTAAAAGTTGATCAGGAGCTTTGGGGGGCAGGAATAATCTTTCCATCATACCTCTTTCTAATATCTAGGAATTGAATAAAGCCTCAATACCCCAGATCAACAAAACCAAGGACATAATAAGACTATTAAATTAGCAGGATGATAGCAGCTATGAGAACTTCCTCTAGGATTATGCACAGGTTTTTCTCCTTTAGCATTCTCTTGTCTTCGTCCACTTATGAAATTGAAGAAACTACCACTAAAGAGGTTTTTGTCATCTTAGTGAGTAAATTATATCAGCTGAAACCATTGAATCTTCTTCTAATAAGAGTAAGTTACTATAGTCTGGTAGCAGAGAGTACCTAGAGTGCATTGGCATTTCCTCCCTCCATACCTACTGCAGTATGAACAAATACTTTCCCCTTTAGTGTATTTAACATTTTGTCAGTGGTTAGTTTGTGATTAAAATAATTTTACTGACAGAATTTTCTTCTGGTGTTTAAGCCAAGCAGGCCAAGTTTTTAGTCAGATTCCTAAACAGTGAGTCTTATTTTTAGGTGATCAGTATGACTAGATAAACCAAATGTAGGAAGATAAACTACTCAGCAAGTTTTCAGCAACCTGGATAACAATCTAAATAATAAAAGGTATGGATGCATTTAGGGAGTGTTACACCAGAGCATCTTTCCCTTTACTTTTCTCTTTTCTTTTTCCTTTCCTTTTTTTCCAGTAGCAGTTTGTCAGTTTGATGCACTATCTAAATGAACTGTCCCAGTTCATCAGGGCCTGTTGCTACCACAGGGATTATATAGCTACTTATAAACAAAGGAGGGCACATCAGGAGAGAATTTCTTGGGTTTAAAATTACTCCGAAGTAAATGGTGTCCTTAGTGTTGCATCTGACATTATGGCAGTCAATGGCGAAAAGCAGCATTTTGCTTCTCAGTGCTGAGGTTGCTTTGAACTGGTGTGCCAGCCAAAGCCTACAAGACCCCAGCTCTCATCAGATCTACATCAAAGCCCTCACTGGAGACCAGACAGACAGAAAAGAGGAACTGGCCTCCCTTCTTGCTGCTACTTGCCGCTTCTGCAAGCCCTCTGGCTGACAGGTAGGGATTGCCACGGCAGAACAGACACCTGGATGATGGCAAGGTCTTCTGCTGTTGCAGCTGAAGTTTGGCAAAGCTGGCACCAAGGAAGGGAAGATGTGTTTGGTTTGCAGATTTGCTTACTGGTGCTTTGTGCTTGTATGTGCATGAGAATTAGTCAGAAAGGAAGAAATCGACAATTCTTACTGATAGAAGAGCACCTCAGGCTGCCCTTTTGTCTGCTTTTGAGGCTTTGGAATGATGCAAATGGAAATACCTATCTCCTTAAACTGTGTGAACCTCTTCCCTCCCTATTCACCTGGCGGAAGAGGATGTGTTTATAGGAGGTCCTTGCACAGCAGAGAAGTATGCTAGCAATTCCTTCATCAGTCTAACCCTTCATGGCTAGGAAAAAGTCTGCCTGGATGATGGCTTAGTGTGCCTGGCTGCCTTAATAGTCTTCTGGTGCCATACACTGCATGCAGAATTTGAGACGGCACTGACTGCTGTCAGAGAGCCAAGCAGGCACCCAAGGTGCAGCAGGGGGAAAGGGGGGGGTTCTCCAAGTCGTACTTGGCTAAAGCTCAGGCTTGAACTCTGCATCTGTAAAAGCTAACGAGTAGAAATCTGAAAACAGATGACATCCAGCCTTCAGAGTGCTATAAAATACATGATTTGCAAAAGAAGATTTCCTAATATTTTTATGTCAGAAGGGTACTCAGTGAGATGAGGATCTCAGAAAGCTGTGTGCTAAATGTACCTATAATGAGATATTATTGCCTCCTCAAGCAGTTAGCTGCTACATAGACAAGGCATGCAAAGGCAGTCTTTTATCCTTGTTTAATAGATCAGGAAATGAGGTGATCAAATGGTTTCCACCAGAGTCTTTAAGAGCTTTCAGGGAAAGGAAAGAACTGAACCCAACTCAGCTCAAACATCTGAATTCAGTTCCTTGACTGTAGGGTCATCTTTCTTTTCCTCTCCCCTCCTAGATTTTTATTACAAAGAGTACAACCACAAAATGTATCAGTCTTTACCTTTTGGTGCAAATACTCCTACAACTGTAACCAGAGCAGTTGCTTGATACAGCATTTTTGCAAACTCGGTCTCCCCTGCAGGCAGTTTTGTTGCGGTGTGTGAAGCTGCAGCTTTCATATGATTATACTGGCAGGAGAAGGAGGGAGTGAGCCTCCCTGCTGCAGCTGGAACTGAAATCATTTATTCATGGTAACATTTTTAGAGCTGATAAAACTCATTGTCATACACTCATTGGAAAAGAGAGGGTTTAAAAAATCAGGAAATACTCAGAAAGCATGATTGTTAAAGGCTGTATAATCCCATGATTTTGGACAGATTCTCAACTTTGGGGCTTGGCAATAAACGGAGGCACAGTATCTTTCACTCAGTTGAATCACAAAATTCTATCACTACTTTTTTTTAAAAGAGGTACAGTTGGCTGATGTATTAACTTTGTAATAGATTGCATAGTGTCCCCTTTTTTAATGAAGTACTTTAAAATCCCTTAATTACTGAAGTGCTTATATTTATGCTTCCAGATTCAATGATTACAGGACTGAGGGATCCCTTTTTAAATTAGATGGTCCCAAGTTAACTAGAAATACATGTACCGTTAACCTTGCCTAATGAGGTATAGGCACCAAATTTTGAACAAATCCAAACAGGATATTTTTTAACCTGCTACAGTATGGGTCCTCTTTATAAAGCTGTTATAGTACTCATTTGTATGAAATCTATTTTGTTTTGCACATAGTATAAGTCAGTTTCATTCTATTAAAAGTGCAGAAAAATAATTTTTTCAGATTCTAAAGACCACGAAAAAGTGTCAAGGTTTGACTGGGCATTATGTCTTCATATTGAAATGGCTTCTTTTGACCATATGTTACAAATAATTTTCATTCTGTATATGTGCTATAAATGCATCCAAATGTACAGCAGTAGTTTTATGTGTGTGAATGAGCCAGGGAATGCATGATTAGCAAGCCATTGTGAGGTGCTGTGAGAATACATACTTTGTAAAATGCACACCTCAACATAGTTGCCAAAAAGCCCCAGATGATCATTTTTAAAGTGTTTTCAAATATTTATGGGTCTTTGGGGGACTTATAAAGACCATTCACTTTCCAGAAAACAGCCCAATGTAATCTGAAGAAAAAATTATTTTTCTGGCCACCCAGCTGCACCAACAAACTAGATGAGATATATTGATATTACTTGCATGGAGGTAAGTCAAAGAATGGTTTTCTTGGTATGTGAGTCTTGCAGTTTTGTAGTGGAATATATCAAAATCCAAATTCGGTACCGGAAAGTTACATTTGTTTTGCAGTCCTGTGGTCACTGAGGTGACACAAACTGTTTCACAGCCTTCCTTGAAGCAGAGATAAATTAATTCAGTTTCTAAGTCTCTTGAGCCCCCTTAGCTTTCTCCAAATGAAGAAGTCAAACATTTATATATCTCAAATACGAGCAAAGCCTACTATGAATCAACAGTGTCTATTTCACAGAGAATACTTGCATTTGAAAATAGTAAATTACAATGTATACATAATGCTCTTCAGAATTGTTAGCATGGGAATACACTTTCGTACTGGTTATGAAAATAACTACAATGACCCATTTTCTTTGGTTTCAACTGCTGCAAGTAAACACTACATTTCTGAGGCAGTCTGAAAGGAGACTAACAGTTATTTTATTGTTTGAAATGAAATTTAAAGAAGTTTTTAAGTGCTCAGTGCTGCAAATCTGGTAAACAGCTTTCTTGTCCATCACATGCAATAAAAAGTATATGCACTTGTAGATATGGCTGGAAAAACCCAACCAACATCAAAGTACTTAATTGGCCATCTGCCAGTTTTTTGAATGATATCACTGCAGTTTACTGTCCCATACTGATTTTCTCCAAAGACCACCAAACATATTAAATTCCCATTTCCAGGATTTCGATTTTGTCCTTCTTTCCAATAAGTTGTTGTAGTAATTTATACACAGATTTAACTCTTCAGTGGCATAGTATCAACTGAATTGGATTTAGTTTTGTAAACAAAGTAAAAAATAATTTCTTCTTGTCTCCTAGGAAAATAAGGGAGGGAGGTACTGTTCTGTTACCCAGTTCCAGTGGACCACATCAAGGTAAACTTTCCTGTGTCCAGATTATGTCCATGTAGTAGTCTGTCTTTATAGACTCAGTCATGCACTTCATAGTACTGAACTTAAGCACTAGGCATGTTTCACTATGACTATTTTGAAGGTTTTGGCTCTTTTTTTCCCACACTTTATTCAGGTAAGAAACATTTTTGTCAGTAAGTTTGAAATTATTGATGCACATCATTCTTTCTACAGTGCTTTATAGCTGTATGGTGACTTAGTCTTGCTTCATAAATGGGGAGCTGAGACAAAGAGAAACAAAGGACCAGGGAACGTGAGACAGTATTGTCCAAGCTAGTGCTGACCCAAGCGGGTTGGTCCTCCTCCTTCAGTGCTAGGTGGCACAAAACTGTCTGGCCCTGAAACAAGCCCATGGCACTACAGCTGTGTTGGCATGTGCTGGCGAGCTGTCGGGTCCCAGGGCTGGCGCCAGCGCTGCTATCACACAGCATTTGGCCACCCTCCAGGGCACGGTGTTGACAAGTCCTGTGCAATTTGCTGTAAGTCCTGCAGGAAGTCTGTAGGAAAGTCAGTGACTGAGTCCAGCCCTCCTGAGTTCCTCTGACTGTGCACTAACAGCAAGATCATCCTTTCCTTCTGTCATGGTTTAACCCCAGCCAGCATCTAAGCACCACGCAGCCACTCACTCACTCCCCCCCCACCCAGTGGGATGGGGGAGAAAATCGGGAAAAGAAGTAAAACTCCTGGGTTGAGATAAGAACGGTTTAATAGAACAGAAAAGAAGAAATTAATAATGATAATGATAACACTAATAAAATGACAACAGCAATAATAAAAGGATTGGAATGTACAAATGATGCGCAGGGCAATTGCTCACCACCCTCCGACCAACACCCAGCCAGTCCCCGAGCGGCGATTCCCCGCGCCCCACTCCCCCCAGTTCCTATACTAGATGTGACACCACATGGTATGGAATACCCCGTTGGCCAGTTTGGGTCAGGTGCCCTGGCTGTGTCCTGTGCCAACTTCTTGTGCCCCTCCAGCTTTCTCGCTGGTTGGGCATGAGAAGCTGAAAAATCCTTGACTCTAGTCTAAACACTACTTAGCAACAACTGAAAACATCAGTGTGTTATCAACATTCGTCGCATACTGAACTCAAAACATAGCACTGTACCAGCTACTAGGAAGACAGTTAACTCTATCCCAGCTGAAACCAGGACACCTTCCTTTTACACTGGGCTTAAACATCTCTTTGTCTTTAGCAGTTTTTATTTGTATACTGAGATAAATACATTCTATCTGAATGATAGAAAATACATGTCATCGATTTTGCTGTCTGATCTCATTTCTGTTGGCCTCTACACATCAAAGGTCTATCTATGTTCATTTCTCTGAAAGCTCTTTTTGTTGCTTTAGCAAATTTATTACTTTTTCCACCTATGCTTTTAGAAAAATTGGAGCACCATGAGTGCATGTATGAAAAGTATTCCTTTGCTGAACTAAAGAATAAGCATTAAAATGAGCCCTGGTATGTAAGAAACTCATTCTGCATTTAGGGCAATATTACAGATAAAGTAACAGAGTCAAAGAAAAATTTTTAACACGTAGGAGGCAATGCATGACCTGTCTCGTTTTCAGCCTGATGTCAGGTTCACAGCAAGCAATTCACTGATCAGTAAATATGGCATCTATGTTTACATTTTGCTAAGGTTTGAATTGCACTCCCAACACTTCCCCATCACGAACACTGACAGGTCTAACAGTAAACACTTGGGACAAGTACTTCAGTAGGACTTTTTTTGAGCTGTTCCTTGTTATACTGATAGTCTAGAGCTTCTTCATTGAAGTAAAAGGTTTTACTGAATTAAACTTGTTTATCACTAGTAAATAATATCTCCTTGCTTTCAAGAGAATAACAAAACAATACGTAGAAATTAAATGAAGGGATTAAGGTGCTTGCCTTGAAATGTGTGAAAAGTACAAAACCAGCTGTGATTTGAAAGCAGGGGGTGGAGGGGAAGCACAAGCAGCACTGGGCATGGTCACCCTGCATACAGGATATATTTCTTCATTTTTACTCAATCAGATGTCTGTCTGTTTATATCCAGCAAGATAAAGTGGCTATATGAAAAAAACACAAATGCAGAAATATAGCTGCTTTCTGTGGAAGGCAACTTTTCTAATCACTATGTCAGCAGAAATTATCAAATTATAGGCTTTTACATAATTATATAGGTTTGGGGGGGGCATTTGGACAAAACTCACGTCATCAGAAAATGTGAGATAACTGATTAAAATAAACATGATAAAGGTGCAGTCTGAACATTTTCAAACAAAATGATATTATATTTTGCAATATTTTTACTCAGACACTGCTAAAGTATCCATTTTCTTCTCGGGGGGGGGGGGGGGAACCACAGAAAAAAAGAGAAAAACGGGGTTTACATCTCAATTCAAGAAAAAGGAGAATCCATTGTTGTCTACATGCTGTCAGTTTATGTGGATCTTTTCTATCATTTTGATGCTGATAAGATATCATTTTAACCAGTTTTATTTAGCTTATATTCTGGATAATTTGATAGAATTTGCACTGTAAAGAAAGGACATACCTTTTTTAAAAAGAGGCAAATGCATTAAAAGAATACAATAATTATGTCCTGCAGGTTTTTTTAGCCTAAAAGTTTTACATAAAGTTTCGAGTCTGCTTATTTTGGAGAGGTGGGGAAGGAGAAGCTGAAGTCCATCGGCTCCTAGGAGTTGCCTCAGTGTCAGTCTCCCAAAAGAAAGCAACAACATGGGGCTAATTTCTTTCATTACCCTACTAGTGCTTGCCTCGCACCAGTGCCAGATTTTAAGCAAGTGAGCAGGTCTTTGCAGGGACACAAAGGTGAATATCACAAAGGTTCCTCTGGACTTTTCTGCACGAATCCACACACAGTTACTCCTCTTCTTGTCTCCCTGAAATTCCCTTGTATGTGTGTTGTGCTTTCCTCCAGAGAGTGCAGTAAGACGGTCTGTGCATAAGCCATGTGCAGAAGCAAACTGCATCTCACACGTGTGGTGCAGCTCACAGAAGTGCAGACCTTGCAGCTCAGTCCCCAGCATAACAGCAGTTTCCCTTTTTATTTGCGATCCAGACAGTAAGCACCTGAAGAAGGTGCTAACCCCAAACATGTTCCAGAACAAAGATCCCAGTCTCCAATAACGTGTGAAAAGCCTGTGTGTGCACCAAGTTGGGTGATGTTTAGCAGCAACACTAAGTTATTCACAGAAGTAGGTGCACGGTGAGGAAAAGAAATTTGCCATTGGGGAGGATGGGTACCAAGGGGATTGTGTCATGTGGTTGCCAGTAATAGCAGGGGACAGAATTCGATGACCAAGGAGGTCTCTTTCAACCTTGTATTCTCATGTAAGTGTCAAATGCAAATAGATTTTTAGCAAGTATTGGAGACTATTATATTTGATCTTACCTTGCCTGTCATGTCAGTGCTGTCAGGAAGTAAGTTGCTACTATTCTATGTATTGCATGGTGCTTCATAGGTCACATATCACAGCTGACTGCCCAGCCTAAGGATTTATATAGGCACTCCAAAAATGAAAACTAGATTTTACTCTACCTCCCTTCACAATCTCACACTAAGCTTGATCATAGTCAACAACTGGAAACTGTGCTGTAAAAAAAAAGAAATAACTCACTAACAGCAAACAGAAGTAAATATTAACTGTACTTAAAATTCAGGAACACATTGTAGCTGCATTCAAGACTGATTAAAAAGGGAAGGAACTTCGAATTTTTGCCAGATATTTTCCAGCATGAATGACTCCCTTTCTGTCTCACACACAGCACAGACTGAGAAGCTGTGTTGCATGCTGCAGCAATCTCCAGCACGAAGAAACTGTCAGAGATAAGGGAAGAGATATGTAATATTATAACCATTATTTATTCTAGATTAATGAAAGGGAAAAATAGCCCTTTTAGTTGCAGCTTGCATGCAGAAAAATGTTCATCTTGCAGAGCTCAGACTGTCTATTGTATTCACAATATATTAGCAGTTAGCTGATCTATCAGCTGAGACGAATTATTAGATTGGCTTACAGTGATATCAGTTTTCATTATAGGGCAGTCATGCAAGTCCTTTCCTATTCTGTTTGCACATCCTTATTTCTTTGCTTTTCCTTTACCCTTCAGATCCTCTCCGGCCAGGAGATTGGTAGGCTGAATATGGTTTAACATCTGAAATGCATGAAGTAGAATAAGCAACTAATCAAGTAAAAGGTTTTCTAGGGGATTTGGTAATTTTGTACCACACCTTGTTGCTACAAGCATGTCTTCTTTTCATAGACTAAACTTCCTTCTCGTTAGACTAAAGAATATTACAGCTGGGCAGAAAGGTGGGTTGGAGGGAGGGGTGTTCGTGTTTGGTTGGTTGGTTTTTCTTTGTTGTTATTGTTGTTTTGGGGGCAGTTGTTTTGTTGCTGGGGTTTTTTTGTTGTTTGGTTGGGGTTTTTTACTACCTGTTACACAGCAGTGAGTCTACTGGCTAAATAAAAGAAGAAGTTCCAGAGAGAAATTTGCAACCCTGTGTTGATACAGTGCAGGATTTCAGGACAAAAGAGAATAGAGGTGGAGGAAGGAGGGAATGGCAGGCTATACTTTTACTGTCTAGTAGAGATGGCTCAGAAAATGCCCTCAAGGACAGATTTTCTAGCCTTTGGCATTGCAAGCCTGCAAGTCTGTCTTTGGACACAGTGTGTGCAAACCCACTGTATCCCACAGGACCCTCATGCCCAAGTTTACTCCAACATCTTAGCTGTCCTCCAGAATGTCCCTGGGGCTTCTCTTTCTGCCTCCTAAGCTTCAGGCTTTGTGACAGGAAAGCATAGTAGGGAAGAGGGGTTCACCTATTTACGTAACAATATTTTCATGTTAAATTGGCAATACCATTTGACTGACAGCAGTAGCAGTCCCTCCCTGTTGTAGTATGGTCTCAACCCATGGGCAACATCTGTATTCATGTTCAGTAATGCTGCCCTCTTAATAGACCTGGGCATCCCCCCAGCAGATTCCCTCAACTACCCAGGGGTTTCATGTGGCTGCCAAGTACAACCCTAGAGTGCTCAGTATGATCAGGATGCTCTTCAGTGTGACAGAGAGAGCCTGACTCTTTAAAAAGTAAGTATGCATATATTTAAACATATGTAGACACATGTATGTGCACGTGTATTTTGCAAGAGGACCTTTAGCAGGTTTTTTCCTTACTTAAGGGATTTGTTCCCCCTGCCCACCCTCCCCCCCCCTCCCCTTAGAAATCACTGTCACTCACTGATGGCTTGTATGCTTCAAGCTGTATTGTATGATTTTTGGGGCAGGGTTTCTTGTACCTTGCCTATGTTTGAAGAGGAAGCAGCAGGCACCACTTCAAGTCTAAATAATGACAATAATCATTTCCAGCAGACAATCTCTTCCTGGCTGGCTATAGTCTGACTCTTCAGCCAATGTAACTGGCAGCCCTGATATTTCCTGAGCCTGGCACAGAGTTAGGATGCTTGGTGGTGTTCTAGATGCCAATTTATCAATTTATTCCTTAAAGCAGTCTGATTTTGTTGCATGTGAAAATATATACTTATCTATTAAAGGAAATACAAGCAGAATAAAACAGGAAATATTAAAACACAGCATGATGCAGTGAGATATGGTGTTTCTTAAACAGTAGCAGTAATCTTAATAAAATGCAGATGCAATCATGTTGAGGGAGCAGTGTGGTAATAAAAAGTGAAGAAAGGAGCAAGGTGCATAAAAAGAAGGGGGAGCCCTTGGGTGGAAGAATGTCTTTGAATTTAGCAAAGACATAACGTGGTGCCTGTTACAATTGTACAGCTTTGCTTTCAAAATGTAAAGTCAGTGGGTGGGCTGCTTTCATGCCTGGTGTAACTCCACTGAAGTCAGTGGAATTATACCCATTCTAAATGTAACTCTGCACAATAAATAAAACAAACTGTAGATGTCAATAAAGTTGGAGGGACATTATATTTAAAAAAAAAAAAAAAAAAGCACTTATGAGCATTTCCTTAAATGTATTTGAAATTCATGGCTCTTTTTGTTCATTTTCCAAAAATATTCACAGTGATCATGTTTTGGTCATGGCAAACAAGTATCTAACAAACGCTTATTCTTGCAAGTTTTGTAGGTCTCCTGGAAATCTATTTGTTTTCTGTCTTATGGCCTAGAAAAATGTCAGTCTTCCTACTGGGCAGCTAAAACAATACTATGTGATACAAGAAATCAGCTCCTGTACACTGCCAGCCTTTTATTCTCTCTTTGTACAGCATCTAGCACAATGAGAAATCTGCTACATGACATAGGGCTTGTGTCTGTTACAGATGATAATAATGAGAGCAAAATAGGAAGACCTATTCTTTAAATGCAAGCCATTCAAAGAATAATGCAATCATCAAGTGCAGTCAGCATGGGTTCACAAAGGGAAAGTGCTGTTTAACTGATTTCATATCCTTCTATGATAAGGTCACCCACCTAGTAGATGAAGGGAAGGCAGTGGATGTAGTTTTTCTGGATTTTAGTAAGGCTTTTGATACTGACCCTCATAGCACCCTTCTGGACAAGCTGTTCAACTGTGGGATGAGCAGGTTCACAGTGCACTGGGTGAAGAACTGGCTGAACAGCAGGCTCAAAGGGTTGTAGTGAATGGAGCTACATCTGGCTGGTGACCAGTCACCAGTGGTGTTCCTCAGGTTTTAATTCTAGGGCTAGTTCTGTTCAATATATTTATTGATGATCTGGATGCAGGAGTTGAATACACCATTAGCAAGTTTGCTGATGATACCAAACCGGGAGGTGCTGTTGACTCTCAAGGGACAAGAGGCCTTGCAGAGGGATCTAGATAGACTGGAGCACTCAGCAATGATTAATGGGATGACATTTAACAAGTCAAAATGCCAGATTCTACACCTAGGATGGAGTAACGCCAGGCACAAGTATAAACTAGGAGAGGAGTGGAGGAAGAACAGCCCTGCAGAAAGGGATCTGGGGGTGCTGGTTGACAGCCAGCTCAACAGGAGTCAGCAGTGTGCCCTGGCAGCCAAGAGGGCAAACCACATCCTGGGGTGCATCAAACCAGCTGATCAAAAGAGGTGATTATCCCACTGGATTCAGCATTGGTGCACCCTCACCTTGAGTACTATGTGCAGTTCTGGGCCCCACAATTTAAGAAGGATGTTAAGGTCCTTTCCTGCCATATAAGGACAGGCTGAAAGAACTGGGTTTGTTCAGCCTTGAGAAAAGAAGGTTTAGGAGAGACCTTATCACCATGTTCCCGTATTTAAAGGGTGGCTATAAAGAAGATGGACACTCCCTTTTTACAAGGAGTCACATGGTAAAGATGAGGGGTAATGGGTACAAGTTACTCCTGGGGAGATTCCAATTGGACACAAGAGGAAAATTTTTCACAATGAGAACAATCATTGGAATAATTTCCCCAGGGAGGTGGTGGATGCTCCAGTATTGAACACTTTTAAGATTGGGCTGGACAGGGTGCTGGGCCATCTTGTCTAGACAGTGCCTTTGCCAAGAAAGATTGGTCCTTGAGGTCCCCTCCAACCTGCCATTCTATGATTCTATGATTCTACAATTCTGTGAATGCATCCAGAGGAGGCCAACAAAGCTGGTAAAAGGGCTGGAAGGATGGGTTTGACTAGTTTAGAGAAAAGGAGGCTGAGGGGTGACCTCTTTGCTCTCTACAGCTTCCTGGGGAGGGGGAGTGGAGAGGGAGGTGCTGAGCTCTTCTCCCAGGTATCCAGTGATAGGATATGTGGGAATGGTTCAAAGCTGCATCAGGGGAGGTTTAGACTGGACATTAGGAAGCATTTCTTCACTGAGAGGGTCAAACACTGGAACAGGCTTCCTAGAGAGGTGGTTGCCACCCCAAGCCTGTCAGTGTTTAAGAGGCATTTGGACAATGCCTCAATAACATGCTTTAACTTTTGGTCAGCCCTGAATTGGTCAGGCAGTTGGACTAGGTGATAATTGTAGGTCCCTTCCATCTGAAACAGTCTATACATGAGCACCATAAACATTTCCTAACTGTATTCAAAAACAGTGCTTATCAATAACTGAAATGAGTGTGCAATGTAGAATAATCCCTCAAAATTGTAAGAATCATTTGATAGCAGTGAGAAATGGAGGGAAAATATTTTGTATAGCATTTTACAGGTGAAAGCATGTCATTATTGCAACAAAAAAAGGAAGAGATGTATTTCTTTATGTGTATCCTGTAGCATTAATTACTACTAAAAGAAAAAATGGGGGTACCACTCTTGAAGCTAGATCTCATAATCAGTTAAGACATTCTCCAAACATATATGTACTTTTCGTTTTCTTAGGTTGATTTTCTGCTCTGACTTTATGTATATTTTCACAGTCCTCTGTTTTTTAAATACTTTTCTGGTCTAATGGAGTTTTAGTAGCCCATTCACTATCTAGACTTAATATAGTTAGGCTTCAGGGTTGTCCAAAATTAGATCTTGGTTGTTCTGCTCAGGTCCTTGGCAATCCATTTTTGGCATCCAAACATTTCTAAAGGTTGATATTGCTGGAATCTTATTATTTAGCTGTGCACCTTCTTCACCTGTTAGGGGAGATAATGATCAGGGATTTGTGAGGTAGTTATGGTACTACAGGAATGCATAAAAAATACATAAATAGATAAATACCAGTTTCCATCCCAAGACGCCCTGTGACACCTGGGAGTTTGTCAAGGAGGACCTCCTGAAGTTCACCAAGAAGAACAAAGTTCTGCACCAGGGAAGAATTAAACCCACCCATCAGCAAAGGCTATGAAACACTTGGGTGAGTGACAAGTGACAGAAAGGAGCTGAGGTCATGCCTGATGCCGGCTAAATACAAGCCAGCAGAGTGGTCTGACTGTGGGCAAGGCAAACAGTGTCCTGGGCAACATCAGGAGGGGCAGGGCCAGCAGATCATGGGAGGGAAGCACCTGCCTTTGCTCAGCGCTCGTGTGGCTGCACCTGGAATAATGTCCAGTGTTAGATGCCCAAGTTCAAAAGTGACACTAAGAAACTGGATAGCGTCTAGCAAAAAGGTCTCAAAATGGTCAGGGGCTAGCACACCTGACATATAAGTGGAGGCTGGCAGAGCCACACTTCTTTAGTGTGGTAAAAAGAAGGCTTAAGGGGTGGTTGATAGCAGTCTGTGGCTTCTTTAAAGGCAGTTACAAAGACGACAGAGCCAAACTCTTTTTTGATAGTGGCAGAAAATATAGCAAGAAGCAAAAAAATACAAATTCTGGCTTGGGATGCTCCAAACAGACATTAGGAAAATCCTCTTCACTGGGAGGGTGGTGTCACCAGCTTACCCCGGACCCTGTGAAATCTCCATCCTTGGAGATTTACAGGACGCAGCCAGACAAAGCCATGGATGACCTGATCTAGTACTGGCAATAGTCCTGCCTGGAGCAGGGTTTGGGACTAAATGACCTCCAGAGGTCCCTTCCAGCCAACACTATGATTCTATCATTTTAGTATCTTTTCAATTTGGTTTGGGGTTTTCTGTTTGTTTTTTCTTCTCTGGGCTCCTTTGGCTGACTTCAGGCCCTAATGAGTCCTCTTCCACACCCTGCTCTTAAAATTCTATGGCTTCACATTTTTGCAGTACTTTTGAACTCTCTGGAAAACTGACCACAGAATGAAACAAAATGTTTCCCTGGTCATTGACTCATCCTGTGTCTGTAAGAATTTCTCACAAATAACTACTGGACACAAATACAAACCAGAAGACCTAAATGACGAGCCTGAGTAGACACTATCTTCAGCTGTGCAGGGTTTTACATGTTCTGTGTAAGCAATCAAAAATCTCAAGTAATGTTTTTTATTTTATTCTGGAAGAGGGACAGAAAGGAGAGAGAAAGGGTGATAATGCAAACCAAACTCTCAAATGTCTTCCAAAGCTATTAAATTTAACACTAATATATAATAAAGAAACAGATGGTTTACATACATATGGACCCTTATTTATAAGAGATCTGAATCAGATTCTGGATGGGACATATGGGTTTGACTTTCTAGGGTCACAAGAAATAGGTACTTTGGTGGAATCCTGTAGTTGGCCCTTTTTTACATATGCAGGTCATGATGTATTATAGTTTTAGAAGAAACACAAGCACATGTACTTGTATTTATTTAGCTTGTGTAAATGATATAAAATTAAGTCTTCCTCAAACACATCCATATGTGCAATTCATGTTTCACAGGATGTGTATTACTGTTATTCTCTTGAAATATTCCTAGGAGGAAATTTAGCACTCTGAATAACACTGCTGTTTTCATTTATTATGAAGCAAGAAGCTTTTCTTGAAAAGAAACTTCCTTTTAAATATAGATCCCTAATTGTCTGAGATAATCCCAATGGAACTCACTTTTAATTACACTCCAGCCCCCTTAGCTTTGAGGACAGCACTACTATAACCTAGCTCAATTTTATGAAAAGGTGAATGACCCAAGAGATGAGGATTCTCTTCAGGAAAACAAGAGCCTCTGTGGTCTTTCTTAATGTTCCTCCTTAGCCAACCATATCTTGTTTTACTGAGGATCTGTTGAATCTTCTTTGATGCTCCTCTGATATTAACTGTCTTTGTTTTGGTTTTGCTTCCTCTTTAAATGAATAATGTGTTCAGGTATGTTTTTCATGCACTCATCATTCTTTTTTTCACTGGGAATGGTTCAGCTTTTGTGCCTTTCTCTGTCCAATGAGCAGCCTTTTGGAACTGCTTAATCCAATGTAGGTCAGCCAGGCTTCAGCTTCTCTCATGTTTTTCAGACTGGATGTTACTGTCACATTTCTACAGACTAGAAGATTTAAAAATAGGCTCCCTATGCCTTCAGGCTTCAGTCCTATAAAGGTGATGCCTTTTCCTCCGCTCCTACCAAAACCAAGGTGGTATAATGGAATTCAGTATCATGCAGTATCAGACATCTATATAAATAGTCAAATAATTTAAAAATACCAGTAACACTCAGATTTAGGATGAAGATAAGGTTCTATAATTAGGGGAAAGGCTGCTTCTTATATTCAATACATTCATTTTAGCTTCCAATCCCAAACTCTCTGCTTCATTCAGCACAAGGTGCAACACAGAACAGGCTATCAAGGTCATATTTTAATGCTCTGATTTCCTCTGGAGCCTCAGATGAGTGGTTATATTCACCTATGCCATCTAGTAGTCTAGCCATTCTTCTGATTTATAAATTCTCACCATTGAGAGCTTTGCTCATGTAAAAGCTAAGAAAATCAACAGTGACAATTAGCATTAGGGGTAGCCATGACTCCTTCCTTGCTCTGGGCATGAGTTCATCACTGCTGGAAATTAAAAACTTTCTTTTTTCCATTTGCATATCTGCTTTTACTTGGTTTTCTCATAACAATGGCATTTCCAATTGTTCTTACATCTAAGTTTTAATATTGTAGTATATTGTCTTAAAATATAGACACTAGGTCCAGGAAAATCTGGTCTGTGACTACTTAGCCTGCTGAGATTATTAGTGATGTAAAGGAATGATATCAAAACCCCTTGGCTTTCTGTATGCTACTGAGCATAACCATAGGAACTGACATTGGTCTATGAAATAAGAATTTGGATAATGCAAAAAAATAAGAATTTGGGTGATGTAAAAGATTTGCACTGATTGGGATCTGGCCTGGCAACTGAAAATCAGATTTACACGTCAACATGAAGAACATATACCTATATCTCTAGAAATCACTTCTCCATCTGATTTTCTTTGGCAATGGCAGGGAAACAAACTGCCTGCCTTGTTTGTTGTTGGAGGCGGGGGGAGTTTAAAGAACAGGGAGTTTAAAGCAGAAGATGAAAAGGAATTGATACTTCATTGGCAAAATTAAGCCTTTGTCTATAATTCCTCTGAAAACAGACAAAAATTTTTTATGCGCTCTATACTGCACTCACACCCTAAAATGGATAAAGTGCACAATTTTGTCATAAAAAAAAAAAGGAAGGTCTGAAAATAGTCAACAGTGACAGAGATGCAATAAAATGCATTCAGTATGTGGCAAATGTTATTATCACTGTGTTATCAATCACTCACAAAAATGTAATAAAAATCACACACACCCCAAAATCAAACATTGACCTTACAATTACACATGGATCTGAATCAAAATAATCAATTTGAATGCTCCAGATCTTTGGGAAAGTTCAATGTGGATTTAAAGTTTGTGGTTTCCTGCTGTCTCTATAAAGAGACTCAGCCAAAGTTTTGGTTCCAGGCACTCTTGAACACTGTTTTAAATAAGTCTTTTAGGCATTTGTTGTATGGCATAAAGAAACAAAGAATAAGAAAGCCATATTGTAGATTTAATTTCATTTTTAACTCCACTGGCTGTTCTGAAAGACTCCAAGCAGATATAGGTAGACTTAATGACTCTTTTACATGTGTACAAGTGATATTTTGGTGCTTAGATTTGTTTGGTAATTGGGAATCCTTTTAGGGGTGCCAAACTACCCAAAGAGGACTGAAAATTGAGTTGAATATTTGGTTACTTGAGGTGTCTGACTTTGAGACACCAGGTGAATGGCCAGACATAAAATGCCCCTCTTATAATATCAGCACTTTTTCCCCCCTTTTAAAAATATTTCTGTTCCTACCCTGTCTCCCTTCACCTCACGGCCCTAAAGGAAAGTTAGTAAGATTCTCTGACTGCTTTCACAGAGGATAAAAGTGACTCCCTCAGAGTACAGTAAAAGCTGATAAGTTTTGTTGCCTCAGCTATGAGGAGCTCATGGCAGGCTGGATTAGGGTTGCTTTTACCAAAGGAAAAAGAGTGAAGAAAAAGCATAGTGATGAAACAGCATGCTGAGGAGAGCCTTGGAGAGCCAGTTTTGCTGCCCATTTAGCACTTAGTGAGATGAGAGGGTTAGTGAAATCACTACTGTTCATAGGAGGGACTACTGCTATCCCACACCATGGCTACTGCTACTTATGCTTAGCAGCATGTCTCTGGCAATAAAGGCTGGCCATTCTGCCACTCCCTGAAGCTTGTTGCCCTAGAATTTGCTTACTTTACTCTGCCTAAATCCTGACCTTCCTGGTATTCCAAGAGCCTGCCAATACTGGATTTGCTGAAAGAGTGCTCTAAAGGCACAGGGAAATGTGTGCTCATGTGACCAGTGGTGTACCCAACACATGCATTTCTCCACTTGTCTGGGTGGAGCTGGGTAAGTCTGGCAACTTGATGATTTTCATCACCAGTAGCTTTGCTTTACTGGTAGCAAGAGCACTTTGAACAAATCATTATGCTTCTATGTTGAAAAGCACTTGACCCAACCTCCTGACACTTTAGAACTGTAGCTGGCAAAGGTTGTGCAAGATTTCCTGCAAGCCCCCTGTTGCGCTGAAACACTGACTAGCTGCATAATAATCTACACAAATTATGAAGTCAGCAGTGACCATTTTCCATCTAAAGCTACTGCAAGAGCCCATAATTTCTCCTCTTTAGGCTTTTCTCATATTTACTGTAACATTATAATTTCATCTAATAACTGCGTAACCCTTTGGCAAACCTCACTCTTCTGCTCAATCTCTGGATTGACGTGCCCCTGTTTGACTCACTGTCCATCTCTCAAATGCATGTTTTGGAGTCTTTACCAGGTTTTATTTGAAGACGGGGCTGCTTAAAAGACAGATTCAAGATCCAAGTCCTCTTATGTCTCTTATGCTGCAATAGGAGATCTATCATTTTCAAAGTCTCTCAAAGAGCAGCTACAGTGTGCTACTTCAGTTTCCAGCTTTGAGGCTAGAAAGCTGGAGGTTCTTGCTGAACAGATCTGGGTAAAATCACCAGCAGACCTCAGTTAAAAAAAAATCATTTACAAGCTCTGTTGTAGAGCCATCAAAATGCAATGCAAATGCAAAAGTGCCTGAATCTGCTTATTTTGGCATCTCAACCTGCAAATCAAATTGTCATATGAAAGTGATCTTTTTGGATCTCCTGTCTTCCAGATGACATCTTTGCCACGTGCTCACAACATGCTCTAGCTCTGTGATACCTGAGCAGTACTCTGAATGCAGTTCCCTAAACTAGCAAAATTAATTGGAAACTTATTTCCTGCTAGAGGAATGTCCTGGCTGTGTCTAAGACTATATCCTAGGGGGCTGTCAATTTGTCATTTGGTGAGGAAGGTGGCAACATGGGGGTTTTTTTTCAGTTGTCCCCAGACAGCTGTGCTGCTTATAGATTTTTGGGCTACCAGTGTTGATACGATCTGAGGAGCTTCTCAACAGAAGCTCCAGATTGCAGCACCCCACCGTCATGGGCAGCCCACCAAGCTCATGACTGATTAACTGAAAGGGTACTTTGACCATGCTGCCTTTTCCCTAAGCAGAGCTCTTACACTGCAATACAGTACAGGAATGGAAAAGCATAAATTAGCAGAACCTTTCTTAGGCTTCTTGAGGGACAACTCTGGCCAACTAAGCCTGTTTCATAGCTGCTTTTCCACTTAATGGAAGGGAAAGATCTATCTCTCATCCTTTGCATTTGGGGTTTTTTTGAGTTTAGGGAAATACGGACACTCCGAAAGGCACTCGTCTCATAAAATGCAAGATGTCTATGTGTGAGCTAATCCCCTAGTCTTTCTTTGCTAGTCAACAGAGAGGAAGACATTTCCTCTCATCTTAAGGCAAATATCTATGGTGGATTATTTGAAGTGTGTTTATTTCATTCCATTCAGTACATAGGGAACTTCAGATATCTATACTGCAGGTGTATATTAGGTAAGGTGAATCCTTCCTGCATGTCTAAGTAATGCTTTGAGATAGTACAGTGTTATTTTTCAAGACAACCTTCATGTCAATTGTTACATTACTATAGGATTCAATTGCTTCCAGCCACATTCTTAAATTCTTTCTACTCCCTTTTTTATATTTCATACTGAAGCCACTTTTAAAGATCTGCCAGTCTCTTGGGGGAACACGTAACTTGTTGGTGATGGACCAATAAAAGTATATTCCATATTGGCAACACTAGGAGTCCATGAGCTTTGTGCTGAGAAGGAAAGCTATCACAGCATTCACCTTGTGGCAATTTAAAATGATTACCTGTGGGCTGACAATTATTGTGTCATTATTCCCTTGAAATAGAATGAACTCTTCATAAAATCACAGGTAATCTGTTTTTAAGGATCTGCAAGTAACAAAAAGCTGACAAAGTGAAACTCCCTCCCCATTCCCCAGATTCACCTTTGTTAAACCTTTGGATCTCTGTTACTCTCCTGATTATCTGGCTTATTTAAAAATGCCCTACTGTGTTATCTGTTTTTTCAGATATCAATAGGTGTGCTTGAGCATGCTTGGGGTTTAAATAGGTCTGAATAACAGAGAAATCAGTCTGACATAAAAGCAAAAGCAGCTTACAGTTATGGTGGAAGCAATAACGATGGTACAACATCACACAGTGGCTCCTGGAAGCAGACAAATGTCAAAACAGCATGAAAAACTCTTCTTGTACACTGTTAAGACTGCCCAGAATTTTCCCAGAATAACATACACAATCATTTTGATGAATTCAAAGCTAATATCCATGTCACTCCCTTCACAAAGACAGCTAGTTTCAGACAGGAACTAATCGCGCTGTCTTGCTTAAAAATAGAGAAATCATCTTTTGTTTTAGCAGATATCCTCTACGGTATTTTGCTGTTCTAGCCTGAAAACATGCTGTGTATAAAATGGTTGCGTGAAAGGGTTAGCAATCCGAGACACAGTAGTGGACATTGTTGAGGATATAACGGCACGTTTAGCTGCCTAAGAAAAGGGTGTAGATGATGATACTTGGAGAGCTAGCACACCTCAGTGGAAACTGCGTGTACTACAATGAACAAGACATTTCAACTAAATAAATTTGTTCCCAGTGTTGCCTTAACATAGCCTTGCATTTTACCTAGCATCTAAGGTTTCAAGGTATTTGTTCCAGTTTGGTTTTATTGTTGCTGTTTTTAAGCTCCCACGGTTCCCATAATTCTTCATTTTCATGATAAGTGGAATTTGGAAACAGATTTCTTTTTAATTGAATAGGAAGAGTCTCTTTAGGAGGAGAATATCTAAAGCAAGAGCACTGGTCTTTCTGCACAAACTGCATTGTACTCAGCAATTTTTCAAAAGCAAACACTTTCCCTGGAATAGTGATAGTAGTTATGGATTTAATTTGTCAGAGCTGCCCAATCCCTAACACTCCAGATTAATTCGGCTGGAGCTGTGGAAGGCTACCACTTCTGTGACTCAGGCCTCGAGTTTATTGGAAACAGAAGCGAGCCATGACAGTCTGCTTATACTGCTACTACAGACAGTGTGCTTTGCAGGGCTGCAAGCTCCATATTCTCCACTGCTGGTTCCAGGAATGATTTTTTTAATGAAATGGAGTGGAAAGGTGCACACCAAATAACAATGTGAACCAGGAGAAAATCCCATTACTGACGAAACCCACTGTTGCTAGAAAAGTACATTGAACAGAGTATTGGCTTTAGGTGCTACCACCTTACACTGGGTTATAAAAAAAATGGGGGGGGGAGAAGCACATCTGTACTGTGTCATGGACAGATGCTGTAAAAATAATAATGATGATAATAATAATAATGGTCTTCAGTGTAAATGGACAGTTATCACTCTCTTCCAGTTTTCACAATGAGTAGGGCAAAGAACCAACACGTAACAAGAGAATACATATTTTTTCCTCAGAGGTTCATGCATACAATAATTATATGGGTAGGGGCTTTGCCAGCAAATGTTTATCCCTTTATTTTTTTCATCTGACCACTTTCCTCTGCTGTGTGTCTGGTTTTCAGTTCAATTTCAGCCTTGGTTAAGAATGCTGTGCTATTACCTTCTCACGGTAATATGTTCTATGACGTCCTGAAGGACTGTGGCTTTGATTCACTTCCTAGTGAAATCCCACAGAAGTCTCCAGCCTCCCCTTCCCAAAAGTCCTAACATATGACTTAACCCAGTGTATACAGAGACTTAATGGGTCTAATGAATGAATTTTTAAATTCTCTCACCTTTAAAATTGTAATCTGCAGTTAAGGTATAAAAATTGATTGGCAGGGCATCTGAGTGAATCTTGTACTGCTGCTCCTGGACCTGTTCTGGAGAGAAACATGAGGCTGTGTGGCAGTGACGTTGGAGTACACATCTCATGGAGGTTAGGAAAAACCTCGATTCCTAAGTACTTTTGAAACTTCAAACTGTAGTTAGTCAATAGGGCACAATCACTGGTGTGAGGTTTTTTTATTGTTGCTTTTTTTCTGTGTTTTAAAGAAACTGTTTCATTATGTAAGTCCTTTTCCTGACACACCCCACGCCCCCAAGGACAATGAGACCAGGGACAGTAGGGAATCCAGACAGACAATGAGACTGGTAACAATATGGAATGATGTCTGAAACACAAATCATCTGCAGTACAATATGTAGGATCAAGACAAATGTCTTTGCTTCCTCTAAAGTTTCAAAACCTATTACTGAAAAACAGAACCAGTATCTTTCTCCCGTTTTCGATTGTACAAATCCCTGATATTTTTCCTTCCAATTTAATCACCTTTAAGACAATTCCAACTTTGAAATCATTAATAGATTGCAACAGATAAGGTACATTGACTCATAAAAATGGCCACAGCAAGGCCAAATAGGTCTGCAGTTTCTTGTGCTGCTATAAATGAGGCCCAAAAATGCAAATACCTTTGTCTGATACCTCTTGTTTTTTGAGACATCCATAAATGCCCACTTAGAGAAAAACTGAAGAATGTGAAATGTGTGAGTTTACTAAACATACTATATAAAATACATGTAGATTTCATTACTGATTCCCAAAACTCAGAATAAAACATGGCCAATTTCTTCCTGTCACCCAATTGTTCTCTTCCGCACAATGACTACTTGACTGTTTCATGTAGTAATAATTATTGACAAAGGAACAAAGCATGGAGTAGTCAGATTTTGCTCCACTGTTAGTTCCCATAATTTGGAGCTGTGCTGTCTTTGAAATAGTAAAAGATATCCATAATAGATGTGATTTCTAAGATCTTCTGTAGGAGTTCTTTTCAAAAGCTGTATTGTTTCCATGGATGCCGCCGTATAATCTAATTATTCCTGATGGGTTGCCTATTGTACCACAGGATTCTTCAAAGGAAAGGAAAACAGCAAGGTAGATCATTTGAGCAAAAATCTTTTATTTGTTTAGGACAATGTTTCACAAAAGCTCTATCTGGGAAGGAAAAGAAATCTCTTCTGAGCCTCCTTTCTTTCAGAACTCAAGTTGCTATAATCATATAAAGCGGCTCTGTGTACTGTATGTTTTATCCTTTCCTTTCATTGGATGATAGAAGACATTTCAGCCCCATGTTGGGGTGGGGTTTTTTCCCACTGAAAAAGTAAATGATTTATATTGTAAGATCTACTGTAGACAACCAGGGTAAAGCAACCCCAAGAAGTCAGAGAATACATGCCAGGCACAACACCTGCAGCTTGTCAAAGGAATTATTCCACTCAACTCAGTTGGAATCTTTTTGTGGTAAGATATACAGTGGTGCAAAGGAGTTGATATTTACATCCACCTCATTAAAGTGAATCCGTTTCCTATTATCTCAAGTCCCAAGTTCCTAGACCATATGATGAATCTCACTTAGTCTGTGGTGTGTGCAACTGCACTGTTTTTGACCTTGGCCATTGTGCTAACCAGTCCCATTGCATGTGCTGTTTCTCAAGACACCTTTGCACCTGCATAACTAGGCTCCAGCCAGCTTTTCTCAGTAAAGGGCCTGAAACTGTACTTTATCATGTCAAATAACAATATCCTGAGCACACGTGCGTGCTCTCATCTTGCTGTGAATACATTAATAAATGAATGTTTCTTTTACATGCACCATCTACCATGCTACCATATTGTAAGAAGGTGGTTGTGTGGGAGACTAATGACTGGATAGAAAAATCCTCAGGCATATCAAGCGGGAAAATGGTGGAAGCTCAGAACTGTTTCTCACCATCATCCACTTTCCAGAGCTATTGCCATGGTACGAATATTTTGCACAGCTAGCTTCTGTGTTTTGAAGTTTTGCCATACTTTTAAATATACGTGAAAAGATTTTCCACTATTTAAGCAGAGTCTTTATTTTGTGTAGTCTACAAATCAGCCAAAGCTATATGGATTTTCCTTTACATTGCCTTTCAACAGCAATTACTATTTAGAAAAAAATTACTTGTATTGCTCCTGTATTACCATTATTCCTATATAAGTCAATGGTTCTGCCAAGGCACTACTCAACTTTGTTTCCTTATGTAACATCTATCCTTAACAGTTGATGAGAGTTTGCATTGATAAAAGGTATTCATTCAGCCAGTAAACTTCTGCTTTTAGGTAGAGGCATCTCAGCTCTGTTTCCTCCAATGGTTGCCAACAGAGAAATCAGAGCTCTAGTTCTTAAAGCTGTTCAGGATCCAGAAGCAGCTGCAGCAGAGACAAACTAGCAGCCTGTGGCAGTCCCTAGGGAAGGACACTCTAAGCAACACAGAGCTGAACTCCTGGAGGAGGGAGGGAAACAACTGAAGAGTGGAACCAAAGCCACATACCTCTTGGAAGAACTAATGGAAAACTTTGAAGTATGTGATCAGTGGAGCTGAAGGGAAAGCCAACTTTTTTGTTCTACCCAGCCCCAAGAGAAGATGAAATTCTGTACCCTTTTCCCTCTTTCTTGATTTTCTACTATTTGTTCATATGAGATACAAGCTAATGGCATTATACTGCTTACATGTGTCTACTTTTAGTCTGGTTCCTCCCAAACAAACCGGGTTCTTCATCCAAATTAGAGCTAAATTTTTTGGTTTAAGTTAAGTGGTTGGATTTTACTTTGGCTAGGGTTTTACTAATTGCAGAGGTGGAAACATACTGATGCAGTGTGAAATGAGATTTGCATTTAGCCCTGACAGCGGTACAATCTGTGGGGCTGAGTGCCAGACTCCATCTCCTTTGACTGTTGTCTCTCCCTCATTCATCATTCTTTCCTGTAGTTCAGCCAGTCTCACCTCATGTGAAGCCACATGAAAAGGAAGCTATGATGCCCCTCCAGTCAGTAGTTGTTAATCATGTAGAGATCTGATTCAGACAGTGGAGAACCAGGACAATAGAACAATGTACCCAAGGTGAACTTGTTTCCAGGCACATGGGCTACCTTTTACAGCTAAGTCTTCTTCCAGCATAGGGATGTCTTATGTACATATTGAAGCAATGGAGACTGAAGGTAGCAAGTATCTGGAACAACATAGCCATAGATCTGAATCCAGTACAATAAGCATTGTACCTAAATGTTATTTATCTGTATTGGAGCACCATTTTTGGTTAGTAAAGCTGAGGAGGTTACAAAGTAGTAATATGAAAAAAATTGCAATATTAAATATTGTTTTCTGAGTACCAGAAAGTTTTATACACCTTTCAAGGAGGGACAAAATTATTACTTAATATCAAAGTCCAGAGTAGCTGAAATCTGAAGAGCCTCATTTTAGTAGAAGTACTTAAAAGGAACTGCAGACATCCTCTCAAGGCATGGTTTGTCCTGATAATCCAAGGTAGCAGGAAATGCATTAAAAAAGATATGTTCTCAGGCTGATGCCATTGGAGAAGGCATGAGGTACTCAGAAAGCATGGAATACTTTCACAGCAAATATGTATATTTTGGGGTGATACTGGATTTCAAATTTTCCAAATGGACAGTTTTCCTATGGCAGTATTTTCTTTAGTTTTTAAGTTTGGGTGGGGTTTTTTCAGACAAGCACACTCATACATGGTTATGTTGAAGAAGCACAGTATGATTGGGGAAAGATGCTTGGAAATGTTTTGTAAAGGTTGCTTAAAAATTTTGGAATGGCTTCACCATAGCATGTACAGTAAACACAGAATAATCATGCTGTTGTGCAGTATAAGCATTTTAAAAAGACAGTGGAGTATCCTGTAGACGATATTTGTGGCTATTTGGGCTGAGAGCAATATGACATTCTAAAATTTTTAATTTTATTAAGAACCTAAATATATTAGGATTTGGTGATTTTTGTTTGTTTGTCTCCATGTAAAAAGAAATGTTTTCATTTGATGAATTTGCTTTTACTCAAAATAACCTTGATTTCCCATTACTATTAAAGCTGTAAAGAATAAGATGATGGTCACTATTTCCCTACTGTCAATTGACACAGAAAACAGGGTGCCTTGGATAAGGGCGATTTTTATCACACACCATTTGTGTGGCCTCTGACATAGCTTATCTCTTAATGGCATAGAATCATGGAGTTATTTAGGTTGGAAGGAACCTTTGCAGGACTTGAGGTCCAACCCCCTGTTCAAAGCAGGGTTAATGTCAAAGTTAAACCAGGTTGCTCTGAGCTTTCTTTTTCCAGCTGGGTTTTATATATCTCCACAGTTGGCAATTCCACAGCCTCCCTGAGCACCTGTACCAGTGTCTGACCTGCTGTCATCGTAAATAATTTTTTTCATTACACCTAACCTCAGTTTCCCATGCTTCAGACAATATCTGTTGTCCTTTTCTGGGCACCTCTGAGAACACTTTACCTATTAGGTATCTAGATGAGCAATTAGATCTCCCGCTTGGCCTTCTCTGAGTTGAACAAATACAGTTCTCTCAGCCTTTCCTCATACATCATTGCCGTGGTTTAACCCCAGCCAGCAACTAAGCACCACGCAGCCACTTGCTCCTTCCTCCCTCCTCCCAGTGGGAGGGGGGAGAATCGGAAAAAAAAGTAAAACTTGTGGGTTGAGATAAGAACAGTTTAATAACTAAAATAAAATATAATAATAAAAATAATAATAAAATATAATAATAATAATAATGATAATTGTAATGCAAAGGAATATAACAAAAAGAGATAAATTAGACCCAAGAAAAACAAGTGATGCACAATGCAATTGCTCACCACCCACTGACCGATGCCCGAGCAGTGATCCACCCCTCCCAGCCAACTCCCCCCAGTTTCTATACTGATCATGACGTTCTATAGTATGGAATATCCCTTTGGCTAGTTTGAATCAACTGTCCTGGCCATGCTCCCTTCCAGCTTCTTGTACACCTGCTTGCTGGCAGAGCATTGGAAACTGAACAATCCTTAACTTAGGATAAGCACTATTTTGCAACAACTAAAGCGTCAGTGTGTTAACAACATTATTCTCACACTAAAGCCAAAACACACTGTACCTGCTACTAGGAAGAAAATTAACTCTATCCCAGCCGAAATCAGGACAATCATGTACAACCAAATATTTTTACGGAAATAGAGGAAAAAAATCATGACCATTTGAAAAGTAAAGGAGGAGGAAAGAGAGAGGGAGCAGGAGGAAGATTTAGAGGAAAAAAGGTGACAGAAAGACTGATGATGTTGGTAGAAGATGAGAAAAGGTGCTGAGAGAATCCTGAAGCAGCAAAAAAGATGAGAGGAAAAGGAGGACATGAAGCTGAAAATGTAATATGCAGAAGAGGTCTTAGAACTTGAAGAGCTGTAGAGGTGAGAAATGGGTAGGAAATAGAGTGGCAGCTCCTTTACTATTGTAGAAGAGGGCAAGGGGTGTGTGAAAAAGATGCTTCTGTATGTGAACTTAGAGCTGCACTTTTACCAAGAAGATCATTCCTGCCTTGGGAAGAGGGGGATGAAGAAAGGCTTTTGGGGGAGAGGTCTCTTAAGAGCTAAGCTGACATGACTGGTGCAAAACATGAATGAGCTCTGGAGCCTGCAAAACAGACAACTCCCTCATATTTCCTGTTTCACTTGGAAAGTGTACAGAAGGCTTTCTCTCTTCCTACAACTTTGTCTCTTTGCCATACTTTAGAAACCACCATGGCTACAGGACAACCAGCATTAAGTATCAGACTTGGCACCTTCGTTCCAGGGTGAGCACAAGAAAACTTTAAAGAACCATCGTTTTCCCATCACCCTGCGCTGGGGCTTATTAAATTTGTAGGTAATACCAAACCAGGAGGGGCTGCAAATGTACTGGAAGACAGGGTTAGAATTCAAAGTGCCCTTGATGTAATGGATAGGGTCAGAAAAAAGCAGGCTCCTAACTTTTCTAACCTTAAGACTGTTTTTCCATTCTCCACCTCTTCACAAATTTTATGGTAGTTTGACCCTATTGACTAATGTAATTGTTCCTGGTATATACTAAAGTGGAAGTACAATCAGCACTACAATTTCTGAATTTTACAGCCTCTTTTTTTCATTCTTTATCCAGCTGAAAATTCATGTTTCTTATGAAAAAAATAGAATTTAAAGCTGAAGAATATAGAATTTGAAGTACAAAAGGTATTTTTGTGATCAAGTAATATAATATAGATTCTTCTGTATCTTTTTTAGAGGCACCGTTCTTCACATACCTTTGAGAGGAAAGGAAATACAGCTATTGTCAGAATTTGACCTTGAACAGTGATTCAAGCCCATTAGTTCTTAAGTTACGTTGCTCCATGCGGCTACTTCTATTCCTCAACAATACATGTAGGAATATTAAATACACTCTGCTGTTAGACAAATGCCATGGAAAATGTTGGACTATTTTTTCAGCAGCAAATGACTCACCACTGAAAGAACTCCCCACCTTTGCATTTGGCTACTCTAGAGTTGCTATTTGGAACAATTTACTAACTATATTAACCTGTTATTTTAACTTTGACTATTAACTCTGAATGTTTTAATGAGGCAAAAGTGCTTATGGTCATGTAAGAAAATCAGTGTAGTTTTATAAAAGAGTTTTCTTATGTCTCACTTTGCCTACCCATTATTTTTCTCCATTTTTTTCACCCCTTCTCTATCTCCTTCATTCTTACAACAAGTCATTCACCATAGAACTGTTATTGCTGGGATTTTCAAGGAGTACTTTGATGTGTAAATGGTTGTCCCCTCTGGTGTGGATGAACAGCAGTACCAAGCATGAATATATTCATGGTTGCCATAAAGTGGCCAAAATAATGATTAGCTAAGTTCTTAATTGTTTCCGTTCGTTCAGTATGTTCAGCACTGTCTTAACCAGGAGAGCAAAGAAATGTTTGAGGGGAACCACCAAAAAGAAAATTGTATTACTCTTTGTGTAACTATTTGATCAAAAGATTGTTATGGCCATCTCTGAAATTACTGCTGGATGAGTACTAAGAATGGTTTTTGTATGTTGGATACTGTCCAAACCTTTACCAGTGTTGACATAGTTTGTAAGTTATTGCTAATGACACAGTTACTTTGATAGTGTGCATCAAAGATTAACACAATCCTTTAGGCTCAACCAAGTATATAAAAATCATTAACAAATAATATATTGTTCTATGCCAAACCACTGATCACATGCTTTGTGATGCAAATATATTTTCTTTGCTCATTCTTGTTCTTCCTTTAGTAGAGCCAATATTTGAAGCAGCCTTCCTTCGTACAGATGGCTGGGATAAACCAACCCAATCCACTGATGTGCAGCACTCAGTCAGCTGGATGGACGAGGAATACATGCTTTCTTTCTATGGTTGTTTGTTTTTTTTTATTTCCCATTTGGATTTCCTTCCATTCCAGGTTTTGTACCAATGTACAGTGTGGTGGGCTGGTCCTGGCCAGCAGCCAAACTCCCACCCAGCCGCTTCCTCTCTCTCCTTAGTGGGACAGAGGAGAAAGATAGGAAGGAGTAAGAAAGCTGGTGGGTCAAGATGAAGACAGGAGGATTGCTCACCAGTTATTATCATGGGCCAGACAGACTCATCTTGGGGAATTCCCAATTAAATGCCAATTAATTGACAATTAAATATTTAATTGCCGATTCTGGTAGTGGGAAACAAAGACAATGAAAAGACCCATTTACACGCTGGGGGAAAAGGCCTTTTGACCCCTTTCCCAGGCTGAACTCCACCCCCAGGCACCTCTCCTCCCTGCCTGTCACGGGCTGGGTTACACTCAGTCCTCGTGCAGGCAGTGACTGCGGCCAGCCCACGGCCTCTCCTCCCTCCTTACTCGGGGCCTGGAGCACCTCCTTCCCCTCTTCCCCCTCTCCCCTCGGTGCCCGCTGGGCTGTTTCTCACACTTTTTCCCTCACAGCCGCTTTGCCCTTTCTTACACAGGCTTTCCCCATGGCTCCGCCGTGGTGGCTGCAGGGCTGAGCCGTGCCCTGCGGGGGGTCGGTGGGAGCCGGCTGGAACCGGCTGTGTCCGGCTCGGGGCAGCCCCGGCCTCTCCTCACAGAGGCCACCCTGCAGCCCCCTGCCAGAGCCTGGGCACCTGCACCCGGTACACACAGCAAGAATAAATCTGAACAAATTGAGGTTTTTGTGTCCACAAAAAACAAGCCTAGTCCACAGTGGTGAGAGAATCAAGGGGTGAGAGCTGGCAAATGCGGCTTTTAAAGCAGAGCACCCTTGGCTACCAACCATGATACTCATCTGTAAAATGGCTGACTGGGGCCTCTGTCATGAGGAATAGCAACGCTAACACCCACAGCACACATCCTCCACATGCTTGGACATCAAGGTACCCTCTTACTCCAGCTCTGGAGGTCAGAGACCTCCTGTTTTCTGGGCAATCCCAAGGGAGATAAAGGAGAAGCCCAGGCCAAGAAGGCTAACAGTCCTCAATACTGAAGTTCAGGATCCCATAATCAGGCTTTCAGATACTTACTTGGATTTTAGGATTAATTTTAACAAAATGCAGGAGGAAAGAAAAAAATCACATGTTTAAAGATGGGAAGAGCAGGTTAAAGAATATTTTGATGAATTAAACATATTAAAGTTAGCAGAACCTAATGAAATTTACTCAAGTACTTTGGAAACTAGACAAAACCATTTCTGAATCACCTTTAGAGATTTCCTAGAGGACTGAGGAAGCATAACCATGGCATATGAATTGAAATGCATGAAATGGTGGGACCTGGGGAATTACTGAGCATGCATCCTCTTTAGGATAGTTAGGGGAAAAAAAATGTGGTTAGCTCTCAAACGGAGAGGATCTGTCAGAGGATGGCCCCTGTTCAATTTTACATCAAGTCTTGGATGACAAAATGGAAAGAACACATAAAATCAGCAGGGCAGGAACTGCTATTTTAGAGAAAGTGAGAATTCAAAAGTTATCTCAAATCAAGATGAAATTCACTCAGAAGGACTGGGATGGAGACACCAAATACATACATACAAATGGAAAATAAGCATGTAGTGGAAGAGCACAAAGATTTGGAGATCACAGCTTCAGTGTGAGCTGGCCACACGATTCATTCCTGAAACACCTCATCCTAAGATATCGCTGTCAGTAGAACCTATGTCGAGTAAGAAGGTGGTGATGATCAGCATCTGTTTGTTACAACCAAGTATGAAGCACTGTTCTCAGTATAGCACATTAGATCCAATGTGGGCAAACTAGAGAAGATACCACAGCACAGCGAGAATGATGAATTATTTCATCATCACAATCCATGGGGAACGGTAGAAAATTGTGCTATGTATTCCTAGAAAAAGAACCCAGGCAAAGGCTGTGCAAGTGACAGCATGCAGGTGTGACCATAGTGTGTGACCATAGCTTTCCATTACACAAAATTTTGGTGTAAACAATACTTCTTTCCAATGGGGAAGAAATAGCGATCTTGCCTCCAATTAACAAGACTTTATTTAAACAGAATGAAAAAAATCCAAACTATCAAAACAGTTACAGAGATAAAAGCTCTAGAAACTTCCTTATTACATGTTTTTTATTTTTATTGTTTTTAAACCAGACTGTAAGAGATGCTCAGTGGCATTATAGTGGAGAATGACTCAGTTGGCCACGCTGCAGAAAATCCTGGTAAACTGTATGCCACTACAGAGAACACAAGAGGCCAGACAAGGGATTCACTTAAGCTGATGAAGTAAGTTTGGAGTAGCTGCCTCTGTGTCAGATGAGATGCAGGACTCCTGCCACCTCAGCTTGCAATTACTGTGCCCAGGGGTTTGTGTCTTTTAGCTTCCAGAATTGCACAACCTAGAATTGAGATCACAGCTCCAGAAATAGTCATTCACAGCTTCTCCTTCAATTGGTTTATTAAACTGTATATATTTAAAAGGTTGCTGATTAGACAGTTCAATAGCATGTGGGAGTAACTCCAGAGAGCAAAAATATTCCTATTGTCTTCCTAAACAAAAAGGGCTGTTAATTTAATGACAATTAATAAATAGTTAGACTGTGGCATATTAACTACGAGAATTGCATGAATATGACCAAAAAATCCAGCATAGAAAAAAAAAAATTGTCAGAGGCAATTTTCACTTTTATTTTCTTTAATTATTGATTTAGTATTTTATTTTATTTTTAATTACCACAGTGTTTGAATTGTCATTTTATTTGCATAAATTATCACATCTCAATAGATCACCAAAAATAACTCCGTTCAAACAACCCAGCATTGCTTTGCTCCAGAATCAAGAGTGGACCCACGGCCAGGCAAAGCCTCACTCCCCAGCCAGCCAACTAGATCATCTTCCCTGGCTGGCCAGCCAGAGTCTGGTTCTCCAGCCAGCCAGAGCCCCTCAGCCCCAGCCGGCCAGCCAGAGACTCTTTCCTTGGCCAGCCAACCAGATCATCTTACCTGGTCAGCCTGCCAGAGCCTTTTTTGCCCAGCCAGCCATCCAGAGCCCCTTTCTCGAGCCAGAGACTCAGCCTCAGCCAGCCAGCCAGAGCAGCTCGCCCCAGCCAGCCAGCCAGAGCCTTTTTCTCCAGCCAGCCAGCACCGCTTTCCCCAGCCAGCCATCCAGAGCCCCTCAGCCCCAGGCTAGCCATCCAGAGCCCGCTTCCCCAGCAGGCCAGCCAGAGCCTCCTTCCCTGGCCAGCCAACCAGATCATCTCACCTGGTCAGCTAGTCACAGCAGCTCACCCTGGCCAGCCAGCTGGAACATCTACACTGTCCAGCCGGCCAGAGCCTCTTTCTCCAGCCAGCCGGCCAGAGCAGTGTTTTGCATAGCACAGGATTATTGTGGGAAACCAGGTCATAAGCCCCACTAAAGTCTGTGTAGACAGCATCATTTGCTCTCACCTTCTCCAGCAATTCATCTTATTTAGCACTGAAGCCAATCAGACTGGTCAAGCATCATTTAACCTTAATGAATTCATATTGACTATTCTTGCTGATCTCATTCTCACTCATTTGCCCAGAAATAGCTTCCAAGAAGATTTTTTTCATCATTTTCCCAGCAACTGAAGTGAGGCTGACATGTCTGTAGTCCCTCAAATTGTCCTTCTTTCGTATTTATCTGTAGGTGTAATAAGTATCATTCTTCTGGAATGCTGGTATGAGGAGGAAGTCTGCTCTCCTGAGCCCCAGGGTCTGTACTCTGCTGTTGCCTTCCCCATGCCCCTCAGGATCTTGAGCTCCCACTATGTCATGGTCTATACAGTCATGGTTTCCATTAAGATCCCTGACCAGTTCTTCAAGGAATTTTATCACCCCATCACAAGCCTCTACTACTTGTGCTGCACAGTTACTTGGGTACCTTAGAGCTGCAAATAGCAAGCACTTAGCATTGTTATAACCTTTCTCTGAAGTTGCTGAGGCAGTATTTGCCAAAGCCTCTGCCATATTTCCCCTTCAGTTTTCTCATGCCATTATTGTTGTTCTCACGGTGTTGCGCCTCTAAACCCCAACAGTGCTGCTATGGGAAGTTTTCATGGGAAGCAACAAATGTTTTTGGGGCGGGGGGACAGGACACGACAGCAGGGACAAAATCTCTCCTTCATTATCTTGTTTTGTACATCTCAGTTTATGCTGGCAAAAACCAGCCACATTGTACAATACAGTAGGTAAGTTATTTGATTATTATTTAATCATTATTTATTTTTTCATTATTTTATCACTATTTAATTACTTATTTTATCACTTTTTAATTCCTTATTTAATTCATTATAAATCATTAAGTGAATTACAATTTGTTTAAACAGAAATTTGTGTAAGTAAAAACTGCGTGCATAGGTCTTTCCCCAGCAAACGAAGAGGTTATTAAATGCCTAGCTAATGGACAATGCTGTACCTGGTAAAGATATTCCTGTTCTAAAAGAGACCAACCTTGGCTCACAGAAGCACAGACATGGTCATGTGGTGCTTCTAAATGGGTTGATCATGTCCACCTCCCAGCAGGACTAGCTAACAAGGGTGCCATGCCATGTAGACAGCCGCATTCTTTCTGGAGCCAATTTGGCTTGGTGCTAGCTCAGGGGTCTCAATTTCTGCTGTGCAGTATGGCTGCGCCATTGTCTGCCTCTATCCAACTACCCCTTCTGAAAGATATAGCCACTTCCAAAATGATCCACCTCATGGGCTTCTCTTGCCTTACACCTGAGAGGGCCTTTCCCCACTCCCTGTGTGGTTTTCTCCTGTGACTGCTGACTAAGGACTTTACTCTCTTACAAAATGGAGATCTGTTTAAAACACATACACATGCGACCTTCTTGACTTCTGCTTAGATAAGCTAATGTCACATAGTGGTTTATTTTCTTTTATGTTCTTGGTGAGGGATAAAACTCTTAGTATAAACTGGTGCTACTCAAAGCAAATAACTCAAGTGGTGACAGTTTACACCAGCTGGTGATCCAAGCCAGTTTTCTTACTGCCATTCAGTAACTAGACCCTGTTAACTGCAATTGCCTATAATCCCTTGTTCACTGTTAAATTCACTCTTTGATCTTCCGTATTTCACATCTTTCTTGGATAATCACTTCTGCAGTCTATTCACTCAGTTTTAATTCCCATGCAGATGAAACTCTTAGTCTGTGGTCTCCCTGATTTCTGTGTCATTTCTCTGCTCTTTGAACTACCCTGCCATATGCATATTACAGTCTAGATCGGTAAACAGGATCCTTGTTGCCAAATAGAGGTAAATCATTCTAGTAACTAATGCCTATTTTTTTTCAAGGTCATTAACTATTTAGGGTATCTCAATTTTCCAATACCCTACTTGAAGCTCCATTAGGTATTCCTATTTGTACCTCCCCTTGGCAAATCAGGCTACTTCATTTTTCTTTAACTGTCCACAAGAACTAGAAATGTCATTTCTGCAACATCCTCACCCTGCAATAACCAAAGTGTGCAGCTGGCCAGTTGATGACCATCAGAACTTGAAAAGTGCAACCAGCAAAGGTATATTTTTGAGATTTTGATCTGCTTCTCAGCTGGCTGAAGCAGGCCAGTGAGCTGCTCTGCCCTGCTCAGAGTGGCCTCTCCTGTCTTACAGATCTGTGCTGCTCAGTTGCCAGCCTCCAATCTCCAGCCCTAATCCTGATCCTGCCTCCTCCTTACTCAGCCCCAGACACCTGTTCCTCCGGTTCTGCTGCCATCCTCGGGCTTCTCATCCCTAGCTCCTGCTTCCTACAGTCCCAGGCACAGCTCCTGCTCCCAGCCAGCCAGCCTCCGAGGGGTAAAAGTAGTGTCTTGCCCTTCAATTGCCTGGTTTCCTCAGGATCCTTTTGTCCCAGATCTTTGGCTCTGTACAACTGTCCTCTGATGTATGATCTTGGCTCACCTTCATTTCAGCATCTGACTCCTCCCTCCCCAGCCAGTTTTAACTGTTGGACTCAGCAGTGTGTGTGTCTCCCAGCCACAGCACACCTTGCAAGACTGGCCCCAAATCCCTTTTCAGTTTTGAACATCTGAGTTCATAGCTCTTCCTTATTTAGAATTGCTGTGTACTAACTTAGTAATTCAGAGATGACATTATTTTATCAACCCTATCTATGACCTAATTCAGAAAGGCAAGCTCTAGTATGTTGGGTTATTATATGTTTCTCAATCAATTTATTGATTTTTTTTAACAGATGGCTGTGGCAAGATCAAACAGGAAAGCAACACAACCTTTCTATTTAGGATATTGCTATACATGCTTAAAAGACAAGACATGTATGTCTCATTATCCAAGAGCTTTCTTTGCAATTGTTCTAAATAATGGTCTGTCTTTCACAAAGAGCATTAGAGCTGCTTAATACCTCTGTACCTAGAGAAGCAAAACTGTAAGGCCCTAACAAAAGATAAAGGTGTGATAGATAAGCAGGAGACAGCAAGCTAGTGTGCAGCCTGAAAGTGGGAGACTATTGCAAGCTGCTGAATGTATTTGTACATCTGAGACCTACTGAAGATGCCCTTGGAAATGGCAAAGAATCAGTGGTGAAGTTCAACCCATACGAATCACTACTATGGGTGCCTCATGTTGCCCACTGTGCTGCCAATAACTTTGTCATGTCTCTAAAATCTCATCCAACATAGATATTTTATGCCATATTGTTGTTACAAGGCCTCCTCTATACCATTACACACACACATACACAGACATACATTCAGGTGGGTCAGATGAGGCCATGAGGTGAATGAAGTAGCTAGAAATCTACGTGGCCACGTCTTACCCCCATTCCTCAAGTTACATGCTTGTGTCCTTGTTCCTTTATCAGATGGTGGAATGGCGTTGCAGTCTCTGTGTTAAATCACAGACAGGACATGGACAACTGTTAAGGTATATTGGTAAAGATGTGGCCACAGCACATGGTTGTAGCCATTGAGAAAAATACATAGTCTTCAGTTACAACATGCTGTCACAGCTTTTCTCCAGTTTTGGGACCCATGGATCAGGGTGTAAGAAGAAAACCTTCCTGGTGTGCTGGCAACATGCCAGTTGTTCTGTACTTAACCATACTGTCCTGTTGTACTGTCTGGTTGCAGGGAGAGTAGGAGGGGAAATAATAGAGTCCCTGGAAATTTTGTAAATTTGCATCCAGTGGGATTGACCTTTGGTGTGGAGTGTAAGGGAGGCAATGCCATAAGGCTTATTAGACTTGTTTCAAATAGGGATATGTCCATGTCCTCCAGGGGAGCAACCCACTGGGAAACAATATATTTCTTATGGCCTCTCAGGCACTGTGTAGCAGACCTCTGTCATCCCCCCTTGAAGCCACTGCTAAACTTTAATGTGTGTGGTCAGAAGCTGTCTTGTCATTGCTTTGGGGGATAATTGATTTGATTCTTCACTGCATCCTTTCCTCTGTGCAAAATGGGTGTAAAGTACTACTGGATGGAAGAGGGAGCAGTGAACAGCTATTTGAGTACACTTACATGCCCTGTGCCTGAGAGTGTCTTAAGCGTGGAGAACAAGGGCCAATGAGCCAGATCTTGTCCACATGTTAACACACTCAGCACTCCTACAGGAGTTCAATAATACAGCTATCATGAAAACAGAACGAGTTGGGGATAGAAGAAAACTATACTAGATGAAGGTGTTGCAGAACTCAGAGTATTGGTGGTTGAAGGGAAACTGTTACCAGTTTTACTGGGAGAAATGTTATTTGATCAATGCTACCATCTTGGAGGGAGAGATGTGATAAGGGAATGAGAAACATATCTTGGAAAAATATGCCTGCTTTCCTCCTGTTTCCAATAAGCATTGCCTGGTCTGTTTTTTATATCAATATCACACCTGCTATACTGAAGGGTCATAAATTTCTTCATGTATGTTCTTCCAGCATTGAAATATATCCACCTTGAAAACACTTTGTCCAGGCTTCAGAATGTGACCAGGGAAAACATTTGGAGATACAACCTAACATGAAGAACACAGATCAGAGCTAGTTTATTCAAAGACAGATGGAAGTAATTCCTAAAAAAATAACAGAGTTCAGGAAGTGTTCAGTGTGAAGACTATAGTTGCCCTGAAAAAGCAGAGAGCATACTGGATTAGACAGCAATAAAATGATTATTCTTTGACATTCTTCTAGCAGACAGAAGGTGGCAATTTCTTAGATATTTTTTTGTGTTAGTTTGCTGAGATTTTCAAAAAAACTTTCCTGATATGCTTTTGGTAAAATTTTCATTTAAGAACATAAGGAGTTACCATATTGGATCAGATTTGTGATCCATCTGGTCTGGTAGCCTGTCTACAGTAGCAAATAGTACCATGTACATGTCAGAAGAAGGTGCAAAAACCACACAGTTGACAGAGGTCATTTCATGTCTTCCCTAATAGTCAGGGCACAGTAAATAGATTTTTAAACCTTTACAATACTTTGTCTGCATTAACTGTTGTAATTCTGGACATCTTTATTATTGCTGCAAATGGTCGGTCCTTTCACGTACTGCTAAATCCTTGGCCAGAATGGCTTCCAGTGTTGCTATGTTTCACAGCCCAACAATACTGGAAAAATTACTTTCTTTCTTAATTTTACATTTGTGGCCTATTTTCACTAACTGATGCTTATACCAGTGTCACATCCCAATATCTCAGGACAATGACTCAGGTTTGCTGATTCCCAGGTCAGGATTAAGGTGAAACGACACCAGGGATCCTTTAACTCACAAAACTCAACTTTTATTTGCTCACAACAAGAATTGGCATGCTCATGACCAAAATTGGTATGTTCACAACAAAAATTGGGATGAAACCATGTCACTAAACTGTTTAACATGTGCTAACCACACATCACCAAACATATACGACCAGCCTTGCTTATTTGGGAATCAGTTCAGAGCAGACAATAAGGAGAGCCCTCCCGTTGGGTCAGGAGGTTCAGAGTGCACCCCCTTGCTTTCTAGACTCCTTCTCAGAGAGGGGCCCGGGGCAGCTGGATCCACTCCTAGTCCCAGACTTGGTCAACAGTTTTATGTTTTAAAGGGGTGAGGTGTAGGGATTATGAAAAAGGAAAAGGGAGAGAGGAGGGAGTGGGGGGAGGGAGAGAGAGATTTCACCGGTCCTGGGTCCAGCATTGGTTCAGTGGGCCTAGGTGTCCGGTTCTGGTGGGATTGCGCACATGGGGCTTCAGTTTGTGTCCTTTTTATCATCCTTGCCCCTCCTTCGGGCGGGCACTCAAACTCATTAGGCTAATTAGGTAGTCTTTGCACCGTGGGCTTGGGAGTCGTTTGGGGAGTAACTTCCCCTTCCCTGCAGACGTGATCTTTGGCCACGCAGGGTGAGCTGCCCTGCTCAGCACATCAGAACAGGGAGCTGTGCACCCTTCAGCATGGCCTCCCGCTCCTGGTGCTGATGGGTGCTGATGGGCTTCTCTTCACCTGGGGTTCCTTGCTAGGCAGAGTTCTTTGTTAGGCAGAGTTCAGTGTTAAGCAGAATTTGCCGCCCGCAATGTTTCAGACATTAACTCCTTCGGTCTCTCACAACCAGTCAATGTCTCACTGCACCATTTAATCTCTTAGAACACATAGACTCTCTATCTTCCTTTTCCACCCCAGGCATTGCTTCATGTTCATTTCTCGTGCTCATCCTCTTTTTACCTTTCTAGAGTAGAAAAGCCCAGTCCTTTCTGTCCCTGTTGGTATGAGACTTTACTCTGTCTCTGATAATTATCATCCTCCTTTGAATTTACTCTAGCAGATTGCAGCAGGAGGTCCACTTGACACAAAATGCAGCATGGGGAAAAGACAGAAAAGACAGGAGCAGAGGGGTCACCTGAGAGTATGAGGCTTTGGTTTCCAGAAGGAGGTTGGGGAAGAGGAACAGGACATGAGGTCAACTCTGTCCTGCAGAAAGTGGAAGAAAGAAGTCATAGGTGAGCTGGACAACAGTCTCCAGGAAGGGGCTACACAGGGTATCCTAACCCTGTCTCCTGCCTTGGCTGGAAACACAGTGGTACCAACCCAAATGATTTCAGGAATGCATAACTTTTCCAGCAGTACTGACCAGTAACTGGAAGGAAAACATGCATACCATCCCAATAATGAGAGAGCCTGAAAACCAAGAGCATGTATTTGAGGCCATTCAAAATGAGCAAGTTCTGAATCTTACTCTTGACTGTGCTTACTGCTATGTGTTTCTTGAGCTACCTTCTGACCAGAAGGGATTCATTCTTGGCTTCAGAACTCTTAAATAAATCCCATCATTGAGAGGGAAAAAAAACAAATCTTGAGATTTTACCAACTTCATTGCATTTCCACCAGCAGAGACAAACTCTTACAATAATCACTTTCAAACTGCTGTCATTACCACTGCTCAGCACTCAAGTACTGAAAGTAACTTAACAATATCAGAGGGCTGTGCACAAAAGAGGTGCCATTGTGAAATCTGTTCTGAAGGCAAATTTGCATATCTCTCTCCATTCCTTCTTAAACTGAAGAATGAGACTAAATTTTTAAAGAAAGACTCAATGTTTCCCTATGGGACTGTTTTTTTTCTCGGGGAGAGGCAAGAAACATTTGTCACTTTTGTTTTCATAAAGAGCTTTCGTGTAACCAAAGGACTGTGTTAATGTCAACTGAGCAAATCAATTACAAAGCACAGAAGAGAAAGAATTCCATTTTTATGTGTATTTACTCGTTCACAAGTAAAACAACACAAGTAAAGAAAATCCACAAAACATTCATTCAGAGGAAGGACTGTACAATAAGTAAAGGATACTGGAGACCAGAAAGACAGGAGGGTTATCTGTTGAACCCCTTCTTTTGACAGTGCAATCCTAAATTGTCATTATTTTTAATTACTGGTTTTAATGTATGCTAACTAATTCCAGTACAACATAGGGAAAGATACAGAAGATCTAATTCAGTTAGTTAGTGCATATTAACAGTACAGCTGATATGTCTACATTCAGGTTTTAGCATTAAACTGTGTTAAAAAATCCAGCTTAAATCTACCTTAGTCGTTGGGCGGCTACTGAGATGTAGAGTTTAGCAGGATCCAGGAAGGTTATTAACACAGATACAGATAAAATCCATCATGAGGATTTATAGCATGGCTAGACAGTTGGGTTATAAAAGGTGTCAAACCTAAGGATTTCAAAACTTTTTGAAAAAGACATGTTTGCTTCTGAAACAAAATTAGAAGTTGAATAAAAATTTAGTTTACTTTTATTCTGTTGCAGAAATGTTTCAGTTTAATAACTGAAAATCTTGTCTTCATTGATTCCTTGTTTTCCTTCTATTTACTTCTCTACTATAGATTTTAGATGCAAGTTGAAATATTTTTTTAAATGTAATAAATGGTGTGTTTGTAGTTGATCATTTACTTACATAAAATTATAAATGAAGCTCAGTTTTATTATTGTTTTAATAACTGATAAAACCTGTTTTGCCATTACTCACTGACTGGTGTAATCAGTTATCTGCAATTTAGTTAGCACTTTAATGTAAGGCTCCTTGAAACAAAAGTGTGGAGAAACAATACTGAAATAATATCAAATGTAATGTGCTGGAAGACTATTACCAATGCTAGGTGTCTATGTCTTTAGTATTAGAAAGTAAGAAGAGTGGGAGCCTGTGTGTGCGAGAGACAGAATGATGCCTAAAACACTGCACACACAATACATATTTACATGTGACATAGGAGACTTCATTTGAAAAACCATCTACAAGATTGTGAAGACAGGTTAGGAAACATCAGAATCAGAGCTACTACTGAAACCTTAATTTGGCACTTCAATACTAGGAAAGTTGCATGCTATTCATTTGTGCAGTCACTGGGGTTTTTTTTGCTTGTTTTAGTACTTGGCCTTGTTCAGTTCACAGACTAGCTGGGACTGGCCAAATTCACTACTGTTTGAGATTTTGCTTCATTATTACAGACTCTCTCCTAAAATACAAAAAATTATTAATTTATGTTTGTTTTTTTCAATGCTCTAGTCCTGCAATCTGTTAGTGTTTGCAGTAATTTTTAATCTATTTTTACAATACCTCTCTGAGCTGACAGGCAGAGGGGGCTTATGTCCATTTTGCAGGTGGTGAGCTGAGTCACCAAGAGCTGAAAGTTTCCACTAATTTTGGATGTGCCTAAGACTTTATTTTGTGGAGTATTTAACATTATGTAGCACATGTACCTGGAGTTCGGCTTTCACTGACTTTATCTGTACTGCTATGTGCTCTTTGTTTCTGCCAGTTAGATTTCAAGGTGTCAAACAGACAAACAAGAAACAGGAAAAACACAACTAGTGTGAAAACCTGAAAATACTAGACAAAAATAAATTTTCTGGTTTAAAATAGTTTTCTGCTCTGGCTCTGAAATTCCCCATATGAAAATATTTCCACTCAAATGCCTGGGAACAAACTCACATAACAGCACGTGCTGGACAACTTGAATAATACGGAGAGTTTCCTGCCCTCACCATAACATACATTCATTAATATCAGCATTCATGACAGGTTGCTGCAGTCAAGGAATGTTGCTGCAGTGTCAGGGATTTTGTTAGGTGGAAGGTACTGAATACAAAAGGTTAATTTTACTAATTAGTAGATGATAGATTAGGACCATGAATAGCTGCAGAGAACATCAATATGAACATTGAAGAATGTCCCTAGGGCCATTTAATCTAATTCAGGAGTCAGAGTAATAGCTGAAGTAAAGGAAAGCCTGGCACCAAAATGAAGCAAAAGTCAATGAAGTAGAGACAGTGGAGGTAAGGTCTGAGGGGTTGTTGTGTTCCAGAGATTTAGAGTGATTGAACCATAGACAGCAATAGTTAATGGACTAGGGGATTTTAAAACATTAAACCAAAATATACCACAGGACAAATCTATGAGGAAATGCCACTAGATTTTGATGAAAAGCTCTTGCATAATTAGGTTATGTAGCATGTTGTATGGATTGTCTCTGGAGCACCATCCTGTCTGCCTTCAATCTGTGTTTTGTTCTACACTGATGGAGTCTAGTTGGATTTTGTTTTCATCAATCCAATTGGTATTGTGCCTTAATTTTGGCTTTCCTGCCATTGATCTTATTGCCTTTGCATCACACAGAACATCTTTTTTCAGGTTGAAGCCCAATGGCATAACAGTGAATGTGCCACTGCAGGGACTTTTAAGACTGGTAGAACCTCAGATTTGTCACTTCAGACAAAGGATCAAGAATACCTTCAACTGAGTTATTGTTTGGGGGGATGTGGCTCTACTTAAATGAATTAATATTAATTTAAATATATTAAAATATTGATTCAAATAATCTAGTATAAGGAGAGGGAAATTAAACTTTTTATTTTACCAAATTATTTAACTGGGGTTTATGTAAATGACATTTTTGTTCAGGAAAACGTTACTTTTCTGCCTATTTCAAGAAATAAATATTTTTTCAATATTGGCTATTTTTATAGGTTCCAGATTTAAGGTTATGATTTTTAATAAGCATTTTTTCTGTCCCTTTATTCCTCTCCTCTAGTTTAATGACCTTTCTTTCTCCCCATTAATTCTCCTCTTTTTCTATTTTCTCTGTACTTGGGGTTTTTTGAGCACAGAAGTTATGTACAAATACTGATAAGATAAATTAGGGGCCAATATTTTCTGTTCTTTAAGCATACTGGATTAGAATTTACTGCCATAGAAACTAATGACAAAAATCTCTAACATTGGTGAGGGCAATGTGTGAACTGGGGGAAAAAAACACCACCACCAAGAGTTCTAAAGAAATGGTCTATATAAACTTCAGAACTAAAACAGTCTTCCAGGGGCTCATAAAGTCTTGTCTATCTGCCAGTCAGTAATTCCTCATCTTTCTGTATCTTCTATAATTCCTACCCTCCTCTGTCCCATAATGAATCCATATGGAGCACAGAAGTTTTATCAAACCTTATGCCTATGGAAAGACATTAAGTGTTCTGATACAGCTTCTGATGACCAATAATGGACTTCTGTATTGCCATTTTCAATTGGAAGTACCTACCAGAGCGGTATTAAACATTGTTCACAACTTGAAGAAATAAAACTTCTGAGGAATAAATGTTCCAGTTGTCAACCCACCACACATGCACATCTGATGAAAAAAAAAAAAAAATCCCTTTTTTCAGTATTTTTTTTAACTAATGAATTAAATCTAATGCTAACTTCCTAGATAACCCAAGTATAGGTATACATATACATGCATACATATACATATACAATTTAGATATATAAATGCAGAGGGAAGAGTAATTACAGAGTTAAAGGTCTGAGAGTACAACTGACAATGCTCGGCAATACAACTCTGTACCTTTTAGGATGGACTTCTACCTTTATTACCGTTTCACTTGGGTTTGGAGAAACCCCTTCTCCATTTCTGGAGCGCTGTGCTATTTACTGGGGGTTTTTCTGTCAAACAACTGAATTCATATGAAAGTCAATAAATGACGGGCTTTTGCTGCAAAAAGCCTAGCATTAGCTGTTCTGCTGAATGCCAGAGCAGTTCAGCCTCCAGTAAGACTGGAGCAGTTGGGAACTATGAGCGCTGGCATGACTCTCCCAAAAATGAAGTCAGGCTTCCCACGTTTGCATCAAGGCTTGGCTGTTAACTAAGTTATGCAGAGCTGGCATTTATCGGCACGGTTGTCTTTTTCCCCGCCTATTAGTCAGTTGTAAGTGAAGAAATACTCTTTAGAAGATGACAATGAGTACTATTTCGTGTACGTGTTGCCCCTCTCGGACGAGCATCAATCAAGCTAACCCACGCCGGAGTGGGGACGCGCTAGCAGTCGCACCGCTCATGTTCTGCCCCTGCTGGACCCAAAACGTTGAACCGGACCTCGGGGGCATCCCCCGGCGCACCTTCTCCTTGAGCAGCAGGTAGTTTTCCGGCGCTGCCACAAACGCCGAGTTGCACAAGGGGCCCGAAGGGGCTGACGCTCGTTACCGCCTACTCCGTTTGAGAACACGTCCCGGCACTCCGCGCCAGCTCCCTCCCTGAGCCGCTGCCGCGGGGCGCGGCCGACGCCCGGAGCGAGCCCGCGGTGCGCGCCGGCACGCCGCCGCCGGGCAGCCTGCGCGGTGCCGCCGGGCAGCCTGCGCGGTGCCGCCGCCGCCCGGCCAGCCGGCCGCCGCGCTGCCCCCCGCCCCGCCGCCGCTCCGCCGCGCGGGGTGCGTTCTCTCCCCGGCCCGCCCTGGCGCCGCCCCTCGAGCCCCGGGGGATTTTCGGTGCCCGCCCCGCCGCGGGGGCGGGTGCTGCCGCGGCCCCGGGCGTGCTGCGGGAAGAGAGGGCAGCTCGCGGCAGTTCTCGTGGCTGCGGGCCTGCCTGCTGCTTACGTCAGGAAGGCGCTCGCCCAATCACGCTGTGCTTTACAGGTACTGCGTTTCCTGCTGGGTGCCGCGGTGCGCGTGTAATTACACTCGGAACAGTTGACCTAACTTGTATTTATCTCTGAGGCTTGCGGCTTTTATTTCAAAGCTGGAAAGGCATTTGCGTGCTGAAGGCTTTCACTTTTCTTGAGGCCAGTAACTGCTGTAATCGCACCTCTACCTGCAGACTTGCTTCTGCTTTTCCTGGAGAGCCCGACTTTAGCCCAGCCTGTTGCCGGGGTGAAGAGCGTGCGCTGTAAAGGCAGGTTTTGGCTACGAGGTTGTAACTGCGCTGCCTGTGAGAAGGAGCAGGTTGCCCGCCTGTCTTGGGAACAGCAGCCGTCGTGTCCTTGGGCAGTTTCTCAGACTTTGTATCTCCATAAAGCTGCCTCAGTTTAAATTAAAGTGATTCCAACTTCAGAGGGTAATTTCAGCTTAGGATCTGCAGTGTTCAAAGTAGGTTGTTGAGCCAGACATGTGCAGACTCCTCACGTAGGCATAATCACAAAAAATGTGTATGCAGTTGACCCTCATAATCACAGACAAATGATTTGTGGTATGCCTGCCTTTGGTGTAACTCTACCCTTACAGCTTTTGGCCTGACCATCTAAGCAAATTAGGGTTGTGGTAGGGCTGTGTGCTTGTGTGTGTAGAAACACCTGTCTGTCTCTTCCACCCACTGTCCAATTCTGACCAAGTCAGGTAATAAGTCAGAGATGAAGTTAATCGGTTTAGGCATGTTTTGTGGAGAAAGGTAGTCTAAGGTAGAAGGAGGCTGTACTAGTCTACAGCTCAGGAAAAGCCTGCAGCTGCTGTCTCTGTACTCTCTTATTACACAACAGAGAACCCACACCTTGCAACATTAATCCATAGAAGACCAGGCTGCGTTGGTCCTGCTGCTCTCATAAATACTCATTTTTCCTACCTTGCTACTCTGAGAGAACTCAAAGGCTTAAGAGCAGGAGAATCTCCTCAGAAGCAAGACCGCTGCATCTCTTCTGGTTACCTCCAGATTAGGAACCAGTATCTGACTCGACACAACCTGAACTAAGCAAGGCAGGAGAGAGAGGTTAGCTCAAAGAAAGGAGACAGTAAACAAGATATTTCATATCTTGCCAACTTTCAAAGACTGCTATGTCTGAGCTTGGAAAAATGATAGAGCTCAGAGAGCTGGTCATTGGAAAAGGCTGGGACTCCCCTCACTCGGATTGTATATTAAAAATGCTTAGTTCTCTCTATGGCTGTAAAGTGAATCTACATTAGCTCTGATTATAAATTTCAGCAATCTCCCTTCTCCTGTCCTAAGTGACATCTTGAAAGATTTAGAAAATTAAAGATTTAAGATTAAAGAAATTAAATATGAAAGACATTAACATTAAAGAAAATTAAATGTAAGTAATATATTAAAATATGAAAAAAATAGAAGCTCTCAAAACACCAAATTGTTTTTCATCACTTGTTGTGTTTAGGCAAGACAGAGCTAGGCGCAATGATAATTGTTTCAAGAGCTCTTAACTGATGGAAATTTCTTTTTTGAACACAACTTTGGTCCTTCTGAGCCCAGGTTTAAGCGAAAGTCATCAACACTTATCCTTTGAAAATTCAGGCCCCCAAGTCATGTGGCTTCCAGACCTTTCCAGAGTGAGGAATCAGTTCTGCCCTGCTGCAGGGCAGAGGGAAGATCCCTTTCTCCTGGTCCCAGGGAGAAGGCAGATGCCCATTCTCCAGGTCAGGGAATGATCTGTCATGTGTGGGTTCTTGGCTCTTAAGGGACATGCCAAGGTCTTTGAGCTGCTTTGGGCATTGTGGACTAATTCCTAGTAGACTAATTCCTAGTGAGTTTTTGTTATTGTGATTTTCACTCTGTGATGAGTAGGGTTTACAAGGTGTAACTTCCCAGTAGCCTTGTAATTTAAGACTTTGCTGTAGTAGAATATCCATACCTAGAGAGCAGCAGCTGCCAGCAGCAATGACAACTACAGAGCCTACCTTATAGTAGCTTCAATTTGATGCCACCATTATCACTGCTGTCTGGTGCTGCAGAATGGCTTTTGGTTTGTAGTCAGACTTCATACAGAGATAAGGCTTGTGCAGCCACACTGTCATCACTGCCTTTTTAAACCCTTTAAGCTATAACAAATGTCACAGATAGCGTTGCATCTTAAAAATCTTGTGTCCCACAGGTTTCTTGGAGACTGGTGAGCAGATAGTGCTTTATTGCTCAGTGCAGTTCAGCTGTTACTCTTTCTGGTATACCTGTCAGACAGTTGAATGAGTAGCATGCCTAGACTTTGAATCAGCCACAGCATATAATGTATCTTGCACAGCCATAATGTAAAACAATTGGAATAGGAGTATTACAAGAGAGCTACAGAAGGCATGAGAGCTGAGATGAGTGTAGCAGGAGGCTTTAGGCAACACAGGGGTGAGCTAAGTGTCTTAGTTGACTTAGGAGAGCACAGGAGAAAATGGAGTACAGAGATGGTTTGGGGGGGGAAAAGAGAACCTGGGAGTATTGCAGCATTGGCTGTATGGGACAAGAAGAGGAAATCAATATGCTACCATAGAAGATCCAGAAAACATAGGACAAAAAAATGGAAGAGGGCAGGCTTTCTGTGTGTTGCTACTCACAGAACTACTATCTCATGCAGATCCCCCACAACAGAGTATCAGTGGGGCACTTCTGAATACTGTGGAGATACCTGATCAAGTGCCAAAGAACAGACTATTATCTCCTGTAAAGGAAATCAGCCAAGTACATCTCAGATGAGTGGGAGTGTCCTTGGATGCTAGGCATATGCAAGTGCTCACTTGCATAAATGAAGTCTTAGTAGATATTTGGATGCTATGGATTTTATGCAAGTGATCTACTTCCTTTTTCATGTTATTTTTGCTTAGGCTGCCAGCTTACTGTGACAGTCACTGCAGAAAGAATTGCTGTTCTGCTTGAGGAACATCAGAGCGCAAGGGCAGAGTACAAGGGTATCGGTGTCCTACAGACACCTTCTGGTAAGAACCGGTTTTTGGCTTCCACCTCATCAAGTGGCTCAGTGCCTGTGCGCTCTGACCACTAAATGCAGGCATAGGGGTGCCTTTGAAATGGACCACAGGAGGAGAACATGGCTCCTCACAGGGACTCCTGAAGAAGCACCTCTTCCCTGGGTTTTTGCAAGTGCTGGAGCGTAAATACCGGAGTGGTATCTGATGGAGAAACAGGGCTAACTAGTCCATGCTGCTTCTGAGACCTGAACTAATACAGTGACGTGACACTGCCCTGCGTCATGTAGACATACCAGCCTGTACGGGATTAAACTGGAGCTCTCTAACACATTGCCATATTCCACTGTGTGGACTTGTTCTAAGAGATATACAGGAATTATCCTTTAGCCTAATAAATTGTATAGCAGCATGACCACTGCCTCTAATGTAGGGAATGCTCCAAAATTATTTGTAAACAGACTTTTAATTGGGAGGCACTGATACAGCCTTGATACTCCATGTATATAGCTTCTGGTCAAAGCAAGCTCAGGGTCTTACAGCTACAGGCAGAGGCCTGGGCTGGGATGCTCCTGCCAGGGGAGAGGGAGGCTGTGGCAGAGAAGGGTGCTCCAGAGTTATGGTTCTGGCTGCTGGCGGAGGGAGGGGGGGATGCAGGGGATGGCGACTGCTGCTGCAGACGGGGCCCTTTACCTCTGCTGCAGTCACATGCCTCTTCTTCCCCTGCAGTGGCAGGAACAACCATGCTTTGATAATGTAGCCGTTGGGCCATAATTCATGCGCTACGCCCATCTATCTGTTCCTTAGCAGCTCTCTACTTTGCTTCTGCCAAGAGCCAGCTCTGTTTCTCATAGATAGAATGATGTTGTTTACAAAGATTGTATTTAGCAAGGTTACTGGCTTTAGGAAAGATTACAGAAAAAGAGAAGAAAAGCTGAGAGAAAGCAGGTAAAATCAGCAAGAGGAACTGCCTGTCAATATATAATGCCTGTATCTCTGTTCAGCCTCAGTTGTCCAGTCCGCCACATGTAGACAATTTCTGCTACTCCAGCTGTTCCTTTGCTTCCATGGGAGGATATCAAGGCCACAGGGCTTTGCACTCCTGTAGCCATGGCACAGCAGGATCGGGTAGGGGCAAATGCAGAAGTGTGTTGAACACTGTGGTTCTCCATTTAAGACTCTCTCTTTGAAATCCATCATTGTTGCAGGTTTTTTTCTCTCTCCCAGATAAGCCTCATAAGTTCCCTACCTTTCAGTCCAGCTGTTCCCTTACATGAAATGGAAAGGCAAAGTAAGACATTTAGTGGCAAAAGAGTCAAATCACAAACTGTGCTTGACAGCAGTTCTCAAGCATGGGTCAGTCTAGCCTATCGATACCCATCTTCACCCACTGGTCATCACCGTACTGCTCAAGCAGTATTGCTTGGCTTGTTCTGTTGATAATGTGCCAGTAAATCCCACACAGTTCATGAGTTCATAGGTGAGTAATAGAGGAGTAAGTTGGCATCTGAGGGCTTCCCATTTCATGCCAGTCACAGTCTTGGCAGGGGCTGGTCCTTTTAAGCTTCTGCTATGTGAGTGGTAGTAGTACAAGCACAGGTACCTACTGTTACTTTTTTGCCCATCTTGAACGCTGGTGCTGTTAAAGGGGCACACATGAGCAGATTTGTGGAGAAGGGAGAAGAGGACTTCATTTGCACAGTGGTTTTATATGCTCACAAAGTGCTATGAAATCCTCAGAGATAAAGCATTGCACTCCTCAGCCTGAATCACCATAGTGCAGAAAGTTGTATTTCTTACGGTTTTCTGCCTAATGAATAAGACATAAGATGTGGCCATGTGTTTTTTACTATTAATATCATGATTAAAGGCAAAGAAGCAGGTTTTGGGTCAGGGCTTGTAATAGTTTGCGATTTATTTTTTTTCCAAAGGTACTGTGACAAGCCTGGGACCGCCTAAGGACATGGCAGAGTTACTGCTCTGTTGTACACCAGGATCTCCTAGGATTTCAAGTCAAACTTTGGGAGAGAATTAGGAATCCCAGCCGTATTGAAATGGTTGATGTAACTGTAGGCGGGAGTGTGGAAATCTAGCTTGTAATTGGGAAAGCCACCAGCGGAGGTCAGTGTCTCACAGAGACAGACTCTCCGCTTCCCCACTGCAAAGCCGGCGCCTAGAGCAGGCGGGAGCTGCCCTGGTTAAGAGGTGCATGCGGCTCCCGTCTGTCTGTTTCTCCTCATTTAATTGCACACCCGAGTGTCCTAAGCAGCTGGCTAACATACAGGCCTCTCCTGGCTGAGGTTCTGCCTCGGTTTACATCACGGTATTTCTTCCGACACTGTTTCCCAGCTTGAAGAACACCTGAAACTGGTACGTAATTGATCTTCACAAATGAAGAGCAATTCTGTATCACAGTCACCAGACTGCACGTGCCTGTGCAGGTACCGAGCTCGAGGCCTCCTGTCCTGCAGGATGGGCCCCACGTCCTTTGGGAACTTAGTAGGTGCAGTCCTCAGAGAACCCGGGAGGAAGCGCTTTTCAGGTGGCAAAATATGGACCTCTGTGTAGAGTGAGTAGTCTAAATGTTTTTGTTGTCTGAGGAGAGAAATAGACTCCTCCAAGGGATGGTTCATCTCACTGTGAGCACTGAGTGCCCGTGTTACTCTGTTAACCAGAACGGGTACGCAGGGCGAACTGTTACTGAGATGCAGACCTCCAAGTTTTTAGGTGAAAGAAATCTCACCCATAGTTTCAGGAACTTGAGCATGAGCTGTTCAGCCTTGATACAGCCTTGTCACAACCAAAGTGCTTCTGGATCTGACTGAGAACCTGGTGTGACTTTAGGATCAAATGCAGATTTCAGGTGTCTCCAGAGTCAGGCAGCACATGCGTGTGGATGTTTCAGGTTAACTATATGCCCCTCATCCTGTGTGAGTGCAATAAAGATAGACCCCTTTGCATGGTATTCTTTATGCAAAGACAGTGTCTTTTAAGACTCTAACATAAGCCAGACCAATTTCAAAAAAGACATAAGCAAGGCAGTGTTGTAACACCGAAACCAAGCCAGAAACCCAAATCTTTGGTTAGGAGGGAAAATCACATGTGGTTAAAACCTAACTATTTTTTTATCCAGTTTGCTAAATGCCTGCCAATAGTTGTTCTGTTTCTCGTGCATGTGTTTGTGTCTGGCATATCAGAAGTGCCAGGGACGGCTCCTGGGGGAGCTGGACTTTCAGTTTCACATGGACTTTTGAGTGAAAGGGAGAAAAGTTCACAGGAGAAACCTCTGCTTTTGTACACACTAGAAATGCAAGCTGACCCTTCAGAGATACACAGCAGCATACTAAGATCTGTAAAGGTATATATATATAACTGTCAGGGCCCTGGGCCCATTCCCTGCCAGCCCCAGTGGGGTCTGGCTGGGCAACTGAGGGTCAGCTTTGCCAGCGCAGCTGTGTTAGACACATGCAAACTCTCACAAGGATTTGCAGACCCCAGAGAAGGTAGTGGATGACAGCAGCTGTATGAAACATGGCCAATAAGAGAAAGGCTGAAAGGATCTGGTTGTTTAGTCTGGAGAGGAGACGTGTGAGGAGAGACACTGCCACAAAGGAGGAAATGAGTCTTTCTTTCTTCGTGGACTCAGTAATAGGCTTGAACAACAAGTGAAACTTGGGTACTAGAAAAAAGTTTCTTGTGGCAAGCAAGGACATGTGTTGGGATGCACTGCAGGGCTGTAAAAAGTCCAGTGCTCAAGCTTGAAAAACGAGGTTAGGCAAATGTCTGATGGGAATGGTTGTGGCATACTAGATCCTCCCCTGGCCAGCAGGATGGCAAACAGACCCGCCTGCTCAAAGTCCTTCCCAGCCTGTTTCTATCATCCATTGATAAGTCATAAATCCTATGAGGTTCATACCTCAGATTCTATTGACAGGAAAAAAACAGTGTTAATCAATCAAGTCTTGTCTTTTTTTGTCACTTTTTTTTTTTTTTTTTTTTTTTGCTTAGGTGGGGTGTCTTCTAAGTTTGAAACTTTTTAAAGTATTTAGGTAGTTTATCTCCTACCCAAATTAGTGGAAATTCATCATCTGTCTGGGGATTAGTGGGAATTCATCATTACACACAGCCAAGGTGTGTATTTCCACACTTGTTTCTAAAGGTTGTCTTTACCATAGTGTGCGCTAAGAACAAAACCACAGTCTTCCTTTGTATGCTCATGACATACACACACATAGACCCCAAAGGAGACAAAGAGATTGGGAAATAATATGATGAAATAAAGTCTGTGTCATTCCTTTTTCTTCTGTAAAGGATGCCCACTTCTCTGTTCAATTTTCCTTGACTACCTGTTGAGCAGACTTGTATGGTGGGAAAGTCGTAGAGCACAGACATAGTACATGCAACTGAAATGACATCCAGTACAGCTGCAGCATATGAGGATTGGGGTCATGGTTGCTCATTTTCTGACCACTTTTCTTGTTCTGTTCTGTAGAGAAGTTGGTTAGGCAGAGATTAGGTAGAATAATCCTTATCCATGTGCTTTAAAATCTTGGCCATCACAGACACAAGATCCTGGCACTGCTGTAATGAAAAGACTCTGCCAGCTCTCCCTCTCTATTCCTGCAATTGCTTACAGATCAGAAATAATGTAGCTCCCTCTAGGTGGTCAAAATTTGATGCCTCCTTTCCATTACAAAATTCTCACCCTTACTTTACTACTCTAGAAATATGAGACTCACAAAGAGTGTTCTCTGTATCCTGTTCGCAGACAGGGGACAACTATTAACAACGGGGAAAAAAAAACCAAACACATTCATGTTGGGAAAAAGTGAGACTGGATGTTTAGTTGAAATCTACCAGGCAAACTGACATTCATCCTGGCACAGATACAGTAAACTGCCATGTGCAGGGATGGGAAACAGATTAGGAGGACCCTAGGTGGGAATGAGAGGATGAATTGCTTCCCTTGCAGGAAAAAGTCCAGAGTCATCTTCGATTGCCTTGAAACTGGTGATATGAGAATTCCTTCATCCCTCCCTCTCTAATCAAAAGAATGTTTAATAAGTCATTTTGGTATTAATTGGATTAATTGTCCTGGCCTCCTTGCAAAGTGCTGTGAGCACCATCACTGCAAAATCGTAGATAAGAAATAGCTATTCCTCATTTTTTTATTAGGAAAAAAAATGGCAGTTCACTTAGTATCACACAAAGCAAAAAGCCAAACAGGCAGAACGGTTTCTCATTTGTGGCTGGGCTTTTGGTTAGAGGTTACTAAGCAACACTAGCCTGATCTTAGCCCTACATTCCTCCTTGGAAAGCAGTGTCTGTTAACACCCAGGTCAAAACTGGGCTTATGTATACATTCAGCTGACATCAAAGGCATGCACGGCTGCAAAGAACATCATGCTTTGGCTTCCTGACTTACAAGACTTTAAACAATTACATTGCCCATATTTTGTTTGTGCTCATATTTGTGGCCTCTGATCACATGTACAGGAACAAGTAGATGGTGGAAAAAGGTAGACAATTCCATGATTTTCAAGGAGAGGTTAACCCAAATACATACATGACTGAGCGTTGTTTGGTTGGTGCAGCTATCACCCTGCCCAATATTGGCATGCATTTTGTTTCTGATTCAGAAAAGCAACAACTGTATTTCCCTCCATTTGTTGTTCTTCATTACCTGCTTCCTCCCATCCCATGCCCCGCAGCCTCTGCTCTTCTGTTACAGGTGCCAGCCTTGCCTGTTCATTCCTTAGGTTTATCTGTACATGAGCTTGGTCTTCCCAGTGACAGGGCCTCCTAGGATATGTCCTTATAGAAATACTAATGCAAGAACTACTTAGGTGAATTACACTGAAATAAAGTGAGACTTATTAAGTGTTCTTTCTAAACACTTTTTTTACAAGCAGTATTCCCTGTCACCTGAATGATGCTGCTCTCAGCCACAGTTGCTAGCCTGCCTTGGGGCCTAGGCAAAAAACCTTAATAAGCATTGTAATATACCTCTTCAGGATTTGGAAGAGCACTAAACAACTTCAGCGCAGACAGTCTTCTAGAGGCGTTCAGAAGGAAACACTTTCCCACAGTTCATTGGGATCACAGGGTAATTCATCTTAATGGAGTGAAAGAGCCAAGGGATATATCCCCAGAAATCCCAGCAAGTGCTGACACAGTAACTCATGTAGTGCTTTGTGGAGTGGCTGCCCTCACCAATTACCTAAATTAACCCAGCAAAGACTGCTCACACAGAGAAAATCCTCCCTGACCTGATTTGTAAGGCCATTTAAATCATTCCTTAGGACCCACCTTTGCTAATATACATCTATAAAATGAATTGCTGAGACTAGGAGAAGGTATACTTTACCTATTTGTGATATCTTACAAACGTCGATGTGTTCATTATGACAGAAGTGGCTGGTAGTGACTTCTCTTTCATGTGTCAAGTGTGGGCTGTTAGTGACTTACATACTTTCAACTCAAAAAAATTTATAACCATTTTACAAAATTCTGTTGCCTTTGGTGTAACAGCCTTTTGCAATTTAACAAAGAGAACGCCCATAGGCTAGAAAAGTGCCCCCTCACTGCTGATAAACTTGGATTAAATGCATAAGATTTAATCAACTCAATTTCATAAAGTTCCATTCTGGTTTCGATTCTGTGGCTTGCGTGCCAGAGAAACACACTGTCAATCTCCCAAATAATAAATGAATACAGAATATTCCAAGGTTGGACTCATGCCACCACTGAAGCAAGAATAGCCAAATCTGCAATAGAAATGTCTGCAAACTGCTGGACGAGAAAAGCAGTGCCAGGGCAAACCCTTTTAAACAAACTCCCAGACTCACAGGACCCATTGCAGAGCAGCCTAGCTCTCTGGGTCGACAGGTGTGAGAGAGGAAGAGAGTATTCAGCTGTCTGGGCAAAGAAATAGCAGGACTTTTCAACAAATCTGTTCTCTTCTTACATGGGAAATAAAGTTTATTTTCTTCTAATATCGTTCTCAGAGCAGCTATATTTGTCAACATCTTTTTGTTAATTTGCTTGTAATTCAACCTGAAGTATATACCCAACATGGAAAAATTGGAATTGGAAAAATCAGAGCTTGGATAGTGTATATTTGGTAAAGTTAAAAACAACCAAAACCCAGAATTTAGAGGGTAATTGTGAATAGCCCCAACTAATGTTACCATGACTGCTTCTACCCATAATAGCATTCTTCTCTGGTAGTTTTTAGTACGCCTGGTTTTCATTTGCAAATTTTAGACACTGAAATAATTAGTGAGGAAAAACTTTTAGAATTAATGTAGCTACACTTGCAGGTGAAAGTACACAAGGTTTTCTTTAGTCTTCTCTCTGAAAATAGCTACACTGGTATAAAACTTTTTTATACTAATTGTGAATTCAGATTGGAAATATGTGCTGGTTTAATTATGCTATAATTAAGTGTGCTAAATAGATATCGTACTAAATATACTGTAACTAGGAAGATGGCACTATTTTAATTACATTAACAGACTTAAAGATTTACATTTTTCTAGCACAAAAAAAGGATCAGCTTCATATACACATTCCATGATGTCAGCTGAGTAACTCTGGTCTCATTGCTGCAAATGCAAGGTACTGTCTTGCATTGAAAGCTACGCCAAGTCGTATCACTTCAGCTTTACCATGGACTAAAAGCATTCATGTGGATTGTTATCATGGCTCACTTGGTCCACAGTAACTTGTTAAGCCATGATAATTCAGTTATGAATTTGAGCTTAAGGGGAAATGTTTCAGAGTACTACAATAATGGTGCTATAGCTGTGATAGTATAAGGATATGTTTTGCATTAACACAAAACCAACAAAATAACACCCTCATCTAGACTAGGCCTGCAAGACCATATTAAACAGTGAGTACTGTATAATGGTCAAATAAATGAGGACTCTAAAGAGAATCATTACTGCTTAAGGATGCAGATGATGATCAACCTGGAATTCTGGAATGCAGCAGTGTTCCTTGTGAGTATCCCACTTTAATCCAGAGAAAGATGATTTTCTGTTGAGGGAAGTGCCCTCATTCAGGAATGCACTTCAGCACATAGTTGAATTTCACTAAAAGCACTAGGATTCAAGTTTGAGATTAAAACTAAACATACATGGTTTCCTGCATGGGGACATTGATTTAGAGACTGAAAACCATGCAAGTTAACCTATTTTGAAAGCTATCAAGGTAGTGTTGAAGAAGAAAATAAAATTAAAACCTCAAAAACTAAGGAAGTTAGTCATTATATTTCAAGCTGAAAGTGATAGCACAAAGATCTATTCAATGACAATGAAATTATATAAATTAAACCCAAGATTTTTTTTTTAAAGTGATGATACAGGTTTTGTTACTGTTTGTGGTGTTTATTATGCTTTAACAGAACTGGATAAATCTGATAAGCTGTTTAATTTTGGATTGGAGGAGCTGATGGAAGTGGAGTTCTTCCAGTGCTCTGAAAAGCTTACTTTTCCTATTGAACCTCACATTTAAATTACCCTGACTACTCTAGATTGCATAAGTAAATAGACATGGGAAAAGCAGCATCAGCTCCAAGAGTCTGCTTAGTCTTCTTGTTAGAGCTATGACGTACTAGGATGCGTTCACATGTAGGGTGAACCCTTATAGTCAATTACACTCAATTTATTAGATTAGGTATGCTGAGGAATGGGATGATAACAGAGTCATATGGTAGTGGGGGTTTACCATCTGTTATCTGCCTTTAGCAATGGACCAGTTCTCACTGCGGACAACAAAAAGGAGTAGTGAAAAAATAAATGGGACATATGCTTTTAAATTCCCAGCTGGGAATTTAATTCAGAATTCTCAATTTACAATTGCGCCATGTTGTAAGCAAACTGAATATTTTCCAGTATTTTACAGCTGAAAAGATTTGCTAGCAGGCTTTTATTAATTGCATTTAATAATATTCTGTAAGAAGCCTATGCAGAATGTGTCAAAAGCTATCCAGCCCACAATTTAAAGGTATAGATCCAGGTAATGCAATTGACAGCAGCAGAACTGTGCGGAGTTCATTTTGGCTTTGCAACTATTCATGTGTATACACTGAGATTTTTGTATTAAAAAAATTTATCTGTGCATAAATACTAGCCCTCTGAAACAGAGCTGAGGAGAAGACATATGTGACATAAGATTCTCAAGCAGCAGAAGTTAGGCATCTAAATCTGAAACTAGGGTACTAAAACCCTCTATTCAGAAATCTCATTCAACTATTAGTTGACTAGGGAGACTGTTGCCACCCTGGGTTAGGTGTGGCTCCTCAAGAACCGAAATGCTTCTCTGCAACCACAGCACCTCATTCTTCAGAAAAGGTACGAGTTAGCCTGATGTCAAACCCAGCACAAAGCCTCATCTGCTTTCAGGAACCAGTGGAGAAATATCTCCACAAAGTTCCCCAGTGGCCATCTGCCGTTATGCTCTAATTCCACATTATGCAACTAGTAGCCTAAGATTTTCCGCAAAATTCAGTAAGAGCAACAACTTTCTTGTAAAACTTGTTTTGCACTTCTGTAAGACAAATCTTAGCCTGAGGGTTATCAGCTATTTTGGTATGGCTTCTCTTTTGCTGAGCTGTTGCAAAGGAACAGGAGCTACCTGAAACAGAAGGGGAGGGGAAAAAACCACCCTGAGGTAGGTATTAGGGTATACTTTTGGAAGGCTGGAGACAGGCTGAGATCCATGTCTTCATCAACAGTAGGACCAAAACCTGTGGTGCTTTCTCCTCAACCCTGCTTGCTGAGTGCCAGGCTGCAAAGTCGCACCCCTGTCTTGAACACCTCCTCCTGCCTAGAGGCACAGGTTGGGCAGGCGGGAGGGCTGACTCACCGGCAGTCAGAGCCAACCACTCATAGAGAATGTGGCTGGGAATAAACTTAAGAAGGGGAAGGTATAAAAACCACCAACACCATGGACTGTATCCTCTGTAAATTGCTTTCCAAGAGAAAAGAAAAAGTTACAAGTCTTTAATGAATGGGAGCAATAATGAAAGCTATTTTCCTTTTTTTCATCAATCATATGTATGTGTGCATATGATGAAAATATGAATTCTTTTTGTGGTTTGTTGTTTGTTCTTTTTTTTCTTAATTAAATTCGGCTTCTCAAATCTCAGGTTTTTCTGCCTCTGTACTGCAACCAGCAAAGTTTGATTTATTTACAGAACCAATCAGTTCTGAGTAATTTCGTCAGAGCCTGTGAGACCTGTGACATAAGAAAATAAGTACAGCATTGCTACCGCAGTGACTTACACTGCATCTGCTTTGGGAGACTGACTTCATAGGGTCAGGTGATATCCCTTATTCCTGCCTGTGTATCATTTTGCTGGGGATGGGTATGGGGCAGAGGGAAGATGTTTGCAAAACAAACCTTGACCTTTTCAGCAGCAAACAAATGCTGCCGAAGTAAGCAAACAAATGGATTTATGGGAATTTTACAAGAGGAATTTTGGATTGGGACTGCATTTTCCATCTGATTTTCTACTGTCAGTGTTCCAAAAGCTTATAAACTAGATTCTCGAGCTCAGTCTACCTACTGATACCTCATGTTTCCCAATTCCTGTTCCTGACCTCCATTTAAAAACCAGACATTTAAAAGTACACACTCTACAATTTTAACATCTGAAGTAACACCATCTTTACCCTTTAAAACTATTCTTGCCAAAAAGAAGAATAAGAAACACTATTTTAATCAACAGAAGAGATGGGTTCATCCAGAAAAAATGGATTTGAGTGAAAGTATTTTGTAAATCTTTTTGATAAACTGAATGATACTAAAAGATTTTGCATTTCCCACGCTCTTAACTTGATAATCTCAAGCCCATCTGTAAGCAAAGATAAATTAATTCCTCAAAACTAGTCACAAGAGAATGAAATTCCTAGTAATATGTCCATCTTCAGGTGTGTGTGCATAAAGTATAAAATTAATATTATTTCACATCCATTTGTGCTTATTTTCTTTTTTTTTTTTTGTGGTTTTGATCAAGTTATTCTAGTGTAATTTCAGAATAAAGATTTATTTGCTGTTATATCAGTGCCATGGGAAGTCCTCAAATTTCCAAACCCATCATTCCCTGCATTTGACATCACCAACATGTACACTGTGGCAGTTCTGTGAATTTGGTGTCTTTTTACCATAAAAAAGGACATAAGTTCAGGGACTTACTGAATGAAGTTTCCCATTTTTAGCTGTTTTTCTACAGAAGCAATCCTTTTGTGATCATACTTCCAGTTTCTGTGTATCTCTACCTGTGGCTGCTCCCTGTTCCTCAGTAGCTCAGGACATGGTGGCCAGTTTAACTTCAGAGATACATATAGAGGTCTCAAAAATAATTCATGTGCTTTAAGTGTCACTATAACATATAAAGACTCCAGTAATTACCTTCTGAAACTGCTCTATGAGCTCATACCTTACAATACACTTGAGTTTACTTGGGAAAGTTGAGAGGAAGCAGAGAGACAAAGAGCAGGACCCTCCTGCAGCAGGAAAAGCACCCCGGTCAGTCATGCATATGACAAATACGCAGGAAATCAAGTTTCCCTGGTTCTGGTTCTCCCCTGGTTGAGTGGCCTGTAGGTGTACATGCTGCTTTTTTTATTCGCAGTAACACTGTCTAGAAACCAGTGCCTATCAAACAGGATTAAATACTGGACTATCTGGTCCGCCTTTGTTTGGCTGCCGTTTGGTGGCTACGGCCAGTGGTCACATTTCTAGGGCATAACTCAGTTATGGCACTTCATTTATATGTGATGCTGTCCTGAACTTCTCCGAGTGACCTGAACTTCTCCAAGTGATACTTCGCTCTTGCACAAAGCTGAGTAGAAAAGCATTCATGAGCGGATCTAGTGTAAATACACTGGAGTAACCTAGCTGATAGTACATGGAGTTTACGTCCTTGAACTTGCTCTGATTGTGGACTGAGAACAACAGAAATATTATATTGTATGTGTTTATAGGCTGTTAAATCAATATGCTGCTGGAGGGGAATCTTCCGTGTCATTTATAAATAATGGTGAGAGATGTGGTCTCGGCAGCAGTGTTGCACATGCAAAGGGCCTCCATTGACTTCTGCAGTGTTATACATTTTGCTGCACGATTAATTTAACTCGCTCCCCTTCGTCAACCATCCACACTGAGAACTACTGCTTTAACCAGAGACAGCTGTTGCTGCCATCCCAAATCAGTCCTTCTAAAGAATCAGTGGACTAAAATACATCTAAATGTTAAGTGGGAAACAAAAAAAATTATGACAATCAGGAGGACGTGATACTTACATCACGCAGCTTCTGAACCATAGGCATCTACAGCAGACTGTCCAGGAACGTATGCTCTCTGCTGATACAAAATGTTTATTTGCACTCCTGGTGTTTCACAATACATCAGGTTTCAAATCTGTCACAGGCCTCCTTCCCTAGCTTTGTACTTTCGTGTTCAGCACTGAAAATGTCAAGTCCTGTGCTCCACACACATCTAACTTTCTGACGCTGAACTTTATTATTATAGCAAATTATGGCCTACAGCTGAACTCTCCTGAAAAGTCATCGTGGAGGTGATGCAAGAAATGAACCATGTCGAAAGCATGGGTGTGGGAACATATATGGCAATATTACTTCAGTAGTGAACAAAAGGAGGAAATATGGGAAATATGAATGATCACAAATAGCTAAAAAATCCTAGTCAGAATAATGAGAAAATTAATGAAAAAAACCATCAGACTTCTCAAATCCAAAAAAGTCTGAAACAATAACAATATATTCATGAATTACTCAGATGTGGTGGTGAATGGAGTAAAAGTATATTTCAACAGATGAACGATAGAGGTATTTAGCTGAAAGCTATCAGAGTAGTTAAGTCTTATGGAGTGGTTTTCCCAAGTAAGAGGTTTTCTAGGTGTGTCCATTTTTTTCCCCAATCCCATCAGTACCAGCTGCAATTGCCCAGATTTGCTTATCTCCTGATTCTACTTGAGAATACTCAACCATCACCTGAATTACTAAATTGTTTTGTCTAATAAAGATTTCTAAGTAATTGGAAACTGATTGACAAAACTGTTAAAAAACATAGAGTTCTGCAGAGTGTCTTATTAAATCTTTCTGTGTCGATGAGTATATTGAATAAACTAAACTGAAAGTTAGACAACTTCAAGTTGTACTGTCAACTCAGTGAGATGCATTCCTTTCCTTTGCACCTGAAGTTCAGTTGTATGTTATTCCCACTTTTCTGACATGGTACAGCAGCTACACTGGGCATGTCTAAATGTCAGTCAGTAAGTTCATACATTTTCCTAAGAGAATCCAGATTGTTAGCCTTCTGATGAGTGGGAGTTATCCAGATCCTGGAACTCCTATACATGAGCTTTTGAACAAAGATGGTTTTAATTGGTGTGTAGCGAACCGGCTGTTTCAGCAATCTCTGCCCAAACACTAGCACTCATTTCCTCATAGCAAGACCTTTTGTAATTGAACCTATTTTGACAGAATAGAGAGCAAGGTTCCTTGTTGATCTAGTGACCAAATAAACCACAACAAATGATGAGCTGTGAAACACCACCAGCAGCAATCTCTCCTCTGGCATTTTCTTCCAACATTAAAAGACTTTTTTGCAGCATGAAGAAAACAAGCCTGTAACATTATGTGTCATCTCATCACCTAGTCCCTTTGTAGTACTGCTTCAACGTGCAGAACCCGTAGACTGCAAGGTCTCCACGTGTTAAACAGCCATGCGTGTCTGGACAGGCAGAGTCAAAAGGCCGCTCTGCTCAGGCAATGACTGGAGACTTCAGGAGTCTCCGGCTGCAGCGGAAGGTGCCTACCTCCCAAACCTCTATGTGCAAAACATATAGGAGCCCAGCCCAGATGCCCACAGGTCAGAGACCCCACGTAGGAGGCCAGGCAGCGTAGGCAATAGCAGGGAGGCAGCTTTTGCTCCCTGAACGCCAGCATTCGGTGTGGTCTATAGCACCTACAGCCCAGAGAGGACGTACACAGCAGTCCAGAGGAGCAGCCAGCCTGCAGGACTGACAGCAGAAAGGCAGTGCTACCTCTCATGCTGCAACTTTTTAGCTGTGTTCCCGCTGTGCTTCTTAAACAGGTGCTGTGCTGGCCTCCCACCAGCGGCTGAGCATAAAGTTTTCTTCTCCTCCCCACCTCTGTTCCCATTCTTACCCATTAGGTATTAGACGCCCCACATTTTCCTCTAATCTGAAGACTGGCTTTCCAGTATTTACAAATATGCCCCACAAAGAGGTTAAATATTCCTTGCTTAATAAAATGTATTTATGCAGAACTACTTGGATCACTCGAGCACTCTGTATTAATAGACAACCCCAAGGATGTTGACGCTAACCAAGAAAGGTCCCCATTCCTCCTGATCTGCTTTATGTTTTCTAATTTCTTCGTCACAGTTAGTGTCTTTGGCTGGCAGGACTATCACCAGCAGCTCAGCAGAACTGCACTTGGCTGTTTTTCATCCCTGGTTCTGACTCATAAAGGTTGTCTGGGAAAGTTTGTAAACATGAGAAATCACCATTAAAAGTAAGGATCATACTATCAGCCTTACAAATCAAGGAAGTTCTTGCTGGGTTAGGATGAATAACAAAGGGCATAGAGGTATATTTAGAAAGTAAATGCGTACGTATGATGAGTTACATACATTTCACAAGCAGCAGAACTGAGAAGTTTGTGAAAGAACCAGTTCTCATAGGACTCCACCCAAAGACAGCAAGTAAGCAGAAACATATGATGAACCAGTTAAATGAAATGAAGGTATACACACCCAGCCTGGGTTACTTTCAGCATTTATATGGTAATACATAACCTAAATTGTTAAATGGGTTTATAGCACTGTGAAATACAAATCTATCTAACAAGAGCATTTCTTTTTTTTTTTTTTTTTTTGAGACAGGAGTATTTTCTAATGCAGCAGTTCACCAGACACTGGGAGACATGGGTGCATGTATGCAATATATTTAAGCTTTATAGAGAAACACCCCATACAGTAGGAATGAAGTGTGAATTTATTTTTTTATTTTAATTCCTTAAGGCACCTCCTCCTCTGCCTCTTTCCTCATTTGTTTTCTTCCTGTACGTTTTGATCGCAGATCTCTCTTTCCCTTTCCACGTTTTGCTTCTTTCTGCTCTTTCTCCCTGGTCTTCTGGGCAGTACCGCTAGAACGAAAGAAAAAAAAAGGAAGGGGGGCGGGGAGGGGGGCGGGGGGAAGAGCCAACCAGACCCTGGCCCCGTTCCTGTTATCTGGTGCTAATGATGCTGTAAAGAGCAAATGCCTCGAGTTCCTGTTGTTGCAAACAGCCCTGCTGCTGCCAGACAGCTGCGTGGAGGAGGCTGATAGGAGCAGCCCCTCTGATGGTTATTATAGCTGGCTCGGAAGAAGGGGTACCTGAGTGGTAAAGCCAATAAAACTGCTACCAACGACAGCGAGAGGCCAAAAAAGCGCTAGTAGAGACAAACCTTGAGTGACAGTCTGTAAACATGGTTATCATAGTTAATACGTGGTAAATAATGCATGGCAGGTACTCGCGTGTTTCCCTTGACAGCAGATGCAGGCTGCATTTGTTAACCCTCAAGTCACACCACTGCCCTCCTTTTTCTTAAGTATCTGAAGGAGGAACAGATAGCTGGATGTACGCTAATTGGATGCTGGGTTACCACTGATGGCGTTATTCTGGTCCGTTTTACTGTGACATGTGTTGGGGTAGTTAATGCGTTTTTAGCAGATTATTTTTAGTCCATGTAGATTTATAAAAGCACATACAGCAGAGACAATTATTTCCTTTAAAATAAGCTAGTTCGTTAATTAATTGCTGAGGCAGGAATATCTTTGTTTTCCCTGATCGGAAATAAAAATTCCCAGAAAGCTTCGTATCTCATTATCAGCACCAAAGGCAATAGCAGTATTGTTATTCTATGGATTGCACCTTTTCAATGGCTGAATTGCCAGCCCGAGGCTGTGTCTGGGTGTGCAGGGGCGGGGGGCGGGGGGAGGGGGAGGATTTGCTTGAAGTTCTTTGGTTTCAGGCTGTGCCATTTGTTTTCCTAGAAGATGATAACGCTTTGGCAGGCCGTTGCAGTTTTTGTCTGGTCAGCTTTATCTCTGTATATAGAGCCCCGTATAGCCACTGCACGTTGGGCTCTCAACGAGCTGGTTTTGTTTATGTGCAAAAAAGTCTGAGAAAAATCTGAGAAATTGCTTAATAACAATGGTCAAAATGCTGTTCCAGTGATATTTCTTGAATATTTTATTTTCATTCTGTTCTTCTCCACCAAGCTGTTAGTTAGTAGCCTTTTCGGTCTAATGTTTTTTGTTGTGGTTTTCCCTTTTTTTTGTCTGAACCTGTGCACAATGCAATGTGATAATGTGATTCACAGTTCGTTTTGCTAATCATTCCTCCTTTGACCAAGAAGTGCTTTACGGAGGCCACGTCCAGCCTGGTGGTATCAGATTTCGGTGTTGAAGTGCTACATTCCTGACTGCCCTGCATTCTGTTTGTTTGATTTTGCCTGGTAAAATAAATGGAATACTTAGAAAGACTAATCCCATTCAGAAAAAGAGAAACAAAAAAAGACCAGGGAAGCGAAATATATATATATATATATATATATATATATATATATATATATATATATAAAATCAGCTACTTCCCCCCCCGCCATGCTTAATTCCACGTTTCCATCCATTGTATTAATTTTCATTCTTTTTTTGTTGCTGCCCTACAATCATTTTTTTCTCCCTTTGATTTACTTCGGGTTTGATTCTACTTCTTGACTTCTGGTTTTAGCTGAAGAAAGCACTTCTCCAGATCTCTCAAATTCACAAAAAACATTTTTTTCGTATTAAAAAAAAGTTACTTTGGAAGACAGCTGTAACTTTCACCTTTCGCTTCTTGCTGTAGTTCATGACAGAACTAGCTCATGCTAGCAACGCTGCTTGAGTCATTTCAGAATCTTAAAAGCACTCTGGATTTTTATATATAATTATTTATTTTGGTTTCTTTTATAATGTATAGCTAAGGCCTGCATTTTTAGATGTATCTTTTATTTTAAATGTTCCTTTTTCCCTGCCTTTGGTCTTGTCTGTAATTGTCTTGTCTGGAAGGTAATTATTGAATGTAGGCACTTGAGGGGAGGAAGAGCATTTGCATCACTGTAGCTTTTAGTCTGAATGCAGTTACACTGGCACTAAATAGTGTAATTAGAGTGCCACTGTAAAGTGACAAAAATGCTGACTAATTCTTAGAAGAAAACGGACTTTAAAACAATATTTGCTGTGAACTCCTAACATATATTGGAAAATCTGAAGGGCCTTTTTTGTAGACGGTGAATTCCTAATGTAAAGAAACGGGCACATTTTTTACAAAAAATCCTTTCTGCCCACGTTAATGATGATAGTAAGAACAAAAAAAAAATCATTAGAGCATCCCTTTGTTTTGAAAGTTACATTTACAAATTAAGCAGCACCACAGTTTGATTCTTGTATCAGAGAATTGCTTTGTTTTGTTTTGCATGCAATGGAATGTTTGTGTGAGCTGGGTATTTTTTTCTTGGACAGTTGGGCTTCTTTTACATTTTTAAAGGCTGTCTTTTTATTGCCTTCTTGAACAATATCTTTTTCTCTGCTTCTGTATCTTATTTTTTCCTTAAATAGCCTCGGTCACTTCAGAGACACAATTAGGAACCTGAAGACCTTCAGAAAAGGAGCTCTGTAAATGAATTATTCTGAATATTATCATGTTTTTTTAAAAAAAGGTTTGAATTTCTACGAATCCCTCCTGGTCTTTAAAAACTGAAGCTGGCATCTGTGTTGGCTTGAATTTAAATGGTCCCTGCAGGCTCTTTAACTCAAAGAGTTATTTTATTCATTTGGTTGTTGCTTATTTCTTCCCGTAGGGTAACTACAAACCTAGCTCTTACATTTGTTTACTTGCCTCACTTTGTTAAAAGATTATGTCTTCACCAGCGCTTACGGATTTATTAGTGCCTAAAATGCACTTAAATTGTTGAACTCGGTCCAGTTTGCCTTTATCACCCTATTTTACCTGAAGCATTTTTTGCTGTGATTGTTCTCCCATGTATCCCTAACCATAAGCTCTCTGAATGTAGAAACGTACCGAGTTAGCTGAGCAGAGGATGTAGGGAAGTGTCAAACATTATTTGTCTAGCTTTATTTGCTCCTATTAATATATTCTTCATTTGTATCGCCTGCAGTCAAGATTTTCAAATACAAGAGATTATAACTGACTACTTTACCTCCACATCTATTAAAAAATGACACTTTCTTTAACAGGGACAAACCCGTCTCTCAGGCTGCATCTCCTCTTCTCCTCTTCCAAGTCTCTCCCGTGCTCAGGTCAGTGTACTCTTCCTTCGCTGCACCTGAAGGATACGCTATGTTCCCCAGCCCAGCCCTTTTGAGAAGCTCCTCATTCCTCTGCCCTCTTCCCTCTTGCTGTTTGCTTCTCCTGGCGGTCCTGTGGCTGCCTGTCCCCACAGTGGTGCTGAGGCAGATTTTTGAGTTGTTGTTTTGTAACAGAATTGCCCGACAAGACGCGAGCTAAAGAAGAGCTAAGTCTTACGTGGTGCGGCGTAAGACCAGAGGGGCTGGGAGCGTTTGTTCAGCGTTACTGAACTGCACCTTCCTCTGTCAAACGTCAATAGCCTAACCTCCAGAGAATGAAGTCTGTCTCTGTTCTAAAGTATCTTCCTGAATCCTACGCCTGTAGTTGTAGTGGCCAGAGAGGGAGAATGGGTGGGATAACCATGACGGAAACGTTGGAAATCCAGGGATGAGCCCTTGCCCAGAGTCAGCAGCATTCCTCAGCCTGCCCTCTCCTGGGGGGTCCTCGGCTGGTGGCACAGCTGCCACCTGGGCAGCTCTTTCCACCTGGGAAAGTGTCACAGGGTCATAGTGTGTTTCCAACACATTTAAAACAAGTGTCAAAATCTCCTAATTCCTGTTTCCAACCTGATCAGCCTTTGATGTTTATAACATGGCTGTGTTCTGCTCAGCTCTAAGGTACTTGATCATTTTATAACCATTAACAAATATAGGAGATAACAAATATAAGAGATAAGCAGTGGAAACATAAAGATCAGCATCTGGCTCAACCTTTTTCCTCTCTGGCAAGAAAGAATAGCATTTGAGGGGTTTTGTTTCGTTTGGTTTTTTAGTAAATATATATCTCATCTGCGCTACTGAAGAAAAAACTGAAAAAAAAGAGGTTTAAATTTGTGCCAACATGGGCAGGTTTGAAGTATTTCTGGTGGAATGATTCTTGGACTAGGTCCTGAGAAAAATCTTTCTTCTGCATAAAGGTACCAGTCCTTGTGCCAGCAACAGGTTGTTACCGGTGGCAGCAGAGGTCCTGAAGGTTGGTGAGAGTAACTGCTGTGCACTGGGAAATTCACACATATTGCTATATTCATAATAGGTCACCCAGTTCCCATTTATATGTGAGCAAGGAGAGAGCGGAACATGGTAGGGGCAAAGATACCTGCATAAAAATTGGTGCGGGGAGGACTGTGCAGTCTTCACTTTAAATCCATGAAGCAAAATGGAAGCCCATCAAAACACCAGGATTGTTTTGACTGTCTGAAGAAATACTAGTCACTTCTCAAGTGTTGTAAAAGATATACACCTACAGAGAAAGGCAATAGATTTTATTAGAAGAAAGTATAAGGCATCTGGAAAGGATCTCATGAGGCAGAGGTGGCACAAAGCCTTATCCTGTTTCTGGGGGCACCACGGGAGTCTTTACAGTCCAAGACACACTTGAGGCTCAGTTTATTCTCTGTCTTCAACTAGTGGCAAATTGTATCTGCATTTTAAGTAATTGTTGCGGAACTTCATGGTAAGGTTTTTTTTAAATTACAAAGTGTTTGCTTTTTATGTTATGGCAAAGTCATGTAGATAAGCTGCTGCCATTGCTTTTCCACCAGTTTAGCAGATACAATCTTGTTTTTTAAATTCTAGTATAAACACATCTTTCTTCCAGCCTCATCACTTTGACCATACTATGTCTACTTTTGTGTCTCTCCATTATTTCCTTTTTCCCACCATGTCAAAAATACTACTTGTTTGGGTCCTGTGTTGGTTGAGATCTACTCTACCTGTATTTTCTCACATCCCTGCAATCTGTTCACCTTCTTGGCCTCTGCTTTGTCAGGTGGCATCATCTTTTATTGCACATAATAATAATAATAATAATAATAATAATAATAATAATAATAATAATAAAATAAATTCTGCCTTCTCTTTTGATCGTCAGTGGCATCAAAAGATACCCCCCCCCAAAAAAAAAAAGGCCACTAAGTTAATTTATTCCACATCCTTGTTTAAAGCCTCTCTCTACCAGGAAACATAAATAGTTTGCTAGTAGGTAGGCAGTTACGTGTTATTACTTGTATCATAACCATCTCGTTCTGTCTGTTACCTTAGAGGCACTTAGTATTCTTCCTCACTAGATGTCTTTTAACTTTTTGCATACATTGACTAAATTAGAAGTAAAAAAAAAGGTCAGTTAATTTATGGTATTAAGTCTATTTTTAGGGAGAAGTGTACTCTCCATAGTTCTGGTCAAGACTATAAATACTTGGGTTTTGTTCTGATTTGTCTGCACTGCTGAAGGATAGTATGTATAAAATACTTACCTTCAGGCCAGCTAAAGCAAATTATAAATATTTGCTTAAAAAAAAAGGATAGTTTATGGAGTATCCTGCCCCACTTCCTCCACTAAGATATGCCCCACCACCCAGCCTCCAGCCACTGAAAGTTATTGCATGCAGCAGAAACAGGAACAAAAAGAAGGGCTGTTCTACTTCCTTCCCTTTCTCTGGTCACTTCATCCTGAAGCTGATGAGCTGAAAGCTCTTTGATTTGATGGATTTCCAAACAGTAAACTGGAGAAGCTGATGTGTGGATACGCTTGCTGTTTTGCTGCTTCTGCTATTGGAGTTGTAATCTCCAACAGAGGGAAAAGAAAAACATTAGGAATCGTACCATCTTAAATGACTGAAAAAAAATATGCTAGGAAGCTATGGCCATAAGAAGAAGGGCCTATTATGAAATAAAGTCACACTGTAAATCAATCATGTTTGACCTGGGATGAGGTTACAATACCAGGTCAATTATCATCTGAGTCATATTACTTTGTGGTAAAATTAAAGTGCTGTATTTCCACTGAGAATGTTATCTTGAAATAGCTGGGTTCATTATGACAGTTTAATTGCACGCCTTTAGGAGTGCTAAAAAGAAACACTAGGTTCAGAGAACAGAGTAGACACACTACTTGGGACACAGATCAACATTTTGTTATGCGTACTTAGCATACTTAGTGAAACAGAGTCACTACTCATAACTGGAGCTGTTAGCTGCCACTGTAGCACAAACAGACAATAGTATACATAGTTTTGACAGTCTTTTAATAGCAGATTTAACTAAAATGACAATCATTTTAGCTGATGTAGTAATCCCATGGTCATCCACATGGTCATCCTTGCCTTTTTGCAAAAAAGATCATCCTGCTACGATGCTATCAGGAATGCATATGTTGATCCTTATATGCATACTCATAACCAATCCTCATATGCATACTCATAACCAGTAGTGAGTGATTCAGGAACTGATTCAGCAAGGGGGTAAAGACTGCTGCTGCCAACAGTGGGGCTGTGTTGGCAGCTGCCTGTGCCATCCCAAGCCGCTGCTTGAGGGCTTATAGGAAGCCACACCTTGTAAGGGGAAGCTCCGACCTCTCTGAGCTCGGTGGGAACTGGGCCCTTCATTCCAGTGATGCCAGGACTTCTCTTGCAGCCTGTACTTAGGTGAAGTATCAATAGCTTTAACTGATACCTGCTGTCTCAAGATAAGGCTTCACAAAACGTCTGAGCTCATCTAAAAGTTTGCTGCTGCTGAAAGAGGCAGGCCCCAACCCTCATCTGTCCTGCGTTGATGCTTCTTTCCCTCCTCCTAAATTGTGGGATTTGCCTGATCCCATCTCCCCAGCACGAACACTGCCCAAGCACAAAGGAGTAGCACAGAGCAGTGAGAGCATGGGGGAAGGGAAGGGCCAGGGCTGCTGCTTTTGATGTCACTGCAGACCCAGCTTCAGCCTTTGCCACCCTGTACTGAAAACAGATCTCTGAACTTTCAGTGTGAGGTCATAAAATGTATTAAATTGTTCTATGAAATTAACATTATAGCACCTATAACATTTCTTGCACTTTAATATTTCTTGTATGAAGGAGTAGGACAAAGGGTTTTGCCAAGTATAAGTTATTGATTTTAGTTTTTCATACTGTCCCTTTCAGACAAGCAAATATTTAATTATACACAATTATTCAGATGAAACAACGGGGGAAGAGACAGATGAAGCAAATTGCCCAGAGATTTCAACAAACAGCAAAACTAAGACTCTGGCTGTCCTGCCTCCCCACTCTCCTCTCCGTGTCATGCCATTTGACTTTGAACTCTTGAATACATTTTGCTCATCCTCCTGGAGCATCTCACTAATTGATGAAAGATTAAAATATAATTCAGGATGACATTCACCACTGAAATCTGCCTTAACAAGAGGCTGTAAGCTAAAACCATGGAGGAAAGGGGAATGCTTTCAGAAAAAAACGAATTGCAGAATTTGAAAAGTAGTTTAATTTCTTTGTAGAGGACTACCTTCAGAATGTCCTCAAATACACCACAATTCTGCAATAAGCGCCACTTGAATAAGCAATGTCATTATTATAGTTTGCCATTAGGTTAACAGTGCTAGACTTCCAGTTAGCTACTGGAAAGGGCTACTTCTACTGGGCAAATACTTTTCACTGGCTCTCTGGGAGGCCATTTAAAACAGGTTTCATTGTAAATAGTTACGCAAGACATTACAAAGGTTGTTATCAGTAAAAATAGGTATTCCTTATGCTGTCAGCATTTTTTCCTGAGCTAATGTAAATACAAAGCACTATTGAAACCAACCAACCCAACCTGTTTATACAGTAGGAAGGAAAATTACATAACCCTACCTAACCCCCCCCCCCCCAAAAAAAAAACACCAAACCTTTACCAAGTGAAATTTTTACACTGGTGTGATGTTAAATGATCCAGCAACTAGAAATGCATCCAAGTCAACCTGGAACACTAACTGGAAATCTCCCTTGAAACAGGACGCTGTTTAAATGCATTGGGCAGGGAAGACAAATCTCAATGAAGGACACCTGCATGTTTGAGAGGTCTTCTCTTCTGGTCAGTGAGCAACGTCCATTGCTATCTAGAGCAGCCATGTCATGTGCTCCCTTCCAGAAACTGGTAAAGTTCTGCATTGAAAGTTGTTAGACCTTTATTTTTGCCTCCATGGGGGAAGGCTTCTCCAGAACTTCCAGCTTGGACAATGAGAAACTTTAGTCTGGAAAAAAAATGTGGCTTCCCGGGGCCAAAGTCCCTGCCATACCCAGTGGGTGCAGCTGTGATGAGGGAAGCAATGGAGGGCAAAGTGTGGTTTATGTTGCACTTGCCAATGTATCAGTCAGCTGGACCTACTCTGAGGGTGTGTGATCAGTATCAATCCAAGGGAAATGGAGGATGACATAATGGCAGTGGAAGAACCATGGGGCCAACAGTATGGCTGTTTTACTCACAGTTTGCTATTTAGGCAGTCACATCCATTCTTCTGCTTGTGCAGAACCCCCTTGATACACAGCATAATTTAGAGCAGGGACATCTATAAGTGACTCACAAGAGCAATTTCAGCATTCTCAAGATCCTAGGCACTGCTAGACAAAATTTCAGGATTTTAGGGATTGCCATAGTTAAATGTATCCTGGATACATGTCCGCCTGAGAAAAAATGGAATTTAAGGAAGGGAGCCTGAAGAGGCAAAGTGGAGGGTTAAACAGAAGAGGCAGGAGTGTATGGAAATGAGGAGACGGAGGAGGAGGAGGTGGCAGCCATCTCAGAAGGAGCTAGGAAACCCTACTATGTAGTATTGCCAACCAAAGACTTATGAGTAAGTCCCTTCTCCACACACTCCCAAATACTGAGGCTGCATTAAAAAAAAAAATCTTCTTGCAAAAAATAAAGTTAAGAGTATTTTTATTTGGGTTTTGTTTGTGATTTCCACAGTTGTTCCTCCCAGTCTATCAGCTGCAAACAAATTCTGATATTTGTTCATTTTTAATGAAAGTTCTGTTTTTCATGACAGTAGACGCTGATGCTTAAAAGACTAAGCAACACAAGGCTTCAAACAAATTGGAGAAAATTGCCATTCTTCAATGATCTCATGTATGGCGACAATAGGTATTTGATGGAAGTACTGTCAGAATCTTTTTAACTGTGGGCTCCAACATACAGATCCTCAGTGTTATTTAACCACTCTGTTGAAAACAACAGCAGTTAACACTGACATGCTTTTGAGGAGCTTGGCTTTAAGAACTGTTGCAGTTACCCTGAAACACCTGAACTCCTGTGACAAGCAGATTTCACAGCCCTGAGCTAACGAACTGGGCTTCCCTGGAGAAGAGGAATATCAAACATCTACGCAAGAAATATTTCAGAAAGCAGCCAGCTGAGCACAGGGTGTCTCACACTGGTAAAGAGTGAAAGGTGGAGTGTGGGACAAGGAGTAAAGTGTAGGCATCTAAGCTACTGACTCTGTATAACTAGCTGACAGACTTGAAATGGCACCTACCTGCCCGTTCTTGAGATCTACGAACACCTCCCTTACATCAGCATCACAGATTGGTTTGCCAGTACCAGCTGTAACACTTTGGTTTCCCATCCTATACTTGCACTCCCTATCTCTTATATTTGCCCTGTTGTTTTATTCTTCCCACTGTCTTTTGTGCTGACGGTCTGTTCTTCCATCCACCATCAGCTTGTACCCAGACCTTCAGGCACGTGAGCTGGCAGGCCACAGATGTTAGGAGTGATCTGGGCATGCCTGTGGGATCTGGTCTCACTGGCAGAATAAGCAAATGAATGTCAGATGAAATGACTATTACATGCAGTTGGCTCCTGTCTTAATGCACCTTCTTGCTTCTTCCACTGGCTAATGGTTGCATGACAACACAGTTGTTAAGACAGTCACTAGAAGTACTGCATAGCAGACTTATACACTCCAGGTCACAGGCTGTCCCTTATACCACTTAACAGGTATGCCTCAAGCTTGGTATGAAAGGGTAATTTCCCCTGATTATGGAGGATCTTGCCTCAGGGGTTCCAGGATTTCATCTCAGGAAAGGGCTTTGAGCAGCTTGCTAGTGACTGGGCAATGTCAGCAGTGACAACCAGGAGAAACTTGGCTGCCTAGTAGGAAAGTGGCAGCTGAGTTCAGAAAATGTCACTGGCGTCTTAAGTGATAGATACAGGCACCAAAGAGGCTGGTAAGTGCTAAAGCACCATTTATAAATGTCTTGCACAAACAAAACAATCTGAAAGTTCATCATGCAGTCCAAGCCACCATCAGTTACTAGTTGTGCACTACTAAAACTGACTTGAGTTAATGTGGGGATTAAGTATGAAACGCCATTGCCTCCGGCATATCTGGGATTATCTTCCCGTTCAACTGTACTACAGGAAGGGTTGGAGAACCCCTTCCCACTACTCTTAGCTCATGAATGCTCTTGGTTTTCAGACACAGTTTCTTCTCTCTCTCCTTTGCAAGTGTGGATCCTGTTCCTAGTCTTGCCTGTTCGATTCTCACAAGACCATCCCTTTTTTTCTGGGCACTAGAAAAACAAATTACAAACATCCTCCTTCTATCCACAGATGTCAGCTTTTACACCTTTCTGATTATTTATGGGCTGTTTCCATATTTTTCTTTGCCTTTCAGCTCTCTAATGATCACTTCCAGCCTGGCCATGCAAGAATCCAACCCCCCAGTGTTGAGCAACTCCAGTTGGAGAGTACAACCCAAAGGAAGCATAACCCATGCTAACCCTGTGAGGAAGCACATAACTGCTGTCTTTCTCTGGCTGTAATTTTAAAGATCCATGTTAGGGGTACAACCCCTGGATGGATGTTGGGTGTCAATGCTAAGTTCCTTCCACAAGGAGCCAGCTGTAGGAGTGGGAATGCAGTACTTCTTCGCAAGTGTAGTTGTGCTTCAACACAACTGCCCTGTGATACAGCTAATTTCACTCTAAAAGCCAAATTTTGTGAGGCAGCTGAGAAGATCTAGTTATCGCTACAACCAACAAGCACTGGCCTGTTCTTCCAATCCTTTCTCACAAGTTCACCTCCTCCTAGCTTGTGCTTGTGCTGCTTTGGTGGCACTAGCAATGGTCAGTAATCTATTCTGCAGGTAAACCAAGCTGATATAAAAGTGGAGGGGAGTAATTATTTGCTAGTCTGGTGAGCTGAATTAGCTCACTAAGTTGTGAGATGATTATCAAAGCTCTGTGAAAGCTGGCACAAGGGAAAGTCTGGTGACTGCAAAGCTGAAAGTGAGGAGAGGAGACTAGGATTGTGCTTTCTATGAAATGCTGTTGCTGGGTCATACAGGCATCAGCAAATGTCACAGCTGAAATTCAATGCAAAGAGAGAGACAGAGAGAAAAGAGAGAGGAATGTGAATGTCACCTCTTTGGGAGACAGGAAATCTTCAGATCAGCTGCTAAAGCTGTAAATCACATCTATTTTTCCTCTTAAGGGAAGTTTTCTTCAATCAAGGAGTCACTGTGTGAATATTAGCTCAGAAAAATAGTTTGCTACAGGGCAGATCTGTATTGTCAATTGTATTAATGTTCCAGCCAACAGACACTGCACTTTTACTGCCACGTGCATATACAATGAAAGTTTGAATACAAATAAACCTCCAATATATAACTAATAAAAGATGTGTAGCATTAATATTTTTATAAAGATGAATCACACAATGCACTCCTCTTCTGGACTTTAAACAAACCAAATCTATCTTATATTACATGGATTTTGCTTCCCTTTCACAGCATAAATATGTAGCTTTAAGTTTGGGTCAACTCTAACTGCCATCGGTAGGGGACTGGTGTTCCTTCTTTCTGCTGTTTCTGCATGTAAATGATGCAAACATTCAAGTAACCTCTGAGAGAAAATTATTCAAGGCAGATCACATTTCTAAACTTTAATATCACAGGGACACAACGGTGTAAATTGCTGCCCTCTTAAAACATCTTTGCCAAAAATTGTCTCTGCAAAAAGAGGAGCATAGCAAGGTGTGAATCTTATCCTGATAGCAACTGTTACTTGATTGAGGTGCTAAATGTGAAAGCTGTTATTTTAACTCTGAACAAGACAGTCTGTGAAAAAACATTAACCCGAATTAAAGATAATTAAACCTCAGCTATTGTTGGATAATTTTTTCCTTTACTTCTTCTTATTTTCCCCACTAATGGATTGCATTTAGTTATCATTATAAAAAGGTAGCAAGCACTTGAAAGCTTAATTGGAAAGAGCCCAAGGTTGTTAAAGAAAAAGGCAGAACCTGGTCATCTGGTCACCCACGGGTGCAGATCAGTGACTCCTCCAAGGCATCACTGGGGTGCTCACCCTGTGGGAGCTGACCTGACCTGACCTGACCTGACCTGACCTGACCTGAGGAGAGGAGAGGAGAGGAGAGGAGAGGAGAGGAGAGGAGAGGAGAGGAGAGGAGAGGAGAGGAAGGGGGTGGTGATACTTTGCTGGACCCGTCACTGTGGGGTAGCTGGAGGCCTGCACTTCCTGGCCTCAGGAATGGGACGCTGCTCTGGGCTCTGCTAGTTGGGAGGTAACGTGAGAGCCCGTGCTCAAAGATTTATTATGAAATACTTGGCACTCTGTAACTTTGCCTTCTAAAATCCTTCGCTGTAATCTCCCCATGTTGCTGAGATCTTAATGTAGACTATCTCTTGACTCTGGCAGCTATTTTCAGCATATCAGCCTGATTTGCCCTGGGCTAGTTTAACTAATGCTGATAGAAGGGCAGCTAGCGCCAAAAAAAGCTTAGCAGTATGAAAGTGCCCGCTCCTCGCATGGGGGCATGGACACCAGTATAAGCAATGCTGAAAATTATTTTGGGAAAAATGGTTGTACAAGCTAAACCTTCCCCTTCTCACAGCTCTAGATGTGCTGCCACAGCAGCTTAAACTGATCTCAGTTGATTCACAGTCCTGCTCTTTCCCTGCCTGCAACCCAGCCCCCCCTTTTTTTACGCCAGCTGGCAATCAGGCAAATAAGCAGGAGAGCAGTTCAGGGAATTCAGCTGGCTGAAAACAAAAGGTATTAATCTTTAGCCAGCCTGGGTTCCCAAACTATCTTATCAGCTAGTGTCCTGAGCTCCAGTGCCAGCACAAGTACACACGTAGGAATACTGGGTTTGGTTTGTGAGCAGGACTGTGGCACCTCCAATTTAAATGACCAACTCCAGGTGGATTCGCACCTAACACTAGCAGCCTGCTACTGCTGAACAGAAATGGTCCCATCCTCCTACCCCATCTCCCCTCTCCTGGCAAAATACCCCTGTGTCCTCCCTTGTGCTGGCTCTGGCCTGAATTATAGACTAAACCGATGGAGTCTGCTGATCCAGAAGAAAATGTGTCCCAGAAAAAAATGCAATGACTCCCTCCTACAAGTAGAAATCCAGACCCAAAGTCCCAAGGGTACTACTTGCTCCTTCTCTTTATCTTTCTTCCCTATTTTTTTCTCTTGCCCTTCTTGAGACATGTTATTATCCATGTTAGGAACTGTACAGCCCTATGGGGAATTTTCCCTCAAGAGCGGCAGTGGCTGACCATAGTACCTCCTCAGGTACAGGATAGAAACTGAAACACAAAATAACCCTGTTTTCTTTGTGTGGCATGGTCACGTCCTGCATGACCTGTGTCTTGCAAGTATGGATGATTTTAATTTTTTCTATAGGTCAAGCCCACGAGTAACTGCACTTGATACTCTTCTACCCTTCCCCTAAAAAAACCCGAACCAAAACCAATAATGATTTCACTTTGTGGAAGGTCAGTCAGATAAGCAAGCATTTCCAAAGCAGGGAACACAAATTATTTACAACCTGAGGTTGAAATTCAGGGATAGTTTCCCTTCAAAAAGTAGAGGGAAGTTGTAGAATTATGCAAACCATTTTATTCGGGTTCTGAAAAGTTTAATTTTGGATATACCAAACAGTCCCACCACACCATTTTGTAAACTTATTTTACAATTACTTCTGAATTTGTGCTTTTTGTGTAAAAAAATTTAAGAAGATTGTGTTGATTTTATTGTTTGATTTCAAGCTATCCATAAATTTAGGCTGACACTGATGTAGGGGTTCTCATACTGAATTTTTTCTTAACTTTAAACACATGAAATGAATTTTTTCTATTTAACATAAATCTTAAGATTCCGGAGCATGAGACAACATTTTCCATAAAAGAAATGCTAAACAACTATCCATTTACAAAATGTGGGTCCGGACTGCAGGCCTCTGCTCCAGTGGATATCTGTTGTTGACTGGATTCTGCCTTCACCTTGGAGCCTTTTCTGGGCTTGATCCAAAATGTTGGCACTAGTAGAAATCTGTTCAAAAACTTTTGAACCTGACCTTTTCCTCTGTGAGTGGTCATTTTCAGAGTTATCTTTTTCCCTCATTGTGTTTAGTGTTCCAGGAAGTATAGGCCACTCAAAATCTACAGAATGTCACATCCTCTAATAAATCTGGTAGCTTTATGCCTTATTAGCCAGACCAACATTTGCAGTGGGGAAGCGTTGGTTTGTTTTTTTTTTTCTTTTTAAAAATAATTATTATTTAAACATTGTACTCTGATGTACTCTTACTTTTCAGGAGTGTGAACATGACTGTACCAGTGTTGCTTTTGATTTAAATGAGACCAGGAATAGGTCTGTCTCAGCTAGACAAAGTGTGGACCTCCTGTTTTCTAAATGCAGTACAGTATTTATTTTAATTACTAGCTAGGATTTATTTCACAGAAGGGTAAGCATCTCCATTCTAATGACAAATCATTTTCTCTTTCTGTAATGACTGTGATTGCCTCATTATACTTCCCATGCTATATAATTTCTGTGTTGACACAAGTGGATGTACAGCAAAAAAACTCACTCATCCAGTCAGCCTAGGATACTCGAGTCAGATTACCCTTTAAAGCACAAGTGTGCAGCACATATAAAACAACAGAAGAAACCAAAATCTTAATATCCCTACTTTGAGGTTCTGGTTCCTTTAGCTTCATATTACATGAATGGTATTTTCTTTCTTCATAGAAGGGAATGACAATTCTGTTCTGTCATTAAATAAAATGCTTGTAATCTCTTGATTTAAAATTCCATGCTTTACGTATAGTATCCAGCATCTTATTGGGTAGATTTGTTTTTAAAATGAATCTAACAGACACTGTGAAGTGTCATGTCCTTACAAGATGTAAGCGGTACCTATCTGAACCGTCATGGAAAATGACAATGCATTTACCCTCCTCATCAAAAAACTAATTTGGAGCTAGCAGGTAAAAGCTGCTGCTTTACTTAGAGTAACCAACCATTTTGAAAGACGTCAGTGCACGTTCATATATTCATAATTCCAGCAGAAATGGAGACGCTGCCGATTTCATCACTAGGAATCCGTCACTGAATGAAAGGCGTAACACCTCCTTTTTAGCTAACTGTTTGGGAAAATATCCTTATGAGTAGTCACCCATTTATCTAATGTCTTCAACAAGGGCAGAAAGAACTTTGTTTTTTAAACTCTCATCTCGTACATACAGAGCATAATTGTATACAAATGTATTTGAACTTCATTTATTATGGACATCAAAGAAAAATAATGAACAGTAATACGATCCCTTTCAAAACTTGTGTGGACTGCAAACTCTGGACTACATAGCTTTTACATTTGTGTAAATATTTGGTTATGGGGGTTCTTTCTTAATATAGACAGAGCTGTGGACATAACAAAGGAGATGGTGCCAATACAACTTCCCCCTTTATAAGAATAAACCTCAGGGACCGAAACAACACTTACGTCAGTTAACAGCTTTGCTACTGCAGTATATAGCAAAACACGCATAGCAATAAATTCATAGAACGCACTCAGCTATGGAGAATAAGCCTCGTCACGTCAGCTTTATCTTCTGATAAACGTAACTGATGGTTTTGCTGTATCTGGAGCACAAACCGTGTTTTTCTGGAACCGGCTGGGGCTGCCATTTTGGGTGTCGTGCAGCTGTGTCGCGCTATAGAAGAAAGTCTGACCATACCCTTTCGCAGACGGTCTGATCTTCCTTTTGTCTTGCTCGTTTTCTTCAATTCCAGATCTTTCAGTCAGAAGACCTATGCTCTGTGTAAGGAAAGCACAAGACCTTACAACGGCGTTGCCATAGGGACTGACCAGGACCCGTCTTTTTGGTGCTCGCAGCAATGGCGAGGGCCAAAACTACCGACGGGAGCGGTGCCCGGCGTTCACGGCGGGGCCCGCCCCCGCGGCCCGCCCGCCCCGCGCCCTCAGCACCCCGGCCGTCGCTTCAGCTACCGCGGGCGGGCTTCTGGGCGCTCGGGCCAACGCGCCGCCCCGTGTCTCCTGCCGGGCGGCCCGCGCGGCGGGGCGGGCCCCGGCGCCGGTGAGCCCGCTCTGCGGGCGAGGCGCGGAGAGCCCCGGCCGGCCGGCCGGCGGGGGCTGCCCTTCGCCTCGGGGCGCGGGCACGTGTTGCCGCGCCGGGGGCGGCCGGCGGCCCCGAGGGGCTCCGCGCCGGCCCCGGGCGGGCGGCGGGCGGCGGCAGGTGCCGGTGCCGGGGGCGGGCGCCGCCGAGCGGCCGGTGGGGGGTGGGAGGCAGCGGGGCGGGTAGCGGCCGGAAGTGACGGGACGCACTGATTCACCTGCTGGGCGGTGCGCGCGGGGCGGGCGAGGTGCCCGCCGGGAGTCGCGGGGACGGAGCCGCCGGTGTCGGGTGTGCCCCGCTCGCGCCGCGCCATGGAGCCGCCGCTGCCGCTGCTGGCGGTGTCCCTCGTGCTGCTCTGCTCCGCAGGTGGGCGCCGGGCGCAGGTGGAGGGGACCGGACCGGACCGGACCGGCGGGGGAGGTGGCGGCGGCGGCGGCGGCTCTGTCGGGTTGGGAGAAAGGGCGGCGCGGCGCTGCTGCCCGCTCGGCTTCTCCCCGGGTGACCGGGGGCGCCTGCCGCGCCGCGCCTCCGCCTCGGCGTGCGTGCGTGTGTGTGAGGCGGGGAGGCGGCTGGGCGCGGGGCTTCGTCTCCGTCAGCTCCTCTCCCGGGCGGGCGTCGCCGACCGGCCCCTGCCCGCCTGCGGCCGGGTAGCGAGCGGCGCCTGAGGCGCGGTGCCCGGGCGGGCGCTGGCGGCTGGGGCGCGCCGCGGGGCCGACCTGGGCTTTGTTCGCCGCCCGTCGGCGGGGCAGCCAGCGCCGCTGCCGCGGTTTGTCGCTTTCCGCCCCCCTCCCCCCACCCGGGCAGCCCTCGGCGTGGCGGGGGGCGAACCGCCCCGCTGCGGGCTCCGGTGGCGTGCCTCTTTTCTCAGGCGATGGCGGGGTCTGCGCGTGCGGGGCTCTCCGCGCGGCCCCCGGCGGCGGGACGGTGCCCGCCCGGTGCCGCTCCCGGCGTCTCGCCTCTGGATGCGCCCCGGCCCGGCGGGGCGGGCGGCCCGCGGCGGGGCAGGGACGACGGCCGGAGCGGCTTCCGCAGCGGGCGTGCGGCTGAGTAAGCGCCGCGCGTGAAAACCGAAGTGGAAAGAGCGAAAAAATCAGATGCGAAACCCAAACCCCGACCTCGCACGAGGAGTGCCTCTTCACTATCTGGATCTAACTTGAAGGCTGGTCTTGTTGTGACAGGGTGGGAAGCGGCGGGTGGCTTCGAGAGCCCTGGCAGCCCAGTTGTCCCAGACTCGATGGCCATAATTGAACTCTGTGGAGAAGACATGAGAGAATTTGAGGGTGGGGGGAAGGAGCTGAATTAGTTGGATCTAAAGTCCTTTGTTTTTCTTGCCGAGAGAAAACGAAGGAGTAGATGTTCTCGAACAACAACAACCCCCCCATCCCCCCCAAACAAACAAACCAGAAACAAACCTAACATGCCTGGGCTCCGAAAAAGTAGGCAAATGTTTTTCATGTCAAACATTATTAGGTGTTACTAGGTTCCTGTAAGGAACTCGCTTGGAGTGCCATGTTAACATTTCCTAAACTTATCTTTAAAAAAAAAAGTAAGTTTCCACTGGAGTTGACCCAAACTTATGTGAAACTACAAAAGATGACAAAACACCTGTGGAGGTTCAGGTTCACAGTAAAATGTGTATCAGTGGTGTCAGGAGGCTAGTTTTTGTTTCCTGTTGAAACGTTAATGCCTTTGTTGATGTCACTGCTGTTTTGGGAAATTACTCATGGGATCAAAACTCTCTCTCTAATGGAATGATGAGCTCTGATCTCCTGCATGAAAGGCTATTGTAGTTCTGCTTTAACTCTGTTTCTTTAAGCAGAGTTAGAAACAAGATAGATGCTGCGTAAGAACTATGGGTTACTAGTATTTAGTTGACAGGCTTAGTGATTAAGATTTATATTGAAACGTTTCATGTAACTAAAGTTTGTTGTGAGTAGAATTATTATATGTAGTGCAAATGAGCTGGGGTATTAAAGGCTGTGATACTATAAAGCTAGGAATAATTAATGTATGAGGAAATGTAAAACCAGAACAAAATTTTACACTTTAGCTCTTCTGAAGTATACAGGTGTCTTCAGACTTCACTGTGAAATTGGATGACTTCATAAAGAAAGTAATATATTTGTGTCTTGATTAGGAATAGCTTTTGGATGGTTATTTGGGTGACTGTACCCTGACACAGTCCTCTGAAGGAAATAATTTAATAATCTATGTATCATAGGAGTTGATACATCCTCTAGGCTTGCTTGTGTTTTTTCCCCATCAGATTGAGTTAGTATTTCTGGGTCTGTGTTCCGGATAGACATTACTTCCTTCACTGAGGGAATGGATGCAAGTAAGTTGCTGTTCTCCATGTGGACCAAACTTACAGGAAGCTAATTTTTGTGCAGTTGAGTGAAAGCTGTTGGCAGTGGAGAATTGTCTAGGTGCTGAAGTATTTACTTGGGTTTGTGGTGCTGGAATAATTTGTTGTGTTGTTTTAAGACTTGCACTATGTGCTATTTTCACAGCTTCCCCCCCCCCCCCCCCAAGCCTCATTTTCCTTGTTTCACTATCACTAAAAGTAGAGGATTCAAAATTACTGATTTTGTATAAATAAGAAGGCTTATCTTGACTGTACAAAATAAACCATCAGCAGGCAATGGGGCTATAACATTGTGTTGAAATAGGAAAGTGTTTGGATTTAAGCTATCCCTGAACCCTGCTCAGGGGTTTAATCCCTCTGTTAAGGTCAATTTCACAGTCATAAATAAATTGGGAACTTCCCTTTCCCATGCAGGAAGGGAAGGGTTAGTCCTTGAGCATTTCAGGGTACTAAGGGAGGATGTTTCTTTTCTCTTTTATCTTTGTAATTACTAATGAATTAATTCTAGTGGCTGCCTTGGTATTACATGGCTGTGCAACTGATAAATAACTTGTGGCAATTTCTCCTCGCATTGGTACTTTCGGAAGATGGCCACAAAACAAGTTGGTGTAGTGAAATTAAATCTTCTGCTGTCTGCAGAGTTGTGGTATGAATTTACATTTGGATGGCTATTTCTGCACTCGTAACAGCTCTTCTAATTGTACTAATTCTTCTCTGTCTAAAAAGGCACTCCAAGTCTGTGGTGAGGGAGAACTTGATGGCCATTTGAAGAGTCTGTTGGGATGTATTGTAGTTGCGCATGAGCAGTCATTTTAACTAGGTGGGGATTCCCAAAATGTGCAAATTCTGTTTAATTTAGCTGGCATCAACAAATCTTGGACTAGGTTAATAGAAATTATGTACCTTTTCAGATCTTGAAATATTTTATAATATTATAATAATAATTTATAATATTTATAATATCAGATAACTGATATTAAACTGTTTTCCAAAGGGCAATACAGAATTCTGGTTTGAAGAGGAAAGCTCAGTCATGATGCTAAGTGCTGGCTGTTCATTTTGTTAGGTCTTGCAGATGTGTAAACTGGTGTATGTGGGTTTTTTTATTAATTCTAAGCTTTCCAGAATGCATGGTCATCTCAAGAGCTAATATAAAGAAAGTCTTTTGTTTCTCATTGTCCATGGCACCAAGCACGTGTTTGCCTGCGCTGTGATTTCAGGGGGACCGTGTATGTACTGGTAACTTTCTCCTGGCTATACAGGGTTGGGGAAATCATCTCATTCCATTTGGAGCAAATTCAAGTTTGTGTAGCGTTTTAGGAGACTGAGAATAAATATAGGTGCCTAACTTGTGATCCTCATTTAACAAATAAGATAGTCACCTCTGGCTGTTAAACTTCTAAAAATGCATGATGGCAGAACACAAATTTTCAATAACTATGAAATGTTAACATAGCCAGATTAGTATCTATCTTTGTGTGGGTATAAAAAAGTGATTACATATGTGGTGGTTCATTTAGCCTTTAGAAGGTATGCTATACAAAATAGTAATGCTGTGCACCCAAATGCTCAAATTGAGGATAAGTGTTTGAGTAGAGTTTTAAGGCAAACAACTAGGCAGGAATTTCTTTAGTCTGTAATGATATCTCTTATTGTTGCTCTTGTGGCAGTGTTTTTTTGTTGTTGTGTGGGTTTTGGTTTTTTTTTCAATAGTAGTAGGAGGTACTTTTGTACTATACTGAAATTCTGCAATGTGTGATGCTTTATTAATAGAATATTGAGCTTTTAAATAAAAATAAAGTTCAGGTAAGCTTTGAGAAAAGTCTGTGGTTATTGCCCTTGCATTAAACTTGCAAAAGTGTTTCCAATAATATGCATGCAGGAGCAGAACCTAAAGCATATGTGGTAAGTCAGAATTTGGTGGCTAGTACACTTTGTCAAATATATATAATAAGGAACTTAAGCCTGTTCATGTTTTTATGCATGCAACAGAATCTTAAATTAGGATAAATTTGACTACCACAGGAGTTAAATGATCATTCCTATCCCAGTCTCTTAATTGCTAATCCTGGTATGCTTCATCCATTGTGGAGTAATTGTAACAAGTTGCAGGGTTCAAGTTCTTCTTAAGTGCCTGTTGACAGGAAAAGTTACCTGAAGTTCAGGTCTCCTTTCCTAGGTTTCCCGGACCTTAGTGTTTTGAGAAGTATGAAAAACTTTAACCAGAGATGACTTAGTCAACTAGTTACTGCTGTGACATGGACCATGAGATTTGAATTAGTAATTTTGCCTTAACTAATCTGTGTTTATTAGAAGGTACTTTATGCATTCAGAATGCCACTGCAGAGATTATTATAGCTGTCACTTTGGTCTCCTCTGACTGCATCCCGCCATACTGGCTTCCCCTTTGTTGCCTCAAAGTTCAGCTGCCTGCCTTTCTTCACTTCCAGTGCTTGTCACAGCCTCTTGCAAAGCCAAGTCTGCTTAATATAGAGATGAAACTACCACTTCTAAATGGCTGGTTTAGCTTCTATTGCTGCTTGATAAAAAATACATTTTCATATGAGCACTTGTATGCTTTGCTACTGATTCCATTCATGCTTCAAGAAATTCCTTGTGAATCTGCCTCAGTATTGGAGCATTTTAAAACTCATTTGCCACAGTGCCCACAGAGATTTGTACAGACTAGGTAACTTGGTTTTGGGGCCAGTATTGTTTCATCATACTTCCTAACTAATTTAATCATTTGTTGATTGCATGCATTCATAAGCTCTTAATGGCAGGGATTCTCTTTTTGCTCTTGTTGCAACTTCTGGTTCATTTCGTGGAGCTTTTAGGTGCTGTGTGAAACATTATAAATATGGAGAAATTTCAACAAATTTTGTGGCTCACCAGCCTGTAAGAATGCCCCCACCACCTCCCATTACATCAATTTAGTTGCTTTCCTTCCTTCCTTCGGAATTCCTTCCTTCGGAATTCCTTCCTTCGGAATTCCTTCCTTCGGAATTCCTTCCTTCGGAATTCCTCTTTTTACTAGTTTGCATCTTTCAGGGGATGGTTATAAGAAGAGCCACTTCAGCCTGTTGCCATGGAAGTAAGTGGCAGCGAAGCTATAGTTCTGTGGACACCTGTTTCAGTAGCAGCTTGAACATCAGCAGCCCCTGCACCCTTGCTGGTCATTTCCTTTACTGCACAACTGCCTTGATTGTGTCAGTGGGTAGTGAATGGGTCTGAGCTGAGGCTGCTTAAAACGTTTGTTATTTTTTTAACTGGTTAGATTGCATGATTTGAAACAAGAAAGAGTTTTGCTGATAACTTGTCCTGGTACAGGGCAGGAATGAGTGACAAGAAGGGTGGCAGAAGAGCATTAGAAGGAAACCCCATTCTACTTGATCAGTATTCTCCCATAGGAGAGAAATGGCTGTATAAACTTGGCCGGGGGGGGGCTTAGTTGGGGAGTCTGACTACATTGCTACATCAGGCAATCGGTTGAATGGCTAGATGTTACCTCCAAGATTGTTTTTGCATCCCATTTCATATTGTACTTGGCATTCATCTGGCTCCATGGCAAGACAGTTCAGGGAGTTTCAAAGTCAGAAAAATACTAAATTTTTGTAAGGTCAGTTTTCTGCCTTCCTTTTCCTGATCCAACTCAATGAGATCAAGTCTGAGTTATAACAAAAGGGACTAAGCTGGAACCTCAAACCCACATGGCTGGAGTATATTACTATTGATTCTTTTTTTTTTTTAATGTCACTTACTTTTTGGATCATATATTCAAAACTTGTAATGTGATAGAGAGGCAAGATTTGGAGCTTTGTTGGCTGTAGGCTGGAGCCATTCACCAGTCCTGTGATGTCCTTTAGCTACTGTTAAGAAGCATCTGAGGTACTTGATGGTCACAAGTTTTGCAGTTCCACTTGCTGATACCTTTTTTTAATAGGTGATGTTTTTCATGCCCTATAGCTAAAACCTACGCTTAGTATGTTGAAAGATGATTAATCAACAAGAAATATTTGGTGTGTGTAGAAGGAAGGATGAGAATTTTGTAAATTGACAACTCTTCTAACTTGGGCAGGGTAAGTTTGTATAGGGAATTAAAATTTCATACATTCACTGAGCCTGCATTTTCAGTTCTTCCTTTTAGATGTAATAACAGCATAAGCTGCAAGGAATGTTTCATCTCAGTTGTTTTAAGGCATGTAAAAATAATGTGTGTGCATATATATTTTAAAGGCTCCCTGCATTTTTAAATGGCTAGTAAACTTTGTGGCTATTTAGGGTGGATATCCTAATTCTTTGAGCTTATTCCTTTCTGGCTGTTTCTTACATGGTGGGGGGCAGAGAGGGAAGCAAAAGTGGGCAGCCAGCCACTTGTTTCTGTCATTGTGATGCTTCACCTTTTTATTTAAAAGAAAAACACACACCAACAACCACCAGCAACACCAAAACAACCCAAGACCAAAAGATCCAACCCTGCACTACTGAATGAAATATTTTTCAATCTTAATGCAAAATTTGCATGTGCTAGGAAAAAGCATTGCTTGTTCAGTAGCTTGAAAGAGCCAAAACCCCTTTACTCAAGTGAAAATAATATGGCTGCTCAGTTAAGTGTTTAATTGTACTTAACTCCCTGATGCATTGACTGACAGATGTGCCTAATGCATTCACACTGCAAAAGAGCTGCTTCATTCAGTTTCCTTTTAAATGCCATCAAAGTGGCAGGAAAAAAAAATCGAATCATGTGTCTTGATTGCTTAGTGATTGTATAAACCTTCAATATCAGTTTATAACTGAAAAATAAGTGGCTTGCAGGGCTAAAAGCAAAAACAACCTGTGCAGTTGATGTAGACATGGTAGAGGAGAGGCAGGCTTTTGTGTAAGTTGTCAGGATTTGGGTTCTGATTTTTTTTTTTTCCTGTGGCTGAAAAAAAGTCTTTGTAATGGTGGGCCCTCATTTCATTTTACGCTTCTTAACACTATTCTAGATGGTTCCTTAATGGCTCTTAAGTGCAGTCTGAAGGTACAGTTTCACATTACACCTAGCCGCATTACAGATGTGATGTGGTTACCTCTGGTGTAACTTCATGTGTCCGTCAAGGTTGTTCCTACTTCCAGCGATGGTGTCAGGTTCCTTCTTCCCTCCTCATGTTAGAGCAGTGTCACACAGCTGCTGCGTGAGTCCCTTCAGCTGATACAAAAGAAAACTTGTTTTTTTGGAGTAGGTTGTTTTCCTATTGGGTGAGTTCACCAGTTCAAACCACTTTGTGGCTGCGCAGCGCTGCTCGCTCTGGGAGCTGGCAGCAGCGTGGCTGGTGTGGGTGTGAGGTGAAATTGCTGTCTGTGGATGGGACTCCCTGGCAATGTAAGCACGCCCTTACTGAGGCTAGGGCAGCCTCACAGCTTTTCTTGTTTCTGGCCTCCTGCTCCCACCATGTAGCTTGTGCTTGGGGGACCCATGTTTGGAGAACCCCACCAGGAGAGAAAAAGCAAAACTTCTTGTGCAGTAACAGTTTTTAGCGGAGTCAACTCTTCATTCTGGCTTTCTGCCTTTTTGTATGAAGTGTTATACTGGCGTGAAGGGAGGTGATGCGATCAAACCTGAGGACGAGGAGGCAGGACCTCCGCAAGTCCAAACTGTTCTAGTTGTCATTCCCTTAATACTGCAGGTTGAATTAGGTCATGCTGGATCATTTAAATGGGACCAAGCGTTGAAACTCAGAACTCATGGTGATCTTCTGTAGATGTTGGGCTAAACAGCTACAGTAGTCTGGTGCTTAAAATTAATCTTAATCCCAGTTTGTGTTACAATATCCCCTCCCCCTTTATGCTGCCCTCCTCCAAAAGCATATCCTTTCCTTCAGTAATGAGATACAAATGTTCCCTCTCTCAACTTGATAAGCAGGTCCCTCTCAAGTAAGGTCATCAACTGCTGCAGTTGCTAGGATACTCGGCTGGTGACTTGGGTTTAGCAACAAAAAAGCTTCAAGAATGTGCTGAACAAGTAAGGAGCACAAGGACAGTTGTAAAAGGAAAGCAATGTTGGATAGAATCTGAAAGCAAAAGGCATGTCAGGGAAAAAGTGAACGTTACGGGGGGGGGGGGGAATAAAAGATCAGTAAAGCTTTAGCCAGTGATTTGTAGGTTTTCTTAGATGCGTAACTATTCCAGCTGATCTCAGTGAATCACGATTGGGAATGAAATTAATTTCATGCTATGTATTTTCAGGGTTGGGGTTATTTGTACTTCTGTTTATATGAGTCTTAGGAATTTTTTTATTAGATTCTAACTTAATTGTGCAGTACGTTTTGAACTGGGGCATGGGTATGCAACACTACATGAATTAGAGGTAGTTATTCGTTTAATGCTGTCTGAGGACATCCAGACTGAAAGAGCACTTTTTTTTCTGTCTTTGAAGAAGTATGCTTAGCAGGTTTCCTGTTGTTTTAGGTTATTTGGTTGGTTTTTTTTCCTGTGATTTGAGAGGATTTGTGGATTCAGGTGAACTCTGGTAGGTACTCATAACTTAACAGTTATTGTTGAATTGATGTATTTTGTCAGATTTTTCAGGCTAGACCAATGCAGGATTGCTTCAGCTTTGGCTTCTCTTCAAAGCAGATCACCTTAAGGTGGTGTTTGTGGTATTCCTAAGGGGAATAGGTCTTTTTAAGCTGTTCTGCAGAAATTGTGAGCTTAGAGTGGCAAACCTTCCAATTTTGGAACTGGTCAGATTTCAGTGGTTGCTGAAGACCGTGTTTCTTTTGTGAGTCTGGGGATCTGACAGTACAAAGGAATATAAGACTTAGTAGTGGAGTGCTCTTTAATTGTGGAAGCAGATGAAAAAAGAAAAGTCAGAAATAGGCAGGGAGAAAGTAAATCCATGATTTGAAGAAGTAATGTCTCACTGGATACTTTAAGGGTAAGTACAACTGGGAGACTTTGCCCAGTAAATGTGCCTCAGAAGAGTGGTGCTTCCCCCCAGCCCTGTTGCTCAGAAGAAGTGAAGTTTGGAAATAAAAGCGCACTATTTTGAGATCCAGCAGCAGCAGAGTTGACTATCCAAGTGGTAGAACTTTGCCAGGCTTATTCTGACATGCAGGTGTGTTTTCTGTATTTTGCTTTAAGTGTTTCATCAGTCTTCTCTTTGTAGCTTATGGCAGAACCTTTCTCCATGCACATAAGTCTTTTAGTTGCATCACCTGTGGAAAAAATGTTCTGGAAACTTAACCAGACCAGAGCTCTGGGAGTTTTGTCACTCAGATTCATCATGCTATTGGTAAGGCAGCTGAGATGAAATGTGAGAGGTTTAAAATCCTGCCTCTACTAACACCGAGTTTCCATATAATACTCAAGCTTCAGAATTTCTTCAGAAATTGCTTTGTGGATTTAGTTTCCTGAACTATTTTTATATTTAGTCCGGGACTAAATGGACTAGGAAGGAGGAGATGGTGCTTGGGGCAAGGACTAGGAGCCAGATGTCTTTTTTTTTTCTAGGTGACTGCTTTTATTCCTGGTTTGTCTTTTACTTTCTCTGGCTCCATAAACTGCATCTTTTCTGCACAGTAGAAGGGCTTCACTAAGATCTGTGACTCTGATTAGCTTAGAGAGCGCTATCCTGGGAGGTATGAAATGCAGGTGTGAACATCTTTTGTCTGAATGTTCAATCTCTGTCTTCAGGGATTAATCAGTGTTCTGCCTAGTGGATTTAGGCTAGTACAAAGGCAAATTTTTATCTTCTCTCTAACCTTTTTGGATTGGGCCTTTTTGAGGTTTAAGTAGAGGGATATGTAGTATGTTAATGTGAATAGCTTTGGAAATGTTAGGTTTAGAAGTGCTTGATGCTTTTGCTAAGATGGTGTGTGGATATTTTACTACTTACTGTGAACTGTGCTTTTCTACGAAATTTGTATTGCAACATTGTATGATTACCACAGAGTGTCAAGCACGGGAAAAAATGTGGTCTGTGGAGCATATTAAACATTAATTCTTTAATGCTTTTTGTACTAGCAGGACAGTACTTTGTCAGAAAAAGCTTTGCAATTTGCCTTTATCAGCAGTGGATTATCCTAAAAATCTGGATTCTCTGCAGAGTTTTACAATTATTACATGCTAAAACTGAACCTGCTCTTTGCATGCATATCCACTATAGATTCAGGTGCAGTAATGCTGTGCTGTTTTTTCTTTTCTTGTTTTATTCACTGCTGCATGATTATCTGGCTTTTGGTGGTTCATTGCCTGTTGCTTGCCTGTTCCTTTCCCTCATCTCTTGTTTATTCTTACCTCAGGTGAGGTTGCTGTGAAGCTTAAGTGTTCTTCGGTACCTAGGTGCCTGACTAAAGTAATAGGACGTGTATTGAGCTAATAGGTATTTTCGATTCTGTCCTGAAACATTTGATGAGAGTATCTGTGTACTTTGGCTGTAAAAGACAATTTTAGAGTTTCATTCTCACCTCAAAAGTCCACAGATGTGTTGAATTTGCTTTCTAAAGGGAAGACAACTAATTTTTTTATCCTATTAAACTTCTGCTTTTCTTCTGTATTGCCATTGTTCCTTCAATGTTTACTAAGTTAAAGAAGACTCTTTAGCAACCTTTCTGAGTGTTGTTCCATGTCACGTGTCCCATGGAAAAACAGTGAACTTGAGAAAGTAAGTATGACGAGCTGGTTGAAAAACTGGAATTAACTCTCTTCCCTTTGCTCTCTGTCCCCCCAAGTTGCTCAGCCTGAATTCCTGATAGAACTTCTACAGAAACTGAAGTGGGTTTAACTCTGCCTTAATCTGTGTTAGACCTCATCAGGACCAGGGACACCATGTTTTCAGGATCTTTTGCTGTATGGTGATGCTTGCCAGAAGTTGTAGGGCTTATGACACGTGGAAAGTTAGATGCATCAGAGCTTCATAGCATTTTGGGTCCAAGTTCCTGAAAGCTATGAGTGTAATGGGGCCTTGCTCTTGCTGTGGGAGGTGAGATACTGGAAACCGTGAGAACCCAAATCTGAAGCTAGGCTTTCTTGGCTTTTGGGGGGGTCTTGCTGGTAATGCTAGGATTCAGTTTGTGGTGCAGTCAGTTACATTAAACTGTGGCAAAAGAGCATAAGGAAACTCTGCAGCTTGTGGCCATCTTGGCTGTGCTGATGTGACTGAGCTCCTGGATGCTGTAAAAATCACCAAAATGAGTAATGTCTAATATTCTCTTCCCTTTATCTTTGCAAAGGCAACTTTTAATGTGGTTACTTCATTAGCAGCATCCTGCCTTGCAGAGGCTTGTTTTGGCATCACTTGGGGGATACTGAAGTTTTGTGTAGTGAGGAAGCAGGAGAAGATTGTGAGATGGTGGCTTCTTGTGGTGATTTCAGCCATGAAGGAGACTTATGTTTGTCTTGGATTGTGCCAGTAAACAGTGGGAAGTCTCCCTTGGCTAGGCACTCCTCACTGTGTACCTACCTTGGTGTGTATTCCTTACTTGCCAAGGGTGTAAATTTGATTCCCTCAGTTCTGCAGGGCCTTATTTCAGAAATGTGGTTTTGAAATAAGATGTAGAAATTCTGTCTGAGTGGAGGTGGGAAAGGGGAGAGTTGGGGAATTTTGCTTTATAATATCATTAGAGCTAGCTGAAAAAAGCATGAGATGAACTGTGGATGAGAGGCATATTCAGAAGTAAAATGGGATGGTGGGGAGGTGATTCTTGAGACTGAAGTCTGTCAAGTGAAAAGATTTGATCACAGGTACATCTCTAATCTGTATTTGAAAGGAGTTTAAGCTTAATTGTCTCAAGTGAATTTTACAGCTCATATCTCAAAGCACTAACGTGCATTTCTGGCTGTCAGTTACTACTTAAGGCCTCATTCTGTGAAGAAAAGCATTTATGTACTTATAGCCATTCCTTGTTTACAAGGAGATATTGGCAAACAGGATGGTTTTTGGAGAGCCTGCTAGTAAAGTTGAGGTACTGTGCAAGTGCAGATTGAGGATAGATCACGTATGGCTTTAAGTACAGCAACATCTCTGAACTCAACTCTTACCCCATATAGAAGCAGTCTGTGCTTCTTTGCAGTTGTATTCCTTAGTGATTGCCATTTCAGACTTCAGTTTGAACCTGGCAGCAGTCCTGCCTTCATGGTACATCTCCCCTACTCCTGCCCCTCGGTGTATGTTAGCTGCCATACTTTGCTGTTCTAGCTGTTTGTATTCCTCCCCTGTGTTACCCATTTAGGGAAGGACTGTGTCTATTGGGTTACCTAACACTTCTGTAATGTAGTGCTATCTGATGCCAGAAACATTCATGCCAAGTTTAAATCTACACTTTAATTTGTGTAAGCCAGCAGTCCAGAATTTCAGTGTGTCCTGAACTTTTTTCATTTAAAATAGGAAAATACTAAGTGCATAAGTAACTCATCTAATGAAAATTTTGCTTTCTGTTACTTGTTAGTGTATATCACAGCTCTGCTTGTACCTGTGTTGAAATGGAGAACGCTTTGCTCCGTTTTAACTTTTTGTCTGCTTTCTGTGTAGAAGATTCCTTTTATACTAGAAAGCAGTTTCCATCAAATTCTATCAAACATTTCATTTCCCCTAGATTATTCTTAAAAATATTAATGTAGTTTGCTAAGCTGTGTTCCACTTGAGTGGTATTTGAAGGTATGTCCAGATATTTAAAAGGAAATAGTTTCTCAAAAGATGGGATACTGGTTCACACCCCTTCAGAAATCATGCAGAAAAACTTGTTCAATCATGCAGATATAGTTTGCAATGCTCTTTAGGGTCAGTTTCCCGGAGAAAGAGTATTTTATTCCACATTAAGAAACTTAAATCTGAATGCTTAGAAACCAAAACGTGTGTTGAGCTCTTACCTTCTTCGGATATAAACTTTTATAAGGGATAATACTGATTATTCTGTATCAAAGTATGGTACTTGTCTCTTCTCACCCAGTCACAAAGATTCATTCTTTTCTTTGGCCCAACTGAATATGACACGTGTTGTCCTTGCAAAATATTTGGAGAACAATATACGTGCATTTGGACCAATTGTACTTCTACGTTGATTGTTTTCAGTAGTTTTTTGAGAATCTTTTGCATGCTTCTGAGTCTAAGCTTTGCAGTGATTTGTTTGCTGCAACTAAGAATTAGATACTTCAATGCTTCCCTAGCAGGGGCACTGCATGCCTGGGCAGTATTTCTGTATTCCCCCCTTGGTAGACTGTTCTTGCTTCCTCCTCCATAGGCTGAGCTGCTGATTGATCTGCTTGTTTTCCCAGGTGTTGGGGTGTACTTTTTGTGTGGTTAGAAGCACTTGTCCTTAAAAACCCGCCAATTTTCTTGAGCTCTTTTGCCTTTCACAACTGGGTCCCACAGAATTCTACCTACTGAATAAGTCAGCCTTCCCTTCTGAAGTGTAGGGTCTGTACTGGATGTGCATTCCTCACTCCTCTCAGGATTTTAAACTCCGCTATTTCATTGTCACTACAGTCAAGGCTGCTGCTGATCCTATCCCCAGCACGTTCTTCCTTTTTTTGTTGAAAGCAATTCCAAGAAAGTGTCAAATGGGTTGACCCATTTAGCATCTCTTTTTCCTTGAAATATTCCAGAAGCCTCCTAGATTGTGAGTGTCCTGCTGTGTTGCCCTTCCAGTAGATGTCAGGGAGGCTAAAGCATCCCATAATAACCAGTCTCTGTGATTTTTAGAGAATTTCTGGAATTGCTGCAGCAGACTTCATCTGCTTTCTTACCCTGATCAGGTGATTTGTAACAAACTTGACTGTGATGAAAAACTTGACTGGCCTGTACAGACCTCTCCTTTAATCCTGGCCCACAAGCTCTTAACCAGCCCTGTTGTCTGTCCTCTGGAACAGCTTTTTGTGTTCCAGCTGCTCCTTCAGGTAAAGGGCAATTCACCTGCTGTGCTTTCCTTCCTGGCTTTCTTAAAAAACTTGTATGCATCCATGACAAAGCTCCAGTCGTGTGAGCTATCCCACGTGTCTTGGTTACTCTGATGTCATAGTTCTGTGTACAGGTACTTGAGGTAGTTCCTCTTCCAACATGTTTTATCCTTGCCAAGGCCTCTCTTCCTCCCACCAACCTGACCCATGTACTTAACATATCTGAATCTCTATTCCCTCCCTTAACTGCAAATTTCCATCACTATCCCTTGATAGACCTCTCATTTAAAGTGCTTGTTACCAGTTTTGATAAGGATGTTCCTAAGCCACTTTGTCAAGTGGATCCCATCTCTAACTTAGCAACCCTCATTTCTCAGGGCTATTTGTGGCCATCAAAATTAAAACACTGCCTGCAGTGCCAGTCCTGCGGTGAGTTGTTAACTTACAGGATGTGTCTTCACAAGCCTTTTCCCCTGTACACAAAAGAGCAAGGAGAGCAAATGTCACCTGGGGTCCCCTGTCCTTCTTTGCCCCTGGAGTTTTCTAGTCACTCTTGATTTGCTCCAGGTCTCCTTTGTTAATAGCCTGGGTGCCCATGTGAGTAGGTAATATTAATATTTGGGGTGGGGGTGGGGTGGGAAGGCAAGAGTGGTAATAATAATAAGGGGTAGTAGTTTAATAGTTAATAGTCCAAGGGTCAGAGGACTCTTGGCAATCTCTCTAACATGCTGACTCTGGCCAAACCTCCTTCACCAGCGTATCTGGCAGCAGTTGTGTGTGTCTCCTCTGCAGAAGGGAATCTCCAACTAGTACTACCTGCCACTCCCTCACATTACTAATGCTTAGGTCAAACCCAGCCAGCTCTGACACCTGTCTTAATTGAGATGCTTGCTGCTTCTGCCTGTCATTCTGATGTTGACAAAAAAAAAAAAAAGAGTGTGGAAAATAGCTTTATATGCTTGTGTTCTTAGCATAAGAAAGAGACTGTGGAGCACTAGTATAATAAAAATGAGGTGTTGGGAGATGTGCAGTAAGAAAGGAATTGAGACTTATGAAAAACCTCTGAGACTTAGAAGGCTCAGACCAATGTTTGGGTACCTCTCGTATTAGCTAATGTGTGCTGCAAGCTTCACATGCAGTAATGATTGTTGAGAGCTATCCTGAAGTTCATGTGCTTCATTTTCCATTGACATGTTTACGTGCAGTCAATGTGCATGAACATAGTACTCACACTTCAATTTTTGTAACAATCTTCTGTGTGGGATAAATTTCCAGCAAGTCACTTTAGGCTGTTGAGTTCTGCTTTTATTTGGTTTATGGCTGCTATGTTGTTTCATATGTTTTGGATCAGAGAAATGAGTGCAGGAGTAGAAGCTGAGACTGAACTGTTTGCTATTTGTGGCTTTTAAAGCACTTTAAGCATGCTGCCATGTCATAGGCAGGACTATTGGAGTCTAGTTTCTTAGGAGTGTGTCTCTGAAATGTAGTACTTCCAGCTTTTAACATAATTTTTCTTCCCTATTCCCAGTGTTACTTTCACAGTGTTCTGCCATTTGAATGAGAAACAGTTTGTATAATGTCCACTTTGAAATTATACTCACATGGAGTTGTCTGGCAATGAAGAGGCAAGGGATAGTTGAAGAATCTAATGCTTCTTAGCTATGTCAGAACAAATGAATAACTTCAGGGACTTCTGGTTGCACTGGACTGTTATTTCTGCTTTTGTATTTGTTTGAAATTGTCAAAGAGATGAATAAGTAATGGTAGAAGAGGGTGAGAAATAAAACATAGATTGTACAAGTCCTGTTTGTTTAGAAAATTAGTCAAAAAAATCAACATATGAATACTCATCTGTCCAGTTTTTTTGGCCATGTTGTGTGTAAATCAGAGGTTTTATACTTTTTAGTAGTACAGATGTGTCGTAGCATCCCCAATGTATGAATTCTGTTACCCACTACCCACTGTGAAGAGGCAGATGTCATTGTGTTCCTCTTACCCGAAGTACTGAACACTTTGTGAAATCCTCAGCAGGTCCCCTTGTGGAGAGGGGAAAGCAAATGTGTGTTCTGTGGTGATCTGTTGTGGAACTTCAGATGGCAAAGTAGCTGTTACTGGAGATGCTGTCACAGAGCAGAAGTACTGTTTCAGTGATTAACTCTTACTTCAGAATGAAAGCTTTTAATTTCCTGGGTTATGGATTTGAGGCTTTTAAGGAAGTAACATTATAATGTATTTCATCATCATCCCATATTGACATCCCATCTCATTTCTTTAATATAGTAAAATGAAAATGCAGAAATGCAGTTTGGAGATGAACTTGAGAATATTGTATTACAGTTCGCTAATGAGGCAGTGGGGGAGAGGGGAACAGAAGTGTATGGTAGTCACTGAAAAACAGATTAGGAATTTGTGTTCTTTGCTACTGTGCTTTATGGAAACATGAATGTACTCTGATACCACCCATTTCTAGAGATGATGGCTAGTAGTAATATTGCCTTTGTTTATGCAAAGCTGACCAAACTTAAGGATTACATTGTAGTATATTTCACTAGTCAGATGACCTTCTTAAGAGGTTTAGAATGGCTAGTTTTACACTTGGAAGCCTGAAAGGATCCTTTAGAAGGGGATAGCATCTGTGGCAAGTCAACTAGTATTCATGGAGATCAGTATCATTTAGGAAATAGTATCAATTCAACCTAGTAGCAGAGAATTAATTGCTCAGCTATGTTTACTGTGGTCAAAAAAGAGGTGATACAACCTGTTAGAAGTATCTTTAAAAAGATGTACATGGATTGGTAAGAAACATTGCACCTAAATCTCTTTCGTACTTCAAATTGATGTTTCTTGGGTGGTTTTGGTTTTGTTTTGGTTTTTTTTCTGGAATGAAGGTAATACCATGCAAAGTAATACCATGAATGGTAGGAAGAGAAATAATCCTACCTAATTTGTTACTGTATGTTTGTAATTAACAATTGTGAAGGTCTTTTCTTGCAGGCTATTGTCTGGAATTTAGTATGTCAGGTGCTTTCTCTTTCTGAATGATTTTATGGTTTTTTTAAATAGCTGTTAAACATCCCTTTGTTTTGACATCAGGAAGAGAATCCGAAGACTTGATGCAGAGCAGAATATTAGTAAGGTAGAAGGATAGCTGTTGCAGCCTGATCTACTGCAGAAATGCACTACAGCTTCTCTACTATATGGAGAAGTAGTTAGATAATAACTTGAGCTAGCGCAGAAGTGCAAGTTAAGACACAAATGCACTGTGTATAATAATTTTTTAATTTTATTTCGTCTGAGGCTATGATTCTACAGAAGCACCAAAACAATCTATCTTCTTCACACTGGCCGCCCTTCTTGTGCCCTTGCATCTGTTGTGGCTGTGGTAACATCAGTGTGACTATCTAGCTATGATAGGCAGCAACCTATGCACATTAAATGTCTGTGAAAATCTGAGCATGGTACCCAGCAAGGTGGACAAAACAGTGGGTGTACAAATGCCAAACCTGTTTCCATAACGAGCAAAGGGAGCTTTCCACTTCTTGACTGTGATGCATGGGTCTACATGCTTGATGAGGGAAGCCTATGTTTGTTGTAAAATAGGGGGAATCTTGCATCGGGCCTTTTGAGTAAGTCTGTTTGTGTCACTGCATAGGGCCTTTTTCAGGGCTGAATTGAGGAAAATTTGTGGTTTGGAAACATGTTTTGCTTAGAGGCATGCAGATAAGGATTACAGAGCCTTTTTTGAGGAGCAAGACAAGCAGAAAGGGCGAACGAATCTAAAAAAACTCATTGAGATTTTTGGGAAGGACTCATTTGTCTAATCCCTGTAGATAGAAGAGCCCTTATACCTCAAGGCAGAGTAACTTAACTTGATCTAACCCAGGACTTCACAACAATTCTGTCCATCTTAGCAGACTTCATCACTGTTCCATGCTTTTGTTTTACAGTGAGGGAGTAGTGGTAAGGTGATTATCTAATAACTTAAAAAACCTGCTGCTGAAAATTTTTGGTTTAGCTTTGTATGGGACTTGAATTATACAAAAAAATTGTATGGTTTGAAAGATGTAATGGCATGTTGGATATGATTCCAAATGAGCAGTACATGAATTTGCATTGTGTTCAGTGATGTACTTGCACAGGATCTCTTAAGCAGTGACAAGTCTGACTAATGGCATGATTTCTGTACAGGAAAAGTATGTGATGGACTTGAATATATACTAATATATAATAGAATGCTTATGATGACAAATGCATGTGAAGTGTTTTTAAAACATGAATATGTATTTTTATAGGTCTAACAAGAAGCCTAAGTATAACTTCAGTTGGGCAGTCAACATTTGAAAAAGCACAAGGAGAGAAAGTTACGTTGCCATGTACTTTTGTACTCTCAGAAGAAGATGAAGGTCCACTAGATATTGAGTGGGTATTGATACCAGCAGATAATCAAAAGAAGGAACAAATAGTAAGTAGAGACTTTTTTTGGACAGTGTTAATTCAGTTTGTTTCAGTAGGTGAATGTATGAACTCTGTTGCTGACTTTTTAAACTTCCACCTTTTCAAGTTGGGATGCTTGTGATCTCAAATTACTTTGAAGCGCCAGTCGTCTGAAATATTGTGGAAGTTTTGGAATAGCAGATGAAATATGAAATGTCAAGAAATTTCTCACTATAAACTTGTCTTTTAAAGGAGAACTCTCAAATTAATTATGTTTCAGTTCCAGAAAATGAACTATGCTTCTGTACCTGCATTATTTTCCTGATTGAAAACTGATTTATGAGGATTTAATTTTAAATATATTAATTCTTTTATTTATTAACTCTTCCCTTTCTTTCAAAGTCTTATCAATGAGATGACTCCTTTTAGTAGACAGGTTTTACAGGATGAAATTAGAGCAATTTTAAACAGTTTTCTTTCAGTTAGAGGTCAGTGCTGACATATTGCTACTTGGGCAGGTGTTTGGTTGGAGTATTCAGTAGAGTACTGTGTGTGGTGGTATTTTGAAGATTGAGATATTTGGCTATGTCATACTTCTGGGATTATTTAAAACAGAGAAAGAAACTGTCAAGAATCTGAAGATACCAAATTATTTTGAACATTTACATGTGAAGTGGATTTCTGAATCATATTTCTTTTTTTAATAGATAATAATGTATGCTGTAGACAGGATTTATAATCATTATTATGCTGCTATGACTGGGCGGATGCAGTTTACTAATCCTGATCCCAGATCTGGTGATGGTTCGTTGGATATCCTGAATTTAAAGTCAGCAGACACTGGCACGTACCAGTGCAAAGTGAAGAAGGCTCCTGGAGTTCAAAGCCAAAAAATACAGTTGACTGTACTTGGTAAGATAATGCTTTTCTTGAATTTTCAGTGACATTTTTAATGTGTTTATCCTATCTTTGATGTCTAAAATTAAAACTTCTGTTGGGCAAAGTCATACTGAATCTATGACGATGCATCCATTATTGAGGCTTTGGGAGGGGAGGACATCATTCTGTTCAGGGGTATGAAGGGAATAATATTCAGAATAATAAGCAATTTTTAAAAGTTCTATGCCTGGCTTGTATTATGTAGAAAATCTTTCCATGCATAGAAATGGTTTGTTGCACAAGCTTTGTCTTTACCAAAATGGGCTGACCTACTAGAACACAACTAGTAAGCATTTTGATTGTGACTGTTATTAATTCAATGATACTTTGTTTATTAGTAAAGCCAGCAAGAACTAAATGTTCCATTGAAGGATCACAAGAGATTGGAAAAGATGTTATCTTGAAATGTGCATCACAAGAAGGATCCCCACTTTTGTCTTATGACTGGAGGAGAGTATCTGGCACACAGGAACTTCCTGCCACTTCCATGCTGAGTACTGTCAAACTTTTATTTATTACTCTGAAATATTTAAGGAAGATTGCATTGGTATTTTTGGCTTATCTTGACTTGTGAGCATCTCCTGCTTAATACTAGTATAGAGTGGTCAAGATAGGTGTCACTTGTGCCCTCTCACTGAGTAACAGTGAGTAAATGACTTTGAAACAAGTTGGTTTTTATTTTTTTTTTTATTCATACGGGAAATGTTTCAAGCTTTAAGTTACGATTCTTACCATTAGGCTGCAGAATTATGCTTGCTCATGCCTGAGTGTTGCGAGTTCTCTTGTTTGCTGGCGTTGTCTGCTTTTGTGCTCAAATGGACAATAGGGAAGAGTCAGGACAGAGTCTAGACTAGTGGTTAGAGCTGTCTTCAGGGTAGTGGAGATAAAAGCTTGAATTTTATTAGAGATTGAACTGAGGTCTTCGCTTCCCTATCAAGCGACAGAACTTCTTACTTAAAATAGGGTACATGTCTTTAGAAGAAAAGTTTTCGAGTAACAGAGAAGGCTTACCCTCTTCTTACAAGAGCTGACATACAGGACAGAGTTACATATTCTGAATTTTGACGGATGGATTCCAAATTATTATAGTGGTGGTGTTGCTTTTTTATTGTGAAAACTTCATTGTAGAAGGTTAATTTATGAGTTTTGGCTTTGTAAAAGTTATTCTGAAATATGTTTTGGAAGAGTACTGCTCAGTACAGGTTCTTTTTGATTTTCTTTGTAGTTACAAAAACTTTAAACCTTGAGATGTTGGGTTTCCTTGCAGTTGAAGCAGTTTAAGAATCTGCTTACAAATAGATGTATTTTAACTCGGGTTGTGTGGGACATACAGGACAAAGTGGTATCATGTGTCTAAGAGTAGCCAAAGTGGATGTCTAGGGTAGAGAGAGTAAGTTGTGTGGTTGTTCCTCATAAGCGTCTCCTATCCTGTAATTTATGCCTCAGGAAATTCAGATGTGGCTTCAGTTTAATTGATTTAAAACAAACAAAAAATGACATCTGTGAACTTCTCCAGTTTCCTTTAAACTTTTGTAGTCTATTAGAATCTGTAGTATCTTTGAACATAGATCCCTCAAAATCAGCTACATACAAAGAACCTCATACTGTTCTTCATTTTGAACTTGCTTCCTGGTAGTGCTGTTTGATATGTCTTATTTCTTGTTTTGACAGTGAACAGTTGATTACTAATGTCCTTGTCTGCACCACTCAAGACCTTAAGCTTCTGTTATTAGGTCCCTTCTTTCTCCACATCCCAAATTTTGTTTCATGGTAACAAAAAAATCAATTGACAATATCAGTGCTGATATTAGTGAGGAAGTATGCAAAAGTGGCATGTAACTTGATAAAACAGTGTTTGTTTTGGACTTGTGAATATAGTTTTGGGGACACTGAACATGTTTTCAAAAATCTAGACACTACCTAACTTCTTCGGGAGGAAGAGCTAAGTATTTGTGTGGTGCTTTGTTCCTGTGATGTAGTCTCTTGGCAGTGCTGATGGCAAATCTATTGGCAATTAAAGCATGCAAGCCAACTGAAGTTCATATTACTATATTCAGATTCTACTGAATCTCACAAAGGTAGCTGTCAATGGCATTGAAAGCCTTGGGGAAATACTCTTTGTTTTCATGGATTGTCTCCTACACTGTCAGCATAGCTAGATTTAATTGGTCACCCATTGGAGTGCAGTGTTCAGGTTAGATCCACCTCATGTTGAGCATGGGTTCTGCAGGCATCTAAGCTGGTTGTGTAGAATCGGTTTAGACAGAAAGAAGAGAAGGAGGTACTTCTGGGATGCAGTTAATCTTTTGTATTTTAGAATTCTATGTTAGGATGAGAGAATTGGCCATTCTAAGCATCTGTTCCTATCCATTGACGGAGAAATTAGACTGTAGGCTTTAATATTAAGTCAAATGCTGTGCAATAAAATTTAAGGTAAAAGTCTTTTACCTTGTTACAAATAATAGTATTTTGCAGCATGATACACTTTTGGTTTTATTTGGATATTTTTAATATGGCGGGTTTTAGTTAAGATTTCATCTATATGCTGGTTTAATAATTCTATAATACTGAATATGGAATTAAATTTTGGAAAATGGTAAACCTCTACCTTTTGTTGTTTGTAGATAAAAATACAGGGGAACTTCTCTTGAAAAATGCCTCTCAAGACTATTCTGGTACATACAATTGTGTTGCCTCAAACAGAGTTGGCACGGATGAATGTTCTGTTCAGCTGAATGTCACCCCTCGTAAGTGTTTGCTGTGTAATGGTCACATAGCACTTTGTGTATTAAAACTGAATAATCTTGTTTCTCTAAATTCCTAAGAGGTTAAAAAAAAAACCCTGTTGTGTAACTGATGGTTGCCACTTCAAGTCTTTACTTCCCAAAATGTTACTTTTTATGCAGAAAGCTGTAACTCTTACTATTGTTTTAAATGCACGATTGAAGCGTACCCTCTGTGATTCAGTAATATGCTATTAACCTGGATCATGTGGAAACGTACTGTTTTTAATGTTGATTTAAGAGAAAAAAGTTGGTCATAGAAACTTGACACTTAACAAACAGTATTGTTATTTATCTATTCTAGCTATAAATACAGCTGGTATAATTGCTGGAGCTATTATAGGAACTCTGCTGGGTCTTTGTGTACTGGGTTTTCTCATCTTCTGTTGCTGTAAGAAACATAGAGAGAAGAAATATGAGAAAGAAGTACATCACGATATCAGGTAATGACATATGTCTTGTTTCTGAGCGGTATTATTTGAAGATTAACTTTTAAATGTGTATTTCTGCAAGTAAGATACTTAACAGTTGAGATTTCTGTCTTAATCTGGAAAGCTTATTAACATACTAACAGCTTGTCAGAGAACTTTTTGTTTTGAATATGGTGTAGGTAGTCATGTCTAACTTCAGTAAAGATCTTAAAAGCAATGAATACTTGATTTTTTTTTTTAATTTTTTTTGAATTTTTTTACCTTAATGTGTGAGCCTCTTCTGGCTACTGTGTCAGAATAGAAAGAAACAAACTGAAAGCTTGTTTTGTAAGCTCCCACATGGTAATGGTGACTGAACTCTTGTTCTGGAACTGTTTTTCTGTTTATTTCAGAGAAGATGTTCCGCCTCCAAAAAGTCGCAGTTCAACAGCCCGCAGCTACATAGGCAGCAATCGTTCTTCCCTGGGTTCAATGTCTCCCTCAAATATGGAAGGATATACCAAAACTCCATATAGCCAAGTCCCAAGTGAAGACTTTGAACGCACTCCTGCTCAAAACCCAACCTTTGCACCTTCAAAGGTAGCTGCACCTAATTTAAGTAGAATGGGAGCTGTTCCTGTGATGATTCCAGCACAAAGCAAAGATGGGTCCATAGTATAAAATATTATTAATTTAAATGCTGCTTTTTTTAAGTGTTCATTGTAAGTATTAGAGAAAACTACTGTGTTTCATCCCTCATTTAAAAAATGGCATGCAATTTTCCTTGAAGAAGATAAACAAGTTTGAAAAGCCACCAATTCTTATTTTTAATTTTAAACTTTTTGGCATATGACAGTTGAACTATTTGCTAAAAGCATTGAAGTTCCTAAATAAATGTCGGACACTGAAGGTATTTGGACCTCTGGTAGATTGTTGAAGAGACACTGTCAGCTAATGTGCAGTTCTGAATATGTAATAGTGAGACACAAGTGAGAAGTAACAAAAGCATTTCATATGTAGACCATGAAGTTTATCAGAGTTACTGAAACTTTATCCTCAATTTTGGAATAACAGAAATATTTGAACTTTGCCACTGTCTGATGTAGTTGCAGGGGGCTGAAATACTGAGGATGACTTTGAATTCTGTTCAGACTGAGTATTTATGCAGTTCTTTAACCTGGTAATGTTTGTCTGGAGCACTTCTTGAGCTCTTATTTCAGGGGCTACCAGTTATTTGATTGGTTCAATTAATTTATTGAATCTATTCTGAATTTAAAATTTCAGTGAGTGGAAATGTGACAGGAGATCTTGCAAACTCTTAGAAAGATGATTTTTTTCTGTAATAACTAGTTCTAGTCATGTCAGATAACTTAATATGTTATCTGATGCAAGGGGTCCTATCACGTTGTTGGTAGTGGTATCTAAGCTTAAATCTATAGATCAAATGTTACTGTCACAGTAAGAATGAATATGTGTCTTTATACAGGTCTTAAGTTAATTGTACCTTGCATTTTCCAAAGCCTGTTTAGATTCTAAGGCAGTGCTCTTACTTTTTTCCAAACTGATTACCTAAAAGCTCCATGGTGTTTTAATGAAAGCTGTTAAGTAACTGGTACCTGTCTGATATCTGATATTTGATATCTGTCTCTTGCTCTAACATCCCTGTGGAAACATCTTTTCCCATACACATGTAAGCAGTAGTCAGAGTAAAGGCTAAGATGCTGATATCTTTCTGTATGAATTTGCAAGGAGTTTAAAGCTAATTTCTCCTTGCCTCTTCAGCAGCCCTAAATATTATGAACAGACATTTAGACTTTAAGGAGCAAGAGTTTCATGCAGCCAGAATCCGAGAGGAAATAGTTATCCAGAATTGTTGATACAAATCTTGTGTTTCAAGATTAAAAACTCTTCTTCCCAGTTTTGCAAATTTAAAGCATTAACAGGAGGAACAAAACAATTTCTTATCTTACCTTCACACATACTTAAGGACTTCTGATAGCTTCTGATGACTGATACTATATACCAGTGGAAGCTGGATTTAAATCTTAGTGCAGTTTGAATCTTTGTGGATTTTTTTTCTTCCTTCCTATTTTCTGCTTTCTTCTTCATCCTGTGCTGGGGGGTGGGAGCAGGTGAGTCCCTTCAGCTTATTCTAGGATAGATGTTAAACTGCAAGGTATTTTGGAAAACTCTAAAGGCATATAGTATGTGGCACTGATGTTGATGAAGTAAATACCTGAACAGCCTGTTGAAAGATGTTAGGATTATTTGTATGTAGCAACAGTGTGAGAGAAAACATTTCCCCAAACTACTAGGTTTAGTGTCTGCTCTTTTGTAGCTGCTTATAGATCTGTGATAAATTCTTTGGCTTACTACTAAATGTTTGTCCTGTACTAAGGTGCACAATTTTTGGCTGGCACTATTAACATAAGGAATATACCCTTCATACTGAATTTAGAAACTTGAATGGCTATTAAGTATTCTAGACTTAGTTTTACACATTTGGGACTTTTTTAGATTGTAAACTGATACTGTTATAGATCAGGTTTTTTTATCTTTCATGTGTGCCTTGTCAATAAACTTTGCCTGATTGTAACTTCAGTTTTTATGAAATTTCTGGTGCCTAAACTTACTGTTTGAACAGGTGCTTAGATGATGGTACAGTTCTTAAAACATGACACTGTGATCTGATTTCTTGATTCTTATGTACTATTTATACCTCTTCATGCCTATTTTTGGATGTGACTTCAGTGTCTCTCTCTGTATTGTTCTATATTTCAAAATGTCAGTTACTCCTTCAATTGCTACTTATGATCTAAATGTTTATGTTCCTGAAAACTGTTCAGTTGTTGTACCAATGAGATGGACGATTGACTTTTACTTGTGTGGTAAATGATAGGTTTAGTAACTGTGCCAAACATACGCTTATGAAGAACAACAGATGAGGAGACATCTTGCATCCACTTATTGTGATAGAAGAGACTTCTGAGATTTTAATCATACACTGATTGTTTACCTTGAAACTAAGGCCTTCCTTAATGAAAAGGGTATAGTTATTATAAATACAAGTTGAGTACAAAACTAAAGTGAATCACAGACTGAGAGATAGCTATAAACCTAAGCAACCAGGCAACAAACCTACTGCATTTGGTTCTTGGCCATCTGTGGACATATGTGAGATGAGATGTGGTTTTTGTTTTTTTGTTTGTTTGCTTTTGGTTGGTTTTTTTTTTTTTGTTTTTTTTTTTTTTTTTTTTGGTTTGACCTGAGACCCTGTACTTCCAGTCAGGTAAGCCCTAGGACACTCAAGAACAGAAACCTATCTCACTAAAGCATACAGAGCAGAGTTTACACATGCTTAATGCTCTGTCAGCTTGTACAAAATAATAAATGGACAGAACAGAAGGACAGTGTGATGTGCCCTCAGAGCCTAGCTGGTAGGCTTAGCAGCCTTGACAGTGTCTGTCTATTTATGTAATTGCATGGAAAATAAAAGAAATAGAATCTGACATAGTCCTTATCTGAAATAAAGAACCTCTGACTTGGGGTAAACTTTGCCTCAAGTTGCTATCATCATGCCTTTTTGAATGGATACAACACTACTATGAAAACATAATACTGCTATTATAAATTATTTCTTTTGTCAATAGATTGTTCGCTTACACTGGATTATGATTCTCAAAAGCAGCTAGTGTAGTTTAGCAATGATTTCTAGCTGTGTAGGTGGTGAACTGGTTAAACACGCGAGGTGTCCGATCTTACAGATAACTGCTAACAGAACTCTTTTAGGAAGTAATGGCAGCTGAAGTAAGAGTTAGAAGGTGGCATTTTTAATGTCTCATTTTATTAAAAAAAAGGGGTGGGGTGGTACCATTATGTAAATACTCTAAGTGAACTCAAGAAACCTAGTTAATGTCATGACTGTAAACTTGCCTGTTGAGGACTACTATATATAGGAGAAAACCCTCAATTTAGTATGATGTGAATAAAGTGTTAGACTTGTAATACTGTAGAGGTTATGTAACTTGTGTCCATACATTACAAACATTTTCATAAACTTTCTGAAATGCATATTTAAAGATATTTGTTTGCAACTTTCTTACCTAAAAATGAATACTTCTTCCAAAACTGTGTAGTGCACAGAAATGCCTTGTTGGAGGGATAAAACATGACTTTTGAAAGAAATGTACATGCATACATCTTTATCAACTCTGATAGTCACATTCATGTTAGATGTATGCTTCCTGCTTAATAGTACAAGTAAGACTTCTTAATTGCAAGTTTTTCTGTAATACTGAATATTGTATATTACTGGTTTCCATGATAAGCTTTTGGTTTTGTTCTTAACAGTGTACTATTCTGGATCACTTTAGATCTTTGTTCCAGTCTAAAGACTTAATACTATTTGTGTCACTTAAACTTTGTTTTATACACTTGATAGGTGCTTTATGGGACCCTTTGATTATTGGTCCTCTAGCATTGAGGCACAGCTCAATTGAAATTGGAGCAATAATATTTCCTGGGATCCAAAATGTTATGATGTTACGTCACACTTCTCATGCACAAAGCATGGACTTGAATATTGATATGAATTTCAGTATGAGGTTTTATATTCACACTTTTGGGGGAGTGGTATTTTAAAATAGAAGTATTGTGAGTGAATTTGTAAAAACAAAATCCAAAATTTTAAAACGCTGTAGTTCCATGACAGACTTGTGTACTTTTTGAAATAAAACTGTTGGAGAAAACAGTAGTCTGTCTTTATTTTAAAGCAGCACTTGTGTGTGTATGGCTTCAGCTTTCTCTTTATGTAATTGGAAGTGAACTAATAAATATGGCTGTGTATACCATACTAGCATTAATCATTTTATTTCTTGCTTTTTCCCCCGATTAATTTATAAGGGAAGTAAAACTTCAGATATTTTAAAACATGCACTTATTTGTGGTTTCTAATGGTAGATACACAGATGTAGTGATCAACTTTAAAAACATACTGGAGCAATCTCAACAGTTACTCTGAAACATGAGACTGGAAAAGAACATTAGCTTAAATTTCCTCCCTCTTTATTTTAGGTAGAACCAAAAATTCTTGAAACTGATAAATTCTGGTCTTTTAAAATTCAGACAAGCAGGTTTACAGCACTCAAAGCATGTTTTATATAGTCAATTAACATGCATCTTTTTTGATTCAAAGGAAGTTGACTTGGGATATTCCCTACCTCTTGGCCTTGTAAACCAACTGGTTACTGTCCTTGTAATTTTACCTACGATGAATGCAATTTCTCCAGTGTCGTCTTGGGCACATACTTAGTTTTAGGAAACTAAAAGTCTGGCATGGGTTCTGTTTGCATTAATGGCATGTATTATGTTTATATCATTGGAGGCCTGTTAGCTTACATTTGTTCATAATGTATGCATATCTTCATATGTAAATGTGTACCTGTGCCATGCCAGATGTTTCAGTCACTTCTTTGTGCATAAATAAAAAACCTGATACATGTGTGCACAAGCGTATGAAGTTAAATGGAGTACTGGTGGAAAAACCTTTAGGAACTCTTTCAAATTCAGATTTGTGCTTAAATACAAAAGGAAACCTAATAAAAAATGAAGGGTCAGATTTGTCTCTATTTGAAGAGCTCTAAGAAATCTTTCTACACCCTTTTAACCTTAACCTCAAGACTTAAGTTCAAGACTTCAGTCCTTTCCTAAGGTGGCAGTTTTGTGACAGATGGCACTTGCATGCCTCAGCTGCCCCAGGTCTTTTATTTGGAGATGAGGTGATTGTGAATCAGAGAAGCCGAGTACCTCCAGCTTGTCTGTGGGAATTCCAGCAAGGCAGCTAGTGCTTTCCCCAGTGTGTCCTGAAAGAATAGAGGGCACTTGTCATGTGGTAGTTGTACAAAACCTTTGTGGTCCTTATATATACATATACATAGACAATGCCTTGCATAAAGTTTCTTGAAAGGTCTCTCTTGCTGTTGTTGATTTTGGTGTTTTGTTGTGGTTTTTTTTTTTCCTCTGAACATCTTAGACTGACTTTGTACTTTGAGCTTACTATTTCAAATTTACTTCTCAGATGGAGAAGCTTGGGTTCTTTCAGGCTCTAGGATAATGCTGATAGGCAATTAATTGTTACACTGTTTCAGAAAACAGTTAATGACAGTGCCTTAGCCTTGCTTTCTTGTGTGTAAAATCCATAAAACAAAAGAGCTTGTGAAGAAAACAGCTGATCAAGGAGCAAAAGGAAGAGTAGAGTGAAAGAATGCTATGAATGTTGCCTACCTTTCCAAGTCTCAGCTTATGCTGAAATTATCTTTCACTTGTGGGGTGACTGTAGGTGATTGCTCACAACATGAAGACTTGCATCGTAACAGAAAACTGCGTGTACTTGAGCTATGATGATTCTGTTGCTTTTTTGACTTGCTGTAGGCTTTTTGCAGAATGGTACAGGCTCAGCTATTAGGAGAAGAATATGAGCCTTTAATTTTATAAAATAACTGCCCTGGCAGAAAACTGGCCTGGAGGATTGCACTGTCCCTGCTTCTGACTTCCATTCAAAGTCAAGTTTCTGAAAACTGGGATCCTTTAAGGATCCTTTGATATCCCCCCCCCATATTGTTGTAGGTCAATGTTAGTTTCATCCTCATAAGCTGGAATTTTGAAGACTTCAGCTGCAGACTACTGGTGAAGTTGCTTTGAATACGCAACGTCTATAGCATTTAGTGGCAGCAGCTGCTAGCTGGGTCCTCACTTTTAGTGCATTAGCACAGTGATTGAAATTTCCACAATTCTACCATATTATTCAGGAAACATTAAGAAAGTTGTGTAACTCATACAGGAGCCTTGTATGATGCCAGGATTGCTAGATGGCGGGCGGGGAGTAGCTTTATAAAGAAGTTGAGCGTGTTGGTTACACAACTTGATTATGTAACAATTTTAAAGCATGGCAATATTAGAAGAGACATTAACATCTGAAAGCACATCACTTTACCTTCAGTAATCTAATTTTTTCTTCGGGGAAAAACCTTGGGAGGCAGTATGTCTGCTGGGAAGCGGAGAAGGCTGTGTGATGCAATGACAGTTGTCCCACTTCTCAGGGCTGGATGCTGTGGTTCTGTGAGCTGCAGACAGGCAGGATGAAAGTTGAGTGCTGTACCTGAAGGGTGTTGGACTCTTTTTCTGGTGTATTTTTCCTAATTGCAAAATGGAGAGAGGAAAGCAGTGAGTCTGATCAGTGTGGGGAATTCTTGTAGGAAGGATCAGAATTCTGGAAGCACAAATGAACTGTCCAACTTCTTGAAGCCTTTCCCTGCTCTGGTTTCCAGCAGCATCTGATTTAGGTGTTTTCAGATAGTCTGCAAAACCTTTTTGCATTTTGAGTTGCTTATATAGCCAGCATATCTTCATTACTTAAATTGGAGAGTCCTGTACTCTTCCTTCCACGCATAATTTCTGCATATGATGTTTTTGGTTATATTATTACTAGTAATACTGTATAAAGACACAGTCAGAAGAAACTGTAGGGTCGAGTCTCCTGAACACCCCAGCCAGGCCAAATGGTGACAGCACGGCTTCTTGGTGCTCTGGGCACAAACATCTCCAGGGGTGTGTGCTGTGGTCGCTCAGGTTAGGTAGCAACTCATTCAGAATGTGGTATCACGGAATAATAAAGCAGATGATAAAGAGCTATAAATGTAATTTAGTACCTTTAGTATAATAGCTTCCAATTTTGTCAGTTTTGCAAATTACGTTCTATGTGAATAGGAAAGAAACTTGGATTTTGATTGGCCAGTCAGTGCTGTACAAGTGAAGTAATGCCTTTGCATAGCTTCTGATTTGGCCTATACAGGAATCTGATTCTCCTGATTTCATATCACTTGACATGTTTTACTTGTGAAAGTGTGCAGCAGAGCATCCATTCTCGGTGTTAAGGTCTCTAATTGCAACCAGGAGCAGCATCAGCTCACAGCATCTTGCTAGTCATCTGAATGGGTGATGTTTCTAAGACAATACTTGATGAAATCAAAACATTTGTGCTGTGCCTTACTTAATTGTAGGAGATCAAGATAAAATTGTTACTTAAGATTTCCATTTACTAGTAGAATAGTTCATGTGGGAGGGATACTGATGCCCTTAGACTAGAAATAGAGACAACTGGTGGTAACACATAAAGCTGCTGAATTGCTTGTGACTGCTAAAGAAGATGACAACTCTGGGGCACAGCTGGTGGTTTGTGGAACATGTCAAAAAGCTTATGTTGTGGCTGCTAGCACCGAACTTCTTATCTGGATAAATAAAATGCCCTTCCATGTCACTTCTAATCCTGTAACTGTCAAGACCAGGACCAGTTCATCTCAGCCGTAAGAGCTGTAAAATATAAAATAAAGCTTAAATGACTTTATTTTAATATATTCTTCCCTGTTTCTTCTTAGTACACAAGAAAAATTACATCTTACTAAAAGGGCACAGCTTCAAATGAACTGTTTGGTCTTGCACTGGTTTCATCCTTGTATTCTGTAATTCAGTGTGAAATGGCTTAGGAATTGCAATATCTTTTTCTCTTGCTTCAGACTTGAGTTATGGTTTGGGTGACCTCTTTAAGTAACCTATTTAATTTAATGACCTTGTATCTCTATTTAAGATGGGAAAACCCACTGTGTTTAAAACACAGAACTAAAAAAAAAAAAAAAGCAGTGGTCTCCCATAACATCTTCAGCCCACTTGGAAAAAAACAACCAAACAACCAAAATCCAAAACATTTTATGCCTAAATATGAGTACTTTGTATTGAAACGAAGTGATAAATTGTGTGTTTGGGAATACTGAACGTCCCCTTGCAGCTGATGCTTGGGCAGCCTGCATCCCTCCCTCTCTGCAGCTAAATGGGACTGTACAGCTCTGCTGCGGTTTGTGGTGACTTGCTGAGAAATGTTACATTTTCCAACAGAAAGGAAAATAACCTTCTTAGGTGCAGGAAAGTTATTTTCTTACTGCTTATTCAGGAGAATAATTTAGGTAAGAAAACAGTTATTGTAATCCGCATCAGTTAAGACATTTTGTTTTTCTGTGTAAGCTCTGACAAAAAGCTGTAACTGTACAGAGATCATTAAAAGGAAATGTACAGCCGAGGTATGAATGTAGTTTATGATAGGTTTTAACAGTTGCGGTGAGAAACGCTGTATTTATGTTACCTTTACACACACTATTGCTAGGCTGGAAGTACATACCTCTACATCCCTTTTTTTTACCAAAAAAAAAGCGTAACTGAAGCCTGACTGACTAATATGGACCAGAGCTTAGAGCTAATCATTAAAATGTCTGTTTTCCTCAGACTGAAGTTAAGGTCACCAATGATGTGTCTTCATTTGCAGCTCATTCAGGAAAAAAAAATTACTTTGACACACCGTAATTGTATCTGTCAGTTTTCTTTTAGGAGCAAGACAATGAAAATTGTTGGTTTTGTACAGATAACGTAGGGTTCTGACCACGCTAGACTTGCATACTTGAAAAGGCATTGAAGTTCTAAACATCAATTACATGTTTTTAAAATCAAGGTTATGTTGCTACTTGAAGAATTTTTGGTGTATTATTTAAATGATCTATGCATATCAATGTGATTTTTTTTTAATAGTGCATGAACTGGGTAGGCAGGCAGGAATCTTACAAAACCCGCTAAAATCCTTTATTCCTGGATGAAAGAGCTGGAAGGAGCCTTTGTGGTCAACAGCCTTTTTGTTGCCTGAATTAGCATAATTTCCCTGCCCCTGGTATTACCTGGGCAAGCTAGGATTTTAATCGGCACTCTGAGTGGGCTGTCCAGCTGACAGTGAAAATTGGGTCATTGTATTACACATGTGAATTTTATTCTGACAACATCCTGTGTCTCTGCCAACCTTATTAACTAGTTAACTTGCTGCTGGCTGTATGGTTTGTACATGGGGGGGAAATAGCTGAATGTGCAAGGAAGCTTAGGACATGCTTAATGCTTGACATGGCTAATAAAAGCTCACTCACCTGCAGTAATAACAATAATAAAAGAATCCCAAGGCAAGGGAGTCTGATTAACGAACTGGAGGGTTAAGGTTGATGTCCTCTGTCATGACTTAACCATGTGTTGTTTGTTTTTTGGTTTTGTTTTGGGGGTTTTTTTTAAGCGTTGACATCTCCTTATTCCTCAGCTTCCACATCTGTTAGAATGGAGATAGTGCTGTGGACTTTCAGGGACTTTTGGAACTTCAAGTTTGCCATCGCACTGTCATTTTTTTAAAGTTATTCTTGACAGATCTTTTCAGTCTTCAGCAGCTGCCCATCTAGTGCTTATTTTAACTTCTTTCCTAATCACAGAAAATTTTCAAATACATGTATTTAAAGATGGTTCTGTTGGTCAGAACATCTGTGGTTGTCTCTGTCTCCAGCTGTTCGCTGTTTTTTAATTCTGTCCTGACAACAGTCAGTCTTCCAGTACTTCTAGCGCTACCTGGGTACTTCAAGTTGTAGTAAAAATGATAGTAGGGCAGATCTCATTAGGCAGCTTCTTGAGAGTGAAAGATCCCCTAAAGCCCATTGCCAATGCAAGGGGAAACATGTTTCCTCTGGAGGCTTTGTCAGAGATCCCAGCTTGGATGCCTGCTTGGCATTGCTTCCAAAGGAGGCGGCTTCTCTCTCCTTCCACTCAACAGCGTGTAGGAGAGTATTCACTTGGGCTGGGGTCCCTCATCACTCAGCTGGGTCACTTGGCACTCCCTCACCACCCTTTTCCCTGCTGCTCGCTTACTAGTGTGATGAAAAGCATTCTCAGGATAAAGTAGTTCATCCCATTTATTTTGCAAATATAGAATCAAGGTGTCTTGAGTACTCCTCTTCATCGTTACTGATACTGGAAGTATCTAGCCATGTATACTTAAACTGCCAGGCTGAGATACGTAGAGACGTAAAGCTCCTTCTTGTTGTCATTGCGTTGGCCCTGCCAGCAGCAAATTACTCTTTGTGTTTGGCTCTTTATACAACTTTCCTCTCCCTACAGCTCCCCACTTACATTGGTGGCTGACCTTCCTCTTTCTGTTACATGCCACCTATTTATTTCTGATTGCTGGATTTATTTCACCACTGAAGCAGGATGGATTTTTAGACAGTTTTTCCCTTTTCTGAGTGTAGTATGTTGCTATTGAATATGCTTTTGTGGAAGGTCATTCCTTTTACTGATCTTTTTTATCATAGTTTTTGTTCCTAACCAGTTTCACTCATTTGTCTCTGGTTTAGGCATTAGACACTTTAAATACAACATGTGTTGTACTTTAGACTGGCCCCTGTTTTTCCACCTTAAATGTAATGAAGTTATGATTGCAAGTACCTGGGCAGCCAGCAGTTTCTCATTAATTGATATTTTTGCTTGCAAGATCTGAAAGAGTTACCACACTGTGTTTGTAAGTTACAACACCAGTGGGTGGTTAATTTTGGTGTTTCTTTTTTGCTTTGTCACAGTTGCACGAATAACCTCTAGCTGCATGCTAAGGTTCCCTTGCTAGACTGCGTTTTTCTTTTTTTTGTTTTGTTTTGTTTATTTGTTTGTAGGGATTTACTTAGATGAGAAGGAAAGAAGAAAATCAAGACTGAAAGTATCAGGACAGTGCAGGCAAAGGAGAACAGATTATGTTGTATTTGTTCCCTTTTGCCCTACTAGCTCGTTTAAGTAACTATTTCTTAACCCCTTTTGCTTTTCCAAACAACTGGGGGATCAAAAGCTCTCACCCCATCCCAGCTTGTCTCTGTGTGCCATATAGCAGATCTTTTTCTTCATAAGCAGGGTGTGTTAATTGTCTCTTGACTCATTCATGAAAGGGAGCAAACAGGACATGCTTCACGGAGAGCCTTTGTTACGTGAGCCCCTACTCACGCACCTGCCTAATCCCTGAGAATAGCCAGATTTATAAACAGTTTGGCATGTAAGACCTCTGTTTCTTCAGGCTTTTCCAATAGACTGGGATAGGAGGAACTGTGTGGGAAGCGGCTTAATCTTTATTTAGAAGGCATATGGTTATTAATTATTATCTAGTTACCAGTTTGAGAGTTATTAATGCAAGAGGTGGGAAATAGGAATGTTGTGTTAGCTGTGGTGCGAAGACAGGAATACAGACAGAAAGCACACTTCTTGCCTCAGTGTTCAGTCCCAATTAATATGCCTCTAATATTCCTTAAAAGAATAAGTATATAAACAATAGCCAGAATGAAGTTGTAAAACAGATTCTCATGCTAGACAGTAGCTTTAAATAGAAAGAAGGCAAATGTGGTGATTCAATGCCAAGCAGTACTTTGTACTGATTTGAGTTATGCTTCCAAGCAAGGTTTTGTGAAGGTACTCAATTACTTTTACTGTCACGTGCAACTGGAAGATTTTAGTTGATGTGTAATTCTAATTGCAATGTGACAGTTTGCAAGGAAGAAAGTGAGATGTTACAGAGGTAGCCTGAGTCAGTTTTTTTGATTACTGGTCTTATGGAGAAACTATTGTGTCATTGAGGCATGTTTTAAAAATCTGTGAGGACTGGTATAATAATACAAAAGCCTGTAATAAGCTGAAATGGTGGAGTAAGAAAATGAGATGTTTCCAGTAAATGTAATATATACGTGTGTGGATTATTAATTAGGAAGAGTTGTTTTCTGTTAGAATATCGCGTTTGGAAAATTAATATTGGTGACTGTCAGCAGAGTTTGAGTACAGGCAGCATATAGATAGAAAAGGCAGTTTTGCAGCATGGAGTGGTAGCAAAAATGCTTAGTTATCATTTTTCTTACAATATCAGTCTTGGAATATTAAGTCAAAGAATACAGAGCTGATAAAGAACTGTAACTGGAACAAAGAATTATTTTCTACTATGTTTGTGCAAAAAAGTATCCCCAGAAAAAGTCAACAAAAATAGTCTAGGAGCTAGAACTGACTTCTAAGGAAATGGTGAAAGAACCAAGTATGCAAATTGGGATGAGTCAGTGGATTCTTTGAGACAACTGAGTGTTTATATCAGTAAACAACAAAAATGTGTGGTTCTTTGATAATTCAAGTTACTGATATGAAACTGAGGAGAGAGACATCTAAGCAGACTTTGACAGATACTTTAAAAATTGATGGCAGTAGGTATGCGCTGGGACATCAACAAGGATTTTCAGATAACCCAAGTGAAGATACTGAAAATTTGCTATGAAGTTAAGTTTACAGTCATTTAAAGTCCACTGAAAAATTGAGTCAATTTGCTACACCACCGCACTGGTTTTCTGCAAGACACTGGTATAAACTCTCATCTGAATGGCCATAAATTGGGTGATGATTGGAATCGTACATTTAATTGCTGTATATTACAGTGTCTAGCCTCTTGTTAATATAGATTAATGATATTCTTTCTTTTTATAGTATGACATCGCACACAAGATTGGTGACATAACAGTGGTATAAACATGAAGAAACAGGCATCATTTTTTGCATGACTTTCAAGTGTGGTGAAACTGAAGTACATTATGAAATGAAGTGCTGTTTTTTTACTTGATCTCACTTTAGATTCAAGATTATTAAGTAGGCTGTATTCAGTTTTGTAAGTACCAAATTTTTTCTTTTACATATTTTTAATGCAAAGTTTACAAAGTGACTACCAACATTTTTCTTGCTAGTTGTATTTTGAAAAGCGTGCACTATCACTTCTCTCTGCCTTCCCCCCCACCTCCCCGGAGGTTCAAAAAAATTGTGAAGTTAACAAAATCAACTCAGGTAGTAGAAATATAGCCTTAAGCAGTGGGGCGTTGAAAGAGATTGTAATCTGAAAGTAGTTTTGTTTTTTCCTAGCTTTCTGGTCTGCTGATTTCGTAGGAAGTGTATCATCTATTCAATGCTGTAGTGATACCAATGAGGTCTTACAATCTATGTGTGAAATGTGCTGTATTTTAAGATTGTGTATTTTATAACACTTAATAAAATGTACTTGAACGTTACAGTTAGCACATGCTTCAGCATAATCTGTTAATGCAGGTGTTGTGGTAATTCATGTCTGTAGACTGCCTGATTCCTTCTGCTCCCCAGTTTACCCTGCAGGAGACCAGAGGGAAGAAGAGCACGGTCTTTAAACCAGGCTAGTTACAGGGTCCTTGTTGCCTCCTGCTGCATGGAGACTTTGGGTATTGACTTCATAATGAAAATACTAGTCTACCTAACCAGGTTGTAAGCATGAGACCACTGTAGACTGATCTTGTGGATGGGAGCTTAGTAATTCATTGTCGGAGCCTGGTACCCTGCTGGGACTCGGGCATTTCTGATAACTCGTCATCTGTCACAGCCCACATAAATCAGAGCATGCTGAAGGTCACCCCAGCATTTAGGAAGTAACAGGGAGCATATGCAAACTTAAACCCATCTTTGATTAACTACATCTTTCTGTGCTCTTGAGAAATACTGGGTGTATATGCATGTGCTGTTTTTTTACTACTGTAAACATGTAGATACTAATTTAAACCTTAATCTAGGGATATCTGCTATGCAGTGGTCTGAAGACAACCATATAATCCATTGGTGAAACTGGTGGTTATAATGCTGAAAAAATGTTACTTACTAAATTATTTTTGCTTCTGCCTTTGAGAGGAGTGCAGCTAATTGTAGAATAAACTCAACCTCGGATGCTTTTGACCAAAAGTTCCATATAATTGGTTTTATCACAGCACATGAAAAAACAAGTAAAACCATCTAAGAAAATAGTAGTATCTTAAGAGAAAAATGAGAGGAGGGTTTCTAAATGTCACAGGTTTAAGTAGCCGATTAAAAACAAAAATAAATCGTTCCAAATCTAATTTAATAGTGTAATTACAGAAAATATACTTTGCCTTTAAGAAGCACTTGGTTTTATGCCAAAACATTACATTCCTCATTCTCTCCTTTGGCTCCATGCTGCCTAAACTTGTCTGTGAGTGAATCTGGCAAGTAATTAATCAGGGTAAAATTCCATTGGCATCAGTATGAAAGTTGCCTGGTCAAGAAGCAGCAACTGCCTGTTTAGTGTATGTTCTGGTAGTGATTTATGGATATAATTTACCTTTTTTGCTATAGTATGCTCCATGTAAGATGAATAAGTGTCTTCCCCCCACCCCCCACCCCCCAACGATCACCATCATCTAAGTGCTTAATTGCTGGTGCTTTAGGAAGGGAGGAGAAAGGTAGGAATTACTGTGCAAGCTTATAGCTTTGTTTTAAAAACTGAGTTTTGTAAAATAACTCTTTTTTTCCAAGAAAAATCTGCAAAACTTGATGCACCAAAGTATGTTCTTGAAGGAATAAGTGAAATAAACTTTTCTTTGTACTCAAATTCCTACCTAAATTAACTTTAATATATACATATTTTAAGTAAAGAAGTATGTAACAAATGTCATTGAAGTTAAATGTGTGTCCATTTTGCAAAGAAATTTGCATTTAGTTTTTGTTTGAGAAACTAGTAACTGCACAACTACTTTGTCATCTGTCTAATGAGTTGCTTGGCTAATCCACATGTTCTTACCAAATGTCCAGATACCAATACTGAGCCTTTTGAAAGGTACTGTGTGTTGGGTACTTAGTCCAGAAGTCTATCCCGGTGACGTCACCAAGTAAGTGTTGTTAACTTTATGTTTCTGTGGCATAAGGAGGGTACAAGTTTGAAAGCTTGTCTGATGCCACACAGAAGTTCTGAAGATTGAGTCTGACTCTCAATGTGCTTTTTGCCACCTTTCTCAGGCTTGGATGGTACAATAATGAAGCCTGGAGGTCATGCGTGTATAGATGATCATGACCAGGTGGCTGTTCAGGACTGATTGTAGATGTCCGGAGGCATTTTTACTTGGTTACAGGTGAATTTTTCAACCATTTCTCCTTTGTATCCAATACACGGAATAGCTTGGTCATGAGTGGTCAGCGGGTGGAAAACACCCTGGCTCTTGTGCCAACACTGTTAAATGAGAAGAAGTAGTGCATTTCACATACTTTAACTTCTTGCCAGGGCTTGCTTTTCACAGGGAAGTTCAAGCAGGTGCTTGTTTGGTAACTGTGCTCTTGTCTGCACCCAAAAATACCTCATCCGAAGTTTTATATGCAAGCTAACTGGCCCAGACCTGGAGAGGCAGACAAAGCCTAAATGTCGCCTATACTCGCTAGCCTGTATCTTTGCTGCAAAACAGATAAACTAACTTGCAGTGCTTTCCCACCATCCCAGCATAACATGTTGTTCTATCAAATGAGAATTGTTAGATCAAGGTGATACTTCACTCCGTTTAGTTCAGACTGCTTCAGTTTCATTTCTCCAAAAGCCATTATAATTACAGATGTCTGAAGAGTAGCACTGTGCTCATCCATTCTCACGCTTACCGGCATCTTCTTTGTGGTCACCAAGCCTTGCAGTCATGTAGACTTTTAGGTTTGATGTAGGCTTTGGAAGACGTATGTTGCAAGCTGTTACTGAGGTTGGTTACGTGGGTTCAGAATGCCTCGGTGGTGTCTCGCACGCTGTCTAGGGTTTAGGGCGAGCCAGGTAGTTCACCGGATGAACTTTCCCATGGTCTAGGGGCTGATTCAGATTCAAACTTTGCCCTACAGGCAATATGGCTGCAACAGGCTCAGAAATGGGAAGATCTATGCCAGTGCAAGGCAGTTTCACATTGCTACAGCTGTATCCATGCCTGAGTTTACATCATTGTGAGTATTTGCATAAAACTAAGAAACCTCAAACCATGACTAGCATATGCATTTTGAATGGCAGAGTTCAGCATGCTACAGAATGAATTGACCCAGCCTGTCTGGCTCTTGGCTTTTCTTTCCTGGCCTTGGGCTACCTCCTATCTTGTCAGCATAAGCATTGGTGCAGCTGCCGTGAGCCACATCAGAGACATGGTATAGTTTAAAATTACTTACATATGCTATAGTGTAGTTTTAACTCGGGTATGTTCATCATTTCAGTTCAGCAGGCGGCTGCACCAATGTTTGTGCTGACAACAGGGAAAGGAGGCAGTGTGAAAGTGGAAACGAGGATCAAAGTACAAGAAAAAGGCGGACAACTGCTTTCAGCAGCACTGCTCAAAGGCCTCAAGGCCCTCGAGTGCCCTGCTCTGAGCAGGGGCTTGGACTAGGCCAACTCCAGAGGTGCTTTCCAACTTCAGCTCTTCTGTGATCCTGTGAAAGAGATGCATGTACCCAAATACTCTCTGCATCAAAAAATGGTGAGCCTCAGCTGCCATGTGAAGTGGAAGGTGCTGGAAGGCTACAGACACCTCAGCTTTTGACACTGTTGTTTCTAGGCACCTCTAGCCTCCTATCCTGCTCAGAAACCCTTAAGGCTGAGTAGGATGCACAGCTTGCGTTGTACTGCATGTGCATCCCATTGGCTACCACACGTGTGAACCTTCACAAGTGTCCATAGGTATCCAGAATGTGTTCCCAGGGCATCCGGCTTCAGTCGGTGTTGGGAGAGAGCGCGCTGGTAGCAGTTGCCACATTTCTTTTAATACTTAAAGGAGATGGTAGTTGATAATGCTGATGTTGTCTTCAACTATGAGCTTGCAAAAAATGTATGCTGTTATTTTATGTGACTCTGAAGTAATTCCAAGTCTCTCCCTAAGGCATCTTGTGAAACATTCATGTGGGCAAATCACCTTTGGCTTCGGTGGCCATGCAGATGGGTCACTGGCTCTGCAATTCTTTTTGCAGGCTTCCGGTCTCCTGTGTTACTTACAAAATATAGATGGATCAAATGCAAATTAAAAGCAATAGCTTGCTTCAGTCTCATCTCCAGTAACATGGAAGGTAAAGAGGGAAACCGTTACTTAAAAAGAAACCCCAGCATCTTTCACTACAATGTGATGCCATGTTCAAAGATTGCTTGCTGAAATCTGCATACCCGAGGCCCAGATCACTGGATTTTAACGTGACTGTTAACATAACGTAGCTACGACTTTGGTGTGGTTCATTCCAGTTCATTTGTATTCCTCATATGACTTTAATTGTTTACAGGAAAATGCAATGTTAAGAATCTCAAGTAATTTATTTTGTAATTGCTTGCTTATACAATATAATATAATGCAGGCTGCATTAACATTCAGGAAGCAGCTAGACATGAGCAGGAGCCTGAGCTGATACTGAATATGCAAAAATGTTTACAATGTACTGTATGTACTGTGTTCTTTATAAGTAGTTCACCAGTTACAAAGTAAATGGCATTAATTACAGTTATCGCAACATAAGCCATGAAAGTCTTGGCTGACAAATAAATAATAATGGAATTACTGCCTTCTGCACTAACACTGGGTCATGCTGCATTTTACCGTCTCTGAGTGTCTAACTTGCCAATGTCTGTCCTCTCTGGCCTCATGATTGAGGCATCATTAAAGCAACAAGAATTTGCTGTCCTTACAGGAAAATCACATTCCCTTCACATACGTTTTTCTCAGCTTTAAAGCTTTTTCTATGCAGTCCTCTTACCAGAAAACAAATCTTTCCAAAGGCTCTGATAGTCCTACTCCTGACATTAGCAGAAAAGAAGGCGGTAATTCTAATAAATCTTACATCATGCACCAACATGGAAACAAAGTGCATGCAAGCCTTGCAGGACTCCTGCAAGGAAGTGTTGCTGAAACTGGGAAAGAGAGTACTGACACACTGAAGCCCGTCCTATGACAGACAGAAAAGTTTCGTACTTTCAAATCCAAATTTTTATATATTTTTTTATGATTTAAATTGGGAACTAGACATTTCCATGATGGGAATACTTAGAAGAAGCTAAGCTAGTTTCAAACCTTAGAGCAAAATGGTACTAGACTGATTGTCTTTAACAATAAGCATTGCCAGTCATCATCACTACGTATACAAAGTGTTGGTCCATAGCAATTGTATCCTGGATTAGCTGCGAGCATGCAATCCCAAACCACAGACCCCATGCCCTATAGTTAGCAGTGCTGGCTGCCATCGCGGGCAGTTTTAGTCCCAGAGGTGAGGGTGCGGCGGCTTGAGAACTTTTGGGCAGGGAAACCAGAGCTGAGGTTTTGGACTTCTTTTCTCTGCCCTTCTGCCCTTTCTTCAAATCAAAATCTCGGCCTTCTATAAGAAGCTTGAGTTTCCAGACAGTTCCTAGCCCTTGGTCTCTTGCCCTGGACTATGTGCTGCAGAAAGCTGGGGAGGTGGGGTGGTTACTTTCCTAGAACATAGCAGGTGTCTTACATTTTTCTCAAGTTTTTTTTTTTATCTTCCTTGGCTTTTTTCTTTTTTTCTTAAAGTAAGAGGAGTCTTTTGTCATCCCTCAGTGTTGTATTTCAATGACCAGTGTTTGACCATCCAATGGTTGTTTATCATTCTAGGGCTTCAGTCCAATAAGATAATGAGGATGGATTAAATTAGCTTGGGTAGGCTTTTGCTGGAGTAAATTTGGTGTATGTGTGTACAATTCTGCTATGCCAGCAGAACTATCTGGCAGCAAAAAGGAGCTGGTGGGTAGGTAATATCTTCAGCTGCTCCATCTAGATACAGAAGAGGAGATGCTGTCGGGAAGAACCTGTGTAGAGCAAAGGTTTGGTTAAGCAATGGGTCTGACTTGATGTCACGATACAAATTCTAATGACTGTTGTGCAGAATCTCTTCAGAGCTGCTATTGGCCTAGTTTATATGGTAGTAAGCAACAGAAATGCTAACATAAAAATCCTAATTGTAGTACAAAGAGCCACACATACATTTCTACATAGCTGATCAGAAGAGAAAATTGTAGTAATTTATTCTTTATTTATAAGAGTTTTGAGACATGTAAGAAAGAAACTTCTTAAATCTTTCAGTAAGGTTTTATCAGTTTATTTGGTGATGAGTATGATTTTTTTTAACATATGCTTGCAACGGTAGGCCCCTAATTTCTGAATCCCATTGACTCTTGTTTGCCAAGCAGCTCCTAGTCCAGGGCTCGATCACAACCAAGTGGCGTGATTGTACCACTGGCAGATACTTAAATGCTCTGTGATCTGTCATTGTGGACACTTGGGCTCAGGGACTCGGAGGTCAGCCAAGCACCTCGTTTGAGAACGCAGCAGTTGCACTTACTGCACACAGGGGACTAAGGGAGCATGTATGCAACTAACACCCTATCTTTCTGGTGCAATATGGCCCTTAGGGACAGCCTAGGTCCTTGGCTGCACGTACTCTTAAACCCACACTACCAAGAGCACATCCGACCAAAGGTGCCTTTGCCAATGTCCTGAAGCATGTTATTACTATTATTATATGTGGAAAGAAGCAAAGCAGTCATCCACAAGGAATCAGTGTAGGACTGGAAGAGAAGATGATGGCTTCCCCCATGCAGCCTGGGGTACGTGTATACTTCTAAGCAAAAGAGAAATGAGCTTGAGCACTGGATCTCTGATTGCCTGGGAAGAGCTCACTCCCTAGTGCTATTTTGGATGTTCCAGTTGGTGTCTCCAAGACAACTGTGCTATAAAAAGGAATCCAGGTGGACAAGCTGTAGTCCAGGGACTGCGCCTTTGCCCTCTCTTAGCAGTATGCGCATAAGCTTGGGACCTGGCAATCTCATCTTTCTTCTGGCTTGTTGATCGTGAGCTTTTTGGGGTGCCAGGAGCAGCAGGAAGACATCAGGCAGGTGTGCTGGGCTTCTGTGCCACCCATGGCTTCAGGCCGGAGGGGACACTGGGGGCACGGGCCAGAGGGTTTTGAATGCTCTCTGGTGGCAGTCGCCTGTAAAAGTATGTTTGTTTACCTTTCCCAGACTCCCTGGCTACCGCTGTGGTGGATGGAAAACTCATGTTTTGGTTTTTTTTCTTTCGGTAGCAGGAAAGTGGCTCGCACAGCCTGGAGCTCCAGGGGACCAAAGGTAAAGTGTGGGCTGTCAGAGCCACTTTTCCTGACTCCTAGGATGAGCTCCACCGTTCCCTTTTGTTGGAGAGTAAGCCCAACTGCTATTTGACCTAAAATATTGCTATTTCTATTCATAAAATGCATTGTATGCAAGTAAATTGTTGTCCTATTATATTACACTAAAAAGCCATATTTTGGCATGTCAGTGGGTTGCCTGAAGCAAGAAAATCTGTGGAAGAAAATAAATTATATATTGTACACTGATATGGGTGGCGGCTTCTCTTCCATCGTGTCCTCTGAATGTACTGGCTTGGCACTGCGCTTTCATGCAGAAGAATAAGGATTAGGTTTGTCCTGCTGTGAGATGATTCATGTATGGGGAATGTGCATATTCAGAAAGAGTGAGATTTCAAGAGAGTACATGACTGAAAAGAGGCTTGTGATAAGAATCAATAATAAACCAATAGTTGGTCAGGAAAAAATGTATTTAATAAAAGGAATTTAAGCTAAAGTTGAAATCTTAAGCAGTTATGATTGCTTGTCTGACCATTTGCTGTTCTTCATTCTTTTTTATAAACACATTTTTTAGATATACAGTTTATTCTTTGATTTTAGGTAATATATGCATATTTATGTATATTTATATTAGGTATTTTATTTTATATGTATGTATATATGTTTTTATAATATGCACTCCCTGAGGTGGTTTTCCAATTTTATTGTATGATTTTGCTTTAGTACAATGTCAATACTTAGATAATGCTAGTATAGGGCTGGATATTTAAAGTTAATATAACAGCAACTAAATGTCAAAGTGTTATTTCCTTTATCTTAAAATGTCTAAGATATGAGCTAATATTTAGCCAAATAAAAGTTGTTTCCCAACTTTGATATTATTCACGCTTTCCCAGAGATGTTAACATAACCCTGTATAATTGGCATGAATTTTATCCAGCAATGACCACTGTAGGAAATACATTTTATGTTTGTTACTTGTTTTTAAGGCACAGTGGAAGTTCATAGGATATAACAAGCCATGCATTTGAGTATGGCTGATTTTCTTTCTGTACAATTAATTTATTCTGAAGGGAATGGGAACATCAAGCTTAACATATTTCTCAGCAGAAGGCCTTCTCTGAAAGATTTTTATTTGGATATAGGTGCCTAATTTCCAGATAGCATGTTATGTTAATCTTAGACAGTTTCAGAAAATCTGCGTTTGAACTCTCTCCTCTAGAAAAATAAAAAAAAAAAGAGGAAAAAAACCCTGGCAATACGCAAACAAAGCTAGAAACAGTTATTCTGCTCAGATTTCAGCTCTTGTCTTCATTGTGAGCAACCCAGGCATGACAACATGGTTCTGGTATACAAGCCCTGAAAAATAAGATTTGCAAAGCAAAACTATAAATAAGGCTGCAGTTGTCTTTAGCTTGTCAGTTTGACTTCTGTCTAAGCAGATGAAAGGCAAGTGCTCATGCCACTGGAAGACTGCTTGGAAACCTACATGAAGCTTGTTTATGCCTCTCATTTTGGTTCCCACTGGCCAGGTAACCTCACCAGAGAGGCCCCTTCTTCCAGCCACTGCAGATCCCTCAATCTGGTCATGAGTGCTGGGCCAATAAGAACTGGTATATAGTACCAAAGGAAAAACGTGACAAAAAAGCATCATCATCTTCTTCGTTGCCAACTGCTGCATGGGAGAGAGCCTAAGGCTCCTGGACCCTGTTGCTGCTCTCCCTGCTGGCCACTTTCCCTTTTGCCTCTTTACCTTCCTGTCTCTCTCCTTTTTTAATTTTTTTTTTTTAATTTGATCGAGTAAGAATTGAAAAACAAAGAAAGCCAAATCCAAACCATTGTTGCTCAGGCAACGAGATGTAGCTAAGAATGAAAACTGCAGCTTCATTAAAAGTGATGCAAAGGATGTACTGTGGTTGCCTGTGGAAATCTGTGTCGATCAAATTCTGAGATCTAACCTGGGTGCGTTACAAAAGCATCAATTTCAGTCAGTTTCACTACAGAAGCAGCAAAGCTTGCAATGGGAAGTTGGTTTGCATTTGCTCATATGCCTTTGAACACTGCTGCTGTTTGGAAGTTACTATAGGGACTACCCGTTGACTTTACAATGTATTTTGGCAGACATAGAAGAGACAAATCTGGTTAATAGCCTCTTGCCAATATTCAGTTCTGCTGGATGTATCATACAGCCATCTAAGAAATCTGACAGGCTTCATAAAATTAGCCTCAAGCTAATTAGTAATGTCAATGTTTTTAAAATTACTGTTAATATTGTTGCTGTACATCATCCAGAAGCTCAAGGGGGGACCAGCACCCTGTGTATTCACTAGATGTGGCAAAGTGTCATAGGCATGAATTAAAAACTTTATGAAATCTGAAAACATTTCTGTCCTTTTATCTCCTCTGTACTACTCTGTTCTCAGTTTGTAATCCTGATTTATCTTAAGGACTTAGTTGCTGTTAATTCAATCTATGTAACTGAAGAGAAAAAAACACATGGCAAAACTTTCTTCCTTAATGATTTATTTTGATGTTATACATTCTTTACTACAAAATGGCACATACAAATATGAAGAAAATGCTAGATTCTGCAGTCTTATTGTATCTCATGATATTTGATATTTTTTCCACTTTAGTCTCTAAATGCTGGAATTATTTAATGAAAGGGCAATTTATTGGGGGGAATATTTGATTAAGAATATGAAACAAGTATAAAAAGCAAAAAAAACCCACAATATTTTATATGCAAAAAAACCCCCACACATATTCACACATACAATATTGGTACCCTTTATGTTGTAGTTATGGAATAGGAATGTAATAAGCCAGAAGCCTACTAATTTTCTTCTTTCAGATGCTAATTTGGTTAAAATGTTAAACATGCTGTGGTGGTTTCAGCCCAGCCGATAACAAAGGACCACGCAGCTCCTCGCTCACTCCTCCCGCCCCCCTCCGGTGGGATGGGGAGGAGAATCGGAGGGGAGAGAAAAAAAACCCGGAACCTCGAGGGTCGAGATAAGGGCGGTTTACTGGGACAACACACAAAAAAAGAGAAGTTATAGCAACAACAACGGTACTAATAAGAGAGTATACAAAAAGAGTGATGCACAGTGCAACTGCTCACCACCCGGGACCCGACGCTCCGCCACTTCCCCCACCGAAAGTCCAGCCCACCCCCCCGACCCGCTCCCCATTTATATACTGAGCATGATGGCACATGGTATGGAATAGCTCCTTGGCTAGTTCAGGTCAGCTGCCCCGGCTATGCCCCCCACCTCCCAGGTTCCTGTAAAAATTAACTCTATCCCAGCTGAACCCAGGACATTACCCACCCCTTATTCTATACCATCTACGTCATGCCCAGATCTTGCATTTTCCAATTAACCACTACCACTTTCGTTGTCTTTTTTATATATATATATATATGTATATGGACCCCCTGTCCCCCCCATCCCCCCCCTCTCCCAAAAAAGTATTCCCTTAGTTGATGGGCTATCCCTCAAATGTGTCCATCAATTTTATTTAGTCCATGACTTTGGGGCTCCATCTGTTGTAACAGTTCTTCGGGATAGGAGAGATGGTGTGAGATGTTGGGTTGTTGTATGCTGCCTCTGGAACTTGCGGCTGGTACATTTGGTGCAACCCACGCCCTTGGTCTGCAGGTCAAAGATGTTGATCTTGAAGAAATTGCTGGGCACCAGTTCAAGTTCTATCACTGTTGTACTTGGCTCAGTTTCAAAGTCCATCCTTCAGTCATCTGGGTAATTTTTACAGTAATACCCTTGATATGGCATATAGACACTATAGATACAATGACATACATTGGCAGGTTATTTAGCAGTTAAATATCATACAGCCTAATTCACTGGCTATTCTCTCCCAAAATCAAATCTCCCTGAGGTACACATCGAACTTTCCCATCCTTCTGCGTCACCCACCAGGTGTACCCAGGTCCTTGAGCAAAAACAATCCCTTGAATGGGTTTGCCTCTGCTTGAGGGAGGACTAACCCAGACTGTCTTTCCTAACATACTCTTCATGCGCACTACAGGGACTTTATCCCCTTCTACAGTAGGTTGAAGTCTTGGTTGGGCGGGGCCAGCCTGATTGGCGGATCCTCTAGTATTAACTAACCAGGTGGCTTTTGTTAAATGTGTATCCCAATGTTTGAAAGTCCCACCCCCCATTGCTCTCAATGTAGTTTTCAGCAGTCCATTGTATCGTTCGATTTTTCCGGAGGCCGGTGCGTGATAAGGGATGTGATATACCCACTCAATGCCATGTTCTTTGGCCCAGGTGTCTACGAGGTTGTTTCAGAAGTGAGTCCCGTTGTCCGACTCAATTCTCTCTGGGGTGCCGTGTCACCATAAAACTTTCTCTTCAAGGCTCAAGATAGTGTTCTGGGCAGTGGTGTGGGATACAGCATATGCTTCCAGCCATCCAGTGGTTGCTTCCACCATTGTAAGCACATGGCACTTGCCTTGGTGTGTTCGTGGGAGTGTGATATAGTCACTCTGCCAGGCCTCCCCCTGTTTATATTTCAGCCATCGCCCTTCGTATGACAGGGGTTTTAGCCGCTTGGCTTGCTTAATTGCAGCACGTTTCACATTCATGGATAACCTGTGCGATAGTGTCTATGGTCAAGTCCACCCCTCAATCACGAGCCTCAATCACAAATGCAATATGTTGCATTTCTTCCCTGATGGCCTGAGGTATCGTGGGCCCACCGAGCCATAAATAGCTCACCCTTATGTTGCCAGTCCAGGTCCACCTGAGACACTTCAATCTTGGCGGCCTGATCTGCCTGCTGGTTGTTTTGAAGTTCTTCAGTGGCCCGACTCTTGGGTACATGAGCATCTACGTGATGTACATTTACCACTAGCTTCTCTATCCGAACAGCGATATCTTGCCACAGTGCGGCAGCCCAAACGGGTTTACCTCTGCGCTGCCAGTTGCCCTTCTTCCATTGCTGTAACTACCCCCACAGGGCATTTGCCACCATCCATGAGTCAGTATAGAGATAGAGCACTGGCCACTTTTCTCTTTCAGCAATATCTAATGCTAACTGGATGGCTTTCACCTCTGCAAAGTGACTCGATTCACCTTCTTCTTCAGCAGTTTCTGCGACTTGTCGTGTACGACTCCATACAGCAGCCTTCCACCTCCGATGCTTTCCCACAATGCAACAGGATCTGTCAGTGAACAGGACATATTGCCTCTCATTTTCTGGCAGTTTATATACAGGGGGGCCTCTTCAGCCCATGTCACCTCCTCCTCTGGCGACATTCCAAAATCTTTGCCTTCTGGCCAGTCCATGATCACTTCCACAATTCCTGCACGACTGGGGTTTCCTATGCGAGCTCGTTGTGTGATCAGTGCGGCCCACTTACTCCATGTGGCATCAGTTGCATGATGTGTAGAGGAGACTTTCCCTTTGAACATCCAGCCCAGCACTGGCAGTTGGGGTGCTAAGAGGAGCTGTGCTTCAGTACCAACCACTTCTGAGGCAGCTTGAACTCATAGAATCATAGAATCATTTAGGTTGGAAAAGACCTTCAAGATCATCAAGTCCAACCATCATCCATGCCCAGTAAACCATGTCCTGAAGTACCCCGTCCACTTGCTTTTTGAATATCTCCAGGGATGGTGACTCAACCACTTCCCTGGGCAGCCCATTCCAATGTTTGATAACCCTCTCAGTAAAAAAATTTTTCCTAATATCTACCCTAAATCTCCCTTGCCTCAACTTGAGGCCACTTCCTCTCGTCCTATCTCCAGCCACCCGACAGAAGAGACCAGCACCCACCTCACTACAACCCCCCTTCAGGTAGTTGTAGGAAGCTATAAGGTCTCCCCTCAGCCTCCTCTTTTCTAGACTAAACAGCCCCAGCACCCTCAGCCGCTCCTCAGAGGACTTGTGCTCCAGGCCCCTCACCAACTTGGTTGCCCTTCTCTGGACACGCTCCAGCACCTCAATGTCTTTCCTGTAGTGAGGGGCCCAAAACTAAACACAGCACTCGAGGTACGGCCTCACCAGTGCCAAGTACAGGGGAACAACCACCTCCCTGCTCCTGCTGGCCACGCTATTTCTGATGCAGGCCAGGATGCTGTTGGCCTTCTTGGCCACCTGGGCACACTGCTGGCTCATATTCAGCCGGCTGTCAACCAGCACCCCCAGGTCTTTCTCTGCCGGGCAGCTTTCCAGCCACTCTTCCCCAAGCCTGTAGTGCTGCATGGGGTTGCCGTGACCCAAGTGCAGGACCCGGCACTTGGCCTTGTTGAACTTCATACAGTTGGCCTCAGCCCATCGATCCAGCCTGTCCAGATCTCTCTGTAGAGCCTCCCTACCCTCAAGCAGATCGACCCTGCCTCCCAACTTGGTGTCATCTGCAAACTTGCTGAGGGTGCACTCAATCCCCTCATCCAAATCATCAATAAAGATATTAAACAGAACGGGGCCCAACACCGAGCCCTGGGGAACACCACTTGTGACCTGCCGCCAACTGGATTTCACCCCACTCACCACAACCCTCTGGGCTCGCCCATCCAGCCAGTTTTTCACCCAGTGAAGAGTGCACCCATCCAGGCCACGAGACGCCAGTTTCTCAAGGAGGATGCCATGAGAGACAGTGTCAAAGGCCTTGCTGAAGTCAAGGAAGATAACATCCACAGCCTTTCCCTCATCCACTAGGCGGGTCACCTGGTCATAGAAGGAGATCAGGTTGGTCAACCAGGACCTGCCTTTCGTAAACCCATGCTGACCGGGCCTGATCCCCTGCTTGTCCTGGACTTGCTATGTGAGCGCTCTCAAGACAAACCGTTCCATGATCTTCCCCAGTACCGAGGTCAGGCTGACAGGCCTGTAGTTCCCCAGATCCTCCCTCCGACCCTTCTTATAAATGGGAGTCACACTGGCAAGCCTCCAGTCCTCTGGGACCTCCCTTGTTGACCAGGATGGCTGATAGATGATAGACAGTGGCTTGGCAAGGACCTCTGCCAGTTCCCTCAGTACTCTTGGATGGATCCCATCAGGTCCCATAGATTTCTGAGTGTCCAGATGGTGTAGTAGGTCCCTAACTCATTCCTCCTGGATTAAGGGGGGTATGTTATGCTCTTCATCCTTACCTTCCAGCTCAAGGGGTGGAGTACCCTGAGGATGACTGGACTCACTGTTAAAGACTGAGGCAAAGAAGGCATTAAGTACCTCAGCCTTTTCCTCATCACTGGTTGCTACGTTCCCTTCTGTATCCATTAAAGGAAAGATATTCTCCTTGGGATTCTTTTTACTGTTAACATATTTGTAAAAACATTTTTTGTTGTCCCTTACGATAGTTGGCCAGATTTAGTTCTAGCTGAGCTTTTGCCTTTCTAATTTTCTCTCTGTATGATCTAACAAGATCCCTGTACTCCTCCCAAGTTGCCCACCCTTTCCTCCAGAGATGATAAACTTTCCTTTTTTTTCTTGAGTCCTAGCAAAAGCTCCCCATTCAGCCAGGCCGGTCGTTTTCCTCGGCGGTTCGACTTGCGGCACATGGGAATAGCCTGGTCCTGAGTCATTAAGATTTCCTTCTTAGAGAATGTCCACCCCTCCTGAACCCCTTTGCCCTTCAGGACTGTCTCCCAAGACACTCTCTCAACCAGTGCCTTGAAGAGGCCAAAGTTTGCCCTCCGGAAGTCCATACTGGTGGTTTTGCTGACCACCTTCCTTGCCTCACCAAGAATTGAAAATTCTATCATTTCATGGTCGCTAAGCCCAAGACGGCCTCCTACCGTCACATCTCCCACCAGTCCTTCCCTGTTTGTAAACAGTAGGTCTAGCAAGGCTCCTCCCCTAGTTGGCTCACCTACCAGCTGTGTCAGGAAGTTATCTTCCACACACTCCAGGAACCTCCTAGACTGTTTACTCACTGCTGTGTTGTATTTCCAGCAGATGTCTGGAAAGTTAAAGTCCCCCACAAGGACAAGGGCACACGATTCTGAGACTACTGCCAGCCGCTTGTAGAACGATTCAACCATCTCTTCAACCTGGTTGGGTGGTCTATAACAGACTCCCAGGACAATATCTGTCTTATTGGCTTTCCCTCTCAACCTCACCCATAAGCACTCCACCTTGTCATCAGAATCATGTAGCTCTGTACAGTCAAAACATTCCCTAACATAGAGAGCCACCCCACCACCTCTTCTACCTTGCCTATCCCTTCTGAAGAGCTTGTAGCCATCCATTGCAGCGCTCCAGTCATGGGAGTCATCCCACCATGTTTCCGTAATGGCGACTAAGTCATATCTATCTTGCTGCAGGATGGCTTCCAGCTCCTCCTGTTTATTGCCCATGCTGCGTGCGTTGGCATAGATGCATTTGGGCTGGGTTATCGAATCCACCCCTAACATCGGCATGCTGCCCCCAGGCTCATCTCTGGTGCACCTAGTTTTATCCCTTACCCCCTTCGAACTCCTTCATATGCTGCCAATATCTCTTTTTCAGTTGGAGTATAGCGAGCCTCGGATCCTCTGTATCCCCGATGCCAAAACCCCAGGGCTCGGCCTCGGGTCTCCCCAGGTGCTTTCTGCCAGAGGCTCCAGGTAGGGCCATTCTCCCCAGCTGCAGTGTAGAGCACATTTTTAACATCTTGTCCTTCCTGGACTGGCCCAAGGGCTACTGCATGAACAATCTCCTGCTTAATTTGTTCAAAGTCTTGTTGTTGGTCAGGCCCCCATTTAAAATCATTCTTCTTCCGGGTCAGTTGGTAGAGAGGACTTACAATTAGACTGTAATTTGGAATATGCAGTCTCCAAAACCCCACGACACCTAAGAAAGCCTGTGTTTCCTTTTTATTAGTTGGTGGGAACATAGCTGCTATTTTGTTGATCACATCCATAGGGATCTGACGATGTCCATCTTCCCATTTTACTTCTAAGAACTGGATCTCCTGTGCAGGTCCCTTGACCTTACTTTCTTTAATGGCAAAACCAGCCTTCAAAAGGATTTGGATTATTTTCTTCACTTTCTCAAAAACTTCTTCTGCTGTGTTGCCCCATACAATGATGTCATCAATGTACTGCAGGTGTTCTGGAGTTTCACCTTTTTCTAGTGTAGTCTGGATCAGTCCATGGCAAATAGTGGGGCTGTGTTTCCACCCCTGGGGCAGTCGATTCCAGGTGTACTGGACGCCCCTCCAAGTGAAAGCAAACTGTGGCCTGCACTCCGCTGCCAAAGGAATGGAGAAAAAATGCATTAGCAAAGTCAATTGTGGCATACCACTTAGCTGCCTTTGACTCCAGTTCATACTGAAGCTCTAACATATCTGGCACAGCAGCGCTCAGCGGTGGCGTGACTTCATTCAGCCCACAATAATCTACTGTTAGTCTCCATTCCCCATTAGACTTCTGCATGGGCCATATGGGACTATTAAAGATGACTTAGTCTTGCTGATCACTCCTTGGCTCTCCAATTAGCAAATCAGCTTATGGATGGGGATCGGGGAGTCTCGGTTGGTGCGATATTGCTGCCGGTGCACCGTTGTGGTGGCAATTGGCACCTGTTGCTCTTCAACCTTCAGCAACCCCACAACCGAAGGGTCTTGGGAGAGACCAGGCACGGTAGACAGCTGTTCAGTCTCCTCCGTCTCCAATGCAGCTATACCAAAGGCCCAACGGTACCCTTTTGGGTCCTTGAAATACCCCCTCCTGAGATAATCTATACCAAGGATGCACGGGGCCTCTGGGCCAGTTGCAATGGGGTGTTTATGCCACTCATTCCCGGTTAGACTCATTTCAGCTTCCAATACGGTTAGCTCTTGGGATCCCCCTGTCACACCAGAGATACAGATGGGTTCTGCCCCTTTATAACTTGATGGCATTAGGGTACATTGTGCACCAGTGTCTACTAGAGCTTTATATTCCTGTGGGTCTGATATGCCAGGCCATCGAATCCACACTGTCCAGTAGACTCGGTTGTCCCTTTCCTCCACCTGGCTGGAGGCAGGGCCCCTCTAATCCTGGTTAGAGTATCTGTTACTCACTTTTCTCACATGTGAATCAGAAGTCCCTTCAAGAGGATCAGAAATGAGATCAGCCCTTCTACTGCGTCTGGTGGACTGCTCACGGGAAACTGGAGCAGCAGTTTTCCAAGAAGAATCCTCTTTTCTGGTTGCTTTTTCTCCCAACTCCCGTACCCGTGCATCCAGGACTGAGGTAGGTTCTCCATCCCACTTCCTCATGTCCTCTCCATGGTCACGCAGGTAAAACCACAGGTTAGCCCGTCGTGTGTACTTTCTCTCTCCTCTCTCTTGGGCAGAGGAACGCTTACTCCCAATAACTGCGATGCGGGCCTGTACAGGTGAGGAGGAGGACATCTCCACTTTGAATTGCTGGAACTCTCGGGACAATTCCTCTACAGTCAAGACACAGGCCCATAGGGAGGAAGAGAGACTTCCTTCGTATTGCCGGAGTTGGACAGCCAATTCATCCATCGTTTGTCCGTAGCCTTCTTTCCAGAACATTACTGCCAACGAGTTGGCATAGGTTGGTGGTGCACTTCGTAGAAACTTCCGCCACATCGGTTGTGTGCATTGGACTTCATCTGGATCTGTGGGTGACTGCCCATTTTCTGGATCATTATAAATCACCTCCAGCTCGGCTAATTCCCTCAGGTACTGGATACCTCTCTCCATGGAGATCCACTTGCATTGGTGACATATAACTTCATCCCTGAAGGGGTATCTCTCCTTTACACCTAACGGAAGTCGCCTCCAGAGGCTGAGGACTTGTGTTTTTCTCCCAATCGCCTTGTCGATGCCCCCTTCCCTAGACAGAGATCCCAACTGCTTGGCTTCCTTACCCTCTAATTCCAAACTACTGGTCCCATTATCCCAGCATCGGAGCAGCCAGGTAACAATGTGCTCACCTGGGTGGCGGCTAAAATCTTTTCGCATATCATGCAACTCACTCAGGGATAGAGATCGGGTGATTATTTCAGGTTCTTCCTCTTCCTCCTGTTCTCGCGATGACCCTGGTTCATCTTCATCTCTTACTAAGCAAATTGATTACTTTGTGTGTTTCTTTTTCTGTACAGGGGCGACTGATACTGGCACAGGTTGGTTCTCTGGTTTAGCTGCAGTACCTGTCGCCAGGGTTGGGGTAGCCACGCTGCCTGTTGCCAGGGTTGGGGTAGCCACGGTACCTGTTGCCCTGTTTTCCCTCTTTTCCCCCTGAGGGTGCTGCCTAGTATCAAGCAGTGTTTGGTAGATACTGGCCAGGGCCCAGCACAGTGCAGCGAGTTGTGTGTCTCTGGAATAGCCACAGCATTTTCCTTTCAAATATTCTACCACTTCATGAGGGTTCTGTAGTTGTTCATGAGTGAACTTCCAAGCCACTGGAGGTGAGAAGTTCTCTAGATACCTGCCCATATCCTCCCACATGTTGTGCCACCCATGAATATCCAGCTTTGGGACAGATCTCTGGGTGGTACTCTTAAAGAGCCTTTTTGTAGCCCTAAACAAGACCTGAAACATATTCAGAAGGCATAGCACTAACAGCACACTGGCTTGCGCATCCCAAGGATATTCAAAATTCTCAAAAGCTGTTGTAATTAGTTGGAAGGAGAGAAGGGAGGTGAACGGACGGGGGGAAGTATCCCCCCCGACTTCCCCATGGATTGGGTGTAATTACCAATAAAATCCGACAGAAGGTGTCTAAGGTATGGAAATGATATCACTGCCTCATACAGATACCAGCTTAACCTCATGACCAGTGATGTAATCATTTCACAAGTCAACATTGCCCAGTACAGCAAAATAACCCCAATCACTCTCCCAGAGATGAGATACGCAACTACAGGCAATACATAGAGCATATAAGAGCTTACAAAACGCCACCATGTAAACAAATTAATCAACATTGTGACTAACATCTATTTATCTAGTATAAGAAATGCGTATGACAAATTTGTTTCAAACACGCTCTGGCTAGATCTGTCGTTATCTCAACCCTTCGGGCCCCACGTTGGGCGCCAAAAAGGACTGTCGTGGTTTCAGCCCAACCGGTAACAAAGGACCACGCAGCCGCTCGCTCACTCCTCCCGCCCCCCTCCGGTGGGATGGGGAGGAGAATCAGAGGACAGAAAAAGAAAAAAAAACCTGGAACCTCGAGGGCTGAAATAAGGGCGGTTTACTGGGACAACACACAAAAAAAGAGAAGTTACAGCAGCAACAACGGTACCAATAAAAGTATACAAAAGGAGCGATGCACAGTGCAACTGCTCACCACGCGGAACCGGATGCTCCGCCACTTCCCCCACTGAAAGTCAAGAGAGCTCCCCCCGGCCCCCTCCCCATTTATATACTGAGCATGGTGTCACATGGTATGGAATAGCTCCTTGGCTAGTTCAGGTCAGCTGCCCCGGCTATGCCCCCCACCTCCCAGGTTCCTGTAAAAATTAACTCTGTCCCAGCTGAACCCAGGACACATGCTTACTCTTATCACTAGCAAATAATGTGCAATTGCTATTCTTATGGTAGGGTTGAGTCTAAATGTTCCAGTCCAGACTGGCCTTGCTGTGTTACACACTACAGGTGAACAGTAAGAACCTGCCACATAGAGCTTATAGTCTTAACAGCGAAGACAACCAAATGCTGAGAGATGAAGGGGTGGGCAGATGGTTGGCTTTATTTAATAGAGGAGGAACCGAGTCAGAGGTTGGTTAAGTGAGATACCACAGATCGAGAAGGTGCTCTGCAACAGAAAGATGACCCCAAACCAGGTTTCCTGTATCAAAGTCCAATGCATTCACCAGGTCAGCATTCTTCCAGCAATGACAGCTGTAGGAGTAAAAGAAGAGAAAGTATACCTAGGCATTAGTTGAAATGACTGACAGAACTGTGAGCCATTAGGCAAAAAGAGGAAATTGGAAGCTGGAGGGTAGGATTATGGAAAAGCTAAAAGCAAAGCTTTTAAACTATGAACTTCCCCTTCATATATATTTGAAGTATGACTGCCAAAATGGGATGTTTATTATAGGTTTATTTCCAGTAGGAGACTTTATAAAAATGTGTAGGTCTTATTTTTTTTCAGTTTATTTCATCAGCTGTTGGAAAGATTGGACTGTGTCTCGGTTTCTGGAGATCAAACTGCAGGCAGCGAAAAATAATCTGCCACTTTGGAATAATTTGCAGCAGCAGGCATTTCCAGTGCAAATCAGAGTGCAAATCAGATGGTGAATTGGTGATCTCAGAAGAGGATTACTTTGGATTAGTTGTCCAGTAAAGCAGGCACTTTGTATAATGCAGCAGACAGCTCCGATGTGAGCCAATTCATTGCTTGTTTTGTGTTTTTTTTTTAAAAGAACATTATTTTATCAAATGGATTTTCATACACTAATTAACAGTAATTTGGCAAAGTTTGTGTCCAGAAGACAGATTATGTGACACACTACTAAGCAACTGGAAATTAATGGCCAGAATTTCAGGAAAGGGAGGAGGCATGGTAGGAAGCAGCCTAAGCTGTGTTTTGGTTGACAGCAGTTGCGTGTAGGTTTAAATGCTGCTTTGAAGGTTCTGTCTTGATTGTCCATTGCAGTTCACAGCCTGATTTGTGAGACAGGGAGAAGACAACACTATCTGGCCAGGGTTCGGTCCTACTGGTTCTCTAGTTTAAGTCTTTCATATTTTAGTAATGCTTGAAGAAGAGCTTTATTACCATTTTACTGATAGTGTATGTTGCTAAACTAATCTGCCTTTCAGTTTAGTAGGATTGTCATGATATAAGTAACAAGGTGATTAGAAACACCATCTATCCATATATAAACAGCAGTGTCCTGTTGCTATAGTTTACTGTTTTACTCCATCATGCCTGTAGCTGTGAGGTCATTATTTTACACAATAAATTGGTGTGCCACCTCCCTGTTGACCTAGGTTCTGGCCATTTATTAATAGAGATAAAACCATTACCGGTTGTATTTCCACCTCACAAATTTGGCTTGCTGGCTTAAGAAGCACCATCTAACCAGAAGCAGTCTCTTGGGGGGCTGTAAAGGGATGGGAAGAGAAGTGAAGGACAAGAACTCACTTGGACATCATGCACTGAATGGAGGGAAATTGTGCGTATTCTGTGTATGAAGTAGTATCTGTTTCAGTATGCAAGGAAGGCAGTCTTTGAAGGAAAGCTCAAATTTTCTGGGCAGTATAAAACCCCTGGGGAAGAAGAGCAGAAGTAGCCAGTTGTTATTGTGACGATGGAAACAAACACATGCTAAAGCTCTAGATCCAGGCGGCTTTACATTAAGGCAAGTCCAGATCCAGCAGCACTGTCATCTCCTCTGTTTAGACAGTTACAGCTCCAGACCATAGTCCTGGCTGTACCCCCACCCCCTGACACACTGAGGAAAGGTGTGAGCAAGCTAAAACTTCAGGATTCAGCAATGAAGAGTGAATTCGCACCATTGTTTCTGTGTTCAGAGCAGGCTTGAACAAGTGCTGGGAAGCTTGCTCCCTGCTCCAGGTAAAGGTCAGCCAGTTGCTTCTGATTCAATCCCAAACTTGTCATTCTGGCAGAGGCTTCCTGCCCCATATCATCAGCTTGATCTCTCCTTTGGAATCTGCAGCAGGCTAGAAGTAAGCGAGGAGAAGATTGCAATAGCTCTTAAAGCTTCTTTTGAAATGGGCAAAGGGGTTGTTTCCCTGGTGCCTACTGTCCTAGGTGAGACACCAGTTTCAGCAATGAACAAAGTAATACAAAAAGTGACAGGGAGACTTACACCTCTAGACTGCTGGGATGGAATGAGGTCAAGTTTGGCAAAATGCATTACATCAGCTGGAGAAATCCTCCTTTCAAATAAGACTCTTGCTGGCCATGCCATATTTGTATTCTATGCTGCCTGTTCAAAACCTCCACCAAAAGCCTCTTTATCCACCAGGGCTGTGACAAAGATGTTCAGGTATGTTTCTGCAATAAGCAGTATAAATACATATTGTCTTTTATGTATATTTCTAATACAGCTCTGTATGTTCTCGTTCACCTGCAGCGTGCTGCTACTGGAACATACCAGTGATCTTCTGCCTTAAAGCAAACACCAGAATCTATCTTTTTAATACAAGAACTACTTCTTCAAAGACATGGAAATGCGGGCTTGCAAGAATTGATAGAAGGACTGTGATACAGGACCCAAGATCCTTGGTTGCTTTAGGAGTGTTGTAAACCCAGCTGTATTTAGAATACATTGCTACTAAACATTAATGACCAACTTTAGAAGAATAACAGAAAAGACTTAATGAGTTTCCCTCTTGTGACAGATTGGCAACCTGTAAATGTGTACCTGACAGAGAAAGAGATGACACCAGATTCTTATAAAATATATTTGCTTGTTTTAAAATTCCTCCAAGACATGACAAAGTGCTAAAGGCACCTGAATCTTGGCATGTGCAATCATTTTTTATAATAATAAAAGTAAATAAATTTGCTTGTAAAATCTTCCTGTCCCTGCAAATCATTCCAAGATGCCTGGGTACCAGTATAAACAAGTACCTAAGCAAATGTTTCATTTGTACATACGAACAGTTTTACTGAAGTCATGTCTGAAATTCTGCATGTGATTTTCCCAAATGTGTTAGTTCATTATACAGAAAGCAAAAATCAAATCTATGTATACATATGTGTATGTACATATATAAACATACATATATATCTGTACAAAAGATACTGATGTATGTAACAACCTACAAGCAATTAGGTGAACTTTTGAGCATTACCCAGTTGTATCTGACTCCAGCCTCTCCTAGCTTCCTTAGAGGTGTGCATCAAAAGGTACAAATAGGTCAGTGAAGTGAGAAGGCAATTCTGTGAAATCCATTGTTCACACAATATGATGAATGACAAACCTGTAGTGAATACAGATAAATGCTTACTAAGGAGACAGCCATAATGCCTATTTGTGTGGCATCTGATTTTTTTCAGTGTTCAAACATAACTGGCCTGTAGTTGACAGACAAGTGAACAGTATATGCATGCAAAGGAACAACCCAGTCTGTGGCTTAGCGTTTGACTTGGAGACAAAAGCATCCCTTGGTATCATGTATTATTTTTGATCTTGTAGACTATGTTTTTGGTGTTTCCTTTTTTTGGTAGAACATATTCCCAAAAGGAAGATGCATAAGGATATTATATGAAAGGATAGGAAGACATACTGTCTTACACTTTATTGCTAACTTCATCAATACTATCCTTCTTATACATAACAGTCTTCTGCTGATGTCAACTGAACTCAGAGGAATCACAGCAAATTATAAACCATGCCTATCTCTGTCCCTCTTCTTTCCTAAGGTAACTTACCTGTAGTTATGTTTCCACATTGGAAGTGACAAATGAATTGAGTGATAGCGACTCAGCAGTCAGTGATATGTGTAAAAATTGGGTTTGAATGTAAGCATGTTTTCTGCTCCAAGCTTTCTTTTGTGGCTGAAAGTGCATATGTTAATTTGGTAAGAAATCATACCTGGAAGAATAAGTAAATCATTAAAACCCAGGGTAGTTTGTGTTTCCTGAGCTCCTGGATGTCTTTGGGCTTAATGATATGTATGAAGCAGTCATACATGAGAATTTTCTGACCTCACAGCTTTACATCTAGTTTCCAGTTCACCATCTATACGCTGTCATATCCCAAGGATATGGTGCTCTGTTCAAACAGGACAATGCCCTACGTTTTGTTTCCTGCAGTGCTGTCACTAGTACACCTTGGGGTTACCTAGGGAACGAAGTGACAGCACTTGGCTGTTCAATGTGCTTGAAAGGGGAGGAAAAGAAAACTGCAGTTACTGAAATCTACCACCAGAGAGAGCTTTTGTCTTGCTAACGTTAACGTTTGTCTTGCCACACAAAGCGGTACTTGATCTCTCGTCTCGTAATGGAAGTTTTTATAAGTATTAAACTATTCCTCTTTAGGTATCAGGAGAGTAGAGAATCGAAATTCACAGTACCGATAGGAAACATAAATGCTCTCTGCCTGTGTGTGTGTGTACACATGAATACAAGTCTTTTTAATTGCACACTTGGTCCTGTGACCCCTATCAGTACAGCTTAGAAAATGGTAAAACTGATGTCAGCTGGGGCAAAACTGGTACGAACTGAATGACTCATATCTACAAAAGTCCTGATCTGATACCGATTCCTTTGATTTTAGTTTGATATCCCGGTATGATCTAGAGAGCAAGGAGCATTTTGTGAAGGGTGGAACTGCACTCGGAGTTGAACTGCCTGAGTGGGGACGTACGCCACACATGAAATGTGTGCCATGAAATCTCAGATATTATCTTGCTCTGGGAATATAGCTTTTGTTTTCCACCACTGACATGTGACACAGTAGCAAAATATTTCTTAAATGTATGTGATCACATTTTCCTTCAGATTTGAAATACTCTTTTTGGTCACTCTGGAATTCTTAAGTAGAGAAGCAGCTTCCATGAAATGGACACAACTTTACAGAAGTTTTTGTTCCGCTTTTCATTTATCATCTGCTTGTAGAGCTTGGAATATATTTTGCCTGATGTCTTATATTGTTTGTGGCAAAGACACCAGCGTTGGCTCAGGAAGAACAGCAGGTGGGGTGAAGCTCTGGGAAGTGTCACGACATGGTTGCAGGCTTCCCAGCTTCTTTCCTGGGTGTTTGGTGTTGCAAAGCGGATACAGGGCAAAACAGACTGTAGCTGTGGCCCAACCTCTCCACTGACCTCATGGTTACAGATGAAGCATCCCTCTCTCTGCCCTCCCCACCTCCAATATCTCTTCTCTACTTTTATTGCAAGAGTGTATTTGCAGTTTTGAAGGTGAAGGATACCATCTTTGTGTGAGCCTCCTGAGATATATGTGGAAATGGATGGAAACCATTGAAGCAATGATGTCCTTCGTTCTCATAGGAAGATGAATGTTGTGGTTCAGTTCTTTCACTTACCTGGCCCTCACCAGTCCTTCTCACATTAAAACTTCAGGGACTTATGGGGAACAGGCATTTTCAGGCCTGTAAAGAAACACTTCTCACTGCAGGTACAATAACTGCAGCTGCCTCTGTACTGTTCCAGAAACTGCCTGGTCCTAGGAGTTTCTTAGTGTCTTTTAAATACTCCTCATTGCACTGTGCCAGTGTACTCAACTTTTTTTTTTTTTTTTTTTTTGGTAGAAACAGATCAAACAGCATATTAAATAGCCACCAAAGCAACATATATCCTCTAAGTGAGCTAAACACATGACAAAAGTCCACACAATCTAATTGTATGTACATATGGACATCCAAGAAGCCCTGAAGAAAAAGACCATGCTACAGGTCACATGAATTATTCTGGCAGGTTGCATCAAGCCAACTTAATTATCAGTTGTCTTTAATGCTCTGTTCTGGGTTTTTATTTTGTGTGTGTGTGACTAAATAAATAACAACACTGACAGCCAACAAATTCTGTGAAGTCCTAAAAAACCTAAGCTATTAATTTTGGCTTGGGATTCATATAAACAAAGCTTCAAACTTCAGTGGTTCCTCCTAGGAATGGGTGACTGTGCTCAAGTATTCTGCCACAGAAGCAGACACTAATTTGTTTTGCTTACTTGAAAAAAACATTGTGACAGTAGATGCATTCCAATGTAGTTTTCAAAAATTTGTTTTAACAGAAATGGGCCTCCTAAATTCATTCCACCCTAATTTTCTCCCCAGAGTGAGCTCTTTATTCATGTGAACTCAGGTTGCACCAGGGGAGGTTTAGGTGGGATATTAGGAAAAATTTATTCACTGAAAGGGCTATCAAGCATTGGAGCAGGCTGCCCAGGGAAGTGGTTGAGTCACCATCCCTGGAGGTATTTAAAAGACATGTAGATGTCGTGTATAGACCTCCCTCTCTTGCTGTTGTCTCTCCAGTCTTTCATGTAAGAGGTGAGAGGCTGGGTCCGCTGAAGTTCATTGTACGTTGAAGAAGTTCATACTCATGTAGATGTGGTGCTTAGGGACATGGTTTAGTGGTGGACTTGGCAGTGTTAGGTTTACGGTTGGACTTGATGATCTTAGAGGTCTTTTCCAACCTGAATGATTCTATGATTTCAAAACTTCAGCAGACAGATTGTCTAGCTATGTCTGTGGATGCAGTTTAGCACTTTCGCAATTGCTCTACAACCTATTCCTGTACACGAAGGGTAAGGTGTGATACCAGAGTGAGGTATTGCCCAGGGCATAGACCTTCCCTCTGCCCAGCAGTGCCTGCTCCCTGGGCCAGCTGTGCGATGCTGCCCTTTGAAGCAGCGTTGACTCAACCATTTGACAGACTGTACTGTGAATCAGCTCAGGGAACTGATTTGTTTGAAAAATAAGCCAGCACAACACAGTGCCATAGGGAGCTGCGCCTGCCTGCGTGCAAAAGCAGAGGAGGCTGCATGAGGAAGGAGCTGTGGAGAAACCTGGGAAGGCACAAAGCCAGTGAATGCACACAGACCTGCTGGTTAAAACATGCCTCGGTGGGAATAGCGTTATACCTCTCTGTCTTCCTTCATGCAGGGTGTGGGCTGGCAGCACGCACCTCCTCAGCCTGCCTCATGCCCCAGGCAGGCATGGAGCATCGGCTGACCAGCTGCACCAACATGCCCACTCACCCCTGTCACCTGCCCAAGCTTCCTCCACCCTGCCAGGGCTTGGGTGCTCCTCTGTGAGCCAGCAGGACCGCAGCAAAGGCTGCAGCTGGTTTTCTGCCTCTTTAATGAGCGGCTCGCAGAAGGGGCTGTCAAAGGCCAGGGCTGGCTCAGTGGTGGCAGGAGGGAGATGGGGTGCTCTGGTGCTGAAGGAGGGGAGATGGGGCAGCAGGGATGCCTTTGCTTGGCTCAGCTGGCCAGGAAAGCACCATGCCAGCACAAGGTAGCCCACTTCAAAAGCTGCTGCACCTGGAGGCTCTTGGTTTGCCAAGAGAGCGGGGTATTGGTGGAGTTGCATCCTTGCTGGCTGAGGGCTTCTAGACCTGGGTGAGAAAGCATCCTCCATTTGACAGTGGGGAACAAAAGCCCTGAAAACAACAGGGACTCCAGTGCTCAGGACATCTTTTCAATTACGCTGTCATCCCCCAGTGTGCCAGATCTGTCTTGATAGATTTCAACCATCCTTTCCCTGCAAATGACTCCTCTGTCCCTTCCAACTGTACCTTTGCAGAGTTTAAAAAGGGAAAGTGACACAGCAGACGAGCTGCTCTGCACTGCTTTCATAATGCTGGTGCCAGGCTGAGAGTTTGCCCTGGATTTTTGAAGCAGGGGACTGAAGCATTACTTTTCTTCCTCTTCTATCAGTGTTTTAGCCCAGGGCTTCCAATTTCAGCGTGTTTCTTAGCTCAAGACGTAACACAAGGTAAAAACTGGCTCCAAAGAGCAGCCGTTCAGAATGGAAGTGGCATACGGTCTTGTGATATAAAATAGCTGACTCATATCAGAGGGAAAATAATAGGAATATTTACAGCTAATTTCATGCAGCAGTTGTGGTGGAAGGAGGAGAAGGCTATCATCACATTCAAACTACAGAGCAACACAAGCAGATTTACCTCTCTAAGGTAATGAAAAAGCCCTCCTTTTATGGGCGACCAGGCACCATGCTTGCTTACTGATAACTTGTCCAGAAAGACTGCCTTAAACTGTGGACAATGAAAGTAGCTGCCACTGGGTCTCAGGCAATTTTGAATTTACCAGAGCAAGTATTGTACTGCACAAAACATCTCCTGTTTGTGTTTTGGGCTCTACATTTTCTAAAAAAACCTGAAGAACCCCGCAGTCCATTTCAGAGGCTTTTGGAAGGATTAATCCTCCCAAAAGGCTGAGAAGTAGTGAATAGTGGCACTAGTACATAGCATACAGCTGTACATGCTCTCAGACATAAACAGATTAAGCTTTGCAGTTGAATTCAGTATTGCCACTTTTTGTAGTTGAAGAAACAAGCACAGATAGGTTACTGGTAATGGATTTGCATGGTCATCCCAAAAAATCCAGTAACACAGCTAGAAAGAGAGTCCATAGTTGAAGACAGCTTCACAGCCTTGCTCTGACGTTGCTCCAATGAGCCAAAGGACGATGAAAGGTAGTGCAACCATGACAGGAGGTGACAGTGAAAACCCTGAGTGTGTCCTCAGCCTCCTGGTAGAATGACAAAGGTCAGTAGTCATGAAGTGAGTGGCTTTATTACTTTGAAGGAGCTTTAGCCTGACAGTCCAGTGCTGGGCTCCCTGGTACAAGAGATGAACTGGAGAGAGGCAAGTGAAGTGCCACTAAGGTGATTGAGGGACCGGAGCAGCTGTCCTATGAGGGGAAGCTGAGAGAGCTGGGACTGTCCAGCCTGGAGCAGAAAAGGCTCAATGGGATCTGATCCAGGTGTATAATTCACAGAAGCATTTATGTTGGAAAAGACCATTAAGTTGGAAAAGATCATAAAGTCTAATTGTTAAGCTAACATTGCAAAGTCCACCACAATACCTGATGGGGGAGTAAAGAAGAGGGAGCCAGGCTCTTGTCAGTGGTGCCCAGTGACCAGACCATGGGAGGTGATGAGCACAAACTGAAATACAGGAAATTTCATTTAATGTAAGAAAACACTTTTCTTCTGTAATGGTGTTTGACTTCTGGAAGAGGATGCCCAGAGAGGCTGTGGAGTCTCCATCCCTGGAGATATTCAAAACCCAGGTGGACATGGTGGTGAGCAATCTGCTCTGGCTGACCAGGCGATCTCCTGAGGTGCCTTCCTGCCTCAGCTGGTCTGTGATGCCGGGGGTGGGGGTGGGTGGGGGTGTGTGCACACATGAGTGTGACAACGAGTGTGAGGGCTGCTCAGTGGCCTTCGGTCAGTCCATGCTTCTCATTTCCAGGTTATAATTTAGTTCTTGTTTGGGGAGTGAGCCTTAAGCCTGGTTTGGGAATGAGGGCTCTGTCAAAGCACCATGAATTTGCCTTTCCTATGAGCATAAACAAAGATATTAGCATGATAAGTGTTTCTGGATAGATCTGATCTTGCATCTGAATATGATGCAGGAAGGGAATATGTTTGGTTTTTTCCTGTTTTAGTTCAAAATTTTGAAAAGTGTCTTAAAACCAGCAATAAGGCACTGTAGAAAACACAGCATGTGCAGCTAAGTTTGCAAAATGAAGTGTTCTGGTTTGCCATGCCAGTTAAAGTTAGCAGCGCAGTGTAGTTTGTCCCTTTGTGGTTAGTCATGATAAGACAGTCTGCTCAGACCATCACATGTGAGCTTTTTCCATGCTTCCCCCCGCCCCCCCATTCCCACAATAGATGCGACCCACTGAACAAGCAAACCAGAGATGCTGTCTTTTAACCTTACTCAGCGTTTGACTGGTCTATGTGCTCATGTACTGAGAGACAATGTGGACTACTTGGGGGCCTGGAGTGTGCCAGCAGGCTCTGTTCACCCTCACAAGCTTCCAAGCCCTTTTTGGGGTAGTTCCCATCTGCAGTCCCCCCAGGCCCGAGTCCAACGCCCACCATGTAGGCTGCTCAGGGGAAGGGTTTTGCCAGTGTGCGCCTCAGCGCTCGGTGCCCCCGTGGCACTGGGCTGCAGCATGGCGAAGCTGGACCTATCTGCTGGGTCCTCAGGAGAGCTGGTGCCAAGGGCTCCCACTCATACTGGTGGGTGGTGGTCTGCAAGTGCTTCAGGGGTGGAAGTACAATGAGCTGACGACAGTTTTGGGGGGCTTTACCAGAGTGGCAAGAAGCAGCTGTTGGTCCCAGCCCACCTGCAGCACCATCAGGTCCCTGCAGCAGCCTCAGCTTTGCAGGGCAATTGCTCACCTCAGCTGGTCTCTGACTCACTTTCTTTCAACATCAGCCAGGTTAATTTTGGCTTTATTTAACACCATGAATTACGGTCGTTGTTCCTTCTGTTGCGGGATGGCTATGAATGGGATGGGAACAGACGTCCCTCACCCACCCCGTTGGTGGCCAAAGGCTTGCATGGGCAGAAGGTCCCTTTGCCTCACCAGACCCAGCGCTGAGCTGGCAGGACATGGAACTGACCTACACAGCCACTTAAACCCCAAATCACACCTTGCTTGGGTTGAGGCAGGACTCAGCCTAGCACAGACAGCCCTGCCAGCCATGCTCAGAGCCGTAACCTCACGGCAGCGGTCGCAGCACAAGGGGTTTCTCAGAGGTGCGTAGGGTGGTCAGCTCTGGGCGCACACTCACGGGGGCAGGAGAAGGTGTCCTTCCAGCAAAGGCTTGGCGCCAGGGATTGTTCAGTGTCCTCATGCCAATGCACAAATGCACAGGAGCTCATCAGAGCTACAGCTACCGGCATTTGGTGGTAAGAGAGGACAGCCTCTGAAGCAGACACCTCACGTTGAGGAGTGTACACCAACAGGGTGATGTTTAGCAGCCAAACTAGCAACTGAGGTAGCATGCTACGATCAGGTGAGTCTGAAAACTGAAATGCTAGGAAACACTATTTTCCCCGCTTATATCAGCTACGTAAAATATACATATATTTGTCAAGAGATAATATGCAGCTACAAACAAGTTTTTAAAAAAGATTAGTCTTGCCCCCATCACACCTTAAAAAAGGTTTGTGATCAGCAAACGAAACTGAAATGTTCATGAAGCCCTATAGAAAACAGCACTGTGTGCTGAAGAATTGATGCACCGAAGTCGAAGGTTAACATAAATGATATAAATTATTATTAAGCTGTGTGCTTTTAGCAGGGTGAAAATCTGCATTTCCCATTTAGCTATGCAGTGTCTAGGATCTGCCTCTCCGATAACAACATGAAGAATATCAAAGCTAAATTGGCAAAGCCTTGAGCTGACCTTCAACGTGAAGCAACACATCTCCACGGTGACTTCCTTAGCAGTGCCTGCTCATGTCTTGTGGAAGACGATGCTGAACCAGTCACCCCGCTGTCACTACTGGAACTGTTTTAAAGCACCTTGGCCAGATAAAACAACAAATATACTTGAGACTGAGATTCACAGACATACAGGTGTTTTATTTACACACAAGGGCTAACTGTTACTGAGTATAAATTATCTGCTTTTATAAGAATATTTTTGTCACCTGATTTTTCCTGTGTGGACATCCTCGTCTGCTAAATGATGTGGAGTGTAAGAAAATGAGTACAAAACTAGAGCTAGCAAAGACATTACATTAACCACGATGCAGCACTGAATACTAAAGTGTTGAATCTAAACATTAGGCACTTAATTTTGACCAATGCAGTTAATTAACAGATTTGTTGTGATTGAATAGGACAGAGCAGAAATAAGGAAATGGATGAAAGCATCTGGGTACTGGTTTTATTTTTCTGGCACTGAAGGATACCATTGCGTTACTGGCAGCAATAGCAGGTCAGCTTTTCCCATTGGATCAATGTCTTTGACTCATATGCCAAAACTCAAATCCTTCTCTAAGAAGTGCTGCGTTGTTTTAACAAGTACAAAAATAAGTGGATGCCAACAACCTTGGCCATTTGTCACACTGAAAGAAAACAAGTGCAATTGTTCGCAAGCAACAGGGCAGGTTTGTGTAGTGTCTCTGTGGCTGAGCCGAAGCGTTTCAGGCAGCCCTGCTGTAGTGCATCACGGTGCCCGGGCTCTGAGCATTGTCGGGTCACTCTCACCCAGCAGAAAAACATGCCCTCAGTTCGGGCTGTTCTTCTTTGCCCCCACCCCTCTCCCTGGCAGGCCCAAGGACAGGCAGCGGGTGCCGAGACAGCACAACGACAACGCCACTGTCAGCCCCTCTCTGCTGGGCGGAGAGGCTGAAGGGAGCCAGTCCTGTGCCTGCTGCTCCCAAACCCGGCTCCTGGGGTCCAGGTGGAGCTATCTCAAGCGAGGCAGAGTTACAGCTTAATTTGGGAAAGACTGGATTTCCTCTCACTCCTCCTCATCTCACTTATCTCAGGGTCAAGTGTTAGTGGAGCCAAGTACAAAGGTAGCTGATGCTGAAGGGTCTCACTGAAGGCCAGCCTATGCCTCTTGGGGATGTATGCTGACTGCCTCCTCTAAGGTTATGATCACCTGTAGTGAGAAATCTTATTAACATCTTTTTTTAAAAAGATAAGCAAAAGAAAAAAAGCCTTCCCTTTTCCCTCCCTTTCCTTTGTCTGTCAATATATAGCACCACAGTGCCTTCAAAAATGAAGCTCCTTTCCTTCTCAAGAGTTGATTATGCAGAGAAAATCCAATTTTTGAGAAACCAGCAATTTGGATGGAACTGTTGTAAGGAAATGCTTTGTAAGTACATACAGTAATAAAAGTAAGTGCTCATGTGCTGCTGGGAAAAAATATATGGGATGATTTCAGGCTGATGGAGACCAGTTTGATCGGCCTGCTGGTTAGTGGTGTAGGTGAGTGCATCTTTCCCATGGCTTGATTCAGCATTTTTTAAAGCTTTTCCTTTTTTTCCTTTTTTTTTTTTTTCCCCTAATAGCTATGATTCTACAAAGGGATGATTCTTTTAAAGCATGTTTTTGAAGAGAGAAGGAATTTCTACAATTTCTTTTTTGGGTGGGGGGAGAGAAGGGAGAGAAATAGCAGGAGCCACAGCAAAGAGGGCTATTACTTGGCTGTTGGTGTGCTCCAACTAATCTGCTTGGAAAGAGAAGTACGTAAGAAATGCCCTGCTGTCTCAGAACAACAGCCCATTTAGCCCAGTAGTGTGACTCCAGCAGCAGCAAGAGGAGATGCTGTTGATGGGAGCCTGGCTTCCCACAGTCATCTGCTCCCCGCCACTAACCCAGCATCCGCAGCTGCAGTACTAACAGGTGCCAGCGGGCCCAGCCCTGCACACTGTCTTTTCCTGCACGTTGCTGGCTGCAGTTAATTATCAAGATTGTTACAAATTGTCTTACTGTTTGGGTGATGGAGCTTTTGGACAAAGAATACGGTCCAGCTTGTTCTGAACGGCAGCTGCATCAGCGTTATGGAGGACGCTGCTGCTTACCAAACTCTTTGAAGCCTATAGCGTGCTGAGAGAGGAGAAATATTGTGTGTTCCAAAGCTAATTGCAAATTCACACTGCATTATTCCTTCACCTATCTCCACATAGAAAGACCATCTATCTGTAAATAAAGTCACCTGCACAAAAGCCTCGTTCAAGGTTAACCACACAAAGAACTTAAAGTGATAGCACTTCAAACAAACCTCCAGTTAGACAGGAGCACAACTGTTTTTCAAAAGTGCAGCCTACATAAACATCTATGCAGGATCGCTTTTTAAAACCATCTTGGGAAAGAAGTCCCTTATTGTTTATTTCAATGCACAGCTCTAAACAGAATAATCTGCAGTCTATGATCTTTTCATTTTGAAGTCTGGGTGCCTTGCATTTTGAATTCTAATTAATATATCTACTGGAAGCCACAAACTGCTACCTCTCCTCTCCCAACCCCCTTAAAACTGACTTCCCACAGTAATTTTTGGCTTGAGCAGATAAGCAAAAATCATTGAAAAGGTGAAAACTGTGAAACCATTTTTCAATAATTTCATCTTTCTTTAGGCGGATTAAAGAAGTCTTATCATTTAAAGCTGACATTTGGCTTCACAGAGTACTTCTTATTTTTTCTGCTATATCAGGAAGAAAAAATATTTTAAAGAGGAATTACTGGAACTGTTCTGCTCAGGAACCTGTACCAAACTGGTGTTATTAAAAAAAAAGAAGTTAGGCTACCCTTGGTTAATAAACCCAGTCTTTAGCTATGTTTCTTCACTTACGGGATTACAATGAACATACACTGTTATATATACTTCATATGTATGTGCTATATACAGAGGTATTGTGAACCTTACCAGAAGTCAATGAATGAAGGCTGCTGTGTGCTTGAGTAACTGCAAAACCAACACACTGACTCACACGCATTCAATATACATAGAAAAGCACAAAAAATGCTTAGATGCTTTCAAATAAGAGGTAGAAAAAATTCTTAGCCAAGTTCTTTAGATATATATGAATGTAATCCATCAATTTTATTAATATAGCCACACAGTCCATGCAACTTAGACTTGCAAAGGCTACCTCTATCCAATCACCTATTTTTGCTTAGTCTCTCAGCATTGCAATCTACTTTTGAAATAAGGATGAAAATGATGATGAAGATCCTGAGGTTGTTGTAATAGAGGTTCACATGAGTTGCCCCAGGACCAGCCTTGGTAGGCCTTTTATTACTGCTGAGGATTTTACTCAGAGTCATCTTGCTCTAGTGTCAATATACTACCTTAGGAAATAAGGTTTGAGCTGAATTTGCATTATTTTGTTGTTGTGAGTAAAACTAAACGCTACAACGAGAGTGTGTTTTCAATGCTAGCCTAATAGACAGACTACATATTAAAGAATTGGAAAAGGCACTGTTGGGCCATGTCAGATTCCTGCTGGAAGTTATGATCATGCAAAAGAAGTGTTCCAAAGACTCCTGGGGGTTTTGTATCAGATTTATTAACCACGCTTCTCATGAACCTCGTTTCTTGTGTGCGACGTCAGTGATTTTAAAAAGAAAAGCCTGCAGCTAAACGTACATCCTGGTAAGCTGGTGTTTCTCTGCCATTCCACACAGTTGGTCAAGTGCCCCTGTACAAGTTTAACAGTGACACTGCTGCTGCTCTCAAGAGAAACACTACTAGTTCATTTAATGCCTTCCTCTGATGGCATGATGATCTGTAGATCCGATGCATTCTGAAAAGGTGACATCATGGGATTGTTCCGGTAACCCAGCAGGACCTGCTCTGCTGCCACCTCAACCCACACCAAGAAATCAATCAGAAATCCAGCGTGTTGATCTCGGCTTGCCGGGACACCATGGGATCGCATTGCCAGCATTGGAGCATCTCAAGAAGTCAACCCAGTTGCAGCAGTGGAGGAGCTCAGCCCTTCTGCCCACAGCCCTGTGACTCCTCCTTATTCCTAAGCACCTGGCAAAGCTTTCCCCGTGGTTGGGGCATTCCCAGACCCCCCCCCCCCGCCGATGCTTTGGTGTGATCCTGTCCTGCAGAATTCTTTCTTTCCTTGTAAGTGGAACACCTGTAGAGGGCTTCATAAAATCTTCATGAGCCACATCATCTTCTAAAGATTTTGAAATTTTTTTAGCTTTCTATCACGTTTCTATCAAGATTGGGTAAAATCAGCAGATTCCTGAGTTACTGGGGTAGAGTGAGAGAACAGGACAGAGAGCTGCATAAGCCTTCCCTTGTTAGGTATTAGGAGATTATTAAAAATCACGCATTTTTCATCAGTGCTAAGTGGTATCTTCCCCAAAATAACATTTTGAACATTTTCTTTAGTATGTAGCTAGGCCCTTTTTCACCTCATGATCAGCTGCACTTCATTAACAGATGGCACGTTGCCTGACCTGATCTCCCCTCATGCTCTTCCATTAGACAAAGACTATATGAGTATTGCCTTTTTTGTCCCCCTTTTTAATATAAAAAGGGTTGAAGCTTACCCACATAACTTCAAAAGATGAGAAATGCAAAACCGGTGTTCCTATTCATTCTTTCTGCTAGCATAGGGGCACAGAGGTATGCTATTGCAAATGAAATACGAAGAATTTTTTCATTTTCTTTTAGGTGTACCAGTAGCACATCCGGTGTATGTTTAATGACAACTTTAAATTTCCCAGTTAGAATGTTTTTGTCTCCATTTGTGCACAAACAAAACTTCCTTAACTTTGTAAGTGATCACTTTCACTGCAAATTTATGACCTGTACATAGGAGTCAGGTTTTTTTCCCCCTGAAATACTTGACCTGTAGCACTGATACCCATATGTAGCATCAAGGACATTTGCTGCATGCTTATCTCAGGTTCAGCCAGCATAAAACAATATACCTGCATCTACCTAGAGACTGCACTTGCCATACAAACACAGACATCTTTTATTGCTCGAGTCACTATATTTGGCCATCCGTAGCCACGCACAGAAGCTCTGCAAGTCAGATACACACAAGTACAAAGCAACCGTTCACTGTTTCTCTCTCTCTCACACACACACACACACACACACGATCAGCAGGGCTTACAGAGTTACTCTGCTAAGCACCATTGTGCGGACACCCAGGTAAGATGCTTGAAGAGCTGCTGCTGAGCAGGTGGGCATTGGTTCAGGAGGACTGGATGGGGGAGCCGGGCGTGAGAACAGAGCTGCCAATCTTGGGGGCTGCTGAACTGCACTCATGCACCAAATCCACCGATGCTGTCAACACTGATGACCTGACTGCCAGCTGCAAGCTCGACACCCTTCTTTTCTTCCCAATTTCCCACCTTTTCATGTTGTTCATGCTTTACTCTTGAATCCTTGAGCTACCAATAAACTGTTGTCAACAGTCTTACTCCAGCCTGTAATTTTACCTCTCCTCTTTCTCACAGCGCTGTTTCGCATGGCAGCACCGTTTCCGAAATCCGAGCGGGGGTTAGGCAGCTGTGCCCAGGACCCAGGGAAGGCCAGCAGCCGAATGGTGAGGGGGTGAGCGGGGAAGGTACCAGCAGGTTACCAAGAGTGCAAGCTGAGTCTCAAGAGGGGCAGAGAGAAAATTCACAGGTATTACAAGTACTGAGAAGTAAACTATGATTTATTTTTGTTGTTGCTTATGCTAACAGAAGAACAATGGCATTTCTCAGGCTTTTTATAGCAACTCAGGAGCAGAGACTACAGTGAGCAGAGGACACTAGTGCAGGCAAGGACCAGGAGGTGTCCTATGTGGCTACCTTAGGAAGGGCCTATAGAAAAGAACTGACTACATAACTACACCTTCAACTGGCAAATTAATTTGTTCTCAGTAACTGAGGAAAACAGTCCTCTAAATAAACATTCAAACAGATGGTAGATAAGTGATTGCAAGACATTTCCTGCAGGTTTCAGGACTTTATGGCAATAGGCACTGTATGGGATGTAAGTTAAATGGAGGTGATAAACCCAGTAAAGTTCTGGCTTTCATTCCACTGTGGGATCCACCATTGACTTGTGTTATTATTACGCTACCAAACAACAATAGTAATTTAGTAGCATCTTTGTTTTTTCCACCCTACTGCAGAATTTAATCTACCTTGAGAGCTACGGCCACTGGCATTCCTACTCCCCTTCATTCCAACACACTGCCTTAACATAACATTCTTATGAAATAATTTTTTAAAAACTTGAAGCCAAGAGATGCTAACATACTTAATCATTGCAAAATAAAAGTGGATAGAGGGCTGCTTCACACAACACAATAAAAAAAAAAAGATTATAACAAACAAATAATTTACTTGCAATCTTTATGAATTTAAACCCTTTCTTTCTTTAGCCAGAAGCATCATGATTTTGAGAAGTTTTAGAACCACAGCTATCGTGTGAGAGTTTTCTTAACATGTGACCCAATCGACTTTAATAGCTTCAATGCTATTGCTACAGTTTCCTTAGTGTTGTTTCGGTTATACATCACTAACTACATCCAGTAAAAAACAGAAACATTTTATTCATTCTTAAAACTAAAAATCCTGAGGAAAAATAATAAAGCAAGTAATCTGCTAATCTGAAAAAGAAATTAACAGACTGCTTTATTACATTTTCCTCAAAATTTCAGTATTTAAATACGTCTAAGTCAATCTGTATCTTATAATTGCAAAACAAATTTAACAGCCTATGCAATCTATTACATATTTGCCACATGTAATCAGCATTTCCAATTTTGACATAAACAGCTGCATTATCTAGAAAGTGTCATGTAGCAGAAATATTTCTCATAAAGAAAACCAACCAGCCAACCAAAAAATCCATTCTGTTCCTAGGGTTTGATTAACCGAAAAGCAGCAACAAGCCCTAAGCCCCCTACCCACTTTCTGGAAATGGCTTGTCGGCTTGGAAACCAGTTCATGCATTATCATTTGGGGGTGCTAAGAAAATACCCCTGCCCAATGTGAGATCCCAAGTTAGGAAAAAGGGAGAGCAACATTTTTATAATGCAGTTACCAAGTTGCTCCTAAAAAAGGAAGAATCTGCATGAAAGTAATAGAATAAGCTCTTAAATGGATTTAACTTTGTGGTATGCTCTTTTATACTCATCCAGATCTCATTTTCCTCAAGCAAGACTCCTCCTTGTGAATTTAATTACTGTTTAATCCAGCCTTAGATGCAGCTGTGTTCTCACTGTTGGGGTCTCCAGGCACTACAATAAAAAAAAAGTAACAAAAGGTTTCAGGATTCAGTTTAGGTGAATGTTTTTATTGGTAATATGTTCCTTTGTTAAAAAAAGAAATAATTTTGTTTCTGCCCTTTACCACTAGCAATTGGAAAAAAAAAAATCTGTAGCAATTCTACCTATGTTTTCAGAGAGGATTTCATTAAGATCCTTCTGTTTAAGTATGCCCGTTTCTGGCCAGTTCTTGTTACCATTTTAAATAAGCAATAGTTTATAATGTAAATGAAAACTGGTAAGCTTTAAGCTGTTAAGACTCTTAAACTGGATTTTATTTGATAGGTGTTCATAGCCTCAAATACCACTTTTGCAAATGCATGTCGTTTCCCCTCTGTCTTGTTAAAGCTTGTTCACTACTTACTCAAAACACATGCATCTCATATCTGAATACCCTAAGAATCAACATTTCATATACAGAAACAACTCAAATTTAATGCAAGATTTACACCAGACAGATTTCCCAGTGAAAGTCAGGAAAGCAATGAGGAAAGAAATCCCATGCATGTGATGGTATGAGCATCTTCTTACAGCACATTATTTTAAACGAAGAACACAGCCATGTCTATCTTCTTAAATTCCTCTGGGCTACAGAGATGTGCAGCAGCAACTCCAGTTCAGAGCTGACAGACAGCTGAGGTACATGCTGACCCCTTCTGCATCTTAGGCTTAAGAAAGAAAAGTTATATAGTTAGATTTTCTTTTAGGCCCACTTGCTAGGTATATGCTTTCCTTTCCCCCGACTCACAATCTTATTGAGGGCAAAGCATAAAAATATTTGTTTCTCCACAGCTTACATGTCCCAGAAGTCATCCTTCCTAATTATAATCCCTCTTAAAAACAAAAGAACCCCCCCTCAACCATGCCTGGATCAAAAACAATCTAATATAACAAAAATAAAATACATTGAAAGGTAGTAGGAATGACTTAAAAGTGTAGATGCTATGCTTTTAATTCCCACAAAAGCAAACAGCAAAGTTCAAGTCCCCACTCATACGTACTCTCAAGCTGTTCCAAACTCCTTTCACGGCCCTTCCAGAAATGCATTATGGAAAAACAGTAAAATTAATCAACCTGTCCTATGTAGTCCAGATATCACTATAGGGAGGGCAATCAATAAGCCTAGTCTGAACTTCAGCTTACTTCTCAGTTTGATTTTAAAATCAAATCTAAACCATTCTTCATGCTAGTCATTCCCTCAGCTCAGCTATATAAATTACTCCCTGTTTTCACTTGAAGTGATAAAATCAGAAAGCGTAATGCTAACTCTGGGCGGGGGGGGGGGGAGGAGGGGAGGAGGGAAATTTCTCCTCCCACCGCTGACTTTCTCAGTGCAACTCAGCAACTTTCAGTTACGCAAATGGAGCTCGACAAACTTTGGCAAAAATTAATTGAATTTTCTTGGTATGGTAGACTGATAAAAGTTTTAAAAAAGCAAAGGCTGTTCTGTTTTAAAATATATCACTATTTGCATTTCAAAATCAAAATGCTTTATCACAGTCTGATCCAACTTTATAAAAAAAATCATAACAAGGTAATATTGTATTACAAATTTATTTAGTTTCTTCAAAGTAATTTTTCAGCATTGAAAATTTCACATATAAAACAACTTCTATGCATTAAAACCAAAGTATGGATTATTATTTTTTTAAATTTAAAGGAAGTGCTGTGCTTTTCTCTCATGAACCAAATTCTTCAGTTATAAAGCTGATAAAAATAAGTGATGCACCACCACATTTTTTTAACACACGAAATTCATCTCTTTGGGAAACAAGTTGGGTTCTTTCTTTTTTAAATTGTATCATGAAAGATACAGACCTGAAAAAGGTTAAACAATCATACACAAGGCATAAACATTACACAGAGTAATTCAGACATTTTATAAAGAGATCTGGAAAAGTACCTAAAATAGTGATATTTATTTAGTATAAAATTTCAATAATAAAATATTGCTCATAATAAATAAAACCCCATGAGTTTCATTAATACTGTTCTCTCCTTAAAGCTCTCTAGAATGTAATATGATCAGACCTGATCAAAACTCAAATTTTTATTTTTCCTCTGTATGAAGGAGGCAGGTTTACAGGCTTCAGGTCATTCTTTGTTAGAAACAATTTTATTATCAACAAAACACAGAACTAATTTCAAGGCTCATGCGTAGTTATGGGCAAAAAAAAAAAAAAGCCTAACTATGAATAAACCTTATTACAGTAGATTTTAATACCTAAAACATTTGCTTTTTTTGTTAAAACCGAAGAGGAATAAGACTTCTCATGGATTATGAATGCAAAGAGAAAGCTGCCTAAGTTTCCTCAAAAGCTTCTAAATATCTGTGCAGCTGTACTTAATGGTTAACAAAGCTGTTTGTTAGGGAAAATTAGCTCTATAGGGGGATAGAAGTTCCATCCCCTTTATATGGGGACATTTGATTTCATCCCTGCTCGTCCCATCTGTAGACATGGCAGTTTGGAGTAATTCTTCAGCAGCTGCTCAATTGCAATATGACGGACATTGAGCTCTGAGGCCAAAGAGTCCTTTTCTTGAACTTGCTGCGTCAGCTCTTCAAACACATCTGCAAGAACATTATCAGGTTAAAGCACTTGGTCCCTCTACTTTCACAGAGTTAAGAAGCAGTGCCGAACGTTATTATGAAAGAGACACAGACATATAAGTGGACTTATGCACAAGAACACCACACTTTTTCTCATTCCAGAGCAGCTTGGAGTATGCGTTGTGAACTGAACAGGTCACCAGTTTATAGTTTTAGGTGAACTGAGCCAAGGTGGATCACTTTGTAACTCAAAATGAAGTTGATTTCAATTGTAACAAATAGTGTGGCCAGCAGGAGCAGGGAAGTGATCATCCCCCTGTACTCAGCACTGGAGAGGCCGCACTTTGAATACTGTATTCAGTTTTGCTCCCTCTCTAAAAGAAAGACATTGAGGTGCTGGAGTGCGTCCAAAGAAGAGCAATGAAGCTGGTGAAGGGTGTAGAGTCTTACAAGGAGTGGCTGAGGGAACTGGTGTTGTTTAGCCTGGAGAAAGGGAGGCTGAGGGGAGACCTTATCGCTCTCTACAACTACCTGAAAGGAGGTTGTAGCGAGGTGGGTGTCGGTCTCCTCTCCCAGGTAACAAATGATAGGACATGAGGAAATGGCCTCAGGTTGCACCAGGAGAGGTTTAGATTGGATATTAGGAAAAATTTCTTCACTGAAACAGTTATCAAGCATTGGAACAGGCTGCCCAGGGAAGTGGTTGAGTCACCATCCCCAGAGGTATTTAAAAGGCGTGTAGATATGGTGCTTGGGGACATGGTTCAGTGGTGGACTTCACAGTGTTAGGTGTATGGTTGGACTCGATGATCTTTTCCAATGTAACTTTTCCAGTGTAAACAATTCTATGATTCCAGTAAAAAAAACCCCTTAAAATAAAATATTGCATTCTTCAAAGTGCCAGTTTGCAACACCCAGGGAGGTTACATAATAAAAGCAAGTTGGAAGTTTCTTTTTTTATATGGAAACATGATAGGTCCAGTTCAAAACTTAACTGACAGGAAAGCCATTACATTTTTTTTTCAAACAAAATTTTCTTTATTACAAAGCAACACAAACCCAAACCAGAGTACTGAAAAATTCTCACCCTGGATTTGCTTGAGCAGTTTTTCATTAAGTTGCTTTAACTCTCCAGAAGTCATCATAGTCACTGTAACAATAAAATGTGTTACTACTACTACCAAAGTCACATAAGCATCCCTAAACAGACTCCTATTTTCACAATTTGTCATCATTTGTATCCTAATAATCAACAAATGTGTGGCAGTAAGTCAGTGGCAACATTATTCATCAATCATTTATGGAAAGTTTGAAAATTCTCTCTTTTATGTTGTCATAGACAAAAATTTACCCCACAGGAAAGCCCTTTCTTCAATGTCAAAAAGCTGGAAACTCAAGTCCCCAAAACAGTAGTGTCCAGAATCAGAATTGCTTGTAAATTGCTTGACACCTTTGAACACTTTACCTTCCTCTGACTGCAAAACATGGTTTCCACAGTGTAACCCCTGCAAGTACATCTCTTTAATTGTGGGCAAGTGGACAATTCTGAGGTAAGTCCTGCTGCATTTGCAAGCCTACAGGACACAGCTTCTGGACAGAATTGTCAGCACACAGCTACCTGTTTTGGCTATCAAGTTTTGTGCTGTATGCATAGAAGAATAATGTACATAGTTTCCACTGAGTAACTCAGTGACAAATGATGGAAGAAAAATCTTAGTCTGATATAAAGACCAGCATATAAAAATAGGTTTACTTCTCACTTTCTTGTGCTATGTTCTTAGTGAGAACTAAAAGATCCTCTGCATCATTCGAAAGCCCTTCTGTATCTCACGTTATGTGTACACTTATCATCCTCATAAAAAAAATATATATTAAACCTCGGAGGACAGAATTGTGAAAGTACTCTACGCTGCTGTCGATCAACAGCAACAAGTGGGGAAGCACTGGCCCGCTTCCTAGAAATTCCTCAACCCTGCCATACCTGCTGCTGAGATGCTCTTGGCAGCACAGTGAAAACTGACAATCCTGATCACCACAGGAGGATACAAGGCACTGAAACAAGCTTTAAGACCTTGTAATTTTTAAATATTTTATTTAAACGATGCTGCAGCTTAGCAAAGCTCTCACTGCATACTTGAAGAAAACCTGTGCTGCAAACATGCAGCTTTTGTTCTCAGTGCAAGAGGTTTCTATGTTGTAAATTTAAAGCGTTAAGTTTTGAAAAGGATGGTTTTTGCCTACTCACAGGACTATTTGATTATCCTAAGCCTTCTCTTTCAATCTTTCTCACATCTTGCAGTTGTGGGATATTAACTTTCTGTCAGTAGTGCCAGACCAAAGAAGTTGGCAGCAGCTAAAGATAGCCTACTTGTTACTCAAGACGTAAGGCTATTTAAGAGTGACACAGATTCACCTTTCTCCTCTAACAGCCAGGTACAGTGGTGCTCCTTCCTACCTTCGGGTATCAATACAACTGAAGATTCCTTTCTTGCATATTACCACCCTTTAAGCTCCATGAAAACCCTGATTGGATTTAATACAGTAATTGACAGCTTCATAAAAATGTCAAGATTTTTTTTTCCCCCTTTTATACCCAGTAGTAGGAAGTTACTTCCCATTTCTTCATTATTGTCATCAATATTTCATCAACTGTAGCAAATAGGCAGGTTCACACATTTCATGTGTGTGCATCATGATAGGACTGTTTCATGTCATATAATTCTGATACAGAAGAAAAAGGGAGAAGGAACAGAACACCGAATTTAAATGATAAAACATTATTCTAGCTGTAGCTGAGGTAAATTACAAAGAAATATTGGCCAAGCTATTTACAATTACATTAACAATAGATTTTTTTTTTTCTTTAGTAGACTGCTATGTCATTACAGTGGAGTTACTGCAATAAGAAGGTACCTAATTCTGGCAGAGGAAATCTGACTATATTTTTCTCCAAAATACAAACTTTATATAATCATAGAGTCTCTAAATGAATGTCTTTTAAAGCTAAATACTGCAAAAAGATTAAACGAATACTTGTAATACAACGCAAAATTGCCTCAAAAGTGCATTATGCAGTCATAACAGAATAAAAAAATCTGTTACGGTGCTCAAAACAGCTTTATGTTCCCCTGTCCCAAAATCAGAGATCAGAGAGATAAATTCCAAGTCACTAACTTCACTTAGATAACCCCATAAACCAGGTCAAGCTTTCACAATTCCTCTGTTAAGTGCTGTCCTGGTTTATGTAATCCCAATTTATGACTCCAGAGGACAAGTGGTCAAACAGCACAGCATATCTGTTTTGATTTATGGCTTTAAGACTACTAATTCACTACAAATGCAATATAAAGCATCATACAGCAGTTAAATAATATCTTTTTATAAAGAATGAGAAATGACCAAACTGTGCAAGGACAGTTTTGTTAGTTTGTTAAAAAAACGGGAGCCTAAAGAAACTGATTCCAACTTTTTACAGTACCTCTTTCTCACTCTGTCTTCTGACATTCTGAATTCCATTATTACCTTGTTTTTCATCACCTAGTTTTCCACTGAATATTCGCCAGCCTTTGTCTTCTTTCTCAGGTCTTCTGAAATTCAGAAACCCTCCCCAATTACTTCCCTCATCTACAAAAGTGAGAGTGGATGTATTCCATTGAGGACCAGGCACTGTTCTAAAAGCAGGATGGTAACTGCAGAGATCTCTAGGAACTTAGTCCAAACACATTTCATATAGGCTGATTCCAGATTCCAATATCCTAGATTTTTCTGAACACTTCTTCTGGTGACCTTCTTAAATAACTGGAAAACTTATTTTCCACTGCTTTCAGTATCACCACTGTCATCAAAAGATTGCTCAGATCTACTGCTACAGCCTTTAAGAGGACATGGTGGCATAAAAACCTTCCCATTTTCTTATGCTCAATAAATAGAAAAAAAATAATTAGTAAAATGCACAAGGAAAGCCTGCTACTATTAAGAATGTTTAACTTCATGTTATTTCACAAGTTTGCTCTGCTACCTTACCTCTAATTTCCCCTATTGCTTAGGGCAGCTCTCTGTAAAATGTAACTCAAGGCACCGCACAAGTTCAGTAAAACAGTTATTTTCAGGAGCTTAGTAATCTCCACAGGCATGACTGTGCAACTGCCAGGACTGACATACTGAAGTGACTGCAATCAACTGTAACAGTAACTTTTTTGTGTAAGTTAGGCATGTCCTGTATCACACTGAGGTATCACTAACAGGAAAAAAAAACCCCCCAAAAAAACCACCAACCAACTCCCCCCCAACAACCAAACCCTCCACGCTGTTTGCTTAGCCATGTAGTGTTTTCCTTCACAGATTTTACAGTAACTCCAAACTGTTAAAAGCTGGATTTCAGGATGTAAATTAATGCCCTGTGGGTACATTATGTGGCCAAGAGATATTTCAAAGAATGCCCTTGCTTGCTAGGTTGCATGTAAATAGATATATACTTACATTCTTCCCTGCTGTATTGAGGATGCCTTCTATGAACACTGGGAAGTGAATCACCTTCAACTTTTTCAGCTTTCTGGACTTGGTTGTGATTAGACCACAAAACACTGCTGCAGCAGAAGGTAGCACCTGTTTCTTGTAACACACCAAGTCTGAAATCAGTGGATTCTCTTTGTTCCAAAAGAGTCTGTGAGCAGCCCGAGATGCCTCCAGAATTCCCATCTATCCATTTTGCAGAGTATCTAGGTACTGGGGAGTCAAACTGTGGGAGTAACTTTCTATCAGTCTGATGCCTGAAGTTAAAAAGCTGGTGTTGGGATGTTTTTGAGCTTTCAGGATCAGAGTCTAAATCCTTGTTTTGTGCATACTGTATGATCCAGTTAATTTTTTTGCTCAAGATATTTTTTACTTCTGCATATGGACTTTTAGAGAGTTTTGATCGTGGGCAGTCCTGATTTGCTATTAAGTGAAATTTTTCAAAGCAGTCTCTGTGCCCTCTTAAAGATCTTGTATGTAGAAGATCTGACTTTGGTACTCCTGTAAAGACATAATAGAAAAAAGTTCACTTATACTCAACTGATTTTTCAAAATCTTTACTCGCAAGCAACCAAGAAAACAAAAACTTAACTGATCCTTTCCTATTAACAGTCTAATCACTGTAGTAAACAAGGATACGTGATACTCCACAATTTTTGAAGTTCCACTCAGTCTTGAGTCCTTAGCATATAAAGTATTTTGCACATAGTAATCTCTAGTGCAGGAGTTATAGATTACCTGCACGTGCCTCTTGGATGATAATGCAGATGAATCAAACTGCTAACTCTGTACATACTGCATCACACCTATGCACAAGTGTGTAAGCTGTAAAGCAATACCAGCTATGTATCAGAAAGTTCTATAGAACAATACTGAAGAGCATTTTGAGAGCAGTCATTCATGCTCCCATCTTCCAGGGATAATGTTATGAGCCATCTGCTCAACAAATACTGCAGCGTGTGGGCTTGTGTCATACAAGTGGTCAAACATAATTCAGATTTCAGTCTTAGTTTACTATTTTGCATTGGTACAAGCCTTCAGCCTAGCTAGGTAAGTTAGGTCTAATACTGTCAACACTTGCCAACACTAAACTGTCCTGAAATTAATTTCGTGTAAGATGGACATTTATTCTCCTCTTTACTTGTCCTCCTTCAAAGACTATTCAAATAGCTACAGCAGGTAAGTTACTCAAACCTCAAAGTAATTGATAGCAATTGACATGTTAAAAAGGAACACAATCTGTGAAGATCTACAGTTGGTGAGTGAACACAGATGGTATGAAAAATGACTATTTCAGAAAGTTAATAGTACTCCAGTACAAAATAACTTTCTGCAACTTCAGTGGATATTTATTTTTCTTCAGATTCATCTGTGCAGTAGATTCAGTATCCAAGCCCACAATATTGGACAGTTCGTCATTTATCTGAACGCCCAGGAGGCGTTCTTGGGTACTACTTGGGAGGTCCTAATATAATGAAAAACAATTTCATCAAACAAGTACCTCATCACAAACAATATACCTGTGAACCACTGTTTGAAAGTGCTCAATGCTTGCTAAAGACAGAATATTTAAATCAACATAGGATAATGTAATTTGATCTTTGAAACTAGGCGACATGAACCAAGCTGCAGTCATTTTACCTTTTAGCACAGAAGGAAGTATATAAGAGTGATTAAAATAAAAGAAAAACCAAGAAATGCAACAGGTAAAATTTTATAACAGAGACTTTAGTGAGCAATTAGCAGAAAGCTGCATGTTACAACAATCCTCAGTTATATCTGACTTACCCTCTTAAATTCTTGTGGTAAACTTTAAGCCCTCCACCTCAAATGATTAACAAATGATAAGCTGTTAAGTGATTAAATTCTGTAAATTCCCAAACTACTCTCAAAACTAAGCTACAAAAGTAAAATTCTTAACATGAAACTAGTGAAAACAAATCCAAGCACTTCATTTTGATTATCTCATTTGCTGGTAACTGGTGTTTAAAGTTAGGGAGTTGAAACACTGAGAGTAGCCATTATGAACTTTTGATTTTCCACTCTTTGGGCAGCATTGAAACTCAAGAGCATTACTGTTCTGGTTGAGTTTGTAAGCATATACACAAAATTTATGGGGCAAAATGACAAAGAGTGGAAAATGAATGAGGACAGTAGTGGAATTTATTTAGTTCTTAGCAGCAGGGGAGAAAGGTAAGGTCATGAAAACAGATACTCCTTCTGCCCACGAACTAAGTATTAGAACAAACAAAAACCACACCCCAACCAGAGGCACCTTTTAAGAAGTTCTTCAGCAAAGTACTAAGAAAGATGTTGTCTTCATGGGTACAGAGTCAAGATTCTCATTCTACACCTCAAACTATCTTTCAACCTCTTTCAGCAAATAGCCATTCACTGACTATTCTGAAGCTCTACACGATCTACTGCCTACCTGCAAGGCTATTTTCCCTCTTTATCTTTACAGGGACTTAAAAAAACAAAACCAAATAAACATTTCTAGTGAAAACAAGGAAAGAAGTAATTTGTTTCATGACTTATCAGCACAATTTAAATATAGCAAGTCTGCTTAACTCTAGGAGCATGATGGAAACCCTTAAATCTTTAAGCCACAGGGAAGAGCAAACATTGTCAATTGAAAGTATAAGGCATATATTGACAACACTGCAAACCCTACAAAACCAGAATTATTTGGTCAATATTATTTGCTTTACCCAAGTGATTCTTCAACATGCTACGCTGCTGATGCTTAGAGCGCTTTCTTTTACTTACAGAAAGAGCCCTCAGATTGGCTGAAAAACAAGTTTTACACAATTTTTCTATATGATAAACACTCAGGAACCCACCTAACAATTTGACCGTAAGACAAATGAATGAAGCCAATGTTTTCTGATCACAGGACAGAGTAATCCTGTCTAAAGCAAATAATTGAAGATTTAGCGAAGAGGGAAGAGAACTGCACAAAGTACAGTTAGTAAGTCTGGGACAAATGTAGTTTTGCACAGATTGTTTCTAGTTCATGGCTGCTAATAGGTACTACCGTCTGTTTTGCCCTCAGGATACCACGCTTTTCCCAACTCAAAAATCAAATACACCTACCAAGTTTTTACTTCTTTATTCCCCCCTGCATCTCCTCCTTCCCCAAAACTAGGGAAAGAACTACTGCAGTGTTTCTATTAAAAACAGAAAAAAATGAATCTTGCAAGTGTAATGAAACATCCCCAGAGCTGCTTCTAGAGGCATGACCTCTTGCAGTTAAGTCCTCTGCCTGGCACATGTGAAGAACCCGGTCAGACTACACTTCCTCACATATATACACTATCACTTTTGGGGCAATCACAAAAGAAACACCTGTACAACAAATGATAGAATACTACCATATCACTTAAAAAAAAAATTCCTTTGAGGCTTTCTGCTTCATTATTTCAGTAAGAATAAATGTTACTTCTCCAATAGGACAAGTGAGACCACATAAAATAAATAACAATTTTAGTTACACAAAAAAACCCCAAGTGCAGCATGACTTTATGAAGCCCCATCTGACTTACGACTAAGCCATAAGCTCAAGATTAGTCCAGTCTTTCCTTCTGACAAATTTATCTTTTAAAAGAGTTCTGAACATTGTTAACTTCCCCACTCCAGAGGCACGCTGCTCAAAGAATGCTGTTTTATCAGAACTCAGTGATACTGGGTATGCTTGAAATCAGCAACTATTGAAGTAATATTTTTTATTCTGTAAAAGTCTAAGTTTTGCTATTTATATGCCACATATTAGCCATAATGTCACTATTTCTGAACATAGAGCAAGTATTACAAAACACTTCCAGTATACAGGACTACACTCCCCATTCTGCCGCTGCCTGCCCCTCCCCCCCCCCGAATTTACATCCTTCCCCATCTTTTACTCCACTGAAAAAACCAAAAAGGGTCAGTCTAAATACTCTTCAAAACAGTAAGGAACAGAAAATGTACAAAACCAAAATGGTTTTGTACAGAATTGCTAACAGATTTGCTTCAGCTTTCACATAACTGGTTTGGATTCCTACTGTAACAAACACATGCAAAAAAATCCTCCAAAACCCAAACCAACCCTCAATCTTTCTTTTGTACTGAGGTGACAGTTCTTTCCTATACAGAGAACATAACATCAGCCACTAACCTTCTGGAATTGCATCCCAAGAGCTGAGCATTCACAGCAGCTGCTGTGCCAGCACAAACTAGTAATGACGTACAAGTATTACAGCAAGTACAAGTACGCTTCTTTGACACAAATTCTTCTGTTGCGGGCAATACCATCACCTTTACAAGGCAGTAAAGATGCCTATTTCTTTTTGGTAAGACTTAATACTCCATTCAGCTTACTTCATATTTTCTCCTTCATCACAACTGCAGAAAAATCTACCAGCTGGTAAACTGGCATGGATAAAACGAATGATATATAAAGCTTAGAAGACACATTACTTTATTCCACACTATACACAAAGAGATGAATAAAGCAAGGTAGGACTTCTGTACATTAAAAGAAGTAATATCGTAACTTTGATGAACAGCTATTGTGAGTTATGGCGATTTTCACAGGGTTTCAGTTTTGTCTCAACATCCCTGTTTGCTAATACCCATCTCAACCTTTTTATTTTTAGGCTGGTTCTTCAAGTCAGCAATCATATAACCATCAACATTCCCCCCCCCCATATATTTAGGTATGTGTACATTTGTCCTTTATCTTACTTTCCAAGAAGAGGATTGCAGACTATGTCCAAGTATGTCCTACCCTTCATACTTATTTTTTCAGAGAAGGAAAAAGAACTGCAAAAAGCAGCAAAAAGCCCACAGCCATCAAGAGCAGGAATGCTTTATCTGCAGGAAAAAAAAAATCCACCTAAATTCAGTAACATCTAGAAGACCATATCTAACTTAAGACAGCAGATGCCAGAGACGATTCCTCAAGTGAGCAAGATTCACAGGATAATGCCAAACCTCAAGACAAATCATAAAAGAATCTCAGTAAGTGTTTACCATCCATTATTTGCTTCTGATTCTGGTAACTCATGTGTCCTAGATGAAAGAGGAATGGTATCAAATTACCCAGCAGTATCTTTCTACGTTGAGCACTTGTGAGAACAGGGCTGCTTACGGGAGAGGGGGCAGGGGGGAAGTGGAGCATTTCAATTTTAAAGCTATGCAAGGCAGAAACTCTTCCTCTATACTGGTATAGTTCTCAACATACTGAGTCCTAATCCAGTCCTGCAAAATAATTTTGTAAATAAATGACTAGCAATTACGCAATTTATGAAGTAGTATACATTTTTGTAACTTCTAGTTATTTGTAAGTGCAAAGTAGCAGAGAGCAGGGAGACTATTTACCATATAATCAGGTGCATAAGCACATCTCAATAAATTCCACCCCATTTTAAAGCACTCGTACGTGAAAGCAAATCAGTTTCCATCATATTAAAATCTGTTGGGTTGTTTTTAAGGGAAGAAGTCCATAAAGACTTTGCTTGTGCCCTTGCAACTGGTTCACTGAGAACTATGTATACTCTTCTTCATGATAAAGATACAGAACTGCATTGAAATGTTTGCTCACATTTATATATAAAGCTGGCTAGAATAGCTGTCTTATTTGGAGATTATAATAATAATAAAGAAGTTCAATTCTAAAGGAATGCTCCTGAATTCCCAGACTACTTCACATCCTTTCACAAACGTTTTCATTAAAAAAAAGAAAATCAGTGATCATTAGCCTGCTTGTTTATCTTCCACAGTGGTTTTTTTTTAATTTGTTATTCTTTTTTTTAAAAACCTTCTTATTTGGTCTTTCAGCTCCATCAGCTGGAAATAATGTTAAAGAAAGTGTGTGTTCCCTTCTTAGCAATTTGTAATGCAATGCTGGAAACTAACTGTTTTTGCAATGGTGAATAACCTTAGCTTGAACAGCTGAAGAGGAAAAAAAACCCCAGAATTTAAGATGAAGTGAACTAAAATTAACAAGAATACTTCTAGACACATGAACAGTCAATTTTAAGTTTGTACTACATTAGTTAAAGCCATATTAAAGTCCCTTTAAAGAATTTATAAATACTTCTGGGTAAGTTTTATACCCGACCATAGAGAAAGAAAAAGAAAAGCTGCCTTCTCAGTATAACACTGGCGTCTACCATATATATAGCTTCCATAAACGTGTAAAGTACATGTGGTTATTAAGGACAGTCAAAGGAGAGTGAATGCACTTCATAAAACAAATTTGTATAGTACTGGCAACATGGATGAAATTAACTGTTTAAGTCAGAACACTTAGAAAAGGTACACCTGTAGTTTTAGCTAGTTGTGGAGGCTGCCTTCATAGCCAGTGAAGAAACACTTCTCAGGCACAACTCACCTCATCTTAACTAGTTACCTCTAGAAAGATTTGTGATAGGCACCTATGCTTTTTCCTTTAATCCTGTAAGCAAGCATGAACCCTTGTGAAGGGCACCCGTCTGTGGCTGCCTACTTTAGGAGCCCCGGCTTTCACTACACATTCTGAAACGTCCCAGCTGCTGCTCCCCTCCCGCACACACACAGTATCGCTCTGTGAACAGGCATGTTTAGCCAGCTCACAAAACAGCTCCTAAACATCTGCTAGTGTCCACTAGCAACACAAAGATCAGATGAGCTCAAGTTTGGTTCACCTAGTGTACAGCGCTAAGACCTGCAGCAGACGGGGAAATGCTTCACAAGACATTAAATGTTCACGTCTATTTTAAGCCACTGCTGCATCTTAGTCTGCTTATTAAGAGTGCTGAAAGAGGGGGGTTCTTATAATAGAAAAGCAGGTCCCAAGACCTGTTCAAAATACATTAAATAAAACCAGCCCATGATAACCTAAGACAGCAAGTCATCCACACGTTCAAATGACAAGAGCTGGGGAAAACTGATACGCTTCAGTTGTATAATTCTGCCAACACTGAAAAATGGGATCTTTAGAGACATATACATCCGCCTGACAAGACTTAAAGCCAACAACTATTTTTAAGTGTATGCATGCAGTTTCATTTGAGAGTTAAATCTTATGATTTATGAGATTGGCTAGAAGGAAAATGCCAGTGCCATTCATTAACTTCCAAAACCAGACACCTGGTAAAGACTAGATATCATCTTGTTCATAAATTAAAGTTCTCTCCTCACTTTCATATGATAAAGCCAGTACATTCCATACATCAAGTGTGCATACAAATCATCTCACACTGCATTTCTATTAGCTCATTTGTATTTTAGTACATAGCAAAGACATACTATGTAAAACTGAACAGAGATCCAACTGACCCTTTAAACACATTTTCAAAATTCATGTTCCCTATAAACTACTTCACTAAGAAGAGACTTTACTACCATATTAGACAATGAAAACTTTACTGCAGGAGCTACTATGTTAAAGATGTCTCACACTTTGGAAGAAAAAAATCAATTAAATTGACCTTGAAGAGAACGGAAGCCATAAGATAGTATTTCTGTATTCTGGATGATGCCAGGTAAGTAACATTAACTGCCCAATTTGCTTGTTTGCATGTACAAACCTCCCAAATTCACACATAGAAAATGCAAGAATGTACTTTTAGAACTAGCCACACAGCTCTACTATTACTCAGCGGTACTTATATGGCACTTAGAAGATTAAGAATAGCACCACCAACTATGTTTGGACTTGAATTCGTAGTTAAGAGGTTTACTGGAAACTGCAGCAAGTTCCACAAGTCCATTCAAGGTTGCAGATATGAGTCATACCCCTGGACTGCAAATATTACCTTGAACCAAGTTCTCATCTGTCTAGCCTAAAGGGCAGTGATGAAATTTTTTAGCTTTTGTTGCCAGAATAATACATTTTATTGGTTATTATTTCATTAACATTGAAAAAAAGAAGGATGGGTAATTATTTTGGAACAGAATGAAATTAAAACAGCAGTTTCCAATCCTTTCAGCTATACCTTACAACCCATTTTATTTCAGTGACATATTTTTCTGTAGGGTCTAAGAAGAAAAAAATGATATTTGAATGTTTATAGCTTTTAACAACTAAACCACTTTTTTTTTTTTTTTAAGATGAACATAAAGAACACAGAATGATATTACACAAGATTTTATAGACCTTAATAGGAAAAAAGCTATGCAACAAGACAGATTTTTTTATATCATCTTTGTCTCAGCCTGGAGACTAGGATGCACCAACCTGACATTGAAATTGCCTCAAATGCTGTGAGCCTATCAGCACTTTAAAGGATCATGGAAATGTAATTAATAAATATAAATCAGGGGAATAAACGCCCAGTATTTATACTATCTCTTCTTTTATATTACAAGACCTGGGATACAGACCATCATTTGCTATTCAGCTGTTGTCCAACTTTAAACAGAAATGGAAGCAAGCCAGTTTCCTTGTCATCTAGCATTCTCCAAGATGTTATCGTAGTTAGTAGCACCAGATAAGCAAAAGAGTAAATAAAAATCAGCTCAATCATGTTTTCCCCTTCTGTTATGGTTTTGTCTGTTACAAACCCTCTAATTTCAAGAAACTCACAGATTTTTAACTAATTCTGCATTAAGACATACCCGCATGAAACCAGGTTCAGACAGATTCATTCTCTACGACAAGTAATGTAAAACTAAACCGTAATTATTACAGAATTTCAACTTTGAAACCTTCAGAGACAAGTCTGATATTTGAACAAATACATTCAGGTATTAAGTTCCTGAAGCTGGGATTTCCACAGGCATTGCCCAGAGGATCACAAAGCGTTCATTAACGAAGAACACACCTGCATTGCACAATGCATTCCCACGTGAAGATACCTGAACTCTAAACAGCACCACAGGCAGCACAACTGCTTAGCACTCTAGTCACCTTTGTGTGCTCTGTGAAACATGGGCTAGATAGTTACATCCTCCTAACAGGAGAATTAGAGCATAGTCAGGTATCTCCATACAGCACCGCATTCTTATGTGGAAATCCTACAACTGGAATTTCAAAGCAGTTTGTAGGATGCCATATTCAGGCAGAGGGTTTTGTTTTGTTGAGACGTACACATACAGACAGCTTTTATACACAGACACACGTATATTTTTATGTGTTCATATATTTCCCCCCAACCATCAGTTAAACCTGCAGATCTGTTATTAGTATTACATATTTGCTACCAGAGTTCAGTTAATCATTTTCCCATATTATAATGAAATTAAAAAGAAGAAATTTGTCTCAAACTGACAGAAAACACATTATTTCCTGGCTTATGCAATTCAGTTACACATGAATTTAAAACATTTCCTATTTCAATCCAGAGATTACTGTGCCGCCTTCTCAGAAAAACAAAACAGTACACAATCTCTGATGTTCACTTTGTCTGCACAAGGCAAACAAAAGCCAACACCAAACTCCAGAAGACCCACACCACCAGGATATCCTAAACCCCATCTAGAACTTTAAAACCACTGTACAGAATCAGCTTCATTTCTCACATATGAAATAATAAATGACCATTTTAAGTATTTTGCATATTTTAAAGACTCACGTTAGCATTCTGATGTGCTAAATCACCTGATAATGATCCTTCAGGCACAAAAGCCAGTTTTGCAATAAAGTATGTATGTGTAGCTCAGTCCATTGAGCCTCCCTGAGCATGAATCCTCAAACTGAGCTGCAAGAGCAAGTGCAACAGGGACAAAAATACTGCCCTTTCAAGACACGCTCCCCCACCCCGTTTAGACTGAAGATTAGCACTACTTAACTATGCTAAGAAAGTTACTCTTTCCCTGTTCCTCAAGAGAAGTTGATGACACATAACAGGAGGAAGTTTAAACCTGCATCTTGACTTTGTTTCTGTATGCCCACATTCCCTTCCTCCTTACTTTGCCAATACTCCTTAAGTCAACTTCAGAGAAACAGACCCTATAATCCATGTATATCACTTCTGAATAAATTCTGTGACAGACACCACAGCTAAACTCCAAGCTGCACTCAAACCAGCAGTTTCTGTGAATTAACTAAACTTAGTAAGAAGCACAATCACATTCTAGGCCAAGCTATCATTTTATTTTATTAAAAGTCTAAAATCTAGTATTAAAAAAATTATGGAGTAATGATTTCTGATAAAAAACATAAAGGTTTTATGACACAGTAACTAACTTCCTCATTCAGAATTATTTAAGGCAGACCACAGATTAAGCTTTCTGTGTAGTGGTCTTCTCTATAAAGGACTATAAGAATAATTTGATTTTTTTTTTGTTTTTATCAATTATGTAACATTATCAAGCTATTGTCCAAACATAATAAAGGTTACAAAAATACACCTCAACATCAGGAAGGTAAAGGCTGAGACACATCACAACACTGATCCAGGAAGAAATCTGTTGAGTCATTACTGTTGGGGATGGTCTACGATTTGTTCATTTTGAATTACTCCTCTTACTTAGCCAAGACGATCAATGTTACCATCTACATGCAAGCAAACGTACTGCTGTTGAACTCACAGATGTCAGAAGACACAACGATTCACCAATCTATAATGTAGTTAAGTACAGCTAAGTAAATTATATTTCTATAGTGTTTTGTTTATATACCTTTGAGAAAGTCTGTTTCAGAGGCAATTCAGGTGGCTAAGCCTTGGGCTAGATCAGTTTCAAGTGTGTGGATTTACCTTAGACAGCTTTAAGCAATCAGATACTGGCACAAAGGGAAACAGAACTGTTCTCAAGAGTTTTGTTAAAGCACTAGAATATAACACCCTTTTAAAAAAGGAAATTGGGAAACCTGCTTCCAGCATTTCATATGTGGAAGTTAACAGGGTGCTGCAAACAGTGGGAGTACTTAAGCATGCTGCAAGATGCTGAGCTGTGACTAATAGCCTGTCTGTTCTTCAACAGCAGTGATTTCCTGCTTCACTTAGGGAGAAGTTATGCATGCACATCAACACTAAAAATGAGCAAGCCTTAAAGCACTGACCTAGCTGTTGCATTAATATCTTTTTAGAATAGCCTATTTCACTTCCTGAATTACTTAAAAAAATATGTACGTGTTTTAATTGCTTGGATTTTTAAATATAATGTTAAATAAAAAAAGCAAACTATTAGCGATAAAGACACTTATTTGTAAGTGTAGGATACCACATCTACAGAGTTATACAACTTACAGTTGACTGTTCAAGTAGCTATGTTATAATGTATCTGAACTGCATTAAAATATAATTTTAATAATATTTTAGTAATATATATACAATATAATATATATATTTTAATAATAATATAAGACTTAGGTTAGATATTAGGAAAAATTTTTTTACTGAGAGGGTTGTCAAACATTGGAATTGGCTGCCCAGGGAAGCGGTTGAGTCACCATCCCTGGAGGTATTCAAAAACCGAGTGGATGGGGTACTTCAGGACATGGTTTAGTGGGCATGGTTGATGGTTGATCTCGATGAAGGTCTTTTCCAACCTAAACGATTCTATGATTCTATAAGCAGGAGGTTAGTATGAAAACATCCAGTATAAAATTCTGAGTTAGTGAATTATCCATTTCATTCCTTACCCAGGGTTGCCAAAAGATTACTTTAGATGTATATAAATCATAGTCTTTATTGCAGGAAATACAGGAATGCAGTAGATATATCAAAAGTAGGTAGGAAGAATGTGAGCATGGATATGGTAAGGGGCTGGCTCACGCAGTAGTTCAGCTAAAAAGTCTTATGAAGATGCTTTATAAAAAGTCACTTACACAATCTCCGCCACCCTTAAACGTCCTCTCCCTATAACAGCAGTAACAGTGTATCTTTTCAAAGTGGTACACAGAAAACATAATATCAGAAGTTAAGATATTTTGATGCTATAATGATCAATGATATTAATACTTTTCTTTTACTATGCAAAATAAAAGATTAAGAATATAACAGTGAATGTAATTTCAGGTGAGCTTTCATCAGTATTCTATTCAAGTAGTCTTCTTTTAAAATTAATCAAAAATTTAGAAGATTATGCAAAGTAGTCTGCTGCACAGACTAAGTCTTTACTATTAAAGTCTAGTTAAGAGTTCGGGGGGGAGGGGGAATATTCCAGCTAAAACATATGATCATTTTGTAAAGTAATACCCATAACAAATAACTTTGACAAATCCACAGCTTATGTTAAATAATGGAGCAATCCAGCAATTTTTTAATGCATCCTGTTTTATTTGTTTCAATACTTCCAAAACAAAACTAGATTCTGAATGTAATCGAAGTACTTGATTCTCATTATGGCAATATGTTTTTTTTCTCATTTTAAAGCCTAGAGAATAAACATCTTTACATCATATTGAGAACCATAAGCCTATCATTTTAAAGCAGTAAGAAAACTCAAGCAGATTGACAGGCTGTCTTGGGTTAGATAGTTGCTCTGTGTTTTACCAAAAAAGTGCAAATACACAAGCATATCTCTTGTAAACAAAAGCATAAAGTGTGCAAATTATTACTGAACTATGAAAGCATCATTCAGATTAAAATATATTGCCTCTAGTAGCAACAAAGCCTTTAAAGGCATCATTTTTTTAAAAAATCAAACCAGAACTAAGTATTTAAAAGTGATTCCAATTTGCTAATGCATTTTTCAGATTTCTGTAAGGTAAGAACAAAATTTTATTACCTATGCACGCCTTAAAAGTCAGATGCACAATAGAAACAGTGTATGGAATACATACCCTTACAGCCCCCTACATTCCAGTCAGTTTTATGCTTCTTAGGGTTCAGAATAAGCAACCACATCACTGGGTACAGTGCTCATACCTCATAGCACTTTCCCCTCAGAAAGACCTCATCTTAAGACCTTTAGTGTACTTCCATATATGTCAGAGACACAGCAAATCTTATTATCATCAAGAAATGGGACTATTCACGTAATAGCGTCAAGATCTTCATATTCAATTGCTCCATACCAATACAGATTACTCTAGGTAGTCACATATAAAGTAGTATTTACCAATTGTACTTACATAACTGGAATCAAGCAACAATTATTTACACTTCCAAAAAATACTTATTTGACTTAAAAAAGGGAAATAACTCATTTACTGCTCATCCATGCCCCACACTTGATTCATGCATGAAAAGCAGCAACAAGCTAAGTAAATTCTTTAGCAAAACAAGGTTTGAAATTCTGAAAATACCATTTTGGAGGCCAGAGACTACGCTTACAAGATTAGATTTTTAAAAGATGGACAAAATTCCCACTTTATAATTTGCAAACTTTAAGAAGCTTTGACAATGAACTTGGTTTTATTATATTACATGTCACTCTATGAAGGCAAAAATAAATAACCCTCTGATTACTTATAGTGAAAGTGAAACATTGATCTGCTTCCAAAAAACCCCTATTGTACTTTAAAATTTGCAATTTAAGTAAGTTTTATACACAGACCCCTCTAACTATTGAGCAAAAATCCTGAATAAAGGCAGGAGACAAACTCCTGCCGATCTGAGTTAACACCAGAGGTCTAATACCAGCAGGTGAAATTAACACCAGGACATTTCAGAACCTCTCAAAAGGTGGGTACATCTTTACACCTAGGGGAGCAGGCGCTAGAGCAGCCAGGGCACCCACCTTTGCTGGAAATGAGCTACCTGGGAACGTAACAAACTAGTTTGGCCAGCAAGAAAACTTTCTAAGCATACATGTTTTCAAACCTAAGCCTTTACGAAAGCTTTCAGGTAAGCTCAATTCACACTCGGCTCCAAGCAAAGCAGTCTGTGACCAAAATTTGACGAAGATGACTCGCTTTAAAACGTTACCTTCGATGTTCAGCTCAAAACAAACGTGGCAGAACGAGAGCGTTTCCTTCTCGGTCCCCAGCTTGCAGACGCTGCAGACGTTGTCATCGTCCAAGTCGATGCTCACAAACTGCTCTTCGTTCATAGTGCCCTTGGGGGGTGGCGACAAGGGAGGGGACCGTTATTTCAACCGCCACCCCGGCGAAGCACCGGCCGCCCCGCGCCTGGGGAGGCGGCCGGCGGCACCACACGCCGCCCCCCCCGGGCCCCGGTCCCGGCCCGCCCCGACACGCCAGGCCGAGAGCGGAACGAGGGAGGGAGCGTCCCGGGAAAGTTTCTTCCTCAGAGCGCGGGGGAGGGGGGGGCACGGGCAGCGGTCAGGTCGCACAGCGACCGAGCCCTCCCGCCGCCTTCCCGCCCGCGCACCCCTCCTTTCGTCCGGAGGCTGCCCCGTCCCGTCCCGCTCCCTGCCAAGCTCCATCCACAGGCGCCTCATCACCCACCCGCCTCCGCGCACCGGCGGCACGGACGCTCCGCCACCGCTAGAACCGCCCCGGCCCCGCTCACCACCGCCGCCGCCGCCCGCCCCAGCGCCGCGCTCCACTATTGTTCGGCCGCCAGCGCCTCCGCCGCCGGAGCTCGGCGCCAGGCACCGCCCGCCGCTTCCGGCCGAGACCACGGCTCCTGCGGGGGGGTAGGGGAACTGGGCCCTAGAGCCGCGCTCCGCCGCACCTCAGCGGCTGACGTCGCCTCAGAGCAGGGCCATGAAGGGCGGTGAGGCGGAAGGAGCGAGCGGCTGCCGCCTCCCCGCCCCTCCGCGCGGCCACGGCCACCGGGAGCTCCCCTGCTCCCCAGCAGTATTGGGCTCTCCCAGAGCGCGGCTGCGGTACCTCCCCCGCGCGGGGGAACGGGGGCGGGGTGGGGGGATGAGGGGAAGTCCGCCCCGCGCCGCGGCAGCCCCGCCCCCTGCCCCGCCCCGCCCCGTCCCGTCCCGGGGGAGCAGGGGAGCGGGCAATGGGGCGGGAGGGACGCCGTGATCCGTGTGGCGGTGCTGATGCCTCGTTTGCGGCCTAGTTCTGCAGTTATCCCAGCGTACATTTGCATTTAATTAGCTGGTGATACATGATACGGAGTGCCCTCGGGATTCGTGTTGATAAGGTTTTGTTAGCAATGCCAAAAAAAAAAAAAAGTGTGTCGGAATTGAGGCCAGGTTTGCGGAACGGCAGGGAGGGAATAAAGTCAAGATCTGCTGCCACGCGTGTGTGCCCAGAACTGGCAAATCTGTGCTGAATTTTAGCTATGTCCTTTCATGGCTCAGGATGGGATTACTCTAGCCTGAGCTTCCCAGGAAATAAAAATTGCTCCTCAGGGATTGTTGTTGGGTTTTGCCTCATGTACCTACAGAGGAAGGAAAGAAAAAAGTGTAACTGTTGAACGGCGTTAAAAGCTGGTGTGCATGGAAGGCAGGAGATGGAGGAGAAAGGGGAATGTGCATAAGAGAGAAACAGTCTATGAGTCCCAAGTATACATATTTGACGTGATGGAAAATACCAAGAACAGGCTGTAAGTATGACCTGAATAGAAAGCAAAAGCAAGCCAGATCTGTGCTTGCGCTTTGTACATGAAGCCACAGCTGATAGATCGTATCGCCTTGAGAATTTCCACAACTGACGGAAATTACGTACAACAGGTTCCTACGTGTCAAAGTAGGATTGTTTATGAAAGAGCTAAGTAATCTCCAGAATCCCCTCCGTCAAAACACATCTCTACAGTTTTTATTGTTTCTTTCACTATTTTCTTGGGGCATTTTCTTCAATTTTATCAAAAAGAAAGAAAAAAGAAATCCCGGGCTGTGCTAGAGTCCCATCCTTCACAGCTCTTAATTAGCGAGTTGACTTCAGCTTTGCTTCTGTTGGAGGATGATGGAGCATATTTCATCCCAGAGCTTCCTGAAATCTTCCTCAAATTGTTTCTCCCATGGGCTGAGACTGGACTTGGGAGAAGGGTTGCATTTCCCTGTCCCCTCGTCCGCTGCTTTTTTGATATGCCTGAAGATTGCTAAGGAAGCAGCAGCCTGACTTCATTGCAAAAGCAATATTAAGACACAAAAAAGGATGTCAGCCTGGGGTAGAAGATTTAGAAACAGAAAGGAGAGACTGGCCAGATGATGGTAGAGGATTATAAAATCTATAAATATTGGAGTATTTTCCTCTCCAGAATCTGATGGCTATTGAGTCTCAACAGCCCATCGCCACAGAGCAGCAGCAGCTGTGAGCTCCAGTGGCAAAAAAGTCATGAATCTTGTTAATAAATGACATGTGGGAGACAGTATGGCTCTCCGTAACTGAGCTGCTTTTCTTGTAAAAAATTGCTCTAAAATATAGAGGTCATAGCATTAAAAATAGTGAAAGAGAACTAAAGCTTCAGGTACAAAGTTATGAAAAAACCTAGCAAATACCAAGGTGAAGAAGATTGTCTGCAATTTTAACTACTGCCCATGATGTGGTTTATATGTATACATACACATACGTATTTCCTCCCAGGTCCCTTGGTTCATCAGTGCACGTTATTCAAGCTAATGGTTTACTTACATTGGAAAATTATTTTAGTAGCAAACAAATCCGTTCTGTCTTTTTATGCTTCATTTTCCCTACTGAGTTTGCATTTTTATTATAGGGAGGCTTTGGCAGTGATCATGTTTTAATAATTACCACTGCTTCACCTTCCCCCAGCTGCTTGGTTGTGTTCCCACACTGTTTTCTTGCTGTCTTTCAGTGTTTGTGAGATGACACAAGGGACTGGATCACTGATTTAAAAGAAAGAAAATTAATTCTACCTCAGATCAATTCACTCCTTTGCTTCACAGTGCAGCCCTTTAAGCACTGGTGGGAAGACAGCTGAAGAGGTGATGCACAGACGAAAATGAGTACTCTGGCCCCTGTATCATGAAATCATGGCTTGAGCTTCATTAGGATCTTCACTCCAAATCAGAAATGAAAGCTTGTGTCAGTGTTTTAGGGACATACTTAGTTCCAGTTTCCTGAGTGAAGATTTAGAAGTTCTAAAGCTAAATGACATTTTTTACTGAAAAATACAGTGTTAAACAGGAGTCCAGGGAGAGGTGGGGTTGCTTGGGCATTATCAAAAATACTGCAGCGAATCCCCAGTGGAGATAATGAATAGTATTGGCACTGCTCAAATGAAAGTACCTGTGTAGGTTTCTGTGTGTGTATTAAAAGAGACTCAGGAAAGGAGAAAAATTTATAAAGAATTTGAATTTGAAACTCACTGTTTAGGTGAGGTAGGTCTGCCCCCCCTGAAAACATCTGAAAAGTAACATTTCAAAATCAGCCTGACTCCTGTCTCTTCCCTCTCTGCTCTCTTCATTCTGCTGTCCCCTGGGCTTAGGGATATTTTTTCCCTGGGGCTTTTCGAGGCAGTCTGGCAGATCTTCATGTTCTTCAGGCAGTTCTGTGTCTGCAGCTAATAAACAGATATATTTTCTCCAACTCTTCTGGTTTTTTGTATTCTGCTGGGGTTTTTTTGAGTTTCTTTTACTTGTTGCTGTCTTTTACAGATCTCTTGTTTCTGTGTTCTCTAACCTTTCCTAGTTTATTTTGTCTTTCATCCCTGGAAGACTGAACAAACATAGATAGGAATACTTTGCTGTACTGCCTATCTTTACTCCTCTACTTTGTGACCTGTTATCTCTTCTTATTCTCCCAGTCCTCTTTCAACTTCACTCAGTGTGCAAACTTTACTATAAGATATTATTTTTAAACTTTATTGACTAGTCTTAGTCCCCTTAGTGTGTGGTATAAAACCTAATCAAAGAGAGGTAGTTTCACTTTCCCTCTCCCTCCCATTTCCTTTGTGTTGGATCTGGTGATCTTATGGCTCCTGCAAGGTGAAATGAGTCACTGAGGTGATCCAAAAGAAGAAGAACAAAATTAAAAAAAACCCTCAGAACTTTTCCTGATCAACACATTGAAATGACTATATATTCACCTACATTATCACGAGATTTGGTGTAAGGGTTTTTGAGGTGGGAATGCAACTGACCTTCCAGCAGTCTGAAATTGCATCAAACATGATGTAACATCACCAGTTTTATCTCTTGCTCCTAGTCCTTCTGTTCATTTATCCAGTCCCTTTGCTCTATCTTCCCTCTAGTCTATGATCCCATGATCCTCTTTTTGGTAACAGTGTCAGCTGAAGTATTGCCTCCTTCTATTCATTTTTCCCTGTTACTTTAGTTTTTGTTGGGTAATGTGCTGAAAAGTAAAGAATATCAGTCAGATTCCTGTCCAGTTCACTGCATGATTGCCCAGACATTCATTGTGGTACAGCAGGGTTGTGTCAAGATGGCAGGAGGAGTAGAGAGCAGTAGTAGAGTCTGTTTAGACCAACTGCATGAATACATGGGTGAAGACAGCCTAAGTGTTTCTTCTCCTACCTTTTTCCTGTTTTTCTCTTCTTCCCCTTCTGACCATTTTCCTCCAGTCCCTTTCTTCTATGTCCATCCTGTTCTGCCATATGAAACCACGCAGTTTCTGCAGTGCTTGTTCTGTAGAACACTCCTGTCTATGCTATGGCACATCACCAGTCTTTATCTCTTATACCTTGTCTTCTTCTTCTTGCACTCACTGAATTGCATGCCTTCATTAAACTGAGATCTTCTCCTGTGGAAATTTAGTTTTGTTCATTAATCAGTGTCAGAAGAAGTTGTAGGGCTGTTCTGGACACTCGATAAACTCAGCTCCGAACTTGAAGAGACACAGCTAAGGAAAATTTTAAAAGCTAACCATGATACCACTGGTCTAATTCACAGAGGTCATCTCAGTAAACCAGCTAGAAAAGGAGAGGTTGCTCATTGTTTTTTGGCTTCGTGATTGGCCTCTGAAATTAAATATCCAGCTAGTGTGAAAAATTATTCCTTGGAAAGTCATGTCCTATATTTTCTGAGGTTAGAAAAACAAATCTGCAACTGTGTACATCTAATAGACCACAAAATGGAGGAAGCTGAGCCAATCTAAAATTACTCCTGAGTCGCAGCACGCAAGGGTGGAGCAATAACAATTCGTGTCTTAGAAAGAAAGGCTTATAGCATGTTGCTGGCTACAGTGGATCAGAGACATGATAAATCAGTATGTGCGTATTCAAACAAGTCATGAATAGAAGACAGAGGACGGGGGTGACTTCTCTGCCTTCACACTCTGGTAAAAGACTTCCTAGTAACTAGTTTATCCTGATTTTCTATTCAGAAGAGCACACAAGATGTCCTAATCCTAACACGATCTCATTCATTAATTATAATTACGAAATAGCACTTAATTTCTAAGTGGTGTTTATGCATTCCTTTTTCATCCATACAATTAAATATCCTTTACAATGCCTCTTGCCCCTTTAATGATCAACAACTCTCTTTAAAGCTCTTTACATGTCTTCTTTCGAGGTTAACTGAATGTGTTGTCTACTGCCACAGCCTTGTTTTGGGCACAGCCTCGTTTTCCTCCTTGATTGTCACAACAATCTACAAAGTTGTGGATGTCTACAAGTCACTGGAAGTGCTGACCCAAGCTGAGTATGCCTTCCTCCTGCCCAAATCTCAGCCCTTCTGTTCCACCTTAACCTCCCTTGACCTCTCACTATTGTCTGACAATGCAAGTCATTCCATCGTTTCTAAAATCAAGACTTCATATTGGCTTTTGGGTTTTGTCCGACGTGCCTTCTAATTCTTGGCTATTTGTCTTAAAGCAGCTGATTCTTGTTAATGGACTTTTAATCAGGATCTGTAATACGTCCCCCGAAGTCTTCACAGCTGTGAGCCCTGTCTCTAGTTCTTTTACCCACGAATTTGGCATTGACTCGTATCTTATGCTGGTGATTCATGGCTCTCCATCTCTATTGCTGACCTGTCTTTCCACACCCAGTTAAAATCGGTACCTTTATGCCACCTCCTTGAGGGCAGCTACCACACCTTACACTGGGCACAGTACATTCAGGTCCTGTTTTTTCTCTCACAAACGTTTCTTTCTCCCTCTTTTTACTGTGAATGCCACACTGCCCTTCCAGTCATTTAGGTCTTTAATTTGAATACCGCTTGCAGCATAGCAGTCTTTCTGGATCTATGCATGAAGACTGTGTCTATACTATCTTGTTTCTTCCTACATGTCAATTAGAAGATTCAGCCATGTTGACTGTCTCAGTGCCCCTGTCACCTCACACGTCAGCTATTACCAGCTTCTCTCTCTGACTCCTACGACTTCCACTGTGTTCTCCAAAACCTCATTCAGAATTGCACTGTGAGGATTATCTTCCTTGCTGACATAATGTCTATGTCTCTCTTCTGGTTTTCCATTTCATCAGCATCAAAGGCACACTCATTGTCCACTTCAAAGTTTCTGATCAATTGACTCTGTACTGAATCAGCTTTATTGTCACATTGAGCATCAGCCCTCATGTAGTCTCTGTCAGTAATACTAGTCTTCACTGTCTCATTAGTGTAGTTCTTACACAATCACCTTTGCCCTTTTTACAAAATAACTCCTCTTTTGCTGGAAGTTCCTCGCAAACTTTAAAGGAATTAGTTCATGCTGTTATCTCACCCAAGACTTATTTCTGCATTGTTGCCCAGAGATGTTGCCGAGAGCTGAACATGTGAAATGCAGTCATTGTGCTCTGTACCCTTCATTCTCTTCACCAGTGCTATTTATCCAGTTGTTCTACTCTTTGTATTTTTGCAACCTATAAACTCTAGTCTTCCTTTTATTACAAATACTTAAGCAGTTGTTATCAAAGCCTCACAGCTGCCAAACTACTGAAAACCATCTTAAGTAGTCTGCAGTCTCATGTTGAGCTAAAGTTTCATTAAAGTTTTGGCTAATTGGTATATAATATTATGTGAGAAATTCTGGGAAGTGCCAGAGTGCCACTGGCTCCCCAAATGTGAGAACTACTGAGTAGCACAGAAAGCCTTGATTTTTGATAAGGAGGATTTTTGTAATAATATAACAATATCAACATGGCATTACGAAACCTACATATATACCTACAGCATTATGAAACTTCTGTGGTCTTTAATGGCTTTCCACATGTTGAAATATCAACCTGAAAAGTATACAAGATAGTTACCTGTCTGAGAGGGCAGAAAGATGTATATCACTATCTACTATAAAGATTAAGGTGCAGCTTCTGAAGTATGTAGGTGTTTCAGTATCTCAGCAAATGGTCTATACTTACCTAGAGAACTGATAGGATCAGTTGTGCTATCAGAGTACAGAGTATGTTGTCTTTGTACTACAGTCTTCTGTAGCAGTGAATGCAAGGAGAACAGCATCTTCATGCTACTGTTCTCCCAATTTTTTTTTTAATCCTGAAACTGCTCTTTAACAGCATATCAGAAGGGGCTGATCCATTAAATGGTTTTTTCCCGTTTACTTCCTAGAGTTAAAGTTCAGTAGATCAAAAAAAAAAAAAAAAAAAGAAGGAAAAAAAAAATCACCTACCTGTGTAAAATTGTACAACAAACTAAAGAAACTTGTAAAAAATGAAAACCACTTTCTCTTTTGAATGCCATTGTTTGAATTATTTCTTCCCTACATGCTGTATTTTGATGATAATAATTCTCCAAGTGGTAGGATTCCTCTGTGATGGTAGTGCTTGTCTCAAGAAACACATACCTGATTGAAGTGCCTGAATTGTTCACTGCGACGCTAATTCCGATTACTGCTGCAGCAGAATCATCCTTTTTGGAAACTCATTTATCCAGTGACACTGTTTGCTGCTGCTCCTGCCTCTTGTTGCTGTCACCATTTATGTGTTTATACACACACAAGCGCATTTAAAAGTTATTGCGTCAATGAAAAAAGTCAATAGGGCAACAGAGGAAATGTACTTGCAGAAGCAAGCAGCACTTTGCAGCAATATGAATTTGCACTAGTACAGGTGGTGAGCCTACCATAATACTTGCTTCACTGAGGTTTTCTGTTATAAAGGCTTTTTGTCTATGTAAGTGTAGAGAGTTTCACTGTAGCATGGCTGTTAGGATCCCTGTGTTCAGGTTACTGGCTTAGCCCTGCCTTCCAGCTCTGGTGGGTATGTTTTGGTGCATTTGCCGTAACTGTACATTCAGAAACTACTTACATCAGCAAGAGGAAGAGTTAGTCCCATACTGCAGTGTTAGAAAAGACCACTACTAATTCAACCTAGATGCCTAAACATAGGAGAAGAAGGAAAGTGAGGGAGGAAAACCCCATCAAGAATTTGTGCAATAGATGTGGGCTGTCAATTTTAGAATCATCTGGGCATGACACTCTGCAACATTTCTAATCACACACACAGTCAGGGAACGGCTGAGGCAGGAAGGCACTTCGGGAGATCGCAGGGTCCAACCTCTGCCCAGAGCAGGGTCAGCCCAGAGCACGTTGCTCAGGGCCGTGTCCAGCTGGGTTTTGAATATCTCCAAGGTTGGAGACTCCACAGCCTCTCTGGGCATCCTGTGCCAGTGTTTGACCACTCTCACAGTAAACAGGTTTTCCTTGTGTTTCAGTGGAATTTCCCATATTTCACTTAGTACCCATTGCCTCTTGTCTTGTCACTGGATAGCACTACCAAGAGCCTGGCTTCCGCTTCTTTACTCTCCCCATCAGGTATTTATATACATTGATAAGATCCCTCTGAGCCTTCTCTGCTCCAGGCTGAACAGTCCCAGCTCTCTCAGTGTCTCCCCGTAGGACAGATGCCTTCAATCATTGTTTCACTCCACTGGACACTCTCCAGTGACTCTGTATCTCTCTTGTACTGTAGAGCCCAGCACTGGACCCAGCATTCCAGGTGTGTCTCACCAGGGCTGAGCAGAGGGGAAGTATCGCCTCCCTTGACCAGCTGGCAACACTCTGCCTAATCCAGTTCAGGAAGCTGTTGGCCTTCTCTACAGCAAGGGCACAATTGCTGGATTATGTCCCACTTCTAACCCAACAGAAACCTCGGCTCCTTTTCTATAAAGCTGCTTTCCGGCCAGTCGGCTCCCAGCTTGTCCTGGTGCATGGGGTTATTCCTCCTGAGGTGCAGGACTTTGCATTTCTCTTTGTTGAACTTCATGAGGTTCCCATCAGCCCATTTCTCCAGCCTGTTGAGGACCATCTGAAGGGCAGCACAACTCTCCCGTGTCTCAGCCACACCTCCCGGTTTTGTGCCAACTGCAAACTGGCTGAAGACGCACTCTGTCCCATCATCCAGGTAGCTAATGAAGATATTAAACAGTATTGTCTCTGCATCAACCCCTGCGGTACACCATTAGCAATTGACTTCCAGCTGAACTTCATGCTGCTGATCACAACTTTTTAGGCTTAGTTCTGCCAGTTTTCAGTCTACCTCAAGTACTTTTATTGAGTCCATATTTCATCAGTTTGTCTATATGGATGTTATCAGACACAGTGTTGAAAGCCTTGTTAAAGTCAAGATAAAGAACATCACTGCTTTCCCCTCATCCACTGAACTAGATATTTTATTGAAGAAGGCTCTCAGGTTGGTGAGGCATGATATTCCCTTCATAAATCCTTGCTGGTCCTAGTCACCTTCTTGATCTTCATGTGTTTGGAAATGATTTCCGGGATTATTTGTCCCATTGCCTTCCCAGGGATCAAGGTGAGGCTGACCAGCCTGTAGTTCTCTTCATGCTCCTTCTGGCCCTTCTTGAAGATAGGGGTGACATTTGCTTTCCTCCAGTCCTCAGAAACTTCTCCTAATTGCCACAGCCTTTCAAAGATGATTGAGTGGCCACACAGTGACATTGGCCAGCTCCCTCAGCAGTTGTGGCTGGATCTCATCGGGTTACAGAGCTTTGGGTATGTCCAGGTTGTTTATATGCTCCCTAACCTTATTCTTCTCCACTGAAGGTTAAGTCGTCCTTGCTCCAGACTTTCCCACTAGTCTCATGGGCCTGGGATTCCTGTAGGCTGGTCTTTACTGGTAGTCAAAGGCATTGCATACCGTGGCCTTTTCTATGTCCTTTGTCACCAGATCCCCCCGTAGTTAAGTAGTGGGCCCACATTTTCTCTTGTCTTCCTTTTTGCTGAGGTACCTGTAGAATTTCTTCTCATTGCCCTTCACATCCCTCACCAGATTCAACTCCAGGTGGTTGTTGCGTTTCCTAACCCCATCCCTGAACATTCTAGATTTCTGACTATCTTATTGATTAAATTTATCAGCCTTTGATAAATGCAGGCAGTGCCCCATGCAGCTGCCTAATATACATGTTGTCTCTATTAAACTTAATGAGAAGCAAAGGCTGTGTTTAGTTGTGTCTTTTGACTTAATTAAAATTAAAATGACACATCACCGTATGTACAGGCTAAGCCTTAATTTCCAGAGAGTGTCAGTTAGTATTAGGCTCGCTGTTGACAGTGGCCTAGTTTCCATTGATGGATTCATTAAAAGTTTTAGTCCGCAAAGTCAGGAAAAAGTAGTGACTGATAGTCCTGAACTGAAATGAGGGGAAAAAAAAGCTCAAACCCAACTTGTTTTGTTAATCCATCCATGTACATGAAAACAGCACAGCAGGATTGGGGAACTAATCCCATTTCAAATCAGATGCCTGCTGGTTCTATTTAATGAGCATTATGTCTGTTTCTTTTTTAACCCTAAAATACCTTAATACTTAAAAAAGCATTCTGATTTTTTTTTCATTGTACTTTTGATCTGTTCAGGTAAGGTGCTTTCTTCTATAATTGGACCAAAGTTGGATTGCTAACTACCATCTTTACTGCCAAACCACGTGCTGAACTTCATTCATACAGAAATACCCAGAAGATGGAATTGGCACAGAGTTCTGGGAGCATTGATACTAATGAAATTGCCTACAGATTTGTGCCTTGTGGGTAAACTCTGATGTGTAAGAAAGAATAAAGTCATGACTTAGGGTTGAGACATTCAAAACATCTCTCTCCTCACATCTCTAGTACTTAATAAATGTTTTATACTCTCACACTGCACTCTTTTCCTGTGTAGGGGCACTGTCAAGATCTCCCCACCCTATGTGCCTATTTCCATTAAATTTGCAAAAAAAAATGTTGAGACTTTTATCTCTGCCAAATATGGCTGAAATTGGAGAAAGATCTATAAATTATTAACAGAAGTTAAGGAGGATGACTAAACAGATGCATTCTTGGAACAGACCACCCAAGCTATTTACAAACATGTGGTGAAGCACTCTGACCTGGTGGTCCCCAGAAGTTAACCAGGAAATCACAAGTGTTCTGGAAACTTTCCCTGAAGAGCTCTGGCTCTCATGGTAACAGGTGACATTTTTTTTTTACTTGAGAATTGTGCAATATAATGAAAATAAAAAGTTGTGTGTTACAGATATGACATGACAAATTCAAGTGTTTCCATACAATGAAATGTAAACAAATGATGACTATGTGAAATTAGAAAAAAAATAAAAACAAAAAGTGAAAGAAGAAAAGTAGATCAAGAGTAAAGTAAAAGTTGTATTATTTAGTAAAGTAAAATTTTTAATTCCAGTATAACAGTCATAAGAAAATTACCCACTGGGACAGAAATCTTATCTAATTTATCTAAGTTCAGTGACCACATGTCAGGAAGAATTGGGCATCTGCAGTTGGGAACCTCTGCATGAACTATAGGTTTAAGGACAAAGGAAAACTTGGGGTACTTGACTTGTCCTTATATTGTCTTAATAATATAAAGATATCTTAATTTATATAAAGTGGACAGATATGATTATACTACCTTAATATAAATAAGGTAAGTTCACTCATGCCAAACTGGCTGCAAGTTTATTTGCTACTTGGCCTTCAGACTGTTGCTTCTAATCTATCTTGCGCCTGTGGGAAGCCTAAGCTCACATCTGTCTTGCACCTTGGATTTTTTCTGATACTTTAACTTGCTTATCTTAACTAAGGCTCAGTTGTCTTAGTCACTCATAAGTTATAGCACTATTCACATGCTATCACTGGTGGTTAACATACCCCATTTCTGATATTGTATTAAATACTATACTTAGGGCTACTAAAACCATTAAGACTGATAGCGTTCCAGATGACGTCTCACTTTTTTGGGAAGAGAAACTTTAAAAAAACCAAAGCTAATATCATATGGCTACTTAACCACTTGACAAGCTTAATATTCTTGCATACCAAGATTATGCATTAAAGCACAGACTATCTAGAATATGGAGAACAATACTAAGGTCACTGGAGAAATATCAGCTATAGGTCATTCCCATTGTTTGTGACAGATCAGTTCTCTGTAGCACCTTCAGTGCTAAGAAAGATGTTTGCAGTAGTCCAGCTTGACATCATGCATAGCCCAGGCTGGGGAATGAAATCCAGAAGTTCTTTTCTCAAGCATGTGGATTGTTTAGTTGCTAGAGCTATGGGGTTTAGAAAGACCATCAATTTTTATTACGATGTCCATTTTCCCATTATTGCAGAGAAGTGTCACTTAGTAAACAGGCCAATGGTTAATCATCATCGCTGTTAACAACATGCAAATTATTTCTAGTCTAAAATGCCTATTTTTAGCTTATGGATATTGTTGGATGGATTCAGTGTATCAAAAATGATGATACTTTCACTCACTTGTACATGGTACCCCAGCAAAGGACTTACTTAAACTACAAAATCCCTATGACTTTAACAGTGTTCAAATGTTGCTTGTCTAGCCATAACATACTTGCTGTCTTATAAACATTAACAGAAAATGATAAATAGTAGGAAACCCACAAAAATTAATATTAACAGTACTGGAGAGGTGTTTTTCATTACTCTGTGCCAAAGGCCATGTCAGCAGAATGAGTGCGTGCCTAATATACCATTTCAATTTGGCAATGTTTACATCCCTTGATATCAATCCTTGCACAGAGTCCAGGATAATGAAGAATGAGGCTTACGTGATCCAATTCTATTGATTATTGATATTAGCCTGATAGCTATATATTGATATTAGGGGAAATAGAAATATATTTATGTAAAGTATATTATTTAATGTAGTTTGTTATGTAATGTGTAAAACATGTAATGTTAATATATGTGTAAAAAGGTTATATTTATGTATTGGCAGTCATCAAAGATCAGTTTTCTAGAACTGAACTGTATCACTATAGATGTATCAGTTCGTAAAAGATATTTTGGAAAATAGGAACTTTTGTTGTTAAACAAAGTTGTAAGCATTTTTATACTGAGGAAAACTTTGATCTAAAGCCTCTTCTTATACTGATCAAACTGCTGCTGTGATGCAGCTTCTCCAAGCCATCCTTTTAATGTTTGCCACCCAGCTCCACTTTGATCAGCAGCAAAAGTCCTCAAATAAAGCCAGCATGACTATGTCTGTGGTAGGGTGGGATTTTCTGTTTTATTCTTCTGGCCAGGGAGCAGGCAGCTGAGAACCATGTTACTCCAAGGACCGTCTCACCAATTGTCAGGGAAGGGCCAGAATAAGCACCAAGTTCCTTCATGAAACTACCTCACAACAAAGCTCCCTGTCTCTGCATTTTAAGACGGTAGTTTGAAATTTTTTTTCAGATATCAGCTATCATCCTAGTACTGCTTATTCTCTCAGCATCTACTGTACTGTCATTAATTTTTTGTCCTTTTCAGAATTCCTGGGAAAAAAAATTATCCTCATTCCCCAAAATGTCTTTATCTTAGGTGTCATCTAGAAATATGTTAAAATAATAAAGAACATGTTAAAACAGGCAGAGACTTAATTAAAAAATTGTTACCTACATATACAGCTGTCTATGTAAGGGAATGCCTGCAGTAACAATCAGTTCAACATCCTCTTCAGCCTAGACATCCTCAGCATCCTCTGTTGGTTTATTTAATTAATCTTCAAGCCAGGGCAGCCTGTTCATGTATACAAGCAGCCAAAAGAGTCTGCTCCATAGCAGAATATTTGCAGTAGCATATTTGCAAAATACATGATGTCCTAATAACACCTGATGTCATGAATAGGAAACTTGTGACTTCTCCATTAAAGATCAATTAAATAAGGCTAGTTAGCGCATTCAGTCACTTCACCACATAATGGACAGCAGACCAATTTTATATTTTTCATGCATTTCAGACTTGGCACATTGTGATTAGTGACTCGTACATGTGGCCAATCTGATAAAGGCATTTATCATCATCCGAAATCATTGCTAATTTTCTGTATAGTTTGATTCTTCCTTCTGTGCAACAGCTTAAAAGACAAAACATTTTGGATGGATGAATCAGAAGCATAACAGTTCTCTATGTTAAATGTGATATGCATTATAACGTTCAGAAAGAATAAAAGTTTGTAAATGCTGAGTTGTCACGATTATCAGAAGGCTTAAAGGTAGATGGAACTATAGGAGATCTCTAGCTGTAAATATATGTCTCGTATAAAGTTATATTTCAGTAAACAAAAGCTATACTCTGTGGACTAGAGCAACCAAAAGGACAGACACACCACAGCAATAGCACAGTAGTGCTGACCTACTTGAGGAAGCTGCACAGTAACTAGCATGCAGCTCTGGCTCTTTTACTGAAAAACAGTATGTGACCTCCCAAATTGGCATGTAATTTAAAACATAAAATGACCAGACATATCTTTTGGCAACACACTTATTAACTTGTTAAATTTATCTGCAACCTGCAAGGCCACCTCTTACATCACAGTGATGCAACTTCTATTAATTTAAAGTCAGTTTTGTGCCAGCCAAGGACACTGGCTGCAAAAAGCAGACACAGACATGTCCAGGGGGGAGATATTTTCATTATTACTTCCTCTGGCTCCCTTACTCTACCTGCCATCTCTCTTTACTACTCTCTCTTTCTCTCTCCCACTTGCCTGTACAGAAAAAAACCCTTAAAGCATAGCTTTATTGGGAGAAAAAAAAAAAAAAAAAAGGAATTATATATGCTGGCCATATGGAATTGTCTTACTATGAGAAACTTTTGAAATTTATTCCTTAGGATGTTTCTTGGTAAAGTAAATGAGTGAACAGGTGTATCAAATAGCACTGCTACTCTTTTTTTGAAGGGAAAGGTAACAACTGGCTTGATGAAATCTTGAGGACTGTGGACAAAATCAGAATGAAATTTCCCTTACTTTTCAGTGCAGGTTTACTTAAATGCTGTTTATATTCACAAGACATGCAGGATTCAGACCTAACATTTCTCAAATCTGCCAGATACTCTGACAGATTTTAATATTTCTGGTTAAAGCTTTTTTAAAAATCTAGTTCACCCATTCACTATCCTTCCTGATATATTTATCTAGGGCACATTTTTGTACAAGCTGTAAAAAAACCTAGCAGAAAAAGGTTTTTGACCTGGAGATTTTCTGGATCTTTAGCATTTAGAAATCTATTTCATAAGTAGAATCAAATTATTCCTGAGTGTAGGAGATGGCAAAGTATGGTGTTTTTTTTCTGAATTGCTACAGGTTTTGCACATAGCATGATCCATAATACAGTTGTTCCCCACTGCTCACATTGGGAAAAGCACCCAAGAGACATTAATGCCACAGTCTGGAGAGGACCTCCTGATTGAATAGAGGTAGGAGGAACCAAAATGATTAGAACATAGTTGAAAGGACTAGTAAGATATAGCTGGAAGAAAGCGGAGATCACAGTCTGCTATCGGGAAGTGACTTCTATTATGAGTATCCCAAATTTTGGTGCTGCCAGATACATACTCATACAGCCCACTCACATAAAATCTCATTGAATTCAATGGAAGGACTTCTATTCATTTCAGTGGGTCTTGCCCCAAAGTGTAGCAGTCTATTGAGTTGTTACCTTTTTCAGTTTTCTATATGCTTTCTCACTTGGATGTAGGGAAACTTCCTGTTTCTTGCTGCAAATCACCTGGCTTTTCAACCAGTGTGTTAATACAAAATATTTGACCAGAGCCAGAAAATTAAAATGTTTTATTGTACAAAATGGAAGGAATAGTGGTATCCGAGGCTGCTTCATAACTCTAGCAGACACAACTCTGACTCATATGTCATCTAAGCTTTGGAGAGCTCCAGATCTTCTTCCACCTCTCAGTAGTGTGACTCTGGCTCATCTTTACATTTCAGAGTATGAGTGAGACTTTTGAGTATTTTCTTTTTAGGAGTTTTTTCATCTAGTAACTATGCTTTACCTCTTTATTTTCTTTAGGTTTGTTACAGAACTTGTCACCTGATGATGATGTTCAGCAAGTGTAGCGTTAACATCAAGGGCAGCCTGCCTGACTTGCATGCTGATGTTAATGAAGCTGTGAATTGTGTCATATTAGCCTCATTTTCTTCCCATATGTTTACTCTCATCTTCCCCTCAGAAGCTGTAACTCCACTTTTCATCTTCATTTATATGCCCAAAATACAGCCAGCTTAATTACCAATTATAACCTTACTCATTTAAAAGCTAAATCAACTGGAAACAACACTAAAAAGTGTCTCCCTTGAGGAGAACTAAAGACTTCGTGTTAATTTTCTTCACATATTTTGATTAGTATAAAGCACTGTGTAACTTACAAGTTATTCTTCCCAAATGATGTTAATTTTATATTGAGATGACACATGCATACTCATGGGATGACAGTCAGAGCAACCTGCCTTCTCTTCCTCCTTCAACTCTGACCTGCCTCACAAAATTATTTTTCCCTGGGAAACTGAAAATGAAGCACTATAGCACCCAGCTCTGCCAGCAGCTTTTTATTTATGTCCACCTTCTCTTGCTTTATTTCTTATCTGCCAGACCTGTGCTATTTCCTCGAGTTGGAAGTCCCTTGTGGGTTTCTTTTAAATGCAATTTCTTCTGTCTTAGGAAATGAGAACTCCATAAACTTCCAGGTAGGTTTCACAGGGCCCTGTCAAGCAATGGAAGGCATATTAGCTGTTGGGCTTGATATGCTAGTGGCTGCCACATAACATCCCTCCAATCAATACTGTAAAACTCTCAGACACTAGCTGCTGAGTGAATTTACAGTTCCTAGTGATAATCTCCATTACTGCAATAAAGGCCAGAGTAGCTATAGGAAAAGAAAACTGGATTTGGAGAGCTGCCATCATTATTTATGGAATATTTGCCTGCTATAATTTATCAACTATTTGGAACATGCCACTGTCTCTTTATGGGAGATGCAAGACATGTTTTTCAGCTGTTCCTTTTTACAAATCAAAAAGTTTAAGGTATTGAAAAATCTTTTTTCTAAAAATAACCCAATGCAACTAACAGAAAATGCAACAAATCTTTGGAAATAGTGAAATACTTGCACAGTGATGAACTTGGTGCATTTACATTGCCTGTAGCTCAAGTGTGAGCAGAACCTAAGACTGAATGTTTTGTGTGCCCCACAGGTGCGGCAGCGCATAGTCTCCATACAGAGCCACCTTTATCCATCCCTCGTCTTCTTTTGAGAATGAAAGGCTCCAACCCTGCTTCCATCCTGGGAAAAAAAACTAACAGGAAAAAAAAAGCATCACAATTCCCTCATCTCTTATGGTTCATAGAAGTTTTAGCCTCTGACTTAGCAGGGATGTCCTGATTACACTTCCCTTTTCATATACCTAAAAATTACTAAACCCAACCTAATAATAAGATTAATATGTTATTCTGCATTTAACAATCTCTCTGTTTTGTCCCTCTTTGATTGTTTGACCTATAAGTGTTTTATGGACCACCTGTCTGGCTGTGATGGACAATACTCTAATCCTAGTAAAATAAAAAATAGTTTTGCCATTATTCCAGGCAGAACTAGGATTTTGCCCTTGGGTGGGGGTTGACCCTGGCTGGGTGCCAGGTGCCCACCAAAGCCGTTCTATCACTCCCCCTGCTCAGCTGGACAGGGGAGAGAAAATATAACAAACGGCTCGTGGGTCGAGATAAGGATGGGGAGAGATCACTCACCAATTACCGTCACAGGCAAAACAGACTTGACTCGGGGAAAATTAATTTATTACCAATCAAACCAGAATAGGGTAATGAGAAATAAAACCAAATCTTAAAACACCTTCCCTCCACCCTCCCCTTCTTCCCAGGCACAGCTTCACTCCTGAATTCCCTACTCCTCCCTCCTGAGCAGTGCAGGGGGGCGGGGAACGTGGATTGCTGTCAGTTCATCACACATTGTCTCTGCTGCTCCTTCCTCAGGGGGAGGACTGCTCATACTCTTCCGCTGCTCCAGCGTGGGTCCTTCCCATGGGAGACAGTCCTCCATGAACTTCTCCAGCATGGGTCCTTCCCACGGGCTGCAGTCCTTCATGAACTGCTCCAGCGTGGGTCCCTTCCACAGGCTGCAGTCATTCAGGCACAGACTGCTCAGGCGTGGGTCCCCCACGGGGTCACAAGTCCTGCCAGCAAATCTGCTCCAGCGTGGGCTCCTCTCTCTCCACAGATCCGCAGGTCCTGCCAGGATCCTGCTCCAGCGCGGGCTTCCCATGGGGTCACAGCCTCCTTTGGGCACCCACCTGCTCTGGCGTGGGGTCCTCCACGGGCTGCAGGTGGACAGCCTGCTTCACCATGATGTTCACCACGGGCTGCAGGGGAATCTGTGCTCCGGCGCCTGGAGCATCTCCTCCCCCTCCTTCTCCACTGACCTGGGGGTCTGCAGGGTTGTTTCTCTCACTTGTTCTCATTCCTCTCTCCAGCTGCAGTTTCTGTTGTGCAGCAACTTTTTTTCCCTTCGCAAATCTGTTATCCCAGAGGCACTACCACTGTCACTGATGTGCTCGGCCTTGGCCAGCAGCGGGTCTGTCTTGGAGCTGGCTGGCATTGGCTCTGTTGGACATGGGGGAAGCTTCTGACATCTTCTCACAGAGTACACCCCTGTAGTCCCTCTGCTACCAAGACCTTGCCATGCAAACCCAATACAGCCCTATATGTCTCTCTTCCTATTAATTATACCGTTTTTTCTTAAAAATTATGAAGGTGAACTTTTGTTCTGTTCAGCTTGCAGTAGGTAGGCCTGAAGGGATATGATCGCTCCTTTTTAGGACAGTGGACAGATGAATGCAATGGAAGAGGCTCAACCACCAAAAACCAGTGGTTATATAAAAACAAATGTATATAAACTGGCACAGTACATTTCGGCTTGAAACCTAGCAGGATGCTTCTAATAATCAGAAAAAAATAAGTTACTTAAAGCAGTGTGACGAGAAACCTAGACAGTTTTCAGATGTGAGTTTCACAAGTTTATGGAAGAAATCATATGAATATCTGTGAGAGCAGGGTAGTGGATTCAGTGACTGAAGTTTTCCATTCTTGTCTTATTTCTGAGGTCCTTTGTCCTTAACAACATCATGTCATGCAGACATATGCAAACACACAAAACGAGATGAAGCTACGGTGCAGGCAATATATGTTTCCCTTTCACCAATTTTTCATTTTCACACTTCAGCCTTCCTTTTCTCACACCACCTGACATTTTTATTTAACTCCCAGTTCCTGGGAAGTATGTGATATTGTTTTTTCTTTAAGCTGAAGGGCAGGTTCACAAATCCTAATGAAGAGCATGAGTGCACTGTTCCAGTTGGAAAACTGGCAGGCAAAAAAGAAAATTTTGAACTTTTGAAGGTACTTGATGGGGATTTTTCTATGAAGATCTACATAGTGGCTTTAAATATTGGTTTTGAGGGAATTTCCGCTCTGGCAGTTATGAAGGGAGCTTACTCTTGGGAAAAGCTGGTGCTTTTGGAAGCACTATGGGAGAAATTCACATTTATGCACCTCTTTCTTACATTGCACTGGAGATGGTGGCATGGTTCACTAGCCGTCTTCTGGTTTTCTATTTTTAGCATGGAGGAGGAAGCGCTGTGAGCCGTGCCATGAAGTTCAGCACACAATGTTTCAGTATGCTTCAAAATAACACATTTCAGGGGTTTTGCAGCAACACTGGCATTGCCCTCACCTGTGCCTCACTCTGCGATATAGGCATGGATCATCTTAGTGCCTGCTGATTTCTATGAGCTTTCTACTTCATGGTACTCGGCACCTTGTACAAGAATTAATTAAATTCTGAAATCACAGCAGCAGGTGTGTCTCTGAGTTTAGCTGCTCTATTTATAGTGTTTTCCTGTAAGCATAACACTGCAATTGTCATTCACACTCTCTTCCTCCAATTCTGTGTGGCACCAGGCTGACGACATAATAAACATCCTTTTATGAACATGGCCTTCTTGGAGAAATAGAAATTAATTCCCTAAACAACATCACATGCAATTAAACCAAAAAAACTTATGAAGGAACTTTAAATTTAATGCTTACAACATCAGGAAATTCTGAGCTGAATTGTAATATAGCAATACATTTTATTTATTAATTTTTACTTTAAAGTGATACATTTACATCAAATTGCCTGTGAAAATTACATACAAATTCAGCAAGACAGATTTTCTGCATAGTATAGTGAATAAAAATAAGAGCACAGATGTATTGGCTTTGTGTGGCAAGGTTTTGGTATCGGGGGGGGTGGGTGGTGGTGGTTACAGGGGTGGCTTCTGTAAGAGGCTGCTGGAAGCTTCCCCTGTGTCCTACAGAGCCCATACCAGCCGGCTCTAAGACAGACCTGCCGCCAGCCAAGGCCGAGCCAATCAGCGATAGTGGTAACGCCTCTGTGATAACATTTTTAAGAAGGAAAAAAAGTTGCTGGGACAGACAGAAACAGCAGCCAGAGAGAGGAGTGAGAACATGTAAGAGAAACAACCCTGCAGACACCAAGGTCAGTGAAGAAGGAGGGGGAGGAGATGCTCCAGGTGCTGGAGCAGAGATTCCCCTGCAGCTCGTGGGGAAGACCATGGTAAGGCAGGCTGTCCCCTTGCAGTCCATGGAGGTCCATGGTGGAGCAGATATCCACCTGCAGCCTGTGGAGGACCCCACGCCAGAGCATGTGGGTGCCTGAGGGAGGCTGTGACCGACCCCATGGGAAGCCCGCGCTGGAGCAGATTTGCTGGCAGGACTTGTGACCCCGTGGGGGACCCACGCCTGAGCAGTCTGTGCCTGAATGACTGCAGCCTGTGGAAAGGACCCATGCTGGAGAAGTTCATGGAGGACTGTCTTCTGTGGGAGGGAGCCCATGCTGGAGCAGGGGAAGAGTATGAGGAGTCCTGTCCCTGAGCATGATGAAGTGACAGAAAATAACGTGTGATGAACTGACCGTAAACCCCATTCCCCGTCCCCCTGCGCTGCTGGAGGGGGTTGGTAGAGAATTCAGGAGTGAAGTTGTGCCTGGGAAGAAGGGAGGGGTGGAGGGAGGGTGTTCTGAGATTTGGTTTTATTTCTCATTACCCTACTCTGGTTGATTTGTAATAAATTGAGTTCATTTTCCCCAGGCTGGGTCTGTTTTGCCTGTGACAGTAATTGGTGAGTGATCTCTCCTGTCCTTATCTCGACCCACAAGCTCTTTGTTATATTTTCTCTCCCCTGTCCAGCTGAGCAGGGGGAGTGATAGAACGGCTTTGGTGGGCACCTGGCACCCAGCCAGGGTCAACCCACCACAACAGGATAAGTGATTACTGCATTTCAAAATCAGTCATTAACTTACAGTTAACTATCAGCCATTGGTAGGGTTAGGTACAAGAGTAGGTAGACCAACGTGATCATTTATTTTTATCTGAAGCTGGTGAAGTGCAGACTGTGGTAAATGGTTCAGAGGCAAAGAACTGGAGCAAGAGACAAGAACTCCCAAATCTTCTTTTAATTAATGTTTTGTGTACAAGAAACCGTAACAATTATGTGTCTCATGATACCTTTTTGCAAAAGAAAGCCTTGTGGATCCCTGGAAGCATGCTTGGTCATTATGTATAGTACTTTAGTTCTGTGTCAGACGCAGATGACTGAGGGAAAGCCAGCACAAAACAGCTGAGCTCAAAACAGGGAATCTTCTGTGCATGGGCCATGTCCTTACCCTCTGAGGAACTTTACAACACCTCAGCACTGTGAACAAAAATCAGTGAAACTGAAAATCGGGTCTGTTTTTTCAAATCATATTTGCTGCTTAAGGAGAATGATATTCTATTGGTTTAGACTAAGGTGATATTTTTAAGACTTTCTTCACAGCAGAGGTGCAGAAACATAATCTATTGTTTTAGATAAAAGCTTAGATTTAGGAGCACAGTTTTGTAAGAGGGAATAAAGACTACAGCTAATTTTGCTCCAGCTAAACTGGAGAAAACACGAGGCTCTGTCTTTTAAAACAGAGACTCAATCCATTTTTCCCTGTAGTGGTGACGTAACATTTACATTTCCACAGGTAATGAACTAGATCTTGCCAGCAGACCAGCCCAACAGGGACCTCGTTCCCAAAGCTTAAGTATTATTTTTTTTTTCCATCTGCTCCACATGGAGCTTGAGGTAAGCTATTCTTAATGTCTTATGAGGATCACCATTTCTTGAAAGAAAATGCACTTTTAATTTTCATCTTTAAACAAAAAAGATCTTACTACTACCTGTCATGGCTTCTTTGCTGCAGTTGCCATTACTGCTTTTAATTGGTACTTCACTAGTTTTGGAGATGGGGTTTTAAAGCCCATAAAACCGCAGGGGGTTAGCTCTCATTCTAAATGGACCTTCTGAGGATACAGGAAGACTTAGCACTGTTACTCACATCTCACAAAAGGCCATGAAAAACAGTGTCTATTAATTTTAAATAGTTTCATAGTCAGCTGCTCCTTCCCATAACTATGTTTATTTCCTATTAGTCCTTAAGTACATTCCAGGTAGGAAATGAAATAAATGCCAAGGAAATACGCAGCTTCTTTCTGCTAGGGATCTCTCCCAGTCCAGTTCCTTTGCCCTCATCTACCTGAAGTGTTTATACAGCTGCCTTAGTCTCTGCGAGGGATTAGCATAAAAATCCGTATTAAGGGCCAACGGATCTGTCTTCCAATTATGGAAATGGGATCAGTAGGAAATTAATAGCATGCAGTTGCAGTGCCCTCCTGATTGAAATGTGTCTTCAAGGGCTGAGCCTCTGGGGAGCTTTTTGCCTGTGGCACTTCCCCAGGAGGCTGATGCTTGGTCGTGCCTCCTTTTTTAATACCCACCTGGCCATACCAGAGGTGCTGTACCATGGCCTGTGTCAAAGGAAAGATGCTGTTGCCCAATGTGAAGCAGCAGTCAGCCAGTGAGTGCAGTGGGTCAGCAGCAGAAAGGCTAAAAGCAGCTCAGGCAATGGCAGCTCCAGCTGGCAGCCAGTTATGCCTTAGATACCTGGGTGTGAAAAAAAGCCAGGCTTACTGGCTCAGTGTGATGGCAGGGGAGTTTATGGATATCAGTGCAGTGGAAGAGGAAGGTCGGTTGCTGTTTCCACTGACTCTCTGTACCCAAGACATGTTTACAGCGTGATCATCTGATATGCAAGCTCTTACATACTAGAGTATTTCCCTGTGTTTCAAAACACTTCTAGGCACACCTGAGCCCCCACAGCCTTTTCTGGGCTGGAGTAGCCTGCCCACAGTCCTAAAGCAAGCCAGGGACAGCTCACGGCTTTTCCTGCAGCCTGTTCCCTGGGCATCCTGCATCCCTGTGTACTGTGGACCCTTCACCAGACTCGGACATGACCCGTGTGGTTTGGGCTATACTTGACTATGTGAAAAAATCGGATCTAGTAAGTTAGCCTGAGTGGGGTAAATGAAGACAGTCCAGTAAGATCTGCAGTTCCCAGGGGAAGTCTTTGGTGTTGTGTGGCACCACTGTGAAACCAGGGAGCAGCACCTGCAGAGGAGACCAGAGGAGTGTAGCTGACTGGGAACCTGCAAACACTAAATGTAAGGAAAAGTGAATAGAAGGGCTGCAGAGACTTTTCTTGCTGTTCTACATCTCATTGCCATGCCTCTGAGACCTCCGTTAGACATTGCTTTCTGTTTTGTACTCAGGCTAGCTTCCTACCTGTGCCAGCCTTTTAAATGCTTTTTTTCCACTGAAAGTAACTTACAGATGAAAGATATATAGAACTGTAACAAAGAAAACAGGCAACTCACCAAGGAAATTAACTACTTCCCTTTCTCCACATTACCTTGGTTTTCTAAACAAAAAAGGTTTCAGTGACTGTACTGCAGCCTAGTAGCTTGGTAAAAGACACTGTTGCTAGTAACTGGCCACAGGATTTGTACTGGTTCTGCAAGACCTCAGGATGAAAGCTTGTCAGATTTGTTTTGTTTAAACTTGTCTTGACCTGCCTGGAGCTTTGTCTTCACATGTTTTAGATGTAACAGCAATCTTTCTAATGACCAGTTGGCTATGCCCATGTTTTTTGTCTTTGGTTATCTTTATATGGTATGACTGTAATTTTACGTAGATAGTAGTCACAAGCAGTTATTCTGCACAGAACAAGGTATTTATGACTAACACAAAGACACAGTGTAGGGAAACACAGCCCTGGTATGACAGCAGAGGCCTTGAGAAGTGGGGCACAGGACACTGCTTAGAGGTGCACAGGCATGGGATGGTCAGAGATGGGACACAGGGTGGCCCTGGAGACCCCACAGCTATACATAGCTCGCCAACAGTCCATTACAGAAATACAGACCTGGAGGTAAACAAAACTGGTTTTAGGGTAATGGAAAGCACAAAGAAAAAATATCTAAACTATGTAAAACAAACCATATGTAGTAAATTGAAATGTAACATGAACTGCAGACCAGTGAAGAAAAAGCAAGGTTTTAAAGTGTTAGCAAACATACAAAAAGGATCATAAGCAGATCCTACGGGGAGGAAGAAGACACCATCAACATCAAACTCCTCCTGGCGAAGGAGTCAGGATGCTGATGGCTCACTATACCCCTCCACCCAGACTGAAGTCACTGACCTTGGGAATCAGAGGGGCAGTGACAGGGTAGCATAACACCAGAAAAAAAAAAGGGCTAGTTATTAAAAGTGTGTGTATAGCATTTGTAACTGTATTACATTATTATTATTATTATTACCATCATCATCATTATCATCATCAAGTAACTTCTGAACCTACTAACTGAGACAAAAATGAAGAAAAGACTCAAAGCCTCAAATATACCATGCTCCTACTAGCTTGGTGAAAACCAGTGCTCAAACAGAAGAGACCTTAATTCTCCCACTGAGGAAAACACAAGAGAACAGTGTTCTTTGGCAGCAGTCAGTGCATTGCTGCAGCACAGGTTATCCCCTGCCCAGCGGACTGGCACAGGGAACTGGAAAGAAATAGGGGAGGCACTGGGATTGTGATAGTGAGAAGAGATTATTTAAAGGAAGAGGACGTATTTCTGTAGGAAACCTGGCTTAATAGTTCTGTTGCTCACAGAAGCATTATTCTGATGACACTTTTGGACATTACATTACATTACATTACATTAAAGTCATTTAACTTAAGGAAAAAAAATCCTGTAATTTCAGTGAAATTTCAGTTCAGGCCCTGGGTTTGCAAGAAGCTCAAAGATACTTCATTTACAACATCAACTATATGGATTTAATTTTATGTAACCCCTTGCTGTTTTTTTCTTAAGATCAAGGACCATTGAATATAACAGTCATTGACTTGTATCCCTTGATTTCAGTGACTTCATGTTCATGCCATAATCATTTTTTAAGATTAATTTTTTAAGAAGACTAATGATGGGGGAGGGGGGGCATTTTGTTAGGAAATCTGAAACTACGTTTCAGCAAGGATGCTAAAGAAAAGAATATCCTTTGAAGTGCAGCTGAATGCCCCAATTACTATAATTTTTGTAATTACTTTTTTCTCTTTTGAAATTGAAGTAGATTAATTGCAATTTCCTCTTGCTGAACAGTAGGAAGAGAAAAATTCATACTGAGGATAAATTCTCCTCACACAGCCACAGCATGATCCCATAGCCCAAAAGTCTGAGAGCAGTATTTTGCTCTGGCATTGGAAATAGCATTAGAAGTGTTTGTAATATTATGCCTGTGCAGAAATGAAAGTCACTTATCAGAGCATTTAGGTCTTAGTGCTGATGAGAACCCTTCTGCAGGACCGTAGAAGTAGTCCATAATCTCCTACAAGGACAGGATAATGAGCCCTATCTATCCGATGAGTTCAACAGCAGCAGGCCTAGGCCCAGAGTCCCTCAGCAGAGACAGATACTAAATTGATTTCTATACTTATATCAAATAGCCTCATTTGATTCCAGTGGGGATAATTTTTCATTCAAGCAAAGCTCTTGGCTTGAATGCAAATGTTCCTTCATAGGCATTCAATGAATGAAAGTACAATGATGCATACATGGACTTTATTAGTTTGTTTATTACTAATCATCTGGCGGAAGATAAGTGTATCTGTTTTCGCTTCTTCTGATGCAAAGATGTCGCCGTCACAAAAATGATGCAAATGCAAGCAGAACTCGATCCAAACTATCCATAGAATTATTTTGTACTGTATAGTACATTTGTAGCATTACTGCTCTTGGGATTGAACATTGCTCACTTGCTGTTGACATAACTAAATTGCATTTCAGCCATCCAGGTACATTATTTCTGCACTGTGAGTTGCCTTTTCAGTAATATACTGCAGCTAGTGGTAATAAGTTAGGAGATAAATGCAAGACCTCTGTAAAAAGGATTAACTATTGTATACCTAATAGCAAAAGCAAAGTGCTTTTTCTCCAATACAGATCTCATAAGTGGGGATATGTTACAGCATCCAGGAATGGCCAAGAGCTGTGACAAACCTAGGTGCTAAGGGAGAACCTGTCTGTGCCTGATTTACTTAAAAAAGAATAATAAATATTTTTTTAGATCCATTACAGATCTCCTGGTGAGACTGCACTATTGCCAAGAATGTAGTCGGCAAGGATTGTAAGGAGAAGGAATACAGTAGACTGGGAGAGCTTATGGGTCTAGGATTTTTGGCCTTTTTTCCCCTAGCTGTATCAATCCATCTAATAAAACCTGGCTGCTTCTTTGTATTATTATTATTATTATTACTACTACTATTACTACTACTATTTCAAGCAAGTTAAAGGCTAGAAACATAAAAGTACATCTGACTGTACAACACGTAGTAGTGCAAGATGTAACCTTGAGGGCACTTGGTCTCTCCCAGAAAAATCACAGTCCTGAGCTGGAAGCCTAGGCTTCCTCTGTGAGCCATGAGAAGAATTAGATACCCAAGATGATACCAATGCATGCAGAGCAGGAAACAGCCACAGGAAACACTGAAAACAAGTGGGTCTGCTCTTGTCTTGGCCTTAAACCATTCATTATGTTTCACAAGCCTGATTCTTCCTCTTCAAGCTCTCCCCAAGTCTCAACTTTATGAATACAAGACTATTATATAAAAGTGCATGTAAGGACACAGATACAGTAACTTTTTTTTATCTAGTAGCTCAATATTTGAAATTCTCACCAAGATAACAAAAAACTAGAATAATTTTCTTCCTCTGCCTGAGAGGCTGTAAATCTGTATCTCTCACCTCTTGCAAACAGTCTAACAATCAGACCAATTCAGAAGAGAGTACCCTTACTGCTTCTCCTTGAAAAGGCTTCAATTTGCAGGAAATTATAATGAATGTATTTGTCCCAATAGAAGGGGACAGTTTGGTATCAGAGCACTTCCCTGCAGGGAAAAAACCACCTGGATTTCTGTCCTTCAATATCCTGTGTGATACCTGTGTAATATAAACTATATAAACTGTAATCGAAACTGTGCCTGAAACTGATGTGGTAGGTATGCTGTGAGGTCATCGCTTTACATCTGGCTGTGCAGCTGAGGGAAGGAGTGAAAAGCCAGGTCTCCAACTCACATTTAGTCTGGGATGCTTATTTACACATTACTGCCAAACCTTAGGCAGCTGCAGGCACACATATGGTTTAGGCACCTTTGGAACTAGATATGCTGGTGTTTCAAAAGGATATTGAGTGGAGAATGTAAATTTTATTTATATGTAATATTGCATTTAGGTGCCAACATACCTGCTTGCATCATCTCTTGAACCACAGCTGATGTTCCAGTTTCTTCACCATCTTCACCTGAAGTGTGAAATCCTGGCTTTGCTGAATTGCAAAATTCCCTTGGTCTTAATAGGGCTCAGAATTTACCTCTGAAGCAGAAAGAATGAGGACTGGAGAGTATGAAAGAATGACCATAAATTTGAGGAACAAGAATAAGAGCAACAGTGAAGGCAGACTAGGCCATTTCTTCTTTCAGATCAGGTAAATTATGAAATTCATCTCCCTCTATAAGTTAGTTCTATGTATCAAACTATGGGCTTGATAATTTCTGCTTAAGCCATCCCAAGTATTCTGCTGACTTCTAGTCACATTGTCAAAATTCAAACAAAAATAGCAAATAACACATTCAAAATAAAACAACATTGAGAAATGCAGCAAACTTGATCAAGACACAATTACTTAATGACTTAATTTTTACAGGATGAGAATGAGTAGGTCAGAATGCTTTACGCTGTACAGCAAATGTGAGAAAGCTGAACAAAGGCATGATGCATAATAAAGAATAGCATATAGGGTATACAAAGGATAGGATACAGATATTTCCCCTCCTCTAATGATAGTTTAAAATTAGCAAGCTGATCACACACACACACACAGAGTTGTTATGTGCAACTCTGCCAAAAGCTACAATAATGTTCAGGGACTTGCACAACTTATTTAAAAACAAGAAAACAAAACAAAAGATTACTAAGAGCAATGAAGAGATCCACAGTTGCATTAAAGGAGATTAAAAGAACAAGCAAACCTCAAACTCCTTGTGTGTGTGGGACTTACAGACTCCTACGCAGTCACTCGTGCACAAGGAGTCACTAAATGCCTGGAGGTCAGAAGAAGCCCTTGCTGGAGAGGTCACTGATAACTGTCCACTACAGAGACTCCTCTGAGGCCTCTGGTACCAGGTAGTGCCAGGGACAGGCTGTTCCACCAGACAGACCCCGTGTTTGATGTGTTATGGCAGCTCCTGCATACTTGGAGCTAAGCACTGACACTGTGATATGAAAGACCCATGGGGACTTTAGTTGGCCGTTTTGACAAAAGTACCAGCTTTTAGGTATGTCAGAACATGCACTTGGGAACTGGACAAACAATGTTTGACATCCTTGAGGGCTCATTAAAAGGGCTCAGTACTTTTCAAGTTAAGCTTTTTGTGTTTTCCCCTGACAATGCAGCTTCAAATGCTGCTGTCTAAATGGAGAAATATCAATCCAAGCATAGCAAATATGTGCTCTCTCGTTGCTTGGCAGTGATTTGGGGATCCAGGCTAAATCATTACCAGTCAGAAAAAACCCCATGTCTATTACTGCTTTTCTTTCAGCGCACAGGCAAACTCTTAAAGATCATGTTACGTATTTGCTTCGGTATAGGACACTAAAAAAAAAAGAAATCTGTTACTACAAGGTGACTGAACCCAGAGGTCAATAAGGTAGATATTTAGATGTAAAATGTCCAACAATGATTGCCAGAGTGAAATTTCTGTGTCAACATCTACAAAATTAATTATAAGCAATGTTCATGTGCCTACGAAATAAATTATATCACTTCAGTGCCTCTGTGTCAGTTTAGTATAAATAGCAAGGGAAACTGAGATGATGAGCCGCATGCTACAGCTTTTTTTTCTGACAGGTTCCCAAAGGCAAATCCTATCACTGGGTTATTTAACAAAGTTGATCCTGAATGCTAGAAGGACAAGAAAATGTTTTGCCATTAAAGGGAGATGTGCAATGAGGCAGAGTGAGGGACTGGCATACTACTTCAGTGAAAACAAAGCATACAGCCACTGTATTGTCCTGTAGGATGGCTTCAGGCACCACTTGTTAAGCAATTAGCAGTGAGAAACTAAATATTAAAAAATGTCATTTTGTTTCAAAACCCTTCTACCAAGCCTGCTCTTTCAGCCCAAGCTGAAGGCCAAATCACAGCTTTCTACTGTGAACAGAGAAGCTCATGAATAGATGGAAATATTTTCCATATGTCGGTGTGCAGGTGATGAGGAGGCAGTTCAAAGTATAGCTGAAATATTAAGGGACTAGACTCACATGAACACACTTGGACACATAATATTTTGGAATACATGCTGAGGTCTCTGCTGTGCTGACCACACTTCACAATAGCACTGGTGAGGGCTTTAAGACATAGTATATGAAAGATCTGTAAGAAACAAAAAAGTCCCTCTTCTTCAAGCAGATGAATCTATATGGCTTATGACTTTTCTGAAGCTCAGCAACCAAACAGAAACTTGGATTTTTACAGTGGTATAACAAATGCAGCTCAGTTTCCATAGCTCTTCATTGTGGAGCGGTCTTACTTCCATTGCAATTCACATATTTGTTTGGGTGATATGGAAGAATATATAAGCCATAGCCCTTTCTGAAAAGCCATCAGTGTTCCTTTAAGTATATCATAAGCTATTTTGCCTCAACCTACTGACAAATATGAGAGGGACCAATGGTAAGAAGCTGAGCTAGGCTAAGCTATGACTTGACTGACCTATAGCATGCTGTATAATTTCTGACTTACCAGAACCAGTAAAGCAAATATTCTTTCATTAAAAATACCACATAAACCTGAATTAATTAGATGCAAATAAAAATTGTAGTCTAAGCCATTTGAATAATCCCCTGCCAGTCTAATTTTCCTTAAGAAGCATATGTATATAACTGTGGACGTTTTATAATCCCGAGTGGATTAAACCTTTTATCTCAGCATGCCATAATGTCTCAATTTCTTCCTTTATGTTAATACAACAGTATGAATAGGAATTATTAATGGACATTTATTAAAATAAACCTGACCATTGGTGGTTGCAGGATCTCACAGCCTTTGCAAAGTACAGTTAACTGAATATTGGTGAAAATCATCTTCTATAATGGACATCTTTAGGAATTTCATATCATCGCATTTTTCAATGGGCAAGGCACTTTTCACTGATTAAGGCTTTCTTTAAGGAACATTTTAAATTTTCTTCCATTTTTAAATTATCTCTCCAGAAAATATTTAATGCTGGATTGGAACAGACTGAGCTAAGGCATTTTAGATTCTTAGACATTTTCCAATGATCCATTTTGTATGACCTGATGAAATGCTTCGTGAAAGGCAGTTTCTGGATTCCTGTGCTTCTGTCGGCCTTTATGGTCTAGGTGTGGTATGATCTTAACAGCATTGGTTCCATCTCTCTTGTTGTTAAAATGATATGGAAGAAAACCTCAGAATATCTATTCCATATGGAAGACTATGACTCCAAACACTCAAACTGTGACATGCTCAAGAGGAGAAACTGTCGGATCAAGATGGAATGAGACATTTCAACATTTTAAAATTCAATTTTCTCAAAAAAATTCATTTCAGGAAAAAAGAATGATGCTTTGACTCATCATGCTGAGTTGGGATGAAAAGAAGATTTTTTGAATGGAATCTTCCCCTCAATGTAAATTAGAAATTTGAATAGCTCCCTGCAATATCACAAATATGTATCATATGGGATTTTAAACTTCTTGCTGCCCTCCTGTGGATGAAATGAACAATTACTTCAGTAACAATGTGGGAAAAAACCCCGAACCAACATAAAATAACTGCCTTAGTAGAAGGTAAATTCCAGATAAATTAATAAGATTGTCTCGGGACATGAATGTGAATTCCACTCCTCAATAAAACTGTTGAAATCAGGCAAATCAGATTTAAGCTCTGTCACACTTTCTGTATATGTAGACAACAGTTGACTGTGAAGTTAAAATTAATAAAGTGTATTAAAATCCTTAGAAGAAAGCCAGACAGAAGTGCAAAACATATTTATTGAGCACATCAATGCTAGACCAAGCTTATGATCAACCAACAAGTTCCAGGATGACAGAAAACATGGGACTTAATCTAAACAGCCCCTAAAACTGCTACCATACAGAGCTGGACTACCACACAGGATGTTGAATAATTTTCAGTTTTCCTTTTCTGTCACCATAGCGTAGAATGGAGGGGTCATTTAGAACTGGATTTAGAGCTCCTGTCAAATTCCTTTGTCACAAAAATCATAGAATCATATAATCATTTAGGTTGGAAAAGACCTTCAAGATCATTGAGTCCAACCATCAACCATGCCCACTAAACCATGTCCTTGTCTACAGACTTTTTGAATACCTCCTGGGATGGTGACTCAACCACTTCCCTGGGCAGCCTGTTCTAATACCTGACAAGCCTTTCAGTAAAGAAATTTTTCCTAATATCCTATCTAAACCTCCCCTGCTGCAACTTGAGGCCATTTCCTCTTGTCCTATCTCCAGCCACCTGACAGAAGAGACCAGCACCCACCTCACTACAACCTCCTTTCAGGTAGTTGTAGAGAGAGATAAATTCTCCCCTCAGCCTCCTTTTCTCCAGACTTAACAACCCCAGTTCCCTCAGCCACTCCTCATAAGACTTGTGCTCCAGGCCCCTCACCACTTGGTTGCCCTTCTCTGGACACATTCCAGCAACTCAATGTCTTTCCTGTAGTGAGGGGCCCTAAACTGAACACAGCACTCGAGGTGCAGCCTCTCCAGTGCAGCGTACAGGGGGATGATCACTTCCCTGCTCCTGCTGGCCACACAATTTCTGATACAAGCCAGGATGCCGTTGGCCTTCTTGGCCACCTGGGCACACTGCTGGCTCATATTCAGCCAGCTCTCGACCAGCACCCCCAGGTCTTTTTCTGCCGGGCAGCTTTCCAACCACTCTTCCCCAAGCCTGTAGCGCTGCATGGGATTGTTGTGACCAAATTGCAGGACCTGGCACTTCGTCTTGTTGAACTTCATACAATTGGCCTTGGCCCATCGATCCAACCTGTCCAGATCTCTCTGTAGAGCCTTTCTACCCTTGAGCAGATCAACCCTCCCTCCCAACTTGGTGTCATCTGCAATCTTGCTGAGGGTGCGCTCAAGCCTCTTATCCAGAAAATTGATAAAGACATTAAAGAGAACTGGCTCCAAAACTGAGCCCTGGGGAACACCACTTGTGACTGCCAACTGGATTTAACTCCATTCACCACAACCCTCTGGGCTTGTCCATCCAGCCAGTTTTTTACCCAGTGAAGAGTACACTTGTCTAAGCCATGAGCTGCCAGCTTCTCAAGGAGGATGCCATGAGAGACAGTGTCAAAGGCCTTACTGAAGTCCAGGTAGATAACATCCACAGCCTTTCCCTCATCCACTAGGCGGGTCACCTGGTCATAGAAGGAGATCAGGTTGGTCAAGCAGGACCTGTCTTACATGAACCTATGCTGACTGGGCCTGATCCCCTGGTTGTCCTGCACATGCCATGTGAGCGCACTCAATACAAAGTGTTCCATAATCTTCCCTGGTACTGAGGTCAGGCTGACAGGCCTGTAATTCCCTGGATCCTCCCTCCGACCCTTCTTGTAAATGGGAGCTACATTGGCAAGCCTCCGGTTGCCCGGGACCTCCCCCGTTGACCAGGACTGCTGATAAATGATGGAGAGTGGCTTGGCAAGCACCTCTGCCAGCTCCCTCAGTACTCTGGGATGGATCCCATCTGGTCCCATAGATTTGTGAGTGTCCAGACAGCGTAGTAGGTCACTAACTATTTCCTCCTGGATTATGGGGGGGTATATTCTGCTCTTCGTCCTTGCCTTCCAGCTGAGGGGACAGAGTACCCTGAGAATAACTGGTCTCGCTATTAAAGACTGTGGCAAAGAAGGCATTAAGTACCTTAGCCTTTTCCTCATCTCTGGTGGCAATGTTCTTGAAGAATGTCCATCCTTCCTGGACCTCTTTGCCCTTCAGGACTGTCTCCCAAGGGACTTTCTCAACCAGTGCCTCAAAGAGGCCAAAGTTTGCCCTCTGGAAGTCCATACTGGTGGTTTTGCTGACCACCTTCCTTGCCTCACCAAAAATTAAGAATCCTACCATTTCATGGTCACTAAGCCTGAGTCGGCCTCCGACCATCACATCTCCCACCAGTCCTTCCCTGTTTGTAAACAGTAGGTCTAGCAAGGCTCCTGCCCTGGTAGGCTCACCTACCAGCTGTGTCAGGAAGTTATCTTCCACACACTCCAGGAACCTCCTAGACTGCTTACTCTCTGCCGTGTTGTATTTCCAGCAGACATCTGGAAAGTTGATGATGAAGAAGAAGATAAAGGTAAATGACACAAGAAGATATACCTGAAGTTAACAACAAAGGAAAAAAAAAGAGAGAAGAAAAACCAAACCAGAAGGTCTTTACTACAGGCAACTAACCTGTCTGTGAAAAAGAACACCTGCTTTCTCTTTTTATCTGTTAAGCACTTAAGCCCCCTTTCCTGAGACAACCTCAGTTCTACATTTGTTCTTTCTAGTCCAAAAAATCTTGAGAGGCAGCATCACTTGTAACACAGTATGCAAAAAGACGTGAATTTCACACCATGGCATGATCTGCCAGAATATCTTGTGTCATAATTCAAAACAGCACCTAGGAAACAGAGTAAAGTTCTTCATGTAAATTTTTGTCCAAAATTGTACAATATTTTTTTAAAGCAGATTGTGGAGTTTAGAACCCAGATCCCAGTGCAAGCCTGTAGGTCTTGTGTTCCCAATCTCTTTGACACTGCTCATGGCCTCATACAGACCTCTCATCATTTGGTTGCGTTGTGCTAAAACACAAATGGAGCTACATCAATTTTCTGGGGCTGAAGACTAGGCTCGAGGCAGTAAGAGTCATGTTATTAGGAATTATGGGCATGTTCATAAGATACTTGGCTTGGATCTGGATATGTATCTGGTTGTATCCAAAGCCCCAGACTCCCACCTCTTATTCTTTGGGGCTGGGATTTTGCCTGATTTTCAGGGAAGGTCCAACCTGACTCTTAGTCATGTGGGTTACTGATTTCCTTTGGTGTTGGGCTTCGTCAAAACTTGAGATACAAACTCTGTCCTTCGCTGGACAAGTTTCAAATTGTTTCCAAGATGTCTTTCTCCATCACCTCCCTAGGGGTGGAGGTGAATCTGGTAGGCCTAGTGAAGATCATGGAAGGGGGCCGCACAGGAGTATGGTGTGCAATGGTCCAGGAAGGAGGAAAGCCTAGGTGCTGTTTATTTTCTTGGAAGTGCAATAGGGGCTGACCAGGGTGCACTCTTTTTCAGAAAAGAAAGCAGCCTGTGGAAGAAGCAGTCAGGGAAATGCTCCCAAGGAACATGAGCAACACGCACAGGGTATTGTCTCGAGCATATGCTCCTCCGGGTGCTTTGTGTGTGAGCAGCAATTGCACGTGCACAGAGGTGCAGATGAGATGTACTCCATTAGCAGTCATGTGGCCAGGCATCAGGCTTCACACTCAGAAGTGCTTTAATGGATGAGTGTGTCGCAGGAAGCCAACAGAAGCCTCTCTGAGCCAAAAGACCTGTGGGGCCAGTTCAGGCTGGAGAAGGGGTACAGGGACACTGTGGAAAGCCCTGACCAAGACCAGCCCCTTCATTCAGCTTACTTCCAGGCTGTGAATGAAGGGGCAGCAGTGGGTTTGAGGTGCCCTGCTGTGCTGGCTGGGATGTTGGCTGGGATGCAATTAATTTTCTTCTTTTTTGGTGCCCAACGTGGGGCTTTAAGAGTTCAAGATAACAACAGATTTGATTTGAATGTGCTAGAGTGAGTTTATAGCTGTTATTACTGTTTAGCTATTACTTGACAGGCTCCTGTGCTTGCCATGGGGCTTGCTTGCCTCACTGTATATTAGAGTCTAGTGCTTGTTAGTGGCTGCTTTTTCCTTTTGCTGCTTGCTGTACTGCCATAGTGCTTATCATCTTATCTTGCTGTGCCTGGGAACATTTTGAGAACAGCAATGGCGATGCGCCTGGGCTAGCAGATGGCCAGGACGTCGCTGCTGTTTCTGTGAGGCTGTACTGGACAGGCTGGAACTCCAGTGTGAACTCACGTCAAAGGGACTGTGACCTGTAGATGAGTCCACAAGAGAGCAGGACACCTCAAAGTGTCTGTGGCCATGGATGAGTCCACACCAGTGCAGGTACATCTCAAAGTGCCTGTGGCCGCAGTTATGTCTGTGTCACAGCAGATATACCTCTGAGGGGATCGTGGTCCAAGAATAAGTCCATGCTGCAGCAGGTACCCCTTGAAGCATCATCGGCTCTGCATGAGGTCGTGCTGGAACACCTCAAACCGTGTGACAATGGATATCCCCACAAAAGAGCAGGTACACCCCTGGAGGGACTGCAGCCATGGGTAAGGCCACGCTGGAGCAGGTATACCTCTGAAGGCATTGTGGCCCATAGAGAAGGCCACGCTGGAAAAGGTGCACCTCAGAGTGACTGTGGCTGTGGATAAGTCTATGCTGCAGCAGGTATACCCTTGAAAAGACTGTGGCTCATAGATAAGGCTCCACTTGGAGCCGGTGCCCTCCCAAGGGACTGCAGTCTGTGGATAAGCCCAAGCCGGAGCGGGGGCAAGGGGAGGAGTTCATTGCAATATTAAACCCCATGGCCTGGCACAAAGGGACCAGGGGTGGTGATTGTAATGGAAATACCTTTAAATTGTTGTAACACAGGATTTGAGTTGCATGTTATAGGAATTACTATAGCAGGAACCACCAGAACCAATGGAGGACAAGCCTTACAAGAAGCAGTGCAAGTGCAGCAGAGACCTGGCTTTGGTGCCCAGTAACTCCACACAACACACCGCTCCTCCTGTCCTGAGTGACGACCATAACAAATGGAGCCCAAAGTCATGGACTAAATGAACTCAATGGACGTTTTGTGGACATTTGTGGACATTTTATGGATGTTTTACAGGGGTGGTCCATAGACTAAAGGAATGATATCTGTGTATTGCATCAAAGGATAGGAAGGGGGGTGGTGGTTAATGAGGATGTACTGGATAGCGTGGGACCTGAGCATGATGTAAATGATATGGAATAAGGGGTGGAGAGCGTGCTGACTGTGACTGGGATACAGCTGGTTTTCTTCATAGTAGCTAGTATGGGCCTATGTTTTGGATTTCTGCTGAAAACTGTTGATAACACAGGGGTGTTTTCATTATTGCTGAGCAGTGCTTACACAGACCCAAGGCCTTTTCTGCTTCTCACCCCACCCCACCAGTGAGTAGGCTTGGGGTGCACAAGAAGTTGGGAGGGGACACAGCTGGAACAGCTGACCCCAACTGACCAAAGAGATATCCCATACCGTATGACATCATGCTCAGCAATAAAAAGCTGGGGAAAGAGGAAGGAAGGGGGTATGTTCAGAGTGATGGCGTTTGCCTTCCCAAGTAACTGTTATGGGTGATGGACCCCTGCTTTCCTGGAGATGGCTGAACACCTGCCTGCCCATGGGAAGCAGTGAATGAATTCCTTGTTTTGCTTTGCTTGCATTCATGGCTTTGCTTTACCTATTAAACTGTCTTTATCTCAACCCATGAGTTTTCTCACTTTTTCTCTTCCGATTCTCTCCCTCATCCCACTAGAGGGGAGTGAGTGAGCGGCTGTGTGGGGCATAGTTGCTGGCTGGGGTTAAACCACGACACCCACAAATGTCCTTTCCTGGCTCATGACTGATGAGAGTGTGGATGGTCCCTTGGGCAGAGCCACTTGCTGTTTCACTTCTCTCTGCCCTGTGCTGCCCACGGCGGGGACATGCACAGCAACTGGCCCTGACAGGAGGGTCTCCATCACTGCCAACAGCAGTGGTGCTCTGACATGGCAGAGTTGCCCTCTGGAAAGCCCCAGGGGCCTTTGCTGGGCTCTGCAGGGGCCTTTGCAGGGCCCTAATTACCCTCCAGAGTGCCCCGGGGCCTTATCCGGGCTTTGCTGGGGCCCGCTGGAGGACCCTGCTGCCCTCTAGAGGTCCCCCCATTCTAACAAAGCTAAAAGTCTAAACCAAATCCCTTTTAAGTGCAAATTCACTTCTGCAGATGTTTTGGAGGGTCGTATAGGCTGTGTTTATTGTGATCCATTGTTTCTGTGCTTTTTAGCCCCTGACACCCCCATCTAGATCCCTTCATCTTCCTCCAAAAGAGGCAAGAGACTGAAAAGCTAATAATGATGATAATTCCAGTTCTTGTTTTCCAGGTCATCATCTGAAAGTTCTTTGACACAATTGGAGGGGATGAATCCTCTTTTGCCATTTGCCCACTCTCCCACATACCAACCATCTTCATCTACCTGTCCAAAGACATAAACATATTGTCCAGCAGTTAAAGGGAGCTCTAGTTTGGGCTGCTGACTGGGACCATTAAAAGGTTCGTAGCTGTATTGAGCTATGAATGTTCGAAGCTTTCCTGACTGCGGGGCTGTCCTCTGCCCAAGCTGACTCTGAGGGGCTCTGAAACCCATTCTCCAATTCACTCATTGGGGCTTGAAACAGTTTCATGGCTTCTTGGTGTTTCCTTTTTCCTTCTGTCTGAGCACGCTGCAAAAACTTGTCTTCTTTTTCTTTCCTCTGTAGCACTGACTTTGTCCCTCGCCTTCTTTCTCCAGCTGTTGCCTTCTTTCTTCCATTTCTTTCATGGCTTTCAGTTTGCATTCACATCTTCCAGTCGGGTTTGAAGACAGCTGATGGCTTGAGTGGCAGAATTTTGCTTCTCTGCCACTCGCATTAGTTGCCCCTCCAGGTCAGCACTTTCAGCTTGAACCCTTTCCGCCCAGTGCATCTGCCCACAGAGGTGAGAATTTTCTTCTGCCAGTCTGATGTTTTCACCCGTCATCTCCATGAGTTGCACCTCTAACACCTCACACCTTTGTCTGAGGGTGGTCACATAATACAAGCCCTCTTTGTTTGAAGCCTGAAGCTCCTCAGCTGCCTTCTTTGAAGCTTCATTCTCCTTGTCCTGTGCCAGCAAAGCTCCGGCAAGCTCTCTCCTTTCTCCAGCCCTCTGCTGATGCAAGGATTTCATGCCCAGTTCCTCAGTGGAGCTTTGGATTGGCAGTGGCACTGGAGGATTTGTCAGGTGCTCAGTGGTCTGCTGCAGATGCTGGCATCTTTCTTTCAGCTGTTCAGTGAGGGCAGCTAGCTTAGCAGTTTTCTGCTGGAGCCTCTCTGACTTCTTGCATGCTTCTGGAGAGCTTCCCTTTCTCAGGAGGTGGTCCTCCATCTCAAGGGCATGGCGTTGCCTCTCCAGGTCTTCCAGGACATGCTGCAGGCAGGCCTTCTGCTCCAGCAGCTGGCTGCTTGTATTGCCAGGAAGCACCAAGTCTTGCCCTGCAGGCTCTGGCACCTGGAGCAGAGCACCTGCCACAGCCTGGCATGTTGCCTGATACCCAGCGCTGTGGCTTTTGGGGGGTGTCTCCTGTAGTGCCAGCCAGAAAGACCGAGGCTCGATCTGGCAGCTGGCTGCTGCCAGGGCCCGAGGCCCATTTCCATCAGGGGAGCGAGGGCTCTGCATCTCCTGATGGCCCTGGTGCCCAGGAGGGCCTTCAGGCTAGGCCCAGCAGTGCAGCTTGTGGGAGCGGAGACGCTTGCTCCCCAGCTCAGCCCGCCGTGCCTCCAGCTCCTGCTGGCGCTCCTCCTTCTGCGCAGGGCGGCTGGGGGCCAGCGCCAGGCTCCCGTGGGGCGAGGGGCAGCTGTGCGCCACAGGCCCCCAGCCGGCACCATCCTGCCTCATGGCTGAGGGCATGGGGAGTGGGCCATCAGCTACCGAACACTGCTGCCAACAGTCTTTGCCTGTTCACCTTCCCTGGGTCTGCGAGGGGTGGCAAGCCCTCAACCCTGTGTCAGCCGCTGCCTGCCTTCACTGTGCAGAGGCAGAGACACCATCTGCCATGGGCCAGGGTTGGGTGAGTGCGGCCTTATATACGTGGCCTGGCCCCCTGCACGCAATGGAGGGATGGAACAGCATGGCTGTATATGGGATGGCATCTTCCGAGAGGCCAGGCAGGGTAGATGATAGCTGTTTGATTTCTCTGTGTTCACAGTGGCTACAGCAAAAGCCCATTGGTTCCCATTTGGGTCCTTGAAGTACCCTCTCCTGAGGTAGTCTATGACAAGGATACAAGGGGCCTCTATGCCAGTCACATTGGGGTGCTTTTGCCACTTGTCCCCTGTTAAGCTCACCTCAGCCTGCAGTACAGACAATTGTTGGCCTCACCCTGTCGCTCCAGATATCTAAACGGGTTCTGTGCCCCTGTACGCTGATGGCACCAGTGTACACTGTGCACCAGTGTCTGCCAAAGCCTTCTACTTCTGTGGGCCTGATGTGCCAGGCTACCAAATCCACACAGTCCAGTATACCCGGTCATCCCTTTCCTCCTACTGGCTGATGGCAGGGACCCTCTATTCTTGTTCCTGGACAGAGTATTCACTGTCTGAGCCTTTCAGTGCCCGACCAGAAGTCCCCCCACCAGGATCGAGGGAGGTGATCTCAGTCCTTCTATGTCTGGGAGATCACCAATTGCCTTCTTGCATCTCTACAGCAACTAAGGTGACAGCCTTCTTGGGTGGCCCCTTGTATTGGGTCTGGCTGAGATGGAGTTAATACTCCCCATAGCAGCCCTCATAGCACTGTGCTCTGTATCAGTAGCTAGAAAGGTGTTGATAGCACACCAGTGTTTTGGCTACTGCTGAGCAGTGCTGGCACAGCATCAAGGCTGTCTCTCCAACATTTTTGCCCCCACCTCAATGGCAGGCTGGGGCTGGGCAAGATCTTGGGAGGGGACATAACCAGGACAGCTGAACTAAACTAACCAAACAGATATTCCATACCATATGACGTCAGCTCAGATATAAAAGCTAAGTAAAGGGAGAGGGAAGGGGGGGCATTTTTGTCTTCCGGAGCAACCACTATGCGTACTGAAGCCCTGCTTCCTGAGAAGCAGCTAGACATCGCCTGCTGATGGGAAGTAGAGAATAACATCATTTGTTTTTTCTTTGCTTTCGCACACGCAACCTTTTGCTATCACTTTATTAAACTGTCCTTATCTTGACCCACGAGCCTTTTGTTATATTTTCTTCCCCCCGTCCAGCTGAGGAGGGGGAGTGATAGAGCGGCTTTGATGGGCACCTGGCATCCAACCAGGGTCAACCCACCTCCTCAATAGCTGTCTTCCCTCTCAGTTTGTGTACATGCACAGAAGCTGGCCACTTAATAACAGGTATAACTATAGCATACTTCATACAAAACTGTCGTTGTCTCATGCCCCATGTTGGGTGCCAAAAAGGACGGTGGTCTGTTGACCTTGGTGGCTGCCAGGTGCCCACCCAGCTGATCTATCACTCCACTCCTCAGCTGGATGGGGAGAGAAAATACAATGAAAGGCTTGTGGATTGACTTAAGGACAGGGAGATCACTCAGCAATTACCGTCACAGGAAAAACAGACTTGACACAGGGAAATTAATTTTAATTTATTGCCAAATCTAAGGTCAGAGTAGGATAATGAGAAAAAAAACCCAAATCTTAATATACCTTCCCCCCACCCCTCTCTTCTTCCCCGGGCCCAAATTCACTCATGATTTCTCTGCCTCCTCCCACTGAGCAGCGCAGGGAGATGGGAAATGTGGGTTGCAGTCAGGTCATCACATGTTGTCTTTGCCACTCCTTCCTCCTCACACTCTTCCCGTGCGCCAGCATGGGGTCCCACCCACAAGGGACAGTCCTCCATGAACTTCTTCAGTGTGAGTCCTTCCTATGGGGTGCAGTGCTCCAGGAACAGGCTGCTCGAGCGTGGGTCCCCTATGGGGTCACAAGTGCTGCCAGAAAAACTGCTCCGGCATGGGCTCCTCTCCATGGGGTCACAGGTTCTGCTAAGAGCCTGCTCCAGCACAGGTTGTCCATGGGTTCACAGCCTCCTTTGGGCATCCACCTGCTCTGGTGTGGGGTCCTTCATGGGCTGCGGGGTGGATATCTGCTCCACCGTGGACCTCCCTGGGTTGCAGGGGAACAGCTTGCCTCACCATGGTCTTACCACGGGCTGCAGGGGAATCTCTGCTCCGGCACCTGGAGCATCTCCTCCCCCTCCTTCTCCACTGACCTGGGTGTCTGCAGGGTTGTCCCTCTCACAAGTTCTCACTCCTCTCTCTGGCTGCAGTTTCTGTTGCGCAGCAACTTTTTTTCCCCTTCTTAAATCTGTTATCCCAGAGGCACTACCACTGTCACTGATGGGCTTGGCCTTGGCCAGCAGTGGGTCTGTCTTGGGTCTGTCTTGGAGCCGGCTGGCATTGGCTCTGTCGGACATGGGTGAAGCTTCTAGCAGCTTCTCACAGAAGACACCACTGCAGCCCCTCTGCTACCAAAACATTGTCACACAAACCCAATACAGGTAGTCTGTTAGTCTGAAATAATTGTTTCAGTCTTCCTATACCTTTCGGGAGGATTATTTCCTTTCAGTTATATATTGATTTGTTTTTCTTTAAAAAAGATTTGGTCCACATTTAGTTGTATGGATTTCTGTTTAAATATTTTCTGAATACTGTAATTCAACACAACCACAAATTAGTTCCAGTTAATCACAAAAAAACCCCAATCAAAATTAACTCAGTAATTAAATACATTCACTTGAGCTTGATTAATTCATTGTCTAAACAATGTCTAAACATCTAACCTGATCAATACTTCTTCAACCAAATCATTGGTGCTATCAATAACAAGAGTTCCATCCTTCATTTAATGAATTTTGTTGCTTTTAAGCACAAACAGGGTGTATTCATTCAGTATTGGATTGTAATAAGATTGTGGCTTTATTAATAAAAGGACAATGTTGAAAGGCAAAAGAAAAAATAGAACTTAAAATCCACAATAATGACTCCTGAATCCTGCTATATTCAAGCAATTTTGTTGACTCTATTAGTCCTCTTCTGTGCTTTGCAAGACGTGCTCTGCCCTCTGCTGATTATGTGGATAAGAAGACTAGTTACTTATTTCACTCCAGTAAGAGAATAGATTTTATTTAAGTAGTTCTTTGGCACTATAGCAACTGACTTCTGCTAATTTAAGGTAATGTAAAGGGATTCAGTTTACTCAGTCAACAGAATAATTTGAGAAATACCTTAACATTATATATTAATGACCAATGAAAACTAATACTATTTTTTATTTCTTCCTTAGTATTCAGTAGCATTGTGTGCTGAGCAGTACATATTCCCGCTCCCAGCTTTAACAGTTTACACAGAAGGAAAGTGTTTCTTGCAAATTCACACTGTCAGTATCTACCTAAGTGACCTTAATTATGCTGACAATTTCACAGTCTTTAATATCATTTATATTGCAACATCCCTGTAAACTAAGGACCCCCCCCCCAGAAATAGAGATGTGGAATGGATTGATTTTGTCAGATGTGCCTACTAAGAGTGAGGCGGTAGGCTAATCCACTAACTACCGCTGTCATGGTCGTCAGTAGTACTACAGTGGTTTATTTACATGAAGTTTAAAATCAAGGTAAGCTTGGAACAAACCGGCTGCTTATCCAGACACCTTTGGTCTAGAAACAGCTCAAGAACAAGATTTTCTTGCTATGTTTCCAGTGAAACTGTATCTCGGCCAGGCCAGGAAAAGCTTCCCATACTATTTCAGATCTGGTATTTCTCCAGAAACATGAAATGCAAACATATAAGAAGACTTAAAAAGAACAAAAGTAAACTTTTTTGAGTTTCCAGAAATGTTGTAATATGATTCTTACCTTAGCTGAAGTAGTTCAAATGTTAGAGGTATAAAGGTGTAGAGGTTCCCAGAGTTAAAATCTGATTAAATCGAAAGATTAAATATTTTGGGATGAGATGTCTGCACTGTTATGTTTCTGGCATCTTTATAGGTCAGTTACCCATGGAAAACATGGGCATTTTTGTTCTTTGAACAAAACTTGTAGAAAGAGGCAACATCAGGCTGGATTGATGGGCTGAGGCCAGTTGTGTGAGGTTCAGCAAGGCTAAGCGCGGCATCCTGCACTTGGGTCAGAGCAACCCCATGCAGCGCTACAGGCTTGGGGAAGAGTGGCTGGAAAGCTGCCCGGCAGAAAAAGACCTGGGGGTGCTGGTCGAGAGCTGGCTGAATATGAGCCAGCAGTGTGCCCAAGTGGCCAAGAAGGCCAACGGCATCCTGGCTTGTATCAGAAATTGTGTGGCCAGCAGGAGCAGGGAAGTGATCATCCCCCTGTACGCTGCACTGGAGAGGCTGCACCTCGAATACTGTGTTCAGTTTTGGGCCCCTCACTAAAGAAAGACACTGAGGTGCTGGAGCTCGTCCAAAGAGCAACACAGCTGGTGAAGGGTCTAGAGCACAAGTCTTACCAGGAGTGGCTGAGGGAACTGGGGTTGTTTAGCCTGGAGAAAGGGAGACTGAGGGGAGACCTTATTGCTTTCTTCAGCTACCTGAAAGCAGGTTGTAGACAGGTGGGTGTTGGTTTCTTCTCCCAGGTAACAAGTGATAAGACTAGAGTAAACAGCCTCAAGTTGTGCCAGGGGAGGTTTAGATGGGATATTAGGAAAAATTTATTCACTGAAAGGGCTATCAAGCATTGGAGCAGGCTGCCCAGGGAAGTGGTTGAGTCACCATCCCTGGAGGTATTTAAAAGACATGTAGATGTCGTGTATAGACCTCCCTCTCTTGCTGTTGTCTCTCCAGTCTTTCATGTAAAAGGTGAGAGGCTGGGTCTGCTGAAGTTCATTGTACGTTGAAGAAGTTCATACTCATGTAGATGTGGCGCTTAGGGACATGGTTTAGTGGTGGACTTGGCAGTGTTAGGTTTACAGTTGGACTTGATGAGCTTAGAGGTCTTTTCCAACCTGAATGATTCTACGATTCTATCATTTCAAGGATGCTGTTCAGTTAATCAGAGGCGTGAAAGCAAAATGCATAGCTTAAGTTTTGTTATCAATGACATCAAGAGATCTTGAATGTTTCCGAGATGGGAACACTGTTAAAAAACACAGGTTGTGGTGTTTTGGGTTTTTTTGTTTGTTTGTTTGTTTTAATAATGAGCCCACTTATTGTATAAATATGTCGTTGTTATGCATAGGACAGCCACAGCGGAGCAGAGAGCTCTACCCAGGATTAGACTTGTTCTGCACGGAAAACTTCCGGATGCAAATCTGCCTTCACGTATCTGTTCTTACAGGCGCTGAGGCCCGAGGGGCCGCTCCCGCCCTGCGAGGCGAGGCGAGGCGGCTCCCGCCCCGCCGGCAGCGGGGAGCGGGGGGGCGGCGGCCGTGGCCGGCGCGGCGGGCGGCTCGCCCGCAGGAGGGCAGCAGGACCGCGCGTTTAGCTGCAGCACCGGCAGCAGTCTCCCGAGGGCGGGGGAAAGGCTTCTTTCTGCTCCCCAGTATTCGGAAAATCGGAGCCAGGCCCCTTTTTTAAATTCTTCTGGGCGTACGTAACTGCTGTGTGCAGATCGGCAGTACAGTGTGTGGGTACTACAGTCCTGGCTAGTGATGGGCTCAAAGGATGTGGCCGATTCAGGTCGATCTGCATTCATAAAGTGGGCATGTTTGGATATGGGGTTTCTCACACATAAAGTGGACAGAAGTCTGCAGAATCTGCTCTCGAGGTGGTTTTAAAAGGACACCTTTGGGGGAAACACTTCCCATGTGTCTTTAATACTGTTACAATTAAAAAGAATAACAAATTTGAAAGCATGTAAAACCTCGTGCTTCAGCAATTAAACTAACATTGAATCAGCAGAAACTGTGATGATATACATATAAGGTGATGATATATCTTAGAAGTTCACAAGTACTGACCTACTTTGTGCTTCTTGCCTTCCTCCAAAATGCCTTATACTGATGACTGTCGGGAATTGGATTCTTGATCAGACAGATGCAAGATCTGATCCATTGGGGCAAATTCAGCACTCCTGGTCCCAGGTCCATTTTGTAAGCTGATTTGCAATGTTGCTGTAGCTTACAGAAGAAGTGAAACAGTCCATAGGAATCAGCATGAGACAGCCTGGAGTTTCTAGACAGTGTTATACCTGTGCCAGTTACAGGAAGGACTTCCTTAGACTATGGGTCGTATGCCAGGGTGCTGAGATTGTTTCTGCCTGGACAGGAGTGACCAGATGGAGAGTGGCTGTGGAGCTTTTCTTTCCTCTGTGCACATTCACTACCTCCCCTTTGAACTACCAGGTCATCCTTGCTCGAGCTTTCGTCATTTCCAGCAGTAAAAATGCTGGGCTTTGGGACAGAAATCATAACTGAAAAATGACCCACAGTTCCTCCTTCCTCCTCCTTTTTTTTTTTTTTTTTTAAGTGCACATACACTGGACAATATTTCATGTTATTGCCACATTTAATATGTTTACCAGGAAAAAACCCTGAGCTTTTCCAGCAAGTACATTTCACATGCTTTCGTTCATCAAATATGTTCCCGCCTGCTCCCCGCCCCCAGTCTCTGATGCTGGAAATCAGCTACAGATCCTGACTTAGCCCTTCAGGTGAATTCTCAGGAGTATTAACATATCTAACTAAAAAAATTTTACATGCTTAACTTGCACAATGTCACCAAATAAGAATTAAGTACCTAAATGCCTTTGAGGATCTAGATTTTAAGGTGTGTCTGCGCAGAATTTGAGCGCCATGCACAGATCATCAAACTGGTAATGATCAAGCTAATTGTGAAACAGGAAACAATCTAGCTGAGTTCATTAGACTTGCCCTAATGGCACTTGAATAGCTTGCAAGCCAGCCTGATACATCTGGCTGGCTTTCTGTGGGGCACACTCAGTGGAAGTACCATTGCAGGTAGATGCCATCTCAGACACATTGTCTCTGTTCTCCATTGCATTATGTAGATGGATCCTTGATTCCAAGTTTGGGGATCCTGATTTTAACCTTGTTGATTTACAGTTCAGCTCCCACTTATGATAAAGACTTCAGTCATTACAGCATTGTTTTCTTTCTCTCATTATAAAACAGCCTTTGTAGGTCAGTAATTGGAAATCTAATGGAATCAGTCAGGTGAGACATGGCTGAAAGGGAGAAGACCTGTTTCCTCATCCCCATGTCCCTGCCCTCCTCCAGGCTTTGTGCTCCTTACTTTTGTCAGACGTCTTCCTTCAGTGTGTAAAGGGCAGGTTATAGAGAAGACAGAGCCAGTGCTGTCTCAGAAGTGTGCACTGAAAGAAGAGGTGATAGTCGCAAGCTGCAACAGAAGAAATTCTAAAGGACAAAAAGGGCACAGCAGGCAGGAGGAGGTAACAGGTTGTCTACAACAGATATGGGAGGACAAATGATATCTGGTTTGGTCTAAATTTATAGCGTAACAGGCAGACAATACATGATCTCACATGAATCCTCAAGGTATACTAAACTTACATGAATATTTTGAATAAACTTGAATCATGAGACTGAGTTTATAATGGATCAGATTTTTGTTTCATGTTATTGAGGTGTTTTTAATCCATAATAAGTAATTTTTAAGTGGGAGATATTATTTTGTTGAGCTACAGCCTGAAGATAGCCTTTCTCCTTGCTGGTGCTTTATTGACTGCACACCCGCGTAAGGCAGCTTATCATGACTGAAGAATCTACGGAAGCCTTGGTTAGAGAACTGATAGTACATTGTAACAGACACCTTTGAGATATATGTTCTTAATTAAAGTAGGAAAGGCTATCTTGTACCCAGAACTTATGTTTTACTGTATTTCTACCTAGACATTGTATGTATTATTTGATTATTCAGTGGACAGGCCCCCTGATTCTCAGCTTTCCAAACCAGATTTATTTATGCTTATGCATATTAATAGTTCATCCTTAAAACTGATCTTTTTAAATTAGTATTTTTGGTGCTTTGTTGAGTAGACAACAAGAACAAGAGTGAAAATAGGAGAAAACGTATATAAGGAAAAGACATTTCATAGATGGCGCTGGGGCAAAGCTAACATTACAATGAACTGTGATTAGGAGTCTTGTTATGCGAACCAGTATTTGAGAGAGACAACTATGGAAAATAATTGTTATTGAAATACCATATAATCTTCAGGTTTTTTTCACCCTTTCTCTGTTTTGTTTTGGTTTTTAATACCAAATACCATATAATTTTCTGTACTTGTTGCCAAATTCTTATTCCCTTATGATCAGAAAAGTAATCTCTTAAAAGGAAACTCATGTCTGAGTTAATGCAAATTCAAGAAACTGTATATAGAGCTATATAAATCTGTTTGTGTTTTATATAAATGGATGGAACTCCTAAAATAAATAGTAGGTAGGTCCTTGAAAATCACTCTCTGTCGATTAACAGTGTAAGAGATTCAGGGGAAGGAGAGGCCAAAAAATATTCTGCTAGGCTTGTGCTTGTCAACTTCTGAGGTGTAACTCAGCAGCGAGACAAAAGGAACTGCAAATGAAGCATGAAGCACCTCCCTAGCCATCCACCTGCCAGGGGATGGGTGTTGTGCTGAGGTGCTAATTGACTGTGAGTCGCCTGCCTGACACATAGGCACTAGAAAGGGGGAGATGTACCATACAGATTTTTTTTGGGTTTCATTCAGCCATCTTAATATTTTATGGGTTATGGGGGAGCATCATCATTTATAATCTAAGGGAAAAATCCTCTCACATCTGCTAGGCATTTGTCATACGAATGAGAAAAGACAAATCTTTTCTTAGCAATAGCATGAAATCGCTTCTCCAGATTCCCTCCAGCTTTAAAAATAGCTTTGTGCTACAAACACCATCACATCAGACTTGGCATCAGCAAAATTCTTTAAGAAAGGAAGGAAGATTTGGTCAAAAAAGGGTCACTTTTACCCCAAAGCACAGTTTTCTTTGGATTCTTTCTACTTTTAGTTAATAGAAAATAGGGAAAGGATAATCTTTTTCTATGAGATAAAGATAAATAAAGAGACCTCAGCCTACTCAGAATTGTAAAAAGAACAGTAGGCTATTTAAAAAATGAAAATCCTTTCAATATTCAATATTCATCAAGTGAACAATATGCATACCTTTAAATATATTTATATGCTCATGCTAGATTATGGAAAACACTTGTCCTTCAGAACAGTGTACAGATATTTCAAAAGATTCAGTTGTCAGTTATTTAAATGCTTCTCCAAAAACAAACACCCCAGAAAAAAATTGCGGCTGTGAGACATGATGAGTAACCTGCTGCCTGTTATTTTTTGTTCAGGACCAGTGTACCTATATGCAATTCACATTCTCACCTCAAATTTACTATTTTTTTTGGCAAATATTGTTGGGTACTATGCTTTTATTGCAGCAGAATTGTTTTTATCATTGCTTTGTAGCATGATTTTCACAGTGTAATTCAGATATATGATTTATCAGAAAACATTTTGAGATTTTGGGTTAGACCTTCAGATAACAGAATCATAGAATCATAGAACAGCCCAGGTTGGAAGGGACCTTGAAAGATCCTTTGGTCCAGCCTTTAATGGGAAAGGGAGTATAGGTGAGATTATCTAGCACCTTGTCCAGTTCCATCTTGAAAACCTTCAGTGACAGTGACACTACCATGTCTCTGGGGAGGTTGTTCCAGGGACTGATTGTTCTCACTGTAAAAAAAAAATTTCTTTCTTATATCAGGATGAAATCTCTCCCAGTGCAATTTGTACCTGTTGCCCTTTGTCATCTCCATGTGGCTCCTTGTGAAGAGAGAGCCACCATCCTCTTTGTAGCCACCCTTTAAGTACCAGAATTCTGTGATGAGGTCCCCCAGAACCTTCTCTTCTCTGGGGTGAAAAGACCTAATGCCTTCAGTCTTTCCTCATGGGGCAGCCCTTTGATCATCTTCATGGCCCTCCTTCAGACCCTCTCCAGTCTGTCCAGGTCTTTTTTGAATTGTAGGGACCAGAACTAGACATAGGGCTCCAGGTCTGACCTGACAAGCGCTGAGTAGAGTGGGATGATCATGTCTCTGTCTCTGTTAGTAATGCCCTTGTGGATGCAGGGGATCTGATCCAGGATCTGATTTGCCTTCGTTACTGCAGTGATGCGCTGCCGACTCATCTTCAGCTTCTTTGTCCACCAGGACCCCCAGGTCCCATTCAGCAAGGCTGCTTCCCAGCCACACAGATCCTAGTGTAATGTGGAGTCCTTTCACACCAGTGGAGCTACACTAATTCTGAAAGACAGACTACCTGGCCCACAAAGATTCATTTTGCTGTCACTTTCATTTTTATAGTAGAGGCACATTGATAAGCAGTAATCATTCAGCCAACCCTTGCCAACTAACGTTAATTACATTTAAGATTAAGTATCATGAACAATTCCTTTATTTTAATTACAACATTAATGGAAAAATTGTGCTGGTGACTTTATTGCCTTTGTTATTTACTCTAAGACACTCACTTTGATATACATTACAGCCGACTGTTTCATTTATTAATTTCCCCATACTCCCTTCTATTACGCTTTTTTTATAGTATTTGGTTATCAATTTTACTCACTCACCATTAATATAATCAAAGAGATAGTACCACAAAAAGACTTCGGGGTTGTGATGTTCACTCTTATGACATTTAACTTGTTCTGATGTCCTCAAAAAAAATCCATGGCTGTGACACAATATTTGACTGACCTTTAAAAGGCCTGGGAAGTATGACCTGCCTTGGATGGGGATGCCCAAATAAGTGAGCCTTTCTCTTCTCCTCAACCTAGCCATCTAACTCAGGATGAACAGGCAGACATGCCTCCAGTTGCAATCCACAATCCTGAACCCTTGGCTTAGGCAGGTCTCTTTTTCCATCCCCTCAAAATGCAGCAGAGGTCCTTTCTTTTAAATATACCTCGGTAGTTGTTATCCTCTTTCATACAATATCGTCCTGTGTACAGCACTGACACAGGCTCAATTCAATTTTCAACATAATTCCACTTCCCTCGGCCCCTCTCCACCTGATGTCTAGCGGCCTGGCTCAGGCTCCAGTGCACCTTGGAGATCACATAAATGCCACAGGTTTTGATGGTCTCATTACCTCCAAAGGGCTCAATGAGAATTTGGTTCAAGTGTGGATCATGACTGGTATATTGGGGAAAATCTCAGCTGACCAGTTAGAAAAGCTGAAAACTGCTGTGTGTCACCAGCATGGCACACAAAAATGAAACTACAAACATGGGATTTGGCTTGATGCCTGCTTAGAAGGCAGGTGTCTCTGAACTTTCCCAAAGACTACAAATCTCTTTTGCACAGAACTGGCCTCATAACTTCCTGCACTGCTATTGTTCATTTTCTTCCTTTGGAATGTACTCTTCAATTTTTAATCATTTGATGTCAGCCTTCCTTTGAGAGGATCAGAAATTTGGAGATATATCATACTTTCTTTAAATTTTGACCTCTTGTTAAGACCTGAGTTTGGATTTTTTTTAAACTAAAGAGTAGAAAAGGCAGAATTAAGATAATTAATCCAAACCTTTGTCAATCTTTACTTACTGTGTATACTATTAATTGTAAATTGCAGGCCAATTGACTGCAGCAGGCTTCCATGAGAGAGCTTTGCAAGTTATAAATTATCTGACTCTTGAGTAGTACAGTCCACAACACTCTAAATATTCTATAAGAACAGTACTGAGCTTTTATTTATGATTAAAATATAAAAGGCAATTTTTCAGCCCACTTAAATTCTTAGTTCAACAATAAGAGCTATATATAGAGTTATTTAGCCTAAAAATATTTCAGAGTGGATGTCAGAAAAGGAGGTGTTTTCTTGCTGAGAAGTAAGAATTTTCTAACAGTTTCATTTCAGCACATGTGCCTGGAGAGATACATGTTATTTTCACACTCTTTCCAATTATATTGAATAGGTAACAATGATAATCAAGTGGGAATTACTGTCCTGCTCCCACGTGGAAAGCATAAGATGTGATTTAATTTACTGAATTTAACTGATATTACTTTTATTCTTTACTTCCTTCCCACCATGCTATGCTGACTATTACAATACAGTATTTTATTGAGCGTGGATTTGAAATTATAGTCATAGCTTACCAATTCCCTACAATAAAAATTAAGATCTGAGATAATGCTTAGGAACCTATTAAAAGTGTCCCATTTATATTGCACAAAATGAGCAGCAATGTTCTTGGTTTCCAGGTTTTCCATTAATAGTTGCATGTAAGCACAGTGACAGGTAATGTGATGTCTTTTGGCTTTCAGCTGAAGCATGTGCTGAATAAAGCCATTTAGTTGCCTTTATAGCTTTACCTGACCAGTAAAAGAAAGGGTCCCTAAAAAGGTATCTTAAAGATATTTCCATGTAATACAAATGGTGTGGTGGGCTGGAACACTGGCCGCTACTGAACTACAGGGAGAACCTTGCTAGGACCTGTTTCAGAGGTGGCAGAGAGCCATAATCTTCACTTTCAGACACACAACTTTAAAAATATCAGTGGCTGCTAGATCCTTTTCTGTAAGAATACTCTTACATTGCTAGTGCAAATACTTAAGTAAGCATTGCAATCTTTTTTGGATGTCACACTCTTCTATTAGGTTAACAATGAGAGAATTAATAATAGTATAAAATACTAAAGACGGGATTGTCAGCTTGGTATTTACATAAATTTAAGATGAAACTAAGGGGATTCAACTCAAATGTGTTATGTTGAAGTAACTGTATAACTTCATAATGAATGTGATTGAGAAGGTAAGAGTTATGCTAAAGCAGACCCCTCAACTGCATCCAAAGTAACACCCTAGAAACCACTGATAGTAATTCTTATGCAATATACTTATCATGCATTGCTAATATTTAAGTCTTGCTCACAGGAATATGCTCTGAACTTGCGAAGTAGCTGATCAGAGGTAGGTGTTGGAGCAATATGCTTTGCGACAAGTGAATTTTTGCTATGCAGCCACTTCATGCTTTCCTCAGCTACAAGGTCAGGGCTTGGGGCTCTCAAATGACACAAGGAAAAATCTCAGTTCTGAGAAGGTATGCTCATGAACCAGCTGAGCAAGAAGCCAGCACTACTTGTAACTGACCAAAATACACAGTAAACTGCATTAACCTGTACATAGTGTTAAACAAAACAGGCTAGAGACTATTCTCTGCTCTTAGGCCAGTGGCATGGCCTGGCTACATCCACACTTTAGCTCCACGTGGTCGTCTGTGGTCCTAAGACAAAAGAATAACACTGTTTTTCAGTCTGAAGTGTCTGGAATAAAGTAAGGGCTGTGTTATCACATGATGCTAATAAAATTTATTGTCTGCCCTCGAATAAAACATAAGGGCAAGTAAAATGTGCAAAGCCTAATGGGATAATGTTGGAGGTTTATAGTGGATGGATGGACCCAAATCAGGTAGACCCTCTCTGTACTTTATATTGGAAATAGCCCTTGAAGTGTCTATTTCCTCAAACATACCTCCTGCCATCTGGGAGTGTTAGCTGATGCAGGCAAAAGCTGTGGTGGGGAGCGCACAAAGAGTAAGCAGTCTGGATAATCTCAGGCCAGAGCTTCAACCTGAGCCTGTGCCTTTTTTTGCTAGTACAGACATAGCCTAAGGGCTTGATTAGCTCAAAATAAGTCTCTCTGGTGTGTTGCATTTGCTAGGTGAAGGAGACCAGATGACTTTAAGAAATGCTGTGCTATCGCAGAAATGTAAGTGGTATCTTGGGTGTCTTCAGATCTACTCCTGTGCATTCAATTGTTCATAAATTTTGCTGTTTTGTTCTATTATGTTTTAGTTTACATCCTCAAGGATGCTGCAAAATATGATTTGTGATATGCATGCAGTAGGTGCTCTTATGACTTGAATAGCTGTTGTATTGTGATTGAGGGGGGATTTAATAATGCAAACGGTTCTTCTAGTCTTGAGTCTCTAAATCCTCACAACGTCTGATCCAGAGCAGGTCCTTGAACCCACAGCCTAACTTACTTTTCTTGCCATTTAGCTATTGGGCATGTGCATATTTGAATGACAGGAACTGTCACTTTTATATTCAGTCTTATCTGTGACAATTTATTAGAAACCTGAAAACTCTGATGCTGCTTCTTTTCTTGGGACATGGGTGAGGGAGCAATTTGAGAAAGCATTATGAAAGAGGAATGTTTGAAACAAAATAATTCTGGGTAAGAAAAGATTGGAGAGAATGATCTGAATGATTTTCAGGCTGATGATTACATGAAACTACCCTACTCTGTCTCAGACGTCTTGCTTCAATTTTATGGGAATAGAAGTGGCAATAGAAAGTGTGCAAATTGCAAGAACCAATTTTTCTGAATACTTTTAAGAGCAGACAGAAATGTCTGCAGTAATTCTCATTGCAGAGAGGAAGGGAAAAGAAGCCTAAAAAGGGTGTTCATAAAGTGTGGAAGAAATGGTCCACATTAGTGGTGAATGTATCAAATTGTCATCACAATCTAATTTTCACTACCTTGAAAGTAATTAACCTGTTAACTCATTGTGGTTGTAAAGACAGGAGGAACTAAGACTTTAAATACATGCCATTCTTCATTCCTTTTATTTTATTTTTATCCTCAACTTTTGATTTTATCTGCAAAACACTTAAAAGCTTATCTGCAAAGCACTTAAGAGCTTCTATTCTGAAGGCATAAGTAACCTTTCACTGACTCTTTGCTGGTACTAAATTCATTTGCTCTTGGTACCAGGCCCAGATATGTGCAGAACTTCTTGATGCTGAGGAAACTTACTGCCCACAAGATAAAATCAAAATGAAAACCCTTCCTCCCCCAGCATTCATAGTAAGAGAAGCTCTTACCAGCAAGAAAACATAGTATCTTACTATCTAAGCACCATTCGTTATTTTCAGCAAGTCTGTCTCTGCAATGATTTGAGGCAATCTGCCTACAGAGTTTATGAACTCCATGTGAAAGTATGAACTCTGTATATAACATGACCAAACTGCCAACTGCATTTTGGATACACAGCCTTTTGCCTTCTCAGTTGCTTATCATCTCACATCAACTGAAATCCCAAAGGGTCATTAAATAAAGAAACTTGGTAATTCAGATACAAGCATCCTAAACAATAATATAGCCGATCTGGAAAAGAACCAGTCACCAGCGAGACAAGCCTGCTGCTGACAGAGACTTGTGACTCCCTGGGGAGGTGTGTGAGGCTGCCTGATTAAAGGACTGAAGGCTGTTACAGGCTGAGCACTCAGCCACTTCTCAGCTTTACCCTGGGTGACTATGCCAAAAAGTCCAAAAAGAAGGATGGTCTAGGGCAGCTGAGATTTTCTAAGCATGTTCTTTCATTTACATGTGCTTTGGCACAGCTCATGACATACAGAAGTGTTTGGAACTTGCAGAAGCCGGACCTGGAAGGCAATGCCTGGTGTGCATGCTTCTGCAAGAAATGAGTAGGTGGAAGAAACGTTCAATCATGAACAACACTGCGTGTTTATGCTCTGACAGTAATGCTGAAAAGGACAAATCATATTTGCTTTGACTTATCATTATAGTCAGTGGCTCTGACTCTGCCCTTACTTGTATGTCTGCTAATCTATTCATTTTAATGGAAAAGTAAAAATTTATTTAGTAGGACAATCAAATTGATTATAGACAAGAAGGTCTTGTTCTTTATCATTTCATGAAAAAAATCTCTCCAAGCAGCCATCACAACTCCTGCCTCACTAGGATTCAATTTTATTTACTAACAGTGTTTCTCAGTTATAATGAAGGTGTTTTATTTCTGTTAGTTGTCTTGCTCTAAGAGGCTGAGAAAGTTTCTGACTTTGTAAGGAATTAGTCACTGAACCTGACTGAGTATAAGGCCACTAAAGCCAAAAGCAGTATGAAGTGGAATTCAGGCACACTAGAAACACAGTAGAAACATATTCTTGTACCATTCAAATAATGGGAATTTTCTACTTGGTTCATTAAGAATTTTGCCATGAACCCTCTATAGTGGTTACGGTTTTTGCATTTCTTTTGTATTACATGCAAGTGAAAAAATGTCTGTATTTGTGTTTGTATGTTTTATAAATGAAATGTGAAGTCTTAAGTCTCATGTTCAACTCCCAGGTTCCTTTATCAACAGATCCTTTCAGTAAGAGGCCCTTGTTTTTGTATGTTCCTCAAGTGCTCATTTGATCTGTATTTTATATTACTTCCATCCATATTAATTTAAGACCAAGAAAAAAGGGCAATTACTGCTACAGAGCTTACTTAAAGTTTTATTGTCTGTAAATTTTGTTCCTTGTCTTTTGGGTATAATGGAATTATTTGTACCTTTTTGCTGATGCCTGCTATTACTACACACATCTAATACATCTACAAAAATTCTACATTTATGCATAAGAAAATTCTTTGGTCTGGTGTTATAAGGCAATAGAACTGACATTAAAGCCATGAAATATGGCAAAAGAAAACAAACCAGTTATAAGCTAATTTGACTATCATAACATATTTCAGCTACATTTATAGGATCATATGGCATACAACATTCAGCTGAATGGGACTACCACCAGAGGCAGCTAAGAGGCCCTGTCTCAGACCGCTTTCAGTATAAAGGTACGATATATATGTCCTTTGGGCCACTGAATCATCTTCCTTGTACCAGTACCGTTCAAATAAGTGGGTAAATATATGACATGCACATCAAATGAAGTGCATTGTCACCAGGGACAATGGCCAAAGTAGGTCTTACTGAATAAACTCTCCTTCTCCTCTGACTTGAAATACAGCAAAATAAACAGCAAAGACTACTAAGGGCTTTCAGATGAGATTCATCAAACTTACTTTAGCTTGTCCAAAAGTTGAACATCTGGTTGAAGAGAGTTTTTCAGCCTATTCAGGGCTAAAATGAATCATTGTCAAGAGGAACATGCACCTCCAGCAGGTGATTCATCCCTTGCCAAGGTAACTATGTGATACAGATGTAATGAAGTGTTGCTGAGAGGTTCCTGACCTTCCACAGGCTCTCAAGGGAACCTAGACAACTAGTGTTCTCTCATTTTCAGTGCACCTTTAGATGTCAAAAGTTAGTGAGATGAACTTCTGCCAAACTGACTTAAGAAAAGCACAGTAATGATATTAAATTACACAGACTACCTCTTTGCTTATGAAACCCAGAGGTAACAAGAAAATGTGAAGTTCACCAAGGTTTGTCTTTTGTAAAGACACTGGGCTCTGCAGGAAGCTGTTAAGCATCTCTAGTCTCAGGGTTTACAGGATCAAACCCTGATGAGCCAGAAATAAGCACAGCCTCAGAATCAAAATGATTCATCTATGCAATGTTCATAATGCACAGTGGGGTTAATGTTATAAAATCTTTCTGATCATTGAAATGAGAAGAAAAATCTCTGTCTGTGTATTCTAGCCTCTTTTATTCAACATCCACAATCCTTTAAAGTACGTTTATTCTACTATTCCATGCTCAACTTCCAAGCAGAATGTAAAAGTATATTCCTGTGCACAAAATGTGCTGAAATTAGGTTAAGGGTATGACTTGCTACAGTTCACCAGAGTCAGGAAACGTGAAATTAAGGCTGAAACCACATGCTTGACACACTGTTTTCTGCTCAGGTACTAAGAGTCTCTTGAGGATGGTTTGCTGATTGACCACAAAGGCTGTAAAGAGAGGCATGATAGAGACAAGGTAAGAAAGAAATAGTGAAAATGAACAACCATTACACATATGTAGTCTTCACTGACTTTCAGATACCTGTTTTCTGTCCCAAACTTCTACAATTATTTTAGCATGCTGCAAGTTTTGCTACATTTCCTTTTAATAAAAAACAAACCAAACCAATCAAAAACCCCTCTAAATTTCCAGAGAATTCCCGAGCCCAGACTACATGGAAACTCAGATAATTTTGAAAAAACATTATTTATGCAACAAACCAAGATTTACAATATCTATGAAGTTGGAAAGACCTGCTGCATTCTCCTGTGGTCCACGGTGTCAAGCATGAATTGTGAGAGGTTAGATTTGTACAACGTTCTGCTATCAAACATGTAGTCCAGCAGCATGATACAGAAAATGATGATTTTGTCACTGGAACAGAATCAAAAACTCTGTTTCTTCACCAGTACAGAGAGGATTGTGACTGAATTTCTGTGAAATACATTAGTTGCTGACTTGTGACATTTGGGTGAACCAGCCAGTCGACATTTTTTGAAAAAATATTTTCATTTTGGAAGATGGTGCTTTATCAAGATTTGTTAATCGTCCTTTGGAAAATGTGTCTTTTGAGGGGAAACCCTGCTAGGTGTTTGACTCAGCATATTTTCTCTTGAGTATTTTCATTTACTTTTGAATTTTTTTTACAAAACTTAAAAAATGGTTTGTTATTATATATATAACAGTGTTATCATAGCAGCTTGAATGGCTGCTGACACATACCTTCTCCTTTTTCTTTACTGTGTGTGTAGTCATTCTTTTCACTCCAGCCTCTGGATTTCATGGCTTCTTACATGGACAGGTTCCTTTTTACCTCTACACTGGTTGGGACAAAGGGACCCATTCTTCTGGTGAGTACATCTTCTCCTGAGCAGCCAACACCAGTTTACAGCCCCCGCCTTGTGTTGCCAGCAAACATAATCTGAGCAAGCCTCTTTGAAATTGCAGTATTTTATGACCTTAATAACGGAATCATACATTTGCAGCTCAAGTGTATCTGGAGTTGCTAAATCAGAAAGAACAAATTACTCTAATGTTTCTGGAAGGACAACAGGACATGCATGTGAAGCAAACCCAAGCAAATCAGGTTGTAGATTCACCTGCACATTTACAGACCAAGCCACAGTCAGACCATTTGCTAATACCCGGAGAGGGGGATTCGTATGCCCTTTGCACCCCCCTCCTCAAGCCTTGCCCTTCGTGTGGTCTTCAGTGACCTGACTGCATTTCATTCCTGACTGCTGTGGCTGGAGTGAAGAAGAGAGAAACATCCAGCCAATTCCCTGCTGAGTGGTACTCAGCTTCATCTCCCTCCTCATCACTTTGCTGTACCCCTGTTGTACTTTGCTAACAAACACAACTACTTACAATTCAAACTATAAAATAATTCAAAACATAAAAATATGCTGTCCGAACATTTGCTTTTTAAGTGTAAAATCCTCTCATTATTGTGTATGTTTTTAAACCAAAGGTCATGGGGAGAAATGTCCTTTACAACAATGTTTTCCCACCTTGCATTTCCCTGTAGAGATTTCTTACCATTATCATCTATTTACAGTCTCTTCACTCTGGTTCCTGTCAACTGACAGTTGCTTGAAGAGGTTTTCTGTGCTCTTATTAGAAATAGAAATAACGCTGTGAAACATCCATGGTCTGACCAATTGTCTGCCATAGGATGCAATTTCACAGTCCTAGCTGTTTCTATTTCACCTTGCTGCAACACTGAGCTGTATTCTACTAGTAGGTGGCAGCAGAAAATTCTGTTACCCGTGTGCTTTGGGAGAACTGCAGCCTATGGCTTCCCATACCTCTTCACTCTCTGGATGCACGTGTGGCCTTGGCCAGGTATGTAAACACTGCAACTGCACACTGTGGTTCTGTCTACAGTGGATTTTCTCTTAAACACTTCAACCTTTCTAAAAATGACAAAAAAGCTAGTGGTGGCCATCCCTTGATTCATTACTATTTTAACTGTTGTTTATCCAACTGTACATTAAGTGAGGTGAAATGGTGCCTATTGATGTACATTGTTGCTCACAGGCTATTGATGTATATTAATTTTGTCATCTTTGTTGAGCCACCCAGAAGTCTTTTAGACGGCAAGAGTGGGAAATGTTAAGGAAAAAAGCACCCAGACAGACACAGCCACTGTTCATGTGAATAAAGAAGTAATGTGCTGAATGCTTTCATAGCTAAATGAAACATGCCTGTATTTCACTGGAGAGCTTTAGTTCCAGGAGACTTACCTGTTTATTCAAACGTTCACCATCCATTGGTACCCTTTAAAGTTTTTTGTATTTTATTTCCAGTCTAATCTTAAGATTTGAGTCATAAAGATTATGTAAAAGGTAGAAATGACAAAGTTGATTAATGTCAAAGTACATTTATAAAAGGATGTACTTCCATGAGAGGAACAAGACACCCATTATTTTGTGGATTTCTCCAGTTTATTTGATTTGGATATCTGATAGCAATAAATTAATTTTTACTACTCCCCCCCCCAAGCAAACCAGAAATGCTACAATAACCTTTCCTCAAGTATATCAAGGCTTCTGTTTGCAAGCAATTCTGAAAGCAGGATTTCAGAGGCTGCAGCAATATAAGATACATACCGTGAGACCAACGTTGAAGGATTATTCCTGAGCCTAATTACAGTTAATTTTCTTCTTACAGAAGAGATTCTGAAGTCATGTGACTAGATGAGTTTTCCATTTTTCCATTTTCTTTTTTTTTTTTTAATGTAAGCTTTTCTCTTTTTAATGTAAGCTTCTAACCTTAAAGGTCATCAAGGACAGCTTGACTGAAGTGAACCTCAAAAACGTAAGTAGCAGTAGACAAATAAACGCATTCCACAGTGAACCTTTTAAAAAATCATGTTTTTTTAAAAAGCTAATCTTATGTTTTTGTGACCTGATTTCTGATTTTTGATTGTTAAGGATGAGCAAGAAGGGAAGCTAACCGAAGGCCAACTATAACATCATCTAATCAAAACTAATCTCCTAGATCTGGCACAGTCTGGATTTGGGCCAGGACACAAAAAGAAAAATGCTTTACTGGCAGTGATAGATGACCTCAGCTGACAGTGGACAGAGGGCAGACATTTCCTCTCATGATTCTTGATTTCTTGAAACATTTCTTTCTGATGGCCATTAGATAATACCATTTCACCTGAGACGAGTGGCAGGGCCCCTGACTACAGCACAAAATGGATGAAAACCTACTGAGAATGTAACATTTAAGAAGTAGTGAAGAGAAACTAAGTCCACACTACTGACCTTTTACAAGCTGAGTCTCAGAAAGGGTTTTTTTCAGTGTTTGGATAAGAACTGTCCATGGATGAACTGAAGTCCATGCATGATTGAGGTGATGCTGGCTGGGTCAAAAGAAGTACTCAGAAGGGTTTTAAAAAATGTTGAAATTTCCTTTTGATGAAAGCCACTGCATTTTCACAGTCGGTACTAAGGTCTCCATAGCACTATCTATGAGTAATGCTTTCTCTAGTCTTCAATGGTTTCAGAATTTCAGTCCCATTCAGAAAAAGTTTATCTAGACTCTTTTTTTTTTTTTTTTTGGTGGTCTAGAGCTGTGAAAAATATATACACAAGAAGTCTTGAATACTTCATGAAACTGTGGCTGATCTGGAATGTTTCAGTGTTTCTTTTCAACACCTTGTGTTGCTTCTCACAAATACAACATGCAAACCCCACCAAAATTCAAGGATCAGTCTGTAACTTGACAGGTTCCTGTCACAAAAGCGTGTCCTATAAAAAGAGTAAGCATCCACCTTCGCAGCATGAAAAAGTCTTCTGGAGGGTCAGCTCAGACCTGTGGACTGAACTTCTTCAGGACCATAAGCACCCTCATCATCTTCAGCAATGAGCAATTCCTTGACTTCTACTTTAGGCAAGCTTCCTTCCTTTGGAGAATAAGGGAGACTGACAAAGTTGTGACAAGAAACAATTCCATCATTGAATGCCCTAATGAAAATGCTTGCAGACATGAAGAAGAATGTTGTGCTTTTGATAGTTTGCCAATTTTTAACTTCCCAATGGATATTTAACCAAGCTTCTAGATAGACATTCACTTCTATCACAGTGTCTCATTCCTTCCTTTTAAAATAAGCGCTAGCAAGGTGAGATTTTTTTTCAACCAAGATTTAAAATAACTGCAGAGTATTTGAAATAAAGTACAAAAAGTTGGCTGAACTAGAAAAGCTATTAATTTATTTGGTACACTGGCTAAATGAACCATTAATGAAGCCTATGAACTGACAACTGAGGTGAATTTGGCCCGTTTGTTTTTAGGAAAGCTTTTTTTTTTGTGCAAAATAATGGATGCCTTCAAATCTGATGAGGAGTTAATAGCAGATACTTAAGGTCTTGGCAGTGGATTGGTATTGTTTTCATACTAAGAGGTTTTGTGAAATGGTTGAACTCATTCAAAAGGGCATTTCCCAGCTCTGAGTGACAATTGCAATCCATGAACCTATATAGAGTAAACATGATCATTACTGTGTAAGGATGTGTTGCAGTGCGAAACCAAATAAAAATGCTTCAATAGGGGCAACTACAGCTTGAAACAGCAGTGTAGTATTTTGGAACTTAGAAGATGAAGATTTATACATTTAAATTGGGGTAGTTTTAATATTTAATTGTATAACTGCAGCCTCAAAGCTTTGCCTTTCAAGTTAAAAAATGTAAAGAAAAAACTGGGGTTTTTTTGGTAATGTAAGCAACTATTTAATAGATCTCATTTAGAAGAGGCACATGATTCATGAAGTCAAAATGCTGTACTTGAGAACTGCTGAATCATAGCTGGAGCCTCATATAATAAAAGGAAAAGAGCCTGAAATTGGTTGCAAATATACATTTTTTTTATTAGAACTCATTGCCAAGGTTTGCTGTCCAAGGATACTTGCCTTGGATGAGCCTTCAGTGTTGGTGAAGTCTAGTTTAGTATGAGCTCTTTGCTATATCCTGCTGACTGACAACTTGAACTATGGGAAATAGTCCTCAAATAACTCTTAAAATCACTATAAAATTTCCATTCAGGAAAAATTTCCTTTTGGCTGAAAACAGGAAGTGATATTTCTTACAATATTGAAATTTCTTTTTCTTCTTTTTTTCTTTTTTTTCTTAGCTGTACTGCATCAATGCAATCTGAGAAGTTGCCCTATTAATTTTCTGGAGATGTTTTAGTGACAATGCAAAGTTGAGTTCAGGGTGGTGTGAAAAAATATTAGTTATTTCAGTAAAATATCAGTTATTTCAGTAAAATATTCTGAACATAAGAAGAATATAATGTATGGCAAACTGCTTTGATAAGATGACCATGTTCTTAAGTAATTACAGCTTTTAACTTTTAAATATTTGTACAGATTTTTTTCTTTTTTTTTTGCAGTGTCTTCTAAGCAAAAGATCATTTCCAGATATATTATGCTTCCTTTATAATAACATACACAATATTTAGAAGTTTCAAGTTCCAGAAACATTTGTAAGTAGTGACTGAACTCACTCCCTAGCTTTATAACTCCACATCAGAAACACAACTGAAACTATAGAGCAATTGATTTACTATTCATAGTTTCACATAATGCACTTGAGAAAGGATTCCCCATTCAAAAGGATGCTTGATCAGTCTTAGTACATTTTTTTAGTTCTCTCTACTTGTATTGAAAGGAAATATTTCATGGGAAAAAATACAGTATAAAAAATTTTTGAAAATTGAAATGAGAAGCATTCAAATTTTATCAGAGCTATAACAAAAGGTAAGGGTACCCCATAGCCAGTAGGATGGATAAGACAAGATGTGTAATCAAGACTGAAGTGTATTTAATCTCTGTTGCTGATCACTGCACAGCTTTAGCCTGTTTTCATCAGACTAATTGATGGCAAATGGAGCAGATGCATGATGAGATTATATCCCCAATTTATGGCATGGTTATAAGAAAATATGTCTTTTTTTTTCCATTACAAGTATTGGAAATTTAGAAAATGCACCGGCTTGGGATTGAAGCAATTTCTCCTGCTTGACTAATGCACTACAGATTTTTCTTCTTATTATTCTAATCATTTAATTTATCATATCCATTTCAGAAAAAAAATATTAAGTAGTTTTATGTTTGATGTACTTTATAATTAAAACCTTGGCATTGACACCTATGTTTGATTCTAGGCTATGATTATACCTTTAGTATCTAGTTACTAAAACTACAACAGAAACAACAGATCCAGAATATTACACACACTGGTAGAGGCAAGTTATGCAAAGAAGAACCATATAGAGTTGTTATAACATCCATTTAATCTTTCATTATAATACTTATTTTTACATACCTTTGTTTTGACATTTGAAATAGTGACAAAACCTTTTACATTTTTTTATTTTTCACGAAAACAATTTATTTTCAGGCAACAGCCCTTCAGCTTTTTTGTGCCAAGAAAAATAAAAGCATTTGTAGTGTGTCCATGGTAACCAGCTCCAAACAAAACACTAAAAGAGAGCAAAATTTTACTTCTGTAACAGTAGGGTATGGATTTGTGAACAACTATAGCCTGAAGTACAGTTTCTTCTGCATGACATCCCAGAGGAGATGGTGAATGTTGCAATAGGAGTGCCTGAGATGAAAACTTGTGAAGGATCAGGACTGCTTGCCTGCAGAGGGAGGTACCTGAGCAAGAATGGACAAAACAATCCAGCAAAAGAAACTCCCATCAAGAATAATTTAGTCTGGGGAAGAAGGAGACGTGATCAAGGATAAGAAACTGGCCAGAGAGTGTGTTTTTGGGTAGGCATGAGGGAGAAAGGGGAATAGGACCAGTTCTGCTGGGAGCTTGGGTATAGCAAGAGGATCCAGGAGGGACACTGCATGAGGAGCTAAAAAAAACCAAGTGAGATAAGCAAGAATGTGCTGAGACATAGTTGGGAAAGGAGCATAGGTTGGACTGGCTGAGCTGAACCTACCTGAGATTAGGGTTTGGACCATGAGCTGAGCAGGGAGGCTGAAGCTACAGTGAGCAAAATGAGTATTAGGGACTGGAAAGGGAAGCCAAATAGCTTTGAAGCACAAAGTTAGGTGAGGGACAGAATTAGAAGAGTGGTGAACTGGAAGGAAAAATAAAGAAATGATCAAGTCCAGGGAGGCAGGAACATGGAGAAGCAGGTCTGTTCACTGCAGAAACTGGTCTACCAGAAAACTAAATATGTATTCCTTGTTCATATGACAAAATCATGGCTATGTGTATATCCTTCACCTTCTAGTTCTTGTAACCCAATTGCATTTTAGCACATTCCCCAGCTGACAATGGGCAGAAATACATAATTCCCATATCTCAGCAACTTTCTGGTACCAGGGAGTATCAGTAAAACCCACTGCTGAAGTATATGTTTACTCATAGGATAGACAGTCAACTGCTACTGTCTCTTACTCTACTACGTAAGTAGCATAAATCTGTGCATGAAAAGGTTCCAGTGCTGCTTAATACTTAGGTATTAAAGTGATGCTCAACAGTGGAATTTGTTTTTAATTTGCCACTGATAACAGGCTGTCACTCCCACACACAGGCATATACTCTACTACACTGTAGGTAAATTATAATCTTGCAAATTCAGCTCTATAAAAGGAAGTAAACTTCAGCACTGAGATTGCCCATGACTGAATCTAAGCAGCATGATCTGTATTTTAATTACAGGACCAGTCTGGTTTGTTTTTTTTTTCCCCCAAGACTTTTGCCTCATTTTGTGTTACTGAGACAGTTCCCTCACTGGGAATGGCGCTGAACAATGCAGAAGTTCACCATTAAAACAGACTTTGTTTTTCCACACCTCCTGAAGCATGCAGGGACAAACGATAGCCAAATAAACTGAATCAGATTGCAGTATGTTACTTTTCAGGCATACAGAAAAGCCCCTAGAAGGTGACTATACTAAGGCAAAAGTATTTGGCATATCTCTATTCAGTATCACTAAAAAGGCTAGAACTATTCATCAGAGGAATTCTCCATAGCTTATTGATTGAGGTGTATTAATAGGCACTTGCCTGAAAGACAGACATAGTCCAGATTGAAAATATAGGATATTACAGTTTTAATAAGGTTACATTCCCCAGTGGTTTCACATTTTTCCCCTTCTTCATGGAACCTGTCACCTTCTGCTCTCAGAGCCCTTATCCTTTCACACATTGTTATCTTTATAAAGGGGATAAGACAATATATAAAATCCACTTAAGTAAAGGTCTCCCTTCACCCAGCATTACTGCTGAGATCCTTACACTGGCAGCAGTTTACCAAAGCACAGGCAAAAATCAATTTTAATTAGTATTTTTGGCTTTAATGAAAAGTGATTACAGAACTGGCATTTTAGTTAATACTGTTGAGATTTATTGTGGGGTGATGCTAATTAATTTTCTGTTGAATTGCTGTGGGCAATGAATAACTGCAATAAAATGGCAGATTTGCTGATACCAGGACTATATCAGCACTTCAGAGCTTCTTAACAAAAGGGAGCTTAATGGGTTGCAGGTATAATTTACATTACTCCTCATAAACTGCACATTATTGCTTCTTTGTAAAAGTGTTATGAAAAGCCAGCTTTTTGTGTTTTATAATAGGAGCAATGTCTTTTCCCACAATTTGGTGTCAGCATATGCAAGCCTTCTGTAGAATGTAATAATATTTTAAGAACCTCCAGATAGGGAAGATTTTATTGGGTGAGAAAATTAATCTTCACTTAAATCCATTTCTGTATATAGCATTGTTATTCCATCATTAATTTTACTGTTTTCCTTAGTAGAAAGATACAACTGAATAAGGCACTTGCATTTAGACTTCAAGCAGTGTCAGGAGGACTGTATTTTATTGTGTACTTGAACAGTGCCTAGCTCTATAGGGATCTGAGTCCAGTTCAAGCCTCCAGGTGCTATCCTAGCATCTACTGGCTTTGAGAGTGTTGGGCTTCATCTAATTTTCTTCAAGCCATGGTAGAACCAGCACAGCCTCACTGGCTTCAGAGCAGTCATTATTTATGAAACATATACCAACCCCACTTGAGTCAGAAGAAAGCATTTCATACATCCTGCATCAAATTACAACTGCCCAGTGTTGTAATTAGTGGAGCTCATGTGAAAACACAGAAATCCTGTTTTTTTCCTAGAGCTACACCATGGGAGTCAATGCCATAGGACTAGTGGACATTTACCGAGCATTTGTGTTACTGACCTCCAGAACAGGTTGACCTACCATAGGTGGGTTGACATTGTGAGCAATGGCGGATGCATCTCCTCAGAAGTGCAGGACAACATGATTGCTCACAAGGAATAACATCCACTTCAGACTTTATGGAGATATTATGACACCAGCATCTGCTGCTGGTGAATGAAGTACTGCCAAAAATATTAAGAAAGTGATGACTAACCATTCCTCAAATAGTGAAAGCAGCTGCAAAATCAAGGGTTGGGGTTTTTTTGTTGGCCTGTTTTTCCTAAGTGAATGGTCAAAAGCAGAGGCAAATTCCTCTTTTAGGCTTGTACTAGCTTTAAGCTTTTTTGGTAGGTATGAGGAATGGAAACTTGCAGAATTTCAAACAAAAGCTAAAATTCTGCCTTGAGTATTTGGCTTTAGTGTCTGAGACCTTAAAAAAACACACTAAAAAAGAAAAGGTTCAGAGTGAAATCAAGAGCATTGCCACCACTTAGAAAAAATTAACCACCCACCTCCAAAGGCAGGTCCAGCTGCAGATGCATATCCCAGCCACCATTTAACCCTTCTAACACACATGACAAAATATGATGAAACTGCATCATATACTGCCTCCTGCAACCTGTTTCAGACAGGAACACTGAACGGTTTTCATATTTGAGATAACTAGCAAAAATGGTTGCACCTTGTCCAAGGTAAGTAGTTATTTGGTAGTGGTAGTTAAAGTTTTAATTAAAACAATTAAAATCATATGTGATACAATTATGATAGTTTGAATATAAGGGCACCTTAAATACATTTTCTCATGCTTTGTTTAAAGTCTGAGAAAGCATACAATACAAGCAAATATCTCTTCTAAAGCTGTAAGTGCTTTAGGTATTGCAATATGTGTGATGGTAAATTCTTGGAGAGCATAGGACCCTAAATATTGAAATCAAGTAGAATTAGGAAGGTACCTAAACATATTGGAAAATGTTTCTGCAAGTCCTAGATTTGAAGTAGAAGCATGTATCTTACATGCACAGTCTTTTACAGTGGTGACTGGTTTTATTCTGGTTTAATAAGGAAATGACATTTATGTCATTACTCTATGTATGCAGGCATATGAGTGTGTGTTGTTACTCTCCTTTCAAATATCTTTAGAATCTCCTGTACAATTTTTATCAAATCTGACAGAGGAGAAGATATTAAGTTATCAAGTTCCTACAAGTGGCTGAATAGAGGCAAGAAATGTTACTTGTCTACAATCAGTAAACCTACCGAGGAAAAGGCGCAAGCATGAGCTCACCCTTCAACAGGCATCAAAGAATCACAGCAGAGAGACTTTGAGATAAAAACCCATCAGGTATCATTAGTTTTAATGTTCACAGACTGATTTGGTTCTCCCGTCCCAACCCATGAAAATTGACTGTCGGCTGTTTTCTGCTTTGCTTAAACAATATCCATTTGCAAGACAGATGACACATTAGGCGCTATATTAGTCTCCATGACTGCCACTATAATCTTGAGTTTCTAGCCCTGGGTGAATGCACAAATGAAGAAAGGCTGTGTGTGCCATTCTTCCAGTATATCCCTTGCTACACAGAGGTAGCAAAACAGCTCTTATACTATTCGGTCATGCAAAGCTGCTCACTGCTAGCATGCCCATGGTGAAAAAAAAGAAGAAAGAGGCTGGGTCTTAGCTTCCCAGACATACTGGTTTGCATTCAGGACTGCATGTTATTGAGCTGGTCTGAAATCAAATAGTTTTATCTTTTATCTAAACAAGACCATCAAGACATTTGTATTTCATGGTAGAGAGTCCTGCTGTAGCACAAAATGCAAACAATCTAAAGGTTGTGATGATACTTGTGGCATAGGGATGCTCAGTCATCTTTTTTTTGGAGGGAAAAAACATTCACTGGCATACTAGTGGATTTTAGGAAGAGGTATAGACTCTAGAAAGGGTGTAAAAACTAGAGTCTTCCTTAGTGACTGAGTAATAAGTAACTCAAAGTATTCAAATTGTCACAGAAACCTGAAAATGAAAGGCTAAGCCCACAGTAACATTGTCACCTAAAGTTGAATGTTAAATTTGATTACACTAATATCCACTACATCACTGACAAACTTCCTAAGTACTAAAGCTACATTAGGATGCTAGGAGATAATACAAAGCTGGTGTGGTTAATGATTTAGACTGACATCCATTATCTCATCTAGAGTTCTGGACATGTGGCACCCAGGAAACTATTTAGTTTACCTCAAAATATTTTTAGTCTCTGGTGAGTATTGGTCCTTTAGCAAATCACTGAAATTTTCAGGATGTATTGTGGTCATCAGGCTTGGCATAAGCATGTTATCGAAAAATGACAAATGATTGACTTCTTTTGGGCTGCTTCTCCACTTTGCCAGCAAACAGTTTAGTGTGCCTACTTTATCCCAAAAAACTCAGGCTCCAGGAGGCAGCTCTTCATCCAGCCCTAAGTAGCCCCATCATTGGGATGCAATTCACAGCAGGCTCAAAACCACCCCCTCCACTCCCCTGAGAAATGAGCTGGAGAAATGCTGGGTGCTCATCTCACACAAAGCTGTTGAGGTTGCCAGCTGTTTTACAGCAGACCTCACCTGAAGGGACTTTAAACTTGACTCCCAATAGATGTTACTTTTAAACATGGCTTTGTGTTTGGCCCCATACAGGAGGTTGTTCCCACCGCAACGAGCCCACAATTTTAAAAAAGCAACTCTGACCACCCATGCTTCACCATGCTTTTTTAGTTGCTCTTTAGCCATCCTCCTCTTGTGGTGGCATTTTCCTGGCTCTGAAAAACAACATTAAGTTCCAATATATTTCCTGCATGAGAAAATGCCACCCTGCTTGCCAGCTTTGCTCCCCTCCAGCTGGCCGTGTTTCTCCACGCCTGTCACAGTCTACTGTTGTACAGAAACTGCCAGATTTGAAGAGGAGGGAAAACCATTTGGCATTAGCTCCCACCTCACCTCCCCCATTTTTCTGATGAGCTAGTCTGTGAGAGTGCCCTTTTGCTCCCGTCTAATATGCAGCACGGAAAGGACCACGAGACTCAGAAGGCAGAGATGAAAAAGAGCCTTAGCAATGAAACTTCATTAAGCATGTACTTAAAGTGAAGCCGATGAGAGCTGGAGGATTTAGGCACCTTGTTACAGGCTTTTGTGAGTTAGAGCCTTGGCCTGGTGAGTTCCTTCTTGTTCCTTTATGGTGCCACAGTCCTTAATTTAGTACCCATGCTGAAGTCCATTAATGAGTGGTTTCCTAGAAATTAAATAACAGCTCTGGAGATGAACCCTGGAGTTGTACAAGGAGAAAAACCCCTTTGCTCTCTACTTCGCATTCAGCACAATGGTTTCTCATATGCACTCCTTTTTTTATAGCCCTTCAGCTAATTTTTGACTTATATGATTCTGTTCATATCTAAACCAATTAAAATAATTCTGAGAAGAGGATTTCATGACACACTGATTAAATGCTTCTCTTCAGCCTAAAAGGCCACAGTCTTTGCCTTCCCTACTAATTTCATAACTCTGGAGAAGAAAGCAATCAAGATTTCCTGGCAAGATTGATGCTTTACAGATTGACATGAACGTTTCCAGCAGTCCTGTTATCCTAACATAAGGCCAATCTGAAGTAATGTAAGTGTTTTGCATGGGTAGCATGTAACCGTGCAAAACACACTGGAGTGTTTTAGGAGAGGAACCAATCCTTAAACAGACATAAACTTAACTGGCCTAGTGTCCTACCTTTAGGGTGGAAAAGTTCACTTTTACTGGAAGCAGATGGTTGTTTTCACTATGTGCCATCTGCACGATTTTGATGAGCACACTAGAGGATAAAGAAATCAAAACTACTTCCCCATCTATACTTTCTCTCTTTCTCACCTGCCTCAGAGAGAGGATCAGCAGTGCCCATGACTCTTGCAGGTGTCAGAAACTGCTGTTCAAAGAGAGTGGCAACATCACTATTGGCAAAGGGTAGAAGCCACAACCAGTTTACTAGGTACAGGGAAAAAGAAAATGTGCTGTCTCTTCAGGAACTAGACAGGAATCAAAGATCATTAATTACATATATAAAGATATCACTGCACTCTGGGAATCAATTTTGTACAACTCCTTGGCCCACAGCAGATGGCCTAGTATTGTCTGAGGAACTGCATGCTTGAAGCAGTGGCCCAGCTGGTGCTGGTCCCAAGCACGGACAGCTTCTTCCTCCCCAGGCTGGCACCATGAAACTTTGATCTTGGGTGCCAGCAGCATGTAGAAACGCATAGCTTGGTGCAGTCTAACCCATGAGAGTATTTGGCCTCCATGCTGGGCTTACGTAATGTGCATTGAGCTCCATGCTGCTACTGAGCCTACACGCTGTTGCTGAAGCTACATAACTATCCATTTCTGAGACTAAATTTATGCAAATGTTTTATGTATTTCCTACAATCCCTCCCCATATACCTCAGCTCTGTCCTCAAATTCCAGTTCATCGACCTCTGGTTGTACCAATTTGATTTTTTATTGATCTATTAAGCACATCAGGTCATGGACATGATTTACATTGAAAAACAAAACACAAACAGCATGTTGGAACATGCTGGTTTCAAGCTAGGTAAAGTATGTAATAGTGTAGACACCTTCTAAGTTTGTACTTTCGCTGGTCTTCAGATCTTTATCTGACTCTGTAGCATCTGGAAGCAAAGGTTATTTACATTAATGACTTAACCTAGTTTTAAATATATCACTAATATATAGTAAGATAACAGTAGTTCATGAACAGGTGCAAAATAACTTGGAAATGAAAAAAAAAAAGAGAGTAAATTAAACATGTAGATTACCTAAGGGAAAAAATGCAGTTCTTAATTTTTAGTTTGTGCCTTGACATTTCAGCAAGTCTGGGGCAGATAGCACGTGAATGTATGTGCAAAATATTTAAAGAGGGACTTACATGATTTCTGATTTTACCTGTGGTATTTGCAGACCTGCTGTCTGTAGTTTTTTGGAAGATGTGGGGACAGTGAAGTAAGAGATACATCTACAGGGCAGGATTTAGTGCGGCGTGATGGAACCTGAATTAACTCTGAATTAGTTATCTCAGGTGCAGAAAGAAGCTCAGCATTTGTCTTGGTCTAGCTGCCCTTGCTGAGAGGACTGCACTCCTTCAGCACCTTCACATGGCATCATGCAATGTTACATGCTTATACCCAGAGAAGAAGTTTTTATGAAGTGATTCTCGTACTACTGTTTCTCCATTGAAGGCCATGAGTACTACCAAAGCTCAGCACCTACTGTAGATTAGGTGATGAAAGAAGAAATGTTGACCTCTTCAGTCAGATTTTTAGTATTACTGTAATACTGTAAAAGTGGTCTGCATAGGTCTTACACGATTACCTTCAGTCTGAAATTGCTCATGCTCCTCTCAGCTGGCAAGATCATTTTGGGGAATATGTTTCTCAGTCATGCAAAATGAAGCAGTTGTTTATAAGTCTTCCAATTTTTGTATTTGCATTTTAATATTATAGCAAATTTGACTCAGATTGGATCTACACAAAAAACCTAATGACATCTCCCTTAAATTTTTATTTATAAACTTAAAAGGGGTCTAACCCAAATTCTTAGCTCTGAAAATCCTCAAGCTTTGCTGTATTTCCAATGGAGATTTAAATTTTGCAGCAGGATACCGAATTAAATGAGAAAGTAATCAGCTAGTGACCTGCTCTCTTTCATCTATTTAACTTTTTATGTACCTCAGAAAGGAAGTTTAATTAGTTTATACATATATATATATATATAAAAATGGTGGTAAAAATGGCAGAATCCCTTGTATTTCCATGACATATGAAAGTAAGTTATTTAAAATTAACGTCATTTTTTAAAGTGCATTTCTACCCTCAGCAAAGACTAGATGGCCATTGTTCAATTTTTTGGTAATAAAACTAGCTTTATAGAAGAAATTATTTTTTTCACTGAAAATGACCTTTTCTGCTCTCAACAGTGCTATGAAACCGTCTAAATACAATTATTCATGGATTTTTGGCAGCAGGAAATTTTCTGGACATAGGAGTGAGGGGAATTTATGATTTTAATCTCAAGCCCAACATTTTAAACTGATAGAGGGTGTTTGATACCAGAAAGCACTGACTGTTAAGCAATATCAGGCAAATGTTAGATCATGAATATCAATTTAGCTTACTGACATAGCACAGATCCTAGTGGACCAGCGTCACATCACAAAACTAGGCAGCCCTCTGACTTCTCAGCAACAAAGCTAAAATCTAATGGGCCTATCCATCACTGCCGGACACGTGTGGACTGGCACTCTGCTGCTGCGCTGCTTCGCTCCCACTCAGCACAGAAACATGGCTCTCGGGTGCTGCCTGCCTCCAGACTGCCGCTTTTCCCAAGCAGGTCCACGAAGCTGGCCATTTTCCCTGTGTAACTGCTGCTTTATGCACACTTTAAACCTACAGATCTGTAGCTTCCCTCTGAGGGATTTTGCTGGCCCTTCCCAAGAAAATCTTCTTTCAGTCCCCTCTATCTGTTGGCCCCATGGGGTCTGTATTCCTGCTTTATCATTTACTGACCCTCTCGAGCTAAGAGATAAACAGATATGACAGATATTTTTCCTTAGTGCTTTTCTTACCTCCCTCTCTCCCCCTTCCTCTCCTGTCTTCCATGTAAAAGGTGAGAAACTGGATCTGCTGAAGTTCATTGTACTTTGAAGTTCATTGAACTTTGAAGTTTATACTCATGGAAATCAACATGGCCAAGGTGTCTTACTGGGGTAAGCTGCCCGTGATGCACCTACGGTTATTAGCCATTTCTGACAAATATGCCTTTTAATTGTTATTACAAAATCCCTACACAATGGAAACATGACCTACATAAAAATGAACAAACTTAAAATACAAATTTACCTTCAAGGATACCAGCACTATCATATCAACACCATCATTAAAGCCTGCAACTTAAATATAGTCTATTGGTAAAACTAAATTTTAGTTGTACTTTGTTTGTCATGATTTCAAATTTCTTCTGCATGCACCAAGACTGTTTGAGTCTTTTTCTAAGCCTCTCACTAAAATGCTGGGGAAAAGTCTCCAGTACTAGCTAAATGGTACATGTTTAAATAGTAAATTAACATGCTTGACAAACGGGAAGGGCCATCTGTGGTAAGGACAAGCTAAGTTTCAGTCAGAAGATGACTGAGTGGGAGGAAATCTTTCTCCAACATCTGTTTGGCTTGTTTGGACTAATTCTCTCCAGTTATTCTGTACTGTCTCTCCAGGGAGGATGGATGGGTGGAGAAGTGTGTTCCAAAATCAAAGTGATTGATCTCATGCATGCAGGAGTTTGAAAGGTCAGCTCAGTGCAAGGGAGACTCATGAAAATATGACTGAGATGGATTTTTGTGTATACTGAAGGAAGTGTGGAGGAAAAAATACATGCTGGGTCCTTCATCTTTCCTTGGAGACAGTAGGTGACACAGTCACAGTAGGTGATAAAGTGAGGGAGTATTCCCTCCCATGTTCTCCTCTCTATCTCCAGGGCAGTTGCCTTGAATGGGCACGTGGCAGACAAACAGATCTCGCAGCAGCTGGCTGCCCACCTGTGTGTTTTGAATCGGTTACTTTCTATACATTCACACACCGTCCTAGAGGTTATAGTTATTACTTCACGTCTTTATTATGCTAGTGCTTAAAGGGTCTGGGTTGATACATCTCAACTATGTGGACAGGAGAGTTTACAAATACAAAGGACAGTCCCTGCTCTTTCTGCCAGTAAACCCATCTAACCAGGCACTCTGGAAATCTCATGGAGTACCCAGCTTGATGAACCTCTAATCTAAATTAATTCATAAATAAATAAAAATTATGGGGTTTGCCTATAGTTTCTTAAGGAATCTAGAAGAATATAAAGTATCCATCTTCTATAGTACAAATGTATTTTTATATAAAGTCCTAGTCCAAACCCTTGTCATTTAATCGGATGCTTATGAGGCCTCTTCCACCTGTGTTATAAGCTTCTCTCAGCAGAGTCCTTCAGCAGTAAGTGGAAGTGCCTTGTGGGATCTCCAGCAATTTTTCTAGCACATCCTCCTTCACTTAAAATGGAAGACTGCTTGCATGCATCAGCTCCAGGATCACGTATTTGGAAACATGCACAAGCCATTAAGGTAAAGAAGCCACTTATGAACTCTGACTACCTTGTGAGTGCACTGTGGAAAGTCCATCACTACCTGCAGTGAATGCCTGCCACTGATGTGAGTGTGAATCATTGTATCTGAAATGCTAGACCTCTCTGCATACAAGAACTTGGACCCCCAGACAACTGTTCAATATAATCCAGGATAACACTGCAATAATTAATGAACCAAAACCTCTTTTAGTCTCCAACTTCTTTGCTTTGAACTCTCAGCAAAATGCTTAGGGTCTGATTTTGCATGTGTAAATCTGACAAGACTTGTAACAAGTTCTTGATGACTTTGTATTTACAGATTCAGCCACTTGATTTAAGTTTTTGAAAACTATCTAAATCCTTGGAGTGGTAATGAATTTTGATGAGAAATTATTTCTTAAAAATACAAGAAATAACTATGTTCAAATGTATTAATGCTTGCAGGGTGAATTTTTTTGCTTGGCTTCTGAGTTTTAGAGATTTTTTTCCTGGAAAAATCACAGTCAGTATGATAGACTAGAATTTTTATGGGCATAACAAAATCTTAAGTACTGGCAACAATTTCATTTATTGAGCAAAACATAAAGATGTGTTCAATTGTCTATTGCTGTAGTTCTCAGAGAACTGGGAAGTAGGAGTAATAGATAATTAATGTTTTGACTACAGTTTAAAATAGCTTATGCAATTTAATTTTTATTTTGCTTGTTTGGGTTTTTGTCCTTTTTTTTTTTCCTTTAAAGTGTAAAGTGGTACATTACCTAGATAAATGTAAAATCTGTGTAAAAGTGGGTTTTATCAACCTGTGGGGTTATTGATATTTCACTATTGCAGGGCTTACAACCTGCAAAATGTTTTATCATCCTATTTTGGTAAATCAAGCCAAAGTATTTCTGGAAATATTACTTTGTGGAGCAGAGGAGGAAAGCACCTCTTTCTTTTCACCTTTGTATTTTCCATCCCAATCTTCTGACAGGTGACATTTGCTCTCTGAGGAGCCCATCAGTGCTAACTCAGGTGGACAGATCGCTGCAGAGCTATGTGAAATGTTCCTTTTTTTCCCCCAGTATTTCCAGTCCTTGCTCACTGAAAAGGTGAGGAAGCAGTGACAGCTAAGATGACCATGCCAAGTGATTTGGAGATTATGCATGTACAGCTAAGTTTGATTGCCAACAAACCCATATAAAATAAGTCAAGCTAGGGAATGAACAACTCTGTTATATAGTGCTGTGACAGCTATGCAGAGAGTTATGTTTGAAGAAAAAAGACTTACTGGGAGTTAAATGGCACAATGGATGAGATGAACAGTACTCACCTAATTGTATCACCTGCACGTTTGGAGATAAATCTGCACAGACTGCAGCTGAAAGCTGCTTTTCAGAACTTAGCATTTCCATGTTGGGAACAGGATTAAATCAATGCGCAATTGCATTAGAGTTACTCTTTACTTATTTTACAGTTTTGCAACAACCTTACTGGGGGGTGGATAAAATCCGAGTCAATACCTACTATGATAAAGTAAAGAGATCACTCAGAAGAAGGTATGCATTTAAGAATAATACCTGAGCCAAGAAGATGTGCAATGTATTAGTATATACTACTGATATTCTATCCTATCTCCATTGCCTGGCCTCTTAATCAATAGCCCCATATTTTTATTGATTTTATAGCAAAGATAATTGGTTCTGTAATAAAGAGTAACAGTATCAGCTCTTGCTGCCAAGCATTGCCAGCAAACAATCGAGTAGCAACCCAGTTGGACCTCTTGGCAGTAAACCAGCCAAAGCTACCTGGGAAAGGTCAAAAGAGCACCAAATACCACCCCAAGTCACACAGAAGCTGGCACTAAGAACAGCACAGGATTGTGACACGGGGGTGAAAAGTTACTGTAGGTAGAGGAGACTGTGAATGTGTGGGAAACCTACAGTCTAGAGCAAAACCAGCAAGGAGAACGTGCACAGGAGGAGTTCACTCTGCAGAGCAGAATGAGGATTTGATGCTGGGAATAGTGACTGTGCACACGTGTGTGTGTGCGCGCATGACTGTGTATTAGGGCAGAGGAAGGGAACAAAACCCAATATAGGCTACAGATAAAGGAAGGATCAAGTTTTAGAGGTGCTGAGCACATGAAACATATATTTACAACTGTGTCAGTTATAATAATTTGGTGCTTCTTTGTGCCTATACAAGGCATTGCCTCCTACCAGAAATGCTGATCCAAGAGGGTGTCAGAAGGTAGGAATAACACAGCTGGGGTGAAGAGGTGCACTTAATGCTCCTCAACTTCCATCTCTGTTCAGCTGAATACAACATCAGTAGGATGCAACAGTGTCCAAATGCAAGTCAATGAAGCTGACTATGGCAAAGCTAAATAGATCATAAAAGCAAATAGCAGTATATTTATGAGAACTACCTTATACATATATCTCACAGTGACTTAATTTTTGCTCCAGCTTTAGGGACTAGTCACTCAAAAGGGAACATTGCTGCTGCAGAATGAAGTAGCTTCTGTAACAGGCTATCATTTGTCCTTTTAATGCTGTCTCGGAAACTCATCTTTAGTCCGCATTTGAGTAGGAAAACAGCTGTGGCAACTGTGTGGTTTATATTGGCAAGCAGTTACTTCTTAATGCTGATGAGGGTAGAGGTTAAAATTGAAACATCTATTCAAATTCCAGCCATCTATTACAAGGCAGAATTTATTGCTCCTATGTACTGTGAAATTTGGGTTGGCAGAATTCACAAAAAAATCAAGCACTACTGTAAAGATGTGCCAAATCTCCTATGAGGAGAGAAGTATCATTTGTGGAAAATACACCTACCAGAAGGCACAGTAACATTGGTGGAAAAGTTACTTAAGCTGCCAGTTATAAAACAGCTACCTTCTGTCTAGAACTGCCTATGCCAGAAATGGCATACCAAGAAAGAAATCCCTAGAAAAGGACACTTTTTTAGAAAGGACCAAAAAAACTACAGAGGAAGTGTTCATGAGGAAAGGGTTGCTTTCACTTATGCTTCTCATATGCCTCTGGTATGGAAAACTAAAACTATTTACTTTTCATAATTGTACATGCAGAGCAGAGAGAGGTGTGCCTTCAGGAAGGAGGGGGAGAAGAACCCTGCATTCACATGGTACCAGTGGGGTATGTGCTGATGGCACCTATGGAGGGGGAACAGTCCAGAATCTGCTCCATGCTTCTCTTCCCCAGAATTGGATTTGCACCTGAAAAAGCCTTAAAAGAGCAAAAAGCTTCAAGTTAGGAACAGGTTAACAGAGCCATTTCAACATCCAGTCTCACAGCTTCTATCTGCAAATGCTATTGTCTCCTTTTACTCATTATACACCTTGTTTTCCACAGGATCCCTGCATCAATCTACTCTCTGGTCAATGTGTAATCCTCAATGCAAGCAGCAATGCTCAAAATAAAATGATCTTTCTCATCATTAATTTTAACTTCAGTTCTGAATGTCATCATTTTTTTCTTCTTTTTTTTTTTTTCAACTCTGGTGAGTATTGGAGTGTTTCACTGCCATTAATAAACTTTTATTCTACCCATGTGAGATAAGGGGCTCCTATTAGTCTCATTTTTTTTTCAGATAAGACAATTGAGGCTGAGAAGGAAATTGATTATCTATTAATTTTAGTGCCCAGTACGAGACACATAACCTGATTTTTCAAGGAACTTAGCATTATTAAGTCCTTTGTGTATATGTCCATACAGCATCATGAGGTAGGACTTCTCAGAAGGTTAATTGGTCCAGGGTTAGAAATGCAGCTATACACTGCTGTCAGCATGGCATTGTACATTAATATTTAAGGTATGTATCCCACTGATTTCACTGTACATCGATATTTAAAGTACGTATCCCACCAACTCCAGTTGCAACAGTGAGTGCTCAGCACTTCTGCAAAGCTAATATCCAAATTGCAAGCCAATCAACCGGAAAATAAGAAGGACTCAACTAGTGAATGCTTGTAAAAATGCTCCTTTGAGTAATGTACCTAACATCATGCAGAAACACTTATGACAGATACCATCCTTTCCCATCCTGAAGTGTGTCCTGTTTATTATATACCTTTCAACAGATGCAGCAAGAAGGTCCAGCATTTTGTAGACATAACTGCTTATCACTTCTTTACTCAGAGGAGATCCATCCTGCACAATTTAAAGGGAAAACTCCCTATGGACAAAGGTTCTGACCAAGGAATTTAAGGCCTCAGTAAAACATATGGAAAATGAGTGAACTTAATTTTTTTCTCTCACTTGCATCCTTGACTCTCCAGCTGTTTTTAAACCTTGGCAGAGATAATTTCTTTCTCCTTCTTCCTTTAAGCCCCTCAACCCTCATTACCCTGAGACATTCAATAAGGGAAGATTATGTGGACAACCAACCATGTCTGCCTATAAGCTTACATATCAGCAACAACAGGTCGCCTCTAATCACCCCCTTACATCCTACTGCCACGCCAGTGAAACGCTTTGCTGGTGCAGACTCTGCTAGGTGTTGGATCACGGATGAGGGCAGCTTGACTGTCACAGTAGTCATTGCTATGTCCTTTTAACACCCATTCATTCTGCATGTCAACTAATTGGGAGAAGGCTGGTGGCAAGATCTCAATTTGTTCACATCCTATGTGGAACATTTAATGATGCTGAAAGTCCTGCCCTTTTGAGGACAGCAAACAGCGGTAGCCTGTTACGATGCAAAAGATTTTCATGTGAAATTGCTTTCCCAGCATCCAGAGTAAGGCACAAAGTAGTTTAGTTCATGGCTGAGAGAAGCTTTTTGCTCCAAGCATCTCACAGATGTGAATATCTACCACACTGTCCAGTAATTTCAGATGAAAATAGTGAGAACAAAACCTGGGACATGCTAAAAAGATACACACATGGAACTGTGATTTTGTGAAGAATAATAGGGCCCATACAATGAATTGCAACAGATCTCAGCGTCAGATTTCATATTATGAAAAGATGTGCCTCTGTTAAAATAAATACAGCTTGTTAGAGGGAGAGAGATGAATACCAGAATTTCAGCAGAGCTAAAAGGCATTTATCACAGATACTCACCTAATGTAGAAGAGAACTAAGCAATATTTGTAGATGAATTTGATTGGATGCAGGAGGTAATAACACTTCGAGTTCTTTGGCTTGAAAATTGAGTTGGGCGTTCATAAATTGTTTGAAAGGAATCTAATTCTTAACTGGAGTGCAGTGGTAGCATTTTTAAATAGATGCAAGTAGCTTATAAAGACACGCTGTTATTTCATATTTGTCAGATTCTGTGGCTTCAGTTAATCTGAGGGAGATGTATTCAAGAAAACTGCTGTAAATTTCATTCCAGGAAGCAAGTGGTATTCAATCTGTGAAGAAACTAGTGAAGCTCTAAGAAGTCTATACCAACCACTAAACACAAAATCTTTAAATGAAGAATTTTGGGTTTGATTTTTGTTTTTTCAGCTTTTGTTGTTAAAGAAAGCTATGACAACAAGCTGTGATAGGTAAAACAAGACCAAGGTTAATTAGAAATATTCAGAAGGTTTCATGGTAGTGTAAAAAATCCCTCAAAACCTGGTCAGGATTTTTTTTTTCTTAAACCACAGCTGATCTCACTCTGTGAAAATGTTACAAGTCATGCACGTGGAGAAGTGTCATAGCCAGAGAATTTCCAGATGTTTTTCTGACCTTCATCAGCTATTTCCAAAATACAGAAATTACTTGTTTACTAGGTTGCAAAACTCTCTTTGTCTGTACTGTACACATCTCTAGCATTGATCAACACAATACCATCAAACATTAGACAAAACTGCACTCCAGGAATTGCAATAGGACCAAGATATCACAGCTTTCTGGGGAATTTCAGCATTTCTTTTCTGAAGCAGATGACTGTCAGGTGATTTCTGGCCCCTGCTTTCTCTACATCAAGCCAAGAAACATGGACACTGTTGATGCTCCATGGATTTGAGCTCTGTAGAGCTCACATAGCTCCATAGATTTGATATATTACCTCTTATCAGTGGATCAATTCCCATTAGATTTGCTGGCCACTGGGTTGAGCCCCAGGGGCCAATAACTTTAGCCCCAGGAAGATTTCTCTTGGGCTTTCTTTTCTTTTCACTGTCACTGGCAGTGACTGTAGTTGCAGTTGACTTCTGGAGGGGTGCAAGGAGTTGCTACCTGTAAAAATCTGTGAGGGTCGTTTAATGTAACCCTAAAAAAGCCAGTTGAGGGGTGGAGGACGACAGCTGTGTTAGGCCAGAGAGCACCACTGGAATATGGCTGATTTGTGTGTAGTTAGAACTAGAAGAATTTTTAGGAAAAAGAACTGCATTACAGTATTTTCCTAATACAGTACACAGTATTAGGAAAAGGGAATGGGATTACAACCAGGAAGCAAATTCCGAACAAATTTATTCTGATGCAATGGGATCTTTAATGAACAGGATAATTAGTACTTTAAGCTGATACTCAGTCAAAAGGTATATTTTCAGCTCAGTGGCCCCTAGATAGAGGAACTGGAACTGACTCAGAAGAATCAGTGCTTTCCACTAAATCACTACGTCTTATTGCACTTTGAGAGGTCATAGGTGAGCCTAAATTTTCCCTGCTCTGTATTTGAGATCTGGTAGTACATTTTGGTAGGGTTGCAAGCTAGCAACAGCTTGAGCTACTTCTGCTGTAATGTTTTTTCTAAATGTGCACAGAAGAAACTTGCATAAAAAAATCCAGCTAAGAGGAAATGATGAATTATGCACAAAAGATAAGGAAAAATAAGTCATTGTTGCATTGACTTTAAAAAGTGAGGAAGGTGGAGATTTGCCTGCACTAGGAATCAGATTACCAAGGCAGTAAAATGAGGAATTAGGAACAGAATAGATAACAGCTGAAGAGGTTATTAAAAGATTACAGAGTCTAGAAACTGATATAATAGAACAATGTCTACTCAACCTATATTTCAGACTTCTAAAGCAAACTGGGAAAATGTGCAAGAAACCTGTTGTGGATGCCCACAGTATTGAGTTATTTGACAAAATAAAATTCTGCAAAATTATGAAACTGACTGAAAAAACTTTGCATTCCAGAGATAAAAGTTTTAAATATAGTCTTTAGGCTATGAATGAGAGAATTTGGGGTACTTCAAGAAAACAAGCATACTCACAATCCCCAATGGACATAGGCAAGCATTACTCATTCATATATGTATGTACACATGCACATGTACACATACAAATATGTGCTATTTTTTGTAGCCTTCAAAAAAAATTTTCTTTCTACAAAACCTTAATTAAAAACCCCATTCTCTCAATTAACATTATGAGCCCTGAGATACATAACATTTTTCTTAAAGGCCAGGTTCTGGACTCAAATGACTGCATAAAAGAACAGCAGAAGGGGGAAAAAAAAAAAAGATTTTAACCCTCTTGTCTATAAGCAAAAAGTTGAAAGCATGAAAGAAATGCAGAGTAAAAGCTCAGAATGTCAAAATGATCCTCCTTAAATAAAAATATCTCATCGCTTCAGTTCTAATATGATTATTTTTGCAGGGTTTGCCCTACTTTTTAAAAAACCCCCAACTTTTAGGATTAGTTATAGTGCAATCTATTCATCCCTACAACTGTTTTTATGACATAAAATGCAAACGAGATTAAAGTGCTTTTGTGTGTGCCTCCCTGTGACCCACTGAGGGCTCGGCAGAGTGGTAAGTGTTTTGTTCCTGCTCTAGACAGTACCTGGGTTACAGGTACTTGTTTCTCCTAAAGAGGAGGGAATGCAAAAAGATGACGCTCTAGCCAGAGCAGGTTGAATAGTCTTTCTGATTGGAGGGCTTTTGAAAACACCAGTGTCTCCAGGCAGAGTATCTATTGTTATGCTGACAGTCACCACAGACAATCTATACCCACATTCAGTACATTGTCTCTAGGTACTAAATAAAATATAGGCATTAAAATAAAATCTTTGTGGTGTAGCCTTTCAGGATATGGCATTTATTTGCCTGGTAAACGTTCTGCTTTTGCTGCAATTTTAGCATTTCCAACCTGTTTTTCCGAAGAGAATCAAGGAAGGATTTTGAGACATCCTTAATGATAAGCAGATTTGGGGCACCATCATTTCAGGCTATGTCTGAAACAGGATGCATGGTCATGACTTTATCTTTTAGTGGCAGTGTGTCCTGGTTTTGGCTAGGATAGAGTTAATTTTCTTTCTAGTAGCTGGTATAGTGTTATGTTTTGGATTTAGTATGAGAATAATGTTGACAACACACTGATGCTTTCAGTTGTTGCTAAGTAGTGTTTATACCAAGTCAAGGATTTTTCAGCTTCTCATGCCCAGCCAGCGAGAAAGCTGGAGGGGCACAAGAAGTTGGCACAGGACACAACCAGGACAGCTGACCCAAACTGGCCAACGGTGTATTCCATACCATATGACGTCATGCCCAGAGGGGCAGTTGGCCAGGGGGTGTGGATTGCTGCTCTGGAACTAACTGGGCATCAGTCGGTGAGTGGTGAGCAATTGCATTGTACATCACTTGTTTTGTATATTCTCATTTTTTATTAGTAGTATTGTAATTTTATTATTATTATGAATATTATTATTTTCTTCCTTTTCTGTCCTATTAAACTCTTTATCTCAACCCATGACTTTTACTTTTTTTCAATTCTCTCCCCCATCCAACTGAGTGTTTGGGGGGGAGTGAGTGAGTGGCTGTGTGGTGCTTAGTTGCCATCTGGGGTTAGACCACAACACAGTGCTATTCATAAGCAGTACAACCTCACCATCTGCTTGTTCCTCCTAGCTATACCAGCTCTGCAGGTTGGTCTTTTTTTGTTTGTTTGTTTGGGGTTTTTTTTGTGGGACTTCACAATCAAATTACTGAACTGGGGTGAAATAACTTATAAAAATATATCTTCATAAAGCTATACTCCTAGACCTCGTGTAGCTGATCATTAAGTCTTTGTTCAGTGTTTCCATATTCCTTCTGAGATGGCACAATAGTACCACTTGCCATGTCAATTATGCTTGATTAAGAACCACTCAATGAAAATTTTCTGGCACATATTAACAATGGGATATGTTAAAAGTTTCTAAAATGGCATTGCCTAAAAACATTCCTGCATGAAGGAGTTGGATAAAAATGAATTCTTTGGTTGTCTGATGAAACTAAAAATCCTGAAAAAAATTCTGGTTTAACTATAATAAAAAAAAATAAATGGTTTTATTGAATATTTTTTCTATTTCTAAAATAAAAATAGCATGGGAAAATTCAGCATGAAAAAATATTTAGAATATAATAAGCCTCAATACTTCTTTAGAAAATGCTGAAATGAATAACTTTTCAGAGGTTCCTCTTCCCCTCCTATGAACAGTTTGACAAATGGACCCAAACTTCAGAAAAAAAAATTGTCACCAGATTTGTCTTTTTAATTCAGAAATATTCCTCCAGATTTTTCATCCAGCTGTAGTGCCTATTGCAAAAAAAGTCTAATTGTGTGCGATGTTTCCCTGACATGAAATGCATATAAGAAATTTACCCTTATTTACAGGGTAGCTAAAGTTAATGAAATATGATAGAGCATGTCTTGTGGAAATGGTACAGTTCATGTTTTTCTGTGCAATGCAAAGAAACCTGCCAGGATTGGAAAACTTCTGAACAGTAATAATAATAATAATAATAATAATAATAATAATAATAGAGCCTTAACTATAAAATGTACAAGAAAGCCAGGAATAATTAAAGACTTTAAGAAAGAAGAGAGGGAAGTCTTAAAATCAATTGCAATGTAAAGGAATCCTGCAAATATAACATTCAATTAATTCCATGGAGCTGGGAATTGGGCTCATTTCATTTGATATACTAGTAAGGTGAAATGCACACTACTTACAGAAAGCCCTGTTACTTTCCGTGCTACTGCACTGGGAAAGGGGCAAGGAGTGGGTGCAGAGAGCTCTTAAATAGAGTATCTTAATGGAACAGCGTCTAATTGCTAAGCGCCTGGGCTAAAACATCATTTTTGAAGCTGACACCTCCAAATGCTGAATAAGCAAAGCTTTCTAGCAGGCTCGCAGACCCCACTGCAGCACATAGCCTGGAAAAGGATACTTAAAATCTCTGCAAAGTTTCTATGAGGCATTCTTCTCAGAATATACAGATCATCAATCTTGAAGCCTCTCCCCAAAAAGTCTCTTCATTACAGGCTGTACCACTAACACACATCTTAGATGCTGGAAATTGTCAGACTACACTCCCTGTCTCTCTGGTGAATCACTGCTTAAGTTATAGGCACGTACTTTCTGTCCAAGGCTGTACTTCATTCTTAACCTCCTTTCCCTAACTCAGGAAACTAATTTAGGCTTGTTATTCAACAGAAGAGTTTAGTGCTTCCTTAACTTTAATGCATCATTTTTAATAAGAATCTGCATATAAATTGCATGCTAAAAGGAGAGCTAGGCTTCAAAATGTGCTTAAGGTTAGTCGTGTTTGCAGCCCTGACTGAAGCTCATTGAAGAGAAAGGAAACACCCTGGTTTGTTGGAGTAGATGTAGAGCTGTGGTGTCATATCACTTCTGGAACTGACCTAGTAAACCATCATTGCAAAGCTGTGTGGGCTTATGGGCTTACATCCCAACTCATCATAAATTTACCCATTCTACAGCACAAGGGCACTGAGTCTGGGCTAGACACAACTCACTTGAGTTTGGTAAAATCCTAATTACAGCCCATTCTCCAAGCATGGTTGATGTTATTTTCCATAGCGTCCTGCTCCCACTCTCCCCTCCCTGCCTGCTGAGCTCAGCACTGGCCTTCCAGAGATAATGCCAAGCTGAGAGAAAGGAAATAGCCTGAATTATACAGCTGATGAATATCTATGTGCATACATATGTATATGCATACACTTTTTCAGATATGGGCTTGAAAATCCCCAGTCCTGAAGGGAGGAAGGCCTGGCTGACAGCTGTGTTCCCACATCTAATACCCTAAAAATCTCACTGTACTTAATCTAGCCAAAAGAGGGCTTTAGAGGACAGGGCTGCTTACCATATATAGGTTAGAGAGTAAAGGGAAAGTGTGAAAAAAACAAGGACAGCGACAGAACCAAGAGAAGGATGGAGATGAGATGTTTCTCTGGCAGTGCACCGAGGAGATGAAGCAAGCCCTGGGTGGCAGCAGGGGAGAAAAAGTGCTAAGAGATTTTGAAATGGCTTGATCCCTTTCTGGTAGAAGCTGTATGGCTTAGCAGCCACAGTGTGAGTGGGTGTCCTATAATCTTTTTTAAAGGAAAAAGCAACACCATCTCCCCATGACTGTTAACTGTTAATTTTACTACAATAAATACACTGGAAAGCAGCCTTAGACAAGGCAGTTATAATATAGCAGTTCCACCTCTCAGCATGCATTACAATGTTTGTTTTTTATTACTGACTAATTTTATTAGACTTTACAACCTTATCAGAATGGAAATCATAAAGAATGAAGCCAGATGTTACTGTTCCTCCAGTGAATTCTTACTGTAATTAATTTCTTCATCAATAAATAATTTTCAGTAACAGTTCTTTGGCATCATGACACTACTGACAATATGCAAATATTAATACTATTAAGTTATTCTGTACTGTCTAAATATTAAGACAGGATTTTTTTCCTATGAAAACACTACAGCAGTAAACACTATATGGATGCTGTAATAGTAAACAGAAAGGATAGACAAGAAAAGAGATAGACTTGTTTTCTCCATATTTATGTTAAAATCTCACAGTAAATCTTAAAAGTAAATCAGAGCTCCTGTGAACATAATACATGTAATTTGCAAGTGTTTTAATTTGGGATAAAGCCTGCACTGCTGTAGAGCACTACTGAATTTTTGTTCCCGAAAAGAGAATCAGTAAGGGCAAAGGAAGGAACCTGAACAGTTCCTCTGAAACACTGATCAGGCAAGAACAAGGAACAAGGGCTTCAAGCCACTGGCAGGGGTATCAAAAGTAATAATTTCTTATGCTCATCTTACAAAAAACCAACAACTCTTCAACATCCCTTCAACCACCTAGGGTATTTTCAAAGTACTCCAGGTTTACCCAGAGTGTCTTAACTGTTCTTCTCATGCTCACTTTCTTTTCTCTTTTGCTACATAAAAGAAAAAAAAAAACATATTAAGTACTCTTCCAGGAAGAAGGCAAGTTTCCTGCCAGCACTGACGCTTATCTATTTTAAATTTTGACAAAACTCAACATAAGCAGGCCCCATATATTACATTACCTAACATTCCTTCAAAGGCCTATTAAGGTGATCTAGCTCAAAATAATTATACATTTTTAGGAATATGCTGGATCTAACTTTGTCAAACCACAATTGAATGGAGAACCATAACAGAATCTTAAATACAGCATTAAACCCAATTCCTAGTAGGAGGGATCCAGAAGTTCTTTTCTTCTTTCAGTCTTAAATGAGACAAAATTCATGTGTTTTTCCTGTTGATGGTCATCGTTAGGTGCTTTGCAAAAATCCCATCTCCTCCTACACAGGAAAACTGTCTCTCAGAGTGGTTTCTTTAATAACAAAGACTCGTGTTATAGAAAAGGCTGACAGTCACTGTACTATGTTTGGGTTCAGAAGACTGGGAATCGAGACATTCAAATGGGAAACCTACAGCTGTAACAAATAACAGTGTTCTTTGTGAATACTACATGCTATGGACTAAAAAATACTGTGGATTCATTGATGTAATAACTCATTTGGGTACCTGAGCTTCAAGGTCCTATTCCTTGCTCTCATGCTGGTGTGTTTGATGAGCTTAAAGAGAGGACTTTAACCTTAAAGACGTTGCATGTCTCTATGATGTATCCTTATTTTTACATTTATGTCATACAGTAACTATGACTGCTGTCTTTGTAAAGCATTTTGATACCTAATGATACAGAAAGAGGTTACTTTTAGCTAGGTTCACCACTTTTTGATGTTGTTTTGTACATTCAAGATGTTATGGACTGAAGACTCAAGTATGGAGCACAGGAATAACAGAGGAAATTTCTGGTCATTTTGGGTAAGAATGGAAGAATGCAGTCCACAGCAGTTGCTTTTTATAACAGAATTAAAGACTAAAGCACAGTGTGTTTATCTTGTTCCTATTACTATCAATATGGCAGCATGTGGAAAGAATAGTTGTATTTTTATCTACAGATAAAGCCTTGACCATTTGCTCCAGCCTTTCACTGGAGGCAGTATACATCAGGGACTTCATATCCAGCACTGCTTTTTCTTAAGAAACATTAAGGGGAAGGTGATGAGGAGCAGAGAGGTTTCTGATGGGCCACTAGGGAAAGCAGTTACTGAGTGAAAATGTCAAGGTAGAAATTCTTGGCACAGTACTCAAGACAGGCTCTCAGGACTTTTTAAAATATGCCTTTAAATCTGCTTACAGTCTGGCTGAAACCAGATTTACAGTCTATTTTTGCAGCTGCCAGTCTCCACTTAGAAAAGGTTTAGCACTGGATATGGATAGTGTACTTCAAAAGGTAGACAGAAGCCTTTGAAGTGCACATAGGCTGATGTGGAGGGTTACTTGAAAGTATAGGTTTCCTCTGACAACAAAGATATTTAGAAATGTTAGGATCCTAGAGGTGTTCAGGATTTCATCTGTCTAGGTGGACAAAGCCTTAGATTTTACAACCAAATGTGATTATGTAATTAGAAAGCCCATTTTCTATAGTTGCTTTGTTTGTGTATGTACATAGGTGAGGGAGAGAAGCCACCCTTTTATATTGTGATATTTTTCCATTTAAGAATTTGTTAACAACATCTTTGAACCTTGGAAAATATCTGTAAAGGGCCAACTCCTGAATCAGCATTAATCAGTATCACTAGTGGCTAATAAAGCACATCTTTTAACTTTTAAATTTTAAAAATGTGCAAAATCTGGCATGCTGTTACCTTCTTTTGAATAACTTTTTAGAATGTTTATAGTATTTATCAAAGTCTGCATATTGAACAAAAGAGTTTCTAAAATTTTTGGTGAAGTAGATTACTTTAGAAAATATTTATGTAAAATAATCTGTCTGAAAAAGAGGAAAATATCCTATTCAGCCTATTCATTGACAAAAAAATAATTCCATTATTTATAAAGGGGTGTTTTTTTCACTTAATTCAAATAACTATCACAAAACCAAATTCAGGTAAAAGCAAATCCCTTTGCCTATAACCATTACATGTAAAATTTTATTCCAGGGGATTTTACCTAGAGGTGTGTATTGTTAGAAGGTGGCTAACTGAATACATTAGAGCACTGTTGATATCGTGTAAGTTCTGTACTGTTGACTATTTTATATCTACTAAAAATGAGAATTTGAAATAAAAAATGGATAGCTACACTAGAGCTAAACCTACAAAACAAGCATTTTAAAACCTATGTTTTCACTTGCATTCTTGCCTTTTTGCTGTAGCTCTAGCAGCATGCTTAATATACAAGTTTGCAAAAAAAGGAAAAAAAGCTATTTTTTTAAAGGAGAACAAACAAACAAAATATCCAGACTGAAACCTAACAGAATTTTTCCTTAGGATGGATGGCAGCTGATTCTGTCAACATGCACAAAATAAATGCAAGAAAGAAACAACTCTAGAGAATGAATTATCCACATCTACCTCCACTCTTGCTTTTGTTTGGAGTACCACTGGTGGACTGCCTAGCTGCAGAAGCAGTGAGGTTGGGGTTATTAATAAGGTTCAGAGGTATTACCTGCAGACTGCTTAAATCTCCCGCATCTCAGATTAATGCCTTAGATGTTGGGCTGTGGCATTATTCTGGTGTCTTTCTTTCCATTTATCGTAGGCCTGTGGAAAGTTTATTGCAAAAAGGTGAAATTCGGACAAAGAACTTTCGAAAAGTTTTCATCTCCTTTAACTACAAAACTGCCTTTTTAAATTTTGTTTTGGTGTAAGATTGCTGTTAATTGTTGTACTGACCTACATCTACTTTGTAACATCTTTTAATTTGAAAATGCCACTTTTACTAATAACTGGCAGTTCAGAGTAAAAAATAATTTACTATGTGTGTCTATAGTACTAGAAAGAAGACTTTTTTTTTGTCTCAAAGTGTGGCATTCAAAATGAAAAACACTTTGACCTTTAAAGTAATCTCATATATTGTTGAGGAAGTACTACAAGTACCCTTCTACTGGCTTTATCCCCTGCCATAAGAAAAGACAGATCTGCAGGTAAGTATAATGTAGAAAGTATAGCTGTGGATTCTACATTATTTGCTAGACCTATGATAAATAAACTTTGAATAGCATTGGCCTGTGTTGAGCCTGTACTGTGGTTTCAGACACACCATGCTGCCTCTCTGAGAGCCAGCAAGCCATTGGGATGCTGTCCTGCACCATACTGATTTCCTGACTCAGATAGCTGCGAGCTGGAGGGGCTTCTGTAACCGGGCTCTGCTGTGCTTTGACAAGTGCTGCAGCTAGTTCTGTGCTCTTCCAGATTATCACCACTGAATGTACGCTTTTTACAAGGTCCTGCCTTCTCTAATCTCTCTACAGATTCTCTGAGGTGTTAAAATCTGTATAAATCTTGCTTCAAGTAAGGATCTAAAAGAACTTTTTTTTCTTCTTGTCTCATATGTTGACCATCTACAGTTCCACAATATACAAATTTTAAATTAAATTGATTAATGTAGCTCATTTGATTTTTGAAAATAAGCAAACTTACCTTTTTTTTTTTTTTGTACAGCCAACCACTTTTTGCTTGCAATATAACAAGATAAGAGAAAAAAAGTGTAAGGATGCATACATGCATGGAGCTAGATCCACCAAACCAGGACGACAGTTTTGCACCAGTTCGCTGGATCAAAGCTGACCTAAAAACTAAAGTAGCTGGCAGCTGCTGGGTGTCTTCCCATTTCAGAAATCTTCAAGCAGTTGCTGCAGTAGTTTGTATGCCTCCTTCCTCTGCCATCAGCACAGGGGACGGTGGCCAGGGCCACTTTACTCCTGGCTGGTCTCCAGCTACTAGAGCAGCTGGCCTGTTGAGGCTGCTGGCAATCAGTGAAAATCAAATCAGCCCTGTGCTGTGAACTGGTGCTGGAGTGAACTGATGCTGGGAAGCTAGCAGGATTAGAAAAGTACAGAGTTCCTTCTTGGCCAGAAACATGGATCAGCATTTTCAGATGGCTACTTTCTGTCTCAAGAGGTGTTTCAGTAAGCTCTAGTGCTTTAGAAACTTCACATTTAGAAACACACATTTAGTCTTCTTATAATCAAACTGGAGAGGTCAAAAACTTGTAAGAGAAATCAGGTCAAAGTTTTAGGTAGTTTGATTCCAGTAAATCTATTCTAAATCAAAATTTAATCTAAGGAGATATGAAGACATCAATGTTTACATGGCAAGATGAAACACCCTCTAGAACAAGTTTTGTAGGGGGAGGCAAATGAGAATGAAGCTGTGCAGACATTTGTCTCCTTGTCTAGTGCTGGTCGACTTTGGTTTCTCTTTTACATGGACAATAATAGAGTAGATACATGGTCCTAGTGTCAGACCACATATATAGGACCTTGTCTCATAAAGAAAATTCTGATTTGACTTTCACTTACCTGGAAAGCCTGTCAAAGGTCCAGCACAGTGGCAGAGCTAATCACAACATGGGTAATGGGCAGGAACTCCAGCCCTGCCTCCCTGTCTCCAAGGGCCAGCACTTGACGGATGAGAGAGTACTTGATTCCTTTTTCTTCTTGTGCGGATTTGTTTCCCTGCCATTCTTAAAGGACAGGGAAAGAGAAAAAACAGTATTTTGTCTCAGTCTTCTAACTTTATCCATTCCTGTTTCACAGAGCCCCTCTGCTCACTCCACTCTGTGGCATCTTTTGTTGGTTACCTGCCCTATCTATGTAAATCTAAGTCAGCATTTCCAGAGAAAATGCTGCTTAATAATTTCAAAGAGTTATTGCTTCTGGCTCCATCAGCGCATGGTATGGCAGAGTAAAGAATAAAGGACAGGCAGAGAATGACCTGACCCCAGTATTTGTATTGAAGACTATAAAGCAATACTTGTCCAAGAAAAAGCAGTTTCTTTGGCAAGCGTGCTGATGCCAGGAATATGTGTGAATATTAAAATCCCCAGAAAGACAAGGCACTTTCTAAGGAGCAGTTTTCCATACCAGGTTTCAGGTGGTGAGAATCTGGTGCTTTGCCTCATTAATGAGCTGGAAGTACGAATTCACTGTGAATCGATTTGGTGGTCAGACAGCAAATTTAACTAGAGCAGCACAAGTGTCACTGCATCTTCACAATTTGTTTCACTTCTTTCCATCTTTTGAGCTTCCTGTGTATTGTTTTCCTGGCCCTTGCTGCTATGAGTTTTATCTTTAGCATCCCCAATTCTTCCTCTCCAGTTGAAGGTTTCTCAGTTGAGGTAAGCAGTTATTCCAGATATGGAGCTGTATTTTTGAGGAATGATTAGTGTGACAAAGTATTGTAATTTGAAACAGTAATTTCTTTTTAACTGGTGAAGTTCAAGAGGAATTGCAGGCACTTCTCACCTGCTTGCATTCCTCTAGAAAAAAGGTGTCTTTGTGAGATTGGTTAGATTTCTACAGAAAGGAAAAAAAGGAAGGCCCCAGCGCCAGATACCATGCACAGAAGTAGTAGTACATGCCACTGGATCCAAATGGGGAATTGTTAAGATACTAAGAAAGCAGTCCTCTGCAGCTTGCCTAGGCAGATCAAAAGCCTGGAGATGCTGACTTCTGCTGAGTGCCTCATTCATCATTATAGCGGGTTACTGTGGCATCTATGGTTTGTGCACAGGCTCTACTCTCTCAGTTGTGTCCTGAGTTTGAAAAAAATGGCTTGATTCTGTCCTCTAAAAGCTCCCATTATACACTTGATAGCTCAGTGACCTTCCACAAAGTTTCCCCGGTTTCTTCTCCATCCACCAATAACTAAATTCCCAAACTTTTTCTATTCAACTGCCATCCTCCAATACTGTCCATGCTGTCCTAGCAGCCAGTGCCACCTTTTCTGGTCTGAGCCACAAGGCTCTCATTCTAACCATTTGCCACCGATTTAGAAGTTGGCCTCTTTGCAAGTATTGATGATAGCCTTGCCACTTGTGTCATGCTTTATATCCAGTACAACTGTCATGATTTACCTTATTACAATGAAGCAAATACCATTGTCATAGAATTCAACATTTTTTTCTCTGATGCTCCTGTTAACATGTTTATAACTACTGGAATTAAAATGCTCAGAGCCAAAACTGGGCCTTGGTAGTTCTGCAGAAGTGGTAAAATGCTCCTCTTCTCAGTATTTAGACACAGGCTAAAGAGAAATACAGTATTTGGATGGGAATCCTAATCAGTTGCTTGCACAATACAATATCTTTAATAACTCTCTGCTTCTAAGCAGCACACCTACCTTATTCACAAATGCATCACATTGAGAATCTTCCAACAGTTAAATTAGAGACATGAAAAAGAGAGAGAGAACCTCAACCTCATCTTACCTCTGCCTCCCACAGAAAATTCAATACCAACATTACATTTGGACTGCTGATTGATTGCTAAATTCACTACTGGCATCTTTACCTAAATAAATGCAGCAAAGACTCTGGCCCTCTGTTTTGAAGGCCCACCCAACTGTGCATGCATACAGTTGGAACAGCAGCAGTAATTTAGGTTCCTCTGGTTCTTCCAGTTTTTTTGTAGATCCCAACTGCCTCTTAGAGAGATTTGCTGCTCTTAATTTTTTTTGACAGACCATCTGTCTCATTTTGTATTCTAGAGCATTCTTCCCCATTTCTTGTCATGTTTCCAGCAAAGTGAGAAGTTAGTTGGACTGCTCGTGCTCTAGATAGTTAGCATATTGCTGTTCTGTTGCTGGTGCAGCAGGAAAAAGAAAGGGCAACCCTTTTTATGTTCCCTCTCTCTGAGCAGGAAATCCTTCAGTCCACTCAGCAGGGAAAAGTCTCAGCACCTTCACAGCTCCCCCAACAAGTTCACTTACACTGAAATCATTACAAACTCAGGGGTGATGCCTCCTGTAAAGCCTTAGGACTGGACTGGTAATAGTACAGGCAGGCAAAAGGGGCCAGAGACTTTTTTTTTTCCCCAGAGAGTGTATAGCTCTTACTGTTGTCACACCCAGTTAGTTGGACCACATCAAGAACAACATATTTGCTGCAGATCTTTTAGGCACCAGTTGATCACTGAACACCAGGAATAGTAGGGATACAACAAAAGTACTCTCTGAAGTGTGAAGCACAGCTGGAAAGAATTTAAACAGTGCTCCATGCTGCACGTTCAAGCCACAGGTGTCAACATAACTGTAGGTAGGAAGAAAGTAATTTTATTTCTGTACGTATCTGGTCCTGACACTCATGTGTTTAACTGTTTCCAGCTAAAGCAGGTAGGGAAGCTACTTATAATACAAAACCTATGGATTCTCCATTCTATACCAAAAAATTGAAACATACAAGACTTGAGAGAAGTGAAAACATGGAAGAACTCATTACCAATATAAGGCCAAACAGTAGATTTTGCTGAGTCCTTCACAGAGGTCTGGGAAGATTTAAAGGCTAGTAAAAATCCTCATTTGGCTTCAGATACCTAGGGTGTTGCTGTTTCACTGAACAATTTGTACAGACTCCTCTGTAGCCATTGGAGAGAAGTATAATCTTTTGGAACATGATTTATCTATTTTAGAAATCCACTTTAGGGTAAGTTGAAATACTCCCTAGAAGTACCTATTTCTGTAATTGATTACACAGTCTAAATGACAAACACTGTTGTAGATAACTTTACTGCAGAGTTCTCATTTGACCAGATAAGTCCCCCCCAAAGAAACTATTGGAAGATTCAGAAATAATAATTTAGGAAGCCATTAGAATTTGGCAAGAAAAGGAAGGCAGACTGCTGCTAATGGCAGTGATTAGTGCTCTAATTCAGCAGGCATCAGGATTATCATGTCTGCGATATCTACCTGCTAGACAGAGCTCCATCACCAGGTCACCACCCCCTGGCACTGGCCCTGATTTCTGAACTTCAACCTCATGTCCTTGCTGAGGAAATTCTGAGCTCACCTGACCTGCTTTGAGCCTCACAAGGCTTTGGAAGACCACAATAAACAGGACATGAGACGACTACACATAAAGTAAGCATGTGACAGCAAGGCTGAAAACAACCCCCACAGAGGACTGTAGAAAACCATATACACAGCATACACCAAGCCTGCGTGCATCATGTGAAAAAAGATGCCAAAAGAAGAACTATGCTTCATTGCTTTACAAGTGTTTACAAACACAGTGTGGGATGCACATCCAACGACTGAGGGGCTCTTCACAGGGGCAATGGCAAGTGTTTCTCCAGGGCATGATAGGAATATTAGTATAAAAGCAAGTGAAACATTCACTGACTTATGCTGAGCATAAATATAAAGGCTGTCCATGGTGCCAGAAATGGGACTGTAAGTAGAAGACAAAATTTGCAGATAATTTATTGTTATTGCAGGGTGATAAGATAAAACAAACATTGTACTGTGGTTTCTCTGCAATATAGGCAATGAGGCAAAAGACTTAGAAAGACATGAAATTTGTAGCATTACCAGAGAAACTGGATGTCACCAGTTTCATGCGCATCTGCCTGCTCTTTCTGTTAAGAAGAAGCACTTCTGGAATGGCAGTTCATGTTTTTCAGGAGGTAGGTGAATTTTCAAAGGACCAAATACCAGAGGAACTATAGTCCTACCACAGATTCATAACTTATGCCTTTATAAAACTTCTGTTCATTTTTTTTTCCTCGAAGAAAGGTAACATTAAAAGAGAATACTTCCTAATGCTGGGATTGGGCCATATAACCTTCAAAACCAAATAACTGTACAACATATTTTATCCTTAATTTCTACAATACTTACAGGGGAAAAATTACTGGGGAGTTAGCTGATGCCATTTATGCAGCCTAAATTATTGCCATGGCTCTTGTTGGTTACCTTATGAAACTAGAGCACAAGTGGAATTATGGTTTTTTTAAAAATTTTGGAAAGCCCCATTCCAAGGGACTACCATTTGGGTTCATTTATTTCACTGAAAAATTCAACAACTTGATAGTATGGATTGGGCATGATGAATACAGAAATAACCTGCTTTGCCCTTTGGAAAACGTACTGAAAAACATAGCAGCTGGTAGTTTTGAAAAGGTGAGAGATACTGAGATGCCGGTTCTAAAACTGACAGACCCATAACTGAATAAACAAGTTTAAATACTGTGTATTGGAAATTAAATGCCACAGGAGAGAAATGAAGCCAGCAAGTTATTTGTCTGTGCCATAGCTAACCACAGTACTTTAAAAGCATCGATGTGTAAAACTGTTCAGTGTTCATGGATTGTAAGTCTTAATAGAGAGCTTGGGGTTTTATCACTGCTGAGGTACTGTAACAGAAAGCACAGAATTACACTGCCATAAACAGTTCAAGGGGCAGTTTGGAGTCAATGTCTTAACAAAATAGAGCCAATGTTGCAGATCACTGGCTTGTATATTAGCGGGTATGAGCAAAAACAAAATGCCACTTGCCCAAAGAAAGGAGGTGGTTTTGGCCTTCATTCATTTATATAAGAACTGTATAACTTTATCTATGAGAGGCCAGCCTTAGCTGAAACTTCCCATAAACTGATTACTGCCATGGTCAAAAGGCACCTGGCAGACTTACTATGTATGAAAAATACAGAGATAATTTTTTTTTCAGCTACAAATGGATGCAAATTGAATGCTAAACGGGAATAGTCACTGCAGACTTGCAGAGTGAAAAAATAGATAAGAGAGACTAAAATAAAAGAGCCTGACAGTTTTTTTCCATTTCTGAGAGCCAACAGAGCTTCATGATGGGTAACAAAGATTGCAAAGGAACAGTTGTGTTACAATAGGTTGCTTCATGGTTGCAAGACATTAATCTCTTGGCTGGACACACTAGAGATGAGTTGGCCACATCTTTTGCAAAGTCAGGAAAGAAGAGTCAAAACCAGCATTGAATCAGCATGGCCACAAGAGCTGGGATAGCCAGAGGCAATGAACTGGTGGCCATAGCTAACGCTCTGCTCCAGGTACTGGTAGATCCAACCAACAGACTCCCCATAGACTGCCCGACCGCCACAGAGGAGCTTATTGATAGTATTACATGGAAAGGTGTTTCATTGAAGCATGACTAACTTTGGGCTTGGAAAAACAGGGCAAGTATCCAGTCTACAAGGACTAAGCTTCTCCTACAGAAGACGTGGGCCACAGACTGTAAGCCTACAGCTCTTTTGCTGAGCGCTGGACCTGGGGTGCAGGGCTGAGCTCAGGCAGATCCACATCGTTGTAGCCTGGGACAGCTTGGGATAGCATAAACCCAGCCACTTTTGCTCACAGCTGCAGCCACTGAGTGACTGCCTATGAACCTGCTCATGCGTGTTCATTGGTCTATTTTCAGCATGACTAAAATATAATTAAAGTAACAACACTAAAATGCATTTAGGACACAGTAAAATGTAGAGGCAAAAATGTCTTATAATAGTAAATGATAAAGTATTTATTTTCATAGGTATATTATTTTCTTTCAAGTTAAATGTGGCCATGGGGAAATAATTACTGATATACAGATACATATTTTATTAAAGTGTTATTAGTTTAAATTTGCCAGCTTTTTATCAAATTTATAACCACACAGATATAGCTCACATTTTATTTACAGAAACGTATCGATTTTGCTAGTTCCTAAAAGGCACTTGGAAGACATGGTAATGGAACAGGGAGCTGCTTTTCCACACAGATCAATTAGTGTGAATTTCATGGACTGTATAAATGGGCACATTTACAAAGCTCAGCATATTCTTATGGCTTCTCATGCAGCAGCAGCAGCCCCCAAGTCACTTAGCACTAGTGACATACTTGCTGGAAATGTTAGCGAAGAAGTGAACCATCAAGCACAGTTTTTTGGCAGCCTCTTACATAGTCTAACTGAATTAATTCTGCTGATTATACCACCTGCAGTATTTACTTGATGAAATACAAGCGACCAAAGCTTCTGCACGTATCACTCTTCCGAACACAGCGCTCATCAGAATGGATGCCCAGGTTTAGCAATTACTGTAGGTCAGCCAGCACTGCTGAGGTGGTGATTCGTTTGCTTAATTGTTCTTCCTCATTTTCTCCAGCCTTGCATATATTTTGTACATAAACAGGCTGAATTTTTCTTGTGAAATACTAGCTGAGAAGTTTATATCTTTTTTTTGTTTGTTTACCAGATTGTTTGGCCAGATTGGTTCACACAAATCTATTACATCTTTGATTTGTTCAATGGATGTTAATTTCAATGTTCTTTCTGATGACTTTGTGTTACCATCTTGTGATTGATCATTAAATTTGCATGGTAACATTTTGGATGCTTGGCTAGATGACAGAGTTTGATAACTTTGTGACAAAAATTATTAAAAAATGAGGTTTTACAATTGAATTAACCAACTTGAGGGCTGCTGAACATTTTAAATATTGATCACAGCAAAATTTTTGACAATGCCATTAGCTTTTCTACTGAATGGGATATTTTCAGAAGTTTCTGATTTTCTCAGATTTTTGAATGTAATTAAAAAGACAAGACAGATTCTTTTCCTTCAACTTTAAAAAAGGAAAATAAAATCCCCAATCCTCAAAATTCTGATTCAGGAGGGAAACCGTGCTGCTTCATGCAAATTGTGGTTCATTTACCTGCTGCCTGTCTTCTCTTCTGTGAAGTGATCACCTCAAAGTGTATCATCTCCCTTCATGCACTGTGAACAGGACTTGAGCATCAGCTCAGCAAATGGGAAGACTGCAATATTTGACAGGAAATAAGAGATAGACAGGGAGTCCAGCACAAAAAGAAAATGACAAAGACTGAAAACAAATAGGAACTGTTAAAGCAGAATTTTCTAAAATAAACTCAGTATTTAGATTTTAACATTTCCTAAAACATCAAGATTTTTATAATATTTTAGGTTATTTTAACAGCTCTGACAGTGATATAAGCTCCATATTTTGCTCTCACAATTCTGTGACTATCATTTGGCAAATGAGGTGTTTTAATTTTAATAGTGTTCATTGATTATATCTCAGACCTGAGAACAAAATAGAAGATGTAAGTCTACTTGGATACATATAAATTTCTTGAAACATAGGCTAAGAGACTTGTGTTGTGCTGCCACACCTATGTATTTTCTCTGCATTCATTCACATTGACAATCTTCAGGTGCTTACTGCTTGGGCATTTAAGCCACATCCATGACCTTCTCAGGGTAGCACAGACTTTCACATCCTGCCTGTCTACTGCTTCAATTTATGTTGATACTTGATAACTGTAAAAACACAGTTAGGTACATACCCACTGCAGGTTGATGGACACTTGTATCTATTCTTGTACCTATGAGCAAAATATGAGCTTAAACATTCTCCTTGCAGGTGTTTGTGGGATAGCTCAAAAACATACACAAGTGTGAGCCTTTGTTCAATCACTTGGCATACAATTGAATTTGGGTCCTAGTACAGTATTAAATAAAACCACTTTAAACATAGATATTGCTCCAGTCTTTGGCCTGGTGTTTGCTTCTAATTACATCGGCCGTTGAATATATTCTCTTGAAGGTGTGAGAAGACTTCGACAGAAATTTTGGGTGGAGTTGATTTGCTAGACAGCACCAAACCATTATGTTACCTATGCAGTCACTGTAAGGTTAACATTATATTTAAAGAATATTTATGACATACAGATTAAATACTTATTAGGTATTTCACAGGTTTAATTTATCTCTTATGAGAAAAAAAAACAGTAGAATTATTTGATAGTCTATTTTTCTAACATTTTTATGTCTACAAAAGACAGTCATAGGTTGCTTATATGTCAAAGTGATGCTGGATTCATGGTTATTTTACAACATTTTAAAATTGCTGGTGTTACATACAGGCCTATTTGGTCTCGATTTCATCAGATCAACAGGATGAGTGCTTCTGAAGAGAAGGCGGCCCTAAAATGCCCTTGTTTGTCCCAGTTTTATTTACTTACATGTGGCTTTTCAAATTGTGTATGATATGCAGAATTGTTGCTATCTTTCTTCAAACAAATTTCATAGCATTAAAAAATAACTTGTTATCATTCTGAGGTACTAACAAGCTCTGACATATGACTTTTTAAGATATATCTACCACAGGATATATCTACCAAAATTCTGGTGAGCATAACTACGATTTTTGAGATTGTGAATTTGGCAAAAATAATTTTAAATCCAAAGTTTACTTTACCCTATTTAACTGAAATTGTTTTCCTTTCCTTCCTCCTCTCAATTATATAATCTTTACAGTCCATTTTTTCAAATCTTTCTCAAGTAATATTCTCAACCATAACATATATGAACTGCACATTTGAGTAATGGTGTGATGGAGAGTATTAAATTAGCAAATTAAGGACGTTGAGATAATAATTTTTCCTTAGGATTTACCACAGCTTAACACTCCCAAAACCAAGACACTGTATACACTTACTTCTTGTCATATCCATGATATTGGTCTTTCCCCTTGCTTTGTCTGAGCAGTGCAGTATGCCTGCTAATATTGGTAAAGAAATAGCTGGCAAATAAACATTTATCTTCTGAAATTCTGTTGATCAGTTTGGCATTTGGAGCAAATATACCTTTTTAGTGTGAAGGTACACCCAGAATATTTTTTTCTGAGACAAGCCATACAACTATTGGCTTGCTTTTTGCTACTTGACTGGTGAGGCAGATGCTTCAGTATTAAAGTAGCAGAGACCTTTGTGTCTAGTTTCCTTTTAAAAGTTTCAGTGAAATTGATGAGTATCTATTTTAATTTCACTGATTTATAAGTCAAAATTTAAAAAGGACTGGTGATTTGTTTAGTTTTTTAAACCAGCTTTGTTTCTTTAAAAGGCACCAGATGTGTCTGATCAAAGATGTTCTTATGGAGGGTGGCATTAAAAACTCAATAAGGTTAGTTTCCTTCATAGTCTTGTATTTCCTCAGAGTGAGCAATATTATGGGCTTTCACTCTGATTTCTTTTTTGAGACAGGAAAAGAAAACTTTTAAGAAGCCCTTGTTCTTTTGTCTTATGGACTTACAACCAAGATAGCAGGTGTGTAACAAAAAGCCAAAGTAAAATGCTGGATGTGCACTTGGACATCATATTATGTGTAATAATAACTTTATATAATTATAATCATATTGGAGGACAATCAATGAGTTTCATATACTAATTTTATTCTTGTCCAAAAGTAATAGCTTCTTTGATAATAAATTAGCACAAGCTCACTACAGTTAAAAAGTAACACGCTATTTCAGGATTTGCTCTGGTTTTTCTCCTATTCTACTCTCTTTCATGATTTGAGTCTGTATGGCATGGGATTAGCAGCAGAATTCCTAAGAAAACACTTACCTTTTCTCTATCTACTTAGTTTCACAATGCTGCGTTTTTAAGGAGATTATTTCATTTTAGTGGGATAAATATTATTCAAATTCATATTTTAATGAAAATACTTAGTTTCCATAAATGGAGGAAATACCTAATCTTAAAATTAACCACTGGAAGCTGGTTGCTATGATGGCAGTGGAGCAGAAAGAAGGAGGGAAAACTAGTGCTTATGGAGTGTTAAAGGAAACTTCTTGATGTTTAGATGTTCCTTGTCCTGGCCCTGGTTGTATGATTAAGTAAAGTCCCTCAGAAGTGGTTCTTGTTTGGAAGAATGTTTAAAATGGAGTGAATTGGCATACCAACTGCTATGTGATGTCTTGCACCTGATTTTTTACTTTTAAATTCTGTCCAAATTTGCACATGTAGGTGAAATAATTAGAGCTAAAAAGGGAAGTAGTTCAGTAAGAAAAGCAAATCAGAATAATTATTTGCCCTTGAAATTTAGAATAGGAATGCATCACACTACTTACTCACTTCCTCTACTACATTTCTTCTTAAAATGATTGTGCATTTACCTAATTTTATAGGTAGATCATTAACGTAATGCTCTTAATTTATGCCCCCATCTCTACTCCCATTTAGCACCACAAGGATGTTTAGGAGAACTATAAAATTGATATTAAGATTATTTTGAGGTGCTGAGCTGACCCACTCAGAACAGTCTATGGATCCCATTATTTAACTTTGGATAGCACAGCACAGCTGTCAATCTTAGGTTGACAGCTTAATCTGCTGGTTTAAGGTCAATTGCTTCTTAATCTGCAGAAAAAAACCCCAAACCCAAGACTTTTTCTTATCTCACTCCATTTATATTTTATTGTTCAGTCTCAGCCTGTTCTACTTGACATGGTCCAGGCTAAGTCCGGCTCAGCAACTACAGAATGGTCCCTACTGATAAAAATGGAGACATGTTTGCTTGGTGAAATGTGTTCTTTGTTTTTTATGTATTTGGGAAAAAAAATTTTCATCCCTTCTTTGTAGGTACTGGTTTTCCCTGATTGCTTTCATTTGGTTAGAAAGTGTTGGGACATAAACATGTTCAGCTTTATCCCTCCCTGGCTATTCCCACACTGCAGCTAACAACATTTGTAGCCCTATCTTGCTGAAAGCCAGACAAGTCAACCAGCGCATTTCCTGATGACCTGGGAAGCAAGACAGAAAGTGCACACTCTTCACTGCTTGCTCTGCTTGATGAATTGCTATAACCCAGGAGAGAGCATGTACATATATACTCCTTTGGTTTTGTAGCCTTGCTTTTGATCTTTTGTGTGCTCTGACTTGTGACTTCAAGTAGGCACTGACTAGAAATTAGAACACCTCCTCTTCCATGAATCTATCTATAATTCTATCCAAAATAACAAATTTGAAAAATTCAAAATACTCTGTCATTCTGTTTTCCACCCAAACCACCTGTGGCCTCAAACTGAACTTCAAGTACTTCCAAAGGCCAAAGCAGCACGTATCATAGATTTTATTTTTATCTAGAGAAATGAAAGCTTTGTCAATTCCTTCCAGCCCCTAAACAGAGCAGGAAGCAAAAGAAACATGAGAAGGTGGCAGGAAACATCTCAAATGAACCTCTCTCCTCCAAAGGGCTCTGGCAGTCCAAACCCTCTGAGGCATTGGAGCAAAACTGCACCCAGATTTTCACTGTCAGACACTGAACTCAAAGACCTGGACCCAGATTTCCAAAAGTACTCAATAATTCTGAAAGTGCTAGAAAAGGCTTGGATTTCTACAAAGTGCTGAGTACCATTCCTCTGAAAATCAATTGCCTCTACAGCATTTCAAGCCAGGCATATAAAACATAAGAACTCCAAATCACTAGTTGGTCTTAAAAAGTCTTGGCTCCGAAGCCTGCAAAGTCAGCACCTTCATTGCCTACTTGTAAAAGCAGCCAAAGAAAGGAAATAGATGAGCCATCAGCTCTGAGCATAATTTCTACTGATTCAGTTCTTAGTTCATGAGCTAGCTGGAAGGAAAAAAGGGAAGCATTATGAAGAGAATGTTTTAGTTCTCATAAGACAATTTCCAAATGCCTTTAAAACAGTAAGTAAAGCATTTGTTGGAGGAGTAGTTACCCCTTCTGTACACTCATAAGGAAAAGGAATTAATTAAATTTTAATTACTAAATACATAAAAACAGTATATTAATTAAGTGGTTTCCAGTTGCAGTAAATGACGCATCAGCAATTTTTTTTGATATCTTATTTCGCTGATGACAGTCAGTAATGGGCTTTCAGGCTCAGTGCAGGCTCCAAACACTGGGAGCAGAGGTTGGGAAAAGCAGCCAAGAAATCTTTTGACATTAAAAAGCAGAGCTCTGTCACTAATTATGTTAAAAGTCAAGTTTGCAATTGCAAGTAGATAGTCCAGGCAACAAAATGAATGTGGTAAAAACCATGACCCAAGACACTGGGGACTAAGACTCTACCATAAACCATAAACACAGTCCTGGTCTTCCCTGGACTAAAGCAGGTGCTTCAAATTGAAATAATAGCATCTAGCTGAGAGGGGTTTAGTGGAGGGCTAACTTACTCAAGCTCACAGTGAACGAGGAAGTGATACAAGCTGGATGCAAAAACCAAGGGAGACACTTGCCACTTTGCATGTTAGAGCGTACCTGCCTCATTGCATAGGCTAAGATTCCTTGGTAACTCTACTTACTCTGGCCTGCCAGAGGATGGTGGATATCTCTGGTTATATTATAACTGCACCTCACAAAAGACACTTGTCTCTCTCTCTAACATGTGGTACAAACGCTTTTTAAAGTGTTTATATACATACCTGTCAGAGAAGTTTTACTTTGGCAAGGAATCTTGCCTTTGTTTTTTTTCCCATATACTTTTTTTTTTATCTGCAGCCCAAGCGAAGACTTAAAAGATGTTCCTCAATAAACTCATTAGCTGACACTGAACGCAGAAATCAAGTGGAAGTCTTGTCCAACTGCTCGCCACAAGGATTTGGAGTTACACAGGCAGACTATAAGCAAACTTCTGATTATGCAGAAATATGTCTGTTCAATTGCCACACCTCGGCCTCGAGACACACCAGTGAATCACAGAGCTTCTTCAACTTCTGCTTGCTCCCGACACGCCACTCCAAATCACAGTTTTAATCCCTAAATCTCTAGATAGTTTGGTCTTTCAACCTTTCATCTTGTGTCCAGTCTGTTAGCTAGAGTTACCTGGGACCCCGGTAGGGAGCTGTTTCATTTTCTGTGTTTGAGTGCTGACGGCTGGACATTTCTTGAATTTCTTTTTTCTCTCTCCTTGCTGTTTCACCAGAATTTAGGACCATTGGGGAATTCCGGCCTGAGAGTGTCCAACTTTTCTTCACTTCTCCAAAAGTACAGTCTGGCTGCCTTATGCAGGCATATGGGTCTGCTAGGCAATACAGCCCTGTTCAGACACTTGGAGATGAAATCCACAGCAGCAGGATGACTGAGTAAGCAGATATCTAATTCAATCAAAAAATAATGCTTGGAAGGAGGAGTATTTAAACTCCAGTTCCATTTGAGGGACATGTGACTTGGAGCTCTTGGGTCATAAATACTTCTACAGCTGATGACAGCATTTACCATGCCTACTTTTTACAAAATATCTTAGTCATTGACACATTTGTTCCTTTGCTAGAGGTAATTCAAACCTACAGATTTCAGGAGAGTAGTCTGGACAATACCAGAAGAGAAGCTCTATGGGCTCACTCTGTCAGTTGTTGCTATTTATTGATCTTCTGTCTGTTTTTTCAGTTGGCTTTTTGTCTTCGCACAGTCAATGAGCTGATTCCAAATTTTCTGGAAACAGAAAAAAAGAAAAGGAATCATAACTGCAGCTCCATGGTTCAAACAGCTTCTAGGAGGTGGCACGCAACTGAGTTCTGGCCATCACTACTCTGATTGGGTGAGATGTTTTTACTGAAATAATCAGATTTTGTGAATATTGCCCAGACTTGTCTATAAGACCTCAGTAAAATGTAAATTCTGTAATTCCCCTTGTTCCTTCAACAGTTTATCTAACAATGGTCCCAGGAAGTTTCTCCTCTTTCTACTGAGTGACTGCTTCTTAAAATTATTCAGACTGTGGAAATCTAGACTCACTGACCTAATAGCTTTCTCTCTCTGTTTTTTATAATCTGATATGTGCCAGAAACTCCTTAATTGAATATAAAAGCTGAACTATATGACCATATTGAAACAACAAAGCACTTTTTACATGTATAGAAAGACCAATTTGTATCAATGGTAAACAGAAATCTTATTTTTAACTCACAGTCTTGATTTTATAAAACATAATTGTGGAAAGAAAGGGCAACATTTTCTGAGCTTTCTGAAAACAATTCAAAAGTTTCAAAGCTTGTTCTTTCCCTAAAAAAAGAGCAAATGACTCCACATTAGTAGCTTGCATTTAATGGGATAAAAAAATCCAAACAACAAACTATGAACAAAACCAGTTCTGTCCTCACAATATGGATGAAATACATGGGAAAAGGTTTGCAATCAGCTTTCTCAGGATGGGGAAATATGAACACCAAGTCAATGACCTGCAGAAACACATGAAAGCAGTAGCATGATGCAATCCAAACTCAAGTGCACCTGCTAATCACTTTGCCAGGACAGGCCGGGGTCTGCAACAACGGATCCCATGGGTGACCACTGGCTCCATATGGCAGTGGCCATTCTGCACTTGTCAGCTTGCCCTTGGCTCAGCACCTGTGCCCAGCATCACCTGCTGGGGCACGTGGCTGTGTCTGGGGTCTCAGAACAGGTGGCACAAACCTGAACATTGGTCATATCCCAAATTTACTTCCAGTCATGCAACACCTGCAAGAACAGGTGAGGAACATGTGGCTGCCGTGAGCAGGAACCTGGGTGCTTGTGCACCCCTCCAGTTTATCTGTCATTCCAAAAGTCCACAGTCCACAGGCTTTACAGCAGCCACTGCCACTGCCACAGCCAATTCAGAGCTCTCACCCTACACTTGGCATGGCTTTCTAAAGAGCTATAGTAGCCTGCTCAGTATATCACATCAGACACTGTTTTGCCTAGCTTTCATCCTGTGGTTGAAATGCTTGCTCAGTAAGAGACTGGCAAGGATATGCTGTTATACTGACCTGCTTTCCCCTATGCCTTCCAGGAAGATGAGAAATAAGCATGTGGTTCCTGACCCCCCCCCCCCCCCCCCCCCCCCCATCAAGCACTGGGTATGAATTATATCTTTTCATACAAACAAAATTTCTACATTGCACTTCTGGTAATTTAGCTGTAAATGTCTTAAAGGATTCAGCCTGATGGTAGAAATGAAAGTACAACAGCTGGGGCAATTGATATACCTGCTGCCATGTGAATACTTCATGATCAGGCCACACTTTTCTGCATATTTTTCTGTCATATGAGGGGGGGAATAATAAAGCAGAGCTTCTGCTAACATCACAACTCACTTGAAATGAGACTACAATTAGTGTGGGAGTCTTCCTTTCCTGAGGGGAAACTGGCTCTGAAAGGAAATCTGGGAATAGGCCAAAGATATGTTAGGGTAATGTATCATGTGAGAAGAAAGTGGACATCTTTCCAATGCATTCATTACCCTATTCTGTCTTATTCAGAAAAGGTGAAGAGACCTGTCTATCTCTAATCAATACCATACCTCTCACACGCTTGAACAGATTGGATTATATTCAGAATTTCTGTATGGAGCCCTGTCGTGGTTTAACCCCCGCCAGCAACTAAGCACCACGCAGCCGCTCACTCACTCCCCCCCATCCAGTGGGATGGGGGAGAAAATCAGGAAAAAGAAGTAAAACTCATGGGTTGAGATAAGAACGGTTTAATAGAACAGAAAAGAAGAAACTAATAATGATAATGATAACACTAATAAAATGACAACAGCAGTAATAAAAGGATTGGAATGTACAAATGATGCGCAGGGCAATTGCTCACCACCTGCCGACCGACACCCAGCTAGTCCCCGAGTGGTGATTCCCTGCCCCCACTCCCCAGTTCCTACACTAGATGGGACGTCCCATGGTATGGAATACACCGTTGGCCAGTTTGGGTCAGGTGCTCTGGCTGTGTCCTGTGCCAACTTCTTGTGCCCCTCCAGCTTTCTCGCTGGCTGGGCATGAGAAGCTGAAAAATCCTTGACTATAGTCTAAACACTACTTAGCAACAACTGAAAACATCAGTGTTATCAACATTCTTTGCATACTGAACTCAAAACATAGCACCGTACCAGCTACTAGGAAGACAGTTAACTCTATCCCAGTTGAAAACAGGACAAGCCCACACTATCTTTCTTCAGACTGCTCTGAACACCGTCCCCTATATCAACAAGCAACAGGTCAATTGAAAGCATAGGCGACATGATAAACCTCTTCGTCTAGCATGCCTGGCAGGGCTCCAGGTGAATTGTACACTAAATATGATAGTGCTTTGTTCTCAGGAGTCTGTGACCACAAAGCTCCTTGAGGGAAGAACATTATTAGCGTTAAGCAAGTTAAGCAAGTGATGCTTGATGAGGCTGCTGCTAGAATTTTTAGGTCCCATTGTCAAGTCCTTTTCCTTTCAAATGAAGCACAAAGTATTAAAACACACATCAAAGAGTTGACTTTTTTCCATCCCTCACTTTGAACAATGTCCAAATCCTGCTCCTCTTTTCCTGGAATTGCTGTGTTTCTAACCTGGTCCATACCTGGTCCTTTCTTGCTTTATTGACTTGTTTTATCTTCTTATTGGGACTAGTGGAGAAATCAAATTGAACTGCTAATACCCTCAGAGGTGTTGTTAGTGGTATGAAGTGAAATGGTTTTCCACAAGAGAGACCTTATTATAGAGAAGGTACAAAAAAGTATGACCATCATTGCTGGACAAAATGAGCTAGAATCAGGGACAATTATTTTAATGCTGTAAAAACAGGACATAGGCTGCTTTCAGTCCTTCTTTCACTAACAAAGGTATGTCAAGGAGTTCACAGAGAAATAGATATGTGAGTTCTCCAACAGGATATTGATTGACACTGCTTAACTGGTCTGAATTTGTAGAGCAGAAGGGGAAGCCACATCCTGCGGAGGTGTACATCATTAGGTGTTTCATTCTCCATTCTTCCTGCCTCCGGGAGGCACAACAACTCCCGTGCTCTCCCTGGTGGGCTCAAGGGAACTATCAATGAAAACCCAATGCCTTAGAATTTACTTTCACTGGATTTAATTTGTTTCCTCCCTTGGGAAACCTAAGTCCCTGCACAGGTGAGTGTCCTTCAGGAGGTAGGAGACCCTCAAGTGTCTTAACTCCTCCTGCAGTCAGTATTTTCCAACCAGCTATCTATTTTCTTCTTCAGGACTGGAAATCATTGGCTGTATATGCAGCATTGGCCAGTCCAATAGTTTCTGAGAAGTCACTCACAATATATTCCCCCGTACCCATAGTACTGTCCCATATAGTATATAACGCAGAGCATGTCCAATAGCCTTTATACACGTTGCAGTTCAATGTTGGCTTACCCTCAGCATGACTCTGTGGTGGGCATTTTTGTGGTATGCAACCACAATTTTATTTCTAGCCCGTGCAAGGAGTTAGGGCTTTGTGGGCTAGCAGAGGAGAAGATAAATGTGATTTATCAAAACAGTAGTGAAAAAAAATTTTGACAACTTACAGAAGTCTTGATACATGATTGTTCCAAATTAGTAAACAAATTGACTTATAACAATTTAGATAACAATATCCACCTGCTCTCATGACTATGGTCTATGTCACTATTGAAGGTCATGCCGAAGTTTATGTTAAGCTTTGCCATAATCAAAATACATTGCCTTCATTACATGAAAGTTATAAATACACTGCTGTTTTTCATAAGTTTCCATGAATCACCAGTCCACAGCACCGCACACAGAATGATCTCTTATCTTCCTTTCTCAGAGAATGAAGCCAAAACACTTTATGTCATATTCTGGGCATAATAGTAACCTCATATGTTTCAAGCAAATTGCCTGGGTTTTATCAATTTCAGCATTTCCCATGTTTGTTATCCATAGTAAGATCCAAACCTTGGAACCAACTAAAATGGAAGCTGGAATCTGAAATCTGAAGCATCCTAATCTAGCACTGATTAACAACATCTGCACACATATAACCTAGAAAATGACACAGTCATGCTTTCGCTCTTTGCTTTGAAAGAGCTGAGCCTAGTGCATAACTGCAGGTCACAGGAGGTCTCCAGAAGTGCTGCCTCAAGTGAAGGAATGCAAAACCAGCAAGGACCAAGGAGCTTGAGTACAGCTAGGATATAGCACACCTTTGAAAATTCAGATGGGATTGCCAGTCCCTAAAGTTATTTTTATAGGAAAAAGTGATTATAACTTTTCAACAAGACCCAAAGTCTTGCTGAGTCCTAGATACAGGATTAAGAATTTAGTGGGTCTGAATAAAGGTCTGCATTGCTCAGTGTCCTATTAGAGAACAGTAACCTTAAGTAGATGCCTGGAGGAGATGAAAGCCCACATATGTATGATATTTCTCCCTAATATTTCTAGAACATCTTCAGGTAGCTCAGGAAATCCCTGTATTTCTATGTACTTTTCACAGTTTCCATCTGTTTTCAGTGGATTTCTTTTCTGTGATTTGTCCATTTTCCTCCAGAACCCATCTACAATTTTAAAAACCACATTCTTCTATGACAGAGACATCCATGAACATGCTACCCACTGCACAAAGATTTATCTCTTTTCATTTTAAACCACATTTGTTTTAGCTTCATAAAATACACAGAAACTAAAAATGGGTTCATAGCAATGCTCCTATACCTGATGAAGTTTTCTAAATATGACTTTGTCTGCTTATAATCTTAAATTTTGTTCTTCCATGTTATAAAAATTGTCAAAGCCATAGGTTTATTTAAAATATATTTTTAAAGTATCTCCCTCACTGGATTTTTTTCAGTCTCAATTCCTGTATTTCTAAGAGGACTCTAAGAGGGTAGAAACACCTGAAAAGAGAGAGCTTTGATCCTTAGAGTCCCGAACACTAAACATAGTTAATGTCATTGCAACCACAAGAATGATACTTCAGTCACCTATATGACTCATACTGCTTTTTCTAAAGACATGAATGCTTTGAATACACTGTTGGTTGAGCTTTAAACTGATCAGCTTGTGGAGTATGTATGTATACAGGAGAAACATTATCTGTTGGAATAATATGACTGAAAGGGAAGGAGTGAAACTGTACGGATTTACATACGATGAATACCTGATTTATGCACAGTACTTGGATCAAAACCTGCTTTGATTTTCAGCCCAGACAGGAAATTGATTTGCATCAGTTTAACGTAAGTTGGAATTTGTCTCTATTTGTTTTCTGCTGGAAAATTTCAACACTCATTCACCACAATGCTGTGCTAGGTATACTTAATAATGATGTTGCAAAATGATTTTAAATGCTATAAATACAAAAGCTAATGTTTCACCCTCACTTTGCACTCATTCCATAATGCAAAAGAGATTCCATGATGCAAAGTGCATCCCTGAATCTAGCCCTTTCAGCTAATATTTTTGTTTGTTTATTTTACTTTTACTGCATTATTCCTTTAATAAAAAAGAGAATTTTAGTAAATGCAATATGCTGTGAGAATGTTTTCAGATTCTAATTTGGTAGCAGATGTTAACATGAATATTTTAAAAATCCATCAAATGGTATTAAACAGCATCTTCTTTCTGTTTACATTTCTAATATGATGCAACATTTGTTTTGGTAACTGAAACTAACCATCAGTATTCTGGACTTAGAATCCTACAGTCTGAGTTCAGAGTACAGTAGTGATCAATCAACCCTATGTTGTCTTGTTCAAGGCAGTGATGACTTTTTAAACCTACAGATTTATGTACAATGTAGACCTGATATTTTGTTAAAATTTCTAGATTCACATGAATAATTATCAGGGTAACAGATCCTCATCTTCTTGGATCCTGCATTATGGATGTAGTAGGGCTACAACTCTCTCTCTCTCTTAGATGTAAAACAAAAGAAAACTCCAAGAAATAAGGCTTCAGCAGTTTTCCACTAAATCATATCTACTTTCTTCCATTTAATTAATCTCTGCAAAGTAACTAAAAGCAGCCATTGGAGACTGATAGACACGGTACTGTCAGCTGTGAATGATAAGACAGTCCCCAGTGTTGTTATCTTAGTTTTAGGGAAAAAAAGATGATTTTGTGCCTATTGGCTAAGCACTGGTGGTGTGGGTCATGTTTTCAAGCTTTCCTTTGCAAGGCATATTCGCTAGAAACTTAACAAAAGTAAAGAAGTCAAATTAGTGTAGTTAGATTGTCTAAGCTCTTGACCTTTCAGTAAACTATCAATGTTATAAGGCTAAAGATAAAACAATGAAGTTAACCACATTGCCAATATTAAGCATTATAACTCAGCAGCCAAACAATCAAAGCAACACTCTCCACATATGAAGACTATAGCCTGCTGTCTCTCCTCCCCTATTACAATCTACAACAGTATTTTTGAGTCTGGGAACTCTAGCATACATCTATGTTCCTTAAGTTCCTTATTTAAAAAAGCAGTTTTCTGGCTTAGGTGGGACCTTCCCTTGGATACTATCACTTTCTCTTTTCAAAGGCTGATTTTCATTCACATCTATTTTAACCTCACTACTGGCCCAGATATTAGATGATGCTCTGGGGAAAGATCATTCTATATTAATTTGTTGCAGGAAACTTCTGGGAATCTGATCCTCAGAATTGTCTTATGTGAGACCAGGGATGAGATGAATGTTGGAAGTCCTGTGTTCCTAAAACATAGTGATGGGGCTAGGACTTTGAGCCAGGGCTTTGGCCACTTCCTTATAACGATCACTGCATAAATGCCTAAAACGTGTATTCATATCCTCTGGAATTCCACAGTCTTTCTTTGTACTCCCTCCTTTTCTGTATTTCCCCTTTGGTTTCTTCACCTGCCTCACTCTGCAGTGTAGCAGCTTCTCTCCCCAAAACATGGCTTGCTCCTCCCAGGGAAGGAAAAATCATCAGCTCCCACTGAGAGGTATCATCTCAGCCAGTGCACAAGGAAGGGACTAGGGGAAAGAGGCAGAGTTCCCCCTGTTCCCAGTCAGTTCCTTTCATATAACACACAGCAAGCAAAGCAACAACACAGACTTTGTCCAACACAGATGTATAGCTCTGCAGTTCCAAATGATATTCCTTGCCTGCCCTCTCTGCTGAGACCTCTGCACAGAGTTGTTCTTTCAAATACAGATTCATCAATATTTATCAGCTAGGCTACTGCCAAAGCAAACCTTGAAAAAAGTTTAGCCAGATGCTCCAATTGCCTTATGCTAGCAGTAAGCTCAAACACACAGCTGTTCAAAAACTAAAAGGTATTTTCAGCAAGGCTATGATTTAGGCAGCACTATCTTAAGGGATTTCTAAGCTCATGAGAAGCGTGATTTATATACATAACACAAGGGATTTGCAAAGATAACACATAAATCTATTAGGAAGTAACGATAGCTTTGGCACACAAAGCCAATAATGCAATGCTGTAAAAGCTGAGTACCAGGGACCACAGTATAAGCATTTTGACTGGAGGGGGCTCACTACATGGAGAGAGGGGGAAAATGTATAAATCAATCAGCAGTTATTCTATGATCTGCTTGAAGACACATATGTACCAAGATGTGATAAAATTTCTTTTCTTTATTTTCGGCTAGCAAGGTTTTATTTCAAACTCATGCAACATTGTGTGGTAATTAAGCTGAAGTAGAGACCGGCACATCTAGCTGGCAGAAACAGAATATTTGTTTGGAAGATGCATTCATAAAATCAATATGAATCCATTTGGGAAAGTGGAGTAATTTAGAGAAATATCCACTGTCCTCATTTCAGTTCTGTCTGTTTACTGAAAACACAGTGTGGAAAGAATTAGAAAGGCAATGTACACTAAACACCTACATTTAAGAACATGCCAGACAAACGATTGTGTAGTTATTATCAAGCAAATTTTTGCCTGGTTTCAATAATTTCCTTCCCTTATACCAAGAAAGATTTTCAAGCAGTTTAAGCAAAAAATACTTCATGTAGAATGCTGTCATAAATCCTTTGATGAGTTAAAGTTTATTCTTTAAACTTAGAATATATTCCTCCAAGTTTAACACTCTTTTGGGGGACATCAGACTTCAAGTCTGATACCTACTTCGTCCTAGAATTTTTCAGAACAGTGACTTGTAAGCATGTTGCTTGCCATTAGACTGAGGTCCAACCTCATATTCTGTAGGGCACACAAGGATAAAGGCACAGCTTTACTATCATAAAAACCAAATCTGTGTATTGGCAAGCCTATCACTCGGAAAAATTTGGCCACACAAGGCATGGACACACAGTTGAACTTGTGTGAAGTCAGCCTGATGACACAAAATGTGAAGCTTTCAGTCGGCTTTACATCAGCTGCAGGAGAACTGGCACTTGGTGTACTATAATAAAGCCTGCTAACCAATCAGTTAACCTAGTAGATTTTTTTAATGAAAACTAAATCAGCAGAGTGAGCTCAAATTAAGTCACGTGCTTTACAGCATGTGGTCACAGTGTTTTGATCCTGGCTGAAAGCCCTCAGATAGGATTTATTGCATGTCAAGCTATGGCTTAACTCTGGTGTTTCACAATAACCTGTCTTCAGCTGTGAAGTCAGCTTAAGAAGTCCCTATTTTGACAGCTCTACCCTTTGCCTCTTATCCCTCAACCTTCCCTGGTTGTGCAGCCAGACAACTGCATTGAGTGGCCATCGTATAAATTTAGCTAGTGACCTGACCTGACCACTGAACTAAAAGTAACCTGTTCTGCTAAGTCAGTTATTTTTCACAGGGATCTGTGAGCCAGTTCACTCTGCAGACCTTAACAGCTATAGTGAGAAAACCCACACCACAGAAGGGCAATTGGAGCAAACAGTCAAAGAGTGTATTTCTCACTTTGCCACAGAAAACATTTAATCCTTTGACAGTCAGTCCCTATTTACTAGCACAATACAGCAATAAGCAGCCATGGTCATAAAGCAGACTTCCAGCATGAGGTTTCCATGACTATAGGAGGGCTGTTCTCTACATAGGCTTAAAAGTCACCCACATGATTGCAATGCTGTCTAGTTTTTGTTATTTTGAGGAATTCTTCAACCTATCATGTGTTTGGCTTTATGGGAAGATTATCCCATTCAGGTTCAGTTGGGATAATAGGAATCCACCAGGGGTAATGTAAAGGTTCAGGAACATCTCAGTACACAAGCATGCATCTTACCTTCTTCCTTGTAGCAGCATAATCCTCTTGATCTGGTTTTTGACTACATACCTCCTATGGTTTTGACATACATTCCCTAATCAAGTAGATGCTGGATCTATGACTTTCTTTTAGCTGGTTGCTACCACCCCTGTGTCAGAGGGTACCACCCACTGCAAAATTGGCTGGAGGGACCATGATAGGAGGTTTCAGCTGCTTTTTTTAGTCAGTTTAAACTAGGCTAGTGGAGCATGTAGTGAAAGAGCAGAGGGAAAGAGTTAATGTTCATTCACACATTTTGCATGAACTCATATAAATGACTACAGCAGGAAAGGAACCAGCTTTTTTCTTTTAGGTTTGAAAACCTAGAGTTCAAAAGTTTCAGACTACTTTGATGTGCACTGCCTCTGTTCAAGTGAGCATGGAGACTCAGAAGCAAGGATATATGGGGAAGACAAATCCCCTTGGATCTCTCCTTCAGCTCCATACTCTTTGCATAGTGTTTCAGCTCTCAGGACAACCTAGCCCTTAACAAAGTTACACACTGATCTGAAGACTGAGAAGTTTTCCTTCACTGCTTCTAAAACTGCATGCATCAGACGTGCAGTAAAGCAATGGCAATAAGCTGTACATTTGTTCAAGTCCTCATCCCATATGGGCAGTAAATAAAACAATTCTTGCAGCCCCATCAGTAAGAGAGAAATGATGCGAAAAGTAACTTTATGTACTCTTCAAGAGTTGTTTGAGCTGTGACCTATTGTCTTGCTATTCTGTCTTGCAACTGGTAAATAAACCAAAGCCTTCCTAAGCAGTTAACATTGCAACATATTCTGTTTATTCTCCTCAACTTATTCTGTACCCGTTGTGGATGAAGTGCCTAAAATAGGATGTTCCACCTGGTGGAATCTCAGAGCAAACCTGAACGTCTTTGTTCTGAAATACTGTTTTTACCTTCCTGTTTCTTGTGGTTGTGGTGGATCTTGTGGAGCTTCATTTCACCTGAACAATGTTTTGGTTTAGTCCTATTAATATTAGCTTGACATCCTGAGTTTCTTCCATTGTCAATACACTCTGATTCTTTACCTAACAATGTATAATCAATATGATTTTGAAAATTTCATTTGATCTAGTTTTAGTATTTATAAAGCAGTACTCGTAATGTAGCTGATCTCAAATTATTCAGCTGCTGAACACAGTTAACTGTAAGACAGTTGAAAGGACCTGCCACAGGAATTAAGTTTGTTTTCAGTTTACACATACCTGACTTTTCCATCAGATAGTCCTCTGATTATTCTAATAAATGAGATACATGCTATTGTCCTGAATGAAAACAAACAACCCCCTCACCAAGGTTAAGAAGTGAATTTGGCTTTGTCCTTTGGCAAAAGGTGTCTAGCAGGATCAAATGGATACATCAGCAGCATATGGATTAAGAGAAACCTAAACTGCAGAGTAATTTTGACAAGGTAAAGACAGTGGAATTAAATCCAGGATGGTTTTAACCAAATACATCGTTCACATATTCTTTAATTCTTTCAGAGCTCCACTCAGTAGTAGCAAAGATCAGTGCAGTAGATACTCAGTCAAGCCCAGAATATAGGGCCTTACACTGCATTTGATGCTTGTCTCTCCTACTGTTCTGCGAGGTGATCATGGGCTACTCTTTTATCTTTCCATGACCCAGCTTCCCCCACCATGATCTCCATTTTGAAAAGATCACCTCCTTTTTATTTTAAGATTTATGGATATTCCACATGCATGCATCTTGAATTTTGACCTTCATTTCTGCTTGATTGCTTTTAATTTATTGTGCCACTGAAGTACAACTACTTCATTGTTATAATAGAGTGCCTTTTTATTCCCCCATAAAGAATGGGATCATGAATAGTACCTGGGTTCCTCAGTGGAGTTTCAGTGGCTTTTCTATAAAATAAGACCCAAGAGTAATGTAAGGCTACTTCTGTTATTAATTCAGAATGATTCTTCTTGTATATTAAACAAGAGTTGCTACCACATAAAAATACTACCAACAAAAAAGTAATCTATGACTTATTCAGAGATTAGCAAAACCTAAGTCACTAGTGTTCAAAAATTACATGTGAAACTCAAGATAAATGCAGGGTTATGGTTTAAAAGTCATGGATAGTTTGATTAGGATTGCTGGGACTTTAAGAAAAACTCTACTTCCATTATGTAGTAGGCCAGGCTGAGCTACATAACGTGATGGGCTTGTGAATGAGGAAGGTGTGCTTAAAAAAAGAAGAAAGGCAGGACCTTGCTTGGGGGAAGAGGTAATAGACTTGCACATGGTTTAGATGGTACAAAGTGGGTGATAAAAAGCCTAGATGAGAAAAAGAAGAAAGTAAAATTATAGGATTTATAGGCCATCTTCACCTTACACAGATGCTGTGCAAAGCAATTAATTATCAGCAAAGTAGTCCACAGAGAACTTTTATGAAAAACTGCACATGAAGCCTCTTCTTGTGCTGCAAAATTACTTATACAGAAAATAAATGTCATTTCTACTGGGCCACTCAAAGAGAAACTAAATGAGCAGGGTTCCTTCAATTTTCATTGCTGAAGTAAAATGGATGATCATCTTGCATTCTGCTTTCAAATAGAAACACAGCAATAAACACATCTGAAAAATAAAGAAATTGCCTTAGAGTGCTTCAAAAATATATTCTGATTAACCCATGGGTTAAATGTAAAAATATCTAGTTTAATTGTAAACAAATCAGTGTATCAAAATAGATAAAGCCTGAAAATCAATACCAGGAAACAGCTTGGAATGAGTTGATCACAAGACATGATAATATCTAAATGGATCTGCCATGTTTAATGCAGCATTGACCAATATGTAACTTGAATCATTTGTAATAATCATGATTCTGCTTTAAATGTTAAGCTTGGCCAGTGCTTAGTTAATTCACCCTATATCTGTACTATTTTTGCCTCTGCCTTCCTTATATATGAGGCAAAAACTCCATCATACTATAGGGAGACTGAAAATCTGATCCTTTGTTTCCAAACTTGGGTATCTATTATAAAGCACAGAGCTATGTGATCTTATAAGGTACGACCACTATAAAGTTTCTAAAGATGGATTTAAATATGTAATTAAAATTCAAATTTTCTAAGCTGAACACCTGAAAAAGAGGACACTGGACCTTTTTCTTCTAAAGATTTATTGGGATATCCGTACTGAGTAAAGAAGAAATGTTCAGAGAACCCATTAGTTCATACCAAATGGGACAGGGATCTTCATCTAGTGCTGATACTATCCAGAGACACATGCTTCCCTAAGCATACTGTCACATTGCTATAGTCTTGGACTGACTTAGCAGCTATGACTCAGTGCTCTACTGATTCAACTATATTACTTCTGACTCTGCTGCAAGATGGAAATACTCTTACCTCCTTTCATTTTAATTTCTGTCAAATTGCCAGCCCCTTCTTTGGTCTATGAAATTGTTATCCTCATCTCTGTCCAAAGACAGTGAAACTAGGACTTGTGGGAATCAGCAGTAACATTGACAAAAAGCAGGATACAGAAATTCTTATAGTTGAAACATGGTAAGATTCCCTGAAAATCTAAGTAAATGGTGTAAAAGTAAGCAATATACGGACCTATCAGGTTTTACCATATTTATGCTAAAACTCATGTAACTCATTCAGCCAGGGAGTCAAGAATTTGTCCTCTTTTTTAAAAAATAGATTCTCTTTCTGCTTAAATCATTAACATTGCATAGAGCATGCAATTCTAATCAGCTTCGGTAGAATGCAAATAAAACATGCAGTTTCCTATTCTCTTCCTCATATTCCACCAATACTGATTTGCTAATTCACTCTGGTGGAATACCAGGTGTCCCATTGTGTAAAAATGTTTTTAGTCATAAGGTGAAAGAAAAGTTCAATTTCCCATTACTATTTTTCCCATCATTTTTATAGTATCATATTTTCCTTTATGCTGTTCTTTCCCATAGTATGCTTACGCAATAACCCATCTGCAATGTATAAATGACATGCAAGGTGTTTCATTAGAGTGTGCCTTAGTTATGATATCTTTGCTTAGTAAACAGAAATGCCCTACTTTCTCGGTTGCTTTACTGATAATGATTACTTCCTTATTAGTTACAATTTATGGAAAATACAATCTCCTGTAACCCTCTTGCAGGAGATACCAATCCTGTGACATCAGCACTGAAAGATTACTAGATACTATACAGTAAAAGGTATAGTAACCAGTGATTATACTCCCTTCCAAACTATTAGATAGCCATTTCTTGTCACAAGCTCATGTGGTCTCTGGTCATGAGTCCTGAGGTTCCTCTGTATGAATTTTCTGTTTCCCTTCCCCGTCCCTCTCCAACTATACAGTGTTGTTACCAGGTTAGCCAGGCTTTGAGATACTGTTTTTTTGGGTTTTTTTTTTTTCACTTTGCAGTAAAACTGTGCAGAGGAAAACTCTCACAAAGTCAAGAACAGCCAAAATAAGCTGTTGCTTTCTGCCTCTTGTTCTTGCTGTGTTGCAACCACACTGTGTGAAGGAAAGAGATAGATTTTAAATGAGGAACTTCAACACTTTTCTTTGAGCTAGAGATGCCTAAGACTTTAGTTAATATTTTTGTTCACTTTGCAGTTTGTCGGCCTGAAAAGAATGGCTTGGGCTCTCAAGCTGAACTTGTTACATTTGCAGAAAACCAACAAGGGATGTGAAATGCAGAAAGAGCCACAAGAGTGCCACTTAGCACTCCTGTACTCCCTTCCCCTTCTACAGGTATGCTAGGTATCGCAAAAGACCAAAACATTATTGCAAACTTAAATTTAGTATACAAAGTGGGAATACATAAGATATCTGCCATCATCAAAGGTTTTATGAATACAGCAATATGAATTCTATTCAGTGAAAGTATTTCACATTCCTAGGAAGTGAACCTTGATCTTTTATGCCACATGGGACAACAAATCCTCAGACCATGTTTTTTCACCCAAACTCTTGTGAAAACTTCTCTTACAGTGAATTCACAGGTTGAAGAACAGTGGAGAAACAGGACCACTGCCTGTGACCCTGCAGATGCGGCCTGTATCTATAGGACTGGAAAAGTGTTTTCATAGCTACAATGTAATTTTATGGTGGAAGGAGACCTGGATACTCAGGTTTCCACTAGAAGGGAATGCTAGATGGATAGTCATGGAGTGGGCAAACACAGGTTTCCCAGGATACATGGACACTAGGGTGTCTGGCTCCATCACACACCTGCCCTGCAGAATACATGTTATCAATCTTCTGGATGTCTTCCAACACATAGTTTGCCCCTTCCTTTCACTAATAGGGAAGAAGAAAAACAACAAACTAAACTATGCTGTCACTACTCTGTGTCCAATATTTTTTGTTTCTTTTTAGGCACCTTGGTGGCCAAAGACTTCCTTTCCATTTCTCTACAACTTTTTGGACAGAAACGTCAATAGAGATCTGTGTTTATTTTTAAAGACGCTTTATTGATCTCTGCTCAGGCAGTTCTAAGAAACTATTTGAGAGTCAGCTGAGAATGGTGTAGCATGCTGGAAAATGGCATCACAACGGCCCTTTTGGCCTGCCCTTTACTGCCCACCATGCAGCCAACATAAGAGAAACAAGGGAGGCAGAGGATACAATCCCAAGGTTCCTCACCGAAATCATATATGCAGTCCAAAGACAATAACCTGCCCCTTCTGTTGTTCAGCATGAGGCATTTTGCTAAGTATATTTCAACATGAGAAGTATCTCAAGAGACTGAAACCACACATCGTCTTCTTGCTCTGTGAATCCAGCTACCTTACTCTTGCATCTGCAGGGGTGAATGGATGACATTTCCAGCATTTTTCCCCATGGAAAGAAGACAAAAGACACATTAGAAGTCTAATGACAATACAAGCAAGCTGCAAGCTGAGGAATGTGTATAAAAATGAGTCAGGTTAGTAGTCACTTTGGGCAGCATCATTCCCATGGACTATCAAGCACTAAATGATAAAAAAAAACATGATCAGGAAAGAGTTCTGCTCCTACATTATGGGTTATTAAAATTCACTCACTAGAAAAGCTCTTTAATACTAGAGTAACCTATTGAAATTTACACAATTTATTGTTATTATTATCATTATCATCATCATTATTATTACTGTCTTGCAATATTGTCTGTCTTGTCTTGCTTATCCTTAATAATTAGCAAAGTGACCTGTCTTCTAATTCATATAAACCAAGCACCAAAGAGCCTTGACAATCAATTTCTGAAGTGACTAAGTAGCAAAAATGCACAGCAAGCGCATATGCTGAAATGGTGATGATTTGTAGAGCTTTGTAAATCACACAGATAAAAGAAACCCACCACCTCAGTTTTTCCATCAACTTAAGATGAGGAACTCAGATTTGACCTATAGCATGTCTGAATTTACAGACTTCTTCCTATAACTAACTAAAATTTTGCAAGCACAAAGTGATAAATGCATTCAGTACAAGAGAATGCATTGGTTTCTGTTCTAATAACTTTATGGTGTCAGAGGCTGCCTTTCAGGTGAGAGGTCAAAGAAATAGGTTGATTATCTGAAGAAAATTTAGTTAACAAAAGGTGTTTGTCATTAAATGAGGTCAGTCATTATATGAGAGCACCAAACTGTTTCAGAGGTCAACAGTTGAAAGAAACTGGCTGAACAATTAAAAGCACTTAAAAGTCCTTTGGGGCGAGTTAGAGTTCATTACATTTTTGTTTCAGATGTTGCTTACATTAGCATATTAAGCTATCCAGAATACTCCAGTAGCTTGAGAGTATGCCGTAGCAACCCTAACACCTTAGTTCTTGTCTGATCTACAGGGGGAGTGATGGTACTGCATATGGTAGTGCTCCAGAAATGGTACCTTCAGAGCAGCAAATATCTGCTCACTGTCTTTGAGTACTGCTCATCTTAAACAGTTCTGGATGAAGCAACTACTATTGGAGAGGATAGAGGTTACTATGCCAAATCCAGCTAACACTTTCATTTATAATACATTCTTGCAACCTGCTCTTGACAGTTACTTTACCCTTTATAGTTTGCTGCAGTGTTTCAGCATGTGAAAAGAACACAACCGCTGGGTGAAACATTCTGCTGTTCTTCTGGAAATCCATTTCAGAGTCAAAATCACCTCTTCCCTAACAGGGTTCATACCATACAAGACAGGATTCTACCCACACTCCATCCCATTGTGCAGGTACTGCCCTGTTGAGCTGCTTTGGCACAGCTTCCCAGGCTCACACCTTGGCTAGAACAAAAAACTTGTAAATGACTCCATCCGAGGCAAATGTGCAGAAGACCTTACTTCCTGCATTTAAGAAACTGTATTTTCTGCAGTCTTCACAATTTATCAGTATTAATGTACTATTGCAGGTGTCATGTCACATGTTTTTGTCAGTCATTATCGTAACTTGTTTGTTAGGTAGGCTCAGTCCATAATTTTGGAAACCTGATGCTGAAAAGACCTACTGTGGGATTAGGTTTAATTTAATACCAATTGTGGAAAAAAAGTGGGTCTTTAATACTTCTTATGTTAAGTCAAATTTTGCTCATCACTAAAGATTTTCCCTGCATAAAGGAGAAAATAATCACCCGACTGAGCAAAGAGCAGACCAGCGTCAAAGAGAGTAGGGAATAGATGCATGGGACCACAATGTGCCAGTGAATTTCAGATAGTGTGAAGCAAATGAAGAAATCAGTGCAACAGAGCAGAATGGAGGACTGGAGCAAAACAGCCACCCTGTTACCTCAGGAAACAGGTGGCTCTTTAGAAAGAATGAGAAAAGACATAAACGATCTTCAGGAAAGAAGAGATATAGGGAACAGGTGTGACTGCAACATAAAATACGGAAGTGGAATTGTAAATAGAGTAAAAGCTGGTAAGAATTATGAGCTGGGAGATAAGAAACTTGGTTTTGTACAGGAGAATAACAGCTAATAACAGGTCTGTTAACAGAAAAGTTATGAACAGAAAAGGTTTAGCAGAAGAGAAGTTTGTCAATGAGTTTAGTTGGAACACAGGGAATCAAAGTTCAGTGATTTGCATTACTACTTCTTGTGGAAGCTTTCATTCTGTATATATAAATATACAGAAAAACCTACTGGTCAGATCTCAGATGGAAGGACATTTTAACACGGTGACCATATCAATATGTACAGAACTTGAAATAATGTCTAACCCCTATTAGTTTGTCTAAGAAATTAAAAATCATTATTACTTATGAAGGTTCTATAGTATTTATCCTGGGACAACATAGAATTAAAAAGGCCTCTCCTCTTGTCAGTGAAATTGATGCTAACTAAGCATCATGTATCAAATCACTAACCTAATGCTGAAGTGAAAAAAAAGGCTTCATTTTAATTTCAATAAAAACAGGATTGAGGAAAGAAAACTTGCAAATGGAAAAAAATAGTTGCCAGGGAAAGAATTACCATCACAATGCTTCTGAAATAACATTGTAAACAAAGTATGTATAAAAAAATAGAAGCCGAGACCTTTAGCTCTTGGAAGCGAAGTTGATTTACACCACCTGCGAATCTGGCACCAACCGTAAGAGGACAATCGGTCTCTTTCTTCCAAACACTGAATAGCTCTTACTACAGTACTATTATATTATAATATGTCTAGGAAATGCTGCAAATGGATCTAATTATTATTATAATCCTAACATTATAATCTTGAAGTCCTTGTCAAATGTTATTTCCAAGACATAGAGAGATGTCCTACAGGCAGGAGAATTAAAATAAATAGATTAAATAATTTCCTACTGGCGAGATATCCTAAAAAGCTAATAAGTTTAGATTCCAGATTGGATTCTGTAGCAGAGATATTTGATTTGCTTGTCAAAATTTAAAGATCTTACAGTGCTCCATCAATCATTATGTATAAGATAGGTTAATAAGAAAAAATCAAGCTCAACAATTACAATCCAGAAAAAATTTTGGCAACATGTATTAACTAGTGGTCAAGTAGGATTGTGCCTTTAGTTTAATGTTTTCAGTGGTCTTGGATGTATGTCTAGTTAGCACTAGTCCATGTGCTCTACTGTTTCAGATACACAATAATAGTTCTGTTTAAAAAGAATGGTGGCTTGCACATCCAGTGAACATTGAAATCCTCCAAAATTTGTTTGACTGAATCTTATTTGCAATTACTTGAGTGATAAGTATTGAACCCAAAACAGAAAAAATAAGTGAGTCAATGTCCGCACCAATAGGATTCTTCCAACCCCGTCAGCTTGCTTTCCTCTGATTTTAGAAAACCATCCCAATAATTCTTCATGAAGCATCCACTCCTTCTGTAAGCAAAGGTTCAGAATTGCTTCAGCTGTGAAGGGATCTTATGGTTTGAAATATATCACAATGGAAATAAGACCAGTCATTTAATTTGACCTTTGTGATGTTTGAATAGTTTCCAGATGACTTCCAGACGACAACAGTGCCTCCTTGGAAGTAACTCTTGCCTGATTAAAGGAATCAAGTTATTTAAAAAAAAAAACCAAAAAGGTCTCCAGGTGCATAAATATTATCAGTCAGGTCAGTGGTGTTCCAGTATAAGCCAATGTCCCTTATCTTAAATTATGTTGATAGTACTGCCATCTGTTACACTTAAAAGCTTTCAAACTGAAACAGAAGGAGTATTCTATTAGGAAATAATGTCTACTAGTGTACCATCTGCCCTTCTGCTTGTGGGGTCTGACAAAGAATCATCTTTGATATCCTTTTGTCCTGGTTTCAGCTGGGATGGAGTTAACTGTCTTCCTAGTAGCTGGTACAGTGCTATGTTTTGAGTTCAGCATGTGAAGAATGTTGATAACACACTGATGTTTTCAGTTGTTGCTCAGTAGTGTTTAGACTATAGTCAAGGATTTTTCAGCTTCTCATGCCCAGCCAGGGCACCTGACCCAAACTGGCCAACAGTGTATTCCATACCATGTGACGTCCCATCTAGTTTAGGAACTGGGAAGGGGGGTGCAGGGATTCGCCGCTCGGGGACTGGCTGGGTGTCAGTCGGCGGGTGGTGAGCAATTGCCCTGCGCATCATTTGTACATTCCAATCCTTTTATTACTGCTGTTGTCATTTTATTAGTGTTATCATTATCGTTATTAGTTTCTTCTTTTCTGTTCTATTAAACCGTTCTTATCTCAACCCACGAGTTTTACTTCTTTTCCTAATTTTCTCCCCCATCCCACTGGATGGGGGGGAGTGAGTGAGCGGCTGCGTGGTGCTTAGTTGCTGGCTGGGGTTAAACCACGACACCTTTATCTTACAGCTCTCTAGAGTCTTGTGTGGTGGTTCTAAAGAGACAGTAGTTCCTGTGGAATCTGTTCCCTTCCCTGCAGGGCACCTCTCCCTCTGAGGGGAATGTCGTGGGTTTGGCTAGGATAGAGTTAATTTTCACAAGAAGCTGGGAGGTGACATAGCCAGGATAGGTGACCTGAACTAGCCAAGGATTTCAGCTGCCATCCAGGCAAGCACATTTTTACCTGGCTGTTCCAATGCTGGGAAAACGGGGCCAGTAGCTTGGAATTAAAGAGTAGGGAAGCCAAGCAGCTGGGATCCCTGTCTAGGGAAGGGGACATTGACAAGGCGATTGGAAAAAAGACACAAACCCTCAGCCTCTGGAGGTGACATCTGTCAGGTGTGAAGGAAAGGTACCCCTTCAAGGGACATATCACCCAGGCAAGTGGGCCACCATGGAGAGAGGTATACAGTGCCTGAGGGAATTAGCTGTGCTGGAGGTCATTTATAATGATCCGGATAACAAGTAGTTACCCACAGGTTCAGGTAAAGTCCAATGTACACAATCCATGTGGCTGAAGTTTCTATGAAGTACAGCACTGTTGTATGCCAACTCATTGGCAGTAATGTCCTGGAAAGAAGATGAGGGACACCGATGCACAATGTACCCTAATGCCATCAAGTTATAAAGGGGCAGAACCCATCTGTGTTTCTGGAGTGATGGGGGGATCCCAAGAGTCAACTGTATTGGAGGATGAAGTAAGCCTAACTGGGAAAGAATGGTAGAAAAACCCCATTGTGACTGGCTCAGAGGCCCCATGCGTCCTTGGCAAAGACTATCTCAGGAGAGGGTATTTTAAGGACTAAAAGGTGGGCTTTTGGTAGAGCTTCCTTGGAGACAGAGGAAACTGAACTGCTGTCTACCTTGCCTGGTCTCTCTGAAGACCCTTCATTTATGGGGTTGCTGAGGGTCGAAGAACAACAAGTGCCAATTGCTACCACATCAGTGCACTGGCATCAATATCGCACCAACTGAGACTCCCTGATTCACATCCATAACGCTGATTCATCGACTGGGGAGCCAAGGGTGATCAGCAAAACTCACTCACCCTTTAACAGTCCCATATGGCCAGTGTGAAAATCTGAAGGGGTGTGGAGACTAATGGTAGACTATCGTGGCCTGAATGAAGTCACACCGCCACTGAATGCTGCTGTGCCAGATATGCCAGAACTTCAATATGAACTGGAGTCAAAGGCAGTCAAGTGGTGTGCCACAATTGACATTGCTAATGCTTTTTTCTCAATTCCTCTGGCAGCAGAGTGCAGGCAACAGTTTGCTTTCATTTGGAGGGGCGTCCAGTGGAACAGGGTGAAGCTCCAGAACACCTGCAGTACACTGATGACATCATTGTATGGGGCAACACAGCAGAAGAAGTTTTTTAGAAAAGGAAGGAAATAGTTCAAATCTTTCTGAAGGCAGGTTTTACCATAAAACAAAGGTCAAGGGACCTGCACAGGAGATCCAGTTTTTAGGAATAAAATAGAAAGATAGACACCATCAGATCCCAGTGGATGTGATCAACAAAACAGTAACTATGTCTCCAGCAACTAGCAAAAAGGAAATACAAACTTTCTTAGGCATTGTGGGGTTTTGAGGTATGCATATCCCAGATTACAGTCTCTATCAAGTGACCTGGAATAAGAATGATTTTAACAACAAGCCTTTGAACAAATTAAACCGGAGATCATTCATGCAGTAGCCCTTGGGCCACTCCAGGCAGGACAAGATGTTAAAAATGTGCTCTACACCACAGCTGGGGAGAATGGCCCTACCTGGGATCTCTGGGAAAAAGCACCAGGGGAGACCCAAGGCTGACCCCTGGGGTTCTGGAGTCAGGGATACAAAGGATCCAAGACTCGCTATACTCCAACTGAAAAAGAGATACTGGCAGCATATGAAGGAGTTCGAAAGTGCCTCGGAAGTGGTTGGTACTGAAGCACAGCTCCTCTTAGCACCCCGACTGCCAGTGCTGGGCTGGACGTTCAAAGGGAAAGTCTCCTCTACACATCATGCAACTGATGCCACGTGGAGTAAGTGGGTCACACTGATCACACAATGGGCTCGCATAGGAAACCCCAGTCACTCAGGAATTTTGGAATTGATCACGGACTGGCCAGAAGGCAAAGATTTCAGAATATTACCAGAGGAGGAGGTGAAGCATGCTGAAGAGGCCCCACTGTATGATTAACTGCCAGAAAATGAGAAGTAATATGCCCTTTTCACTGATGGGTCCTGTTGCATTGGGGGAAAGCATTGGAGGTGGAAGGCTGCTGTATGGAGTCCTATATGACAAGTTGCAGAAACTGCTGAAGGAGAAGGTGAATTGAGTCAGTTTGCAGAAGTGAAAGCCATCCAGCTGGCTTTAGACATTGCTGATAGAGGAAAATGGCCAGTGCTCTATCTCTACACTGATTCATGGATGGTGGCAAATGCTCCATGGGAGTGGTTACAGCAATGGAACCAGAGCAACTAGCAGCTCAGAGGCAAACCCATCTGGGCTGCCACACTGTGGCAAGATATTGCTGCCTGGCTAGAGAATCTGGTTGTAAAAGTACATCATGTAGATGCCCATGTACCTAAGAGTCAGGCCACTGAAGAACATCAAAACAAGTGGCAGATGGATCAGGCTGCTAAGATTGAAGTGGCTCAGATGGATCTGGACTGGCAACATAAGGGTGAATTATTTATGGCTTGGTGGGTCCATGACACCTCAGGCCATCAAGGAAGAGACACAACATATAGATGGGCTCGTGCTGGAGGGGTGGACTTGACCATGGACATTATCGCACAGGTTATCCATGAACATGAAACATGCTCTGTGACCAAGCAGGCCAAGCAGCCTGTGGGATGGAGGACAATGGGTGAAATACAAATATGGGGAGGCCTGGCAGATTGACTATATCACACTCCCACGAACCTGCCAAGGCAAGTGCCATGTGCTTACAAAGGTGGAAGCAACCACCAGATGGCTGGAAGCATATCCCATGCTCCATGCCACTACAAGGAACACTATTCTGGGCCTTGAAAAGCTAGTTTTATGGTGACACGGCACCCCACCCCAGAAAGAACTGAGTCAGACAACAAGACTCATTTTTGAAACAACCTCATAGACAGCTGGGCCAAAAAGCATGACATCATTGAGTGGATATATCACATTCCCTATCACGGACCAGCCTCCGGGAAAATCAAATAATACAATGGACTGCTAAAAATTACACTGAGAGCAAAGGGGGGTGGGACCTTCAAACTTTGAGGTACACATTTGGCAGAAGCCACCTGGTTAGTTAACACTAGAAGATCTACCAACTGAGCTGGCCCTGCCCAGTCAAAACTTCCACATACTGCAGAAGGGGATAAAGTCCCTGTAGAGCACATGAAGAATATCTTAGGGAGGGTAGTCTGGGTTAGTCCTATCTTGGGCAAAGACAAACCCATCTGTCGGATTGCTTTTGCTCAAGGACCTGCGTGCACTTGGTGGGTGATGTGAAAGGATGGGGAAGTTCGATGTGTACCTCAAGGGGATTTATTTTGGGTAAGAATAGCCAGTGAATTAAATTGTATGATGTTAATTGCTAAATAACACCGCCACTGTATGTCATTGCTACTACAGTTGCTATATGCCATATCAATGGTATTACAGTAAGAATCACCTAAATTACTGAAGGATACACTTTGATGAAACTGACCAAAGTGCAGCGGTGATGGAACTTCAGCTGGCTTCAGCAAATGGCACCCAGCAACTTCCTCAAGATCGACATCTTCAACCTGCAGACCGTGGGCGTGGGCAGCACCAAATACACCAGCCACGAGCTCTGGATGCAGCATGCAACAATCCAACACCACACACCATCTCTCCTGCCCTGAAAGACTGTTATGACAGCTGGAGCCCTGAAGTCATGGGTTAAATGAACTCAGTGGACACATTAGAGTCCCACAGACTAAGGGAAAGATATCTGTGTATATTTATATATATACCAAAGACAAGAAAAGTGGTGGTGATTAATTGGAAAGTGTAGGATCTCGGCATGACATAGATGGTATAGAATAAGAGGTGAATGATGTCCTGGGTTCAGCTATGATAGAGTTCATTTTCGCAAGAAGCTGGGAGGGGACACAGCCAGGATAGCTGATCTGAACTAGCCAAGGGGATATTCGATACCATATGATGTCATGCTCAGTATATAAACTGTGGGAGATGGCTGGGCTCGAGAACAGGCTGGGCATCAGGTTCTGGATGGTGAGCAATTGCATTGTGCATCACTCACTTTATATATTCTGTTATTAGCATTATTGTTGTTATTATTTCTTCTCTCCTTGACTTGTCCTATTAAACTGTGCTTATCTCAACCCACAAATTTTTACCTTTTTCTTCCTATTTTGCTCCCCATCCCACCAGTGGAGAGGAGTGAGCGAGCAGCCACGTGGTGCTTAGTTGCTGGCTGGACCTAAACCATGACAGGGAAGAAAAGGGAAACCCAATTTTCTCTGTGCCATTGGGAAAGCAATATGGCGAAAGAATGGATGAAGAGTGGTAGTGGGAGCTATGAAGTTTGATCATGTCAGCTGTGAAGTCATGCATAACTGGACAGATCTTGTCAGAGTGAGGATTTTTTCTTTTCTTATCTACAGTGACTTAATGCTTCTGTGCATGCTAGACATTTTTTCAGCTCTATACAGCTACAAAAACTACCCCTGTTCAGTGCGTAAAACCCCTCTTGCCCAGAGGCAAACAATTCTTTGGACATGAACCATCTCACATCTAAAGTCCTGAAGACAGATCTTGCATTTGTAAATGACCAGATATAATTTCATACCATAAGCTCCTCCTGAGCAACCAGCAATCCCAGAGCAAGATCCTTTCAAGATTTGTAGCTGGCTCCATTCCTCCCCATAACTCCTAGCTAGTGTTATGGTCACTAATATTGTTAGGAATGTATAATGTCATGGATAAGTTTTGCTGTTAGTGCCAGTAGGGACCTGAACCTTGAGCCTTACAGTGCCAAGGTTTAATTCCCCACTCTGCCACAGACCTCTAAAAACCACTGTTGAATCACCATTTCTGTGCCGCAGGTGCTGTTATGCAGTAGTTTTCCTGTTTCTCAAGCATTTTGCAAGGAGACTTGCCCTGGAGTCAGTGAGGAAGTCAGCTGTTTGTGATACTGAAGAGAAATGTGGCTTGCTGCCGTTCAAAGAAAACAAGAGGACAGGCAGCAAATTATGTCTGAAGAGTCCTTAATGCATAAATTAACTGAGGGACAAGGTTGCTTTAGCTACTCTTCATTATACAAGGGGAAAAATTAATCACTTTCTGACATACAGGTGTAATTTTTTTAAAAAATTAATGATTAGTTGTACTAATTAGCATAATGTAAATGAGATGTGTTGTCTGTGGTAAGTACTTTTACACTCAAAATACTGTTATGGGTAAAGGGAGCATGCCATATATTGCTTGTCCAATTAGCATTTTCACAGTCAAATACTTCAAATTATCTAATGCAAAAAAGCCTCATTGATAATACAGTCAAAGTCGTTACATATACAAAACCACCTTCTTAGCATTTACCCCTTGTCTGTGGTGGTGTCCTTGACCTCATGTCCCTTTCCGCTTCATTACACGTTTTCCCATCCCCACCTGCTGCCTTCCCCCTGCTCCCAGGGAAGGGGTGAAAGCTGTCCTGCAGCCCCCTATACCCCCAGGGTCTATTTGTCCCCCAGGGACTGCCTGGGGCTGTCAGCCCCTTCCCTGGTGGCACTCACAGAGCTGGAGCTCAGACAGGCTGGGCAATGGGCACTCAGCCACAGGGCGCCTGGTAAACCCAGCTCAGCCCCACTCAGGCCAAGGGCAGCCCAGCCATCCCCTGGGACCCGACACAGCCTGATGCCTGCCCCCAGCAGTGGTGAATATAACCACGCTTACTGGGTTACAGTGTAATATTGTTAATTTAAAATAAATGAAGGGAAGCTACACTGAATATGACTATTGTGTACACACTGAAGAAAACTGACAAAACTGTTGGGAAATATTGTTTTTAATAATATAGAGTCTGTTGAAATAATTGACTTCCTTCTAATTACTTCTTTGAGAAAATTAACCTTACTCATATTTTCATAATATATTTCATAAATGGTAGGTGATTCATGAAAGACCTGCCTGTGATGAAGAATTAAACACATGCAGCCGTAGATTCAAATCTTAATTGAATGCTTTGTGTTCCTAGTAATTTAATAATAAATCTTTGATCTTTTAGTGGTATAGGCTAACATTAACAGAAAAATAATTTGGTTTTCAATACAGGTCAGCTACTCTTCTGCTTCATTTCTCCATATCCTGTGTTACACAAAATAGGTAACAAATATTTCTCACTTTTCTGAAGGTCTCCAGCAACTTTATCTAATGCCAATGCTCGTGTCTGAAAAAAAGACATTACTTATGCCTGAAAGGAAACCACCAAATAAACAATTCCTCTAGTATTAAAGATTCACCTAGGTATACAATTATTTGGTCTGAGAAATATGAATTTCCTTTCTGTATTGTAAATTTGGGCCTTATTTTACCAGAGCAAGCCATTCTCATTCACTTGGCTATGAGGCACCTGTTAAAGCCAGCTCAGCCCAAGGCAAGCCCAAGGCCTGTGGCTTTGTAGTAGCAATGGAAAAATCATATTTACTGGGTTACAAACTGCATTCATCCTTCAGTGTTGTTATCAGTAGGGGTGCAGCTTGAGAGGTACTGCTTCCTCCGAGGAAGGAACATAGCACCACTGAAACCAATGGCCACCAAGACAGGCTGTATGCCACAGTACCTATTGCTGCACTGATGCGTAGCAGAGGGACTATTACAGATATGCTCTCACATGCAAAAAGTAAAACATTCCTGTTCTTATTGAGGAATGTACATAGTTCCTGGTAAAAGAGGTAGCTATACTTTGTCTTAAATGTGCTTGCCACTCAGCTTCCCAGTATTTCTTCCTAACAAAACAAAAAGATCACTGATACAAATACTGCCTACATTTCAAGGGAAATAGTAGCAAGTCTTTGTTCTTTGAATTAAAATTACCCCCCCTCCTTTTGTTTAAATCTTTGAGCTGCTTTGCTTAGTCTATGACAATTCAATAATTATTTGCATACCATTGATTTTTTTCTAAAGCTAAAGTCATTAGACCTTTGGCTTACAGCCAGTTTTGCCAAACCTAGATGGATAGAAACCTTTGCATAAATTTTAATGGTAACAAGATTCCGACTCTGAGATTTTCTTCAGTTGTTGGATTGTCAAAATAAAATGCTGAACAAACACTCATGTCTCATATCATTACATTTATTGTTGAAAATTACCGGTCGATATTTGCTTGCACATTAACTAATAGCACTATTTCACTGCCCGCACGATATTATAGTTAATAGCAATTGTGATGCCTCACACCACAAAAAAATTGGCTTCAAAAAAATCAATAGATTCCCTGTTTTGTATCAGAGAAGACAGATGAACAATAAATCATGTATTTTGAAGTGATTGTTTAGTCTGACAACATGGTATTCAGAATTATTTTGAATGATAGGTATGATTCACTGTAGAGTCAAATTCTAATGTGAAATGCATCTCTGCGTGCCTTTGTTGCTTCTGTTTAGGGACAAGTCACTGCAATAGTGTCTTGAATTTTCTGAGCCAAAGTGTATAATACAAGTTTGGAGTTCACACTGCCAGTTTTGCCTGGTTGATGTCATTTGTGGATTATTCAAGTTAGAGCAACATAAGTTGACTCATGGTGCATCATAAATATGACATCTAACTCGGTGGTTTGAGACAAATAGCATATACGTACAGAGTAACAGAAAAATGATTTACCTAAATTAACATCCTTAAGGTTCAAATATAAGCATTCTAAGGTTCTTTCAGAAAGAGGACACTCACCAAGAAGAAAACCATTCATCAACACAATTCACCAAGCAGGTACAGCATGCAGGCTGTGACTGTAATCTTACATAAACACATCAAAATGGACTGGCCTTTTGGTAGCTGTTTAGACTGAAAAATATTGCTGCTTTTAAGGAAAGAGTTCTCTCAGTTTTATCATAATGATCCAAATACAGTTTTTATAAAAGTTTAAACCCAGTTTTTTTCAGAGCAGATATATTAAGATTGCATGACAAATTATCTTCATTCATACTCATGGCAGAAGAATCTCTTTTGTTGTCTGAACAAATAATGGCTTGCTGTAAGACTAAAGCATTGGTTATATTGTGCAAAGGTTTGATATGTCACAAATTCAGCACAGATAATTGCTGAATATTCTTGGCTGGTAATCCTCTCAGCACCTCCTCATCAAGGGCAGTGGCTTTCCTGCCTACGTATGTATTTGCATTAGAACTTTGCTTCAAACTCACTCTCTTTATTTTCAAAACATCTTTCTCTGTACCAGAACCATATGCTGGAGTTTTGTACCAACAAATAATACCTGAAGGACAAATCTAGACCTGAAATATTACAGTTGCTGCTTTGCTACATTTTTTTTTTAAGTTGTGCAACTTGCACACTATTTTTCTTCCTACATGGCCCTAAAACACTTGAGCTTCATATTCTTTTGTCTTTTACATAGCAAAACCAACAGAAAGATCCAAAATTACAGCCAGACAAAACCAAAGACTAATATTATACTGAGTAGCTACATTATACAGCCTTTTTAGTTCTTTATTTTTCCTGTCAGATAGAAGACCATGAGCACCTTGAGGTCTCAAAGTATTTTAAGAGACATTACTCTACTCACACAATGTTATTAAAAAGGCATATATAATAAACATTTCCAAAAATCAAATACTATCAAAATTGACCAATGTAGGTTAAAGGACGATAAAGCTTTTGTTTTAGGTGTTGAGATATTACTGGTGGAAGCAAGCATCACAGTAGAATGCAGATGAGGAGAAGGAATCGAATGAAAGAGGTAATTTTGATGGAGAAATGTTAAAATATGAGAATCAGGAGAAAGGAGAAATCAGGTGGTAAAGTAGTCTTTCTGCAAGTGTCTTAGACGAGTTGGAGATCTGTATGCAGAGAGAGGGAGAAAAGAAAAATGGACACATGGATATAGAGATGACACCAGGGAAGAATTAGGAAGTATCTAGGACAATGAAGGGCTAGGATACTGAGAAAGAGTAAAGAATCTGAAAAATGAAAATGAACAGAGACATGGCAGGTCCCTTTTCTGTCCGTATGATTTCCTGACAACCACAACACTGTGTGCCTGAAGACCAGTCTCAGGTGTGGCAATTATTGATGCTGGTTCAGTATGTGCAGCCAATGAAGGCAATGGATTATGGTTAACTTAAGGGTAGTAATCAAATAGATTCTCATCACTGTGGTGGAACAGCTTTTAGTGAAAACTTGAATCTATTATTTGCCATATCAGTTTCTAATTGTCTCACTGCTATCATTTAGCCAACATTTTAAAGATTTTTTCTCATCTTTATTTCTTTAATATCATTGTCAGACTCACTAATTGGATGCTTTGAATATGACTTTACCCACAAGTCAATTTATCATACATTTACATTTTTCATCACAACTGATGAAAACAAGCATAATTTTTAATCTTCACTCTTTTCATGGCATTTCTTTTGCACTGGTGTCAATAACTTCATCAGCAGGAATTACAGAGTAGTGTGGTTGATGATTTCTTATTAATATTGTTAACAAAAAGTAATTGTCAAATGCAATTGTTCAAATTGTAGTCAGATAAAGATCTGCTTTAGTTTGCTATTTCATCGTACCACAAAATCAAATAAAAGTGGGAAATGACTCTCCACCACAGGAAATCAAGTGGGGACCCTCCAATTATTTCTTACTAAACAGACCCTGAAATAAAAGTGACTTCCCTTATGATATTCTCCAGACTTTCACTTTATCTCCAGGGTCTAGAATCTGGAACTACTAGGAAACAGCTGTGCTATCAAAGCATTCCTGTACAGACATCTCAAACACATCAAAAATACCAAACTGGAACTGAATGTTCAGGAAAATTATTCTGAGCAAGTGCACGTCAAGTGAAGTTAAAACCGTGTTTTTTATAGAAATGGGGGGGTATTCCTATACCAGAAAATTTGCTAAGAAGACAGTTGCAAATTGGGAAGAGTAGTGGGTAGCAGCAAGTCCCTATGAAGGCACTGCATACTGCTTCTAGTAGCAACTGGACATAAATGGAGTAAAAATGAAGAAAAATAAAAAATAAAGAACCTATTCTGATTATTAAGGACATTATTTTCATTTTCATGAAATTAATTTTTACCATAGGCTTCTGATGAAGATGAGTGGCAGAAAGCCCTTCTACCCTGATATGTAGGAAACAGAAAATATGTGTTTTTCTGGAAAGCAAATTATATAGGGTTAAGGAATCTGGCTTCAAAGGGCCAAATAGCTATTTTTTTTTCTTAATTTGTGACATCCAAAACACTAAGTAATCAGAAAAAAGAACTATCAATTTTCTGAGAATGCATCAGATAGTGTATTTGCCACATGTCTTTCTATCTTTATGTTATTTCTACCATATTCTAGGTAAAACATGTAAATTGCAGTTCATAAAACCATATCAAGATCACAGAAAAGCAGAATTTAATGGAATTCGCCTATTAATAGACCATTCTGCCAATGTTTTCCTGTAACTGAGCATCTCAAACCCATCCTTAAGTTCACAGGATAATTCAGTTTGGAAAGGACCTCTGGAGATCTGTCATCCAACCTCCAGCTCAAAGCAGGGTCAGCTACAAGGTCATACAGACTGCTCAAGGCTTTCTCCAGGCTGGTCTTGAAAACCTCCAGGGATGGACTCCATGAAGGCTCTCTGGGCAACCCACTCCATTGTCTACCTGTTCTCAGAGGGAAAATGTTTCTCTTTAAACCCAGTATGAACCTCTCTTGTTTCAAGTCATGCCCATTGCCTCTCATTCTCCTGCCATGTGCTGCTGTAGAGATCCTGTATCTGCCTCCTCAGTGACCTCTCCGTAGGTATGGGCAGGCAGCTGTTAGGCCCCCTACAGCTGTGTTTTCACCTTTTCATGCTGAAGAAGCTCTGGCCCATCAGCCTCTCCTCAGAGAGCAAGTGCTCCAGCCCTTGACCATCTTGGTGGCCCTCTGCTGAACTTTCCCCCATTTATTGGAATTTTTCTTGTATTGGTGGGTACAAAACTGGATGCAGTCTATATTTGATCTGTCAAGTGCAAGCAGAGGTGGATAATCTTCTCCTTCAATCTACCAGCTGTGCTCCTGTTCATAGGGCCCAGGATGCTGCTGGTCATCTCTGCCGCCAGGGCAGGCTGCTGGGTCATGTTCAGCTTGCTGCTGGCCAGAGGCCCAGGACTTTTCCAGCAGAGCTGCTCCCCAGCCTGGCAGTCACTAGCCCATATTGTCACCAGTGGTTCTTCCTTCCAAGGGGCAGGACTTCTCATCTGTCCTTGATGATTTTCATAAGGTTTCTTTTGGACCATTTCTCAAGCCTGTCTAGATGTCTCTAGATGACAGCCCTGCCCTCAAGAGAATTGAATGCTCATCCCAATTTGATGTCAGCTGCAAACTTGAGCATGCACTCCATCACCTCCTCCAGGTCATTGACACAGATGTCAAACAGGACAGATCCCAGGATAACCCCCATTGGTATTCCACTTGTCACTGGCTTGCAATTAGAGTAGGACTTACTACATCACTCTCTGAGCCTAACCATCCAGTCAGTTTTGTCTGACCATCCGGACCATAACACCGTAATTTGAACACAAAAATATTGTGGAGGACAGCATCAAAAGCTTTGATAAAGTCAAGGTAAATGACATCTGTTACTCTTCCCTAATCCACAGTCCTAGACATTTCATCTTAGAAGGTAATCAGACTGTTTAGGCATGATTTACCCTTGGTAAATCTGTGATGACTGTTCCCCATCACCACCTTTTGCTTTATATGCCCCAAAATGCGCTCCAAAGTAGATTGATCCGTGGGACTGAAGTGCAGCTGACCAGCCTGCAGCTTCTTGGGCTGATTACTTGGCCATTTTTTGAAATGAGTGTAACATTTACCTTTCTCCATTCATCAGAGGTGTCCCCGTGATTTCCATGCCCTTTCGAATACGATTCTGGCTTTGCAAGGACATTGATCAGTTCTCTCATCACCCTTGGATGATCTTATGGGCTTGTACTGGTCAAATTATCCCTGACTCAATTTTCACCCACTGCTGGTAGCTCTCCTTCTTGAACCCTGCCACTAAGCATGGGGGTCTGGGAGAGACGGTAACGTAGTGGTAGAAACACTTCATGTTGTCCTTCATGTCTCTCATAGGTCTTAATTCTAGCTGAACTTTGGTTTTCCTGGCACCATCCCTTCATGTCTGGACAACTTTTCTAAATTCCTCCTTTGTAGCCTGTCCCTGTTTGCATACTCAATATATAGCCTGTTTGCACCGGGGGTCTGTCATGAGTTCCCTGCCTTGCTCAACAGTGTGTAGCTGAGTTGCACAGCTGCAGACAAGAACTCTTTCTCTCTTGCAGTACAATAATATTGTTGCACAAAAGTCTCCTTAGATTTCAAGGGCACACATGCAACAATTCATCCTTCAACGCCCCTGTATTTCATGTGTCTTCCTCTTGTAGCATTGCTAGCCATCTAAAAAGGTATCTCCAGAATCACCAAGCTGTGAGCAGCCAGGAATATAGTTTAACTACACAAGCTATAAGAACCCTGTTAATCTTTTACACATAACAGAATTTGGGGGGGGCGGGAAGTGATAGAATGTATTTCACAATAGTATGGTTTTTTTAAGCAGAGTTTCAGAGAGTAAGCACCCCAAATTCCAAGCATTCCTACTAAACAACACGTGCACACAAACACTAGAATAAATGGAAAAGAAGAGAAATAAAGCCTTCCTATCAGTACTGTTCCCTGATAGGAGGAACAATATGAGCAATTTAACACCAAATTAGCTACTAGGAGAACCTAGTAGTTAATTCCTTAGACAGCAAATGAGAGGAGGGATGTGGCAATTATTCAATAGAGTCATATTTAAATAGATCTGAAAAGCATTACTAATGTCTAAACTAATTTTTTCATTTTTGTGTAAAGAAATTTTGTGTAAGAAATTAGATTTCTCAGCTGGCTGAGATCCTTAAGAAAGCTAGGGCAGAATAAGAAACTTTTTATACCACTGAGCATAAGAACAAGCATAGTACGGGCTGGCAACTTTCAGACCCCTCTGACAGACTCTATTCCTTCAGACTCAGGAGCTAAGTCAGGAAGATTCTCCTTTATTGTTTGGATGGCAAAACAACCCAAATGTTTCGACTCTGCTCAACACTTTGGATGATGCTTTTTTTGTCTAGAATAGAGTTAAAAATATTGAGCATTATACAATCAAAGTGAAAAAGGTTTCTTTTTATGCCATGTTAAATTTAATACTTCTAGACCCTTCCTGACACATTAATCTGTGTGATTTATGATGGCAGGGAAGACAAATTCAGAGAGATGGAAAGAAATCCTAACAGCAAATTTGTGCTAAGTCCACTGTTATCATACAAAGATAACAGTTTTTCCTAAGGAGGCTGTCTACAGCGAGATAGGTTTAATCTAAAATTTAATATCAGCTTTTATGACTGAAAGATAAAACTGAAATAAAACATGAGCATAAATGAAAGAAATTATACAAAAATTACTATAATTATGAACATCAAAGTTACTTATCAAAACTCCATCTTCTTTATGCTAATTATTTTCCCAACAGATTATTCTGAATAGGATGAAGCCATCTCAGTTATGAAAGAAAACTAGTGTTTTCCCATTCCCTGATAATTAGTCATTCATATTTAGATAGCCTTCATTCACTGCTGCACAGGTGCCTCAACCTTTGCCACACAATGTTGAGCTGTATTTAAAGAAATACTCTTTGAATACTTCTAAAGGAATAATAAAAAAGTGTATTAACAGCTTAATCACCCTACATCTCTCCAAACAAGAGATCTGTCATGTGAAATTCATCTTTTTTGTCAGAAACATGCACAAAACAGTTCTGACAGACTAAAATATGACAACGTTGTATCAGCAAGCCTGCTTCAGCAGCCCTGCTAATTTAACACCCCATTCAACAGATAGTTAATTTCCATGGCTGCTGGCCATGAAGTTTCAGTGAACTTCTATGGTTTCGCACCTGCAAAGCTTAATTCCAATTCCATAAACACAAATTCCAGCCTTCCTCATTGCAAATATGTTAACTGCTGACTATGGCTATGACTCTCCAGCAAAAGCATATACTATTCACATATCTATATATAGAAGTCAGTATTATATGTCCATCAGACTTGTGAACTTCTGTTTGGATAGACCACAACTAATGATGTATGAGTGGGAGGGAAGTCCATGAAGAATGATGGAAATGCAGATGTGCTCAGGGATGTCAAAAGGAAAAAGGTTCCTCAATCAATGTATTCCCATCTGTTTGGACTCTGAAAAAGTTATTTACTTACGGCTATAATAAGTATTAGAAACAATTTCACAAAAAAGCCCAACAAAACAAACACTATCCCCCCACACCTCCATGTCTTCTGAGTTACTACATAACCTCATGGGTAAAGCAATTCACCTGCATAACCTATACATTGTCCCATGAGCCAGGATCTTCTAATGGAGAGCTACTGCTAGGATGCTCCACTGCATCAACCATAATGCACCTTACTCTCCCACTGATACTGATTGGTGCATCATGACTGATTTAGGCTAGACAGGGAGTTTACATAAGTTTCAATAAGGGAAGAATGCTTCTAAATGCCAGAAAGTCTGTTTTTGCCATCTCAGCCACAAACCAACTCAAATTCTCAAATCTGTGTGATTTCAATGAGAAATAGCTAAACAGCACAATTCAATGTTCCCATGCAAAACTGTCATGAGATATCTGATTCATAAGATAATAGTTCCATTATTTTCATTATTTAAGCTGATTCAGGATTAAAATCTAATTAAATAACCAATGAGATAGCAGTCTGCTATTTCAATAAGCTCCTTAAATGAGCATCATCCATGAACAGAAAAAGCAATTGTTAAATGACAATTATCAATTGTCATTACTACTTTCAGTAAAAAAAAAAATGGACAGGTTTAGCTGCATCACTGCAAATACATAACGTGAATGAGCAGATCAGGCCAATTTACAAGGCTATGGGAAGAGTTACATGAAATTATCACCAGATCACATTGACTGATCTACAGTGGTGCTGCCAGTTCAATGCTGCTGGTTCTTTGCAGTTTTGAAAGTAATTTAAAAAAATATTGAAATGGGTTGAGATAAGGACAGTTTAATAAAGCAAAAGCAAAGGTCGCGTGTGAAAGCAAAGGAAAACAAAAGATTTTATTCTCTACTTCCCATCAGCAGGCAATGTCTGGCCAATTCCTGGGAAGCAGGACTTCAGTACATGTAGTGGTTGCTCTGGAAGACAAATGTAAATAATGAATCCTCCCCCTCTTTATTTAGTTTTTATTGCTGAGCTGACCTCATGGTATGGAATATCTGTTTGGTCAGTTTGGGTCAGCTGTCCTGGCTATGTCCCCTCCCAAGATCTTGCCCAGCCCCAGCCTGCCATTGAGGGGAGCAAAGATGTTGGAGAGACAGCCTTGATGCTGTGCCAGCACTGCTCAGCAGTAGCCAAAACACTGGTGTGTTATCAACACCTTTCTAGCTACCAATGCAGAGCACAGCACTATGAGGGCTGCTGTGGGGAGCATTAACTCCATCTCAGCCAGACCCAATACAACATAAGAGGAAAAAATTGAGAAGGCAGGAAAATATAGGAAGTCAGTATCTCAGATATCTTCTCACTGTGATTTGACATGGACGTCCCTTCACTTATTTCCTATTGACTAATTTCTACTGACGTCAGGAGGCTTGCATGGTAGACTTCTAATACAGCGAAGGAGGGTAGGAGTTAAATAAGGACAGTGTGTAAGGTATGGAGACAGCAATCAAGTTTAAAACAGAAGATTCAAGACAATTCATGGATTTGCTGAATAATGTAGGTATCATTAATACAGATATCCCAGGTAAAACTGAATTTGAGGTTCATTATACTAAACCACTAATGGCTAGAAATGAAAAACTGTAATGTTAGCTCGTATTAATTTTAACTGGGAATTCTAGTACCCCCAAACCTGTTAATCTTCCTGTCTGTACACAGTAGCTTGCTTTTACTTCAGATCTCAACAAGAAAGACCAAAGTGCCCTTGCAGTGGTTAGCCTAGAATAATATTGAACAAGGAGTCCGTGATCCACATAATGGTTGATCTAGGTGTATGCCTCTGTATAATGGATGTCATGTGATTGATATTTAGTCAATACATATACAGTCAATATATAGTTAGTAGATGTACATGTAGTCAAAAAGCTTATTAATCTTGAGTATATGTATAGCATATTGTCTTGTTCTATTGAAATGTTATATGCACCTGTTCAGGAACTGCAGCTTTATTAATAAGATAAGAATATTAGAGTGCATTGTCCAAGGGACTCTTCAAAGCTAAGTCCATATTCCAGTCCCGACTGCTGTCATTGATTGAGAAATCTGTATTTTAACCAAGACTCTGTAAGAATACCAGTGATCTTAGAGCTGGTGAACCTCACCAAGGATGGGATCTGCGCAGCGTGCTGTGCCTTGACCATAGGTCTGCCTGATACCATATCATCTCGGGGTTCCCAGCACCAGAAAGATTCTATAACTGGCTATCAGCTTTTCTGGGCTATTAATGAAGTTATTTGCTTTGCAAGTGCTTGTGCATTTCTTATGGGATGTGGAAAGAACTGGCACCTCCTCAGTGCAAAACAGCTCTCGAGTTTCTCGTTGTGCATACAAGGAAGACCTGACCTTTGTGTCTGTGTTAGTAACCTGAACAAATGTAACTGCAAGCCATTCAGGGTATATGCTGTGTGAAAGTTATCACTAAAAACTACTGCTATTGCGTTTTTTTTCAACCCTCCTACACAGTATGATGAACTCGTAAGATGAATTGCACATCCACAGTACACTTCTGAGCAGCACACGCAGTAATATTGAACTGTGGCAAATAGTGCAGTGGGATATTTTTGGAACCAATAAAACCCCTCCATTTTCCATAATGCAATGAAATATACCACTGCTTGCACTTCAGTGAAAAATTCGCAACCAGGCCTTCAGTCTTTCTTTTTTTTAACTATTGGAAAATGAATAGCATGCTGAAGCTCCGTTCTAACTGTTTTTCCTCACTAATTTGGCCTCACTTCACAAGTGTAGACTGCTTGTGCCAAGATTTTATACACTGCTTTTTCTTTCTCTCTCCACTGTGCCAATAAAAATGTTTTTCATTCTAAGTCTTATATTTATTACTTTCAGTGTCACTTAAAGGAATAAATCTATCATGGAGTAAAGTGCAAGTCAATAAAGTAATGTACATACACCAAGCAAACTTTTTACCAGCTAAGGTACTACGGTACAGATAATAGAATTCTTTGAAATATACTGTAAGGTAATGTTCTTAACTGTAAATTCTGCAGTAAGCCAATAAAACTGTGCTTTTATGCTCTAATAAATGTCAGTTTTTAAATATCCTAAAATGCCTCAGCCTGTTTTAACCTCATCCCTATAGAATTGCTCCTTTGTATTAGATGGGAAATATATTTTATTTATTTTTCCTTTAAAAATAAAGACACCCCCCCCCCATATAGTTTGTAGAGCTTCCACAGAAGACCTGTAATGAAGATCTCTAGCTCCTAATAGCCTCAGACTTACTGAAACTGTATGGTTACATAAAATAACTACTGGAAGGTAACTGTAGAAGTAAAATAGATACTCCCAGCAACTTATGCAGTGTGTCCTCTCCTATTTATCCGGACAGCCCACTGTAAGCCAGAATGAGCTGCGTTCAGGCCAGAACCTTACCTTAACAGAGTGATCCTTTGACTACTTAATGCAGCTGGCAGGAAGGTTTACCTGTATTTTTTTCAAATGTTTTGCTGGGAAATTAAAAAGCTCAGATAGAAAAGGGATCCACTTGGTGTGTGGGCTGAGTGGTTGGCTAGACAACCTTCAGGCTGGCTACTGTCAAAAATTTTGGTGGAACTATCAATTTGTCCACAGGAACACAATACCATCTGTAGTGGGCATTACAAGTGCCTTAAAAAATAGGCAGATCAGTAGGTATACAAATATATTTCTGAAGTATAATTGTGATCAGTCAGATTCACCTCAATTCATTTCCATTGGCAGGCAGGCATTTTCTGTTCATTTTTCATGCAGAACTTCTTAGTTTTCTTTAGAATAGTACATAAGAAATGCTATGCAACACTTGGGTATATCAAATAGCTTCCCTCCAACAGGCCATATGTCCATGCCACACCACACTGATTTCAGGCTTCTGCCTATGCTGTGAATCAGTAACTTTCAAATCAAACTTGCTCAGTTCACATGCAAAATGGTGTTTTGTTTGGAGTTTACTACTACCAGTTCTGTCAGAGCATCCTTGAATCTGAAAGCCAAGCTACCTTTTTTTTCCAGCTCATGCATTTTCCAGTAGAAATGAGGTCTCTGATGGCCTAATTTCACCCCTGCTTCAATTGGTACTAGTCTTGTCCCTGATAAGGGCTTCAACCTGTGCAATTCTACAGAAGGTGTGAGACATGAGGAGGTTACACATATAAAGCCAAACTTATGGCAATGGATTTCCAGAGCTGCAACTGTGTGTCAAAATGAAAAAAAAAACCACCTTCAGAATTCTGGAAATAGTACCTGAGAAAGTAAGAACTGACAACCAGATGTAAACCATCCTCCTTTTGGATTGGTACAAAGATCAAAAAACAAACAAACAAAAAGAATCCACACAACTTGCAACATTTGCTCCCTTTAGATGTGCAACAGGAACACTTAGATAAAGCAAAATCAGAAGTCTTTTTCCCCAATCACTTTTCTGACAAATTCTTAGCAACACTTTATGCAGTTTGACAATGATCTGTACAATCTCATCAGGTTTTTTTCTAGAGCATTTAACACAATGCCTCTTTTAAAACAGAACGTACTTTATGCTGTTACCATTTCTAGTCCTTCTGAATGCTCCAGTTTTTTTAGACTGAGTTTATTTGTGCAAATGGCATGCTGCACAAGGTCTGTAAGTACACCATACAATTCTTAAAAAAAAAAATAATAAAAAATTCATTTCACTGGTTAGCAATATAGAAAGAGCTGAGGTAAGTGACTACAGATATGTGAATACTGAGCAGCTAGCTTACAAATGTTGTAAACACAGAGATTTTTCAATATTGAAGACTATAGGAAAACAGAACTGTTTTTACTGCCTTATTTATCAGCTGAAGAGGCTGCCAGGACTTCCAAGTGCCTGATGATGTCCCAGTGACACAGGTCAGAAGACCAATTACCAGCCAACCCAAATGGCAGAAGAAAACAGACATTCCTCTCTTTCAGGAGAAAGGAGGCTGGTAAATTTGCAGATGAAATTTATCAAAAGAGATTACTCTGCTCTAATGTTTTGATTCCACTACAGCAGTGAAGCACAATGCACTAGCAAAGACAATACACACGAATCGCTAGTGATAAAAAAGAAGCAAAAAGATCCTCAGAGTCTCTATGCAAGCAGATACTCATCAGCTCTTCACTGGAATGATTTGTGTTCAACATTATTATTTGTGCTGCTCAGTTGCTCAGAAGCTCTGATCATTATTGTTACCACCTTTGCTAGTATGATCCAGAAGGAAATCAAGCCTGCCTTCAAATGGCAGATTACTTCAAAAAGAAAACATAGATAACTGATATAAGATCAGTACTGTTAACCTTACTTTACAGATTGGGATCTGAAGTACTACTAGATGCATTCCAGGATGTTGGAAAAGCTAGAAGTGAAGCCCTTCTCGAAGTTCAGCCTTGGTAATAAAGCTACCCTTTCTCATCAGCTTTTCACTTAACTATTGTTAGAACAAGACTGACAACGGGGCTGACAGCTGCATCTGGTCTTCTTCTGAATGCTAACATACTGTTATTACACCCTGGTCAGCTGGGTATCCGGTTGGCTGGTTACACATTTCAAATTATTTGATCCCCTATGTTCTCACTTAATAAGCCTTCAGATCAGGATAGTCTGACCCATCATCAGCAAAAGGGCATTCTGCCCTGCAGGCTGAGATCCTTTTAAAGTGCTGGAGAACAGATTTCCTTTCTGAGGAGAGACAGGCTGAAGCGAACACATTCCTTATCCTCATTTCAACCCCAAATTCCAGACTATGTTCCCTTAGAAACAAGCCTAAGACTAAAAGTTTTCCAGAAAAGGGCTATATACACTATCAGTCCCAAGGTAATTTAAGTTTCTTATAGGATCTGTCCCTTCCCACCATCCTGCAACTGTCATCTTTGTGTTTAATCTTTGTCATAATGTTGTTCGCTGAATGTGGCCACTGACAAGAGTAGAGGCTCAGAAATGGTCATTCATTCCTGGGAAGAAAAAGTTCACTTGTTTTGATTTTCTTAGTAGGTGACTCCACTGCAGTGTTCAATTTCATGTTAAATACTTCACTTTCATTATGAACTAGAAGTAAGGTATTATTGGTTGGATCGGAAATAAAAACAAACCTCTGTATTTATGCATTTACAACGTTTTTATTGTAATTATTGGTCTTGAATCTTCTCATTCACTTTTCATTTTAGGACTTCCAGGTAGAAAAATTAGACTATTCCTCCAGAGGGAAAATGTTGCTTTCTGATCAAGACTATTTCAAATTGTCAAAATGAAGCCTGCAGCATGCAGAGAAGTCTGTGTTCCAGAAAAGCACCTTTCTTAATTCAAGTACTTTTAATGACCATTTAGTTCACCTTTTTCTCTTCCTCTATTTCACTAAGATGACGTGGGTCATGATTATTATATTAGCTCTGGTACAATGAATGCTACAGCAGACTTGCAGCATAATTCTCTTCCTCCTTAGGGAATTGATATTTTTATTCACAGCACAAGAAAACCTAGTTTGTGAACAGAATATTTTTTTCCCATTTCTGTTTCTTTATTTGGTATTTTGATGCAATAAATTGATTAGATAGACTAGACAGTAGTTTCATAATCCTGTTGTGAGCCTACTAGAATTAATTACTGTTCACATAATACTATTGAGGAAGTATGTTTTAAAAAGCAGAATACTCATTATGGTATAATTTTCAAGGATGCCATCCACATGATATAATTCACAACAGTTATGGGGACGGATGCTTGCTTATTGCAAAAGGGCAAGAGAGTCAGCAGGTGAGGAGTTACCCGGTAATGCCAGTTGGTGTAATGTGTGGTCCTGTGCGGCATTGTCACAGCATTGTTCTTCTCCACCATTGTATCAGATTTCACCTGCTCTGGCTGCAAGTATCAGTGTTATGCCAGTGAGTGCAGATGAGGTTATATAGCTACAGAATGGGTCTGAGTCCAGTGAAAAGAATAACAGCATTTCCACTGGCTTCGTGACACCTTGTGTCTGGTCTTTGATGTAGTGCTTTGCACAAGACTTGAGAGAGTTTTAATCTGATTCCCTTGCCTCAAATAATTTGAAGTTCATAAAAAAAGCACTTGAAAGTGTATCTATCTGGAGACCTTTTTAGCAGCTTGTTTGCTGTTTAGTAAACAGTTCTCAGCATCCACAACTGAAGTAACTTGATAGTTGCACATACAGATTGCAAAATGGGGGTTTCCTGTTCATCTTGTCCAGCTTACTCTTAATGCTGCGCTTTTATCTGGTCTGTCCCTCAACTAAGGAAGAGGAAAACCTCAGATCTTGTAAATGCACAAACACAAACACCTTTCATAAAGAACTTATTAGCACACCCAAAATTTTGTTAAGATGGCTAAATTTATTGCCTAGATCAATGCTGAAGGGTTTTCTCTCACTAAAATTAGCCAGTGATCATTCAAGTCCTTTCTATTACAACAGCCTCACTGGGCTTCTCAAGTTTAGCAGTGAATCAAAAGGGTATCTAAGGTACCTGAGTAGTACAAAAATTCTGAACGTGGCATCCAAGGCATTCCTAAGGATGATTTGTTAGGATGAACCTTCAACAGACAGGCTTAATGAGTTCAGAGAACCATTTCAGTCAGTTACAGAGGTAAACATATCTAGAGCTCAAGCTAGAAGCTTGGAAAATGCATTTCTAGATCTTCTTACAAAATTACAACAATTGCTTACTTTGCTATTTCTTAGACAGACAAGTGATCGTACTTATCCCCATACAGACTTTGTCATTGTCCTTGCTTTTTTTTTTTTTTTTTTTTTTTCACTAAACAAACATTTGAAGATGATATCAGGATGACATTTGGAGAAGGATACACACAGTCTTCTTTTTGGTTACAAATACAGACAAACAAAGCCTTGAAGTAAATCAATATTTATATTTGCCACTTTTGTTTTGCGCTTTGCGTCTGTAGTGGTACATTTGAAAGCACACCTCCTGCACATGTGAAGAACTATATAGCTATTAACGACTGAAACACATTAATAGCGTTGGAAGGGGTAGGGCATATGAATCACTATTAAAGGAGAAGTGGTTGCCACAGTAGTGGTGTATAGCTAAATATGACAAGATCTTCAGAGTCTATTAAGTTGATGCTGTATCATATTGAACAAAGTAAAGTTAGCTAGTGATGACTCATGTCCCCTCCATCACAACTTAATAAATGGATACAGAAATTATATTGATTTTCATGGATAAGCAACTAGGTCTGAAATCTGAAAACTCGATGAAATATAAATTACGGAATATGGACCACGTGTGATGATCTCATAACAGGGTGAAAAGTCCATCACCTGAAGAAAGTATGCTAAACTGCAAAGGTTTATTTTGACACACTATCACAAGAGGTTTGGGTCTGTTTATTTTTTTTGTAAATATGGTTTGGCAAACTTCTCCTTGTGCCAATGACTCTAACTGTAGAAGATCTAATGTGGAATACCTAGTCTGTCATAAAGTGGAAAGTATTAATGTGAAAAGGACAACTTCAGTCAATACCACAGAATGAATAAATATGAATGAAAAACTAAGTATTTGATGTTTTAAATGAGAACTTGACACTCAGCTTCCAGATTCATTGCAATTTAGAATCAATATGTAAAAACTGATTTTACCAAAACAGATTTTCTACATAATAGTTTCCTCTGAATTTACTCCACAGATTGATGTTTCTAACGAAGATTTGTTTCTATAAAATCAATTTTCTTTTCTGTAAAGCAGAAGTGAAACCTCTCAAACTTGTAACTCAAATAGATTTTTAACCACAAGTTAAGAACTTTTCCGACGTTACTTTGGCCAGATTCTATTGTAACTATGACAATATTTTATTAGTAAGGGCCTGAAGATGCAAGCAGAACCTCTTGGTTATTTGTCCAACACAGACAGATCAAAAATCTTAAACAGAGTACTCAATCATCAAAAATGTAAGTGTAGAGGTTATTCAGAGGTCAAGAAGATGGAAAATGGAGTTCAGCAGTCCTCTTGTTTGCTGAACTCTGCAAACTGGTTTGACAAGTCAATGAGGAGCTTTTTCAGCCTTTGAAAACAGAGGATGCTCTCTTTTAAGCTCCTCACTGCTCATTTCTGGTTTAGTTCTCTTCCCTTCGTGCCCCCAGAAGATGGCAGTGTAGGACTCGCTAGGAAAAAAGGGTAACATTTTTCTCCAATATCCAAGAGCAATGCTCTTTTATTATTATTATTTTTTTTTTAAATATAATTTGTACCATGAATTTAATCACATTCACTACAGAGGAATCCATGTTTTCCAGAAGGCTTCCTTCCATTCCCCAGGACCTTGGACATTTCAACTACCTAAACATGCAATGTGCGTTCACACTAGCAGAGCACCAGTAAAGATATTTGTGGAATATGACTTTTATTACTTCATGTCTCCCAGATACTCATCCCAAATTAAAGCAGACCACATAATTAAGTCCTGACTTCCCTGCAAAATTATCAGCAATTTTGGACAGATCATGTGGCTCAAGACAACCCCAGATATATCTCCATGAGGTCATGGCAGCCTGGGAAAGTATCTTAGATATTTGGGAACAGTTCAGTGACATCATGTCAACTGAGATCAATAAAGCCCTGAAGAGATACTGAGTTTGTATTATTTGTGGAAATAGGATTCCCAAGTCTTGGGTCATTCCAGTCAGCAGTAAGTCTCTCATGGGCCTTAAGGCAAGTAGGGCAAGATCTGCAACACACATGAGATCAGAATAGGATGCTCTGAGATTTTTCAGTTTTTGTTTATAACATCTGGTTCAGCAAAACCATCTTTAAGATGTTCAGATACTTAAAACTTTTGAAATACAGCTCCTATAACAGAGAGCAGAACCACTCATTTCTAGCTTGTGTGCTTTCAATCTTGGTGTGAGTGGACAATAGGGGAAGAACACTTAAGGAGAGACAAGGAAAACAAAATTTAAATTAAAAATTCATTTCCACTCAGGTATTGCTATAACACTATTTGTAAACTTTTGCAAGTTCTCAAAAATACCTTGCTGCTATTTTATTTTCCTTAACATGCTTAGGAAAATGTTTGATCACACAGTACCTTACTGTATATGTAATTTAAGTCATACCCTTTTCTGATATTTTTAAAAATTATACAAAATCAAATCTTTCCTGAGCTAATTCAGCACCATGACATACCTATAGCCAATAATGCCAATGAAGACCACTACTTCTAGGACAGTTCCCATGCAGCCACTTGGCTACAATCCCTTAGTCCATTTTACTAAGAAACACTCTCAGGTTTTCCATATTAGGCACTTGAACAGCCACAAACACTAAGATGTTTTACATTTAATGATTTAATCAACTTTGCTCCCTGCTCAGACACCTGAAACATGCACCTTGGATATGTGAAATTACTTTCTTCTTTCCCATCTATGGCAAAATAACCTTATATTGTCAGTGCTTTTCTAAAGAAAGATTCTGTTATCAGCATTCTTTCTCTACAGAGAGGAAAGAGGACCATGTGTAGAGAACTGCATGCAACAAACATCAGTGAATTAGAAGTTGGGACAATGAAGGGCAGTACAATGTCAATACAGCAGAATCCAAAGGAAAAGATTCAACTAGTGAGAAATTATAATGTATTGAAGTGGACTTATTTCCATGAGTGGGAAATTTAGTCCTAACTTGAAGAATACAAAATGTTTAAACAAGATACATGAAAGAAAGAAATATCAAGATAACCTTGGATAAAACTGGATTGTTCTGTTGGGAGTGGGATTGCTTAACTTCAGTGCAAGACAGGAGAGCAGACTGGTCTCATGTAAAAATCTAGGAAGGAGGAAAAGGAGAATCTACAAAGAAAGGAGAGGAAAATAGCCTGATATTCATATTTTGGGGGAAATAATAAGAGAAAGGAATAAGAAAGTAACAGTTATGCATTTACAAGTACAAAGGCACTTTCCTGCCACCAACCCCTGATTCCAAACAGGCACACTCTTGGTCTTTTAATAATTTGATTAGTTATATGTGTGCTAAGTTTTTAGATTAAAAAACCCCACCAACCCAACGAAAATATCTAAATACTTTAAAAAGGCACAACTACGTACCGTTAACAACTTGGCTAAAGTTAAGCTAGGAAGATATGGCAATCTAACATTCCTGATTGTATCTAAAACTGTTTAAATTCCAGCAAAAAGATGGATACATGTGGCAAATGAAATTATCAATTTTCTTCAGTTTTACAACTGAAGCAGCTTATATACAACACAGGAATTAGTAGGTTTTGCATTGTTTTGAGACAGATAAAATCATGTTTACAGCACTGGTTTATTGTATACCTACCATCACTCTACTTGGACAGTGGGGAAAATTATACTCTAATATATATAAAGAATATATACTAAAATGTTAGCAAATATTAGTATATTATTACATATATATGTTTATATAACATATATTCTCTAATTCTTAACGCAGTTTTGGTCTCCTTGAAACTAAGTGCTAAAAAAAAATTTCAAGCTTTATCTCCTATTGAAGCAATCATAATTAAACAACTCCAAAAGAACAGAGATTCTGTCCATAATGTGACCTTTCAAAGATGAATGAAAAGGTTTTCTGTTGCTGCTTTTAGGTATAACTTTAATTCTCATGAGCAGTTCTACTAGTCTGACAAATTGCTAACCTGTATGAAGCTAATAGACACCAAAGACTGAGTCTATAGCAACTTTTAGCCTTTTTTGTTCTATTTTAATATAATTACTTACTTAATTTTATTTCATTGAGCTATGAAAAGTAGCTGGCTTTTATTGTTGGGTAAGTAGTATATTTACCTAATTGAAGTGCTTGTTAACAGTATTTTGGGGAAGAAGAGAATCCAAACACATTCAGAGACTAATTAAAGTGGCCTTCATTTGGGAAGATGATCTGAAGAGTTTAAGAGTAATCCTTAATTATCTAGCCTGTGGGCTAGCCATATGGTGGAAGCTTTGCCAGTAATACTAACTTTGCAGTTTTGCCACATACATTCCCTAATATCTGAGTTGTTCTATGGCCTGTTTCCAAAACTAAATGTAAGAGCTTACACCACATACAAAAGAATGGCCAGGTGACATCAAAAGGAACAACAAACATTCAAATCAGTTTTCTGCAGTGAGTTTCCTCCAAGAGGACGTGAAACATTTTCCATCCCATCCCCTTGTAGATACAGCCTGTCATTTGATATTCAACTCTAGAGAGCCGAAGACATTCCAAGTTTGGAAACTCATGAAGCCGTGGGTCAGTTTGTGCAATATAGAGTTTGACATGAATCATTTTAACGAGCAGATATCCTTAAGGTATTCCACATATTTAAAGTCAGTGTATGTATTGTATAAACTTATTACATAGAGCTTTCATTGTAGAAGGTGTAACCAGCATTCTTGGCATGTCAGTATTTGGTTTCGCTTAGCTTTAGCTAAGACAAAATCCCCCAGATGATTGTTTTTGAAGTAATATCCTGGGTAGTATATCCTCTTGCAATAAAAATAACCTTTGCAAAATGTTCTCTAGGAACAGAATAATCTCCTCTTTCCTTCTATAAAGCTATACACTTTTTTTCAGGCTTTTACTAATCAATTTTTTCATATAGGAATTCTTATTTCTTAAATTTCTAGATTTCTTTTTGTGCTGCAAATGTCAGCAGTTCTCTTTCCTTCCTCCTTGAAAAAAACCTTCCACCCCTGAAACAATTGAAGCTTTAATTCAGTGATATAGTCTCACAAGATTATTCAGTCTTCTCTGTAAAGACAAAGTAAAATCTATTGATTAGACTTTCTAGAGAGGATGATTTTGTATTTCATGCATGTTATCCATTAAAATAGTTGCTGCAGGGTGTTTTGTGTGTGGATTGAGTTCCCCCCTCCCCAAGTGGTTCACTTCAGGAAGTTGCAGGGAGAAGGGGATGAAAAGAAAGGAGGAAAACAGAAAAATTTAGGATCAGTAACATGTTCAGATAATATCAGTTACCAAAGCTCAGTTTTGGACAGAAGCATGAGAGCCAAGCCTTCAGAGTTCCTGGCATTCCTAACATTGATTAGACCTCATTGGGAATGCAAGAACATTAGTTAGAACCGACACTCCTGCTTCCGCGAGGTAGGGAGGATCACAAATTCACTCATGAAAAGAGATACCAGTATGTGTCTAGAAGAAAATGAATTCTGTTTCCTGCTGAATCAGCCACCTTATTGCTGCAGAGCTGAATTAGCAACAATTGACATCTGCAACTGAATTAATCCCAGCTGTCCAGGAATTAGAATCAGGAAGCAGCAAGGAGTCGCTGACACCCTGTTGCCACTATCTGAGTTCCTGAAAGTTACGAGACCATGGTAGTTCTCCTTACTGAAGGGAGATCTATGATGAAGCTTCTCCTTATTAGAGAAGCAATCCCCCATGGTGTAAGTAGCCTTAATAGACCTTGCATCTGGAAAACACCACCATTTGCTCAAGAGAACAAATACATGGAGATCACTGGTTTAGTGTTATATGCTAGCTTAGAACAGCAGTATAACATTTGGTTTAGCTTATTCCACAGCTTCAGCATCACAGCTCATTTGATTCCAGCCAGAGAACTAGATGATGTTAATGAGCCATACTGTCTAGTCTTTCAAGTGAAATGCTAAAAGACCAGTAAACCAGACAGGGAACACCATAGGTGTAGCAATGTAGGATTCAAATGAAATGTCATTATCTTACTGTGCAAATACTGAGCATTTTACTTAATTGGAATACTAAAGGTTAGGTGTGCTTGATCTAACAAGTCTATGCTTTTGCAGGTTTTGCCTTATTTGCAGCTAGCTACCAGCTGAACTCCAAGTTTTTCTCCACCCCAATCTGTTCCTTTTTCTCAACCTGTATTTAGACAAGCAACCTATCTTCATTACAGAAACCTTTTCATTTTAAACTGCATCCATACACAAAAAGCACAAATGTACACAAGTCTGAAACACTGGCTGCTCAGGCAGAAAGGCTGAGATCCAGCTGCCCTGGGATCCAGTTGCCAGCAGCTGAACCAGAAAGAGAGTAGACCAAGAAGCTGGAATTTTACAGGAACACCACTGCTCACCACCCCTTCTGCTTCCAGCAAGGGGCAGCTTTCGGGAACCTCTGATTTGCAGGACTTCTGGTTGGAACAAAGCCAGAGCTCCGAAGGACTGTTTTGTGCAGGAAACTTGTTTGGGTGCAGGAATGAAGAAGACAAAAGTAGTAAGGGCAGCGGCACCTGACTGTTAATCGTCAGTATTGAAGCCTGAGAATTGAGACGATTCTTTCTCATAGAGAGGAATTAAAGACCTAAGCCACACTACAGCCTGCAGGGTCTGAGACCTTGGCCTCTCTCTCCTCATATCTGGGTCAGAGAAGTCATACTCCAGAGTATCATCCAGGTTGTCCTCTCCCAGGCCTAAATGGAGCTCTTTCTTAGTGGAAACTTGGGCTTAAGCGACAGAAGCTGATCAGATCTTGTGCCTGCACATGAGGATGTCATGAGCTGGGAGGCAGTGTAAAAATTTCAAGCTATGAGCCTTTGCAAGACCAACAAGGAAATGCAGGTCAGAGATTCAGGGATTTCTTACTTCAGCTTCTGTCCCAAGGAGATAGGTCTTGCCAGCCTGGAAGTTCAAACAAGTTTGGGAAGCACTGACTAAATAGTGCTAGTGTAAGATAATCTTCCCGTGTCAGGCCTCTCCTTCTAAGGAAGTTTGGAGTGGCCCTTAAAGAAGGATAACAATTTTCTCCCAGGAACTATATTTCTAGTTTGAGGTTTTCTAAGTAATATTGTCATTGCTGGCAAGCATGGATCAGAAGGGCAGCGAGAAAAACTTGAAATGTCAGCTGCTGACATCCAAGTACAACAGCCTCTGGAGCAGCACAAGACAATCTCACTCCTGTATATTTCTGATGTCCCTTTCCCTTTGCTCTTACATTTCTGCTTCACTTGGTCATGATTCCATTAACTTACAGTCCACACAGTTCAGCCAGTGGAGGTGCAAGAAATCATGTCTGCACACACGCTTATGTCTTGCACTGTGAGTGTATCCAGCCTGACATTAAGCATAGTTTGGTCAGCTTTGACACAACACGCAAGACATCCTCTATCACTCCCTCTGTATCAGAGGCAAACTCATCAGGCAGGCTGGCTAAGAGATGTGAGCTGACCTATCCAGGCCAGGAGGAACAGACTCAAACAGCTGCTTATATGAGGTAGACTTTGAGTAACATTGGCAGCATCAACATTGCCACTTTCTTCTGCTTGGAAGAGATAGAAGCAGGTGCACTACAAACTTCATAACACAAAGCTGTAAGCTTGGTTAGAGTTCTTGCTAACAGATTGCATGATTTGATCAGAACACATTAGGAAACAGATAAAGGTTGTGAAACAAAAGTGTTCTGGTGTTTTGGTTTTTTTTTGTTTGTTGGGGTTTTTTTGGGGGGGGGGTCCCCCCCTCTCAAATGCTGATTTGCATTAGAGCTACTTAGGTCGTTAAAAATTTGAGACATTGACAAAAGCAAACATTGCATGACAGGCAGGACTCCTTGTTCTACTTAAGAAACACTAAATCCTTCCCAGAGAAGGAGAGAGAGAAGACATCCCTACCACTCACAGCTGCCTGAGTACTCTAACTTCTTCAGCTGACATGTAGATCCCATGTCTCAGCATTAGGAGGCAGCAGAACCTGAAAAGGAAACTAGGCTTACTGGTGAATTGAGATGAAAAATAAAGGTGTGGCAGGGAACAAAAAGGTTGTCTGCGTGTGGCCATATCATTGCTCTTAGGAGAAGATCAGGACTAAGAGCACTACAGAGTTGCTTTCACAGCATTACAGGGCTTAGGGAACATGATTCAGACTTACGAGGAGGTGCAAGAGTGAGCTGCAGGACTCAGTATCAGCAGTTAGGGAAGCCTAGTGCTGAAAGAAGAGGGTTGAGACAGGGTAACATTGCAGGATACTTGCAGTAACACTCAGAATTATCAAGTTAGGATAACAGGGTAAGGAGTAGAGGAACAGAATAAGCCCTGGTAGAGCTGAGAAAAACTGAGAAATGCATTGCAGGAAAGTGCTTAAAAGGAAACATCACTACATCCTGAAAAATAATACGCGATGCTCACTGTGTCTCCAACAGCCTAGACGAACCCCTTCTGTTGGCAGGTAGCAATACCTCCAATGGTAAGGAGAAACAGCAAAACACAACCCACAGCTCAGGTTCCACAGGGAAAGGAAGGATCCTGGGACTGTCAGGCAACCTCTACTGCTGAGCAGACCTAATAGTCATCAATCTTTATTGGTTACCACATATTCTTTGAATCACGTTTTCTTTTCAAATGCCTGAAAGCAGCTGAGAAGGAAAGAATGGGTGTGTTGGCCTAGTAGTCATGCTTTAACAAGCAAATAAAGTTTTTAGGAGAAAATGACACTTTGACTAAAGAAGTACAAGATAAAATCTGTACTCCCTCTCACATGGTTACTGCTTCACACAAGCACATGACTGACCCTCTTAGCAAACCTGTCCTGCTCAATTGTCACAATAGTGGTTAAAAGTAAGCAGTAAAAACAAGGTCTGAAAACTTGATGGGTGAATCTCGTGACATTCCTGAACAAACTTACTCTCCAGAAAGTATAGAAAATTCCAGATCACAAAGATTTTGATAAAATATATGAGCACAAAATAAGATCAGACAATCACAAAGGTCACAGCAAAAAGGAAATGTGCAGTGCATCTTTCAGGCAGGGTACAGTGGTAAGGCTTATGTAAATACTGCTGGTATCTGTAGTACATAGAGACCCTAGCATTCAAATGAGGTCCTATTATCATCTCTGATACACAGGGAAAACAGGGTAACACAGAGAAAGAATAATATTCATACTTCTACTCTCACAAATTTGCTACATGATATTTGACGAACACCAATAACCAGGATTTAAGTTCTCATTCAGGCAAATCAAGAAAAGATATAAAGATGCATGTGCTCACCCAAAGGTATAACTTAATATCCTCCAGTAGAGGCCACCTGGACTTTGAAGATGGGCACACTTTTTAAGAGAATATTGCTGAGCACTTGCTGCTTCCCCTGAGAGGACAGAGAAAGAAGTAGCTAGAAATTTGACTCACCTGTGAATTCTGGTGAACCACTATTTCTACCCAGAAAGATGAATTTTCTAACAACAGTTGTTTTCAGTTACCTCCTTGCCTTGAATATGTTTTCATAATAAAGCTTTAGAGTTGTCAAAATGCTCATCTTGGCAGTTTGAAACACGACTTACTATCTTGGTTTGGGACAGAACTGCTGCTCACTTAGAGTTAGTATTTTGCATCTGGTTTGAAAATTAGGCTTAATCAACATGCACAGTTTCATTCTATTGATTAGTCTGATCCAAACCCAAGAAATATTAATAAATTGGGTCTGTAGCCATGAAGATTCCGCTGAATAACTAGCTTTAATGGGACTTTAAGGGGCAGGGAGCAGAGAAGGATGTTATTTTAGTAGATACAATAGATCACAGTTAAGAATGTTTAAAAAATCTGTGAACTTACAAATTTTGTGCTAATATGTAAAAAATGTCCTGTGACCTTTAAGAAACTCTGTTTATCTAAAAGGTTTTGTTCATTTTTTTTAAAGCTACTTCTGCTATATGTTACATCTAAATGGATTATAATTGAAGGAAATTAAATTACTTTGGTCCTCCTTGGCAGAACTTGGTGTAACTGTCAGTCATACTGCATTGCATGTACAGCCACAATGGCATTTTGCACTGTGCAGTGCAGCACTATGCAGAAATACCTGAGTTAGCGCTGAATTAGCTGGCTTCAGAGCTGGACAGATTAAGGCAGGAACAGTGCCATTCTAACTAGGGTATCGCAATTCAAGCCAGCACGCCTCGCTGGCCCCAGCTACACAGACCACTAACTCGCAGGTAGTTCCAGAATTTCTAAGCGGCACCGTATTGTGCAGGCTAGAGATACATTTTTAGATACTTGAATAATGAATGATGGTACATTTCCTTTCTTTTCTCCTCTCTCCTGCTCCTCTTTATCTTTTGACTCGCATTAACTTTATGGGTGGATGGTACCTCAGATGCTGCTAAAGGGGGGGTGAAGGAAGCTTAAAATTTCTCTAATCCCTTCTGTCCTCTAGTACATCTTACATCTTCTCAAATGATTTTAGCATCTGTACTGAATTCTTTTCCATAACTACAGAATAAAAAAAAACCACATTAAAAATATAATGCTATTGTAGTCCCAAGAAAATTGGCAGGAGAAGCTAAGTAGCTTAAACCATTTTTGGAAGCCAATGAGATATCAAATTGATAGAGCTCTAGCAAAGTTATTTAATAAATTATCCATGTGCAAGCCATTGCACATGGTAAGTGTATAAAATTCTTTTCTCCTCCTACTTTCAGTTGTATACCAGGGCAGCTTCAGAGACCGCATCATCTAGACTCATGACCAAGTGACAGAAGAATTTTAGATATGAGTGAGAAAACTAAAAAGAAAATTAAAATAATCATTGCTGAGAAATGAACTGAGCAAAGAGCTGTATCTCAGATTTTAAACAGTATTTCATGAAAGTGAAGTACAGAGCACTAGCACTTTGGTGAATGGTAAAATAGAGGAACTCTTAAGCCACCCTAGAGGGGGACTATTCCAACTTAATTTCCTTTTTTTCCCTTCTACGCTTGTTTAAAAATTTATTAGTGATATTAAATACGAGTGCCAAAATCTGGTCTTTAAAGTGTTCAAAAAGCAATAAGGAGAAACACATCAGCATTTAATGATCATATTTATTCACAAATTCATAGGCTAAATACTATTAAGTTATCCAATGATTTAGCTACCTTATGGAAAAAAATCTCTCAGGTTCACCCATTTTCTTCTGTGATTTGGCAAATAATTTGACTTAGACTAGAAGTTACCTTAGAAAATTACCTAGTCCTGACTTGAAGACAGTAATGTTTTGAAAACTTTATGTTAGATAAATTGTTCTATTACTAATTTTGTATTCTCCAGGTTAGGAAATAAAAACTTGCGATGTGGCAAAATAATGATACCAGAGAAAAGACAGTCCACCTTTCAAAGAGTCGTTTCACGGACATACAAGTCATCAGCATTTTGCAATAATCATTACAAATTTCTAATGCACTAGAAGTTATTCATATTCTGGGTACCAGAACCTTGAAATATGCATTGCTAGGTTTTTGAGTTGTAATACAATTATTGAATTACTTATATTAATATTTATTAGAATTTAATAATTAATAGTTATATATTTAATATAATTTAATAAATTAATATTTATATAATTGTATACTAATACAATTATTTGTTGAAATTCTAGGTTGCTCAGTCGCTTCACGATGCCACCGTGTCTTATGTTCATACATTGCAGATGAAACCACAGTATCAACAGAGTGAATGTATTATAAAGACCATATGCCTGGTTGCAGCAGTGAGTCCTGTTTCCATTGTTTAGAAGGCCCAGATGAACAATTGCAAATTATGCAGTTGCCAGGTCTGGGAAGCAACTATTTTTAACTGAAAATGAAATCACCATGTCCTGAAAGAAAATGGAATATATTTTGACTATGAAAGGGATGGGAAGAAGTAGACAGATTAACGGGTAGCTTCTTAGCTGGTGTGAATTGGCACTGCTAAGAAAAGCTCCTCTGATGCAGTATCGCAGGGCTCTGTGTTTTCTTTCTGCAGGAAAGCAAGCAGTAAGTGGCTGCAAGTAAGATGAAGACAAGCCTGGAAATTTTGTGCAGGTAATTATGAAAATGCAGTTTGGTCTCAACACAACCGCACTTATTCTTCCCCCCCCTCCCAAAGAGAATTGTGTGATGAGATGTGCAGCAAAGATCAGCAGAATGCCAGGAAAAGTCACTGTATATACAATTTTGGCTAATAAACCAGCATAAACCATGTCCAAAAAATGCCGCATAATTTCCTAAAGACAGAATTTGTTTTGTTTCCCTCTGCATGCTGTTACATCCACTGGAAAAGAGATGGTGTTGTGGATGCCTGGAGAGTTACTTTAGTTGTGCGAATATACAACTATTTCATTTCAACATGGCTTTAGGAGCTGGCAAGCTAACAAAGTTTTGCAAAGGCGTAAGAAAAAAGATGACCTTTTCAGTTTCTGTGGCTGGTATTCAACATAAGATTCCCACCAGTTTGGAGGGTTTCATCCCTTACTATCCATATGTCATTTCTGAGACAGTAGGAGACTTCACACTCTGGAAAACTTGTAACGTGTTTCTAATTTTCCCCACCTCCTTTGGCTGGACATCACTTGAGATCAAAGATAATTCAGACAAACTTGAACTTCCTCATATTTGCAACACAGGAGTAGGTTAAAAACGTCTAGAGCTGAAAGGCTCTGATTACCAAAAATGTTTTCAAATTCTCATTGTATTAATTATAGGTTTTGGTCATACACTTCTCTTTCTGCATACCATCAGCTTTGCATGCAGAAAAGGTTGAATCTCAGATGCCTTGGAGATTTAAGGTAACTTCTCTATTTCAGAACATATTGTTCAGTACAGCCAGTTTTAGATCACAGCTCAACTTACCCATAGATGTAGAAAAAAATTAATTATTGGCTTGGAAGCCTAAAATCCACCTGGAAAAAATCTGTATCAGTCAAACAAATAAATAACTCTGCTATTAAATCAAACAAGTTGGTAGCAAAACACAGCAGTGCTTGAAATAATTTTCCGTTGCTACTTATAAACTTCAAGTTTTTTTAGTAAGAAGTTGATCTCAGGTAGCTTTAAGGCAGCTAGGAAATCCATCGAGTGTTTTAAAATCCATAGTAATCTGAGACGTATTGACTTCAAAACCTGGCTATAAACATCCAAAGAGAAAATGACTTACCAATATGCCATATATATATATATATATATATGATCTCTAGCTGAGTTCTGAGAAAGATGAAGTTGACTGGCAAGCCATCAAATAATTTGCATACAAGATGTCCTTTAAACCTATCTGTAATGATCTATCCCATTTAAAAGCAAAGCACTCACAAGTCCACAAGTAATAAAAGAAATCTACAAACTGCATTTGTAGAAAAGAACCTTAACAACATGACCCTGAAGAACAAAGTCTTTAAAGCGGTCCTTTGAAGAGGCCCAAAGAACTGCCACAGTGTATTTCCAGAGTGACAGCAATATGAATCTGACTACAGTATCTTCTAGGGCAGTGAGAAGAGGGGACTTGCCAGTATCTATATATACCTGTATATACGGATATATATTTATACGTTTTTAAGTTGGCAGTAGTGCGTTTCTCTTCTTGCTAGGGAAAACACAGACGAGGAGAAGTCTATAACGCCTTTAACGCGGACCCGGGTCTCGACGCCATTCACCAGCCGCTAACCCCGCACGGCCCGGCAGCCTGGGGCTCGGCGGCAGCCGCCCCCCCAGAGCCTCGACCCCGCAGCGGACGGTGACAGCCCCGACGGCAGCGAGCCGCCTGCCGCGCACGGGGCGCCGGCTGCCGCGCACGGGGCGCCGGTGCCGCTCTCTGCCCGGCTCCGCGGCGGCCGGCGGAGAGGGGCGGGCGCTCCTCGGGCACCGCTCCCCTGCCCGCCCGACACCGGGCTGCGGCGCGGCGGCACCCACGGCCCACGCCCGCGACCCTCCGCGCAGCCGGGCGGGACCCTCCGCGCAGCCGGCCCCCCCCGCCCCGGGCGCTACCCCCGCCCCCGGCCCGCCCCCGCGGCGGGGCTGGGGCAGGGGCAGCGGCAGGGTCCGGCCGCCGTCGGGGCCTGCCGGGGGGCGGCGGAGGGGGGGGGGGGCTGCGCGGAGGCGGTGCCGGCCGCCCGCCTGGGCCGGCCCTCGGCGGTGGGGGGGAGCGGCGGGAGCAGATATAGGCAGGGCCGCGGCGCAGAGGGGGAGGCGGTGGCGGGCAGCGGCGCGGAGCCGGGCGGGCGCCCCTTCCCCGCCGGCGGGCATCGGCCTGCCCTGAGCTGCTTCTGGGAGGGGAGCCGGCAGCGGGACCGCCGCCATGGGGTCCGGAGGCGGGCTGGGGCTGGCGGCGGTGCTGGCGGCCGCCGTGCTGTGCGGGCCCGGGGGGCTCGCCGGGCGCGTCCTCAGCGGTGAGTGCGCGGGGTCGGCGCCGGGGGCGGGCGGGCGGCGCGGGGCCGGATGGCGTCCGGCGTCGGTGCCGGGGCCGGTGTGGGAGCTCAGCGCTCAGGGGAGCAGGAACCACGGAGGGGAAGAGCTGGCGCCGAAGCCGCTCGTTAAATGACCCGCGTGTTGGGGGCGCGCCGCGAGAGCTGAGCTGGCCCGCCTCCGCCTCGGCGGCCACCGAGCAGCTGCCGCCGCGGCCCCGGCCTCTGGAAGCGTGCGCCGGCCGGCGGGGCCGAGCGGGGCTCACCGGCGCACCCGCGGGAGCGGGAAGCAGCTGTAGGCTTGGCTCGTCAGAGACGGAGAGCGAGGCTGTCCGACGCCTGCAGCACTCTCAAGTCCGCTCCTGCCAGCACGGCGTTGTCTTGCCCAGGCAGATTTTTAGACTCGATTGATTGCCTGCCTGCCTGCACAACGTAGCTCCGTTCTAATTGTTTGAAAAGATAGAGGCTGTACTTGCTACGAGGTCTTTCTGAGGAACAGCTCCCGCTGAGATTGGTTTGCGTCTATACAGGAATACTTTTTCTCCGCCTGTAAAATAGTTAGGAGGAAAAAGCAAACTTTTAAGAGCATGCAGAACAAATAGTTTTGTTATGCGTAGGTATAGCTACAACTCTCAAAACCGAGAGGAAGACAATACTTCAGAAATCTATATCTAACATTTGAGCTTAGGTTTAATTTAAGAGCTGTAGGATCACATTGTGTGTTTCCAGCAAGCAGGTGTATGCGCTCAGAAGCTGCTAAATTCAATGAAAAGGCTATTTTTAATTGCACTTTGGGTCAAACCCTCCAAGCTAAAGCTAACAGGCTCTTGGAGGCATGTTGTGTGCGCAAGCACATCCATACATTTGTCCTGGAACAAAGATTTACACACTTGACTGCACTTGTTAACAAGTTATGTGTGTAAATTTCAGTATGTGTGGGTGAGACCATGTCTCTTTACAAACTGATTCCAGAACAAGCAAATTATTTGTATGCAATTGTTGCAGAGGCTGTAATGGTAGCATGTCAAGGAAACTTTTTTGTAGGCTTTTTTTGTAGCAAACATTTAGTTGCTGAATTCAGATAATTTTCTTAGTTGCTGATGGAGTACAGTTACTGACCATTTTGGTGATGTCTTATTTGAAGAAAGTTCATATGCAGAACTGAGATGTGCTGTTGGGCTTTTGGTGAAACTATTATCTTCTAGGAAACAATAGCTAAGTAGCAGTACTTCCAACATTTTGAAAAAGCTTGCTTGCATGAAGTGTACCCTGAAATATTTCCTCTACCTCTGTTACAGTGTGAATTGTACAGTCCTATATATGATACAGCAAAGCTCTTAGTTTAACAATTTTTATGAATACTGTGTAACACTTGTTATTTTAAGGACTAGTGAAGATTACTCATCCACGAGGTGCATTTCGCATTAGTAGTCTTAGTGCAGGAGTCTCATGTGTGGCTGAGGAAACCCAGTCCCTTAATCTTTTAGCTGAAGCTTCTGCATTTAAGTGACACGTAGTAAAGTGAGTAAAGGTCCACCTTTTAAAACAATGTGCAATATGTGTATATTGCTTAGGCAAACTGTTCCTAGGTGCATGTAAGGCTTTGGGGTTTTGAAAGAATACAGGCTCTACCCCATATTTCCCTGAAGTGTTTCAAAGCTTGTGATGAATCTCGTGTCACTGTATTATGCAGCTGATACTTGGCTGGTAGAATACAGGAGAAGATCTGAAGCCACTTAGAGAAGGAACTATTTATGAAGTATCAAGTGTATTAGCTGAAGTTGTATTCATTAGATAAAGATCCTCTAGACAATAACAGACAAAGATATTTAGTATGCTTATGCCAGAATATTTTGATATACTGGCCGAGAACTTTTTTTTCCCCCTCAAGGACCACACCCCTATCCTGCCCCCTGCACATGGATAGGTCTAGAACTAGTAGTAGTTGGCCTTTTTTCAAACAAGAAGTAGTACTGTTGAATTATTGGGCAGTGTGTGCTGTCCACCTGACTTCCATCTAGCTTAGCTGTCTATCTTATACAAGAATCAACAGTTTGGACTTAAACAGGCTTACATTTAAAGTCATAAGTCTACATTTTAAACAGTCCTGTTTCTGAAAAATTGCTAATTTATCACTCATGATGCTCTGGAATAAATGGAAATCTCACTGCTCTCATTCCAACTAAGTTAAATATATGATCCCTATCACTCACATAGAAACTATTCCTGAACATGACTTGAGTGCTGGTTGGACCTTGTGGAAAGATTCCCATTTGCTGCAGTAAGTTTGCGGCAGATCTAGCAATAACTGCAAAATTGCAACCACTTTGTCCGCAGTGTCAAGAGGGCAGAGAAGGAAGGGTCTACCTTTTCAACATGCCATTTCCTTAGGTAAGGGTTTTCTGTTTCTTTTTCCAAGTATGTTAATTTTCCTATGGTAAAATGAAAATTATTATTTGCATCACACAGTTCATATTTATGTGTTATTTCTTTGTCATCTTTAATTTGGGAGTTGTTGAAGAGAAATAATACAAATGCTTTGTAATTTTTAGTGTAGCTAGATGGTTGTTTTGTGAGCAGTGCTCACAGCTCCAAATCAGAATATCTAGTGTTGCCAGAGAACTGATTCTTAAAGAAAAAAAATCAAAGCAGGCTTAGGAGAAACTGCTGAGTCTGCCTTGCTGTCCCATGACATCATGAAGAACATGAAGTGATGATAATGCAGTTTGCAAAGATGCAATTACTTTAAGTATCTATTGGGCAGGAGAGATGCAAGCTAATCTTATTACTAATCATTTAACAGCCTGTGTATTAATCATAGATGTTGTAGTTTAATGACTGCCATTTGCTGTCTTTTTGTATTTCTATGGCTTTTTAGATTTTGCTTTTAGCTATTGCTATGCATCAATAGCAGATTAAATACTGATTTGGTATTTTAAAGCAATATATATCTGTTGGTGTAAAAGTATTTGGATATATAAAACACTAAAGGAAGAAAAACATTTGGTGGGTCATGAAACAACAGGAGTTGGCCCTAAATTATAGGCTTACTTGCTTCAGATATCTTTAAGGATGTGGATATGTTCATTTGCACAGCTTATGACTGGTTTTGAGTTGATCATAAAATATTGTGAAATAAGACAATTAAAGAAGTATCTTCATTGGTAATGAATTGAATAGACATAACAAACCCTTTCTCAAAGGGCACAATTTAATTTAGTTCAATTGGCTTGGCCTGCTTATTACACCTGAGTTTTGTCTGTCAGACTTTAAGTAGTTCCTGTAGATGAAACCTTCTACTGGTTTTTTTTTTTCCTTTTTTTTTTTTGGACATGGACTATTAATTTTAAGCTACATTTGTAGCTCAGAATTTGAGAAAGTATAATTTGAAAAAGCACTGCCGGTCTCATCTGCAGGATATATATGCAACAGCTGTGTATTGAACACAACATTTTGTTGTGGATGCCCAGCATTTGGTTCCATACTAGAAAAGCTTTTAATGGACATGCATGCCCAGGTGGTACAAGATCTTTTTGTTCAGTTGTAGGTCTCAGTAATTACTAAAGCTGAGCCTTTGAGAACTGCGAGGGAAGTTGTGCACTAAAATCCCCTAAACTTCTTTATTAATTCCTCTCCTTATGTACCTATTCTGAGCAATGTCATCTTGGGGACAAATCAATGATCTAGGTTCTTAAAGTGAAATGAGGTGATGACTCTTGGATATAATACATGTTTCTAATAAACATGCCTTGCTCCTAACCAAGAAATTCCATAATACCCTTTGGAAAGACTCTTTATATTAGGTAAACTGCTATGAATCATGGATGAGAATACAGTTTTGATAACCTGAGATGTGTGATGGTGGATGAGTCCTTATATAGCAGGGTAGAAATACCAAAGTACTTAAATCAGTTTCAGGAATCAGACTTCTATGTTAGAGGCGATCCCCCTTGATCAACACTGTAAAGCTTACCTTGCCTATGGGGAACAGCTATGCAGGTTGGCCAGGCTGAGGGTCTGTTCAGGGGCTAAGGAAGGAGTGATGAAAAATTCTAGTGTTTTGTCTCAGGTGAGCATGCTACTTTTCCAGGAATACAACAATCTTGTTCAAAGGTAGAGTGTAGGGTTTAGGGTTTATTTCCGCGGGGCCCGGATGATAGACCACCGATATGATGATTAAAGTCGCCAATTTATTGAGCTTAGCTGATCATTTTTATACAATTCTCTAAGTTGTTTAGAAACTCTGATTGGTTGCTGCATGCAAGCATTTGGTGTCCATGCGCACAAGCATGAACGGTGATTGGTTACATCGGTACTGTCCACGCGCACAAACGTAAGATAAAGTTAGTTATACCTGCTCTGTACACGCGCATAAACACAGGACATAATTGGCTGTATTAATCAGAGCATGCAAGACTTGTCTTAGTCCAATTGGTTGAGATAAGCCCCTGAATTGAGGTTGTTTGTGCCAAGTTCCCTTTATCGTGGAATGTGCACCTGTGTTTTTCTAATTGGGATCTTTCTTCTTCTAGCTTCTTGTTTATTCTGTTCAAGGCCTTCTGGAATGCTCTTGTGACCATGAGCTACTTTTAGGCCCAATAACTAAGTTCCCTATAACTGAACCCTACAGTAGAGTAGAGGAAGGCATTGCAATTCTCAAACTCATGATTGCCAAGTCCCAGGACCCCACTTGGCAAATGGGTGCAAGAGAAAATACCTACCATGGAGGGAGCTATGATAGGAAACGTGGGACAGTATGGACGGTCTGCTTGTCTTTCACACAGCTTTTCTTGTTCCCAGTGAAACACGGCTGGTGCGCTGTCCCAGGGTAGCATCTAGGTGCAAAAAAGTCTCTTGTCTTGTTGGTCATGTTCTGTACCTTGACTTCTCTGTAGTTCAGCTCTGATCCTGTGTAGATCAAAATTTTTGATTATAACATATATGCAGGAAAACATGCTTTGGTTCATAAAGTGCTCTATGCAGCACTATTTTTTGAAACTAATTCTCATAATGACTTTCTCTTTGCAAATCTCTCATGGATCAGAAAAGAATGTATAGTAGTAATGTGAAATAAGTAAGATGAAGCAATGACTAGATAGCAATTTCTACACTGTAATCCCATACTTATACCTGTCAGTCACTAGTTGAAAAATAGAGTATCTTGCTAAAGCAGTCCCCACTCCCACCACTGACAGACAGTAGGACCTTTGCTTCCAAGCAGTCTTGAGAAATACTGAGTTCTAACTAGACAGTTGGTAAGGCTCTGACTAAATGTAGCCGCAGAATACAGCTAATCACTCTAGGCTCACTTTATAAGCAGTGAAGGAAAAAAAAAAATCAGTATTTTTAGAATGGGATTAATTTCATTTTAACATAGATCTTGAAAATACTGCAGATATACCCTAAAAATGCCTGTTTCTTTCAGTTGTTTATGCAGTGAGGTCAGTGAGCCAGCTCAGATATGGACAGGTACATTGTGAATAACTAAAGTTTGGTGAGATGAATCCCACTCTATATATCTCAAGTTTCTTCCCAAACAGGGTTGTATATATGTGATGTGAATGAACCAGTTATGCTTTACTTCCATTAGACTTTATTATAAAGGATAATTTACCCCAAGAGAAAAATATTCTAATTTATTTCTCCTCCCCTTAAAGGTCCCTTCTAGTTTTGCCTTGAGTGAACTGTCACTATTTCTAAGATCCCATGTGGATTGGCTTTTCCAAATTTTTTACTAGAAGGTGAATGAGAAAGGGTTGTGTGTTGCATTCTCTTTTAATTGTGGAACTACTGCAAAAAGATGGGCACTCTATTGCACTCTTGTACTGAGATGCATATAAGGTGTTCCATCCTAGGAAACTTTAAGTCCATAAACCAAGGAAATCAATATAATTTCACATCCATTTATATATAAATTTTGCTTAAATCTGTGGCAAACACAGGTATCTTGGTAACAAATCCATGAAAATACACTTACTTGGAAAAAAGCATTCAAATTTCACTGAAAGAGTAAGAGAATGGATGTTGCTTGCTCTGGATAATGATTGATGAAGAGTGTATCTTAATGACTAAAGATTCATGAATGATTTCCTTCTAAAGACAAAAATAGGAAATGAGCAATCAGCATAAACTCTCAGAAGTCTTAAATTTATGCCTGTGAGAAATCCTGTTGAGGGAGTCTACTGACATATATAAAATTAAGTATGTGTGAAAATGTTTTTTGGTTTGAGACAGTAGAATAAGATTATTCCCTCCCCCTCAGCTGGCACACATTATACTTAAGCCATTCAGACTCTACATTTTTTGTCAAGTCTATTCCACAACATGCTAACAACAACTTACTAGCTGCCATATTATGTCTGTCTTAAAAGTATCTGGCAAATCTGTTCTGGTCTTCACAGCTACCCAGAAAACTATTGATGAAGGGACGTAATTTGCCAGTCTTGCCGGTGTTTGTGTCAGTATTTATGCTTTTTTTTTATTAAACAGCTGAAATGGTGGAACACTCTTGGTGTGTCTTTAGGCTGTGATATATAAAACATTTTTTCTGTTAGTGTGTGTATAAGACTTTTCAGAAAAATGGAAACTATCAAGCAAAACCACTGCTAACAGCTTCAGCAGTAAGTGTTTTGTGGTGTGTTGTGTGGTTTTTGTTTGGGTTTTTTTTATGTCCTGGGTAAATAATCCACGTCCTGGAGCAAACTGTAGAAGTGTAGATCTTTCTAACACATCATGTTTCCTCTTATTTTATATATGGCTCAAATAGGTTCCACTGACATTTGGGTGTTATCATTGGCCTACCTGCTTGTGTCCATAGAATTGAATAGGGTTATTTATACCCATGAAGAGTGTTATACTCTGGGTAGTTTTGCTGTGGGTTTTTTTGTTTTGTTTGTTTTTTTTTTAACATAATTCATTGTTAGGGAAACTGTGATCCTGAGTATATATTGCAAAAGAAAATGTTTGTGCTCCATGTCCTATGCTCATGGTGACTTTTTTCTTATTGACAGTTGAGAAGATGCAGATTGTACCACACTGAAATGCAAGCCTAGCATCTCTGTGGATGCCAGTGCTAAGCGTCTAAGTGCATTGTCCTCATCATGTTTGGTGATGCCAAGGAGCCTGCATTGCTCACAGTGGCGATGTTGCTAGACTTCTCAAAGACAGACAAGGGAAAAATATAAGTCTGACAACAATCTCAGTTCCTTCTTAACATAGGAAAAGTGAAGACAACTTGCAATTTTTAGGGGGTTGTCTCAGCAACTATGTTGGCACTTTGCATGAACCCTTAGGACAGTGCAGGTGTGCACTGGCCCCTTATAGAAGCAAGTGGCTGTCTGCCATGATCAGCCCTGTGATATATACCCATAAAGTTCACGTGATCAGAGGAGAGGAAAACAGTTATTACAGGAAAAGCTAAATGGATCTCAGGCTTTAAATTTATGATGTGCTAGATATCTGAAAAAGAGCTGATGCCAAAAAGTAAGTATGTTTCACTTAGAAGAAAGGAAAACTGTCAGGACTTTAATGATCTGACCAGGGGGGAAAAAAAGAAGTACTTGGGAAATACTTTATAGATTTTTTTTTTTTGACACAGACATATGACTCAAATCAGTGACTAAAACTGTTTCATTAAAGTGGATATTTATTTTCTAGTTGAAGACACTTACCCTGTATTGATTTACATAATTGTAATCGTATGTTTTCTTGCAAGGGTAATTGTAGATGGTGAAGTGTTGATTACCTTCTAATGAGATTTAGACATCAACCTACTTCTTTACAGCTCCATTATCAGTGGCCTGAGATCCCTGCCATGTGTGTTATTTTCTTTGTGAAATCAGTCAATAATCCTATTGCTGTTTGAGGATGGCAGTCTTTTGTGCAGGCAGATATTCCAGTTCTCAGTACATCAAGAATGAGCCTGTGTCTGAAACACCACAACCCTGATTTTGAAAATCCAGACAAACTTGTAGTCTGCTCTGGGGAAGACAAATCCTCCCAGTGCTTTATTCAACACAATGACAAACTTATCTGTTTTGCAGGACAAGGAATCCTTGCTTGCATATTCCCAAGGCCTAGAACAGTGCAGGTTCTGAGGACATAAAGGCTTTAACAAACCTCCCACCAAATAATCTATTTAGATCAAGACTTGTCATCAGTGTTCATATGTATATTTTTTTAACCACCTACTTTACTAACCAGCTATCTTGCTGCAATATGCAGGGAAGCTATCAGATTTCATTTTAATTGTATTTGTATTCAGCCAGATGGCAAAATTCAGGTTTTAGTGATAAGCAGTATTCTTTAATACTCAAATCAGCACTTCCCAATGCTCTTTTACAAACAGACTGCCTCCTTCTTGATTGCTTGGTTTTGTAAAAGTGTAGCTATTGTGGGTCTACAGAGAACAGTTGTTATTCAGGAATAATCAAGTCAACTCCTTGTCCCCAAAAGTGCTTGGAAACACAATAGCATAACTAGTAAAGGCTGACGTGCAGGTGAAAACTCAATTTCAACAACAAATGAACTGAAAATCACTTCCCATGGCAAAAGAGAAAATAAAGAAGACAGGGACTGAACTGGGACAAATGCTTCTTGTGTAGCTTTGTATTCTGCATAACTACTAAATCTCTGTATGAATGGTATAATACAGTACTTTCTTTTTACTTACAACCTCCATTGTCCCCTGTTTACCCTTTCTGCAAGAGTTGCATTAACCCTAGAGATGGCTGTTTGGCTGATGTCTCAGGGCCTCTATCTTCATCTTTGCTAATTCACAAGATATGGGATGGTTAATGGCTAAAGATAGATTATCTGTCCTGTCTTTGAGAGAATAGAAGGAATTTGCTTTTTAGCTATCATTTTATATATGCTATCTAAAAGTCTGTAATTTTTACATGCTAATGCCTAAGAATTTAGCAAGAAAGGGACTCCATTATGACAAGTATCGTAAGAAGACTGGCTAATAGATGAGTTTTTTTGAGAGGTTGGGGCTGGCCACTATTAAGCCACCTTAGACACTGTCTACATGCTAATTACTATATGATAAGATGTATACAAACTGTCTGCCTGTAAACATATCTACCTGAAGTACAGCTACTTAATAGGCAAATGTGACCCTCAGTTATGATATATAAGCCCTTAAAAGGAACTTGGAACCTTTGAATTTTTTTCACAAAAGAAAAATCACTTTAGAGAAACTGTATTATGAGAATTAAGCATAACCCCTAAACCAGAAGAAGTATGAATTGGTAATGAATGTCTCTTCTCTCTGCAGACCTGGTTATTAGGAGGGTGGGAGGAAAAAGTACCTGTTAAGTTATGGAAGAGTTAGCTATGAAGGTATTACTACAATACAGGCTGGCATATAATCTGTATAGCAGTTTGTATTTGAATGGCAAATTTGTGAGCACGCGGAATTCCTTAAGCTGCTCAGGAGCATGAGCTGAGCAACAGCTGTGATTTGAATACTGACTCAACTAGAGAATGATGTGTCTTCAATATTACAAACTTTGGGAGAGAAGATGGTAATTTGCTTTTATCATAAATGAAGGCAGAACGTAATTATGAAAGCTTATCACAGTAGTATTTTTTAAAAAAAGTAGTATGAATCATCAAAAAACCAAATTAAATTCACTAGCTGGACACAAATATGATGCAGTAAAACATCAACAACAGTAACATAATATATCAAAACATGACCAGCAGCTGAACCCAATCAAGGGCAATTGACAGGACGTGTCAGCTTTGAATCAAAATGTGATTAGGAAAATTTAATACCTTTTAGCCTCTTACTGGCCACATTCTGAAGTGCATTACTGGGACTTGGCGTGGAGCACCCTGTGACACAGGGGCACGTGAAAACAAATTGTTCCCAGAGTCCTGCATGCTGGTTACAGAGCCCCTGAGGTCAATGTGCTCACACAAGCTCAAGACCAAGACTAGTCTTTAACACAAGCAGAGAAATATTACCTAGCCAGTGGAATATTTTGTTTAATTTATGTAGATTTCTGTCTTGCTATTATTTTGTGATCACTTTCCCTTAAGTCCTTGTGTCTTTATTTTGTTACTTTATTTTCAGAGGCCTCCACCAGCCTCATGCTGACCTCTGGGACTCTGATTAGTGTTAAATATTTCACGTTCCTTTGTACGAAATGTTCCTTTGTTTCTGCTGAATCTATTATCTTGGGAAGAAAAAAAGTCACAGTATGAAAACATAATGGACTGCAGGCTTTGTGCATTCCTTTGATCTTTCCTCACATATGCTATGCATGTGCAGCTGCCCTTCCCCACTAATCTAGGTGGATGCTAATGGTAGTGGACCCTGGACTGTAGGTTAGTTTGAGATGCAAGAGGAAGAGCAATGGGATTTACCAGTAGCGAGCTTATCTTCTACTTGACATCTTCAAAACCTCCAGCTGAGTCATATGTGTTATTCAAGATAACTTTTGCACCCCTCATGGCCTATGGGGGTATAGTTAGGACTGAGCCTGATGCTCTCAGGGTGAGTCTTTGAGCTGGGTACTTTTGTTTCTAAATGATATTTTGCTATAACTTCTGTCATGACAGACCTAAAGGAACTTAGTATTTCTGTTTAATTAAGCATCGTTTTTAAAACATAATGGAGATACAGTGGATTGAAATACCAGCTGAGAATTTGCTTTTTCTCCTTTTCTTGAAGGAGATTGGGTTTTTTGTCCTGCAGAATTATCTGCAGAAAATTTTTAACTACGTATCAAGTATTTCAACTAAAAGCTATCTTTGTTTTAATGTTAATGTCAAAACATTCTACTATGGAGCTGCTGTGTGACACCCAAAGATGAAAACTGGTCCATATGGATGGAAATGGTAACTAGCACTTCTTAGAACAAGTACTTGCTTTCTTCAGCTAATGGGGTGGTGAGACAAAGTGAGTGCAAGGGAATTTCAGTCAGTTCAGGTTCTCTGCAGTAGGCAACTAGAGCTGCTAAGGCTGAGGGAACAGGGCCAGAGCTATCTTGTATAGCTAGTGTACGGTACGGTAGAAAGAACAAACCTGGAGATGTTTCCATTAAGGAAACTGAGGAGACCTAATCTTGCAGTTTTGCAAGTGGGAAAAGAGAGAAGAACTGTCTTTGTCAGTTAGTTGTTGCTTCAACACAGCACTCTTCCCTCAACAGGCAAGAAAGCAGTTGTTGAGAACGTAAGGTGTTGTTGAGAATGTAAGGTGTGGGTTGAGTACACCAAGGCAAGTACATGTTTTGCCTATTGCTGTGCCTGCTTCTCACCAGAATCTGGGCTGTTCTGCTTTGGTGAGGGAAGTTGGGTCAAGGATTAAGAAGCTGATATACTCCATGAAAGGAAGGTTATAAGCACTCCACCTTCACATCTGCGGATAGCCAGGCAGGGTTGGTTGAAACCTTAACTTATCTGAGCATTTGTAAGGGAAAACAGTAAGAATGAGTTCTTAGATCTTATTAAATTAATTAGTTAGATCTTTGGTCTCATGCTGAAGGGAGGACTAAATACAATAATATGCTCTTCTTTTTTTCCTTTCTGGATGCCTTGTAATGAAACAATGTTTTCCTTCATGTTTTCTTTCATCTCTCAAGCAGCATGGGGCAGACTTTGTGGAAAGGTTGTAAAGGCCTAACTTGCCTATATTTATTCACATGACTTAGTATCTTAGCCTGATTCATTCCAATAGACTTGCTTACAAATCTAATTTCCAGTCAATTGTGACAGAAAAATTGGAATTCAATTTATACAGTTGAAATAGCAGATGTTGCTTTAGAATTAACGGTGGAGTCTTGCCTGCTGCCAAGATGTTAGAAGGTAAAATAGCCCATAGTTAATGTTTCCATGCTTATCTTGTCTGCTATAGAATGTGGTCCATTCTGTCATTTTTCACTGGTAAATTATTTCTGCTTTGTAGTTCAGAAATTAGTAGTGAGAGAAAGCTGTAAAAAATGAAGCTCGAAAACTTGACATATCAGCGTGTTCCAAGAAGAGCACTAAAACATTGACTGATTTGCCAGCTATTAAGGCACAACTGCAGATTTGCATTAACACATTGAACTAACTCTGCTACAGCAGATAAAAGTCCCCTTCAAAAGAAGAAAGAAAAGATTCAGAGAAGGTCATTGCCTAAACACAGGGACTAAATTAACTAGGAAAAAAAATTTCACAGCTTCTTCCAGGAAGCTTACTACTCTGCATCACATACTTCATTCACACCGGGTGGGTCTTAATGACAAATATTTCTTGGTTTCTTGCTGTTTTCTCTGTTGTTTTCTAGAGGTATAATCTTGCACAAATGATCAGCCTGTAAGGAGGAAATTATTTCTTTTGCCACAGGTGTAGAGAGCAACAAACGAAAGAAGTAATTTAGGAGTTGGATTGTACACAAATTTTCACTTGTTCAGTTCTTTCACTTTATAATGCTTGATTTTAGAGTTATTTAACCCTGCAGAAACCTCTGCATTAGCAATGGTATCCTCAAAAATGATTCAGATCAGTTTAGGGGAAGAAAAAAAAAGTTTGCACACAAAGTTTCAAGATTTTAACTAACTAACCGTTTCGGATAAACCCTTGGGTACAGCTTGGGCCTTCACATCCGTATTCTGGGTAGATCCAAGAGGGCTTCCTGCTCCAACTGCACAACAACAGCAAGCTGTTACTGGACACCTATTAGGGACTGCAGTGGCACCCATTAAGCAACTCTGCTGTCACTGTGCATCACAAGTGCCTGTCCTTCTCCTCCCTGCTCTGTACAGTCCCACCTAGTTTCCTCAGCTTGGTGTGGGTAATGGAGCTGTGCCTTCACACCGATACAACTTCTGCATTGGACCAGTGTACAGCACAACTTGGGGCTTATGGATGTGAACCTTATAGCAGCTCAGATACAGTACATGCCATTTGGCAATGTGAGTGTCTGTGCAGCTGCTGACTGGGAGATAAGTACCCTGAAGAAGCTTGGTCTGTTAGCCAGCAAGGACCCGGTTGTCCTGGCGGAGAGGTAATTTGATTCAGGTTTTGGGAGAGTCACGGAAGAGCAGAGACTGTGTGTGAGAACAGAGAGTGAGGGGGGCACTTCAGCCACCCGAGAAACACACAGGGAAGGGGAGCTGATGTCTTTGTTATGGATGGAAAGCTAGCTATTTTCCCATGAAAGGGAGGCACAGCACAAGAATTGAGATCAGTAGTGGCAAGCCCACTCATCTCAGTGGATTGAACGTTCCTGCATAACTGAAATCATGGCAGGGATATTTTGATAACTGAATTTGCTCATAACTTACTGCTTGGTGTCATGGAGGACTATGTGCACAGAATGAAAGGAATCATGAGTTTATTTCTAAAAATTGTCTGGGATATAAAAAGAACAAGACAATGGATAAAGCATTCTCCATAAATCTGCATATTCATCTTGAATTAATGCTAATCCAATCTTTAGTTACAGGGACAGGTTTGGTCCCTTTTCCTTGTAAATGATTAGTGTCCTGCATAATTCAGTGCTAGCCTTTGGATGTTTGCACTGTTATGTATATATGTGTACTCTGGCAATAAGCCATTGTCACTCACCCAGTGGTGAGGATCAAAATGTTGATCAGCTCCTCCTTCACTGTGCACTCTGTCCTGTCAATGAGACAGAGCTCCTGGGGAAAATAAAAAGGTGATGATCATGTTAAAAAAATGTGAATTGCAGTGTTATAGATTAAGGGAATGAGCTCTGATTTCACATGAAGCTTTCATTCTTGCAGTTCCCACTTTTGAGCATTTAGAGTTATCACTTTGTTACTTTAACAGTGGTATTTTTTTCTTTTTGTTCAAAGAAGTCTTATGAAGAAACCTATTATTTTATATGCATCTCTAACAAAGGGTTTGCCCCTTGATTATTCAGCACCATTGCTCAGCTAGGACTATGGCTCTTACTACATTCATTGATAGCAAGGCTCTTAACCTATATGAGTAAAGGGAAGTGGCAGGAAAGGAATTTGGGCACACACAATATTGTCAGGACGTTATCAGAGAAAGTCCAAATAGGTGCTCTCTTCCTGATCTCAGAGCCTGGCTTTTTCCATGGATATATGTGGCACAAGCTTGTCCTTACATTAGGTTATTCTTGTTCCTGGATTATTTTGGCAGATTGCTGATAAACAAGGGACTTTTCAGAAGTGTGTCTGCCAAGCCAAAGTAAGAATGAGACCGCAAAGATGCTTCTCTTACTGACAGTCCTTCTCCCAGATGAACTTTAATAGGATATCATAAAGAAAAGGTTTCAGAGATTTATTTTTGAGAAAGATTACAGGAATTGTAGGAAACACTAGAAAACTAAACATAGTTTATCCCCCCTGCCCCTATAATTTAGCTTTCCACAATAGAAAAGATCCCCAAAATAAAAGTTTCTTTAGCTAAAAGTCATGAGGTGATCCTGTTTTTATGTTCCTATATTCATGCAGCTTTGATACAGTCTGCTTATTGTCTGCAAATTCTTGAAACTATGTTCTGTGCAAATGTAGAGAAGTCTTCAGTCAGCTCTTGTGCTGTATGCAATCTAATATAAGTATGCTACTTGTCATTAAATACAAAAATGAAGCAACACTGAATAAAGAAGAATTAACTTTATTGTACCTTTTAGGCTTTTTTGAGTCGTGTATCTGGGTTTGCTTAGGAGTGAGAGTAAATATAAGATTTCCAAATGCAAAACTGACATGGTACAATAAAATACTGTCCTTGCCAAATTTTCCAGTAAAATGATAAAATTTGTTGATTTCTAAACAATCTAGATAATGTCTGTTAGTTCTTATTACTTTGGTATCCTCTAGTAATTCTTAGTTAGCAAAATAACTCTCCTACTTTTCTTCTCCAATGATAATTTTCCATACTGAAAAAAATTGATTTTTTTTAAAAGAGGTGGTTAGCTTACTTCCTTATATTTAGAAACCTTCTCCTGTCCCCAAATAAACATACTGAGTTCAGCTGCAGCTGATGAGTTTGTTCATTCCACACCTTGCATATGTTGAATAAACTCAAGAGAATCTCACTAGTTGAAGATGATGATAATTTTCCTTTTTATGAAAAAAGGTATGCGTCTTTCTCAGTCAAAGAACTGGAAGGAATAAACATTATTTCTTCATTTGGCCTTTGATTCCTTCCACAGATGTAACTCTGAAGGGCAAGGGAAAACCAGTGTAAGTGCAGTAGATCTAGTGCTTTTTGAAAGCATCACAAGGCTTCTTTGTGGTATCTTGATAGTGTTGTGATATCTACTACTATCTGGAGTTTCTGTTGGCTGTGTTAAGCAATGTTAAGAGTGTGGCCAGCTCCTCCAGCACCTCCAGTCCCAGGACTCTCTCCTGCCTGGCCGCTGGTGCCCATCCTGGTTCCCAGGGCCTCTGTCTGAGCTGAGGGATGTGGCTGCTGCTTTCCCCTTTGCTGGTTCAACCAGTAGCAAAGTTGAGCAGATATCTCAGTGCCACACAGACAGGACACTGACATGGCTATCACACAGATTGCTGCAGGCAAGGTGCTGTCTTCAGCAGCACCAGAGTGCAGGACCTACATAAACATAGGCAGCCAAGTCCCCTCCTCCTCCTCAGCTGGCAGAGATAGAAGGTCACTAGGGAAGGCACACATGCAGAGGCACACACACCTGTTTTACAGGCGACTGGCCCCTTTTATGCCCCTTTCTGTCTATTCCCCCTTTGCTCCTCCCCATTCCTTAACCGTGCATGGTCCCTCATCAGATTGCATAGGCCCACCAACTCCCCCAAGATGCTCATCAGGTTGCAAAATCCTATTTGCCTGCGTTATCTAGATAGCCCACCAATTAGTGTGCCTAATGAGGTGGGGTTTTTTCATGTTTTTCTCCATTATGTTTTCCTGCTGTGTTTGTGTCTATTTCATTCCTTTTCTTATTATTCCTTTTTGCACTGAAAAAGTCGTCAACCAGATACCCTTGAAGGGGCAGACACTCTCCTTCCACATACCCTTACAGGTGGTACTTAGACACATTATAGCAAAGAGTAGCTATGAGGTCCTTGTGAATACAGCCTCTCAAGTCTAGATAGCAGAATCAAGAAACTGTTAACTGCTTCTTGCCACTAAAATCGAGAATTTAAAACATTTGTTTCTCATCAAATAGCTTTGATTACAAAATAAAAGTGGAGTTGGTCCATTAGTATGAAATAGTTCAGAAAATACCCTCCAAACATCCTGGCTTTAACAGAGGGGCCTGATGGTACAGTCATTAAAGTAGAGAATATTTTTCTAGAAGTTAGTGGGAATCATCAGTGCCTTGGAGACTTTCACAGGCCTTGGGAAGAAAGCCATAGATTCCCATGAACTGTATGATGTTTGCAATCCAAATTAAAGCTAAGATTTTCAGCAGTGTCAGTGTATTGCCATGAGTCCTTTCAGATAAGGGCACAAGAAAAAAACCTACTGTCTGTCTTCATCCACTGTAGGCATTCTGTGCTTTTTTTTTTTTTTAGTTGTGATATTTGTTACTATGTTCTAAACACTCTCGTATTTATATTTTTCAGGTCAAAAGGTGTGCTATGGTGACTTCAAGCGTTCTTGTTACAAGTTAGCTTATTTCCAGGACTTGTCTAGACGCGTGGGCTTTCAGGAGGCCCGTCAAGCTTGTGAAATTGATGGTGGGGCTTTACTGAGCTTGGAAAGTGAAGCTGAGCAGCAGCTAATAGAAAACATGTTACAAAACCTCACTAAATCAGGCTCTGGGATTTCTGATGGTGATTTCTGGATTGGGTTGTGGAGAAGTGGTGACGGACTAGCCACCTCAAGTGCTTGCCCTGACCTCTACCAGTGGGCTGATGGAAGTATTTCACCATTCAGGTAAGTCTGTAAAACTGCTTATTGAGAAGGTTTCATGGAAAGAAATGGAGAGTGAAATGCCTGGCAAGTTAGGTCTTCTAGAAAGAAGCTTGAAGACTTGCTGCCTCATGAGGTTAGTAGCTTCCCTCCTTAACATCTCCAGCTAAAGGGGAGATGGCAACCAGGGGTTTGAATTTGTAGCTGTAAAAGCATGGCATAGCATGGCTTCAGCCCACAGTTTTCTTTCCTCCCATCTCAGGAGTTTGCCTCTGTATGGCTTTTGGAGTTTTTTCTGCCACACACACAGTCTTTAAGATATGGTCTGAAAGCAGGCAGACAAGTTCTGCAAGACTCTGGCTGCCTCAAATCAGGGAGCCAGCCACTAAGTAAATTAATGCATGTTACTTAGTGTAAATTATTCTGTTTCTACCCTGTCTTTTGAAAAGCCTTTAATTTCCTGATTAAGCCAAAGACCAGAGTAGCAGCAGGACAAAGGGGCAGGTAAGAGTCAGATAGGAAGGAAAACAAACAGGTAGCAGAGCAGTAGGGTGTTATTTCTGCAGAGGTGCTTTGATTGGTCAAAATCTTTTTTAAGATGCAGAGATGTGGAGCCCAGGCCCTAAAGTCCTTTCACAGAGGAGTTGTGGGAAATGCAGCATAGCTTTGAAGAGGATGGGGCCACTGGGGTTGACACGTCTTCATTGATGTAAACTCCTTTTCTTGGCATCCTGATGAACCTTATCTTCAAAATTTGAAAGTTTGTCTTTATGTGTACTACTAGAAATTGGTATACAGATGAGCCTTCCTGTGGAAGTGAAGCCTGTGTTGTGATGTATCATCAGCCGACTGCAAACCCTGGCCTGGGAGGGCCATACCTTTATCAATGGAATGATGATAGATGCAACATGAAGCACAATTTTATCTGCAAGTATGGCCCAGGTAGGTGAAACTAGTTATATTTCACAGGTGACACTTGCTTAGAAAAATAATTGCTTCTTGTTTTGTGAGGGAATCTGCAAATGTCTTGTGGCCTGCTGTACTGACTCCTTTGTGTGAGTGCCTGAGCTGACGTTAGCAGGGGATATAATATAGCAAATCTAGTGATAATTTAAACCTATCTGTATTCAATAAGAATGTTTTCAAGGTTAGCTTCACTATCGTGCATTCCCAGCTTTACTTTGATTTAACTCATTCACTAGTTATTTTATTTTCCACAAAGTGTTTTAAGTGGCCATTTGCTACTTTCCTTGCTTGCTACCAAGTAGAATGACCAAGATATCTCTTGGTCCTACTGTAAAAAAAAAAAAAAAAAAAAAAAAAAAAAAATAATTACACTGTCCTTGTAGTTGCAGACCTCTGCCATTTTATACCAACTTAAGTGTGATGGCTGTTTCAAAAATTTTGGCTTAAGGAATGAGGTCTAGAACAGCAGGAAGAAAATTCTGCATTCATGCCTGTAGATTTATAGATATGAAAAGCAGATGCACACTAGTTCAGATGGTGACAGAAAAAGCCAGATCTTAGACAATTTGGCTGTACTTCCAGACATGACATAGGTTCTGTATATGTCAGTAGAGGAAACATGAACTATAAACTAGAACTTTGTGCAAACAGAAAAAGGAGGTGAAAAGTAAACTTTCAAGTTGAGCCTGTAGCAGTTTCTACTTTTGGTGGTACTTACAGTAAAAGAAAACATATTTTTCAACAGGATTATGCAAGTATTTTCAAATAATTTATGGTGTGTCTGCTTTTCAAAAACTAAGCTGAAAGTCAGAATGCATATCAAATTCTACTCTTAGCAGCTATTTGATTTACCTAATTCTGCAGTTTCCTACCTGCTTTATGCTCATGATCTAGCAATAATCACAGTCTTTCTACAGATCCATCTGTCTGTAGAGATTCAGGCTATCTTCTTCCTCTGGTTTTGGTGGATATATAGCTTTCTCCCTGTCTAATATCTTAATGAGGATATTAATGGCAATTAATATTGCAAGCAAGTATTATATACTTGGAAGGCTTGATATACCCACACATTTTACCCTCCCCCCCCGGCCTCCAAATCTGTTCCTGCTTCTAAAATTATTAGTGACTATCACTATCTTATGGTTCTCAGTTATCATCTTGGTCACAGAGGCAGTTCAAGGAATGTGTACAATTTTATTACTTTTACAACTGATCACAGTTATTTTGAAATGAGAACACAATAAAAATTTTTTAAGTTGTAAAATAACAACATTTTTTGTCAGAAAATACAGGTTTGATTAAAAGGGCTCAGTTTCAAGTATATTTCATAACTTTAAAACCAAACAAATTTAAGTGAAATAATTATTCTGTAATAGTGAACTACTTACCATTCTAGTTGAGATGTGATAAAGAGTTGATTTTTCCCTATTGCTTTCACCATCTGAAAAAATGCCGGGTATTTTGGATTGGCAGAAAACAAAGTGATAACAGTAACAATGAAAATGAATTCATATTTCTTTCACTATGTAGAAATAGATTACTGGTGTATAATGAGGCATATAATAAGGCAAACAATATATAAGTAGATTATTATTAGGACTGACGTTGTCATGAAGCTAAATACAGTACTACTGAATTGTATCTATTTATTTTGCAAGCTGTTGGAATTGTGCTCTTTAGCAAAACAGACTATTCTTCAGAAATATGTTTTTCTATCACATGGAGAAGAGGAGTAGATACGTAAATGTATATAAATAGGTATATGACATTTCTTTCACTGCCTGAAGAAAGTACCACAGTGTTTGTAAGAAAATTACATTTGCTATATAAAATCTAGTGAGACTTAGAAATGTCCTTCCTCCCCCACCCCAAATCACTGTAATAGCTTCAACATCAGCCATTTGCAATACAAAATGCATCCATTTTACCGGGAGTATTAAAGTGCCACATGCATATTGAATCTTACTTTATCTGAGTATATTGTTTTTCACAACTTTCCTGTCTGTTTTGAGTATATGGTGTATGATACCAGTCACAGACCAAAACACATAGGTTTGTAGGTGACCATGATGAAGTTGTATCTAATTGTATCAGCGGCAAGTTCAGGGCAGTGAACTTATTAAGCAGTCTTACTCAAGCAGCAGCTACGTTTCTGGTAGTCACTTCCATTTTTCTAAGCCCTTTTTATAGTACCTCCCTTGACAGTATTTACTGTTGCAGTCTTCAGTCTGGCTTTAGATCATATTGATCATTCAGCGATCTTAAATTTAATTATAGGTTGGTAATTGCAACCACATTTAGTTCTTGTCCAGCTCCTGTAGGTTTGATTATGCAATCAAATGAAAAACTCATCTCCTCTTCTGCTGTCTAGAGCCAGCAACTCAGTTCTTGTGGTATTTTGATATCTTTGTATATGGCTAAACGTAGCCAGTTTTTACCAGAGTAGATGAAATAATTGCCTTTGTTCTAGTAGGCTTTATTGCTTCTTTGATTTCTCCCAGCATTTTGTGTGTATCAGGACACTCAGAACTGCAGGCTCATAGCACTATTATGTTAATATAATCTTACGATAAAGGAATGGTATTCAACCAATCATGCAGATTCCACTCCTATGCCCAATATGAGGTAATTAATTCTGTAATCTTTGTAAACTTTTAGTTGTAACAATAGCCATAAGTAAACTTGCAAGCGTCTGCAATAGAGCTCAAAAGCTCAAAGCCATGAATTGGTTCTCCAGTTTCTGATGTGTTACAATATGACACTATCATTCCTCTTTTAGTGATTTCACTTGCTTATGTGATGTATCACTGCCCATGATTTGTATTTTGGGGCTGCCTGATGCAAAACCAAACTACATGAAGCTGACATCTAAAGTCATAAACTTGTGCTTCATAGCCAATATTCTGTAAGCATTAATTTAAAAATGCAAATAAGATTTAAGTATTAATCAAGAACACTTATATTGTTTTAGGATCATCTGCACAAATGAAACTTTGAATATGTTAGGAGTTTTATTCAGCACAAGAAATTAAGGGATTCAGTGATTTAGCCAGTAACGTAGCAGAGGCCACCAAGAATTGGAACTAGAATAAACTATAGCCCTTTTCTAAGGAGCAAAAAAGTATGAACTAGAAGTGATTTGACACTAGTCTTTGGTAATAAGATTAAATGCTGAATAATTAAGCAATTATTGTTTTGGAGAATGTTTCTGTGATACTGCATGTGAAATAATGAAAACATCTGTTTTATTACACACATTTTTCATTCTTCAACAATCAATTTCAAATATTGATTTAACAGATAATGTCTTAGAAAAAGAATTAGGAGACAGAGCAGAGCCAGATTACGGTAAGAAATTTTGAAACATTAAATTGAGTTGCAATGGTAAATACATAATTATAAGGATAGCTTACAAGAACCTTCAAAATTACTCAAGTTTAACAGGCATAGTTTAGAATTGGAACATAAGAAAAATCAATCCTTTAGAGAGCAATAGCTACAAATATATGGCTGTTGTTCAGAATAGCAGTGCTCATAATTCTTGTTCCAGATGTAATCCAAATTTTGCAATAAAATCCTGTTTGTTTTTATATCCAGCAGTTTAATCAATCCTGAAAATGTTCATCTTTCCAATATAAATTAAGATGTAATTACTATTAATTTAACAACATAACAGCCATATTTTTTACTCACTGTTTTCCTAAAATGTCTGATATCCTTTTCAGATATTTTTCCAACAGTGCCAGCAGGAAATCCTTATGACACAAGCAAACCAGAAGATCAGTATCATGTTATTGCTACTGAAACAGGTAATGTGTTCATATGAATTTAGTGTTCTGGTACAAATATTAACAGTGTATTCAGTTAAATTAATCTTTAACAATTTCCATCCTTGTCAATGGGAGGAAGCAGTCTGTTTCCCCAGGAAGTACCCTGAAAGCATATACTTTTGAATAACATTTCAAGAGTTTTAGTCAGTCCACTTTGTACCTGCAGAAACAAATTATTTCCATGTCTACCCAAACTTTTATCCAAATCTACAGTTTAGCATTCCTTGAAATCTGCACTGTTGTCTCTGGCCCTGGTGAGTCTCAGTAAGCACTTTGCCGTAGCTCCCTGTCATGTTTTAACCCCAGCCAACAACTAAGCACCACGCAGCCGGTCACTCACTCCCCCCCCACCCAGTGGGATGGGGGAGAAAATTGCGAAAAGAAATAAAGCTCGTGGGTTGGGATAAGAACTGTTTAATAGAACAGAAAAGAAGAAACTAATAATGATAATGATAACACTAATAAAATGACAACAATAGTAATAAAAGGGTTGGAATGTACAAATGATGCGCAGGGCAATTGGTCACCACCTGCAGATTGACACCCAGCCAGTCCCCGAGTGGTGATCCCCCACCTCCCAGTTCCTATACTGGATGGGACGTCCCATGGTATGGAATACACCGTTGGCCAGTTTGGGTCAGATGCCCTGGTTGTGTCCTGTGCCAACTTCTTGTGCCCCTCCAGCTTTCTCGCTGGCTGGGCATGAGAAGCTGAAAAATCCTTGACTTTAGTCTAAACACTACTTAGCAACAACTGAAAACATCAGTGTTATCAACATTCTTCACATACTGAACTCAAAACATAACACCGTACCAGCTACTAGGAAGACAATTAACTCTATCCCAGGTGAAACCAGGACACTTCCCCAAGTACCCCGTGTTTTAAGAAACTCCACATGCTAGGAAGAATTAAATGCTTTGCTGAAATTTCTAGCAGAGATAACACTTGATATTTTGAAAACAGGTACCTACTGCCTAGGAGCTTGCTGTAATGATCCTAGCTACTTCATTTAAGCAATTTGTCATGAATGGAGTCCTGAGGTTCATGAAGAGTTGTAGCATGGCCGTAATTCAAGGAATTGAACATCTCTAAGGAGCAACTCAGGGTTTTAAGGATTACACCATGGGGTTATGGAAAGCTGGTGCTCCATTTCCATGCTGATTGGCTGGATTTGAGCCAGTTTCCCAACTGATGTTCCTGTTGTTTGTAAATCCAGAGGAATGGATATACTGATAAACTGTATTTTGAAATCAATAAAACTATTTATACAAACCATGCAAAGACTTTCCATCTAAAACTCACAGAAACCCAACCTGAACATTCACATTTATTCCTGCTAGTGAAAATATGTTCAAAAGAGGACAAGGGGAAAAAGTCTCCATGATTTGTACGTTAAATGTATACTGTTATAATAGATAGGCATATAGTTACTGAAAAACAGTCAGACCCTTCTGGAAGTTGTAGACCCCATCCTCTATTGTAGGCAGATAATAGAGTCCAAGCTTGTACCATTTCCCACTCCTTTTGTCCAGGGACCTGCAGAGGAGCACCTTTAGCACTCTCCTGATTAGTCAAGGAGAGTGTACATTCGTCTAAGAGGAATGGGGAGACAAGAGCAGGGTTTGTTCCTGTTGTAGTCCTGCATGGGTGAGAAACCAACATGCAAGGGCAGCTGAGTAGACAGGTTGTATGGATTGTAAAAATAATAGGCTGTGAAATGTACTCTGTTAAAATACTTGAATTTTCAGTTACAAAATTGGAAACCTTGCGTTGATGCATATAGAAAATTTCAGAATTTAATTCCTTAAGATATGTTTTGCACATCACCAGAAAAGTACTATTTTATTCTTGATATTGCTGAGTTAACTTTTTGGAGCTCTTCCTATAGAAAGAATGGATAAATGTTCTTTTATGTAAATTAATGTATTTCTAATATTTTACTCCAGATTCTTACTCACATGGTTAAGAGAGTTTCAACATGGGAGTTGTTAATGAGAACTTTTGTCTTGTAGGTATAATTCCAAATCTAATTTATGTCGTAATACCCACTATACCACTGCTGCTGCTGATACTGGTGGCTTTTGGGACTTGCTGTTTCCAGATGCTTCATAAAAGGTAAAATATACTAATGCAGAATGGTCTTATAATGCAGAATTCATATTTCCATTGCCAAGCTATTGATACTGAAAGACTTCTTACATCTGTCCCCAAATATGCAAATAAGCTTTTTTTTCATCTATTAAAATCTAAGTAGTTTACAGCTGTTACAGCTGAACATTCACCTTCAGGCTTTTCCACAACATGCTGAAAGAGTTCCAGGTCTTTCAAAATATATTGCCGTTAGAACTTCATCTGTTTATGAAGAAGATATCTTTGCTGACCATTTGATAGGCTGAGCTACTGTCAGAACTTTTTCTTTACCTCTTCCATCATGATTACCACCTATACAGCATCTGGGCTATGGGAAATAATAGTGGGGTCCTCACTGTTACAGGGTGAACTCAAGGACTCACCTCACTTTCTGACCAAAAGTGCAATTTGTTCAAAGGATAAACCTAAGGGGCCAGCAGCTGTTTAATGCAGTTTCAGTGTGCATACCATATGAGCAACAGATGGACCACTGGAGCAGACAAATTGAACACAAAAAGCAAACATGTTTTGAGCCACATGCCAGTGCAACTCCTTTGTACATCATGTATCTGCCAAAGAAGATGCATAAAGTAAATAGATATGTGTACATAGGTGTAGTATCAAACAGATGTATTATTATGCAAATAGGAAACATTTCAGCCTATAAAACAGGATATGTTTTGAGCCATGCTTTAAAATTCTTTGGACTTTTTATCTCCCTCAAAATATGATATACCAAGATATGACAACATATAATACTTTTTTAACTAATCTTTCTGAAACTTTCCAGGATACTTTTCATACTGCAGCTTTTTTTCAGGAAGTGTTCTCAAGTTAAGGTAACCCAGAATAAACAGATTCACAAGCTGTTATCCCTCTTGAAGAGCAGGAATACTAGTAAGGAATATGATATCATTGTTTTAGGAAATTAGAAAAAAAAATATCCTCCTTACTTTTAGTCTTTATTTTTTCTTTGTGTTTTTTATTTAGCATTTTCTGCTAATAGTTGAAATATCTTGTATCAAGTGAGAAAACACTCCAAATGTCAAGTCTGCTTATGTCTGTATGAGTAAGTGTATGGTGATCTTCGCAGCACTCCTTAGTAATATGTCTCATTGAAACAAGTAATCATAAAGAAACAATATTATAAGCATCATAAACTAAATTGTGTCTTTATTTTATGCACTTTCCTATAAAGAAAAGGAAAATGTGCACTTTACAATGTGTCTTATGGCAGGCAAGTTCATGCTTGTGAAAGGTATCCAAATCTCAGTGCTGGGGCTGTAGAAGTTTGTAAACTCAAAGCAAAAAGACTAATACAGGGATCATATGTATAACAATGGCAATTATATAAGTAATCTAAATCTGGAACCCTTATTACAATGGACCTGGATTTCTTGGTAAGCATGACATACGTGTTCATACCTTTTCTGGCAGGTCTTTCTCTCTCCAGAAAAGGTTCAGCTCTTGAATACTCCTGGGAAAACAATGAGAGATTCATGGCCCACTGAAATCAATAGAAATAGTAGTATTGACTTCAGTGGGCTTTGATCAGGCCTTTGATGCTATAGCAGTTCATCCAGAAGTAATTCATCTGAACTTCCAAGACTTAAATATTGCACGACACAGGTATTGGAAATTTGGCTTGGAAGACTGTGCTTTTTCTGTTAGCGGATTATTTTGGTAGATTAAATGACACAAAAATAAGGGAGAAAATGGATTTGAATCAAAACAGATGTTTTTTTGAGGATGTTCATTTTGGGTTGCACCAAAGCTTTTAATTAAAGAAAATAAAACAAATTTTCTTTAAAATTCATTTAAGTCAAAAGAGGATATTCTGGTATCACCAAAAAAGAAGTATTTTCTTTTTTATCGGTTGAAACAGAACTCTGTTTTTAAAAAGAATTTCCTCATCTATTTTCAGTTATATATCCACATGCCTTGCGAATCATTTTGGTTCATCACAAATATGCAGTTCTTGGGCAAAAAGAAAATCAAAAAAAGAGGCAGCCACTTGAACTGATCAGCTGGACACTGTAGAGCTTTAGGAAAGGGGCTATGTCCTGCTGGGCACGGAGGGATCCCCAGTTTCCCAAATGAACCTGACTTCTCATTCTTTTTTAGGCTTCCACAACATGGTGACCTTTCCTCTGAAAGCCACAATCCATGGCCAACCAGGACATGCCTAGCTTGAAAGGTCATGACTAATTTTGCCTGGCGTTGGGCTCTTAAAGGGTAGTAATAAGGCAAAGCAAAACATCTTCCCTGTAGCTAGTAGAAATGATCAGCTCATTCATGCTTAGATGCTCTCCCTTTCATTTCTTCCAGGGAAGCAAGGAGAAACTGCTTCAAAGACCCATCTCCATTATCATCTGAATGCCTTGCAGAAAGTTTAAATTCCAACCTGGTATATTTCTAAGTTTCTATGATTGCATTTGATGGTCAAAACAGCAATGTGCTCAAGCTATTTATTGCATCTTCTTTACCTTTCTTACTAAAACCTATTTCCTGAACCAGATGTATAGCTGTTGAAAATCAGCATCAGTTCTCTGAAGAGAAGCTTATTTTATACAGCTAAAATTCTGATCCAGAGTATTTAGAAATTGTTCCTGACGTGTGGCAAGGACTCATTCAAAGCATTTCATTATTAATTTACAAAATATGCCTGATTTTGCTGTATTAATCTGGAAGGAAGTAGTGAATCAGTTTCTTAAGGAAAGAAGTGCTGAAGCTACTTGATTCATTGCAATTGCTTTGTTTATAGCATTGTGGCCTGATCTAAAGTCCGCTGAAACCAATGGGAGTCTTTTCAATTACTCCAATGGGCTCAGGTACATAATGCATTACTTTGTAGGACTTCAGAGGTAAGTCTGGAGGGACTAAAAACTACGTACCATCCAGCTCCCTCAAAGTACATTTCAAATCAACTCAGACTCGCTTACATTTACACACCAGGAAAGGAGTGAAACTGAACGTATAGGACTGTTGGGATCTTGCCTTTCAGGTTTCCAACTTAGTTACAGAATTATGTAGGGCTACTTCTCCTCCTCTGGTTTTTACTTAATTGGAAAAAATGATCAGTGTGAAATATTCTTGCCAGAGACTAAAACATTTTGATTGAAATGCAGCTGTAGTGCCTCATGAAGTGCCTCTTTTCCTAGACTGCAGCGCACTGTCATCTAAGTGAGGGAAAGTGGCATGTTGTGGCAGTCGTAGCAGAGACGCTAGCCACGTGGAAAGACTGGCATCAACTTACAGGGTACCTCAGGGCTCCCTGCAAAGACTAGAGTGAACATTTTTGCAGTGTTGCAGAGCATGTACTTTTGGAACCAGTTTTATCTTTTATATTAAAAAAAACCCCAAACACAAAAACTACTACTGAGAGTTTTGAATGAAAACTAGGCCTAAGGAAGCTTTCTACCAGTCATTCATTGCTAGGAGTCAGATTCATGTGCCATTACTTCATCAGAAGTTAGGTCAAGCCCTGAAGGGAAGAGGCTTTCTAGCGTACCGCTACACACTGGCCCCTGTTAGTATACCGCGGTCATGGGGGTGCAGCTCCAGGATGCGTGTGGGCAGGGTTGCAGTTGCCTCCTCGGGGTGGGTGGGCTGCACCCTGAGCACGTTGGACGTGTGCTGGGGGACGTGTGTGCTCCTGTCCCCCATATGTCCCCCCAGAGGTGGGAAACACCCAGCCTCCCACCACCCTGGTCAAACAGTGTCTGCACCCATCTGTGAGAAGACGACTGTATGAGTAGGTGTGGTTGAATGAGAACCGGAAAAAAACCCCACAACCAAACCCCCCCAAACCAATGGGCCAAGTCAGTTCTGTTCCTGGGAGGAGTGCTGCTAAGCATGGTGGTCTGGTAACTTCGGTAACAGTTGCTTACCTTGACCCACTGCTGTGGTGCTGTGCTTGGTGCAGCATGGGCATGACTCTTCTGTGGATGGGGAACCTATGCTATGAAAGTAACAAAGGTGACCTTCAAATAGGGGAGGAAATACCCAGGTCTGATCACAAAACTGAATCAGGACTGCAAAGGCATACATGCACTGAAAATAGTTTATATTTTTATTTTTCAGTAAAGGAAGAACAAAAACCAGTACAAACCAGTCCACACTATGGATTTCAAAGACGCCTAGGAAGGACAGTAGCATGGAGGTATAATGATTTACTGACTGAAAACAAAGCAAAAATAACATTTTGCAGTCAGGCTGTATTGTAATGTCGTCAAAGAACATTAGCTTGGAATGGCTTGAAAATGCAAAGGATCTACAAGAATGAACTGTAAGCTCCCCCTTGAGGCAAATGTTCAGATCATTTTTATATAATGTTTGATTATTAATTCAGTAACAAAATATGCCATGCTAAATAAAGGGTATGTGTTTATTTTGCTAAGAGATGTAAGTTAGCTAGTTGTGAGCAATGAAATGAAAAGAGCATTTGAAGTTTTTATGGGGAAATATCTACAATGTATATCAGTTTTAAGACTGTAGTTAAACAAGCCCCCTTTGTTTCCTTTAGTCTCTCGTGCATTGTAACCTAGTTGATGTACTGTAAATGGAACTGACAATTTTACAGTGTAACAATTATTTATCTTTGCATAAATGTTTTATAAAAATATTTGTTTAGTATTTATTTGCACACTTAACACAGTTTTTGATCTTCAGGCACACAAATTATTTTATTAAATATTAACATGGTTGCTGGCAGAGATAACAACCATGTTGTGACATTGATCTGATGTGATGAAATTCAAGGGTTCATAAAAGTAATTTGATGTCATATAATGAATCCGCTTTTCCAGGGAATGACCATAACTTGTTGACATATTGGTCCAAGGTCAACATAAATAACTTGATAAGTGATACTTCATTAATGAGGTATCCTTTGAAGGCAGCCATTAGTTGTTATTTAAGTAAAATATTTTTTACTTCTTCTAAGGAAAAAAAAAATATTATCACAATGGGCAAGAGTTTAAAACTATTTGTTTCAGTAATCGATGTAAAAAAGACATTAAAGATCATTTAAATATAGCTAATAATAACAAATTATTGTATTGGAATAATGTAATGTTGGATGAAGGAGAAGACAAACGGCTTTTCCTGGAAGTGGCACTAACTGATTGATCCCAACATTACTTAGACTATTAGCTAGAAAAGCATTAATTATGTTAATTGATGGACAGATTTAGAGATAACCCTGATGCATTTAAAGTCATCTTCTAGAGTTGTTGTTAACATCATTAATGTCCATTCTCTTTGGTTCCTTAAGAGCTTTCTGTGCCATAAGAATGGTTTTACCAGTCATTAGGAGCAGATCTTGGGGTGGTAGCAATAGCACTCTGGCTGATTTGGTGGTGACAGTAGTGCTGTAGCAGAAAGTTAAGCAGTTTTTCTGCAGTTGCAGCAAGAGTTCAAGAGCACGGGTTCAAGCTAGTTGGCTTTACATTAACACAGATTCAAAACTACTGCTGGGTGGAAGTTGGGAAGGGGCAGAGGCAGACAGAAGCAAAACTGTACTACTCTTTAGGTTGCCTACACTGTGCTAGCTGATGTTGACCTCAGCTTTGAGTTCAGAGACAAATGTGTATCAATTTTTCTGAGTAAAGAAAAAATATTTACAAGTTCAATACCACTAATACTAATTGTGCAATGCTATTGCTGAATCACTTTTGGGAGCATCTTAAAGCTGATGTTATACCATGTTTTTACTTCCTCTTTGAAGTGGCCTTCTTCTGTAGTTCAGGTTAAGTATTGCTATTCCTACTTAAAATATTCTGTAGTATTTCCAGTCAGTCACAACTTCTTTCTTTGCTCAATCCCTTACTTCAATTTCCTTTGTAGTGATTGTAAATAGAGAGGAAATACTATGATCCTGCATGATCACCAAGACCAGATTTTTTTTCTCCTGACTTAAGTATTGCTTAACTGAGGGCAAGAGATTCCTCTTTCTCAGGAACAGTTGCGGTAAAAATAATCTAGTTCTTTTTTTATGGTTTTGAAGGATTAACTCCCTTTAACTTAATTTAAGGAATAACTATTTCTTCATACTTTGTGCTTCTAAAGGACATATAAAGGTGTCATGATCAATATTATGATTAAGGCAGCAGAAGTGATTTCCATGCAGCAGATAGGAGAATGCAAATACCTTCAGATGTATTTCTTATGGGGTGAAGGTGATTGCTGGGCAGTTATCAGCATGGACCAGTCTAAAACTCTGTGTGAAGGAAGAATGGAAAGTGGCATACAAAGCTTTTATTATAATGTACTCAGATTCTATATCTAAATAAGAAATATTGGTTATTGGGATAAAATATTTCCAGATCATATCACCTGCTTAGGGAAACGAAATGTATCCTTCCGTGTATTTCCTTTGCTTAGGATGTTGTTCCTAGATACTAGGTATAATCTAAAGAAACTTAAGAATCCTGTGTAGAAGACTGCAAATAGTGCACGGATCAAACTTATAGTCTTACGGCTCCCACCTTTAAGCTGGTGATTCTTTTCCATGCAAAACATACAAATCCTGTACATACACAAATTCTTTCATCTTTATTTCCCTTATTTCTACACATAAAGAGAGATAGGATTAAGGGTGAAAGCAGGAAAGATATGTGTGTTGCACACTTGCAGAAAGAATACCTAGAAATTAGACTTTATGCTGATATTTCCTTTGGATTTTGTTGGAGCTGAGAGAATCCAGAAGAACAACAACAGGTATTTATGTGACATGGTCCATTAGTGGCAACAGAATTGCTATTGAAAAAGAAAACCAAAAAAACTGACAAAAACCACCAACCCTCTCTGTCCTTCATATTCACATTAACATCTACAGAGTGGAGAAAGGAAAATGATTTCCCATGTCAAGTGACAGATTTAATCAACTACAGCCACTTTGAATAAGCTTGTTGGCTTTTATGTACAGCTATGGGGTCCCCTCGTGGTGACCACATTCCCTTCTGCTCACTGCCTCCCTAAATCTCTTTTAAAGGCCAGCAGTAGGTGGGGCAAAGAACTGAAGGATGAATAGTGAACCTTAGCTAGTCCTCAGATGGATAGCATGGCTTCAGTTTGGTATTTCAAAAACATTATACTCCCACTGCCCCTATTTTCCCCAGGGAATATAATTTATTTTTTTTTTCCATAGTGATGTTGGCCTTTTGCAAGCAGGAAGCATCTGAGAGAGAAAGCTGTTGTTTCCTCCTTTATTCTTTTAACCTTTTTTGGGTGCAAGCAAATGTAAGTCTTCATCAAGCTTCCACCCTCTTTTTCAAAGCATCTTGGAACTGTGACTCAATTGAAAATAAACCATGCTGCCTATGTGTTTTAACATAGTAATGACTGGTTTCTCCACAGGTTAATATGCAGGCAACTGAAATAATGGATGCTGAATGAAGGCTAGAATGTGGTCGACTAAGGTTATGTTAGTTTTATCTAGACATAAATTCATTGAATAAAATGTTTATTTTTAATTATACTAGTCTATATTACATGTATGTTTCTATACCAGAGTTTATACTAGGAAATTTTTTAGCCTGATGGGATGGTTTATTAATGTATGCCTCAATATATCTATGCTTTGCAGTTTGGGAAGGAAAAAATACACATAAATAAAAGTTTATTACTGTATTTCTGGGAAGCATATTTTTTATAGTGACTGGATCTGCTTTGAGTTGGGTCTTATATTTCATTAACAGACTGAAACACAATTTACAATAGTGATGTAAGGTAAAGAATGCAGAAATCGTGTCACATTTTAATTATGCATTTTGTATTTTCATGTAGTACTTGGGCATTAAAAATATATTAAATTCCTACACTAGGCTGAAAACAGAAATAAAGGATATGCATCATATTACACTAACATTAAGACATCATTTAATTTAAGGCATTTCAACAAGTAGATAATTATATTTTAATAGAAGCCTATTTAGAAAAGAGCTCAAGAAGATACCCCCCTCCCCTTTTTCCTTCATATTCTTTCCTCTTTAGAATGCTGTAATGGGCTATTGTGATAGGTTTTTATACAAAGCACGGAATCAGTATTAGACGTCACCAGTACAGAAAAAGCATGTAATATATCAAGGCAACGCTATTACTTTTTATTCACCAGAAATAGCTGATATGCATTATTGTCAGATCTTTATGAGAGGAAGTTGCAGTATTGTGAGTCTGTGCTTGGGTGTACACAAGCAAATATCTATAATTGCTTGAATAATTGCCAAAACACCTGCCTAAAAAGAAAACTGAAAAGCTATATTCAATCTTTATTTAACTCTATTAATTCCAAATGAATTACACAAGAGAGAAATTTTGCCTTACATTCAGTTTATTCATTAGAAAGCAGCATATGATGCATGATCAGCCTTTATGCACAATCCATAAACCTCATTCCAGAGCTTTTTGTAGTAGACAAGATAGAAAAACTCCAATGAGCCCAGTTTAAACAGATATAGCTTTATTTTGACATGTGGTGAGATTACTGAGAAGAGTTGACTATGCGTTGAAGTGAAAATGCACACTGAAAAATAGTGTAAAAACATAAAAACAGGTAATGTTTGGCCTGAAATTAATAATTTGGACCATTTTTCAATAAAGCATTTGTAGTTTGCCACTTTTTTTTTACTGCCTATGCTTTGAAAAGCCCTCCACTATGCATTTAACGCACTGGTGTTCAAAGAAACTGTTTCCCCATGATCTTATATAAAAGAAAAAAGTAAAATGATAAAACTATTTATTAAAAAACCCACAGCATCTGTTTTGAAATATTGCTCTCTATTGGTAATGGAGTTCTCAATTATTAATATTTTTCTCCCCCAAATTTAAATATTTGTTTAGTTTCTGTAACTGTGAGATTGAAATGCCAGTCTGTTTTACATCATTATACAATGGCTTACTTTCAATCTTTAAATTCTATTTCTATCATTAAAAAATATCAAGCTAATAGATAATTTTTTTGATCCAGTCCACAAACATGGTGACTCGAACATACACTCCTGGTCGTTTGGGAAGTGCACACTTATAGCCAAATGATGTTACTCCAACCAAAAACCACTTGTTACCATCTTCAGATGTCAGAGGGCCACCTGAATCTCCCTGCAATATGAAATTCAAAAGTTAAAAGTGAACAGTGTCAACTTTGAAACAGAGCCTGTTTATGATGTTTTGTTCATGTTGATCCTTAATCATAGACATTGTATCCCTATACGTCTTGGGTACCACAAATGAGATCAATGTGAATTCTTCCATGTGGAAAAATTCTTGAGATAATCCATTTCCCTTTTTTCTTTCTTTTTTTTTTTTTTTTGTTAAAGTTCGTGATCTTAAGCTCTGTTCAGTCTTTCAATAGAAGACTGGGTTTCAAATGATTTCTTTTGTTTATTACTTTTACGTTTAGCCCTTCATCTTTCACAAAGCCTGTGTAAATGCATAGGGTTATTTTTTAGTTGAATCTATTCAGCCAAAATGCAGTTCTATTTTTGGTTACCCCAGAGTTTCTGCAATTTCAAATTTAGAGAAAAAGACGGCAAGATTGCCAGAAGAGGAGGTGTCCTTTTCTCACACCTCCTTCTCAATAGTTTAGCAGATGTAGCATTGCAATAGAGTGTGGGAGATGAAATTTGATTCATCCTACAACCTGAGTGAGGGATGAGTCAGCCGTGAGTGTCTTGTTTTGATGAGGAAGAAAACAATGACTATTTTTCTTTGTCTATTGAGTTGGTCGAAGCAGTATTATTTTTGTCTTCTCACGGCCCTGTGAATGAAGCTTTATGGGAGAGTTCTGCAAGGACTCAGCTATTAAAATACTTCTGCCCATAACTCCAGGGCACCTGCAAACATTTAAAGGCTGTGACAGCAGCCTAAAGGCTGAAGGGCTATAAGGACTCACTTGTTTGTCTTTGCTTATGGTTGAATGGTCACTGATCACAATGCTGGTCACTTGTGCTCTGTATCAGCCTATGGTGCTACATGTCTTTTTTTCAGTATGAGGTTCAGAAGGCAAAAAAGGAAAGAGGGAAGCCACAGAGGATGAAGAAATGGCAAGTGAAATTAGGCTTGCATACACTCCTCCTTCTAGACTAGACTAGCCAAAGTCACTGCACCTGATGAAGGCATAGGTTGTGAGGGCAAGGCAAGAGTAATTATGTGAGAGTGCTCCTCAGCAGACTTGAGGAGAACCAGGCAGTCTCCATGCCATAAAGTACATATTGCTGGAAGAAAAATTATGTGACAGCCAACTCTGACTACATCCTCAAAGAGAAGCAGCATGTTATAAGCAGAGCTGGAACAGATTAAAAAATAGATCCCCAGGAAGCAGCATATGAGATAATGCAGAAAGGCAACCTCTCGTAAATACTGACATCCACTTAAAAAAGGTCTCCACAGTCTACAGATTCTGGGGAAAAGCATCGTTGCTCTCCCTTTCCCTGCATAAAGCATTTCTGAGACTTCAATCTATTTGGTATTTATTTCTCTGTACTCTGCTTTTCCCTAAGCATGTCCCTCTTTCCTTCATGGAATTACTCAGCAGTAATTACTCAAAGCTTAGAGCAGAAAATTTCCAGTCCTCATATTTATCTCCCTCCATGGTTATTTATGTCAAGATGATCCAAAATAGATTTTTATCTTTTCAACTTGTACCCTGATAAAGTATTAAATGGGCAAAATACTGAGAGTAGAAATTACATTCACTGACAGTGATTGTCCTGGTTTTAATGCCTGGAGGATCAGGGAGCATTTTATTCAGTAATCAGCTGTGGTGTATGCTAGCAGTGGAAATGAGTGGCTTGTATTTACCTGACAGGAATCTACTCCTCCTATGTCATATCCCGCACAGATCATATTCTCAGTAATACTATATTCTGGCATCCATTGTTGGCATTTTTCATTCGAAATGAGAGGGACCTCTGCTTCTTGCAATATATATGAAGTGGGACCTGATGGAAATACAAAGTACGTTTACCTGCTGTAATAAATATGTACATCCTGCTCAGAACACTGATGGTTTTGTTCCTGTTCCAGCATGCTGGGCATGCTACCAAGCAGCAGGAATCCCTGCCTCACTGCTGTACTATTCAGGCTTATACCACTGTAACACAGTCACTGATTAAATGGTGCTCATTAACTTAATCCTGTCTTTCATTTGTGTAATGGGACTGAATTTGTTTATAATTAAATCAAGATTACTAAAATCAATGACTATGAACTCACTTTGGGAGATCTAAGGGATAATTAAGGGCTTAGGAGCTTGGATTGTCTGGTGTTTCCTCACTATTTGTTGTGTAACTTTGATTATTTCAAATTTTTATAAACATTTCCTATACTAATTCCTACCCAAAATTTTAAATGTAATTTTATTCTGAAAAGGTAGAAGCAAATGCGTACAAGCAACTGTGGAAGTGAAATGACATGTTTATTATTTCACAGAGACTCCAAATCTGGAGCATATGATATACAAACAGAACATACATTTCACACTACAGTCAGTATGCTTGACTTCTGAGGAAAATCATCTGCACACTGTCAGGAAGACTAATCTTCCTCCTCCCCCACCCAATATATGGAAGTAAAATGTACGTATTTCATGTTGAGAAAAGTAGTCATCATAACTTCTAAGGGGATGCAATAAGGTTTTTTCATAATTTAATGATCTTAGATATGTATTTTTTTTTCTAATAAATATGTTGTAACTATTAGTTTGCTTTAGAAGAGGAACAGTGGAGGGGGATAGTTCCAAAATTTTCATATGAACGAGTACCTCTCTAAACTATTTGACTGTAGTAACCCCTGTGGAATCAGGAGCAAGCTTTCCCTTATAGCTTCATGCCTGTTATAATTTTCCAAGCAGATGACCCACCTTTGTTCATAATACTACCCCAGCCAGCAATGGAGCAGTTAATTCCTGGTAAAAACTGTTGATTTTTTTCTGGTAAGCAGATAGGTTGTATGTAATCTGTGAATAAGAGACAAGCAATCAAGTTCAACCTCTTCCCTGTATTCAGGTTTTTATGAAGTCACATAAGAAAATGTTCATTAATTCAAACCCACTTTTTGGGCAAGTTATCCAGGAAGTACTGGACTGACTACAGAATGATTAGCCCATAAAAAATGTACAGCCACCCTGTCACCCTCATATGCTTAGCACAGTTAGAGTTTTGCATAATCGAGCAAATCTGCTTTATGGGAAAATAACAACTCACCTGTATATTGCACTTTGTATTGAAGGTGCATGAGAGCAATATCGCTATCTTTTGTACGCTTCATGTAATGAGGATTTATAACTATTTGATCGATGTTTTGAACTACTGTTGAAGGCTTTGTCATATCTGATTGGTCATACAAGCCAAGAACTGCTTTCCATTGAGATGGTTTTAATTGCCTCCTAGAAGTTGCAAGGAATATTCACATATATGAATAATTAATGAATGTTTTGAAAAATATGTTAGGTAAAATGCTAATCTTTAACGTCATGGTAATTCATAGCATTTGCACATTTTGTCAAAATAAACAGAATGTAGCGGATGTGCTTACAATTTTGTGGTAGTAATACTATCTTAAATATCCACACTATAGAAATATGTGCTTGATTTTTTATGTTAAGCTGATAATACATTATTTATAAAGAATTAATCAGATAGTAGTGCAGAGGAGGAAATATAAATTAACTAAATTACTATGGCTTTTTAAACACTGTGAAGAATACTGCTGACTTCCCACCAGGCAATTAATATCAGTCCCAGCTAGAAAATTATTATGGATTATCTAAAGAATAATAGGTCTAAAATGTTGCTGGAAATGCTGCAGCTCATAGACTGCATTTTTTAGATTTAGATTAATTTTTTAATCTCAATTGAAAAAGATATGCTAAGACAAAATATGACTTCATCTGCATTTTTTGCTGAGCTATGCATGCTGGTTTGAGGCTGTATTTAAGTTAGAGAATTTAATTATTTGCTATTTTTTAATTAACCAGTTCATAGTTTCAAAAATATGTTTTCAGCCTGATTGTTGGACTGAATTGGTTTCTGCTGTTCTTTTGGCCTGATGTCAAGAGGTTATCTTGTTCTAAACTAGGAGCGGTTAAGTTAAATGTTCAGAATTAAGGTGTGAAACTGGAAGCTCTCACTTAGGAAAATTCCAGCAAAGTCAACATGATAAAATGAGATTTAAGTGAAAAAAGAAAGGTGATTTAAATGGAAAGGAAGTACCAAGACAGGTGTGGATTTATTTTGTGAAAAATAAAAGGGCTTGATCCTACTCATTTCAGTGTCGTCGTGCGGAATATAGCTTCTGTCATGAAATGAGGCAGCGTTAATGTATTGGCATAGTATCCACTGCCTTACTACTTAGCTATTTATAAAGAAAGCTCTACTGTAATTTTGAATATTAATGTTTCTTTTTTTGCCATTCCCGTTTCTAGGTGTCTTATACAGCACTTGTTTTTATTACAGATGTTATGGAAGCAAAACCTAGAAAATATTTAAATATGTATCACTTCTTTGAATGGTACAAATTACACCATCTACAGGATATCCAATATTGCCTAATCAATGCACATAAATCAAGATTCATTCCACTGATGCACAGTAAAACTTGATCAATCTATGACAATATACAGGAGGAACAGGCAAGTTTACAGGAGTTTACCTTTATGAGGTATGATGTCATCCTTTAGACCACTGGCAGAGATTCAACTAATTAATGGAGGCCCACATTAATTACGGGTTAAGTGCAAATGTTCAGTATTAATACCATATATTTAAAGTACAATTCTTCATTGTTCAGAAAATGCTGCTTGGTTTCCATGATTCTCTGCTTTAAAGTAAGGACTGAGGGTTTACCAGAAGGTAATGGACCCTTTAGCTGAACCCACACGTGATTCAAGACACAGTTATTAAACTGTGAGCTAGTTGTTAAATTTATATATCAGTGTCACAAATTATTCGTAATCTGATGCCTCCTTAGTGAACTTGCACATAAAATAAGGGTTTCATCATCATTAAAATAAAAAAGAAAAGGCATGGCATGAATGTCATATGGCCATCTCAGCTAGTTGGAAAGATGCCCCGGAGTCATTAGAGAGAAAGGGGCACTTGTGAATTTATATTAATTTCATTCTAAAGTAAACATCTAGAAACCCTCTAAAAAGTGCCACTCCCCAGTGATTTCAGTATGATCCTTTGAAAGTGTGTTTTGCTCTATACAGGATTGATTGATGGTTCAGGTCATACTTCAACCCAGCTTTACTGACAACTATCCACCATTTGGATACTTGCATGTTGTGGGACTATCAGAATGTGTTAGCTTGTGAGTGCAGTGAACATTACCCATATACACAGTGTGCTGCTGTCACCAGCCATTCATCACTGACAAGGGAAGCTCCACAAACAGGTCTGTAATTAAAATGGAGTGAAACTATCCAAGGCCAAGCCTCTCTCCTGGCATCACTTCCACCTACAATCCTTATTCCATTGTTCTGAGTTACCAGGTGTTTTCCACAAGCTAAATAAATAAAAAAAAAAAGAAAAAAAAAAGTGGATTTTTAGAGGAATATAGCATGTTTTATTAGACTAGTGAATATTCTTGGAAAACCAGGCTTTGTAGTATCTGAACTGCTATTCAAAAATACTATTACTGTGGAAAAAACTTTGGCATTTTATAGGTGAAATCAAGATGAAACTTTATAACTTGGATTTAGATGTGTTATTTCCTCAGACCTTCTGGATTTTTTATATATGAGTTTTCAGTACAGACCCATCTCTAGTGTATACTTCACTCTGAAAACAAGTGAAGACTGTAAATTTTCCTGTGTTTATGTCATTACAAATATGGCTTTTATAGTCCATTCCCTAATCTTTCAATTCAAACTATAAACATTAGGCTTTATTGACTGAACAATTTGATTTCTGTGTGAAATATTCCCAAGGTATGTGTACTTACGTTTAATGTTACATTGCAGATGAACCACCAGGTTGTTCAAACAGTGTTCTCTAGAATGAAAGTGCAATTAAATCACACTTATCTGCACACCAGGTAACACTAAATGACTGTAAAATATACATACATACATAACAGACATACACATATATATATATAAATGTATGTAAGTATATATATACTTAAAGTACATTAGTTTATCAGTATTAAACTGTTAAATATAATATTTTATCCTACATGATTTAATTATATTTTAATTATAAAGGTAAAAAATTATATTATATATAATATTAAATGTACATATTCCTCTTCAATGGACACTTAATTGGTGTATGTTACAGAAATAAGAGTAGACTCCCCTTGTGGTTTAGGGAAATGAGTCATCTGTCTGTGACAGATTCTCAATAAAATTGTAACTGCATATGGTATTTTTTCTACCTTTTGAGATGTTTTCAATACCTTACCACTAGAGATCAGTGTGACCAAAGAATTTAAGAGGTTAGTTTGATAGCACTGTATCTTTTAACTAAGATTATAATGCACTGTAAAATATATAGCTGCATATACAGTGTTAGAAATTATTTAGCAGAGATACAAAGCCAGAGTCTGAAGAGCACAAGACCACAGATCAAAACTAATCAAGCATTTCTGATATCCAGAGGTTTTAAGATTATCTTCATAGCTTGTAATGAATCTAAACACTTGGGGCAGGTATGTGCTAGCAATTTAAATCTGATACACACAGAAATATATCAGAGAAAAAAAAGTGTGCCAATGGCTAGTTTACAGTATGCATTTTCACATCATTTTTAAACAGAAAAAGTGAAGGATACTTTAGACATGGTATGGTATTATGTATTCTTCACTATGTTTGCTCTAAAATTTGATATCTATGGTGAGGGAAATGCATGATGTGACCCAGCATTTTCACAATGGCACAGTGGTGCAAGAAGGTCAGGTGGGAACTGTAATCACTCCCCCCATCTCCCCAGTTAAATCCTCGCTACAGAGGGGCTAAGAATGAGATATGCCTCCAGCTCTGAACAGTCCCACAAGCCCATTTTCCACTTCAAGACAGGTGCATAATTTTAAAGTTGTAATATAAAAAGGGAAAACCGAATTCTGTAATTTGTATACAAATCTGTATTGACTTCATAAAGTTGTCCCTTGGTAGTGAGACAAACATCAAGGAGGACGACCAGAAATGCATAAACCCACAGGAAACCACTACCATCTTCTGCGTAAACTTCAGAGCAACTGAATACTCTTGACCAAGCTCCCTCCATAGGCTTTAAAAGGGTGGTCAGTGGTATTGTATATTAGCTCCTTCAGCCAATCCTATGCTTTCTCTTAGCTAGATGCATAAACCAGCCAAAATAACATCCAGCATGTAAGATTTGTCCCTATTTTGTTTTACACTGAAGCAAGGAATTGCATGTAATGAGGGTCTTTGTCCCGCCACCAGTACTTACTGATACTTTAGTAGAAATTACTTCATGGGCCTCTGCTTTTTCTTCTTCTTGAAGCTAGCTCCCAGTATGAAAACCATTTCCTTGCCTGCACTTCAATTCACCAGTCCTCAGCTGCCTCTTGGTCAGCACAGGAGAGTCCAAAAGGCAACAGAGGCATAGCATGTGCTGAATACCTATCCTAAGCGCCTCTCTGAGTGTAATCTATGAAGCAGCATGCTAGGCAGAAATCTGGAGTAGCTGGGACGTCTGTGAGTATGATCTTCACTTAGGACTGGCAGAAGCAATTATGCCTGTGGAATCTGTTCACATATATCTTCAAGGCAGGATTTTGCCCTGTTACAAAGCTATCCTGCCAAGAAATACATTTCCTAAGGGCATCAGAGAACAGTTTTGCTATCTGTACCACCACAGCTTTCAATTCCTATTATATGTGCCCTCCTTTGCTTCAATGGTGGTTATGCTTGAATAAAGACCAAAGAGAATGTGAGAAATACATTTTATAATTTGATTACCAGTTAATGAATTTGTTTTTTTAATTATCAAATCTGTGTGATCTTTCTATCATTCATTATATGTACAAAAAAAGTGCATAGCTGTAATGGTGTCACCCTGTAAAATGATTCCTATCAGCTGACCAGATGAAACATGGTAGAAGATACCTGTTTCTACAACAGAATTACAACTAAGATGAATGAACTTATTCCATTTCCTCCTGCATTAATCACTTTTTAGTGTTTAATAGATATTAACAGAAGACATCTTTAAATCATTACTGCTCTTTAAGATCTCTTGTGTCAATGCTGATTTAGACATCCACTCAAGAAAAAAAGAAAAATAGTTTGCAACGATATTCCATTAGTTTAAGATACTTTCACCACCAGTGAGAATGATAAATGTTTGGGATTAACAGAGTATAATTAGAACATAAAATGTATTTCTTTTTTTTTTTTACTATAGATAAAATACAGCATAGAAAATTAAGAATTCTCTCCTGCTTTGTTACTATGTGGTATGTTTATAAAGGAAACCTGAAAGAACATGGACTCTTGCCATCCTCAACATGGTTTCAGCATTTTAGCAATAAGACAGTAATTTTCTGCCTCAGCACTTTTGGTAGGATTCCAGAAAAATGTGTACAATAAGCCCTCTTATAAGCAGAAAGACAGTAATTGAAGTAATTGTATATATTTTTTTTATTTTATTTTATGATGGCAAGCCTTTCTCCTTTTGGAGGTGTACTGTAAATCCCAGAATTTCCTGAGTATATAATCCTGTGCTAACATTACATTTTCATTTAATCTACAAGAAATCTGCCAGTTTGTAGGACCCTTCAGAATCACTTCAGCTGTTACTTGGACTGAGAAATATTAGAATATAATTGAATTTATTCCTAGGATCATCTCATCTAATGATTCACTTCTAAATGTGGAGACAAATCCAGAAGTCATTTTTGAGTGGGACTAATTTGTCTAAATATAGATACCTGTCTGTGGATTGCTTACCTTAGCAATCCACACTTAGTCCTAAGTCTGTGTCAATAAAGTAAATGGATTATAGAGTGTGACTCATCATATTTCAAGAGTTGCCTTGATGGATCACAATCTGGAGTGCTTATTTTTCTCCATTGATTACAGAGAGAACCTAGTGTGATAACTACTATATAAACATGGGTGAATGCCAGTCCATTTTAATTCTTCTACTATATTATATATTCATAATTCAGAGATTTCTAGATAAGAATTGTTTTGTAAAAATAGCTGTATTTATTGTTTTCACAGTATATGTATAAAGATGTCACTTAAGATTGTACTGAATGTTAGCTAAAAATGTAGCAAGCATCTCTCTCCTTTTAAATTTACAATAGATGGACAAGAATGGAAGAGGGAAGAATGAGTTGCCCAATGTTACACAGAATTCATCAGCAGACAGAAAATAAAACCTAGACATGTTTATAGTCCAGAACTCATACAGAATCATGTTACCTCAGATAAACTTGAGCTAGAAATTAGTGTATAAATCCCCACCATACTTTAAGTTATCCTTTGTATGAGGAAGAAACCTCACTCTACCCACCTCTTTGTAAATATTAGGCTGTAGTTAGCTGCTTTGGTGATGTTGGCAAATGGGCCATCTCCAATGAATAATACAGTTGATGACATATTTGTATCCCTGGAAGGAAAAGATACACATGCATATTTTTAGATATTTATCCTGTTCCACCAGTGGAGGAATGTTTGGGAAATGATTATGCTGGTGGAATAAACTGCATCATTTTTTTTCCTGAAATAATGACTATTTATCAGGAGATTTTCGAGGCTTGAAACTCACATGAATTAAAATGCGACTCACCTACTTTCACTCTTGCATCTTATTCTAAGATTTCTGATGCTACAATAATATTGAAATACAGAAATTAATTATTTTAGTAGCACTGAATTATCAATTTCTGCTTTCCTCTGCCACAGTGAAGGGTTTGCAGTACAAATTCTTGAATATACGGAGCTAAAACTTAGTATGCAAAATGGAACAGTAATAGATGAACCTTAGAATATCACAGGTTTGCTTTTGTTGGAGGGGGGTAATTATATTTGTACTATACTTCTGTGTCTAGAGAAAAAATGAAACTATATTTTATATCATAAAGAATCTAATGGAATAAATGCCACCTTTCTTAGAATTTAAGTTTCACCTTGTGTATCTGTTGAAATCAAAATAACTCTGGAATAAGTTAAGGGTGTCACGTTTGCTATTCAACAGGATAGTTCCTTTGAAGTAGGGTGTAATCCTTGACTAACTTTTTTTGTAAAAATGGCCTTTTGAACACCAAAAATTCTGTGTACTATTGGTGAGATAAATGGCTTTGATGTTTACAACCCATATCCAGATTTACTTTATAGCCCATTCTGCATCATATACTCTGTAATACTGCATATGCCCAGCTTGGAACATACTCCTAAGTAACATATTTGCTTTCTCTTGAGGAAGCATGGAGAAAAACGATAGCTGTGGTCAGACTACATAATTTTTTCTGAGGTGACAGCCTGCTCCCATCTGACCCTTTAGCCATACATATCTCAGGAGCAAGAAGAGAACCATTTGTGCAGGTTTAATACACAAGGAGCACCTCTATATCAAGGAAGTATCTTCTCTTCTCTTCAAGTGCAGTAAATCTCATTCTCCTGGGAAGTAAGAGGTGTAGAATCTGCTTGTCAGTCTGCTGTGTATGGAGAGTAAGACAAGGCATAGGAGAACGGAGAGGTTAAATAGCCCTGCTGTACCACTAGGAGAGCTGTATGACCCACCCTACTGAAAAAGTCATTACTGAAGCATTTCTTAATCTCAAAATGACAAAGCCTACTTAATTCTATCTCTAGATATATAGATATATGTAGAGTGTTTGTACCCTCTAGCCTAGTGTACAGACTTTTTCAATATAAAACACTAATATACTAATACGTACTTCAGAGATTACCCCAGAACCCTGACCTGACCTTTTAGACAGTCCAGGAAAGTAGTAAAGTGCCAACCCAGCTAGGTAGAGTCAAATTCTACGATGAGGAACTTCGTTGAGACTGGCCTAATCACTGAGCTATGATAAGTGCAAATGTGTGAAAAAGGCACTAAGTTATTTTTTGAGAAAGTTAGTAAGCAGGAGCTCTTACCAATGTGTCCTGGTTTCAGCTGGGACAGAGTTAATTGTCTTCCTAGTAGCTGGTATAGTGCTATGTTTTTGAGTTAGGTATGAGAAGAATGTTGATAACACACTGGTGTTTTCAGTTGTTGCTAAGTAATGTTTAGTCTAAAGTCAAGGATTTTTCAGCTTATGATGCCCAGCCAGCGAGAAAGCTGGAGGGGCACAAGAAGCTGGGAGGGGACACAGCCAGGGCAGCTGATCCAAAGTGGCCAACAGGGTATTCCATACCATGTGATGTCACATCTAATTTAGGAACTGGGAGGAGTGGGGGTGGGCGGATTGCCTCTCAGGGACTAACTGGGCATCAATTGGTGGGTGGTGAGCAATTGCACTGTGCATCACTTGTATATTCCAATCCTTTTATCATGACTGTTGTCATTTTATTAGTGTTATCATTATTATTATTAGTTTCTTCTTTTTATATTCTATTAAACCATTCTTATCTCAACCCACAAGTTTTACTTCTTTTCCCTATTTTCTCCCCCATCCCACTGGGTGTAGGGGGAATTGAGTGAGCGGCTGTGTGGTTCTTAGTTGATGGCTGGGGTTAAACCACAACACAATGTAAAAAAATGAACAGGTTACCAGGAAAAGTTTAGAGTATGTGCATTTATGAATATTACTGGCTTACATTTTCCATGCACATTATACCAGGAAAACAGAATGCATATGTGTTTTACGAGATTACTGTGAGACACCCTGTAATAGGGCAAACACTATAAACCTTCCAAGTCACACCTTCCACCAACCTCATAATACTTGTGAAGATCTCTTATCTCACCTCAGTATCTCTCTCGGTCTTTTTCAGCAAAGACTGAGCAAACTATTTCCCACTCTTCTGTTTCCTTTTTTTTTTTTTTTTTTTTTTATAAATGCTGAAATTTCTGGATTACAGTTTGGAACTTACCTGAGCTTCTCTGTAATCACAGGGGCTTTATTAAGCTTCCCCAGCTTTTTGAAATAAAATCTAAGCCCTTTTTTGAGAAAACTTGATAATTTCATTTGGTTTCTTAGTGTGCTGGAGCACACACAACTGGAAATGTCTAAGCTTTATGAGTGATGGCAAAAATCAATCTGCTACTCTTTTAATTAACTTATTGGTAAATGATGAGGGTTAAGCATTTCTGTAAGTATAATAAATCGTACACTTTTCCTCCAGATACTCAGTTTAGTAACAAGAATATAGTTTGTTCTGCAGGTCCAGAAACTCAGTGTCACGGTTCTTTAATTTCTGTTAATGAAAATGATCTTTCAGAAATCTTGCAGGCTATGACAAAAATGGCGTTTAAAAGGCTAATCTAGATGTTAAATAGCCCTTATTCCATTCAACATGCTCACTAGGCAAAACTTACAGAAAACTTAGAGAATAGTCTTACGAGGTTTTTTTACACACAGATGTACAGAGATATCTGTGCAGTGAATTCCTCAGATATTATTGGTCCTCATGTACCTAAATACTCTATGGATCATGATGATTTCAGTGTCTAACTCTGTCTGACATGTGCTCAGTAACAATGAGCAGTAGCAAATGTTGGGAAAGATTTACACGATGTGGTACTAGCCGAAAAAAATATTCAGAATAAGGATAGAAGTGCAATTGTCCAATAGCTACAATTCTTTTCCTTGTTTAAAAAAAAAGAAAACAACCAAAGCATTTTTTATTTGAAGAAAATATGTTCACACATTTTGTAATTCATTGTTTAGTTCTCAGGCTGTGGGATGTCTGCAGTTTGTTTAATTTGTGTTTAAGACACAGGGCAGTGTCTGTTTCACCTGCTGATTTTCTGACAGAAAAACAAACAATGAAGAATAGTAGCAAATTACAAATAGTGAACACTTTCTTTGGCATAAAAAAGCTTTGTTCACATGTGGATTCATATGAAGATCAGCTGTTTTCTAAATGCTTGCATACACACAATTTTTTATACGAAAATTTGCAAATGATAAATAAACATAACCTCTCTATACTTTCTGGACTTGAAATGAAGCTTCTTAAGCAATGAGTTTAATCTGAGCTTACTAGCAGTGTCTGATCCTAAGTGAAGCTGTGGACCTACAAATCCCCCCCCAAATTATTGAGAGTCCTCCTGTGGCTGCCAGATCAAAGTGCACGTTATTATTTGGTGACAACTGACATGAAATTAAGTCTAGTACCAAGTTATTAGGACTGTCCTAATTCTGGTCCTCAATGCTGTAAATGCAGCCTGAACACACCAAGAAACAGGTTCTGTCTTATATCCAGCACATGACTCTCATTGGCTCTACAGCAGAGTAAGCTGTATATCATGTTTATTATCCTAATTTATCTATCAGAATAAAAATTTTGGGTGCATAAATTTTGGGGGATCATTTCCACCCCTTTCAGGCCATATGTTATATTCTTGGCACACTAGAGAACCTGGATCTGACAGTCAAAGACAGGATTTTCTGACACATCTCAAGCAACTAGGCATGTAGCTACTACTGACCATTCATAAGTGGGGAGGATGAAAACCTAATTGACCTGGAAATCCCAAACAAGACATTGTATTCCAATGAAATAATTTCTTTCTTCAGAATTTTGTGAGTTCATGAAGAAAACAGACTGCAGGGTTGAGAGCAAGGCCTAAACTCTCAGTCCTTATTGGACTTTTGAGCATGGCAAAATTGCCAGGTCTACCCTCATTCCTGGATACAATTCAGTAAAGACGCAGCTGGCTCTGGCCCCAGAGAAATAAGCATGTTTCACACCTAACCAGCAGAATGGTGAAAAGCTCAATGTATGATTTTGTTGGTTCAAGGAAGATTGATGTACCAATACTCAGATTTTAACAGTGTTGCCAGATGTACACAATTACAAGTGCAAGCTGAGCAAAGGATCTTGTTCAGGTTTCTCAAGAGCACCAATTTGTGCACCTTGCACTCCAGACTCGTTAAGAATATTTGTAAGTGGTTACCTAGCTTGTATTTTGTAGATGAACACATAGGCACGCCTCCAGATTTGCTTCCTGTTCGGCACATAACACAAATGCGACAGTCACATATTTGAAAAATGGAGGCAAAAGGATTCATGTGTGTGATTTATTAGAATCTGTGTGGAAAATTGCACTTTCTAGCCCAGCTACTTAAATAATCAGGATATGCTACAAGACTCCTATCATTTCAGTCCTTTCATAAATTAAACAGTAAATGAGACTAGCAAATATATAAGCAATTAACAGCAAAAATAAATTGTCCTAGATGAACCTTAGCCTCTTTCTTTAATAAAGCATGATTCTAGGTAATTATTCAGTATAGGAGCATGAGTTATAGCCTGCTCAAGACCTGTTCTTACAAACATCCATTTAGTAACAAATGTGCTGCCACTTATTAACAAATATGCTGCTACAGGCGGGTTTGTGGAAGGCAGAAATAACGTGATGATTACAGGAGTTATATATAAGTATATACATGAGAATTTTATCCTTTTCTGTAGGATCAGTAACAGCAGTAGCGCTCAGGATACGAGAATGTGATGCAATTTAGGTTAACAAATACTTTTTCTTGAAAATGGGAATATGTAATAAACTGAGAAATTGAATTAAAAAGAATTAAATAGGAAACTTAATAGGAATTTTTTTAACAAGTATATTTGACTAGTTTATAGAGACAGACTGGAATGTATTGCCACAGAATGTTATGGAGACAAATGCGTAAGTAATTTTTAAAAGGTAATAGAAAATACCATGGAAAACAAAGTTCACTGAAACCTTTCAAATATAAAAAAGTAAATTAAACCAGTAGACCACAAAGTGACTGGTGTCCAGAAGTTATAGAGGAAAAGGAGGTGGGGGACAGGGAGAAAGAATCAGAGGAAGAAGGCTACTGGCCACTGTAAAGGATAAAGTAATTGACTAGAAGAACCTTTAGTCATAGTTTGTGTGTTCTTATAGGAATGCATAAATGAGGTAATTACATACATAAATTACAATCAGGAATTGTGCATGCAGGTATCTGATACTTATGTAAATGCAGTAGCTACCCAAAGGGAAAAAGTAAAAAACCAAACCAGCGCACATTCATCCAATGTTTACAGATATTTTCAAATAACACTTGGATATTTCTCCAAGTCCTCCTAACTCTGTGATTTCTACAATTAATTTATCAGAAGGGCATTTGCAGTCATCCTACTTTGGTCAGAGACCAACATAATGAATTGCAAGCTTAGAATTTAATTTTATTATTACTTGGATGAATGACATTCCCTAAAAACCTCAGCACTGTAGGAAAGCTATTTATTATTCAGTGGATGGCAGTGAAGTTGCAAACAGTGTAAGGCCAGAATTTAGGCCACAAATTTTGCCACAGATTGAAAAATACAGCACTTCTGCACTCAATCCTCCTCACCTTTTCCATGGAAATTCTGCTGAACAGTGACTGAAGCCAAATCTACTTTTTTCAGTCATACACTTCCCTCCTTCCTCCACCCTCTAAGTATACCTCAAGAGGAATAGTTTCCTCTCCCAACAGCTCAGGTCTAATGACAGGTATGACATGTATTGGGAGCCCAATAGCAGAATACCCAAGTGATTATCTTGAATTTACTTGAAATGAACATTAGCATGATAGCAGAGCAGCCAAGGCTGCTGTTTGTTCCAGCTTTACTCTTGAGCCATCCTCATAAAAGTGAAGACATAAATGACTACGTAAGTGATAAAAGACTACTACCTCCACATCAGTCTCCCAATGTTCTTCAATATGTATCCACATGCCTAATCTGCCATATTCAGGGTCATCAGTCCCGTAATGAACGCCATCAAAACAGGGTTTGCAACACTTACAAATTAGTTGGCACGAGAAGCACTTCACTTGCCACAGAAAAATACATTCGCCCTTTTTTTGGATGGTAAAGACACCAGTAAAATGATGAGGAAAACACCAATATACAGAGTCAACAAACCTGCAAATGAGTTACAAGGACAATGAAAATTTTTCACTCACCCTAACCCCAGCAGCTGGCAAACGCTGTCTGAAATCTGTTTATTCCAATCATCTGCACAAGCCAGATGCCACGTCTTCCCAATCCTGGCCTGTACCAGCCCTTCAGTGCTTAGAGAACCATTAAACAATCTCACTGTAGACCAAAATGGACAGAAGCACTTTAGATAGGTGGTAACACCACCCACCCCCACCCCCCCCACCCCCAGCCCCAAGCAAATAGAAATGTAAAATAAGCAGATTTATTGTTGCCAGCAAAGAACAAAACCCAAAAGTTAAATATGTTACAGTGGTAATAAACACAGCATCTCCGGGATGTTGCATACCCACAGGAAGGAAATGTTATTGTTATATCCTTCTATGTTTCTGCCACGGGAGAGTTTCACACCCTGTATTTTGCAAATGTCTCACAAACAGAGAATAAACAGTACATTTTCCATCAACTCTAACCAATATTTTTTCTTCCAGATACTGTGTGAAGCTTTAGCTACATGATGTTCAGTAACACTGATTGGAAATAAGGTTAAAACCAAAGCTGACAGAAAAATTGGATTTTCCAGTTCCAATTGCCGTGAGAATTTTCACTGTTTTCATTGCAGCTTTAGTTAAAAAGCACACACAAATAATAAAAGCTTCCTGAAAACCAATCTATCAAAAGTTTTCCCAAAACAAAATATTCAGAACAAAAATTCAGAAACACGTTAAGTATTTGGAGAAAAATCTTATGCTATTGGCATAATGACTAAGGAAGCTGGACCATAAGGTTTAAGAAGGTCAGCAGAATCCCATATATGTCCCAGGAGCTACAGCTATGTTTCGGGCAGATGACAATTACTGCTAGCATGAAGTAGGGAAAAACATACAATGCATTTGAAATTTACTGGTTGCCAAAATATAATTTTTTTTATTCTTAGTTGTCCAGAAAACCTTTTTCCACCAAAGTATTTCCACAAAAATGTAAAGTTTACGCACTACAGTAAAAAAAAAAAAAATAAAAAAAATAGTTAGATTTTTAGGAATGTGTCTTTGACACCCAGAGTGCATGAATGAAAGAAGTGATACACAGTGATTAATTAATGGTAAACATTAGTCATGAGAAATTTTCGACCAGTCTTGAAAAATCTCACATTTGTTTGCACTGCGAGATTTCTCCAAATTACTTTTGATACCTCTCCTCTCTTCTACTTGAACTATAATTCATTTTCCTTTCTCCTCATCAGATCCATGTTCTTCTCCAAATACATTGTTGGTAAGGAATAAGAAAGTCATTGAGCACTCAACAACTGCTTAATTCAAATGTCATATATTTTAGAATTCTGCAAAGGGAGAGGTATCTTATGCTTTTTCTTTGCAGTCCCTGGGAAGTTTCAGAAGTTGGAGTATTTGAAAATGACAATTTGTCTAGTTCAAATTGCCACTTCTGATAAGAAATTGAAATTGGTTTCAGGAAAATGAGAAAGATTTTGGACACTGAAAAGACTCAATGTGAGGGTGCCTAACTGAATTTTTATTTTATTTTAAGGCTTAGATTGATTCAGCCAATGTTTGGATTAAATGGGTTTTTGGAAACAGTTCTCACAGTCCTTTGATGTGAGGTAATTTGTTATGAAGTAATAGACAATCTATGGCAAAATAACTCTTTGGAAAAATGTACGTCATGTTAAGGTAGGTGATGGCTATCTTGTTCAGATCTTCTTTAGCAATGAAAAACCCATTCAAGTCCTCTTTGCCGAAGAAGAAGCTGGAGTGAATTTTATTCTATGCATTTTGAAGGAAGAATATGTTTGCAACAAAACAGCTAATTGCACTAACATGAAGAGTGAATCTGTGCCTTCAGACATATATATATATGTATACATATATATGCCATATATATGAAAAAAATATATATGAATGCATGTAAAAGATGTTGAAATCAATAAGAACTGTCAGCACACATCCAAGGATATATCTGATCTCTAGCAGTGCTCTTTAAAACAAAGGAAGATGATGTTGTACTGAGCTTAAAAGCCCACTTTTAACCCTTCCACCAGTGCTTCACAATAGATTGTCAGAACAGCATTTTATCAGAAACAGCAATTTAATATCTGTGCTAGGCCCAATGCGATTTTAACATCAGTTTTACATTTAAATTATAGTTTAGTGAATGCTGTTTCCATATTTCGTGAAATGAAGCCATATACTGTACACTTATATTTTAAAAAGAACCATTTTACCAGAGGACTAAGCAATAGCAGTTGTTGGTCTCCTTGTAGGAACATGCACATCCACTATGAGCAACGGATGCTGCTTTTGCAGCTGTGCCATCCCTTCACCCTACGGCAATGCCTCCACAAGATGGAGTCCAGGCAGGCTGGAGAGTGCCACGTGCTGCAGTTTGGCATCATACCCACAAGACTATCTGGGAATTTCCATCAAGACGACTCATTCTCTACCTTACTCTGCAGAATTTATACTGACTGCTGTGAAACTCAAATTAATTACACACAAAGTGATAGAATTTGGATATACAAAATGAATACAGAAGAAAAGCATGTAATGAGTTTTCATTTAATTCTGAGGCCATTATAAGGACCCATAGTTTTAAGCACAGAGGAACTTCCTACCTTTTCCAGAGATCTTCACCAGTTTCCATACACCATCTCAGAAAAGAGATTGGTTTTTTTGACTTTGTTTTTTTTTGGCCCTGACAAACTCAACAAGATACTGCTGTGTAAATTGGCCTGGCCTGCATGCAGCTGCAGTAGTTTATGCTAGCTGAGTTTTTGTGGGTGTTTTCCTAGGTGATTCCTACCAAATATGCATGCATTCCTTCTCTTTTTATGAAGGAAACCTTACTGCACTTTGCTTCATCAGAGCCATCTTCACACTGAGGTACGTTGTCACAAAGGTTATGCAATGGTATACAATCCCCGCTACCACACTGATGTTCATCAATTGCACAAGCTCCTGAAGGAAAACATGAAAGCAAAATTAATCTGTAATTACAAGGAATATTGATGTTCACTAGAGATCATACAGTTCGCCTGAATTAATAATTGAGTGGACTGTATGCAGAACCTTTCCTTTCCTTTCCTTTCCTTTCCTTTCCTTTCCTTTCCTTTCCTTTCCTCTCCTTTCCTCTCCTTTCCTCTCCTTTCCTCTCCTTTCCTCTCCTTTCCTCTCCTTTCCTCTCCTTTCCTCTCCTTTCCTCTCCTTTCCTCTCCTTTCCTCTCCTTTCCTCTCCTTTCCTCTCCTTTCTCCTCTCCTTTCTCCTTTCCTTTCTCCTTTCCCCTTTCTCCTTTCCCCTTTCTCCTCTCCTTTCCCCTTTCTCCTCTCCTTTCCCCTTTCTCCTCTCCTTTCCCCTTTCTCCTCTCCTTTCCATCCCATTTTCAAAATACAGATTATTTTCAGAATAGGAGCTAATTAAAAATAAAATCTATGGAATTATACCTTGCAGTTTCTGCTATAGTTAGCATTGCTCAGTTACTAGTGTTCTTCGGTGTCAAAAGTGACTAATGATTTCAAGTTTCAGATGTTCAGCACTTTCACAAAAGTTTAGAGACCTTAATGTCAAGTCAAACATACAAGTAAAGAGGCACTGAAAGCCAAGAGTCTCCTTTTGAAACCTGTCTGGGAGGAAAGGTAGCAGAGACAAAAGTAACAGAAATGAATGAGGAAAGCATTTACAAAAGTAGGATTAAGCTACTTCAGTATCAGTTATGTAACAAAAGCAGATCAGATAGAGAGTAAATATAAAGTGATAATTCTTTCTATGGCCAAAGTGTATTTTTAATAGCACCATTTAATATATTTACAGGAAATATACAGTCATAAACTTAAATTCTATTGAAAAATTGTTTTTTTCTTTATTTTACCTTTCTGGACTTACTGACTGAAACATTTAATTATCTAGAAGTCCTATTTAAGTTAATTGTTTTTACTTCTGAATTTTTAATATTTGTATGAAATGATTCATTCATCAGTCAGTATGGCCTGTTGTACAGTATGAAAGCTAAAGAATATGGTTTGTAAAGGCCTGAACCAGATTTTCACACATTCAGTGGCCACAACTGATGCCAGATTTTCCATAGAACTTAGGTCTCACTTAGGTTTTTTATTATATTGCATACTGCTCCAAAGTATTTATTTTCAAATTATGCTTCCTTTGCAAAAACTCAGTATTTCATGGAAAAATAAAATACAAAGAAAAAACTGCTTTTCTTGTAAAATTAATTTATTTACTGACAATGCTTTTATTTTTGGGCCTGCATGCTGATGATATTAGCTCTATCCTTTGCCTGCACAGATAATGAATAAGCATAATTCTTTTGCAAAAGGAACCTTTTTAATATATTTAACCACAACTGGCAATGGCCACTTTGAGAACTCTGCCTTGCTAAGCTTAATTTTTATTTTACAACAAAATACAGGCAAAGTTGGCTCAGCAAAGATGCTGAACCAGCTAAAAAAAAGGCATAGTGTTGGCCTGAACAAATGTGATAGAGAAGGCAGAACAAGAAACAGCAAAATGGTGATGTGTCCATATAAACCTACCTCTCAATCTTGCATGACAGGACTAAATGGAGTTGATTTTACAAAGGTAATCAATGGTTAAGATTCTTTTAAAGATTAAGAAAATTAATGTTTTTATTACTGTTAATCTATAAAATAGCTGCAGCTAGCTAAACATGCTGGGAGACACTTGCCTTTTATGATATTTGAAGTAAGAAAAAGAGCATAGATTCTTGTTGAATTTCTGTTCATGTAAATGAATGGTACTTCACATATCTCTGAATATATACTGCTTTTTCTTTCTCTTTTTTTTCTGCTGTCAGACTTTCACAGAAGTAATACAAAGCCTCTAATTAATTCTATCAAGTATTTGTCCTGGTAAACATATTGCTGTTCCATGTACTTTAGCATTTGGCTCCATATTGCATATTTTTGGAGAGCTGATTGCTGAATTACGTATGAGTGACAAGTCTAATTACAGTCCCCAACAAACCCAGGAGTCTTTTAGAAGGGGACTGTCTGGGACCAGAAACACCACTGTCCAGATATTTAAAAGACTAACTCTTCCCAGATCCTTCACTCAGTAAGGACCAAATTTTTAAAGATGCAAGAAGGACCGTATTGCAATTATTAATCAGAGTTACTATATACATTTTTCTCTTCTAGTGGATGTGATCGATAATAAATATTTTACAAATGCATTTAAACACTCATTAATGACACCCTCAAATGAGTCACAAAGTGATGTTCTTTTCTGGGGCTTGTATAGGGAATAGTTCATATTTGCCCTCTTAACATTTGAATAGTCTTTGGTCAAAATACTGAGTCAGTTTTTCACATAATATCACGCAGAGTTGCAGATGATACAGACATTGGTCCAATTACACTAAAACAACAAAAATGTCACTTTTCATGCTAGAAAACATAAAGTACAGATGGGTAACTGCTAGGCTTTTTCTCTTCAAATTTTTCATATTTCTGTTGATCAAGGGCTGAGATTCATCTTCCACTCTCCACTTTTTCTCAAATGTATTTGACCAGTCGTATAACCTCTTAAATACAAGGGTTCATAAGCTTACCTAGATGGTATCCAGTTGTAAAGTTTGCAAGAAATCCTTTCTTTGTTGCAGACTTGTCTGTAAGGAGGATTACTGTCATCTGGTTTGTTGTAGAGAAGACATCTGGCAATGGGCCTTGTCCTGTATAGACAGCTATTCTCCAGGAGAACATGAATAAATTTAAGCTATTTTGTTCTTATGTGTTTCAAAATGTTTTGGGTTCAAAAGCAAATACTGCTACCAGATGAATACAGTTATTCCCCCAAACCTAACTGCTGTCAGACTGCAATGATCAAGGCGCAATCCCACATTTGACAGATCAGTATAGAAAAATAAGGTTTGACTAAGAGATTATGCTTCTGTTTGTCTACGTACATGAGCAGTCTTATTGATTGGAAGTTAATTTAGTTTGGATTGCATAGAAATTTGAGCGTGTGCAAACATTTAGGAAATGTGATGTCACATACAGTATGCTTTCTCAAGCATGCTTTCCTCCTAATTTCTGAGACCCCAAAATGTGAAGAAATGTAGAATGAAATTAGAGTGAATTAATTTCCTTTATATTATATCCATCAGTTTGCTCCAGCTGTCTGATTACATTCATTTTTGTATCCAATGCTGTTACTTGCCCAAAAGTAAGGAACTTGGTCCTCTGCCATCTCTGACTTCAACTACATCATGAACATTTTCCAGATCAAAAACCTGAAAATGAAGTTGAATGTTTTTTCCCTTTTCAGCATTTAAGTACCACACGCCTAGAAAATAATAACACACACACAGAAAAAAATCACGTTTTTAGTTGTTACATTTACTGTCTTTTTCATGTTGAAGGTTTCTGGGGAAAAAAAAGAATTTCTTCTAAACTATTAAGAATCATCCAAGAGACTTAGAAGTCTATATCTTATCTTTAAAAGCACTTTATGCTGTCAAGATTCAAAATTCAATTGACTCTCATTCTCTAAAAAACTTTTGAAAACTGGATTTAGGCTCCAAAGAAATACACATGTGCATTTTTTACCATTCATGACAACAGTGAGTTTCCCTGAATTAGCAAAGCTAATTCTTGTGTAACTGAAAATGTGACAAATAGTCTTGTCACTTAAGTCTTATTTGACAGTAAGATAATTTCTATTATCAGTCACAGAGGCCTGTCTTTGAAGTTAGATATCTTTTTAGAGAAGTATTTGCTTCTGTTTACCCTATGCTTTATGAAATTTAATCTATGTAAGTGTGGATACTATGGAAAACTTATAAAGAAAGTAAAAAAAAACCCAACCATTTTTTAATCTGTTCATAGAATGAAAAGTATTTTCTCACTAGTATGAATCTCATCTGGGAGCTTGTGAAATTAATATCTGGAAATGAGAGCCATATCTCAAGTGGGACAGAAGCACAAAATTACAACTCATGATTAGCATCCCAACACAATTCTCCAGTTAAAGGTGAAGTAATAAATAATTAAAAATTCATTAAGAAGCAATGACAGAGTTCTCTTCCTTGCTTCATCCATCAACAGCACATAGTGGACCATGTTGAAACATTTTCACTTTTACCAGCTGTAGCTTAATCTAAATCAAGTAACATCAGTAGAATAATGATGTCTTTTCACTAATGTGTAAGAAATATTCGATAAAGAGAGGATCCCCTGCAAAATGCATACACACATTCTTTTCCCCTAGAAAAGGTTAACCATTTAACAGAAGAGATGATGATATTAACCTGGTAAATACATTGAGGTGTAATGGTAAAATGGGGACTTTCAGCACCTTATCTGTTGTTGCATTGACATAAAGATATTTGACATAATAGGCATGATGGAATTGGCTGGTCTGAACCCATTCCAAGGTATGATGCTTATCTTTGTCACTTTTTAATCAACTGGCACATGATTCCTTTGCTTCTGCTAAGTGCCATATAAACTTCAGTTAAAAGATCCCACTGTATATGGCTTAGATCTTTTTTGCTTGAAAGCATCTGACTTGGGAAAGCAGATTTAGTATCGCTAATTTTATATGGCTGAATTTTTCCTGAAGACTTGGAAAAGAATGACTTACAAAAGGCTTGATTAGGGTAATTGTTCGGAAAGTTTTCAGAGCTGAATGTACTGGATGGCTCCCAGAGTTCAACTGGCCCTCCACAGTCAGCTGAAAAAGAAAATATTTCAAAAAGCTAATTAACTTATTGTCTTACTTTTACAATCCATTGTAACAAAGATAATTTTGAAAAAGTAATTTATGAAGAGGATATTCAAGCTAAATTCATCACTGTAAGAGTTCAGTTACAGTGCCATTGGTATAGAGCTTGAACAATGAGTTGTGAGAAACCAACACTCCAGTGATGACACAGAGCATTGAGGAAACAAGGTGTGTAAGAAATTCACTTTTCTTATTAGTTACAGTGTCTAAGTCAGACCTGGTGGCACATACAATTGATGCCCTAGTGTTACCTACAGCTATAGTTCATATACTGCTGTTTGTGAAGTGTTAGTCCTCAGGTGCACAACTGTATTCATGATGCTCCTATGAGAAGTCTTCCCCATGTAGTTAGGGGAAGGACAAGTCTGTGCTTCATTTGGTGATTATTGGTCTGCACAGAAAATATGAAGAAAAGAATGTGATACGGTCAACTGTATAATTTACATTAATATAAAAGCTAGAAAATGTCAAAGAAAGAGAGGAAAGCCCCCCACACACACCCGGTGTAACCTATTTATGCACTTAGCTTGTATGTCTCGCTTATTATCTGGTTGATCTTCTTGCAACATTAGCAGAGATACTCAAGTATAAAGCCCATTTTGTCATCTAGCAAATAAACTTTATAATAAAAAACCTCTTATACTGTTATTTTGGTTTCATCAGGACCCTAAAAACTTTTACAGTTAAACCTTGTGAATGGTAAAAGTAGCCATTTGCTTTTTCCTTGAAACAACTGCTCCAATAAGAAAGGTCTTTATCATAATCATGTATATGCACTTATATCTAAAAATGAATAAAATTTATTTAAAAGCAAATATTGTAGATATGTATATATACACATACATGCACTCACACAGATATAGCTAACTGTACTTTATATATTCAATATTCTCTTTCAATATATAGTTTAGTAGTGGTTTATATCCAAAATATGTCTGCTTCATATTCCAAAACATTACTTCATATTAAGAAATATTATTTGTTTTCATTTCAGCTGTACCATCAGAATGAACTTTGGTGTTTTCCCACTTCTGTTGTTTGCAATTATTCAAAAATAAACAGTACTTCTCCACCTACTTCAGGAAATAGAAGTTAAGGCAGAAGAAATCTACCTTTTTTATTTTGTTTTGTTTTTGTTTTATTCTTCAAATTAAAATGGATTTTTTTTAACTTTCAGACTTTGGCTAAACTTTAACACTGTCCCCCCACCTCCTGGCTCAAATTTTGCGTTTCATTATGTTTGCCACTATTGCATACTCTGAGGCACTTGGCTGGAGACTGCATAATCTACAAGTCCTACTGAGTTTGCCTATTGAATCCCACTGGTAGGAAGCTCCACTAAATACAAGAAAGATTTGAACTTTCTCACTACAGCCATCTTATAGAACTTTCTATTTCACCAAATCACTCCTAGCAATAAAAGCCAAACTGATCTGATCTGGTGTTGACTGTGTAAGGCACATTAGTAATGATCTTTCTCTTGCATGGAGGAATGAGTAATTGATTTTACTCATGTCTGGAAAAAATGTTTTAAAAATTTCCAATGAACTTTAAACACAAATTTATATGGAGTTATTGGTATAGCTGTCACTTGTTAGAGAACCAAATAACAACCAGCACCAATAATCTTGGTCTTTCATTGAGCATAAGATATGATTTTCTCAACACTATAGGAAATTATATATGACCTATTCATAAAAAAATTCCTCTGTGCTTTGGCCAAAACTTTAATTTATATTGACATGCATATCTTAAGTGTGGAATCTACACTACAATTTCCACACTGTTGTTTGTGTTAAAAGACAGGTTATAAATTAATATGAAGATGAAAGCAATCTTTGTTTTAGATGAAAGTGTAAGATGACAGTGTTGTGCAAAAGACAAAAGCAAATCCAGCTTCCCTATCCCACCACCATTTTTTTTTTTTTACTTTCCAGTGAGCTTTTCTGGCACTGTGAATGATCCCAGTGCCTCTTACTGAAGCTCTAAGTCTAGCAAAAGAAATTGGCTCCGCTCAGATTCTTTCATCTCTCGTTTATAGACATGACATTTGTAGTGAAACCATTAGTGTTAGTAAGCTTGCACCACATCCATCAAAGTAATTTCATACTTCTCTGAAGATGATTGATAACATTCACTTTTTTTCAGCAGGTTACAGATAGCATATACACAGCATGCCTCAACAAAGTTATGCAAAAAAGTTAGTTTTTCCACAGCGACAACTTAGGCTGTTCTTTTGTATCATATTGAATGACAGTATGGATCCTCTCTAATCTGTTTCATAAGGAGTTATATGTCATATGGTCACTTGCTTTTTTTGAATATTAAAACTTCATCACCATATTTTGGGTAGAGATCTATAGAGTAAATGACATTTCTTTGGTGTTTTGACAGCACCACTCAGCTACTATGTACCACAGGGTTGTTCTACCACTATCATTAGACTGATGCTAACTTGTGAGGTGTGTTGACCCACAGCACCTGAAAGAAAGCTGGAGATGGCAGACATCAGCACCTCTCCACAGTATTACTTTAATGAAAACTGCAGTCAAATTCCAAAACTCACTTTGGTAAATTATGACTGAAATTACTAGTGTTATTAAAATTTAATTTTGCTGACAGAGACATCTTGTTGAACTTTACTTCCTTGTGTCTCAGGATGGAGCTCTCAAACTGAATTTTGCTCTTATTTTCAGGTTTTGTTTTCTTACCTGTCCTGATGCAGTAGATTTAGTGGTGATAGTTTTGATAGAATGACAATATTAGTGCACAGTGCTTGCACACAGGCAAACAGGTTTGATTATTTTATTTTTAGACTATTTTTATTTACTATATGCTGTCAAGAGAGCAACTAGCTCTGCTTTGTAAGTGACAGTAAATCTGATAGGAGGCAGTGCTGGAACATCCTCACTGTTTGTTTTAATGATTTGAAGCCATCTGTGAATAGGTCTTTTGTAGAAATCTCTTTCTTTCCAAAAGGTTCACGCCTCTTTCACAATAAATTACAAAGCCCTATTAGATTTTTTAATGATTTTTTCCACAAGATCTATTCATATCTGTACCAGTTTTTGCTTTGAATGTGTGTGGACCTGGTTAACATCATATGCAATCTTTCTTCATTATTTTATATACATTTTCCAGATTTATAATAATGGCTACAGGTATTTTTTCATATTTTTCTCAGTGAGACTCTTCTAACTAGCTCTGTGAAACTGGAATGTTTTGAGGAAACTTAAATCTCTGTGCTTTCCCCTAAACAGCTCTATAATATTATGGGTGTGGATCAAGCTGTACAACTTGTCTGGAGGAGTGCATATGCACTATAGGTAGTGATGTTTCATGCTTCATTAACTTCTACTTGACTTGCAGAAGACGGCAAAAACGTACAAACAAAATGAACCCTTCTCCAGTTTTCCACTGAACTTGTGATTGAGAAGAGGTGCCAAGAAGATAGTGAGATGAAATGAGATGAGGCACCATCAAGCAGGAAAAAAGCCCCATTCATTATTACTAGAGCAAGTACTTATTCATCACTCCTGCCTTATCACAAGCAGTAGAGTTAGCAAAGGCAAAATTGAAGAAATCAGGTTTAGGTCTTGATACATTCCATAATTTATGCAAATATTGAAACCTCTCATTAGATCAGGGAGTGAAAAGGGTCCTTTGATTGGTTTTTTTGGTCCACTCATTTCCTCTAAAACCAGAAGAACTGCTAACTGTTCTTCTGTCTTTTCTGTTTCCCTATTTATTTTTCAAATCAAATATTGCATTCTTTTTCCTTTTTAATGTAATCAGATATAGTAGGAATAACAATACAGCCAAATGCATATTGGAAAGAACTTATTCATTGTGAGCCTTGTTTCAGATAATACCTCCATTTTGGATATTAGACACTTACATAGATCCTGCTCCATTCTTAAACCTTTCTGACACTATTATAGATTCATTCCCCTAAATATCTGAGTTGACAGTGAGCATGTGTTCTCAGAGCTTGGCGAATTTTACCACTGAGACTTCTAGTGATATTATTATGTGATTTTGCTTATTCTCTTATTCCCTTGCTACATTGCTTGTAGTTTCAAATATAGAGGTTATAATCTTCCTTCTTTTTCTTCTTCCTTCCCCTTCACTGGCTTTCTGGAAACTTTACTAGTTAAAGCTTTTAGAGACAAATTCTGAATTCTTTAATTATTCTCTGCTATTCAAATTTTGGAAGATACTGTACTGGTAGCTTAAGCTGTGAATTTACCAGTTCTGTTGCTATCAAAGGGTCATGGGCAGGGAAACTGATCCCTAGTACGTCATCCTGAAGATAATTTTATGATGCTGAGGAGAGATTTTTAGAGAACCGAAGGCTGAAAATTCTGAATCGCTCATACACAAATACAGTAATAGCAAATGGCAATCAACTGTAATTTAGTGTTTACTTACTAGGAACTGAAGGGACAGTAGTAGCAGTTGGAATCACAGTTGGCTCTACATAAATACTTTCATTACACTTTCCCTTTGTCAGGCCAATATCATCCAAGGCAATATCACTGGGACCATGCTTTTTAAAGGCATCAAAAATAACCTGAAGTTCATGAAAAAAAGTTAGGATTTTATAATTTAATGAAACATTTTTCAACTTTCTATGCTGAACCATTCTGTGTTCTTTCTTGAGTGCTCTTATTTCCACTGTAATCTACACTGTTGCTACACTTAGAGGAGGGCATCAGGGATGAGACAGGATTCCTCACAAAGCAAAATGGCACTATGCAAACTGAGTGAATCATTCTATGCAGGAACTTCTTCGTATAAGTGATGAACATTATTCAAAATTATTCAATAAATTCACTTTTTATATATAAAACCACATAATTTTTGAAACACCAATTCTGTATCACTCATCTCATCAGTCCAAACTTTTCCTGATTTAATGCCATATCCCCATGAAAAATTGAAATTAATCTTATTTGTTTGTTATTGTGCTTTAATATCCATATATTTAAAGTAATCCTGCTACCAAGGAATTTGTGCTGGTGAAATACTGCTAGGTATAGCACTCTTCTTGAGATCATAAAACACATATCTGCTGGAAATCTGATGCAGATAGGTCACAGATGCAATTACTTCCTCAGATGGTAAACACATTTTTCTGGCAGTCCTTTTGCATCAATCAAAACCACTATAGCAGGACAAGCCATCCCAAATACCTATAAGAAGAAATTGTTTTCAATAGAGAGTTGCTGAAAGAATTGCCTAGCATAAGTTTCCTCCTTTTGTTTACAGGTAAGTCACGTTGGTTGTGAACCGTGTGATGCCAAATACATTTCCATCTGAAACACACTTTCAGTTAATTATTCTGTAATTAGTGAAAATACTGCTTCAGAATCTGAAGCTATTTAATTTAAATATTTTCATGACTAAGTGCTTCATATCACACTCACTGTCAAGATTTTAAACTCCATATCAGATTTTGATAGGCTTTGAACACCCTTCTTTTGTGGAAAGCTCTCTTTTGTGATAACGTTGATTGTCCCATGACAATGTTAAGGTTTTCTGTTTTCTACAATAATAATACTTTATATTCCAGAGTAGGGAAGCAGGAGGAATGACAATTCAAATGGTGAGTCCAGTCTTCTGCATGCTAACATTTATTTGATGGCATGCATTAGTAAATAGTACTCGATATTATCTTTGGAGCTGTGGATCATTGCTTTCATTTAGCAGAAAACTCTGATATCAGTTTAACTAAAATAAATTTTTAAAAGAACTAGCTCTTTTAGAAACCTTAAAATCAGATGTTTCGTTTAAAGTTACTTGTCCATAATTCCAGTTGTTTCCATAGTTTCCTTCTTTCTCGAAAACGATCTTTTCCAAACCACGCTCATTCCTTATGCTAACTCTTAAACGGTAAACATTAGTACTGTACATGAAATACCTAGAGGGGGAAGAGTAATTTTGGTATTATTAGAACAAAGTGAAATTTCATGAAAAAATATAAAGCTTTTTATTTTATAAAGAGTTTTATGGAATTAGGACTAATGCACAGTGAGCATGAAAATAAAATGAATTGTATGTTTAGATTACACCTGGAAGTTTTCCTTGGTATTTTGCTATATTTTCTGCAAAGGCCTAGTTAAGCTTCATGACAAAAAACATTTCAGAGATTCTTAATATCATTTCTGTATAGAAATGAATATTGGATGCAGGGTGAAAAAGAAAATACATTAAAGCTAACTGCAAGAATCAAAACTATAAGGGAGTCAAAATTTCAGGCCTAGAGTTGAGACTGATCATGGAAAACAGAACAGAAGCAGGCTTGTATTGCTGGCACACTGACTTTGATTAATATTATATATGAAACAAAGCTATTTGGTTTTATTCTTAAACAAAGTATATGTTTAGAAATTATGTAAGAATACCAAAAGCTTAGACAAGTTGAATCTGAAGAGACCAGAGGCAAACTCAGAATCCGGACTCTCTCTTCTCTGAGTCCAAGTCCTGTGGGTGTTGAAATATAAAATCCTGCAAGATAATGAGCACACTTTAGTCAGTACAGAATTACTGATTTATTTTTTTTTTAAATGAGAGCTTTTACATTAAGAATAGTATCAATAATATAAAGCACAGATAGTGTTGCATGACTTGGAAGATTCCTGACACAACAAATGTGAATTATTATTCCAAGTTATATTCATCAGTCAATGACATATTAAAATCAGCTTTTAAGCTTGTCAGACACTCCTCAGAACTAGACATGAAATGGGAAACTAGTCCTTTTGAAGTCAGTGGGAGATTTGCCTTTTATTTAGTGAAGGCAGTGATTCACCTGAGGGATTTCTACTTAGTTTATAAAAATGTCTTCCTGTTTGACATCATTGTTTGTGATTTTGCAGAACAATTTCCTGACATTCTTATAATTTTTATCCACATAATAATGGGAAATATGGGTTGTATGTTGAGGGGGGTGAGAGAATGACTACATTAATATGTTACAGTAAGGTGAAGCATTATAAACAAGAAAAAATACATTATTTGGGGAAACTGGGTTTTTAGCTCTTCCTGAGTTAATTCCTTGTAGCTGGGAATTTTGACTTCTTGCTGCCATATAGAAATATAATGTGAGGCCAGGCTACAGAAGCATTGTGATTTGTCACAAGAAAAGCAAAATTAGGCAGAATTAAAAGTCCTACAATAAAATTCTTGCTTTATTGAAATCATGGCAGTAATCCTAGATTTTATTCTATCATCTAATACATATATATGCAAATATTATATTCATAGAATCTACAAATAAATATAATTACATAATTTAAATTATATATACTATATTCTGTGATTTATACTTCTAGATAAGCTAGCTTTTTCATGTAGGAGGTTAAAGTACCTGAAAATTAGTCTGAAATCTGAATCAGGCCTTTCATTTCCAGTGTTGACTTAGGAAGCATGCATTAAAATGTACATGGTGTCCAACTTTAAGAAAATAAGTATAGAATTCTCTTTCAGAAAAGGACTTTGTATAGTCAAAGTGACAATTCTCTGTTTCATCAGTTCTCTGAGCATTCAGAATGAATTGTTGAGTACGTATTAAGTCTTTTTCTTTTCAAGAGCAGCAAAACAAATATACACCGTCTCACTGAATGTATGTAATAGCCAGATATTAATGATGCAGCTCACATTTTTGCTTCACATGCAGGTTGTAGAAATTTTGAATATTCAATATAATAGCAACATTACATATAGCAACATTACAGATGTCAGCTTAGATCTAGCACAGTGAAACAGAGAGCACCTAAAATAAATTAGCATTTTCAAGAGAGATAAAAATCATTGTCAAGTAACAAATATGTTCTTTCATCTGATTTGTATTCTAGGAGTCAAGTGGGAAGATAAAACAGTGTTCTGAAGATTGCTTAGAAAATGTTCATTTACTCAGAAAGAGGTGAATAATTTCTATCCAATAACATGCTGAATAATATTTTTCTTTTCCTGGAAGTAACTTCTTCTAGAATAATTTGCAATTTTTCCAGTCATTTGTCACTGAATAAGTTCTGTATAAGTCTTGCACAGAATACATATAACCATTGCAAAATCCAAGTTATGTTAAGTAGTTTTAGCTGGACTGATGAATCAGCTGAGAAAGAGATTGGTTTTCCTGTTGAAGCAGAAAAAAACCTTTGGAGTCTAATTCTGGGATAACCATTCATGATACACATTCAAAATCTGATTTCTATCAGTATTGTATCTTTAATTAAAACCCACATTTGATATGATCACTCTTCCAATTAAGTTGTTTTGCTATGGCAGTTGCTGGAGTGTTTGTGTGTTTTGCACGTGTTGAAAATTAGTGTGTTTGGTGTACGATTCTAACTGGGGACACAGGTGCCCTATGTACCCTGCAGGTCAACTTTATGTTAAATCAAAATTATTGTGTGACAACCATGAGGATGTCACCAGTAGATGGGGATGAAATTGAAGTGATTTCCCTAAAACGTAACCATACTTGTTTTTTCTTCCTTAAGGTAAATGTGCAGTTATTTGACCTATAACACTGTTGCATAATAGAAATTAATTTCGCAGATAAGGCACTTTGGAATATTAATAGCATTGAAACTTTTCAGTACCTCACACTTTAATCACTTTATATATTCCTTTATTTCTTCTTTTAGTTTTGGTATATTTCCACAAGATGGGAATTAGTAGCATAAAACGTTTTATATGGTAGTCCTGTCTCATTTTTATGGCAGAATAAAATTACATCCCAATAATACCACTATGAAGAATCCATTGTACAGTGGTATAACATAAGCTAAATCAAGATTTTCCTTTAATCTGCAAGCAACTTGTATTTGATCTTACCTGACATGTTGCCAAACGTATGATCAAAATCAGGACCACTCATAAAGGGAAAGGTAGGACCCTGAAGTCTCTCCCAGTCTGAATCATCATCTAAATCTTGTATCCAGTAACAAAAGCCATCTTCAAAAGTGCAATTGACTTTCTCATAATCTGTGAATAAGAACCTCTAGTAAATAAAAATGACAGAGACGTTAAGTATTTTCTCAGAATTACATACGAATGAGTGAAGATGTAAATTTTTAAGTATGTTTGAAAACTGGAGCTCACAGTGACTCACTTTATTCTTCTATGCAATGCAACATAATTACTCAAATAAACATGTTATTTGTACTTGTTAACAAAACACCACAGCTGAAGGTGGCCCTACATGCTCTGTCACTCATTCACCAACCTTCTTTTCTGATCCTTCACCAGTAATGTGGGGGAGTGAGAGAGGATCCCTTGCATAGCAAACACTAAGGGCTAACCCTGCTCTTTTCGTCTTTTCTTTGCCAAGGCCTGGAATGCTCCAGCTGAAAGGGCTCACTACCAGAGCTGAATGCTCAGAAGATAAGTGCTGTGCTCCATGCACCAGGGATGCCCTTTTCCTTGTCCTTCTTTGCTCCTTCTTTGCTCACATACATTTGCTGCAACATCCTCATCACTTTTCTCCTCATCTCAGTGTCTTTTCATGGTGCCTTGATGTGCAGGTTAGCTCTCAGCAAGGGCTTCCACATGACAAGGGTTTGTTGGCACTCTGGATGCCTCCTGCAGCATGTCCCTTCCCAGTCACATCCCCTATTCACATCCTGCTTAAAATTTAGCAGCTGAAGAAGCCTTCACTTGTCCAATCTGCAACTAAATTTTTTTCCCAACTACTAAAGAACAGCAATGCATGAGTCATATTGCTACATTTTGTTGTCACCATAGATTTACTGCATCTAGACTTCTTCCAATGCCTATTTACCGAGCAGATATTTTCCTGAATGTTAGTTCTACCATTTGGGACTAGTACTTGTGGCAATGAGAATAATGATTAGTGTCAGTGATTCAACAGTGTTCACTAGTGAACAAACTTGCTGAGAGGAATCTGATGGAGATGTGGCTAGAGTTTTACTCTTATTTAAACAGATTAACTTTGTAACGCATCACCCTACTGCTAGATACAAGCCTGTAAACCTGTGGACAGTCTCACTGAAATCAATGATTGGATCTTTAAAATAGTATAAAGTTTCTCAAAGTGGATCTAGTTAGTGGACTGAGGCCAGAAAATACTGCTTCCTTTTTCATCTCCATTTTGTCAAACTGAAAATACAGTTTCACCAACTGTTGTGGTTTAACCCCAGCCAGGAACTAAACACCACACAGCCGCTCACTCACTCCCCTCCCACCCAGTGGGATGGGGGAAAAATTGGGAAAAGAAGTAAAACTTGTGGGTTGAGATAAGAATGGTTTAATAGAACAGAAACAAAGAAACTAATAATAATAATGATAACACTAATAAAATGACAACAATAACAATAAAAGGATTGGAATATACAAATGATGCACAGTGCAATTGCTCACCACCGACCAATTGATGCCCAGTTAGTCCCTGAGCGGTGATCCCCCCGCCCCCCCTCCCCCCAGTTTATACACTAGATTTGACATCACATGGTATGGAATACCCCGTTGGCCAGTTTGGGTCAGCTGCCCTGGCTGTGTCCCCTCCCAACTTCTTGTGCCCCTCCAGCTTTCTCTCTGGCTGGGCATGAGAAGCTGAAAAATCCTTGACTTTAGACTAAACATTACTTAGCAACAACTGAAAACACCAGTGTGTTATCAACATTCTTCTCATACCTAACTCAAAAACATAGCACTATACCAGCTACTAGGAAGACAATTAACTCTATCCCAGCTGAAACCAGGACACCACACTTTCGGGGTAACAAACAAACACACACACAAAAACCCCCACTTACTGTTTAGTTCATTTGCATCAAATGTAGTGTACGTTGCATTAAAGCCATTGTGATTTTCGGAATAATCTGATATAAACTGTGCTGTAGCCTCATGAGAAAAAATGTAAACTGTCTCAGGTTTAGGCCCTGACAGAGAAGCTGAAAACAAATGAAGAATAATATAGTCAGAGAGAAAAAAATCCCATGCACATTAAAATCCACAGTGCTGTCACAAAAATACAGTGGATTAGCTTTTTGAGTCTTAAAGAATGCTTTCCTTCTTGTATTGTGATCCTACCTACAGTAGCTTCAAAACCCTGAAGTCATTAAGCTGTTTGGCTGCCATATAAGTATTCTGCATATCCCATCTCTCATATCCATCAGTATGGATATCAGCTAGTGGAGAAATGTCTCTTATAGTACATATATTCAACACTATAATCTTCATATTCATGCTTATTGTGCTATAAATGTTCTCAAAATTTACAGATATGCACTGTAAAAATCTAGAATCACAGTATTGATTACATATTTTTGTTATATATACTTACTCTTACAGTTTAATTAGCACATACACTTACAGATATTCAAAGAGTAAGGAAACTACGATTGCAATGCTCCAAGAAACGACTGGACAGGGTGCTAGATAATCTCATCTAGGCTGCCTTTCCATGAAAAGGAACAGATGATCTTTCAACGTCCCTTCCAACCTAGGCAGTTCTATGATTGTATGGTACAATGTATCTAAATTTTTACTTTAAATTCTAAATTAATTGAAATTCTTTCATATAAATTCCATATATGTGAAATGAAAGGATTGATACAAGTCATGATACAGTAAAACAGTTGCTTCTCCATCTAAAGCTGATATGATGTCCGACAACAAGAGTTAGACTAGTGACCATATACAAGATAATGAAAAATCGAGAATTCTTCACTGTTCTGTGACAGTTTTTGTCTCTGCTCTTTCTCTTCTGAAGTCCTTGCCCAATTTTGCACAGATAGAGAGACTTTGCTTTTCTGAGGAGGAGCTATTTACCTACTTGTAATACTATATATTTGAAACTGTGCCAAATTATTAAGGAAAGACAATGGGCATCATCTTTCACACTTTTAATTATATGTGCATTATTTTCCTTTCTCCTTCTCAGGTTCTTTTGCTTAAGTGGAGAGTCTTAATCTGGAAATCTCTTGTAGTCTTTCTTTCCTCTACATTTGGTATTTCTAATACCTGAAAATCTACTCAAACTGAAAAATTTTAGGTAATCCACTGAAGGACAGTCTTTAACATTGTCTTTATGTTTTTGTAGTATCACTGGTCATCCCCACAGCAGTCCTTATAGCCATACAAGTTAACAGTTGCTGCAGACAATATTATTGAAGCAATGTCTCACATCTAAATTGAAATTCCAAAGGGGGGTCAAATTCAAAGCAGAACTGAAAGGGTAGAATTTCTCCATTCCTTATTTTATGAGTCTTTTCCTATTTCTCATTCCCATTCTCTCCCTGCTTTCAAAAATAAGGATAAATAGTAATATATCTTTCTGACTTATCTCTATATGTTTATCTTCAAGTATATGTATTACACCTTTGATGGAATTCAGCTGTATAGGCTGAGTCTTGTGAAAAATGGGCAAAATCTCAGTTTTCCAGAATAGAATATAGAGACAGAGATAGGTATCATCACTATTTCAAGGTCTGAGGAAAGCAATGCCATGCTTGTAATGAATTTCAGGGAGTATCACAGTACTTCTCGCAACAGTTTCAGTTTAGATGCTTTCATTTTATGTTACTCTGTGATGTTACAGGATATTCTGACAACATATTTTCAGTGAAACATAGACCCCACAAGACCATAGCTCTGATTAAGTTATCCAGATTGTTCAAATAAGATCTTAAAAAAAAATAATAGATATTTCTTAATATATTAGGGAAGCATTTATGTGGTCACTTTATAAGAATAGGTATGTTTATCAAGATCAATTGTCTAACAAGGTAAATTTACACAGATGCATTCTTCCACTTAAACATACACATGCAATTTTTTTCACTTCAGAACACTTATTTTGCCACTTAAATTTTATTAATGGAAAAGTAATATTAGCTGAAAAATAACCATACCTCTTAAAATCTTGTTTTGTCCTATGCCTTCAAAAATATTTAAATTGTCTGCATATTGTTGTGTATCAAAAGAAGTGAAGTTCAGTTTAATGAATAAACCTTGAGGCACTCTAAGATAACAAGAGAAAAATAAACTTCAAAACTGGAAGTCATATTTTAATAATCTTTTTCTGACTGTAGTAAATTCATTGTGTGCTTGAATGATGTTAAATTCAGAAACAATGTGAAATTACATTAATCAAGATTATTAATCAAGATGAACTATTTGGCTAATTTCTAGTTTGTAAAATTACCAAAGGAATAGGGCATAACCTTTCTTAACAGTACAAGTACTCCTTTACTCACTGGAGTTAAGTATATTTTAGGAACTGAATCTTCTAAACTGCCGAATGTGATATTCAGCTGAACAGGTTTTTTTCCCTTTTTTTTTTTCTCTGCATCTCATTAATTTACAGTTACCTTTTAATACATGTTACTAATAGATAACATCTCACTGCTCAGGTATAATTCCTAAAGTCAGAGGAATGGTATCATGGTATCAATATGAATAACAAGATTTCAAAATCTGACTCTTGAAAGTCCAAAATAATGTCTCGTATGATAAAAACAGGATTTGCATGAAGATTTGAGTATCTCAAACCCACTGTTTGGGAACATGTTATCAAACCTAACCATCACCCAGTACGTTTAAGAACAAAAGTCACTTTAAAGTGTAAAACATGCTGGGTTTTACTTTGCTGCAGTTATGTTCTTTCAGTAATCTATATTTGAGTAGTTCTCCCATTGCCTTTCCACTAAACATATACAGTAGTCCAATTTCTAAAACTCTACTATCACAATCAGCTTAGCTTCCTATACCACTATTTGTTGTTTTCTGGAATTGAGAGGCCCGATGAAGATAGCTTTTCAACAGCAATCTGCTGGTGCTTATCAGTACCAATTAGTAGAGAAGCATGGAATAAATATTTGAATATTTGCATTTGCTTTTTTGGGGGGGTTATATATTTCTCCATAGGAAAAAAAAATCCTTGGTTTGAAAAGAGTAAAATATGTAGTTAAAAGGTAATCTTTCAGGAAGCTAATCTCTCAGAGAAATATTAAGCATACTGCTCTTACTTTTAAAAGGAAAGGAAATCACATCTTCATTTGGGAAAGAGTTAAATGGAGTGAAAATGTAAAAGCTTTTCCTAAAGGTAATGGGGAAATCTTTCTAGACAAAGAAAGGCAGAAGAGAAATCAAATCTTGGATGTGTTGTAGGGTGACTTTTAACACATTTTTATAGGGATAATAAAAATAATAGGACAAAATGTCTCTCATCGGTTACTGGAAAACCCTAAAGCTTTCCTCAAAGAAACAGTTGTGTTCAAAAGGGAGATAAAATTTGAGTACCACATTGAATTTTTCAGACCTTTACTGTCAGTGTTGCCAGATTTTTTTAAAGCTGATGAGTGGAAGATAAAACCATATGGTTGTTTCTGTCATTGATCAATCTGTAATTACACAGATCTGCAACACCTGTACTATATTACCCGCAATTACTCATGATTATTTCCAAAATTAAGCTTTTGTTAGCTACATACCTGGTATAGATATCTACCTAATGCAATGCCTCTTGCAGCTATAGCAGCGTTTGAAGCAAAATTAACAGCTTAGAAGGAAGTAGTGCACTTGAGACATGATTATTTATTGTGCTCAAATTCTGCAACACCATGAACTTAGCAACAAGTCAGGCTTATATTCTGAAGGATACAATCTTGTGCTTCTCCTGTGACACACCTATATTTTAAAACCAGTTGTAGCCAGTAATTATTGGTGAATAGTATTGCTGAAGATGAGAAGGAACAAATGTACTAAACAGAAGGAAAACCATGACTTTTTCCTGAAGTGTCAAGGTAAAGACTAAAGTCCTGAGCAAACTCAAAGGCTAGCACTTTCAAAGGAGCCTTGGGAATGAGAAGTCCAAATCTTATCCAATTTTAAAGGCATTTCCTTAATCTCCTTTGAAACTCTTCTACCAAATTAATGCTTCTCAGAATCAAAGAATGGCCATTATTACAAAGCCATAATAAAAATCACTGCTTTTCAAAGCAGTAACTTCTGAATTGGCAGTCATTGTAGGGATTTTTAGGAGCTTCCAACTTACAATCTTCTACGTTATTTTAGATATGTACTTAAGGATGAGATTTATCACATACTGTGGCTATCTTTTTTTCTCCCTGGTCTATGAAGTGGACCTAGCATGTCAAAGTCAAATAGCTGTCCCTCCCTGTAGGTATGTATCCTTGATTAAACAAATTTCACTTCTTGTGCCTAGGGCTTAAAAGGCATTTGGTGCTATTATGTCAAATGATACTCATGCGCTTTTAAAACATACTCCTAAATGACTTAGGAGCACAGGTGCTCTAAACTCCCAGATGAAATGTGTACCCATAAATGACAAGGGAATTCTTGAAAATTCCATCTGTTAGTTATATCATATAAAACCATTACCTAAAGACTAGTATCTACTGTAATACTTTGAAACAAATATCTTGCAATTATTTTTCCTGTGCATGCATATAATACACAAGATTTCTCAAAATCATACCTAAGAATTTTTCTAAGTGGGAATATTATTAATATAGTGAAGGGTGTTAGGCATGGAAGTTTTTAAAGAAAAGTTACATAAATACAAAGGAGAAAATGTTATTACATATTTTCCATCCTGGGGTGTTTGGGAATACAAACAAATGGCATAAGGTTGATGTGCAAGAAACAGTATCACCTCATAATCAAAACAATGTTAGGTAGGAAGTTATTGGAAAATGGCTTACAGTATAATCCATTGGCAAATGATATTTGCATTATATGGTTTTGGATAATTCATGGAGTAAAAAAACCCAGAGGAATCAGTCAACATAAATTTCCCATCACAAACTGCACCTGTAAAGATATAATGAAGAACATTTGTCAAAATGCCATTTGAAAAACAGAATCAGAGCCAAAATGAGGGCGACCTTAGATATTGGTTTACATGGAGTACCTTGGAAATGCTTTGTAAGCAACAATAGGAAGACAACGTAAAAAACACTACCAACTTACTCCTACTTCTGATTCCTATGACTATTTGATCTCAAGTACTATATGAGAAGAAAAGCAGTACAGATAATTCACTTTTGAATTAGAGACAATCCAACTAATCCGAACTAGTGCAAACCAATCCAAATAATCCAAATCCAACAGTTGGATTCAACTAATCCAACTCTCTTTCTTTCATTTTATTTTAGACATTTGTAAGGAAACAGGATCTTGCCTTAACAGTTCTTATCTATAGCTATTTTAAATCAGGAAATTGTATTTAAACTACCAGAAACAATTTGGTATTGTATGAATAAATGCAAGAAGGGATACAGTTGACTATTGCTATCTCTACTTCTATGAGCTTCCTAGTTCCTCACCTTACATATTACTAAGTAGTCAAAGAGATAAGTGGATATCCCAAGTTTCCTGCCAGCTAGTGAATTCATTCATCTGAGGTAAATGCCATCCCTCATCATATATTTTTTCAAAAAGCTTCATTAGTTTTGTTTCCTTGGTACTGCTATTCCCTTCTATGCATGTTCTTCAGTTTAAAAATCAGTTATTAAAAAAAAAATATCTATTTTTAAGCCACAGCAAGATTGGAGGTGCTAATTCATGTAGAGTTATTTTATTTCAGCAGACACTGAAGCACTGTTGAAGCTTTTGCTGCATCTCTTGAACATTATGTTAGGAATCTGTCTGATGATGGTTTTTCTTCAGTTTCTCAGAAAACATCATAAAGCTTTCAAATAAGGATAAAATCAGCACCATACATGATTATCTGGAGAGGTAAGGACAAGTTCATCAATTTGAGGCAGGTACACAGAAGTTAGATAGGCCTTTTCATTAACATCACAAATGAAATCATACCTATAATGACCATACAAATTATGAATAATCAATCATATTGAAAATTAAATGGAAATTTTATTGAGCATAGTTGTCCTCTGGGAAATGATATGTATAATGATAAATCTGGGCTCCTTGTCTGTTCATTTTATAAGTGTAAAATTCTTTCTGACTACCACCGTAGCAAACACAACATAAAAATTAAGCTTAGTTTCAGTCAGGCTCAGGCATGCACTGTTAATAAAGACTGCAGAATGAACTTCACTAATGATGATATGTCTAATGCATGAGCTGGAATAGAAACATATTCCCCTTTGCAATCTTTATGGCCTTTGAGAGGAAAACAAAACACATCAGATTTTAAATACATAGAGAAAAAATGTCCATGAAAGAAAGTTACTATTCTATATAACTTTTTATCAGAATAGGCTACAGCTTTAGAGCTGGTAATTAGTATAGAAGTACTTTTTCTGTCCATTTAAATTCATGTAACTCCTGTCTGTACAATTGGGCTAACATTTACAATCATTTCCCACTGAGAAGAATAAAATCAGTGTGAGAAGAAGGAAAGTGCCCAACTTGTTATTAACAAAGTATAAAAAAAGTGATACTGTTAACAAGTTGTTAGCAAGACACATCCTGATATAAAAAGGAGTTTATAGCACTGGCAGTAATAAATAGAGAAATAGCATACTGTATTAATAAAATTAATGACAAAAGTTTGCTTTTGTCAACAATTCATTTCTGTTCTTCTTGTTTCCTTTATTTGTTTCTTCTTATCTCTTAACACACAGTGAGTAACTTGAAACAGGACAGAAAGATTCAGGGAAAAATCCTTAGGCTGCTCATTCACAGCCTAGCAATAGTCAGTGCTTAATATCTCAGGAATGAGCATGAAGATAGCTAGGACTGGTTCTATTTCCCTGAAGAACCTCCCAGTGCTTTCTCATTGTGGGGAGGAGGCAGCTGTGGTCACAGGTGGACAGGGTCAGAGAAGTCTTTAAATTTCTGCCTCCTCCTGGAGCCCTCAGAAAAGCCTCAGTTGTCTCCTGTCTCATTAGGAGAACATGTTTTATAGGAATCACTTTCACTGCTTCCCCAACATGCATCTTGCTGTCCATTTCTATTTACTTACGTTGCATACAGCTCACATTAGGAGGGCTTAATCCTGTAATCCTTGAATTGCAGGGAGAAGCTCCCCAAACTGGTCAGATCAAGTCCACATCTTTTGCTTGACAGGATCTTTCTCTGCCAAGGGCAGTACATTACTTCCTGGCTTACATATGATTAATCTCTCTCAGTGCTGTAGTGATGCTGTGAGGTAGGTAATCACAATACATTAGCCTAGACATAGAATAACTGCAAAGAGAGTCTGTAGAGAGAAACACCTCCTGGGATCAGCCTCCCGTCTCCCTTCCTTTAGACTTATGTGCTACATAGCTGCTTTTCAGCAATGCCAGCTATTATTAATAGATGCTGTTCAGACTTTCACGTTTCTCTAGAGACCCTTTCACTGAAATTACTAACTGCACTTTTGCAATGCCTTTTGTTACTGCACTGCATTGCAGAGCCAGAAAGAAACTTTTCAAGATAATTTTAATCAATACAACCAAAAAATGAAGGCATTCAGTTGCCTGAATCTCTGATGAGAATCTGCGATTTTACTGAGTTCTGTCTAATGCAGGAAGAGACTATTAAAATTCACCCCTGTACCCTATATTTTAAAACCATTAACATATTCTAAAATGAGAAGTACTAAAGGGAATAATAATCAAGATGAAAAAACAAACCCAGTTGTTTAAAGGGCAGCAAGTCTGTTGTGTGCAAGAGCACTTGTAGCACAAATAGTGAGTTAGCTGTAAATCTCACTCTGAAACTCTGAAGCACTTTTGAAAATCTAGACAGTTTTAGCTTTTATATGACTGTATTAAGTTACTCTAGGGATGGGACATAAGTCAAAAATCAAAGAGGTGGGAGAATTGGCAGGTATCCCATACGTGCATACGGCTTATTGCCAGTCATTCCACTGGTTTTGCAAAGTCTGCTAAGAAACCTAAATATATAAATTTAGAAAAGCTCAGAGTTTTTGGATGGAAAATCCTAAGGCTACAATGTAATGTGAGAGTCATGGAGCAAGAATTTGTCCTCCAGCCAGAATTGTATTTCTGTAAGGTTATGAGCTGAAACTGCTAAACTAATGGTAACTGAATGAGTTGCTTGGAAATACCAGGCATCAGTGAAGATGAACAGGGACAAATGATCCAGCTCCCTGAAGTGGAGCATAACTGTAGCTAGTTTCCTTATGACAGTCTGTCTATTTTTACTTGTATGCACATTCCTGAAATTTTTATCTCAGTTGTGCATATTCTTTAGTGACTGTTAAAATGCTGATTAAGAAATAATATGCTCAGTTACAAAGGAGCAGGGCATTCACAACTTATATTTGGTAGAGATTCAGGGAGAGACGCAAATCACCTCCAAAAGCCATGTGCATAAGAGGCTATGCCTCAGCTGAAGAACTCTGCTTAAGCACAATTCATAACTTAAACCACTGTGTAGCTTCCAAGGCACAGCTGAGTCATGTTTACATAGCTTTGACTGCAAGTAGGTGAGCTTATTTTTGTCTGTATCTACCAATGTATGAATATCAATTAAATTCTGTCCTATATAACAGGTCTGACCGTAATATCTTTAATAAAATGTGAGCAAAACTTGTAAACTCAGACCTAATAATTCATAGTAACTAAAAAGCATTCATTTTGATGAGATGTATAATACTACTTTTTAACTATATGGATCTGCATTTTTTTAGTTAGCTATAGCTAAAATAAAATAACGTAAAACAAAACAAAACCCCCAAACAATATCCATGTCTCAAAACAACAGTATGATTGTAGAATGAATGACTGAATAAGTCTTGGGTTGTGCTACCTTAACCCTTGCAGTGAAACAGAGATCTAGCTGAAGCTACTTTAGGTCCTTCTGATTTCCTCAACTGTAGAGGAACCTGCTCAGAGCCCACCATCCTTATCATCTAGCTGGATGCAGCTGTTAATCTAGAAAAGACATTTGGATGTGTTTCAGTTGATATTCTACTGAAGTATTTTGATGGATATTTTCCCCCAAAAGTTCAGCTAACTCTCCCTTCTGAATTGGCTGCACTCAGAAGAATGCAAGTAATGGGCAGGTCTGCAATTCACCTTTTTATTCCTGAAGAAAATTACACTTCTGGCAGAAGGGGTCAGGATGCCATTAGCCTTCAGAATCAGGCTTGCAGATTCCTTAAAAAAAATTGGTCTTTTGCTCGCTTGTTTGTTTTTAAACTAGAGCCCAGCATTTTACAAGTTTCTGAAAGCTCAGACTGGACTGCCCACAGTTATTCTCAGGAGAGCTCAGAAGGCTGTTCTCACAGCAGAAGGGAAATAAGCTTTCCAGATTTCTAGCACCAAATTCTATAAAAAACAACCAAACAAACCACAACACTTGGGGAGTTAATCACTCCAACTTTTCCTAAAACATTTGCAAAGCTCTCTTTGCAGGAAAACTTTACAGACTTTGAACTGAGAGCTGAGACTGTGAAGAGCAATGCAGACAACATTAACATGCATGCCTCCCCACCAAAAAGCTGCACACACAGTTTGGTAAGCAGCAATGTAGTCAGACTCCTCGGTACAATTTCACAGTGTTCACTGCTGCATGGAACAGTGGCTGCTCTGCACAAAAAGGTGGTCAGGGAAACTAGATAGATCAAGGCAAATAAACTCACTGGTGCTGAAGGATATAAGCTTTTTCCGTTATGCTCAAGCAGGGCCACCTAGAGCCCATTGCCCAGATTTTCACATCCTCATCTTGCATCTCTCACAGTGGTGCCAGCAACTCAAACATTTGTGACAGTCATACAGACACTCCTATTCCCTAGCAATCCGTGTAGGGAGATGCAGGTGGGTGGCCAACATAGTTAAGACATCCTGCCAGGGCTCCATCCTGCAGTCACACTCACATGCCCTGGCTGCAAAATGCTGCACTGCCCACCCTCTTCCCCCCCCATCCCATCTATGTTTCTGGATGTACAACATCAATGTATCTGATTGTAGATAGTAACCTGGGAAAAGCTGTTTGTAGTGTTTTGTATGACGATATTCTAAATGCTAGAATTGAAAGAGAAACATCCCTTCTGACTCCAAATATGCCATTAGGTGGTTTCTGATACTAGATAATGTGACTTTATATTTGTATAGGGTCATAATTTTATTTTTTTAAAAAGAATATTATTTGATATTACTGGTACACAACTTCATATGAAATTTCTATATTATTTTATAATTTACATTATATTTATGTTATTTATATTTATATAGTAACCAATATTTTCTATATTATTTTATATTAATACAGCCAGATTATAGTATTTCTTCATTATTCATTAAGCATATTCTTCATTAATGAGAATTTTAAAGAAAATTGTTTCTATTTAGAAGATAAAGATTATAACAATCTCTCTTGTTAATATTTTTAGTAGAATTGATTTGGACTTCACCATGCAGTTTATTGCCTATAAACAATTTACAAACTACTGACAAGTTTAAGTATGTTTAAAAAGACTGATTCACAGGGATTTACATTCTTACCACACGTTTTTTCAGATTCATCTGAACCATCCGGGCAGTCCAAGACCCCATCACAAAATAAATCTTCTCTAATGCAGGTTACACCATCATCACAAAGTTCATCAGGTGGCAAACACTCAGCTGAAATAATATGGACAATAGAAATAACAGCACAGCAGTAATGTGGTTTCACTACAAAGGAAAATTGACTTACCTTTGGTTACTTTAGCACAAATCAAATCAACTGCTCTATTGTGATTTACAAAACTGCATTTTCAGAAGCCTGGAATGAAATATCACATACTAAGAATATAAATTAAGCACAGTATGGAGGAAGTTCTCAGAAGTGACATATTTTTTGAAACTAAGCTTGAAATAGGGCTGGAAGAAAATTTCCATGAATTCCCATTTCCTTCCTCTGCCCAAATAAACTGCTTTATGCAATATAATAAATGACATTTTCCAATTTCTTATGCTTGAATGACATGAGAAAACTGTACTTTGGTTTAAATAGCAGTGAAAAATCTCTGGTTTTAGTAATATAATTTAATTTAATATCTTCAACTTCAACACATCACAATGTTGCACTTCATCATGCTAAAGAATCTCATTTTTTAACTAGCATATCTTGAAAACGAAAGCCTTTAAGACTGGATTTCAAAATACCAGGAATATCAGAAACCCTATTCTTTTCAGATTTGCAAATTATATTTATAAGTTAAGGGCAAATTTCTGCAAAAAGAATACATGGGCAGATCCTTAAAATTGTGGAATCTCACTAATAGTGTTTTCCTTGAGCATAAATGTTCATCCAGTGCGAACATGCTCTTTTAGTCTTTAGATAGTTTTGGTCCTAGACGTCTGTAGAATTCAAGTAGGTCCTATTAAAGTGAACAAAAACATGTAGCTAAAATAAGCTTTGGATAACTACTAATTTCAAAATTCTTGAAAATTGCATTAAAATCTGTGGAAACTATTCACTCAGCACTATTCACATAGTTCCTTTTCAGCTAGCATTTACTGAAGTACAGAAAAAAGTAAAAATTTCTTATGCAAGAGGGAAAAATATTAATTTGTAAAACTGATCTTGCAGCTTCTAACCATTATTGCTTGATTTACTTTTTCATAAAACTGTTAGTTCTGTAATCAGATTAAGTAAATGCTTGTATGATATTGTATTGTATACCAGTATAAGTGACAAGGACTGAAATTGGTTTGGATGTATTGTAATATTTCAAAGTGCTTTACAGAACACTTTCAGTGTTAACAATGAAGACACTGTAAAGCAAGAACTGCCATGTTGCATCCAATTGGTAATTGAAGCAAACCAAACACAGTTTAGTCAAGTGTTGGAGTGATACAGTGCCAATGAATGGCCACAGATGAGCAGAGACGAAACTGTGCGTTCTAGACCCAGAACAAACCCCCAACCAATAATCTAGGAATATGTGTTGCACAAGCCCAATATGCAAGAAAACATTGTTTACATACGACATGATCAATTCTAGGTTTAGACTTCACTCAGAAAACTAAACAGCATTGCCACCTACTGGATAGAAAGAAATTAACATTTTCTAGTAAAACATTTTGACTTTTTTTTTAAACAGCAAATTACCCTAAATTGCAATGTAATTGCTATACTCAGCTAAAAAATGGCAGTAAATACATTAGACCCATTTGAAAATGCTTGTAAATGTCATATATATTTCACCATTTAATAAGGCTGGGGAAGGTTTTCAAAGATACAGACAGCTTTGGCTTTCTGTCCGTTGGAAGTCATGTGAGAATTTGCTAACAGGTTGGTTTTTTGTTTGTTTGTTTGTTTGTTTTTCCCCCCAAGAGCCCGAAGAAATAATAGGAAACAAAAATGAGCAGTCAGTAGAAGTGTCAATATACACAACACATATACCATTTTTGTAGAATGTACAGTCTTAGAAGTCCCTTCTCCTTGAAGAGGTCTCCTTGGTCAAATCAAAGGTAAACCCACATATCATGTATTTGTAGGAATGGAATGTGAGAATTTAATAATGTGAGAAGAGGCCGTAGACAAACAGTGTAATTCTGAGATCTCAGACGGTTTCATATACACTCCCTGCTTCTCCCTGTCTGTAGTTACCTACCTACTACAGTTGTTGAGAACTTGCTTGTGGTGAGCTGTCCTGAACCTGGGCAAACACAACCCAAAGTTAGAACTCTACTTCTTGCTCTCTGGCAGCACCTCTGCAGTTGCTTGGGCAGAACTAAGCAGCAGCTAGTCTGCTCTTATATCTGCATTATTTGCTGTATCCACACACCCCAGTTTGGTGATAGGGTAACCCCAGCTTGAGTGGCTTGATCCTAAAGGTCAAATGTCACAATAAACATAAGAAAAATAATGTGGAACCCAAGTGTATTTTAAATCTCATTCTTTTAGCATTAGTCACGTGCTTTTCAATAACTTCAAAAGACTTTCAGGGTTTTTTTTTCCCATTAAAATAACAGCAATACTTTCTTGTCTTTCCCTGGTAGGGAAAAGTTCTGACCTGAAGTTGGTGTCAGGGAGCTTGTAATTCGAGTCACGGGATTTGTTGAAACAAGATAAGTTATGACAACTTTAATATTAGTACAATAATGTGTATGTACATTTTCTTATAAATAAGATTGCTAAACAAATCAGTTATCACAGTGTGAGGAGAGAAGCCTCAAATCTATCTAGTATTTGTATATTTACATACAGGCATACATACATATGTGTGTGTATACATATTTACACATGAACAAATGCCTAGGTATGTAAGTAGATTTGTATTAGTGATAGTAAACTGCAAAACATTATGGAAAAATGGAATGCTTATTTGTGATTGCTCCAACACAATTTCTACTTAGATGTGATTTTAATAAAAATCACTCAGGATGGCCTGGTGTTTCCAGCTCCTCAATAGTCTTTTTTTCCCACTTTGAATTTGCATTAGCATCCCTGTTTACTATTTTTACTTTCTAGATTAAGACTCAAATACGTGAGTAGGATGATGATGTCCTCAGCTGAAAAAGATCCCCATGTCACTACAGTTAATGGATCCTGTCCCTTAGTTTATAAGATGAAGGGCCAGAAGGAATAAAGTAAGAGATGCGGTAAGGCCTTCTTGCCTTGTCTATAGTTTGTCATCTATCAGTTTTGCTGGCAGAAGTTGCTGATCATTGGCCAACACAGACTTACTTTTGTTAGATGTTCCTGCTCTCTCAGACCTACTAGTGCATAAACTTGCATGAGGACTTCCTACCAATTTTCTATCAAAACATTCTTATTTAGCAAACACTATTAAGTTAAGCTAGGGCATTTTGCATTAAATGGATTACGCACCATTCTATGTCAGCAACTTTAAAGACACAGTTCCTCAGACAGAGGGAGAGGAGAACCCAGCAGAAGGTGTAGGAAGGGTGCAGCTGGATGGACTGTTGCTCTCACACAGCTACATTCAAAGAAGGAAGCTTCATTCATACCTTCACAGTAGTTTCCAAAGTGTTATATACATACGTATCTACCTACATATCTGTCTACATATTTCCTAAAGGGTCACTATTTTGGAAGGAATGAAACATTCAAAGACCTAAAACACGGGTGCATGCATGAGCAAGCAGTTTTAATGAAACAATTATCAGGAAGCTATCTCTTGAAGACTGTTGAAAAAAATTGGGACTGTTACAGGCACTTCCAAAAGTGCATGCACAAGTTGACAGCAAAAACCATAAGAGGAAAAGCACAGGACAGTGACAGAGGCATCAGTGGTATAAGCACAAATCACAAATGGTCAATTACTGTGTGATCTCACTAAAGTAACATGTGAGGTGGGTGAGGATGGTTTTAGTGCGAACAGAGCCAAAACCCAAGCATCCAGCAGATGTAAACATACCACGTATGGTCAAACTTGGGTATATCGTGGGATTTGGACTGCAAGGAGGCAGACACTGTTAGCAAACATACAAAAATGACCCCAAGCAGACCTAGGACCAAGTGGGAAGGAATCCAGACCAAGAATATTATTCCATTCCAGCCTGGGTTGCTGACAACTCCCAACTCCCTTCCCCTGCCACCACACCCACACCTCCCCATTTCTTCTTGAGGATGATTAGCACCATTGAACTTAGGACTCAGAGGAGTATTGAGATAGCATACCAGAGGAACAGATAGATAAGAAAATTCGTGCGTTAGCAGTTTTAACTGTATCATTGGGAGTAAGCTGTAGTAGTTGTACACTTTGGACTATATGTGTTTGTTAGCCTGTAACTAGACTAATATAACACTTTCATTGTTATGGCTGTAATTAGACTAGCAGTAAATACTTGGCTCCTATATTCATAGGTGCCTTTCTTTAGCTCACAGAAATTGCACAAAGCTCCTGGTCTGATACCCTGCCCTGGAGAATTGTATGTGATAATTTGTATGCAGTTTGTATGCAACAACTCTACCTGCATCTAGTGCTACAAAGCACCTGCTGTATTATTCAGCTCTCTGACTGACTTTTGTCAGGTTTGTAGTCAGTGAATTTGTGAGACCAAGGAGTTGTGTCTGCTTCATACCCTATCAACCTAAGACTTCCAGTGATAGGGGAAGGAAAGTCTATCAATCAACATTGCTCACTATATTGGTAATCACAGCATGAGAGTAGGACTCCCCAGCCTCATCAACCTGCCTAAATCTGTGAAAACTTCAGCTTGACACTCAGCTGGCTGATGGAGACTCAACTTCTGTTTTCATTCACTAATTAAGGTCTTACAGCTTTTGTACAGACTTCAGATCACTGCTTGCTCAAATGGTCAGAAACAATGAAGGGCAGCTAACTATCACTGAATGGACCCTAAAAGTCAAGCCCCAGTTACAGCTAAGGCAGCATTACTACGTTGTACTACCTGAACAGCAAGTCTTATGTTTCTTCATGTATTTGTAAAAAAACCAATAGTTTCTGTTTTATGAAAGATACTGACCTGGTGAAGTTAAAGGCATCATTGTAGTAAGAGTTTCAGCAGCTACTGGAAGAAAGCAAGTTCATTATAAACTCCTTTTATAGCACAATATCTAGTTTTACACAACTCAGAAAGAAAGTTTAAATAAAAAAAAAAAAAAAATCATCTGTGACTACTTCTCTTTAAATCACTAGCAGTGTCCTGCTTCCTTCCTTTTCAACATCTCACCCTGTTCCCAGCCTTTTCTCAAACTCTATGATCTTCCTAAGGAGGAAAGGTCTATATTAATCCCTTTCAATCTTCAATCCCCATTCATTGTATTGCATATAAAATCTCTTCATCTGGGAAATCTCTGTCTTGACACTTTTTATACTATGGAGATTTTCAGAGGACCTGTGTCTTATAGAACAGTGTTTAGATCAGATAAACGAGTTAAAATTAAGCTGGGATAATTCGCAAGAAAATAAGTTACTTCTAATCACTGTGAAAACTGTGATTTCAAGTTAGCCACACCTGCATTGTGCCTCCTCCTCTGAAATAGGAATAGGACTTCTCTTGCAGAACATACTGAGATATAGGATGCAAAAGTGCCATATATGATAATGATGCTAATTAGTTACAGTTGTTATTTTATTGAAGCACTCCTAATGGAATGGACAGATGGTATCTTATGTGAAAAGAGGCATTTTAATGATCCACAGCAAGAAAAGTTTGACTACTTCAAAGTTCATCAATAGATATACAATATTTTAAAAAGCTCCTCATAATTTTCTTTGGTGACATTTTTGAAGTATAATGAGCAATCACTTTCCACAGTGATGTGCAGTTATTTAGAACAACTTCTTATATGTGGTGCAAGTAGTAAAGAGAAATAAAGATGTCAAGACTCTGAATTTAGCCTTTGAATACCTGAAGTACTTAGCAAAAAATGTACCTTTTAGAATAGAGTAAGAGACATTGCACACCAGATGTCCCACTCTTCTTAAAGCAATCAGTTGCTACTTAATAGTATCTCCAGCAGGTCTTCAAATGTCAGCTAATCAACTTCCACTTCAAAGGATTCAAATTACTTTTTATCCTCACTCTCAGTGAAGGTCTGTTTTGAAGCTTATTGAGGTAAAAACAAGGATTTCCATTGATCTCTTTGGGCTTCCATTTAGGCTTTGATAAATTTTCTAGTACTTACATAAAATCACTTTATTTATATATTTGCAGAATTTAAAACTACCTAATTTTTAAAGCCACATGCCTTTTTTTCCCATTTACACTTTACCTAAGCTTTAGAGGAATATGAAGTCAGTTCCTTGGGCATACTTCTCCGGAAGCCACACTCTGTATTCAGTTTGTTGTTCTTACTGAAATCTTTTCAGTAAATAAGTCTTCACTCACTGTGAGGCTGAGCCCTTTTCCTTATTCTTTAGCAAAACAAAATGGCAATTGCATTTACTTATGAAACAACACAGTTGGGGCTTAATTGCTTTAATTTAAGGGATAATGAAATTAGAAATGTTATGCTACATAAAAGACACGAAATTGAGTGGTTTTCACTGGGAAATCACAACTTTGTCCTTTACTCCCTGCTTAGTGAACACACAACGCTGACTCATACTTTCTAGTTGACAAGGTTGTAAATGGTTCTTTCAGCTGCTACTGAAAGTTCTGTAATGGGGAAGGAGGGTACCCATAAGCATAAGTAACAGTCCCTTTGCCAGAGTTTTCCCTTAGGAGCCAAAGTTTTCATTCATGTTACCTGTAGTTCTCGAGGGATTCTACAGAGGAAAAAACGTTTACTAGCATTACCTGTGACTTGTATGCTGTTCACATCAATTTTCAAAGTCTGGGTAAGATTAGTTTTATTTGCGTTGAAACCCAAAACCAGCTCATTTTTTATTTTCTCAACTGTTACCATCTGGGTAAAATAAAGGCTGAAGATCACAACAACACTAGCAATACAAAACAGAGAAGCTGATTAGTTATACAAGCTAATGAAGTATATTTGCTATATGACTTATCATCTAGACAGTATTTCTTTCCAACAAGGGTTCATTTGCAAAGTCAGGGTTTCTTTAAGTGTTGGCTGGCAAAGATGACACATAAAGGAACACCTCTTAATTATCAGGTTGGTTTAAACCTTGGAGAAACAGTTTTTTTCTTTATCTACTCTTATTTTCACTGTGGGAATAAAAAACCCAACAACATTCATATCAATTGCTGCAATGGAGCTGAATTTGGATAAACTAAAGGAGAAGTAGGTTTATTGTTATTCAACAGGTCTCCTAGTTTAAGCCCTAAAATATTGATTGTGAACCTTGAAGTGTTATGAAAATTATATAATATATTCATGTTATAAAAATATAATACAAAGTGATCACTTTTATAAAGCAAAGAATCTGTGGATTCTGCATCTGTGAGGATCTGCTGTGTGATTGCCTGGATTCTCATAAGGAAACAGTAATGGCTGCAAGCCCAGATATTTTGAAATCGGTGGTTAAACCACATTTAACTTCTGTGGGGCCTGAATTTCTGCCAGAGTGTTTTCTATTTGCTCTCTGCTGTCCCTTCTAGATACTATTATTAAGTTTTATATTTGTAGCTAGATTAAGGTAGCATCAAAGTATGATGCTTGCTAAAGTTTTTCTCCATTTACTTAAATTTAGGTTCAAACTTTTTTATTCTTAAGCATTTATACTACCCAATTGCAACTGACTCAGTAGTGCTTTTTGATAAGAGGTGATTAATCCTGCCATTTTGCTAAGCTTAGTTTGCAATTTGCAATATATGGAAAAAGTCTCTTTAATTTCTTACATGTTTCTCATAACCTCTGGGCCATGCTGAGAAAACAAAAGCTTTTATTGCTATCCTTGTGACTCAGCAGAGTTTCAAGGGTGAAATAACAAGGAGATTGCCCAAAGGGGTAAACACTTTTTAAATGAAAAGAGTCAACTAGAAAATAGTTTCTGAGACAAAGTAATATTTCAATTATTATTTCAAAGCAGAAATGAATGCAGATCCTTACTGATGTATTAAAAGCCAGATCCAACATTCATTGACATCAGGTTTTTCTGTGATTTCTGTGGTATTTGTGTCAAGATACAGCGGTGGAATTGGTTTTACCAAATATAGATGTTTACAGTGCAGATACCTAGATTCCTATTGCAGTTGTTGGAAAGACATAAGCTGTTCTTTGGCATAATTGATCTCCCCCTAAAAAAGGCATCTAAACTGACCAGATGAGAAAACTCTAAAAACCCATCACTTACAAAGAGACCCTTGAGCAACTAGCTCAGAGATGTCTCCATCTTTGATGCCCAGATTTTGATGAGAATAGTCCCATTCTATGTGCAGAAACCAAATTGTGCTGACTGTATCTACCTTCATGAGGACAAAAACCTGGAAGTGACCTACTCCTATCACTGTGTACTCCATTCCCTTGATGTTATAAAATTCTTCATAAAGTGATCATTCTCTACCTTTCTAGCTAATTAGGTTTATGCCCTCACTATTCCAATCAAAAGATTGCTCTAATTCAAATCTGCTTCCCATTTTCAACATGCATGTATTCACAGCTTGCTAATATCCATTTTTCTTTTGCAAGCATGGTCATTCAAATGAACTGTCTCCTCTGAATATTTATCCACTTTATGTATTTACAGACAACATTTATATCACAAGAACAGCTGGTATCACAGAATTGCATCATCTGTCATCATGTAATGTGAACTTTTCTTTAATTTTGTGGTCTCACCTGTAAGACAACTAATTACATCATTTGTTTCTCAAGGTCTTCCAGTTCTACTAGGGTGTTAATCTTTTGTCCTCTGTTTTGTTCTTGCCTATCATAGTGTGTCATCAGACCATTCTTTATTTAAAGCCCAAGTTCCTAATGATAATGTGAGATCTGCCCCTCAGTCTAAGCAGCTTCCCACAAGCAAGCTCAGCACAAACTGATATCCTTTCCTTTCTAGGTAGTTTCCTACCTACTTCACTGTCCTTACCTTTCCCATTTTTCTCTCTAACTCGATAGTTCCAGGGACTATTAAATTTTTTTTCTTCTAATCCTACAGGATGTTTTTGGAGGAAAGATATGTCTTGAAGCTTCATATGCTCTTTAGAAGGCCTTATCCAGTCTCTAAAGATGTATTTTTTCATCTGTTCATTGTCTACTGAAGAAGTTTCTAAATTAATAGCATCATTGCCTCTTGCCCATATTTTAAGTAAACTTTGTCATATGCAATTACCCAGTTTCTGACTTCTTGAATCTTTCACGGCCATCTTCAGATTTCCTGTAGAAAAAACACAACAATAAAACAAAGCACAACACAAAAGCACATGATTCCCCTTGAGTTTATAAAGTTCTGCATAGGAAGCGTCTTCTGAAACTGTTTAATAATGGGACAGAGTATTACATGTGTTTTGCTGAATCAGGACCTTATTAAGAACAGTGCAGATGGAATTAACACTGCAGACCTCACTGCATATACTGGACTTTTTTGCCAGCTGGCCTTCAGTAGGACAACCAACATAACAGGATATTGAAAAATGAGGTCAAACAAGCTTCAATAAATGAAGCAGGTCTTACTGGACCTATTTTATAGACTCTTCAGGACATACAGGGTGCAGCTTTACCTGGTGTCAAATGACAGCCTCACTTGCTAACACCCTAAGGAAAGTAAGTTAAGTGAATTCATGTCCATAGGGACATAGGAGTGTATTTCCATTCATCTGAGCTTATGTCAGCAGATCTCTAACCTGAACTTTCTTCTAGATGGCAAGGGCCAGCAACCCTGCAAACATAGCACAACTAATAAACCTTGGGGGAAAAAAAATAAATTAACAATTCTTTAAAATATAGAGGTTCTATGAGCTGGTCTTAGGGCTCAGCCTTACTGGTTTGGTCCAGGCATGGACTTATAGGAGTCTGAGAAGGAAGTTTGCCCCAGTAAACACATTGGTGTCAAACTTCCCACAGCAGCACTTGGAAGAGATAAGACATGAAAGGAATAATATAGGATGTTCCCAAGGATCTCTTGGAAAGCAAGGTATTGGTAAGTACTACTGAGAGAAATAGCTAAGTGAGGACTTTTGACCTTTATTTGCAAAGTTTAATTAAATTGTACCTACTTGAACTGGGAAATTTCACACCTCTTGAATTCATTTTTCAGATCACTTTCTTGAAAAACTTTTTGTATCTATATGGAAAAGAGAAATCTTGAACAAATACAGTAATTAAAAATACACCCAGTTGTACACTGCATTCATGGTTTTAATGCTAAATAATTTTTCCTTCCCAAATCTAGACTACAGAAGCAAACTTTTTCTTTGATCTTTCACTTATTTTCACAAATAAGGAATATATTGAGTTCTGACCAGGCTAAGGACCTGAAATATCTCATTTTGGGGGGAGGGAAAAGCCATCAACAGCAGGTTGTGTTAGGGAATTAATGTACCTACCAAATAGTCTTGAATTAACCAGAGACCAATAGGTTCTTACCAATTGTTCAACGTCAAAGGCAAGGACTTTGAAATCAGTTGATGATCTGTTTTGCAAAGCAGGAGTGAACGATGTCCCAGAGAGTATTTCAAATGTTCCCACGTAACCATGAATATTGCCATCTGCTTCAGCTGCATAATTAAAAATAAAATTCAATGTTTTGAATTATATAGAAAAAAAAATGAAAAACATTACATTAGCTTTTACTCCACATAGATCATCAAAACAATGACTGTTAGCTTTCTGTTCTGCTTTGTAATGAGAGATATTTTGCTTATGCTGATTTTAAAAGTGATAGACATTTTTCAATGTTTACAATAGTTACAACTGTAAACATATTTTATGAATACTATTTGTCCTTGATTCTCATTACTTTCAATTCTGTTAAAATGCTGTTTTCCAGCAGCACTGTGAATGGATGAAGGGCACAATGGTATGTCCAGTTAAGTTTAACACAAGGGACAAAAATACATGGGAAGAATAATAGTTAGTCAATGTTGAGTTTTTTGTGTATTCTGGATTAAAAATATTAAGAATTACTACTTTACACTTTCTTTATTAAATATTGTGCACTTTTTATATAAATGTACGCTGTTTTTGATAACAGCACTGGAAACACTAGTGTCAGACTAATTAAACTATTTTTGACCTGACCTTTCTTACCAATACATGCATTAAATGCTAGCAGGATTTATGAGGAAACTAGATAACTGGTCCTTACTGCAAATTCAATCTTGATTTTTAATATGTTACAGCATATGAGGTATGCATAAAGCAATTCATTATACATATACAATAAAAATACTTTCTCACTGTGTAATGCACTGGAAATTTTCAGATAAAACCTGAATTAATGTGGCTGATGATTGATAGAAAATGCCTTTTGCTTACCAGTTACAGTACTAGTGGTATTTTTAATTTGTGTTTGAAGGCATTAACATCTAAAAGGAGTTTCAAGACAAAAGTAGTTAACTAATAAACACTATAATAAACAAGACCTTTAAATCAAAATTTCAGTTCCATTTGAAAATCATCCTATGTTATTTTTTAAATTCAGCTTACTTGGTGTATCAGTAGCTTGATTCTATCACATTGTGAGCATTGGCTAAATATTAAGAATGACTTTACCTTAACTTTACATAGGGCTGGGGGCTGTCTGTCTAATGCAGGATCTCTTTCACACCAATAAATTACTTTAAAATATATATTTTTTTTAATAAAAATGAAAAGGTTCCAAGAAATGTAGGATACCTAAAGTTCCCCACAGACTTCAGTGGATTATCAATGTCTTTCTGAGTCAAACATCATATGTGGAGAAAAAAGCAAAAATCCACAATTTGCCATATTACCTTCTCTAGCTGATGAATGCAATTGAATGACCAAAGCTTTATAGCTTGGATTGCATTCCAGGGACTTCTCCTAGATTCTAAACCATGAAAATTAATTTCTAAGGCTTCAGGACATGCTTCAGTTGCTTGTATTTTTGCCTGTTTTGTTCACATCAATTTCCAGGGGAGGAGAAGAAGAAAACTTAATCTCCCCCCCTGCCCCCAGCCCTCCCCCCCAGCATTAAAAGCATAGCATGAAATATGAAATATACTTACAATGACAACACCACTGGCTTCAAAGTCTGAACGTCTACTGAAGAACTCCTGAAAAGGATAAAGGTTGGCTACTTACCTCGCTCTAACTCCTGGATTGATAACCATGAAAGTACAATCAGTCCAATACAAACACACACAAAAATTGCAAGCAGAGAAGCAAACAAAATTTCGTAGTAACTAATAGGAACATATTTCGTATCAGATGATTTTTTCGGCTTCATTTCTGTCTTGAAAGCTTGTGTGAATTAAAGACTGACAAAAGACACAACCTGAAAAGGACGGTAATAATCCACATGAACAGATATTTATAGGAGATGCTTGTAAATTAATTACATCATAAAACTTCATTGACATAGGTTTTTACAACATTCCTGAACAGTCATATTCGTACACAAGATATGCAAATATAAAGAAAAGACATCTCTTCAGAAAGGAAGAATTTAAGATTATGTCTCAGATAAAGAATAAGCAAGACCACAGAAATGTAAGGTTGGTCACTGGATTTGAACTATTTCTTGTCATTTGATATTTTTAAGTGAAAATTAATGTAAAATACTGCCTTCAGATATACTGGTTATACGGGTTTTTTTTGGTAATTCTTCACAAGTGCAGTTATGAGGGCAACAGTAAAAGCCTGTCTTTCATCATTCTGCTTAAAAAGTTTCTTTAAAAGTAATTTTATATATATAGGAAATGCTGGCAAATGAGTTGTTTAGTACTGTGCCATAGTTCAGCAGCGTGTTCAGCACTGAACAATAATTCAGCAGTACAAATTTAATCTGTGTAAAGCATGGTTCTTTGACCACATATCTGGAGAACTAACTGGAGAAGATATTATGAAATGTATGCTTGTTTCATATTTCCTTGCCAGGCTTAAATGTGCCATGGGATGCAAGCCCTTGATAACATTAAAGCATTGTGGATGGCCAGTGCTGTATCCTTAATAAAGCAAGAGTAAATTAAACAAACAATGTACCATCCAGTCCAAAACTTTTTGTTACTAATTTAATCTGTCAAAACTTTTGAGTAAATCAGCTCCAAAAGAGTGAAGTTATACTGATTCTATGTTTCATGCCCTGTGAGCTACTGTTTTTGACTCTGGATCAGAGGTCCTAAATCCAGATTTATGCTATAACATTCCTCAGCTCTCCTTAAGGAACTGGAGAATCTGAGCAGACCAGCCATATTCCGGCCTGTAAAAGGAATGGGAAACTTGTCTGAGTCAATCTTTGGAAGAGAGACGCTCTAGCTACCTGTAAATTGACAGAAATGGAGATAATAAAAATTGGGAAGAAATTAGAAAGGCTCAAAATAAGACTCTTGAATGACATAAGAGTTCTCTGCCCAGTCTTTAAGAACTGAGATATTTGAAAACATCTGCAACATAACTGATTTAAACCACTCTAAATCACAATCAAAATCTTGGCCTGACAGTAGTAGCCTTGATTTAGTGTATTATCATAACGCAATGAAAGAAATTCAGTAATTTTTCCCATTATTAACAATAAATAATGGTTTACTTAAAACCAAAGTTTTTAAAACAAAATTCAGGGCAGTTGAAACATATTGCCCTTACAGAGCAGTCTATATCCTGCAAATGAATGAGATTTTGGAGTCATCATGTTAGATGAATTAAAGTATTGCTTTTGTATATATTGTGTATGACACACAAACATATGTTTGAATATAAATGTGTGTGCATGTTTATATATATACACTTATGTGCATATAAGAGATTAAATTTGTACTGCTGAACACTTTGCTGAACTGTGGCACAGTAGTATCTCTGTAACTATTTGTGGTTATTCAGCAATAATGTTAACACCCTTCATTACAAGGGTTTTAATTTTCTATACTTTTCTGAACTTTCACTCTATCACAGAAGTTCAGAATACCTCTAAATACCTCACTTTGCTCAGTTATACATGTTAGGTTATTCCACATCTAGCAGAATTACATAATTACATGATGGACTTGGTGCAGATGCCCAGGTGCTGGCAGGGGGCTGCAGGGCGGCCTCTGTGAGGAGAGGCCGGGGCTGCCCCGAGCCGGACACAGCCGGTTCCGGCCGGCTCCGACCCACCCACTGCAGGGCACGGCTCAGCCCCGCAGCCACCATGGTGGAGCTGTGGGGAAAGCCTGTGTAAGAAAGGGCAAAATGCTGCCGGGCTGTGAGGGGAAAAGTGTGAGAAACAGCCCTGTGGGCACCGAGGGGAGAGAGGGAGGAGAGGACGACATGCTCCAGCAGGGATCCCCTGCAGCCCCTGGAGAGACCACTCTGGAGCAGGTACCCACACTGCAGCCATAGAGGATCTCACCACACGCTGGAACAGGTGGATGTTTCATGAAGGAACTGAAGTCTGTGGAGAGCCCAGGCTGGAGCAGGTTTATCCTGAAGGACCGTAACCCATGGGAAGGATCCACACCAGAGCAGGGGAAGACTGTGAGGAGGAAGGAGCAGCAGAATGGAGCTGCTATGGACTGACTGCAACCCCCCCAAAGTCCCCATCCCCCTGCACCACTTGGAGATGGCAATAAACTAAACTACTTTTCCCCCAGCTGAGTCTGTTTTGCCTGTGATTGATGGTAATTGGTGAGTGATCTCGCTGTCTTATCTTAACCTATGATCTTTCCTTTCCTATTTTCTCCCCCAGTCCTGTGGGGGAAGGGGAGTGAGGAAGTGGTTGGGTGGGCATCTGGCAGCCAGACAAGGTTAACTCACTGCAATCATCCATGCTGCAGGAAACAATACTAGTTTATTCCTGTCTTATTCCTAATCAGACATTTTCTGTCACAAATTTGAGGAGTTTTGTGCAGATGGACTTTGCATTCCTCTGTCATATTTTGCATAATTTAACTATTTGTATCATTGACATTGTATATCACTAGTAAAAGATAAACACTATTACCCAAAGATGTCACTGCATTTTAAATTCTGATTTATACCCTAATGGTGAAGTGATTAACCAGAGAAGTAAAAGTTGTGGGCACTTACAGTTCAGTTGTTTTCTTTTACTAGCACCTTGCATGTGATTGTCAAGTTGTATATGTGCTCATATGCATTGATTACAGTCTGGCCAAGGACATAACTTAACACGGGTAGTCTCCAACTGGAGTTGTGACTCCTACAAATGAATTCAATTGCTAAACAATTCTAGTAGGCAACAAGGTCATGGTAGCAATAATTAATAGGCAAGCCCTGGACACTGAGCTGATAGTAATTAAATGAGCTCTTTCATTAATTTGTTTGTAACATATTATAGTCTGTACTACTATAAGCTGGTTAAAAAAGAATATAAGAACCCATGATTTCACATATTCATTTGTAAATCTTCAAAATGAGGGGGGCAGACTTCAACACTGTGCAAATGCTAGCTTACTATGAATTGTGAAGCAGAACAGTTTATGCTGGAAGTGACCTATGAAGGTCATCTTGTCCAACCTCCTGCTCAAGCCAGGGCTAACTGAAATTAGATCAGGCTGTTCAGGGCCATGTCCAGGCAAGACCTGAATAACTCCAAGGTAGAAGACTCCAGAACTGCTCTGGAAAAAACACCTGTGCCAGCATTGACTACCTGCATAATGATGGTTTTTTTCCTTATGTCTTACTGGAATTTCAGTTGCTGCAATTTGTGTTTAATGGCTCTTGGGCTTTCACTATGCAATTCTGAGAAGAGTCTGGCTCCATCTTCTCTGCAGTCATCCCTTAGGTAGCTGAAGGCAGCAATTAGACACCCCTAACAGCTTGTCAGCCCCCAGCCAGTACTGGTACATAGGGTTATTCCATCCCAGATTCAGGACTTTGTATTTGCTGAACTTGGTTGAACTTTATGAGGTTTCTGTCAGGCCATTTCTATGTCTCTTAATGACAAATACATCCTGTAACTGCAAACTTCCCTCTAGCCATTGACTTCACTTGCTTCAATTCTTTTATTCCTCATTTAGTTACTTGTCTTCCTGTTCATTCTCCTTCTGCAGTCTTAGCTGTACATTTTTTCTTTTGATTATAATTCTAAAGTTTATTTTTCACTTCCATTTACTCTATAGACTGATAGGACTCTTGAAAGTTGGATTTGGTTGATTTGCTACATGAGTAAACTGATGAAATGGCGGCATCCGTTCAGGAAAAGAGTGAACATTAACCGATGTTACTACCAGATTAGAAAGAATTTCCATCTACTGTGAGTTGTGAGTATTCACAGGTCATGAACAGCCTGCAGCACAGAAATTATTCGCTGGAGAAAATAATATAAAATTAAAAATAATAAACCAGATTACTCAATTCTATTGGCAAAAAATTTGCAAATAGGAAACTAATGAAATCTGTTGCATATTATTTTCTAAGCTCTAGTTTTATGATACAGCTTGTGAACTGTATGATTAAACAATTATACCATGATTTAAAAATAGTTTAAATGGTACAAAGGCGAATACTCTATTAATGTGTTCAAAACAGGAGAAATATGGCAACTTATTTAAATATTGATAATTGATTTTTTAAAAATTATTATTATTATAGTCATACTAGTGAAATATGAGAGTAGACCATTTTTAAAGAAATAGGTCATTGCCATGGTAGAAGCCTAAAAGATTCACAATTTTGTTTGTTTGTATTGCATCTACAACTGCAGTTCCACAGGTTTTATACCCTTATTAGGTTGCTTTTATTTTATTGTTCAATCAATCTCCAGCACAGGGTGAAAAGACTGCTGACATAGAAAGGATGTTGTGTTCAGATAATTCCTCTAATACCCAGTCTATCACAAACATATTTAAAGCCTGACATCCCATTAATAGCTAGCTATCTGTGGGAAAATGTTTTGGTTACCCACACAGACTTGCCCTCCCCTATCAAAATGAAATGAAAATCAGCTTTATGTATGTCAGCTGTTTTCAGAAGTCTAAATGGTTTGTCCCTTTTGCTATGCAGACTTCCATAGAGGGAGGCAGAAAATCAAATCAATGGATCTCCATTGAAAGTGCAGAAACAGACTATAAGCTTATTTTTACTGTTACATCATAAAAAGAAGTTTAACAGGATGCTCATACAGAAGTACAACTTCTCAGTAATGCCATATTTAAAAAATCCAAACCCTGCATGTTGATTACTTTTCACTCTTCCAACTGCCTGTATTGAGGATGAGTAGTAGTCAGCCAGCTGTCAAACTTTATATGAAATGAAAAACATGGACCTCATTTACTAAATAAGTTATCAGAATTTTTAGTAGTTAAAAATATATGATTCTTTGTGTAATCCATTATTTAATATTGATTGACTAAGAGTGGCATATTATACATCACTAATGTGCTGTTCTGTCATCAAACATCTTCTCATGCATATTTGACCCAGTAAGACATAGCTTCAGAGAGGAGTGACTTAGCAGAGGACTACACAGTCTTTTTAAAAACCCTATTTTCACCCGTTTCCAGTATAATCCAACTTGGAGGACTTGATGAATCTTCAGTTTTCTAGGTTGGTATTTCTTATCTTGAGGTTCTTGGACAACATCCCGAAATTTTAAAAGTGCAGACAGTATTAAAGATGTAAGTCATGAGTAATTTTCTTCTCTTTAAATTTGATTAAAAACTATGCTGTACAGCACAAAAATATTGAACGAATTTGGAAAGACCTGCATTTTAATCAAGTGAAAGGTATGAAGGAACAATGTTTCCATTTTCCCCCTGAAGTTATACAGTTTGAGCTAATTAAAAAATCAACCAACCAACCAACCAACCAACCAAAAAACCCCCTCCAAAACCAAACCAAAAAAACAGCCTGGTTTCAGGGTCATTTAACAAGTATAGCTGCTCAGAGGCCTGGGTAATGTAGGTGTCCATTAGGCTAAGGTATGTTGAAGGTGGGAAGATAAAGAAGGGAACTGGACAGTGATATCTGCCTTCAGTCCCTAAGCATTCCGCAAATTTGGGCTCTAAGTTTATATTGAAATAACAACTGTTGAAAACTGTGAGTTGATGTCTGGTAGGTCTCATCACATTGGAAGATTTACTGGGAGCGGGAAGATCCGCTCATGGAGTTATCTGAGAAGGGTGTTTGCTCTAAGACACTACCCAAATACTTTCACATATGCAACTGACAAGAAATTAGTTTCCTAGGGGTGATCACTAAACGGATGGGATGTGTAATGTGCAAAATAATACAGTAATGGGTAATTGAATGCAATTAAGTAACTGATATATTTTCTTTATGTGGAAGACCATGCTGAAATTCTGACAAAGGGTTCTGAGGCATTTTAGATTCCTATCACATGAGCTAATATCCATGCTGTTTTGTGCATTCCCAATTTAATTAAATTCTGACTTCCAATAAGCCTATAACAAAAAGGAAAAAAAAAAAAGCATAAAAACCCCATGGATTTTTACACCCTTGAAGAGGGTTCAGAAATACGGATTTAAAATTAACTATTCAATGAAATGACCCAAATGGATAACTGAGAACTACTCTGTTTCCATGTTAATCGATCCATATCAATAAAGTAATTAAAAATGCACTGCTGTCATTAGCAGTTGTAATTCTTCAGACCGGCTTGGTGAAAAAAAAAAAAAAATTGCACAGAAAGCAGAAGTGGAATATATTACCTTTCCCACAATTTGGAGGAAGAGCTTTCTTTAAAAAAAGCAACAATGAAACCCCACAAAAAAACCCCCAGCACCAACAAAATCATAAATTCCCTTGTTTAAACATATCCAGAAAGATTCCACAGGGCAGCACTGAGGTTTCTTTCCAGATCAATCAATATCTTGTCTGACATTGCGTAGCTGCAGCTCAACATTCACTTACTTTTCCAGCAGTTCCCAACACCGAATCAGAGAATCATATTTTAAGTCAGAATCAGAGATTTATGTTTTTTAATAGAATATAATAAAAAGTGGGGCTGATTAAGAGTATCCAGAAAGGAAATCTGTGATGACTCCAGTTTACATCTGCAGAAGTGATCACAGAGCTAACAGCTAGCACTGAGAGTAAAGGAAGACTTTCACCCAACTTTAGACATCTAATGGTGAAGTGAAGAATTTTTTTCTGGAGGCAGTCAATCCTTATTCATTGGCTAAAGAAACAGCATAAATAAATATTTTAAGATAAATGTCTAATTTTTAGGTAGTTAAAATTAGGTAAGCTGAGTATAACATGATGCCTTCCATTCAGAAAATAAGTTACTTGGTCATATTGAATTAATTAGCTGGTTTTGGACCCCTAGATGCATGTGTTTCCTTATATTCCCCCTTCTTATTAGGAGAAAAAAGGTGTGGATCATGGGAACAAAGGGAAGATAATAGCAATTAATAAAAAAACACTAGTTAGTGGAGGCTGAGAACAGAACAAAACAAAATAGCATTGACTGTCTGAGTAACGAAAAGAGCATGCCAACACAAAGTTCACTGTGATAAGTAAATAGGAAGAGGCAGGAAAAGATATGGCACACATGGGAAAGAATCAGTCTTAACTCAACTGATAATGCTGAATGGCATAATAAGCAGGTAAAAGACAAAGGTCAAGATGAAGTAGCAATATTACTGCTGCTCTGATTGAATTGATGTAAAAGCCAATGTGGAGCAGTAGTTGAAAATAGCAGTAAATTTACCACAATGTAATAGTTTCTATGAATAAAAGCAATTACAGCAACATTACTGTGCATATAGATTTGTGTCTTATAGGCCAATATGGAAGCGTTGAAAAGAAAATTAAAATGGCAGAGGAATGGTTCTCCTCTGTTGTCCTTAGCTTTTATTCAGAATGATAGAATAAATGCAAACTACTTTTTCTATACTAGATACACAAGTTTTTGTCAGTATATATTTGTTTCTAAAGAAGCTTTAGAATAAAAACTTTGTATCTGTTTGCATGTTAAGGGGCCACAAAACACAGAAGAGAAAAAGGTGTGAAACAAAGACTTAGATACGGGCTAGTCTAACCTCTTTCCATCCTATGTAAACCATGTCATGGTACCTATAACCTCTGCAAAGTACGGGGAAAAATACTGTTTTTAAATATTCAACAACTGTCATTAAAATGCATCCTCATCTTTTTGTGTAGTCTCCAGCAACCTTTCCCAAGATTGTACATGCCAGTTAGCAAACTGTTATTCCTGATACATAGTAAAAAATTTGTGTCTCAAAAAAAAAAATAGAAAATGGGGATTTTCATGTTCAAATACAAATTAAAGCATTAAGACCTGTATTTCATGAGTGTTATTTAAATTATTGAACACCCTGCTGACTGCAGATCATAGTATTTGATAAGCATTACTATGCCCTGTTCTGCAGACCAGGTAGCTGAATATGCTTACAAGGTCATTAAGTTTTAATTATAAACAATCAGAATAGCACCTGTTTCTCTGAAATTTAAGTGGTTTAAAAGTCCCAGTCTCCAGGTCATCTTGCTAAATCTCTGGCTCTTTTAGGCAAACTCATATTTAAAACTGATCTCTTTTCTTAAAACCCTGGAAAACCCTAGCCATAAGTATCTCCATAGCAGGAAGAGTAAGAAATGCCTAAGAAGCAATAATTATCTCTATTTCTAACCTATACAATCAATACTACAAAGACCAAGACAGTTTGTCTGTATTAATCCTTTGGAAATATTTGGGAAATCTGTATGGTTTATGAAATATTTGTACTCCTGTGTAGCTGTATTATGGATGTGAAAGCATTCTTAACTGACTGAGATTCTGAAAGGCAGTCCATAAGAAACAAACCCTCAAATATCTCCAGTATTATGCCATTTGCTACCACCTCATAGGGGTTATTTCTGGTTCACCACATCAGCCAAAGCAAAGGAAAATCAGGTACACAGGTCAGACAGAGAATACTCAATTTAAATGAGAAGATAGGAAGAAGTAAATCTGAAATCCTTGGAGTTTACTCATATAAATATGGACAAAATGAGGAGAAAGCTGAGGCCAAAGAAGCTGTAAAAGAGCACTGATAAGCATTTACCTAGTGTTCAATGTGTCAAACATAAGCATAAGCTTGCTCTCCCTAAATATGCACACTACAAAGCATTTTGACAGCATGACATTTCTTGATATTAAAAATACTCTGCACATCCTTCCAAAAACATTCAGCCTCAGTCTTGCTCCTTTCCTTCTGAAATTTGTGGTAAAACTTTCAGTAGAAGCTGAGCCTGACTTGTAGAAGAAGTATTACGTCAGTGCAAAATCCTTTGAAAAATTCCACTTTACATCTAACGTAACAATAAGGGCAACAATTATGTGTTTGTTTTGAAGGAAAGGGATAAGTAAGCTACTATACTCCATCTTTCAAGATCCCCTGAAAAAGATAACACAGATCAAAAGTTAGACCACTAAATAATTTGATCACTTTTACTTTCTTTGTCCTCTGTACTTGACCCACAAAATAACTACTGAACAAAAGATAATTTATATTCTTTTAAACACATGTGGAAAGGCATCCAGGTTAGACCTATTTGATAATCCATTTAGCTTCTTACACCAAATTAACTTTTCACATTGGACGTTTGACAAAACGATGGAGAAATAAAATAAAGTATGTACAATGGGTTTCTTATTTTTATTTTTTTCATTATAAGTATTTTAACAGTAGCTGACAGATAACACAGAAGGATGAGGAAAATGCTCTTAGATTTTGAAATGGAGGTCAACTAAGCATGTAATTACTTTCTCAAAGGTTCATATAATTGGACTTGTCTATTTGAACAGGAGTTCAAATTTTGGTCATTGTGTTCATATTGTTCCTCATTATCCATTTTGAGTGCTACAAAAATAAGACTATCTCTTTTGAAACAATTTAAATGCTCCCAAGATGCTGAATTGTAAAAAGTTTTATATCTTCCTGTTGTTAAAACAATTGATGACTTCTTTATTTTAATGTCTATCCAAAATGGGGAAAAAAATGCCTTGTATCAAGTGTAACAGAACACATGAAATACTAACAAAGATATTTGAAATTCTATGGCTTTTTTCTATGACAAGCTTTCAGCCTCAATTTTTCTTCATTTAAAAATCAGAATTGCCACTCAAAAAACAATGAAAACTGGACAACTGAGACACAGGACTACTCTGCACAGAAGGATTTACATACAAATGTAAATCATCTCTGACAGATTTGATAATGCTTTGGAGGAAAATAAAAATCAAAAAGAGAAAACCAGTTCCTCTTCTAAGTCAGTCTGAAACATGGCAAAAAGTAAAAGAATTATTAGAAACTGACCAAATGGCAATGCTGCCAAAAATTAGGCCTCAAAAAATTCCCTATAGATGAGACCAGTATTTCAGATTTCATGTAATATTCTTTCCCTCATGGGAAGGGAGGGACAGGGAAAAGGAAGGGATGCTTCAGTATAATTCTAAAAGAAAGAATTTTAAAGTTTGCAAATATATCAGCATTTTACTTTGTATTTATCTATCTTACTTTTGCTATCCAAGTATACAAGAGTTTCAGCATTTCCAGCTAACAAATATGTCAATTATTTCCACAGAAATTCCCAAATTCTGTACACTATACTGCCTATAAACCCATTGATTTTTCCCAACTTTGCATAAGCAACTCATTTTGAATCAATTTACCTTCAAATATTTGTCTTATTAAGTACTAGTCCTGCAAACGGATTTGAGATCTCTGTTCTTTTTCATTTACATATAGAAGCAATAAAAGATTACAGCAGTGGAACCAAGCTGGCAATTCCATTGATAAAAAAGAGTGTAATACCCCCTCTCATACCTCTGTCAATTCTTTAAATTATAAATGGAAAATTAAACTATTTTCAGTCACAAAATAATAATCTTTAACTTAAAATTCAGATATTAGATTGAGTTGTACATCTATTCCAAGGCATCATTGTTAGGGTACAACTATATCGCAAGGTTTTCCTGTTACTACCAACTGGAAAAAAATCCATATATATTTAGTGTTATTGTTTTGGGGACAAAAAGATTTTAGCACAGTCTGCTAGAAACTGGCCTCCAACACTCTGCTCTGGAGGATTAAGGACCCATAGATCTAACAAATTTTTAGAGATTTAGGGTGGCAGGGCAATGCAGATGTAACATTCAGAATCTGTAAATGCTGAATTAGTGGAGTCCCACATCTTTTATAACAAATATTAAGCCCAAGTTTCTATTTTTTTTCCAGAAGTAACAAAGAATAATCATGACAGATAACTCCTAAAAGAACAGGCATTAAAAATAAATCTGGGGGTTTTTTTTCTTATTTCTGAAATAAAATATTTTCCTACACTGTAACAAACATTTGACTTTCTTCAAAAAGCTTACAGTTTCATTTGGAGCACTAATGTCCTGCTTGTACCAGTATTCATTTTCCTTCCCCCCCCCCTCAAGAATATTTGTTCTTGCTGGTCATCTTTGAGACTTTATCTTTGAGATCAAGTCTATCCAAGAGAAAAAGGAGGTCATAAATTATAAAGTCAAATTATGTAATCACATGCATTTTTGTAGTGTTTTCAGAAAAAGAGTATGTGGAGGCTGAATGCAGCATAATCTCCCAGAGCAGTGATTTTCACTGCAGTCACATGTGATCACATGAATAGTCAAATACAAAGAAAAAGGGCAATTTTTCAGGGTGAAGCAGTCTAGTAAAATACCTATTAAATAGTGTAGTAATACAACTATACAAACAATAATATTTATACAAACTAAAAAAATTTGAGAAATAGAAGGATAATGGAATCATAAATAGCATTTATTGCTATTGTATAATTTCAGTTGTTTTCTTTTGGCTAGGAATAATGTGAAACAAAATAATTAGAGATTTTTTGTTCAAAAATTTTTCTAAACTGTTTTCTAAGATGTATGAAAAACAGGACACTTTTGTAACAGTGAAGATAGGATAGTTAATAGCATTTACACTGCCTCAGGGAAAGTCAACAGAGTACACCTGCTCATTCAAAAGTCACAGAGATGGAGACAAAACATTTTAAAAATAAAGTTTAAAAGCTGAATTTTCACCTTATTTCTAATAAATAACATCCATTGAAAAGATCAATCCTCAGTGAAAAATAAAAATACAGAGAATTAGGAGATATTCTGTCCAAGTGAGATTTAGATTTACTAAGATTAAAATTAAAGAAAGAACATGTTATAAGGACATGCTGGAAACCTAGAAGAAAAATTAAATCCAGATAAAAACCCTGCAAATTATGGTAAAAAAAGAGCAGAAATACTAGAAAAATTAAAAAATAAAAAGAAAAAAAAAGCCTCATGAATTCTGAAAAACACCGAAATGCATAGACTAAAGTGTGACATAATGTGCAAAAAGTATTTTCTGTCAGCTACGAGTAATTCAGGCATTAATTATTACAAATTTTGTTTCTTAAAGGATCTTATTGATTACTATTCTCTACAGTAATGTGAAATTTTGCATGTAACAATGAATAAATTATTTGATAAACACGATTTTTAAAAGAACCTGTTGAAAGAAACTGTGAGTCTAAAATCATTTTGTTGTAGATAAACTCAGGGATACAAATATATTATTTTTGATTTAAATCTTAAAATGTAAGAGGGAGAGTATGTAAACAATTACCTTCAATGTTTTTTAATGTCTATATTTTTGAATGAACAAAACATTTTTAATTTTGAAACAGTTGTGCATAATATTTAAGTCAGTATTTTGGAAATATGTGCTGTAAGGGTGTCAATAGGCATTTAGATAAAGGGATATGGTGGGAATATCTCAATTTTCAAAACACTTTAACAAGACTCCACATGAAGAAATATTAAAGAAACTATGTTGCAACAAAACAGGTGGATAGATCCCTTAATGGGGACTGATAAAGCTGGTTTATGTACAGAAAGCAAAGGAGAGACCTTAATTCTCATTTTTCAGGGCAGAATCTGTAATGGAGTCCCTCAAGGACTGGTGCTGGGATTGGTTTTTAGACAGCTTCTTCAACCATGATCTAAAGAAAGGAGGAATCAGTGAAATCTCCAAGTTTGCTGCTGATGTTAAGCTTTGGGTAATTGTCAGATGCACTAATGACAAGGAACTATAGAAGGATCTCTCATACCTGAGTTAATGGGTAAAAAAGGTGGAACATCACCTTCAGTGTAGATAAATGCAAGATCATCCATCTAGGGGAAAAAAAATATCTAAAATACAACTACATGATGCTAAAGGTGAGAGTAGCAGGAAAACGGTCCTGGGAGAATTGTTAGCAGTTGTCTGAAATTTTCAATTCAGCACATGGTGGCAGCCAGGAGAGCAAAGAAAATATTGAGGACACCATTAGGAGGGTTAATGGCAACAATAAAGAGGACTTCATTAAAATTTACTAAAAACGCCACTTGGGCGCTCTCATCTTGAGTGTAGCTTCTGCTGAATGGGAAGTTTCCGTTCTCTGTATCTGAAGAATACCACAGTAGACTTAGGAAGGGTACAGAGGAGGGCAACTGAAGTTATTAGGTTTGGGAGTAACCAGGTTTCTGCATGCTTCCTAAGTGGCATCTCCTATTGGGAGACAGAGTATTCTATTGAGATTACCTGGATAGATGGGCCATTGGTCTGACAAAGTTGTTCATGTCCTGTGTTTTTTAAAAGCCTACTTTATATACATATATTGTGTTGCTTTATTTTCTACATACAAGCCCAGTAATGATCCCAGGTTTACATGTTTACTGAGCCTTCAACAGAATTTGGATTATCCTGGCTTGGTGAAGAATGAGCAACATGTTCACCTCGAAACTTTTGTATGGAAAGCTTGATACACCTGCTAAACATGTCAGAGCACTACATTTGCCTGTGATTCTTGAGCCTGGTTCCAGTGATCTGGACCCTATTAGCTCAGAAGTTGCGGCGGAGGATCCACAGGGGACATCACACACAGACCAATGTGATTAAGTGAAGCCCATTTACTACAACTTTTAGCACAGTTATATACCTTATGCACTTATGCACGCACCTTATACAATACTCTATTTGGTACAATACCCCGTTTCATGCGGTGCTATCTTATCCTCTATTGGCTGCTCAAGCTTCTTCACGAGGTGTCCAGTGGTTACTTATTCTTCGGCATCCAGGAGTTGTTTGTCAGGCTCTTCTTATCTTCCTTTTCCCAGCGTACAAGGACACAGCGTCCTTGTCCACTTCATCACTTTGTAAACTTATGCTTTGTTCCCAGCTAAAGGCTGGATTGCTCACATGCCCTCACCCAGCCAAGAAATCCTCAACAAGAAGTGATCTGCTTAAGAAAAGATGCTCAAAACTTCCTTTCCTGAATGTGACTTTCTTGAAATGAATGCCGTCTCTGCAGTACAGTTGGATATGAACAAACACATTCACACCCAGTGACTCATCTTGACATACAGAGGTGCCATCACTCTTTTGTTGACACCCCTACTTCCAAACAGTAGCAAAGAATTAGAAAGGTTCAAGGATATCTCCCCGGTAAGATTAGTTACAAGCATTTACAGTATTTTTTATTGCTAAGCATGATGTTATATGGCATGGAATTTCTCTCTGATGGATTTGTATCAGCTGACCTGGCTCTGTCCCTGCTTAATTTCTTACCAACCCCCATCCTCCTCACTGGGCGGGTCAGAATGGGAAAAAAAGAAAACCTTGGCACTGTGCAAGCACTGTTCAGCAATAGACAAAATATCAGTGAGTTAGATACACTGTTTTAGCCACAAATGCAAAACACAGAACCATACAGGTGGCTATGAAGAAAGTTAACTCCACCCCAGCTGGACCCAGTACAATAGATAAAAAGAATATTACTTAACCTAATGATGTAATGTACTGAGTAAATAAGTAACAAGGAAGTAGATATGATAACCATTACATCTAATACAATGATATGAAGCATACACATTGGTGGCAGTTGGTGACATTGTGGGTACTAAATGACAAGAAAAAAAAGAGGAAAAAAATTAAAAGAGAAAAATGATTATTTTAACAGTTAACACTACTTTGGTAATAGGGAATTTTAACCTCCTAGGAGGGAAACTCTTAACTAACAGCTCAGTTCTGAAAAGTGTCACGAAGGTACAAACCCCTGCATTAACAAATCTCATGGTCAGACCAATACTGTCATGCTAGATCTTTCTTTTATCATCTTAAGCACTAATACAAAACTACCTAAATCTATATCGGGAATCACAGAAGTTTATAGGCTGTAAATTATGAGCTACTTTGCAGTTAGGCTATTTATTCTGACCTTTTTACCTGTGGAGAGCTCCAATTCACCTCTTTCTGATATCTCTAGTGTTTCCTGGTCATCTTGCTTACAGTTAGCCTAACCTAATGCTGTGCTGGCACAAGATACCTGCTGTGTACTTAATGTGGCGCTTATATGTGCTAAGCTACTATTAATCTACTTTCTTCTTCTATTTTACAGTATTTTGTATAAGATAACAGAGAGTGTGGAATAACGATAATGTCTGAAGAATATCCACTGTATAAAAATGGTTGCATGGTAGAATTTTCTACTTTCTCCTACACTAAAGTCTACTAGGCCTGCAGGTAAAAGTGGTGGCCCAGACCCATATCATGGTTGATGTAAGTCCAGACATGTTGTTATTTTCAGAATATTAGATCTGATCTGGTCTGAAAAATGAAATTACTTCCTTTGGAGATAACTTCCCTATATGTCTTACTCTGAATAAGTTATAAATCAGCTCTATGATGTGCAACAAAAGGCAATATAGAGAAAATAACCAAACATTACCAAATACCAGTAACTTCTGAAAAGCAGATGGTTGAAGTGCTTCAGATGCTCTTTATTTGCAAAATATATTAATTTTAATAAGTATGCCTGCTTCTTAATTTGTAGACCCTGTCAGACTTGATAGAGATGTTTTGTGAAAATATATGACTGTTATTTAAAATTATTTCATCTTCATAAAGCTCTGAAATTTTTACAATGTATTTTTTAATACCCTCTATTGAAAAAGACTAGTTTCTGAAGTTTGTTCCCTATGCCACTTTTCCTTTTTATTTGCCTCTAAGCTTTCTTTTTCTGTCCTTTTTTCCTTTTTGTACTCTGCCATAGTGGACAGTAGGCAAGATGTGGGAAAGGGAAAATCAAATAACCAAAATAATCCTTTCCTAAATCTAAATATATAAATTTGTTTTCACATTTTACAAAGAATAACAGCCTATTCTTGTATTCACAGTCTGTTTGTTAATTCATTTTAAATAATGTTTTTTTCCAGAGAAACAGGTAAGAGTAAATATTCTTAATAAAGACAGTAGAGGGTTGCGTGATTTTAAAATTTAAAAATGCCCGAGACTACAGAAGTTAAATATTATGTGAAAGAAAGAAAGGAAGAAAGGAAGAAAGGAAGAGAAAAAGGCATACAACTCCCTGGATGGAATTTCTTCTCCAGGAGATCTCTCATTTCTGTAGTCTCAGCTCTGTATCTCCTGAACGAAACAGGAGAGTACAGTTCCTTCAAATAGTTATTTAGACAAATTAACTTTGACTTAGACATTAGGGCTTAAATTAACACAATACAGTTCACAGTATTCAGAAGAAAACAATTATTAATCACACTTGCTCTGATCCTGAATTTCTTTAACAAGCAGAATATTCATTCATCTTCAAAGAAGTTTTTTTAAGTCCATACGCTCTCCTTTTGAAATCTGTGAATCTTAGTATTGTGGATGAAGGAACAATCTATTCAGTTTCTGTTCTCTACAAGAATCCAGAAATTTGGTCTAAATAAAGCTTTCCATGACTGTGTGTGGAGTTATATTTTTAACAATTCTGAAAGGAATTTTACTAGTATAGGTTACAACGTGTCTAGAGTTTCAGATGGATAAAGAAACCATGTCACAGTAGTTTGAAGAGATGAATGCTATGAAGGGGCACCAAGTCTACCTAATCCTCCTTCTAGTAAATCTATACAAGAACAGAAAAAAGGTCTTACTTGCTTTAAGGAATAAGGTATATAATAGAATATAAAATATTCTGACTTTTTGTATTAATGGAAATGTAGTCTCTAATTTTGGAGACAAAAAAGATGAAACACATCAACTGTATTTCACATGCTAAAAAAACTTCACATATTAGCTCATGATATCCAACAAAAAGACTTTATATTTTGTATTAATTGGCACACTGCTACCGAAGAGAAGATTAGCATACTGTATATGCAACTTATGACGTTATGTAATGTTCAAACATTGTATTTTCCCTGAGAACAAAACCAGATTCTGCTGAACTACTTTTCAGTAAGGAAAAGCAGGTTTGTTAGGTCTTGCTCACAGTTTTGGGCAGTAACTGGCTTATAACTAGTTACATTTAACTTCACTTTCCATGCTATCATTAGACTGTTATGAGGCTTAGCAAGGGCTTACAGTCTGTCTCTTTGCATAATATGATAACACACAAGACAGTTTCAGCCTCTGAAGACAAATGAACTCAAACAGAAGGTCACATAATCCTAGTAGGATTCAGGAAAATGGAGTGCAGAAAACAGATTAAAAAATATAATATTAACCCCAGTCTTGTAAATATGTCATTGTAATAGAGTGCAGCCAAATATTTCCTCTTCTTGTCTGGATGCGTCACAGTAGGAATCTGAGGAAATACATGTGGTCTTAATATTCCTAACACTTCATGTTCACTTTTATTAATGTAAAATCTACATGCCTCAAGCTATTGTAATCACCAAGCTCAAAATCTGTTATCTGGGAAGTCATTGGCTAAAATGTTGATTTCACCATCAATTCCATATTAAAAACAAACAACCACAACCTTACAACAAAGCACTCAAACAAAAAACAGAGGGGGTTAGTTAGAAATCTTTCACACAGGCCCTTATGTGCTACTGAGAGACCGGCACAGGTGATGATAGCTTTAGGTAGTAGAGATAAGTATCTGCAACCAGAAGCATTCTTACTTTAGCACAGCTGGTGAAGACCAAAAAGCACTTTCATTGCTTTCTGTTAACATGGTGGTAGCAGCAGTGGGCATATGAGCATAGTGGAGATAGAGGCTAATAGTTAATGGCATTATTATAGCTGCAGTTCCTGTGATTGGGAACTTCTGTTTGTTGTCCTGTTTGAAAAGCCTTTTGGAAATAACCTTTATTTGGGATGGGGGTTGGAGGGAGTAGGAAACTGAGGAAAACAACTGCTACAAGCTACTCAGGCTGGGACAGAGTGGAGAACAGCAAGCCAGGTGGAAGAAATGCTTCTCTGGGAGGGCTGAGCCACAAGAGACAATGCCACACTGCTGCTCCTTTAGATGAGCATTTCTCATTTAGAATTCCTTCCCAAGTCTGTGACTTTCAGCACTCTTTCTTTCATCAAGGGGCCGTGGGATTTCTTGTTCCATCTAAAAATAAAAAGCAGGGCTATTACAAACCCTGAATTTAGGGTTGTATTCCCATTACTGCACCCAAGGAAGAATCATATCCCCTCTCTTATTAAACCAAAACTAGAAGTTGCAAGAAATTCCTGTACTATTTGAAAGCTTCCGCTCATGTGGCAAATTCTTTCTCTAGAGCCCCTTTCTTGCCTAGAAAGGCATTTTTTTAATTCTACTGCACAGTCTTCTGAGAGAAAATAAGATCATCTCAGCTTATTTAGTAGAGAAAACAGACTGGATTTTTTTTTTCTTCTTTTGAGTTTTTCGTTGCTGTGTTTTTTTACAAAGTATAAACTACTTGAATTTTTCTCCATTCCCCTTTATGCATGTCACATCAGGCAGGAATTTGACTAAGTCACTGTCTGTCATTATGAGCAGAGCGAATGTGTAATGCTAAGACCACAGTTTTAGTGATCTTAGGGTTTGTTTTGTTTAACTCATTGACTCTCTTTTTAGTTACCTGGTTTGTTCACCTCCTTCCCTAGGAAATAATCAGCTTCCATCATCTGTGAGAAGAACATCTATTTATTAAAGTGGATTTAAATGAATCTAGGCTAAAGTAATTTTTAAGTTATCTTCTGTACCGCCAGATCTTCTTGATATAAGGCCTTAATTTGAAGTATTCATAACTTAAACTTAGAAGATGTAAAATTTCAAGTTACCTTTAGATGATTAACCACAACTACAGAAAAATTACTCAATGAACACAGAATGAAAAATGAGAACTTTCTGACCCTGAGTGCATACTGGAGTGAGAGAGCAGAGAAGGATACAGGTCCCTTCGTTTTCCTGAAAAATCCCTATGCCATCCATTGTGGGATAGGACTCACTTTTGTAAATGAGTAACTTCTTAACAGTTGTACTGTTGGGTAGTAAAACAGTTCACTAAGGTTGTGTGGGAATATTTTTATATACATGCATAACATACAAATAAATAAATAATTAAAATTGTATATATTTAAAAGAACAACAACAAAAAAGTATCTATTAAATGTATTCTTTAAGACTTCCTTCAAATATATCTTTTACTTAAGAATCCAGTATCTACTCAAACATTACCCACTATTAATTAGGGCTGCAGAGGCATACCTCTCTTTTTTGAGCATATACATGCCATTTCTAATAAATTAAGAACAACAGTTATCTGTCTACAGATGTGCACATTCTACCTTCAGTATAATTTTTCAGCAAAGACTTCAGCATTTAATCACAGTTGCTGTGAGCAGAGAAGTGCGTGGTCATGGCAGTGACACTATACGCCTACATAGATCTGATTGCTGAAGCAGAGCCTAAGACCTTAATTTAGAAGAGCGCATAAGCTCACACCTATCTGCAAACATGTCCTTAAGCCACACTGACATTGAAAGGAAAAATTTGACCTTGGACATCACAACAGACACAGCATGTTGCAAGATAGCACCTCACTCAAGATCTCTTGACATTACCATAATAAAAGCAAACAACACTGATTTCAGACAATGGGTAGCAATTGCTTAGCTACAATCTAACTTTCTTTTTCAGTATGTAATTTGCTCCACAAAAAACAAATGTGGGAAAATAAAAGGAAGTGCATCTTCAAGATATTGACTGATCTGGTACCGAATGTTTGTTCTGGATATTTTTTTCAGGTTATACAACACATAGAGTGTATGGGCAGTCCTGAATACAAATGATAATAATTTTAATGAGAAATATGCAAATGAAAAAATAGATCTCTGAAAAAAAAAGGACTAAACAATTTACCAGTAAACCCAGCTAAAACAGGGAAAAGAAAAATCAAGGGAAAGTTGTTCAGGTCTTAAAAGAAGAAATTGCACAGTTCAGAGCTTGCACTGAAAGAGATATCATTATCTATAGAAGGAAGAGAAATGCTAGACAAAGGTGACTGAATAGCCTGACATGAAAAAACACCCAATGTTGCATGAGTAAAATCTACCCAGTTACTTAAGATTGATTTTGATATCGTCAACTAAAGGAAAGAAGACAATCAATAGCAAGAAATAGATGCAGATGTAATGAAAAGGTCATGGAGGCTTCATGTTATACATTTTCTCTTTTAAAATGTTTCAAGTAAAGGAAATGAGTAATGCACAGGAACAAAGCCTGTCACCAAATATTAATAAGTAAGTTGCATAGTTAGCCTTAACTTAGCCAATGACTAGAAGAGCACTGAGGCATTTTACTGTACAACTGTGGAGCAAATTTAATAAAAACATGCAAGATATATGTCATGTCTCGTGGAAAATGTGCTCTTGTAGTTCTGTATGATATGTTGGAAAGCCATTTTTTTGAGTCATCAGCAGTACACAGAGATGAACAATTTTTGCACTGTTAAAATTGTACTGATTTATGTTTTTAAGCTTACATGAGGAAATAGGCATTTCTGTTTAGACTTTTGAAAGCTTGTAAATGATAATGCATGACTTTATTAAGGATTTGTCACATAAGAAACAAAAAGGATATATCCTATAGGTCAAACTTTTACTACAAAACACAAAACTTACAGTCTTCTGTTCTTCCAAATTCCTTAGTCCAGATGGGGTTCATCTGAAAGGGGTGAGGGAGCTAGTGGTGATATACTAGATGTTATTGGTTCAGCTCTGAGTGCCTGCTTGGAGAGGCAGCTAGGGTCACCCCCTGAAAAACTTAAACACTGTAGGTGATGCTCTTATGCATGTTCTCAGTAAAGAGTGGATGAGTAGGAGGTCCTAGGATGGTGCAAGCAGGTGTGCCTCCTCACCTGTTTTTTTAAATGAAGATATTTCTGCAGCCTTTGAAAACCAGGAGGAAAATATACTTTTCCCATAGGCAGATAATATTTGCCTATGGAAATTTAGAATTTGGATTAAAATAAGAGACTGTCTAAAGCACAGCCAACTGCACTACCATGTGTTAGTGGCTTTATAGGACAAAAAAAAGAATAAAAATCAACCCATACATAAAACTCCTTCTCTTTATGACTTTTACAATTCACTTTACTGACCTAAAGCCATAATGATGGCACACTTAGCTCTAAAACTTCATGAAAAGTGTAGATTCAGATGCTGACAGACAGCTGAAGAGAACAGAAATTAATTAAATTGTGTAGGATGCAAATGAGGAAGGAAGACTTGGCTAACAGTCGGTTGTACTCCACTCATCCTTTGATGGGCTAGAATTGCCTTGGATCTCAAACAGCAGACTATGGCTATATTAATCTAACAGCATAACCTGCTTTCAAACTTCACACAGGGCCTAACATATGTCATATTTACACTTAAAAGATTGAGCTCTTCTGAAAACTGAGCCCTATGCTTGAACTGTGTTCCTCTCAAAATACCAGAGGAGAATTCAGGACCAGAAACTTTATGCAGAATGGAAAAGAAAAGCTGAAGATACTATAAACAGTGCAATTTTACAGGAAGCTTCTTGTTATTCAAGACAGAGTATTCAGTGAATTCAGAGTCAAAAAGGTACAGCATGACCATTCCAACAAGTTTAAGGAAGTCACTTCACAGATCCATGCTTGATGGATATCTATGCCCATGACTCAGACAAGCTACTTTTGATTTGGGTGGTTCAGTAACCATATACATTAATTCTAACAACTGGTAGATCTTAAGGACACTGACTATTCAGTCAGTGCGTATGTGGACACATATTTTTCCAGTCTGCAAACTGTAAACTTTCATTAAGGAAACTGGAATTGATTGGAAGTTGACAGCTGCATGAACTTTTGCCTTCTGAGATGATCATTTTTGGACTCTATGCAGATTTTATTTCCTGTAATATAAAATTATATCCTTTATCTCTTCCAAAAGCCAGTTGTATCTGGACTGCATAAAAAGAAGCATGGCCAGCAGGTGGAAGGAAGTGATTCTCCTCTCCTCTCCTCTCCTCTCCTCTCCTCTCCTCTCCTCTCCTCTCCTCTCCTCTCCTCTCCTCTCCTCTCCTCTCCTCAGATCCCACCTGGGGTACTGCACCTGGCTCTGGGGTCCCCAGCACAAGAAAGACGTGGACCTGTTGGAGTGGGTCCAGAGGGGGACCACAAAAATGATCAGAGGGGTGGAACACCTCTCCTAGTAAGAAAGGCTGAGAGAGTTGGGGTTGCTCAGCCTGGAGAAGCGAAGGCTCTGGGGAGACCTTATTGAAGCCTTTCAATATATAAAGGGGGCTTATAAGAAAGATGGGGACAGACTTTTTAGCAGGGCCTGTAGTGATAGGACAATGAGCAACTGTTTTAAAATAAGCTGGTCCTTTTTCTGGAAAAGAGGACTACTTACTAGTCACTCTCTAGCTCTTGTGAGCTTTCTTCTGCACATTAGTGTAACTCCAAAAGAGGATTTAACATTTCTGGCAAACTAAAGCATTTTTATTTTTCAATTTCAGAGTCTTTCCCAGGTTAAAAAATCACGCTCCTTGCTTGATTTGCCACCCCTTGGGAAAAACATATTAAGTATGAGGAGGAAGCCACTTTGTTTATTGTTGAATCTAATTCTTTTCACATTATTCCTATTTTAACTAGGACAAATAAAACACAGTTTTCTTCTTCCAGGATTAGAAAACAAGATTTTTGATTCTCACTGATAAGGTTTTATACTACTGTGTGAATCACTAGGATTTCTGCATTGTGTTACAGTAGTTACACTGTCTCTTCTGTTTAACTTTCATAGTGATGCTTTACTGTGCAGTGAATTACAAATTTTAAACAGACACTTGACTGTAGTGTGTATGCTGTGCTCACTGAACAGCATTTTGGTAGTGATGATTTTGGAACTTGCCTGACACCAGTCAATTTTCAGACACCTTAAGATGTAGCTTTCTAAAAGCCCTCTTTTATAAGGAGTTGTTAACCTACACGGAATTTAGGGCCCTGGTATGTCAAAGGAGCTTTTCCAAGAACTTCTGAAAGTTTCTGAACATTTGTCTTCATTATCATGTATATTAAAAATTAAGAGAGTTTTCCCAGAAAAATACACACCAGAAAGCTTCAAACATTTTCCTCAAATTTTCTGTATGCAAATTTTGCTTTCTAATTTTCTATTATTTCTTATTCATACCCCAGTTACTTCAATCCAGTTAATAATTACACAGTTACTTGGTGATGTTATGCTTTTGTCTTTAATACCAATTCAAAATTAGAAATTTTATCAAATTTTATCTATATCCAATCAATCCATTTATTTTTTATAGTACTTTATGTATACTGTGATGATTATAATTTAAGTAGACATGAACTTTTAAAAAACCTTTAATAAATAGAAAATTAGGAACATAAAACTAAATGTTAATGAAAAGTTATCCCTTATTTCATTTTGTAAATCTAATATTCTCCAAGAAATTATTAATTGTTTTAATCTAACTTTTCTTGTCTCTTTTACACCTTTCTTGGCATAGTTTTTCATTCTATAATATAAGCAGCACCCAAAGGTAGTATGTAATAGAATATTAAGCTGTCTTTCAATGTAAGTGGGAAACAGCTTATTTTTAGTTGTACCAAGACCATGTATGACATCCTTCTATTACTCATAAGGGTTAAGTGCAGATTTAGGTAAAGCCCATATGAACTGCATCCCAGACATATTTCTCTGAGTCACACAACCTTTTATGCTTTCTACGTGCTTTCTGGGTTCTCTAAAGGAGATTTTTTTTTTCACCAGGCTGAGATGAAAATTGTGCTACTTGCACTGGCTCAGCTATGCCAGACATGACTTAAGAGGGGTCAGAGAGCATCAATCCTTCACTCCATACCACTGAACTGTTCATAGAACACAGCACATGGACTCCTCATACTGCCTACCAACATCAAAATATCCAGGCAGATGATCCAGGGGATTCTGGTGCTGATGAACAGATACATAGGTTAAGTAGCATGGATAAAGGAGACAAATTCAGGATTTATATTCAGGATCAGTTCAGTACACTATATAGGGAACCAGAGTCTGGCAGCCCTGCAAGCACCCTGAATCATTCATTGCTCCCTTGAACTTAGACATCGAGTGACAAAACTAATTATAGAATGTGTCCTCCATCCACACTAAAGGAGCACTTTAGCTTTTGGTTGTTAAATACAGTGCTTTTGGAGAGAGTCGGTCTTTCCTACTTTGTAAAGTCAATATGAAATTCTAGCTAAATGAAAAGTTGAGGAAAAAACAACATTGCTGAATTTTTTGTCTCTGTTGATCTCTTTCAGACTTGGCTTTTTGTCTGATCGTTTCTTGGTGCCCAGTGAGAAACATCAAGGAGGCTGATGCATCAGCTTTCACTCTCTGCAAACTAAGAAGGAAACAAAAAAAGACCAATTTCATGGCACAAAAAGTGATAGTGAAGGCAAAAGGTTCCAAATGCTGTTACCTGCTGTCAGAAATGGATCTTTAAAAGCAGATAAAAGCTGATCATGTCCCTAAAGTAAAATAAACCGAAGGATGACAGGAAAAGATATTTATAGCGAATGAAAGGAAAGTGCTTTGCTTTGGAATCAGGCCGTAAGGGAAAGTGCAGCTAAGGATAATTCATTTTACAATCTTCCCCAGGCTGTATTAGTTGTCTTGCAGTTTTGGAGAATAATAGGACTAAAATGTTCTTTCCTGGAGCTGTGGGTTCAGCTTCATTAAGTCTTTTTTTGTATACTGGCATTTAGATAGCAAGGAGATATGTCCCTTTTATCACACAAAATGGACAGATAGAGATAATTGGGTTACCTGGTCTAATATGTGGAAGTATCAGCTAAGCTTAGGGGTGTAATGCATTTGTTTCTTTAGGAATAGTCCACTGCTTTTTTTAGGAATTATGTCAACTAACTCTTAAAAATTCAGTTGGTCATAGCTGGAAATTGTTGCTAATAACCCTGATCCAAAGCCCACTCAAACAGGGAGACTCTCACTTACATCACCATTGCTGACATCACTGATGTCAGCTGGTTGTGAAGCAAGCACTGGGAGATCACAGAATGGTGATTATATTTTTAAAAAATATATTAAAAATCATACTTGCATTTGAATCTTGTTGCCTTACATGTTTATAGAGGTTAATAAAAATCTAAATTCACTGTGAATATCCCAGATTTTAGTGGTATGTTAAATCTACATCCAAACACAACTTCTTAAATACATACTTAATTAAGAAAACATGTTTAAAAGTAATTTTCTTTCTAACAAACTGTAATGCATATTGTTCAGTTACTGTATTCATAAAAGTGTCAGCTTATTTTTGAACTTCTGTCAATATTTAAAAAGAAGCTAAGCCACATTAAAAATCTCTACATTATTTTGACTAATCAGTGTACTGGGTTTTTTTTGAAACCAGTGAAGTTTAGTCCTATGTTTTAAAAAGTGTTTAGGTGGGATGAGCTGGTGATCAACTTGAGAATAGTTTTAAAATATCTACCATGCTCATGAATACTAAACAAATTAGTTGTTGAGGGAACCATATTACTACAACATTTGGAAAATCATCAAGAGAAAATTAAACTCGATTCATAATTTTAGCTTTGACTCAGTAAAACGTGGAAACACATGCTTAAAGCTGTGTGTTCTATCATACTTTGCTTAATCCTATCTGTAACATGCAGCCAACATGAATGAGTAAATTAAAATAGAGAACATGCTAGAAAAGGTACGCTGCAGCGTAAGATTTCAAGTATGAGTTTACATCTCTTGAGAAGATGAGCAGGGGGAAGTGAAATCTGTCAGGAAAACTAAGGTACTAGGAAACAGTGATATGATAATGTCAGACTTAAAGATCCATCTGAAAATGAAGATCATATGTGATGTGTTTGTTTATTTTTTTCTTAATGTAAAACAGATGGCATCTGGGTGGACAAGAAACACAAGTTTATGTCACAGTCAGAAACACCATCTATCTTACTACTGGCATAGACCTGGTAAAGTCAAGTCAGTATCTAAGTGAAGAACAATGGGAGTAAAAAATCCTCCCTCTACGGAATTTCTGTTGATCCAGGGAGACTATACAAAGGTAAAAATGACGTTAGAGCTTGAAAGATATATTTGTAAGGGAAGATGTGACAATAAAAAGAGCAAAAAAGTAAATATTAGTCCTTTATTAGAAATTTCAGCTATATTCATGTGGCTAAAGAAGTGAATATTAACAAGAGCAGCTCAAGGCCTCAGCCTGAAATATGGGGGAAAAAAACAGGTTAGAGAGTAGTTTGAATTAGATGTTTTCAGCTAACTGGATCTGAGGGACTTTTTCATAAGGTACTTAAAAAAACCCAAAACACCTCTCTAAAGGGATCTTTAAATACAAATGCAGAAGGACTACCATGTAATATATATACAAAAAGGAAGGAAGAACTGGCTGAAAATCACAAATCTATCAGTGCAGGTTCAATACCCAGGTCAAACATACAAAACACAATGGAAAAAAATACTCCAACTAGTTGTAAGCATCCTAAATGAAAGAGACATGTTAGGAAAACAGAGAAGTTAGAACATGGACATTTCAAGAACAATTCACACAGAAAAATCTAATTCTTTCTTTATTTTTTTTTCCTAGGAGGGCAGAGGTTGTAGATTAGGTCAGTCAGATGTTTTGACTTAAGTAGACTTCTGATTCTTTTCTGTATGAAAATTTCTCATAATAAAATTTTGCAAGGTGGATGCAAAACTTTTGAAAATTCATTCTCAGAAGCCTGCCATCAGTGGTCTGGTAACTGGAAGAATGCTTGTGAAATGGTTTCATAAGGATTACTTTTAAGCAGAAACAACTGCTTAACAACATTATTTCTATGTAAACATAGTTGTATATACACAGTTAAAATATATACATTTTATTCTCCTGCTTCTTTCTGATTAGATTCAAATAAGAATATTTTTGCTGTTTATCTGAGCTAGTGTCTACTGTGCTTTGTCCAGTGACTAAAAGATCTCAAAAAGCTGAATATTTTATTCTAAACAGATTAATGGCAAGTCCTCATTAAATACTTTATCTCAGAATTGAAAGTTCATGAGACAGTGAATAAATTTCGTGAGACAGTGAATGAGACTTGAGGCAAATGAACTTATCTTTACTGACACTGTAGTGTTTATAGATTACCAGAGACAAATTGACTCCACGTTTATTTTGCAGTGATTTCTGATCTTGCATAGAAATGTTTTACAGATTTCTGTAAAAAAAAACAAACAAACAACCCAACAACAACAAAAGGGGTTTCATTATTCATATTCAAACCCTAACTTGAAAGTTTCAATCCTACACACATATGTTTTGCTGGCAGTACAGTTCTAGGCACTGCTTTTCAAATAAACCTCTTCCAAGTGTACTAAGCCTTATCTGGGTGAAGGATTAATCTGGCCAGCGGAGGGCAGTGCTGCTCTTTACCAATCTCATTTTTTCCCTCTATTTGGAAGGGAAAAAAAATAACAAGCGTAACAAACCTGGGTTTCAGGGTGCAACTCTGAAAAGAACACCTTTGATGCTGTTCCTAGTATTGCACCGGCAGCTTAGAATAGGGAAAATGCACAGAAACGTTCCCACAGTAAGCTATGTTCTGGATGTAGTTAATTAACCAGTGGGTAGGCAACTATACATTACATATGTATGCTTTCTGCAGATGCTTCAAAAATTTACAGTTTTTCCCTGTTTATGACTATATTGAGCCTATGCAACTTTGATAGAAATAATAGATCTCAGTTTGAGCTGCACAAAAATGGAAGAATTTAACAATAAAGTATATATCTGAGAGTGACAGCCTTGATTTTATGCTGCAGACCACTGTTGTTGCTGTTTTGTTGTTATTGGTACAGTTATGAAATTTTAGAAAACTGTTGCAAACAAACATTGTTTCTGAGAGAATTTGCAGTTACCAGAAATTGTTCCACTTATGCTTTAAGCATTACATTTTAGTCTCTGAGTAATTGCCAAAATTATTTGGTTCTTTCATTCACTTGGAAACATACACTATGCAAGAACAATTCTGCTTCTTGATAAAATGATTGCTTCTTCAGAAAAAGATCAGGAAAAGCAATGCATTCCAGATGGCTGCATGAACTCCTTGGGTATGAATCTTTCAGTAACGCATGCACCTATGTACCTGCAAGATTCACTTTCTATTCAAATCCTTGAAAACAAAGTAACATACCAACAAAAATTAATTCAGATTATTTTTGTTGAAATCTTTAAGAAAGATAAAAAAGGGAGTAAAAGCTAGTGTGCTTTTTTATTCAGAGAAATAGAGATTCTTTTTTTGCAGCATTAATTCTTACCTTCAGTACTGCACATTAAGATGAGACAAGCATTTCTTAAGTTCTGCTTTACACTACCTGTGTAAATACTGCTATTTTATCAGCTTCAACTATGTGAAGGGAGGTACAATAGATTATAATCACTCAGACTTTCCAGCACTGAAAAATAAAGATTCAAAATTTTTTATTCATGGAAACCTTGTTTACAAAATCCAGAAATAGCCCCAAAGGCTTTCTAAGATGGTAACATCTCCAGCATGATGGAGATTTTATGCACAATTTAACGTAGTCTTCTCTACAGGGTTTTTAACAAAGTCCCACCAAACTCGTCAACAGTGGTAGATGGGAAACAAGGTTGAATATGACAGAGGAGATTTCTACGCAGATCATTATTCCTGGGCACAACACAATGAGAGCTGTCCTGGGAAAAGAGTTATGGTCCTGAAACTCTGATTCAGTCACATAGGTTTCAAAAAAGGGTATTAATTACAAGAATAAGGATGACCTGTTTGTGAACTGATAGCCTTTATTCTTTTGTTTGTTTATTTTAACTGCCAAATTTAATTGCTGCTTGAAAAATCATTCCTAGGGAGAAATTCTCAAATAAAGATAAGTGAATCCAGTTGTACTCTAACTACATATATCTGTTTCTCATTTTCCACTCACTCTTGCTCCTATCGCCATTTTTAAAAGACTTTGAATACTGAAACTGTAACTCCCTGTTGGATAACTGGAAGGTTCCCAGTAGATTTGTTGATTCTCTGTTGGCACCACCTGAGCTTATCACAGCTGCAGAGGCAAGACCTGATCTGATATTAAATTAGGACAAGTTTTGCATTATAACAGTGAGGCTCAAAATTTAACTTGGTGAATCTCCCAGCAGTTTTATATTGTCACCTGCCAGACTGCTCCTCCCATCCTCAGCTCAATTCTAATAACATCACTATGTCTTCCGAATTCACTGATTTTTTAGCTCCACAACAAATTCCACTCTTATTTTCCCATGTTTTATTTGCATGTTTTCATAATGTTGGACCGCAATTAGAAGCCATGAGGAGAAAGATAGACACTTTATAAAGATTTCAATTCCTTTTTCTTACTGCTAAGAGGTTTTAAGCTGACAGGCTGCAATTAATTAGTAAATAAGAAAACTCAGCTCACTTCTCTTAACCTTTGAACAAGAAGCATGGAGAGCTAAATAGCAACAAATCACCTGTAAAATGTCCTTGATATCGCAGATGCTATTGGCATCATCAACACCAACAAGGGCTTTGATTTGAAGCAAAATAAGAGGAAAAATAGCTGTCAGTTATAAACAGTATCTTTGTAATTCATGTATCTACTTGTGTCTTTTTCTTACTCTTCTATTGCTTCAGCCTTATTTTAAATTAGGGTTCAATTTTTCTTGCAATGAAGGCAAGTGGAATCTGCTGATATAGCTGGAGGTTCCACTAGCACATGTAAACTCTTCTAAAGTTTCATTGACACTTACCTCCCTATCTTCATCTCTTATTGTGTATGTTATGCTGTGCCTTGATTTTGCCTCAGAATTTTCTGTGACTTGAAAGTAGATGTGTTAATCTTTGTTGCTTATTGCTCTGTACACAGCTTCAGTATGAATGGCAGTGTACACTGTTAAAGATCTTGTTATGAGTGGAGGGGACCACACCTTATACATAGAGCCAAGAATTTATTGTTAGCCTAATAAAATCTTAACACTCTAATGAAAAGGAAGCAGTTAATCCAGTTACAAAATACTAATGCTCATAGTTCAAACTAGTAAAGAAAAAACTAACTGACAATAATACCCTTCCAACAGTTGTACAGGAAGTCTTACTAGTTATCTATGCCTCTAATGTCTTATGCTCACCTTTCCTCTGGCTGCTAGGCTCAATGGTGACATTTTTCTTAAAGCAGAGAGATGCAGGGTGACATCAGCATCCCAAATTCTTCTCATGAGACTGATGTTGATGGTGGATTTTCTTTTCTCCATCTGCTTCTTTCGCCCTGCTCCCAGAGAAGGAGTGAAAGCTTCCCCACAGCGCCCCAATACCCCCAGGGGCCGTTTGTCCCCCAGGGACTGCCTGGGGCTGTCAGCCTCTTCCCTGGGGGCACTCACAGAGCCGGAGCTCAGACAGGCTGGGCAATGGGCACTTGGCCATGGGGCACTGGTAAACCCAGCTCAGCCCTGCTCAGGCCAAAGGCAGCCCAGCCCGGTCCTGCACGAGCAGGGCAGTGCAAAGAATGCCCATAAGAAAAAGACATTACTGACAGTTCTAAGTGGGTTATGTGAGGTTGTCCTAAGGCTCATCTAGTAATGAATGTTGCCATTTTTTGTTTGTGCTACCTCTAAATAAAATGTATCCTTTATGATAATACATTTAGGGGTTGTTAAAAAAACAATTTTTCAGTGGCTACAGTGAGAAAATGTTCTGTTCCAAACATAAATTATGTCTATTTTAATTACTGGAGTAGTGATTAGAACACCAGCTCACTCTAATGTTTTCTAGAAACCACATGAAAAACTGAAGAAACACCAGAGATACCTGATTTTATATTGGAAAGTTGATTTTTGCTAAAGTTAATATCTAAAATAGAATGAACCTCCCCCCCCCCCCTTTAATATCTTTTAAACCCTCTGTAATTAGTTACCCTTTGCAAAGCAGCAGGAACAGCTTTTCTTCCACAATCAGGCTACTCCCATCAGTGGATCCAGAAGATGTACGTATGGAAAAATGATAGGTTATATTATCTTTTTTAAGAAAGTCTTTGGAAGAGAAGATTTAGCACCTAGAGTCAGTAATGAATCTAAAAGAATAAATTAGCTCAGACTGGAAAAAATGACATTACTTTGTGTTTCTCTTACTTAAGTGACACTATTTAACTTGGGAAAACTTTCTCTCCCTTTCCCCTTCCTTTCTTCTCCCCCCCAAAATCATCTCATGAAGGACTTCAAGTATTCACTCTCTCTGACTGGAAGATCACTCACTGGACTACCACTAACTATGTAAAAAATATTTACTTTGATCAGCCTGTGGCCATTGCAGGAAAAAAAACAATCTTTCATCCATATAAATGCAAACAGGTGCAAACAGGTATGAACTCTCTGTGAACATGTGTACAGTAAAATTAACAGAAAGTTTTTAACTAGCATAGACATTGCTTTCTGAGAGAGTCTTCCAAATACAGACAAGAGATGGCAAAAATGGACTTGTCTTAAAAAGGTAAGTAATCAATCTATGAAGAAAGTATACATTGACATTGCCCATGGTAGCAGATACTTGCAACTCCTGTTGCAGAAGTTCTGAGCAATCATCGACTAGCTGTTGTTCCAGTTTTCCTGGGTCAGATTTCCTGGGCCAATTATGATATCTTAGTTACAGAATACTGTATTTCAATGCTACTTCTAAAATGGCTTTGTTTTTGAACAGGCTGAAGTGGTTATCTGGCATTCTTTTAGATACTTCCAAAGCATTTGAGGCTAACACATTACACATATGCCCTCCTATGTGGTCTATAGAAGAACAGAATGTCCTTCTGAATTCTCATTTGAATAGAGAAAGCATTGTAATAGCCAACAATCTCTTCAGCTGCTTTTGGAAGATTTCATTTCATTTTGTTTCATTTCAATCCATAGGCACAGAAAATGGAATTATGTAGGATAGAATACTTTTCCCACTAGACTTTGGGAAGTATGGTACTTTAACTGAGGAACCACTGAAAGATAAAAACTGTTTGTCTATCACTGCAGTAAAAACAGGAACATTATCTCAGGCACTCAGCAAGAATGTGGTAACGACTAGGCTATCCTTTGTAAAGTACATTCTGTTATAGTCTCTACTCCAAAGATCATTAACAACGTAAAGTTCACATGAGGTGATAAAATCCACAACCAGCTACCTATGTTTTTCATGCAAAATAACAGGGGATATGATATACCTTCTGAGATACATACTTGCTAACTATCTGAAAAGCCAAAGGCTGCCAGATTGGTGTTTTCACATTAATTACAAATTTGGCACAGTCTACCTGTTACAGAATTTCAGACATTTTTTCCCAGCTGCCCCACAAATTCCTTCTGGAAGTGTAATGACAGTGTAAATAGAAGTGCACTAATTCTATAGAGTCTGCTGGGTCTCTTTGGCTATTGATTCTTTAGGGGCACCTTGTTAAGCAGAGCACTCAAACTAGCACACAAGTATTTGAATAGCCTAATGATCTCCAATGCCAGTTGCATCTACATTCATAGAAATTAGGTCTCATCAAGCTAATTTGCTATCTTTCTTTGCTAAGCTGTCTAGGTGGATGGATAATATTAGTAACATTGATGGATGACTCATGGAAGACAGGCTTTAGTGTTACTGAACAGAATGAGGAAAATTTAGGATTATACAGAATTAGTAAGGTTTATGTTAGATGTGCACATATCTAAATGATGGATCTCAAAGACATTTTAAGCTAGCATTCTTGCCAATGTCCTGGTCTTTCAGGACTTTCCCATCCTTCCCTACTACTCTGCTAATGCCAGTCAGAGATAAGACTATGAAAAAGTACTCGTTACCAACAGTATAAAAGTGCACCAAAGACACACTCATCTCTAGGATACAAGAGGAAGTATTTTATCTTTTCAAACTCTCTGGGTATTGTGATGTCCACAAATCACTTTTAAAAAAAAAATCCTTTAATTTAAATTAAGGCTTCTGGACCATGACATGAGTCTTGAGGAAAACAGACAAACAAAAATCTTATTTGGTGTCATCAAACTTCAGCTATCATTACATTTTTCCTCCATGATACTCCAGATAAACACAAGGGTATGGTATCAGGCATAAGAAATGCTAAACATTACAAAAATATGCAATAGTGAACAGAAAATAAGAAAGAATATTCTCTCCCTCTAGTACTGAAACTAAGTACGTGCAACGGGAATGAGCTATGTGATTTGACATGAATTCCAAAAAAGGTCAATCATATCTTCACATTTCAGTCAGGTTTTCAGTGTGACAAACCCCTGGATTTTGCACACAAGCTTTCCACTTAAATATTTTTAGTTTTTACCAAAGATTTTCACCATTTTTGTTTCCATTAAAATTCAAGATGATTTTCCCAAAGAAATATGATCCTCTTTTTTTTGACTAAAACTTTTTTTCATTAGTCTCTTTTCCTGACTGAATGTTCTTGCTCTCTACATTACTTACACATTACATTGCATTAGGTTGTATTCAAAACAACTTGCGAACTCTGCGAGTTCTCTCTTTCCAGGATCTGGGCTATTAAAACACCTCATGACTGCCTAACTCCGCCTGTTCACTCAACTCCTGCTTTGGTTTTGGCCTAACACACAGCTCATGCTAAGACCTGATGTATGTCAGGTGCAGTGCCATCAGGTAAAAGCCAGAGCAACACATTGGCCAGACACAACGGACAGGAAGGGATAGAGGTCACTATGCAGCCATTATCACCAGCAGCTTGCTGTCTTCTGCAGATATCACCTTCTGCATTCTTGCATAGTAATTGCCTGGAATTTTCTTCAGAATCCACTAACTAATGGATACAGTATAGACCAAACTTGCAAGCGGAAAGGTATAAATAGATCATCTTACCCAAAAAGGTTTTGAAGCAGATCCAACAGCAGCTGGACTGCTGAGGCTTTCTTGCTTCCCAGAGTGATGCAGGGGAGGAAGAGGGAGAATGAGCACTCTCTCCATTGACTGGGGAACCATTTTGCTCATAGGCATTTGAGTTAGGAGAGTAACTTGTAAGAGAATCCATGTATTAAAGAAATAATGAATTAGTGAATTCACGTGTTAGGCTAGTCTGTACAAAGGGAATTGAGACACTGTTTGAGTTGTTTGGTTTTATTTTTGCTAATGAGTTCATAAAATAAAGCTTAATTTACAGAGTACATTGCCCTGTAAATTTGAGATATTCAAATGGACCATGAGAATAATGTTCTGTAAAATAGGACCTCACACTCCTCTGGTGCATAGGTTGTATTGTGTTTAGAACAAATAATAATACTATGAATATTCACATTACCTTTATTATTAGTTATCATTAGTAGCCAGAGCCATGAGGACAGTAAAGTTGTTAATGATTGCTGCATTCATAGACCAGGTGGAAAGGCAAGATAAGGAGCCCTTGGAACAGCTGCACCCAGGCTGGTGTTGCACAGATTTGAGCAAAGGTTGGCCTATCATGTTATAAAAGTCTGAGATGGTTCCCAAGCAACCTGTTAAACATACTTATAATGCACTGTGCTTTGTACTGCCTGTAGAGTAAATAAATCTGTCCTTGGGCCAGCAGGATATTCCTTTTTTACTTTTCCTGTTCATTTACTCAGCCTTAAACCATGCAAACAAAGGCAACATTCCCTCTGCAGCCTTAGACTTTGCCAGCAGTCCCTGCCTTTACTTCAGAAACTGGTTAATACTCAATGGGCTCATCTCCCCTGTCAGGTTTGGGAAGGTCAGTTTTGAAGATTAACTCTCAAATAAGACCTTCTGAAAGTCATCAGCATTTCTGTTCCATAATGCTATGAGCTGTCCTGAAAAAGTCTGAGCAAATCACACCTCCTCCACCATTCACAATCTGTTTTCAGTCAAGACCAGCAGCTCAGAGTGAATTTGATGTTTTTAGGCTGGGCCTGAGATATGTATTATTTATAGATAACTTAGCCAAGAATTTCTAAAGTGGCCAAGTTTAAAAATAATGCTGCAGTTGTGTCCTATCCCCTGCCCAGTACACAAGTTACTAATGGGATTTCAGAAAAGAGCATGACCTCTCATCATGTCAATATTTGATCAGGCAATAAATGTGGCTTGCTCAGAAACTCAAGAATGGCAGAATTCTCAGTGGTTATGTTCTTTATGTTAAAATGATAGCAAACCATTTTAGTGTATACTGGTGATAGAACAGAAGCTATGCTGTTCTCTTAGACCCTACACATTCTTCATATAGAACATAATACGTGAGTATCTCAGAGAACCTTTGATTTAAGTCTTGTACCTATGAACAGGCATATTTCTCTCTTTCTAGCTTCTCCTATGATTCTGCAAGAGTTACCTGTTTCTGGGAATGGTTATTTTATTAATGTTAATGATGATCTATGTTACTGTAGTTTTTTGCACCTTTAATTATGGGCCATGATCTCATTGTAGTAAAGACTGTGCAAATACAGAAAAAGAGCTCCCAATCTATAAAGAGCTCGAGGCTAAGTATAAGACTGTCAATAATGACAGACATAGGAAAATGAAGAGAAAATGAGACATTCTGGTCTGCTTAATACATGTTGATGGGAACACACTAAGATCTTAATATTTCTAAACAGAGTTGCTTGCAGAGTTGAGTATCAAAGAATAAGGCTGCAGAGGTTGTAGAAAGAAACAAACAGATATGAGGAATTGCTAGTCTAGTGACTAAACATTATAGAGATTTTTCAAGGAAAAAAAAAAGCTGAAAAATATCTGAAGCCCAGAAAAATACTTAAAAATGCTGAGACATTTTTTCTCCACAGTCCAGGATTATTCTCCATTTTCAGCAGTGAACTTAATAGAGATTAATAGCATAAACAAAGAACTCCCATGATACTAGAACTTAGTCTCCATGAGAAATGAAGCAGTGAGAATAACCCTTGAAGTGATGCATTATTTAAGCACTGACCTGTGCAATGGTAACCAGCAGTTTGACAAACGAAAAAAACAGCGTAGTTTTCTGGGTCACACTTTGCAGGGAGGATATTCTGAAATACTGCTCTGTACAATAAGATTGTGGGACTAATAGTGATTTTTTCTGCATTTTCTCCTTAGTGATCTTTGCCTAATAAACAAATCTCAAATTACCATTCCTGCAGTTTCAGCTAGGAATCAGATCGTCTGGATGCTGTATTCTTGGATCAGTCCTCATAACTATATTTCTACGTGTATGTACAATTGCACTTAAGCAATCCCATCCCATTCAACTTCACTTTCAACTGAGAGCACAGAAGGTTAATTAATCATGGAAGGTTAATTCTGCAAGGTATACTGGGCAGTTGAAATGCTTATTGGTCTTTAGTTTCCCTGGTTTAGCTTTTGCAAACATATTCTAATCAAACCAATCCCACTCCCTTCTCAAAACAAAATGATATCTGGATCAAAATCACTTCTGCTTTGGAACCTTTTGGAACAGATTTTGTAGACTGGAAAAAAATTTGGTGCACTTGACCTAACTACACAAAAAGCATGCGGTATGGGAAGAATTCAGACAGTAGGGAGATAATTATGCTTATTGTGTTAGCAATTGTACTAAGATAAAGTACATTCAAGGTCAAAGAAATGAACAAACAGATTCAGAAAGTACTGACTTGAGGTAATTCATCATTTTTTCATACCTATTTCTTCAAAGCAGCACATAGCCTTATGGTAAGCAGAAACAGAAAAGGCAGTAAAACAGACAAATACACACAGTGGGGAGGAAAGAAAGCATGTTTAGAGTGAGTTGGCAAAACATAATAGGCATGGAAAACAGTAATGGGGGAAAGAGAATAGGGAAAGGAAAAGACAAGGAAAACTTCTTCTGATAATAAGGAGACCTTGAGCAGCTGTCCATCTCTTGTTTCATTGCAACTAATGGCAGAAAGCTCACAAAAATTTCAGACCAGCAATTCCAGAACTATGGTACAAATATCACTAATGGTACAAGACCCCTCAAAATAATTTATGACTCCCCACCAGAGCCTGATTTTGCCATTGTGGCTACTAACATTGGCCAAAAATATCATGAAGTTGTACTTCAATGGTTTCTCATGTTGAAAAAAAAGTAGTTTAATTTATGCATGTGGACTGACACTATGAAAATATTCAAGGAAGTATTAACTCACAGGTGTTTTGAAAGATGTGACAGAGGATTTACAATAGTGTCTGCACAGTTATATTCAATAAGCATATTCCATTCTACTTGCAGATTTCCCTCTACTTGAGAGGTAAATTTTTTCCTCTTACCTTTAACAAAATCCCCATCCTTCCTTTTATTCTTATTGTAGTTTATTAAGACAGTGTTAGACTCAATAACGGAACATGCCCAAAGAAATTACTGTTTTCTTATTTAAGCAGTTACCTCAGAGAATATCACCTTAATTTGGGAAATTGGCTTTTATACACTGTCGTCTTAGCTAGGTAACCCAGACCTGAAGAAGTTAATGGTTTTAGTATCCAGTGAACTCTCCTTGGGCAAAGGGATATTTCCTCTAGTGATTTCAACAAAACCAGAAGCAGTATGTTCTGTACCAGTATCATAGAACAGTGTGCTGCTTTTGGCTGGGCTAGAGTTGATTTTCTTCATAGTAGCTTGTATGGGGCTATGTTTGTGCTGAAAACAGTGTTGATAACACAGGGATGTTTTTGTTATTGCTGAGCGGTGCTTACACAGAGTCAAGGCCACCTCTGTTTCTCACCCCACCCCACTAATGAGTAGGCTGGGGGTGCACAAGGAGTTGGGAGGGGACACAGCTGGGACAGCTGACCCCAACTGACCAAAGGGATATTCCAGACCATACAACGCTGTGCTCAGCATATAAAGCTGGGGGGAAGAAGAAGGAAGGCAGGGACATTTGAAGTTATGGCGTTTGTCTTCCCAAGTAACCATTACACGTGATGGAGCCCTGCTTTCCTGGAGATGGCTGAACAATGCCTGCCCATGGGAAACAGTGAATTAATTCCTTGGTTTACTTTGTTTGTGCACGCAGCTTTTGCTTTACCTACTAAACTGTCTTTATCTCAACCTATGAGTTTTCTCATTTTTACCATTCCGATTCTCTCCCCCATTCTGATGCAGGGGGAGTGAGTGGGTGGCTGGGTGGGGCTGAGCTGCCAGCTGGGTTTAAACTATGACAGACAGTCTTTGAAATAAAATATATCATCCTAAGTTATTTTGGTGGGAGAACAAACTCTAGTATATTTGTACCATTAACATTCCATAAACTGTTAAAAATCAATTATTAACTGTTTAAAGATCTAAATCATATTTTTGCCTGTCAGCCAATTCCAGAGAAAGGGGAAGATTAGTGGAGAGAAAGGGTTTTCTATTTGGTTGCCATGTAAATGATTAAATGATATCAAAACTAAATTGCTGAATTTAATTTTCTTTTTTTTTTAAACTGTTTTTTTCTGACAACAGTATCAAAGATATTGTGGCACAAAGATATGAATTTCATCCTGTGGATGGCACTCCTGGACTGTCAGAGAACTAGTGACTTTTGAGAACTATGCCTTTGATGAAATTTTAAAGGAAAATTCAGATTTGTTTGTTCCATACCCACAGTATATTCAGAAGACAAGACTTGAATAGCCAAGATACTCTTAAAATGACTGCAAATGCTTTTTATTAGTGCAGGTGAGCAGTTTTTATAACCTCAACACCTAGTCAAACAGTCATAGGTAAGTTCAACAAATACAGTATTTTCTCTGATGAATGAGAAATCAGATCTGCTAGGAAAGCAGCAGAGAGATATTATTACAATTCAGAATGGTTTATTTTGTATGTGATTAAAGCAAAAGTCCTGGACCCAGCTCCTGTTCCAGAAGACAAAGTCAGTGCATTGTCCTGTTGGAGGGTAATGGTTTGACTATGTCTCTTGATTCTCTCTCCGGACATCCTAAGACAATTCTCTCAGTCTCTGGGGTTGGAGGATGATGATAAAACAAAGCCTTGGGGTTAATGTGCAGTGATGCATCTTTTACAATGCAGACGGGAGAGACAAGGAATACAAGAAAGAATACATGTGGGTGGCCCTATATTTGCCCTTTTGCCTAGCCTAGAATAAAATACCCTCTTCCTTGGGGGTGGCCAGGGACCCTAGCTCTCCTTGGATGCTGAAGAAGGAGCACTTAAGGTGAAGCAAAATGAAAAGAAGAAAGAGACATTTCCACAAACTAAAATAAGCAATGAATTTGTGAAAGAGTAAATATAGAGGTTACAGAGAGAGAACCATTTGAACAGAACTGTTTGATATTGACCAGCAGGCAAGAAGTAGTGACTTCATCCCTGCCTATATTGCTCAGGAGGATTCACAGAGTAAGGAGTGCAGAAAATACTGGCCACCAAGGAAAACTCAACATACACTTCACGTGAACATATTTCTCTCTTCACGTGAACAAGCCTCCTGTGCTTGTAAACTCCCGGCAAAACACAGCTAGAGTTAAAAGAAATCACATTTGGAGACTGGACTTCATTTTTTTCTTCACATATACTCACAATTCTTCTTTCCTTTCCCTTTTTTCTAACACAAGCAACACCATATTAAACAGATATTGCATATTACTGTTGTCACATCCATTCAGGGCAGGCAAAAATATGTAGTTGTGTTCTGTTAACAAGTTTTGCTATGGAAAGCATGCAGCATTCAGAGGTTACATCCCCCCCAGCTCAGTCTAACTGCTGTGACAAATAGGATCATTTACAGGACAGTAAACGACCACACACTTGTAGCTATTTGCTGCATCTAAGTGATACATTTTAATGCCCTAAATAGAGACAGTCTATAATCTATATAAGCAACCTGTAAATCAAGATAATGAGTAGCCAAATAAAATTGCTAGGCCTTCGGTAAAAAATATCTTGAGAATAAGGAATGCAGAGAAATTAATGAGTAAGTGTCATCTCTGCAAGGAAAAATATAAAACAATTAAATAATTAAGACTTCAAGGTCATGCAGGCAGTAATTGATCAAGAGTTACATTTTTGCGAGAACACTGAATGAGTATGCTAAACTTCTTTGCTGCACAAGTCAAATGGAGCTCTTGCTAAATGAGTTCAAGCTCAGAATGGTATGCATCCTAGATGTTACTCCAGGGAAATCCATGTTCAGATTCATGGTAAGTACTAGCCAAATGTACATACCCGTGACTGTTTATTTGCTTTAGATAAGTATCAGTACACAAGAATTACCAGGTTCATTGTAGGTCTAACACTATTTCCTCCAAATAGGGAAGAGTGGCTGGCAAGCTGCCCAGCAGAGAAAGACCTGGGGGTGCTGGTTGACAGCCGGCTCAATATGAGCCAGCAGTGTGCCCAGGTGGCCAAGAAGGCCAACGGCATCCTGGCCTGCATCAGAAATAGTGTGGCCAGCAGGAACAGGGAGGTGGTTGTTCCCCTGTACTGGGCACTGGTGAGGCCGCACCTCGAGTCCTGTGTTCAGTTTTGGGCCCCTCACTACAGGAAAGACATTGAGGTGCTGGAGCATGTTCAGAGGAGGGCAACCAAGTTGGTGAGGGGCCTGGAGCACAAGTCTTATGAGGAGCGGCTGAGGGAGCTGGGGTTGTTTAGTCTAGAAAAGAGGAGGCTGAGGGGAGACCTTATAGCTTTCTACAACTACCTGAAGGGGGGTTGTAGTGAGGTGGGTGCTGGTCTCTTCTGTCGGGTGGCTGGAGATAGGACGAGAGGAAGTGGCCTCAAGTTGAGGCAAGGGAGATTTAGGTTAGATATTAGGAAAAAATTTTTTACTGAGAGGGTTATCAAACATTGGAATGGGCTGCCCAGGGAAGTGGTTGAGTCACCATCCCTGGAGATATTCAAAAAGCAAGTGGACGGGGTACTTCAGGACATGGTTTAGTGGGCAAGTTTGATGTTTGGACTCGATGATCTTGAAGGTCTTTTCCAACCTAAATGGTTCTATGATTCTATGTGGGCAAGTTAGAATACCTGTGCCATACTGCATATTCATATTCCAAATATAACTTAACTTTAAATGGTTATTACGTCTCACATCTTCAACAAAATGTATTTCTTACTCTTAGAAACTCAGTTAAGTCAAGTGTGCTAAAGAAGAGATCTCAACAGGCAAGAACTTCTTGAAGAATGAAAAGTAATATTTTCTTCAAGGAGACATTTTTTCTTCACAGCTAGCCTAGCAACCAATTTAAATATATTTAGCTCAGCAGGAATTGCTTTACTTAAACACCAAATTCCATTTTACAAGACATTAATGACATCATATAAGGCAGTTTCTCTCAATACCTCTGCCAGAAACTTTCAACATACTTCCATATTACTGCCTGCTTCAAACAGATCTTTACTAAAGTGTTTAAGGTACCCTCATGGGTGTACCAGAAGCATGATTTCCTTGCAAGAAACTTTTACAAAAGCCCTATTCACTTTAATGTCTCAGTCTACTGTAACTCATTTCAGACCAGAAGATTCATCACTTTCCTTTGAATGTATGGTACCAAATATTTTCTTGAATGCCAGACTCCCATTCTGAGCATAGCACTCACTAGTAGAAGGGCCAAAACCAAACTGGCTTAAATAACTTGTTCTAGTTATTTATAGATCTTCAGAGAATTACAGTGAGTATTTGGTTGTCACTCTGTAGAAGCTACAAGGCACCCCTGGCACAAACTGTAGCCACATCCATTTGGCAGTATCTGTTCAACAAATACTATCTATTCAATTGCATTTTAAGTAGATTGCTTGCAAGATATCGGATTCTGGGTGAAATTCAGCTGCTTCAAGATAATAAAGCAGCCAGAAAGATGGTATAAAGCAGTGTACACCTTTTTCTGGATCAGGCAGGGGTCTGTCCATTGTTAAACATCAGCACCCTCGGGGTAATGCAAGCTCTCTTGTTACTATTTCTTACATAGCATGAAAACAGCACATAGCAGTGCACAAAATATACTTTTTTTTTTCTCTGAAAGGTCTTCCTCCACCCTGAGCTCATGCTATGAGGTGCTCCTTCTGTCGGTGCTGAAGGAAGGGCAGTCCAGCATTTTCGTGCTTTCCCAAGACTGACAGAAGCAGCTGCCTGTGTCAGGGTTCCTGTCCATAGTCCATGGTTATAATAGCCAACTCACACCAAGAAAAAGGTGGATCCAGTCAATGTCTTTAGAAAGCATGTATATTATGAGGAGATCTCTCAGGAAAAGAAGACTGTTTGAGCTAGAGAACATCACTGTCATTACTGTGAATACGGAGCTCATATTTGCTAGCCTTTGCTTAGAAAAACCATGCTCTCACTTCGAAGGTGACTTAACAGATACATTCTTCACAGCCTGTGCAGTCCAGTGCCAGTACAAAGAAAATAGGTCCACAGAAACTGGAGATTATCTCTTACTGAGAAAGAAATGACAAAACAGTACATCAGTTAACAGTGCAGGGGACATGGCATGTGAAAGCAGCCAGGGCTATGATACCCAGCAGTAAGTTCTGAGTTTCAATAGAGATAGGGAATTTACTTCTATATGGTGAACTGTAAATATCTTAATCCATTAAAGGTTTGAGGCTGTTTGAAATGGAGTACCAGATAGGTCTGTCATACATCACAGCAGTAATAGGAGTTACTGAGACTTTTATGGAATTGTATGGAAAGCAAGTGCTTACTCTTTTTCCAGGAAGGCAAATACAATTTTCCCAGAAGAGCCCAGGCAACACAAATTTGGAAGAGAAAACTAATGACCTTCAAAAATGAATGTGTTTCCTCAGCCAACAATGCTACTACTTTTATTCAGACCAAGCTGTGCTGACTGTCAGTGGGATGACAAACTGGTATTTTGTGATATCCATATGGCTAGGGCATTTTTACTGATGCTATCTGAGAACACTGAGCTGTTAAAGGAGAATGGTGGTGCTATGCTGTTGAACTCCATTTCTCTTTTACTAATATTACTGGCTGTCCACAGTATGCTGTTATGACCAATCAGATGCAACAGTGAATTGCCATGGTTAATCTTCCTAAAATCAACATTCTTCCTCCTTCATTGTTTCATCTGTTTGAAGTGGATTCCTTTACTTGCTCACTTTTCTGTATTTTGACCAACTATTTCTACTTCTATTCTTAGTGTAGGCCTTCCTTCTGTTGACTAAATTGAGATTATTGCGGAATTTAGAGAGTGAGGCCTAAATCTGGTGGCTTTGTAACTTATTCTGATGCTGCTTTTCTAACTACTACTGGATGGGAACCTACTTTTGCACCAGATGTCTTCAGAATTTTGAATGGAATAAATCCTTCAAAGAAAAAGGCAGATAAAGAAATTCCATACTCAGATGGCTCAAAATTAATTCTGGAATTAGATAATGGGATTCATCCTATTCCATACACTACTCTAGTCCTACAATTGCAGAGTAGAAATTCTGCATTCTCAATTAAACCTGATGGTTGGACCCTAAAAGAAAACCACATGAGATTTTCAGAGAACACAGGAGCCAGAGAAGAGTGCTCTGTGGATATGTGATAAAGACAAAAGAAGACAAATGAAAGTGACTAACAAAATGTGACCTTTTTAAACATATGCTATCTTATTGTGTTTGGTAGTTATTGAAAGGGACGTCCATAGCTAACCAGAGAAAAGTCTGGAGCTGTAAGAAAATAGGAAAATACAGGCCAACTCACAACTCCATTTCTGAGGTAAATGCTCACCTTAAACAGCAGTTCTGTAGTGCTGCAGATGCAAAGTTATGGGCTATGAAAAAAGAAAAGTGGGATATTTTACTAAAGAGTTTCCAGTAAAGCAGTCAAAGTTGGATAAGTGATGTACAGCTGAATTAACATAAATTATTAGTAAAACTGCAGTAGTTTGAACAGGTTGCTGAGCAAGCAGTGATTAGGGAAGGGGCAGCAAGGAACAAATGGAGGAGTAGGGAATGGCTAACCAAACATGACAAAAGTGTGAGAAGTAAGGAATAGGTGATAGAAGAGAAACAGCTCACAGCATAGGATCAGCTGCAGCTTAGGTAAGGGCTTGCTACCAGGCAAAACCTTGAGAAGAGCAAACTAAGAATAAGTACTCCATGACAGAAAGCAAGCAATCAGCTGATTTAGCACTTGTCTCATAATCTCATTAGAAAAGTGGACTGTGAAATAGTTATAGCTACAGTGTGTAAGATAGTTTTATTATCTTATTGATCTACTTTGGGTGTTTTTTCCTTTTCTCAATTTGATAAATTAGAGAAAATTAAGTCAACTGATTGATATTAGTAAGCAGAGAAAATCAGCTCAGTGAACCCAAAAAGTGTAATTAAATTTTCCTGAAGTTTCAAGGTGAGGCCTGAGCTACCATTTTATTAACTATGGCTTAAAACAGCATACTTGTCCCTTTTCCTGCATATCAGTCCTGACAGGTTGGGCTTCCTTACAGCTGACATGTGAGTGAGTGGGCTGAGAGTTAGAAATGTGATATTTTTTAGGGAAAGCTTAAACTGCAGTAACTATTCTCTAGCATTGTAGGAATAGCAATGGTAAGACGTAGAACAAAACAGAGCAATCCAGTCTTTCTAGCTATACAGAGTACACAGCCTTTCGGGTAAGAAATATACATATTATGGGCTTGGTTAACCTGTACAAATTAAACTATACTGTACAAGCACAGCAAGATGGCTAACTCCCAGAAACTAACTGGCTTAGTGCACATATGCTACAAACTCCCTGTGGAAAGAAGGCGGCTAGGAGTAGGCTGTGGCTAACAGAACAATTACTTCAGCCCACTCTTGGTCACCTTTTTTCTTTTTCCTTTAGGCATTTCAGGAAATGATGAGGAGAGGAATGAAAGATGGATGAACTCTTTTAGTGATTACAGCTGGTGCTTAGTTGTCATCCTTCCAAAGGGTCCAGTAGCTTCTCAGTTATATGACCAGGTGTTTGTTCTCAGCATGACAGAAGAGGGGCTGCCAAGCATCTAGAAAGGATAGCAGCTGTGAGCAACTATCATTGGGGAAAAAAACAGCTGTTAACAGAGCATAAGGTAGGCAGAAATAGGCAGAAAGCAAGATCAATTGTCCTGATGACATGTCAGTCAGCCTATGGGCACCACAGGCTAGGAACCCAAAAATGAAGTAGGCAGACTGAAAGGAAACTTTTTCCACTGCACTGTTCAGTAATTTTACAGCCATTCACAACCCCGCTTTGAAATATGTTACTGGAAAAAGAGGGTGAATCCAGCCCTTTCTCAAAAATTCCTCTTTGCTGCACAGAAATGAAGTTAGAAGTGTATCTTGAAGGTTGTTCCCCTACTTGGTTAATGACCATTTGTGCTTTCCTAAGTAGCATAGTCCAGATATCAGGAGTCAGTATGAACATTGCTGGTATTCTGATACATAAGTCCACAGCTACGAAACTCTTCCCCCACCCACCATGTGGTATGCCATGTTTTAGTGCTCTTCAGTCTTCCACATGCAGAAACAGTTGACGTTACATTGCTTACCATGTTGTTCTTCTTCTGCTTGAATTAGGATGGGTTTAAATCACTTGCTTTGGAAATGTAATGCTGTTTACCTCAACTCTCATCAGGAGATAACACTGTTTAGCTTTGTATTTGAGACTTTTATAGAGAAAGGTTGCAATCTGAGGACACACTTATGCCTGAAAGACGTGAAATTTTAAGTTCATCCATGAACTTATCTATAACAATTCCACCTATACTTGTTCATATAATTCTAGTGATTTAGGACTTCAGTTCACATTATGTCAAACATGGCAAAGCTAAGTTCTTTGGTTTATTATGGCTTACAGGACTAAATGTCACATTTTATAGACAAATCTGTGAATCACTAAAATCAAGTAGAACCTCTACAACTGCTCAGTAATCTGCTATGGCTTTCACAGTGGATTGATGGAGGATTCTGAAATGGCTCATCCAGAGAGGCTGCAAACAACGAATTCTCTTTTCCTGGCTCTCTTAATGCCTTGTAGTCCATGTGCTAACTTCTCCCCAAGTTAAAGATCAGCCATGCAGAATCAGCATGGGATGACATTTGTTTCAGAGTCTAGAAGGATGCCACAAGAAATCAGAAAGGGGATATCTCAGAGTGAAAAACATGATATATCTCTTCTGTGTGTGTCTCTGTTACCATCATGGGTGTCGTTTCATGGGTCATTGTCACACACATAAACATGAGGAAGATATTCCCACAACTGCCTTGCTGGTTGATGGTGGAAGAGAAACGTAAATGAAAGCTCCCACTTTAAAACATGGAAGATCTACTGTTCTGACTGTTCTCACAATTGCTGGAGCCCTGGAGGTCCCTCATAGCAGCAAATATCATGAAGTTATATATGCAAAGACAAACAAGAAGAGCAAAACACAAACCCAGAGCATTCAAAATAATTTCATTGCCATTAGTTCCAAATGCATGATCAATCTGACTGATTTTGGACTTACTATACTTTAATAAAGACTGTACTGAGATATTTTTAGACATATATTTTTTAACTAAGCAAAAATAATTTTGAAAGTGTATAGTATTCATTCTTACCCCCAAAAGCTCGTCCTTTTTTTATACTATGAAAACTTCTCATTTACCAGACCCTGACTCAGAAGTGTCATTCATTTCTACCAAGGAACGTCACTGCTGCGGTGCTTTGGAACCACAGTGAGAAGTTGCTGTTCATGCTTCGGTCTCCTGAATCTCTAGAAAACACCTAGAAATACCAATTAGGCAGACCACATATAAGCAGCACTATGTCTGTTCAACTGTTTGGCCGAATAGGATAACGGTCTCATGATGAAACCACTGACCCATCAAAATTATTTTTACATTTAGTTTAATTGCTTGACTAGCCTCAGATCCTCATCAACAAATGGAAATAACTGAGTGTGGATAGCTAAAGTAATGGCATTTCAGTCATGACCTTGCATGCCTAGCAACAGCCACTGCACTATAATACAATGTGAAACAGAAAAGGAGTCCAGAGTCTGACCTGAATCATTTAAACCTAGGACAGCACTGCTAACAATGATTGTTAGTAGATGAAGGTCAATTATGGGCATAGGAAAAGAGTTAAGTGGCAGGCCATAAAAATGGGCCATGCTATTATTTGTATGATCCATGTATATATATATAATATTTGGCACTGGCTTCCAACCAAACTGCACTTAGTCAGGTCCTCCTTTACCTAACTCTTGCACTTAGTTTACTTCTGAATCCTTTTATCCTTTCGTACTCATTGAAGGAACAGGAGGCAAAATGGAACCTTCTTTTGAAAAAAAAAAGAAAAAAGAAAAGAAAAAAGAAAAAAAGGAAAAAAAAAGATTGCCTGCTCTTTACAAGCAAAACTTGTCCCCAGTCACAAGTGCAGGCAATGTAGACCTTCTTAATCGCATCATTTTTTCTACTTTTATTCTTTGTTACTTAACTTAAACCTTGACAGTGCTGTAAGGACAAATATCTTTTGCAAATGCTTTGAAAGACACTGCCAATGTAGCCTTAAAATGAGAAATCTGGAAACATGGTTTGATGTATATTCATTATGAGAAATGAAAAGAGGGTGAGACAACAATCATATGAAAATGGTCTCAACAAGCCCTGGAAGCTTTACATTCATATGGGAACCAGAAAAATAAACCAGCTGCTCATTTTTTCTTCCTTTGCTAATTTGAGGAAGAGAATGGATTTTCTCTCAGGAGTATTCCATATGCAATTGGAGGCATTAACAGTGACAAAAAGTAGGCATAAAATTTGGGTCTGAACATAAGCTATGACTTCTCCCAGTGTTTTGGAGTTTTGTTGTTGTTGTGTTATTTTGTTTGTTTGTTTTGTTTTTAGAAGAAAATGGAAATTTGTCCTGTTTTCTGATCAAACCCAGACTTACCTGGTTGAAAAGGGAATAGCATTTTAATGAAAAATCAGGTTAAGTGGAGAGAATCTAGTCAAATGAAAATCCCTATTTTATACCTTTGCAATGAGCATCCAACTATCCAAGGACTATGCCTATTACTACAGTGGTCAAAGTATGGGAAGAGAACTGGAGGGTAGAAAACAATTGAACAACAAAGGGAAAAGTTGCTATTCTTCAATTACAAGAGACTTATCCATGGACTGAAAACTCATGGACAGCAGAGTCAGAGATAATTTTGCAGAGTTTAGCCCATAATTTGCAAATACCTTGATAATTTCAGTCTAAAACTGTCTCTGGACTGATGTCTGCTCAAAGCATCCCATGAAGATGCTGTGCAATGCAAAAAAGGCACGGAATTTTTGTGTTTTGTTTTTTTTTTAAACACCTGAAAGCCTGATTTATTCCCACTACAAAAACAGAAATGAAAACACAGGACTTGCAAATAAACAAATATTTTAAATTAAGACAGATATTCCCACAGTATTACAAGCAAAATTAAGAAATAAATAAATTCTCGCTCCACAAATACCTTCATTTCATCTCTGTGTCTATAAAGACAGGCTTTATTTATTTCCATGGATACTCAGCACTACTTGGAAGTCATCATTTAATTACCACTACAAATCTTCAGCAAAATAAACAGTGAGGTGGTAGTCACAAACAACTCATAATCCACCCTGTTTTCTCCTAAATTGGAAACTGCATTCTTCTGAATTGAAACCTTGTCTCTCTTGGGTTTCACTTCTGTTTGAGCTGTTAAGATATTTGCTCTTCTAATAGCTACATGATTGCAGTTGATAGACATGCCTTCTTTCTATTAATCTATATTTGAACATTCTAAAGTAATGGCAGGGACCTGACAAGTAAAGGAGGTTAAGATTTAAGGCTAATAATCAGATATAGCTTTTATTTCAAGCTTTACACTGATTAAGGGAAATGTCTGAAAAAAACTACATTATCTTTTGTTTGACATATGAATCTGGCAACACTGACAGTGGGACAGCATAGCTTTTATAGCATTTGAGAGAAGTGATTGTCACTTTGCTTCTTTTTGATATTTTAATTTTTTTACTAGAGCATAGTCTAGTTTTTGCATAAAATAATAAAAGATAATATAAAAGTTGTTCAGACTTTCTCAGTAGAAACTGTTTCCTCCAGAGCCATTATAGCCTGTGAGGTAAACAGATGCCATGTCTTTACATCTGTTTACCCGTAAGAACTTTGGGTAATACATTTGAAAAATCTCTGTGCTAATCTGCATGTTGTAAAATACATATGTGCAAACAAAAACCAAGGGGAAGTTTAAACCAGCTCACTCAGCCTCTTCTGCACCTCCAAAATATCTCATAAATCTCAGAGGACAGGAAAGATCTTCCCCATCTTCTAACAGTTCCTCCAACAGGTAGGAGCCTCTTTATTCATCATCCTTTGGCTCTTTCTCCTGTTAACTTCACTCTCACCCTTCTGGAGCAGCCCTCCCCTACACCCTCATAGGGTAGCATTGCCTAGAGGAGGGATGATTGCTTTCAACAAAAATCTGACAATCAGAGATCTTTTCTGAAATAGGAATAATCTATTCTGCAAGAAATCGCCTATAAAAATACATGATTACAGAAATCTTAAAAAAAGCAAACATTTCTTACATAATCAGCTATACTGGACATCAAGGTCTGCCTACAGTTTCAGCCTGTGAGTAGTTGACCTAGTACACCATCATGGTCTAAAGCCTGAAAGTCTTTCAGCCACTCTCAGTTGTTGCAGGATGAGGCCCTTTACACGCAATGTGCAGTGTGTCCTGAGAGCCCTCACTGAGTTGTTCCTTCATACAGATCTCTGTAAGTATATTCAGTTCTGGACAATCAAATGTATGCTTTGTGGGTCAGAAGAAAAAAAAAAAAAGAAAAAAAAAAAGGTGAGTACTTTTGCTTCTGCTTAGGGATAATCCAGTTTTCCCCTTTATTTCCCTAATTTCCCTGACCATGCAGGGGCTTTCCTTCATATTCTGCATTTCAGACAGACATTTAGGCTGCTTACAGTTTTCTACAAAATTAAGTCTCAATTTAAAAAGTTTCATTTTGATGTTTGAAAGAATCTAATCTGCCTGACGTTCAAGCTTGCTGTCTATTCAAAATGAGTGGTAGATCACTGTGGTAATCAATACAGCTTTCCTTGTGCAGGCAGATGCCCATGAGAATGAAATGAGGGGCATCTGAGACATAAATCTCTTGAACTCTCTTTTTAACGAGTTATTTATTTTTGGGGTGGGAGACAGGCAGAGGCTTACATTAGTCATAAGGGAAATTATTGTGTTACTGTCTTTAACACCGTACAAGGTATTGTTAAGAAATTATTTGGAAGTTTCTTTATGCTTCCTTTAAGGCTTATGCCATATGCCTAGGGAAGAAAGAAAAATGTCTTCCCTTTTGTCAGCAGATTTCTTGATGGGCTGGGAGGAAGCAAAACCAAACAGAAAGAGGAAAGCATAAACTTGTTATTCAGCTAACAAAAAAAGGCATCTAATGGGGCAGCATAGACCATTCATTATTTTTATTGGCCTTGGAGTTTAGATCTTTTTCCTTTATATATTTTCATAGAAATAGCTCCACTTGCCTTTTAAAGCAGTGCTGCTAATGTGCTTCTACCCCCTTCAGCCTCAAGATAAAATACCCAATAACACAACTAACATTTGTAGCAGCAAGACAAAGGCTGCAGAGTTTCCCAAATCTGCAGCATTTGACTCAGAGTGCGAAGCTGAAAGTGAGCCGAAAGTGAAGGAATTCACTAGCCGTCATGGACAAACAGATATATTTCTTAGAAGGACATAAAATTTACTTGCCTGTGGCATTTCTCTAGACTCTGTTCCTGAATAAGGGTTTTCTTGCTGAAAGCATACTCCATTTTTATTTCTTTTGCCCAGGAGATTCTATGACTGTTTTACTACTTTCATTTACAATGGTAGTGCTGTCACTGTAGTGCCATGTGAACCTCAGTATATTTGATCATAGGAGGCATTTATACTTAAGCTTTTATATCACATTGCTCTAGGCTCTCTTCTTTCAAGTTTGTTTCCTCTGTTCTTGAGTTTTTATGAAGTCTCGACACCATTTAAATAAAATGATTGCACATATATGAATGAGAGTCTTCAGTAAGCCAAACTATGCTAGGCAACATCCTATCTGATAGTATCCCTGCATCATATGATCCTCACCCATGCATATGGAGATAAGTCATGTGAACACTATAACTCAGATTCAAAAAACTACCTCAACAGGACAAGAAAAAATCTATTCAACTGACAGATGCTGTAATATTTTTCTTAGATTTCAGACAGAAAGATGCATGCACACACAGAACTATAATAAATCCAGCATTTCTAGACATGCTCCACATGTGCAGTACAGTAGGTCTGCACACACATTATGGAGACAACCAAAATGTCTGAACAAATGTTCAGGATGAACTGCACAGACACTACCATACAGCTGGAAATCCCTAATCCTTAATCATCACACAGAGTCCTCCCATATGCATTTTTCTGTCAGAAAGTAATTTGGGGGATATAGACAAATAGGAGGCCTGTGACATCTACAAGTTATAAATAGGGTTGTAATTAATATTACCTTTCACTGAATTCAAATATAAGCATAGTAAAACAGTGTAAGAGGTAACAGCATATAAATTTTGTGTAAGCACTTTACCTAAGCATGTGAGCAATGTATCCACTAAAGACACAAAAAAGACAGGCATAGTTACATGTCAGAGACATCTATGTTTAGAAAAAAAAGTTGTCAGAAAGAGGACAAGTTAAGCATAAGGGACTATGAATAGTTAGAACTTACTTCCAAATACAACAGAAGAATGACTAGCAAAGCCAAAACCAAGATAAGCAGTACAGGGAGGAAAGGAGACACCACCTTTTTGGAAGGGGAATAATAGAATAAAAACATGTGGCAAAAGTAAGAAAAATCAAAGAAGAAATGAGAGAAACTCGCTTTGGTTTCAACTTCAGTTAGCCAAATTTTACAACAAAAGCAAATTTGAAAAGCCTTTCATCTTATCATAAAAAAGTCCTCAATATAAAGATTTTAACAGGCACCAAAATACATTTGCAGATTCAACTTGAGCTAACTGTTCTGCTCAATGATGGTGAGACATTTTGATATTTCTTTTTATTTTCATTAATTACATTTTTTCAAGAATTCCTCATCATTTTAATTGGACTTCATATACATTCTCTGACATAACAGGTAGCATCAGCCTGTACTATTCAAAATTTACTTAACTTTATAAATTAGAAACAGCTGTATGTTGAAATAGGAAATGCAGAGATTTTCTGAGTAGCTGATAATATCCAGAAGGAAATGCAAGATGTCCCATTTAGAGATGTTATCATCATTACTGTTTGTTACATTCAGTGCATCGGTGAACAGGCTGCTCCAGTCACTGCTGAACCCCACAGGTGCAATTCTATTTCATGACAGACTATATTTAAACACTTTGCTTAGTGGTATGTTCTTACTTTAACATAAATTCAGTGTTTGCTATACCAAACTAGACACAGGGTCTGCCTGTGGGGAAAATGTAAAATTGGCTTCTAAATCCATTGAACAGAACATCAAGGAAATATAAACTCTGAGTGTGCCAAAATATTTTGTCCCTTGAAGGTAGTGAATGATTTATGCAAACCAATTTACATTTTGTGTTGCCAGCATCAAGCAAAGCCAGGGCTCACTAATGAGTTATCAAGAGAATGGGAGAACAAGCTAAAAGGGGAATCCTTTTAGTGCTGTCACTTGTAAATTAGGTCTATCAGGATCACAATAAGAATACACACAGTAGTCAGTATTAGGTTAATTACCTTTGTTGACTTGAAAGGTTGGAATTTAGGTGGAAAAAAAATAAGGAAAGCTTTTGAATCTCAATAATTTTTGTATTTCCAGGCAGCTATCACATATTTAAAGTACAAGATGCCTTTTCATTCCATGGGAAAAAGAGAAGCCAAAAGGAGAAATAATATCACTGCCTATATTATCAGGGCATTTGGTAATTATTCTCATGTTGAGTATAAGGAAAAGCATGGCAGGGGGAATTTCCATCTGCAACCTTTCTTCAGTTTAATCTGGGTTAGATGAGTAAAAGTAAATTCTTCTTAATACTTAGAAATATTTTCATTATCCTATCCCTCAAACTGAAGACTTACAAGTAGAGTCATTCAAAAGTCACCTTTTGTTGTGTGGGCTGACTGTAGCATTTTTTGAAAGCAAAATCATTAGTAATTTTCTGGCCCCAAAAAAAGTTAAGGACCAATTTTCACATATTAACCTTCCCATTAAACCCATGATTTGCATATGACAAAGACCCAAAGACCCAAGAAAAGATTTAGAAATATTCACTGTATGGTATTTTTTTTTTCTGGCTTAGAACTTTGGTCAGCGGTGGTGTCCTCATTTTATTTGAGTTTATTGTGTGTCTCTTACAGCACTAGCATAACCAAACAATCCTATGGTAGGAGTTTTAGTAAACTGCTAATGTGAATAAACAGGAGCCAATCCTCAGCTTTGAAATTTTATAATATACTTTTTGCTCACTCTTGAGACCTTTAATTACATTGCACAGCTGAGTCAGACCTGGAAGCCATTTTTTTGTTGAGCAGGGAATGTCTCAATCTGTTATGCCAAAGCCAGATGGCTACTTTTTTGCAAGTGCTTTCCAGCTTGAAAAGGGAAAGTCAGGACTGTATGCCAATGATTCAGCACTTCAAATCCATGGGTTAGGGTCAGAGTTGTGTAAATACACTAACAGGGGCCTCAGGAACAGGATATGTTTCCCATAGCTCATTTGTTGCCTGTAATTTAGGATGCTGAGAGAGGATAGTGGCTGAGGGATCATTAGGGTAAAAAAATGATAATAATCTAACAAGCAACAGATGAATCCCTGAAAATATATGAAAGCATGTTTGTGTACTGTGTGGGAAATAATCTTGTTTATAATCACATCACCACAAATTTAATATGTGTCAATGTAATGTTATATAAAATGATACTTTAAAATTTTATGTTGCTTTCAGTGGTTGCCATCACATGAAGTGCTAAAAATTATGTGTATGCTTCAAGGTATTTTTTTTTTCTTAAAACATCTGTGCATGTGTGATATCTGCAATGACTTTGCTGCTAGTGCCAATCACCCTTGCATAAACTCTTGTAAAATATTTTCTCCACCCCCACAGAACCATGAGTGAATTTTGGTGAAGCATTTAGTTGTCAGGAGTGAACAGAAAATATATTTGGCCAGCCACAGAAAAGGCTTAAACCTCTGTGGAGCTTTCTGGGAATTTATCTTAAACGGTGCCCAAAACAGAATTCAAAAAAGCTGTTTAGTATGTCCAATCCCTCATTTAATCTACATATGTTTGCACAATTATTGCTATAATAAAAAAAAGATGATACAATGAAATACTGCTGGTGGTCATTACTGACAGCTGGAGGTCAGAGAGTAAAAAGCTTTTAGAAGTTCTATTAAGAAACAAAGGAGATGAATGTATAAATACTGGCAGGAAATAACTTATCACTGAGCTGCTACACCATGCTGACATCTTTGCAATGCAATTTCAGTTCAGGTCATTTCCTATTCTACATGCTTTTTTTACTCTTTACTTTTCTAAAATACAATCATTTATCAAATGTGATTTCAAGTGTAACTTTTCAGACACAGTGAAGAAAATATTATATTGAACTGCTTTACCTGCAGCACCACATCCTACACACTGTGATAGAATCATAGTTGCAGCTATTGTGTGTATCTGCCACGCAGGAGCAATATAAGCTCTCATGCTTTTGGTATAACCCAGGAGACTGGAGGAATGTGAGCTTTCAATTAAAAACAGTACTTTCTAATGTGAACTCAGCTGAGAAGGATTAAAGATTTAGAAATCAGAGGTTATGGAAAGACACATCGCCCTTGTCATTCCAAATTAACTGATATAAAATTTAAAGTTATTAATTTTTTTTTTCTTTTTTGATGATGAACTCATTATTTTTTGATCTGTTAAGCCATACCACAACCTATACCACATCAGGTTCAATCCTGTACTCTGTGCTAGCAGAGAAACCTTGTTAAAGGGAGTCACTTCAAAAATTGTTCTTTGGGAGGGAAGACATCTTTTGGATAGCTCAAAAATGATCAAACAGCAGACAGTGCAGTTGTCCAGATTAACCAATAAAATGTTTTCTTTAGCTGCAAGAAAGATGCTGTAAAGACACTATGTCTTCAGTCATTCCTCATTTGCCCTCATTTACTGTTATAATAGTGATCACAGTCCAAATCAAAGAGAAATTTTAATGAAGCTGGAGCTGGATCCCCATTAATTAATTCCTGCAAGAGAGAATTGAATCTGTAGAGAATAAATTGCACTTTCTCAAGTGAAAGTCTTATCCAAAACGTTTTTTCTTTTAAGAATGACGGACATTTGTGCTCTCAGAGAAATATAGTAATCCTTCTCACTAATGGACTCAAACTTGTTTTGATTTTCGTCAACACTACAATACCAGACTGTGTGGTACAGAGAGGAGTAAAATTTAAAATACTGGCCTTGGGTCAAAGACTCGTATTCAGGGGAGAAGGAAACAGTTTTGATTGTCAGATTTCTGGTGTCATGGACAGCTATCATGATTTCTCAATCAAAGTTTAGACATTGGAATAGCTTTACCTTTCACAGGATATTCAGTTAATATACGGCCCTCTGAGAGCAACGCTTTTTACAACCATGGCAATGGATATTAATGCAATGTAATGTAAGGAAGCATTGTTCTGAGCATGGCAATAAAATATCTTTAGGTTTTTATTCATCTATACAAGAGGTGAAGTGTGCTACAGAGCCCATCCAGTTACTAAAATCCAGACAGATGTTCATCTGAACAGTCCTACGCAACTGAAGGGCATGGCAACTCTAAAAACAACCTCACAAAACATTTAAGAAAACAAAGTTGCAAGCACAGTGTAGAAGATTTCCTATTTGGAGGTTTCCTTTAGCACTCTTAATTCTCTTTTATTCCATTAGAAGGGAACAATTTTGCAAATACCTCTCAGTATTTCAACAAATAAGTTTTTCCTCAGATTATACATTAAAATATATTAAATATTATTGACCAACAAAGAAAAGCTAAACAAGCCTCCAGAAATTTTGCCTCCCAGTGTACGTCCTCCAGTACAGGTGAAAAAAAAAATTACAGTAGTTGGTTTATCAGATTCAGTATGCTCAAGTTTCATATTTTTCTTATTTCTGTGCCTTTATATACCTAGGCCACTAGAGTAGATGACATGGATCCTTTGAAACTAAACATCTCTTACATTGTTGCTTGTAGTGACACTTTCCTAAAGTACCTGCATAGACCTATTTGAATTCATATCCGTTTCCCTTCAATCACCAGTTCAGAAAATGAAAGAAATGGAACAATCTGAAGCATGAAAGTCAGCAAAAGAATGAAGGGAAATAAATGGAAAATTCTTCAGGACTTGAATTTTTCAGAAATTAGAAGCCAGGATCCTTAGTCTTTCTCCTACTGCAGATTACACAGGTGTACCTCAGATTAGCTACAGTCTGATAACAGGAGGCACAGAATTTATCTTCAGTTAAATTAATTTATCAGCTATGATAAACTTATTATAAATACTGAAAATATACAAATAAACAAAACCAATTATTTAAAATGTGTTTTGAATAAGACCAGTCTAGTTCATAGGATAATTTAATTTCAGAACAATGAGATATGACCTTGGTATCACTCATTTTATACTTTTATAAAACATGGTAGCCCTTATCGGCTACAGTATCAAGGTCCGATTCCAACAACGATTGTTTTATTCTAGTCTATCAAAACTTATTCAAGTTTTTAATTTCTTGCATCACTGATGTATATATTCATTCCCACAGAATGACTTCGCACTTGCCACTGCAGGGCCAAGTCTGTCCTGCACATTATTATTATCGAGTTAGCTAGCTCAAAACTTACAACAAAACAAAAGCAATTTCCTTTTCCAAGATAAAAATACTGGCATGGCCCTTACCATCTTCTATCTACTTCTAATATCTACTAGAACAGTTTAAGAAGGAGGTTTCTATCCTCACGTTCCTCTAACATGCTGAAGAAAGAAGGCATCTAAATTGGTAAAGCTCCACTTAAAATGTTAACCTTAGCCAAGGCAGTCTAGTGCGCATGGCACCAGAGTGACAGCTTGGTGGCCTGAATTATACTCACAACTTTATCAGTGATATACCTGGTGAATTAAGACACTACCACATTTTGCTACTTATTTTAGTTGCCAACTCTCACACACTGTTGCCATGAGTCTGATTTGCAGATATAAATGTCACATGATTCAAATTCCATCTTTGTTATTTTAGAAATTCTTATTAAGGTTGCAAAAAGGGTTTGAAAGTGTGATTTCTAAAATAATCAAAAGCAGATAATAAAGGACCTTCAAATGTATTTAAAATATTTTGTAATTTGTCAATGATCCTTTTATTTTGGTAGTATATTTTAAGTATTTAAATTTACAAATACTCAAATTTTAAGCTCTTCAAACCATGTCACCTATCTTGTTCTATTTGAATAGTACTTTTCACAGGTGTGTTCTAACTTTAGTCAAGGCTTCTAGACATTTTGTTTAGTAAATAGAAAAAAGTCCTGCCTAAAATCAGGGCTACTCTTTCTTACAAAAACAATCTGTAAATGGCCTTTTCAATCTGCTACATCGTCAAATTGTGTTTATCTGTTGCTGACTCAAAGCTAGATGTATTCAAAAAGATAAAAAGCATATTTTGTTGTTGATCCACTTTAAAGTAAACAGATTTTTTTTTAGTATCCTTACAATGTTTATACAAGCATTGAAATGTTCGTAAGCAATCACTCACTTCATGTTCACCAACCAAGTTTTCTACATTTTCCTTTTTTAATCAATGCTCTCTAAAATTATTCATTAATATTAAAAATGAAAAATAACCACAATTATGCTTTATGTGATTGGCTTCTATTCAAAGCTATTTAGCAATAATTAGGGCACCAAGACAGCTGTTAACATTGGAAAAGGATAGTTGCTGTTATTATTAATTCAATAAAACTTGATTGATAGAAATGAGCTCTTGGTCTCAAATGTGTTTGGGAAAAAGAATCTCATGCTAACATAGAAGCTAATACTATAGTAACTATAACTAACTACAAGTGTGACTCAAGTATGATTTTTTTCCTCTGATTCTCAATAGTTCAGGTGTTTCCACTGTTACACCAAAGTAGATAAAAAGTAATGCTTCCAATTGATAACATGACCACAGCAAAACAGTGATAATTGAAAAACCAAGCTTTTTGTTTACAAGAGAGCTATTGCACTCACAGGTAATTATTTCTCTTGATTCTATAATGAATATTACTTGAAAATTACAAGCTGAAGGAACTAAGAAGTACTTAAGGCTTTCATGCTTATCAGCACAACAGTATGTCAGATAAGTGCCCTCAATTTTCCAGCTTCCACTAGTCTCACTTTCCAGCCTGGTCTTCCTGGAAAATTACCAACTAAGAGCTTTAGTTATCCAACTTCTACAGCTGGCTGCCTGGAGTTTCAGTGTTGCTAATATGGGTCAAAAACTAATGCTCTGAAAGTAGCAAACTGAAGGAGAAATTTATATAGTGTGTACTGTATATCTTATTTAAACTTAAACCCACACTTTTTATAGCAGTAAAAAGCAAAAAAGTTCAAGAAATCCCTACGGATGGACATGAGCCCAGGTGTTAATTGATAAAGGTTGTCATTGAAACCTCTTTATATTAAAAACATAACATTAAGAAATCATCATTGATTTAAGAAAACTTGCCAAAGCTTGTATGAAGTTCATCTTCTGACCAAGAGCGAAGAAAAGAAACTCTTTAATCCTTTTTGAATCAACACTGTTGACTGTTAAATAGGCAAGTTATGTTTAGTCCATATTTTACCCTTTATCTGTATTAAGGTTCCCTATGTATCACTGTTATAAAATAAACTAGATCTAGTGGTGTGAACTTACCTCCCCCTTTCCCTCCCTCCCCAAATGTTACTTTCTCCCCCATTCCCTCACCTCAGATTCCCATTCCCTAGGCTACTCCTCAGGCATTACTGGCTCTTCTGCAAACCATGTGTTGAGACAGGTCAGGGAACTGGTCTGCCCCAGACTAATAGTAACTGCTTCAATTTTGCCTGGCTTATCACCCTGAACAGACCTATTGCTAATGCCACAAACATCAGAACTAGAGCACATGTGCTTCTGAGACCTGCACTTCCCATGTTCATACAAAGAGTTACATAGTGCATGGATACTCATGCAAACAAAATAAAGTGACCTTGAACATGCTGAAAGTTATCTTACAGCTATGATTTCAGCAAGTATTGAGAAGAGCTGTTTTGTCATGATCAGTATAGAAACTGTAAAGAAAAACAGTTAAAACAACACTAAAAAGACAAAGAGATTCATAGCGGTGAAGGTAATTGTTGTATTGATTATTGTGTTTTGAGCAGGTATTTAACATCCAAAGAGCTTTGCAACCTTGGAAATCTGATGAAATACAGGATATAAACATTGAGTAGTGCTTGTATCAAAGCATCTGGTAATGGAAAGAGATTTTATACAGTTACTGATGAAATGTCTCACTTTTATACCATCAGTGTTGAACTGTTGGCAAATAGGTAGTATTAGCAGAGTTTATTCTGGAGATGCAGGAGTCTTTCCTATATCTTTTATTCTAAGCAAGAGATTGCTAACCCATCTTTAAACAACTTAATCCTGTTCTTTATTCCTTTTGAGGAGAATCAAATACACTTCTTTCTACTGACATTGAAAGTAGGCAAGGAGAAGGACAGTAAAAGTCTATTTTACCTTCATCAAAAAGCAGCACTTCAGTTACAACACTATTTAAAAACTTTGTAAAGTCCCTTTACAGTCTCAGGGAAGTCCCAGATTGAAGTAATGTCACAGGGGGAGCAAAGATCAAACATAGCAGTAGTTTAGTATCTGCTATGTCCTCTGCTGGGCAAATGTATGGTGCCCTGGCAAGAGAACGGAATTTTATGATCTAGTAATGGGCCTTTTCCATCTGTAATTACTACCTCACAGGGGCACTGTGAAGATTATTTAGTTAATGTTTGCACAGCTCTCTGCCCATGTAAAGTACTGTTAAAGTGCTAAGCATTACTATTATCATCCAATTATACAATCAATCCAAATTTGAGTAGCACTAAAGTAAGTTCCAGCTCCAATTATGTTAATGTAACTCCAAAGGGACTGTACATCCAGAAGTTCCTACAATATCCAGTGCTGTTGCAGTACCTTTGAGAATCCTCATTACAGTGACTTTTCCCAGCATCCATTAAGCACATATTTACTTGGGGCCTGGCTATGAACTTCAAGTATGCAACTATATGGGGACAATGCTGACCTGTATAGCCCTGAAAGACAGATGGTGAATACTGAGATGATAGACATATATTTACACTGGGGTCCACAATAGCAAGGTATATATTCAAAATGAACGCAAAGTCCAGGTTAATTAATCTTCTGTTTAGACTGGTAAAGCCCTCACCCAAGACTCAGGAGAGCCCTGGGACAGAGTTCAGGTGGTGGGAATGGCTTGCCTCTATTTTGGAGTTTAAAGAGTATTTAGATGACAAGCAAGGGGTTATGAAGCTTTCCCATCTTCCTTTCACACTTAGCTCAGGAGGTTCAGTGAGACAGAAAATGGAGGGAGAAGTTAAAACTTTCCTCTGCAGTACTGGGCTCCAGCATCACCTTGAATGGCAAAAATCTGCAAGCAGACAAGTAGAGACGAGTACTGTATCTAACTTCATTTCTGGGCTCCAGCTTTACTCTACTATCACCTGTGGTACTGATAGCTCTTGCACAACTGATAACTCCTGTGCCAATTAGTATAGAAAGTACTAAGTTGATCCTGCAGATACTACTTGTGAAGCTAGACCGCACAGTCTGATTGTAACAGCAGCAGTGCTTGAGATCAGAGCTTGGGCTCACATGAGCTGTCTGGGATTGGACCGAGGAAATCCAGAGCCCCTACCCAAAACAGCTAATCCCACTACAGCTAAGGATTGGTGTATAAAAAACAAACCAAAAAACCCCACCCAGCAATATCAGTAGAAGCTTCTTCAACACGGGAGCAAAAGCCCTAGGAGGAAGGAGCTTTCCCCTCTCTAACATCATTCACACAGCATGAAAACATGAGCTCTTTCAACCTGCCCCTTTACTATCATAGCTGATGATTAAAGATCAGGATAAGATATCTCTCCACATTAGTTTGGAAAAGACTGTTGGGCTTTTATTGTTGGCTTTTTTTTCCCTCCCCTTTCTTTGTAGCATAGTAGGTGACCTTCTTCCTGGGAATATTACCCCTACCCAATGGATTTCCTGACTCAGCAGGCATCCGGTACATGGGATACTGGGATTGATTTCTCCCGGTGTTTTCCTTTGGTTTGCATAGTTGTAGTTTATATACTTGCCTAAGGAGTTTACAAGTGTTAGAGGGTCCTGGGAAGATAAATGCAGTATATATTCCAGGAACTCCACAGAGGTAAGAGCCTGCTACATGATTGTAGGCGGTGCAGCAATTCAGGAGGGGTTTTCAGTCCTGTGTTTGCAGTATTACTGTTAATAAGCAAGCAAACAAGCTACTGAACTGTCTGTGTCTTCCCTCTAGCTGCTGTTTACTACATTCCTGCAACAATCTCTTTCCATTTACAGACACTTCTTTTCACATATCTTTAAACCTTCTCCTGTAACAGATTTAAAAAGAAAAGAAGATGGGGGAAATGATGTATTCAAACCATTGCCTCACTGCTCCACTTATATGTTGCACAGTCTTCTCCTTCACACACAAAGAGTGTCCTGGTCTATGGAGATTTTAAGCACAGCCTTGAAGTCAATAACAAACCTAAATGCAACAGTTCTTCCTGCACTCTTTTACAATCTCTGTTACAAAGACCAGAGAAGGAAGATGTGACTGGGGTTATGATCAGCTATAATAGCCTCAAAGCAAACCAACAGTCAGTAATTTTGACACAAATCTCCCAGTTATCCACCCAAAAATGTATATATTACTTCAAGGCTCTCAATATATCTGTACCATAAAAGCAGATATTTTAAATTTTATTCTTACCAATATCTTTATCTGACTCTTTCAGAGACTTTAAAGCCTTATCCTTACCTAAGGAATCTTAGACTACTTCTGCATTTATCTGTATTTTTAATACATTAAAATCTCAATTTACTAGACTCATACAAGTCAAAACTGCTTCCCATATACATAATCCTAGCAATCATGTGAAGGCAGTGGAAATAAAAAGGAAAAAATAAATAAAAGGATTATTTTTTCATCATAAAAACATGATTCTCCAAAACATAACTATTCAAGAGTACAAAATACTACAACTTATTACATAACATCTTCAAAAAGCAATACCATATAATGCTGTGTCAAACAGAGAAAACTGAATCTGAACAGAATCTTTGGGCATCTGGGTACAGACATGAAGACATATATATCCTGAAAATATAATAGTGTATAATGAGAGCATTATCTTTACAAATTGGATCCCAATCATGAGGTTGTGTAAACAAAGGGACAGTTTGTCAGTGGAATGAAATATAGAGAAACTATATTGGAACTGATCCAAGTATTTTGTTTTGATAGACATGAGTGTGATTTTATTTTATTTCTGGATGCTTACAGGTAAGGCTGCTAATGATTTTTTTAATATACAAATGGCAGTAACTGACAAAAAAAAACCAAACTAAAACCAGGTGTTCTGTTTCTAGGATATGAAAATTCTTACACCCTTAAACCTGTGGCAGTGCCTTCCACCACCAGACAAAATATAAGAAATAATATGGCTACTGTTTCATTAAACTACATGTGCTTGTTGAGAAACTGATAATGCAGAGCATTATTATGGAAGTCTTCCAGTGTTATCATTCAAAATCTTCCATAAATTTCTGGCAAGTGCCCTGCAACATGGAATGTCAAAGGTTTTTTTAGTACAGTAAGGAAGTTTTTAAGCACATTGTAAAATACTGTTCAATCACAGAAAAAAGGACTGTGCATACGTATTGGTCCTTTTATTTTACAACAAATCTAGCTTCATTTTTATTACCAAAACACCTTTTTCAAAATTCCTTTGTTCTTAACTTGCAACAACTTTGAACTTGTAATTTAATGCATGAAGCATGTGGGTTTGAAATTACTGGTTGGTATCACTGTTTGTAGCCGTCTCCAAAAAGAGCAGGCTAGCGCTCTGTGCAATTAATTGAAGAAACTAGTAGAAACTTGGGAGTTAGTAAAAAAGGAAATAACAAATCCTAAAATATTTAGTGTGGTATAGTATAAATAGATTATGTACCCACATATGAAATGAAAACTGAACTGGTAAAAACAACTGGCAGTTCTATAGCCCTCAAATTCACTCTTTCTAAAAAGGTATGATAAAAATAGAAAAGGCCCAGAAAAAGAAAGTGAGATTTAGGAGAAACTTCCATATAATGAGGATCAAAATAAACTGAGATTCTCAAGCTTAGCAAAGAGATGAGAGAGGGTATGAGGAAAATAACTATAAAAGGTGGAAAGGTAACAATTGTTCACTATTTCTCATAACACCGATGCTAGAGGAAATTCATCTACCAGCAAGTTTAAAATGTTAAAAAGTTACAGTGGTGCAATTAGATCTCTATTATTACTATTACTATTATTATTGTCTACTTATGTTAAATTATCCTAAAAGTAAGGTTCAAGGTCCTGTGATTAACTATCAGTACTGTGAAACATTGTTTTCAGGAGAATTTAATATTCAGCTGCTTTTTAAATCAATCTTATTTTTTCTTGTATTTTAGGGAATATGGAAATGCAAATGTTTTGATATTTATTTGTGAGGTAATAAAATTATTTATTTCAATACACAAACTTCCCAATAAATGAAGTAAATTTGGGTTTAGATGTTATTTGAAACAACAAATAAGCATTCTTAGAAAAAAATCAACATACAACTTTTTAACAATTTCAAGCACTATTCCAATTAGGAAAGTCATTTAAGCAAGCATTTTCCTGTCCATAATTTTAATTGAGATGAACTAACATTCTCCAGTAAGACATATTTATCAGAAAATGTCTGGTAATATGCTTGCCACTAGTGTTACTGCCTGCTAGAATAATATCTACATCCCTAAGTAGAAAGTTTGCTAAAGACATAATTCTGCTTTAAAGAAAAAAATTCCCCTTAAATGTAACATTTTGATAGCATTAATATTCTGTAGACTTCAAAATGTTAATCTTTGAGATAATTAAGTTAGGAAGTGCAACTATTCTTCAACTTTCACTTTTATTGAAACATAATTATATGCATTAATTTAATTTAAATATGTAATAATATGATTCGACAATCAAACGTAATTACCTTTGTGATGACACTAGACTGTCCCAAGAGCATATTACTTTCATGTGATGTTCCTTGAAGAAAAACACAGGATATATTGAATCTGTATTTTGTTGCTTATACTTCTGCAATATTTTGGTGTTAAAATCTTTTCTTTTTACTTCAGTTTATGTGTGCGTGTGCTTATGTATATGTATCTATTGTGTTTTGGTGTGGGGAAGAGATGAACTTTGTTGTCCTGGTTTCAGCTGGGATAGAGTTAATTGTCTTCCTAGTAGCTGGTACAGTGCTATGTTTTGAGTTCAGTATATGAAGAATGTTGATAACACTGATGTTTTCAGTTGTTGCTAAGTAGTGTTTAGACTAGAGTCAAGGATTTTTCAGCCTCTCATGCCCAGCCAGCAAGAAAGCTGGAGGGGCACAAGAAGTTGGCACAGGACAGTGCCAGGGCAGCTGGCCCAAAGTGGCCAACGGTGTATTCCATACCATGTGATGTCACATCTAGTATAGAAACTGGGGGAAGTGGGGGCAGGGGGATTGCCGCTCAGGCACTAACTGGGCATCAATTAGTGGGTAGTGGCAATTGCACTGTGCATCATTTGTATATTCCAATCCTTTTATCATTACTGCTGTCACTTTATTAGTGTTATCAGTATTAGTTTCTTCTTTTCTGTTCTATAATGCCATTCTTATCTCAACCCATGAGTTTTACTTCTTTTCCTGATTTTCTCCCCCATCCCACTGGGTGGGGGGGAGTAAGTGAGCGGCTGCATGGTGCTTAGCTGCTGGCTGGGGTTAAACCATGACATTTGTTCTGGTTTATTTTTTTTTTCAATTTTAAAACAAGAACACATGGCTATGCTGTTTCCTTGTAGAGCCTGCTATAATGTAATGCAAATATCTTTATGAAAACATGTAACACAAATTTCTCAGTGATTTCTGTTACAGAAATATGTAATAATAATAATAACTATTACAGAATCTGCATCTGGGTCTTGACTGGGAATGTTATAGACTCCTTTGGGGAGCATAGTATCTGGATTAATCCCAGATCAAGTCAGAATGATATGTTTTGTCTTGTGGTGTGCTGACCTTGGTTGGCTGCCAGAGCCCACCCAGCTGCTCTCTCACTCCCCATCTCAACAGGATGGGGTTGAAATAAGATGAAAACTCCTGGGTGAACTTCACCCCAAGTACCTCTCCTCCCCACCTTGTTATCACCACAGGCTACACTCAGTCTCTTCAGTGCAGGAAGGGGATTGTGGTAAGTACACAGTGGTTTCTCTCTGCTGCTCCTTTCTTCTCACTCGTTTCTTCTGCTCCATCATGGTGTCTCCAGGGGCTGCAGGGGATCCCTGCTTGGGTGCCTGGAGCACCTCCTCACCCTCTCCCCTCAGGACTCACAGGGCTGTTTCTCACACTTTACCCTCACCTCTCATGGCCAGGCAGCATTTTGCCCTTTCTTACACAGGCTTTCCCTGAGGTGCCACTGTCTTGGCTGAGAAGCTCAGCTGTGCCCTGAGGTGGGTCTGTCTCAGTTTCCAGCACAAGAAAACCTGCAACATGGGCTTGCCTTTTATTACAAATCAGAGACCCCCTGCTGAGGACATGTTGCAAATGCCTCAGCTGTGGGAAAAGCCTCATCACAGCTCCTACCTTATTAGGCACTGGAAAATTCAAAATACATTTTTTATTTTCTGCTCTGTCAGCTGATCTCTTCATCTCCAGATAACTCAGGCCCTTCCTGTGTCACTGGAGGAACTGTAAGAGCGGTCCTAGGACAGAAAGTCCCAGGATACCCCTCCTCCGCCACAGACTTCTTAGATACTCCTCCAGGTATCTCCTTGATCTCTGACAGAACAAACCAGACAGTTCTCAAAAATAGCTGCTACAAAGGATCATTGCATTGGCACTGTCTCTGGCCACTGAAGATGAATTCGTAGAGGCAAAGCCTTCCTGCTGAACCAGTTCAATGGTGGTTAGCCAAATGAGAGGCACTGCAGAGAAGATTACGTGAGTTGGGGCTATGCTATTGCATCTGTATGTTTGACTATAGGGAACTCTTATGTTCTCTCACACATAACAAATCCAATCTCCAGCCAAGAAGGCTGCAATTTCAATTCACTCTTCCTCTTGCAGACCCAAAATACCAAGATAAATATTCAGAAAAGTGGAGAATTATACCAAACAGGCTTCTAAATCTCCTTCTGTGTTGTCATGAAACTTACACATAAGAGAATCTCTCCATACACAGATTGTGTGTGTATGTCAGGAGGAAAACACAGTTCAGGCTAAAATTCTGATCAATCTGCCCTTTCTTTGTCTAACTTCTCAATTTTCTTTACCTATCTCCTGATATATCCTCACATTAGAACTACAGCTCATGGCAGGAAGTGTCAGCCAACAGTATTGGCAAGCAGAGTGCTCTGAGGCAATGTAAATCAACAGAAACACGGCTTTGTCCTAGGACAGATGTTAGGAATAAACTAGAAGATCTGGAGATGCAACAGAAAAGAGAAAAGAACATTGGTGGGCCTGGAAAAATTTATCGTCTCCAATATGTTAGCTCCAATGCCACGTTTTCTGCTTAATGCCCCCAGCTCTGACAAAATCTGATGAAAAATACTGATTTAAGGAGTTACATATTCTTGGTTGTTTTTTTTCTTTCTGATTTTAACAAGATTTTGTCTTCTAGTTCAGGAACCTCTGTGGTGTTTTTTAAAAGTCCACTAGAAAAAAGATTTCTGACAATTTTTCATAGACTTTCCAGCAAAAAAATGGTGTTGATTCCAGATTTCACATTTCAATTTCTTTCAAATGAATTTAAAAATAATGCTTCTTCTCTTATTAACTAAAAAAATTTCTCCACACTCAAATATCAATTAATTCATACAATTTTGTTCAAGATTTCCTGCTACCATCTTGTTTCAAGGTTCACAAGCCTATCTTATTCTTAGACAACTTGTTCTCTAACAAATTTAGAGATGGCAGTCATTCCCCAATCAGGCATCATCAGAACTTATTAATTACTGCAAAGTCACAAACAATGGATTGATGGATCAATAAAAAAATTTTGTAAACAAAATGACATATTTTCTACTTTTGTGCATTTTATGTTTAACATATATTAAGCAATTATAGTCAGTGAAAGAAATCTAAAGGTATTGTGTAGGGGTCGGCGTTCGGAAGATCTCGCGTTGTCACGGAAAGTTAGAGGGTTAGTCGCAGCCTTGTGATGTACCTGTAACCCCACCTCCCCTTGTTAGTATAAAAGGAATTAACTGCGCAATAAAAGGCGGAAGTTGGCGCTCACACTGCGTGTGTTATCTGTCTCTTTCCCTGGTCCGGGCCGACCAGTGATCTAAGCGTGGCACCTTGATATGTAGCGAATGCTACATAGTGGTGACCCCGACGTGATCGGTTGCCATGGCGACGATGGAACTTGCGCAAGTGATTAAGGTGTTGAAAGGGTTGGCTAATGAGGTGGGTGCCCGAGGAACGATTAGGAGGGGCCCCACGGGCGAATGCATCCAATGGGTGCTGCGCCGGGGAGGGATGAGTTCTCCCACAGAAGTTTTTAGTCCCCCAAATTGGGGAGTGGTTCGGGAGATGTTGCTTCAGTCGGCGCTCGAGGGTGAGCACGGCGCTGCGGAACGATTACGAGCTTGGGACATGGTGGAGGGGGTAGTTAAAGTGGGACAAAAGGCTAGGGAGTGCAGGTCGGCGGCGCGAGCTATCCTGTTTGCGGATGAAGCGCCGGTTCGAAAACAACGGGGGATAGTGCCCCCAGAGACGGTGGGACAAGATCAGACGGAGTGGGTGGTTGTGGAGCGGGGCTCGCGGAGCGGTTCCTCTCTGACTGATAGCGTGGACTCAGAGGGTGCGGCGGAGATAGGGGTTTTTCCGGTGGAGACGGTACCTCCGAGACTGGATGGGCCCTCTCTGCGGCAGGCATGGGAGGTGTTACGGCAGGATCTTCTGAAGGAGTTGCGGGACTGCCTCCTGGACTGGGTTCCAGGCGGGGATGTTAAGGGGGATTTGTACCGTCAGGTGAAGGAATGGGAGGAAAGAACGCCCCCGGAGGGGGAGCTCAAGAAGCTGAGAGAGTTAAAAACTGTAGCAGCGGGGGAACCACCCCCCGGCGAGGGAAACCAGGCGCCCTTGCCGGGAGAGCAGGCGGAGTTTCTGCCTGCCGAGCCTATGCAGGTTGACTCTGTGCCTGCCGAGCCTTTGCCTGTGCAGGCTGAGCCGTTGCCTGTGCGGGCCGAGCCTTTGCCTGTGCAGGCTGAGCCTCTGCCTGTGGCGGCCGAGCCTCTGCCTGTGGCGGCTGCGCCAGTGCCTGTGGCGGCCGAGCCTTTGCCTGCGCAGGCTGCGCCAGTGCCTGTGGCGGCTGAGCCTATGCCTGCGGCAGTCAGGCCCGTGCCTGTGCGGGCCGAGCCGTTGCCTGTGCGGGCCGAGCCGTTGCCTGTGCGGGCCGGGCCTACTGAGCCTGTGCTGGCTGTGCCTTTGCCTGCGGGGCCTGGCCCTGTTGTGCCTATTCTTGCTGCGCCATCAACTGTGCCATCTGCCGCTCCTGGGCCGGAACGGGTTAATCCTTCGGCTGGGCCCTTCCGAAACTGGCGCGCGGTACCAGCAGCTATAGACTCCGGTTATTCCGATGAGGAGAGGATGGATGGTGTGATACGGCAGCCATCGAGAAGTGCGCCACAGAGACAGGCAAGGGAGGGACAGGACGCCTTACAAAGGCTGAGGGGTTTGTTACAGAGGTATTGGAGGGGAGTTAAAAAAAAAAAAAAAAAAAGAGAGAGAGAGAGGTGTTTCACTGGAAAGTCCTTGAGAACTTAAAGAATGCTGTGAGTCAGTGCGGAATCCACTTACTGATAAAGCCAGTAAGTGTATGTAGAACTTGCTTTAGGTAAAAAGTGTGTTAAGCATACTTTGATTAAACATAGCATGAGCGAGGGTATGCCTGTGTACAAACACGTGAAGGGCTCCTGAAATGGGTTCCTAGTCGTATGATTCGTCCTGCCTTAACCTCGTAGTGTTTGAGTTTTCTTACAGATTGCTGTTATCCTGTCCTGGCTTATGACACCTTGGGTATCCGGATGACATCCCTCTCAGAGTCCATCAAAACGTGCCTTTATGGGATCCGACTGTCGGAACTCGCGGCCAGGAATCTAGGTGCCTCGGACATTAAGCCTTAACATCAGCACACCAACGATAAGCCTTATAGAGTAATAGAAGTAACTCTTTCCAAGTCTTAATTTTCAATCTACCTCTTGTGTGAATTTCTATAAAGGAGCTTTTTGCTCTCCAGGGTAAATGGGATATTTACGGGTGTTTAAGATAGAGTGTTTTAAAGTAGTTGTAGAGATATGTTTCTACTCATGGCACTTTATATAGTTATTTCTTTGTGTGGAATTGTTCATAACAATAGAAGCCAACTCGTCATGGGGAGGGGAGAGATGTAGGGGTCGGCGTTCGGAAGATCTCGCGTTGTCACGGAAAGTTAGAGGGTTAGTCGCAGCCTTGTGATGTACCTGTAACCCCACCTCCCCTTGTTAGTATAAAAGGAATTAACTGCGCAATAAAAGCGGAAGTTGGCGCTCACACTGTGTGTGTTATCTGTCTCTTTCCCTGGTCCGGGCCGACCAGTGATCTAAGCGTGGCACCTTGATATGTAGCGAATGCTACAGTATTGTTCTAACAACATATTATTTAAAGAAAGTTTTTCAAGCCCTTTGCAAATTTATCACAGGGGTTTTTTTATTATTTTATTTTTCAGAGATCGTTCATGTGTTTGTACATTATGGTTACTACATGGAGTGGTAAGGCACTGTGTATTTAAGCTGACTGGTCTAGTGATTTAAACACATACGCAAAATACACTTCAAGCTCTATATGTATACTCAGGTTTGGGAGATCATTTGAGGCAGAGCAGTGAGACCTCTTTTCAAAAAAAGGAAAAGTGAATCCTTGCATATATAGATTAGAGGAATTCTAGTCAAATTGACATTTGTCAAGTATTGTTTCTAAACCATCTAAGACTACCTCTATATGGCTTTTATATAACTATATATATATAACACTAAATATAAAAATTTTCAATGTGAATTAAGGTCATTCATTACTTAGCCAACTTTATGGACAGCAACAGCTACATGTGCAAATATATACCTTCATGAAATACTAATAAGTCCCTTTTCCCTCCAAATCAAACAAGCCATGATTTGCAGAAACAGCTCAAAATCAAGTTCCATTTTTTTTGTTCCAAACTTTATGCTGCACTTGCGATAAATTTACATTATTTTTTGCCTCTCTGGCAAAATTGCTTTGAACCTTTTGCTTATACATCAAAAATCAAAAGCCTGTCTTTCAATTTTCAGGCTACTATTGACTGAAGCTAAAAACTTAATTTCATTTCCAGGCATACTTGAGAAAAACACACAGTTGGAAGCATTTCTCAGACTTTGTATTAAGTCACTAGATAGAACAAAATAGTGGCACCCATATACAACCAAGGGGCCACAATCATACTGTGTGCTGTAGAAGCGTGCACCATTTCAGGAAATGCTTATGAGGTGGTTTGGTAACATTAACATCCCCAAAGGACAACAAAATCTATGAGTGAGAGCTAGAAATTTTGAAAATAATGAATGCAGAGTTAATCTCATTCAAGACTCCAAAATCTGCAGCAGAGGGAGAGAAGGAATGGCAATATGGTGAAAGTGAAGAACTCTTCAGCTGGCATTCACAAAACTTGCTCTTTTTCTGACAACTCCAGCCTAACAATAAAGCATGTTTAAGAAAGCACAAACAAATTTAATAGCTTCTCATTTATGTAAACAACTACAAAGATACAGAAACATACAGAACTTTACAACTTAGCAGTAAAATAAAAGTAATAAAAAATACCAAGCCTAAGGAATTTTACTGAAGTTAATAAATCCTGCTTATTCATAGAAAAAAAAAACACCAAAAGAAAACAAAAATATAATAGTAAGTTCTGCTAGATTTAGAAAAGTGATGGTTGCCATTCTTGCTAAAGGAATCTCCTAAGGCTTCTTTCTTCAGAAAAGCTGAACGAAAAAATATCTTAATGCAGCAGGGTTCATTAAACTCACAAAAATATCAATTAATCATCATCTTTAGATAAATGAATTTCAATTAAGTACTAATGATGGATTAAATGGAATATGTATTTATTTAAAGAAAGTGATTTTCAAAGGAATCGGAAAATACTGCTGAATTATCACTGCCTCCTGAAAATTTTCCCTACAACAAAACTAAAATTTGTTTAGGGGATTTTGGTGCTAAATGCCATGTGATTTCTTTTGCTAGTTCCATCATCCCAACTTTAAGGTGCAGATGGTGAAATCGACTATAAGAGTGGTTTACTACTCATGCTCTCTCTAGAGTTTTAAGTTCAAATTGCACCTATAAAAAGGGGTAATTAGTCCTTTCTGGTTTATTGCTGTTAGGGGAAAGGAAGCAGTTTCAGTTAACTACTAGCTAGACACCACTCCAGATTAAATATCTTAGATTCAGTACCTTATACTGGCTTTCAAATACCAAACTGAGAGTTCAAAGAAATTAGAAAATGTCACCTTCCCAAACATTATGGACTATTAATTATGTCTTTGCAGTGAACTTTCTCAGTGCAATTAGTCTACAGACATGAAGATCATTCTTTATAAAAGACTATGGGCTGGAACAAGGTTAATTCCAATTTAAATTGTGTTAGTAACAAGAGTGACTGCATTCAGACAGCTGAACAATTATCTGATAAGCAAAATAGGTGTAATGAAGCAGATAACTTTGACTAATTTTAAAACAAGCATGGATATGCAACAATGTATATGTTTTTCTTTTCTAACATACACACTGTTGTTTTCCTATGCTACCCTTTAACTATCTAGTTCTTTATGTAGAAGGAATTCATAAACAGTCAATCATCACATATAAATATAACTAAATATAAGTAAATATGTAGCTGCATTTGACACAAATTTGACGGCAGCTTTGGAATGTGTGTCCTTTGGGGTCACTTAATAAAAAGCTGCACAGAAGATTCCTGTCCCTTCATTTTGACACCACACTCTACTCATCAATAAAGCTAAGCACCAACTGCCCTCATGGTGGATGGTAACTGAGGGTGAGCAGGAGAACCCAGGGTGGAATTTCATGTCACAGTTTCTCTGGTGGCAAATCTTGTTTAAAAGATTTCTGACCACTTTTTTCCAGAACTTGGCTTTTCCCAGTGAGTTTATCACGCACTAGATAATACTCTGTAAAATGAATAAGTGACAAGTTCCTGTGCAGAAGGTGCCACAGAGAGAGCTGCACTGATTCAGCTGAAGGGGATATATATTTCAGCAGGAAGGGGAAAGCTAGATGGTGAAAAGCCTCTTAAACTGGACTTGCTAGCGGTGAAAGCATACCTTAGAACAGTATCTTCAAGCATAATCAACAACTAGATGGACCCAGCCCATAATTTAATGTATTTTAGAAATGTAGGACTGGGTCTTTCTTTACTTTTCAGCATCTTTTAAGAGAAATAAAAATAAGACTAACTGAAATACTCACAAACAGACAAAATGTTTCACTGTGCAAGAAACTGTTGATAGTGCTACTTTTTATGGAATGAAGAAAACTGGGCTATGATTTATTTTATTTTTTATTTAAGAATAACCTAATTCACTGTGTTTTAATTCCTCTCCCAAGAAGGAAAAAAAGAGACTCCCCATTCTTTTGGGATTGAAATCCTATTTCTGACAGAAATTCGGATAACCACCCTAAAGTGATAGTCAACTATTCTGGATCACCTAAGATAAAAATAAGTATTTGAGTATCACTGTGCAGAATAATACTTTAAAGACACTGTGGTGGGGTTGACCTTGGCTGGCCACCAGGTGCCCACCAAGACATTCTAGTACTCCTCCTTGACCGGACAGGGGGACAAAATGCAATGAAAAGCTCTTGGGTTGAGATAAGGACAAGAGATTACTTATGAATTACTGTCATGGGCAAAACAGACTCAACTTGGGGAAATTAATTTAATGTATTGCCAATTAATTGTAACAAAGTAGGATAGTAAAAAATAAGAACAAAACTAAAACCACCTTCCCCCACCCCTCCCCTCTTCCCAGGCTCAACTTCACTCCTAACTCCTAAGTGGTGCAGGGGGATAGGGAATTGGGTGCCATGGTCAGTCTTCAATTTCTTATCAAGTTCTCTATTCTACACAATAAGTCAGAATGCTCCTTATCTGATCATTACTATTGTGTTTGCATACAAATGGCTTCCCTGACCAAAGACAATTAGAGGCCATAGTTACCTCTCAGTTTAAATATTTTTTCCAGTTTCACTAATTCCTTTCTTTCAAGAAACTAGGCAGCTGATTAACTGCTAGTTAATAGTAGTAGTAGCAGTAGCAGCAGTAGTAGTAATAATAATAATAATAATAATAATAATAATAATATAGTCAGTAGAAATGCACTTTTAAAATACTGTTCACAATAACCTCTTCTAAATATTTACCTTAGAATGAACTACATTGAAGAGTGACTGTAGAGGGAGCCCATACAGATAGCTAGGTTATATTAGGAGGTTATATATTAGGTTATATACCATCCTAGGTTTCATCTCATGAACCCATTTACTCTAGGTTTGATTTATTTAGGATTGTATTTAAATGCTTTATTAGTTCTTCTGTCTTCAGCCATTTCATTTCTATAGACAGCCTGACAATTAGGGGCATGTTTCTAGTAAATCTGTGAATAACTACTGTGCGATGTAATCATGATCAATTTGTGTCATGCAAATGAATTGAGAAATGAGCTAAACTTTAAACTGACTGAGTGGCCCAGGACACAGAAATTAGGAAACTAGTATCTGTAGGCATGCAAAAAAAATATTATTTGCATGCCTGAATCAAAGGAATTTCCTTTTTTGTAAATGGAGGGAAAAAAAAAAAAAGGAAATGTATAGCCATGTTTCGCAAAAAATATTGCACTTACTTGGCCTCTTTCATTCCATTTCACACATCTCAGTAAGGAGGACCCTTGTTGATTAGTTTTTCTATATATGTTATGAGTCCTGAATTCTTGTGAAGCCCAGGCAGAAGCAGGCATCAGTCACTATTTGCATGTGGGACTTGTACTGCTGCCTGGGTTGGTCCAAATGTTCCCCGAGTTACTGTGGATGGGGCTGGTTTTCCTCCTGTGTGATAGTTCTACTGTAGATGTTTACTCCTCTGCAGTTTAGAAGCCTCATACATACATTGTTCTCACTTTTTAACTCTAAGCCTCAAAAAAATATTGCCTCACTACCATGGAACTACAGAAAGAAAATATTGATAAGGATAGGATTTTTGTGAATCTTAGTAAAGGTTGTGCAATTTTCTAATTCCTAATCAAATATGTTACTAATCCTTAATTTTAATCTAATATTTTGTACAGAAGAGGAATGCTGATGTGTATGGTTGTCCTGGTTTCAGGTGGAATAGAGTTAATTGTCTTCCTAGTAGCTGGTACGGTGCTATGTTTTGACTTCAGTATGAGAAGAATGTTGATAACACTGATGTTTTCGGTTGTTGCTAAGTAGTGTTTATATCAAGTCAAGGATTTTTCAGCCTCTCTTGCCCAGCCAGCAAGAAAGCTGGAGGGGGACAAGAAGTTGGCACAGGACAGTGTCAGGGCAGCTGACCCAAACTGGCCAATAGGGTATTCCATACCATGTGACGTCACATCTAGTATAGGAACTGGGGGAGTGGGGGCGGAGGGATTGCCTCTTGGGGACTAACCGGGTGTCGATTGGCAGGTGGTGAGCAATTGCACTGTGCATCATTTGTACATTCCAATGCTTTTATTATTTCTGTTGTCATTTTATATTCATTATCATTATTAGTTTCTTCTTTTCTGTTCTATTAAACCGTTCTTATCTCAACCCATGAGTTTCCCCATCCCACTGGGTGGGGGGGAGTGAGTGAGCAGCTGCGTGGTGTTTGGTTGCTGGCTGGAGTTAAACCACTACAATGGTAAAATTTATAAGGCACTTTTGGTTGGAGTCTTTTCTCATCCAAGTGAAGGGAAATTCAAAGGCATATCACAGTGGATTCCCTTCCTTGCCTAACTGTTTCAGATTGCTGAGCAGTGGTTTCCTATCTGTTGGCTAATTATTTACTTGTGCAATGTCTAATTTTATCATGACTGACCTCCTCATTCTTCGCTACCGAGGTGAGTTAGAGACTGGTGGCATTTGTATCTGCAGTAGAAATAAAGAAATGCAACCAAAAGAAATTATGCAAAGAAAACCCTGCATTAAAGGACAATTAAAGTTCAAACACTCCATAATAAGAAAAAGCCAGATTGTTGTATTCTTATCAACCTTAATTGAACTCCCTCATGCATAGGCAATGTGATGTTTTGATTAACTACACAGTCCCTGCACTGCCCCACCTTTGCTAAATATAGTGAAAATCATCCATTTTGGGCCTGTAGCTGGAATTTATTGGTTTTCCTGTCATTCTGTCTGAAGCCCCAGGATGCGTGTGCAGTGCCCTAGTCAGATCTTGTTTTGATCACTACCCTTGTGGCAATGGATAAACATGTGCCTGTATAGCTAGTGGCTTCTTTCCGTATACCCAAGGAGGCCACAGCAGAGCAACAAATCAGGCTTCTGGGCACCCAGGTCCGTATTTTTTCCACCACAGCTCACAGCAGGAGCTCCCTGCAGTAGGTATGTTTGGTATTTCTTATAGTAATTGGGACTCTGATTGTGCAAGTGATAAACTCACTCTCCTGATTGCCTTGTCTGTACAGCACGACAACAGGTAGGCCCTCCTTTTGGGGAGCGGATCTCTGTGGTCAGACTGCATGCAGAGCACTTCATCAGCCACCTAAAAAGATTTCACCGTTTCACCCCCTGAAGTGTTTCTACTCCAGCTGAGCAAGCCAAATTGCTTTGTGTGGTCTGATTTCTATCTTCTGTACTCACAGTTGGCTTGTTTCCTTTACCATTGCCCTGGTGTTTAACGACATTGTGTTTAATATAATTTTTTAATCCCTTTGATACAAATGGACCCTCATTATCACTCACTAAATACTTCTAGAAGTTTCTGTGTTGTAAATACATGTTTAGGGCAGCTGTGACTGCTGTATCCCTGGAAGCAGGCAGTTTGTCTGCAGTTTTTTGTTGTGGTGTTTACAGCATGGTATGAATTTTGTCCTGACCTTGTTAAAATTTATTTTTCTGCTGCATGACTCTAAGCAGTTATTTAGATTTCCTTGTTTCATGTCAGTTTCTAGGAAGGTTTCATTCTTTGTGCCATAATGAAAACATTTTGTCCCTGTAAAGACAGATTTACTTGCTATTCACAACATTAAGAGGTGGTATTTCTGTCATTTTCAAAAAGCTTGTTAATAAATCTAGTGTAACAGTGCTCCTGTAAATGCTGACTCCAACTGATAGACTCTGTTGCTGTTTGCAGTTGGCTTGCCCTTTCACGTTTCCCTTCTTTGTTACATGACACTTGCCCCAAATCTCGGATGTTAACTTAGTACTCATGTCACAGCTGATGCTCTAGAAGTATGTTATCTGTAGTTAGTATTTGAGATTTAAACTACTCTCTTTCTACATTTTATATTTTGTAAATACTAACATTTCAGTAAAATTATCCTAAATCATAAAAATACTGATTTTTATTTTTAATCTTGCACAAAAGGTTGTGCTAAAACTCAGTAAAATAGGATGCAAATTACACAAGTAAAATGCATCACACTATAGTCATCTTTATATTTACAAAACACATACTCTACACATGCTTATTAAAAACAAAATGAAAATGGAACATATTTTTCTCCACAAAAAGCACAAGCTTTCTGTTAAATCCATTGCAGAAACACCCCCGTGTATCACCTTTACATTGCTGCTGCTGCATCAGTGACAGATATTCAGAAAGCAGATGGCTAACCTTCTGAATGACATTATTCATGGTTCCATAATAATATTCTAAAGACCGTAATGCTGCACCTGTTCTAAATTCTTCCTTTTTAAGGACAGAGTACTGTCAACTTTCAAATGTGCAGCTCTAGATGCAGGACTAACTGTGATTTTAATAAGAAGTGTTTGATCCCCCCCCTCCCCTTTTATTTTTCTTAAATTGTTAGATCTGGAAATAGCAATTTATTACAGTTAAAGAGTAAATTTTCTGTTTCTTCTTCTCCCAGTCACTCCTGTGGTTGTGGAACAGCCTCTGAGCAGCCTAAAGACTGGAGTTACTTTTCCTTAGAGCAGGTCCCTCAAGCCATTCTGTCGTGGTTCTGCAATCTGAACATGTAAAAAAGATGCTTAATTGTTACCCTGCAGTAATCTCATAATTATATATGATGCTTTCAGACCAGGATATAATCTACCAGTGACTCTGACTCACTGTAAGGGTCACAGTGAGCCACCTTGATTCCTTAGGGAAGAGTTAGGAATATGTAATTGCTGTACTGCATCGAAGTCAGGGTTCACTGAACCCCGTATCCTGTATATGATGCTGACAGTAGCTCAAGTGCTTCAGAAGTCTGTACACGACCCCTATGGGAAATATGGATTAATCTTCCATCTTAAATCTTGAAGGGAAACGATAGCCTGAATACCCATATAAATTTCCAGTTTCTTTTAGAACCTTGTTAAAGTCTTGGCTTCAAAAATTAAGCCTGCCACATGAAGACTAGTGTGTTCTACCCCTTCAGGTGACAGGTCTTGTACAGCCCAAACCAGAGGTCAAACCACAGCTGTAGCTCTCTTCCTGGCAGGAAAAGAAGGATGAATGGGACCCAGTGGGATTGATCTGTTCCCAGCTGTCTGTACAAACTGCAGCCATAGGACGTCCTGCAGAACTATCCTCTCTACGTCACAAAGTCCATGAATCCTTCACCTATATGGCTCTTCAAACATTTTGCTTTAAGAAAAGGCCTGACCACTTTTTAAATTTTTATTAAATACCATTTTTCTCTGCAAAGTATACTTTCACTTTAAAGTATTTTATTTAGCATTTTTTCTTGGCTGAGGAGCTGCCATCTCTGTAACCCTGTGGACCTAAGCCACATGGAGGAATGTAGAATGTTTCACCACCTGCAATATGCTTTTGGTATCCCTTGGAATGTTTTTTCTCTCATTCTTTTTCTGTGTGGATTCAGTGGCTCAGTTCTCTCTTGAGTCCACCCTATGACAATGGCAAAATAGTGGGTCCAAAGCTGAACTTAATCTTCCTACCTAAATTGTCAGATGGGGGCTGAAAGTTTTGATAGACTTACCTGGATAGCAAAGTTACTGGGGAATTTAATAATTTGCTTGTGTAGCTAAAAGAAAGATTAACAAAGGAGGATTGCAGGGAAAATAGATCAAATCAGATGTTCATTAGCTACTCTTGTATTTACTATAAAATTATCTAATTTTTATAGGTTGTTTAAACTTTCATGTGAACCTCTATAGGTAAGGTACTATTGTGTATCTCATAAACCTAAAAAACGTAACCGTGTATAGAAAATATAACTTAAAGAATGTAAAATCTTGTAAGGATGAAAATAAATAAGGCAGAAAGCATCCTTGAGCCTTCATAAACTGTCTCATGAGATGTTTTCCAATTACTTTATGTGCTATTAATAATTACTATGGTAAGTATTAGATTGAAAAATCAATCTCCTAACTAGACCATGTTTAATAAATTCAGCTCAAATCAGAACTATATGTTAGCTAAAATTTATACAGTTACAAGCTAAACCACACACATTGGAGGTACAGGGAGTGAATCTGCCTAACATACATATGTGTTTGAATTTAATCAGTCAGACAAGACTGAACTGATATCCTATTTTTGTAAGAAGAAGGAAGATATTTTTAATTATTATTTTTTTTTTAACTGTTTGCTCCCTCGGATGCTTATATGTGCACCAGAAAATAACTATCACATCAGAGTCAGCATAAATTATCATATCTTGGTTCTCCAGACAAAAAGAAATGGAACAAAGGCTCCCAATTATTTCCACTGCCACAGCATCATTTGGAGGTTCAACTGCGGTCTGCATCTTGAGAAAACTTACCACTTTTTGCTAGTGAGAGCTAGGTAGAAAAGAGGTAGGAAGGATTTTGATGTAGTATGGTTTCTAATAAAGCTGGGAAGCCTAAAGCAAGTCAGAAGATGACAACTGCATCATTATTTGAGAGAAGTATTTCTTTTAAATCAAATACATATGTAAAACACATTGTTCAACTGTCTTGCACATCCAAAAAATGCTTAAGGAACACTTTTTTATGTAAAGGTAAATGTAAAACTGTCATTAATCAATAATACAGAGATAAAATAAAAGTTTACATGAAGAGGTGATTGTGTAACCTGAAGTACAGTCTCCTAGTTATTCTTCTGTGGGTGACATGTGACATCAACTGACATCTGAAGTCATTCAGGTATATTTATGAGACTATGCATAACAATAGAGTGAAAAATTCAGCTTTGCAAGGTATGAAGAAGTAGCATCACACAGTATGCTATCATTTTCATAATTTTTCTTAACAATTTTGCTCTGTTGTTTATATATATAAATAACAGGCGCCTTTATTACTATGAGACCTTCATGCAAGTTTTGGATTCTTTTGTTTGCTTTACCTTTTTATTTTTTAAAATGAAAACACAATGATAGGCTCAAAAGTATATCTATGATAAAGGAATATGAACAAATAAGCAATCTAGATTCAGAAAAAATTGGTCACTTTGAAAAATGTGTGGTGCGCATGCTCCTGCTTTGTAGAGGCTTTATCTTCAAATGTTAAATAGTATGACTAGAAGTTCATTTCCCAGTTTAAACCAAGTTATATTTTTGGTTTTACTTTGTCTATACATCTCTTGTAGTTTTCTTTTATTCTCATCTAGACAACAGCTTTTCCTTGCATGCTTTCAGTGATACTGAGAACATATCTTTAAATAAAAGTATATTTCGCTCAAAAATATTGCTCTCATTAATAATTTTAGTAACAAATACTGATAGTGTTCATGCTGTTGTAGTGCAAATATGTATTGATGGAAATAATGAACACTTTCAAGGGAAATGGGCGAAATCTCACTTCTTTCATCATCAAAATTTTCTATTTCCCACAACACTAGTTTATCAATTTATGAACATTTCTAATTTTCCAAATCATCAAAATGAATGCAATTAGGTGTCTAACTGCTTGATGGCATATAATTGCCAATGGAATATGATATTTGGAGTTCCTATCTGGCAAGTACTGCACTGTAAGGTTAGTTTAGCTTCAGTGATAGGAAACTCATCTGCACACAAAGAAAGCACAGAGGAACAATGGCAGGAGTAACTTGATTAATAATCTGCCTCAGCTGCTCTGAGGCCCATCACAGGAGTGACACCAGCTCATTAAAGGTCCATTGCCACAAACCCAGAAAAGCAGAGACACGCAATGTCAGGTGGGAACTCAAATTGCAGATTCTGGAGGAACCAGCACCCTCTCAGCGCTGTCCCAGCAAAAACCCATCACCTCCATGGGATGCAGGGGAAGAGCATTTTGGGGTTGCACATGATTTATGGGATGTTTCAGGAAGGAACCAAAGTTGGGAAAGGGATGGACTTAGGTATTTTGAGGAGGTACAAGTGCAGGAAAACAGAGGAGTAAGGAGATAAAAAGGGTGGTCATGTGTAAACAGCTTGCTGGTTAGTATGCCTTTCTGGCCATGCCTAGCACCTGATCACTGCAGTCTGTCCTATTTCCTTATTAAACTCCACCTTCACCTATTTTCCAGCAAGGGGATCTCTGCTTCATGTGTATCTGTATGTATAGGGGTCTGTGGTGCCAGTAACTGGAGTGAACGTGGGTGTGTAAGTGTGTGATGACTAGTAAAGATCAAGCCAGATGAGCTGGCAAGCGGGTGTAGTGTTCTGGGAGCCAATGGGATATATAGGTCTCCAAATGACAGCTCTGAGTTGTGAGACCACCTGTGTATCTCTACAGAAAAGAGCACAGGCAGTCAGATATCGGGATAAGGGGAGTCCTTGTGTGCGTGTGTGTGTGTGAGAGAGGGGCGTGGGTCGGGGTGTCTCTACCAGAAGCTGCACTGGGGCTGTGGCTACAGGGGTTTGTATGTCCAGGTGCCAGCAACTGGAGACACTGGGATCCAGGGGCCAGTGATAGGGCAGACTGAGTATCTGAGCCCCACTGCTGGTGAGGTCCCCCTTCTACATATACGCACATACACGTTTACTTTTACTAGTAGAAATCCATCCTGACCAGTCAGAAAAAGGGTCATAAGGAGACAATTGGTGCTGTCACTGCTCCTGTGAGTGCTCTGTGTGTCTTATTTATGTGGCCATCCATGTATATATGTATATTGTATATAGCATAAAGTCCCTGTCAGGAATGTGTGCTCAGCCTTGCTATTGGAGAGACCAGGGACTGAGCTGGACTAGGAGGAACCTGGTCCCTAGAGCCCACTGTAGGAGGTCTGGGAGACAAAGGAGGAGGGATCTGCTAGGTTCCCAAGCTTATCTGATAGGGTGTTTTCCACAGTCACAATGAAAGGGATGATAAGAATGATCAAAAAAACCACACAGGCCATTCACTACAGACATCTCTAAACTGTAATGGCTCTTACAGCATCACAACCATATGAGATGCAAGAAAGGATGTGACTAGGTCACACTGCCTATAAACAAAAATTTTCATCAGTAATCTTTAGAGATTCCAGAGGCTGCTCTTAACTGTGTCATAGATCAAAACTAGATGCCTACTGCTATCCCTGAGGATTAATTGATAAAGGAAATGTTCCTCTCGAGATTAGAAGATAACGGAAATAGGTCAGGTTAAAGCAGCAACCTAGTCAATCAATATCTCTGGTCCAAATTTATCTCAATTAAGTTAAACCATTAAGTTAGAAGCTAGTTGTTCTGATTTCACCCTCTACTCTATGGAGAAAAAAACCACATCTCCAGAGAGAGATTCAGCTGATCAGAAAAAAATAAGTTTTGTTTTGTTTTTTTGTTGTTGGTTTGTTGGTTTTTTTTTTACTTTGAGGGTGGAATGATACAAGTTATACAAGTTAAGTCTGGGTCAGAGCTTTAATTTCTAGACCTAGTCTCTTCAGGTGGTTAAAACACTATATTATTTTCAAAACAGACTGGGGGGGACGACGGACATGTGCTTGCAACTTCAGCAGAGTCTGAAAACAATGGAAGTACAAGGTTCTTAATTTTTTCCTGCTTGTGTCAACAGTAGGAATGTATTTTTACATTGCCATCCAGTCTGATGGACAGTTGGATGTGCATCTCAGTCACCAAGACAGAGTTGTGGAGTCATACTTTACACTTCAGGGGTAGATTTGGAATAAGACAGCCTCCGCCTGTCTCTAAAATCTGATCTGTTCAGGTAGTACTAAGAAGCACTCCCCTCAAAGGTTAGGGCATGACTTAGGAATCCCTGCCAGCATTCTTCTTAATAAAAGAAATTCTAAACTGCATAACTGAGCATAAGCCATGGCTGAGTGCACATCTGCTGATACATTTACTTACACGCCTAGTGCACTAACAGTATTTAATTTACAGCTTTATGAAGAGCTCTGTAATACTTTAAAGATAAAAGATGAGGTATCAAGGTAAAATATTCCATATTCAATTCAAGCACCCAGCCATGTCTAAAGTAGAAAGGTCAGGAAAAACAAATTTCAAAAGCATAACATGAATTTTCCAGGGCTTTTGGTATCCCCTTAGGAGTTCAGAAAATTTTTACCCTGTAAAAAGGTAGAGACCTCCAAAAATACCTTGTTTGTTGAGTCTTCTCTGTAGGCATCTCTGCAATTCATCACCATGGTTCCATACATCTCAAGGGTCACTGAAAAAGAGCACAAGATAACTCCCTTGATTTTTGTGGTTCTAAATCAGAACAAAGTCAGATTTCCTTGTAAAAAAATCAAAGCAAAGCAAAACAAACCCCCCTCACTTTGCTGCTTCTGAACCATTTCCCATAAAAGGGCAGAATCTTTAAGGTTCTCTGAAGATTTAAGAGGAATACATCAATATCTGTAATATCATAAGAACACGATGAACAGAGATGACAAAATAAAATAGAGAAAATGTCATTCTACATAGTTGTGTGTTTTTAGAAAGTCAGTCAATAAAGAACAAACAACACCGTGGTACTATATTCATCTGATTGAGTGAGAAGTAAGGCAGAAGGAAAAATATGTAAATGCAACAATCAGCTTGCTACAGGTAACTGTTGTAGGAGTTTGTACCTGACTGTTGTTTTTAAACAATGTAGAAACAGAACCATTTAGGTTGGAAGGGATCTCTGTTATGCCTCTATTCCATCCTTCTGTTCAAGGCAGGGCCACCTTTGACTTCAGACCAGGTTGCCCAGGGCCTTGTCAAGCTGAATCTTGAAAGTCTCTGTTGAGGAAGACTGCACCTCTCTGCTGCAGCCTGCTCCAGTGTTTGTCTTCATGGGGAAAAGTTTTCTCCTTATATCCACTCTGAATCTTCCCTGTTTCAGTTTATGCCCTTTATTGTCCCACCATGCACTGCTGTGAGGAGCTTGGCTCCATCCTCTTCATGACCATGACATGGGCAGGCAGCTCTTATGTTACACTCACACACACACATATACATATCCAAGTAGAGTTCTGGTTCCTCAGCCTCTCTTCACAGGGCAAGTGCTCCAGCCCTGACCAGCTTGGTTGTCCTCCCCGACCTTACTCCAGTTTGTTGATATCTGTCTTGTACTTAGAGGGGTGAGGGGAAAAACTGGACTCAGTAATACTTATGTGGTTTAAAAAGAACTGAGTAAGGGAAATAATCACTTCCCTCAATCTAGCAGCCATGCTCCTGTTGATGCAGCCTGGGATGCTGACAGAGTGCACTACTGATTCCTGCTCAGCTGACCATCTACCAGGACCTCCAGGTTTCGGCTTTCAGCTAGAGCAGCTGCCCAGCCAGTCACGTTCCCAGCTTATCTTACTTGGGGGGGATAATGCACTCTGGGTGCAGAAGTCTGTCTTTGCCACATATAGAACATACCAAGCAGGAAATATCCTAAGCATATTTGTTTGATAGATTTCAAAGTTGAAGAAGGATAGATTTAAATGATAAATGGAGAGCTGAGAAGTAGTTGCTAACCTAGTATACTTTGCACTTGCCCAGCCTTCTTGAGCAGTAGATCACACCGTATCACTAGGTCCTATCCTCAGTTTCCAAATGTTGAGCAAAATTGGAAGGTGTTTTTTTTTCCTTGCTTCATAAGTTCCAGACTTCTGTAATTCTGGTATTATGTAACCATGAAAGGAAAAAAGATTTTTCCTATGCATTCATTGGTCACTGCAGATTGTAAGTGATTTTTGGGTTACAACAACAACAACAAAATAAATCTTAAGAAAAAATGTTTTCCAAAATTAAGTATAATTAAGTGGCATAATGTAAATAACAACACATTAGTGAGGTACTGTATGTGTGTAAAAACAAGTGTCTAACAAGTTATATCATTAACAACAAAGTAAAACTCAAACTAGATGGATTAAAAAAATGCTTCTACTTTCATTACAGGCCTTTCCAAAAAGATTTAAATAGGTATGCTCACCTACAGACTTAAGGGTAAAATACAAAAACCTAAGAGTTTACTTAGCTTACATAATTCACATCAATCAGGCAAAGATTCAACTGGCTTTTTGTTGCAACTGACTTCCTCAGTCTTATATTTTAAAAGAAAATGCAAATATCAGATTTTAGACATTTTATGTTTTCATACAAAAAGAAAAGAAAATACAGTACTACGTGCAACACAAAGATTCCTGACTACAATGTCAAGGTGCACTGATACTAAAGCATTGGTTTTAGCTGGGCTTAGCTGACACATCTCATTCAAGGCCTGCTGTTAAGACATCTGGCACTTATTATTCTATTGCTGAACAGTCACTTGGGAGAAAAAGATGAGGAAATTCAGAAGAACGATATTAGCCATTCAATTACAGACTGAGCATCATTTACAATAGTAGTATTGCAATAACTTATGCTTTAGAACCAAGATAATTTGATTTGAATACACTCTTTCTGAGGACAAAACCCAAACAAAACAATAGTAACAGTAACAATACCTAAAATTAACTTGGTACATTATAACATCTAGTAATTACCATTTTGTCTGCTCTACACAAATGACATGCCATCAAGTTTAATCAAATTGTCCCTAGATTTATATCATGCTGAGATCTTAATCAGGTCTATCAAAACCATATACGTGCCTGCTTTGGACAGCTGCTAAACAGTATATAGACAATATTGGGTGCAGAAATATTCAGTAAAAATCTTCATCAAGAAACTCAGGCTTCCAGTAGTAGCCTGCTAAATGAAAAAAAAAAAAAAAAAGCTTTTTTTTTTTAATTCACTATGATTTTATTTTAAGTTGTAGTGTATTTCTAGTTCGCATAATTTTGTTAGAGAAAGTAAAGAAAATGATAGTAGGGACCCTATAAAATGTAACTTTTTTTTTGCACAAAGTAGCTCAGAGTGGCTTGCTTGTTTCTGCAAAGAAGTCAGACTGGTAAAACAAGTTCACAATTAGTTTAGAGAGAGCAAAAAATTTTCAGCGATGATCGATTTGTCTGATCAGCTTTCAGTTGTAGGAGATGTTCTGAAAATGGTTTGGATTCTTAAATCATAGACACTCTTGGGGCAAACTATTTTCCAACATGAATGAGGTTTAAGTCAACTGAAATTGATAGAGTGATATACAGAAATAAAAGCTAAATAGATGCCTTCAGTTTAACTGGAGTTCAGTGTCACATTCTGAAATATGTGATATTGAAAACTGAAAAGCAAAGTTGCCATGGGGCTCTATGCAGTTCTTTTTAAATACTTAATGTATATAGTGAAAGGATTTAAGTTTCCTGGATCCAGTCTCCACATGCCTTGCTTCAAACAGGTGAATTATCCATTCTGCCTAGTCTTTGACATGACTGATTGTTACGTGGATGTGGTTAGTGTTCACTACGTTTGAGTTAATATGCTAATAAACCCATATAAATGCTAGGTATATTTAGTTCAACCTCGTGCCATGCCTTTTCATCAGCTTGGTTCATGAAAAAAGTAGTCTTGTGTACTGTTAGCGGAAGTTTATGCAAATATTTTCTAAAAAATTTTAATCAATGGTAGTCTTAGCCCAGCAGGAAATTTAAAGTCCTCCTAGGTACATGTGGATTTTTTTAGTAGGAATTGTATGCATAACTAGATCAGTCATCAAAATGTATCACACACCTGACTAAAGTAAAATCCCTATTTTTTTTAATTAAAGAGTAATCTCAGCTTCACTATTGTAAATCTAGAACAAATCAAGATTTAAATTTCTGTTAATCTCAGGCAATTTCATCATCTCAGTAGGATTGTTCCAGATTTGTATAACTATGTGAAATATCACATTCTGTCCTAAATTTTATTATTGCTATGATAGAGTGATGCACTTTCCGGAAAAACAAAACCAAACCCAACCTATTTTAATGGCTGTAAAAAAAGAGAAAAAGGACAATATGCATTAGAATATACTGGAGTCAGTAGTATTATAAAATTATAATAAATTGTTGTAATGTACACACCATGGCAAATCAATTTTATATACCCCATCAAATTCCACTGATTCTTAAAGTGACACTATAAGAGGGAACTTTATCTGAAGAAAAAAGAAAAACCCCTGTTATTAAAAAATTTACACATTACTTATAAAACTGTTTCCAATTTAAATTAACCTATATAAATTAATGGTAAATCCACTGAAGTCAAAGATGTTACACTAGTTTTAGAGAAATCTGAAGAAACAATAATGCTTACACTGCCTAGAGAATATGGAATAATTTACAGAGGTTTTATCTGTGTGTGAACACAGCAGGTTTGGAGAAGGAAAAAAAATTATTTATTTGACCCAGATTATACACGACATTTTCTCCAAATCTGTAGTCACTGATACAAAAGATACATCACTTTCAAATTTATTTGTTTTTTAAAAAGTCTAATAAAAGATACTCTCCCATTATAGGTCATCTCCATTGAGTAAATAAATGGGTTTGGACAGAATACTCTTTCATTTAACATTGCTGCTTGCAAAGAGCAGTGTCACAGACATCGTAATGCCTCATGGGAAAAAACCCTTTCCTTAAATAACTCTTGCACATGACGGCAAAAACAGACAGGTACTGTAGATTCCAGTATAGATTCCAGATACACTACTCTGGACTGCGAAGACTTTCTTTTTCTCAGAGAAATTAGACTTCTTTTGGATACAGGACAGTGAGCCACTCATCTGAAGAGAATAAAAGCTTGTCAAGGAAATGCAGTCTCATGAATATTTTCAATTCATTGTTGATTCCACAAATGTAAAAAAGAGGCAGGAGTCTCTATCAGAACACACATAAGCAACTCATCAAGGAAACCACATGCTTAGGAAAGGGTTGCTAGCAAACTGAAACACTATTCAAGAAAATGCATGCAAAATAGCGGACTGATACCACAAACTCAGCCAATATGAGAACAAGCAGCCCCACAATACACATAAAATAGCTCAGCTATGAGCTCATTATTTGGAAAATTTGAAGGTTTTAGGTTCAGTCACTTATCCTGGCAGAAAGCTTTGCAGCTAGGAATGCCAGAGGTTGGTCATTCCTGTTCTGTTTTGATTGCGCTCCAGCCCCTCTCTCTCCTTTCCGGTAGCAGCTTAGATCCGGAGGACCATGGGAGTTCTGCAGCCCGGCACCACCTGCCAGCTCTGGGATGGATGGGGACACACCTAGGAGAAAGCCATCTCTCCATGAGTACAGGCCTGCTCATGGGCTGCTGGGCAGGGCAGCACCTCAGCAGCAGGAGGTGCTGCCCGGGGCACGATGGGGGTTTCCTGCAGCAAAAAGGCCCCAAGCTTCAGGAGGTCTTGAAAGGGTGGCTGAGAGGGGATGGGCAGGCAGGGAGAGGCCTTCTTGCGGCTGCTGCCAGCCCAGGCTTTGGGCCTGGCCCCACCGCAGCCCTGGGCCCCACTGAGCTGGGCACCACCCAGACCCTGACCCCATCCCATCCCACACTGCCCTGGCGGCCCTGGGCCTTGTTCCCACAGCCCTCAGCAGATACCGGGGAAAATTCTGAATGGGATCCTCTCTACAGCCTTCACCCTGCAAGACAGACCCTATGCCCTCACTCCTGTCTGCTAAGGAACAGCTAGGCTTTTCCCCTGAATCTGGGCTAGTAATTTTGAAGGGAGAGAATTAATTTAGCCTAAGCCCCATCACCCAAGGTTAGATGTACACTGCTAGAGCACTGTGATGGTGGAAGAGATTTGTCATGCCTACAGCATTAAAGATTCCCTGGCTTCAAACCGGGCATGAGGCATTTCTACAAAGTATTTGAATACTTTCATTTCTTTACACTTGTTTTCTTGGCAGGCGTTGCTGGTCCCTAAGGTAAATAGAAAGGTCTTATTCTATGTACCCCACGGTGTCAAAAGAATACATCTACACAGGATGAGATGTAATTTGTAGGCAGGTCATGTTTCCTACATGGCCCTGGTACCTGCTGATAGCTTATCTGAGACGACTTTGAATAAAAGTGATGTGAGATGATAGCAAGCAGAAGGGAAAATAAGTAAAGAAATCTGCAAGCCAAGGCAAACTGCAACTGCTGTTGCCAAGAATATAGAGCTTCAGACTCCACTAGTGAATAGTTATGAAAAGGGTAAGCCTAAATCATCTTGAACACATACCAAATAACACCCAAACATAATTTCTGAAGATAAATTGCCTTCCAGACTTGAATGAAATATCCCTTTTACAGAAAGGTATTAGGTGACCCAGCATCCAACAGCCCCTCTTCGCATTTCTTTATTGTTATTCAGTCTTTGGAAAAGGACATACATGGACAAATATATTTATTTGATGGGCAGGGACTTGGAATAACACCCAACTACTTCCAGCAGACTATTAAGCTTGTCACATGACCAAGCTTCAGCAGCACAAGGAACCATTTAATAGCCATTTAGTAATAGATCTTGGAAAATGAATCTTGCTGTGACTTGGAAGAGCTGAAATATTTGGCTGGTTTTAATGCTTCTCAAATTTTTCTAATTAGATCCCCAGGTACGAGATTTCCAATGGTACTTTATTATAGGGAAGTTGTACCAGTAACTCCAAATTTAATATAGTCTAGAATACCAAAAGGGAAGAGGTGGGTTCTGAGGATAAAACAAACCAAGTCACATAGACTTGAAAAAGAAGAGGAAAGAATGGAAAGAAACATAAAACTGTGATTTGATAAAAAGAATGTTCCTAGGCTACTGTCCTGGTTTAACCCCAGCCAGCAACTAAGCACCATGCAGCCGCTCACTCACCCCCCCACCACCTGGTGGGATGGGGGAGAAAATCAGAAGGAAAAAGGTAAAACTTGTGGGTTGAGATAAGAATAGTTTAATAGAACAGAAAGGAAGAAACTAATAATGATAATAATAAAATGACAATACTAATAAAAGGATTGGAAGATACAAAAGAAGTGATGCACAATGCAATTGCTCACCACCTGCTGACTGATGCCCAGTTAGTTCCCGAGCATCAATCTGCCCCAGCCAACTCCCCCAGTTTATATACTAGACATGACATCACATGGTATGGAATACCCCGTTGGCCCGTTTGGGTCAGCTGTCCTGACTGTGTCCCCTCCCAAATTCTTGTACCCCTCCAGCCTTCTTGCTGGCTGGGCGTGAGAAGCTGAAGAATCCTTGACTTAGTATAGACATTATGTAGCAACAACTGAAAACATCAGTGTGTTATCAACATTATTCTCATACTGAATCCAAGACATAACGCTATACCAGCTACTAGAAAGATAATAACTCTATCCTAGCCAAAACCAGGACAGCTTCAACAGAGTTGTATCGTTGGATTTAAATGTGCTGTCTGAGCCATTTCTAACAATGTAAGACAGTATCAGTGTTGACTCTATCAGCATTTTACAGAAATCCACCAACAGCTAAAGTCTTTAAAGCATAATACAGTAAGTGTACAGTGCTAGTTTCTGAGCTGGTGTTATAGTATCAGTCAACTCAAAGATGCTGATGCACGCACAATACAACAGTGATGGCATATCAGTGCCAGACAAGCTAGAGAGTCTTAGACTGAAATGGATTGTCATGATCATAGGCTTATTCTCCTGTGTAGCACTGACACTGAAGTTTCAGTCAGTAACTTTAGCAGTAGAGGAAATCATTCCTGAATTGTGTACAAGTGAACATTTTTAGAAAATTTGCTTGTGAGTTTTGAGGGAGAACGTATGCACACGCACATAGACGTATACCATTAGTTGCTGTTACTGAGCAGTTGAATAAAAAAGAAAATATACTCCAGTTATCTTAGCTTTAATTTGTAATATAAAAGAAAATATTATGAAGTTATCTTGTTTTCCCATGCAGTTTCGCTATACTGAGTATGCCTTAGTTATGGCTAGTTTGCTGTTAGTTCAGGTGGGAGAAATAAGATTTCAAGAACTGGCTCTAACATCAGCTCTATGCTATTGGGAATATTCTGCAGAAGTAGACTAGAATTACATCTGAATAAAATAATAAGAGATATTCCAGCAAACAGATTTATTTTATCACCCTGGACATAAAACTTACCTGCTGCCTTATAAATGTTCCAGGAGTCTGACTTACATCATAGACTTTTTTATAGACTATTTAACATGAGTAATCCCTGGCCAGTTGGAATTCATATGATAAGGACACAGACAGAAAGACTATGTGCTGAATGGAACTTAGAATTGCATATAAGCATATATTCAAAATATCTACTTTTAAGATATAATTCTGAAACAGAAAATGCTAGATGTGTCTAGGAACCTCTGCCTGCAGCCTAATCACACCCTGCATCTGCACATAAATAAATTAGACTTCGGTGAACGGCTAAAACAACTAAGTTTGCATGGTTTTATTTTCATTTGCATAGGGTTGTTATTTTATAATGCTGAAGCTATAAAAGATTTATGAAATATAAAGACTGAGAGTTTTGTCCTTGTTTGACAGTATGTTTGCATTGTGAAAAATTTTAGACCTGCAAAACATGCATGCTTTGCAGTATCAGTCATACTGGGTTTCTTATACAACCTTTCTGAACAATACCTGACTAGCCAGAGTTCCTTATCCCTGAGCTTCATATAAAACCAAACAAAACATTAGAATGTCTAGAAAAAGTCACAAAAAGAAGGCTCCAAACTCCCAGATGAGGAAGGAGTTCCCCAAGTGGGAACTCTAGGCCAGTAGACAACAAAGGCTCCAGCATCCAAGCACAGCAAGATGGGGCTGAGCTTGGTCTCAAGACAACCTAGCAAAGTCACCTTTAGTAGTACAGATGCAATTCTTTGGCCAATAACTGATAATTGAGATTGCCCAGAAAACCTTCCACTGCAGTCCCATTGCTGGTGATATGTAGAAACCTCAGTTTAAGGTTGCATTTGAATAGCCTTGGAGCCACAATCTGGTGGCTGCAGAATCAAACATTAGACTAAGTTAATAAGTTTATCAGCAGCTCAACTGTGAGAAACTGCTGGTTTTAGTATTACTTGTACTGCTATTAACTTGTGTTCTGATCATTATTCTGTTAAGATTGTAATGGAAACTGAGGCCATAATTATATAGTTTGTCAGAAAAATAAAAAAAGACGAGGCTATACATCATTGACACCATTAACAGCAACTAATATGCACACATTAATACAGCCAGCTGTTAGTGATCTTCTCTAGAAGAACGGCTTCCAAAGCAATAAATAATAAATAGATCTAGATAATGCAACTTGTTACAAGATTTTATCAGCAAGATGCATGCTTGTTACTGTCGTACGTAGTTTATTGAAAAATTCCTTTTGTAAAGTTTATTAGTATTCTGAGGCTTAGTTTCAACCCAATAAATAGGAGAGAAATCACAGCTACCAGATTTCAGTTTTCATCTTTGGAATTTTGTTTAAAGGAGTTTTAGAACAGGCTTTTCCAAAGCTGATTCTGATCAACAGCTGGCTCAAAGAGGGAGAGTTCTTCAGGTATGCATATTTATTTCCTGCTAAAGACCAAGTTTACTTAGTTCATATTGAGAATCCTAACAGAGAAGAGATCAGTTAGGAAAATCCTGGCTGTAATATTTTGAGGAACTGCTGAGCCTTTACAGCTTGGATTGGGAATCACTTTCTCTGGGAATGCCTCCTGTTCTCAGGTTTGCTTCAGCCATGAAACAAGGCAGAAACTGAAGCAGCAAGAGTTTCACATAGTGAAAACCTACAATATTTCTTATCAAAAGCAAGTGTTTCTGCATTCATTTATTAAAGTACTAGCTTCATGTCAATCTCTGTTCATCTAAACTGCAACAATCTCCCACACAAGTGACTGTCGATATACCTCAGGCAGCAACGTTGCAGCCTGTGGTGATTTACCTGAGCTCAGCTATCTCTGAGGGATGTCCATTGAGGCCTGCTTATGAGACTGATGAGCCCAAAACAGGGAAGACTGTAGATGAGATAAACTATGAGTTCCAGTGTAATCTTATTTTATGTGACACTGGGTTATGTCATGGTTATATAATTCCCATAACATACCACACAGATTCAAATGGCTGGAAAAGAGATGGGAATCATGAGGTACTCTGTCCAGCAGTCATGAAAATTAAATTGTGATACATTCTGTATTCCTCGTTAGACAGCAGAAACAGCTTCAGAGGGACTGAAATATTGAAACAAGCCATGATATGTATTTTCATTCAGTTTACTCAGACTTATATTTTTTGATTTACAGAGAAGTTCAGAATGGTTCAGAAAAACATATTTGCATGTACAGAGAAGATATTTGCATGTGCAGTGTCTTTCTTCTCTCAGGTTTCTTTCCCCGGACTGTTTTTTAATCCATGAAATGTTTTGGTACTTTTTTTCTTTTTTCTTTTTTTTTTTTTTAATAGATCTGTTAACTGATTACTTTCCATTTAGCTGTGCTTCTCTGAAATGAACAGGTTTACCCCAGAAATATCTAAATAAAAGCTTTAATCTGAAGCTTGTAATTCTTAGTTTTACAATACCCCAGTATTGATTGCATCATTGTGAACTTTTTTTTTTTTCAGTTAAAGTATCTCCATGGCTGACCAGTGCATTTGTACTATATCAGCTAAAAAAAGTAAAACAAAACTATGGAAGATAATGACTCAACAAATATTAAAAAGCATGCATAAAAAAAGTTTAACATGTGACCAAGTAAGGAAAAAAAATGTTTAACCATGGATATTACATAAGATTACAGCCATAGTGCTAGATTATGTTTGAAACTTTCTCAGTAATTAGAAATTGTTTGCTGTCCTGGTGTTGTGGTTTAACCCCAGCCAGCAACTAAGCACCATGTAGCCGCTCACTCACTCCCCCCCCATCCAGTAGGATGGGGGAGAAAATCGGGAAAAGAAGCAAAACTCGTGGGTTGACATAAGAATGGTTTAATAGAACAGAAAAGAAGAAACTAGATAATGATAACACGAATAAAATGACAACAGCAATAATAAAAGGATTGGAATGTACAAATGATGCGCAGGGCAATTGCTCACCACCCTCCGACCAACACCCAGCCAGTCCCCGAGCCACGAATCCCTGCCCCCACTTCCCAGTTCCTAAACTAGATGGGATGTCACATGGTATGGAATACCTCGTTGGCCAGTTTGGGTCAGGTGCCCTGGTTGTGTCCTGTGCCAACTTCTTGTGCCCTGGCTGGGCATGAGAAGCTGAAAAATCCTTGACTATAGTCTAAACACTACTTAGCAACAACTGAAAACATCAGTGTTATCAACATTCTTTGCATACTGAACTCAAAACACAGCACTGTACCAGCTACTAGGAAGACAGTTAACTCTATCCCAGCTGAAACCAGGACACCTGGTCCATCTTTAATGAAAATAATTTGATCAACTTTTTAAGCCTAGCTGTTGCAGAAAACATGACCCAGAGACTGTTCTTAGCGTTTTGGATAACTATATATTCCCTAAGGAAAGAGATTGATACAAAGAGCAGGTGCAATGCATCCCTGAAAATTTCATTGATTAGTATAACAAGCATTAACTGTTTATTATAGAGAAGCCATGTAATTCAGAATATTATAATCTACTTCTGAAAAAAACCCATACCAACCAACAAAACCAAAAAACCCTCTATAATCATGATAGATGTCTTGGAGCAGTGTTCTCCTGAGTAACTAATAATTTTCTGAACCTTCTTATATCAAGCATAATTCTCTTCCGCTACAGAGATTTTTCCCATTACTTTGTTCTAGCGCATCACTAGTATCTATTTTCTGTAGCTCTATTCACAAAGTTCTCAATCTAGATTGAAGTGTACTGTTAACAATTTAAAGTAAAGTAAAGATTTTAAGGTTTGCATTCTGAATATTGAAAAGTAACTAAGGTATTTCCAGGAATGGATATGAAAAATTAAGCAATTTTTTTTTCCCTTAATATTCTCTACCTCAATAACATTCTCCAGGTTGCAAAATTTCCACACTTTCCTGTAAAAATGTTTTTATTTTGAATACTTTGTGTTTTCAAACTGGACAGAGTCCTACCTGAAATTTTCAGCCATATCTGCTTTTCTACTGGAAAATACTAAGCCCTATGACTCAAGACTATGATTTCTTGAAATAAAAGCACAATTACACAAATGTAAATGAGTGGACAGTAAAGCATACAATTTAAGAAAAAGGTTCACAAAAATACAAGTGCTTACTTCCTCTGTTTGCATGAGCACAGCAGTAACTATTTTTATGTCTTACAAGTGGGTTCATTTTGAATAACAAACTCTTCACTGTGAACAAGGTGGAGAATAAACAAGTTCCTTATTCACCGGGTTAGAGCTTCAGAAATGGGAAAAGAGCTACTTGCAATTTAAGCTCCAAGTCTTGTCACTAAAAAGACTTCTGGTGAAGCAGAATTTAAAGAACAAGTTTACTTTGCCTCTGATTTCACAGAGGAACCAGAACTGTGGAGCAGATGGCAATGCAACATCACCTTTAAGTAGTGCTGGTCTTTTAACAGGAGTAGCCTTTTCCTGCCTCTAGAATACACATTTTCATAGCAGTTCTGGAAGTTAGTAGAGCTCATAATCTGTCCTTCCCAAAAGAGTCGCAAAACATTTGGAAAATATAATGACTGAAACAAAGGAAGGTTTCTATTTCACAGCCACTAGAAAGGTACTGTACACTAGATTTACATCAGTATACCAGCCAGCTCTTCTCTCACACTATGTAAAGTGTAGATCTTCTTGACATACTTTGACGGAGCAGAAAAGTCCCCACCTGCCCTCAAATGAAAGAGAGGTAATAGCCAATGGGTACCATGGGAAAAAATTTCTCTGTCTTCATTCCAGCCCCAGTGCCAGCTACCTTCAAAGTCACTCTTGCATCTGCAGCCACACAAGAACGGAGCCTCTGACTATCAAAACAGGTGGTTAAGTACCTAGATACTTCCTTTACAGTAGCTAGGGTTTTTAAATGTTTTTAAGTGAGATTTTTATTTTAAGATGTGGATTTTGAGAACATAGATGAAAATTTCACTGTAAAACCAAGTATCAACAACTTTGAAATTAAAGGTGATTTACGATATGAAGATCTTAAAAAGTAATTATTCTGTGTCCATAACAACAGTAAAAATTAATGAACAGTCATAGAACAGCCCTATTTCATTATTATTTCTACTTTGTTACTATAATATATTTCTCATGTCTCCAATAGTTGCAAAGCAGCTTCCTTCATTCTCTCTGGAGTCAGAACACCCAACAGGACACCATTTCTCTCAGAGGTATTCCTCATTTCTGTCTGTATTTAGTTAACCTGCTCATATGTTTTTATTCCACCCTACCCTTTATGATTATTTAATTAAACACCTAAACTTACCATTTGAGAGCTAGAAGCGAAGCTGCTACCAGGAGGTTTGCTGCTTTGTGTTGCTTCTCTGGTCAGCTCACCAGAAGCCTTGATAGTACTGCCTCTTCCAATGGATAGAGTAAAAAAGGTTTAACTTAAAGTTAAACTAGAACTCCTTGCACTGGGTGCAGGTGCCCAGGCTCTGGCAGGGGGCTGCAGGGCGGCCTCTGTGAGGAGAGGCCGGGGCTGCCCCGAGCCGGACACAGCCGGTTCCAGCCGGCTCCCACCGACCCCCCGCAGGGCACGGCTCAGCCCCGCAGCCACCACGGCGGAGCTGCGGGGAAAGCCTGTGTAAGAAAGGGCAAAACGCTGCCCGGCTGTGAGGGGGAAAGTGTGAGAAACAGCCCTGCGGGCACCAAGGGGAGAGGGAGAAGAGGGTGAGGAGGTGCTCTAGGCACCCCAGCAGGGATCCCCTGCAGCCCCTGGAGAGACCACGCTGGGGCAGGTTTATCCTGAAAGGCTGAAGCCCGTGGAGAGTACCCCACACAGGAGAAGGGGAAAAGCGTGAGGACAAAGGAGTGGCAGAGAGGAGCTGTGAGACCACAACCATCAATTCCCCATTTGCCCTTGGCAGGGAGAAGGTAGAGCAGTTGGGAATGAAGGAGAGAAGTTGAGCCTGGAAAAAAGTGTTTGGGGGAACTGTTTAATTTTTTTTCTTTGTTTCTCACTACCCAAATCTATTTAATTGGCAATAAATTCAACTTTCCCCAAGGTGAGTCTGTTTTGCCCATAACAGTAACTGGTAAGTGACCTCCCTGTCTTTATCTCAACCCGTGAGCTTTTCCATCATATTTTCTCCCCCTGTCCTTGTTAGAGGAGGGGGAGTATGTGAGCAGCTAGGTGGGCTTCTGGCTGCTGGCCAACGTTAACCCACCACACCTCTGTGTGTTACTAATCTCCACTCCACTTCCATCTCCTAACGTATTTGGTTTTTCCAGATTCAGAAGCAGTGTGACTCACAGGTGTCCATTGACACGTCCATGTGCCATTACTGGGGATGTTGACAGGAAGTCATCCTTGAATGACATCCTTACAAAGCTCTATTTCTAATAAGCACACAGAATTTCTACGCAAGGCAGCTTAACTAATGTATGTTCCCACATAGCTATGCAGCCTGCTCTTTAAAACAGGAATAATTACTTGGAGATATCAGCCAAATATATTCTTCAGTTGGGTAAGAGGTTCTTTGCTTGCAGTGTTTTTTAAGATTTATAAATTAAGATGTTTCATCAAAAAGGGACACTAAAATATGGATTTTAACAGTTTGAACCTCTCCATTCACATTTACTCAGATTTCATTTGATCAGTATTTCTAATGTGTAATCCTACCTATTGCCTATCTGTTCATCAAGTTTTCAGGCATGTTTTGCCTCCATTGCCTGATCTCACTTCTCTTCTTTCTATTAAATTGACATGTATGTTCTGCTCTCTAAACCTTCTTTATATATCATGAGAAAAAAAGAAGCATGTCCTCAATTTTGTCTCTCCCCTTTGCTGATCTTCACAGTTACGTAGCATTTTCCTATGCTGCTCAGAATGTCAGAAGGGAGTTAAGAAGAAGAAGAAAAAAATGCAGCTAAAAAAACAGATTCAATTTAACAGAATGAAATAACCAATAAACTTTCAAAACAGACAGTCAAATAATTAGATTCTAGCAGAAAATCACAGAATTGCCACTGCTAGAAATATTCAGAGGCTACGCAGACTGGATAAAAACATCCATCACAGGTGATTTAGAAATAATCGACTGAAACAGCTATGGACAGAAGATAGCCTAGGTAACAGACCAAAGGATTCTCTAGTTTTGTAGTAATTTTTGTGACATTCTCTGGCAAATAAGCAACTGCTTGTAGCTGACAGAAAGTATGACCTACAAAGTTTTCCTACAAACACTAATTTCATTCTGTGTCACAACTAGCTTGGATGTTATCCGTAATAGTTTTGTCAGCAACTCCCTTTTAGATTGAATGTGTTAACTCAGATTCACTCCTCTTCTCTTGGACTGGGAACAGATGAGCCTGTGTCAACTAGTACCATCATGATACTAATCTCAGAACAATGCCTCTAAATTCCATATGCAATTTTATAGCCACATGAAAACTACACTTACAGTAGATGCACAATGTTTTGATTAACCCTCTTTCGCAATTCTTATTCCAAAATATACTGTTTTCAGCTGAGGAGAAATAAAAAATAATGTAAAACTTAATAGCATACACGTTCAACCATCATTGATTAATGCTAGGATTTTAACAAGGAAGAAATATAATCTTTTGCAAAACAAGATATCAGGATGCTTCTGCAAACATTATTTAATTTTAAATTTGATCATAATTCACTCTTGATTGCAATTAGAGCTTAACTTATTAAATACCATCTGTTTTCTAAACATGGAGACTGAGAAGATCTCTGTAAAGGAAAAAAAACACAACACAAAAAATCAACAAAACCTTGTGCCGGTTTGTTTATCATTGCTTTGCATATGGGATTTTTAACCATGTAACAAAGCAAAAAAGTTGACCAATAAGATAATAAATGAATGTTCTAAAGGATGAGAATTCAGCTAATAATAATCTTTTTCAGAAACACCTAAGCTTACACACACTTCCCCTTTACCTACATTTACCTCTAAGTAGACCAGGGAAATCTAGAGAAAAATACAGTTTAAATTAATTTTTTTCAGTCTCATTTCCTTTTTTTTTTTAAATAAATCTATTAATGGTATTATAAAATTCTTCTTACAAGACTACAATCTATGGACCAAAGCCCAAAGCCTTACAGTGCCATCAAGTTCCAGAATAGTCAGCAGAACTCCAGCTGAACTGATTGCATTAGAGGAGCCTGGGAGAGTACAGTAGTTCATGCAAGAAGGAGATGGAGACATTCCCATTATGGAAATACATACCATTTCCATGTAAAATTCATAGAATTTAAGGTCAGATGAGACCAGTAGATCACACAGTCTGATATCCCATTTATTATTGCTACATTTTATAGAATCACCTCTGTAGTGAATGCAATAACTTATGTTTAATTTATTTATACACTGCATTTGATGAAACTATGTGTTCTAGAAAGGCACACTGTTGGATCATAGAATGGTTTGGGTTGGAAGGGACCTTAAAGATCATCTAGTTCCAACACCCCTGCCATAGGCAGGGACACCTTCCACTAGACCAGGCTGCTCAAAGCCCCATCCAATCTGGCCTTGAACACTTCCAGGGATGGGACATCCACAACCTCTCTGGGCAACCTGTTCCAGTGCCTCACCACCCTCACAATGAAGAACTTCTTCCTTACATCTAATCTAAATCTACCTTCTTTCAGTTTAAAGCCATTACCCCTTGTCCTATCACTACATGCCCTTGTAAAAAGTCCCTCTCTGGCTTTCTTGCAGGCCCCCTTTGGGTACTGGAAGGCTGCTATAAGGTGTCCCTGGAGTCTTCTCTTCTCCACTCTGAACAACTCCAACTCTCTCAGCCTGTCCTCATAGGAGAGGGGCTCCAGTCCTCTGATCATCTTCGTGGCCCTCCTCTGGACTTGCTTGAGCAGGTCCATGTCCTTATGTTGGGGACCCCAGAGCTGAATGCAGGACTCCAGCTGGGGTGTAATGAGAGCAGAGTAGAGGGGAACAATCACCTCCCTCAACCTGCTGGTTACACTTCTTTTGATGCAGCCCAGGATATGGTCGGCTTTCTGGGCTGCAAGTGCACATTGCTGGGTCATGTTGAGCTTCTCATCAACCAACACCCCCAAGTCCTTTTCCACAGGGCTGCTCTCAATTCATCCTCTGCCCAGCCTGTATTTGTGCTTGGGATTGCCCTGACCCGTGGGCAGGACATTGCACTTGGCCTTGTTGAACTTCATGAAGTTTGCATGGGCTCACCTCTCAAGCCTGTCCAGGTCCCTCTGGATGGCATCCCTTCCCTCCAGCCTGTCAACTGCACCATGCAGCTTGGTGTCATTGGCAAACTTGCTGAGAGTGTACTCAGGTCACTGTTGTGATCTGAAAACACTGCAAAGGTGGAAAACCTACTATTTGTCTTGGAAATTTGTTTCCAAGGTAGCTATTTCCATTAATTTGTGTCTAGGAAACTGATAACATTCTGTCTCTTATGCTGAAAGTCTTGTTTTAGGCAAAAATGAGACATCTTAAACAAAAAGCCAAGGATTTGTTGTTAGCGTAATCACAATCTTAACAATTGGATCACAGAATTAGTTCAGATTTTCTGTGTCATTAATATTACACAGAAGAGGTAAGAAACAAAATATCACAATAATGTAGTTAAAATATCTGTACAAAGACTTCCTGGCATCTGCCCCTTCCTCAGATTTTACACTTACTCTTCCGCTGCCCTCCTGGGTCCCAAAGTCAACGGCTTCAGTCTATGGATGTGTGTGGTGAGATGTCAAGCATCTCGAGTCTTCCCCTGGGAGGAATATAAGGTTGAAGTTAATACTTTCATATCCCAGAGTGAGGAAGAAGCTTTGGGTTATTTTTGTTTGGTAACATGCTTTTTACTGTGATCTTTCTTCTGCGGTCTGCAACTCCATGCAACATCCAAACTTACTTCATATGGAGTGTTTTTACTTATATTAAACAGTTTATTTTTGTTCTCTTTGTTCCCTAAAACAAGTTTTTCTCACCTCCAGGTCTGTGCTTCTTTAACTGGTCATTGGAGCGCCATTTATAGTCACACGTCCTCCAGTGCCAGTCTCTGCCCCATCTCTTACCATCTCATGCCTATACTCTTTACACTGCATACTGTGCCTCCACTTTTGAGACCTGTCATACCAAGCCTGTACTCCTCTACCCTATATCATTAAGTTAGAGGTTTGCATGGCTTTGTTAAATACTTAATTCTTCAAAGAATAACTATATTCACTCGGCTTCTTGGGCCAGAGTTTTTGTTTGTAGTAAACATGCATCACTCCATTAATTCTACTGCAGTTGTAAAGATTCACACAGCCTGTGTGTCTGTCTTGGGAGAAAGAAAAGTCTTTGAATGCATGTTAGAAACCCTTGTTTTGTACAGTTCTTTTCTAATTTTTCCTCTTCCTTTCCCTGTATTTTCTTTTCTTTATATGCACAGCAAGATTTAATAACAATTTTGCATCTAAAAAAGGTAAGTTATCCTTTCTCCTTTACTTTGTGACCCCTAGTCTACCTGATAATATTTTTAGTTTTCTGTGGGAACAGTTAGAATAGTGTGAAGCAGCACCTTTCTACACTGTTCTCCAACTTACTGGAAGAAAACAATTTGCATGATTATCTCAAATATCTATCCAGTCAGAGGCTGGATAAGTGAGTTCTTACAAGTGTTTGAGTTATAGGAGAGATCTGATCAAGAAAAAAAAAGAAAGAAAAAAAAGACCAATCCTCTGTGTGTGTGAAACTAGGAAAATTCAAGTTTCAGAAATGACTGTATTACTAGGCAGTAATCTTAAATCCCTAATATTTGTGGTCATTGCAGTCTAATCCTCCTGCCCTTACCTGTACTTTTCCCAGAGACTTGGTGTTACACTATGGCATATATAACCAGGTTGTGTTCACTGTCCTATTAGTGCGGCAAATGATGTGATATCTCTGCTAGTGCACGAAGAATATGCATGTATTTTGCATTATTTGCTGTAGTTTAGTGAAAGAACCTATTATTTGCAATTCAGAGAAATTAAAGTTTTGCCATTAATAATGCTGATGTTTCCACATCAATCCGACACTAACTTCATGAAACATATTTATCAAAACTTGGTGGATAGGTACATCTGGTAAAATAATAACAGAAAAGAAGTAATCACTTTAGTATTTTAATTAATTTGGTATTTCAACTATTTAAGTGTTAAAGTATTTCAATTATCTGGTACATTAATTGCTTCAAAAATTCAACTGGACTGGAGCTTTCTGAAACTGTAATCCAAGGGGGAAGACACAAAGACAAAGAAAAGGAAAAATGAGGGCAGCATCTATAGAAAAAGATAATGAAGGATTGTCAGGATCCTACTGATTTGGAGGCTCGGGTAGGATTTGGAAAAGAGACAGACAGTCAAGTGAAAGGAGAGAGTTTTTTAAACCTCTAGTCACTTCATGAAGCATGAAAAAAATCATTGGTAGGTGATTTCTACAGAATGAAGAAAGCCACATACTGAGTTACCTCAAGAGGGAAACCCATCTTTTTTTCTTTATTTGTACAGTACCTGACACAATGATGTCCTCTGATAGGATTCAGTGACACAGGGGTTAACAAATCAAAAATACAGGACATGAAACCAGGAACTACCTTACTTGTCTCTCTTGTTTCATAGACACAGAAATGTTAGACTGCAGTTTGGCCACAGGTCTGGCTCCAAGGCTCTTTCTTTAAAAACCCAGCAGAGCACTTCCTTCCTATACAATCATCTTGCAGCTCAAAAATGTCAGTGGTAGTTTGATGCCATCCTTTTAATAACAGACACCATAAAAAAACCCTTTTAATAACAAACACTATAAAAAACCCCAACCCAACACCACCAAAACAAAACCATTCGCCTGGTCTTCTGCAAGAGGTATAGAACTAGGAAAAAAAAACAACCAAGAAATCTAGCATAAACTCTGAAGTGCACTCTGAATTATTAGAGTTAACTGATAAAATATGGACTTGCATGTCTGTCTGTTTCCAATCAGATGTTTGGTAATGGGAGTTCCTATGGCACACAGACCTGGTACTAATGACAGTGGGGGCCATAGCCTGATTAAGGGATGGAAGCTGGATTCTGTTTTGAATTAAGTCTCTGCCTTTACACATCTGTCATGGTTTAAACCCAGCCAGTTACAAAGCACCACACAGCCACTCGCTCACTCCTTCCCCCCAGGCCAGAGTAGGATGAAGAGAAAATATAAAGAAAGGCTCATGGGTCAAGACAAGGACAGGGAGGGATCACTCACCACTTACGGTCATGGGCAAAAGATAGGCTCCACTTGGGGAAGAAACAAAATCACTTCAATTTACTACAAATCAAAACAAAACAAGGATATTAAGAAGTAAACCCAAACCTCAGAACAGCTTCCCCCCACCCCTCCCTCCTTCCCGCCTCAAGCCCACTCCCGGCTCTCTCTGCCTCCTCCCCCTGGCAGTGCAGGGGAACAGGGGATGGGGGTTGGGGTCAGCTCCCCACACCTTGTCTCTGCCACTCCTAATACTCCTCAGGGGAAGGAGGACTCCTCACCTGTCCCCTGCTCCAGCGTGGGGTCCCTCCCATGGGAGACAGTCCTTCACCAACTTCTCCAATGTGAGTCCTTTCCACGGGCTTCAGTTCTTCCCGAACTTTCCTGGAGTGGATCCTTTCCGCAGGCTGATCTTCAGTCACAAACTGCTCCAGCACGGGCTTTCCCATGGAGTCATGGCCATCTTCAGTCACGGCCAACTTCGGGGGCATCTGCTCCCCCGCTCCCCTCCATGGGCTGGGTGGGGACAGCCTGCCATCCCACCACAGGCTGCAGGGGCATCCCCTCCTCCGGCGCACCTCCTCCCCTCCTTCCTCACTGACCTCAGTATCGGCAGAGGGGTTCCTCTCACATTCCCCCGCTCGCTCCGTCGCTGATGGGCTCGGCCTGGGCCAGAGGTGGGTCTGGCTTGGAGCTGGGGAAGCTTCTAGGAGCTTCTCACAGGAGCCACCCCTGTGACCACTCCCCAGCTACCAAAAACCCTGCCACACAAACCCATAACAACCTCAAAGAACAACTCAAACTTCAGAAATTAAAAAAAAAAAATAAGATCAAGAGCAACCACATTAACAAAACACCTCTTCTCAACTCCTGAGGTCAGAAAATGAGGAGCATTAAGGGGTTTATTAACATTCTTCAGTCATTGCAAAATGTGAACGGTTTGACTATTCCACCTGTATTTCAGGTAAAGAACATTTTCAAAGAACACTTGCTCTTTGATTATAAAGTAGTACATTGTATATGTGAGTGTGCATGAGTGTGCGAGCAGGTGAGTGTGAGAGCACGTGTGCAAGAGAAGAACAGATGGGGACTATGAAACTCAAATTCTAATACAAAGTCTCAGGATATTGGGATACTCTGTGAATTTTTCAGATTCTGTGGCTTGACACAAGATATTTGCAAGGTCATTATGCAGGATAATTATATCTGTGGTTAGAAGGGCTTTTCTGACAATAAAAAATTATTTTATTTGAAGCTTATTTCTAAAAGGTCTTATTGTAATTTTTCACAACATTACCAATGACACTCCTTGCTTGAACTGTGATGATTAGGGGTTGAGAACTGACTGACAGGAAGAAAAGCAACTATGAAAAGTGTTCCAATAAAAGGATATTGTATCATTTTGATCCCAAATGCAAATGCTAAAAGCAGCTAAGATACCTGCGTGAGATCAATACCTAAGGTCAAGCTCTGCTCTCAATTTCACCAATGAGTCCTCTCTCCTGCTGAATGAGTAAATACATTGAAAATATTGAGATGTATTTTAAAAGTGAGAGCAAAAAGAGATAACAGGAGGTTTCTATGCTTGCACTTTATTTTTACAGTGCAACCTGCTTATTAAAAGGGTATGGTCATGCTAAATCAGGGAAGTTAAATCAGGAACATATGAGGACTTATTTTTGTGGGCATTAAAAATATTAATAATAATTTAGCATAATCTAGGTCACTTATCTTAGTAGTCACCTGTTTTTCTTTCAAGTTCTGAATATTTACTTCCACGACAAAGTTTTAGTGAAGCATAACATCCTGTCCTGAAATATACAGCAACATTTCAGTCTCCAGAATTTCACAACCGGAAGTGGCCTTTTGATCCTGCAAACAATATCCGAGGCACCAGAAATGGCTTATGCTTTTCACTGGTGACCTGTGAGTGAGTGAGGGCGAGGAACAGGTTTAGAGTTTTTCTTAAGAGATGTCAAAAATATTCCCACTGGACTGACTCTGACATATAAAAATTCCTATCAAGTGCTAAGTGTTCCCAGTAGAATAAGAATCAGCTAGCTTCTTCAACCTGTCCAAAAGGAAGAAAATCCTTTTAGATATTGTGGTTTTTTATTATAAACTAGTGCTTAATAATTTAGTTAACACAGCTCTAAATTCAGCAAAGTTATTACACAAGCACTTTGTCTACAAAATACAGTTCAATCCTTATAACATTCAGCTTTGTAAAATGCATTTTTAGCAAATTTTTGTACCATACTGAAACAAACATCTGTGAACTAGTTAATGAATTAAAATCTGTGTAAAATGTCATGGAAAAAAATGGTACTCTGGGGTTTGTATATAGCCTGTCTCTTCAACCTGACTAAGCTTAGTTCTTAGATATCATGACTTAGGTTACAGCCTGGCTTGCTAAAACTACTGAAGTGTTGCACTGAGTGTGTATGCTGACATTAGATGAAACTTCTAAACTGAAACCCTGATATATTTTCAAAGCTAATTTAACCCAAGAGACACATTTTTTTCACCCACCTTAAGAGTCTTAGAAATCATATCTGGAAATCTTTTTTCTCTGCTGTCTTTCTTTTGTATACAACAGCAAGGCACTCTGGGAACAGTCTGGCTTGCACCTGGATTCACTACTTCTTTGTTGTCATGTTGCAGTTCTTCCCCCTGTTTTCACAGTGCATCAGATGCGGAACATGTCCTTTTTCTTTTTAGTGTTTTAGCAGAGAAGAAGAAGAAAAAAAAAAAAAGAAAAAAATGAATGATGTCTTAAGGCCATCTGATACCAAGTAAAGAAAGATAAAAGAAAACCCATGGGAATTGGAAACACTTGGTTTCATTCATACCTAATGTAGGTTTTTAAGATGACATTGACCAAATAATAAGAAAACCCTGTAAAAACCAGCAGTAATTCAATAGTACAACAAATTTTTCAAACAGGTAAATAATTGTAATTTCTTAAAATATTTGGTGTAATTTGCGTAATGTTAAAGTTATAAGCAATGCTGAATTTAAAGAGTTGAGTCTGAATCATTAAATACACTTTTTTTTAAATCAGACAATAGCCATATAATTTATTTAGCTTAGCCTATTCCCTATTCCCTTCATTAGCTGTTTTTAGCATGAAGTTCAGCTATTCTACTGAAAAAATTTTTGTAAATATTTTCCATTGACGCGATAGCATATACTAGCCAAAAACCAAAGCTGTCAACCTGTTCTATGCCTCTAGCATTAAAACTAGCTTTAAAGTACTTGTGATAAGAGGAAAATTTCCTAATTTTACAACTATTTGGGAATAGTACTGATCTTATTAACAGAAAAATAATTGATGTTATATAAAATGCAGTGGAATTGTCCTGTATTTATTTTCACACATAATTATTGGGGCATTTGTGCAACACACCCAATAAAAAGCTACTATATATCTTTTATTCACACAAACAATGGATATATTATACATGGAAACTCAGCATCCATATTTAGTTTATGCTCTACAGCTCTCTCCAGATGATATTTTATTGTCCTATTTCATATTTTCATTCAAAGGGCAGTTAATAATGACTATGCCTGACAGATTACGTATTGGAGTCTTACCATCAACAACGGAAAAGCTTAGCAGAAAATCATCGTATAATCCAAGATCATACATATGAAATGGATCAGCACTGAGAACCTGAAAATGAATGATCTGTTCTTATCATATGAGAATGGCTGATGTTAGCCATATATGATGTATTATACAGCTATATGTGTATCGCATTTTAATTTTATTTGTAGCGTTTATGTATATCTTCCTACTAATATACAATTTGGAAATCTTGTCTGCATTTAGTTATAAATTCTGTTTTAAACTGCTTTCTCTTTATAGTAGATACTAGATATTTGGGTTTTTTTCAGGCAAAGTTATTGTTTTCAAGAGCCTTCTCAAATTTCTTTCATGAAAACAAAAGCTAAAAAATTGAAGAGCTATATAATTTTGTGCTGAAAAATATATGGAGACTACAGGGAACTTTTGTTTTTTTCCCTTCATTTTTTGAGGCTGGTTTTTTCCCCCAGTTGCTTCCAACAGTGTACAAAGAGTGAAATAGCTTTTACCATTTCTTTTAGTACCTGCAGCAAGCCCTCAGGACACATGACACCATCCTAGATCAGTCCTTCACACCAGAATCAAACAAGTAATGGAAGATTTGCTGAACAATTATGCAATACAGAACTGTTTTTTGAAATGAATATCACCATTTTTCATTTTTCCATGGGAGCAGAAATGATACCAATTAGACTTTACATTTAAATTAATCTTAAAAAACTACAATACTGAAACCTTTAAATGGCTGAAACATTTAGGAAATGCAAAGATGAAACTTCATACCTGTCCTGGTTTCAGCTGGCATAGAGTTAATTGTCTTCCTAGTAGCTAGTACAGTGTTATGTTTTGAGTTCAGTATGAGAAGAATGTTGATAACACTGATGTTTTCAGTTGTTGCTAACTAATGTTTATATCAAGTCAAGGATTTTTCAGCTTCTCAAGCCCAGCCAGAGAGAAAGCTGGAGGGGCACAAGAAGTTGTTACAGGACACAGCCAGGGCTGCTGACCCAAAGTGGCCAACGGTGTATTCCATACCATGGGACGTCCCATCTAGTATAGGAACTGGGGGAGTGGGGGCAGGAGGATTGCCACTTGGGGACTAACCGGGTGTTGGTCGGCGGGTGGTGAGCAATTGCCCTGCGCATCATTTGTACATTCCAATCCTTTTATTATTACTGTTCTCATTTTATTCGTGTTATCATTATCATAATTAGTTTCTTCTTTTCTGTTCTATTAAACCATTCTTATCTGTACCCATGAGTTTTACTTTTCCCAATTTTCTCCCCCATCCCACTGGGTGGGGGGGGCAGGGGTGAGTGAGCAGCTGTGTGGTGCTTTGTTGCTGGCTGGTAAACCACGACATTACCCTTATTTTGACAGCAGCAGTTAAAAAGTCTATAATGATCTGTACTTCCGACATGCTGCAAAGTTGACCAAAAGATGAACCATAAGAGAAAAATACAAAAGACATGAAAAAATTTCATTTTTAGAGTATCTACATTATTACATGGCATGTTAGATATGCATTTTTGTTCGTATTTATTAAATCAATAGCACAAATATGAACTAGTTTCTGAGTTGAAGGAAAAAAGCTAACAAATTTCAATGTCTTATGGTAATTTGGGGGTAAATTCTATTCCAATTTTTCTTTATGGCTTTCAGTTATAGCCAACTGCAACACAAAATTAGCAAGCATTTTTTTTTTTGAGTTTGTTTGAAATTATTTGATGACTAACACAGCTGTACCTGTCTTTTCAGTGATGTAAATAAAGTTAACATAGGACTTCGATTGGATGAATCATGAATAGATAGTTTTTATTACCTATATCATAGTGAGGCTATTACTGAAATACAGCATCTTTTTCTGACTGACACCATACAAAACACATCAATAGGGTTCTCAGACTTTAAAAGTAATTGTATAAGAATAACTTGAAATTTTAAAACCTGCCTATGGTTACAAACCTTAGATTAATCTATATTTAAAATAAACAAAAAAGGTAATATGAGTTGTTCTTAGCCTACAAGTATTTACACATGAAAAAAATTTAATAGGTCGATTTTTACCAGCAGGTAAAGGCAAGCTAATACCAGAAACTAGATACACTGATAACAAGGACAATTCAACTACCCCATTAACTATCAAGGAATAGACTCTTTCCCTGTTAAGTGTTGAAAGCAAGATTAGATGACTTCTAGGAGGCTCCATAGCACAGGTTCCTGAAGGAGAGCGGAAGTTCAGCATGAGGAGGTCACATCTGTGCCACACAGGACAGCCCAGCTCTGTCCTTAAGCTCCATGTAATGTAAAAGTAAAAGGTGAATGCTACAGAGAGCAAGAGAAAATAGTTTGACCCTAATAATTTTCCCAAAAATGTGGTGTCTTTCTGTCTGTCAACCACCTACCCCACAGGCAGGTGGGGGCGAATGCCCACCCCTGCAAACCACGTGGACCAGCGTGCCTTCCTCGTCCTGTGCCTATCCTTCCCCACTCCTCCTCACACAATCTGCCACTACTGGTGCTTCCTTGTGGACCACCTACAGCAGCCTTTCCCCTTGGAGGTTGGCATCCCTGAAGTACTTCAAGCTGCTACCCTCTGCCACAGGTAAAGGATATGGAAAGTCATCTGAGAGACAACAGGGGTCCATTAGTGGTGGTAGCCACTAGCAGGACCATCACCGATTCAGGAAAGGCAGGCTGGTGCCTGGAGCCAGAGCCGCAAAAGAGGATGGGTAAGTGGGGACGAGGCGGGTATCCAGCCACTTCCCCAGGCACTAGCAGGAGAGGCAGCTACCTGGGGGCAGGATGCCAGACAGTGTCCTGAGGACTTGGTGTGGCAGGAAGCCACAGAGGAAATAGGACAAAATGGCTATGAGGAGCACACAAACTCAAGGGCCAACTCCTTCAACCCTTTCACTATGCTATCGTCTTACACTTCTTTGAGAAAGAACAAAGGAGTGACAGAACATTTATGTAAGTAAGGCAACCCTAATTCCACAATAGAAATTTAACCTTGATTAACCCTATTTAATCTTTATTTCTTTTTTGTGGTCTGTTTTTCCTTTTCATTTTACTCAACTCCAAAAATTCCCTTATTCTCCCATAAGATAAACAATAAAATGGACAAAAGACAAACAACAAAAAAGAACAAATTGTGCAGTGTTGGCAAAATGTTCTCCTTAGGAAAAAATCCCACTGATTGCAAGAGACAAGAGATTTCAATTGGAGCTTTGCCTGAAGAAATAACAGCAAATTAAACCCAAATAAAATAATCACATAACACAAATTCTCACAAGTGGAAAAACTAAATTCTATTTGAATTCTCACATGGACAGCAAAGTCTTTGTCTCACTGATGGGCAATAGGAGTTTTGCCATTGACTTTCAATGAAGCCAAGATTTCACCTCAGGGCATTTTCTCGTATCCTATTTATCATCCCTTTACTGTAACACATCACATAAGTATCAGCTAATACTTAGAGCCTAATGAATAATTATGTATTCCAAGACCAGACATTACCATCCATTGTAGGCTTGTATATATAATGTAGGTTTTATTTCTAGAGAAATTATGACATTTTGAAGAGAGAAAAAAAAATACCAGCTGAATTCTGGAATTGAAATTAAGGAAAACAAATATTGACTGTCAAATCCTTTCAAGGAAAGGAAATCACTGTGTATGGTCAGCTGCCAATTGTCGTGTCTTAAGTTTTCCATTGTACTGCCTTTTAAGAGAGAATAAATATGCATCTAGTTGACAAACTAAAAGCTGAATTAATACAAATGGTTTAATGCAGTATGGTATCTATGTCACACAAGTAAAAATTATGGAGCTTTAGAAACACGTCACGATGAATTGGAGTTTTAAAAGAAAGCTTCATAGACTTCACAGTTTATTATGGTAGTAACAAGTCAGTACTTCCTTGCTGCATTTAAGAATACTTGTCAAAAAACTATGTTTATATTCTGCAACAATGTCTTGAAGAAGGTAGTAAAACTGAACATTTTGGGGAAAATACTGTGGGACACTCAGAGGAAAGCAATTTCTGAATAGTTTGCAGTGTATTTTGCTGTACTACAGATGGCTGAAAAGCTGTTAGTAAGTTCTTACACTGTAAGTCGAAAGCAGCTGCAAACTTCTAACTACAAGCTAAGATGAAATATTTTAAGATCTGCAGATGTGTCCTGGGAAACTCAGTTTCCATAACAACAATTTGTGGTGCCATGATTATGAGGCTGTCTGCACCTCTTGATTTCCGTAGCCATTCCCTTGTATGTATTCCATGCCCGTATAATACTGTTATTTTAGCTGGCACTAAATAGTTTTCTTGTACATTTGCACAGACAATTAGTGGTGATTTTAGAAGACAAAAAGCATAGTCACTAATGTACCTTAAAGTTTTGGTATAGTTCTATGACAAGGAGGATCCTGCTTTAATATTTCACTGGTTAATAAGGTTGGAACACTCCTGTGCCATTGAGATATTATAGTAGAATAAATATTTATGTGCTTAAAAATATCAAGCAACCAGAAACTAAATATGGAATTCAGAAAACCAAAGGTTTTCTTCTAGGGTTATTACTCAAACTAAGCCTAACTCATCTATTGGAGGAACAGACTTGAAATACAGAAGTGAGATATATAAAATAATAAAAAAAAAATCTAAATTTTTCTGAGCACAAAGGAAAAAGCAACTCAGACTCAAAGCTTTCTCTTAATGAGACAGATCCCAGACAGTGCCTGTAAGCATTTTCTTTTTGAATGCCAACTTCAGCAGGCACAGACCTTGTAATGTTTTAAGTAGAAAAATTAAGGTCTTTATAGCTGCTTTTTTACAGCAATACATGACCCCATATGAGAGTATAATACCAGTATCTCTACTAGAACACAGTGATTCCCTTGTACTGCTTCTCAGGACAAAGTATGCCCTGCCCAAAGTGCAACTGTTCACTGATGATGTTATTTCAATTTGGAGGATTTAATCTAGTCTGACCACTGTCTTTGCCAGGCTTGCTGTTAAATGTGTTGCAGTGCAACCACCTGACTAAATCTCTAACTGGTTTCTCCAGCTCTTGTTTGTTTGGGATGTTTTGTTTGTTTGTTTGTGGTTTTTTTTTATATGGACTTCATGTATTACTCCTTTTTTTCTTTTCTATTTTCTCCTTGTTGGTCCATCTTCAGCTTTTATCTTCCTCTTCTCTTAGTATCAGGTCATTTTGCATATGTTTATTTCTCTACTATTATTTCTTTTCCACTTTCATCTTTAGTCGTTAACCAGTTTGCCATCTTGTCATCTTATATCACTCTCTTTTTCTAGTTCCTTATACTGTTTAATGTCTCTCTCCCTTACCAGGATAAATAAATGAATAAACAGCAAAATTTTTGGCAAGGTAGATACTTAAGAATACATCAGGAGAATATTATTTGGGACATACTTCCTGCAATAGGTCTGTGTGTCTGTGACGGAGCTAAAAGAGGGAGCTGACTCTTGACAGCAAAAACTGGAGAACTACTTGGCCAGAGATCACATTTAAAGAACCTCAGCTTACAGGTGAAGGAAGTACAGTCAGTTTGCAGAGTAGTTGAATTTCTTGAGAAATTTATTTGTTAGTCTCAAAGACTAAGTTTTTTTAAAAAAGAAGGCTCTCCCTGTGGCTTCCCCCACCTATGCAATATTAGATGAACTTCAGACTAGAAAAGCATACAATTAATAATGCTTGCATACTCTATAAAATTGTTAGCAAGCTAAATGTATTTGTGGGAAAGACCTATTAAAATCAACCAATCAGAATTATGAAAGAAAACAAGAACTGGATTTTAATAGAAAATGGTCTTCAGGAATGTTAGTCACATCATTTAATTCACTCTTGGGGGCCCATAGACACTAATATAGCATATTTGACGCAAGACTTAAAACCAAAGCATAACAGAACTGAACAGAGAAAATGTAATTTTGCCAGCTTTGAACTGAGGGTAATGGAAAGGAAACACATGCAATGGAATGGGAATCAGTGATGGGTGTGAGACGAAGGTTAACCATTTGTGCCATTTTCCCATTTCTAACATTCTGCCACTCAAATGCAAATACTTTGCTTCTGCTTTGAGCCCACATTGAAGAGAAAATATGAACATCAATAAACAGCTAGGAAATTCAAACCATAATGAACAGAAGCAGGTCATGTAGTATTTCACATGGGAGAGCACCTCACACCAAGATCTTCTTACTTTCTGAATCCACATGCCCCTCCTGGGAAGTTATAATTTGATGTATCACTAAGGTCAAAGTTATGTTTCTGAGAAGAATGAGACACCAATGGGCTTTGTACATATATCCTTGGCTGTGGAAGGCCTGTTTTGTGTTTACATGGAAGTAAAGAAAAAGTCCAAGATAGTTTTTTTAAAATAAAGATTTTAGGTGAAAAATCTCTTTTTATTCAAAGATGGAAGAACATTTTAAATTCTGAGTTTCAGCTGTTAGGAAACCGAGGTCTGACAACTGAATTAAGAACAGAACAGAATGGACTTGGGCAGCGTTGGTGTCCTCAAGAACACTGTTTCCACACTGGAGTATATCCAGAAGCTGAACACACTTTACATTCTCCATGATTAAAAGAAAAAGCTATTTAGCATCTCCAGTGATACTGAATACAATAGAACCAATGACAAGTATATTTTTATGATTTGGGCAGCTACATAAGAGGTAGATTTAGGCCAAAAGAACTAGATTTGGGTAAAATTATTATTCTTGCCCATTTTTAGCTAATCATCCAGAGGTAAAAGCACTCTGCATCCCCTTGTCAATACTTTGGGCCAAACAGTTCCCATTCAGATTAAATTCTAAATGTTAACAAACAAAAATTAATCTTATAATTCTTTTCTCAGTTATTAGAAATAATTTTTAAGGAACTGTTAGTATATTAGATGCCTTCTTATTTCTGTCCAATATCATTGATTATACTATAGTAGGATATTACTTCCAAAGTAAAAAACCCCAAAACTTTCAGAAATAAAACCTGCAGAAAGTGCAAACTCTTTTCAACAGTTGCTAGGATAAAAGGAGAGGTTTTTTCCAGAAGTCCTAGCTAGCATTCTGCAAATGTGCAATTAAAATTCTGGCTCTTCTCTAATTATGGAACACTTAAGTTAAATGGTCTTAATAGACATATAATGATGGCTTTATAAACCCACAGTTATTTATAATCTAAAGTAATTTCTACTTCACTTTAAAAAGCATCCATTAAATGCCTATTATGATCTTTATGTAATTTAGCAAGACATTTAATGACTGCTTTATAAAACTTAACAGCAATTATTACCAAAGACAAGCATTAACCGTATAGATTAACATGCTATTAATGCGAGTTAGCTTTTTCAGATTAAATAGTGGAACTTGTACTTAAAGCCTATTGGGATGAATGTAGATTAAAATGTTATACATGTTTGTAATGGAAACTTTAGGGATGCCTAAAAGGAGAAAAAGGTATTTAATGTAATTTTTCATTAGGGTATCTATTTATTGAAACCCTGACCAAGCCACAAACAACTTAGAAAGCTAACTCTATAATTAAAATTCTTATTGTAATAAAAATAATTGTCATGTTTATGAACTGTGGTCCTCAACTCCATAAATCTTCTAGATGTTTTCAGATAATTATAGAATTCTGAGTTACTGAGAGTTCATTGCATTATATTTTATTATATTGTAATAATTATATTATAAAATTATAGTATATTATATTATAATTTGTAATGTTTTCAGGACTATGTAAATATTTTAAAGTTAGTGTAAATGTCCAGGTAGAGGGCACTTATACCACTTCATCTGAATCAATATTAACTATGTCAATGACAAAAGATTACAGAAATGAAAAAGCAGAATGTAGTATGCAGAACACTGTCCTTACAGTTTCAGTCTTGTGTGTGTTGCCATCCTTCTCCCCTCTCCCCCAGTAAAATGATGTTCAGATAACTATGTTTCTTTTTAAAAATATCTGGGAAGAATTAGGCTATTTTCTTCCAGATATACCTAGAACCAGGATGTTTTAATTTAAAACATACCAGTAAAATTTGAACTGCTGGAAATACTTGAAAGAAGTTTTCCCTTGGAAACCACATTTTCCAGTGAAATCAACTAAGAGTAATATCAGCATATCTAGTACATCATCCATGGAACACATGTGGAAACAGGATATTTTGACAAGAATTTCGCTTCAGTCATTTCATAATAATCTATGTGTCATAGGGAAATGAAATTTTATTACTTTCATGTTTGTATTGATATTATACATAAGTTATTTTCCTTCTGAAAGTTCTGAAAATTCAACTGTCTTCATTTATAGCATTTATATATATCTGCATTTATAGTTTAAATTTGCCATGAGATGGAAATTTTGTTTAACAAGTCCTGCTTGTATCACTCTGATTTATTTTTAATAATACAGCATGAGAAGAGCCTGAAGCCACATAATCTTTGCTTATTATCACCAAGCACACCAGGTTACCTCCTGCTTTAGTAAAAAACCCAAACAACCCAGACATTCTAAAACTCTGAATTCTATTTCAGCCTTTATCTTATGTTTTGGAGAAAGTCCTTTCTATACCCATTCTGATTTGTGAGCATCTGTTTTATAACAAAGGATGAGCTAGCTGATACTTCATAACTTTTAAGAAGTTTTGATATATATGTTTTAAAATAATATGGCTACAAACCAGGAATGGATGATATTGTCTCACCTATTGTCAGATCAAATACCATGGATCAAGATTTATGTCTGATTTATGTCATAACCAAAGTTATGACAGGACTGGATGTGATGCCCTGACTTTGAAAGTTATAGTGCTACCTATTTTGGAGAAACTGTGAAAAACAAGATGAAAACAAAATTATATGAAGAATACAGAGTATTTGTGTGATTGAGGGGAGAAAACAGAGATGAAGAAGCTGGGAGTGACAGATAAAAGGTAATGAACATCTAAGATAATAATACCTTCTATAGGATGCACTTTTTACCTATTGAGCTTCTACCGTAAGGAAGAGTCTGACCATGATTTTTGGTAGAAAAAAGTGACACTCTTGGCACTAAAACACAATGTCATGCTACAAACAATGATTCCAATTAAAATGTATTATACCATTCAATACCATACATACCATCATTAATTAAACAAATGAGGCTACAGAAAAATCAATTTCTGTTAAGACAACATTTTTATAAGGAAAGAAGGAAAGAAGACTGGATCATATCCTTAAAACACAATCAGGTTTTTCTTTGGTTACAAGTATATATTTATTAATTATTTTGCTTTTTTTTTTTTTTAATTGAACATTAAGAAAGGAATAAATTTTTCCTTTAAGAGGTAAAAACATTAATGACCTCAAACCAATTGACAAAGAATGTTTGAACCTTCTAATGCCAGTAAATTAGTTTAGACATAACTTACATGAAGCTGCATTCTATCTGACTGCTCTATTCCAGCTGGTAATTTGATTGTTATAATTTTTTTTTAGCTAATAAAATGTAAATTGCTATAGGGAACTATATTAACAAGATGCCATTGCACACTTAAAGACAGCATAAACAACAAAGCCCTTAATTATGAGGATGCCCACAGTTCCTGGTAAACTTGTACCATGGCAGAATAATTAAGACATTTTGGCCTGTAAGACATGTACGTGACCAGGCTTCCAGGGCAGTCTATCAATGTGCCCTTAACATAGTTGACAGTTCTGGTGTCCTGAAGAAAGTCTTCAGAGCAATATTTTATCACTTACTTTTATTTGGAGCATTAGATTTTCCCTTCTTCCACATATACTCAGTGTTGGTAGGAGAAAGAAAGGCAAAGACTAACCCAGTTCTGACCTATATTCTGGGTGCCTTAACATCCTTGGCACCCCTCGACTAAAATGTCACTCTAACATTGACTTTTTTTTTTTTTTCCCTTGATTTGAAGTACTTTTTTAATCTTATTCTAGGAAGAGGTATACTATGGCTCCTGGCTAACAATTTCTCTGACAAGGACATTACATTTGGACATTCAAAGAATCTCTCCAATTTCATCTACTTGGCACTAATGAAAAAAGTGTTTGCAGTGCCCTCTTGCATGCTTTTTCTAATGAGGTAATTAAACAGACATGATTACTGCAGGGCAATTGTTCTTGCTTTCTAGATAAATAAATAAAAGTGCATAGAGGGGTGCCTTTCATTAGATGAGTGTTTTTTTCTCATTTGCACTATATGTACATATCATGGAATGCTGAAATGGATCAGTTGCGGTATCTAAGCAATAAAGCAATGCATATCATATTTTGTGTTGAAGTATGTCCAACAAACTCCAGTAAGAACGTCTATTATATTTGGAGGAACAGGAAAGAATCAACACTCCCACTTAGCAGACTGGGAAAACCTTATAATCAAGAGTTAGGTCTTCAAAATTGTTGATTAATGATTAGTGAAATTGAATAGTCCTCCCAGAAATAATAAACTGAATAATTATTGCTCATTTACAAACCAGCATTTCTGAAGCTTCTGGCCACAATCCATTAAGCATTTTGATTATCAAAATCTCCTGATTGAACTTCATTTAATTTCATTATATAGAGCATTTTAATTTTACCAGTGCCTTTTCAGTAGTAATGGATCTATTTTATGATACTTCCCTGTAAAAACTAGATTTCGTTGTAATCTGATGTATGCTAAGAATAGCTACTCTATTATTGAACTGAAATAAACTCTGACTATAGCTAACACGATTTTTTGTGACCATTAAAAATTAGAGTATCATTATTCATTTATTAAGAGAAACTTAGTTTTGCATAATAATTACATCTTGATGGTAACTTTTTTAAAAACTTCTTTATAAACCAATTTTATCATGTAATGAAATACAATGAAATGTAAAGGTGTGACCAATATTATTATTGAGTTATATGCTAAGTACAATCTGATCCCTAAAATTTACATAGCTGGGCTTCATAGGTTTTTAGCTGCAGTGAGAACCTGGTTTGGCTAAAATGTTTTTGAATGCAGTGCTGGGATTTGTTTATAAAATATTATGCAGTTTTAACATAAACATCAAGCAATTAGTGAAATATTTAGAACAGTTATTGGTGGGGTTTTTGGTGTGTGGGTTGTTTTTGTTTTTTTTTTTTAATTTTTCCAGCAAGATCATTTTTCCTTAAACCTGTGAAGGAACTAATATTCCAATTATCAACACATAAAATTCTGAAACCAACACCTGATCTAAACATGGAAAAGCAGAGACAAACAAAAAGAGAGAGTATGAACACACTACTTATGCAAAAGTCCAGCAGGTGCTAAATATACTCTGTGATTTCAGTATTTTTAAATAGTGTATATTAGCAATACATGTGGGTATTTTGGATGTTGAACTTTCATTTATTACTTTTATTAACTTAATTATTATTATTTCACTATTTCATTTTTTATTTGACTAAAAATATTTGACTAGTTTGGGTACCTAACTATTAATGCTTCAAGTAAGAAGGTAAATTTTTTAATGTCAGGAAATAAGAGTCTATTTTAAATACATTTTCAAATATTTTTAAAAAAACACTTTCCTACTATACAGGGTTTTTTTTCCCCCCTTTAAGAGACATCCTTATATGAAATACCAAGTTAAAAAAAAAAGTGAAATTTGGTGCGTTTGGACATAATGATATCTTGGGTCAGTTTGTATCATGACACATTTGAATCTACCTGGTGGCTTTTGTGCAAAAGATGATTTCTGAGCAACTATAGAGTAATTTCCTTGTTAGATTTGAGGGAGATACATGAATTTGCAGAAGTCAATCCTTAATTAAGAGCCTATGGTGTACGCTTCCAACACCTTCTGTATGGAATTTAAACTGTTTCTAGAAAATTAAAGCACAAAAAATCCAGGACTTCTTGTCCATCCCTTGCACTTCTTAGTAAAATACCTACAGTTGTCTGTTAACCTTAAGTTTACTCCAAAAGAAACATTTAAGATTGCAATACTAATACAATAATCTTTTATAAACCCATTGTCTTAATCAACAGTGAACACACCTGGGAACAGCTCTTACCAAGTACATAAGAGAAAAGCAAGAGATGCAAAAGGACAAGGTGAATTAGGAAATTATTCACTCTACACACAGACAGAACTTGTTGTTGGTTTAATTTTGATTACTACCATACATATAAAGGCCATTTCCAACACAGAACTCCTGAAGGAGGGGGCAGCCTTCCCCTTAATTTCTTGTGTAGAGACCAGCTACTCTGAGAAAAGTCACAGCTTCCTCATCACTTTTTCTGTCTGTTCATACATTATTTTTTGAAACAGAAAAAGGTACACACTGAACTCTGGAGCTGTGGTTCCCCTGCACCACCTAGCCCATGTAGTTAAGTGCTGGAAAAAACATGCCCATATCTATTGTATGGCTCCAGGATGTGGTGTAGAGCTTGTGGAGAAGCCTCCTTGTTCAAGATAACACAGGTTCTGCTAAGCTTTGCAGTAATTCCTTCCTTTTCTTCTCTGAAGTCAAACTTTAAAAGTGGAATGGAAAAAAACCCCCAACAGTTCAAAATAGAAATGTCTACTGCTCTTTTGTGTTCATTGATCATAAAATTGGAATACACAGAAGTAGGTCTATGTATTGGTTTTGTGCGGCAAGGTTTTGGTAGCGGGGGGGGGGGGGGGGCGGGTTACAGGGGTGGCTTCTGTAAGAAGCTGCTGGAAGCTTCCCCTGTGTTCGAGAGAGAGCGAGCCCATACCAGCCGGCTCTATGATGGACCCGCCGCCAGCCAAGGCCGAGCCAATCAGTGATAGTGGTAATGCCTCTGTGATAACATTTTTAAGAAGGAAAAAAATTTGGGAGAGTGAGAAACAGCCGCTGGAGAGAGGAGTGAGAACATGTAAGAGAAACAACCCTGCGGACACCAAGGTCAGTGAAGAAGGAGAGGGAGGAGATGCTCCAGGCGCCGGAGCGGAGATTCCCCTGCAGCCCGTGGTGAAGACCCTGGTGAGGCAGGCTGTCCCCCTGCAGTCCAGGGAGGTCCACGGTGGAGCAGATCTCCACCTGCAGCCCAGGGAGGACCCCACGCCGGAGCAGGTGGGTTCCCGAAGGAGGCTGTGACCCCGTGGGAACCCCAAGCTGGAGCAGGTTCCTAGCAGGACCTGCGGATCTGCGGAGAGAGGAGCCCACGGAGCAGGTTTTCTGGCAGGACTTGTGACCCCGTGGGGGACCCGCGCTGGAGCAGTGCGCTCCTGAAGGACTGCACACCGTGGAAAGGACCCATGCTGGAGCAGTTCGTGAAGAGCTGCAGCCCGTGGGAATGGCCCACATTGGAGACGTTCGTGGAGGACTGTCTCCCGTGGGTGGGACCCCACGCTGGAATGGGGGAAGAGTGTGATGAGCCCTCACCCTGAGGAGGTGAAGCGGCAGAAAATAACGTGTGATGACTGTAAACCCCATCCCTGTCCCCCTTGTGCTGCTGGGGGGGCTTGGTGGAGAAATCCGGGAGTGAAGTTGTGCCCGGGAAGAAGGGAGGGGTGGTGGGAAGGTGTTCTGAGATTTCGTTTTATTTCTCATTACCTTACTCTGGCTGCTTTGTAATAAATTGAGCTAATTTTCCCTAAGCTGAGTCTGTTTTGCCCGTGACGGTAATTAGTGAATGATCTCTCCTGTCCTTATCTCGACCTGCAAGCTCTTTGTTATATTTTCTCTCCCCTGTCCAGCTGAGGATGGGGGAGTGATAGAACGGCTTTGGTGGGCACCTGGCATCCAGCCAGGGTGAACCCATCACAGTCTAATAGGCAGGCAAAAGGGGGAATGAGAAGGTTTGCTTGTTTTCAGCACTTAATTTAAGACTGATAAAAGTAGGTGGTCTAAAATTTAGGCTTTGCTATCACATCTACATTGCTACTAGTAGAGCCTTGGGATCCACTGTAAGACTCTTGACCTTCATCATCATAATGACCTTGAGAGATACCCTAACAAGAATGAAAGACAGCAAGAGATGCCCCTAGGTGCTAGGAGTGCTACAGGTTTTAAATCAAAAACTCTGGACATCCCTCAAAATAGTTGTAACTTCCATTTAAGGCTCTTCTCTTCATATATCTATTTTTCAAGACTATCTTTTGTTTGCAATCTTCTTCCTCTGGTTTAATATGAACATAGCATAGCTAATCAATACTGAAGTCTTTTAGAAAACTACTGCTAACTACAGGAGAAAAATAGTGTAAAGGCAATGCTTTAGAGAGCTGATACCACAAGTTTACCAGCCATTTCCTGACTTTACTGAACTGTTTGTTTTGGCTGTCTTTGGCAAAGAAATTGATGGAAAGCATCAGAGCCCATGCTAGAATCCAGATTTTCCATATCAATTGTTCATACTTTTTTCATATCAAGGAGATATTTTTAACACATTTGTCTATAGGAAGCCAAGATCAAACTCCAGAAGGAATAGTTACAACTCATATAATCCAAATTATATTCCTTTTTTTCTCCTCTCTTGCTTGGAGGATTGTTATTGTTCTTTACACAAATGTGCCTGTGTGCTCTGTATGGCCTAGGCACAGGCATCTCATAGCTGAGAGAGCACCTTGTAAATTTACTGAGGAACTGAGAAGAGTTGAATATTACTGGCCCTAAGATTAAAGCAGTTAAGACCTTCATATTGAAAACTCTGGATCCTGTTTTGAGAGTTTAATATTGTGATACACTAATCTTTCAGATCTTGGCATTTATGTGATCTATTCATTCCAACTGAACAGAACTGGTGAACTGGGAAAATGTCTCCAAACAGTGCATACTGCAATTATACTGCTTCAAATTCCTTCCAAGCTGTCAAAGACACCATCTAGTCCTAAGTGTTTTCTACAGCATCCCTGTGTTTAGCAGGCTGCTTTCCTTCTGTCATATTACTGAAGGAGTTTATCAGAAAAAAAGGCCATACTGACACATAAAGAAGAACATTACAAGACCTCTATATCATTACTTTTAGTTGACCTAGTCTGCTAATGACCAAATAGATGCCACCACAACAGGTGTCTCATGGACACCTGGAACAATTTTGCTGTCTGTGCATTTGAAAATGTTTCTCACTCAAACACTTAGAGGTGTTAGTACCTCTGGTAAGAAGAGAAAGAGCAAAAGTAGTAAGACCAATCCAGAATACACCAAGCTGATAACTAGATTTTGTAGTCAGGTGTAAAAGGTTTGAGTATAATTCCACACAATCTACTGATTCTTTCGATTTTCTACTGCAAGTTCTTAGACTACCGTAAAAAGTTTTGAATATTTCAACAGACAAGTTAAAATTCCTCCTCCACTTATTTCCAAAGCAAGCTAATTTTAAATTAGACAGACTCTGCAACACCTGCCAAGTGAAAAAAAAACCCAAAAAAACCAAAAAAACACCAAACCAGTTTTGAACTTTGACAGTAGAGAACAATAAAGGTTCAAATTCACCAGAAAGATCATCAATATATTGTGCTGTTATATACTAAATGTTTCTGGGGCTGCCTGCATTGCAGCATGGCACAAACACCACTGTGTAATGAGGAAAGAAAGACATGTCTAAATGTCCTGAATCGCCATCTTCCCTAGAACTTCTCTGAGGAATCTTAAACTCCCCTGTTCTGGCAAGGAAGCCATTTCTAACAGTTTATTTAAATTTAAAAGTGCATTTATATATCCTGCAAGAATTCATAAATGAATCCTTATGACACCGGAATAGATACTGACCTCAGTGAAAGAATAAACATATTCTCTGCATTAAGGAGGGAAAAGCAACAAGGGTCCACTTCATATCCAGAGGTTCTGGAGGGATAATTCATAGCTAAGGGAGCCTGAATCCATTAAGTACCAATCCTTTTGTTTTATACAACTAAGGTGTTAAAAATGGTTAGATCTATTGACAGTATAATGAGTGCTTAAAGTTGAAGCTGCTTTCCCATTTACATTCTCTACCGAGCTTGAGAAAAGAGATAGCTTTTGTTTTATGTCTCAAATGCATGTATTTTATCTTCTTCATTTGGAAAAGTTCTACCTCTTTAAGGAAATTCTACCTAAACTATATTTTTTAAAATAAAGTAATGCAGGAAGGAAGAGTTACTGTAGAGCTGCTGATTGTTAGAAGAGATGTGATATACTGGCATGAACAAATGCCTGCAACATGCAAAAATACCTGATCATCTTAGACACTGATTGGAGAAAGAGAGTAACCAGTCAGTGCAATAGAAAGTGTAGGCAATACTAAAGTAAACAAATTTATATATGAAATAAATAAATTCTGCACCCCTATAATTTGCATGTTGGTGTAGAAACAATCAGCTTTCAAATTTTCCTTGACAGCAGGATGGATTTACACTACTTTCAATATCAATATTAATTAAATTATATATTTAGTATTTTTAACCACAGCAATTTGAAACAACCCACACACAGTATGTTTCTGGATCAGAAGTGACAAGAATAATTAGCAAAGCATTCAGACAGCTTCTTTCATGTCAAAAGATATAATTAAGGTGGCATAGAACAATATAATTCATCACTTGAGATATATCAAATTATTCTGATCTGCATAATTTAAATATAACATTAGGCAATATCTCGTGCTGCTAATAATATGAGATTGTAGCTGGTATTATCTATTCATGTATTTTCATTAAAGGATTATTCATAATTTATAGTTCTGTTGGCTTGGGAAAACATTTACTAAATGAAAAATGTATTGTAGCCCCATGGTTAATGGTTAGGTTGATAGCATTAGGAGCCTTCAACAATGGTTAAGAAAGTGTTTGTCTAAAACAATAAACTTACTGCAATAAAACACAGTTTATTTTTTCCAATTTTGTGGTTTTAGCACACTTATTATTTGTTCTCAGCAAAGTTAGCAGCAATAACAGAGCTCTTGCTCTATTTAGCATTAGTCAGAAAAATCCATCTCATTAATTTCTGGGGATTCATATTTTGAAAGCAGAGCCTGAAAAACACATGACTTCCTAGAGGAAGGGAATGAAGCTCCCAATAGATACAGTTCCTCTCTTCCACATTCTGCTATTCCTGCCCTTATAAAACACAGGAAACATACTGATGACAGAACCACATCTCATACAGCAACTCCAATGCTACAACAAATTCTCACAATTTTCTCCAAGAGGAAATGTAACCATCTTTAAAGAACATTTGGACACATGGAAATCTAATTAAGGATAAGGTTTGAACGTGTTTTCCGTGAGTAGCACATGTGCCAGGGTAAGAGGAGTTGGCTTTCAGTTATGCTGATTCCAAGAAGACTAATGCTCGCTTCATTTCCAGCAGTGATTAGGCTTTATGCAAAAAAGGCAGGGTTCCCAAACTGACATGGCTATGGAGCAGAGATTATATCTCTTATGATTCAATTTCCCAGCACTTTCTTAAATTTACCCACTATTGTAGGAGTACTGATCATGTTTAAGAACTGGTCAGTTAGCAAGCCTATCTTTCTCAGTATCACTAAACTAATGTGTCATGTAGAGTGGATTCAGAGGCACATTTTCTCCCTTGGAAATTGTAGATTTTTGTCACTGACTATGGCAAGACTACTGTGGAATCTTTTCTTTAAAAAGTTCATTAAGCTACTAAAGAAAAAACATCTTTACCAATAAGAAACACCTAGTAAGCATATTGACTATAACTGTACATGAGGATTAGAGAAAAATTTTTTTTCTTTAAAGATATTTAAAGGTAGTCAATAAATCATTTAATCTAACTTATTTTGAACAATAATACCTAAGTAACATAGGGGTATGGTTAAGCTTTTTATTGGCAAGTCATAAGCCTTCTCATTAAACATACCCCATTCTATTGCAAATGGCACTCCCTTAAGCATTTTTTTAAATCAATATCTTTTACTTTCTGCTAGCCTGTCTGATAAGATACAGTCTGCATATGCAGTATTGACTCCAATTCTATTAGAAGATAATAGTGCATGCCATTGAAATCCTTTAGGTATCCCCTGTATGATGAAAACTCTTAATGTAAATGAGCCACAAGGTTATTTTGACAAGTCACAGAATCATACAGAAAATGTGTACATACTGTTTTGTGTGATTTTTTTACTGTAATGAAGTGAGATTTCTTCCTAGTTATCCATTCCCGTATACAAAAGGATACATTTGCATATATGTAAAGTACAGAAAATTTCTTTTCTCAAGATCTTCTCAGCTGACATTTTAAAAACACATTTTTACTAAAGGCTGTATAGAGGAAATAAAGACACAGCAGTGTTTCTTATTAAGCTCAGCAAAATACTACTTTGAGCAAGCCATTAAAAATAAACTATCAACTAGATGCTTTGTTTTCTTCTTTAAGCTTTCTAACAACTATCTAATTGCTTTCAGGAAAAGGTTTCCAGCATGAATTACATACTATACTGAGGAAATATTAAATATTCAATATTTATTTGAAACATATCATAATACATAAGCAATCTGCATGAATAAAACATTTTTCCTTTAAGCATAGGTTAGTACAATAAATAAAAAGAGCCAACTATTTAAAAACCTATAGAGATCTAACTTCATATATAGGTTTTTACTTCCATTTAGAAGTTTTAATAGCTTTAAAAGTGAACACTTTGAAGGTAGAAGAGAGTTCAGTTTGGAATCAGAGTTCCTTTCAAAACAAGAAGTTCCTGGAGATTTGAGAAATGAACTTTACATAACACATGTGACAAATACAGACATGGTTTTGACTCATTTTTTGCTTACATTACTTTTCTCGGGTCTTCAGCAAAAGCCATTTCAAATCGCCATATGTTCCAGTTGCACTGTGGGTGGATTCAGGCAAGTGATTAAAGATCAAGTCTCCAAATATATAGCCATGGCACTGGCTATTGCAAGTAATCTCACAGAAAAAGCTCAGTGGGAATATACAATAAAGCAGGTATTTATTATTTTCATTCCAGTAGCACTGAGAGCCCCCAGCTAAGAACAAGATGAGCAGGTACTGAGGGGAGAGGTAATAAAGATCTTCAAGACAGTGGCTATCATAAGAAAAGCATGGAAACAGAAGATACCTTCACTTCAGCACGGCACAAGCTATATTGATACCCATTTTCCCCCATCCCAGTCTCATTTCCTATCCATCTTGGGGAACAGCTTGGAAGTGTTATTAGATATCCTTTGGTAAATAAATAGAGTCTTAGATCCATGTTCCTGGGAATTGGTCAGGTTTGGGGGAAACAGTTCAAACAGAGAACACTAGGATTTTTGAAGCTGTTGTTAAGGTGGAAACTTTTTTGCACCCTTGATTACATGACACCCAGTTCTGGAGAGATATCAAGGAAAAAAATGGAGGAATTTGGCTGTAATAGCTCCTTGAAGGTCTCCTGCTTGAATCATGCCTTGTTTCTCATTGTGAGGAAGATCGTAAAAGGTACTAAGATATGGCTCCTGAGCCGCAGCTATCAATTCTATGCCAAGAGTCTAGACATTCATTATCACTCTGACATCTCTCTACTTGGTTTTTAAAATCTGGCATTTTCCTGCAGCTTCCTAACACCATTATTTTTTAAATATTCAACAGCTGGCCCTTCACAGTTCCTCTCCAGTTTCCTCACAACACACACTGGCAGCATCAAAATGGAAGGATGAGAAATGCTACCAAGTTTACAGCTGCTAAATGCAAACAAAATGCTTCAGTCAAGAGAAACACTTTTTCTAGCTGTTCAGCTGTAGGAAGATATGAGGTGGTCTTGAACTTATTTTATCAGTACAAACAGAAAAAAAGTGTAAAGCAAAGAGTCAAAAAGGGTCAAAACATGTACATGGTCAGGAGTTATTAGCAGAAAATTAATAGTTGTAGATAGGCTATGTAGTAGAGACCAGGCATGCTCAAAGACTGTGCCTCATGGGAACCATAACCAAAAGAAGTCAGATGTCAGCATAGCAGCAGAACTGATTCAAGAGGGTAAGAAGTTCTGCAGTGTCAAAGTGTGCACTAAAAATCAAGGAGAACGGTGGTGGTGGTGAAGTGTTTTTCTGTAAGCAGTGTGTTGGTATTCTCTAGCCATGCTAAAGACAGTACTTTTGCTAGGAGGAAAAACGAGCCACAGGTATTTATATGCTTGTCATACTGATAACAGCAATGATTCACAGGGGTGGGTGGGGGAATGGGAACATGAAACCCTCAAAAAATATAAGAATTTTTCTGAGCATATTAAGAAACAGAAGACTGAGGTATGGTTATTAGAATGTTAATAAAAAGACAACTCTACTACCTCAAGAGAGACATACATCCCTTTTCACCTCAATATGTTTTTCTGTCTCAAGGCTCTCATACAGATAATTATCTGTATTAGCTTGCTTGTTTCTTATGCGGATATCGAGACTGAAGTTTGGTCAGATTTGTTCCTTGCTTTTTCTTCTTACACCATAAATGCAGAAAAAGTAAATGAGTTACAGAACAAGCATGGGATGTTTATGCAAAATTTTGGCATCTCTGTAATTTGTTCTACATGTTCCCTGTTAGCACCGTTAAGTACTGATCCCCATGAGAGCCCTGTGAGATACCATGATGTGACTTTGTTACCCAGGTGGAAACAGAGGAATGAAGGCTATCCCTGTAGTGCTTTTGGTAGCTATGGCCAGGCTGGCCAGCAGCACCAGGACACTGCCTCAGGAGCCACCTGCAGCTTTTGTACCATGAAGCTGCAGCTGGAGGTTGACTGATCCTTAATGGTCCCATGCTGTTGGCTCAGCAGCCTTTCCCCATGTCCCTGGGAATTCCTGTGTCCCCCACTACTGTTACACACAGAGTAGCATGGGAACTGCCTAGGGAATAACTACCCTGTAGGCTTCTGGCCACAGGGTGTTTCGTTTTATTTCTTTGTTTTTATTTTTGTTTCAGATGAGGGAGTATGCCTCAAGTGATACTACTTACACCTGCAATCAACTGAAACGTAACACATCGGGCCACCTACCAAGTTTTATACAAACTTTCACATAATTCATGACAGAGACAGACAATTTGTAGGTATGCATTTGAAAAGCAAGGAATTACAAAGTTGCTTGTTGATCTATTTTATACAAGTGATGCTAAGTGATAGTTATTCACGCATTTATTCTAACAAAATGAAATAGAAAGTCCTTACCTTTTACTCTAAATAAGTCAGTTGACTTTCTACTTTCTGAAGTACAATGAAAAGTAGAAATCTATACTGAAACACAAATTTCAGCCTCTGATAGCTAATATCTATTTTGCAGATAGTATCTAAGTATATACTTCTGTTAAGCAGAAATCCATGAAAATTCATGTTCCAGCTATTTGCAGCCCACTGTTATCATTTTTACTGAATTTACCCAATGTCTTTCACAAGTCACACACAGACAAATCCCATGGTGGTCTGGTATTTCTGCTATTACTGACACATCCTCCTTCCTTCCAGTAGTTAAAGGTTCTACAGAGATCCTGCCTAAAACTGATTTTCCTCAAGGCTTACAGGTGATTAGCTTTGGATCTTGTGCTCCCATGATATTTAAAACCCAATCTTGTCAACATGGAATGAAAGTAAACTGCCTATAAACTAAAAGCATTACTGCCCTGAGACCCAATTAGTTATTAATAACTACAAAATAGATCCAGTCAATAGGACACAGAAAAGAGCTGGTTTGCATCACTAGTTAATCAATATACATAGCGCTACAACATTCACTGGCAGGAAAAGCAATGTAACACCGTTTATGTTAGATGTTCTGTGGGGTTAGTCAAGTACATTATCTTGCCATTTACAGGTAACTACTTCACCTCTACCCTTTTCTCTAGCATTCAAAGCATGAATAGTTTTTTAAAAGTAGAGAGAAAAATGCATGATAAGATTAATGGGCAATCACTGCTTATCATGTTTAAAAGAACAGCGGATTTCTAAAGGACTAAACAGTGTTCCTTTCTGAATAAATATCTCTGATCATTATTTGCTGCGGTAGAGCAGCTATAAAAAAAACATGATTAGGTCTGATGCTCTGTTGATGTATTGCAGGCTGAAGGAAAGTTAATGGTATAGTTAGCCTGAGCCTGGCTGCCTTTTTTCTTCTCTCATTTTCTAAGCTGCAGTGTGGTATAGCCTTTAGCCAATATAGGAACTCCTGACTGAGAATGCATTAAACTGAACAGATGAATGGCAACATTTTAAAGCAAATCTGATAACCTAGACATGCTTATGGGTTTTAAAGAGTCCACATCAGATAAAAAGAACTACTGGACACTTGAGAGCTGACATATTCTTCTAAAGAGAGACGATGCTAAGAATTCAATTGGGCCATAGAGAATATTCTAAAAAAAAGATCAAAAAGGGCAAATGCAGTTTTTTTATCACCAAAAAGAAAAAGAACAGATATATACAAAATCATGGCATTCAAGAAATACACTCAACTGAAAAGACACTTGCAAACATTTGAATGGTGCTACTTAATACAGAAATAATTTATTCCTTACAGTCTTTCCATAATTAATAAGTAATGACTTTTACACAGTTCTTAGAGATGCAAAGGGAAATGAAGCTTCAGCCCTTTATGAGTAAAATTAGTGTGTTGCAGATTTCACTAAATTGATGAAAACTCATTCAAATTTAATTTTCATACTGAATTCACATACTTTTATGCCAGATTTAGAGTAAAAAGAAGGCTTTTAATTAATTTATTGTAAAGTAGCAAATATAGTTAATGCTGTATTTTCATGTTGCAATTTGTAAGCTACAAAAAGTAGTGTTATGCTCTAGCCAGGCATTTTATCAAACATCACTGTTCCTTGGATCCAGTGTGTCTGAACATTCTTCTTTTATATAATTAACTTAAACCCAATGTTTAATGAAAATTTTGCAGAATGTACAATAATGCGTTTTTCTAAGGTTAAATATACTGGTAACCCTTTAACTGTTCCCACATTAGAGAAAAAAGATCAAGGCATTTAGAAAAATGGTGTGGGCTTGAGTTTAGTTTTTGAGCCAGCTGTTACAGGCAGGCACACACACATTTTTGTTGAAACATATCTAGCTGACGTGAATAGCATTATTCTACATTTGGTTTGGGGGCATGAGCATTAGACTGGATAATCCAGCTGTAAAATTAAAACACATCAAAGGGTTGCTTTAATATAAAAGGTACCAGAATCAACAACAATGTCTTCCTATTGCAAGATGCATTCTCAAGGGTGAAAAATCTTCTAGCTAAAGTCTGGTAGAAAACCCACAAATTGAAGTGCTTTCTGTATCTGTGGGAATACCATAGCTCCACAGGCCTCAGGTCAAAACCCCAGACCTCTCATGACTAAAATCAATGGAGATCTACCAGCAGCTCTGACTACTATAATTTATGGATGGATTTGTATTCCTTTTTCACATTTCTTAGTTTACAGTTAATTTCCTCTGGGTTCAGAGGACAAACAAGACTGAGAACATGCTCTGCCCAAGGATGCTGCTGTTCAGTTGCAGCCTTAGGAAGACAGATAACTTCCTGTGAGACGTGGGGGAACCCTGGCCAAAAGCCCATTCACACCACTTTAGAGAAGGGAATCTTTCATGCAGGAGAAGTTGGAGAAATTTCTAGTGCTTTGCTTGCATAGCAAAAGTTTTCTGAAGTTCACACATATGTTTTTGTTTTCCACATTCTGCAGCACTGTTGTAGTGTTTATGTCTAGGGCTGAGATCCTGTTGTCTAACTACATCAATATTAAGATATCATAAAAATGACTGTTTCATAGTGTATGTACTTTCATAACTGTTAATATCTCGATGAACTAATGATGGGAAAGGGAGAGAAAATATTAGAGACAGCCCTTACAAATTTATCAGGTATTAGCAATTTTTCTTGACTCTATCTCATCACTTCAAAAAAAAAAAAGTTTGATAAGACAGTTGTTGATGTTAGAAAGCATCCCAGCACAGCAGACACAGACAAGTCTCAAGAAATTCAATTATATCTTTACCTATTTACTTTGATACTTGTCAATCATTTTCTTAGCTGCTCCATTGTTATATATTCACAGACCCTTGTATCTATAAAGTCTGATGGTCATGATAAGTCATATTTGGAAGTTGTACATTGAGATGATTGGGTGAAAAAGAGGATATTTTATCCAAAACTGATTTCCATACCAGCAGCAGTCCAGCCTTTGGGCTGGTACAGGTGATGAGAAAGCATGAAACTCTCCTCATCTTTCTTCAATTTAAAATATTGCTATCTAGAATTTTAGCAATTTAGGTGATCTCTCTCTTAAAACATCTCTTTCAATGGTCTTAAACATATTTCATCAAGTATGAACAAAATTTTAGGTATTGTACATTTAAGGAGCTTCATACTGCTGCCTGATCTTAAGTAACCATGCTAGAAAATATTTGACAGCTCATATACAGAAGCAGAACTAAAGCAATGACTCTTTTGCAAAGACTGATGGCTTAACAGCTGGTTTAGGTGCTTGTCAGAGTTATAGTATGCAAAAAAGCTGAGCATTACCAACTTGGAAATGCTGAGATATCTTTGAAAGGTTATTACCTGGGTAACACAAATACTGACAGGTTACAGTCCCCAAATACCCATGAATAAGTACTTTCAAGGACTTTTGTCTCCATAGAGAAATGCATCATTTTAAATGCTATTTGCAGAATGCTATTCAACAGTTCTTAAAAGCATTATGAAATATGACATACAAGGCTGATAATGTGGGAATTATTTTCAATGGAATTTCAACTTTTTTGTTCTTCTTTCCTGTCTCTGTTTTCTTTAATTCTCTATCTCCATTCATTCTTTTTATTCCATTATCACAATAGTCTATTCAAAATACTTTTAATAGATTTGCTTAACTAGTGAATTTTGTGTCTTGAAGTCTTTGGGCTTTCCATTAAAACAAAAGGACAATAAAGCCTTCCATGCTGTGATAACAATATGTTCTAGTCTGTCTGTCTAGTTACTGTACCAAAGTCTTAAAAGCGTACACTGTTTCTGCAGATGAGAAAGAAGTATGGCTCAAAGAAATTTAATGGTTGTAGAATCAGAGTTTGGTTATTCATGATACCTAATCGCCACATCTTTATATACATTTCTTTTTACTAGAAAGAGTATACAGTCAATATCAAGGTATCCTGACACTAAATGTTTAATCATCTCTTTCACAAAATGAAAGGAAACAAAAATTCTTTGGGGTTAAAGAACATTTATCATTTGAAATAGAAAAAAAAAGTCATCTGCAGAACAAGAAGTGTATTTCAACAGTTTTGGAAAACTACTCTGTTTTATACCTTACTTGGCTGCAGACATGGTTAAGAGTTCTAATAACAAAGTTCCTCAAAAACAAGCATCAGAAAATGGTTAGCACCAGTTAGGCTTATTATAGTAGCCCACCTATATATTATTCTTGTACAGACAAGCATAGTTACATACAAGATTCAATGGCTGTATGAGTTAAAAAATAAACAAATGAATGGGGAAGTAAAAAAGCCAAACCCCACAGCTCCCCAAAGGTTCAGGCATAATTGCGTGCAATGCTCGAAAGGAAATTAACTCAAAAAAAAAAAAGTCAGTGAGGTAAAAAAATCATTACTGGCAATCCTAAATATATGACTTACAAGATATTCTTCTAAAACCCCTAAACTAATTGCAATGGTCTTCCATTTAGTGTTGGGGTTTTTTATTAGTTGTTGGTTTGGGTTTTTTTTGGTGGTGGTTTTTGTTTGGTTGTTGGGTTTTTTTAAATCTTCATGGACTCAAACATTTTTGTGCTTGTGTCTATATTTTTGTAATATGACATAAATGCTATGATCCTTGTATGTACCACACACACATTCCAGTTTTTCATTCCTGAACTATAAGAAACTATTTTTGCCCCCTTTCCAGAGCCCTGCTTTTGTCCAAGATATTGAGAAATTGTGCTACCATTCACCTATGTTCTCAAAGAGAATTTTGCAATGTAATTCAGCCATGGAAAGTCTTAATCACATTAAGGTGAACAACAGCTTTCAAATAAACCTAATGCACCCAGAAGTTTACCAAGCAAGTTTTCAGAGTTCTGAAAACTCTGCTTTAAGTATAACTTCAAAAACAGGAAGAAAGTGAAAATCTGTGCAGTTATTTTCAGTGCAGTTTCTTCATTAATAAGACATAAGTGGAGACAAAAGGGGAAATTCATATTCATGTAGGAAACTTCTTAATTTATAAAAAAAAATTCTCATTGTAAGTATCAGTTTTATCCAAATACATATATCCAAACTAAAATTTTATCTAACTATGAAAAAAAATACTTAAAGTCATCTTCATGAGAAGTGTAAAACATAACTTCTTCTGAATGGAATTTCAACTTCAGGATTCGTTTCAGATCTTCTTGTTCCCAAAAGGACTACACCAACTGATCTTTTTCCATGGTTCAATTCTTTGTATACTGGATACTAGAAAGTGAAGAAAAAACCAACTAAACAACAAAAAAAACCCCAACAAAAACAAAACCACAAACCCCCAAACCAAAAAGTTTGTTCCATTAATTTAAGATGTTCTGAATGGAAATAATGAGGATACTGTAAAATTTTTTTTAATTACTAATGACACCTAAATGATCACAAAATTATCAGCTTGGTCTGCAAACAAAATATTCAGAAAGAAAAGTGGACCAAATTATACTTCTAACATATGTATACATTCAAAATGGTGGAAGCATTTTTAGTAATAGCACTGACTAGCAGAGGGACACATACTTCAACCACTTACAATATTAAAAAAAAAAGTTGTCATCACGGTTTTAGTAGTTGAACAAGATGATAATTATTTTCAATTTCATGCAGATTAGTTCTTTCTACCAAGAAGAATTAACCTTGCAATCTAATCAATCATCTCACTGTGTTCCCACATATCAAAAGTTACATTTGATGCTGACACAGGGAAGTTTTATTCTACCTATCCACACTCTCCAGAAATGCATGTTTTCAGGTATGTTAATCTCAAACCTTGGCTCCTGCATGACAATTTTGCCTTTGAAGTCAAATCCTCTCAGAAACCCAAGTAAGAGCAAACCCTTCTGACTCACGTAGCTATAAGCTTGCCCAGCTTCAAAACAGCTCCATAAAGCCATTTCTTCACCTCAGCACTCATGCAATGTAATATTCCTCAGAATTGTTTTTTTCTATGAGCACAGATGGGCAGACAAATCCATTCATGCCATTAGAGCCTGCATTCTGCCCAGGTTTACCAGCCTGGACACAGCCATAGGCTCACCCATGCAGTTCCCAGACTGGATCTGGATTTTATATCACCCGTTTTACATATATTCTAGCACATATATTTTACTGCAGGAACTGACTGCTCACATACCCTGCTGCCTGTACTTCATGTGTTGCAGCTAGGGAAAATACAAAGCTGTCTCATCCCAATTGTTCAGGTAAGTTCTGTGTAACCACAGCTCCTGGAGCTATCAATTATCTTTATATACAAGCTCATGTTAACACATAAATTAAGTCTCTTTCCTATATCCTTTAACACAACCCTTCCTCCTTTTAATACAAAACTTGGGGGGTGGGGGGTGGGGGGGAAGCAACATTATTTTGGAGACTGCACTAAGTAAAGTCATATGAAATCTTAAGGCAAAGAGTTCATCAGTCATCCAAGCCTCTTATTGAAATGATGCGGAGTTCCTGTATGCAATAAAAAAAAAAGTTCTGCATTATGGATTGTTGAGGTCAAAGTGAATACAATTCTTATAGACATTTTCTTTTAGATGTATTCATAGGTACGTTTAGAGCAAACCTTGGGCTATGTTTAAATAGAAAAGACATTTTAAGCTCTTCAGCAGCTGTTATGGTTAGGTAGTTATTCTGATCTATTGCTGCATTTAGGCCAGGATAGTTTGTTACTCTCCATTTTTCACTGACAGCTGACATATTGCAAGGTTTTTTTTTTTTAATCTTCCTTATTACAAGCATCAACTTAAATGATGCAAGCGTTGAAGTGAAGAGCTGAGATTTTTCAGATAATATCACTTCTTCAGACTGCACAATGTTGATACTAGTAACAGTACAATTAAATGATACAACACAATACACTGTTCTTCATTGTGTAGTGTAATGAAAGAAGCTGTGGTGTTCTTGTTAAATTTCTTTGTTTGGAAAGGTATAGAAATTACAACCTCTTCACTTAGCTGTTCTACACTGAGGTAGAATCTGGTCTAGCAGAATATGACCTAAGTTAATAGTGCTACAGTTTATTTTGAAAAGGAATAGTCAAGATGAAACTAAAAATATATGTCCTCTTACATATTTAAGGTCTCTCAGCAACTTAGATCAATCAAAACTGAAAAGTATAAAAAGCTGTCACTTAAAAAATATGATGTATGCATACACTCCATGCAGCATAGACATTTAAGTTTTTCTATGATTCCAAACAGTTTTATTTTCAGGTTCTCTTCATTCCATAGAGTTAATTCTCAAAGAATGATAATTTTAATGCAACTTCTCTCTAGTGGAGGTTATAATGACCTTTTTAAGCTGCTGTGCCTTATAACTCTACTAAAAAAAACCCAACTACTTACCTCATTTCAACCACAAGTGTAAGGTGCTGATTCCTGTCTTTCTAGATTTAAGTTTTACATACAGAAGAATCAAGGAGGAAAGGGGCTTAAAATAAGTACTTGTTAGAAGAAAATGCCACTTCAGAGGAGAGGACACATAAGTGATTTCAAGTTCTTAGCTAGTGCTGTATCTGCATTGCCATTACAAGGACAAAATCACTTGAAACTGAAACAAGTACACACACATTTATAGCCACGTATACACAGTAAAAGTAGACCCTCATTGTAAAGTCAGTCACAAACCCATAGTTTTTTACTTCCTTTTTTGTGGTAATTCCCAGTGGCAGTTTTAAAACAGTTTTATCTGAATACTTCATTCCACTGATTCAACAACAGTTTCTTTTATTGTCTTGTCTCCTTCTTAAGAAGCTTTTAATTAACAGCATTGACCACTTCTCTCAAATTCACACAAAAACCCCCACAACAAGTGCATGAAAGGGAAAGTACATCTAAGCATCAAAATCAGGACTATGGGATCATTTCCTATTTTCTTCATTCATACTAATTCTTCCATAAAGAAGAAAACTTGCTGGTAATTCTGGGAAATGCTTAACAGAATATACCATTTTTGATTGAGAAATAAGGAACTGTGGACCCTAAGACTAAGGGAAACATTGGAATGGTAAACAGCAGGGACAAATAAGAGAAAAGATACTATATATATTTATATTTTTATATCTACACACAAATATTTCATATAAATTTGTGTAATTCACAAAGCTTTTCCGTATTAATTAATGCCAACTTTAGATTGCTAAAGCATTCATTGAAATAACAATGACTTTTTAGCTCCAAACATATGCACAAATGTTTTCACTTTTGCCCAGAACAAGATTATGATTGTGGATCGTCTTTTCTGGGAATCTCAACCAAATCCTAGCCTGAGAGCTTTAGAACTGACAAGAAATTGTAACCTCAGGTACTTGAGAACAAAACAGCTCTTTCTGCAGAGGTGCTATGAAAAGAGGCTGACTTTTTCCCTTTTGAATTTTGCAATCCTTCAATTGTCCTGTAAATTGTCAATTTACAGTTAGAAAAATAAGAACAGAAAGAAAGGGTGTAGCTTGACTTTATCTGAGCAAAATAATGATTCAGGAATGATGAATAAAGTAAGTCACCGGAAATCATCTCAATACAACTTGTGGGAGCTGAGCTGATTTTTTTAAGTCTTTCATAAGAAGTCGGAAGCTAGTGCAACAGCACAGAAAATGTCAATAGGCAGTTGTTGGTTTTGTGTTTGTTTTTATGTTTAGTTTTTGTTTTTTTTTGTTTTGTTTTGTTTTTTAAATAAAGATTAAACTAATACCACACAATAAAGCATACATCAATATAAGCATAAAGCGGAGACCAAATGGGCCAGATCTATATAGCAACACATTTGATGCTGGGGACCGAAAACTCAGACAGTTGGGGTCTAGGGACAGCCCTTCAGACTAATTAGAGTCTGGTCCCATGGTCTTAATGCCCCTTGGCAGCTGAAGTGCATTAGATGCATCTTTCTGTCCAGTTTAATCTGAAAGGTGACCTGATCACGCACCTTCAGCATTCTATGAGAGGCAAACCAAAGGACTGGAGAGCAGGGGACTTTATGTGGGATTTATAGACTCACCACAAGAGAACAGCAACTACAGGGTGTGCAGAACAGTTATATAGGCCTCAGATTTGAAGAAAAGGCTAAAGAAGTTCAAATTGGAAGTAATAGGGATCTAAATGAGAGAAGGTGGGGGAGAAAAGGAGGTAGAATTTAAAAAGAAAAAAAAAAGCAGCCTTGGATAAGGGTTTGAGTGTTTGAAACAGGGAAGAAAGGATTAAACCACTTGCACTGTTTGATGCAGCTTGTGTTCAGATTGTTAGACAGCACTGATGCGGTGACTTGCTGATAAATTTAAGAGAATTTAAAGCATTAATCCATACCACAGCTGCAAACTTTACAAAATTGTGTGCCTATATGAACAGGTGCAACCATACAAAAGAATTTCCTCATTCTTCCTCTATTAACTTTACTGACAATATCAGTACTTTTACTTTGAAACAGAACTGGATGTTTCTGGTTCTTTCTAAAACCACAGTAGTCTGTCTTTTATTGGACTATTATTATTTATTGTTTATAAGAACAAAGCACTGCAGAGGAAACAGAGGATCTTAAAATGAAACATTAGGTTTCTGTCATAGAATCTCCAGTCATATCCAAGAGATGACTGTCAATAACATCTCTGGAGAGAAATTTCCTCTGTCTCCCATAAGCAAGCCTTTCAGTTTCTTTGGTTTTCAGAGTTCAGCCCTCAGCTGGAGGGCAACTAGGAAATGTAGGTATCACCTGTTGCCTCTCAATTGCCTTAGCATTAATAGGTAGTTGATTTGCCAAACAACAGAAATAACAATAAAAAATAATCCCTGTAAGCAACATACTCCATCATTAACATTACTGGGCAGTCCTAGACCTGTTCTTGTTTGCAGGCAGAAGAATTACTGGTTGTAGCCTAAAATAAAATGGAGATACAGACAGATCGCTGGAGGTGATCTTGTCTTCTGCCTCTGAAGCTATCACCACCCTACCTGACCTGCTTGCTGAGAGCCAGTCTAACAGAAACTTTAATTTGGATTTAAGGGTAGCATAGGAGGAATGACAATTATCTGAAGACATTGCTGCTGTGAAATCCACAGTATTTTGATGAATTACTTAGAGGACCCTATCTACTGTGGTTGTATTTGTATATAGCTATATGCCTCTGTTTTGGCATGTCTTAAGTCCTTTCCTTATACAGATACATGCAGCATATTTTGTAACTATTACTAGAAATGAAAAAGACATTACAGCTGAACTAATTAGGTTTCAAGAAGAATTTAATTACACCCTTGGGCTTAGCTTTGCCACAATTTAAGTGGAATTGGTACAGCAACAGAAAAAAGAGGAGAAAAAAATTAAGGCAGCTTACTGAGTACATACAATATATTAATGTATTTTTTATTATGGACATAACTCCTTATGAGAATAATCCTACATTAACAGATCCATAAGTAAAGAGTGATGGAATGCAGCTGATATAAATCTAAAAGAGAAAATTAAAATCTGTTTATAAATAGCTATTAATTTTGCTTTCCAGACTGTTTAATCCTTATTCATCCAATAACTCATTGATTTCAAATGAAGTTATAATAGAGAAAAATTACAGGATTTTACCTAAATCCTTAAAAATTATGCTATTTTCTAGGAAGCTTTTTTAAAATTTATTTATTTTTTTAAAGGGAAGCTTTGCATACATCCTTCCAGTTTCTGAGTTGTTCCCAATTGAGACATTTCTGATTTATAGCACAAGGGAGAAATTAAAGCAAGAAAGAACCAACTCAGAGGCCTTGACCAAGACTGGCTAAACCCCAGCAGGAACTACCTTTATACAAGACGGAATACGCATTCTGTATTCAAACTCACTGTCTCCATTTTGTCATTTACATGTGTACACATTTACACCAAAATAATTTTTTGATATATCAATGTGTTGGTATCAAGACCTCCTTACCCTTTAGCCACTTCTTCAAAACAATGTATGTTATCCAATAAATGTGATTTCATTGTTGTTAATAAGGGGTTACAGGCTTTGAATTGATCTGATCTGGGCTGCCCTTGGCCTGAGCAGGGCTGAGCTGGGTTTACCAGGCACCCTGTGGCTGAGTGCCCATTGCCCAGCCTGTCTGAGCTCCAGCTCTGTGAGTGCCACCAGGGAAGGGGCTGACAGCCCCAGGCAGTCCCTGGGGGACAAATAGACCCTGGGGGTATAGGGGGCTGCAGGACAGCTTTCACCCCTTCCCTGGGAGCAGGGGGAAGGCAGCAGGTGGGGATGGGAAGAATAATAGCTCTAAGGAAACTCAAATTTCAGGAGGAAGAAAGCATCCACAACATGTTTCTCCTGTCACTCTCACCTTGAGCATCCTCCTTGTCCTCCTAGTGAAAACCTCAGGATGCTAAAGAGCTCATTTTAACTTCCCTTTCCCTGATTTTGCCCAGGGAATCCTGTGGTATCACCTTTAGAGCTCAGGGGAACATTAAAATCCTGATAAAAACATAAGAATAAAGGGGTAGGTACTAGGTTTTTTTTTTTTATACAGTGATTTTAAACGGTAATTCATGAGGCTTTTCCATACTCGTTATTCAGTTTGGACTATTAGAATTGTTAAAGTTCATTGGACTAACAGTAAATTCTTAAACTCTACCCGTGTTCTCTGCTGTGCATGTCCAGGTTCAGTGTTTTATAATTATAAATCTAAGTTTTTCTTTCTTGCACAGTGCAAACTACCGCAGTGCAAACTGCAAGAGTGTCATCAGACTTAACGATGCCAAGGTGCTTACATGAAATGAAGCTCTATGTGCAGAGCTCCAGTGAAAGCTCTGAGGACTGTCTACAGCACTGAAACTTTTGAAAGGATAGATGCTGTTCTCTGTGTACAAGTTCTTTTTGGCCCATTAAAATAGGTGTGAACATTGTAGTTGGAAAAAATAAAATAAAAATCAAAGCAGTGTTCCAGCTACAATTAAGAACCTAGTGCTTTGGAGTTGAAGAAACAAGGTTAGTGTTACCACAAATCAAAGGTACTTCATTAGTTGCTACTTTTTAAGAGGTTGCTGAGGCAAATTTTACAATACAGTTTTAAACATCATTAACTTCATGACCTTACCATTAATGTGTTGATACACAATTCAGACTGCATTAGTGAGCTGAGTAGCTCCTACTGTGGAAGTATATCTTCTCTCCCCCTTCCCCCCCAAGTCATTATAATAAGAATACTTGAAGGCAAACAGGGTTCATGCAAAACTAAGTTTACCTCTGATTTATACCATATTTTTAATGTTTCCTTTATGCCATAAAAAAGCATTTGATACAAATTGGTTCAGGTTAGCATTTCTGAAACATAACAGTACATCTAAAGAGGAGATAATGCAGCCTTGGGGAATTCCCTTTCATTTATGAGTGTAAACTCTTAAGCATACAGGTACTATATTCAAGTGCTTCAAAGGAAAGCATTTGGTAGCAGTGTGCACTTTGATTGCAATATTCTGGCAGAAGTACTAGTTTTACAACCTAAATGACCTGCCAACAGCACTGCAAGGAAAAAATAATTATAAGAAAGGATTATTATAATAATGATAGACCTACACCTGTTATTTTGCACAGCCAGCCAACCACAGTTTCATTAAAACAAAGCGAAAATAGCACCAGAGGAGAATGAGATGCAAGTAAAGATGGTATGTTGATGGCTTGAGGCTTGTTGATCCATTTATAGGGTTACAGATTTTTAGTTTACCATGGAAGGGAATGAGTAATTTGCCTAATGCATGGAGGATTTCATCATGTCATTTACAACTGCTCATGTGTTTTGAATAACTATGTGTTAAATGTTGTTTCTTAGTCATGTTTGGTGAAGTCTTATAGTTTGGATTATTATTTTCCAATATTTTGAAAATCTATTCTAGCTTTGATACAGCACCTTTCTGTTAAGAAATGAATAGTACAAAGTTGGCAAATCAAAACCTTCTGTTCACCTTGACATGTGATTTGGAAAGGTTAAAAAAAAAAATAATCAAAAAAACCAGAAATATATAAAAACACAATTTGAAGTCTGCCCTTGTTACTTCGATATGTAAATTGGGAAGGAAGACATAGGTCATGTTCATGTAAATTAGTTTAATTTTTAATCTGTTAGGTTTGTTTTTGCAAGGCAGAGGACATTAAAAAAAATGTATTGAAAGAGAAGGGGCAGACAACCTCATACAAGTAGAAGCTGTTTCCATTTTGTAAGAATAATAAAAAATGAGCACATTTTTATTTGTCTTCACCTTACCAATATACTATTTTTCTCCTAATCCATTTTAGTGTATCATTAATCTTTACATGTATTTGAAAAGTTGTTCTAGTATATGATTTTTGTAATTAAAACAGAAATATCTTAAGTACTGCTGTGGTAAAAGTACTAAAACCAACACTGATGAAAATTGTAAACATGTTGAAGCAAATCCCAAGGAATACAACAGAACGCACTACAGAAGATGAGACTTTCAGCTGCTCAGTAGTGGTTGTGATGCACTTTGGTGGGCTGTGATCTCTCCTCTCCTATATTACTACTCCCTCATTAGGAACTATTTCCTGAATTAATAATTTCACTAGCTGAAAGGAAGCGGTTGTCATGTATATCACCAGAGATTAAATGAAATCTCAGTGTTCAGATCAAAGCCTACTAGAGTGCCCTCTAACCCTTTTTTAAAAAATCCTTTCAATGCACATTGGCTGAAGTTTAATAATATGATCCTTAATATGGTAGAAACAGCTAAAAATCAAAATAGTATAATTTCAGTATTATATAATAGAGGGGTAAAAAAGGATAAAGATCATTATAGAATAAAACACTGTTCTCTATGATCCACAGTTAAATGTTCACAAGCATACCAATTCTCCACAGACCACTTGTTGGAAATCTGTGTTCAAGGAAAACCAGGCACATTCTGAGAAATGGTTAGATTAACAAGCGTGACTTGCTTCCCATTGAAGGAACAGTGTTATATACAACCCACATATCAACCCAAAATGGTTCTCAAACGCAAACTGAAAACTCCACAGCTATAGAATCAAGACAGTAATAAGACTTCATGTCTTCAGTTATCATACCTACTACTTGATTTGCTAATCTAAAACCAACCACTTAAGCTTATAACCAAGCATTCAGCTTTTCTGAGCACTCAACACCTGAGCCTGGAATTTTGCTTCTGGCGGAGTCAAGTTATTCTCTCCATCCTGCTTCTCTGCCATCAGACATCTTATCATAGGATCCATGGCAGCCAGTATAAGGTACAATTGAGCCTTCCTATTGTACTTGACGGGTTTTTTCTTTAGAGCTTCAATCCAGACTGTAATGTCATTTGTCAGGAAACTAACCAAGAAATCAAAACCAGTTTGGGGCATCTGGAATAGCTTTTGTGCTTTAGCTGTTCTCCTCAAGCAAAAGGAGAAAACTTTAAAAACTCCAAGAAACCAAACCAACCAACCAAAAAAACAAAACCAAAAAACCCCAAACAAGCATGAAACTAGCTGCTTGTTATATATGGCTATAAAAATCCTTATTTAAAAACAAAAACATGAGTATATTATATTTTTCTGGGCTTTGAGTGTTTGAGAAAGAGTTTATTGTTCCATCACAAGTCTTGGAAGTGATAAACTTAAGATGCTTAGCAATCTTTACAAGTTCATATGTGACTAAGAGTCATGGTTTAACCCCAGCCAGCAACTAGGCACCACGCAGCTGCTCACTCACTTCCCCCCACCCTGTGGGATGGGGAAGAGAATCAGGGGGAAAAAAAAAAAAAAGAAAAAAAAGAAGTAAAACTCGTGGGTTGAGATGAGGACAGTTTAACAGAACAGAAAGGAAGACACTAATAATGATAATAATAACAATAATAAAATGACAATAATACTAATAAAAGGATTGGAAGATACAAAAGAAGTGATGCACAATGCAATTGCTCAACACTCGCCAGCTGATAACCAGTTAGTTCCCAAGCATCAATCTGCCCCAGCCAACACTCCCCTCAGAGCTTATATACTAGACATGACGTCCCATGGTATGGAATAGCCCTTTGGCCACTTTGGGTCAGCTGTCCTGGCTGTGTCCCCTCCCAGCTTCTTGTGTTCCTCCAGTCTTCTTGCTGGCTGGGCATGAGAAGCTGGGAAATCCTTGACTTAGTATAGACACTATGTAGCAACAACTGGAAACATCAGTGTGTTATCAACATTATTGTCATACTAATCCCAGACATAACACTATACCAGCTACTAGAAAGAAAATTAACCAGGAAAATTAAACCAGGACAGGAAGGAAGAAGGGAGGGAGGGAGGGAGGGAAGGGAAAAACCCATCTAAAATATAACCTCTCTGGAAAATATTGAGAGGAGATAGCTCCTGCTGTGTTAAGCCCATCGTCCTAGAAAAGGAAAACATTCCCCCTCCACCCCAAACAAACCCCACACAAACCAATCCCCCACCCCCCAATACCCCATCACAGCTAGTCAACATCTCCTTGTGCACAGAGACAAAGATTTGCTTAAAATAATGAGGTCACTAGCAAATAAGTAATTAATTCTGTAAAGGTTTTGATCCCTGGCTGGTTTTGTCATTCTGTTAGTATTCTGCAGAATACTGAATATATCATTGGACATATATAAGAACAGCCATAAGTTTCTTCCCCCTCTCCCACGTAGCAGCTGAAGAACAGACTTTTCTTTAAAGCACAGAAGAACAGCTAAAAAATCTAACAGCCTGCAACTTGATCTGAAAAGTTGGCAAGGCAGAGATGGACGTGAAAAACTGGACTGCATGAAAATAGCTCTGGTATAAAGACAAGACTTTCACCCTCATCTGCATGTATTATTTCCTCCTAGCCTCATGAGTGCAGTTTGTCTGTCCACAGATCACCTTCAACGTTATTACCTATATAAAGAGTTTTCTTATTGATCATCTTAGCAATTCATTTGCTGGGATGAATATACCAAATTAAAATATAACAAGTGATGAGTCTTATGCTACAGGAATTGAATTTACTCAAGAAATATATTGCCCTGAAGCAATATACAGAGCTCCTATGGAATTAATCTGTGCACATTCTCTGTGAGCTACATAGACTACACCAGTATTCGAGGTTTAGACCAGAGGAAAAAAAATAAGCTGACACCATTGCCTTCAGCATTTTCCTTTCTTTGAATACCAATAAGTACACTCTTAGAGTCTCATTATTCACTTGGCAGGGCTTCTGCTACCATTTACACATGAGTAATTTCTTTTTACGGACCCAATATCATTCTTTTCAAAACACATTTATCATTACAAAATGTGATACAGTAGGAGCAAACAGCAAGTGCTTCTCATCAGCATTGTCTTTGTGAAACAACCGCACATGAAAAACAGCTAGTATGCAAACCTGAAAATGCTCATTTTACAAAATCCTGCAGTTGCCAGGGGATTGACCATAATGAACTTACTTGTTCACACAGTTGAGTATTGTGTGCACAGAGTCTTGTACAACACGTACTGAAGGTTCAGGGTGAACTAAAATCTGTAACAGATAATTTTATCACTGATCTCTCTTTACTGTAAGTAATACAACACTCCACACTTAATAGACCTTATTAACTCAGAGACAAAGTATTCTCTTTCATAAACCAATTTTTTGGGCAATTTGTAAACTATTCCCTTATTGTATACGCACACTTTTACTGACACACACATATTTATACTTTAGCACAACTTTTTGACAAGGCAAAGTTAAAGACCAACACAACCCTTCAACTGGAACTACATTTGTCTTCAGCCTCGCACTGGTGCAATTCTCCCAAGTGGGTAAAAGGAAAAGAAGTAAAAACAGCAGGAAGGTCACAAAGGAACAGACACAGATATTTTACACACATCCCTGCATGCAACAGTATGTTCACTGTTTTCTGATGAAAAAAAAAACCACTATAAAAACCCTGTAGAAAGTTAGGTGAACAGGGTAACAACAGCCCCCCTGCACACTGTGTCCTATAAACACCCTTAGAAATCTTTATCTGCCAGAAGAGCCACTGTTATTCCTCAGCTGGCCTGTAGCATAGGAAAGCTCAATGGCTCTTTTGTCTCAGACCCACTGTGAGTTCAGGAGCCAGGCCAGTGCCATCTTGCTTCCTGGAAGCAGAAGGCAGTGTTCTGCAGAAATGCTCCTCTGTGGCTTGGGTAGGAGCATGTGCTGCCTCTGGTACTGCCAACAGGAGAGCTACAGGCTTCTCAGCCTATCCCCAAGCAGCAGCCTGGCTGTTGTTCAAATGCTGAACAAGAAATGCTGATTAGTTTATTCTTATACCAAAGTTCTTAACTGCCAGCAAGACTTGTTTCTCACTCTTCTTTTGCTTCTTTATCAAGTATCAACCAAGATGGAGTAATCAAAGATAGCAGGAAGCACAGAAACAGCAGAAGGGAGGAAAAAATAAGGAAGCGACAAAGAAGCTACCTGCACAAAGGACCTATGAAGCACTTGTTCTCTTATTTTCTAGAAGACAACTGCTTATTGCTTGAATTTACTTAGTTATCAGGAATCATTAGTGGAATTTTCTAGTTCTTTGCATTGAATGTTGGCAGTCATACCCAGAGCTGCCATTATGCTTCCTACATTGAGCTATCCTTTCTCTGCAGGTGACAAAAGCTTCCAACAGTGAGGCACTAATCATTGTAGAGTAACCACTGCACAAAGAAACCGTCACATCTAAAACCTGGTAAGCCTAAGTGATGTTCTAGCAATGCCCAGAATAAGTAGTCCATGTCTCAGAGAGAAAGAACTTGAACAACTGTGATCCAACCCAATACTTAAAGAAACCTGCCTCCTTAGGTTAGGCCCCTAACGTAAGCCAAAGGAACAGAGTGCCCAAGACCACTACGGTTTGTAAATTGTGACATTTATATACTCTTATGGGAATGGTGTCTATACAAAGAAAACTTAGAGTTTGGAGGGGAGAGGAGAACATTGCCCATTTACATTAAGACCGTTTCCTAAAAACCTATTTCTCATTATTTCTGTTTGTATTTCCCCCAGATGTGTTCATCCTGACTTGCACTTCGTTTAGTTCATGCAGTCGAAAGCTTTCTTCTTAAACAGCCATTTCTGCAGCATTCATACATACCAATAGATCTTTGCAAAGAGCCTTTCAGGCAGTTCAAGTCTTTACTGAAGTGTTAGCACACAGGTTCTCTGTGCCAGAGAGTGCTTTGTGGCAGGAGTCATACAGAAGCAAACACCGAGGTTGTGAATCTTTTAAGAGTTCAGATTTACTTAAACTGGAGTGGTACGGGGGGAGCAGCAGATCTCTGGGGTTGTGTGAATACAGCTATTCAAGCTGTGGATAATCAAAGTATCTTATTTGAAAGGTTCAGTAATGTATTCCCAATACCAATGTAATTTAATACACTACTTAAATATCAAATCCAATTGCAATGTTGCGAAACAAGATGGAAAACAGCCCACAGAAATTCCATCCAAAAATCAGTTTGGAATTGCTGTTGCAGTGAGTCCTCCCTTCCCAATAAAGCTAAAGCTGATGACCCTCTATGCCTTAATTGCTTAGAAAAATGAAGTTATAGTTTTCCTCTCACTAATAGGTGTTTAAATCTAGGACTTGAACATCTAGGCAGGTTCCTTCAGCCCATGCTCAGCTATCCAGTTTCAATGTAGCAAACAAGTTTGTAAACTATTGATAAGCCTTAGGTTTACAGCCACCTTCTTTCTAGTCAGAAAAAGTTCAGAAGGGCAAGAAAGTCTGAGGAGCAGAACATCATCCCATGTAGATCTGATCATCCACAAGCACCATCAGACACCTCAAAAAATTGATAATACTGATATTTAAAGGCCAAGGCGATACTGCCAGCTGAATAATCTTCCATTTTCTATTAAGAAAAAGCTGCTAAAAATAGATCATTTCTGGGAAGAACAGGCAGTTAACTTTAATCAAGAAAAACTAAATTGTTAGCAACAAAATATGAAGCTTTCTAAGTTTTCTTGAAGAAAGGTTCACTGATAAAAAGCAGAACAAAATGGTTTCCTGGATTGTATCACCTACATGCAGGCTGCTTAAAATCTTACACATGCAAGAAATGGAGGACTGCCTACCAGAACAGTAATGAGACCACAGAAAAGTATTTCTGGTTTAAGCTCAGTAGTCTTAATCAGCTGCTGTAGCCCACTGTTGCTAGTAAATTGTATGCAGAGAACATGCATAAGTGCTCTTCCAAATAATAGACTTAGGCCTGCTTACTGGGGAAAAAGTGAAATTTTGGTAGAGCCCCAATTATTCTTTCCTTCATCCAGTGATGGGTATTTTCAGATCAAATTTATGACAGATCAAAAACTTCCAATCCAATATTTTCAAAACAAAGTATTACCCTTAAAAAAAAATTATAAAAAAAGAAGCAACATTAAAAAAGTTACAACTACAATCTCCAAATAAGAAACGTCTTCTTATATAGATTGAATATTTTGGTTTCTCATTTTGCTGAGAAAACCAGGAGATTTTGTTCCTAGCTCAGCCCACAAATTAAAATATATATGTATATGTATTTCCATAACTACTATGCCAGACTGGAAATGAGTCACTTGATATGATCTAGACTGAACCCTTTATTTCTGGGTGGCTTGTTAACAGATTTTAAACATAGAATTTTAGGAAAACAAGTATGAGAATTCAGTCACAACAGCTATATTTACTGATGCAAATTTTTGTTCACTGTGTTAATTACCTGTTAGCCAGGGTTGAAGTGTTGTGCAACATATTCCTATTTGTCTGCTTTTTATCAGGCTGTTGGTTGACAAAACCATTTTTGCTCTAATGCTCCAAATCCATTCATCATCTCATCTACCTTGCTCAGTGGTGGACTGATTGTTTACAATCTAATGTTATGTTAGTCCTTTAAGAATGTATAACAATATTTGCATAGAAACATGGTTTTGAAGCCCAGACCAGCGAGAGGAACCACAGCTTGGTGACTTCTGGAATTAGGTAGGATGCACACAAACTCAAACCACCATGTCTGTATCAAGAAAGACTTATCTGGGCAGTCCATGCTACACATTTTCACCTGAACTTTATGTGGGTTATCCAGTTTTCCCCCATATGTTCCTTTCTAGCTATGGCTTTTAATCACTGCCAAACCAGTGATCTCCAGAACTGTGAGGACTGACAGACTGCCTCTCTTGTAGCCTGCAGTTCTTCAGCATTACCGAGTAACAGAGTACTCTTGACTCAATAGGTGTATTTTTCTATCAGCTATACACATTGACTTAAGATTCACAGGTAGTGCATCCAGGATGCAAGATGAGTATTTCAATTAAGGTAATCTTTTCTTTTATAATTGATGGTATGATGGTAACTCAAAGAGGAATCAGAACCTCTGGAATACCCATAAAATATTCACTAATGTGCTAATGAACAACAGCATATTGAAGAAAAAAAAAAAAAGGATTATCTGACAGATTCAGCTATTCTAAGATGATTTAATTAAAAAAACAAACCAACCAACCTATGTTGCATAGTATTTCCTCACGCTGAAGAAAGATCTTAATGCAAATAATTTAAAAGGTCAACAAAAATAGCACGAACTCAAAAAATAAAATTAAGTTCCTCTTAGAAGGGTAATAAGTGAGAGAAAAAAATCACTTTCATATGATTAGTTATGAAATGAAATATTGTATTTTATTATTTTTGAAAGTTCCTATTGAAGATGCATATCTTCAATAGACACCTCTTTCTCTTGAGAACATTCACGGTAAGTCATCTTTCCTTTTATACCTAGAAGTACAAGGTTGCTTATCAAAGACTAAAGTGTTCGAAAATATTTCAGCTATCTGATGGAATGAACAAGTGTTACATGTTACTTTAATTACCTAGAAATCACAATTCTGAGCTGCAATAATATTATATAGTCAGCTAAATTAAATTACTTAGGAATTATAAAGAAACATACTGAGCTGTTTATTAGATTAGATTTTAATTGTTTCCCTAACGATCTAGCATTTAAGATGACGTTTTTATTAGCTAATAATACACATGTTAATGACATTCTGCAAGGAATATAGTAAGTTGTTTTAACTGGATTTACCACATTTTTGTCATTCTGATTGAGTAATTGCTCTTAATTTTAAATACTTACCAATGTGATTACCCATTATGATATCTGGTAAACTTTTTGTTGTTTTTAACTTCAGCCAAGAAGGAATAAACTTAAGGCACAAATAAGATTAATATTAGAAAGGCAATATCTCACTAAGATTTATTTCCTAGCTTTTTTATTATTATTTGAAAAAAGAAAGAAAAAAAAAAAGAGAAAAACTTCAAGTAGGCAACTGAATGAAGCAACTAAACACATCACTGAATTAAGCAGTTCTTCCCTTACTCCTTGTAGTTCTCTATTCACAGAGAGGTGAACTTTCAGAATAATGCCATGTAACAAAAAGCCTGCTAAAAACCAAAATAAACTCATAAGGGATCAGTTACAAAGCACATTTTCCTTCTGGAATAAGAAAAAACAAACCCAAAACAACCCAGCTATGGAATCAGTCATGCATTTAGCCTTCCAAAAATTAAGTATTTTATATTACAGTGGAGTTAAAACAACAGAATATTAAACCCTTCCCTGTGTTGAATTTGTATTCAATTCTTCAGTGTTCAAACACAAGCATAGAAAACACATGATAATGTTTTTATAGTTCTGGAAATCACTGAGTGGAAATCAGAAGCAAAATAAATTACAGTATTTCTTCTGTGATTTTTCCAGTATGACATTTAGAAAATGTGATGCATATATGCAAGATAAATCAGAAACAGGAATGCCATGTGAATGGTGCCAAGTCATCTTTTTCTTCAGCAGTCCTCCAGGAACCATTTGTTTCTTATTTGAGGCTTTGTTGAAAAGTTATCACCAGATGTTGTTAATATCAGATTAGCAAAAACATTAACAGTAAAAATATATATTGCTTTTTAATAAGAAAAACATATACTGATCGTATAGGAACATTAATCATCTGTTGCTGGTGGCACTAGTTTGAGTTGCAGAAGTGCTGTTCATGAGTACCAGCTTGCCAGGCCAGATTTCCTATTTAGACCCTTCACAAATGCCTAAAGCTGTGTCCATATTGGGCTATTTGACAAAATTAGAGCAAGTCTGCTATGACTGCTGACATAATGCGTTTAACTATTAACCTTAAAAAAAAAATAAAAAGAAAAATCAGGTCAGAACCATTTATGTCTAGTTTACTTCCGAATAAGAATATCACACATTAAGGTTATCATACTGTCATCTGTGCTAACATTTCCATGTCCTTATCTGGTTCACCTGATAATTTGAGTGCAGTCAAACCTGTAGTCTTTTTAGACTGATTCCCCCTCCCCTTTTCAGCAGAAATGATAATGCTTCCCTGCCCCATGAGGGTGGTATAAAGGACATACCTCAAAAACACAGCAGGTACCACCATGCAGTCAGGTTAGATAGAGAAGTTAAGTACAAGGAGAGTAGCCACAGACCTATTTAAAGCAGTAAATATCAGACTGTAGAAGGTCTGTTCATGGAACCCTGCAGGCTTTTTATAATTTTGAGTGAGATGACAGAGCTTATTTTGCTAGTATGTAAAGTGCCCAAGATGCAAATTCTAAAACTTTACTGAGTCACTCAGAGGAGGAAGAGTGAACCCATGAAAGAGAGATTTGGCCAGGGACAGAGAAAAAGAGTCTAGACAGACCTCTTTTACTAAACATTATTATTGCAGTAGTACTTGAAGGCCAGAAATCAGCATTAACTCCCTTGTATCATATACTATAAATAAAAAAAAACTTTCTGAAAAGAAAACAATTCTATCTGAGAGAAAAGACTCAAGAAAATACCTGTGCATTTCCTTTGATTTGCAAAGTCTTAGAAAAAAAAAAGGCAGCGACTCAAGAGCATCTTTAAGAATTTCTGTTACTACTTGAAATAGCGTTCTGTAACATTTCTCTGTAAGAGCATTATCTTATTTTAAAATGCATTGATTTTACTGTATTTGGTTCCCCTCTTTTCCTGTGACAATAGCTGAAAAAGCTCAGACTAATTCAGGGGGAAGATGCCACAGATTCCATGTAAGTAAATAGTAGTCACCCCAGACATACTGCTACCTAGTTTCTCTATTATTTCTCATGTTTTATCATGGGGAACTCAATCCTTGAAAAACTGCTCTTGATGAGCCTAGTACATACTTAAGAAGCAGCAAATAAAAGTCACTGAGGACTAGTTCCACTGATGTTGCAGCTACAAACACTGATGAAATCGGCTATAACATTTCCAAAGTCTTGCCACAGGCCTATTTAGCTAACGTAGCTTGCGCTTCAGTATGAGCTTATGCATAGACTTTATCATCACCACGTATTGTGTTGATAGCTGCAGCTGTGGAAAATCTTTTGCTTATATATAATTTCTATAATATAGAAACCTTCTATAAACATGCTATTAGGTGGTTGAAATAAAACTACTACTTATATGAAAAACACAGAACTAGGACGAAACAGGGTTTATATAGGTAGCAGAGCACTAACACTATAGAAGTCAGTAGCCTGCTGAAACAGCCAGAGACAGACAGGCACACAGAGGTGAACCACCCATCAAAGTCCCCAACTGATGTTAGTATGCTGTGGTGCTTCTTCCTCGTTAATGAGGAACAAGAACATTTGCAAAGGGTCACAGTGGAAGAAAGATGATTGCGACTTCCAGTTGAACGTGCACTTCACACCAACTGAACATGCTCTGGACCAGAAAGACAAACACACAGTCAATCAGGAGGCTTACTGAAAAACAGCTGTCTCCTTCTGCTAACCAACTCTCAGCAGAGTCCAGTGTAGCACATACTAGAAGGCCAGACACAGACACAAGTTTAGTATGTTTGCAGTAAGCCAGGAATGAGCTCTGGGTCAAAAAAACCCAAAACCAACCAAAAACCAAAACAAAACCAAAAAACCTCCTAACCACAACCTCAGCCACCTGGGAAGAAAAGGTGGCAGGGGGGAAGTCTTTCATAAGTAGAAGAACAGGAATTATTGTGGTCAAGCACAATTACACCCTCAAAGAAAAGTATGATTTTTCTCTTAAGTAGCAGCCCAAAGAGTTGAGATATTTCTCCTTAGCTAGAGAAATCTCCTTTCTCTACTAATTTGTAACATTAACTACCATTTTACATGAACTATACATCTCCGCTAAATTAATCACAAGTGAAGAAGTAGCTGGCAGACACCAACAATTCCAAGGCACTGGAATAAACCCTGGAGAAGAATAATGGGTTTGTTTTGAAATGCTTGAGAAGAAAGAAGGTTATGCAGTGGGAAATCCTAACATCATATGGCTGACTGATACCATCATCCTCAGAAACAGCTGCTGAAGAATCATATGGAAAGACATGGAAGTATTTAAGAGAAGGTAGCCCATTTCAGTCCGTTAGAGCAACAATCCTTTTATACTGCTGAGGAAAGGGACAGGACAGATCCTGTCTCCTTCACTTGGTGCAATCTCAACTGAGTATTTATTGACAGATTAATCATAGTCCTGCTGGGCACTGGAAAAGGCACACATGTGTGGGAGAAGAGAAATCTAAGTGAGAATGAAATATTATCTTGAACAGGGTAGGGCAAAGGACTCCAGCAAAAGTTAAATACCTTTTCCAAGAAAGACAACTGCTGGAACTCCGGATAAAGAGACATGGGGTAAAGGAGGGGGTGGAGAGCAAGAAAGCAATGCACTATGTGACAAACCACAAAAAAATATTTTCTTCTATTTGAAGGATTATTTCAACCATTACAGGATGACCCAAGTGGCCAATCTCCATCAGTAGTTTCAAAACAAGAAAGTGGTAGCATTGTTGTTCTGCTCAATTACTAAAGCCATCCTTTTTTTTTTTTTTTAAATAATAAATAAGTGTTAAGGAGGTTGGGAAAAATAAAAGTGCTCAAGTCTGTGCATTAAAGCACATTTTAGTGAATGATACAATGCTACTGCTGGCAATGGTCATTCAGTCATTCACTGATCAATATCAAATAGTTGTCAGAGTCTTTCAATCAAACATTTAAAGAGTTTAAGGAAAAAAAGTGTCAGCTTTTAAAGACAAATGATGTTGATATCACTATGGCAACCAAACTTGTCTTTCGTGTGTGGTACTGAGGAATGTTACCCACTATCACATGAAGGCTGTTGTCACTGCATTAGATCACAGTTTTAGTCTTTATTTGTCAAAGAATAGTCAGATACACCAGAAGGATGCACCTAAATATTACAATGAGGCTTAGAATGACAATAGTGAGCAATAACTACTTATATCAGCTCAGTGGCAGGTCATTTCCTAGTTGGACGCATTAGCAAGAAGTCAGTAATTCTACAGTAAATAATGCTGCCCAGTAACATTAACTAAATCAATGGCAATGCAGCATACCTGACAGCAGCAAGCCTTTAAAATACAAGGGGACGAGTGTAAAGGGGGCAGGAAGTTAATTCCAGCCTCACTGTTTATTGTGGCAGTATTTATCATGGGCATTATGAAGACCACCTTTTACTTCCTATAACTTTTTCCAATAAAGTTGTGACAAAAGACAAATACTCCTTGAAATACACTGGCTGTCACTGCACACCTTTGAACAGCAGGGATAATTTCTCCTCCTCTAAAACTATTTTTTACCTGCAGTGTAACGAAATGGCTTATAGACAAAGAACAGTACCTGGGCAGGTTGCAAATGGAAGCAGTAAGGACTATCTACTTGCAAGAGTCTGTTTGGCTGCTGACTTTCAGCAGCCTGAAGTTTGAAGTATTAGAAATTATCATTACCTTAAGGGAAATTACGCTGGAAGTATAAGTTAATGGAGAGAAACCTGTTGACTGTGGCAACATGTTTCCTGATATACTGAAACTTCTAACTAAATGTCTTGCCCAGTGTCAATTAAACAAGTCGGAGTCTTACTATAGAGAGACATGATTTTTTTTTTTATTTTTTATTTTTTTTGTAAGTTATTTGGGTGGACACACTTGGTATGTCTAAAATGTGTATCTACTAAGAAACACTGGAAGCTATCAGTTTTGAGGTAGCAGTTATCACACTGCCTAGATGACTCAGAGGGAAAGAAATGGCTGATTTTCAAGAGTTCTATTTTATTTTTAGTCCAAGCTGTGATATCACCAATATTATATAAACTGCTAATAGTTTTGAGCCATAAAAACTACCTAAATGCATTTATTATGAGAGACATGTTGATACCAAAAAGCCGGTTGAAGAAACTCTCTAAGACTCGTTTTGGAGTTTTAGAAAGCAGGCATTCTTTATTGCAGCGCTGGATGCACGGGAGATAGTTCCACCTAGCGTGCATACCACAGCTTTAGCACTAACAGGTTATATAGAATAGCTAATTGCATATTAATCAGATTAGTATACATATACATAAAAATAATTGCAACTGATTATCTTAGTACTGCCTACATCCGATCACGTGCAATAAAGGATCCATCTGAGTCGTAGGGCTGCTTTTGCAACCACTGACCCATTTGAAGTTCTTGCTGGCTGTCCTTGAAGTCTTTATTCTTGTCCTTGTTCTTTGATCTTGAAGCTTAACGCAGCTTCAATCACATGTGGTCAGTTTCAACATTGTTCTCATCTAGCGTACAGGAACATCTAGTCATAAGAGCAAAGAACTGCAAAACTTATGAGTAACTACCTCTACTAGTTAATTGCTTGGCTATACTTTTGTCTATTGTTTCAATCATAGTGTTAGTATAAGATTTCTAATAATTATTTACCAAATCCCACTTTTACAGTCACCTAGCAGCAAACCAGTTTCCACAGCTGGTACAAAATATTAAAACCATCAAAATATTTAGACATACCATACAGAATGTATGGAAATATGCTATCAATGTTAGGTGAAATAATTCACCACTTATAATTCCAACCTTGGATAGTTCAAATCTGTTTAAGTATTCAGTGCTTCCCCAATCCATTACTCTCATTTTCCTCTAAACAGCAAAAGCAAATCCTCCTGATTCATTTGACAGATTAAAAAAAAAAAAAGTTTAAAACCCAGGTTTCTCAGAGGCTAAGTTATCACACGTTGTTGAATTAATTAAGGGACACACTTCAAATGCTTCTCCAGTTCTGGGTGACTTGGAAGCACAAAAGGCCCTGCAGGCAGCTTTTCCAACAGTTATCTCACTTTCTCACCATGCCAGTATCTCCTCTGTCACACAAGTGTTCCTTTTCCTCTCTGTAGTGGATTAAAAACTTATCTCTGTCGAACAATTGTACAATATCACTTAAACAGACTAGCATCTCTTCCCACTCCCCTCCCCCAGCCACAAAGACAGAAAACCATTTGTTGCTATGGATTTAGAGGGAGTGGGTAGAGATTTAGCTGGTCATCATTTACTAACCCAGAAAATGAGGTACCCACGAGTACCCATAAAGCTTGGGGTCTGAAGTAAATGGAAAAAAATGCAAGTGCATAATGTATCCGACACTGGACTTTTTTTAGAGCTGGAGAGAAATGGCAGTGCAAGATCAGTATGAGTGCCAACAGCAGAGACAAATTAGAGAGTATTTTGCTTTAGACTTCCATTGTTATCCAGTTTCCAGTCAGAATCTCAAAGATGTGCCTATTTTCTGTAACATTTGTATAACATGAAAAAAATCAGGTTTCCTCCATACTTACCTTCGCCAGTAATCAATCAACCTGCTTTCTCACTATATCAAGTTTTTAAAATGAAACTAAGGATTTTGAGCTATTTCTTAAGAACAACTTATTTCTTTTTCACAGTAATTTCATCTTCATAACATTCAGTAGCTGCATCTTCACTAGCCAAGAGGACTCTCATGAGTGTCTTCACTCAGAGGAATAGAGTCCTACCTATTTTTAGGCTGCTTTTTTCCTTAGGTCTAAACAGAGAGTTCCTTTGTGTGTCTTGGGGAAATATTAGTTTACAAGCTTAGAAATTATACAACATACCTTTAAAGAAAAAAATATCCTCTCAGCTTTATGAGAAGACTGTTTATAAAACAAAATACAGATCTGTAAGACCGGAATGTTTTTTCTATTAAAATGACTGAGGAAAAAGAGTTTCAAATCACATTTGGTCTAAGACAAAACAAACCTTTGTATACCACTGGCAGTTTAGGACTGACATGAAAAAGAACCCTACTGTTATTTGCACTTTCCTATAGAGGCATACAGAAGATCTACCTATCTTCTTTGCTTTCACATCAGGAAAGTAATACAGTATCATTTCCTAACTTAGATCCCATCGCAAAGGGAACCCTATAGTCTTTCCAGTGACAACAAAGGTGTTTGGCATCCCACAGGAAAAAAATCTTTACCTCTTTTTCCACTATTTACTTTATCATGATATTGGCCATAGAAAAGCAATAGGCAGAGACTTCATTCTATCAAACTGGAAGTAAACACCTATTCTGAAACTCTCTTCACCACAACTCCTAAAGGACAGAGTCAGTATTAATCGCTACATCTAGCAGCAAATCATAGCTCTAATTCAAAACACTTTCACTCTAAGAGATAAACCAAAACTAGGATTAGCAAGCAAAGCTAAAAATGTAGTTGCTTGTACACAGAAGGATAATCTCAAAGTCACCTACGGTTTAATATCCCCCATACCTGCATACACTTCATACTCTGTTCTTTCTCCAGTCACACTATAAGCCAAAGTTGCAAACAGGCAACAGACACAAGCTTACCTGCCTCCTAAGGCAGAGTCTTATTAGCACACCAGGACCACTTAACCCTCAATTCCTCTGCACAGCAAGATACTCTCAACTGCAGTTACATTCAGGGTAGGCTAACGAGCTGAACCTGCCAAGGCCGTCAGTGTGAATCAATTAACATCTGCCTCTAGATTTGCAGCACCTGCTGACAGGCTGGATTACTGGAGGAAGCCAGCTATGCTCTCCCAGGGTACTCAGAAGTGTCACAGTACATTAGAGTTTTAAAGCCAGTTTCAGCAGTAGGTGCAGTTGGGGAAGTGGGTTTTGTAGTCCCTCCTGGCAAGTGTCTGGGAATGTACATTATTTTCTGTAATAAAATATGGTGCCAGAAGAAAAAGGACCTAATTAATGTGCTGCTTTTTTTTTCATCCAAAAGCAGTGTAACTGGCACTATTCTCTCACCTCACTGTCTATAAGCTTTTGGATGCTCTGTGCAAGCTGAACTGTCTTCTGAGGCTTTACAAAGCCACTCAGAGGCAGTGGACTTCCTCTATGTTTTGCAAATGTATATATGTTAGCACAGGTGTTAAAAATGTGGGAGATTCTGTTCAGCTATTGATCAACCTGCTAGTCAGTATCATAAAGCAGACTGTTTTGTCAGACTAGTCATTTGGAGTAGGATGAAATGGGCATGTACACAATGGAGTAGGCATACATGCTGTAGATGATCATGAAGATCAAGTGATCTACAAGCTGGCCCTGTGCAAGTGGAGGACACAGCATTATATCCTTCTAAGCTTGTTGCATCTCCTTTCTGATAAACACAGTCCCAGGTAATTTGACAGATACATATACAATATTATTCTATGTCATTTTCTTCCTTACTAATTCATTCTTAAAAATGATTGTGCTTGTACAATCTTCCTTTCTTCAAAGTTTGCCCTTTATTTTCAAGTTTCCTTTTCTTTTTTCCCCTCTTTTATGTCCAAGTTTCATGTGGCTGGTGTGCTGATGTGGGACTAGTGATCAGTCTAGGGTTAATTCTCTCAAGCTTTTCTTCTAGCTAACACTGAAGTCTGATCACCTGCTGCTCTGGGGAATTTTTGTAGTTCCCCCGTACCCCAAAACCCAGACACACACTGAAACCACATCTGATATATTAGTTGTAAATTCTGGGGCCTGAATCCAGGCAATACGTTTGGTAAGATTGCTACTGATACATAGTGAAAGTGAAAATGGTGTAAAATTGCTGGGTATACTATGCAAGGTCAAATGCTCATGTTCAGGTAAATTAATTGGAAATATAAAAGGGTTTTTTTGTTATTTCTTGTGAACTTTCTTCATCAATATCATCAGGAGTCATAAATCCTTCTGCATTGATGCCCCCAGACAGGTATATTCCGTCAGACAAATAGTAAACATCCTCTTGGCATTTTATATATATATATATATTTGTGTGTATGTGCAGTGTAAGAGCTATGAGAACAAATAAGATGAATTCTATTTGTTTAAGAGATTCATTCCTAGTCTCATGCTCAGTTGGTGCTGCTTCTGAATTATACAGTCATGCCTACAGTTTTCCCATCTCTGAAATATATCTCTTCAAAGAAGGCATATAGAATTCAGAGGAAGAAAAATGGCTTAAAGTCATTAAATCAGTCGTGGAATGTGTTTCTGTAACATTGAATTTATGAATTTATTAGGAAGGAGACAAATAAAAATCTAAGTTAGTCATGCTTCTTTGTCCGGCTGTTGCTTTTTTAAAAGTTTCTATGGGAGATCACATCTTCAAACACTTGCATCAATGGCTATAAGTCACAAGGTTTTTCAACTATAAGCTGAAAACACCAGCTCTCACCTTCACTGATTCTCCATATCAATAGGAAAGCCTTGATGCAATTTCCTCAGCTGTGGGAGTTATAATTTTTCTGCCATGTGTACAGATGACACATTGCCTTTTACTGCAAATCATGAATCGACCTATCAACTACATGGAAAATAAATGGGGTACTTGTGCTCGACATTGCAGTATAGGGCCAGCTGATGCTTAGCCCTTACCTGGAAACCCAGCGGAAGAAGAAATGGAAGACTTGTACCTGTGTCTGTGAGAGCGAAGAGAATACCCTGCCTCTACACGTTTGATTTTCCCCTGTAGTTGTTTGTAGGGTTTGTCTGTCATCTACGGGAGCCAGCAATCTACACTGCATGAAGGGATGCAACGATATGCATACTTAGTCTGCCTTCTGAGACATAGTTTTAAATTATTTTGTTAATGATTCTGGCTTTCTGTAATCCTAAACAAAGTGAATGAGATAAATATATAATACAGTTGCATTTCATCTAAGATATCCAGGTGTTTCCTTCAGAAGAAATGAACCATTTTAATTATTCTAGCAGTCAAACCTATCAGCAATGAATCATTTATATGAATCCCAAACAAACTGAAGTGCTACACTGAAATTAAATTTAGAAAATACATACATTAAACACCTTGCTTAAAGAAGATAAGATTATCAATATTTTTGAAAACAGATTTAATGACAATGTTTAAAAGTAACTTTTATTTTAATTAATATTGAAACTATGCATTCCAAATTCTGTCTATTACTGTTTATTTAAGACAGAAATCCAGCTATCATATAAGTGTACACCTACAGGCACACACAATGGAGAGGTGAGATCTTGACAATTTTTTTTTCATTTGTATTTTGAAATCATCCATATGGAAAAGATAACATGGCTGCAAAAACAGTTGCTGGAGATATATGTACAAGGAAACAAAGGTTGGGAAAAAAAAATGCTGACAGCAATAAACAGAATGTGAAAATATGATACTACCATGATTTTTTGGGGTGAAATCTTGCCACATTCTCTCAAATTCTTGCTACCACCTTTTAATTAATACCTTTCTTTCATTTAAGTCTTCACCAAATCCTCTATTTTTTTTTTTATACCAGTGTTGGCTACCTTCAAGACTGTCTTCATATGTTCTAGATAATGTTGGTCATGAAGTTGAAAGGGTTATATGTGCCTTGTACTGTCTACCCTTTGTCAGCTACTGACACACCTCTTTTCCCTCATATTAGTGCTGCTATTATGCCACCAGAGAGCACATATAACTTCTGAATAAATCACACTAGGAGTCATGCTAGGTTTTGCATGCTAGAGAAAAGGTTTAGCAGGCATGAAAGGTCTCATCCAAAGCTTACTGAAGTCAAAAGGATCTTTGCACTAACTAATGGGCATTGGATGTAGGGTGGTTGAAACATATAAGTCTCTCAGGTCAGCTGTATTTGCTATTTTTTACAGGAAAGAAAGGAGTGATTCCAGACCTACACTGCTTAATGTCACTAATGTTTGGTTATATATCTTCTTCCCTAAATGAATTTTCTCTTTTCAAACCTATTCTGGTATTTTTTCACTCTAAGTGTATTCTAAACTCCAAGAGTTGGCATTTCATCTCTGTATTCTTTCCAGACCTTTACAAACATACAGTTGTTTCTCCATTCTGTGCCATTTTTGGTGTCTCAGTGACACATGAAAATCATGAGTTTTAATTTCATTTCTGAATATCTGTTTATGCTCAAGAGTTTTGTTTTTATGTCAGGTGTTTGTCACATGCTCTAGGCTGTGCATCCCTTCCAGGCTTTCTCTCCTGTGATTTAGAATATGTTAATAAAAAAGGGACTTAGATAAATAATGTGTGCCTGTATCTCATGTTAACCTTCTCAGGAGTGCCTTAGCAAAAAAAGGGATCCTTGATCTCTCATCAGCCAGATTTGGGACATGTTAGAACTACTGTCCTTCCTATTCAGCGTACACACCTGTTTTCCTCCTCTGAAAACTAGATTTTGGGAACAAATGTCAGAACTAAGCATTACCTAGATCCTGCCCCTATAAGGACTTGGAAGCATATTTTTTGGATCCAAGCATTTGACATAATTAACGGATCTGGTCGCAGAAACACAACTTTTATTAATTTTAAAAATTCATGCTTCAGTGCTGAACATAAGTGCTAGCAATTGCAGAGCTTGGTGTATTGATATTAAGGGCCAAGTTCTACAATCACTACTGCTCTTTCCCTATGAACAGAAAGGTTTTACTGCAGTGGAACAAACAACATCACCTCTGTGCAGAGGAAGGCTGTTAGGTTGCAAGGCTGTATTAGGGTAGTCTTCCTTCATATCAAAATCAGCTAAGGTCAAGAGGGGAGAAAAAGAGCTATTAACAAAATCATTGCAGCTTCTTGGTTTTGTGCCATGTAGAAGCAATTTTTTTGTGTCTAAGTTTTGCTTGTTATGAGTGGATTTGCTGCCCTCCCTCCTTGCAGGCATTGCAGTCCCCTATACAACCCTTGATTGCTCAGACAAAGAATCCACTCTTTGGCTGCAAATGCTTAAAGTCTTTGATATCAAGCCAGCCAAGAAAACTAATGCCTAACTGGATCAATCGCTCAGCTGCAAAATGAAAAGCATACTAGATTAGAATGGAAAATAAGAGTAGAGGTGACTTTAGAGCCATGATTTTTTTTTTCCCGTGCTTTTTTTCAGTGGAAAAACTATAATTTCCCTTTATGTTCTCCAATGACAAAACATGATTTATGGCCCTTTTTTTTTAAGTGTATTTATAGTTGTGCTCATGAAAGGTGCCATACTGACAGCTCGCTAGGCTCCACTATTCTATTAAAATACAGTTAGAGCAGAGGCAATGGTGAGAGCCTTTTTTTTTTTTTCCTTTTTGCCTGCTTACCCACTCTCTGCTCTAATACCTGTTCAGTGTTGCACAACACCCCCTCATTCCAAGCTAGATAGACACTTAATAAGAGTCAAAGGATTTTTAGGAAGAGACTATCATCATAATCCTGATGTCATTGCAAGTTTTATCTGCATGTATATTCATGCTTTATTATATAACCATGTCATTAACAGGGTAGAGGCAATGGTCTCTCATAGAAAATAACTACAAGATTACCAGTAGTATAGGGCAGAATAGTTAAATTCTGCAGCATTTACTGCTCTTACTGGAATAGTAATTTCTGTGTTCCAAATATTCCTAATAGCCAGTATGTTCAAATACTAGTGCTTAAAAATAGGAATCTGAATGCATATATTGACTACAGAAGTGTGTTGAAGCTGTAGAGGTACATATTTGGCCTTCATTCTTAAGATGAAACAAATCTTCTTTTCCTCATTTTGTTATTCAGGGACTAAATTTTCTCATGTTACATAGGCACTTAGAAGAAACAAAGCAAATGACTATACCGGCGTGATTAGAACAAGTATGTGTCCTTAAACAACTGTTTTCAACTCTATCTCTTGTAGTTGTATGATTGCACAACTCTGTAATATCTCTGTTTGCATACTTGGTAGTGTTCATATCAAAGGAACAAACTACATTTAGAGAAATTCCTTCCATAATTTTGAAGCTATGAGCACCAAAATATTTCTGCTGTTCCAAATGTGGGAAATTCCAGTATTTTCCTTTCTTTAAGCTAACTTCTGAAATGGTAGGAATAAACCAGACAGCCTGATTTGGTATTGCTATACCACTGGCAAAAAAATATAAAAACTTTTGAAAATACATAACACTAAAATCAGGTGGGCTTTGAGAAAAGAGGAAGGATTCTCACAGCTTTAGAGCCTATCTGAATGGATTTCAAGCTAAAATCCTACAAGTTTCATATGCTATACCTGCCTCTCAAACTAGGGACAATAGGATAGCATTTGTGGTTACTTGACTTCAGCCATGTGAAACGCATAGCAAGTGGTACAGTTTTCAGAAGAGTGAATTCATGTCAGGAATTTTATAAATAATGAACATTGATATGGCTCATGAATGCCAATTTCTATGTGAGAATACTGAAGGTGTGAAAAACAGAAATATCCTACACTGTCAGTTAGAAAGTGTCCTTCTCATCCAATTTTCCCCAGCCAGACTCTTTACCCAGTTTTCTTTCCTCTGCAAAAAGGAACAACAAAACAATGTGATAGAATTTATATGATATAGAAAAAAAAAAATGTACAAATTGATATTTAGAAGAAATTTAAAAAAAAATCAAACCTACAAAGAATATAATAGCTAAGATGGCATTTTTTCTGTGCTGTATAAAAATACACATTTAACAGTCCTAGATAGTATTCTGTGAATAACAGACTGCCTCCAAAAGCATGCAGTCATAAACATGCAGAGACATGATTTCTGATACCCACAGTGCAAGTTGTTGCAAAGGTCTGAGGAGCTCTACCTCTGGCAGAGCACACAGTGAAATACTCACACAGATTCTTTTATCATTTGCTTCTGTAAGAGCAGAAGGGGTAGTTAAGCTGTGCCTGAAGGAACTTGACTCAGGTTAAACAACATGTGGGCATAATAGCTGTTAAATGCAACTGTTTCCAAATTTTTTGTATAATATAATAGGCTGAAAACATTTATGAAATATTCTATATCAAAAGTGGTACTTAATGAAAGTACTGGAGTGGCTCAAAGTCACAGGTAATCAATCAAGAAAGACACAGAGAGCAATTTTATAAAATTTTAATTACCATAGATGGATTAAAGTGTAAGATCTTTATGTATCTAGCTGACTTTTAATATTAATGATGATAGTTAACAAGACAGATATCTTTGCAGCATTTGCGAGGAATGAGAAAAAGTGGTTTTAGCTACCACTGGTTCTTCACTAAAGATGACTGCCATTTTGCCTGTAAGGAACAAAGTGTCAGCAACATATTAAGGTAATCATGTAGCAATTATTTGGAAAATAATTCCAATCAATACATTTGCTACTTTCTTGAAAAGAAGCTTAAAAAGCACAACAAAGCAGGAATAAGTGTAGTGATAAAAAGAACATATATCTATCACTGAAGTTTCCATGCAGAGAAGAAACAACTTCATTGAAACATGTTCCTCTGCTGAACACTGATTCTGGTCTTCCTTATATTGCTAAGTGTTAATTCAGCAGAATTCAGCTCAGTGACACTTAAATAATGAAGATTAAGTCAGAACTCTTTCCTCTTTTTGTGCTAGCATATGATCTGAGCTTGAAGGGAATGAGGTCTGTCTAATTAACCATAAGTGAAAATAAGTTTTGCAGTAATATTAGTGGCAGGGATCCCAATTCTTGTGATTTAACCCCAGTCGGCAACTAAGCACCACCCAGCCTCTTGCTCACTTCTCCCTGCGTTGGAATGGGGGAAAGAATTAGAAGGGTAAAAGTGAGAAAACTCATGGGTTGAGATAAAACCAGTTTAACAGGCAAAGCAAATGCCATGCATGCAAGCAAAGCAAACCAAGGAATTCATTCACTACTTCCCATGGGCAGGCAGGTGTTCAGTCACCTCCAGGAAAGCAGGGCTCCATCACGTGTAATGGTTACTTGGGAAGACAAAACACCGTAACTCTGAATATCCCCCCTTCCTTCTTCTTCCCACCTTTATATAGTTGAGCATGACATCATACGGTATGGGATATCCCTTTGGTCAGTTGGGGTCAGCTGTCCCAGCTGTGTCCCCTCCCAACTCCTTGTGCACCCCCAGCCTACTCGCTGGTGGGGTGGGGTGAGAAGCAGAAAAGGCCTTGGCTCTGTGTAAGCACTGCTCAGCAGTAACAAAAACATCCCTGGGTTATCAACACTGGTGTTCAGCACAGTTCCCAAACATAACGCCATGCTGGCTACTATGAAGAAAATTAACTCTACCCCAGCTGAAACCATCACACCAATATCAGAAATGCGTAGGTTGGCATATAAAGGCTGATATTATTTGCATGGTACTAGCCACTCTCGGCCAGACGTCTGCTCTCTCAGGGGATATCACTGTAGATGTCAGATTGGTGGAAAGCTGTAGAAAGTCTTGGGGTCTGTCTAGCTTTTGATTGTGACCCCTAAGACCATGCAAAAGCAGGAAAGAGTTAACATACATGCAGCTGCCAAAAAACATTATTCTTAAAACTATGAGTTACAGCTGACTCCCAGTTACAGCTTATCCTATAAAGCATAAAAGGCTTCCAGTGCATTAGATGCAGGGAAAGAATCAGATGGAATGGTCTGTGTTTCTCTGGGTTTAATAGAAAGATTCAGCATCAGATGTGACATGCTGCAGCTTACAGAAAGAATAATGAGCTACCTACATTTTAGTGGTTTTGGTTGTTATAGTTAATCCTTTGGCCTATCTGCAGTATTTTATAAAAATATGGAGAAGAAAGCCACCCAACCAAACAAAGCTATTATTGTACAATCATTTTGTCCCTACAATACCACCTGAAATTAAAAGCCTTACATAAAGCCATCGGGGAAGGGGAAATGTAATGTTAGCAAAAAATGCTGAAAGAAGCATCCAGTCTGATAGTCATCAGGCCTTCACTAAAGCTATCTTTTCTGCTTATGGATTCAGGTAGTTATCCGATTGGCTGATTCACAAATTCTTCCTGGTTTTGGTGGGATTTATTCATTGTCAACATAAAAAAGAAGTACATCTTGCTTATAAAGCACATCATGATACTAAAAGATTCGAAAATATTTAGCCTATGTTTTGGCAGAGCTTAGTTATTAAAAATTCAACAGGATTTATTCTTTTCTAAGGCCCATAGCACATATTGAGATAACATTTCAGTATCTGAAATAAATTCAATATATATGGCAATAACATTGTCAGGATCTTTCAAAAACTTTCACTTTTATTTTGCACTCAAGAGGGAAGACTTCTGCTGCAAACTGAGGGCCTGACTCACATCACGTAATTAATAATTCTGTGATTTTCAGCTATCAGTATGTACTACACTGTCACATCGTCAAAAGACAATTCAAACACTGCAGCTATCCAATCAATGACACTGCTGATGAATAATGCTGCAGTGTTGTGGTTTAACCTCAGCCAGCAACTAAGCACCATGCAGCCGCTCGCTTTCTCCCCCACCACACCTGTGGGTTGGGGGAGATAATGGGGGGGAGGAAGTAAAACTCAGATTGATATAAAGACAGAAAGGAAAAAAATGATAGTGATAATGATAATGATGATAATGATGATTGTCCTGGTTTCAGCTGGGATAGAGTTAATTTTCTTTCTAGTACCTGGTATAGTGTTAAGTTTTGGATTTAGTATGAGAAGAATATTGATAACACACTGATGTTTTCAGTTGTTGCTACATAGTGTCTATACTAAGTCAAGGATTTTCCAGCTTCTCATGCCCAGCCAGCAAGAAGGCTGGAGGGGTACAAGAAGTTGGGAGGAGACACAGCCAGGACAGCTGACCCAAAAGGCCAAAGGAATATTCCAAACCATGTGATGTCATGCCTACTATGTAAACTGGGGGGCAGTGGATTGTTGTTCAGTAACTAACTGGGCATCAGTCGACAAGTGTTAAGCAACTGTATTGCGCATCACTTATTTTGTATATTCAAATTCTTTTATTATTATTATTGTCATTTTATTTTTGTTATTATTATTATTTTCTTCCCTTCTGTCCTATTAAAATGTCGTTATCTCAACCCATGAGTTTTACCTTTATTCCCATTCTCTCCCCCATCCCCCTGGGTGGGGGGGGAGTAAGCGAGCAGCTGCCTGGTGCTTAGTTGCTGGCTGGGGTTAAACCAGGACAATAACAACAACAATAACAACAACAATAGACAGTAATAATAATAAAAGAATTGGAATATACAAAACAAGTGATGCACAATGCAATTGCTCAACACTCAACGACCGATGCCCAATTAGTTCCTGAGCAGCAATCCACTCTCCCCTTCAAGTCCCCCCCAGTTTATATACTTGGCATGATGTCATATGGTATGGAATATTCCCTTGGCCAGTTTGGGTCAGCTGCCCTGTGTCCCCTCCCAACTTCTTGTGCCCGTCCAGCCTTCTTGCTGGCTGGGCATAAGAAGCTGGAAAATCCTTGACTTCGTATAGACACTATGTAGCAACAACTGAAAACATCAGTGTGTTATCAACATTCTTATACTAAATACAAAACTTAACACTATACCAGGTACTAGAAAGAAAATTAACTCTATCCCAACCAAAACCAGGACAGTATCCACCCCTTATTTTATACCATCTATGTCAGGCTTAGGTGCCATACTTTCAATACATCCCAATTAATCACCATCCCCTTTCTTGTCCTTTGACATTTATATATATATATATACACACACACACAGAGCAATATCATTCCCTTAGTCTATGGGCCATCCCTACAAAATGTCTGTTGAGTTAATCTAGTCCATGACTTTGGGCTCCATCTGTCAGAACAGTCTTTCTGGGCATGAGGGGTGGTGTGAAGTCCGCTCAGTTGGTAGAGTAGGTTTGGGCTTAGGTGCAGTGCAGTGGGCGGCTGACATTGGGCACACCAGGAGGATGGTGTCTAATATTGGATTGTTGCATGCTGAAGTCAGTTCTTGTTCCATCACTACTGTGTTTCACTCAGTTTTATCAAAGTTCTTTCTTCATTAACCTAAGTGATTCTTACTGTAATACCATTGATATAGCATATAACAGTTACAGTAATGATGACATACAGTGGCAGGGTTATATAACAATTATCATCAAACAATTTAATTCATTGGCTAGTCTCACCTGAAATCAAATCTCCTTGAGGCACACACTGGATTTCCCCATCCTTCCACATCACCCACCAAGTGCACCCAAGTCCTTGAGCAAAGCAATCCCATGGATAGGTTTGCCCTTGCCTGAGGCAGAAGTAACCCAGACTGTCTCCCGCAGCACTTTTTTATGTGCACTACAGGGACTTTATCCCCTTCTACAGCATGTAAAAGTTTTGATTGGGCAGGGCCACCCTGACTGGCAGATCCTCTGGTGTTGACTAACCAGGTGGCTTTTGCTAAAGGTGTAGCCTGGTGTTTGAAGGTCCCACCCCCCATTGCTCTCAATGTAGTCTTTAACAGTCCATTGTATCATTCGATTTTCCCAGAGGCTGGTGCATAATAGGGGATGTGATATACCCACTCAATGCCATGCTCTTTGGCCCACGCATCTGAGGTTGTTTTGGAAATGAGTCCTGTTGTCTGACTCAGTTCTTTCTGGGGTGGCCTATCGCCCTAAGACTTGATTTTCAAGGCCCAGGATAGTGTTCTGGGCAGTGGCGTGCGACACGGGACATGTTTCCAGCCATCCAGTAGTTTTTTCCATCATTGTAAGCACAGGGTGCTTGCCTTGGCAGGTTTGTGGGAGTGTGATATAGTCAATCTGCCAGACCTCCCCATATTTATATTTCACCCAATGTCCTCCATCCCACAGGGGCTTTAACCACTTGGCATGCTTGATTGCAGCACGTGTTTCATGTTCATGGATAACCTGCACAATAGTGTCCATGTCAAATCCACCCCTCGATCATGAGCTCATCCATACGTTGCATCTCTTCCCTGATGGCCTGAGGTATCATGGGCCCACCAAGCCATAAATAATTCACCCTTATGTTGCCAATCCAGATCCACTTCAAACTTGGCAGCCTGATCCACCTGCTGATTGTTTTGATGTTCTTCAGTGGCCCAACTCTACATCATGGACTTTTACAACCAGATTCTCTAGCCAGGCAGCAATATCTTGCCACAGTGTGGCAGCCCAGATGGGTTTACCTCTGTGCTGCCAGCTGCTTTTGTTCCATTGCTGCAACCACCCCCATGGAGCATTTGCCACCATCCATGAGTCAGCATAGAGACAGAGTGTGGACACATATTTAGCCAACGGTTACAAGAGCATTCCAGACGCCTTTAGAAGGCCTTGAGCAGAATAAACAAGAAGACAAAAAAAGAAAGATGCCAATTAGAACACAGGTGCGCATTCCATGATAAAGGGAACTTGGCACAAACAACCTCAATTCGGCAGTTTATCTTGACCAATTGGACTGAGACAAGTTTTGCATGTTTTAGTTAGTATATTATGTCTTATGTTTATGTGCATATACAGTGTTGATATAACCAATCATTAAGTGTAACTAGGCGCGTGGACAGTGCGTGAATAATGTGTGTAACCAATAGTAAAATAGCTAAACGCATGTATGGATGTAACCAATGTATAAAATGATGTCTGATGCTCTAGTAAAGGGTCTTCAACTATGATCATATTGATCTGTCATTGAGTCCACGATTATGCTCCTGCAACAGAGCACTGGTCCCTTTTCTCAGTCAGCAATGTCTAAAGCCAGCCGATGGCTTTCACCTCTGCGAACTGACTCGATTCACCCTCTCCTTCAGCAGTTTCTGCAACTTGTCATATAGGACTCCATACAGCAGCCTTCCACCTCCAATGCTTTCCCCCAATGCAACAGGACCCATCAGTGAAAAGAGCATATTACTTCTCATTTTCTGGCAGTTTATCATACAGTGGGGCCTCTTCAGCATGCTTCACCTCCTCCTCTGGTAATATTCTGAAATCTTTGCCTTCTGGCCAGTCCGTGATCAATTCCAAAATTCCTGAGTGACTGGGGTTTCCTATGCGAGCCCGTTGTGTGATCAGTGTGACCCACTTACTCCACGTGACATCAGTTGCATGATGTGTAGAGGAGACCTTCCCTTTGAACATCCAGCCCAACACCGGCAGTCGGGGTGCTAAGAGGAGCTGTGTTTCAGTACCAACCACTTCTGAGGCACTTTCGAGCTCCTTCATATGCTGCCAATATCTGTTTTTTAGTTGGAGTATAGTGAGCCTCGGATCCTCTGTATCCTTGACTCCAAAATCCCAGGGGTCAGCCTTGGGTCTCCCCTGGTACTTTTTGCCAGAGACCCCAGGTAGGGTGATTCTTCCCAGCTGCGGTGTAGAGCTAATTTTTAACATCTTGTCCTGCCCAGAGTGGCCCAAGGGCTACTGCATGAACAATCTCCCGTTTAATTTGTTCAAAGGCTTGTTGTTGCTCAGAGCCCCATTTAAAATCATTCTTCTGCCGGGTCACTTGATAGAGAGGGCTTACAGTCAGACTGTAATTTGGAATACACGTTCTCCAAAAACCCACAATGCCTAAGAAAGCTTGTGTTTCCTTTTTACTAGTTGGTGAAGACACAGCTGCTATTTCGTTGATCATGTCCATTGGGATCTGATGTTGTCCATCTTTCCATTTTATTCCTAAAACCTGGAACTCCTGTGCAGGTCCCTTGACCTTATTTTGTTTTACGGCAAAACTGGCTTTCAGAAGGATTTGAACTATTTTCTTCCCTTTCTCAAAAAGTTATTCTGCTGTATTGCCCCATACCATGTTATCATCAATGTATTGCAGGCATTCTGGAGCTTCACCCTTTTCCAGTGCAGTCTGGATCAGTCCACGGCAAATGGTGGGGCTGCATTTCCACCCCTGGGGCAGTCGATTCCAGGTGTACTGGACGCCCCTCCAAGTGAAAGCAAACTGTTGCCTGCACTCTGCTGCCAGAGGGATTGAGAAAAAAAACATTAGCAATATCAGTTGTGGCGCACCACTTGGCTGCCTTTGACTCCAGTTCGTATTGAAGTTCTAGCATGTCCAGCACAGCAGGACTCAGTGGTGGTGTGACTTCATTCAGGTCACGATTGTCGACTGTTAGTCTCCACTCCCCATTAGACTTCCGCACTGGCCATATGGGACTGTTAAAGGGTGAGTGAGTTTTGCTGATCACCCCTTGGGTCCCCAGTTAACAAATCAACTTATGGATGGGAATCAGGGAGTCTCGGTTCATGTGATACTGCTGCCAGTGCACTGTTGTGGAAGTAGTTGGCACTTCTTGTTCTTCAACCTTCAGCAACCCCACAACCGAAGGGTCTTGGGAGAGACCAGGCAAGGTAGACAGCAGTTCAGTTTCCTCTGTCTCCAAGGCAGCTATACCAAAAGCCCACCGGTACCCCTTTTGGTCCTTAAATACCCTCTCCTGAGACAGTCTATGACAAGGATGCACGGGGCCTCTGGGCCAGTTACAATGGGGTTTTTCTACCATTCATTCCCAGTTAGGCTTACTTCATCCTCCAATACAGTTAACTGTTGGGATCGCCCTGTCACTCCAGAAATACAGATGGTTCTGCCCCTTTATAACTTGATGACATTAGAGTACACTGTGCAGGGCTGTCCACTAGAGCTTTACAGTCCTGTGGGTCTGACGTGCTAGGCCATCGACTCCACACAGCCCAATAAACCTGGTTGTCCCTTTCCTCCACCTGGCTGGAGGCAGGCCCCCTCTAATCCCAGTCCTAGTATTCATTACTCACTTCTTGTAAAAATGACTTAGAAGTCCTTTCAAGAGGATCAGAAGATCAACCTTTCCACTCTGTCTGGAACCTGGAGTGGCATTTTTCCTGGAAGAATCCCCTTTTGTGGTTGTTTTTCCTCACAACTCAAGTACCTGTGCCTCTGGGGTTGAAGTAGATTTTCCATCCTGCTTCTTTATGTCCTCTTCGTGCTCATGCAGGTAAAACCATAGGGTACCTCATGGTGTGTACCTTCTATATTCTCTTTCTTCACCAGAGGAATGCTCACTCCTAATAGCTGAGGTACTGGTCCGTATATCTGGGGTGTATGATTTTTTGATCAGTTTGATTAGTTTTTTTGACTTTTTGGACAGTTTTTCCACAGCCGAGATGCAGGCTCATAGGGAGGAAGAGAGATTTTCTTCACTATTGCTGGAGTTGGCGAGCCATTTAATCCACTGTCGGTGCCTCTTCATCTTTGCAGGTCAGTACTGCCAATGGGTTGGCATACAATGAGGGTGCACTCTGTACAAACTTCCGCCACATGGGTCATGTGCATTGGACTTCATCTGGATCTCTGGGTAATTGTGTGTTGTCTGGGTCATAATAAAACATCTCTAGCATGGCTAATTCCCTTGGGTGTTTGATACATCTCTCCATGGTGGTCCACTTGCCTGGGTGACATGTAGCATCTTCCCTGAAGGGGTACATTTCCTTCATGCTTGACAGGAGTCACCTCCAGAGACTGAGGGTTTGTATCTCTTTTCCAATTGCCTTGTCAATGCCACATTCCCTAGAAAGTGATCCCAGCTGCTTGGCTTCCCTACCCTCTAATTCCAGGCTACTAGCCCCACTATCCCAGCATCAGAGGAGCTAGGTGATAATGTGCTCACCAGGATGATGGCTGAAATCGTTTTGCATATCCCGCAGCTCACTCAAGGATAGGGATGGGGTGATTACCTCTGGTTCTGCCTCTTCCTTCTGTTCTCATGTTGACCCTGGTTTGTCTTCATCCCTTGCTAAGTGAACTGATTTTTTTGTATATTTCTTCCTCTGTATGGGGGCAACTGGTACTGGCACAGGCTGGTTCTCTGGTTCAGTGCCTGTCGCCAGGGTTGGAGTAGCCGCAGTGTCTGTCGCTGGGGTTGGAGTGGCTGCAGTGCCTGACAGTCTGTTTTCCCTCCCTTCCCCTTGAGGGTGCTGCATAATGTTGAGCAGTGTTTGGTAAATACTGGCCCAGTAGAGTGTGATAAGTTGTGCCACTTTGGAATAGCCACAGTATTTTCCTTTCAAATATTCTATCACTTTATCAGGGTCCTGTAGCTGTTCAGTAGTGAAGTTCCGAACCATTGGAGGTGAGAAGTTCTCTAGGTACGTGCTCATATTCTCCCACATGCCATGCCACTCATGGTTATCCAGCCTCGGGGCAGATCTCTGGGTGATATTCTTAAACAATTGTTAAACCTTAAACAAGACCTGGGACATATTCAGGAGACATAGCAATAAGAACATGCTGGTTTGAACATCCCAAGGATATTCAAAATTCTCAAGAGCTATTGTAATTTGCCTGGAGGAGAAGGGGAAGATGAAGGGAGGTGTCTCCCCTATGGATTGGCTCTCCCAGGAGAAAAGGTGAAAGGTGTAATTATTAATAGTTTCTGATAGATGGCTCCCAAAGTTCAGAGGTGACAGCAATGCTGAGTACAAATACCAGGTTAGTTTCATAACCAGTTATTCTGTTGTATCATAAGCCAGTGTTAGGAAGTGCAACAACATGATAACTTTAGCCTAGTTCTCACATGTGATAAAAAGCACAACAGGGAGCATATACTGCAAGTAAGGTATTATAAAATGCAACTTTAAGAACAAGCACACCAACTCTGAGAGCAAATAAATCAACATTGTGACCAGCGACTATTGAACCAATAAAACGAATGCTTATAAAAAATTTGTTCTAATGCGTTTCAGTCAGATTTGTCATTATCTCAACTGGTCAAGTCCCACATTGCACGCCAAAAAGAACTGTCATGGTTTAACATCAGCCAGCAACTAAGTACCATGCAGCCACTCACTCACTCCCACCCCAGCCAGTGGGATAGGGGAGAGAATCAGAAAAAAAAGTAAAACTTGTGGGTTGAGATAAAGACATTTTAATAGGGCAGAAGGGAAGAAAATAATAATGACAATGATAATGATAATGATGATGATAATAATAATGATGATGATAATAATAATAATATACAAGTATACAAAACAAGTGATGCACAATGCAATTGCTCAACACTCGCTGACCAATGCCCAGTTAGTTCCTGAGCAGCGAGCCCCCCAGGCGAACTCCCCCCAGTTTATATACTGGGCATGACATCACATGGTATGGAATAGCCCTTTGGACAGTCTGGGTCAGCTGTCCTGGCTGTGTCCCCTCCCAACTTCTTGTGGTCCTCCAGCCTTCTTGCTGGCTGGGCATGAGAAGCTGAAAAATCCTTGATTTAGTATAAACTTTACTTAGCAACAACTGAAAACATCAGTGTGTTATCAACATTCTTCTCATATTAAATCCAAAATTTAACACTATACCAGCTAGTAGAAAGAAAATTAACTCTACCCTAGCTGAAAGCAGGACATGCAGTCAAATTCTGTCCCTTATTTAAGCATTCTAGAAGATTTTATGTAATTAAACTAGCTGAATAACTACAAAAATTAATCTGGACTCCCATGATTGCCTTTTATCCATCTTCATTATGTCTTTTATCATGTTGCACCTGTGTTCAAACTTACAATTAACAGCAAAATGAAAAGGATCACAAACGCAGGCAAAGAAGGAGGATGTGAAAAACAACCTGGAAAAATTAGATGTGGGTAGGCCATCATCAATAAAAACAAAGATAGTGCCAGTAACTGTATTGCTGTTTTATTCAAAAAGGGAATGTAACTGGTCTACAATCAAGCAGCTCAGCCATCTGTATGAAACTGAATTTATATTAAATCTGTTCTCACTTCAAGGTCTTAATGCCACTGTTAGTAGTATAATCAAGCACCATATTTGCTTAAAATAAGATCTGGAAGAAGGAGGCCCAAAAGGCAAGCAGCAATGAGTGGATGATAAGTTGTCCATAATATGAAAGAATTTGAGAATTACTTCCATGAATGATTTCTTAGAACTATTTAGCAACAACAAAACATTAGTTTGTTAAGGCTTTTTATGTGGATGTTCCTTGTGTTAGGAATCTATACTAATCTCTGGCATACTGTACAAGCAACTGATCAGAATTTCCAGAGATTCCAAGATTAAAAAGACCAGAAAGTAATACCAGGATCCTCCTAGTTCAATCTTCTGAGTGATAGAGAAGGTAGAACTGCTCTGAATTTGTATGTTCCACATCACATTTCTTTGTTACAAATTATACCCCTAAAAGTAAAGGGACTGTGACTGGAGGCCATGGGTGCTAGTGAAACAAAAGACATTCAAGAGGATGGTGCCAGGATACAAAAAGTTTCCTTAGCCTTTTCTGCAGTGGAAGACTAAAGCATCAAGTTGTTTCAACTCACAAAGACCAGTCTCTTAATAAGTAAGATATAGCCTTCACAGAACAACGTGAACTCTACTCTGGTAACTGATTAGGGTTTTTTTAGGTTGTTCAGGAATTTCTATTGTTCACTGTAGAAGATTGATCAGCTGTCAAAAAAATGGGAGTGATTTTACTTCTTTCGACTATACCTAATACCTCACTTTATAAATCCAAGAGAAAGACTTGAGGATCACATGGAAGAATTACTGCAGTCCTTGCTGAGAACTCCTGAGATGTTGCAGTCCAGTGCCAAACTGATTACTTCTGTTAAGGGAATAGCTCTCTCTTTGTCTCATATTAACAAGTACTTTGGCTTTTTATTAATTGTTTTTCACTATCATCTATTAATTTTCCATTGTTTGAACATTTTCATATTACTGATAAACCTTTTTGCCCTAACTTGTATATTTAAAATATAAAGATACTAGTCTTTTTCTCTTTTCAAGTCAAGAGCACTTGATAAGCCTGATTTGATCTGTATGGTTTTATCAGTATAGAGTAATCAGTATGAGTAGTCTCTTATCTATTGCACCACATGTTCTTTTTTCATAGCGGAGTACAATTTCTCTATGTTAGGACTACAGGCTTGGGAAGGCCTTTGTGTTTTTTGTCGAAGATAATTATGCTCATTGATTTCTTTATTTTATGTTGTTGTCTACACTACAGAAAATACTGTGTTATTTTACACTTCAGGGAAAGATCTTATCTACATGAAGACTTGGACCAGTCTACAGATGGCACTTTCAGAAATACTTTGGCATTGCCAACAGATTTAGCAAATAAGTTTTTGACTTTTTTTTGGTCCTGCTGGAAACTTGGGCTAATTTTGTCAGAAAACCAAGCTTCTTGGTAGTTCCTGACATCACATACACTCATTTTGGTTTATTTATTTATTAAAAATTAGAATAATGAATCCATGATGAATGAATCCATAGATATGAATGCATAGCAGCTATTCCTGAATAACATCTTACGTTGATACTTGTTCTGAAATAAGTTCCATGCGTGGATTTAATGTAATCCAGCATTAAATTGAGCTGTAGGATGATGTTCCCATTCTGAGAAGAGTAGTTCCTTAAGAATTACTAATCTTGTCTTACTTATAGGTAGAAAAAAATTATTTCAAATGATCATAAATTCCCTAAGGAAACCTGGTAAAATGGATTAGGTAGAATCTTTTGATCCTCTAGCTGGAAAAGTATATTTCTTTAAATGAGGTCACCAATATGAATATGTATGGCAATAATGTTGAATTTATATTTACCAGTACTTTTACATTGTACTTTCTTATGCCATATCTGTCAAAAAACTAATTCATAACAATGTTCATAAAAATGCATACAGCATGAATGTTGCTCACAGTAAATGCAACACTTGAAAACAAATTTGTAAATTATTTTGCTAAATGCACAGGTAAGAGCACAAATATATGTTCCAATTACCTTTATGGGAAGAAACAAAAAAAACCACTTAACATGAATAACCTACAATTCAAATTTTAAAGTGACTATCTTATTGTTTTTTTACCTTCTAAAGATATAATTATGGAGTAAAATATTCTAATGGTTCAACAATGTGATGAATCATTTATTTACATATGTTTAAACTTAAATTTCTAGGAAAATATGTGACTTCAAAAAGGTAATTTTTTAAAAGTAGAAAACAAAACCTGCGATAGTTCAGTTATCTACTGTGGACCAACTGGGAAATTTACACTAGAGATAGGTTAGCAAAACTATTAAATCCAAATATGATTGCTGACATTCAGAAAAAAAGCTAATGACCAAAGTTTTTCTTTAGGCTAATATGAACATATACAAGAAGGAGAAATGTAAAATGATGTTTTATATTACATATGGACCATAGTATAGAAATGTTTGACTGATATCCTACAGCCTTTGAAAGCACTACACCTTTCCTACATTTTTTCCTAATAAGGATTGTCAATACTACATTTAAAATCTGTAATATCTGCAGCATCTCTTCCATTTGGGAAAAAAACCCTACCAAACCAAACGAATCCAATTATTCACAACAGAAACAAAATCACTAAATTATCCTCCTCAGTAAGAATAAAAGATTTCTTGCAGTCCTCAGTGGTAAAATGTCCTCTATTAATGATAATCCTTATGGTTATTTAGCTTCTCTAAAGTAAAAAAAAAACCACATAGTGGAGCTGCTGTCAAATTAGTTATTATCACAGCAAAGGCCCTGTGGTACAATTTATTATGCAAAGAGATTAAAGAAATAAAATAAGAGGAAATGTTTAAGGACAGTAATGCAAATTTAAATTACTACTTTGGTAAGACATTCTAAGAGTGCAGTGTAATTTGGGATTCAGATTTTGATACTTTGAATGAGATATCAAATATTGATGAACTTGGAAAAGAGAGAGGACTTGTATATGACAACAGAGCTAATAAACAGTTGTTTGGGTTTTTTTTTTTAAGTTCTGCAGCTCTGCAATGATAAAGGCAATATGGACATAAGCAATGCCCTAGGGCAGACCAGTTGCCCATCATCATGCACGTGCTTCCTCTGACAGTGACAGAAGAGGTTAATTCAGGAGACCACAGGAGCCTGGCCAATATGGAGTTAGGGATATTTGCTAGCTTATTCCTACAAAAACTTAGTTTCCATGAGTGTTAGTGTGAAGCTGCTGCCTATGAATGTGCCTGAGCCCTTTCTGACCCTGCTGCTACAGCTCCCGCCACAGTCTCCTGTATCAGCAAGTCCCAAGAGTTTGCAACATGCTGCATAAGGTACTTTCTTTTCTGAAAGGCGACTGTTTTAATATAGGTGGAGTATCCCTACAGCACAGGAGTCTACTGTATTAGTGAAGTCGTTTTCTTTAGAGACATCAGCCAAACACAGCATTAAAAGGGAAAAGATGATCTTAATGTTCCCTGGAGGAAAAAAAATTAAGCTGGGAAATTTCCAAGAAGCATCAGACAAATACATGCTTAATAATATGCCACTGGACTACAGCTCCTGCTTTCAAGGGACACATTTTTCTCAGAATTTGCTCTTTGTTCTCTGCAACAGGGGGACATTGCTGATAATGATAAAGCCTTAGGAAACACCAGCAAAACTGTTGTGGTTTAACCCCAGCCAGCAACTAAGCACCACGCAGCCGCTCACTCAGTCCCCCCCATCCAGTGGGATGGGGGAGAAAATCGGGAAAAGAAGCAAAACTCGTGGGTTGAGATAAGAACGGTTTAATATAACAGAAAAGAAGAAACTAATAATGATAATGATAACACAAATAAAATGACAACAGCAATAATAAAAGGATTGGAATGTACAAATGATGCACAGTGTGATTACTCACCACCCGCCTATTGATGCCCAGTTAGTCCCCGAGCGGTAATCCCCTGCCCCCACTCCCCCCAGTTCCTATACTAGACATGACGTCCCATGGTATGGAATACCCTGTTGGCCAGTTTGGGTCAGGTGCCCTGGCTGTGTCCTGTGCCAACTTCTTGTGCCCCTCCAGCTTTCTCGCTGGCTGGGCATGAGAAGCTGAAAAATCCTTGACTATAGTCTAAACACTACTGAGCAACAACTGAAAACATCAGTCTTATCAATATTCTTCGCATACTGAACTCAAAACATAGCACTGTACCAGCTACTAGGAAGACAGTTAACTCTATCCCAGCTGAAACCAGGACAAAAACTAAGGTCATGGTCAGCAGAGGAAATTCCTGTGCTAATGCTCACCTCAGCTGGTATATCTCTCTATTTGTGGGGAGCCATACAGAAATGTTACCTTGTGTCCTAGGGCAGAATAGCTACGTTAGCATAGTGATATGCATGTACCAAATAGGTTCACCTCTCAGCTGGACTTATTTCAAACACAGCACTACTATACTTAACACCGTTATCCTGCTTTTTGTTCCACAGCTAGCCTGGCTGCTGCTAGAGCTCAGCCAACCTCTTGCCAATTCATGTACAGGGCTACCAATTTCAGAGGCACCAAGATTTCACCCAGGCTGACAATGAAGCACAGATCCTTGCATTGAGTGTTTACATTGGTATTCTGACTATCAGCAAATAAATACATACAGAGGATTTGAATCAAGCTTGTATGGAACACCAAATACCAAAGTATTCATAATAAGAAATGATTATGCAACTGTCGCCAAGTGATCTGAGTGATAATGACACTCATAACTGCTTATATGTATAAAATGCTTACATAAATAAAATCATCTGTTATTAATCTGATAATATACAAGTATGAATACTGCTCTGAAATAATTTATTATAATACAGATAGGATTTATGAATTTGCTGACATGGAAATTACAACATTTATTTGTATTTCTTTATTCCAGCTATTTCATAGAGCTCTTTTGTTCTGCCTCTCTCCTACTGCCTCATTTTTCCCCCAGAAATTTGCTAATTCTTTCCTCTTTTCCCATTCCTCTTTTCTCCTCTGTTCTGTTTGGGGGTTTTGTTTGGTTTGGGTTTTTTTTTTCCAGCATATGTTTTATCCAAGACCATTTAATTTTCCTTTTATTGCTCTCTGCCATTCCCAGCCCATTCACTATCTATTGATGAGACAGATAGTTAAGAATTACAGAGATGGGTTGGAAGGGTAAAGAAGCAGCAGGGACCAAGGCATGTGGTGAACAGGCAAACAGAAAGAGGGACCCAAATCATAGAATCATAGAATGGTTTGGGTTGGAAGGGACATTAAAGACCATCTAGTTCCAAACCCCCTTGCCATGGGCAGGGACACCTTCGACTAGATCAAAGCCCAATCCAACCTTGAACACTTCCAGAACATCCACAACTTCTCTGGGCAACATGTTCCTGTGCCTCACCACCCTCACAATGAAGAACTTCTTCCTTACATCTAATCTAAATCTACCTTCTTTCAGATTAAAGCCATTACCCCTTGTCTTATCACTACATGCCCTTGTAAAAAGTCCCTCTCTGGCTTTCTTGTAGGCCCCCTGTTAGGTACTGGAAGGCTGCTATAACGTCTCCCTGGAGTCTGCTCTTCTCCAGGCTGAACCACCCCAACTCTCTCAGCCTGTCTTCACAGGACAGGGGCTCCAGCCCTCTGATCATCTTCGTGGCCCTCCTCTGGACTTGCTTGAGCAGGTCTATGTCATTCTTATGTTGGTGAAGTAAGTAGGGGAAGGGAAGTAAGTTTATGTTTCTAGGAGTGCTCAGAGGGACTGTGACCCAGGCTTTTAGTGGGAAAGCTCTGCCCCTCCTTGGTCATGTGCTGTTCTGAAATCTGTCTTTCTGTCTCTCTCTCATTTAAATCAGAAATTTCCACATTTAGGGTAACAGCGCTGATCAATATTTAGTTGAAGCTCTCAGTGAAAGTGTCAAGTTTTGTTGAACTTTCCACAATGAAATCTGTTAGTCGAAAATTCCTCAGCAGCTTGACTACAAATGTACAAGTTGTTGCACTTCATGTTTGATAAAGTATGTAGCAAATTATTTAGGAGAAGGGATGGAGGACAAAAAGGTTAATGACAGACTTGCTTTTGAAGATGAACTATGAATAATGGATTCAGTTCGGATACTGTTGGTCACGGTCCAATGGTAATTAATTTATAAAGACAGTTATCTCATCATCAGCTTTAAACATGAGCAGATCAGGAGATGGGTTCTTTAAATTAAAACTTGGGAGCATTTCATTAAGATTAAATTATTGTTTAAAAGGCATCATAAAGTTAAGAGAAGTATGACAGGAGATGTCGTAATTTATGCAAATGCAGACTATCGCAAGCAAAGACTATAGCATGCTTTCTGATGCTTTCGTTTTTTGCAGTCCGCATTAACCACAGAAGCTGTTTTTACACCATGTTGTTCAAGAAGCCTAATCATAGAGGGTGAAAAGAACAGCTTATCACCAGTAGACAAAAAACCTGAAACAAACCCAAAATAGCAGCTTTGTGCTATGTTTAGATTTACTAAGTTAACACGTTAAATGCGGATGTCCATATCCAGACTAATACTCACAGTAGGTTTCCCATCCATGTCTCTATTTTATTGTACCATGGTAAAATAAAAAGGAAGAGACATAAAACAAAAAAAAAAGAGGGGGAGAAAAAAAGGACAGAATCCATAAAAAAAACAGTGTGTCAAAGTCAAATATGACAGTTTTCTGAAATTCATGATGATGAAGTCTCATGTACACAGCAAAGGAAAAAAAATAGTGAAAAATCAGCTCACAGGTTCTGTAATGTTTTCATCTCTTTTTCTATGTTTTATTTGCCTTGTCAACCATAAGAAGTACTTCATGTTCCAAATAACTCACTCCTGTTGGAGGGTTTCTCATGATGAGATATCCCCCAGTGCTGTATGCCATGGCCCTGCTCTGGCTCCTCGCAATATTTTTTTTGTGACAGGGTAGTCGTCCCAATCCAATGTCAGGGAAGGTTTTGATATGGTCCCAAGAGCGAGATTAAGACACAAAAGAGGTCAAATGCTGTGTACCCAAAAGAGTTTTTATTATCAAAAGTATCAAAAGTAGAAAATAGTAGTGATAGGATAGAACAGAAGAAAAGGCAGAAATCAAGCAAGGAGTCGGGACAGAGTTGCAAGGATAGTCACCACCATGGATCCAGTGGCGTCCCATTGGTTCTCAGTCTTCAGTTCTTCGGTGGCGGGTGCAAACCACGGCTTGTCTCCACGTTTTTTTATAGGGCATATTTCAATGATGTGTGCACATATGTACTGTTCATGCACTGTTCACACGCTGCAGGTTTCATCTATCACACAACCTTTGCGTGATCAACACTAGAAACCAGTACCTTATCTCAAAGACTACAGTTTCCATGAGAATGGTAGCCTCCACATTCCTGCATGCTTCGTCAGCTCCAGCTTGTTTCCTGCCCTGGATGCCTCAGTGGCCTAGTAATCGTCCCTATGAACAGAGGAGTGTCCTGCTTAAACAGGCCATCCCAGAGACAAATGGTTTAAGATAAATAGTTTACAGTTCAGTCTCTCACATCAAACAATCCTTGAGATGAATGGCTTGAGATGACAGCCCAGTCTCTCACACGTAACAATCTTTGAGACAAACAGCTCAAGATAACAATTCAGTCTCTCACAGTAGTCCTTGGGAAGAAGGACACATGCTGTTTTGAGCACATTCCTGATGAGAGGTTATTTCCACTGTGGGTCCCTCCTCCTTACAGCAAGGGGGAAAACATTTGTGGACAGAAGCACTATGTGTGAGGAGCCGGGCTCCTTGTCCTCAGTTGCTGCTTTTGAGCCTCTACACAAACTCCAGCTCAGCCTGTTGCACAGCTGACATGTTCACCAAGTAAGACATAAATTTGGCAGAAATACTAATATTTCTCTGATTCTGTAATTAAAGTACACATGCTAATGATTACACAGGAAATTCAGATTTTTAAAAATTCTGCATAGTAGCCTTTGTAAATGAAATAATGGTCTTTCACTTAGAGTTCTGTAATTTGATTTACAGGTCTAATTGCAGTAACATATCAGGTTTGTTGTCTTGGGGAATGAGGGAAAGGCTGTCATTGTCCCCTGCAGGCCAGCAGCTCCCCATGGGCTGAGGCCTCCCCATGGGGGTGGCAGGACAGGGCCTGGCAGCCAGGACCTGTCCCAGCACCCTAGCCAGGAGCAGGGCACCTGGGGGGGCACTGGGGCAGCCCCAGCCCCTGGCTTCTGGAACCAAGTGGGGATGTGGGCCTGTGGGCAGGCCCAGCTTGCTGGGACCCGTCGTCATGCAGAGCCTAGCTGCAAGGAGCTGGAGGCTGGCCCTGCTGTGGTGTCACTGGGGCTGGGGCTGATGGACCTGGGGGGAATGAAACAGGGGTCTGGGCCATGGGCAGAGTGCGAGGAGTTCTGGTTTGGATGGGCAGGGGCAGGCAGGGCTAGCAGTGCCCTCAGGGCCCTGACAAAGGAGGCAAGAAGATCCAAAAATGTGGTTGGAGGTAGAAAGTGATAATCTGGTAAAAGTGCTTTCCTCTTCCACCCTCCAAGTCTTGTCCCATGCCATTATGCATCGTAATAAAGAGGCAAAAGTCTGCTTGTCTTCCCCTGGCACTCAGCAGAGCCACATTTTTCCTAGTGGTGGCAGTCTGCTCCTCACATCTTAGCTATTGCTTAGGCAGGATGCCAGTTTCTTTAGAGAAGAAAAGTGTGTAAAAGGAGTAGCTGCATTTAGGGGAGCATGTATTAGCAGCAGCTGAGCACAGTGGAGGGGGGGTTGGAGAGGGCAAGGCAGCACTTCTGCAGCAAGAGTCTGAGCCTGTGAATGTCAACTGAGGCTGCAAATAATGAAGATGTCACTGAAAGAATGATTTTGCCCAAGAAAAGGTTACAGGAATATTTCATAACACAAGATGATAGGTAATTTGCTAATGATATCTTTCAACTACACTGACGGGCCGCAAGTTTTACTTCATTCTTTTCCCGATGATGGTGTCAGTGACAGGACTTTGGTAACTGCAGGAGCATATTCTTCTATATTTTGCTTTGGAGTTATGGTTGCATAATTTTCTTTCTTAAATGCCAGTAAGCTGAGCTGCCCTGCTCTGACAATAGTTTTTCAGTAAGAGACCCATGTACAATTATCATCAGCAGGAAACATATTTGGATTGGCAAAACCCCTGAAAAACAGATGAGTTTAATGGTTTTTTTTACAAAGTTCTGTGAAGCAATTTTCAATAACTCATGCCTGAGATATTTCCTTAAAATATTAGAAGCATAGTTTATCTGCTACATGTTAACTACCACATTAATCTTGAAATGTATGCATTACCTAATACTTAAACACTGTAAATTAAGATTCAATTAAGTTGATATAAAACTATGACTCTACGCCAAAAATGTAAGTATATTGATATTTGTTCTCTTTTGGAGACTAAAACTTTCTTAATTGTCTGACATGATTTATACAGAATACTATAAACAACAGAATTGAATTAAGTAAGAAACTTATCTATTGACAGAGCTGCAAAACCTGCCTAAAGCCTGTGATAAACATTTGGAGTCAAGCTCTGATTTGCCTCTTGGGGAAAATGCACAAGCAATAAAACCAGATTCAGATGTAAGTTGTTGTAACAGGCAAGTGCAGTGGCCAAATTCTGTATGTGCTAAAAGAAATGCATGAGTTTGATGGCACGCTTTTACAATTACTAAAGTTGCAACAATTTATACCGCTCTTGGTAACTAGGAACTGCAGTCAAAACATAAATTAATAAAAGCAACACTGTTTAGACCTTCTTAAAGCAAAACTGTAAACACATGTAAATGTAGATCATTTAGAGCTTTCCAAGCAGGTTGCTAAGTGGAAATGGATCCATCACTATAGATATGGGCTGTATATGAAAGGATAATAAATGCGTGTGTAAAATACCCCAAGAATTCTTCACATATGGTGATAATCTACTTCAGCATAGAAAATAGTGGCAATGCTCTGCCTGCCTACGTGTAGCACTAATTGTGTCTTACTGGATTTTAAAAGGCCAAGGAAAAACAAAGGGATGTACCAATCACCATTTTTCACTTCAGTGGTAGAAATGGGACTGACCCAATATAAGCAATGACATTAGAGCCATCTACAAACAAATTAGGAAACATGTTTCAGCTGCAGAAACATAGGTGTTTCAGAACATCTCGGACATTGTGGGGAATTCGCTTTGGCATTTAGCCCTCATGCTGTTTTATAGGGATGTATTTCCTTTTATAAGAAAATGCACCTTGTAAAACAAATCCCATGTTGTATCTCTCTGCTTCTTAAGAAAGGAAAAACGTCTCAAGGTGCATTAAGCACTCACATTTAAATAACTGAATGGTGTCCCTGTTGCCACCTCTGACTGAAATAAATCAAAACCAGTAAGCATTTATATGTCATGATTTATCTTACCCAAGAGCAAATACCAAAATAACCCTATACCTTAGAAATGTCTGTTTTTCTGCACAGACTATAAAGATATGAAAACAAATTCCTTGCAGAGCTAAAGAGCTAAATCCCATCCCAGGTAATAATACAAATTTCACCCCAAAGAGCCAGTGAAGTTTTTTTTTTCTAATTACTGTGATTCCCTGTATCATCTGTTCAACAATGGCTTTCACCAAACTGAAGTTTTACAGGAAAAATTGCATGTTTACCCATGTTTCTCTTAGCGAACTAACAGCTGAACAAACAGATTCAAATACTCCAGCTGTCCTCCCCTTTTACCATCCATTTTTAATAAACCAGAATCACTTGCCTAAATAAAGATTCCCTTGAAGGATGTGGTAGTCTAAGTATGTTTGTAACATACTGAGACACCTACCTGTGTTTCGTTGTTCTGACCAAGTTGTGCTTTAGAGTCATGTCCCATAGCAGGAGAGCAGACTTTTTCAACATGGGCTCTCTGACAGACAGGAATACACAACACATGACATCCATGACTGTCAGCATTTGTACCCACTGCCAGCTCCTGGACAGGGCCAGAGCCACTGCACAGTGCTCTAGAGTCATCAGGTCCTGCACACCAGGGTCAGTGGGTTTAAGGCATGTTGCCTATGCCTGGGTTGAGGGCCCTGAAATGTGAGTCAGACAAGGCATGAGATTTAGCCCTAGGCATGTATTTTATACCTAAAATGTCAATGAAATCACAGAAAACTCCAGCTAATACAGCATGCACTGAACAGAGCTTTTTGGTATCAGGCACACATTCATAATAGCAATAATAAGAAAATGGCTTTTTAGCATCTTAATGCTTTCAGACTTCAGTTTTTTAAAATGTATTTTATATTCCAAAGAATAATTGAGATACTGAAAAAAAGAAGTAATAAAATATACAAGTATCCAGATATTCTTTTATTTTTTCTTTTTAATATAAGCGGCAGATCAAATTTTTAGGATGAATGATAACCAATCAATTTTCTGACAACAGCTCTCTAGTCCAAATCTCATTTTTTTACAACATTTGCTGAGACACTCAGTTCCCTTGCCAGCACATCTTAACTCTATCCCCAAACAGATTAACATCATGGCAGGATAACATGTCATATAATGATTTTAATAACATTTATTCATAAGATTGTTACTCCTCCCAGCTTCTGCCTCAGGGTCTGCTAGAACGCCATGTAGTTCATTAGCAGACACACTGGGAAGTCAATGAGGCAGATACAATGTGTAGATTAAAAATAAAACCATTAAATTTAACTCTTCTGTATCCTTTTAAAACCCATTTATAGGCTTATTTAATATTAAACTTCAGTAATGATGCATATTTTTTCAAATTATATGTAATTAGCAACAATGAAATATAAACAAATTCTGTATCATATGAGGTAATTCTGGGACTGGGACATTTAGCAAAGAACAACCAACAAAAATGAAAAAGGAGAAAAAAAGAAAAATATGAGGTGAACTTCCATAGAAATGTTCTTAGAATGTTTCCTAAGATTTTGTGTAAACATTAATGTAAAAATGTACGGACAAATATTTATCCAGAATAATTATATCATGCCATGTAAGAAATGCATTACATATTTTAAATTACCTTTATATATTGATGAGCATATTTTCTTAAAAGGTAACATGGATAGAAAAAGTGCAAAGAAAAGAAAAGAAAAAAAAAAAAAGTGGGATTGTATTCTCTACTTTAGCCAGATAGATACGTATTTATGTGTAAGAGTGACCTTCTTCTGTGTAAGCAAGTTAAAATTACAGTTTACAAGCATAACTAACCTGTCCCATACATACCTATATGTAGTATGTATATATATATACCTTATGTATATATTACCATAAATATTGTTTTACTGATGAATGAATTTTCCAAATTAAGGAGCAAGGAACTATCTCTAAGAAAAGGGCCAAAGTTAGGTAAACATTTGACTACATCTCCATGACAAAACTCTCAGAGGGTAAAGCAATGGTTCTATATCAGCACATTTGATCTGGTCAAGGGATTTTTTTGAGTAGGAGATATGCAAGGGAACCTTTCATACATTTACAAATACACAAAAAAACTGTTGTGTTTCCACCTCTTGGGAAAATTGATCTTTCTGCCTGATCAGTTTTCAGGGACGTAAATCAGAAACAAAACCAAACCAAATTCCACACTTCTCTGTCAACACAATTCCTTCATCCAACATGAGACAAATTAATTGCCCAGGTTTTAAATGATCATTTAACCATGTTTTCTCTTTCACAAGGTTATGTACTTCTCTCTGTAGCAGGGTAGACAATTGTTTATAGAACTCAATTTTTTTTCCAGCTTTGATAAAAATAAGTTTTCCATGCATGTTGTTTCCTTTTACCTCAGCTTAGATTAGGTTACCCTTGTCAGAGCTTCATTTTGAGAAGTTGGCAACAAAGGATTCCTATGTTTCTGTTCATAAGAATAGCAAAGGGATCTGCTTCTGCCATTCCCTAATGAAAACAGACCTGATGCACCACCTCAGGGAATGGTGGAAGGTTATCTCTGAACAGGCTAGATGCTGAAGGAACATTCAGATTCTCCCATTCTCAAGACTGAAATTCCGTTAGGCAATGCTTGTATGTAGGAGGTGCAAGCTGATGCCACCTGGTTGGTATATAATGTTATGGTGACCTAATCTATTTGAATGAAGAGTGCCATGTTGCTGTACAAGCCATTCTGTGAACAAGGCTGGTGTCAAATACAAAATGTGAATAAACCAAGTCACCAGAAAGGGGCTCCAACATTGGGTGAAGCTTTGGTTTTGAAACTTTCATGTGCCAAAAGCTGAATTAATCAAATCTACGAACAACAACATAAATGAAATCACCTAACACTTTGCAAATATAATTTAGTCTTTGAGTTGGCCTAGAAAGCAGAGGCAAACTATAACCATAGAGAACAAAAAGTGAAGCAGAGCCAGTATGGCATCTGCCAAAGTACCACATTAACTCTTATGGTTAGCATACACCATTACTATGCTTTAGTGGAAGCTGGCTGGAATACTTTGGACTGCAATGTAGTAGTAGAAATGGGTAACAAAACACATATCAAGATATTTGTGAGTGTTATGGGTTTGTGTGGCAGGGTTTTTTGGTAGTGGGGGAGGGGCCACAGGGCCAGCTTCTGTGAGAAGCTGCTAGAAGCTCCCCCAGCTTCAAGTCAGACCCACCTCTGGCCAAAGCCAACCCAATCAGTGACGGTGGTAGTGCCTCTGGGACAACAGATTTAAGAAGGGGAACCAGTAGTGAGTAGTGGGATTGGAATGTGAGAGGAACCCCTCTGCAGATACCGAGGTCAGTGAGGAAGGAGGGGAGGAGGTGCGCCGGAGGAGGGGATGCCCCCACAGCCCGTGGTGGGACGGCAGGCTGTCCCCCCTCAGCCCATGGAGGGGAGTGGGGGAGCAGATGCCCAGCTGCAGCCTGGGGAGGACCCCATGCCAGAGCAGTGGGGTGCCCCCCAAGATGGCCGTGACTCCATGGGAAAGCCTGCGCTGGAGCAGCCTGTGACTGAAGATCAGCCCATGGAAAGGACCCACGCCAGGGAAGTTTGTGAGGAACTGCAGCCCATGGGAAGGACTCACATTGGAGAAGTTTGTTCATGTTGGAGAAGTTAATGAAGGACTGTCTCCTATGGGAGGGACCCCCTGGTGGAGCAGGGGATGGGTGAGTCCTCCTCCCCCTGAGGAGGAAAGAGCAGCAGAGACAAGGTGTGTCGAGCTGACCCCGTCCCCTGTTCCCCTGGGGGGAGGAAGTAGGGAGAGCTGGGAGTGGAGCTGAGCCAGGAAGGAGGGAGGGGTGGGGGGAAGGTGTTCTAAGGCTGGGTTTTACTTCTTAATATCCTTGTTTTGTTTTGATTTGTAGTAAATTAAAGTGATTTTGTTTCTTCCCCAAGTGGAGCCTGTCTTTTGCCCATGACCATAAGTGGTGAGTGATCCCTCCCTGTCCTTGTCTCAACCCACGAGCCTTTCTTTATATTTTCTCCTCATTCCACTATGGCTGGGGGGGGAGGAGTGAGTGAGCGGCTGCGTGGTGCTTTGTTACCAGCTGGGCTTAAACCACGACAGTGAGATACATTGCTATGACCTCTGCATAACATGATATTTATCCCCCCAGGCAAAGTGTGCTCTGTCTTGCCTTTGGCTAAAAAAACCTAACAATCATGCTGGTGGTATCTCACAAACATTCTTTAGAAAAAATGCATATTTACCAATCAAAGAAATAAGGCAATTTGAAGTAATAATTTAGAAAAACATTTTATTTTTCCTAAACTCATCCAGGTGGTGTAAGCTAAATGGAAGATCTCCATTTGTTAAATCAAATTTATTTTGCTGATTATAACTACATACTCCTGTGGGTCAATAGCAGGTTAGGAAAAAAACCAAAAACAAAAGCAAGCCTTTCCCCCAGTATTTTCCAATTAATATGACACCAAAGTATTTCAAAGCCACTGGCTCACACAAGCACTCCTGTGTGTCAGTGTCATATTTGTTGCTTCATTTGGTTTGCATTTGTATTGAACAAATACAACCCCCCTATATTTATTTCTTCATATAGAAGTCATAATCTAGAATGAACAAAGAGAGGAAGAAAAAAGTTAGTATCATGTGTTAGTCTAAGAAGGTTAGATGCAGTCATTGACAACATCAAGAGCTGCTTTTCCTGAGCACAGCAGTAAATACATAAACAAATAAAAATTACCAGTGTTTTCCTCTATTACATAGACTTCAACAAGAGCAATTAAGAGGCAAAGTAGACATGAACCATCCAAAGCTTGAAGCTTTTCATCCCAGGAAACTTCAGAACTAGTGTCAAGTGTTCTTTTGAGAAACCACAAACTTTCCTTACACTTTCTACAAAGCCAGATGATGACAGTAAAAATTGCCTCCTACCCATCTGTTCAGTCAGCTGGTATGTGGCATCCTTCTCTCCAATTTTTGGTCTTTTTATATAAAATGCAAATTTTTCAGGTCAGGAACCTGCAATATTTAGAATTAAAAGAACTTAGTCTTGACAAAAGTATTGACTCTCAGCAAAGAAGTGTTCTTCATTTAGGTGCCCAAAGATATAAGCAGAGTAAGTTAATATGCCATCCATGATGAATTACCGAAAACATCAGCAAAGAGCAGTTACTGCATGTCTGATTTAAACCTGGTTTCAAGTTAGAAATACGATACCTTGTGTAAGCTACCTCAGGGAACATATGCCATCAAAGAGCAATGAAAAATGTTAAATATTCTGTGGATAGAATTCACTGCTGTAGCAGCTTCCCAAGAGAGCAGATGCAAGTTTTCAAGGCATTTTCTGAACATTAAGAACTTAGCAGTATTTTCATATTCCACCATGAGAATGCTTATCTTACCCATCATTAGCTTAACATCATGTTAGATTGCAGTGCCCATCTCCACAGAAAGAAATCTGGCTCCTTCCTTGGACCGGAATTACCATAGTTTTATTGTGCATCCTACATATTGTATGGAAGGGATATTTCTTCAACTAAGCCATTAAAAACATGCTTAAAAGATTCATAACTGCAGCAAAATAGGCAGGAGAGAAAATGACAAAAATCTGCAGTTTTCTTGAGTTGTGAAGGTGGTTGGTGTGGGAAATGTTTGGCTGTATGAATACTAATGCGTAAAATGAAAATATTTCTTCAAGTCAATAGACCTTCTGAGGTCTGTAATTTTTCTTATGGCTTATTTTTTCCTGCATAAGTTACATTTTTAATACTGGTGAGCAACTTCCACTTTTGTGATTTGGACACATAATAAGAAAGAAGGTGGAAGGACCCTCAAATTGGTTTGTCAGTCTGAGTAATCAAGTCTCGACAATTTTCTAAAAGCTTCAATTTTTCAGAAAAAAGACCCCAAATTTATCTTGCAGTAACAGATGTTTGGCCAAAGGCTGCATTGATTTTGAAAGGGTCAGCATTCAGTGCTTCCCAATGTATTGTAAACTGTCTTTACAAATTAAAAGGAAATAAATCCTATATTCTCTATTGCATTGCTACTTCCTTTTCTACTTTCAAGAACATCATTGGAAAAGCATCCCACTTTTGTTTTCACAAAACAATTCATCTTTCTAGATCTTCCCTACAATAAAGCTCAGATCAAACAAAATCTGAACATAACAAAATGTGCAGTGTTGTCAGGGCTGGTGTTGCGCTCTGATGTTGGCCAATTACAGCTGATAAATCTGGTGCTCCACTTTAAAGGCATGTTTGGTCATGGTCTGTGTGCTGGTTAATTGCATGCTGTGTTGTACATAATAATGTTTTTTAATTGGCTTGCTCTGCGTAATGCAGATTCAATTATATTAATTCCTACCTCTGCAAGTTAGTATATTTCTATTTTCTGGTTGATTTAGGAGCAAAACTTCATACAAGTTGCACAGAAAACTTGGGATAGCTTGAGTATCAATTCCTCTCTCATGTATTACTCAGGCACCTAGAATATCTGCTTTCCCTACAACCTACAGATGAGGAATGAGTTGAAGTTACTGAAGTTTGCCATAGAACTTCTCCCAGACACTTCCTGGTAGTAAGAACTGGAAGTAGATATTGAATTGGTCACCATTTTTAATGGAGAGGTTGTTTGTTTGTTTGTTGTATAAAAAAGTCCCATTTCTTTTTGTTGTTTGGTTTCCCCTTCATTCCTCACCTTGTTGCAGTTGGATAGAAACTGGACAAATTTAAGTAGGTCTGTAGCATTGTTTCTAAGACCTTTCAAAATAAATTTTGTAAATTAGAAACATTTTGAAAAGCTTTCAACTTAATATACTGCATAGCTAACAGTCCAGCCCCCTCCAACACACATATGCAGTCAGCTACAAAACTCCTGTACATTTATCATACCATTAAGGAACCATTTTGTACTAGTTGCCAGTCTCTTTCACTTTAATGCCGTATTTCTAGTAGAAAAGATTTCAGCTGAAGTACTCTGAGAGCTTAGTGAAATATCTCTGTCTTACATTGCAAACTCCAAATGCATTCTCCTCTTCTAAAAAAATCTCATTTAGACAAAGAAACACCTTTTAGTTCTCAAAAGATATAATCTAGACCTATTAGTTCCTCAGAAATGTCAGTTGAGCATTCTGATGATAGACTGTACTAACTCTGTGCATCAAAATGAGAATGTATTGATCAAGCATCCATTGACTACAGTATTCAAGAGTTATCCAATTTCCTTGGAAAAGAAGGATGTTTGTGTGACAAATTATGGAGAAAAAGGACTTCAACCTAATTAGTAAAGGATGATTGAATAAAATATCTGTAGCTATATATCTTCTGTCATTAGGGTTTTCTGCATTAACACAATGCATCTTTCCTACAAAGTATTTATTAATCCATTAAGTCTGTTTTACAGAAAGGAGATAAACATTTTTGTACGGCCTAGAAAATGGAAGGATAACCCTATTCTTCATAAAAGCTGAAAGGAATGAGAACTGCAAGAAAGAAACATTTCTCATTATCTTGTGAAGATTTAATTTAAGAATAAATGCTTTGACCCTTTTAATGGTATTAGAAATAAATACGGTTGCTATAGAACAGATCTTGGCAATCAAGAAGAATATTTTACTTAGTACAATCTTGTTCCACTAGACAAATGAATCAACATGAAATTCAATAGATCCACTTGTCTGCTTAAAATAAGTCACTAAAAGTAATCATGACTGAGCATATTAGGTAGGAAGCATTTGAAAAATTAAGATTTACAAGATGACATGAATTTCTTGAAATAAGCAGAACATATGCCACATACAAGTCCTGTTGCTTCAATTTATATTTGAAAGTTCAGCATTTTAAGCTGTGCATGTGGGAAATAACAGAAAGGTTAAAAGAACAGTACTGGAAGGGAAGAAAAAAACAAATAAAAAATTTAAGAACAAATGCTATTGCTAAAAGAATCTGTCAAGAAAGAAAATGCCATGCCAGACAGTCCAATCGATATATAAAGTACTCTGGGCTTGTGTTAAGAGTCCAAATTCAAGATCAAATACCTCAGGAGGATAAACTTACTTTTACCATGGAAAATAAAATATAATCGATTCATATATCATATGTGTGCTTTTAACTTAAGAAAAGGTTAACTTAGTGGAATTTGGCAAATGGAACTAATTTTAACAAGGTCGAGTTCTGTATGATTAGATTATGCTGGTTAATTAGAATATACTGATCTGGGAAACCCACTTGTGGATGAAACATTTGCCAAAGATCTGATTATACACAGCAATTTTTAAGAGCAGTGGCTGGTGCTTAGTGAGGCAGGCAGCTGGCAGAACTGAAATCTGCTATAAGATCAAACAGAGATCCTTGAAGATGCGGAGATACATTAGGAATAAAATATAATTGAATCATTGGAAGACTTTACCATAAAGGTCATAAAGTAGAGTTTTAGTTTCAAGAAACTCTTCTAGTATCCCTACATCCTTCTAAGAGTACAAAGACATACAGAGGGGTTTCATTATTTCCTGTTGATTTGCTTTCTAGGCTAGCTTCATGTAGTGCATACTATGACAGTATGCTGAAGCCTCCTGTTGGGCAAGTAACTAATAGAAGACAGTATCTCTTCCTCTGAACTGGGCTGGGCATGCCAAGCATGTCTTCAGAAAGAAGGCGTTAGTATTTAATTAACAGCATAATTAATACTAAAAGGTTCTTCTGAGCATGAATTTTGGGGAATTAAACTGAACAATCATCTTGATCAACGAAGAAAACTCTACTGTATTTAAAAGAAAATAAGCCATTTAAGAAAAAAATAAAGTCTAGGAAAGCAATACCAACATAGGATATCAACTGACCTTTTCAGTATTTCTGCTGAAATCTTGTGCTGCTGCTGTCCAAAACCCTGCCTCACTTAAAAGATTCAGACAAGAGTGATGTCTCTAAAAGTTGTGACATTTTAAACTGTGGTGTGAGCAGGAGAGAGAAGATATTTCTTAATTTTATTATCTGATTATTGGAATGTTGCCATTATATTCATATCAGAGACTTGCATACATGGATTCGGCTTTATGAAACAAGTGAGGTAGATTGGTTTGGCAGAAATAGACAAGGCGTTACATGTTAGATAAAGATAAACATTACATTTTAAGATCTGGGAGGGGTTCACCTGCTGATACTGAGCATATGTGTAAGACGTGTTAGAAGTTGTTCATATAAAAAATAATTTACAGGATGGAACAGGAAATAAAATATGAAATAAATTATTAAATACTCATTTTACACTTCTTATAAGCTTATGGTGCTTTCTGCAGTGGCTTTGCCAGTGGAAATGCCAGTAATGAAGCCTTGAATTTTTCACACATAATACTTTCCCTCTTTATAATCCAAACTGAGATGGAGATGAATTACATAATATGGGCATAGAAAGAGCAAAAGTGACATCTCTTCCTTCCCTCCCGTGTTATGGATTATTCCAGCCATGGCTTGCAAGATGATCTATTATTTGCATGAAGGCAGAAAGAATTCAAATGAAGCAATTATTAGACAAGAATAGTTGATAAATGGTAGCAATATGTTCAGTAAAATGTTCCTCAGAGTTATTTCTAGGCAACCACCTCAATAGTCTTGAAAATTTATTGCTAGGAGAGTTTAAGAGACAACAATGCCTTCATTTTAAGCTAAGAAGAATAAAGACACAGAAATATTTTCTTAAATCCTCAACAGTATGTATTTCGTAAGAGACAAAGACAAGGTGTAGGTACTTAGCTGAGCATCCCTACTCCCCTTGAAACCATTTATGTCACTTGAAGATGACGCTCTGCATTTGCATTCATACCCTTACAAATGCAATAGCTAAAAGACACACATATGCCTTAAAAAATTGTGTTAATTAAAAAAAATAATATGGATATGGTAGCACCTGTGACCTGCTTTCCTACAGGTTGTGAGTCAAGCCAGCTTTTTACAGGTTGGGCTATTCTGCTGCTCTCAGAGCAGTATTGACAGTGGGGGAAAAAAAGAAAAAAAAAAAAAAAAAGTCAGCCATTCAAACACCAGCCAGGGAAATCCCACTAATTAGTTTTCATTGATTTCCCAGTGACATATCTGTGGTCTATGTGGATGTCTACACAGGTGTCTATGCATACCTCCTGCTGTTTTGGGAAGCCCACCTTTGCTTCCACCCCAGCCAAAAGAACAGGCTCCAACATTATCACTAGTGATGAAGACCACCTGCACTAGACAATTTGCTGTAAATTCTCATCCTTTCTTGTCACCACAGTGGAGGTAATAATTACAGAAGTTTCTCAATTCCCTAAAACTTTCATTAATGTCACCAGATGCAAAAAACTGCAACTACTTAAATCTCTGCTAACCTTGCTGGTGGTTACTTACAGATGCTAAGGAATTATTGTGTCACGAGCCTAAGTAAAAAGGGGACAAACACTGGGAGGAGAGACAAAAATTACAAAGCAACAGAAGATATTAATAAAATTTACATCTTGCAAGATTTTTTTTCCCCAATGAAAATCATCCTTAACAAGAATAAGCACACTTCTGACAGACAAAACCCATCTAAAATATATATGATTATCATACTTTCTCTCAGTAACTACATCAGGCAGAAGAGAAGCTATGCCAGCTTTGAGAATTCAGTTTCAGATAACATCAGGAGAACTGAGCAATCATTTTGATTTGTCCAGTACAAGCCTTGACCATGGTCCTATTCAGTGTTTCTGTTAGCCCTGGCATCACTGCTGTTTTCTTTGTCCTTGGCACTAAAACTAGATATATTTATTCTATTGTGTTACAAATAGTACATTTGATGGAAAATGAAGTTTGGGTCATTCCAAATCTATTAGGAATTACAGAAAAAGGTCAAATAGTTTAGCTGATAAAGAAAAGAAATGGAAAGCTAATGCAGAGAGAAAATGCTGCAATATACCTCTTTTATCAAGCAGCTAAATATTACAACATATGGCCTTCCTTAGGTCCCCACTTGAGGAAATCTGGCTACACTTTCCACTTCCTAAGAAAAGGATGTGCAAGGATACATATTTATAACACAAAACATAGTATCATTATAAAGAAAAAGAGGCAATTGCTTAGTTTATCTCCTGAAACCATTCCAATTTTTAATTGGTTTGATCCCAAACTGTTTTTTTCCAGTTCATCAGCCAAACAAACAAATGGAAAGATTGATGCAGACCTAATTATCACAACACTTTGGAGAAGAGGGTGCAGAATATTTAACTTCTCTATTAAAAAGATTATCCATTACTCTCATAGCTGGAAGAATATTTTCCATCTTTTCTTTCTTTTTTTTTTTAAAGTAAGGTCTGTGGTATCAAGCCAGTAATTCTTGCTTCTGTCCAAACAAGTAGCTGATTCTTTAATTTTCAGATTCAGTTGGCACACTGCCTCAACCCCGAACCACACAGATTTCTTTTTAGCCTCAAGGATGGGAAAGGAATGTGGCAAGCCACCTCTACCAGAGGCAGAATGAACAAATCTGTCAAGCCAATGAGTGTTGTGCCGTCTGCCCTTTATACAGGGAGAGCATTAATCACAGCAGACCTCCCAGCTGGGTCCATCTCCTACCCGTAACAAGTTCCATGAATCAACAGGGGCAAAAAAAAATTAGACTGGACCAATGGTACCAGTTTGCTAGTGTTTACCAGGGGTGGTTCACAGATGTGAACTCCCCCAACATCAAACAAGAAAGTCTACTCTTCCTGCTTGTTTCATTAGTGCAATCTATACGAGGTGAAATGCTCCATTTTGACCAGACTTGCAGCAGGAGGCAATGCTATTCAGCAACACAAAGTAACCCTAACTGAGGATGAGAACCATCTGCATAGTTGTGGTAAAGCCTGGGCAAAAACCTGCGGCTTCTTATAATCATTTTCACTATATCATTCAGTTTCCAGACAGGAATTCATGAGTAAACCCATCTGCAAACAGAGATAAAATGGATAGGAAGGACTTACTAAAATGTTCCATAGTGTTAGGATGTGCTAAGTTTGTTTTCAACAGATTAAGAAATAGGCCTAGTTTTACTGTTTTGTCACTTCATCATCCTCCTAGTTCTCACCTCAATCTAGTCACTCACATGATGCTTTTTAGCTCCCCCTCTCCCTTTAAAAATTTGTGTGAGACTGAACAAGCCTAATGAAAGACAATAATCTAAGTCCTGTAAGGCAAAGAAGAAGTATATTTCCAACTGAAATACCACTAACTAAAACCGTCTTTCTTTAGTTCCTTCTCTGTGAAAACACATGACTCTATTCCTTGGTAGTCTAAGTGCCACAGAGTTAGACAGAAAAAAAATCATGGGATAATGGTAGGGCTTATCAGATAATTAGTATGCAAAAGCAGGAAATTCATAAAGAATATTGTTGACAAAATCAAAGCAATTTAATATTTCACTCTGATAAAGTTTGCTTTGAGAAATAAAAATACTTCATTTTAACTTTATCACTTTGTTGGTCTTTTAGATTACATCAAAATGATTTATAGACTGGACTGCAAACCTTTGCTCTTGAATGTCAGTAAAACTGTTTTAGAAGGCTTCTATGGATCATATGGCTTGATGGTTTTTCTTGTTTCCTTTTTTTTTTAAGCATTTGGCAATCTGATATGAACATCACAGTACTTGCCTATCCCTGCTTTTCTCTGGTTTCTAGGCTACTCCTGTTCAATTGATCACACTTACTTTCCTGTCTAGGGAAATATTAAACATGAACATTTAGAGTTTTCAGAGTAGCACTGTAGCATTTCAAATTTTCAAAAGAGATTTTAAAATTTTGCTGAGTTACAACATGAGAATTTCAAGGGTATTATAAATTGAAACTTATTAGCTAAAAGTATGCACCAAGACAGAGAAAATAGATGCTCAATGGCACATAAATCTTGCCTGATGTTCATCAGAGAGATACAGGGAAATTCATTTCCCTTTCTTCTTGACCAGAGCTGATGATCATTGCATTCTCACATGCACTACAGCAGCCAATAACACCTAATATTTTTCTGCATATTCTTTTTTTATTGCCTATGCAGTTCTCATTCATATGCAGTCTATAAAGCTTTTCATATTCTTGCTCAGCTGTTTGCATCAATAATATTTAACAGTAAATTTCACAGTCTAATTATTCATTACATTAAAAAACATTTCCTTTTGTTAATTTTAAACTGTTTGCCTGATAATTTTAATAAATGCCCTTGTGCTCATTTTATGAACCAGACTGATTTGCATTCTCTAGAACAATAATTTTAATTTTTTTTCCCTTTTTTTCCCCTAAGACAAAAAAGAACAATCTGAAGTTCCTGATCTACTTTCCTACTAGGCTGGATAAGCAGATGCCTGACTTCAATGGGGACTAGCCACATGGCTGCATTTGCAAGATTACAGTCTTAGTGAATGATAGCTGTCATTTCTACAATGAAGGTTCTGTACCTGTAACTGCAAAGTCTGTGCAAAATTAGATGACAGAAGGAGGCTTCTACTTTTGAAACTTTTGTCCACAGGTTTCAGATGATGAAGGTCACCAACATTTTGTTCAGACTGCTATATTTTATTAATTTTCACATGGTCCATTGGTGATTTATACTTATTAACAAGTAATTTTTATTGAAAAACTAATTAGGTCATAACCCAGCTTTTCCCCTTTATATTGCAATCCAAACTGAAAGCAACTTCCACTTTTTGAAGGCACTTGATAATAGAATATTTCTTTTCCTGCTTTGCAAAATTTTTACTGCTGCTGTCTAATACCCATTTACTCATGTCAGGTGTGGGGCCCTGTGGCTGGAACATGAGGAAGGCAGGGGCCAACCCCCTCCCAGTGTCTCAGCCTGGCTGGAAAGGGGCTGTAGGAAGCCTGGCCCTGCCAGATGGTCTTCAGTAAGTGGTATTTGTAGCCTCACATACCCTAGGACACCAGTATTTAAAGTCTTTCTCTGTCTTTATTTTGGGAGGTTTTTCTTGGTATAAAGATAAGTGAGATAAGTTAAGGTCCCTCTACTTTCTTTCATGCAATTTCAGGCTGGATTGGAGCAATAGACAAGTTATAACTTTTTAGGGAATAAGACAAGTACATCTTGTACAATGCTAAGGCAGCAGCCTGCTTCTTAAATACCTCTCAATCTCTCTTACACCTCTCTCCCTCTTTCTTTTTTTTTTAAGTGCAGTATACATTTGTGTTTTGCAGTCTCTAAGCAGTGACAATAGCTGACAATTGATCTGAATAAGTTCAGATCAGTTGGTTGTTTCGGGCCACTAATTTAGTGCCTAGATCAATTACACTTATTAAGTAAATATTATTCTTCAGTATGATACGGTGGAGAAAGGAGAAAGGCTCTTTAATAGTAGATGAGTAAGAAGAACCTTAAAATAGTTCACAAGGATGCCGGTACATCAATCCCAGAGAGCTTTCAAGCATAGATCAAATATCATAAAATACCTGCATGTTAACACAAGAAGCATGAAGGACAAACAAGGAGAAATTGGAAGCTGTGACTAACACAGAAAAATTATATAGGAGCGTTGACAGAAACATAGTGGAAGTACGACCTCGCCAGCTCATAATCGTGGTGAGTTAAAGCTCAGCAATAATAGCTGAGGATGAAATACAAATGTATAAATTTGCACAATCAGAAAAACTAGAGTTGTGACATGATAAGGTAGGACTTCAAAGAATTTGTAGGACCCACTCTAAAAATCCTTAAGTTTATTATGAGTGGATCTGGCTGTGATGGATCCCAGTGCTGTTGTTGAAAAGTAGCATTCAATTTTGAGACCAATTTGTAAAGAACCAAATGAGAAGGGATGAATTTATAATAAGTAAACAAGAATGGATAGATATGCAAGCAAAGGTGATCAACAACCTGCAATGATCACTGTGGTTCAGAGAGGAAGAGAAAAAAAATAATCTGTAGATAAGTTACATATTGACATTAAAATTCTGCTTGACTACTTTACCAGTAAATATTACACAGGAGTTAATCATTGGCACAGTTTGCTTATGGAATACTACCACAAAACTATCCTATTAAGTACTTTTTGTCACTTTTAGTCTTATATAGCATTGGGTGAGAAAGGACTTAACAGTAAAAACAGGTTAAAGAAAGACATGCAAAACCCCACAACTGAATTGGAGCAGTATATGTAACAAATAATAATAGGTATACTCATTGCTATGAAATATTTTTAAATCAGTTTATCCTGATTTTCTTCAGTAAAATTAACAAAGATGAGCTGAAAAGTCTGTTTTCCAAAGACAGTAGTAGTTAACAATGTAGGTAATATATACGTAAAAATTATTGTCAGATAATGATGCAGCAATTTTAACAGGAAAGTCTAATCTTTTAAAGGAAAACCATTATCATGACTTCAAATTTTTGGCAAATCTGTGCCAAAGTTTAGAATCAGATACCTACAGAAAAGAAATCTATTAACAAAATCAGTGAAACACTTAGAAGCACAACTTGCATACCTTCTTCAACTCCATAACTACAGTAGTATAAATGTATTTTTGCAGTTGTAATATTCCTTGCTTTAAATTTTATTTCAAGTATTTTAGTAGAATTTTATCAATTTTTTTTCCTTCAATTTTGTCTAGCTGCCACTGTGCTATGAACAATTTTTGAAACCGTAGAGCAGGAAAAGCCAAAAAATAAGAAAAAAAAATCCCAATTTAAAATATTTAGGAACTTGAAAAAGATAAATAAAACGTGTTTTTACTCAAGTGACAGGAAGGAAAAGAGAAGGATGAAAACTCAAAACCAGAAAATTAAAAAAGAACAAACCAAAATGAATATCTATTTTTCAAAAAATGCCCAGAAATAAAAAGATAAATATATTCAGAATTGTTTCTCGTGGAGATACATATTTTAACAAAATCTGAGAGAAGTTCAAGACCTTTTTCTAAAGGACAAAATTTAAAATAGCATAATTTTGAGATCAACTTATTCTTTACACACCCTTCAGGGGACTCAGAAACTCCACATTATGGTAATGATAGATCACAGGAGCATTTTTAATGTGTTATTGAACTATGCTTTACACTATATTTAGACTAGATCTGGGTAATAATCAGCACAAATTATGAACATTTACATATCTGTTAAAAATCTAGAGCAAATAATAATCTATATCCACATGTTCCTTTTAGATGTGTCATGTACATTTGTTAACATTCAGAGTAGAAGAAAATATAAAGTCCAATGGGCAAAACGGAGTTTTAGGATAATGAATTGTGAGTTAACCTGGCAAATACTAGTAATGGTATCATACCATGTAAAGAAACATTTGCATATCTAGGAAGAGAAAAATTAAAAGGTTGCTTTAATTAAAAATATCCACACACTGTCTTCTAGATAAGAGTATAGTACAGTAAATTTCCAGGGGAAATATTAAATCCATCTGATTTTCTGAAAGTCTTGAAAAGATAACTGGTTATAAAAGCTAATATACTCCACCGAAGGGAAAGAAAGGTATGGTCTCAAATGCAGGCTCCGTGCATGTGATCTCTCCCTGCCAGGGGGAGAAAGCAGTAATGAGTGATCAAGGGAGAGCAAATCACTGAGACAAGAGACAGCTTTCTTACCTAACTAGTGAAGTTATATACAAAAACTAACCTGTCCTAGCTCATCGGAGGGATCCTGCTCCCTTCTTCCTTCCTTCCTCCTAGCGCCACAGCCCTTCCCTCACACCAGCTCTGGCACTCACGTGGGAAGGGGATGCAGGCAGTTAAGTCACTTCACCTGTGCAGTCAGGCATGAAGTTGCCTTGAAGAACAAGGCAAGTAAAACCAGCAGGAACCTCTCTTTGATGTATTGTAGCCTTGTACTATGGGTGATCCTGTGGAGCACGTCTCAGCCCTTTGGCTTTGCCAAAGACAGCACCTGGGACTCAAAACCATTGTGGAGTGGTAATTGCAGTTTATCGCATCCTTTTGCCTGATAAATCGACCTACTGTTATACTGTTTACGGTCTGCTATCATTAAGAGAATGACACATCATCCAATCAGATTGCAAATTCACATACATCTTCATTAGTGGCAATAAGTTTTGTTTTGACTGAACTGACTCACAAAAACATGAAAAATAAAACAAAACACACCATTAGGGACCCTTCAGGAAAACTACTAGGCACAGACCTGTCTGGTTTAAATTATCATGTGAATTAATCCTAGCTTATTCACAACAATAAGAAAGAACATTAAACAATTATTGAAGCAGTAGTGTAAGTAGTAGCAAGCTATTACTAAGATTACAAACCACATCAGGAAGGGGATAGCATGCCTAGAAAAGACAGACAATATAAGATAATAAAGAGCTTAATACCACCTGCTTAATAGTGCCTTTCAACCCATCATACCCAGCAAATCCCCTCACAATCTGGCCCTGGTGGAGTGCGAGGCATGGAATGAAATCAAAATATGTTATGAAAACCTGTTTTTTATCCATTGTTTTGAGATATTATCTACAGCATTTTCATAAGTGCTTTTCGGAATGGAACAGAGCTCATTTTCTCAAGATTTTGCGTGTGTAAACCGGTCTAAAATTGTAGGCATCATACTACGTTATTCCAAAAAAGGGAGGATTGCAATAGTACAAAACTTTCTTTTATTTCATTTATTAGGAAAACTAATCATGACAAGATTTTAAGATAAGTGAATGGAAATCTGAAACCAAGGCAGATTGCCTTCTGACCTACTCTTTATTAAATACCTACAGTTCTTAGGCAGACATCATCTGGATCTGGAAAATACTCAATACTAGCCCTATTGCTACTAGACTACAGCAGTGCTTTTACAGGAAATCACTATGGTAAGAACTACAGAAAAAAAAAATTTAAAAAAATAGTGCTACCCTCATAAAAATATTTTTCTTGACCAAATTATGTCGCAGAAAGCAGAATATTTTAATGTTTGTTTGTTTGTTTAAATTATGTATTTAATTAGGAAAAGAAAATTTCTGGTATGCCAATTTAGGTGGAAAAAAGCCCCAAAATACAAGGTAAACAGCATCGTACTTGAATTACCAAGTAAGATTATATATTACCTGTAATGAAACCGTCCTTATGTTTTTGAGTAATAACTCTTATCTCACTTTTCACAGCTACATTCTGCTTTTAATGCATATAATTACATATCCTAGTTATTTGTCAAATGCCACATTAAAAAAATAGATGCTGATTTCCATACTGAGACACAAAATACCTTCCTACAGTTCACTAATAATTGTTCTTTAAAAAATAAAAAAATACTTTTTCTAAAATATTTCTGTTCTTTATTATACTTTTTTTTTAAATGAATGACAATAGGAAAATGTAGCTAATTAAATATATAATTTAAACAAACAGACAAACATTAAAATATTCTGCTTTAAATCTGATACCAGAAAATATATCTATCTGCATGTCAGGTTGTGAATTCAGTGTACATTCAGTGTACATCTTGTGGCAAGAAGATTCCTGAAACCAAGAGAACGTGAGGAATTAGACTAAAATAAAGGATATATTGAAGTCAGTCTTCAATGGACAGGAATTATGGGATCAGTTCCCCTAAATTATCCTGTAAACCTTTTCAATAGTTGTCTTCTCAATCATCTGTTTCTGCCCAAATATTGCAGGAAGATATTGGACTATGGGAACTAATACTCTGATAAAGTATAAGATTTTTCTGTTCATTAAAATAAAACTAAATGGACTTCCTGTTTCAATAGATTACAATGCATACTTAGAGAAAGGATTGAATGTGGATATATACTTTATGTTAATTGTTTGCTTGGTTTTTTTTTTGCTAGTAAGAGTACTGTTCCTTAAATGAAATCTGCTTTTCTTCTTCCTTGAGAAAATTGCACTAGCTATATCAAGATTATTCTTTTCTATTGTTCCCTGGTCAACAAAAAGCAATAAAAATACACAAAGCAACCATATATAATAGCTGCAGCTGAGCGAACTGTAATGTTTAATGTTATTCTTTCTCATCTAAGTTAAGAATCAGTTTTTTTACAGCAGTTACAATGGCATATGTCATAAACCTACTGACTGACACCAAAATATGCCATATAATCTCTTTTCCTATCTAACCGTGTAGTGAATTACAGATGGAGTAGTCCATCTGGAGAATATGATTGGAAGGAAAAAAAAAAATCATCAGCTGCCTAAAGTACAGCATGGACCAATATGCCACCAGAGGGAAATGTCATTTACAGGTGATTTCAGCCATGGCAGATCAAACAAACTACAGTGAAATGCCTGTATTCACAATTTCACATTCATGTTATTTGGATTAAAAGTTCTGAAGCAAATCATTTAACCCGTTCTGAAACAAAGTGTTATGGATTTCTCAATGTAAAGTACTAGATACTTTAATTTTCTTTCCTAGTTTAAACAAAAGCAAATCTAGGAAGTGCAGGGAATTCAGATTTCAATTTAGTTTCAGTACGGCCTAACTTCTGCAGGGAAAAAAAGATATGTCTTCATCCTTATTTTTTAGTTGAAAGACATCTTAGTCTATTTCTCTAAGGAGGTCTGCTGCATGTCATGAATTTTATGTATGTATATATATAGATACATACAAATGCCTCTGTCTATCATTCCTGTTTAATTTCTGAAGTTACCACTAATCCATGTCACACAGATATGACAGAGAATACCATTCTCACAAATTTCATGGGAAGAGCAGACAAACCCTTCTTTATTTCATGACTGAACAAAAGACAGCATGATGAGATTGTTCCTTTTTTAGCATCGCAGAATTTTCTCCAAGACATGTATTTCTCATCTGGCTAGGATTTTACTGAGTCCAGTCATAACTTTTCCTTCCTATATAAATTTTCAGAAGGCTTGATATAATTCCATCAAAAAGGTAGTTAAGCACAAAATACAAAAATAAATATTAAGAGACAGTAATACATGTGATGTGAAGTTGTGTGACAATAAGCAGTCTCTATCCATTAAAAATAAATGCTTCCAACCTTTTGTGCAGTACAGACAAAATCCATATTGGTCCTTTACATTCCTCCAGCACTAATCATCTCTGCTTGCAAGCAATGATAAATACAAAATATATTAACATAATTATTTTGAAAATAAATTTTAAAAGTGGTAACCGAGCTCATCTAATGATCTTCCATTCATAACCTTTATCATTCGCAATCATCTGTTCTTCCTGTTAATCAGCTCTTTTCTCCATTCTGCTTTATAAAATTCTGGCATAGCCTCCTTCACCTAGTTTCTGAGCACATAGCACAACTGATGATATCATGACTAACATTCATGGGTAGTACAATTTTTCTGAACTAGAACGAAACTAAATCAGAAGAAGACTCTGAGTATTTATTTTCTTTTCAGCAGCCCAATTCATTTCACCCGTGCTAGAGAAATACCCACCACTTTCACATTCACACAGTTTGGAGTTCTACAAGAAATTTTGTAACTTATGAAAAAACTGGAAAACAAGTTTTGGAAGTTAGTCTTCCACTCGAAAGTCCTTAAACCAGGTTTTCTTTGGAGCATTCATATCCACTTGCTGACAGCACCTCTTTGTCCTGTGGAATCTCATGGGGGACGCAGCTGCAGGCAGTTGCTTCTAAAAGTTAGTATTTGACTGCTTCTTCCATGACTGTTAACCTTGTACCTAATACTTCTTCTAATGAGCTAGCAAAGTCTAATAGCACAAGCAAAGGAAGCTGAGGATATTGTACAAAGACAAAAGGGCAAAACCATTTATGATATATAACAGGTATGATGTTTTTGTGGGATGGGTCTTTCCTGACAGTTAATAAGCAGCTCAGTCAGGGTCCACGTGGCCTACCTGGCCTCCATCTCCTACCTGGCAATAACTACACCTATCTTCTCTATGTATCACGGGTTAGAGTACATTTTAAAACTTTGCCAAACATTAAATCACATCTAAAGCTTAATGATAAACTTTATTCTTAAGATGCTTTATTCCAGAAAAACTTTTTAATTGTTTTTCTTAAAACGTTCCCCTAGAAAAAAAAAGCATTTTCTCATTTTTCACCAGACCATATAAGCAGCTTTAGTATGTTGGTCAATATTATCTCAAATTATTATTATCAGTAATCACAGGATTTGATGCAATTATTTACACCTTTTATTTCAATATAGCCAAAATAATTTTTACAGTGCTTATTACTGACATTATTACAAGCACATGAAAAAAGGAGTAACCTGGCGGTGTTCTTTTTTTGGCACCAGTGGGTAGTACAACTGTTCTCTAACAGTTTTACAAGGTGTAAACCACACAGAAATAGCCCTTTTGCTTGTTGTCAAAGAGCTTAACAAACTGATTATTTTTTTTCCTGAGGAAATATAAGTAGTTGAAGTTTTACAGGAAAATAGCACTCTAGCACTTCCATTTTCCAGTGATCTCTGATGGGTCAGTAACTTTCTCTAGCCTTAAGACATACTGAAGTCCTTTGTTACCTATTGCCTTATAATGAAACATACATGTATAAAATAGAGCTTTAAAAATGGCTATAAGTGAAGAGAAATTATATCTAGCTGTAATCCATGGTCAACCCAAATGAAGTCAGATAACATCATAAAATAAACTGAAAATGCAAACATGAGCTACTTTAAATAATCTCAGAATTTTCCAATAAAATATAAGAATCCCACTTAAATATATTTTCAAATATATTTCAATCTGTAATCAACTACAGTTTCCTAAATGACTGAAGTTGTTTAGAAATATTGATGCATTAACTGCTAGAGCTGAGGTGTTGGTCATCTGACTTTAATGATTGCCTGACTGGGGTAACATTGTGTATTTGAGGTCAGTCAGTGCTTCCTAATACAATATGGTTTTGTTCTTGAATTTTTAGTTTCAAAACAAAATGATTCAATTTTTGTCTTATTTTTAAGGAACTGGAAAAGAGAAAAAGAATTTCCTCCTATCATTTCATAGGAATAAACCTTAGTTTATATTAGTCAGAAACAAGAGGATTATTACATGAATTTGTCTTGCTCATATTTACCCCTGCATTTTGCTGTTATGGTTTTAGGTTTCTGTTTGGTTGTCTATGTATTTTTGTTGAATCACCACCATCTTATGTTTCTGTTAATTAACATGACCTTTATACTTTCTGCATATACATTTTTTAACACTTACTTTCTCAAAGGGACGTCTATTCTGACCATATATTTGATCTTCTGCTCTACTGATGTGTATCTTTTCGGTCTGGCAAGCCTTTATTTGTGAAATAATGAGTTACTCTTGTTAAATTTTCCATGGTAGAATAAAAGTGAACAATATATTATTGATAACATTCATAAGCCTACTTATATAAAAGGAGAAAAAAAAAGTGAGAGAAGAATGAAGAACACTTGAAATTGAAAGATAAGAGTCCAAAAGGAAAGCAAATGAAAGAAAGGATAATAGAAATAGGTAGTCTGAGGATAGATATGAACATATTTGAATTTTGGTGGGGTTTCATGCTCACACGCAATCCACCTGTTAAGACAGTAGTTGATTTACATTGAATTTTACTGTTGTGTAGGAGATTTCCAAACCTATATTCTCTATCTCTATATTTTTAACATGATTTTTTCTCATTCTTTTCTGCACTCAGATGTGTTGTTATATATGCATTTTATGCAGTTATTTTAAACTGCCTGTAAATATTTTAAATTATTTATTTGCATTAATGCATAACTCCATTTTTTGTTACATTTGCATCACAGATGAGCTTTGTACTTTTCAGATATACAGTAGTCATAAATAATATTGATGGTAATGGAACTTTTAAGAGAGGTAGACATTTCATATGAAAGAATAGCTTTTGCTTAATAGTACAAAACCAGGAGAAAGTAGTTTAGATGTATATAAAAGCAAACTCTGCAGTATATGCGAAAAGTCATTATTCAGTTTTTTTCTGCTTAGAATTTGATATTTATGTGGAAAGCTCCTGGAGATTTATACATACAAGAAGTCTTTAATTTTGATTTGTTCTCAGATGCAATATTGAAAAAGATATCCTGCTGAAATATGTCATTCAGTGAAAGAAAAATGTCAAGCCTTGATTTTCCTTCTGAAAGAACTATGAGAGGTTGACTATAAACTCAGTGGCAACTCATCTGTATATGGCCGTCAACATATTTGCTGACAAATGAAGATGAGAAATTGACAATTTAAATCATCATATATTGTTCATTGTTTTGTTTTGTTTCTGTTTTCAAAAGACTTACTTGACTTACCATAAAAAAAAAATATTTTTCCCTAGAATTACTCATACTTCAGTGGGGAAATAACATTCTAAACATCTGGGTTTTGTAATCAGATTGTATAGATGCCTTCTTTCTCCCCTCTCCCCCACAATACCATAACCCTACACAAATGCAAACCAACACAAAAGTTGAGACCCCCCCCAAAATACAAAAAAATCCCAGAAGGCACAAATGTACTAAGCTTAAATATCTAAGAATCTCAGAGATGTTAACTGATAGAAGCAGAACGATTGCTTTTGAGAGCTAAAAAAAGCTCTTTGAGTGCTCTTGCATTGAGTTTCTTTGGGCCTCACTAAAAAAAAAAAAAAAAAAAAAAGGAAAAAGCCCAGCCTTTAAAATACCTATCTGAGAGGTGTTTCTTCTTTTCCTTCAGACAGCAACCATAACTTAACGAACCTGAAAACATGTAAGCGATACAGTGCTCCTGGATCAAATTCAACTCAATGAGTGTATGAATAGTACTGAACAGTGTCAAATACTTTGGAAAAAACCTGCTTAGTCAGTCATGTTGTGTAGTAATGCCAACAGCCACAGAACAAAAGCAGTAAAAAATGCAATACAATAAATTTAAAACTAGATCTGAAATATTTATAATTTAAAAGATCAGTTTTTTACACAATGACATATAAATAGACATGCACATATAAACCTTTACATATACAGGTGCTCACGTCACTCTCTAAATCTACACAGGTAGTGAAGAAACAGGAACAGCTTTGAACGTACACATGAAATACTTCAATATGACCCAGCATAAATATCCAGTTATGTATTCCTCTGTACCAACTGTACGTAGAATTTGCTTTGCTTTTAATAATCTTATAACATAAGGGGATGCTTTGTCATGGAAAGGTCAAGGATGTAATTTATCAAGCAGTACCTATTTGGGAAGCAACAGAGTTGTAAGAGCCAAACAGAGTAAACAGACTGTGCCTTTCAGATGATGATTGTTCTGCAAAGTGTGGGAGGAGGTCCAATTTATTTGTTCTTACAGGAGCTTGTAAGAGAAGACTTCCATACTACATCTAACATCTATTTATCAAGACAGCTATAGCAGGTATAGCCCTTACAAACCTGGAGTCAAATCTCTTATTTAATTCAAGACCATGGTCACTCAGACATTAAAGCTGTGTTTTGTCACACTATCTTTTATTTGTGACAAGAATAACAATAGAAACTCCTGGTTTCCTCCTCCTCAGCTGCAGCTTTGGCATAGAATGGTAATCAGAACGCTACCTTCAGTTAGCTTTTCCCACGAACGATTGAGAGTTATTGCAATAACAATTAAAATAATTGTTATTGTATATAAGTATACATACTACAATAACCACAAAGTAAATACATGTGCAATCAAGTCACCTAATAGATCCATTTGACCAGACAGTGGTGAGTACAACTCAGCCGTGTACTGATTTGCCTTTTGAGACAAAAAGAAGTGGCATATGATTGCCTGAATTTGTATTTCATCACAATTCCCTCATGTATTTCCTCACCTTCAAAGACAAACTGTTTTTATTGTAAGAATGAGAATTATGCCTACTCCATACATTGTAGGAAATGACATGAAAGCAATGAGAGGAATTATTGTTTATTGGGGAATGGAAACCATCATCTTGCTACTGTTGTCATAGCTCCTTTCCTGTGTGCTTTGCCATCACTTTCATACCATCTCAGCAAGTTTGGCACCGATTTTTCCTTTTTGCCTTAGTTTCCAACATATGATTAAATCCTTTATGTATTCAAATGATTCATTGCCTATTCACCTTTACCTGTCACTTCTCAGTTTAAAGTCTGTCTCAGTTGCTTCTCCTTGGTTTATTTTCTTAATTTTCCTATAATGAAATTTCTTCTTTGATCTCTTTTCAACAAAAGCAGGTTTTCCATGATTCTCTGCTTTTCTTTCACAACAAAAAAAGTCTCAGAAGCCTAATTATAGCAATGTTAGACAATGGTTCAAGTTATCTGCAAGAAGAATTAGGTCCTCAATGCTAAAATTGATCTAGTTCTCAAACCTATGCAACTCTGCATCTCCCAGGAGCAGTATTTGCTCTTTCTCTCTGTGAAGCATGTGCAAAGAATTGGTGAGCCATGAGAAGAAGCAAAATGTGACAGTGGAAAGCACTTCTGGCAATTTCTTTACCAACAGTTACTTTGTAGCCTTCTCTTCTCAGGGCTCAGGGATTTTTCAAAATCCTTTTTCACATGGTCTGACCTTGATACATGTCTGGTTTTGTTTCTCACAGTACAAAGCAATGCCCAGAGTACTGCCTGTAGAGATCTTCTTGTCTTAAAGTCAAACTTTGACTCTACCTTAGAGTGTCTAGGGGAGAGGATTTGTCTGCCATTGCTCCAAAGTTATTAAAATTCATTCCCCCTCTCCATTACGTTAATGAAGATTTCTTTCAAAGTTCCTCAGGAGACAGTGCTGTGCAAGAAATATTAATGTGATAGTACTGCTTTGCTGTTTCTCATTGCCTTTTTTTTTTTTTTTTTTAGTTTTCCTTCTTGAAGGTGGTATCCTGACTACTATACTGAGTGAGGAGGAAATTGTGCTAGGTAAGAACCCCAAGAATGGAGGACATCATGCTCAGGGCTTGATCACTACCTTTACAGACAGAGACCATCAGCAGAAATCTATCATCTACTTTGTCACAGAGCTGTAGCAAATACCTCCCCATTAAAGTAACATTCACACATTCTTATAATAGTAATATTTAAAAAAAAAATATTGGAAAGGCACAATCTACATGGCATTAAAAGTACAAAAATTTCAATTGCATGACAATCTTTAAATTTGTTTTTAACACCACAGTTTTGAAAAATTATGAAATAAGGAGAATTTAAACTGGTAAATGATTTGCTGATATGAAGACTATTCAGAAGATAATACACTCATTTTACTGATGGCAGATCTGTACCTGTATTGTTATTTATGAGTCACTGTCAAGAGCTGAAAACAAGCAGCTATTCCAGTTTTTTTTCTTGGGTACTAGTCAGTTTTATTGATGTGTCTGGACTTGATATATTATCTCACAGAGACCACAGAAAATGGAGCTCTTTTAAATATGCAACTTATTACAAAAGAATACTGTTTACACAAGTATCTGCTATGTAGTAGAAAATTAAGTTTTAACCATGGTTACAACTTCTAAAAATGAAAAAAATTACCTCTAAATTTGTATTGCCTCTGTGCTATTTCAGTAGCTTCTGCTCTAATTAAACTGGAGTAGCTTGTGATTGGACAGCTGTTTGGGGTCTAGTCTTACTAGTAGATGGAAACTGAAATTCTCTTTTTTTGTGATTGTTAAAAGAACATTGATGTACTATTGCTTTACGATAATGGTTCTCTAATTGTGACACATTTTATGACCATGTTGGGAAGAGTTTTCTTTTTCACTAGTCAATGTGTGCAAATATCTGCACACATAAAGACCACCGACATTCTCAAGTGTTGAACACTTTGCTTTCATGAATAATTTTCAAGACTATCCACTGCTAATCGTGTATTTGACAGAGGCCTTTCTGTGGCCTTGAGCAAATCATCATACATTTTCATTTCATTTTTCCACTCTGTGAAGTGTTGAAAACTGTTATCTATTTTTTTCCATGAATTAAACCTACTAGAATATTTTGTAAGTGGAAAGAAGTTATAAACAGGAAGTGCACAATGATTTTTTTTCTCTTTTGTATATGTAATTTTCTTTTGTTTTTTTGAAATCTCAATCAATGAAAATACCAGCTATGCAAACAAAAGAAATTAATTTTTCAAATGTAGAAGCCTAAACTCATTAAAAACCTGAACCATTCTCCCTCAAAGAAACAACAAAAATAGAAACTTATGCTCCTTAGTTTTTCATCATTGCTGAGAACAGATATTTGGCAGAGTTTGGTCAAAGCATAGAAGAGAAAAAAAATTGCCTATGCCAGAGGAAGTGGGGCTAGTCTGACCCAACCCCTACTGCTTTCCTACACATCCTTCTGTTTCTGCTACAGAGGCTGCTGGAGTTTCTCTTCAGCAGCTGCTCCCTCCCTGCAGTGAAGGTCTTCTCTCTCTGCCCTAGTCCTCTCCTTGCCTGTTCAGAACAAGGACCTGGCCTGTTCCTCATTGTCCTTCTCTTTCCCAGTAGCCAGAAATAAGGATAAAATAGGATTAATAAGGAATATGTGAGTAGGGGGAATAGGGAGGGATATTTACTCCAGTATGAGGTAATAGGACTGAGCTGCATCAGAAAAGGGACGTTCAGCTCTTGGGCCTCTAGGGATGGAGAAAAAGGGAGAGCAAGAGGGCAAGCTTCACAGCTACTTATTTCTTTCCAACAGACCACCTAAAAGAATCATATTCCCTCAGTCCCACTCACTCACACAGCATTTAAACAAGCCTCCAGGAGTTTTCTGTGACTCCTGGAAGCCAGCTGGTTGTTTTTCCCAAACTCATGCAGAAAGGAGTTCTCCTCTTCCTCCTCCTCCTCCTCCTAGGCTGGCAAAGCATCTGCCTTTTGGTCATCACAGATTTAATTCTTCATACACAATAAGGCTGGCTGTAGTACTAGATTCAGAAAATGAACAGATTTATGATTTTGGAAAAAACAAATATGAATCTGTACTTAGTTATGCTATTGTTTCTTGGAATAATAATTTTTTAAACAAAATCCCAAAATGTCAGAATGAAAAAGAAACCAGGACAGCTGTTAACTGTTTTTAACTTTCTTATACATGATTTTACTGTATCTTTATTCTGTATGCATTTGCAAAAGAGCTGTAGGTAAGAAACTCTAAGCCAACAAATGCTGATTACTATAATTCTTATCTCAGTAAAGGTGAAAAGAGCCCCCACCCCAAAAAAAGAACCCCACTTCTGGAACTACCTAGAAAAAGAATGCCACCAATATGTATGTTTGCAACCCCCATTACCTACTCTTGACCTGATTGTCCCTTTGAAGATGATTCCTGTTCCTGAAAAAGATATGTGCCCAAGTCCATTCACAATTCTATTGAAGCCATCAGGGCTGTACCTATTGCCTCGAGCAAGGAATTTGGCCCAATATAAGCACATAAATAGCTATTGCAATTAGTCCATCAAATTTTATACACACACCTGTTTATACCTCATTAAAACATTTTCTGTACTTGAATAGAAGCAGCTAGCTTTCTTCTTTGAAAGTAACAGCAACATAAACTATCTTATTGCTGATGTTACTAGAGATGCTTAACACTTTTTTTTTTTGTCTTTTAAATGGAGTATTTTTATAAGCGGGCCTTTACTTTCTTTTTTTAATAATAGTGATTTAAAACCATTCATCACCTAGGGTTTGGCTACAAAGAACTGAGGCAAGATGTAAGAAGGTATTTAGCTTCTGTTTGTCTTCCTTGTCATTGTAGCTTTGTATTTATCTTTTCCTCTGATATTACTCATATGTGCTTGGACAAGGGGTTTACAATCTAATCTCAGAAAGAAGGAATGAATCCCTTACTTTTTTCTAACCTGTTCTACTGCTATAAAGCTGAATCATTTAATATTTTCTGTTGAAGGAAAAGGTATTAAAAACATCTAGACTGAACACCCAAAAATGTAAGTTTATAAAGTCTGAATATATTCTGCTTTAGTGTAAACCCATTGCTATGAATTGATTTTTACATAGTGCAAATTTTGTCCTCCATAATTGACACAAACACATTTTAATTGGATAAATATATTGTATAGATAACTCAGGTAAAAGGTTGCTGTATTTAGTTCAATATATTCAACTTAAAAAGAGAAGTAACACCTAGGTGTAGAATTTTAGCTCTTACTAATAACAGAAGTGATGTTGTCCCACAAAAGAGGTTCATTTATTGTGGGAACATATTTAGCTAATGGTCACAAGAGCATTCCAGATGCCTTTAGAAGATCTTGAACAGAATAAACAAGAAGACAAAAAAAAGAAAGATGATAATAAAGCCAATTAGAAGAACACAAGTGCTCATTCCATGATAAAGAGAACTTGGCACAAAGAACCTCAATTTGGCAGTTTATCTTGACCAATTAGAATGAGACAAGTTTCGCATGTTTTAGTTGGTATAACCAATTATGCCTTATGTTTATGCGCATGTACAGTGATGGTATAACCAATCATATTCTATGCTTGTGCACGTGTACAATGACTTTGCAGAATACGGGATTATAAATATGTGTGTGTTTTAGCAATAAAGGGTCGTCTGTCATCTGCTTTCAACTTTACAGGCGTTGGTTTATTTCTACCTCCTGCAATGTATCTGGCGTGCAAGTCAATAACGCACAGAGTCGAGGTATTTTCAAACTAATTTAATTGACGTGCATGAACGGGTGCCTGTCTCAAGACAGCACACCCTTGTCTCAAAAATCTTCATAATTATATACTTAACTAATACATATTCATTGCTATTTCCTTAATGGTTGGTTCTTTCTTCTTCACCCCTCATGTAAAGTAGTGCACAGACTCTGTCTTCTTCCTTCATTTGATACCAAAAAGCCGGTTGAAGAAACTCTCTAAGACTCGTTTTGGAGTTTTAGAAAGCAGGCATTCTTTATTGCAGCGCTGGATGCACGGGAGATAGTTCCACCTAGCGTGCATACCACAGCTTTAGCACTAACAGGTTATATAGAATAGCTAATTGCATATTAATCAGATTAGTATACATATATATAAAAATAATTGCAACTGATTATCTTAGTACTGCCTACATCCGATCACGTGCAATAAAGGATCCATCTGAGTCGTAGGGCTGCTTTTGCGACCACTGACCCATTTGAAGTTCTTGCTGGCTGTCCTTGAAGTCTTTATTCTTGTCCTTGTTCTTTGATCTTGAAGCTTAACGCAGCTTCAATCACATGTGGTCAGTTTCAACATTGTTCTCATCTAGCGTACAGGAACATCTAGTCATAAGAGCAAAGAACTGCAAAACTTATGAGTAACTACCTCTACTAGTTAATTGCTTGGCTATACTTTTGTCTATTGTTTCAATCATAGTGTTAGTATAAGATTTCTAATAATTATTTACCAAATCCCACTTTTACAGTCACCTAGCAGCAAACCAGTTTCCACAGCTGGTACAAAATATTAAAACCATCAAAATATTTAGACATACCATACAGAATGTATGGAAATATGCTATCACATTGTCGTCTTTTGGATAGGTGGTATCATTTGAGTAGGTGGTCAATGAGTTGGTGGTCGTGATCTCCCCCTATAGCAATTACCTTTTACCTACTTCTTGCCTAATCTTGGAGGTTCCAAGCAGTTCTTCAAGGTTTAGTGACCAGACCACACTCCATTACCTTTTCTGACATAAACATCCTATTTATTTACAAAGCCCCATTGTCTAGTAGTTAGTTCCTAAACCCGAAATCATGTTTAGTTACTGTTTCCCTATTTCAAAGATTAACTAGTGGGGGCTGTACACAGAACTTTAGCAGCTCCTTGGTTATTTCAATCATATTATACATATTAATTGATAGCAACGATACTTTTACAAATTATCATAAAAGTAACATTAAACCTCTTGCAATGGCCCCCAAAAATATTGGAAAGATCACTGTTTCACTGTTTCTCTGTAAAATGAAATTCAGCCTCCATGTTAACATATCCCAGAAGCTCTTCAGAGCACTCAGACAGCTAATTGTGTTAAAGTACATGCAGTAAATGGTTATGATATGCTATTTTGTTTTTACTGAAGACTTAGTGGAGTTTAAATTACTCCTCAGACAGATAGCTTCAGGTCCTTTGTTATGTTTTACTATAATTTTACATAAATCTTAGTAGTTTTGTTTCTAAGGTGAAGACAAAACAATTTTTATCTGTTTAGAAAAGTACAAAGAGACCAATTCCTGTATATATTTAACTGACAGTAGATGAGACATTGCAGAATCTCAGCAAAAACCCAAGAGCTTGGAGATCTTGCGTACAACTAAGCTGGAAATTATGTTCGTAACCTCTAGTTTTTGAAGGATGAAGATGGACAAGAAAGATGAACACTTCCAAAACTGTGGTTGGAACATTCACCTGAAAAGCAGAACACCTGTGCGAAAGCCCATTTCTCTTCTTCGTTCAGCTCAGCACTTGAACCCTCACTAGTGCTCAAGTTGGGTGACTGCCCAGCCTATAGTCCTTCTCAGATGGGTCTCTTCCAGTCTCTTGTCTTGAACTTATTTGCCTGTATTTACCAGCATCAGAGTTGTACTCCAGTCTTCTTTAGCTGAGGAGAATCCCTGAAATATTGAGCTTAGGAGCAAAGAAACTGTCCTTTCGTCCTTACCTAGCTGCTCAGGAGGGAACAGCTTTAAAGATGATATAGAAAGAAAGGTATCTGTGCTGTAGCCAAATAGGGACCTGAAGTGGAGTGCTGTACTCGATCTCTTACAAGCTGCTGTCCTCCACAGGGCTGGTCTGCATTCATGTGAGTGTGCTCCAGGGCTCATGCGCTGTGCCGAAAATAATCAATAACATGTTTCCACCTGCATGGTGAGAGATGGCTCAGGGACCTCCTCCTGGTACTGCCCCATGGTGATGTCCTCCAGCTGTGAGCACAGTCTGAGGATGCCACCTCACCACCTCTGGCATCATGCTGGTACAGCTGGACTCAGCTGGTACAGTGGCTTGCTGCCATTGAAAAGGAAAGGTCTCCCCTTTACCTCTCTCTCTGTTTTCCGTCATTACTTTTGTGCTCACTCTAGTACTTAAACAACCAGATGGCAAGCTTCTTTCAAATACTAAATGGCAAGAAAACTGAGTTGGGAAGAAAATGAAAAAAAAAAAAAATTGTTGCCATGTAAGAAAACTGAATTAGATAAACAATCATCAAACGTGGAACATGGGAAGCGGAGGGATAGCATGGCTGGAGAAAAAGAGAAAGAGAGGACAAAAGAAATGAGCCTTTTCCCTTTTCCTGAGTAGTAGGTTATTAGTTTGCTTTGAGCTGTAGTTTGATTCAGCCATAACATGAAACAGTACAGTTCACTTTTTCCTTCGCTAGCATCGTTAGGCTGCTCTCCACAAAGGAGGTTTAGAAGTGTCGGGAATAACGGCTGTAGTCAAGAATCACACTCAATATGAGTTAACATCTTGCTCGTTTACTGTTCAGACATCCTGACATTTATACAAAACTGACTTGTCCACGCGCCTTATACAATACTCTAATTGGTACAATAACCCGTTTCACACGACACTACCTTATTCTCTATTGGCTGTGCAAGCTTCTTCACGAGGCGTCCAGCAGTTACTTATCTCATTCTTCAGCATCCAGGTGTTGTTTGTCAGGCTCTTCTTATCTTCTTTTTTCCCAGCGTACAAGGACACAGCGTCCTTGTCTGCTCCAGTATTTTGTAAACTTATGCTTCATTCCCACATAATGGCTGGATTGCTCACATGCCTTTGCCCAGCCAAGAAATCCTCAACAATTCCCCCTTTTTGTTTTTGCAGCATGCTCTTTTAGGTTTGGTTGGCCTGTTCGACAATAGCCTGTCCTGTGGGAAGATGTGGAATACCCGTACCATGGTGAATTCCCCACAAATTACAAAATCGAGCAAATTGTGTAGAACCATAGGCCGGGCCGTTGTCCATCTTAATTTCTTTAGGCACACCCAGCACTGCAAAAGAAGCGTGAAGATGTCATTTAACATGTAAAGCCTTTTCTCCAGTTTGTACTGTGGCCCACATGGCAGCAGGATAGGTATCAATGCACACATGCACTCGAACCCAAGAATTCTACCAGAGGGGCCATATCATTATTAGTGATACCGCAAAGATTCTGCACCCACTGGCTATCTCCCACAAGCTTCTGGACATCATGAACTGTTGAAATTTCTAACATTGCTAGCATCTATGTGCCACCCCAAATACTTCCAAGGTGCTGCCTTTTGCACCTTTTCAGGAGTAATTATTACTCTGCGATGGCTTGAGATGTCCTGCAATTGAGTTAAAATTTCATCGTGTGGCAAGTTCCTTCCCGCTATCAAAATGTAACTGAGGAAACTGCTTTCTTACAGGCTCTAATGCCCAGGCCACATATACCTGACACATAGTGAGGGAATTGCACATTCCTTGCGGTAACACGACCCAATGGTATCTCTTATAGGGCTCTGTCTTGTTAATCGATGGTACTGAAAAGGCGAACCGTTCAGTGTCATCTGGGTGCAAGGGAATTGTGAAGAAAAGCCCAATCCTTTAGATCTATAATTAACAAATCCCATTCTTCTGGAAGCATAACTGGAAACGGCAAACCTGGCTGCAGGTCTCCCATACTGTGCATCACTGCATTCACAGCTCTGAGATCATGTAACAGTCTCCATTTCCCAGTTTGTTTTTTGGGGTTTTTTGGTTTTTTTTTGTTTGTTCTTTTTTGTTTTGTTTTGGTTTGGTTTGGTTTTTGTTTTTTTTTGTTTTGAGAATGGTAAATATTGGTGTAGTCCATGGACTAGTAGAAGGAACAACATGTGTCGCTCTCAATTGGTCCTTAACTAACTTTAGTATTTTTAGCAGCTTTTCAGAATTTAGCGGTTACTGATCAATCCAAACAGGCTCATCTGTTTTCCAGCTAATTTTCAGGATTTGTTGTTCCTCAGTGACTGCTCCCAAAAAGGATGCGTCACTAACATTGCCTTCATTTGGCTCAATAAATCACAGCCTATGAGGCCAAACAATTCAGCTGGGGTAGTCATGACATACGGATGCGTCATAACGTGTTCACCGTAGGGGAACACAAATGTAATCAGTAGCTGACTTACTAAGGTGGTTTGTGTGCCCCCTATCCCTGCAATGCCAAAATTTGGATTGATCAATGGCCATGATGGAGGCCAAATATATCGTGAAATAATCGTAACATCAGCTCCTGTATCGATTGTCATCAGTTTCTTGACAATAACTCCGTCAGGCCCTTCCAATTGCACTACATTTTCTGGTTTACCTTTTGTTATGTCCATGGCAAGGTATACCTGTGGTTTCCCTGTGGAGCCGAATCTACCATCTCCACGTTATACTTCACCTGGGTTTGGAACACACGACCTGAATGGAACTAATTGTGCTATTCTGGTACCTTTAGGAATAGAAACAGGAGGGATTAAAACATGAATCATAATTTTCACAGTCCCACAATAATCTGCATTAATAAGCCCTGGGACTACCAGGATTCCTTTTAGAGCCGTTGAAGATCGTCCCATCACAAATGCACTAAGCCCAAACCCCAACAGTCCCTTTATGTTGAATGTGTATTGCGGTTTCCACGTCCACTCCGAAGCTCCCTGCAGTGGCGGATCTGGTGGTCATGAGGCTGCCTGAGGGCTGGCAGCCCAAGCTCCTTGCGTTTGTGTCATCACACAAGGGGCCTTCGTGCTCGGTGTAAAGTTTCCCTTCTTCCTGTATTCTTGGTGGTATTGTCATCTTTCTCAGCAGAAGCTGTACATTTGCTCCTAATGTGTCCACGTTTGCCACAGTTAAAACACTTGACCAAGGGTGTCTTACTGGCCTTATGCTTCTTTGTAGCTCCTTGTGGAGCTGCATGTTTTCTTTCATGCCCTCGTTCATGTCAGGGTGGTCATAGATAGCCCTATGCAGTCTATTAATAAACTGTGTGAAAGGTTCGTAATGCTCCTGTTTCACCTGAGTAAAAGTATGGCTTCACACATTGTCTGGTATGGAAAGAAAAGCTTGATATGCCAAGATCTGTGATAGATGATGAACCTCAGTGATACATTGTAACTGAGCGTTCCCTGATGCGAAGGGTCCAGTACTCATCAGCATCTGCGTGGTTACTCCCCATAAGGGATCTGTTTGTTGTGGTGTTGCTTGTTCCCGATCACAGAGCGTCTCCCACTGTCGGAAAAACACTAGCATTTCGGAGGGCTCCAAAACCAACTGTGCTATCTGTTTAATATCGTGGGGTATCAGAGTATCAGCAGAAAAAATGAATCGCAGTATTTGGTGAGCTAACGCAGATTTGATTCCATACTGACTCACAGCATTCTTTAATTTCTCAATGACCTTCCAGTCAAACGCTTCCCATTTTTTCTGTCCATTTAATGCAATAACTGGGAACGCTTGGAGCATAGTCCCTTCTATAATGGCATCTTTTATTACTCCCCTCCAATGTCTCTGCCTGTCTTCCGCAGCGGCTACTGCAGGCAGCTCCACGTCTATCGCGGGCGCAGTTGGTTTCTCCGTCTCCGGTTCCGAGAGGTGGGATGGATGAACGGCGCGGGTGGTTCTGCCCGGGGGCCGGCCGCTCCATGGCCGGCTGACACGGGCCGCTGCGAGGCGGCGGAGGGGGGGGTGGGAAGGGGGGGAGGAGGGAGGGGGCGGGAGGGGGGAAAGCGGCGGTTCTTGATCGTTTCCTGGGCTTCCCTCGTCCTCAGAGGAGGAAGGCTCAGTGTCTATTACCGATACTGACCGGGGCTGAGATTCCCTCGGGCGGCAATCGGCACCCCCTTGTTTAGGACCGCACCGTCCTGTTTCTGGGTGGCCAGGTGAATTATTTAAAAGCTCAGTAGCTGACGCTTTCATAGGGGCAACAACCCCTCTAGCGGTTTCCGTGGTTTGCGAGTCGAAAATACGTGTGGACTCAGGAGTAGTAGTCTCAGTGCCCAACATTGCGGAGGCAGCCTTGGACATGTTTTTTTTCTGCTATCATTTGTAGAAGGTGATTCATTGCTTCTCGCCAAGTCTGTCCGAAAGCTTTTGCGGTACGACTCCCCTTAATCGTCTCGTCCCACAACTTATCTCCCAGTTCACACCACTCTGTGGCACTGAACATAGTCTCAGGAGTCTTAAAACATCCTCTCTCTCTTCCCCAATGACTGAGCTCTTGGAGCTTCCGTGTGCTCACACTGGCCTCTCGCTTTGCGAGAATATCCGATAACAGTGTGAGTGCCGCTTCACGATCCATAATAAATAAAAGCGGTCTTACCGGTGCAGGTCCAAACTGGTGCACGCAGCTTTGGATCCAGCTCTCTGACCAAATTCTCGCAGATGCCTTCCTGCTCCATCCCTCCCGTCTCCGTCTGCTCCGCCGAGTCTTATGAGCAGATTTGAGAAGCCCTCCATCTGTTCTCGGCCTAGCAGGTTTGAGGGTCCCTGTTCGGGCACCAAATGTCGGGAAGAATGGCCGTAGTCAAGAATCACACTCAATATGAGTTAACATCTTGCTCGTTTACTGTTCAGACATCCTGACATTTATACAAAACTGACTTGTCCACGAGCCTTATACAATACTTTAATTGGTACAATACCCCGTTTCACACGACGCTATCTTATTCTCTATTGGCTGTGCAAGCTTCTTCACGAGGCGTCCAGCAGTTACTTATCTCATTCTTCAGCATCCAGGTGTTGTTTGTCAGGCTCTTCTTATCTTCTTTTTTCCCAGCGTACAAGGACACAGCGTCCTTGTCTGCTCCAGTATTTTGTAAACTTATGCTTCATTCCCACATAACGGCTGGATTGCTCACATGCCTTTGCCCAGCCAAGAAATCCTCAACATAGAAGGACGCAAGCTTCCAATATTCACTTACATTTTAGGCAGACTGATTCACCATAGATTCCTTTTGCAGAGATTTTTCCAAAACTGTTAAAGAACCTAAAGTTCCAGACAAAGACTGTATCCTACAATGAACTGCTTGATATTTAAAGAGCTTTTAAATACATTTCTCACCAAATCCTGCATCATTTATTCAATGGTGTCCAAAATCAGCAGTCCTTAACACAAGCTAACTGATCAATTTATTTCTGATAGTTTTATATCTAAACAAAAAATTAATGTGATTTTTTTCCCTTTCATTCTCTTTTCTTTTGCCTCTGAAACTTTCTAAGTTCTGCCTTGCTGCTACTTCAGAATGAGATGACCTGAAAAAACCAAAACAAACCAAACCCCTGAAAAAATAATGTATTTCAGGCAAGTAAAAAAAAGCACATGGCTACTTCAAAATCAAAGACTGCATTTGCTGTAATATCCACAAGTGCAATCAAACACCATTGTAGGGGTCGGCGTTCGGAAGATCTCGCGTTGTCACGGAAAGTTAGAGGGTTAGTCGCAGCCTTGTGATGTACCTGTAACCCCACCTCCCCTTGTTAGTATAAAAGGAATTAACTGCGCAATAAAAGGTGGAAGTTGGCGCTCACACTGCGTGTGTTATCTGTCTCTTTCCCTGGTCCGGGCCGACCAGTGATCTGAGCGTGGCACCTTGATATGTAGCGAATGCTACATAGTGGTGACCCCGACGTGATCGGTTGCCATGGCGACGATGGAACTTGCGCAAGTGATTAGGGGGTTGAAAGAGTTGGCTAATGAGGTGGGTGCCCGCGGAACGATTAGGAGGGGCCCCAAGGGCGAATGCATCCAATGGGTGCTGCGCCAGGGAGGGATGAGTTCTCCCACAGAAGTCTTTAGTCCCCCAAATTGGGGAGTGGTTCGGGAGATCTTGCTTCAGTCGGCGCTCGAGGGTGAGCGCGGAGCTGCGGAACGATTACGAGCTTGGGACATGGTGGAGGGGGTAGTTACTGTAGGACTAAAGGCTAGGGAGTGCAGGTCGGCGGCGCGAGCTATCCTGTTCGTGGATGAAGCGCCGGTTCAAAAACGACGGGGGATAGTGCCCCCAGGGACGGTGGGACAAGATCAGACGGAGTGGGTGGTTGTGGAGCGGGGCTCGCGGAGCGGTTCCTCTCTGACTGATAGCGTGGACTCAGAGGGTGCGCCGGAGCTGGGTTTTTTTCCGGTAGAGACGGTACCTGCGAGACTGGATGGGCCCTCTTTGCAGCGGGCATGGGAGGAGTTACGGCAGGATCTTCTGAAGGAGTTGCGGGAATGCCTCCTGGACTGGGTTCCCGGCGGGGATGTTAAGGGGGAATTGTACTGTCAGGTGAAGGAATGGGAGGAAAGAACACCCCCGGAGGGGGAGCTCAGGAAGCTGAGAGAGTTAAAAACTGTAGTAGCGGGGGAACCACCCCCCGGCGAGGGAAACCAGGCACCTTTGCCGGGAGAGCAGGCTGAGTTTTTGCCTGCCGAGCCTATGCAGGGTGAGCCTTTGCCTGCTGAGCCTTTGCCTGTGGCGGCCGAGCCTTTGCCTGTGCAGGCTGAGTTTTTGCCTGTGGCGGCTGAGCCAGTGCCTGTGGCGGCTGAGCCTTTGCCTGTGGCGGCCGAGCCTTTGCCTGCGCAGGCTGCGCCAGTGCCTGTGGTGGCTGAGCCAGTGCCTGCGGCGGTCGGGCCCGTGCCTGTGCGGGCCGGGCCATTGCCTGTGCGGGCCGGGCCTACTGAGCCTGTGCTGGCTGCGCCTTTGCCTGCGGGGCCTGGCCCTGTTGTGCCTATTCTTGCTGCGCCATCAACTGCGCCATCTGCCGCTCCTGGGCCGGAACGGGTTAATCCCTCGGCTGGGCCCTTCCGAAATTGGCGCGCGGCACCAGCAGCTATAGACTCTGATTATTCCGATGAGGAGAGGATGGATGGCGTGATACGGCAGCCATCGAGAAGTGCGCCACAGAGACGGGCAAGGGAGGGACAGGACGCCTTAGAGAGGCATTGGAGGGGAGTTAAAAAAAAAAAAAAAAAAAAAAAAAAGGAGAGAGGCGTTTCACTGGAAAGTCCTTGAGAACTTAAGGAATGCTGTGAGTCAGTGCGGAATCCACTTATTGATACAGCCAGTACTTGTATGTAGTACTTGCTTTAGGTAAAAAGTGTGTTAAGCATACTTTGATTAAACATAGCGCGGGCGAGGGTATGCCTGTGTACAGACACCTGAAGGGGTCCTGCAATGGGTCCCTAGTCGTATGATTCGTCCTGCCTTAACCTCGTAGTGTTTGAGTTTTCTTACAGATTGCTGTTATCCTGTCCTGGCTTGTGACACCTTGGGTATCCGGATGACATCCCTCTCAGAGTCCATCAATACGTGCCTTTATGGGATCCGACTGTCGGAACTCGCGGCCAGGAATCTAGGTGCCTCAGACATTAAGCCTTAACATCAGCGCACCATAGATAAGCCTTATAGAGTAATAGAAGTAACTGTTTCCAAGTCTTAACTTTCAATCTACCTCTTGTGTGAATTTCTGTAAAGGAGCTTTTTGCTCTGCAGGGTAAATGGGACATTTACGGGTGTTTAAGATAGAGAGTTTTAAAGTAATTGTAGAGATATGTTTCTACTCATGGCACTTTATATAGTTATTTCTTTGTGTGGAATTGTTCATAACAATAGAAGCCAACTCGTCATGGGGAGGGGAGAGATGTAGGGGTCGGCGTTCGGAAGATCTCGCGTTGTCACGGAAAGTTAGAGGGTTAGTCGCAGCCTTGTGATGTACCTGTAACCCCACCTCCCCTTGTTAGTATAAAAGGAATTAACTGCGCAATAAAAGGCGGAAGTTGGCGCTCACACTGCGTGTGTTATCTGTCTCTTTCCCTGGTCCGGGCCGACCAGTGATCTAAGCGTGGCACCTTGATATGTAGCGAATGCTACACACCATCACTTAAGATCTGCAGGAAGAGACTACTAAAAGAATTTCATCCTTCATTCTTTGAAAAGTAGATTAAAAACTGTTCTTCATTTTACTTATATCATTGTCAGCACCCAGATAGGAGGTAAATCAACCATAGATGAAATAATAAACAAAGCTGATAGGTAATATATTATGAATTTCTGGTTAATTTCTTTTGTTGTGTTTTATGAATTAATTTTATGGAAAAGGTAATTGATCTCAGAAATGTCTACACCATTTTGTTTTGTTTTCTTATCATAACAATTTTTCAATTTTTATGAACAAAGAGACAAGTACATTAGGTTATGAAGTGGTCTACCTCCTCAGCTGGTACCATAGCTATAACCTAGTGAATAGATATCAAGCAGCTTAAACATCTCAACCCATTTTTTACAGAGGTAAGTGACATCACAAGAAAACTTCTTTACTAGGTAGACCTGAAAAAACATAAACACATATCTATACAAATCCATTATGGATGATGCATATGTATGAAATGTCTAGTTCAAAATAAAGGAATTTATAGAATAAAAAATATTTTATTGTCAGAAATACATCAACTCTCCTTAATTAAAAAAACAACCAAACTAAAATTAATGTGTTTAAAAAAAAAATCACTCCTTCCAAAGTCAAATGGGTATTATGCACCCCATAGAATGCTAGCTGAAAAATCATCCTTGCACTGCATAGAGATTTTCAGGGGCTGAGAAAGCATCTGCTCTTTAAAAGAAAGAGCTTTTATTATCAAAAGTATCAAAAGAGGAAAATTGTGGTGATAGGATAGAATGGAAGAAAAGGTAGAAATTAAGCAAGCATTCGGGATAGGACTGCTAGGATAGTCACCACCATGGATCCAGCGGCCTCCCATTGGTCCTCAATCTTCAATTCTTTGGTGATGAAAAAGGCCACCACAGCTTGTGTCTCCAGGTTTTTACAGGGCATATTTCAATGATGTCATGCACTGCAGGTTTTGTCTATCACATGACCTTCGCATGATCGACACCAGAAACCAGTATCTTATCAGCTCCAGCCCCATTTCCTCCCCTGGATGCCTCAATGGCCTGGTAATCGTCCTTATGGACAGAGGAGTGTCCTGCTTAAACAGGCCATCTTAGAGACAAAGGGCTTGAGATAAGCAGTTCACAGTTCCTTGAGATGACAGCTGGGTCCCTCACACCTAACAATCTTTGAGGCAAATGGTTCAAGATAACAATTCAGTCTCTTACATTAATGTAGTTATCTTCTCTGAAAGGTAAGTTAAGAGTTGAAATCAGGAAAACACAACATGTAACTGAATTGTATAGACGGTCAATGAACATTTTCTCTTGGCTCTTCAGTCAACAGAAGAAGAGTGGGAGCGGACAGTTTCCATCCCGGAAGAGAGTAAGTGTGTATGTACATGCACATTGTGGTGGATTGACCCTGGCTGGATGCCAGGTGCCCACCAAAGCCACTCCATCACTCCCCTCCTCAGCTGGACAGGGGAGAGAAAATATAACAAAGGGCTCATGGGTTGAGATAATGACGGGAGAGATCACTCACCAATTACCATCATGGGCAAAACAGACTTGACTTGGGGAAAATTAACTTAATTTATTGCCAATCAACCAGAGTAGGGTAATGAGAAATAAAATAAAATCTTAAAACACCTTCCCCTCACCCCTCCCCTCTTCCTGGGCACAGCTTCACTCCCAGATTCTCTACCTACCCCCTCAGTGACACGGGGGGGGGGGGGGACAGGGAATGGGTGTTGCACTCAGTTCATCACACATTGTCTCTATCGCTCCTTCTTCCTCAGAGGGAGGACTCCTCACTCATCCCCTGCTCCAGCGTGGGGTCCCTCCCATGGGAGACAGTCTTCCATGAACTTCTCCAATGTGGTTCTTTCCCATGGGCTGCAGTTCTCCACAAACTGCTCCAGCATGGGTCCATTCCACAGGGTGCAGTCCTTCAGGAGCAGACTGCTCCAGCATGGGTCCCCTGCAGGGTCACAAGTCCTGCCAGAAAACCTGCTCCAGTGTGGGCTTCCCTCTCCACGGGTCCACGGGTCCATGGGTCCACAGGTCCTGCCAGGAGCCTGCTCCAGTGTGGGCTTCCCAAGGGGTCACAGCCTCCCTCAGGCACCCTCCTGCTCTGGCGTGGGGTCCTCCACAGGCTGCAGGTGGTTACCTGCTCCACCGTGGACCTCCATGGGCTGCAGGGGGACAGCCTGCTTCACCATGGTCTTCCCCACAGGCTGCAGGGGAATCTCTGCTCTGGTGCCTGGAGCATCTCCTCCCCCTCCTTCTTCACTGACCTTGGGGTCTGCAGGGCTGTTTCTCTTACATGTTATCACTTCTCTCTCCAGCTGCAGTTTCTGTGCCCACCACAACTTTTTTCCCTTTCTTAAATGTGTTACCCCAGAGGCACTACCACCGTCACTGATGGGCTCAGTCTTGGCCAGTGGAGGGTCTGTCTTGGGGCTGGCTGGTATTGGCTCTGTTGGACAAAGGGGCTTCTAGCAGCTTCCCACAGAAGCCACCCCTGTAACCCCCCCACTACCAAAACCTTGCCACACAAACCCAATACACACATGCATGTTTGTGTGTTTCTGGAGAAAGTAAGGAGAGAGGGTAAAGCATGATCCTCAGGAATAATCACCCTCACAGGTTTTCTGAGGCTATGTGGTTGATTATAGAGCAACACTGTTTTCCCCCATCTGATCAGTAGTCTGGGAGCAATGTTTGAAAAAGCATATTGACCCTGAAAGCATTTGTACTGGCCTACAAATAAAACTGCCTTACAAGCTTTTTCCACATGCATTTTAACAGCCAATATCTCATGAACACTGGATTGAAAGGTTAATATTTTATGTTACCTGAAACCTGAAATTCCAAGCTTATTGGTAGCATTAAAATGGGCTTTTCTAGCTCTAGCACTTCACAAGGTAATGCACCTTCAGTCTGTGCTGGTTTTCTAAGTCTAGCTAGCTTCTACTGTTGGTTTTTGAACCAGCTTATTCCCAAATCATGTCTGAAAAAGAAGCGAAAGGGTAATAAACCAGATAGTAATCATAATACAATTATCTTGAGGTCTAATCTCAAGTCCTTCTGACATCAAAAAAATTGTTTAAAGCTAAAGATTTCATCCTCACGGGTAGAAAAAAAAAAATCCCATTTCTTGCAGGATATTAGATCTGAACAAATAATAGCTTTGTGGTTTATCAGCACTTTTTGCCTTTATAACAGAAGTAAATACAGCATAAAATGGTCTTTGAGACCCATGTATTTTTCCTATTCCAGCAACAATGAAATAAAACAGAAATGAAAGCGCTTTTTGTTGCAAACAATCTCTCAGCTTCTGTCTGAAATACTATGCCTCCTGCATGCTGGCTGGCAGTGGCTCAGGCAGGCGTGCAGGTCTGTACCCCTTAGTGAGCACACAGGGGAGCATGCACACCAGCAGCCCTCCAGCACACCTCTCACAGGGGCAACTGGGGACATTGGGGATGGGGTGGGCATGATGGCTTTGTGCTGGCAAGTGGTCAGATCCCATCCTGGCTCAGTACAAGAGGCTAATAAGGCAATTTATAAGTTGTCATTTTTCATTGCTTTTGGTAGTATCTTCTAAACCAAAGTGACACTTCTTGTTTATCTGTGTATTAGACAGGTAAATGCAGCAATATTGGATTCTTCAGGCAAGAGGGGATGTGCTGGTTTACAAACATTAATGGTATGACAAATGTCTCTAAATAAGGATTGAAAAATGCTATATAGACATGGAATTCTTCTTCATCCACTTTTTTTCCTCATTATTAGGGTAACTTCGGACTGGCCCAAGCAACTTCTAATTTTTTGTCAAATTCACTGACTGATTTTATTGAAGGGTGAGGAGAACATTAAAATAAACGTTTCAGATCTTTCATGTTGAAATATTCTACTTCAGATTTTACTGACATTTGAAGTAAAAGAAATTGTAATAATAGAAAAAGAAAATGTCATAGAGGATGAAACAGATCATTTTCTTTGGCATGAAATATTTTTATGTGGGCTCTTAGGTAATCATTTTGACAAGATAAAGAAATCATTCAATATTAATACCAACCTTTTTTTTTTTTTTTTTTTTCCTGCCCCTTCCTTCCAAAATATTCTGTTATGGCTTTAAAAAAGAGAAGGAACAGGGTAGAGACAGAGACCAATGTAAGTCATTCACGTAGCCCTCATCCTGGCCCAATCCCACCTCAGAGAGCCATGACAACCTATACAGTTTGAGATGTGTAGGCATGTAGGGTTTCCTGTCTGCTGCTCCTTCCCCTACACAGCTGTGAAATTTAATGGTGCACAGGTATTTGCCAGCAGTGCTTTCATATGTAACTAAATTTCACCTGTAATGAATGCTTTCAGGTCAGGAGGGAAAAGGATATGCCTTGAAGAAACTAGCCCACATAGATAACCTCCCTAGGGTCCTTGAGGGAAGATAGGCACCTCAAGCAGCACTTCACCATAGGAATATGGTTTTGCATTCTCCCTAGAGGGTCCACCTCTTTCGGTAAACTATAAAAGAAAGCCAGGGAGGCTATTCTGCTTAGGCTGCAGCTACTACTCATAACTTCCCAAAGTTTTCAATTTCCCACCTGAAGGTATATTTATGCATCATGTTTAAATACCTTTCATATTTGCCAATTCAAGAGATTTTTTTTAAAAAGAAACAAACATTGTATACACTGTGGAGGCTTACACTAAGTAAAGAGCAGAAGTGTCCCTTACCAACTAAACTATATTCATGAGAAGAGGTAGGCTGTGCACGTGAGACAACATCATACATAATTCTTTTCTTTACCTTCTAGCTTGCATCCTGTCCCCTTTTTTATTGTCAATCTTGAGATTGGTTCCAACTGGAAGCGTGGCTATGTGTCAACTTGGTGTAAGTATGAAAGGACTCAAATAATAGAGTCCTTCACTGACTCACAGTCCTTCATAATCTTGGCAAGAACTGGGCACAGGAACACTTAATAAATCTCAGGACAGAGCTTTGGTGCTGATGATCCAGGCACCCAGTCAGTTGAATTAGTCACTGAAATACCAGTTGTCCCACTATAGTTTGTTCAAACCAGGATGGAGGAGTGACACTGCAAGATTACTTCCCAGTTCCCACTCGGCTGTCTGAACACTGCTGGCTCTGGTATGAGCAATCTTCACACAGCAGAGGCCCTTTGGAAGCAGTTTCCTCCCTTTTGGCACAGGAGACCTGGCAGCAGTGCTTGCTGATATCAACTGCTGCTCTTTCGGGGCGAGGTAGGTTGAATGTGAATCCCTTCACAAATGGATCTGATGAAAACTCCAAGCTCAAGAGAAGCTCTGTTGATCATTGTGCTGCCCTTGCATAAGTTTTAGGACTTTCAGTTTCCTGGGGCAGCAAAATCTGTAACAATGATGCACTTGAGAAAGGCACAAGCAGGACAGTGCTCTGCATACATTAGCCCAAAGAGTGCTTGATTAATGTCAATGAGTCTTACTTGAGTCTGTTCCAGCTCACATTGCTTAATCCAAGGCTAAACTTAAGGACACCTGTGCCTTCAACAGTGATTATGGCTGATTTGTATCTGTCATTTAATGCACAGAAATCATGAAAAATAGCACCTGTGTCTGCCTCTACATTAGATAACTTGGAAAGGTTAGGTTTTTTCTCAGTGATCGTTAGCTAACGAAACCAAAAGGACAAATTTTGCCAGGTAGTGTGTCTTTTAAATCTGTGTTTTCTTATTCTTTAACCAATAGCTCAGTGAAGCTTTAGTTATAGACAAGGCTATGCAAATTGCTCACCTTTATTTTCTCGTGTGACCTACAGCTATGTTCTTGAAATGAATGTTTGTGTTGGATTCATTGTTGCAGCTCTCAGCACTTCTTGCCGCTATCTCCTGGTGACAATGTGGCATTCAGTCAGTTCCATGACCCTCTGCTGCTCTAATGACATGAGCATCCCTTATGCGCTGCAGATGTCCTGTTGACTCCATTAATTCACTGGACCAGTTCCATCTGCCTCACAAGGCAACCTACAAAAATATCAAAACAAGCCCCACAATGGCCCCATGTTTTTTCACATCCCCAGACATTTTTCTGCTTCTGAAACTTTCACATAGGAAAGGACCATCACAAAGCCATGAGCATGCTTGCATATCTAAATTTGATAAGACCATGTATGTAGTGCTATAGGCATTAAAACAGAATTTTCCTAAGTTTCTTTCTTTTCACACATTAATAGCATTAAACTTCATAAAGGGCTTTATATAGCAAACAATAAAAGAATCATAAAATTTTTGTTTTAATCTTTTTAAGTTTTAGCCTTCCACACTGATTAATCAGTTAGGGTGATGGGAAACATGCTGTCACTGATCTGGCAGACACATGGCAATAAAATCATATATTGTAATGAAAATATCTCCCTGGAATATATGAAACAGTTATTTATTATCCTTAACGACTGTGTTTAGGAAGACATAAGCGGAAAAATAAGGAAAGTGTGATGACATATGCTGCTACAGAGATCTCTATGATGAATCACCCAACAGTCTAAAGATTCAGAAGTCAGAGCCTCAGCTGAGGAAAACAGGCATAACTCAGATGAATATATTCATCTAATCAGGCAATGTTTCCTGCTAATTGCAGTGTCCTGGTTTCAGCTGGGATAGAGTTAATTGTCTTCCTAGTAGCTGGTACAGTGCTATGTTTTGAGTTCAGTATGCGAAAAATGTTGAAAACACTGATGTTTTCAGTTGTTGCTAAGTAGTGTTTAGACTAGAGTCAAGGATTTTTCAGCTTCTCATGCCCAGCCAATAAGAAGGCTGGAGGGGCACAAGAAGTTGGCACAGGACACAGCCAGGGCAGCTGACCCAAAGTGGCCAACAGGGTATTCCATACCATGGGATGTCCCAACTAGTATAGGACCTGGGGAGTGGGGGCAGGGAATCGTCGCTTGGGGACTAGCTGGGCTTCGATCTGCGGGTGGTGAGTAATTGCACTGCACATCATTTGTACATTCCAATCCTTTATTATTGCTGTTGTCATTTTATTAGTGTTATCATTATCATTATTAGTTTCTTCTTTTCTGTTCTATTAAACCATTCTTATCTCAACCCATGAGTTTAACTTCTTTTTCCCGATTTTCTCCCCCATCCCAATGGGTGTGGGGGGGGAAGTGAGTGAGCGGCTGCGTGGTGCTTAGTTGTTGGCTGGAGTTAAACCACGACATGCTCTTAGGTGAAAACATCACACTGTGAGTCCAAGGCTTGTTTTTTCACTCAGTAATACTAGTAGCACAATGACTTTTTTTACAATTTTTGTTTAAAAGAAGTGCTTAAAATTAAGTAGGGAGTCAATGATGGTGGCAATCATAAACCACAAAAATTTCATCTTTTTCTTGATGTGCTTCATGTTCTGTGATCTGAACTCTTCCTCCTGTGGTTGCTCTGCATTTCACAAGGGTCACTGAAGACTGTGGGTTTGCCTGTCTTACCTGTAACTGTGGGACACACATCTTTCCTATGTCCTCCGATAAAGCTGATGGTTTCTTATTTGAAATCTGTTATTGCTCTCTATCAATTAGATTGAACCCTTCTCCCCATGCCACCCCCCCCATTTAAAAACAGTCAAACAGAAATAAATAACACCTGCTGTAGTTCTACTGGCAAAAAAGTCTGTACATTCATGCCATAGGTCCAGGATCAGACCCTGATGATAAGTATTGGAAAAGTCTCTTTTAATTGTGATTCTGTTTGTTTGGATTTTTTAAATTTTTTTTTAGATTTCACTGAACATGCATAGTGAGAAAGTCTATTTTGAAAAGTGGTACTGTAGTTATAAAGCATTAAAACCCATCAGCTATAGCAAGACCTGACATCCATAGCAGCTGTTCTGCATTTTGGTCATCTGTCACTCATGCTGACTCCTTCTGTCACATTCTGGCAGGTGAAAACACTGAGAGGTCTGCTCAGTCCACGAGGGTTGAGTACATTAATGCACAGAAGAAGAGAGACAACATTCAGGAATATGACCACTTTAGACACTATTCCAGGCATGAGAATAAGGAAGACCATACATTTTCTTGCAAAACCCATAGAAAAATTACACTACTGCACAGAGCACGAGAAGATAATTTCTCCACTAAACTAGTTAGAAAAAAAATAAGTGGAACTACTGTCAGAGTTGCTCAGGAAATGATATTTGCATTCAGACATTAAAAAAAATGAGGGAAAGTATATTATATTATTCAATTTAAAGGGGTTTTTTTTTGGTAAAAGATTCAAGTCCTTGAATATATTTATGATTTTAAATAAGCCAATTTTCATTTTTAAAGTTAATTAAAAATACCTTGCAAATACTAATTTGCATGTAGATTTAATTTAGATGTAAACAGTGGCCAAAAAAATGCATGGAAAAATTTTGAGCAGGCATATATAAGGGATAAGACATAGCTACCAAAAAAAATGCTGTAATACTCCCTTTTGTTCTTTGTTGGTAGTTTTTGCTGTTGATAAAAGAGGGCATTTTTCACCAGCTGCATGGAGGCAAGAGAGATGAAGCCCCTTCCATGCATAGTGCTGTAAGAGTTTACTCAGGTAGTGGTTTTGCTGCCTACATTGCGCAAGTAGCTGTCCTGTGTTACAGTAAAGACCAGGGCTACAAAGATTCATGCCATGTACGCTTTAATACCCTGTAATCACCTGCTTACATCTGAAATGGGGCCTTTACTAGCAAACACTCCTAACTCCTTCCCTTACATCCCTTTATCTGTCACTAGCCATGCTCCACCTTGCCTGGGAGCTCTGATAAATACTATCAGAACAAACTTACATGACCACACTGCTGTGCTGTGCTCAGATCTTCAGCAGTCCTGCAGCTATTGTGCTATAATGCCCTCTTGAACTGCGCTTTCCTACTCCTCCCATTAGATAATACCTGAAAGCTGGAGACAGATGCAAGGGTTCATGTCTGCTCTCAGGTCTCCTCGCTTGTTACATGGAGTATGAAATCCCTAAGTCTGACTTATAAAAGAGGTTGAAATGGCTCAGTACCTGATCCAGACAGCAGATACAATTGTTAAGATGCGAAACATGCTTTCACAGTAGTGCACTGAGCATGACTTGCACCGACAAGTTAAACATGTTTTAGCCTGTGTTAGGAAACAAATTGAAAACAGTTTTCAAGCACAGTTCTTGCTCCCTTCGCCAACAGACTCTGGCGGCTGTGGTCAGTAAATTACAGATGCAATGACTAGTGATTCTGGGACGAGTCACTACCCTGGGTTTTTGAGGTTATGATCCATCATTCTGGGTTTTTCATACTTTATTTTAGAGTAATTATTTTATTACATTGTTGTATTTACAAAGGGTCGAAATAATTAGTTACTCAACTGATGAATTGAAGGTAATCATAAAGTTATAATTCATTAACAGTTTAAAGCGATACTAGATATCCATTTAAAGTTAAGAAGGAACAAAAGTGTTTTTCTGTTCTGAAAAGGCCCTGATTTTGTTTCTTTTCTTGCTAGCAGCTTAGTGTTTATGCAATTTCAAAATATTTCAAATCTTTGTAGTATATTCCATCCCAAGTACTTTATGAAAACAAAACAAAAAAAAAAACACAACAAAAAAAACCCCCAAACAAAACCCCACCAAACCCCAAAACCCTACAGGTTCATGTTCCTGAAAAGTGGGGTGTAATCCTAAGTAGAAAAATAAAAAAACCCAAGCCAGATAGTTTTATATGTTTCAAATTTGGGGTTGAAAGAATGGAATAAAAGAAAAAGTGAAGGGTTTTTAGTAGTTCTAACATACACTGAAAAGGATTGTCTATATAGTGAAAGGCACTACAAAATCCTGGCAAAAAACACCTCAAAAGATAATTAGATTTCTCCCATGCCGTAAAGAAAATTTTATTAAAAGTTTGACAGGGAATTAGTCAACTGCTAGCTAATATAGAATTCAAATAAATATAATTTTCTTATTATAGGTGGTTGCGAGCTTCTAATTGTAATGGAAAGAATTGACCTAAAATAATTTTTTTTTTTCATATTGATAAAATAAGGAAATATGCTAGGGCATATTATTGAGAAAATTTAGGAAAAAAATTCCCATCCTGAAAATTGTTGTGTCATCCATACACATTTTTCTCATGGTATTTAGTATTGTTTACTGCTAGAGATCAGATATTAGACTATGTTATCTATTGCAAAATGAAAATTACTACACATTTCCTTGACAGAATGTTTTGTAGAACTAGTTGTTTTCTTTTTTCTATTGTTATGTTATCGACTGATGTCTATCTTCACTTGTATTTTCCTTTCCTGAAGATACAGGACATGACATATTCAACTTGATAAAATGTAGTGAATTACTGTTCACACTGCAGAATTGTTTACAGTGTTAGATTGTTGATAGGGTCCTAATAAAGGTGTAGCACACATGCCAGCTGCTATCATTTGCTGTCGGAAATAAAAAACTTTTGATTGCTTATGCTAGAAATAAACCTGCTTCCTGTTTTTTTTTCTCAGTCTTCCTAGTCTAGTTACAATATTCCAGTTAAACTGTGCAACATATTGTTTAGATGTTTCACCAGAAAATAAAGTTAACTGTCTATCTGCCACCGCCGCGTCACCAATCATAAAGGCTTGGTCATAGCCTAGTCTGAGAAAGGTCAACAAACAATTCAACTACCAAAAGGTAGTTTAGACCTCTTTGAGGAAGTATATTTCCCTGAGAACAAACAAAACCAACTACCATTTAAAGAGGAATTTCATTTCTGCAATTAAGGTAAAGGCTCAGATAGTGCTATGGTCTTAATTTGGCTTTTGAAAGCATTATGTGCAAGATCGACGAGAGATACTTTGGGATAACATTTGACTACGGATGTCCGGTCTGAGAGCACATAAGCACTTGATGGCTATGGTCCAGTTGACATAGACCACACATCTGTGACTTAACCAGCACACAATGGGAAGCAGAGCTGAAGGGAGGAGTGAATAGTGAGGCTGGTGAGAAGCTGGAAGGGTAACATTTGCTGACTATAAAGCAGAGACAGATATTCTAAGACCCAGTGGCTGAAAAATCATTCTGAGGTTTGGGAGAAGTTTTTAGGCATGGTAGAAGTGAGAGGTTTTACCAGATGAGAGAGTTGCTGTTATGCCCCTGGGAAAATATTTAATGCAAATTATAACAGCAGACATTGTAGATTACCAAAGTAGCAAAGAGCTGTCCAAAAGAGTAGAAATTGCACTGTTGTACAAAGGCACATAAGATTTATGAGAACAGATGTGAATTGAATGGCCAGTAATAACAAGCAGTTTTTCTTCTCTAACTTGTCCTTTAGTTTGAGCAATATGTAACATTGCTATTGTCTTCAGTTAGATCACTTGAGAAATAAAGATCAGTTTATGTAATTTATCTTTTATTGACATAGATTGTGTAATCAACAGGTCTATATTAAGGAATTGTTTTCAACATTACATTTATATACAAACAAAATTAGACCAACTAAAAGACAAGCAAAGACAAGCTTGGCAAAATTGCAGCCGTAGGTGAAGTTTTAATAAAATTAAAAGAACAATTTGACAATTTCCTTCTTACTTCCATTTTCCACTGCATATCTGGAGGCTGTCTTAAAAAAAAAAAAAAAAAGAAAAAATACCACATTGTTTAATTGTTTTTATTGCAGAGTTGGAAAGGGGGGGGAGTTGCTCAAAATTAAACTTGTATGTATTATTGTGGCGTTTATGTCTAAAGCCACAAACATCATCAATTGCTTCTTTTTTTTCTCAAAATAAAACGCAATCTGATGCAATGAAACATATGTTTATTAGAATTAATGTCAGAGTTTAAAAAATCTAGAGCTATTTTTTCCCCTAGATTGAAAAAATAAGTTTTGCACAAATATGTTTTCTGTCTCTGAAATATAAGCATGTGAAAATAAGGGAAAGTACTGAAAAAAAAAAAGCAGCAATGTCTGCACAACTATTATCTGCAGGTACAAACATAAGCAGTGCCTTATACTGTCTTTGAGTGTTTGGAAAACATTTCATTGTGATTAAATTTAATCTAAGCAAAAAGGAAACATTAAAAAAGTGTCTGCTGGTTTTTTATCTCTTTAAGTCTACTTCATACATTAATGGGTATACAACTACACCATTTCCTAATGTGCAATATAGCACTTAGTTGTACAATATAGCTGAACACCACTACATATTAGTTTCAATTGCTGAATACAAATGTTATGGATAAATATCTGTGCTTCTGGATACAGGGCTGTGAGACCAATCATTGCAGTTCCTGTGTCTAGCATATTTCACCTCTCATATGTCAACTCTGTAAATCTTAGAACAGTTTCTTGTTCCTTCTTTTTCCTCTATAAAGCAAGAATATGATTGCCATTTTTATTCCTGCTCCATAATAGCTGTCATTGGATAATGGAAGAATCAATCAAACATCTTTTCTTCATGTCCCTGCAGAAACAGAACTTTATTATTTTTTACTCCACTGACACTGAGAAACCTGAATCAATATTGAAAGAACATCAAATCTTTGTGAAAAGTTTAGCTATGATGTTTCTCAAAACTTAACCATTTCACATCTGTCACAAGTACAAAGGGCAACATACCTATCTTGCTTTCAGGAATACAGGTCCTTAATGTGATTCACATCCTGGAAAGATATCTACAGTGACAACATGGTAATGAGACAATACCAAGATTTCACTGTATTGCACTCATTAATAATTGACTTATTAAGTGTGCTTACAGCCTCTTCCCCCTTCTCTTCTGCCTCTTGCCCCCAGTTGTGTCACTGCTGTAGCAATGCCCATACATATGTGTATCATATTGGTGGGACTGAAAGAAGGAATGTTTGTTTATATTTAGAAATTCTGAGATGAAGGCTTTTTGAATCTCTTCCTGTAGAATTCCTCTATGTCTACTGCGAAGCTGCTTTCAACAGTATATTTTGCACTCCACAGGAAGAAGTGGCAGTGATGAAAACATCACACACAAGTCTGCCAACATTTTGGATATGAATAGCCCTTAAAAGGGGTGTTATGCCTCTCCAGTACTCTTACAAACTTGTTGGAGCTCATTGTATAGGTCAGGAGTAATGACAAGAGAGACCCACTACACCTGAGCCCCTGTAACATCCTCTCTTTGTAACAACAAAGTGACTATGGTAAAGCTCTGCCCTGTGGGACACAGACGACCTTCAGTAGAACCCATCCTGTCTGTGCTGTGTTAACTGGTGCTTTTCATAAAAGGCATCCTTACCTTTTAGGGAAGTAGTAATAAGTCAGATTACTTTTTCTGGTGATTGACTTAGCCAATCTCTACCTGAGAAGTCCCACACAAGCACTCCTGTTTAACTAGATGAGGTCTAAAACCAGGCAAGCAAGTGCAGTCTCCCATGCCATGGGAAGAGCACATATATGGTCAAGGGACAGGAACACTCATACACATGTGCACAAAAATGTACATCCAGATATTTAGCTGGTTGTGCATTCATCACACAATGAAAGGAGAACGTGAGTTAGGTATGTGGTAGATGCAGATGCAGACACTATAATAAAATGTGTATGTTACCACCAGGCATAGTAGAAACATATGCCGACCTACTGTATAACAAGAAGCTGATGTGCCTTGCAGTAGCAGAATGTACATTTGGTCAAATGTATACATAAAATTAATGACATTGCCCCCTCTCAAGTTTTTTTCCTGAATGGATGGAATAGCAGGAACTGAAGTCTCCTTGTATGACTCTTGGAATAATGAACCTTTTGCTCTTTTCTTTATATAGGACTGGTATAAAATATTAATTGTCAAAACTCCCAGGCAGGTCTGGTTTGTATGAAGCAAGTGACAAAGCCAGTGGAGAATTACACATTCAGGATGCTTATAAACTGCAATGCCTTAGCTCATACATGTGCATTTGCAAAGGTTACTGAATATATTTTCAGTCAACATATGTAGATAGAAGATTCCAGGTACATTTTAAATCACTGTTGATTTACATTAGTGTACGTATTTTTGCAAGTGTATAACATTTCGATATCTACTGCTGTGTCCTTAAAGTTTTTCCATAGCCTGCCAAAGTTGATATCAGTCAGTAAAAAGGTACTGACCTTACCCAGATTAGGACTATCTAAGCAACAGATATCCTCCAAACAGAATGGTATGCTATTTCAGGTATGTGTAATTGTACATATTGTAAATTAACATTCAAGGGAAAATATTAATGTTTCCATGGAAAAACATCTTATCTCCTTTTATTAGACACAATGTGCCAACAGTTCCTTCTTTTACTTTCAATATAGACCAAAATCTGGCCTTACATCACTGATGCAAACAAAGTTTCCTCTAGTATCCATTTCTCTAGAACAACTCTGAAGTGTTTTGAAGAACTGTGTCCTGAACCTGTGAAATCCTTGCACTTCTGGCAAAGATGTTCTGAGTCCATCCTGTTACAGTCTCAAAGAGTAAATAAAGTAGTTTTGTAAGGCCAGAATTCACTTATTAAAGTGAATGCTACAATGGCATCTTAGTAACCTGTGAATAAGGTTTATTTTTTTAGACTGTGCAGAACAAGAATGTGCTTTTAACCATTGTTTAAATTGCTCTCTTAGGTAGTATTGACTGCTATGTAGCATAGTTGTTTTTGGTTGAGGTGACTTCATCCATTGCTGGTCAATTTTGTCTGCTGGTTGTTATCAAACTTATATTTACTGTGTTAACATAAGGGTACTGATATAATTTCACTTGCTTAAAATGCAGTATCATACATTATGAGTTAGTAATAGCTGCCTTCTCCTTTTTCTCTTTAGCTTAGTGTATGCCCAAAACCAGTATGAAAATTCACAAAGGACTAGCTCTGCCCCAACACCAGTAATCTGAGAAATTATTTTAAATCCACACAAAATACATCTGTTCTTAGTTATGTTGGTGACTTTAAATAAATATGTAAACCTTGCCCCTGTGAAGGAAGGTATAAAAAGTTCTAAAATAACACTGAGAGTAACTGAAATTGTTGGAGCAATGTTTATCATACATTTACAAATCATGAAAAAGTACTGACAAGTACTTACAGAAGTAGAAAAATTTACCTTATACTCTATAAAGCACAACAAAATTTATGACCGTCCCTAATTGAATTATGATTACAGTATATAAACATTATCAAGTAATATTTTACAGGCCCTAGGATCATTTGATATAGGTGTCTTGCAGAGAGCTTTTTTACTTTTTTCTTTACCACTGAGATAATGGAGCTCATGCAATTGTTTGTGTTGCCTACATATATATAGTACATATACATATATACAGTAAGCTTGCGAAATCTTATTAGTTAATGTGTTTCTAACCATTGTTCAACATGTGACATAGATTAAGACATATGGCTTAAAACATTTGATTTGACAAGACTGCTTGCCTCTGCATAGGCATGCTGAGCATCAGCGTACAGAAAAATGGGCAGGAGAGTTAGACAGCACTGTGCTTGAAAGTTGTATTCTAGAGCCAACAACACTTTTAATGTGTTTGGTGAGGCCGCAGATTTTTCCATGGTAAAGTCAACAAGTCACATATTACAGGTAGAGCTTCAAAACCAAAGGGTGGTCTGGATAAATCAACAAAGTGGGACTCAGGAGAGCCAATACTGTCATAGGCTTTTTACCTGACCTTGGGGAAGTCACTTAGTAGGTTTCTGCTCTAGTTTTCCATCTTCAGAATGAAGGAAGAAAAGAAATTGACTTCATTTCTTCCATTCTTGTCTGCATTCTGAGGTAGAGACTGTCTTTAACTAATATTTGCAGAGGAACGAATATAAGAAGATTGTGTCCTTGGCTGTATCCCACCAATGACAAAATAATTTAATTACCACTCAAGAAAAGAAGTATAAAGCCACCCATTTCTTAAGGTAACAAGTTAAAGCTGCTGTTACAAACACTAGTTAAAAATATGCTACAATTTGCACTCATGTTTCTGCCTGAAAGGTCAGTCATTAGAAAGGAAACTCTTAAAAGGCATAGCAAACCATGCAATTCACAAGTAATTAACAATAATGATGATGTAGATAAGACTCCCTACAATAAATACAACGATAATGTGAAAAAGAGTTTTGAAAGACAATAAAACAAGATTAAACCAAACAAGGATATAAATAAAGAGCACGTAAAAAGAGATACCACAATTAACAGATTTTGATGCCATTATGCTTGTGTGTCTGAAAACATAAATTGTTTCATAAATGGAGAAAGTAGCATGATTTAAGCACTTTTGAAGCAGAAAACTCATTTAGCTATTTTATGAGGTAAAGACACTTACTGTAAATCATTTCTACACTTGCAGGAGGGCGATATAAATTGCCTTGATAAGACATGACTGATTTAAAATACACTTCTTTAATAGCACTGGCTGAATATAAAGCACCTTATAACTGGATGTGGTCTGAATTCTGAAACTGGGTTTTCATCAGCATGTACAAGCATTTGAAAACTTTTTATTGGTGACTGCAAGAGGGAGAAAGAATGAAGCGCACTTTGAGAATATTTACCTCTTTTATATTACTGTAATCATTGGGCAAAGTTGCAGAAAGTCATTTCAAATAAGTCTAAAAGCATCGAGAATGATTCTTCAGTATGGTGTTTGAATGTAGTATACATAGTTACAGCATATATGTATCCAAAACAGATGCCTATGACACCTACAAATTATAAATATACTCATTGGACAGCTTGCTTTGAACCCAAATATAAATGTACTGAGGAAATATAACAAACCAATGTATTTAAGTATGTTGCACCACTGTGATGGCATAGCAAGACATAGCATGGCAACGCTTATGAGTAACTGTGTTACATAAGCATGTGAGTGATGTGACCACCAAAGGGGCAAAGAAAGATGGGTGTAGTGGCACATATGAGGCATGTTCTCTTATCTAATAAATTAAAATCACAGTATATCATTAGAAACAATTATAAACAATAATAATTAGGAAAAAATCAAAGGTGACTACTTTGGTCAAGGACCAGCTATCAAAAAAACAGAAAAACTTCTCTTATCTATTGAGTCCTAAACCACCTTATTTTGGTTTGAGTATTATACAAGAGAGAGCCTCAACTTTAAAAGGGGTATTTATTATCTTTAGAAACATAATATTCATATGTACAAACCATATACAAAACCCCAAGGGTACTACATACTTCATGTTTACACTTTCATTTCTCAGTGTTGTTTTTAAAAATCCTTGCTGGATCATCTGGTTTTGATAATTTTGCTCAATGTTCCATGAGAAAGTCTTCTACATAAGGCTTCTACTCCCCTTCCTGAACCTACCTACTTCTGTCATACTGTCTCACTTTAAACTATGAAACCCCAACTGTATTTGATGTCCCATACAAAATAACTGCACTCACTATAAAATCTCCTAGAAAACTCATCAAAAATAGTTACCCATCCATTAAATTAAAATGAGAAAGAATAAAAGGATACGGCTCTTTATAGAGGTCTACAGGTCATCTGGTGCAGCTCATATCTGATTTGTGCCTTTTATTTTGACTACTTATGACAAGATCACATTTTCCTTTGTATGTTGTATAGCACTGAGCACTTTATAAAAACAAACACAAAGATTGTTTTAAAGTCAATGCTTTGGAAGAACCTAGAGAATGCTTCCATAAATACAAACCCAATTCTTGGGTTATATTCAGATTATCAGGTATTCTTTGAGACAGAAAATAAAGCAGAAAAATAATTTGAAAAGCATTCTTACCATGGCTTGCCTAAATTAATTTTTACTTGTGGCCTAAAGGACCCTTGCGCTTCTGGATGTGGTAATAAGGAATTAAGAATCCCTTTCAATTTCTTCAGATATATGAACGTGAAATAATGAAAATATTGCTAAAGATGTTGCTAAGATGCATATGTATGTATGCATATATATAAGTATGTACACATATATATATGTACACATACACACAGAACAAAAAAGGTACAGCTTTATATATACCCAAATCTATACACAAACTTAAGATTAAAATATGTGTTTGGAGTGCTTTATACAATCATATAATCAATCTCCCTGGGAATCCTTGATAGAGGACAAATCAATTATTTATTTTTTCTTTTACTGTAGAAAGTATCAAATTTGGAGCAATAGATGTTCTGGACAACTATTTAACAGGCAGGGTACAACACTCTAGTTTCTGTCTTTGCCTGACAGAACAGTTTTCAATACACTAATCCATACTTTATCCATGGAATTATTAAGACAAAATTTGAATCCCAGCTTTGTTGCCGAGACAAAACATGACAGGAAACTAATGTTCTTCTGTAGTTGTTTTTTGGTGTTACTATAACATACACAGTGCTGTAGAAAAACCATAGCTGCATTTATTTGTGGATAGGAGCTTATGGAATGTGATACAGCATCAATATAACACAAGTATTACCCTGATATACTTGTACTAACAATGCCTTGATATATTGTCATTCTCATTTAGAGAAGATGACACACCTTGTAAAGAAATAACTTTACTAGGTGTTTAATTTTGTTTTGGTTTTGTCTTTTTTTTCTGAATTTGATGAACTGTCAGCATCTCCAAGATTTTTTTTTTTTGAGCTTTTGTAAAGAAACTAGCTTTATAACATTGAAAAATCTATGTAACAACAATTTCAGGATATTTTTCTTGAAAATGTATTTTCTAATGAGAGCCAAATTTGAAAATGAAAAGATCAGCAATAGATTGATCAACCTGAAGATACTAGGGCATGAGGCATCTGGAATCTAAAATTCTGTAAAATTAAAATAGTGCAGCAGAGAGTGTTTAGTTGGAAAATTACCCATCTGGAAATCAAAGGGGGGATTAAACTAAATCAACAATCTGTCATCACTCAGTTCCTTTATGGAACTGGCAGATTAAATGAATCAGCATAGCTTCATCTTCTTATGTATAACCTGGATTTAGTCCATAGTCTGACAGAAATTATTTTATTTTCTATTAGGTCTCTGTTAAAGCCTGTGGAGTCCCATCTTGAAAAAGAATTAAAAGAGATGGTGAAATTAGATGAAAGTAAGAAAGATGAATCCTTGCTCGGTGGTCTTGAACACCAGAAGATAAGATTCAGAAAACTATTGCAAAGATTTTTCAGATTATTTTATCATAAGTATACATTCACCAGCACTCAAAAATAAACTTTTTCATATTTATTTGATGGCAGATAAGGTTATTTTATCTGCAAAGTTTACCTATTTATTTTTTTATTAGATGGGGGTAAAGTTTTTCAAGCTTACGTATTTTCAGAATATTTTCTCTACTTGATGGCATCTCAAATTTTAACTCATCTTTTGAATTATATTTTTGATCATGTAATGTGTACTTAGTGGAATTTAAATGAATTCTCTTTATTTGAGTCTGTTCTTCTTCAATTACTATTTTTCAATACCTGCTGCCTAGTTTTGAATCTTGATTTATTCAATGAATGCTCAGAGACTTTATAAACAGAAACACTATGTGACAGTTGATTTTTTTTTTAGAATCTATACTTAATGGATTCTGAGTTGAACTATCTTTAAGTCATTTTAGTATATGATAAAAAGTAAGCCTCCTCTGCTTTAACGTATCTCTGTCATATTAAAATAAAGAAAGCAAATAAGAAAAGAGAACTTGCCTACTATTTTCCTAATTCTGTATCATAAAATGCCTTGAGGGCAGTGCATGCTGGGGCACCTCTGAACTGGGAAGTGCCAGAGCAAGAAAGAATTTAATAGAACAACTTGCAAGAGACACTGCTAATATATCATTGGTGAGAGAAGGCCATTGGGAATGAGGAAGAGCAGATCCTGATTCATGAGACAAAAGGACAACACGAAGAAAAAACAACAGAACCTGGTAAGAGGAAAAATGAAGAACTAAATAACAAGACAGCAGATCACAAACTTCTTGGATAACAATCTTAAGCTTCAAAGCTGTGACTGAAATTGATTTCACTATTAAAGACATTAAAAAAGAGGTAAATATGGCACTTAGAAAATAAAAAAAAAATCAAATGAAAAAAATACCATACTTTTGAGATTTTTTAATACAGATACAGAGAAAGAATTTGATGCTTTATGTTTTACTGATGCTGTATTCTATTTTCTGTTTTCACAGGAGAAAATGCTGTAGGGCCTTTAAAGTAAGTGGTAAATAAACATCACACAACATTTGTCATCATTTCAGAAGTAAGACATGAAAGGCCAGGATAAGATGCCAAAGTTCTGACTTTTATTTTATAATGTGGGATGTTTCAATTTAATTCAGTTTAAGTTTTCACTTCTTTTTATGTTTTATGTATGTCACACTGGGCAATATGAGCGCTTCTGTTGTGTTTTGTTTGGACATTTCCTTGAGGGAAGGTTAAATAGATTTTCATTCATGAGAAAATTACTAAACACAGTCTAAAAACCAGTTGATTCTTTATGAAAAGAAGCACAAAATGGCTGAAGTGTATTGAGAAACCAAATAAGGAAAACTTAAAATAATACTTCTGGGGTTTTGGTTTTTTTGTTTGTTTTGTTTTGGTTTGATTTTGGTTTTGTTTTTTTAAATAACCATATTTTACTTATACATAACATGTTTTATATGTATGTATCAATGGCAACAGCATTTGTCTTCTTTTCCCACAAAGATCACCTGACCCATAATGTCTGTCCTCTGTAAACTACACTGGCGTTGGCAAGAGATATCACAGTTCAATGCTGCTTTGATACCCAAGATGGTCACAAGTGATGTGGCTTCCCCCCAGTAGAGGATGTATTTCTGCTGCAAACCAGAAAATATGGAGACAATGTTCTTTAAGAAGTATTTCAAAATAAAATGCACACTGGCTTGTTGCTGCTTACACAGTTGTCTTCCATTTGACCACATCTCATTTCCACCAGAAGGTTAGGGAGGAACTTGTGAGAGACCCCTTTGGAGCATTCTTTTCCCAGAACCTGTTCTCTGGGTTTTACCATGAATAAATCTAATCCTATAGTATAATTTTTTATGTTAATGCTACAGCACTCCCCCTTTGGTGGGCATCAGCGTGAATATTTTAAAATAATCTTGGTATGAATGGCTATTTTCATCACTAGCAGAAGCACAGAATTCTAATCACAGTGGCTTAAACTCTTAAGGTTTAGTGGGGCAAGATCTGAACTCTCATGATCCCTCTCATCATTTAATGGAAAAAGTACCAAGAGAGACTGAGTGTTCATAACCCTTGCTTAGTGTTAACATTTGTGTAACAGCCCTTTCTCCCTCTTCTCAACCCAAATTTTGTAGCCTGTAATTAAGAACATTCTCACCCAAGTCTGTGAGAATTCAACTTGACTGAAACCCACAAAATTTAGAATTTTAAGTGTTCATTCTTTTTTTCATGTGCTTGAACCAAAGCTTGATGAGCAGTTTAAAGAATATCATCAATATGTATTTACAGCATATGCACTGCAATGACTTAGGGAAAGGGAAAGGTGCAAATAAATTAGATGATGTACTTGTAGCATCCAGACTCTTGGAGTGCTTTTTTCCTTTATTTTCACATTAAAAGAGAGAAATTAAGAAAAAAGCTACTCTGTAACATTTCAAGGAACTCTTCAAAACTGAGCACGCTAGCAGAGATATGCATTTATCATTGCCAGCTAATATATGTATATGAATTGATCAGAAACTTTATCCCACTCTCACTTTCATGTGCTATAATCAGAACAGTTTTAGAAGTCTTACCTCGTGGTATCACACTAAAGTTTTAACAGCTGAAGTGCAGTGTGTCACTGAAGCAGGGCTGCAGTCACTGAGAAACGGTCTACGGGCATCTGCTAGCACAGTGGACAAGTAGAAAAAAATAATAAGGAAGTAAAAAAATTGCTAATGGGAAACAGAACCTGAGTAGTAGGCAACTGTAATCTCTCTGGCTATAGCTATACAAGTGGAAAAAGAAAAAGAGGGTGTGGATAAAGGCATAGGTTTCAGCACTGTTTCATTATTACTGTTAGATTTCTAGTGCAGCCCTAGGTCAGAGACTGCCAGTCTCACAAACCATGCCAAGGCAGGTGTGGGAGACAGCATTGGCCAGGCTCGTTCCTGATGGACAGTTTGGATGTCACAACACTGTTTCACAGAGCAATGGAATTCACCCTTGTAAATAGAGGCCATGCTATATCAGTCAGTTTTGGGACAGAAAGCAAACCGTATACTATTTTGTTACTAATGTAGTAAGGTCACAGTAGTATAGTGTAGTATAGCATAGCATAGCATAGCATAGCATAGTACAGGACAGTATAGAAGGGTTTCCTTCCTGTTCTAGTCTCTCCTCCTATAAGACAACTTTAAAAATGCTATTTGCCAACAAAATCATTTCAAACTGTGAAAAAAATATCTATTAGTGTGACTTGCTCATAAATCTTCACTTTTTCCACACACACAAAATTCTAACTCACCCTCAAAGCTCTTACCCACAAACGTCTCTTACTTGAAAGATCCCCTGAACTTACACTCAGCCTTGCCAGCTCAGAAACCCTCACCTTTCTGCCCAATCCGTTCTGCCCAGCAACTTCTGTTTCCTTTAAGAGTGTGAAAAAGGTCAAGCCGAAGCATAGAAGAGGGCTGCAGGAGCTAGGGAGGCGGTAGGACATCAGTGAACACCACACCCCCCGTTGGCAAGCTAACCATAATTGAATGGCAGCTAGGTTTGGATTAAGGGTAAGAACCGTTTACCAAAAGCTAATTCTAGATATTAGATGACATGACTATATAATACCAGCAGAATTTAGTTCATAAATTTAAGAGTATATTTCAGTCCTTCAGGATTATTGACATGAACTGAGGAAGCTAGAGGGTAACTAGTGCCATGATGTCACCTTTGCTGACATGCTAACTACCTCTTAAGACAGAGTCCCCCTTTCAGGAACAGCAGAGCTCCATGTTTCTGTCAGATCTGGAAAGGTTCTCCTGCCAGTGATGTTGCAAAAGAGGCAGGTTTGGAGATCAGGCTTGCATTTTCTGGTATGCACTCTTTTGTAGCTTGCATTCCTCCTGCACAAATGGCAAATATCCCTTAATCTTCATCTATTTTCTCTACCATCTGTTATTAATTAATATGAAGCAGAATATCCTAGTGGCTCTAGAGAGCAGCAGGAAAGGACTTTGCAGAACAGCCACAACACTGTCCTGTCTGTCAACTTACACCAGATGCTTATTCAAAATCTCTTGAAGACCTTTTCAGTATATTGTTGGTAATGCATGTATAAATGTACGTCTGCTTCTCACTTGATTTTTCACTATATAGCCTAAGGTAGCTAACTAGGCTCTCTCTGCAATTGACAGGGAGACTCATCTGGGAAACAGATAGTGTTCAAGATGCTGAACTGGGAGTAATTAAGGAGTCTGGATTCTAAGCTGAATTAATCCTTCAATGCAATTCTTTAATGTAGACATATCTTACGATGTATATGAGTAAGTTAATCCAACAATAATGGGGAACATAGAAAGTAGAGTGAGAAAAGGAAAAGTGTCTGGCAGGTTAAAAGTGAAGATATAATTGAGGAAATTGCTGACATATTTGTAATCATCCATTTACCCTTGTTCTGTTTTTGTGGAAAACAAAACTTCTTTCTACCTAGAAGTCTGCATCTCTATACTGGTACACATTATTGCTGGGTGAATTAAAGGTTTATTTTGCATCTGTTACCTTTTGTGGGAAAACAAATTAATTTTGGAAGGAAGCAGTAGATGCTGATTTTTTAAATAATCTATGCTATCATCTTTAAAAAATATTCAACAGCTCGTGTGAGATTTATTATTAGAAAATGAATGCCGAAAACTTTTAATTTAAAATATGATTTTGCTCCAGAGGGAATATAGTTATACTTCAAAGAAGGCCCACTTTTGCTATCAATGAGCTAGACTATAGAATTTAGATTATATATGGTATATATCAATACAACACTACCATGTTATGGTTGAGGTATTAAGAACAGGAAAAAACACCACAAGAGGAAGAGGAAAAAGGATTTTTACATCATCATTAATGGTTAAGATATGGCTGTAAGAAGTAAGACATATATAACGAAAAAAATATTGATTGAATACTAGAATATTCAAGATCAGATAAACATTATTACAATTATTTAATTTTTGTACTCAAATTTCTCATTCCCTCCAGCTTTCACAATGAAGACAAGTGTAAAGTAAAAGGAAACAGTGACAGGGTGAGCTCTAGGGATTGAACTGAAGTGAATTTTCAAAGCTAATAGCAGATGAAAGAGAAACTAAAAACCCTAATGGTTTCTTTCCTGCAGATCTTCTCCACATGCTGGATCAGCCTGCAGGTCAGGAGATAAGGGCAGTGAGAAAGAAACAAAGTCTTTACTGACCTTGTTCTGAAATGGAGAAATGGGGTCGTGAGCCTAGAAGGTGGTTTTATCAAGTATTGAAATAAATTGCCACAGAACTGGCAATTCAGCCAGTGTCTATGTCATATCTATGTGTTATCTTTCTGATGATCATCCTGGTTATTTTTCCTCTTGACCCAGCCTCCTCAAACACTCCCCAGTAGCACTGAACTTTTTTCTAAGATCCACCTGTTCTTTCTGGCCCATCCTATTTAGTCCGGGCTGACTTCAGAAATGGATGCTCATTTGTCTCAGAAATTAGCAAGAGCCCTGCAGGCAAGCATCAAAGATTCATCCGTTTATTCAGTTTTCAAAGACTCATTTCATCCCTTTAAAGCTCCCCTCAGGTAAGTCTTTACAATCAGAATGGCTCCCATGTTCTTTGCAGTCACTAGCTTTATCAAATAGGGTCTTATTCTTGTTAAGAAAGGTGGTATTAAAAGCCCATCAATCAGCATACCTGGGGGGGATTTTGTGATGTATGTCATGATTTAGTCTGGAATGGTATCTTAATCTTCTTAAAAATTCTCAGCACAAAACTACTTTAAAATATGTGAAAGAGTTCATTTCAAAGAGTTGGAATTAAATTAGTATATAAATAGTAATTACTGAGATTCATCCAGAGAGTCATAATTCCTATTTTGCAGGAAGATGTTTAAAAATTTGACTTTAAAGTTGAATAATAACATTGACACAGACTATATAGTTGAAAACCAAAAAGTTAAAGAAAGACTTTTTTCCCGAGAGGCAGGTTTTATATGGAGGCTGTTTTTGTCTATGATCTTTAAGCTTTATCGTTATGAAGAAAACCTTTACTATATTTTAATATATTGTTATTTCCATGATGATCTTATGTTTCCAGTAGTTTGGAAAACCTGTGGGTTTTTTTTTTTTTTTAAAGGTTTATATTACTGTGAATGAACTATGTTTTTCCTCTGCTTCTGGACTTTACAAACAGAAGAGCATGGGGAATTTCATCCTCTCATTTTGTTTTCACTGCATTTCAATTTAAAGTTTCCTGTTAGCCTCTTATACAAAGTGAATACAGATTAATCCACTGGTTTTACCAATGTTTATTTTTATTTTATAGAAATAAACTATTTTCTTTTTCTTTAGAAGCTAGGACATGATACAGTAAAACTTTTCCTGTTGCTAACATCAATTACTTCAATATCACTTACAGACTTCCAACAATCTTTTTCATGGCAATCAAATTTTAAAAATGTTCCTGAAGCCTAGGACAAATGAACATTACATCATGTCATGTTGTTTTCTATCTTCTATGTGATTTTTCAGATTACATCTCATTTTGGTACAAATAACAGGAGATGTGGAGTAGACACTTTTGAAAAATTCAAAAATTCTAATTTTTGTGTCCTTGGAAGCATAACGCATCACTAAGAAACTAAAAATATATTACTTACAAATGACATCCATAACAGTACTTTTAAGATCACTGTACAAAAAGTCCAAAATACCAGCAGCTAATTGGAATTCAGACATTGATTATTCTGCAGTGAATTTTTAAAAACTTAGGTTAATTCCTATGCCTGAGGAAAATAAATATAAATAATTATAAATAAATTATTGCACTGAGATAAAATTGCAACTATTTTAGGGGAGTATTTTATTTACTTTCTGCTAAAATAGTGAGGTACATGTTTTTTTCAAATCAGCTGGAATTGCTTAGCTATATTTCTTGAGGCTGCTGTAGATTCTGTGCTGGAAACCTTATATCTTGATGAATGGTTTGTTTATCTACTTGCATGTTTGGCATCATTCATTGCTTGAATAGATGGTGATACTAAATCCTCTCTCCTGACTTCAAACGTTAGACTTCACCAAAACAGACTGAATCTTCTTTTGCTAACTTGCCATGATAACTATAGGAAATCTGATGAGATTTGATTAAGAAAAAAAGAAGAAACACACCTTTTCAGTGCATCTCTGTCATTTTTCTCTGACAGAGCAACAGAGCCTAGAAGCACATACCTTGTCTAGTGAAACCATTTGTGCAGATGTTAAGAGCACTTAGATGCCTGACAGTGACCAACTTCTGTTTCTTCCAAAGAAAAATCCACTCAATGAAAACATTTCACAAGAAATTGAGTGTTGGCAAGCTGTAATAAGTTCCCTGACATTTGAGGAGTTTACCACATTTCATGTGGTCTTATTATAGTAGTCCTAGTGGGTAGTAATAGAGTTATTAGCTTATAAAACTGCACCACAAGTTAAAACTGCTTAGCTAGTGTTGCCAAAATCTGGAATAAAACTCCGTAACAGCAATGAGAGGTTAAGAAGTAGGCACTCCTTTATTGCAGCGCTGGGCATACGGGGGACCGCTCCACCTATTGTGTGCACCTGTCTAGTCTAACTGTGCAGGTTAAATACACACCTGTTATACATATTCACTAAATTTCTGGAAGATGTTATACATTATCATTAATTTTCTGAGAAATCATTAGCATATGTAAATGTCTCTTCACGCAGGCACAGTGAAGGTCTCTGGTGGTCTTCAGAAGCCCTCTGGTAGTCTTCCATAGCCTTCCTCACCTGTCCGCTTCCTGACCTCTCTTAGGTGATTCTGTGCAGTATGATTCTCACCATCATCTATATTAGTTTACATAAAAATGCATACTATGTCTATTCTTAAATTTAACCTTTCTAATAATTGGTCCTTCAGTCACATCATCTTATTAATATTCTTATGTTAAAACAATCATTGGTTAATCTCACTTAACTCTACTGATTGCAGTCCTCGATAATTAGATCGAGGTGGGAAGGGTAAGGGGTTTCCAAGCAGCAAACTGGTGTCCATAAAGGTTTCCTTAGTTTCCTAAAACAAAACACTACAAATCAACAAACCTTTGTCAAAGTTTCTGTGGTTAACTGATTTTAGACAATGCTTGAATTCTTATGGTTACACATAGTACATTTTCTAAAGTTCCTAAGTTCCTATGACTACATTTTAATCTTAACACTCCCACACCTATGCTTCACAATTTTCTACTTCTTAATCAAACCAAACTCTTCTATATAATTAGATTTTAATTTCTTTATCAAAATATTTGCAACACTAGTGTACTGAGGTTTACCTTAGTTTTCCTATTAATTTAGTTTCTGAAATAATAAAGCTCTTCTATTTTCTCTTACTGCCAATGTTTAAATACTGTCAAGGTCTGTTGTCATAATATTCATGACTCTTTTATTCCCTTTCTATAAATCAGACAAGAGAAAGACTTTATGTGCAAACTGAATACCACCTCACCCCCGCCAATACTCTTGCCCTCTCCCACCCCACCGCACAAGAATAAATGCAGCATTTGGGAAACATAAGTGATAAAGGAAAGACAGAAGGAAAAACAATAAAAAAGAGGAGTGGGTAATGTGTGGAAGTCTTACAATTATATATAAACTGTGAGTCCTTGGGACAGGAGATATTTTGTGCTCTGGGTTTGTATTCCATCTGATACAACAGTTCATGATTAGAACACCAGAACATTACTACCATCAAAGAGTAAATCAACAAATTAATAAGACTTCAGGGAGAGCAACAGATAGGGCATGACAGAAAACAACATTAAATCATTAAATGGTAAATTCATTTGAGCCACCTGTCACTAATATGGAATCTTATATGAATAGTAGGAACACATACACAGTATATAGCAAGTTTTCAAGAAAGACAGATGACCGATCAAACAAAAGGCATGTAGAAATATACAAGCATTTATTCTGTTTAGTTTCAAGAAACAAACCCAAAGATCCCCAAAGAGTTGTAACAGTTGCTCAAATACCAAATGAAATTTGAATAGTTAATCTAGCACTTTCAAACCTAAACTTACGTGATGTAGGAACATCTATTTTAACTAGTTTTTAATATAAATTACTTCTGGATTAATAAAAGAAATGCTGCTCTTTTTCATCTTATAAAAGACTGTTTCATTTAGGTAAAAATGATTTTTTTTCTAGACTTAGAATAATGTTTATTTTTACTTTAGGGATTTTTATATATAGTACCTTGTGCAACTATTATACTGTTATTAATGATCCTTAAGTCTTCTCATATTTAGACTAAATTACACCATTTTTCAGAAACTTTATTTTATGGATATCTCAGGCAACTAAGGCTGGAATGTGTTTTGTTTGTTTGTTTGTTTGTGGTTTTTTTTTTTCTTTTTCCTGTATGACAAATTTATTTATGTGTCCCAGAAGGAATTTGGCTTACTTGGGGAGAGCATGGAATAACTGACATGCCCACTGTAATGTCCTTATTTTTATTAGCTATTAGTCTGTCATTCCTGTCATTTATTATTTCTACCAAAATGAGGAAATATAAATAAGCTTTACATCCTATTTTTCCCCATAATGACTTTCCATTTGCCTGAATAATTTTCAGTTTGAATTCTGTCCTCTGATGGGTTTACAACTTATCCTGTCCTGCCATTATCTGAAAATATAAATATTCAGATTGAAAATGGATACATTAAATTGTAATCATAGCTAGGCTAGTATGCAGAATAAATCACACAATAGCTCTTCCAGTTTCACTGCAAACAAAGGAGAACAAACTACACTCCAAAACCACACTGCTAGTCAGTTGAACAGCCATTTACTAGTCCATACAAAAATAAAAATCCCATTTCCTTTTTTTCATGTTATTTCATTTGAAATGGTTTTGTAAATCAGAACAAACTCATAAGTAGTTATCCTTTTAATAATGAATATTTCATGAATAAATAAATAAATATTTCAAAGATAAATAACTATGTTTACAATAACAATTCAGTCTACTGAATGAAACATTAGTTGTCACTTATTCATCCGCCATCAACATCAAAATTCTGTATTTCTTCCCTGCCTCTTTTGCTGGTGTAAAAAAAATATTTTTAGTCATCTGGCTGCTTTAACATAAAATGCCCATGAAAACTGCCTTTTATAAACCAACATGTGTCTCATTTATGCATAATACATTAGCTATTAAGATATGGAAATTCAGAGTTCCATTTTATCATAATAGAGACTAAAAGTATACCTCAAGATTTACACTTGCAGTAAATATTTTAAGTACAATTTTTTGATCCCATTGAATGACCAAATTATCCTTTCACCCCCTTTCTCCCAAAATATTATTTCAGATCTGATACCAAATAAATATTTTATTATATCAAAGTAGATTGCAGTGAACCATCATAACTACACATTAGGAAATAAATCCAGAAATATTTATCCCAAGGAGGAACATTCTGTAACAAATAAATTAAAACTAATAAATTAAACAAATAAAAATAAATTTACTGCTGTGTAAATAAGAATATGTAAATACAAACAATAGGGACAAAGCATTGTAGATATATGAATAATAATGATTGAAGCATTCAGTGATTAAACTATCTTTTGAGATAAGTTAACTTTTCTGTAATAGAAACACAGTAATGACTCAGATTACAGATCAAACAAGATCACAAAACTCTAGTTCTAGGTACAAAGGAGGATGTCTAAAGAAGTTTTAGAGGGAAAATAGATCTGTTTAGGTGTCAATACTGTGAAAGCCTCTTTCCTAATGAGAGACAAAAGCTCATAATGAAATGAAATATAACTGCAGTAGGAGGAAACAAGAAATTTAGTACTCTTGGAAGATGAAATAATTTACTAAGTTCATTGTAGTGATGAAAATGCTGAAAATAATTGAAAACATAATTTGAGCTAAACAGGATATTCACATTTCCTGAGCTCCTAATGAAAGAGTATTTCTTGGAAAAAAAATCTTTCTTAGGATTTCATTTATTGCTGTTATTTAGTCCACAAGTAGAGGCTTCCAAATGGTTTATACGTTCTTAACAATTTGTTCTTCAGAGCTTAGTTTCTTAGGATAGCAGATTCAATCTTAAGACAGTCAGGCAAAGCTGCTTTGACCTTAGCTCCAGAACAATGCAGTATTTCAATTTGAGATACCTTTATTTTGAAGATGTTTCTAAAATCTATCGGTTATGATTATTCTTTCTCTTCAGAGACTGAGTAGTTTTACTAAGAAAGCATGTTGCAACAGTGAATAGACTTCAGAGTCCCAGTACAATAGTTCAAAATTCTCTACATGCTACCTAACAAAGTTTGGTTGTAAAAATATGACATAGCCACTTCATTGGCTCTTATTTTGTATGACCTGAATAATTCAGTCACCATTTAATTGTATGAGAAGGGAGATTAAAATACGCTGTTGAAATGTAATCTATCTCAGTACCAGCACACTCTCTTGATACATTTCATCTTCGTCAGTTTTTGTGATTTTGATTAGAGGAAGCTCTGATGAATTCCATCTGATCCTTTTGGTTAGATTTTGGAAACCAGTTGTAATATCTGTGGCCCAGTTAAGAACTCAAGAAGCAAATTCCAAACCCCTCTTCCATTTCACTCTTTTTTGGAACAAGTTAGGAGGGCTTAAGTTTCCTTTTACAACCAAGAAGCTGCTACCACTGTAGCTGTTAGTTAATTTTGCTTCCTAGATACAATAGCTGAAATTAATTAGAAGCCCTTATGTATTATTGCCTTCTGGAGCAATGGACAATTTGGACACTAGATTTCACACTGGTTTGGCATGAAGCAAATGCTCTGATCCAGTCCTATTCTACTCCTGCTCATCTTCTATCAGAGCAGCAAATTGCATTGCCAAAACTTGGCTGGAGTGGAAGGCACCCGGGAAGCCCTGTAAGTTGTAAAGCTTTGGTAGACTTTGCTGAGAGCTCTGATCCTTCAGGGCAGCCTGTGAGGGAAGGTTCTAGGTGCGGGAACTAAACCTGGTTGTGTATGAAATCAAGAATTTGCTCCTGCAGAACAAGGTGCAGGAAATAAATGTGTTTTAAATTATTGTTGTGAAACCCAAACAAAAATCTGCATTGTGCACTAAAAATGCATTTTTCTTCAGTTGTTGTTTCTTCATTTGTTAGTTCTTTTGTCTGATTTATAATAATAGGTTTAGTTCTGGGAAAAGAAAATACTTTGCACTTAATGTACCTTTTTTTATTGTTATACTGTTTTATTGTTTTACCCCATTTCAGAGAGTAGACTGGTAGAACTGTAATATCCTATACTAATTGAACTTCAATTTAATTTGAACCATCTATAGTATGTTATTATATGTTTCTTCTTTTAATATTATTATAACCCTCTCACCGGTAAATAATTTTGCAAAACCAAAATAATAATTTAGAATATTTTTAGTTTACTTATATTTTCTTACATGAACAACAACTTCTGGTGGAAAACAGTAGCAAATGGTAGAAAAACGCAATTTGTTTTGCTAAAGGAACTGAGAGTAATTTGCCTGTGTATATGTGATTTGGTAAATATCATGAAGAGGCATAATTACATTTGGTCTTGAATACTTTCATAATGGCAATACAAATCCTGTCAGATTAACTAAGTCCTAAATTTTGATGACTCCCTAAAGTGAAGATTGAAAATGTCATATTCTTAATATAATATGAAGCATTGAACAGATTTGCATTGCTACAGGGCTTTGAAATAACGTGAGAAAAATTAATCTGAAAATTAGCTCATGACTCTTATCAACATAAGATTATAAATCACAGAATGCTTTGTCAAATTCTTTAACACACTTATAGCACATATTTATTTGGAATAAGTTCCCGTGATTCCTAAGATGGAGCCATGGTACTGAAAATTTGCAATTAAACACTAGCTGAAGAATACTATGCTGACCCTCTAGTATCTCTCATCTGTAGATGTCCCCATTGTATTTTTAAGATCATAGATAAATTAACTAATTTGTTTAGAAGTCAGATATCAATAGAGAATAATTCTTTGGCTACACAAATTTGTAAAATATCTGATTAAAAGCTGCATGTTATTAACTGATGTGCTGAGCTCCAAGGCATTAGGAAGTAAAGCACCTGTACATTATTTAAATGATATCTATGGAAAGCATCTGTATGAATATTGTAGGAAAAAATGCTATAAGGATGTCCAGCAGTAAGATAGTCATAGTTTAAACCAAAAAAAATGGAACTTGAAATGGTGCTAAGAGTAAATGAAAAACTTTGATGACTAAATATTTCAATAACTTTCTTTATCTAATTTGGAAAATAAATCCTGGTTTTGTTTCAGATATTTTAGTTATCTCTATGGTATTAGATGAATCGAAGCTTCCAAAACGCTCTGAAAAAGTTGTGAATAACGTTTTTTTCAAAAGTTAAGTTGGTCAGATAACAATCAGTTTGAGGACTTATAATTATATTTTCTACCAGTTGTAGGTCCAATTTACCAAGCAACCACTCTATTAAGTTATTTATTGAATCTGCAAGTCTTTCCATTGGTATCAAATTAGTGATTGAATAATTCAAATAATGATGGGCTGATTCAGGTGAATATGTGCCTGTTTAACTATGATTTGACTTTCAAGACTCTGATTTAGACCACAGGGGAAGTATCACAAGAACCATTTGTCTTATATGGATCTGGTACCTCCTTCCTCAGGATGAGTTTTGGCATGGTATTTTAAGGTAAATTGCATGACTAACACTAAGCTGATTGATTTGGGGTTCAATGGCAATACTATGCCTGAAAGATCCCTTCTCACATCATTGCTCTGACTTCAGTCAAAACATTTAAAACTATTAATTTCTCATTTTTTTAAGCAATACTTAAAAACTAATTTCATAGCCAGAAAGAAGTAAGACAGCATCAATGACTGCAGTGACTTTAAATATTCAAAATTGCCTGTTTCAGATGTTTTGCAGAACAGTACATACTTGCTTGAGATCGTCCAAATAGAAAAGAATTCCTTTAATCCTCCCAGATCATACAAGAACACACAGATATTTTGACAAACAGGTGCAAATTATGCAAATTTCCATAAGATCTTGTACGTTTTTAGTATTGTTCACACTGTAAAATTTACAATACGCGCAGCATTCATAAGGTATGAAAGATACATGTTATCCTTATACATACATCTAAAAATACCACTAAAGAATTACATCTAAAACTTGGTTGTGTTTTTTTCAGAGCAGGCAAAAACACTTTGCTGCAGTATATTATTCCTATGCCTGCTTCTTTCTGGGTGGTCTGTAAACTGAAATGCAGTGAACTTTAAATAATAATACTGAAAGTATAACTTTCACATAAGTTACAAAATCAAAAATACAATCACAAGGCACAATCCAGAAGGGTGGAGATTTGGTGACTGAAAAATGAAGAATAAACAGAAAAAGACAATTAACTTAGAGGGAATGACTAACTTAGATGGTCACTGATCTGGCAGAGGATAACTACCCCAAAGCTGAATTTATCAACCAACCCTAATCAGAATATGGCTTAAGTGCATTCTTTGTTTTAAGGATATGCTTTGAAATCAATGCCATCAAAGTTATATGGCTCTAAACAGAAACATAATGGCCTTGTGTAATTGTGGGTCAAGAAAGGAGGTGGTAAAAGCTTAGGCTTTACATCAGCAGCAGATGAAAACATAGTAAAATAGATTTTATCAGTAGCACAAGAACAGAAGCATAATAAATTTAGAAAAAAACAAATTCCAAATAACTTTACAAAAGTTTGTATTTGAAGATGGTAGAAATATACTTCAAATTCTTTTCTAAAAGATAACACGAAGTTACTCAGTGCCGTGGTGACATGAAAATATTTAGTTCTGTGGCAGAAACGCTACCTGTAGTACTCCACAGAGCTTCCCTAAGCAAGCAATTTTTTATGGCTATTTTTGTTTGCTTTTGCTTGCTTCATTGTAGGCTTGACAGGTGCAAAAGTTAGTCCAGACAACTCAGATCTGGGATATGCTCATTCTACTTTTGTTTTCAGTATTATGAATACTATAGTGTTTCATTTAGATTTTCCAATACTAAATTTATAGTTATATGAAATTGCAATGCTGGGGAAAAAAAAACAAAACAAAAAAAACCAAACAACCACCAAACCAAAAACAGAGAATAAAGACTAGTTTCTTTCAAAGAACGATGTATTTTAGCTTCACATTCTATTTTTACAGTATCCATGAAATGAAAGGTTATTTTTTTCAGACACAAAACTGAGACAGACACTTAACTGAGAAATTCTATCATCTTATGCTCATTCTGGGAATATGTTTTTTAAATTGTACCCAAATGGTACAAGCGTTATAGTCTCACAAACACTATCATCATCATCATCATCACCATCAATAACTTCTATTCTTATACACCATTCTTAGAGTTTTATTTTTGTTATTCATTTTTTAATGTACTTATTTTCAAATGAAAGATACAATACAATTAAATAACTATTACTATATACAAGAAAAAAGACAATAACATTCATTATAAGAAACAATTAATTTTTCAAGTCACCAGAGGAAATACTACATCAAGCTAGCAATTAGATTTAGGAAATTTAGTTAAACAGTGTTACTGGAAAGCTCAAGAAACATTTGCTAACATAAAAGGCAGCAGCGAGGATGTTTCCATTGTAAATCAGTCTTCTGTTAAGACCTAACATAAAGGCCTATTCTGGCAAAGTACATGAGAGCTTGCAAGTCTGCAAAGAGGACCTTAATAACTTCTCAGTCTCCCATGTGAAATTCGTCAGTGTAACCTTATCAAAACTTGTCCTGTTTGAGCACACGTTTGCTCACTGCACATGGTTCCTGTCAGCACCAGTTTCCACATCATGTTTCTAGTCCAGAATCAAGAGCTGCTCTTCAAGTCCTTTGTATTATCCAATGTCTGCCATCTAAATTATGTATTAATCATACTGCTTTTTTTCCATTAACATTTATAAGATCTTTTTTTTTCCAACTCTCCCAATTTATTATCACTTCCTTTATCAAATTTAATTCCTAGTTATTTTGTAACCACATCATTCCTTGAGTCACATCAGTTTCTAAGTTAACTTTCCATCCATACCATTGTGAACCCACTCCATTTTATTAGCTTCCCTTTTTAGCTGCATCTTTCGCGTTTCTTGACTTCACATTCAAATTCCTTTCAGTGCTATCACTCTCATGCATCTGCCCATCTCTCATCGTATTGTCCCCACAGGAAACAGTGTCTTCTCCCTTCCTCTCCTCAGTGTAATAGGGGAGAAGCGGGAGGGTTAAACAAGTTGCTTTACACCATGGTTGGAGCAAAGCAAGAAATGTTTGCACAAAAAGTCATCCGTTGCAGAGGAGAGTCAATTATCCTAGCTATACTGCTGTTGGTGTGAGGCCCTTTGAGAAAGTGCTTCTCTGTTCAGGAGCTTGAAAGTCCAACAGATAAGTTTAAACTACATGTAGTAAGAGCTGAGGCATTGGCTTTTACACCAGAATGAACTAGAATAGATAGTGGGAAGCAGTAGATGACAATAATATATCTTATATTGCTGTCCCATTTTACAAAAAACATCAGCTGTATTCAACCCGGTGCCAACTTTTCAGACTAGATATTTCTGGTTTAAAATCATTTGCTTGGTGTACTAGCACCAGAGCACAGAAAGCTTAGTCCGTGAAAGAACAGTGCTTTATGATGCAAACCCACATACAATAAATGAATAACCAAAAATAGTGCTAGGGGACTTTCAAACCATGAAAAGGGATTCCAACCAGGCCTTCTCCAGAATAACACCAAAATACATATTTTTACAGAGATGATTGATTAATTTCCTATTCCATGAACTATGAGCCTAATTTTAATGTAGCTGCCCATTATATTTAAATGCACTGAATATTTACATGGGTCATGCTGTACTGGATCAGTGCAAAAAAACCCAAACCAAACCCCATCCTAAATTGTCACTTTAAAGATATTTCCGTTAAAATGAGATTAAACAAAATCAATCTTTTACTTAATGGAACACAGTACACTAATGATCATTCTAATCAACACCAGAAAGGCCATTTATTTTACAGAAAGGAGAAAGGTTAGTTATATTAGACAGCAGCAAAATTTTTTTGTACTAATTAATGGTATTTCTATGTGCTTCCATACAGGGTGATCAACTTGTTAGATGGAATGAAAAAATGTGTTGATTATATCCTGGATATATGAAGTTGATCTATTATCTGTACAATTCGTATCTTCTGTAGACTTACTAGTCCAAAAGAATTAATATACATATATACATATTTACATATGGCACAGAGTTTAAACGTATCTTAAAAGAAGCTACTCTGAATGATTCTTTACACAGAATGAGAGAAGAATCCTTCTTGTAGAGCTAAAATATGAAAGAAGCATAACAGTACAACAGACAATGGAGAAGAGAGATTTAACAGCAGATGAGAAGAGGCTGCCAGAGAAGGGAGTGTTTACAGGTGAAATGTTAAAAGATGTAAGTTTTGCAGAAAGAACTGGTGCACAGCTCGAGAAGATAGAGCAAATTACTCCATATTTGTGGAAATGTTAACAGGGAGGCTAAGAGAGGCAAATTTGAAGTTAGCATGAGGTATAAATAAATTGCTTGTGAAACCAGTAAGCGGAGAAGAGTGCATGGATGTAATCTGGTCTGACATCATGGGCAACACGGCTATAGGCAAAATGGTATCCCCATGAATATAAAAGCAATACACACCTGATAATGTATTGGGAGAGAATAACAGTTAATCACAGAAAAGAGATCCTAGCTTTCATAGCTCACAAGAAGGAAGGAAAGTAGAGGATATGGAGCAGGTAACTAGTGAAAGCACTGAGTAAGTGTCCAAAAGAGGATATGGGTCTGAATGAGAAGGGAGCATGAGGACAACTAATGCCACCTGCACAGAGTGTTTACAGGGAAATAAACTGAAAAGTGCTCCATAAATGAAATGAGTCAGTGAGCTAAACAGCAGCTTAGCATTGGCCAAATTGGTGAGAGAATGAGCTGAGAAGGTGTACAAAGCAGAGAACTGCCGCTGAATGGGAACAAAAACTACAGGATAGATACCACTGGGGCTTCAGCTACTGGCTGTGCAGCACAGCAGGGCGGAAAAAAAACAAAAGGGTCTTGTTTTTTGTTTTTTTTTTGTTTGTTTGTTTTTTTGTTTGTTTGTTTGTTGTTTTTTTTGTTGTGGAGTTTGTTTGGGGGGGGTGTTTGGGAGTTTTTTAGTGGAAAGAACTGATTTGTAAAAAAGAAAGTACAAACTTTCTTGAAAATGTACTAAGCTTAGCTGGAAAAGCTTTTTCAAAGCTAGCATAGCTTTACCAGGAGAGGAAGGAGCTTACCTCAGAGTAGCCAGTAGCCTTGAGGCTAGGGCAGTGAGAAAACATTAGGATCTGAGTCTGTCCCATACTTGTGGAACCAAAAGCATCGGTCTGTTCTGCTAATCTGAAAAGGCATACAGAGGTGGAGGAAAGGAGCAAGGTTCTTCCTGAAGTGATCTTTTACTTTCAATTCTTTCACCCTGTGAGCAGTGGGACAATGGTGACAATTTTAGCTAAGCTTGCTTGTTAAAAACGAGTGAAGACTGAGAAAAATTACCTAGAGTAATAGCCATTTAAAGTAGAATCTAACATCACCTATTTGGTTCTAGCTTGCTTCTCCTAACTACATACATGCATGAAGAAATGAATTTTGCTGTAAAAATATTTGCAAAATTTGAATATTTGGTCTGTTACTAAGATTTAAATAACCACAAGACAACAGCAACTCTTATCAAACTACTAAGTGCGTTTTAGGTAATCAAGGAGAGAAAAATAATATCAGATCATCTAGCCAAGAATAAGCTCATATATTTCACTGAGACCTTCAAATCAAGACCTATATTCTTTCTAAAAGATTTCTCTCTATTTAATCACAAGTGTGGTGGGTGGACCCTGGCTGGATGCCAGGTGCCCACCAAAGCCACTCTATAACTCCCCCTTCTCAGCTGGACAAGGGGGAGAAAATATAACAAAAGGCTCGTGGGTCAAGATAAGGACAGTTTAATAAAGTGAAAGCAAAGGTTGCACGCGAAAGCAAAGAAAAACAAATGATGTTATTCTCTACTTCCCACCAGCAGGCGATGTCTGGCCACTTCCTGGGAAGCAGGGCTTCAGTACGCGTAGGGGTTGCTCTGGAAGACAAAAATGACCCCTTCTGTCTCCCTTTACTTAGCTTTTATATCTGAGCTGATGTCATATGGTATGGAATATGTTTGGTTAGTTTAGTTCAGCTGTCCTGGTTATGTCCCTTCCCAAGATCTTGCCCTGCCCCAGCCTGCCATTGGGGGGGGGGGGGGGGGAAATGTTGGAGAGAGAGCCTTGATGCTGTGCCAGCACCGCTCAGCAGTAGCCAAAACACTGGTGTGTTATCAACACCTTTCTAGCTACTGATGCAGAGCACAGCACTATGAGGGCTGCTATGGGGAGTATTAACTCCATCTCAGCCAGACCCAATACATCTGCTTGCTGGCTAACAAGTGACAAAACACATCTTAGGTTTCAAACTATAAGTTGATTTCTATTTACACATCTGTTCTACCATCACCAGTTCTGTTGAATAAATAACATTATGTCTGATATACTCTATATCAACAGAATTAGGCTCACTGTTTTCCTGTAATTCTATTTATCCACTTGTAGCATATATAGCTGTAATGCTTTTCCTGCTAAAGCTTGTCTTTAATATGCAGAAGACATTTTGGATTAAAATCTCATCATCATTATGTACTAAATTGTCTGTGTTGAATAAAGCAAATGGTTAGAGAATGTAATGCAAGAAAAACAATAAATGGTAGATTTCTATTGCTTAGCCCTTCAATGTTCAAATAAATGCTCAAAAATATACACTAGTGTCTAGTTTATTCTCTATTTAAAATGGTTCCAATATTTAATGAAAAAAAAAGCAAAATATTTTTTACTTATTCCTGGGCTTAAACTGTCTTCCTACTCAACACAAAACAAGAGGTTATTCCACTGATGTAGGTGAGAAAAGCCAGAGTGATCTAGTCTGATCATCTGTATACCACAGACAACATAACATCATCAATTTTTTCTTTTATTGTGCCCAATATCTTGTTGCATTGGCTTTGTGTGGCAAGGTTTTGGTAGCGGGGGTGTTACAGGGGTGGCTTCTGTAAGAAGCTGCTGGAAGCTTCCCCTGTGTTCGAGAGAGCCCATACCAGCCAGCTCTAAGACAGACCCGTCGCTGGCCAAGGCCGAGCCCATCAGCGATAGTGGTAACACCTCTGTGATAACATTTTTAAGAAGGAAAAAGAGTTGGGATGGGGAGAAACAGCTGCCGGAGAGAGGAGTGAGAACATGTAAGAGAAACAACCCTGCGGACACCAAGGTCAGTGAAGAAGGAGAGGGAGGAGATGCTCCAGGCGCCGGAGCGAAGATTCCCCTGCAGCCCGTGGTGAAGACCCTGGTGAGGCAGGCTGTCCCCTTGAAGCCCATGGAGGTCCACGGTGGAGCAGATCTCCACCTGCAGCCCAGGGAGGACCCCACGCCGGAGCAGGTGGGTTCCCGAAGGAGGCTGTGACCCTGTGGGAACCCCGTGCTGGAGCAGGCTCCTGGCAGGACCTGCGGATATGTGGAGAGAGGAGCCCACGGAGCAGGTTTTCTGGCAGGACTTGTGACCCCGTGGGGGACCTGCACTGGAGCAGTGTGCTCCTGAAGGACTGCACACCGTGGAAAGGACCCATGCTGGAGCAGTTCGTGAAGAACTGCAGCCCGTGGGAATGGCCCACGTTGGAGACGTTCGTGGAGGACTGTCTCCCGTGGGTGGGACCCCACGCTGGAACAGGGAAAGAGTGTGATGAGCCCTCCCCCTGAGGAGGATGAAGCAGCAGAAAATAACGTGTGATGACCATAAACCCCATCCTCGTCCCCCTGTGCCACTGGTGGGGTTTGGTAGAGAATCCAGGAGTAAAGTTGTGCCCGGGAAGAAGAGAGGGGTGGAGGGAAGGTGTTCTGAGATTTGGTTTTATTTCTCATTACCTTACTCTGGTTGATTTGTAATAAATTGAGTTAATTTTCCCCAAGCTGAGTCTGTTTTGCCCGTGACGGTAACTGGTGAATGATCTCTCCTGTCCTTATAACGACCCACAAGCTCTTTGTTATATTTTCTCCCCCCGTCCACCTGAGGAGGGGGAGTGATAGAACAGCTTTGGTGGGCACCTGGCGTCCAGCCAGGGTCAACCCGCCACAGCAGGCAACAATAGTAAAATGACTTTGAAATCATTCATTCAAAGTCAGAATTATGCTGTGATTTTTACACCAATTTGTTAACTCACAGCTTGTATAACCTGTGTTGGTTTAGACTGCTGAAAGAGCTCAAAATAGATATAATGTATCGATGAATTAAATTTATCATACCTAGTCTGATAATTTATAACGGTTATTATTTATTTGCACAGCAGTGCCATTCTGCTGATGTTGACGTCTACCAATATTCTCCTGTAGCATTCTATGCTACTTTTTCATTCAGCATATTTTTGTTTTCCTGCTTTAAAAGTCTGATGAAAAATTAAGTCTTTTAAATGAGTGACAACATTTTAAATTTGATTTCTAAAAGCTAGACAGGTACATTCAGCTATTGCTGCCAAAGGGAATTTAGGGTACAAACACAGCAGCACTAATGGCTGGTTTTATATTTAACAACAATATATTCAACATCAACAAAAGACAGATTAGCAGGGCTTTTATTACATACCAACTTTAAAATAAAGCCTAAAAAAAAAAAAATAAAAATTGTTTTCCTCTCCTCTTCCTTGGAAAAAAATACACCTTTTGCCTGCCTGGGAAGAAAAAAAAAAAAAAAGAAAAGAAAACAAGGATGGATCACCTGGTATGATTTTTAAAAAACAGAGACTATTTTTCTGGCTCTATCCATTTCAAAACAGCTTTGTGCACTCAGAAAGGGACTTCTTCACGAGCACTAAATGAATGAAAAAGAAGGAGTCAGTGTCCAGAGCCAGAGTGAATGCATATATGAGAATAGCTTACTAGTGATAAGTGGGGGTGAAAATTCAGTTTAGTGGGTCAAAAGGTAGGAAGAAGTAACTCTTAGGCCTACTGAGCTTTCATATAAAACTGAAGAAGGATCAGTAGAAAAGTTTTTAAACAGAAAACAAGTACCCAAAACAGAGAGGAAAACATAAAAGGCCGGAAAATAGCCAGGGCATGAGAATGAAAGTTCAAAGAAGTAGAAAACCAAAGCCAACCTAAGACTTGATCCTGATAAATGCTGAGTGTCTGCAACCCCCAGTGGGCCCAGATTCTGCAAGTTTGTTTACACATAACACCTCAATTGCAATTTTCATGCCTGAGTGCAATTTTTAACAGTATTTAAATTCTTCTTCACATTGCAAAAAACTCTTAAACTCTCCAATCACCATTAAGTTTTACTATATGTCATGTCAATTCAACATATAGCCTTTATATTCAATTCTTCACTATCTTATCCAGACGAAATAATTAAAACAAGAAACAAAACAAAACACACAAAAAACCCCACCAAAACATACTATCACTGGGAACCCACTGGAGGAACAGAATTGTTATTAGTGCAAGATCTTTCAGCATTGGTTCTGTCATTAAGCGTTCATCAGTAGCAAGTGATAATATCTATCTATATGTTTTTATCTTACATGAAACTGTCACAGCTCACTACATTGGTTCTGTAGCTGTGGCACATACTATTTGTCCTTCATCTTTATTTTTTCTTCCAGTTACATTAGTTATGCACTCTCTGAATCAGTCCACAGAACAAGTTATAGTTAATACTATGCTACAAAATACACCTCAAGCAAAGTTCTAAGCTCAACCATGTTCTTTGCCTGGCTGATAATACATGTTGTTTTATTCAATTACAGAAATGAAAGAAATAGTATAAAAGGTAAAGCCAAATACTTAACTGTATTGTTGGGCCCAGCTAGTGTACCTGTCTCTATTACTTGAAATAGTATGTTCCAAATAAAGATATTCTTTGGGTCTTAAATTTAGTAAACAGGAAAGGTGCTAATATCTTTTGGTTATGATCACTTTTACAGTTTGGGAAACGGTAGTACCTACCTGCTGAAATCAAGGTCCTTCTCTTCATAACAACTTTATTTGTATTTGTAAAGGTTTTTCTTCTTAGTTTATTAAATATGGATTGACTTTGGTAGCCTGTGATTTTTTTTTTTTTTTTTGAATCCAAGAAAGGGAGAAAGAAACCTGAGCAGAGGAAGGAAGTGGTTCTCAACCAAAATTAATTAAGGTAATTTGTTCCATGGGGAAATAGAGTGACATTCTTCATTATCTTATCCCCAAAGTAGCTAATCTGGGTCACCACTAGGAACAAGTCTAAGCTATAAAATCTAAAAATCCACTTTCAGTTTTATTATTGTTTTTTATTTTATGACAGTGCTTTGCACAAGGTAACAATAAGCAATTCTGTTTGATAGAACTGCCCTGACTCCTTCTCAATTGCACTGACCTGAATCTACTGACACCTTTGAAAAGATGATCTTAGTAGGTTAGCAGAACTCAGGGTCCCATCAGTAATACTGCTTCATGGCAACACATAGTTAATATCTATACCTTACTATAATAATCTAAACCTCACTATATCCACTCACAAAGTAGGATGATTTAAGAGAACTAAAGTGAATACCTCTCATGTTCTTAGTCATGTTTTTTATAAAGAAAACATTGTTGATCAGGGAATTACCTATTATATACTAATTTACCTATCTTCTGAGCAATCAGTGATAAGCTTTCTTCTTATGTTTTGTATATTAAAAAGGCCAGTTTTGCACTTATTAGACCTCTAGTGACAATAGGTATATGTAAGCACAAAAGAAGAATAAACTATTTTTTCTAACACACAGTGAAGATAAAGGTCATTATTGCCTTTGTGTTTTCTCACACACGGATGTGCCCGAGTTGTTAAAATGTCAAGTTGAGTACTTGTCGTGGTTTAAACCCAACTGGTAACAAAGCAACACACAGCCGCATGCTCACTCCTTCCCCCCAGCCACGGTGGGATGAAGAGAAAATATAAAGAAAAGTTTGTGAGTTGAGACAAGGGCAGGGAGGAATCACTCACCACTTATGGTCATGGGGAAAAGACAGGCTCCGCTTGGGGAAGAAACAAAATCAATTTAATTTACTACAAATCAAATCAAAACAAGAATACTGAGAAGTAAAACCAAACCCTAGAACACCTTCCCTCCACCCGTCCCTCCTTCCTGCCTCAACCCCACTTCCTGTTCTCTCTGCCTCCTCCCCCAGGCAGCACAGGGGCATGGGGAACAGGGGATGGGGTCAGCTCACCACACCTTGTCTCTGCCGCTCCTTCCTCCTCAGGGGAAGGAGGACTCACCCATCCCCTGCTCCACCAGGGGGTCCCTCCTACTGGAGACAGTCCTTCAGGAACTTCTCCAACATGAGTCTTTCCCACGGGGTGCAGTTCTTCATGAACTTCTCCAGCGTGGGGCCTTTCCACAGGCCACAGATCTTCAGTCACAGGCTGCTCCAGCACGGGCTTTCCCATGGAGTCATGGCCATTTTGGGGGCATCCGCCTGCTCTGTCATGGGGTCCTGCCCTGGCTGCAGGTGGGCATCTGCTCCCCCGCTCCCCTCCATGGGCTGGGGGCAGACAGCCTGCCATCCCACCGCAGGCTGCAGGGACATCCCCTCCTGTGGCGCACCTCCTCCCCTCCTTCCTCACTGACCTTGGTATCTGCAGAGGGGTTCCTCTCACATTCCAATCCCACTACTCACTACTGGTTTCCCTTCTTAAATCTGTTGTCCCAGAGGCGCTACCACCATCACTGATGGGCTTGGCCTGGGCCAGAGGCAGGTCGAGCTTGGAGCTGGGGAAGCTTCTGGCAGCTTCTCACAGGAGCCACCCCTGCGGCCCCCTCCCCTGCTACCTAAAAAAACGCACCACACAAACACATAAGAGTACTGCATCAGATCTCAAAGGAATCAAACTTTTAAAAGTATTTTGTGTTTTCAGAACATCATTAAAGAATATTCTGAGTTAGAATAAAGCTGAAGATGATTTACAGTCAGTGGGAAAAAATTGATTTAGCTAGGTACTACAGAAGGCTTGGTAGCTGGCCTATCAAAGGACCTTTGAGATGCATGAAGGATGATACAGCTCATAGCAAGGCAGTGAAGAGAACATGGAAGGTAGAAATCAACGTATAAAGTTGAAGACCTGTTGCTTATTTTAACTGATTACAGTATAGGAGACAGAAGTCGAAGAACATATAGATCTGCTTCTCAGCTCAGCAGCTCAGTGTCAGAATTTCTTATGTACCCTTGCTCAGTAGCTGTGATAGGAGAAAAGATATCCCCTTGTAACAGATTGTAATGCTAAAATATATTCAGCTTTATAAAGTGCTGTTAAAATGTGGTACATCTAGACTTTTTATACAAGTTTGTGTTCTGATACAAATATCAAGTGCTTTGTAGTGTCAGACCTGAAGCCATAATTTAATTCTTCCAGTATTTCATGCTGTAAAACATAGCATTACTTAAAAATAAAAGTAATATTTTTTCAATGGACAAGAGAATGAATATTGTGTGGCTCCCCAACTATAGTTCTCACTTTCTGTAGAATCTCATTGGGTGAAAAAGAGTACAAGAAGATAACTTAATGGCATTTATACAGACATTTACAATGTTAATTTGATTTTTCTTATACATTTAATATGTACATGTGAATTATCAAGCAGTGTTTAATTTGATCAGGGAGTAGCAGTGGCTTTTATGTTGGCCCAGTGGGATATATTCAGAGCTTTATATCCCTCAATAAAGTTTCTCTGAGTGTTATATTCCTCTTGTACTAAATATGTACAGTGCATAAGCCCATCACCACAGCATAAGGCAACATGTAGTCCATGGCAGCACAGTAGTACAGCAGTACACAAGGAGTACATAGGATTACAATTCTTGCAAACAAGTCCTCACTGGGGTTATTGCTTTTTATTCCCAAGCTTGCAGAGATGGGCATGGGCTAACTAGGGCTGACTGCACATAGGAGAATATGTGCAGTCATATATATTCTGCACTTATGCAACCAAACATATATCTCTTGTATGATACCATGTATATTTTCATTAGCCTTCTATAGTGCTCCAATTTGGCAAAAGTTGAGTCATAATTTGGCATAATTTAAGCCAACTCTGTTAATTATCTGAGGTTGAATGACAGCTACTGCTTTCCTGACTGGCATAGCAAAACCACTCTGCTATAATCAGAGTACGCTTTCCTGACAATATCTGAGGTGATAGCCCACACTCCATTGGAATAATTATGTTGCACCGTTATTTGAGAATACAATCTCAAACTGCCACATCAAATACTACAATACAAATCAGTGTTATACCCCAATTAATTTCATAGTGAATTGTTATAACCCAATTAGTCTCCCACTCAGTTCCAGTGCAAGCATTAAGCCTCCCTCCACAATCTTCTACTGATTGCAGATGGGAAGAGGAGGATGTTTTCATTTTCCCTATTTATAATTCTCTTTCTTCCTCCCAGACCCTCACACCTCTCACTGCACAGATCACCTTGACATACATGGACCATTCCCATCATTAGAACTTTGTTTGTTGTGCTACTGGAGTGAAGAGGGCACTAAACAAAACCTGAAAGACCAGTTCATGCTTACCTCACCTCTAGTCATTTGTGCTGAAATGAAAAATATTTCCAAACAAGATCACCCTGTGCTGCAGTATAAGGACAAAACAACCTTTTGGGGGCCCTGTATGCCCAACTTGTGATGATGTCTCTAGAAACTCTGCATAGAAATGGCTGCAGAAGTGAAAATATTTTTATCTTGTACAGCTGTCCTGGTTTCGGCTGGGATAGAGTTAATTTTCCTTCTAGTAGCTGGTGTAGTGTTATGTCCTGGATTAGTATGAGAAGAATGTTGATAACACACTGATATTTTCAGTTGTTGCTACGTAGTGTCTATACTAAGTCCAGGATTTTTCAGCTTCTGATGCCCAGCCAGCAAGAAGGCTGAAGGGGCACAGGAAGTTGGGAGGGGACACAGCCAGGACAGCTGACCCAAACTGGCCAAAGGAATATTCCATGCCCAGTATATAAGCTGGGGGGGGAATTGGCCTGGAGGGATCGCTGCTTGGGAACTAGCTGGGCATTGGTCAGTGAGTGGTGAGCAATTGCATTGCGCATCACTTGTTTTGTATATTCCAATCTTTTTAGTATTATTATGATGTTATTATTGTTATTATTATAATTATCAGTTTCTTCCTTTCTGTTCTATTAAGTTGTTCTTATCTCAATTCACGAGTTTTACCTTTTTGCTTCTGATTCTCTCCCCCATCCCACTGGGTGGGATGGAAGTGAGTGAGCAGCTGCATGGTGCCTAGTTGCTGGCTGGGGTTAAACCATGACAGCAGCATAAAACTTGTATATTTTTCTAAAAAAGCACAATTTTAATTCACAACCTAGAGTGATCTCTTTCACAAAATCTTTATTAAAAAAAAATAACCCAAAAGTTATTTTCTTAATTTCTTCTTTAGATCAGTACCTATTTGGAAAATAAAAAAAAAATACCAGAGAATGTCTGGAGTATGTCTAGAGAATATGTACTCCCAACTTTAGACAATGTCCACCCATGTTGTCCCTTCTAGGTGGCTCACTAAAAAGTCAAATATAAATGAAAAAAAAAAATAGTTATATAACAGTAGAACTTTTATTATTTAGGACCTTTGCTGGCAAAGACTGTTACAACCAACCACTTTTAAAAAACTAAGATTCAAGAATTATACTTTTTTATGCTTAAAACCATCATGCCTGATTTTTCTAACATGCTTCTTTTAGGACAAAACATTTGGGATATAAATAGACTTAAGGGCTTCTCAAAGCTTGTTAACCTTCTTTGTTCCCTTTCTCCACCAAAAAATAATTAAATGGTAATATCATTAACATTTACAGTTTAATGAGATTGCTTAAATAATACAATATCACATAGTTACATGTGACAAAACTTGGACCACAATGGTATTGAGAAGACTGTTAGACATGATGTCATGGTTGTCAATCCAAGAAATCCCAATTTCAGGTTAAGCAATTGACATTTCTTTAGGGTCCCTTTCATTGTCGTTATGAGGAACCAACATAAACACAGCTGTGTAGAGTAATGTGCTGCTGTATGCACAACAATCTGATGGTGCTGGGTGGCAGAAAAAATGCTGAAATGTCTGAAAATAATCCAGGCATCCTATACACCATAAACAACTTCCCAGTATGTTCTTGAAAGCCATAAGTCATGACTTACATATATCCAATTTCTGATTTCTGGGGTAAATTACACTGCAAAGTACTTAGAAATGAAAACCTCAGGCTTATATTTTTTATTATTTCAGGATTTAGCAATTTATCTATTTAATAATGTGGGTGGATAATAAACTATCAGCAAGACACATACACTGAAGAGAGAGAAATTTAAAGGAGTAAAACATAACAAGAAACAAATATCCCACCACAAGAAGGGCAGAGAAGGAGAAAGATGAGAAAAGACAGATGTGTATCAGTGTTTTTTCACTCTGTTCAAAAATGAAAACAACATCTAATTCTTCATGATCAATTTCCTATTACTCTGTTTTCCTATCTGAACTAAAAGATTATCTCCAGTTAACAGATTATCTCCACAACAGATTATTCTTTCTTCATTTTGAAGATACGAAATTCCATGGCTCAAATATCATCTTTAAATTATTGTAAATCCATTTGAATATATGTATGGTGTAAAATATCACCTAACACCTTGTTTTTTACTGGGAGTTTGCTGATATTCAGTTCTTGCAAGGAGGTATTAAAATAAAAAGCTAAGAGAACACATACACACAAAGTCAAAACTTCAGAAAACAATATCCAAAAATTGCAAGCACTGAACTTGCAGTTCAGTTAGACTTGCAGTTTTTTAATAGTGGTTACTGCTGGATGTCCAAGCACATTAGCTTTAAACCCATGATTTCTGCCAAGTGAATGCGGAAAGAGGACAGCAGTGCACAGATGATGGTATTTTCATTTTTTCTTATGGTTCTACAGGGAGGTTCAGAATAGAATAGTTCTGGATGATCTTGAGTGTTCTAAACCTGCATGGTACCAGGTGATAACAGAAAAATAGATATTTTAAGTATTTTACTAATAAAACTACAGGAGATTGCTTAGCAAATATCTTTATTGAAACTACATATTTTTCACCCATTCTTTAAATTAATATGCCAAATATGTTGTCACTGTAATACATCCTGGTGATCACTTTTCAAAAACACATTCCATGTTCCTTACAGAGTTCAGAGGCTTTTTGAGGGAAAAAGGTCCACCAAAACTAAGTATCTGCCCCCTCCCCCCCCCCCCCCCCGACCCCAGCCACTTAAAATGTTATATGCAGAGACAAATAATTCTCTCTTCACTGCCAGGAGGATTTGTGCAGTAAAGTGGCTGCAGTGGCTCTCTCCCACTAGGATAACCAGATTTTCTGTCCCAGTATAAAGGTGGAAGGAAAGGACTAGTATGTCTGGAACTCAGACCTTTACAGAACTCTTTTGGGTGGTATTTTCTTCCTATCAACACTGTATGACATAGATGATAAGAAATCTGCACCACTTTGCAGTTCTTTGCTTCCTCTACACGTTTTGGCAGAAGAAGGGAGCAGATAGATCTTTGTCTCCTAATGCCTTGGTTTCAAAAATGAGGATAAGTGATAGACTACAAAACAATGACCTAATATTCATGTAAATTCCATAAAAAGTACTTACTGATTAATATATATTAGGGCTGTTACACCAAATGGAGAGCAGAGGGAAACAATTCATAGGACAATTACTTCAGCTTCAGCCCTCTTAACCTGAAAGCTAATAAAAAAAGTAGAGCTGAAAGAAGAATTCTGAGAGCACACACACCCTTCTTACTGTTATATGATTTTGAATTTATTATTTTTCCATGGGTTTTGTCAGGATTTGAAGTAAATTTATTTACCACTTCCAATTCAAAATCTGAAAGACCTAAACTCCTTGTTCTCTACACAAATATCATATTATATATTCTTCTTAAACTAAGCAATTATTTTTCAGCTCAGTAAGAATTAAGATAATTTATTAATATATATGAAAAAATATACACCTTATATAGGATTTTATTCAGGAAAATATCTATTCATCAAGATGTGAAAAGATATACTTTAAGTTAAGCATATGTTCAATAGTTTTAGCTAAATGATTTAAGATCACTCTTACATGCCTTGCTGTAGTAAAAGAGTCCATGGAAGCTATTAAGAGAGATTAACAATCTCTTTTTACTGCATATGCCTAACAATATATACAGCACATTTTCTTTAACCCAGTTTATATATCAGCAGAAGATCCATAAATGGCTTCTGAGGATTTTGGAGAAATCATGATATTGCTTCGATTGCCTATACCAATATTATACTGCTAGGAGGACTTCTTTTATATAACACATTTGTCACAATATTTAGTAATTACCAGTAAGAAATCAATTTTTTCTCATTACATACTGTAGCATAAACTGTTAATTGATAATGATTTATGATTTACTATTTTTGGCTTTAAGCAGATTCCAGATGAGGATATTTGTATGTTGTAAATCAAGATAAAACAGCCTTAATCAGAACTGCCCTCTAGAGTAAGTGATATAATTAAGAGGAAAGCACAGCCTGGGAAGACACAGAAAATTCTGGAATAAATTAACATCAGGGAAAAGGACATCAGGGAAAATCAGTGCTAAGTACAGATGTATGTTCACTGTCAACAGGGAAGAGATACTTGTGATATTGTTTGTCTGATGTCTCAGTGCATTCACCATAGCAATCTAAGAATACACATGGAAGCTGTAGGAAATGTCAGTCTAGGCTGTTTGGCGTGCATCCCAAGCTTATGTCTTAAAAATTCCCAAGTTTTTACCAGCTTGGATGTGCAACTGGTGCTTTTAAAACATTCCATTGTTCTCATTCCCTCTTCACTCTCCAAAGCCATCTCAGTCATGCCAGGGTTGCAGACTATTTAAGTATATCCCAAAACATACCTGTACACTCAGTTTCATACATTTTGTCAGTGTGCAGTTTCAAACTGGATCTGTTTGTTTACCTAAGGAATGATTCATTTAATCTATCCTTGAATTGCACCCACTATGTAAATATTTATGTCTAAGTTGGTCACTTTTTTCTTTTAAAGGCATGAGTCTTCAGACCTTTTTTGGGGAGGAAATCTTAGTTTCAATGAGTTATGCTCTAAACTTGCTTAAGCATTTCCGCCAATGAAATAAAGATTATCCCGACAACTAGCCCAGAGGCAAAGGTACTCTGCAGATAAGCATAGTGATCAGGTGAATTGTACTTCCAATGGCTGTATCACTTGCTGAAAATTAATTTAAATGGGTTCTAAGTAGTAAGGTCTGAAGATACTGCTGTGTTCATTTTTAAAAGTGCCTGGAATTCTCTGTCATCCTGTAAAAAGGAATTGGTATTCGCAGTCAATTTTGTGATATATACAGGTATTACTTTAGGGCCAGTATTGATATTACAGCTGTTCAAGGTATGATAGAAAAGACAAGTGGAAAAGAATTACTGTGTCATGAGATCCACTGCCAGACCAGGAATTTACATCTTCTGATTCATCATCCTTTTAGTATTCCCCAGTGAACACGTTTTCAGTATTTCCCTTGGGAGAAAAAATCCAGCTGAGAGAACCAGGAGGCAACATTGACAGATAGATGGCATAGTTACCATGAGGGTAAAAACTACTCAGTATAGACAAAACTTAGATTAAGATTTTAGGTACTAATTTCCTAGAAAGCTAGGAGTTAGTTGAGATTTAAGGTAGAAGCACAGTTAAAACAGAATAAATCACTGAATTTTGAGAAGTCAACAAAACAGATACTGATTTAACCCAGAAAAAATATAATAAACTGAGGTGAAAAGAGATTTCTTCATATGTGAGCTTCAAAACAACGCGGCATGTTGACATCCAGGTTTGTCATTCACACTGTTTGGTTTCCAAGAAACACCTTGGAAGGGAACACTTTATGAGATCACTCATAACAGGGATTGAGGCACTCTTAATAGTAACATCTCCACAGACTGTCATTCATAACTGTTGCTGAAATAGAAATCTGCTGGCATTGGAAGGTTTTTCATACTGTTTGTGTTCATCCATATCTGCTGTATGATGAAGCAACAATGCAACTGAGTTATGAAACTTTGCATTCATGTATTCCTCCTCCCCCACCCCATTACATGTTTTTTTCTTCCTTAGCCAGTGGAACTTCTGGTAGCATCATAAGTTTTTAAGAGCTTTTGTCAGCCAGAAGGATTAATGGACAGCAGAATAATAATTAGATTTCATTTCTGTTTTGTCTTTAGATATACAAATGTGAGTTTATAATCATAAGGTCATAATAGCACAGTATGAGAGAATGGTTGAGGTTGGAAGTGAGCTCTGGAGGTTACCTGGTTCATCCTCTCTGCTCAAGCAGGGCCACCTACAGCCAGTTGCCCAGGACCACATTCCAGACATCTTTTGAATATCTCCAAGGAGGGAGACTCCACAACCTCTCTAGGCAACATGTGTCAGTGCTCAGTCAGCCTCACAGTTAGAAAGCTTCTCCTTACGTTCAGACTGAGCTTTCTGTGTTTCAGTTTGTGCCCATTGCCTCTTGTCCTGTCACTGAGCACTGCTGAAAAGAGCCTGGCTGAGTTCTTTCTGTACTCTCCCTTCAGGTATTTATATACATTGATAGGATCCCCCTCTGAGCCTTCTCTTCAGGCTAATGGTCCCAACTCTCTTAGCCATTCCTCGTATGTGAGATGGTCCAGTTCCTTAACCATTTTAGTGGCCCTTCAAAGGACTCTCTCCAGTATGTCTGTGTCTCTCTTGCACTGAAGAACCCAGAACTGGACACAGTACTCCAAGCTTGGCCTCACCAGTGCTGAATAGAGTAGAAGGATCACCTCCTTCAACATGATGGCAATGTTCCTCTTTAAACAGCTTGGGAAGGACACTGTTTTCCTTCTTTGTCAAAAGGACATGTTGCTGGCTTGTGTCCACCAGGACCACCAAAACATTTTCTGCAAAGCTGATAACATGGTAAATTAGATTTTTGATAAAGAAACATGTATAATGACGGGAAAGTATTGACAAATGGTGACAATATGCTTTGGAAAGTAATTACCTTATACTTTCTTTCTCTTGGTTGGCCTAGTCCAGAATGCATTTATGTGTGTAAATGTGGGATGCTACTCTGAATCATGCCATAAAGGATCTTTTCCTTCTCCACAGATTTTGATGAGAATTTTTGCTGATTAACTTCTCAAGGCCTATGGGCCTGGTTTTAGAGATTAATTCAATTGCACCTCAGTATGTTCCTGATGTGCTGTTGGCCCATGCTGGACTACATATAGGGCTACTGAAAAATTGAGAACAGAGAAAAAACTTTCAGGAAATTGTTTTACCTTCTCCTTTGGTTCTAGCTGGCTTTTTTGAATCTACTGCTTTTAGCAAAACAATAAAACCCTCTATTAACCTTAAAGAATAGTCTCCACTAGATTTAGTTAAGAAGGGTGTCTGTATTTCAGAAACATTTCCAGATGTTTAGAGAATTCCATTTTACTGACTTAGACTAGAAGATAACTTGCAAGTCTTTCTTTGCACAGTACTTGTTCAAGTAAAACACAGAAATAGTTTGTTTAAAGCAAATGATTCCACATGATATGCAAGATGAACATGCCAACGTATATCAGAGCTCAACTTTCAGTAAAAATATTTTTCCTAATCTTAGCTTAGATTGCTTAGTCTTTTAAGACTGAAGGCAGCCCCTGGAGTATTAACCTTCTTAAGATCCTGTAAAGTAATGGTGTTGACCATTAGTTTTTCCAATCATTTACTGCTTTCATTGGTGAAAAAAAATGGGCCGTGGTCTTCAGAGCTTTAAATGGTGTCCACCTGATGAAGAAACACACAGAAACCAGCCATGACCATGATACCATTAAGTTTTTGCAGTAAGAAGAGTTAAATAACAGACCCAAGTGAAAACCAAAAAGGGCATGCAGAGTGGCTGGATGTGACTGACATCCACATGAAACAAAAAGAAAGAATTAAACTGTAAAAAGGAAGAAAGGAAAAACCATGTTTGGTGAGGTGGTGAATCTGTAAGGTTGTCTATGCTGTATAATGCATGCCACTCTAGAAAGAAATATGAAAATATTTAGCATCGCTTCCATACAAGGCTAATTAGCTGACAGGAGCTCAGGCGTTCATGTGTTGCTGGGGTACCTCAATGCCTGTATAGTTATTTTGTTTCCAAACCTACAGCTAATCCATTCAGCACCAGCTCCAGTGTCACTGCAGGGCGCTATTAACTGTTTCCAAAGCCTTTTTAGCTGGTTACATACCAGAGATTGCTGAACAGGTCTGCGGTTTCACAAGTCACCTTAGAGAAGTAAGGGCCAAGCTGTGCAAGGATGAACAGATAGAAAGAGCAGAAGCTGGTGATGTCTCTTGAGAACTACGTCAGAATCTTCTCTGCAACAAATGATCGTCTTATGTTTCTTGGTCTTGTAATGCAATTTAACAGCCTTTGATGTGTTTAACAGGTTTGTATTCTAACCTTTCATGGAACTTTTCTTATAAGAATTTATAATTTTTTTCACAGGTTAAAAGCAAGGAAAATGGTGTGGGAGAATATGTTGTTTATATTATTAAAGATATGTTTTATAATTATAATTTGATAATTATGAACCATGAATAACAACTAAATGCATTTACATTTAATTACAATATAATTTAAAGTCTTCCCCAGTGAGAAAAATCCCCCTTCAAAGCAAGAAAGTGGCATAATCTGAAAAATTTGTAAAAATGTTTTATCCACAAAGAGAAAACCTGCAGGAATGCTATTAGCATCTCAGTATGACGCCTATTACACTAATAAGTGCATCATCCAGAAAGCCTTGATAAAGGAAAGAATTACTTTCCATAGATTGGACAGCCTATGTAAACACAGAGCATGTAATTAATTCAAAGGTGGGAGGGTATATTTATTAAGTTTGGGGTTTTTTTTTTTTTCACTCTAACAATAAAGACTATGCTTAATTAGGGTTATTGGATGAAGTAATTATTTTTAGCTATTTTGTGTTATACATTTAGAGGCACATTCAAAAGCTGAATGTATTATATTAGGTAAAAAAGTTGATAGTGGAACAAAATGTTCAGTTAATATAAAGAATAACCAATTTTTAAAAGTCAAAATGTAGTGAAATATGCTGGAAGCAGGAATCATTTAATACAAAGTACCTGTCTCACTTTTCAACATTTTTTCTACAAATAAAAAAAGTATTTTTTCCAACTGTATCACTTGAGCAAAAGAAATTAAATGGTTTTGGCTATGTTGATGAAAGCAGAAAATCCTATCTAAAACCTCTGACTATGTGCATGCAGTTCAATAAACTATATAGCTCTTAAATTAAAAATCCAGTTGAATATCTAAGAATCCCAAGCATGCATAGAGATGATCATCTGTAGATTTAGCACTAATATGTAGTGCAAGATCTTCCAGGTAAAAATGTGATCACATCCTCTGCAATTCCAAGGGATAAAATTTTTAAATTTTAAATAGACAAATCAAGAAAGAAATTAATTGCTCAAATTAGCAATGATTCTTAGATGAGAAAATTTTGAAAGCTATAAACACAAAATGGTTCAAACAAGTTAACTGCAGATGAAAGACACAGTCTAAAGGAGTGCTGAAAAATCAAACCTATGTTGAGGTAACAAGAAGTGAAGAGAAACAATCACTGATGTATTCCTGTCTTCCAGAAACACCACCCACCAATATGAAGAATGTGGTCTCTTAAAGAAACCTAAGACAGGTCCACAAAATGAACAGTAGATAGAAGATTAATCTATAATTCCTCTTAAACCAAATAAGCCCATTCAGGTTCAAACAACAAATTCATAACCACGCCCTTCATAAATATGGACAGATGTCTTAATACACTTTACTAGAATCTCACTGCAGAGCTTACACTAATACACAAAGGCAAGGACCAGGGGGCTTCTTACCCTGCAGCCAACCCACTAGTTGATGTTATGTCTTAAAAAGTTTAAAGCTCCGTATGAAAAATTTGCTAATGCTAAGCAGCAAAAGAAGTACCTAGGTAGTCATGAGGGAAAAGGAATTACTGTGATACACATAATTCATAGTCCTAATTCTCTTTACCTCAGTCTTAAATCCCATATGTAATTAGTATCCTTAAGGAACATCTGTTCTTTCTCTTCCACAGCACTGATTAAATACAGACTAAAATCAATACACAGTAAACAACATTCCTAACTGGAAGGCATTATCAATCAGGTAAATATCATCACACCATCATCAGGCTTTGCTCAGAGACTATTTCCTTGTTTGAGATCCATGTAGTGATAATGCAGAGTTAATTTTGTGTATATCATTAGTTTTACTCCTCAAAATCTTTTGTGACAGTCTCTTTAGTTGCACTTCTTTTTTTCTTACTTTGCCTCTACACTGACAATGACAGTGTTGTTATTGCTTTAATGCATTAGGAACAAAGTTTTTTTGGGGGGTTGGGTGTTGGCGCACAAAAAAAAAAAACTTCCAAAAAACCCAAGACAAACAAGAGGTAAGATAAATCCCAAGCATTTTGACAAAGCTCTGTGTGTATTTCTCATTAAGACTGCAGGAGAGATACCAAAAAGGCTCCTCTTATTAGTTATACAGCTTCCTATTTTCTTTATGAGACACTATATATGGCACACTAGATACCTCCCACAGTGGATTAAGTTGCCAAACACAAACCAAAGCTGTAATCATCTCCAGGTTGTCAAGGTGCTGAGGTGTACTTGTATTAATATATGTTTTCTGTAAAGTGCTACTAAAATATTAAGTTCCTATATCTTCAGCAAATTGGTTTCTGCTTCACTAAAAATGATGTGTTAAAGTTGATTGAATGTCCCGATAACTGGGACAAGCTCAGGCATATCCAAAGGCTGTTAAAGGAGCTGGCATGTGTCAGCAAGGGAAATTCTGATTATATATAAGAAAGAAAAATGTCACCATGTGAATGTTATAAACCAGAAACAGGTTTCCCAGAGAAGCTGTGGAATCTCCATCCTTGGAGATACATGGCACTTGACTGGACATGACCCTGAGGAACCTGCTCTAACATCAAAAATGACCCTGCTCTAACTGGAGAGTTATACCAGGCAACCCCCCAAGGTTCCTACTACCCAAATGTTTCTGTGATTCTAAAATGTTTCCACCACATCTATTAGCCTTGTCACCTGCCTGTGCACAAAACTTTGGAGTTTTGTAAAGAAAATTATATGATTCAAGAGACCAGATCTGGTTACAGGACAGGACCACGTGGCAGGAATGCTTGGTTCCATCTACTTGGATTCCACCATGAGGCCTTGTAGTCCTCCATCCTCCTCCTCCTCTTCTTTCTTTGTTCAGAGACTATACAGATTAACCAAACCAAATCAGAAACTCATCACAATTCCTGTAAACTCACTTTGGAATTCCTTGCTCATTCTATTCTCTACATCAACATTTGTCTCACTTGTGCTGCAAAGCATAATGAGCAGAATGAAAACTTTTTCTAAATTTGTGTTTAATGTAAATAATTTGAAAACTTAGTCTTCCAAAAAATTTGTGTATAATTGCTTTAAGATGTTTATTTTTTTAATTATTTTTTTGTATAGAAATTAAAACAAAAAAGAAATTTCTATGAAAAACTTCAGCATACAGTTTACTAGCAGGCTGCAAGCACCATTTCTTATAATTTTTACGTCCCTACCAACAATCTCTTAACTATGAAATGTTATTTTTAGATGTTTGTATCGTTATAGAAAATAACACCCAAATTATATAATAATTTGCTGAATTATGAACAAACATTACTCTGAGAACTTTATCCTCTCTTCCGTAATAAATTGTTCTCATGAAAATAGAAACCCATTTCCTAAGGTAATGCTTAGTGTGTCATTTAGTGATTATCTAATATCATATAGCTTTTATGAACTTATAGATCAGTGTGAAATTATGACATATAAGAGAACTTTATATGCAAATAAATTTACTGTGCTTACTTTTTTATCCTGTCTCTGCACAACAAAAGCTGCCATTTTTGACACAGCTCAGAAATTGCATTAGGTCTGGGAGTTCATATTTAAATATGCTCTTCACATCTACTGAGGTAAAATTGCTCAGATTTCAAATATTTTTGATGGAATACTTCGTAAGTGAAGCACGCACTCCCTGAGGGATTATGCCACTAATTCCATTTAATTAAATTGATTAAATTAAAGTAAATGGTAGTCTAACCTCAAAAAGAAAATATATTTCAGTTATGAAAAATGTTGTCATTCATTTTGCTATATTGCATGTACAGCACATAATGTCTTAAATATGGGATTCTAGCTTTTCTAACAAGTTATTTGTCATACAAGATTTAAGGTGATCCTGAACATTTGAAAAACTTCACTATGCTTGAATGTATTACCTTAAAAATACCAGAGTCTCATGCTCCTACCTTCTGGTTACAGTTATATGTAAGAGTTGAAGCTGAGACAGTGGGCATGTAAAGATGTCTTTAAAAAAATGCTACAATTCTGTATAGTTGCTGTATATGTGTTTAGCCAAGGAAAAACCTGTCAGAGTTCCTCTGCTATGACCATGACCAATAAGAATCTTATCTGGGGAAGTACTACAGAATCTCTCAAGGGATATAATGTAAACAAACTCAATATGATACATCTAGGTCATACGCTAGGATAAAAGGAAAATATATGAAGACAACTGGTCTAGATCCTATAGTCCATGTAGCCTTTCCTCCTCTGTTTTGGAAAGGCTTGGTTTGCCTGTATTTCATACAATAGTCAATTTGAAATAGCTACAAGCCCAGGATTTTTTTTTTTTTTTTTTTTTTTTAATGATATTGTGACTTTTACCCAAGGGAAAATATACAAGGTTGATACCAAAGCACGGGCTGATAGGCTAGAAGGGCAAAACAGAATCGCATAATTATTGAGGTTGGAAGGGATCTCTGGAGATCAAGCAGGGTCAGCCAAAGCAGGTTACCCAGGATTGTGTCCAGTCAGGTTTTGAATATTGCCATAGATGGCAACTCCACAGCCTCTCTGAGCAACCTGTTCTAGTGTTTGATCACCCTTGCAAGTAAAAAAGTATTTTCTTGCATTCACATGGAATTTCATGTGTTTCAATTTGTAGCCATTGCCTCTTGTCCTGTCACTGGATATTGCTAAGTAGAGTACGGGTCCTTCTTCATTCCTTCCCATCAGGTATTTATACACATTGGCAAGATCACGCTGAGCCTTCACTGCTTCAGGCTGGAATCCTGTTTCTCTCAATCTCCCCTCATATGAAAGATGTTGCAATCCCTTAATAATCCTAGTGACCCCATGCTGAACCCATTCTAGCTGCGCAGAGAAGTTGTGGATGCACCCTCCCTGGAAGTGTTCAAGGCCAAGTGGGATGAGGCTTTGAGCAACCTGATCTGGTGGAAGATATCTCTGCCCATGACAGGAGGGTTGGAAATAGATGATCTTTAAGGTCCCTTCCAATCCAAACCATTTTATGATTCTATGGTTCTATGATTCTAGTAACTCCATGTAGTGGAGAGTCTGGAACTGGACACAATACTCCAGATGTGGCCTGACCAGTGCTGAGCAGGGGGAAGGATCACCTCCCTATACCTGCTGTCAACACTCTGACTAATGCAGACCAGGAGGCTGTTGGCCTTCTTTGATGCAAAGGCACATTGCTGGCTCATGGTAAACTTGGACCCTGAGGTCCTTCTCTGCAGACCTGTTTTCCAGCCAATCAGCCCTCAGAATGTATTAGGGCCTGAGGTTATTTTGCCACCAGTGCAGGACATAGCATTTCTTCTGAATGAACTTAATGAGATTCCTCTCTGTCCAATTCTCCAGTTTGTCCAGGTCCTTCTGAAAGGCAGCACAACCCTCCGGTGTATCAGCCACACCTCCCAATTTTGTGTCATCTGCAAACTTGCTGAGGCTTCACTCTGTCTCAGCGTCCAGGTCATTAATGAAGACATTAGGTAGTATTGGCCCTAGTATTGACCCCAGGGTACACCACTAGGGACATCCCTCCATTTGGACTTTGTGCCACTGATCACAGCCTGACCTCTCAGCCAATTTTTGCTCCATATTATTATCCACTTATCTAACCCATAGTTTGTCAACTTGTCTAAGAGGTTGTTATGGGAAAAGGTGGCAAAATTTATACTAAAGTTGAGGTGAACAATATCCACTCCTCTCCTCTCATCCATCAAGCTAGTAACCTCATTGTAGGCTATCAGGTTGGTCAGGCATGTTTTCCCTTTTATAAATCCCTGCTGACTGCTCCCAATCCCATTCTTGTCCTTCATGCTTTTCTGGAGGTTTTTCTCCATCACCTTCCTAGGGATTGAGGCGAGGCCGACCAATCTGTAGTTCCCTGAATCATTCTTCTTGCCCATCCTGAAGATATGAGTGACATTTGTTCTCTTCCAGTCTTCAGGAACCTCCCCTAGTTGCCATGACCTTTCAAAGATAATTGAGAATGGCCTTGCAGTGACATCAGCCAACTCCCTTAGCATTTGTGGGTGCAACTTATCAGTCCCTATGGATTTATGTACATCCAGCTTGTTTAAATGCTCCCTGACCTGTTTCTTTTCCATCAAGGGTAAGTCTTCCTTGCTTCAGACTTTCCTCTTGGTCTCAGAGACCCGGCATTTCTGAAAACTGGTCTTGCTTGTAAAGATTGAGGCAAAGAAGGCACTGAGTACTTTGGCCCCTATTTCATTTGTCAGCAGTCCCCTGCCCCATTCAGCAGCAGGCCCACATTTTCCCTGATCATCTTCTGCTGTTTAAGTAACTGACGAATCCTTTCCCCTTACCTTTCACATCCCTTGCCAGATTCAACTCCAAGCTTGCTGTATTGGTTTTATGTGGCAAGGTTTTGGTAGCGGGGGGGGTTGCAGGGGTGGCTTCTGTAAGGAGCTGCTGGAAGCTTCCCCTGTGTTCGAGAGAGAGCGAGCCCATACCAGTCGGCTCTGAGACGGACCCGCCGCCAGCCAAGGCCGAGCCAATCAGTGATAGTGGTAACGCCTCTGTGATAACATTTTTAAGAAGGGAAAAAAAGTTGGGAGAGTGAGAAACAGCCGCTGGAGAGAGGAGTGAGAACATGTAAGAGAAACAACCCTGCGGACACCAAGGTCAGTGAAGAAGGAGAGGGAGGAGATGCTCCAGGCGCCGGAGCGAAGATTCCCCTGCAGCCCGTGGGGAAGACCCTGGTGAGGCAGGCTGTCCCCCTGCAGTCCAGGGAGGTCCACGGTGGAGCAGATCTCCACCTGCAGCCCGTGGAGGACCCCACGCCGGAGCAGGTGGGTTCCCGAAGGAGGCTGTGACCCCGTGGGAACCCTGCGCTGGAGCAGGTTCCTGGCAGGACCTGCGGATCTGCGGAGAGAGGAGCCCATGGAGCAGGTTTTCTGGCAGGACTTGTGACCCCGTGGGGGACCCGCGCTGGAGCAGTGCGCTCCTGAAGGACTGCACACCGTGGAAAGGACCCATGCTGGAGCAGTTCGTGAAGAGCTGCAGCCAGTGGGAATGGCCCACGTTGGAGAAGTTCGTGGAGGACTGACCCCGTGGGTGGGACCCCACGCTGGAGCGGGGGAAGAGCGTGATCAGCCCTCACCCTGAGGAGGTGAAGCGGCAGAAAATAACGTGTGATGACCGTAAACCCCATCCTTGTCCCTCTTGTGCCGCTGGCGGGGTTTGGTGGAGAAATCCGGGAGTGAAGTTGTGCCCGGGAAGAAGGGAGGGGTGGTGGGAAGGTGTTCTGAGATTTCGTTTTATTTCTCATTACCTTACTCTGGCTGATTTGTAATAAATTGAGTTAATTTTCCCTAAGCTGAGTCTGTTTTGCCCGTGACGGTAATTAGTGAATGATCTCTCCTGTCCTTATCTCGACCCGCAAGTTTTTGTTATATTTTTCTCTCCCCTGTCCAGCTGAGGATGGGGGAGTGATAGAACGGCTTTGGTGGGCACCTGGCGTCCAGCCAGAGTCAACCCATCACACTTGCTTTGGCTTTGCTAACCTCATCCCTGAAAGACTGAAAAACATTTCTATTTTCCTCCTGGGTCACCTGCCCCTGCTTCCTCCTTTTGTACACTGCATTTTATGTCTGAGTTGAGTTAGGAGCTCCTTGCTCATCCATGAAGGCCACCTCCTACCTTTGATTTTATGCTCATTAGGATGGAACTTGCTTGAGCCTGAGGGAAGTGATCTTAGAGCATCAACTAGTTTTCCTGGATCCTTCTTCTCTTCAGGGCCATATCCCTTGGGATTCTTCTGAGTAGATCTCTGAAAAGGTTGAATTCTGCTCTCATGAAGTCCAGGGCTATGGTCCTACATTTTTCCCTGTCTAGCATTTCTGCTGTATGGATTTCACCATCTTGTCAGAGGAGAAAGTTCTGGATAGGTTTATGTTTTATAATTTTACACACATTTTTCTTATTTTATTGCAATATTCATCTATTGACAGCAGAATCAGCATAACTGCAGTAGAACTCTTTTCTTTAAAATTTTCCTTATCTTAAAATTGTTTCTTTGAAAAGCAGAAGTGTTTGTCACATGGATTACTTCTGGTTTTCGGGACAGAACCATCTTCCACTCCAAAGTGCTATACTGACAATTAGGAAAGTGAAAAGATTCCTTTTTTTTTTTTTTTTTTTTTTTTTATTCCCTCCTCCCTTTTGCCTATCAAGGATAACACTCCTTAAGTTTATTTTCTTGTCTCATAGGGTTACTAAACAGAAAAAAAAAACAAACAAAAAACCAAAGAAAGACATTCTCAAGAAATTTTGAAAACAAAACATTATTAATGGATTTCTGTGCTCTCACAGTGTATACCTAACACTGTGAGTCCCTTTAGAGCCCTGTTGAAACATCCACTGTAAAGGTAGTTAGCAGGCTTCATGCTGAGGAAGAATATAACCCTAATTCTTCAGTTGCAGACTTCAGTTGTGTATTAAAAAAAAAATTCAAGGTGATGTTTTTATCAGCTTGCCTTTACATCATCAATAATTAAACATGAATAATAATAATAAAAAGCATATCTTGTATTTAAAACTAATGTGCACATTTGTAAAGAAAATAAAAGAAAAAAGAAAAGTTACTTTAAAAGGAAAAATTTTCTTTAAAAAAGCTTTAAAATAAGATTACAGTCAGAATATATTTTAAAGCGCATCTGAAAATCAGTATGAACAGTTTCCCTTGAAAAATAAAACCTACTTGATAGAGTACTCTTCATACATTCTTTCAAGCAATACATTAGAAAATATTGATTTATAATATTATTAAATTGGAGGTAAATCAAATATTATAACTGCTTGTTAAAAATCAATGTTTATAGATTTGCTTAGGCTGAGACTTTGGGTTTTTTTCTGCCCCAAATTTTGTCAAAATAAAATGCTGTATTTAGCATTAGTGAGACCTCACCTTGAGCACTGTGTGCAGTTCTAGCCCCCACAGTTTAAGAAGGATGTTAAGGTACTTGAATGCATGCAGAGGAAAGCAACAAAGCTGGTGAAAGGGCTGGAAGGAATGTCCTGTGAAGAGTGGCTGAGGACTTTGGGTTTGTCTTGTTTAGAGAAAAAGAGGTTGAGAAGTGACCTCTTCGCTCTCTACAGCTTCCTGAGAGGGGAAGTGGAGAGGGAGTTGCTGAGGTCTTCCCCTGGATATCCAGTGATAGGACGCATGTGAATGGTTCAAAGTTGCGTCAGGGGAGTTTCAAACCTGACATGAGGAAACGTGTTTACCAAGAGGGTCGTCAAACCCTGGAACAGGTTTCCTGGAGAGATGGTTGATGCCCCATTACTGTCAGTGTTTAAGAGGCATTTGGACAATGCCCTTAATAACATGCTTAAACTTTTGGTCAGCCCTGAAGTGGTCAGGCAGTTGGACTAGGTAATCATTGTAAGTCCCTTCCAACTGCAAATTTTCTATTCTTTTCTGTTCTGTTCTATTCTGTTCTAGTCTTTTCTAAATATTGAGCTCTACTTTCAGATGTCAGCAGTGAACTTTCCACTGATCTCATCAGGAGTTTGATCAAAGAATAATGACTTCATTTCATAAACCAAGTAGAAGGGTTGAAGAAAATGAATAAATATCTCATAAGTAATCTTTTTTTTTTTAAAATTCTGTTCTATTTTGATTTGAAATAATAAGAAAAAAATCCTCTTTCATCATATAACTTACATATAGCAAGAAAAATATATAAAGAAAAACTAGAAATGTGAGAAGAGGTAAAGAAAATAATACTTATAAAGCAAACTTCCTACATGAAACAAACTTTGATTTAGTTGAACACCAAACTTCATGAAAAAAATATGTCAAAAAGAAATCTAAGGAAATTCAGACACAAAATATAAGACATTAAACAGCAGAATGACCACTGACTAGAGCTAGGAGGTTTTTTCCATAAAATTTCTCTTCCTGAATATACAAATCTTTACGGTAAGGGCAAACAAAGAAAAGCTGCTCCAATTACTGAATTATGACATATGTAAGAAGGAAAGAAAGAAAGAAAAAGAAAGAAAGAAAGAAAGTAAAAGAAAGAAAGAAAGAAAGGCTTTCTTTCTGTATGTTTCACCTGTGCTACAGAGGATACAATATTCAGCAACCCTCTATGAACATGTGTTTTAAGCTACTTCTGTTGATCTGAAATGACCTTTGGCTTTCATGCTTTCTGCTCCTCCTAGAAGACAAACAATTCTCCTTATTTTAATGTACCTCCAAGAGTAAGTCTGATTCCAAAAATGACTGATTTTGAATTATTTAAAAAAAAAAAATAAAAAAGATCATGAAGAAATAGTTATTGAACAATAATGGTAAAAATGACACAAAGCTGTAATTTAACAATTTCTTTCCCATATTAATGCGTAACAACTCAGGTGACAAGCTTGTTTTCTGGCATATATTTCACTGTGTGGACATCTGAAGTCCAACAGTTATTTGACTGTATTTTTGAATGGCAATCTACATTTGGAAACCAAATTAACAATTTCAAGCTTACTTGAAATAGGTTCAGAGCTGTAAATTTTTAGTATCAACCATTGATCCTACACTGACATCTAGAAGAATAAACTTTGCTAAGCTAGAGCTACTTGATGTATATTCTCCACTCAGTGCTTCCTATAGGATCCTTAGTATTCAATAAACTGAGCTGAAGAACTGTCAATATTTTGTTTCTCATTTGACCCTCTTTTAGACCATGTTCATTTTTTCTCCATTAAATCATTCAGAACAACATAAAGGATATGATCTAAGAGATATGTGATACAACAGTGTATGGTTGAAGGAACTCCAAGCCTAAAATCTCCAAGTCTACAGCTCAGAAGGTTTTTTTGAATGATTTGTTTGACCTGGATCATTCCAGGCTGAGGGAGGTGGGCCTCTTCAGCCTTGAGAGGACAAAGCTCAGGGAAACCTTATCACTGTCTACAACTGCCTGACCAGAGGATACAGAGAAGATGGAGCCAGATCCTCTTCAGAGGTACACAGTAATAGGATGAGAGGTAACAAACATGTGCTGGAATATGGGAAATTATGATTACATATAAGCAATAAACATTTTCTATCATGAGGTAAAAACATTCATAAAAAAGTGTTTCCTTCAGGAAAAAATATGGGGGGGGGTTTGTAAAATAAGTAAAGAAATAATGTTTTTCATTTAAATAGAAAATTTTTACACACCTTATATTTTCATAGCAAAAGTGTTATCTTTCTTTTTAATCTATTACTGTGCATAAGAGTGAATAGTCTGATTTAAAATTCACTTAACATGCCTTTTGCACTCCTGACAACTGATGCACATACAATATTAGATAAAAATCTGGAAATATAGCAGGCATGTACTCACATCATAACTTCTACCAGGCAAGCTGAGATAGGAGATAGCTGGTAATCAAACCTATCAGAATAACAGATGCAGAGGTTTGGACTGATAAGACTGCAGCCAGTTAATGTGGTGCAAGATGGAGGGGAGAGGACAGACAGCCAAAGGCAGGCAGCTACTGAGTGCAGAGGAGAGCAGATTTATTGGGTCAGAGATCTTGAAAGGTTATCCTGCTCAGGACATGATCAGAGTAAACATTGTCTCAGCCTACCTGGAATACCAGTAAATCTGTAAACTACCTAAAGAGTGCAAGTAACTTTACTAGGTGATTACTATTTTTTCTAGTGGATGACCACTAAACAGATTGTTATGTAAATATACAGCACATTTTCTGAATGTAAAAGTTAGCCTCCTATCCATTTTCCTCCTCCTCCTCCTGTGAGATTGCTTAAACTCATAAGCATGTTCAGGTTTATTTTGATTTTGACTTTTTAGACCCAAAGATGCCTGAGACTATATTGGAGTTGGTTTTATGAAACTTCAGTAATCTTTGGAAGGAAAGGTTTCTTCAGTAAGCTATTAATATTCCCTTTATCATAGCAGGGAAATAATTTATATATAAAAAAAAAAGGATAGAAGCTACAAGAATTTATGAAAGAATGGAAAGTTGCCCAGCAATTTACTAAGTATAAGTTGCCTTTTCAACTAGGATAACAACAAATATGCCTTTATCAGGCAGGTTAACATGCACACATAAAGGACTTAGGTTTAATCATTTTGTAGGAAAACACTGTGTATTGAGAAAGGGAAAAGTTTGAAAGGAAAATGTATTAACTGGGCAGAATAAGTAAATTCAATTTATAGGGAGTTGTAGAATAGATATTTCCAGCCCTGTGGTAGTGATCTTGTAGAGCAGTTGGAAAGTCTTTTGAGATGAGTGCCTGAAAAGGTTAGATGCTTCTTTTCTTAGAAAGCTTCATACTTCAACAAACAGAAAATACAATCATTTACAATGTGTTTATGGTTGTCTGCATGTCTATTGCCTAATTCATATCCATGAAATTTCTGAATGAAGTGAACATCAGTTATCCTTCTTTTAAAATTATAATTACAGTAATTAAAATCTCAAGCAAGAGGATATTCACTTTGCTCTTACAGAATGAAAGTTTAATATGATTTGAATCCTGCAAAAACACTAATCTATAAGCCTCTGAGATGACCCTGCATTTTTTTAAGAGCATGATTTTGTGATTTTTTTCAATAAATTCATAATTTGTGTAAATAATGCAGATAGAGACCCAAAACTGGGATCAATTGTCTGTGAGAGTTATGAAAGAGACCACTAAAGTGCAAAGTTACAGAACAAGCCAGAAAAATCCTTTATAGCCTGTATTTTAAACAATAACATCACTTTGTATTGTGTGTTCCTGGTGGTTCAGTATGTCTGGACTACATTTTAAACAGAACTACTTGTCTCATATCAAATGCTAAAACTGTTTCATAAAATGTGTTCTTCCATTTACAGCATTTTTAAAATACAAATGCAGATGTATTTTGCTGTTTTACTCCTGATCACTTCTGACTTACTATGGTTAAGTTATCAGTAGTTTCTAGATAGGCACAGAAAAGCTATATAGAATTACTGCCCTATATCTATACACACGCAGAGAATATAGGTACACATATAAAATACTAAGAAAAAAACAAACATTCAAAGCATGTAATAGTCTCATGCTATGGTAATCAAATCATAGACACCTAAGGCTTTAAAAATTAAACTGGATTAAGCCAGGAAAACAGAAGCCCACCTTTGCTCTACAAATAGCAGAATAAAAACATATGAAAGGCAAATATCTTTTGAAGTTCAAGCTTAGACCCTACACAGTGATACAGGGAAGGATTGCAGCTTGCGTTATTGGCTCCTTTTCCATTAGAAAAGTTTAAAAAAAAATCAAGCAGAATATTTGTAGCTTTTTCCTCTCTCTACAATAAATTTTATCTCTCTGAGACAAGAATAGACATGCTGGCTCTTTTGTGTTTTGAGTTTTAAGTTTGTGCCAGAAGTGCCACTGGAATCAGCTTCTCACATTAGAGATAAAATAAATTCTCTGAAGAGCTGAGCCTGTCAAAACAGATGGAAAAAAAGTCTTTTGCTGTGTGTTCAAATAATAGATGGAGCATACATAAATAACACTCAAGAACAGCCCCAGTGCTTCTTACATCTAAATTAAGTTTTCTAGTGACAGACTGGACTTCTGAAAAGTAGTATGTCTTAGATTGGACAGAGGGAAAGCATTAAGATCTACAAATATTAGAATTCTTATTTAAATGACAAGTTTTTTATACTGAATAATAAGGCAAATACTGACAAGAAAAAGGTCAACAAATATACTGAACTGCAGTTGCCATGGGAACCAGCAATGTCTTTTACCTATGATTAGATACTGAGATAGATGCATGTTTGTATATGTATACTTGTGTGAGGAAGGTTATTTAGCTTGAAGAAATAAATTCCTGAGACATAGAAAAAAAATGTTATTTCATATTCCATTTACAGACATGCTCTTATTCAGAATTGTCCACCCTCAAAACTGGGTCAGCAATTTAGCTGTTGCAGTAAAATAATTTTGGTTTGGGAAAATCAACAGCTGTTTTTCTCCAAAGTTAGATGACTCAGCAGAGAAAAAATTCCTAGCAAATAAATTAACTTTTAAAAATGAACTACCTCTATTTAAAAACTGAATCTATAAGTGCTTACTGAGGATTATGTATGCACACCTGGCCTCAAATGACTTCAGGTCCTTAGCTATTGTATGTCACAGAATCACAGAATCATTTACGTTGTAAAAGGCCTGTAAGATCATTGAGTCCAACTGTAAACCTAGCACTGCCAAACTCATCACTAAACCACATCCCTAAGTGCCACATCTACATGTCTTTTCAATACCTCCAGGGATGGTGACTTAACCACTTCCCTGGGCAGCCTGTTCCAGTCCTTGACAACCTTTTCAGTGAAGAAATTTTTCCTAATTTCCAATCTAAGCCTCCCCTGGCACAACTTGAGGCTGTTTTCTTTTGTCCTATTGCTTGTTACCTGGGAGAAGAAACTGACACCTACCTCACTACAACCTCCTTTCAGGTAGTTGTAGAGAGCGATAAGGTCTCCCCTCAGCCTCCTTTTCTCCAGGCTAAACAAGCCCAGTTCCCTCAGCTGCTCCTCCTAAGACTTGTGCTCTAGACCCCTCACCAGCTTCATCGCCCTTCTCTGAACACGCTCCAGCACCTCAAGGTCTTTCTTGTAGTGAGGGGCCCAAAACTGAACACAATATTCGAGGTGCGGCCTCACCAGTGCCAAGTACAGGGGGATGTTCACTTCCCTTATCCTGCTGGCCTCACGATTTCTGATACAAGCCAGGATGCTATTGGCTGCCTTGACCACCTGGGCACACTGTTGGCTCATATTCAGCCAGCTCTCGACCAACACCCTCAGGTCCTTTTCCACTGGGCAGCTTTCCAGCCACTCTTCCCCAAGCCTGTAGCATTACCTGGGGTTGTTGTGACCCAAGTGAAGGACATGGCACTTATCCTTGCTGAATCTCATACAATTGGCTTTGGCCCATCAATCCAGCCTGTCTGGATCCCTCTGTAGAACCTTCCTATTCTCAAGCAGATCAACACTCCCACCCAACTTGGTGTTGCCTGCAAACTTACTGAGGGTGCACTTGATCTCCTTGTCCAGATCATTGATAAAGATACTAAAAAGAACTGGCCCCAATATGGAGCCCTGGGGAACACCACTTGTGACCAGCTGCCAACTGGACTTAACTCTATTCACCACAACTCTTTGGGCCCAGCCATCCAGCCAGTTTTTTACCCAGCAAAGTACGCCCAGCCAAGCCATGAGCAGCCAGTTTCTACAGGAGAATGCTGTGGGAAACAGTGTCAAAGGCTTTACTAAAGTCCAGGTAAACAACATCCACAGCCTTTCCCTCATCCACTAAGTGGGTCATCTTGTCACAGAAGGAGATCAGGTTAGTCAAGCAGGACCTGCCTTTCACAAACCCATGCTGACTGGACCTGATCACCTGGTTGTCCTGTACGTGCCGCATGATGGTGCTCAGGATGATCTGCTCCATAACCTTTCCCTGCACCGAGGTCAGACTGATGGGTCTGTAGTTCCCTGGATACTCCTTCTAGCCCTTCTTGTAGATGAGCGTCTCATTTGCTAACGTCTAGTCAACTGGGACCTCCTGGTTATCTAGGACTGCTGATAAATGATGGAAAGTGTCTTGGTGAGCACTTCCATCAGCTCCCTCAGTACCCTTGGGTGGATCCCATCCAGCTCCATAGACTTGTGTGTGTCTAAGTGGTGTAGCAGTTCACTAACTATTTCCCCTTGGATTATGGGGGCTTCATTCTGCTCCCTGTCCCCATCTTCCAACTCAGAGAGCTGGGTATCCTGAGAACAACTGGTCTTAGTATTAAAGACTGAGGCAAAGAAGGCATTAAGTACCTCAGCCTTTTCCTCAGCCTTTGTCACTATGCTTCCCTCCAATCCAATAAAGGATGGAGATTCTCCTTAACCCTCCTTTTGTTGCTAATGTACTTATAGAATCATTTTTTATTGTCCTTTAAAGCAGTAACCAGTTTAAGTCCTAGACCTTGGAATACCTATTTTATTGATAATATGACTACACAGTTAAAAGTTAGAAACATACTTTTATCAGTCTATTCCTTTGGTACACATTCTCAAAAGTGCTATACAAGCTCTGATAACTCATTATCTGATTAATTTGTCTGATAAAGCAAGGGACATTTTAGACTAACATAAAAACCAACAGCAGCACAAAACATGAATGTCATGACAAACATTTATCTAAAATAAGTACTTTACGGTTAAGTACGTGGCATACAGCTTCTTTCTTGTTGCTGTAAAAACATATTTTTGTTTAAAATCAGATAAGCAAAACATATCATTAAACTGTGGTCAAACTGCAAGTTACCTGGGTATGTGACAGACCTCCCTCTTGTGAGCTAGTTTGCGCCAGCCCCGCTCACAGATTCTCTACATCATGTTGCCGGCACAAGAGCCTCACAGCTGCCATTGAATGATTCATTTTATTATTTTTCCATTTTGCAGCTACCAGCATGCTCTTCATACTGAAAGTGGAAAGGAAGCACAGACACTTTTTATTTCTTCAGTTCTGTGCCCCTGAAGAACTATGCTTTGCCAGGGGAAATTTCTACCAAATAACTAATACTGTAACCACAGTAAGCTGCAAAGAGCCACCTGTATGGACTCTGACAGAGTAACGTAAAATCTAAATTTGAAAATATTTCTTCAGTTCTGTTCCACAACAGAATTGTACATTATTTCATTAAAAGTGACATTTTTTTCTTTAAAAAAATCATATCTAGGTTTTCATTTTACATTGGACACAGCAACTTGTTTGTATATGTGCTCACTGTTTCTTATTTTTCAGTTCTGCAAGAATTTAAGAACTGCCAATTTAGTGAGTATGTCATAGGAAGTAATTTTGCTATTGCCAATAATGTTCTTCAGTGGTGAATTCCCCAGCCCACAGAGCCATCCTGGTTTGGATCACAGCCTACTGGAAATGTTAAAAACTGCTGATGGCCCACAAGACGGTTGACAGTGGTAAGGGCTCTACAGAAAGGTGTAATACTGAAGATGTAAAGCGTATTAAAAAAAAATATTATGGTATCTTCCCAATAAGAGACATATTACTGATTGCACTGTTGATCCTATTCTGCTGTTTAGCAAGGTGATAAATCTCAGTTAGCAGTTATAGGAAACCTCAGAATCTTGAAATAGTATTCAGTGCATGGCTGGTTCTATCAGAGTCAGAATGAGAGTATTTCTTTCTTGGATCATTTGTTATAGATCACCAATTTTATAAATTAAAAAAAATAATCTATGCTAAATGAGAGAAAAAGGTACTTTCAAAGTAATGACACTTTCTAGGAGAGAACTTCTTTAGCTTTTTCATCAAATATAGCTTATTCAAAATCAAGATCACTGTGCCTTTGTATTATTAAAAATAATCAATGAATCCTCCTACTTCTACAGGTATACTGGTGACAGATGAATCATAGAATCATAGAATTGTTTAGATTGGAAAAGACTTTTAAGATCATCAAGTCCAACCTTTAACTTAGCACTGCCAAGTCCACCACTAAACCATGTCCCTAAGCAGCACATCTACACGTTGTTTAAATACCTCTAGGGATGGTGACTCAACCACTTCCCTGGGCAGCCTGTTCCAGTCCTTGACAACCTTTTCGGTGAAGAAATTTTTCCTAATTTCCAATATAAACCTCCCCTGGTGACTGATCTGATGATCATCTGAATATCAGATGATCATCCAAATATCAGATGATCTGATATTAAGTCAATTTTATAATCCAGTTTTGCTTTTTATCTTATTATTTCAAGGATAGTTTCATGACTTTTAACATCACTCTAATGCCCATATTTGCAGGTGACAGAATTTTCATTACAATTGTAACTTATCATACCATTTTCTTTTCTTCAGATTTTGGCACAAGAAAATTGCAGTCACTTAAATCTATTATGAAATGGGCTTTTATAATAATGAAATAAGAATTTGAAATGAAAAAAAACCTATAGAGCAGGTACAAGTCTAAAAGTTGCTTTCAGTATACTATTATCTACATTTGAGAAGTAAGATGGAGATATGAGGAAGATAGCATGTGAGGAAACAGAAAACCTGGACAGTATTAAACCCTAGAATTATCTGAAAATTCCATTCTTCTGCCACTGAAATTTTCCCTTTCCCCGTCTACCAAGGTAATATTCCTTTATGAGAGCACACAGGAGGACCCCAGCTATGGACAATTAGAACCACCTTTTTATTGTTAGTGCTCGCTTGTTTCCTAGATTTCTTCCAGTGTGGCAGAGTTCACTGTGGAAAGTGCTAGGTTTTGCCTGACCAGTTTGAGAAACACCACGATGGTACTAGTCTATACGGAGCCTAAAATAATTTCTTTCAAGGCCTTAGATGAATTTTCATTCTGAACATCTAGTCAGCCTGGATACACCTAATTATCTTCTAGATTGTGGATATTCTATGAAGTAAAATTCATTTCTTGTTCTAGTAGAATGGAAGCTGATACACTGAAGGAAAGGAACATATAAATAATTGTTTTCTGATGTGTTAACAATTAGATCTTCTTCACTAATTAGATTCACTTAGTAATTATACATCAATTTTAGTCTGCATTTTATCAATATAGAAATATTTTCATCAGTTACAGGAAACTGGAGAATAGTTTACCTGATTTAGTTCAGATTTAAATGTGAAAATTGAGTGAGTGAATGGTCAACTTTCAAAAAATACAACTGGTATCAAGAAATCTTGTTTATTTTAATTTATTTCAAGAATTACTGTGTGTATTTTAGTTTAATAAAACAGAGAGATAGAAAATAGAAAATAACTTTTTCAAATGGACTGCTTCAATCCAGCCTCAGTTTCCTTTACATCTTTTCTGTATCCTTTGAAGGTTTTCATGTCAGTTGTTTTTCATGTGCTGCATATTAAAGTTAGCAATTATTAAAAATACTTCCTACTCAGCAAAATAATTATACAAAAATAAGTTCATTTTACTCAGTACATGTGGAAGTTGCAAATACTAGAATTAAGAGATATAACAGTTTGGGTAAAACTGAACACTACTGTATGACATTATAGTACAGATACTTAGAAAATCCTAACTCCTGTCTCCTTTGAGATGATTTTTGCTTATCCCTGTAACACGAGTGAGACAACTATGAGAGTCTTTGATAGACCAGCATCAGGAGATCTTTGCCTCCAGGGAGCTAACACAAGTCAACTTTAAGCCTAAGCAGTATTCCAAAAAGTAGGATTTATAAATCTTAGATTCCTGTACAAGGCAAAAGAAGTCAGACTACAAGTCAATAAACTGGGGTCCTCAACAGAGCAAGGAGCTTAATCATTATTAGAACTATGACATTATTAATAATGTTAGTAATCATTCAAGACTATTCAGGCCAGCATGAAAGAGACTGTCTAGACTTTCAACAGTAGAATGATATCCACCTATTTTGTCTTTAAAAACTCACTTTGTCTCACTTTACTGTTCTTGGAGATCCCACAAATTTCTAAAAAACAAGTAAGATATTGCAATCAAAGAAAAAACTTACACTTGCTTGTGACAAAGATCATTGTCATGGTTTAACCCAGCTGGTAACTAAGCACCATGCAACCGCTCACCCACTCCCCGCCCAACCCAGTGAGATAGGGAAGAAAATTGGGAAAAAAAGTAAAACTCGTGGGTTGAGATGAGGACAGTTTAACAGAACAGAAAGGAAGAAACTAATAATGATAATAACAACAATAATAATAGTAATAATAATAAAAGGATTGAAATATACAAAACAAGGGATGCACAATGCAATTGCTTAACACTTGCCGACTGATGTCCAGTTAGTTCCCGAGTAGCAATCCACCCCAGGTCAGCTCCCCCAGGTTTATGTACTGGGCATGACGTCACATGGTATGGAATACCCCTTTGGCCAGTTTGGGTCAGCTGCCCTGGCTGTTCCCGTCCCAACTTCTTGTGCCCCTCCAGCCTTCTTGCTGGCTGGGCATCAGAAGCTGAAAAATCCTTGGTTTAGTCTAAACACTACTTAGCAACAACTGAAAATATCAGTGTGTTATCAACTTCATACTAATCCAGGACATAACACTATACCAGCTACTAGAAAGAAAATTAACTCTACCCCAGCTGAAACCAGGACAATCATGAAGATCAAAGAGGAAACCACATGGCCAAGAACTATGTCCATTTCTGTTCCACAGCTCTTAAAAAGTTGCTCATTTGCTACTCTCTGCTTAACAGAAATCTCTTCAGTGAAGTGATGAGCAAGTAGACTGTTAAAGGTACATTCTTTCAAAATATTCTGAAAAGTGTTCACAAATGGTATAATACAACTCACAGAGTTTTAAAATAATTTCTTCAACTACAAGTGGAGATAAATTCCCTGTAAAGTATCAGAGATGAAAAAATGGTGAATTGGAACATGGGATGTACAGACAGTACTTGAAAGGCTGCTTTCAAAAAGGAAATGAAAAAACTACAGAGATATTTCTGCTGGTGGTATATTAAGCAAATAGAGGAAATAAGTAAATGTGCATATATTTACATTGTTGTCCTCTAGTCTACGTCCCTATATCACAAATTAACTAGTGTTGTATATATATGGACCAGTAAGATTTATTTGCTTTATTTTTAAAGCAGTAGGCCATTGTTTTACATGACACAGTTTGGGAAAACCACAAATTCCTTCTACTTTTAATGTGTTAGGCATTATTTAATAACATCCTATTCCTGTAAGATTAGTTAATTCAGCTGAAGAAATTAGATAAGCTTCATTATTTCACTTCAGAATTTGTAACTAAATTGGTTTCTAGAGCAATTTCTCTTGCATTCAAAACTTTTTTTAAGGTTAGCTTAATAAAAACATACAATCAGCATTTGTTCAAGATAAATGAAACAGAATTTTTAATACTTTGCTTGATTTAATGTATGTAAGCATTCAAATTATCATGTTATTGAAATATTATAATAAATTATTTGGTACACAAAGAATGTAACCTAAAGCAATGATTTCCTGGCACAAACTAATTTTTGGTTACTTTGGCTGCTCTAAAGACAACAAGAATGTTTACCAGTCCCACTGCAAGTTTTAAATCCCCGTAGTATTTTTATGGATAAAGAATTACTGATTCATTAATAGTATCACAAATACTGAATCTTAGTAAAAATGAAACACAATATATATTTCCTACATGACAGAGAAGGTAAGAAGGAGGAATCAGAAAGGAGAAATGTCAAAGCTATCCTTTCTGTTTATCTTCCACTATTTACCTCATGGCATTAAGGAAATAAATCTGTTACTGAAGTTCCACACGACAGATTCTGACAATGGGACACATGCAGACTTCCATAACCCATTCTGTATTTTTTTACCCTACAAAAAAAATCTTGTCTTATGCTTTATTACAGGCTATTAAAAAACAGAATACAGAGTATCTGAAATTACAGTGACTATTTTAGGAATGTAAAAACAAGCCCTTAAGGTGTCCTAATTCACCAGTCCTGAAATATTGTAATATAAATAACCTGTTCCTCCATCTCCAAAGTTGACCAGAATTCTAATATCAAATTAAACTCGTCTACCACGTGTACACCACTAGAGATTTGCTTGTTCCTTTTATGGTGATTTTTCAATAGCTAAAGAGACTTATATATTCAAGATCTAGATAGACTGACAATGGTAACATCCTACAGTAGCATGCTAGAATTGTTAGCATACATATTAACTTTATAAATATGCTAGCTTTTAAATCTTCCATCTCTATTTATTCTGATATGATCTATATTATGCTTCTAAGACAAGGGAGTTTTCTTTAAACAATAAAAATGTTATGAATTGCTCAGACAACATTCCGGTGACTTCAGATTCAAATAGCATTTATGTGTGTGAAACTTATTACACTCCCTCTGAACAGATATGTATAATAGTGGATTGGATGGAATTCACAATAGAAATATAATAAAAGAAAATATGAAAGAAATTAAACAGATCAAATGAAAATGCTAATTATTGCTGTCTCATTCAAAATTATTTTTATTTTGTCCTTTTCTCTGCTCCCGTATAATTAATAATACAAATTCTAAGAGAGAAGAAAAGATAACCTGAATATGTTCTAGCAATTTCTTTAATTTTCTGAAGAGACATTTGTAAAGGTGATCTGAATAAAACTATTCATTACTTGCTCAAAATAACGTTTCTAGTAATCTGAAAATCAAAGTGTCACTATATAGCAGCCAAAGGTGTGACATTAGTTGTCCAGTTATCTGAAGTTAGCTTTTGTCTAAAGAGTTTGTTAGTGAATGGCAGCGTACCTTCAGCTCCATGGAAATCAGTTGGGCCACCTGAATATTCACAGTTGGATCCTGCAGCATGGAATAAATTTGTCTGACGTGTGCTAAATCCAGCCACTCTTACTACTACAGCTACATACTCTAGTCTTCTCAGTTTATTTTTCCGTTTTCAACATTCAAATTTTAGATGCATCTTTTTAAAACTTGGATGTATTTTAAACTTTCAGATCTTCAGAGATTATAAATTGAGTGAGAATAGTATATTACCTCAGTTAATAAAAAAGATAAGAACTCAATAAATTGGCTCTCTTCTTACACCTCCTATAGGAACTGAAACCTGACTATAATATATATATAATTTTCACTAAATTACTTTGGAGTACTAAGTGCTCCTGACCAGATTCCCCATTTTCCTCTGAGATCCATGGCTGGCATTGCAAAACTTCTAAAGAGGAAAGGGGAAAGAGGCGCTAACCTCTCACCTTCAACTAAGAATTTTTCCTTAGGGGAAAAACTGATCACTACAGAATGAACATTGATTTGTTCAGCTGCTGCCATCTGCCCTTGCTTCCCTCTAACATCTAAGCCATTATGCAGGAAACATTTGCCAGTTTTTGTTTTCTCTGAAATTTTTACCATGGCTACCATTCTTAGTAGGAGGAGGAGTCTGGCATAATGCCTGAAGCTGGACAGAAAAAGGAAAATTCTGCTTTGTAGAGGATTTTCCTATTTTGAAATTTTGTGGGTTTTTTAAACAATAAAATTATGAAGGATTACACAGTTGGCATTCTAGTGACTTCAGATGCAAATAGTATTGGCATATGTGAAACCTTACATTCTCTCTGAACACATATGTATGATAGTTGATCTGATAGAATTCAGAAAGGAAAATTTTAGTAAAAAAAAATTAGAGAAGATAAAGAAGATAAAATGAAAATACTAAATATTTCTTAGAAGAATTATTTCTTAGAATTATTACTTAGATGTAAAATCAGAACTAATTTTTCCTAAAAGGAAGTGAGTCCTTAGTTAGAGGGACTTGTGCTTTTTGCTGAACTTCTCCATAAAATATTTGCTTTCCTCAATCTGTCTAAATCTTCATCAGAATGTTTACAAATCTCTTTAGAATAATGGTGTTCTAAACATAATAAAATAAACCTTGACATTGCTTAATTTACTGGTGAAGTACATGGAAAAGACAAATACAATGACGTAACCCCCCTGTCAGAAGACCTTAAAACACACAATCAAAAAAGGTCCTCCTTCTTGGTAATTTGCTTCTAATTGAAGTTGATTCCTCACCTCTACATGTTCTCACCACTGTACTTATTGTTTATGCTATACCAGTGATAGAAAATGTGAAGAAAATTAGAAGTCAGTGTCTGAAAACACTGTAAGAAGTTACAGACATAATAATGTGTAATAGTAGTTTTGGGTGGAAAAGATTTGTTTTCTAACTTCAACAAAACCCCTGATAAATTTATCCTTTGGGAAATTTGCCTGAAATCCATTTTGCACCTCTAAAAAGTATCCATATTGCCTCTCTCTCTGATGTTGCCACAAAGACCTTGCAGGAAATTGAAACCAAATAAATTATTAACAGTTTTCTACCATTGCAACACAAAAGCTACAAAATGCAAAAAGCAAGCTGATCCCCCCAAAAGCAAAAAAATCTAACCTCTTAATGACTGAAAGTCAAACATCATTCAGTGCTTTATTCAACAGACACAACTGTTATTCACTAAAATGATCTTTACAAGAAGCTTGTTTAGTTACTTACATCACAAATTGCTCACTTAGCAACTAGCTGGTTTGTGCAATGCTTGTAGTGCAAGCCTCATCCATACCAAATCAAGTGAATTCTACTAGCTTTGTATGAATAAGAGAAGAAACATCATTACTAATGTCTCTGTTGAACAAAAAGTTCCTGTTTGTTCTCAGTTCTTTTTGAACATGCTGTAATCTACTTGTGAGATTGAACTGCGGAGAAAAATTTGTAGAAACCAAACATCTTTAATTCTCCTGCACTGGATTAGTTGAAAGATGTAGTCTTTAAACACTTCAGATGGTGACTGCTGTTGCATTTCTTCATAGAGGAATGATTTACTAAATACAAATACAACACGGTGGGCGAGAGCTTTTTTTTTTTTCCTTCCTGTATTTTTAGGAAAATGTGATATCTCTGTTAAAGCAACAATGTAAAGAGTGAATGTGTTACTGATTTGACTCCAACCAGCATGGGCTAATACACTCACAGAGGTTTGAAGGATTAGCTTCCTACTGTATTGTGGGATCCAGCAGTATCTAATCACCACTGGTCTCTGTACTAGCCTCAGTACCCTGTCATTTTTTCAGCAATTATATTTACCATCTACTCCAGCTGGGCTGTTATGCTACCTGTAAGAGGCTCTGCACAAGCTTTGAAGAGCTTTGACACATCTCTGATTGCCAGCAAGTCCATTTGTAATGAGTTCTTTGGCATTCCTGGCAGCCACAGTCACGCTGAGCGACAGGTAGACTGCTTATTGCCCAAAGAGCACCCCTCTCAACCAGCCCTTTCAATTGCTCTGCGTGGCCCTGACAGCACCACATTTCCTACTGACTGACTCTGAAGTTGGGTGTTCTCAAGTGGTTTCTAGCTAAGACTCCTGACATGAATAGCAGATCAAAAGCTGGAAAGTTTATAACTCATGAGCTATCAAGAGTAAGTGCAATATTCAAAAGCAACCAAGGAAGTAATGATGTTTGGCCTTAACTTGCCAAACAGAAATTACAGTCACACTTTCATGCTTGGATTCTTCTTCTTTCATTTTCATTTTGCTTCATGTTTTCAAAAAGCCAAGGACAGTATGAAAAGTGGCAAAAAGATAGTTAATATTTATACTTCTCTTCAAAATCTGTCCCTTTTAATAGAACGCACTGGGTAAAACAAAAAATTAAAATGCAAGAAGTCACTGTTTCTTCAAACAATGCACTTTGAAAGTGTACATTTGGACAAACTATTCCATTATCCATCACAGATTTTAGCAAATCTACAACTCCCCTGGTTGCTCCATCCTGTAGAAAGATTGGGGGTGGGGGAAGCGCAAATATATATATATATATATATATATATATATATATAATATATATATTATATATTTATAAATATATTTATATATTTATATATTTTTATATATATATAGGTTGACTACTCCTACCAACTATTATTAACATATTCACTCTACAAGCAGATTTCAGATTTATGAAGTTATGCTACTTCAGAAACTACAGGAACTGGTATTTTATATTTGCCTATTGTAGGAAACTGTATAGAAAAATTATACTTTGAGTGCATGAACATTCAGGGTACATAAAAATGAGTAAGTATGCTTTTTGCCTTGTATTTATGTTTTAATTGAGAATCAAAGCCCAGACTGGGAAAACATATCATTGTTTATACAACCACTCAGCTTGACAGGGCAGATGGAGAATTGGGCTAAAAATAGAAAGCACTGGAAAGCAGTTCTTACTGGGTGAATTTCAAATACAGAGATAAGTTAGAGGTGTGTGCAACCACATAACACACAGAGGGCCACTGGCTAAGAAATACACAGCTTGAACAGGAAATTTAATGGCAACCTTCAAACAAGTGGAAATGATAAAAAAGGAATGACAGTCTGCAGGGCTTGATTTCTTGCTGACTAAATCTTCAATATACATTAATAAAGATGCAGTTTACATGAATCATCTCTTAAACACCTCATTTTTTTCCTATGTGGCAAAGTAAAAATATTTAGAAAGGGAAAGGATAAATACTAAATACTTGAAATACAAAAAATCTCTTGTTACTTATGGAATTTTTGTTCCAGTCATATGCCTGGTGAACTGTTCCTTCTTTTGTTCAGTTAATGAGGCATCCCAGTGGTTTCTGTATAGAAGAACTGACTTTGGGCACTCAATGTTTTGCTCTGCAACTGTCTACACCTTTTTCAGGAAATTCACTCTGAAATAATATGAATTGAAATAATCAAAGCCTGGAGATGACAAACACAGGGTCATTTTAGCCTGAAAGAAAACTGTGAAGGGAAGCACTTCACAGACAGATAGTGGGTATTTTTCAAGGAACTCTACTCCACACCTAAACTCACCACATGCCACAAATTGCTTCCCAACACCCTTCAACACAGTTTAAACCAACCTTAAAATTCACAACAAAAGCCACATCTCCAGCATTTCTGAGGAAGGTGAAGGTCATCCTAATGCCCTAGATTTCTGAATTATCAGGAAACATCACTAATTGCAAAGTATCTGTCACTTTGGCTATAAACCAAAGTGACAATCTGTCAAAAGAGAGTATGGAGAATGTAAACTTTTTGTGTTTTATAGATATTACATAGATAGAGACATACAAAGGTACACCCCCACCCCCACCCCCACCCCCTTAACTAACATCTCTTACAGCCTATGTAGTTGCTCACTTTTGAGGTTTTGACTTCACATAACCACTCCCAAGTCTAAGATTACATTGACAGAGAGCTATCAAGCTCTCTGGAGGGGTTTTTTTGCCCACGTTTCAGTGTGTAGTTGAATGGATATCAAAAGAGATTGGCAAAAGGTAGTCTAAGGAAGATAATAATGAAAATCCTGAAATAGCTGTTAACTCAAGAGGAAGAGCCTGCTTGTAGGTAGACAGAGAAAGCCTTTAGATCATTACAGCAGTGGTTGTCTGCGTATTACAGCAGGTGATATGAAATCTGAAAAAGGAGGATCAAATTCTCTTATGGTTGACAAATAGAATAGAAAGGTGTAGGTTTTTTCCTAATTTACTGGCAAACTATTGAATACATTAAAAAAAAAAAGAAAAGTCAATTATCTGGCATCACCAGTGACCGTTTGTATGTTTATAGGAAATACATAACAACACAAAATTTCTTTATTTGCTTGACCTAAAAATTCCCTTTTGCTTCAGTCAGCTTCAGCTTACTTCCTGTCTGTCAGATAATTGCTTAGAAAGGCCACCACTAGTAACATGCTGTCAAGTCACAAGCTCCCACCTATCTGGTCAGATGTGAAGATACAGGAGTCCTCAAAACAGAACAGAACAAAATCTGAAAGTAGCAGGAGCTCCTTACTATTAAAAATACTAAACAATTGTATTCAGAATATTAAAAAGAATTAAGTATATAATGCATGGATGATGAAATGTGTTACAACTTTTTGTGACCTTCCCTTAGAGAAGCTACATAGTCAGTTCTTTGCACCTTCTTACCTACCTTTGCTCTGTTGTCTTTTCAGGCAGAAGTGAACATTCAAAAATTATAACCAAAGCAGACAGGCATATCATTACTGCCACATCAGTTCATTATGTGAATAGAAACATTTCTTCCGGATGATTTTGGTAATAATAATTATTAAATCAGTCCAGAAATAAAGTGAATTTTCCAAATTAAGCAGGTATACAGGCTACAACAATACTGTTGCTTCAAAGCTATTTAAGTGTGGACTACATGTCTTTTGAATAAATGGGCTACAAATAATTTTCTTAAAAATTGTCCATACATGTGAGCAGAATCTGATAAAAACTGTATTTAACAAAAATATATTAAAAATTGATAGTCAATAAAATTTAAAAAGCTAAGAGGGCACATTAAATCCAAAAGTTAAAAAGAGATAACTAATAAAAGGATTATAGAAATGTTCAGGGTTATAACAATGAAAAAAATATTAGGTGTATTAGCTGTTATTCTTTTGGATAGAAAACACTTGGGAATACCTTGGATTCCAAAAGTTATTTTTCAGAGCTTGTTGTTTCATAACCGTGGTTTATAAGAATGTTGTACCTTCACTGAATCATTTCAGGCACACTCAGAATATAAGCACACTTATAAGGCAAACTCTCTATTTCTAGTAGTATTTCATTAAGAAATCTGTTAAACCAATAGCAAGAAAGAACAATGACCCCTTCATTGGAATACTATTAGAAAACACTGAGGGAATTTAATTCAAGTATATCATGTGTCACTGGAATTTAAGATTTGATTCTGGCTCTTATTTAAATTAATGTTTTTATGTTTACTGTTTAGATAATAATGCTATGTTAATAAATTTTGAAGACAACAAAAAATTATACTTTTGTGTCGTGAAAATGAGTAGTCAGTTCTTACAGGTATTTTAAAGAATATGAATCATTTTACTGTGTTTGAACCAATCATCATTACCATTTCTCTGTTTCTTGCAATAACTAATTTTGCATTTTATAAGTTGTCTACATAGTGTCAAGTTTGCACAGCATGAAAAGTGCAGAGGGGAGGCAACTTCCAGGGGTTAAATAAGATGGGAATGAGGAAGATAATTGTCTTTGAAGGTCTGCCAGAGCAGACTGCTCTTCCCAAGAAAGCTTTTAGAGAGAAAAAACAAACCCTAAAATTTCTGCTATACAAACAAATGCGATTGAAAAAGGTTGCATGTAATTGACAGAGCAAGCCAAGGATGCTTCCATCACAAGAAGTACTATATTTCACAAAAGAAAAAAGTCTAAAAATCGTCAAATAAAGAATGCAGACTGCCACAGACCTGTAAACAGGTGTTTTCCATGCTCAATCCACAGCCCACCTGAGCTTTCTAAAATCTGCCAAAACCCCCTGTATATATTGAAATAACTGTGGGGTATTTTTAAATAGTAATTTATTTGCAGAAAAATACAAATGTCATTGTCCAAAAATTTGGAGCAAACATGGCAAAAAGGGGTTTTCAGAAAGGAAAATGAAAGGTGAAACTTTTAATTTTGGCATTTTAAAAGTGAATTGTTCTGATTTTTTTTTTCCCCTTAAATAGCTAAAAAGACATTTGCAGGAGAAGAAAACATGAATATGAAAAAAGTTTCCATTTCAAAGGCACAAGACTTTTCACAGGGAATTGCATGTATTTTATCTGGGGTACAAAATCTTTAGTCTTGTTTGATCAAAAAAATTATTATTCTCAATAAACCCCTACCAGAATATTAAGCCTAAACCATAATTAATAGTGTAGAAGCAATGGTAATCACTGTGTAGGAAGAAAATATCAGATAAACAACTTTTCAAAAATTAATTAAAAAGTCCATGCAGAAGACCAAAGTATAACAAAGATATAATAGAGCACTACATGGAAATTTACATAGATATGTTACCTCTCACCCTCCCATTCCCTGTAGTTCTGAGGTATTTAAAATGTCTCATAGAAGATTTTGCTTTGTCTGATGCAGAGGACAAACTGCCAGGAAGATGGGAGGTAGGTGCCAACTGAAACAGCTTCATCTGTGAGTAAAGGGTTCTGGAAGTGGTGGCTTAGATTTGCAGAAAGATGGTGATGACTGCTATAGGTACACAAGAAGACTGCTGGACTTGCTACTACAGAAGGAAAATAATCTTGCTAACTTTTGATGCCAGTTGAATCCTTTACCAGCAAAGGATTGCTCAAAATAGCCAGAAAAGATGGCAGAGATAGGGGGTGCAGGGAGCAGGTTTATTGCTCTCAAGTACTGACACTAATTAACTCCTCCCATCAGCTCAAAAGTACAGTTTGCATTTCAATAATTTTATCTTCTTTCTCTTCCTGTCAGTATTTTCCATACCTGGTTACAAGAAATTTAATATTAATGGCCATTTTGAATGTACTATATTAGACAATAGCAATGCCAGAATCATTATTCAAGACCCTGCTAACAAAACAGTCAGTGGTTGTAGAGTAGCTTGAAATGTGCAGACTGTCTTTAAATTCATAGAAAGCATCACTTCATTGTTAAGCTTTATCTTATAATTTTAATGGCTTTCCAGACAAGATTCTAGCTTAATTCAGACTCAAAAGTCAAGCCTGCCATTTCTTTCTTCATTACATGATATAATTAAAATGGAAAACAGAAAAAAAGTAAAAGGAAGGTTTCAAAGCTTTTCAGTGTTTCATTGAAAAAAGGAAGTTCTTACAATTGCTTCATTTCCTTTGACTGCCACAGTTTAGATATTTATCTTTCAAATCTTTGACACAGCGCACAGTGAATAAAAGCTATAATGCAGTCTTCAGCTTACCACCTATGTTTTAAAATGCAATTTATTATATCGAACCCTTCACTAAAGAACTGTATGATACCTGCTGGTTAAGAACTTCAACAGCCTCTCCCCTACTTTCATCCATCCTTTCAGAGTGACTGTATCATCCCTGGTCTCCAGGGTCTTTACTAGTTTCTACCATCTTTCTGGATGGTACCTAGTTCAAGATACTCATTTTATATAGCCCAAATACCTTTTTCTGTGGACTATTGCTGAGTGAAAAACTTCATCTCTTCTGTAGTAACAAAGGTATACTGAAATACGTAACCCAAGATGCACTTTATTTCAGCAGGAGGAAACTGACAGAATACTGGTAATTTTTAGTAAGACATCCTCAGGTCAGAATACACTTTCCTCCTTGATCTTAGTGTACAGACATTTTGACCAGTGAAGTATCCACGAAAGTGGATAAGTAATTTCTCTCTCAGACTTTTGAAAGATGCAATTTAAGAAGACATAGAAAACCTAAACTTACTGAATATCTTTGTGTCCTACTGTTTAAATGCTAAAAGGAAAACTGTATTTCTGAGTCAAAATGAGTGAAAAGAGAGCAAAAGTCAACACAGACCCTCTTAAGAGTACTATACTCAGAAAACAGAACATAATTTTCTTCCTTTTTCATTGCAGCACAAAGGACAGAAAATGCAACAGAAGATTAAATTTGCATATAGAGGTGGTAGAAAACTTGCACTGAAAACTAATGGAAGGAGTATACTATGGGTTAATTCTAATTATGAAATCATTCATGAATCTGGATTTAACAGTCTGGATAAGGAACAGAGTAGAAAATAGAACACTTTCTGAAATAAGGACATCTATGTGATATTTTCAGTCTGTGTGACATTTGAGTTTACACCATTGGAAACCTCATCTCTTGCAAATGTTTCTGTTCTCCAGACTTAAACTTCACCTTCTGCTGCTGATTTTTTTTCCCTTTCTCTGCATTGTAAAAGGCAGAGGCTGAAAAGAAAAGGATGCGATGAAGATTTAGTGATCTTTTGAATGATGATATTGAGCATTCTGGAAGAAGCAGAAAGAATGGGGGAAACAGAGATTCAGGGGAGAGGGATGAAGTGGGGGAGAAGTTGAATACGGTGACAAAGATAGAGTCATGATGTGAGTGAAACAACAAAATTATGTTTATGAAACAAGAAGGTGGGAAGGAGAAGGGAGGCATAATTGAAATGAAGATTACTGAGGTGGGCAGAAGGTAGAATCTCTTTGAATGACAAGAAAGGAGATGCTTTGTTTAAACAGCAGAACAGCAGACATGAAGCAGAGAGAACAGTGTAGGATCAAAACTGTCAACAAAGGGAAGCGAGAATGAGTGGAGTAGGGAGATGGAGAGAAGAAAGAAGGATCACAGATTTGCAAAGGCAGAAGAATATTGTGACAAAAACAACAAGCAAGTGAGAAATGGGCAAGACAGAAACTACATGCATTCGTTTTTATGCCCAAACCCTAGTGAACTGAATGTATATTACTACAAATAGAACTGACTAGCATTATCTCAGAGATTATTGGTGCTGAGATAAAGGTCTATTGTCTTCCAGATTCAGACAGGAGCCCCTGCTGCCTGGAAGTATGCATGCAGCCCACCTGCAGCCTTGAGAGCTACAATGCGACAGAGCAGAAGGGGCCTTGATTCAAAGTTTATGGTTTATTTGTATTCCCTTTGACATGTCTTTTCAAGAAAATAATAGCCTGCTACATAGACCAATTCTAAGAGGTTTATTTCTATAAAAAAAATACATTGACTTTATTGACCACACTATCCCAGGCACTTTACAATAATGCAGGAATGTAAAGCTGTAAACCTGTGTTAAGCAGTCAGGTTTACAACTTTTCTAGCAGACAGGTAGCTCAGAACAGGTGGTATATAACAGGAAATTTCTTCTTTTCTATGTGCTTCTCTAGCCTAACACCTATTCAAGTGTGTCAGGCAAAACATAAATCAACTCTGTATAAAATTCAAAGCCTGAAACTCCATGTCTTTGTACCTGAAATTACCCACATTACTTTAAGGCTGACCTTGTGTGATGAACAGCGTCATGAAGAACCCAAGCATGGATGATTGTGTTAGAGATAGTTTACACAAAAGCTCTGGTCTACATCTGCCCTGCTCTAAGACATTAGATGCACACAAGAAAGAAAGAGAGAAGCACAGCTGAATTTTTAACAAGTTTCTCATCCTTGTGACACCTTTGAGGGACAAGGCAGGGGAGGAGGGGCAGGATTTAATAGTACCCCAGGTAATAACTACTAATTGGCTTTAGATATGGAGCAAGTCAAAGAGATTGGCCTAGGGTGATGTGACCAGTGATATCAACCATATAAGTTAGAAAGCAATAATGAAGACGATAGCACTGTGGGGGGAATATCCATGCCCAGGGGCCTGAGCCTTTGGAGGGATGTCAATGTATAGGGGCTGGGCCACCAGGCAGGGCCTGGCACACCAAGGGGCAGCAGTGAATGCCCCCTTTCCTTGGGTCCACAGCATAAGTTGCAGCTGGACCACAGAAGACCACACCAGTGTGAGTGTTTACTCAATAAGGGACATGCAGCATGTTGCAAAATAGAAATCGCTGACTACCTGGTGTATCCATCCCTCTTCATAACACCATTAAAAACATTATGTCTTTGACTGGTATGGCTCTGGCTTTGCGGCTAGCTCACCCTAAGTCTCCCAAGTCATATCTATATTTGAAAAAAATGCTCAAAGAACAGGTGAAAAATGACAGAGAAACCCCGATGCCTTGCTTTATTATGACAATTTTAAACTCTATAAAATGCAGTAGATTGCAATACTTTAAATATATACTTGTAATAAAAATACATTTTACCACAGCAGTGTGCACAAGCCTTTTCCATCACATCAGGGAATATGTTATTTGCTGCACCAAGATTAGTTATCTGAACTCAACTAGTTTGATGTCAAGCCTCCTTGATCCATGCAGCTCCTATTTACAGAAATGCCCAGAAGTAACAAAATCAGCTTCAAAAGTAATTTCAGAATAATTTTCCGAACAAAGTAAAATAAAAAAGATTATAAAGGGCAAGCTTGGTCTGAAACGTAATTATTCACAAAAGTCTCTTAGAGTGAGATAAGTTTCTTCCACATTAATAGGCTGCATGCAGCAGTGGGCAAAGGGTAGAGGGAGAGATTTTATTGTTGTTATTTTTTAAGGCATAAATGGTGAAACTTGACTGCAGAAAAATTTGAGATGACTCTTATTTGCAGTGTCTGCTATAGAAAGCTTGAAAAAAGGTGACAAAGTATTAATGATAATCCAAGATTATCATCTTTCAGGAAGATATACTGTGACCACAACTGGCAATTGTGTCTCAGAGGTGGTCCTTTGTAGCTTCAAGTCAAAAAAGAGCATACAAAACACTTCACTAATAATATCCCCCCAATACATTTACTGCAACATCCCAGTGTTCTGTTCTGCATCATCACAACCATCTGGCAATAAAAAAATTGACCAGGTGTTACAGGAAATAGCTGGCATGAAATTACATTGAATAATACAATCTTAAATAGGGTTAGCAACAAGAAGAAAATTATAAAATTAGGAAGAAAACACCGCAGAGATTTAAGGCTGTATGACTTTTTTTCCTAGAAAGACTTGAGGAATTAAGGGGAAACCAAACCAAACCAAAACAAAAAACCATCTCGTGCAAAAGAAATTTTGCCATATTAGAAGGAATAGACGGACTTTGGAACCAAACAAAAAAGAAGCAAAAACTGGTAACATCTGATTTATCAAGACCTTAAGTGCTTGAACTGTTGTGACAACAGCCTCCTACATGTGTCCTAGGCTACAACAAACAGCACTTCTGAAGGATAACCCATTATTTAAATTTAGGAACACAGCTGTGCAAAGAAGTTTCTTAAGAGTCTCAAACCATATTAAGACTGAACTGGGTTTAAAAATGAGCGCCACCTACTTTTCAGTTTGGGTATTCATTAATTCTAAATGAAAAAGTACATCTGTAACATTTTATGAACATGAAGTTTCTCTTCACATGAAGAAATAAATAATGCATAAATATCACTGCTACTAATATAATTATTCCTTATGAACAAAGAGAGTGTACAGATAGTAGAATATGAGCAACATAATCCGTCCAAACATACATAGTAATTATAGACAGGTCAAAGTCATTTTCAGTATAGCTGGAGCTTGCAATGATTCAGCTGAGAGTTATGTTAGTATTCAGCATAATTTCCACACTCAGTGAACAGTGCACTGCCTAAAAATAATCTAATAATTACAAAACCAGCAGTGCCCACCTTCTGTTTATTTAATTTCACTAAATAAAGGGAATGGTAAAAGTCTATATGCATCTCCCAGCTGGAATATTTATCTCATTACTGAAAGCCTACTAAAATTCTAAATTTTAATATGGATTATTGCAATATTTTTCCAAATGCTTCACTGATATACTTCTTGCTAAAGAACTCCCAGTGCATAATACTATTTACAGTCCTGTTCATCCTCTGCCAGTATATTGAAGTCTGTGTCAAAGGCCATTCTTGAGACCTTCATTTTAATCTGCAATTGATGAAACCAAACCACATGTATTAGTACGTAGCTCTTCATAAATGGAATGACTATAGTACTTGGGAACATGTACACAAGAGTCTGATGATACCAGACCAGCATTTGACTTGAAGCAGGTAAGAATCTCAGGATATTTTTATGGCAATCTGTGGTGAAAGATTTACACATATAATTCTTTCAAAAATTACAAGAACAGATCAGTTAGTGATAAGAAATGGATGAATAAGAATCTACACATACAAAGAAAAGGGAGATTGTTATTATTTTTAACATATCCTAGTCAGTTTAGTGTGAAGAGATACAAGTTTGATCGTCATTGCAAAGAAAGCCCTCTGTTTAGGCCCAATGATTCTAAAAATTAGTAAATCCAGAAAAAAAAAAAACAAAACAAAAACTCTAACAATACTCTAAAAAAGTATGGAAGTTGTTATATCATTGCAATTTAAAGTCTTTTATTACTAGACAATCCTTCCACTAACAAAAATGATGTGTTTTCAGGAAACAAGAGTATGACAGAAGTTTTGGTGATACACATTAATAACTGTTATTAGATTAGGATTAGATCAGAAGTGATTAGCTAAGCATACCAAATTAGTGATATGCAGTCTTTTTCTCTGTGCAATTAAACAATACAACCAATAATGAGGTCACAGAGCATTGCCATATTCCATAATATATGAATTCATTAGCAGATAAAAGTAGAACACAGCAATTCCGCAACCACTTTCCAAATAAACACTGTATGTTTCCTATATAAAACACAACAGCTCAAGCTGTTGGATACAGAGATCTACATGGATCTACCACGTTTCAAATCTTTAGCTAGTATCAGGTTATCTGGGAGTATAGTACAAAGTAAAAAAGAGGGTACTGAGAAGAAGGTGAGTTGCCAGAAGCTTCCCAAGAAGAGCTGGTAAGCATGATGTCTGAGGAGATGTGCAGAGACGCTCAGCCAAAGGAAGGCACAATCAGAAGGAAGGTGTCTTCTGTCTGTAGATTGAGGGTAGCTGCATAATTATGGTTTTTGTTTTGAAGTTATAATTTTATAAATTTTTGATACTCCTTTTTACAATTCTTACTGCACTGGGAGGGATAGAATTGCATGTTCTAACACAGCTGGGATAAAGAATTGCAGCTGCCTACTGCCAGGACTGGGAAACCTGTTTATTACCATTCTCAACTTCTGTAGTAGTAAGGACAAGTAGACCTCTGTGTGTGTGTATTAGAGTGTATGATTTATTTGAAGATAAAAAAAACCCAAAACAACCTAATCAGGAGATAATACAGGCTCATGATGTTATTTATCAGGAGCTGATAGGTATCTGAAAGGATCTTCATCAAAGCTTTCAGCCAAATTCAGACATACATGTTTAAGTGACAACAAAAATAATACGAAGAGGGGTGAGTTTATTAGCCATTAGTTTTGTCTAATTCCTCTACAAGTACAGTGTATAGAATCTTATAATGATGGAAAATCAATTTAAATTGTTGACTGATGATTTGACCTCAACATTTTAATCTAATTCAAGAACCCCAAATATTACTGAACAGAGATTCAGTTTGCTAAAATAGTTTAATCTACTTTCCATTCATGTTTTGTATTAGACATTATATACAAATGCTGATATGAAATTATAATTAAAAAATGTCTTGTGGAAGAAGGAAGTCACAAAAGTGATGCACATCCTTCATCTGCTTTCAGAGGTAAACCATTATAAAAGATTTATCCCCTGATAAACAAAATACTTCAGCCTCCAGCAGCACTAAAACCAGAACATATGGGGTCTTTATTAATTAATGAAGTAGAGCTTACCATCTCCAGCAACAGTCATACAAACACAAAATAATTTTGTTTATCCTGAATTTCTAATTACTTTAGAACCATAATTCAATTAGTACTACTAGTTCTCCAGCAGTATGTTTGACATTAAGACAAACTTTAAAAGCCTTAGAAAATTTAAGTTAATAATCTGGTGCAATTGCTACTGACATAGTTATTCTCTGTGGCTGACCTTTCAGTTATCGCATTTTAAAATTGAATTCTCATGAAATTAAAAGGCAGAATAGATATATAATGTGCTATTTATTCAACTGTATGTATTCATTAGATCCTACCATATGCAAAATACAACTGTATCAAATATATATTTCACAAATTCATATTACAATAGTACATATTCCTCTGCTGCAAATATTCAGGTTACACACCAACACTAGTTTTTAAATTTTAATATGTCTTTTTTATTATCCATTAAGGTTTCAATTATTTTTATTACAGTTGCATAGATATAATTTGAATTAACTTCAGGCAATATAACCTCACAGTGTTTTTGACTGAAATACCAACTTTGCCAAGCATCTGCATAAGAACTTGGGGATAATGAATCTTCCAGAAGTGAAAGAAAATTGAAAGGCACTGAAAATTAAAAGGTTTCTTCAGTGAATATTCTGGCCTACACTTACTCCGTCATGAAGTTTAAAGGTTCAGCAAGTAGCTGCAAAATGAAAGATCCTACTTTAATCCTGAAAACTTCCCATCCTACTATATTTAACCTTCCATGATTCTGCATAACATCACCGAATACAGAACTATTGTGATATTGGGCTTTTCTAGGACACTCACAACACAAAAATGTTTAACACTCCTGGAGCTAAGAGCCCTATTGTGAAAAAGGGCTTGAAGACAGGATCCAGAAGAGTATTTGAGTATGTCAAAACTTGACTTCTAAATACTTTGCTCTTTGAGTGAAATCCCCACTATTAACTTGTGGCACAACATGTAGATGCAATTAAGTGCTTCAAAGTCAGGTTTACAACAGTCAGTGTAGTAAGCAGAGAAATTACTTACGGAAGCAAATAGGAATCCCTAAATAGACAGGCATGATTACACAGTTTGGGTCCTGTGGAAACTTAAGCACCTGCATCCGTACAGCAAGAAGAACCCCTAACTAATGCTTTTCTTGAAAAAGGCACGAAGAGCATCCCCATTTTATGCACTAAATGCAGGACAGGGAACCTCCAGGCTGATATTGATGGGCATTAACTCCATTTGATCTAAAAGCAGGCTTGCAACTACAGGTTCACACTACTGTTGTTCATTACAGCTACACTAACTTTATATGGGAACTAACAAATCATGACTTTGCCTCTGCATTGCACTTCCGGGGCTTGGGACCGACTTAGGAATACCCTGCTTGCATAGATCTGTACTCGCACTGTTGAGGTAAGGGCTAAGCTGCCCTTTAAAAGTTCTGACCTACAGTGACAGTGGTGGGACTGGCTTTGACACAGTCAATATATGAAAGTCATTATTTTTTATTAAGTGGAAAGCATTATTCAGAAGTCTTGCCTCCCCCTAAATTCTCCTGCACCTTTTTTCTCTGCTCCCAAATATTCTATCCTCATACTTCATTCTCTTAGGAATTAGGTAAGGATTTTCAGAAACATTTTTTAACTTCAGATTCAAATCCCACTGGACATCATAGAATAGTTTTGTTTGGAATGGACCTTTAAAGATCATCCAGTCCAACCCCCCTGCCATGCCTGATCTTCCACTAAACGAGGTTCCACAGAGTCCTGTCCAACCTAGCTGTGAAGACCGTTAATGACAGGGCATTCACAATTCCTCCAGGCAACCTGTTCTAGTATCTCACCACCCTTATCATAAAAAAATTTCTTCCTTATATCTAATGTAAATCCACCCTCTTTTAGTTTAAAACTGTTACCCCTTGTCCTATCAGTATAGACCCTCATAAAAAGTCTCTATCTTCCTTATAAGTTCACTTTATATATTGAAAGGCTGCAAAAAGGTCTCCGCAGAGCCTTCTTTTCTCTAGGCTGAACAACACCAACTCTCCCAGCCTTTCTTTATAGGAGAGGTGTTCCAGCCCTCTGATCATTTTTGTCGCCCTCCTCTGGACCCACTCTAAGAGGTCCACATCTTTCTTGTGCTGGAGACCCCAGAGCGAGAAGCAGTACCCCAGGTGAGGTCTCATGAGGGTGGAACAGAGGGAGAGAATCACCTCCCTTGACATGCTGGCCACATTTGTTTTTATGCAGCCCAGGATACGATTGTCCTTCTGGGCTGCAAGTGCACATTGCCAGCTCATGTTCAATTTTTTGTCCACCAGTATCCCTAAGTCCTTCTCTTCAGGGCTTCTCTCAATCCATTAATCCCCCAGTGTGTACTGATACAGGCAACTGCCCTGACCCAGCTGCAGGACCTTACACTTGGCCTTGTTGAACTTCATGAGGTCTGCATGGGCCCACTTCGCAAGCCTGTCAAGGTCCATCTGTACAGCATCCTGTCCCTCTACCATACCCTGCACCACTTAGCTTCGTGCTGAGATGTATAGTCATTTTCCAGATGCTTGCTTTCTCCTTTCCTTAGTTCACAAATTGTTAGTTTTACAAACTTTTTCTTAAGCTCAACATTGTGTATTTTTTCCTATCCAAAATATTTTTCCTTATTTTCATTGAAATCTTGCTAAAATGACTTCCCTTCAAATAGAATCCATCAGTGAAGAAACACTGATACTAAAACAGAAAAAAAAAAGAATGTACTTTGTTGGCAGGGAGGATTTTTGTGACAGCAACAAGTAGAGAAGATAGGATCAAAACAATAGCTAATGAACAGCCAAGGATACATAAAAAATACAATATTACCTTTCAAAACCCACATTCGTTATGGCATTTGCTATGTATTACAATGATAATATAAGGTTTAATTTTTTTGTTATGCACTAGTCTGACATGCACTTTTTGAAATCTGCATTATTGCTTCCAGTGATGAAATTTGGTCCTGCATTTGCCTGTTTTTTTTAATTAAAAAAAAAAAGCAAAAAAAAAAAAAAGCTGTAGGCTTAGTAGAAAAGTAAATAATCCTTATGAAATAAGTGTTCATTTAAATTAGTGTAAACACCTCTGCACAGTACAAGCTCTTAATTTTATGTTAACATATTTTTAAGTAGTTTTTAAGTTCTGATATATTCAGCAATTATATTAGGATCATATCAGGGAAATTAAATCATATCAAGAAAGCAGCTTCTGTGACGTTGAGATTTATTGTAGGGGTCAATTATATGGAACTTAGTGACTGGGCCTGAAAGTAGCTCATGGTCGCAAGAGCATTCCAGACGCCTTTAGAAGGCCTTGAGCAGAATAAAAAAGAAGACAGAAGAAGAAAGATCGCAATTAGGAAAACACAGGTGCGCATTCCACAATAAAGGGAACTTGGCACAAACAACCTCAGTTCGGCAGTTTATCTTGACCAATTAGACTGAGACAAGTTTCCCATGTTTTAGTTAATATAGCCAATTATGTCCTATGTTTATGCACGTGTACAGTGTTAGTACAACCACTTATAGCTTATGTTTATACGCGTGCACAGTGTCAATATAACCAATCCCATTTTATGCTTGTGCCCGTGGACACTAAATGCTTGCATGCAGCAGCCAATCAAAGCTTCTTAGGAACTTAGAGAATTGTATAAGAATGATCAGCTAGGCTCAATAAACTGGCGACTTTGATCATCATATTGGTGTCCTGTCTTCCGTCCCCGCATGCAATTTCGCAACAATTTATCATTATTTAAGTGGGTCTATATTCTTGATACAGAAGTGTTTGAGGAGTATTTGGATAAGCATACAGAAGTTTAGCTACCAGGCATACTAGAGAAACTGTTGAACTATCTTCAAGTAGATCTGGTAAGAATTTTTTCAGTAAAACATAGTTTCAAGGTAAAAGAAGCCAGGTCAGAGACCAAAATTTCAAGTTTTGGTTATTACCAGTTCAGCAAAGTTTTACAAATTGCAGAGCAGATTGCTCATGGAGTGCCCAACTTCTGGTGCTGGAAATTAGATGTCCCTACAGCTTCTTCGAACCTTGACACAGTGCCTTATTTCATTGCATCTATTGAAATATCTATTGACAAAACAGCTACAAATTGAGAGTGACCATTTATCAAATGAACTGGGGATATGATATCAGTATAGACTCAAGTTAAAACTTCCATGAGGGTTTTTTCTTCATGAGAAAAGACATCTAGGTGTCTATGTGTAGACTTAGTTACAATCCAGTGCTATATTTTACCCTAAAATGTGTCCCAGGAGCTCAAGCATGGAAAAGTGTGATAGATGTATGCTCAGTCGTTTCCAGTAGTTAGCCTGGGTCTGGTGTGACTGCAACCATGTTGAACCCAGCAAGCCATGCTAGTCCCAAATGTCTGAGACTACTGTTCCCAGACTTCTTGGTTCTTGGAAATATGCAGAAGCACTGCACAATGACTAAACAGATAAACAACTTCTGAACCTGGGCTACCCCGAAATCATAAATTTGAGTTCTTGTTATGCTTCAAATGATCCAATAAATTCTGCAAAGCTTTATCTTGAGCTCCACCACATCATTCCTAGAGCAATATCTGCCATGCCTATGTATTTTTCTGCATCTCCAATAGCCCATCACAAGATCCACTTTCACTGAAGAAGATGATAGTCATTGTGATTTACTTCCCACCTGCCTGAGATAATAAGTAACCTGAAAAGGTGTCAAACTGGACTGTAGCAGACAGATGCTAAAATGACTACCATGGAGACAAAGATTAAAGTCTCAATGGAACAAAACTGAGAACAGCTAAATATACTGCATTCCTCAGTATATCCCATACTACCTCTCATCAGTTTTCCCATTGCTGGGCATATGCTGCTCCCCATGTTGCCAGAGATAATGGAGAACTTATTGTGCTGTGGCAGCAGCCAAATACCTGGCTAGCAGTAAAAGTGCCCAATCATATGGAAATTAGTCATTACTGTGCAGTATTCAAAATGACACCCAAGGCACAAAAGGGAAATGATGATGTGTCCTCAATTGTGTCTCATGCAATAAGACCCTCTACCTATTAAATATGAAATAGCAATCTCCAGGATCAACTGAAGTGTTTATGAATGTCTGCATTTCTAAACACAAAGATAAAAAGCTCAAGCCAAACTAGCAATTAAGTGGCTCACCAGGTTGCTATATTTGCACATCAGTGATTGTTAAGATTCACACTTTTGTGCAACAGATCAAAGTCACTGGGACAGAGCCGCATGTGCAGAACATTACTGTTAACCTCACCTCTGAGGATCTGGCCAATTAGTTTTTTACTGGGACAACTATAAGAATTTAAATGTAAGAATTTTTCAGCCTTAAAATAAAGGAAGTCACAGGGATTACTCCATTTTAATTGAAATGCCCTTAGCTTAAAAAAAAAATAAATTTAAAACCATGTTAATAATAGTTAACAAAAATACTTTATACTCTTCATTACAGTTCTTATAGAAAAGTGGGGGAGGGTTGTGCTCCTCCTTTCCAAAATTTGCTTTCTTCCTTCAGTCTCTGAAAAAACAGCAATTTAAAGGCAACTGGAGCCATATTTTAATCCCTTTTTCCAAACCCAGAAACATCACGAACCCTACACTTCTAACAAAACCATTAATTCAGTGTTACAGCAACTGCCACTAATCCTGAGGGCAAGGTCCAACAACTGGGGGATGGCTGTCATGCTGGCAGCCAGGATTTCTGACACTTTGTCACCTCTCCAGCCACTTGTTCCTGTTCCCCCACTCTCTAATGCCTTTCTGATTTGCTAGTACTGCTGCTGGAGGTAACTGCAAGATCATGCCAACAGGCTGATCCAAAGGGAAAATAAAACTAAATGGACAGTTTAAAAGATCTCGTTACAGTTGTTTGTGTTGTTCATGGTAATACCCAACTACTTAATCACAAAGAGGTCCCAGATCTCAGAAAATAATATATTTTTCTCATGAAGGTGCAATCTCTGTTTTTTTGTGTGTAGATAGTTGAATACCTTTAAATTGAAAGAGATGAAAATTTCATGAGTACACTCTCTTAACAGCCATGAAAAAGTTTGCATGCCATTGCCAAAAATCCTTCAGAGTAACAGTAAAGAATATATAGAATTAAAGCATCAAAGTTTAGCTACGCACTTCTACTTTACTTTGTACCTCAACAAGGAGGTTTTGCTTATCCTTTACCTAGCAAATTAAAATACTAAATATTCTGCTTTGCCAATAAACCTTAATTCCATACTTTATAATCTAAGGCTAGTCTTTGATACAGCCTGTAGCATTATACTTCATTTATTAATTTAATTTAATTTCACAGCTTTTTTTCTAGAAACTTTCCAGACCTCTGTTGCCAGAGTAAATGTCTCTCATTTTAAAGCTCACTTAGAAAAAGGTACACACATATGCCTTTTAAATAGCTGTAAAAGATAATAATCTTTACTAAATTATCAACTAAAATTCTCAATTCCAGCTCATGATGGGACAGAAGTGCTGGGACAGAAGTGGTGGTACAGAAAGATGGGAGGCCAGATAGACAGTTACATCAACAACTCTAAGAAAATAAAGAGCCCAGAATTTTAAAGAGTCACTACTTTTTGGTTCAGAGTACAGGATGGAACTTTCATGCAAAGAGAATCCAATGCAATCCCTGCACTTATTTTCTTCTTTCATTCCGTTAAAGACTTCTTAAAATACATGAATACATAGCGCTATCATTACACCAAAGTGCTGCAAGTGTTAAGTCTTAACAGCTTAAAACACATCATTACCACACCACTGTAAAAGCACAAAGTATAAAAATACAGTTATAGGAAGGAAACTTTGGTTATGGAATTCTGATTCCAGTAAAGGTTATTAACTAGAAAAAAAGCTAGTACTGGTACTCTATGACCTCTTTGCAAAGTCAGAAAAACAACATAGGACTTCATTCACTTTTACAAGATCTTCTAGGCCAACTCTGAAATAACTAGAGATTATAAAAAACACCTTTTCTTCCCTCACTAAAAAATAGTAAGCTATTTCTTCAAAATTCTCTTTTCCTTCTGATTTTTATTTTTGAAATAAATTATTTTCATCTTCTATGGTGAAAAGTAAGGAAAAATAGATTTAATGGATAAAAAGCAAAATCCACAACCAAAATAAAAAGTTTTTTTCTACCTCAAACCAGAGAGATGTTTTGGGGTTTCTCCCCCCATCACTTTAAAATAATGTTTTCAAAAGATTACCATTTTTCCCCCTCTTTCAAAATAATTTTAAACTGCTTCCTTTTTAAGGTTCTGCTGAAGGATGAAAAAGTGTATCTCCAAAATGTGTTATTTTACACAGACAATTTTGATTGTGTTAAAATAAAATCCAAATGTAGGTTAAAACCAAACCAATAAGGTCTAGGAATTCTTCATCTACTCACTAGTCAATGAAAAAATAAAATTAGGAGTATACAGATACACATTTGCCAAATTTATCAAGAGGCATCAGGATTTGTCTCATCAATGCAACCTAATTTTGCAACTTTCAAAAAGGGAGAAGAAAGAACAAAAGGCATTACCTAATTTATTTTATAACATATTTTCAGATGAATTCAAAAAAAGTTCAGGGGTTAGCTCTTACTTATTAGAACACAAAAAGTTAGAAAGACTGAATACAAATTTAACAGGAGATGCTCTCTTTATTAATGTCTGCTAAAATATGATACGTATCTAAAAATCACATGATCCACAGAGCTAAAATTGCATTCCATAACATATTTAAGTACTCCAAAGACAATGCTGGACAAAGAGGTCATTTCAAGCTAGCATTAAACATTTTTCGACTTCACCACAAGATATTGCTTGAATGCTTCATACGCTGTTGTGTACCCTAACTCCAAAATGAATGTCTGCAAATGTATGGCTAGTATAAGCACGCATACCTACACAAATTATTGAGACTCTTGCAACTCCAAAAGTTGTATTCCCCCACTTCATTAAGGCAGCTCTAGCTTAGCACAATGTTGGTCTAACCAGTCTCCTGGCAGTATATATACTGAGATTTTCTGTGACAAACAACATAGCAAAAACATCTGAAACATTTTTCTTACCTTTACTACTATCAGCTTCCAAAATTGTTTTGTAAGAGAGGATTTATGCATTGATAATCAACATATATTTTCTTATTTATCCTAGAATTTATTTATTTTTTAAGTCAGAAAACCTAGAGATGCAATTGCTGAATTACAACCTAAAGGTTATCCACAGTTTCAGACCCCAGGACCCACATAAGGGCCAGAGTAGGACAGCAGAGTATGTACTGTCTTGGTAGCATGCATTAACTAATAACTACTTCCTTAGCAGTGACATAAATATTTCACCCAAACTGTTCTCTTTTGAATCTGTCCACTATCAGTCTCCCCACTCAATCTTTCTTCACAAATCCACCGTAGCAGACTGCCTCTGTTTATCACATTGCCACTAAGCACTTTTCTGGTAAGAGGCATCTTGTGTCATGTCTCAGACTTTCTTTAGTTCCCTTCTCTGATCACACCAAGAGATATAGAAGTTTGTGTTAACTGGATACTGGTTAACTCAGTACCCAAAGGTGGGACAGTATGTTCATGCCATGCATTATAACCCACAGCTTCTGTAATCACATATTGTTGCGGAGGATCCACAGGGGACATCACACACAGACCAATGTGATCAAGTGAAGCCCCTTTACTACAACTTTTAGCACAGTTATATACCTTATGCGCTTGGGCACGTGCCTTATACAATACTCTAATTGGTACAATACCCCGTTTCACACGACGCTATCTTATCCTCTATTGGCTGTGCAAGCTTCTTCACAAGGTGTCCAGCAGTTACTTATTTCATTCTTCGGCATCCAGGAGTTGTTTGTCAGTCTCTTCTTATCTTCCTTTTCCCAGTGTACAAGGACACAGCGTCCTTGTCTGCTTCAGCACTTTGTAAACTTGTGCTTCGTTCCCACCTAACAGCTAGATTGCTCACACGCCCTCGCCCAGCCAAGAAATCCTCAACAACATATAGCAGAATTCAGTCTGTTTCACTGCAGTTAGGTTTTGCTTAATTACAAAATAATGGATGTAAATTCTCAACACTAATTTAACAGCTGAGCTAAACCATGTCCTGACATACTAAAGCTGCAGCTCCATAATATCATAATGAATAACACTGAAAATACATGTATTTTTAAGTAATTCATTTACTTGATGATGGCTGTGTTGCTTTAAGAAGACTCAAGGTGTAAAGCCTTTCTTTTCTTCCATTACTGTAAGAAGTTACAACTTCATACTATATTACTTTCCAATGCATGAAAAACTTGATCCAAACCTGTGATTACTTCTTCCATAATGAATTCCTGACATTTTTTTAAGGGCTTATTAAAAGTGAGCTGCATCACTTCAGAAGTACCAGTGGTCTTAACCAGGGATTGTAAATCTGCTGTAACAAGCAAAGAAATTACACCTGGAGTCACATTTGCAATATTTACCTCCTAAATTACTGCTAACAATCATTCATCTATTAAGAAACAAAAATAATTTCCCCTGCTCTGTAGCAACATCTGAAGTAAAACTTTATTGTTTTCCTGTAATTTTTCAGTATTACAATTAAAACTTTAAGAAAGTTATCAAATGTAAATTATGAGCAAGTAAACCATTTGCTATGATTGTTTATAGTAAACTATGAATACGAGGAATGACACAAAGATTTCAGGAACTGCAGGCACTATTACTTTGTGTCTTTGCATTCATTTCAGTACCAATCCTTATCTCAATTTTCTAGTGTACTTTTCACTTTGACAAAACAATATGAAGTATTTTTTTAACAGTTTGAAAAAAACCCCAAAACAACACAGCAAGCTTTTCATACAAACACTTCAGAGGACATATGAGGAAAATGATTTTATTTTTTTTTAATACAGAAAATTCTTTCACCACTGTTATTTTCTAAGTCTAATCTTAGCAATTTTCAGTACTAGACATTACTCTCAGCTCTGATATACAACTTTCAGTTTTCACAAAAAAAGATTTTATAACATTGTACCTAATAAATATAGTCTGGTTAATCTGAAACACACTGAAAGTTCTTAGTTATCTTGTCTTCTGTACCACACACATAGAGAAAGAAAAAAATAACTGGTACTTTCTGTACACCGATTCTGTTGGCTCAAAACATGAACGTGAAGCCTCACTTGCTAATCTTTAATACTGTCACATCCAACACCTACTCAGAACTTTTAATTTCAAGAAGAAGATTGCTGTAATTAAAATATCATGAACACAGGTTGTTCCTACCAGTTGCAAGCTCTTTGCTTGATAAGGGCTCTTCTTATCATTACTATTTGGCACCTACCACATCAGATATAAAATCATCATAATTTTTAACACCTAATTAAGCACTGTTTAATCAGGTGGTATTAGTCATAGTGGTCCCTGCTAAAAATAAAAAGGGAGTGAGAGATTTATGATAATAATGTTCCAATTACGCCTCAGCTACTGCTTTTTGCTATCACTCGCTGGACTAAGTCAGCAGACATCCCTGGGAGACATCCCAATAAAGCAGCTAGTCTAATTAAGTGGAATATGGTATGTATTGTATTATAGGATAATGAGAATATTAAATATTGGCTCTCTGCACACTAGCTTTTTTGATGAATAGTGATTCACTGAGGTTATGTTTGCTGAGGTCATGGCAGGACCAGTCACTCTATCTCATTGTAATGAAAAGCAGTATAGCTGTTTTCCTATGATGTAGTTTCTAACATCTTCCCCTAATAATAGTCATAAAATCATGATGCATGAATGACATGGAACCAATGTCTGACAGATTTGCCAGAAGTTGGACAAAGTATAAACAATAATGTGGTTAATAATACTAATACTACTACTACTACTAAAAAAAGACTATCCAAAAAATGCGAGCCGTGCAGAAAATAAGAAGCCATGAAACCACAGACCAGAATTTACTTTCAAACAACTAGAGAGAAGGCTGCTATGAAAGAAAAATTGCTTGAAGAAACACCAGGAATTTGGAATCAAAGACAAATTATGTACAATATAAAGACATTTAACAAAATAAAGTACTTTAGAGCTGTGAAGGACACATGTAGGCTATATGACTGGTGATGAGGGTGCATGAAACTTTGTAGTGTCAGATGATGCTAAGTTATAATGTTCTTAATACATATCTTGATAGATTTTAAATTAATTAATAAAATCTATTATTATTAAAACTATTTATTAATCATATACTATAGTGTTAAGAAAATATGTAGAGTCAAAATTATCCTTTCATGTTCAAAAAAAGCCATCAGTTCAAGTCACAGTAGTTTTGCATTCTTAAAAGTATAATTCCTGGTGCAGGATTGCAAACCAAAGAGCTCTTACAATTTCCGCTGCTACTATTAGCAGAAGTGCAGTTCTTCTTAGGGATCATTGTGCTTGTTTACAAGATCAGAAATACAATGTTAGCAAAAATTTGAGGTGCACTGAAATTTTCTATAAAGATCACACATTAAAAAACACGCAATATAATTATATTGTATTTGAAATTATTGCTTCTCAAACTCAATAGTTTCCAGTGGAAGAAAATATGTTTTCAATTAAAAGATTTTCTGAATTAAAAGAACTTTTAATTTTCTACAATAAGTTGTTTATGCAACAATAAATGTACTAAAAATAAGAACTTTTCCTTGAAAGTAAAGATGTGATAAATTAAAAGAGCATTGTTGTGTATCCTTAGTAATGCTTTATGGCAAAATACCTTATGAGAAAGTGTCATAAAACTCTGAATTATGGCAGTAAATGCAAGGTCTTTCTTCATATTTTATTTCTAAAAGCAGAGAAAGTGAATCTTGATAGTTAACAGTTACACACAGAGCTTCTTCCATAGATGAGAACAGGAACATAAGATACTTGATCCACAGGTGGTATGGAATGCTCTGGCAAAATTCTGCATTAAGCTTTTTCTTTTTTTTCACAACTTGACATTTTTCTGAAAATAATCTTTTATATCCAATTTCAGTAAAAAAGTGTCACTTCAAAAAAAGTACTATCTATCTTTACTGGAAAAACATACATACCAGCACTAAACCTAACTTTATTTTTATTACATAAGGGTTTTTTTAAGAGTAGAGACATTAAATGCTTCCTGAAGTCAAGCTGAATTATTGTTACATTCCAAATTGAAGATCAATCCCAAGTTAATATAAAAGTATCAAGTACTACAAAAGGTATTTTTAATTTGATAATATATAAATTATACTATAAATTGTATATAAATGTATATGAAAGCATCCATTCTTCATAATGTGAAAATTAATTGCTGAGGTAAATTTCAAATATCATTAGCATCATTATCATAGAAAACCAATACTGGACCTGTTTTGTTTTATCTGTCTTTCATCTGAAGTAAACAGTCAGGGTGACTAAGCCACAGCTAATAATATATGCACAGTATGAAACAAACTTAATAACGTACAGTAAATGTTGTACTGTATGATCACAGTATCACAAGGACAGGATGTATACTACATAGAAGAAAATCAGATACATATATTTTAACATCTGAAAAACATAAATCATACAGTGAAGAATGATTGGAACAAGCTGCTTCAGAACAGGTGTAAGTGATTTCTCATTAATTTCTATGATGATAACATATCCAAGATTAATCTCTCTATACTTTTAAGGAATGAGGTATATCACTATGAAGATACTTGTTTAGTTGACCTTATCTACATTTTGGAACACATAGGTTTATGTATTCAGCTCCCAAACACTATATTGAATGGAAGAGACTACAGTTACAGATGTTAATCAATATATCTTCTTAAGATGTGTTGAAATTGATATGCTACTGAGGAAAAAAAGGTGATTTTCTGAAAGGCCTGTATGTATTAATTTATAATGAAAGAGGGAGTAAAGACAAGAGTATGCATTCCTGAGTCTAAGACATAGTCATTCATCATTAAATCAGCTGAGACAACTTCACTGTATTCATATAAGGATAATCTTTACAGTAGGTCTACCAAATTTTAAACAGGATACATCTAATTTAATCAGCAGGATATAATGTTATCAGTTAATGTTTGTTCCTAAACCTACATATTGAATAAAATATACTGGTTATTTAGAATTCAGCTATTTTCTTCTGACAGGATTTAGGGCAAAGCTATATATACCTATTTCTGTAATGAAGTGAGCCTGGGGTACAATTTGATATGAATTTAAATGAACATGGAGGGAAGGATGTTTAGCATACACAAAAAGACAGCTGGTCTTTCTCATTACAAGTGAAATAATATTTCATTTTTATACAGAACAAGCAGAAATCTACCTTTATAAGATCAATGTAGAAAGTTTTGTCTTTTACAACAGTACTCTTTGTGGAACTCCATTACTGCTGGCAATAACATTGTGGGTTGGCCAGAACTTGCAGCTTCAGAAAGATTAATAATTTCAAAGAAAGGTGATTTTTCTAATACATACTTTAATTTTTCCCCCCAAAATGCTAGTACATTGTCTAACTCTCTTAATATCTTAAAAAAAGGCAATTTCATCTTGAATTATTAAATAAACACTGAATTCTCACAAAAACCATGGAATTTAATTTATCTCCATCACCTTTTAACCCCAGCCAGCAGCTGAGCACCACCCAGCTGCTCACTCACTCCACCCTGTGGTGGGATGGAGAAGAGAATCAGAAGAGTGAAAGTGAAAAAACTTGCGGGTTGAGATAGACAGTTTAATAGGTAAAGCAAAAGCCACGCACACAAGCAAAGCAAACCAAGGAATTCATTCACCACTTCCCATCAGCAGGCAGGAGTTCAGCCATCTCCAGGAAAGCAGGGCTCCATCACGCGTAATGGTTACTTGGGAAGACAAATGCCATCACTCTGAACACACCCCTTTCTTTCTTCTTCCCCCATGCTTGAGTATGACGTCACACAGTCTGGAATATCCCTTGGGTCAGTTGCGGTCAGCTGTCCCAGCTGCATCCGCTCCCAACTTCTTGTGCAGCACCAGCCTACTCGCTGGCGGGGTGGGGTGAGAAGCAGAAAAGGTGTTCACTTTGTGTAAGCACTGCTCAGCAGTAATGAAAACATCCCTGTGTTATCAACACTGTTTTCATCAAAAATCCAGAACGTAGCCCCGTACTAGCTACTATGAAGAAAATTAATTCTATCCCAGCAAAAACCAGCATAATCTCTAATTTATAATACAGATTTATCTGCTAGTCTTTCTTGGCCTAACAAGAGTTTGGCCCCATAAAATAGAAGCAAACTCTGATAAGCCTAAGCATACAATCTCAGTGGGAAACAAACAAACAAAAAGACAAAAATATTTTAAATTACTGAGGCTGATTCATGTCATAGACTAGAGATTCAAAGTAATTTTTAAAAATGGAGCATGTAGTCTAATTATTACACACCTGAGTTGTCAAACTGTGATATCTGAGCCCTTGAGTAGTTCAGCATCAGAAGACAAGCAGTAATGAGTGACACTGATTAGCTAAAGCATCTAACAGAAAAGGATCAGTTTAGACTAAAATTGTCTTCCATTTCTAGAAAATATGCAAACATGACTCTCCAGGCAAAGACTTTGGAAGAAAGAAAAAGAAAAGCATTTAAGAAGCATAAGGAACAATCATACTTGGCTGATGCTGTTTTTCACTTTTGCTGTATTATAAATACTGTAAGCAAATAATATTAGAAGTTTAAGCTCAGAAAGAGAAGGAATTATTATTTCCAAAAACTTTATACAATGTCCTTGGCTTTTTCTTTTAGAATACATTAAGAATTTTTAAGAGTCTAATATTAAATTATATATATTTTTACCAAAATGCATGACAACATGATCTTCGTGTGCAGTAGAACTGCCATATATTTTATTCAGAGATTAATTTGCAGTGAATTTATAAACAAGCTATATTTTCCAGCTGTATACATTCAGAAACAGCTCTAATTCAAGCTCCAGTTTCATGTCTGGTCCAAACCAACAGATAAAGTAGCTACATTCAACTTCGAATATTACATAACCTAAAATTATGGCATTTGGCAAATTTCAGAACTTTATACACAGAAGTGTGCCGATACTAATATTTGCCTTCCACATACTGACTTTAAAACTTAATCTGTAACTCTAAAACTAGGGTTCCATTTTGACATTTTGCCAGCTACTTACTGAAGTACTGAGATGAATGATGTATTTGGCACTATCTACACTTCTGCAGGTCTACCAGCAAAACTCTTTTAGAACTTTAGAAATAAGAACATTTAAATCTTGTCCATTTCATGATTAACTCCCAGGTCTTTTAATTATCCTCAAAATATAACAACATGGCATGCATTTAAAAGGAATCAAAGTTTCCATGAAGGACTCATTATAATCTGTCTATATGATAACATGGTACTTAAAATTGTAGAAGCGACATTAAAGTGCAGAAAAAACGTCCTTGTAGTAGCCACTATATCAAGAGTAAAAAACCGCTGTCAGCGCAGTCTGGATGAGCAGACTGGCTGGCTAAGGAAGATAACTTCTCACAATAGCTGATGCAAGGGGTTTCCGCTTGACCAAGGTGCTTGAGAGTTTTCTGAAACAGTGAAAGGCTGAGTGAATGCATCTAGCTGCAAATAGGGCAGACGGATCATTCTGGTTTCCATTCACTGACTTCAATTTTGTTTTCCTTTCAGGTCATAAGAAAATCAGAGGTGACAATCTCAATTACATATATTCAAGAAAGTCTTAAGACAACATAATGAAGAATGTAGCTGAGGAAATAGCATTTAGATTTGGATCTGAACTGAATTTATGGCATGTTTCAGGTTCAGAATAGGGCCACGTGTATTCCTGTGTAGGCACCAAATTTTTGAGTACTCTTTCATGAAAAAGTATTGATATTTCCAATAGCAACAACTCCACTGTTTTCTGGATAGCCATACCCATACATTTCTTGAGGGATAAAAATTGTGTCAAAAAACATATCAAAAATTAAACTGCTACAGGTCAAATTTTCTTAGACTGAGCTATCTGAAGAATTTACACGTCACTAAGGAAGAACAGTTAACCTGTATTAAGAAGGCATTTTAAACTAATGCTTGAAAGAACAGAAAATAATAAACAGTTTTCCTACTTCTTCAATTACTGATACTCTTTCAAGGGTTTAAGACTATTTTATTAGATACAACTGATCAATGCATAGTGGTATCTTTATAGCGCTTGTTATTTAAAGTGGTTTAACAGACAAATAGATTTAATTTATGTTTACAGCTGGGAGTTTTCTGATTCTAACACAACTGATGCTTTTGGATGTGGAAAGAAGAAAGTGAAATTAATGTAGTTGTACTCCGTGGTTCTTACTAGAGTTTATAAACCAAAATTTTTTATTCTGAGAGATGAGAAAAATCCATGCTTGAAATGAAAACTTCTATTTGCTTTTTGAAACAGTCCATGTCCTTGTGAGAGCTGAGCTCTTTATTCATAAGGGTAAGTTTATTTTGGAAGTAAAGAATTTGGGGTAAGATAACATTTTTTTAATTGCAGTTCAGTATTGACCTTTGTGATGATCCTATCTGGAGTTCAATACAGCATACCAAGAATGAAGTAATTTTTTTATGCATAGAAATAACTTGCTTTTAGTCAATGGCTCAGTAATATGGTTTGTGGTGATCATCTGGTTGTAAATAATAATTTTGCACTATTTGCAAGAAAAGAAAAAAAAATTAGAGGATATATCTGCTTCAGTACTGATCCTTAAACATGGAAATGTACCTGTCTCCTTTAAAATTGTAGATTCAAGATGTAAATATATTTTAAAACCATCATTAGCAAGTAATAATAGCAAGGTGATTTGAGTACCAAGACAGTGGATTTGATATTAAAATGTCTCTTTTGAAAAGGTGTATCCTGCTTCACTACTGCACTAAATGAAGACCATAAGATGGAAAATTAAAGTTGCCACAACCAGCATACTCTGTGGATCTGATGGGGGTTTATGAGAGTTCTCCTTTGTTGTAGGTTTTGCCATCTGGATCACAGAGATGCACTATTGTCTGTGGGAAGACCTCAGCTAGAAGCAGCCATGGACACTACCCAGGGAGCATGTGGAATTCATTTGTTGGAACAAATACACAGGCACAGAAATATCCTTTCAGTGAAGGAGACTGAATCTGCTTGTGGATAAAATGAATTCTGGCTTTTCACTTTATACTAAAAACAACTAATATTAAAATGGACACAAAATGCAGCTGCTAAGGTACCAGGAACAACAATAAAAAAAACCCATGCTGATCACATAGCATTTGTAAAAGACTGTAAGTATATGCTTGTATTTGACAAGTCCAATTGCATATTTGCAATTTTGTAATTTTCACTTCTTCTGGTAATGATATTCAAAAGCTGTGATCTATTGTTATGCAGTGGAAATTGAACTAAAATAAAATTCATAATGTTTTATAAAGAGGTCGATAAAGTGGTATTACTACACATCTCATTGCCAAGGTATTATAAATAAAAATTCAGGAATTATTGTAAAAGCATACTTGAAAAATATCTTCTCCCCATCTTGTTTCAGGGCAGAGCAAAAATTAGTGTCCACACACTCAGAGACAATAACCTTATATTTTAAACTTTTTAATTAGGCTGTAATTAGTATTAGATCACAAAACAGACATTGTAAAAAATAGAACTTATTTTGCATCATTTTTCCAGGCAACATAATACCTGTAATCAGAGCAACATCTTTAGATATACTTGTTATATAGGTCTCTTCTTCCGAACCTTTGTGTTTCAGAAAGTCAGTCAGTAGGATTACAGTAACAATTTAAGAATCCAGACATAAGCTTGTTAAGAGCACAAGTATAAATTAACAAGGTTAATAGTCTATTCTCTGGGTAGTGACTGCCTGAAAAAATATAGAAGACACATTTTTTTACCAGTTAGCCTGGCTTTGGAAGAATTGATCTGCAATAGAAACATTGCTAGTTCAGTCATTTTTTTTTCCTGAAGAAACAGTAGTTCATTCAGATGCAGTCTGCACTCAGAATAAGAAAAAGAGTAATTTTTTTCTCTATCTTTATTCTAAAGAACTGAATTTGCAAGCAACAAATGGTGAAATTATTTATGAACATAAGTCTATAATAACTATATACACATTAAGGAATCCTTAACAGGCAAACAACGTAAGAAAGGTTAATTAGCTTACCTGTTATTTGTGCACCTCAAAACCCAGTTTCTACAGAATCAGGTGTATTTCATCAAAACATTACCTAGTAACTCTTGAATGGCTGAACTAACTGTCTTTTCTGTAACTTTTTTTCTTTTGTAATGTGAACATAACAACATAAGCATTAAGATCCTTATATATTAAGATAATTTGAGAATATCACAATATTAGACCCAGATTTTCTGCAGAAACATGCAACTGGAGTTTCTACTGAGATGAATTTCATTTGACAGGGAATAGATTTTTTAATTATTATTATTTCTTTTAAGTCCTTCTTGCAGTTTTCCTTTTTCTCGAGTTCTCTATCTATATTTTGCTATTAAGCAAAGAAACTTGAACTGAACTATATTTGAGGACAGCTATGAAATTCATTCACCAGCAGCTAAATGAGTTTCCTAAGATCTTTTGCTTCTTCAATAGAAAATGTGGGTACATTCTAAATTAATCTTCTGTCATATTCTTATGATATCTCAGTGACTGTAGTGTGTCTAATATGCATAGAAAGCATTTGGGGAACTGCTTACCATACAGTCCTCAGTTACAAAAAGGACAGTGATCCTGCCAAGTGCATGCTACTTCATTGTGTCAGCATGACAGGCTGGCCTTGGGACATGACCTTCATCCCTATCTATAATCCTGGCAGGTTCTTCAGACCTGCCTGAATGGACCCTATGCTCATTACGAACACCACTCTTTGATTTAAATTTTTTTAATTACAGTGTTATGTCTCCTCACATATCCATACTCCATTGTGAAATCTCTTGCTCTCCCAATTAATGCTTTGCAAGTATACCTGTCTATATTCTATGCAGCTCAAGGCCAGCTTCTGCCACCACACCATAAGTGCCCAAGCCCTTAGATTTTCATTGCTTTTAAAGGCTCTCAAGTGCTGAGCTACCTTTGAGCCAGAAAATATTCAATACATATTATCATTCATGACAACTGCATTCCTGGTTTTGGTTTTTGTTTTTTTGTTTGTTTGTTTGCTTTTGTTTTGGGTTGTTTTTTTTTAGTTTTGTTTTCATCTACAAGGTGCTTGCAGAGGATTTGTACCTAAAATCACCTGATACAGTTGTAGGATGACCTGTACATTAAGCCTAGGATTTTGGAGGCTCATACCTGATCAAGAGCTTGTATACGTGTAAGTGCAACACAGACTGTGCCTACATTTAATTGCTGCACAGGCTGCTGGAACTGTGATCAGCCAAAAACTAAAACTAATAACCCAAACCCACAAATTCACAGATGCAACAGGAAAGCACCTGCCAAATGCAAGCTTAGAATAAAGGAGATTTTGATCTGTTTTATACCTTCACATAACTTCATTTGCTGATAAAAGAACCTCCAACATCTATCATCCCTTCTGATATAGTTTAATACAGTCTAAAACATCATGTTGAATGAATACTTTGCTATGGAAAGTACAGTTAGTGAAAGTAGCATATGCTGGTTTAATGGACAGATATCTTAAAACTAAGTCTTTGCTGCTTCTGTGTTATGGATGTAGAAAGCACGATTTGTAATTGTACCATAAAAAGTAAGATACAAATTTTAAGTTTGTGATCTTTTTAAAAAGTTTTATTTTATATGTTTTCTCTCATTACAAAAAAATAAACAAATCACTTTCAGTGATAGTCTTAGGGTAAGCAGGAATGCTTTAGAAAAAAAAAAAATCCTGCTTGTGAAGTTTCATAAGTGTGGAGGTTGCTATTGTCAGGAACAAGGAAAGTCAGACTTCAGTTGTTGAAAACACAGTAAGTAAATTCAAAGTTCATATTCTGTGGGGTGGTTTGTTCGGTTTTGTAGGGGGTTTTTTGTTGCTGTTGATTTTTTTTCTTCCCCTAGCGCTGCCCTGCCCCCCTGCATTTAAATTTTGAGAGAGACTTACTATAATATTGGCTATGATTAGACAATGTTATCCATTAGCTTTAGAGGAAACTAGACTCTTGTCTAACTAAGTTTTTTGTTGTTTTTTTTTTTTTAAGGTTATCACCCCTCATCGGGGTTTGCAGAGCTATGACAGAACAAGTCTTTTATACTGAGATCACAAAAATGGATCTAGTTTTCTTTCACTTTGGTTTGCTCCTCTTTCTCTTTGTTTAAAGAAAATTACCTACATGAAACCCACAAAATACTGAGTGTTCTGGGGAGGAAAAAAATAAAATTGAAAAAGAGACAAATTACAAACTCTGGAAAACTTTGTAGCACTATAAGCATAGACAAAGTCATCAGAAAACTCAATCATGACATCTGTGTTCCCAGAGAGATGTCAATCCTGGGATGGTCCAGCATCCTTAAGCACACACTGAGGCAGATGGCCAGATGCTCAGCTGCTGTGACTCAGAACAGATTTTCTCTAAAGTAGCTACACAAATCTCAGCTAACATTGCCTACCCATAGCATCCAGTAATTAAAGTAGTTAGTCCCCAGGGTTTTTCCCCATGGATTTTTTTTTCTTGATCAAAGAAACGATGCTGAATATGGATTAACACCATGAGAACAGTAACTGCCACAAAAAAAAAAAAAAAAATCATTTGTAAGATCATCAAGAATGTTATATGCAGTGAGATATTTAAATTACAGCATGTTCAACTTCTTCCAAAGTTCAAAAAATCCCTCTTAGAAAAAAACAAAAAGGAAGGTCATCCTATCATGCATGATGTTATTAGAGGAACTTGGCATGTTTCAGCTAATAAAGCAAAGGCTGGAGGAGTGTGTGATTGCATTCTCTAAATACAAAACAAAAACCCCAAAGACATAGGTGAAAATAAACAGGTAAAGTTAAGGGACTGCTGGCACAAGGATAAATGTCAGTAAGATTACTCTCAATACAATAGACCACAAATTAGAGTGAGAATGTCCACTGTGTGAACAAGATTCAAACTCAAATTCATCAAAACGTGTTTTAACATTAATCATTGATTACATGACACAGCTGCTTTGACAGCAAAGACATCAAATGGGTCATAGTCCTTCCAAATCTATATTTTTTTTATGGACCAAGAAAAAGCAAAACAATGGCAAGGAAAAATAGAAAAACAAGTATTACAGAAAGTGTTACCACCTGGAAGAACAAATCTTTAACTATATAGTATCTTAATGGGGATTAAAGAAAGAAATCCACTTATAATTTCCATGCAAACTCAGTAAACTAAACACACTCCCTCTTGGTATGCTAAGTGTCCATCTCTAATCTAAAAACTTTATTTCCCATTTGACTTTAAAGAGGCCACTGCTGTGAAACTGCAGCATACATGTTAATAGAAGTCTGCCTCAAGCAACATCTGACCTAGAACAACCAGTCATAAATATAGCAATGACTGCTATATAATGACTATATTTCAAAATATTCCAACAAAAATTTAATGTAAAAATATTAATGCCTTCAGAGGTGAAAAAAGGTGCCATGCAAGTGGAAGCAGAATAAAAAAATCTGTTTATATATTGTTCTTATATATTCTTTATTTTGAGCTAGGCAAAACCAGATGGGGAACAGTGGGAAAGTAACATTTGTAAAAGAAAACAGCAACTGAGTATCAGTCTGTATAAGCAATTTGTCAGAGAAAATGGTACTCACATTTTTCCACTAATTGTCTGTTTAAGTAATACAATTTTAATACATACAATAGATAGAACACTTTCAAGTGACTAGAATAAAGTCATTCACAAGGGTAGGGTGGGTTTTTTTTTCGAGGCTGATGATTATTCAAGGCTGATGGTCCAGCTCTGATTATATGCCCATCTGTGGAGGGTTGAGTGACCAATCTGAATGTTACAGCTAAATAAATGCATGATTGGAGTCTTTAAAGCTTTCTGAAAAATCTGTCTCTTCTTCAATTGTTATTGCTACATCAAAATAAAAATATTGGTTGCTCAATCAAGCTGAAAATTGGTTGTCGTTTCAAAATTGAGCCTGTATCAATTTAGCTGCTGTACACCTGTAACTAGTCAAATATATATTTCACTTAAGCTGATTGGATGTAGACAACTGGTGGGGAAAACTATACAATAGTGATCTTACAAGAAGTAATTTGACAAGAAATCCCATAAGAGACACATCAAATCCATAGTTATCTTCTCTCAGACATGTGACAGTGAGGCCAGGAAACCAACACAGGCTGTGATGGCTCACACTGCCTGGGAAACTGGGCAGTGAGCTGACTGCCAAGAAACCCCTACTTTTTAGATGGCTGTACCTACTGGTGTAGGTATCAAGGCGTTGGCAGTGGAGGCTGCAGGGTTGCCTCCATCAGGAAGGAGGATCAGAAACCAACTGTTATGGACTGAACAAAACCCTCCAGTCTCCATCCCCACCTGTGTCATTGGGGGGGGGGGGCAAGGGTAGTGGCTAGACTAGGGAAGGGAAGGTAGAGGAGTTGGCAATGAAGGAGTAAAGTTGATCCTGGGAAAGATGCAGGGGGAAAAAACATTGTTCTGATTTTTCTTTGTTTCTGGCTATCCAAACCTATTTTTTAGTTAAAGTAATTTTCCTCTAAACTGAGTCAGTTTTGCCAGTGATGGTAATTGATAAGTGATCTCTCTGTCTTTATCTCAGCCCATGAGCTTTACCATATTATTTTCTCCTCCTGTCCTTTTGAGGTGGAGGAGTGAGAGCAGCTGGGCAGACATCTGGCAGCCAACTATCAACCCACCACAATGACTAACCTTGACTTGAACCACAGCCATACATCATCGTGAGCTTGCTCAAATGCAGATCTGTGCTACATTTGTGGTTCTTTTTACCAATCACCTTTATTTTTCATATAAGTCTTTACATACCTCAGGACCAAAATGCAAAACAAGTGCATGTGATCTCATAAATGCTGGTCCAGTGAAAAGAAAATCGGGAATAAAGTTTTGTTCACTATACAAAGCTGGCATAAACTACGTTGACAAAGTTGTGTAACAATGGTTTAATCAGTTTTTATTCACATCAGAACTAAGGGAAGCCAGTTTTAAATACCTTTCTTCCTTTCTTTCCCTACCTCTTAATACCACTTCCAAGAAGCTTTATGAACACTTCAAACGTGATAAATATCATGTATACACACAGAGTGGTAGACATCACACTTTCATCTGATCAGAGAGACTAAAAGTGTCAACAGAGAACAGTAATGAGAGATTAAGCTTTACAAACCTAGGTCACTAGCTCCTGTCAAGCTCAGATAGATATGGATCAAAGGTAATCACTATCTAATGGCAGCTCAAAGACTTGCAGAAATACTTTGTTAGATTGGAAGCAGTTTTACTCTAACTTACCAGGCAGCTGCTCCAAGCAATTTCACCTATTTGACTCTCCTGAAACAAGGTAGTGTAGTTTCTGTGTTGGAACAACAGGAGGCTGGAGAACAGAGCCAAGCTTACTGCTTCTTCACACACCACATCAAGATCCATATAGCAAAACAGGAGAAGAGGCTTGAGGAAATCTCTGCTGTCATCAGCTGCTATGGATCTGCTCAGCATATCCAATACAGGTCTTTTTGCAAAGATTTGAATCTAGATTTTACATTTAAAAATCCTTAAATACAAAAGTGTTCATTTTTTTTTAATCAGTGGAAATATTGCTCAGCTGATGAAACACAGCTCTAAGTTTTGTGACTTATATTGCAGCTGTCCCAAGAGACACATTAGGTCTTACTTTTCACTGACGATCAACAAGTGCTATCATGTCCAGCAAGATATGGTAGGTACTTAGTTGTTTTCAAGGCATAAAAGTTAAGTTCCATATGATATCACCTGATAAATTATGCAAAGATTCTTTTTATTGCTAATGTACTCATAAGTATGTATAAATGCTCTATTTAAAATTGCGTTAATTTCTCTCGTAACAGTCTTATTTCATAAAATAATTAAGTACGTTTAAGAATCATACATGTGCACAGTTTGTACACAGACTATAGGAAAAAAACCAAACAAACCAGCTAGAGTTGAGTGTTTTCACTTTCAGCCAAGAAGTACCCTTCTGATCTGCTATGCACTTCCATGAAATATTAACCTTATTTGTAGTCTAAATAAAGTTAACAATAATAAATCATTTAATTATATATATATATATCATTATATTTAGAACTAAGTATATCTACTTTGGAGATACATAAGGAACACTAAGACACCAAGGGACTACCTCCCAGACTTCACAGAAAAGCTTGCCAATCATGATCCTTAAACCCAAACAGAAAAAGAAAGCTACCGGGGGGGAGCTAAGTATCAGTTAAACTATTAGCACTATCATCTCTAAAGGCTAAAAGTACTATCATCTTCACATAAACCAGAAGAATTATGCTTTTTTTTTCAAGATGGTAGTTTCAGAATTTTTGTAGCTTGCAGTGGCTTTACCTTGGCTGGCAGCCTGGTGCCCACCCAGCTGCTCTCTCACTCTCCTTCAGCAGGATTAGGAAGAAAGGAACACAAAAACCTCATGGGTCAAGATAAAGTCAGTTTAAAAAACAGAAAAGCAAAGGCTGCATGCAGAAGCAAAGGAAACCAGAAGAGATTTATTCTCTCTTTCCCATCAGCAGGTGATGTCCAGACACTGCCTGGGAAGTAGGGCCTCAGTTTACATAGTGGTTGCTTCAGGAGACAATGCCTTAATACAGGATGTCTCCCCCTCTTAGCTTTTATTGCAGAACATGTCACACGGTATGGAATATACTAATGGGATATCCCTTTGGTCAGTTGGGGTTAGCTGTCCTGCCTATTTCCCCTACCAACCTCTTGCCCTTGCCCACCCCAGCCTACTGGCCTTTGGGGGAGGAAGGAGGCGGGTGGGTGGTTGCAGACAGCCTTGATGCTCTGCGAGCCCTGCTTAGCAATAGCCAAAGTATTGGTGTATTATCAACACTGTTCTAGCTATGAATACAAAGCACAGCAGTATGAGGGCTGCTGTGGGGAAAGTTAACTCCATCCCAGACACCCCCAATAAATAGATAGCTATATTTTTAAACAACAGTTGGAGGTTCAGCACACTTCACAATCTTGAAATGCACAAAACCAAAGCCACCATGCAGCAAAATAAATCTATATGTATCAATATTTATATAAACATTTATTAACTGCCAAAAGCCCTGCAGTTTTTTCCATCAAATGAAGTTTCCTCTTGCTTTACACTCAGTGTGGTGTTATATTAAAAGAAAACATAAGACAAATTCTCCATGAGGGAAAACTTCACAATGTTCCTTCAGCATACCCAGGATCAAGAGCCAATTTGTTAATAAGACTACAAACCCTTACAAATCAGCTACCAAGATCAGGGTTGTTTTCTTTGTTGTTGCTGGGGGTTTTGGTTTTTTTTGTTTGTTTGTTTGTTTTTTTAAAAAACACAGTCTTTCAGGTTTTAAAGATATACAAGGAGATGGGAAAACTTTGAATGACATTTCATTAATTCAGACAGTCACCTCTATTAAGAGAGGGTTTTTGCAGATAATGGAAAAAGTTGCATGGAAACCTGTTCCCCTTTATTAGCGCTTTAATACTCTCATCCTCTTTCAAATATGTTTTTTACTCTCAATGTATTTATGGGTTACCTTCCACCTTTTTTAATCAGACACAAATGGGAACATTGATCCACTGGCAGGAAAGTATTCTTAAATAGTCTTTAGAAATAATACCAGTCATCTCTTAGCTCACATTGTCTATGACAGGGAAAATGACATTAAAATTGAACAGGTCAAAGAGCTAATAAGGAATAAATAAAGGTGAAGGTCAACATCCAGACAAATAATATATAGAAATATTTATCACTATATTTTGTTTTAAGATACTTAATACTTGAAGTTGTACATTTCCAAGAAGTTTACTTGTAAAAGTTTCCATGGTTTCCTCTTTGAATCAAGTACACACCTTTGGTGTTTTGACATACACATTACACATTTCAAATACACATATCTCACAGAATGACATTTGATGCATTCACTGTCTGTTAGAGATATATTTGAGATATGAGTAATTTTAATATCTAAATTTAACTGTATTTAACTGTATTTGTTGGGGTTAATTATTTAGACCAAAATAATCTTCAGAATACCCCACTACTACCCACTCCCACTACTACCACTTCTGGGGAAGGTAATTTACTCATCTTCCAAACAAGTGAATGTCTGAACTGAGTGACTACACTCCCATGTAATTTCACATCTGTTTCATTTCTACAGCCAGTGATACCAGACTTTACAGAATCAGGGTCTTATCTTTGCCTCTTCCTTTCTTATGTCTCTAAAATAAAAGGCATATTCTAGATTTCTGAACCTTTGACTTTCTTCACATGTTTTATAACTGATTTTCTTTTCTGGAGAAAAATAATAATTTTTAAACTTTATGTTAACATTAGTTAACATATATAGAATATTTTGAGCTTTGAAACCAATGGAAAGCTCTTTGGTGGATGAAGAATCACATCTCACCAACAAAATCATAGATCAAGTTTCACATAAATGCATAAAAAGTGTTGAACCATGTTGATTTACAGTGACAAAGTATCCAGTCCAGAATCACTAACAGCATCAGTAGCCACGAAAAAAAAGCACAATAAGACAATAGAAAGATCTTTTTATTAAGTGGTTATTTTATTTTTCTTTCTGTTAATATGTGCAGGTTAACTTGAACTTCAGTGCCCTCTTCATGATTAGTTTTGGTGCTTGTGGTTTGTTTTTTGTGGGTTTTTTTTATGTGTGTTGGTTGGGTTTGTTTGTTCGTTTCCTTTCAAAAGAACCAGAGAAAGTGTGGAAGATCTATCACTGACTGAAGTGAAAGCACACATACTGTTATGAACAGGCATGACTACAAGCATGACAGTCCTGAGGTACATGAGTATACAACATCTGAACTGTGACTGTGTTATGATAAAATAATTACCTTCTTTTCATTCTGAAAAGTTCCTGATGGTTTTGCCAAGTAGTCCAGAAGTGCATCTGTAACAACACTGAAGCAAATTTCTTTTTCTTCCCCCTACTTATTGCACTCTGATTTTCACGGGGGTGCAGTCTGAGAGGTCATGAACTTGCTGACTTCTCAATGACAGGAAACCAGATGCATGGTCCAGGAGAACATGTAATGATCTCAAGAGGTTGCAGAGCATTTGGTCCATGGGATCATACAAGAACTAGCTTGAACTAAAATGGGCAGCATACATTGGGTTCTCACTACATCCCTCACACTCTGCAAAATCATTCTTACTGCAGAATTAGTACTGCTTTTTCAAGCCCTTTAAAAAATTAAGGAGCAGTTACATGCAAAGTTTATTGCAGGAGATACTCATGCAAAAATAGATTTCAAAATCCTGTATTTTGTTAACAACACAACTATCAGCTAATGACAAATGTTGTGAGAGTCTCAGCACAAACAGAAGCCTTCATAAGGGCAAACTTTTTACCAGCATTGTTTCCATCATTATAGGAAAAAAATGAATTGTAGTGTTATGGATAGCTACACATCAACACTATAGAAATGAGAGTATTTTAGAGCACTCCTATGACAGTTCACTACTTACATGAATGTATTTGTTGACTTCTGCAAACTAAGCGACAAAAAGTAATAGTTTTAACAGGAGGCTTCTATGAGTTACCTTACAAACATTAAAACTTTTTCAGATAAAGCACCAGTAAGTTTGATAATTAATGATGTGTTTTGGAACATTAAGACTTGATTGATACCACCTATTTTAAATTGACAATGAATAACAAAATATTGTAATACTGACATCTATTATTACAACCGTGCATTAATTGTTGATACCTCAAATTGCTATAAACAAAAATACTATTTAGATATGAATTCAAAATGTTGCTTTTAATTAACTTACTTCAGAAGTGAGAACACCAAGTCACACTCTTTTTCATACATATTGAATAAAGAGACAGTACATATGCAAAAAGTAATCTACAGAATTATGCTAATGTAAAATTAAGTGTTGCAGACTATTTTTACCTGAATACTAACATCTATTTACTGCTATACTGCTAGTGCCAGTTATCCTTGTTTTAAATGCTGGCATCTAATTAGACTTAATAAATGAACAAAAACTTTTTTTACAAATAAATTACAGATATTTAAACATTTATTACAGCTGTAACCAAACTGACCATTATAATATTAATACCATACCTGGAAAATTAGTTTTATGCCTTAGTCTGCATAGTGCAGTCTGAACTATCTACACCACTAGTTGCACATTGCTTTTTGTCTCTAGACCATGTCATCTCTGCTCAGAAAAAGGAAGAAAAGGGTTTGGATTCAATGTCAAAAGCCTTTATTTCCCCCCAGGGGAAAAAAAGAAAAAAGAAAAAAAAAAAGACAAGCAAAGTTGATGCATATTAGAAAAGGAATAGAATATTTCAGTTGGAAGGGACCTACAATTATCACCTAGTCCAACGGCCTGACCACTTCAGGGCTGACAAAAGTTCAAGCATGTTATTAATGTATTAAAATTTGATATCCCTATAGAATCAATCTAAAACCCCCATGACTGCATTTAACCTGAAAGATGGAATTATGAAAAAGTTAGGTAGCTTGTTAAAAAGAGAATAAGAGTGATAACTACAGTTTAATCCTTTTAGGCAGCAAGGAGAGCACTGAAGAGCACCACACTGTTAGCAAAGCATCAGTGCACATTACTTATTAAGACAGATTAAGAAGTGTTGATATGATTAAGTAGAATAGTAAGGGAAGGTATTAGAAAGAAGCAGAAAGTTCCAGAAAGAGAAAGTTGCCTCTATATGAAGAAAATAGAACCAGACTCTGGGAGGTTAAATGAAAGAAGTTCTGGATGAACACTGTCTCCAAATCTACCTGGAACAAAAATATGTCATACTGTACATATAGCCAGCTGATGAACAGTGTATAAAATGAGCCTCCAAAGAGGCAAGGCTATTGAAGAAAGGTAGTGATATTTTTTAAATTAGTGTTCACTGCGGAGAAAAATCCAAACAGAGATCCATGCTGGAACTCCTTGTGGGAGGCTCAACAGGTTTGCTGAAGTTGAAGTGACTATGAATTAAGTTAGAAATTTAAGGTAACAAAACTAATAACAAGAAAATTCTGGGACCAGATGGTACTGAAACAGAATTATTAATTTTGGTCTTTAACTTCTTACTTAACACCACTTTTGTGTTGTGACAAAAATTGCACCAAAAAAAGGAAATAGGAAGGAAGGCTCCAGGTACTATCCAGGTAAGTGGAGGCCCATAAACCAAATGTCTATAAAAAAAAGGAAAAAATACCAAATAATGGATTCCAAGGTCTGACAACCTTGAAAGAAGTCAGTACATAATGAGTTATTGAAAAAACCCTGCCTACAAGCCTCTTGAAGTTCTTTGCAAGGTTAAAAAAAACTAGTAGTCTTACTGTTCAAGAAGGCTTTCACCAAAAGTCTTTATTAAAAGCAGATAAATAATTGCTTAAAAAAAAACAGATTGGGAAACTGATAGTAGTATATACTCAATTATCAAAATAAAAAACAAGTAGAAATATAAGTAAGAAGGAAAGTTTCCTAATCATATCAAGTTACTGACAACAATGAGGACAATGCAAACTAATGAACTCCAAAAGGAAGTTTTGATCCTAAGTGACCGTAAAACAACTAACAACTTGTTATAGACAAACACATAAGTGAAAGTGTATAAGTAATACTTCTTAATCTACGTAATTCATGAAAGACAAAACTTAAGTTTACATATGGAATATCATGCTCTTTGTGGACCATTAGCAAACATGAGTGACATCTAGAGACTGTGACAGTTTTATGAAAACATGATCTCAAAACTCATTAGCTGACAAAAATAAATCTATTGTTAGAAGCTACTAAGAAACAAGAAAAACACCTCTGGAAGCAACATTACACCACCATGTAAATCCATGGTTCACTTTTCTTTGAAGCACCAACTTCCCTGTCTTGGAATGGATTAAAAAATTGGAAAAAAAGAAGGATTAACTTTTTAAGAATGACTAATCAGCAAATGGATAGTTTGGTATGGTATACAAGAGACCTACAAAATTCGACAACATAGAGAAGTCCTGATCATTTGTCACATCTTCCAACACAAGCACTAGGAGCCTATGAGTGAAAGGATGAAAGAAACAAGCCTGAAAGCACTCAGTAAGATAAGACAGATTTTCATACAGCAAGAGACCTGTGTAAACCCCTGCTGGGGGTAGTGTAGATACTGACAGTTCACATGGATTTGATGGAAGACTTGACAAGCATTCAATGGTAAGTCATTGAGAGTTTTTAAGTAGAAAAAGCACAGCAGGTTCAGGAAACCTCCAAAGCTGAAAGCAGTTGGAGACAAGCAGAACTTGTGGGGGGAAGTATCATTTAAAAGTATCACTTAATCTATTTTCTCTCTTCCTTAAGTACCTGCATGTAGCTGCAGGAGGCAGGTTGCTCTGCTACATGGGCCCTTAGTCTGAGCCAGTGCTGCTGCTCCTGGGAGCTACTGAGGAGGTGATGGGTCTCTACAACCACTTGTACTGGGGTATGGATGGCCTCCTGATACTTTTTGTTCCAGTTTTGAGCCATGAGGTTAAATCACTCATAAATGGGATTTGATTAAGGTAATTATTACATGGGCTAGGAGAAAGAGGGGGAGGAAGGCACTCTTGAACTCTTACCCCAATCTCTCAGAAGCCCTGTGACTCCTTAGCAAGTTCACCATTACTGGTGGGAAGGAAAGGGGAGACAATCACTCGCCAAGGGGATTAGCACCTGTGCAGGTGTGTTCCACAGTGGAGTGGGGGATTGTGGCATGCAAGGGGTTTTCCTGAGCCAGGGAAAGCCCAGAAGAGCACAGACACCCACCAGGAGCCAGCAGCTCACACAAAGGAGAGCAGCTGACAAAGCGTGGGCAGGGCCAGGAGTAACAGCGGCCGCTCCCTGCTCCCACCAAGGGCAGCCCACAGGAGTGCTGCAACCAGGGTGGGCAAACAGGGCCTGGCGTGACAGCCAGGGCACGGCGCAGCACAGCAGTAGGCACGGCAGTTGGCGCAGGGAGGGGGCCTCCTCGAAGGAGGGACGTTCCACTGGCCGAGTGGAGAGGCTCGAAGTCCACATAAACCAGTAACCGGGCACCATTTGGGACCATCTGCACAGGCCAAGGGCACACATCCTACCTGACCCTCGAGGCAGAATGGTGGGCACTCGTCTGAGAGCAAAGGCTGCAGCTCCAGCTGGGGGGTCTGCACCATCTACCGCAGCGGTGGCCGATGCCTCCACCCAGACAGAGCTGCTGAAGGGAGAGGTGCAGTGCAGACCTCAGACTGCAGGAAGTGCCTAGACCCTTCTCCCGGGGCAGGGACAGGCAGCAGACTTGCCTGCAAAAGGTGGGGGACCTCCCGCAGAAGGTGGATGAGCTGCAGGAGGCGGTGAGAAGGCTGCGGAGCATCAGGTACACTGAGAAGGAATTAGATAGATGGGTCCAAGTGCAGTCTGCAGTGGACCCACAGCCAAACAGCCAAAACCTCCCCCACCAGCACACACGGAAGGAACGGGGGCCAATAACTTGGAAGAATGGAAGCTTGCAACGGCAAGGACCTGCAGGAGGAAGAGACTTCCCCCAAAGCCTGAGGTGCACTTGCAGAACCACTTCGCCACTGTGCAGACTGAAGAGGAAAGACCCGTCACATCAGGAGAGATGTTGGAGCTGAGTAAGGCAGCCCGATCTGCTCCCCATATAACAACCGGTGCAACTGAGGAAAGGCAACAGGTGATAGTAGGTGACTCTTCTGAGAGGTATGGAGGCACCAATTTGCTGACCTGACACACTCTCTAGAGAGGTGTGCTGCTTACTGGGGGCTCATATCAAGGATGTCACCAAGAGACTACCAGGCGTCATACAGTCCATAGACTATTATTCATAGCTGCTGTTGTTTCACATGGGCATAAGTGATACAGGCAGGAGCAGTCTGAGGAGTATTAAGAAGGATTACAGAGCCCTGCGAGCAGCAGTAAGGGACTCAGAGCACAGGTAGTTTTTTCATCAATCCTCCCAGTCAAATCAAAGGGATCTGAAAGGGCCAGTCGAATCTGGCAAATCAACAAATTATTATGGGACTGGTGCCACAGCCAGGGGTTCAGCTACTTAGACCATGGGAGTCACTTTGAGAAACTTGCTCTACTGGGGGCTGGTGAGGTCCATGTGTCAGAGAAAGGGAAGAGCATCTTCAGTCATAGGCTTGCCAAGACGGTGAAGAAGTCTCTAAACTAAAGTTGCTAGGGGAAGGGAACCTCAATCCATCCCGCTCATACCAGTTTGAAGCCAGTGCCAGCAATAGATGCCCAGAGCTTGGAGAGGGATCACAGGTCAGCAGGAGAGCACCTGAAGAGCAGCACAAAGGAATTCCAGCCAATTCAGCCTTTAACTCAGCTTCATCGGGGCCCAACTTAAATGCCTCTATGCAAACACACATAGCAAGAGAAATAAGCAAGAGGAGTTAGAGACATACACACGCCTGGAGGTCTATGATCTTATTCGCATCATGGAGATGTGGTGGGATGGCTCCTATGACTGGAGTGTTGGAATGGAAGGATACAGGCTGTTTAGAAAGGACGGGCATGGGAGATGAGGAGGGGGTGACGCTCTCTATGTCAATGACCAGCTGGAGTGCATGGACCTCTGCCTGGGAATGGATGAGGAGCTGACTGAGAGCTTATGGGTGAGGATTAAAGAGAGGGCAGGGACAGGTGACATTATAGTGGGGGTCTGTTTCAGGCCACCCGACCAGGAACACTGAGTGGATGAGGCCCTCTATAGACAGATAGGAGCAACCTCACGTTCACAAGCCCTGGTATTCATGGGGGACTTCAAGCTCCATGGGGGACTTCAAGCTCCCCAATACCTGTTGGAGTGAAAACACAGCTGGGCATAAGGAGTCCAGGAGGTTCCTGGAATGCATTGATGGTAACTTCCTTCTCCAAGTGACAGAGGAGCCAGTGAGGAGAAGTGCTATTCTGGACCTTGTTGTCACCAACAAGGAGGGGCTGGTGGGGAATGTGAAGCTCAAGGGAAGCTTTGGCTACTGTGACCAGGAAATTGTGGAGTTCAAGATCCTCAGGGCAGCGAGGAGGGTGCACAGCAAGCTCACTACCTTGGACTTTGGGAGAGGAGACTTTGGCCTCTTCAGGGATCTGCTTGGTAGAGTACCAAGGGATAGAGCCCTGGAGGGAAGAAGGGCCCAAGAAAGCCAGTTAAAATAAAAGAATCACCACCTCCAGGCTCAGGGGCAATGCCTCCCAACAAAGAAGAAGTTGGGCAAAAATGCCAGGAAGCCTGCATGGATGAACAAGGAGCTCCTGGACAAACTCAAACACAAAAAGAAAGCCTGCAGAGGGTGCAAGCAGGGACAAGTAGCCTGGGAGGAATGCAGAGAAATTGTCCAATCAGCCAGGGATCAGGTTAGGAAAACTAAAGCCCTGATAGAATTAAATCTGGCCAGGGATATCAAGGGCAACAAGAAAAGCTTCTATAGGTACGTCAGTGATAAAAGAAAGACTAGGGAAAATATGGGCCCTCTCTGGAAGGAAACAGGAGACCTGGTTACCTGGGACATGGAGAAGGCTGAGGTACTCAACAACTCTTTTGCCTCAGTCTTCACACTGCCCAAGACACAGAAGGCAAAGGCAGGGACTGGGAGAATGAACTGCCCACTGTAGAAGATCAGGTTTGAGACCATCTAAGGAACCCGAAGGTGCACAGGTCCATGGGACCTGATGAGATGCATCCGTGAGTCCTGAGGGAACCGGCAGATGAAGTGCCCAAGCCACTATCCACCATATTTGAGAAGTCGGGGCAGTCCGGGGAAGTTCCCACTGACTGGAAAAGGGGAAACATAACCCTCATTTTTAAAAAGGGAAAAAAGGGGTACTACAGGTGTAGGAGTCAATTATATGGAACTTAGTGACTGGGCCTGAAAGTAGCTCACGGTCACAAGAGCATTCCAGATGCCTTTAGAAAGCCTTGAACAGAATAAAAAAGAAGACAGAAGAAAGATCCCAATTAGAAAAACACAGGTGCGCATTCCACGATGAAGGGAACTTGGCACAAACAACCTCAATTCGGCAGTTTATCTTGACCAATAAGACTGAGACAAGTTTCCCATGTTTTAGTTAATATAGCCAATTATGTCCTACGTTTTTGTGCATGTACAGAGTTAGTATAACCAACTATATCTTACGTTTTTACGCCTGCACAGTGTCGATATAACCAATCCCATTTTATGCTTGTGCCTGTGGACACTAAATGCTTGCATGCAGCAGCCAATCAAAGCTTCTTAGGAACTTAGAGAATTGTATAAGAATGATCAGCTAGGCTCAGTAAACTGGTGACTTTGATCATCATATTGGTGTCCTGTCATCCGTCCCCGCATGGAATTTCACAACACTACAGGCCTGTCAGTCTCACCTCTGTACCTGGCAAGATCATGAAGTGGGTCCTCCTGGAAACTATGCTAAGGCTCATGGAAAATAAAGAGGTGACTGGTGACAGCCAACATGGATTCACTAAGGGCAAATCGTTCCTGACAAATTTGGTGGCCTTCTATGATGGGGTTACAGCATTGGTGGATAAGGGAAGAGCAATGGATGTCATCCACCTGCAAAGCATTTGACACTGTCCCACACGGCATCCTTGTGTCTAAATTGGAGACACATGGATTTGATGGATGGACCTCTCAGGGGATAAGGAATTGGCTGGGTGGTTGCACGCAAAGAGTTGCAGTCAATGGCTCGATGTCCAAGTGGAGAGCTGTGACAAGTGGCATTCCTCAGAGGTCAGCATTGTGTCCAGCACTGTTTAACATCTTTGCTGACAACACAGACAGTGGGATGGAGTGCACCCTCAGCAAGCTTGCTGACAACATCAAGTTGTGTGGTGCGGTCAACACACTGGAGGGAAGGGATACCATCCGGGGGGATCTTGATAGACTCAAGAGATGGGCCCGTGCAAACCTCATGAAGTTCAACAAGGCCAAGTACAAGGTCCTGCCCATGGCTCAGGGCAATCCCAAGCACAGATACAGGATGGGTGGAGAATGGATTCAGAGCAGCCCTGAGGAGAAGGACTTGGGGGTGTTGGTTGACGAGAAGCTCAACATGACCTACCAATGGGCACTTGCAGCCCAGAAAGCCAGCCATATCCTGGGCTGCATCAAAAGAAGCATGGCCAGCAGGTCACAGGAGGTGATTCTCCCCCTCTACTCTGCTGTCATTACACCCCACCTGGAGTCCTATGTTCAGCTCTGGGGCCCCCAACATAAGGATATGGACCTGCTCAAGCAAGCCCAGAGGAGGGTCAGGAAGATGATCAGGGGGCTGGAGCATGCCTCCTATGAAGGCAGGCTGAGAGATTTGAGGTTGCTCAGCCTGGAGAAGAGAAGGGTCCGGGGAGACCTTACAGCAGCCTTCCAGTACCTAAAGGGGGCCTGCAAGAAAGCCAGAGAGGGACTTTTTACAAGGGCACGTAGCGATATGACAAGGGGTAAAGGCTTTAAACTGAAAGAGAGTAGATTTAGACTAGATGTAAGGAAGAAGCTCTTCACTGTGAGGGTGGTGAGACACTGGAACAGGTTGCCCAGAGAGGCTGTGAAAGCCCCATCCCTGGAAGTGTTCAAGGCCAGGTTGGACGGGACTTTGAGCAGCCTGGTCTAGTGGAAGGTGTCCCTGCCTATGGCAGGGGGTTTGGAACTAGATGATCTTTAAGGTCCCTTCCAACCCAAACCATTGTATGACTCTACGATCATTTTTAGTGTTTTGAAATATACTAGTCATATTACCTTATGTTAGCAACAATTTTATATGCATGGTCACCTCAGGGACCAATTAGACAAAAATGTCTAGTGCAAAATCCTGATGCAGCTTTTCTTTGTGATATGGCATTCCCAGAATTTCAACGTGGACCAGACATACTTGGTATTTTTCAAGTACTGTAGGAAATTAAGGAAATTTATTAAATAATACATTATATACAGAACTTCTGAGTCTCCCCTCAGCTGGAAGGCAGGGAAGAACCAACAAAAAAAAAAAAGAAAAGGAAAAAACCTTTCACAATTCTTCATCCTCACCTTTATATGTTTGGTATAGGAGCTCTTATTTTTCCCTTGGAACTGTTCTCCCACATACAGCTTCTTCTGCTGTATGTCAGCCCAAGTATTAGGAAAAAATAATTTCTTCCTAAAGACTTCACTTGATACATCCTTAGTGCATTAACTAAAATACTTTTAGAAATGGGAAAAAAATGTACTGAATGATTAGCATATTTAAACTAAAAGTATAAGGGAATTTTGTTCACTTTAGACTTAATTTTTCCACATAACAAAGTAATCAAAGAAAAGAAATAATCTTCCAGACATATTCTGACTAGATTTCATATACATACATAGAATAAATATGTCATTAAAAAAAAGAAAAAAGGACATAGTGAAATAGTTATTTGGGAATTAAAAATAATAATTATTTCTAACTTTGCCTTCATATCACTAACAATAAATAATTCATTGATACCAAGAGAAAGTATTTACTGCTCAGAGGCTTTTAAGAAAAAAAATCAGCCAGTTAGTTACATTAGATTAACATGTTACTCTAAATTGCCACATACATAAATATATTCCTCCGATGTCAGAAGTACCCCAACTAGACATGATCCTAAATTCCATTCAAAAGCTGTTAGAGATAGGCTTTCCCAAACCAGTCAAGTCTCATTACCCAATAGTTCTTGAAGATGGCGAGATAGATATTTTGCTGCACATTCTGCATTAGGATCCCAGGCCTTTATTATTGATGTAGGTGAAAGCAAATGTAAGCCATCTGTAAGGAAACAAGCTATATGATAAGTAGGAATGCTATTTAATCACAAAGATTCAATTACAATATTATTTTTACTAGCTTGCATTTTCAAAAAGCTTATCTGATTTAAGGATTATGTCTCATAGTTAGAGATGAAATATACTCAAGTTCAGTCAACATTTCTTAAGCTATATATTTCCAATTCCCCTTCAAGTGTAATAAGGTATTTCCTAGTCATGTTTAATAATAAATTTTTGTAAGAAAAAGACAGAAAAACTCATTACCTCTGTTTGGTGAGTGCAAGTACACTGAATAGACTTTGGAAAAAAAAAACCCAAACCAACATCCTAGTAGCAAAAGATCTTCTGGGGAATGCTTAAGTTTCAGCATTTTGATTTAGCTCAGATATGACCAAAATACTAACTTCTGCCCCTGAGCAAAATTTAGAAGAGCAAAAGTACAACTGTACATAGCTGGGGAACCTGAAAGCAGCAGTCTCCAGCTTTTCCATATGATCCTGAATGCGTCATATCAGTTGTTTTCATGCAAGGCAATATTCCTTAGCCCCTTTACTCAATGCTATTGGATCTCTTAAAAAATTACATATACCTGCACATACAGATCAGGGCTGCATATATAAGTTCCATCCATGTCACTGTTGTTACCACTGCTAGAACAATTCGTATAGCTTATTTTCAGCCATTTCTTACCAGGACTGCCTCAGAATAAGAGCAAACTTTTAAAATGCCTTTGCACTAAAAAACTTTGCAATTAACACTGCCTGCTAGGAGGGCTTTAAGTCCTTTCTTCTTTTGGGGCTGGACTCAGGAAACCTCTTCCTTCCTCCAGGACAGCTGCTGGACATTAGCCTCCTGATGAAAATTGACTCCTCTAGCAAAGCCTGAGTTCAATTAAGTTTCAGTGGGAATGGGGATTGTAATTGTTTTAGTCACTGTTGAAGGCAAAATTTATAGGTGTTTTTAAAATGTTACCTGTAATGGACTCACACAATAAAATATTTGTTGTGAAACAAGTAAATTATATGATTTCAGTGTATATTAAACTTTCATGCCTGCCTGTCTTAGGTGCTTCTGACAATTAATTGAACAGATTTTGCACATGATTTCTAAACAGCTTACAATATCATCTATTATATTTTTTTCTGCTTTCTTATTAGTGGAGTTATTGATACACATAGTTACTGAACTTATCCTTATTTCTTACCTTCTTAAAAAGCATCTCTGCCAGTATCAACTTAGTTTGGACTTTGTCAGCTGTATTCTGCTAAAATGTTAATAAATCTGAATTTTTAAAAGATATACATAGAGCATTTTCTCACTTCCTTCTCTCTATCCCACTCTTTCTCTCATGCTAATAAAAACTGTTGGGTGACAGACATTATGACAAACAAGACCATAAAGGGTAATAAAGCAAACTCACTCACCATGCACATTCTAGTTCCCCAAACCTCAGTTAATGAAGGGCAGCTGAATCTCATAGGTTTCTGCCAATATTTAGCTCTTTCTTTTTTTTTTTCTTTTAATTAGGTTTACTAGTGGCAGTGCAAATCTTGAAGAAACAGAAAACAATATTCCATAAACATAGAGTACCTAAAGAAATCTTAAGTATTGTAAATATTGTACACATATTAAACAATATGACATTGAACATTTGACTCAGCTTTCTATGGTGGTAATCCACTGTTTGTAGCAGGTCACAGTGCTGAAATTATATACAAGACTCTAAATTGCCTTGGGGCAGCAAGTTCCCTCTGATTACCTGCTCTACTTTTTGAAAAACTTTATATAGTAAGCTAATGTGAGCTAATAATGGTTATCTTGTTTATTAAAGTATACCTTATAAAACAAATGCAATGATATTAAAATCTGACAGTAAAATGGGATTCATAAAGAGCGTCCAGAGACAACTGCATGTCACAGACTGCAGCATCGGGGCAGGAGACAGAGTGCAGAAGCTGGTTGGTCACCAGATCTTCCAGGTTAAAACCCAAAGAGGTTGGACAAGCAGAATAAGAAATATTTATTTAATAAGAGGGATAAACCAAGTACTCCATACAATAATCCTAAAAAGGAGCATATGAGCTTCAGACTAGCAAGGGTCTTTACCCTCTATGCAAACCAGATTGAAGTTAGGGATCAAATCCAGGAGCTGCAATAAGAACCTTTCTCAAAAAGTGTGACCCAACTAAATGTAGATTAGGAACAGAAATTTCCAGTGAGTTATAACTGCCTTCAAGATTCACAGGAGTCTCTAGCTTCAGTGTCAGGTCAGGGACAGAGTTTAATGTGTGAAAAAGGCAGGACTAACACCAACAGTGGGGTACATAGTGAGGAGCCAAAGGAAATAAGTGCTGTAGACTGTCCTTTCCCAGGAATTACAGTTGGGTTGAGCATGACAGTGGTCTCTGGCAACTATGTCAATTTCAGGTTAGACTGAGGTTTGGTTCAGGACAAAAAAATTTGGACAAGGAAGAAGCACAGTAAAACTGGAGCCCATAAGAAGCAACAAAGTATATTGAGGTTTGGTGCCAAATATCAGATACATCTTATGCTTAGGCAGGGCTCTGTAGTTCTGATGTTAAATTAGGCTTAAATAGGGTTAGAGTTTGAGTTCACAGAAAGACAAAATTTATGAGGAGTAGCCAAAGGAACTGAGACTGGGCATATGAAATCTTTAATTAATTATATTTATGCTCATATCTTTAGATCTTCTGTCAAGCTAGAGTTAAGGTTAGAATAAATATTGGGTTACAGTGTGAATAGGATCCCTAAGAAGCACCAAAAAAAAGTTATTAACAAGCTTCTTCAATGAATTATACATGAAACTTTACAGGTCAGGGTTAGGGTAACATTTGGGAGAATGAGAAAGAGAAACAGAACAATAAAAAAGGTTTCATAAGGAGTATCCAAAGTAAAGCAATGATGAGTTATGAATTCTTCAAAGAATGATGTTACAGTTTGGTTCCAGCAGGTTCCTTGGTTGCCAAAGTAAATCAAAGGCCAATGACAAGCATCTCTGGTCATTCACAAATGACGTTAAGGCATATAGAGTTTTTTGGTCTTTGTGTACAACTGAAGTTAGGGTTAGGATATAGATTAGAAGGCAAAGTAGTAGTACATTCTGATGGACTGTATATGTAATGGGTTGATGTGAATCTCAACAATAAGTTGTACAGGAGTCTACATTGCATGGGGGTTTCTTGCATCCAGTATCTGCCACTCTCAGGGAATGAAAAGGGCTGTGAAAGACAGGCTTTCATCTCTCCTGCAGAATACATGAGAAGGATGATGCTTACTATCTCTGCCTGACAGATTCCTCCCAGCAGCAACTGTTGAGTTATATGTAGGAACAAGGTGTACGCAGGAGATCAGAGGGGATCAGCTCCAGAGGACACATGCAGCAATGTCCACATGAGCCAGTGCTCCCTCCCCCAGAGCATGTAGTAGTTTATTGCATTAGAAGAAGGATCCTGTGCAAGTGAGTGAAAAATGCTGTGAACATGAACTTGAGGGTTTGCTTCCTCAACAGAGTCCTAAACCTACACCCTTCAGTATCTGAGGCAATGCCCAATTTCATGATGATGCCATCATGCACCATCATGAGGTTGTAGTCAGTAGGGCAGGCTCATGCTCAGCTGCCTCTGCCCCACCCAGGGCAGCCTATCGCATCCACAGGGCATCACCCCAGCAGTGCAACCCCCTCCAGAAACCCTCTTTTCTCCTCTTCCAGAGCACAGAACAACCTACTCAATTATTTACTCTCTGTGAGGGCAGACTGGAGCAGTGGCATCTACGAATGGCTCTGAACTTGGTTATACCTCTTATTAAAGTGCCTTCCAAAACTAGAAAGTACAGTCCCGACATTATTAGTGCTAAGACCTGGCAACTTGATAGAGTAGTGCAAGGAAGTCCACAATTCCTCTTTCTTTCTTTTTAATGTCATTGAAGATACTTTGAAATAAGAAATAGGTATCTATACAGTTTTTTACAAATATCTTATTTTGATTTTTTTTATAATTTTTACTGGCATAGTGTGGTGGGTTGACCCTGGCTGGACGCCAGGTGCCCACCAAAGCCACTCTATCACTCTCCTCCTCAGCTGGACAGGGGAGACAAAATATAATGAAAGGCTTGTGGGTTGAGATAAGGACAGAGACAGATCATTCACCAATTACCATCACGGGCAAAACAGACTCGAATTGGGGAAAATTAATTTAATTTATTACCAATCAAATCAGAGTAGGGTAGTGAGAAATAATAACTAAGTCTTAAAACACCTTCCCCCACCCCTCTCTTCTTCCCGGGCACAACTTCGCTCCCTAATTCTCTATCTCTCCTCCCCAGTGGTGCAGGGGGACAGGGAATGGGCGTTGCAGTCAGCTTATCACACGTTGTCTCTGCTGCTCCTTCCTCATCAGGGGGAAGACTCCTCACTCTTACCCTGCTCCAGCGTGGGGTCCCTCCCATGGGAGACAGTCCTCCATGAACTTCTCCAGCACAAGTCCTTCCCACAGGCTGCAGTTCTTCATGAACTGCTCCAGCATGGGTGTCTTCCACGGGCTGCAGTCCTTCAGGCACAGACTGCTCCAGCGTGGATCCCCTGTGGGGTCACAAGTCCTGCCAGCAAACCTGCTCCAGCGTGGGATCCTCTCTCCAAGGGTCTGCAGGTCCTGCCAGGAGCCTGCTCCAGCGTGGGCTTCCCATGGGGTCACAGACTCCTTCGGGCATCCACTTGCTCCTGTGTGGGGTCCTCCATGAGCTGCTGGTGGATATCTGCTCCACCGTGGACCTCCCTGGGCTGCAGGGAGACAGCCTGCCTCACCATGGTCTCACCATGGGCTGCAGGGGAATCTCTGCTCCGGTGCCTGAAGCATCTCCTCCCCCTCCTTCTTCACTGACCTTCATGTCTGCGGGGTTGGTTCCCTTACATATTCTCACTCCTCCCTTCAGTTGCAGTTTTCTGTTGTACAACAACTTTTTTCCCCTTCTTAAATATGTTATCCCAGAGGTGTGAGGTGTTATCACCACCATTGCTGATTGGCTTGGCCTTGGCAAGCGGTGGGTCTGTCTTGGAGCCAGCTGGCATTGGCTGTGTCAGACATAGGGGAAGCTTCTAGCAGCTTCTCATAGAAGCCACCCCTGTAGCCCCCCCGCTATCAAAACCTTGTCACACAAACCCAATACATACTCAACGTATAAACAACGGAAAACAATAAATAGGTAGAATAGCCTGTTGCATCCAATACATTATATCAGAGGGGCTTTATTTTTTCTGATTTTATAAATGTGACTGAAACATTTAAGTTTTGATCTCTGGCCAAAAAGCACAAACAGAAAATAATAATAAGAATAATGACCTTTTTTTGTCTTCAAGTTTACCCAAAAGAAGATATGAATTTTATATTACTTACATATCCAGCTTCAAGAAGTCAGGTATGTTCATTTAGCATTATTTTGTGTCGCTGTGGCTGAATTTCAAGTTTGTATTTAAAATAAGCCCCCAAAAAGTCATTCGATGTGTTAATGAACACATTTTTCAGAATCCAATTTATATTTGCCTGACTGGTGCTGAGAAAATGGGCATTTCCATAGAAACACTAGGGGAATAAAGCAACCATACACAAGACTCTCTATGAGAGGATGTGTAGCAAGGATGTGTCTGCTGTGAATCTTGATAGACACAAGGTATTGATCCTTTTTGTTGCCTACTTTTGTGCAGAAGATTTCTAAACTGCAGAAGTAATACCTACTATTTTTGTATGTTAAAATTGCTATATCTGATGAGGGATTAAAAAGGGGTTTAAAGAGAGAACAGTGCATGGACTTCCTCTATTAATCTTTCAAAAAGAAGTATATCATAGGGAAGATCCATAACTGAAGTCAAAGGTCAGTACCTTCACTAAGTGTAAATGCAAGAAAGTGCTTCTGCCTGCTATTTTAGTTTGGATATTTTAAATCAGTTGAACACCCGAATTGCCTTTTCTTTTCACTACATTCTCTTTTCTTTCCATTTTTACTACTGCTATTACAGCAGCTCCCCTTGACACCACTCTAGTTTATGTGCAGAGTGGTACTATTATACACCACTCTTTCTAGCACTTTAAAACTGGCCCAAGAATATCTTTCTTTCATGTGAAGTGTGTCACATGAACCCTTTTTTCTATTAAATTAAGAAATAATACAACTTGCAAGAGAAGTCCAGTTTCAGTTTTGGAACAAATTTGAGTAGACATTGATTCTTCAAAGACAAGTAGTTATGTTGAATTATATCAAGAAATCAAAATTTTATTATGTTATTGTAACAAAATAAAAAATCCCCTCTTGCTCTATACTAGTAAAATAGAAACAAAACCACCAAACATTTAAAGTTACATATTGCATTGAAACAACTTTCAGTTTAGTTGTTCTAACTATCCATATTTTATTGTCAATAGGTCAAAACCAGGGACACAAAAAACTTTTCCTTTTAAAAAATAAAAAAATAAAAAAAATGACTAGATTCCTAATTCTTGATATTGCTTTCTACAGTTTGAGAGTTATATATCCTCTTAGCTACGTGACAGTAATATTACTGGCAAAAGGATTTCTGGACCCTTTCTGGATTGACAGGACAGGTATTTACCACAGCTTTTTCCATTACTTCTTTGTGCTTTGTTTTTCATCTTAATCAGAATTTGAAGCAACTTGGCATATGATTTTTGCATTCATCTATGCTACATAATTTGTTGTCAGGCAGCAGCTCATGAGGGGCCTGGGAAAATTGCTGCAATACAAAATTACTTTCTGTGGTAAATGATGTTAACATTTGACTTAGATTACATCTGTTAGTGTTCTTAGTAACTTTGTATTTATTTCTCTGAAATATACACTCACAAAGAAGTTTAAAACTTTTGAACATGTTGGGAGAAGTCATTGACTGAGTACACAGCTGTCCCATGGCAATAACTTGTAAAGTAAATCAGCAGAGTGGCAAACAGCTTAGCTATTGCCCTAGTAACATATTTAATCTGCATGATGTGGTAGAATTTGGTTACCAACAAAAGCCAGTCTATTTCCCCTCGCAGATACACTGGGAATTTCTGTGATATACAATGACTCACTAAGCTTGGTACTTATGTTTCTTCTCTGTACAAAGATGGTACAACATCACTTTCTGAAGGATACTTTACCATCAAAAAAAGAAACAGGCTAGTGCCCAGAATGGACAGTTCCTCTCTGTTTACTACTTCTAATAAACTTGATACATCTTGCACAGCAAGCTTCATTTTTTTTAATGATGGCAACATAAAATGATCCATTGAACAAAAAACTCTGGGCATTATCTATTTAGATTTAAGTATTGAAGCACCCGTATTGTTAATCATTTTTATGTGACTATTATGTGAACAGAGTCCCATGATAAGAACTTGGCTGAGTGACTAAACATGGGGATCAAAACAAAATGATCATTGGAAGATAAGTGTTTAATGGCTGCAAATGTAAGGCTGCTAGGTCTTATTGTGTCTTCATTAAATGACACTATGCAAAAAGAGATGCAGCATGACAATAATTTTTTCAGGTACATTGGTTTCAAGGGACAAAAAAAATATAGTGAAAAATTGAGAAATATGATAGAAAACAATACATACAAGTAGCATCCTAAACAGAATATAATATTATACTAGATTTTCAAATAAGAAGAAGTAGGGAGAGAAACTAAGAATTGTTGGTGTACAGCCAATTAAATTAATTGTCTGACACACATATATATATATATATGAAACCTTTATAAAGCTGATATCACTGGAGTTTTGTTGCATGTAGAAAAGAGGTAAGAACCAACTCTGTAAAGTTAAGCCAAGTCCAATTAACTAAACAAGAAAATTCCTTGTGTTCATTGGGAGATGGATGAACTCATAAATAACTAGTGACCACACCTGTGTTTAGTTCAGAGGATTTAATTATCTAATAGTTATAGAGACATATGGAAGAGAGAACAGTACAAAACATTATTTAGGAGGTTGGAGTGGCTGACTTACGAAGAAAGATCAAGCGAACTAAGGACATGTACCTGGTTAAATGATGTCCAAAGAAACATTCAGCAAGAAGTCTAAGATGAAAATACTGAGAAGGAAGGAAGTTATACAGAAGCATACAAGAATTACTAGGAATAATGGAAAAAAAAAGAAAAAAAAAACCCCACCACCTGAAAACCTTTAAAAGGAAAATTTGACAAATATCAAAGTTGCCCAGCAGTAACAGTTATTAAACCAGAGAACAATTTTTCTCAGGGAATTCACAGAAAGCCATTCAGTTGCTATTAGAGAAAAAATGTGATATAGTATAAGACAGAGAAAAATCTGGCACTGAAAAAATTAGACTAGCTTCACTAGGGTAATTTTTCATTTTTAGCACTGATACAGAAGTAATTTTATCTATAATTCTGTTGCACTCAAAACATCCTTTTCAAAAGCAGGAAGAATACAGAAGCTTTAATTAAATGAGACCTATGTGTGGAGATTCAGTAAACAGATCCAAATAGTTTCACCCTTCACTATACTTTTGCCTTTCCCTCACATGTGGTTAAGTTCTAGATGGCAAAGCACTGTAAAATTTCACCTCTGAACTTTTTTATTGTTTTATTGGAAGGGGATATTCTTTTACCTTTCTCTGAAGCATTATGTGTTACAGCAGCTAGAAATCAAATACTTTTGTGCAGTAGCACCATCAAAGTCTTTCAGTTATTTGTTTAGTGGGCTTTGCTCACTTTCTGGAGATAAATGAATTTGGCAGTAAGGCAGGGCCAGGAGGGAATTTTCCTTCCATTGAGGATGGATGCAATTGGTCTTTTGTTCTGCTGCTTTGTTTTGGTTCTTTGTTTACTTGGACCCCATTCTGTAAAGTGTACATTTCCTAGCTAACACATAGGAATTTAAGTTTCCTTTTGGTCCTTTGGGTCCTGGCAAAGAATGGCTCTTCCTTGATGACCTTCCTGCTCTCAGCTAGTGACACACTGAAGTTGTGTTGTTTTGTTGTGTGTTTTTTTTTTTAAAATTTTCAGCCATATATCTTAAGTTTGTTCTAGGACACTGAGTGGTTTTCTGTAGTGCACAGAGGACAGCACAGGGGACTCTTCTGAGCTCATGCTTCAAGTTCATCCAGGTCTTCTGGGAAAAGCAGAGGACCAGAGCCATGATTCTCTCCTATTTTCTATTCCTCTCTCCTTAAAATAGAGCCAATGAACTGCAGCAACAGTGTAGACTGGCTGTATTTAGCAAAGTTTCCCAAGCATATTGTTCTGGATTTCTGCTTATTCTGACAGCTCATTTCTCCCAGGGGAATGAAATGCCTGGGAAGTGAAAAGTTATGTACACAAGGGAACTAACATATGTATGCATAGTATCCTGGATTGTTTTAGAGTTCAGCGTACTTGCACTTAACATTAATTTGGTGTATAGCTCTTGTATTCATTAAACATTTGCATCTTAATTCTGACCGGGATAAGCATGCAGATATATTTCCTAACATGTGATTTCTTTTCCCTTGGCAATGCCCAGACACAGAAAATCTGGATATAGAACTGCAAGATTTAAAAGGCTAAAGCAGCATATCTAGTGACTTGGCAGAATGTAGAAATTAATCATGTCAAAACAGGGTCCTGCATTTAGGAACAGTCTAAAAGAGGATTGTAGTGTAGTTTGTATACCATTGCCATGTTCAGAGCAGTACATTGTCTACATATATGGCTTCCTCTATGCTATAGCTACATTAATTTCTCAGCAGTAGATTTAATCTAATGAGAGAAAAGTAAAAAGTTGTAAATCATAATAGTAAAAAACTAGTATTAATGTTAATGTTACCAAGTCTGAAAATGCAAACACTTCTGCTTTGTAAAGGGTTAACAGTCATCATAGCTTTTTAAGAGGATTCCAGTTCGGTTCCCATCTTGCATTTCTGAATCACAGTCACTTTGGTTATTAATGAGGGTTAACTAAAACCACTGAGGATTAGAGATTATTTTCCACATGCCTGCTAACCTGTATTTGGCAGAAGATATTTGCTTAACATGAACCAAAAGCTGTCCAACCATCTTTCAAACTTGTCACAACAGACAAAGGAAATAACATTTTTCTTTTAATGGAGTCATGTTATATCTTAAAGTTAACGGGGGTCTTAGAATTCCTATGGATAGGCCTAGAAATCTCAGTTATGTAGAGCTTGGTGTAAAACCCACTGAAGTTGCTGGACACTTTGCATCAGTTTGAGTTTATTTAAAACGTCCATTTATATTCATATTTACAAGTCACCAGGTGAATGAAATGTACTCTCAGTTTCTCAAAGAACAGCCTGGAGCTTGTAATATTTTTTTTATCTTTTCTCTATACTCTAGTTTGCTTTGCCTGTCACTCTACCTACACATGACTAAAGGGATCTTTCAATAAGATGCAGCCTTCAGTAGGGGAAAGCAACCTACTGCTAAGGATGCTGTAAGACTGCTCAAAAATATTGTCAAACTGTAATGTTTGGGCCTTATTCATATTAATGAAAATGGAAATATTCTGAAAAGCAGGTACTTACTAAAACAGCACAAATTCTTAAAAAAGTACCTGCACAAACAACTCACATAAAAGAAACAAAGGACAAAACATTAAGTAAAGACCACTGTGATAAGAGTTTAGGACCAAGAATCAGAGCAAGGAGTGCTGTTTTTTGTTGGTTTATTTTTCCTCCAAGAGTTATTAGTTTTAATCCTGATTAATTTACATCCTGGACTAACAAAATTTTAATGCCAGAAAGATGCAGAATTTAGCATTTAAAATACATGTGGGAGATCTCCAAGTACAATGTTGGAATCTGCTACATTAGTTAGAAACATAACATCTTGAATGGAGGAAGGGAGGTCGTATATCCCAGATGGGTTGAAGAATCTAGTGTCTGATCAATTAATTTTATTGTTAATATATCTGTAATGGGCTAGAATCAAGACAAAAGCAACAAACTTTTTTAAGGTCGTGGAAACTTCTAGTGCTCATTTGCGAATAGTTTATTTTTAACACTTCGTGAATGTACTACTGGAGAGACAATTTCACTTCACATTTGATTTATTTTTTCATGTATCACAGATCCTTCCTCCACTCATACTTTAGGTTACAATTTTCATGTAATTATAGGAAAATAACTTGATGTACCATTCTTTGTCATATTTCACTAAGCTATGTGCATTAAAAACTTAAGCAGCTTAGTGGAGAGCAAAAATGAAAATAATAGAGTAAGTCACGTAACTGAGGTCTTTGCTCATATATTGAAATAAAATGAATTTGAATTATATGCAATTCTTGAGCATATGACATGAGTTTATTTGGCTACAGATCTCCTTTGTGCATTGCTGGTTTTCATAAAGAATATTTTGTCTATTTATATATTTATTCTTTGACAGAGGAAGTGTTCTTTGTATTTGAAAATTCTTATGAACATATATTTTCTCTTCCTCCTCATGTCTGTTATGGAAAGAAACAAACCAAAACCTCAGCTTTTTGGATTAGCTTACCATATACAAATAAGTGTGAAGCATAGAAAAAAAAAATCCCACCAGTAAAATACAAGACATTATGAAATGCTGTGAATGACCTGTCATGTTATGTTCAATGACACTTAGGTTACCAGAGTATCCATTTCAGCAAAGCACTTGGTATCAGTGTTAGGGTATGCTGGGAATTGGGATTTGTGGAAGGCTAGGTGCATATAAAGGTGGGAAGGGCTGAGACACAAGTTTGGGCAATGGAATCATGCAAGGAGACGAAGGAGGGTTGACTCCTTTCATGCATGCACGTGCAAGTATTTGTATGCAAGGCTTGTCTTGGAGCAAAGTACTGCTGTCATATTACACGGGCTCACCCAAGTCGGTGCTGGTGCCCAAATGAACACAGCAGCTCTTGCCTGTAGCTGAAATGGGTACTGGATTTTGAAAGTTAGGTCTTACAGATGTACAAGGAGAAGCAGAAGATGCTTTGTTCCATCTTCAGCTCTGCTGCACACCAAGCCCATGTACTGAAACTCTGGGGTACATGGCTTGTCATTTTAGAAATGCACTTTAGCCTATGGAGGATTTGTGTGCAATTTTCACAGGGGCAGTGAAGTGTGACCTTCTTATTCCTTGTTCCTAGGGCTCATGTAGGAAAAATGATCTGAAAGTATTTCTATTTCTCTGCTCATCATTGTCAAGGGGTAGATGTGTCACGATAGTGATGCATCACTTAGACTTGTGATAAAGTGTCACATTATTTCCTTCTTCTAGCAAACCCTTTGTGTAACTGACCCTTATTGCATTCTGCTTAAATAGAACAGAGCAAAATGACTTGTCATTTAGCAGAAACATTATATTATCTTAGATTTTGCTTCCGATTTGATGTACAACAACAAACTCAAACCAGTTAATAAAAATCAGTGTTCGATGACCAGCTCAATCAAAATATTTGAAGGAAACCTTTACTAACGTGTTGGCTTTTGATATTTTCTTTTATAGATCTTTACCCATTGTTCTTCCTACATTTATACCTTACTTGGTAATACACTAGCTTAGTAAAGTACTTTGTTTTGATTTTAATTCCATCACTATGAGCAATGACCTTTTTTTTTTAACTTTAGCTCTTTCACATCTGAAAGATGACACATCAGTAAAATACGTAACTGAATTATGACATTTTTATTCTGTAGAGATATAAAAAGAAATTTTTAACATTGCTTTTACTGTTCAAATACTTGAGCCAAAATTTCAGAGGTAACTAGCCACTTTGGAAGCCACAGAGGCTTTGAAGAATTAAGCCATTTTAAATTTCTTTACACAACAAATCTTGAAAGAAGTCAAATTCTTCACATTTACAGAAAGAGGAATAAATCTTGGATTTTAAAAAAGATGGTTAGTGATACAGTATTTCTCTCTGTGATTCGCAGCTGTGAGGACACATGTCCACTGCACAGACACAGTAATCTTGTAGTCTAAGTCAATAAAAAAGATCTTGCTTTTCAATCTCCAGGTCAGCTCAGAGGCATCAAATGATTGCTCTAGTCTGACATAAGTACAAACCAATACAGGCATGGGATTTTTATTGGTCTGAGGACTGTAAGTTTTCTGTTAGTGCTGCCCAGTGCAACAAGCACGCTCCAGGTATTGTCAGCCATGGCTGCAGTAGCCTCCCCCTGTGCCCTTCATCTGCCCACGGCTCTGTCCAGTTCTAAGACTCAGAGGGGTCCCTCTGCACGGTGTGCTGGAGGGGTCTGAGTCAAGCACCTCATCCTCTCTTGACTGCTCTCCCTCTGCTTCCATTACTGGAGGCTTTGCAAGAGAGGCTAAGGGCCACCTTAGGCACGATGTCTCACTTGCAATGAAGAAAGCCCCAGTTACCTTCAAAACTTGGATCAGTACATTTTGATTCCATACAGATACTGCCTTTCTTCTTCAGCCTTTTAAATTTGATTTCTACTGATTATCCATTTTCCTCAGTCTTGTCCTCATACCGCAGCACAGTATTGTTTCATAAAGATTTTCCTTTTGCACTTATTTTCAATTCTTAAGCCTACCTTGGAAAAATGCGTAACTCCTGTCTAAACACTTTCCCTTCTATTCTTTTTTTCACTTGTGTGCACATTTCTGATTTTATTAATTTTCTCAGATCCTCTTGCACTGCTGACCAAAGAGCACAGTTTTTAGCAAGTTAGATTGTGGAGTTGTTATGGCTGTTTTCTGGCAAGTAGTGTATCAGGTCACACAAAAATAATGAGACTTTTTCATTTATACAACAGCATGCCAAGAAGTCTGTAAGCATTATCAAAAGATAAATTGAAGTATACCTTGAGATGAAAAGAAAAGAAGCAGCACAAAACTTAATTAATTTTCAAAACAGTTAAGGAATTAAAATATTTGAAAAACAGCAATAATGAAGAACAATAATTTTAATTGCTGGAAAGCTTTAATAAGAACTTGGCCATTTGTTTTATTACTATCATAAAATTACCTATTAAAATTGCTTGTTAAGCACAAAAATCAAAATTATTTTTGTTCATGTCCATTTGTTAAACCAATTGTTCTTTCCAAATCAATTTCAGGTTGTGTTTTTAAATTTATGATATCCTTCACACACTTAAGTGATGATAGTCTCTCTTCTACTTGTCTCTTGGTATATTTATTTTTCAGGAAAAGATTCTCATTTGGTTTTCATATACCCATATACTTCAGCCAGTAGTTAAGGGGCTTTTTGCTTGTCTGATTTTTTTTTTAAAAAAGCTTTGTCTGAAAATTCACTGCCCCCCCCAGCTCTGATTAGTTCTGTTAACCATTTCTTCCATTCCTCATTGATCTTCTCCATTATATTTCTAAACTATTTCTTAGCACCTTCTCTGCAATTCCTATTTTCTCTTCCATTTTTGCACTCTGCTACATCCTCAGTTCACCAGAGAATTTTTACAGTTCCCCTGATTCATAACTCCCAAGAACAGATGGATAGAGACAAACCATTGAAAAATGAAACTAGACTTGTTTAGACTGAGTACTTTGCACTCTTTATGACCTTAGTTTTTTATAATGGAGAATTTCTTCAATGTCTTATTCTGAAAAACAAACTCAATATAAAAAGTAATCCTGAACTGATTGTATGATCAAGAGTCTTGGAAGATGGGGGCTAAGACAAATATCTAGCTGATTTTCATCTCCATTAACCTTAATCTTAAAAAGAGAATATGAAAATATTTATTGTTACATTCTTAAAGTTTCAGGGCTACTCTCTTTCAGTGACCAAAGCTTCCATATAATTTTTTTTTTAAATCCGAGAAATTAGAATACCAACTATAGGTTTGTGATGGGTTGACTCTGGCTGGACGCCAGGTGCCCACCAAAGCCGTTCTATCACTCCCCCATCCTCAGCTGGACAGGGGAGAGAAAAATATAACAAAAACTTGCGGGTCGAGATAAGGACAGGAGAGATCATTCACTAATTACCGTCACGGGCAAAACAGACTCAGCTTAGGGAAAATTAACTCAATTTATTACAAATCAGCCAGAGTAAGGTAATGAGAAATAAAACGAAATCTCAGAACACCTTCCCACCACCCCTCCCTTCTTCCCGGGCACAACTTCACTCCCGGATTTCTCCACCAAACCCCCCCAGCGGCACAAGGGGGACAGGGATGGGGTTTACGGTCATCACATGTTATTTTCTGCTGCTTCACCTCCTCAGGGTGAGGGCTGATCACGCTCTTCCCCCGCTCCAGTGTGGGGTCCCACCCACGGGGTCAGTCCTCCACAAACTTCTCCAACGTGGGCCATTCCCACTGGCTGCAGCTCTTCACGAACTGCTCCAGCATGGGTCCTTTCCACGGTGTGCAGTCCTTCAGGAGCACACTGCTCCAGCGCGGGTCCCCCACGGGGTCACAAGTCCTGCCAGAAAACCTGCTCCACGGGCTCCTCTCTCCGTAGGTCCCCAGGTCCTGCCAGGAACCTGCTCCAGCGCAGGGTTCCCACAGGGTCACAGCCTCCTTCGGGAACCCACCTGCTCCGGCGTGGGGTCCTCCACGGGCTGCAGGTGGAGATCTGCTCCACCGTGGACCTCCCTGGACTGCAGGGGGACAGCCTGCCTCACCAGGGTCTTCACCACAGGCTGCAGGGGAATCTCCGCTCCGGCGCCTGGAGCATCTCCTCCCCCTCCTTCTTCACTGACCTTGGTGTCCGCAGGCTTGTTTCTCTTACATGTTCTCACTCCTCTCTCCCGCAGCTGTTTCTCACTCTCCCAACTTTTTTCCTTCTTAAAAATGTTATCACAGAGGCGTTACCACTATCACTGATTGGCTCGGCCTTGGCCGGCGGCGGGTCCGTCTCAGAGCCGACTGGTATGGGCTCGCTCTCTCTCGAACACAGGGGAAGCTTCCAGCAGCTTCTTACAGAAGCCGCCCCTGTAACCCCCCTCGCTACCAAAACCTTGCCACATAAAACCAATACAAGGTTGCCATGAAATATTACCAAAACAAGTAGTTTTCTGACCTACCATTAAAATAAAGTAACAAGAAGAAAGTTAAAGAAGAGAGGCCACATTTTCTGTCTAGCCATTCTGTTGTATGGCTCTGGTTATGCTATTCTAGTGAAACTCAAGCTGTAATAAATCATGGCATCACACAATGACAGTTTCAAATGAACATGCTTATTGGGACTGACAAGTACATCACTAAGAGTGTTTTTTACTTCTGGTGCTGACGTACAGTACCAGCTGTTGGATTTAAACATTGACTCAGTCATTGCAGCTGAAAACTATGGGAATTTTTCAAATAGTACACCGATATGAGGAAAAACATGGGCATCATAACATAAGTAATACAGATATTTTTTTCCAACAGCACAGAAACCATGAAGTTTGAGAGAAAAAAACCCAACAAAACCAGGCAAAAATTCCATTCTAATCTCTAATAACAAAAAAAAAAAAAGCACCATGTTTAGATTAAGTGTTAATATTGTGATTAATTTTTTAAAGAATTTTAAAGAATCTTTTTCCTTGAAAAATCAGTGGCTGAACTTTAGAGGCTTGCTGAATTTCATAGCTTTCTTCAGGTATATGCCCAAATCACCTCTACCCACCATTTTTCACAAGCAGTTATGTTTGCCAGATGGCCAAAAGCAAATGTGAGATGGGTTTTCCTGTGTAAGTAGACTAGAATGGAAGCACACACGGCAGTGCTGTGAGCTCTATTTCAACCACCAGGCATGGGGACCTAGCTCATGCAAAGAGCTGGAGAATGAATCTGAAAGGAAGGCAGTTTGTGCTGCCAGTAGGATAAAAAACCAACCCTGACCCCCCAAACCATAATAAAGCAACCAATCAAACCAAAAAAACACAAAACAAAAACCCAAACCAAAACATACACAGGCAATAGGCACACAGTATGAAATGTACTTTGGGGTGGAATACTTGAGGAAGACAGTGTAACTGTTCAGGTTGTGGTGGCTCCGATGTCTAGAATTGTGAGGATTTCATCAAATAGGGATATCCAGCATGGAAATAATAGCTGCTTCAAGAAGGTATTAGTAGCCTTGTGGGAGGAAAACTCCTGTTCTACAGGAAGGAAATGTGGTGACAGCTACCTCATACATAAGACAACTGTTCGGTAGCCTCATGCAAGTCCTGTGTCCTTCAAGGTTAAGGACTGTTGTGTGGTACTGAGACCAAAAGAAAAACAATGACCAGAACAACCAGATGAGAGCGGACTATTTGTCTCAATACTGAGAGGATTTTTGCGGTTATTCCAACATAAAAAAATGAAGTATGAGATAGTTAAAGGTCCCCTTCTGAAAGAGTGAATCCTATCTGACAACCAGTCCAGGAAGTATGAAGCCTAACTGGAACCAAGTCAAAGATATTAAAGATATATTGCCAGTACTAATGCTGCCTTTTGGCCATGACTTAATTAATCTTCGGTATAAGCTACTTTACTAATTACTCTGGACAGTCATGTATCTTCCTCATAGAAGACTGACATGATGACAGTCCTCTACTAGTTTAAGTCAAAGAGATGAGTATACAGCTGGTATTATTTGTCCTTCAGCTTGAGCATACAAGCTTTGTCAGTGACTTACAACTACTGCAAGATTAATATGTAACTCCATAAATGATTGGTATGAATACTAAAGTTAATACTTTGGTTTGTTTTCATAGATGACATTCCATGAAGCAACACCACAGGCAAGGCATGAAGTTCCAACAAAAAAAAACAACCCCAAACCACCCTAACCTTACTATCTTGTTCTATTGTATTGGGTTTGTGTGGCAAGGTTTTGGTTGCAGGGGGGCTACAGGGGTGGCTTCTGTGAGAAGCTGCTAGAAGCTTCCCCTATGTCTGACAGAGCCAATGCCTGCTGGCTCCAAGACAGACCCACCACTGGCCAAGGCCAAGCCGATCAGCGATGATGGTAGCGCCTCTGGGATTATATATTTAAGAAGGGGAAAAAAGTTGTTGCACAACAGAAAACTGCAGCCAGAGAGATGAGTGAGAATATGTAAGAGATCCAACCCTGCAGACACAAAGGTCAGTGAAGAAGGAGAGGGAGGAGGTGTTTTAGGCACCAGAGCAGAGATTCCCCTACAGCCCGTGGTGAGACCATAGTGAGGCAGGCTGTCTCCCTGCAGCCCAGGGATGTCCACGATGGAGCAGATCTCTACCTGCAGCCCGTGGAGGACCCGACGCCGGAGCAGGTGGGTGCCCAAAGGAGGCTGCGACCCCATGGGAAGCCCACACTATAGCAGGCTCCTGGCAAGACCTGTGGACCCGTGGAGAGAGTAGCCCGTGCTGGAGCAGATTTGCTGGCAGGACTTGTGACCCCACAGGGGAACCACGCTGGAGCAGTCTGTGCCTGAAGGACTGCAGCCCGTGGAAGACACCCATGCTGGAGCAGTTCATGAAGAACTGCAGCCTGTGGGAAGGACTTGTGCTGGAGAAGTTCATGGAGGACTGTCTCCCATGGGAGGGACCCCACGCTGGAGCAGGGTAAGAGTGAGGAGTCTTCCCCCTGATGAGGAAGGAGCAGCAGAGACAATGTGTGATAAGCTGACTGCAACGCCCATTCCCTGTCCCCCTGCACCACTGGGGGGAGGAAGTAAAGAAAATTGGGAGTGGACTTGAGCCCAGGAAGAAGGGAGAGGTGGGGGGAAGGTGTTTTAAGATTTGGTTTTATTTCTCATTATCCTGCTCTGATTTGACTGCTAATAAATTAAATTCATTTTTTTTCCCCAATTCAAGTCTGTTTTGCCCATGATGGTTATTGGTGAATGATCTCTCCCTGTCCTTATCTCAGCCCCTGAGACTTTCATTATATTTTGTCTCCCCTGTCCAGCTGAGGAGGGGAGTGATAGAGTGGCTTTGGTGGGTACCTGGAATCCAGCAAGGGTCAACCCACCACTTCTGTTGTGGTGGGTTAACCTTGTCAGGTTCCCAGGTGCCCACCAAGACATTCTCTAACTCCCCTCCTCAGCAGGACAGGGAGAGAAGATATGATGAAAAGCTCATGGGCTGAGATAAGGACAGCGTGATTGCTCACCAGTTACTGTCACAGGCAAAACAGATTGAACCTGGGGAAATTAATTTAATTTATTGCCAATTAATAAAAGAGTAGGATAGTAAGAAATAACAAAAGCAAAACCACCATGTCCCCAGCCTTCCCTTCTTACCAGGCTCAACTTTACTCCCAACTCTTCTACCTCATTCCCTCCAAGTGGTGCAGGAGGGATGGGGAATGGGCGTTGCAGCCAGTCCATAACACTTCCCCTGCTCCAGCATGTGGTGTCTCCCACAGGATAGTCGTTCACAATCTTCTCCAACATGGCTCCTTCCCATGGGCTGCAGTTCAAGAACTGCTCCAGCATGGGTCCTTTCCACAGAGTACAGTCCTTCAGGAAAAGACTGCTCCAGCGTGGGTCCCCCACAGGGTCACAGGTCCTGCCACAAAACCTGCTCCTGCATGGGCCACTCTCTAAAGGTCACAGTTCATCCCAGGAGCCTGCTCCAGCATGGGCTCTCCATGGGCTGCAGCTGCCTTCAGAGCATATCCACCTGCTCTTGAGTAGGGTACTCCACAGTTTAAAGTGTGGATATTTGCTCCATCATGGACCTCCATGGACTGCAGGGGGACAGCCTGCCTCACCATGGTCTTCCCCACAGGCTGTAGGGGAATCTCTGCTGTGGTGCCTCGAGCACTTCTTCCCCCTCCTTCTTCACTGACCTTGGTGTCTGCAGGGTTGTTTATCTCACATTTTATCACTCCTCTCTCACAGCTGCTGCACAGCATTTTTTACACTTTCTTAAATATGTTATCACAGAGATGCCACAGTGTCACTGATTGGCTCGATCTTGGCCAGCGGCAGATCCATTAGAACTGGATGAAAGTGGCTTTGTTGGATATGGGTCAGTTCCTGGTGTCTTCTCAAAGAAGCTACCCCTGCAGCCCCCCACTACCAAAACCTGGCCATGTAAACCAACTGCATCGATCCTGGACTTAGTGAAGAGAGATTTAACAGATTTGGCAGAAATCCACAAGAAAGTAAATATTATTTATCTTATGAAATAGTGACAATATAAAGAGAATGTAAAGAATGCTAGAGGGGAAAATTACAACAGAGAGACTGGAAAAGCAAGACTTTCAAGAGAAGTGAAGTCTTTTATGCTGAGAAACAGAAGCATGCAAAGGACTGCAGTTACTAAAAACAAAGACTTAAATTAACCCAGTATCAAGAAATACAAATTCTTGAAATGTGCTGAGGTACAGTTTATCTTCCAATTTATCTTCCACATTTAAGATCTCCTGTAGTGCTTTATGGTACTCAAGATCAAATGTAGAATAATAGCTCACTGATAACTTTTTTGGTTTCTAAAATAAAACAGTTGAAAATAATTTGTATGGAAGCAGTTGTACAACTATATTGTTTACTTTTCTAGGGCAAAGGACAAACCATAGCAGCAGAGTAAGGACAGTAACTTTCACAAAAGCAGACCATGATTTGAAGGGGATGGGTGGGTGAGCAATCTATAAGTGTGTTTTATATAGCTGAAAGTATATTTTATATCTATTAAGTTGTTCTACATGTGAACTGACAGATCCTGAAAGTGACAGTATTAAAAGGACAGCAATCAGACTACTCTAATTCAAAGGAAAGATAGTTAATTCAATAAACTACCCATCTAATCAGAAATGCATCAATGTTAAGGGAAAAAAATGGGGGAAAATTGCAAACTGACAAAAATATTGTTGCCATAGGTAAGTATGAAGGAATGACAGAAAAATGAAGACATGAAAATAATCAGAAAGGCTAGCTATAAGATAAGATACAGCAAGAAGAGGTTTTATAAACACAATAGAAAATGAAATCAAAAGGAAGCAAAAGTCTTTTATGCAACAGGAAAGGAGAACAAAAAAGAGATTATGCACAACAGACTAAATTCAATGCTTTCTTTGATTTTTTCATTAAAAACAAGAAGAAAGAAAAAGGTAGTTTTGACCAGATACTTCACACAGTGAGTTTTATCACAAGGATAAGTATGTCAGGGAGAATTTAAAAAGAGCAGGGTAGAGAATATTTAGAAAATGAGTTGAATTTAAGTCATAATATCCTGATAAATTTAGCTTTAAATACTTAAAAAAAAAAAAGCAAAGAGATTCATAAAATATTAGTGGTTTTCTTCAGGAGATCACAGAAGACAGGTAGTTTGAAAAAGAAAAAGAATGTGAAATTCTGTATCTACTAAGAAGTGAAAGGAATGTAAAAGAATTACAGATCATGGCACCTACCTTGAGGAACTAGGACAGAAAGAATTATCGATCTATTTATACTGAGAGAGAATAAAATGGAAAAGACATACAGTATAGTTTTGTCAAAGTTCAGATAGTGCCAAAGCAGTCTTATTTTCTCCAAGATGGAACCTGTACCAGGGTACAGCAGAATGTGTAACTGACTTCAGTAAGGCTTTTCCTATTGACCTATGGGACATTCTCAAAAGCAAACTAAAGAACCCCAATCTAGAAAAAAAAAGTGAGTACACACTGCTTTCTAAACTACACTCCAAGGAGGTATCAGTGTTTCCTTCATAGTGAGAGGTTATTTCATCAATACAGCAGCTAGAATAAAAGCAGGATGTGGTAAGAGGTGTCAATAATTAAATGTAATGGCTTTGGGAAAGAGTTCATGGTGGAATAGCAAAAAGGCTCCATGAGAAAAAGCAGGTGTGAATGGTTAAAGGAAAAGTCATATGGAAAGACAGACTAGAAAAGAAGAAAGGCAAAATTACTCTAGATAATGCACACTCTCTACACAGGTAATAGAAGAGGTCATAGACACAAACACTGTGCTTTGAACTTGACTAAATAGGTCAGTTTGATGCCTTATCCAATAAATTGTGAAGACTGTGGCTTTCAGATGTTTACTCGCTGTATATCTAATTACTTAAATTTGGTGAGGGAACACTGTACCACAAGCTTCATATGTAGCCTGTTAACAGTGCTGCTGCTAATATTACATATTCTGTTCTTCATCTCTGCAATTTCTTACATCTTTTTCAGTTTCATCTGGAAGTGGACTGCTTAAAAGTAAAGTGATATAAAGTGTTTCCCAGCAACTACTGCATCACTTCCAGTGACCTTCAAATTACATTTAACATTTGTCTTGGACAAAACTATAGGGCTGCTTAGTGTTGTGGACAGGAAGATTCATCTGGTACTGTTAACTTGATCAGTAGTGAAATAAAAAGTCAGCTGAACTTACATTTTTACAATCCCAGGAGAAAGTTAAAAAACACATTAGTTGATTTAACAAAATGATAGCAGACAGAGAAGCTGTATCTAAGGTTATAAATGATAGTAGCTTAGTAAGCCCTGTACATCATATACAGTCATAAACTATTCACACTGTATTAGAGGACAATCTCACTTTTGTTTTCTTTTACTTCAAGAGTTCCTTTGCTTTGTCCTGCAGAAAGAAAACAAACAAATGAGGCTGCAGGGGTCAAAAGCATACAAATTATTGTGGATTTCAGAAAAAGAGATGGTGTCATGTGGTGGAGAGATTCATTCTATGAGCTTTAATTATCTAAGACTTTGTGTCCATTAGTAAGTTGTTTGGTGCAGCAGAAGTAGATCAGTAGACTGAAACAGATAGCGCTAAAGATCCTAAGCCTTATTTCTGTTCTTCCTTATGCCCTTTTCAGAAAAAAACTGGTGCATGCTATTTAACCTTCCTTTTTAATCCACATTTAGGTAACATCCACTGTACAACATCACCCCCATCAGTGATGTGGTAAACTCAGTCCAGTGGCTAAGCAGGCTTTCTGGAAAAACACCATAGTGAGCTGACTGACATCCAGCTTCCTGCACCTCCTTTTCTCTAAGGTACAAGGAGACATGCAGACTGACTTCTTTGGGAGCCTTTGCATGGGGACTGCTTTACCCATGGTCGCCCATGGATGTTCTGAGCACAAGAGATGTATGTTATTCCTTTAGGACACAGGGGCTACTTTGTCCTCTATGCTCCTTTTGACCACCCCCAAATATTAGTATGTGGCTTTCACTGCTGCCTCCATTAACCCTCCGAAAACCTCACAGGCTTAAACTTGAGCAGGCTGCTGGAGAGAGTATAGGGGACAAGTTGCTGCAGTGTGAAGTTTGGAAGAAATGTTGAAAGGAGGATGCTGGCAAGGCAACGTGTTATTTACTGCTTTACTAGATAGCAGGAGAAAAATGGGAAAAGAGACGGTGTAAATGGTTGCTGCTGCGTAGTGGAGGCAGCCTTCATAAGGGCTAGGAAAGCAGTAGGAAGAGCTGGCTGCTTAGTCTCTAGTGACAAGGGACTCTCTTTATGCGTAAGAAACCCTTCTCTTCTCCTTCAAATGATATGTTAGCTTTTGTCACATCCCTCCAACTTACCTCCTTAACAGCTTTCCACTGCAATTACCAAATAGCCCTGTGCCAAGGTATTTGAAGCCACTGAGAGAATGACAACAGCCACCAAAGACTGTACTCCTGTCCCAGAGCATCCTTGTAGCCAGAGCTCTTCAGTAGCAGATGCTACCTCTGTCGTCCTCTTGGAGTAACCTGGAAGTCAGTCTGGGCCTATTCCCTCAGAGAGCAATGGAAACTTGTCTTTGCAGCCTGTCTCCCATGCATAGACTGAAGGCAGACTGACCACAGCCTCCAGGACTACGATGGTCCATCCAGATCCCACAGCACAAGGTTCCCGCCCCAACTCTTTGCTACCACACTTCAGGGAACACATATACCAACAAGGCAGGCAGATGATGAAAGTCTGAATGAGAGGAACATCTGCAGCTAAAGAGGAAGGGGTCCAAACAGCAAAAGCTTGTTTCCTAAGCCCAATCTGGTCCATTACTTGCATAGAAATAAACAGTAGCTGTTAGAAAAAGGATATAAATGTGACCTAGACTTTCACAATTCACGTAGTCTGAATTACAGAAATTCTAGCAAGATAATATGGCCCATCAGGGACTAACATAAACAAAAAGTAGCAGTCAGTTGGTATTATTTATATGCAAGCAGATAATTAGTGTCAACCAGGACCACTTTTCTGATACAAAAGAGGGAAGATACCATAGTATAGCTAAAGCTGCTCAGATCAGTGCAAATCAGTGTGAAAGGATGAGGTATGACTCATAGTGTGGATTTTTCATACCTGTAAGATGGTATGAAGATGGTTTTCTTTGAGATCATTCTCTCTGTCCTCTAGCCTGGTGGCATGGTGTGCCTTTGGCAAGAAGTAAAAGAGATTTTTTCTCTAGATATTTATCTGTGAAGCCTCCTTCATCTCATTAATTGGGAAATGCTTTTAGGGAGGACTTTTCAGTTTATTTAGAATAGAATCATAGAATCATAGAATCATTTAGATTGGAAAAGACCTTCAAGATCATCAAGTCCAACCATCATCCATGCCCACTAAACCATGTCCTGAAGTGCCTTTTCTACATGCTTTTTGAACACCTCCAGGGATGGTGACTCAAGCACTTCCCTGGGCAGACTATTCCAATGTCTGACAATCCTCTCAGTAAAAAAATTTTTCCCAATATCCAACCTAAATCTCCCTTGCCGCAACTTGAGGCCATTTCCTCTTGTCCTATCACCACCCACTTGACAGAAGAGACCAGCACCCACCTCACTACAACCTCCCTTCAGGTAGTTGTAGAGAGCGATAAGGTCTCCCCTCAGCCTTGTCTTCTCCAGGCTAAACAGCCCCAGCTCCCTCAGCCGCTCCTCATAAGACTCGTGCTCCAGGCCCCTCACCAACTTGGTTGCCCTTCTCTGGACACATTCCAGCACCTCAATGTCTTTCCTGTAGTGAGGGGCCCAAAACTGAACACAGTACTCGAGGTGCAGCCTCACCAGTGCCGAATACAGGGGAACAATCACTTCCCTTATCCTACTGGCCACGATATTTCTGATGCAGGCCAGGATGCTGTTGGCCTTCTTGGCCACCTGGGCACACTGCTGGCTCATATTCAGCCGGCTGTCAACCAGCACCCCCAGGTCTTTCTCTGCCGGGCAGCTTTCCAGCCACTCTTCCCCAAGCCTGTAGCGCTGCATGGGGTTGCCGTGACCCAAGTGCAGGACCCGGCACTTGGCCTTGTTGAACTTCATACGATTGGCCTCAGCCCATCGATCCAGCCTGTCCAGATCTCTCTGTAGAGCCTCCCTACCCTCAAGCAGATTGACCCTGTCTCCCAACTTGGTGTTGTCTGCAAACTTGCTGAGGGTACACTCAATCCCCTTGTCCAAATAATTGATAAAGATATTAAACAGAATGGGGCCCAACACTGAGCCCTGGGGAACACCACTTGTGACCCACCGCCAACTGGATTTAACCCCATTCACCACAACCCTCTGGGCTTGTCCATCCAGCCCATCCAGCCAGTTTTTCACCCAGCAAAGAGTACACTTGTCCAAGCCATGAGACATCAGCTTCTCAAGGAGTATGCCATGAGAGACAGTGTCAAAGGCCTTGCTGAAGTCAAGGTAGATAACATCCACAGCCTTTCCCTCATCCACCAGGCAGGTCACCTGGTCATTAGTGGCCAGATTTAGTTCTAGCTGAGAACAATTTGCTAGACTTTAAGTGTTATTTAACCACTAGCAAACTAGATGTAAAAAGCCTGACTAGTAATTTGAAATTTTCCATTCTGATTATCATGTCTAATTCAAGGCATTATTAGCAGTTTCAACAATACTGAGATATCATCAAAGCTTTGAGTGGATGTTACAACACTATTTCATTTTTTTAATGTAGAAAACTGTGTAAGTACCAGCAATAGAACTGTTTTAGCATCATGCACAGTGACGGTACACAATCTAAACGTGGCCTTCTTAGAGGAAAGCAGAAATTATGCTGTCCTGGTACATAGATAGCAGCATGCACAACATGAATTTGCAAATAGTCAAAGGAAAAATCAAATAGAGAGTAACCATTAGTACCTGCTAAACTGGAAAGGTTGCTATTAAACCAGATAATCTAATTAAACTAAAAAAAAAGATGTAATAAAGATTCAGTAACAATCCTGATGACACTACCTACATTTTTCCTAAATTTTCTTAGTCATAAATTATGTTGACTTGTTCCACAGTCATTATGAAATGCAGACTGTCTTTCTGGGAACCCTTTGATAACATGGTTTATTATATTTAGATATCTGTGAATGAGTCAAATATTTTTAAAGTACAGGAAAGAAAGGAGATTTTTGCCTTGTTTTCTCTGCAGAAAACATTTCTCAGAAATGAAAAGATTTATCACAGTTGTATTTTCTCTTACACAACAGTGGAATGGAAAAAACTCCTTAAAACTCCTGAGGCATTTTTTCCTCAACATTTGGATGAATACAAGGAGTACAGCAATCTGCACATGCCATTGGATTTGAATACTTCACTAAAAGTATGCCATTAAAGCTAGGACTATAACTTTTGGAGCTGCTTCAGGAGCTGTTTTATTGACTTCATTAGCTAAAGGAGATGATCAAGTATTGTAATAAGTTGTTTCTGCTCATTGAACTGGTAAAAAGATTCTGGATAGTATCGTGCAACAGCAAACATTTTCCGGAAAAGAAACTAATCCTTAGCTGCCAGCACAGAATACTTTTCCCTCTTTAACACATGTGCTTAACTGGATAGCTGAGTTGAAATCTGTAAAGTTTTTGGCTCTTGGCCTCGTATTGAACATTGCACAGCACAACCAGCAGTGAAATTTGAATTCACTTAGGAGTGCTTTTTGTTCTAGTCTAAATGATTGGCTCCATTCTGTTTTGGGTATAGTTTTGGATCTCATGGCAGAAAACCTCCTTTCCTACACTCTTTTTCAAAATATGTAGATTAGCCAAGCTGGTGCTTTTTTGATTGATCAGAACAAAGCTGAATATTGTGCATATTCTCCCCGCTTTGGTTGTGCAACAAGATATTAAAATCCTTTACTGTGAACTTTCTTATCAGAAAGTAGTTCTTTCAGAAATTCTGCAAAAGTATCCTAGCAGTGAGTTAGTGATTTTTATGAGTTATCAGTTATATGCCCAACAAATGCTTCTTCAGCAGAATTTAGTTAACTGTTGTTTTAATATCAGTTCTACCTAGTTAAAAATAAGCTTTGGACAAGTACAGACACTTCTTTATGAGCTCACCATTGAATCAGATCCCTGAACAAATATACATTTGTCATTATGATCCTAGATATCTATGAACTTTATGCTACATGTGTATGTCATATAACATAAACATATATTTAAAATTTGTTCACTAAAAAAATGTATTCAAAAAAGACCAAGTGAGAGTTCCTTGGTCATCAGTACTTACAACTTCAGTCATTTACATAGGGTCCTAAATATGCTCTAGGGAATGTAATTCAGTTTTGATTTAAAAACAACAGTGAATTTAGTACCATATTTTCATATTTAATTTTATTGCTGAATATTAATTCCTGATCTGGCTTTTCAAATTTTGTTTAATTTACATATTTAAATGTGCCACTATGAAACTGGTATATTTGAAAAGCCAGTTTAAATTACGTACCTTCATTTGTCAGACTCGGTGCATTTCCCACACTGATATATGTAGGAGAATACCTATATTGTTTCATTCAGAATAAAGCTTGTATAATTTAATTGTAATGAGTTTTTCTCCACCTTTTTTTTTCTTTCTTTGTTTTTTCTTTTTCCCCTCTACTGATCAGCTACAGGATATTTCTCAAGAGATTTGTAGTAATAGCAGGTGTTTTTAAGGTACATGAAAGGTCATCACATTCAGTTTTTTCTCTTTTTTTGCATCTCAAAAGAAAAGAGTTTTCCTTTCCTTGTAGTCCACACTGCACCTCCCCAAAACTATAATAAACAGCCTATTGTGAAGAATATTCTACCACATTCACTCTTTATCAAGGGTCATTTACACAGCTGAGGTAATGCATCAAAAGCAATCTATGCTTCAGAGGATATACATTTGGATTCAAATTCTGAGTTTACTGCAAGTTAGATGATATCCGAGTGTTTAAAATTCACAGAATTATTATATCTGATCCCTCCCTATCCGCACAGAAATAAATGGAAGCTTAGAATAAAAATAAAACATTGAGGGTTTTTTTTTTTTAATACTCTGAGAGATGGAAATTGCTTTCAGCTTGCCTTGAATGTGGAAAAAACTGCTTACCATCTGTATCTGTTCATAAATAATGAAGTAATATCTGTTTTAGTCAGAATTTAATACAACGTTCCATAAAGTAACTGGAGGTAGGAACTTCTGCAAATTCTTACCATTACAACATTTCACTTTCACAGATGAATATGGTTTTAAACATCAAGCTTTTAAAAGCTGATAAGAAGTTATGACCTATCTACCTAGCTGCCATGAATGACAACATGGTTGCTGTTAGGCCTGTTTGGCTGTTATGTAGAATACATTAAAATGCTTTTATGGCTATTTAAACTGAAATGTTTTGCCTCAGTTGTGGTGAGGTAAAAGTATGTACATAGTTATGGTAGCTCTGTCACCAGGGAATAACTTAAGGCTGCTGCAACTTGATTGTTTTACTTTATGTTCCCATATTCTTATATTACCACTACTGTAAAAAATTTTTGGTTGTCCTTTTCTTTATATCCAATAAAAATATTGCTTTCAAATTATTTCTAATACTAAGACATGATATTTCACCAAAACAATAAGACATGTATCTTGATGCTTGTTACCTGTGTCATAAATTATTTTAATCAGTAAAAGTCACATTAAACAACTAAAATATGTGCCATGGTCAAATCTGTGTGATAAATAAAGTAGGTTCACTTGTAACTAATATAATAATAAATTGACTGGTCTAAATAGACATTGTTCTCAAAAAAAAAAAAGTATAAACACCTAGGGCATAAAAATGACATTGTTAAGGTGTTGAACCAGACATTTCATCTCACTTCTGTGCAGCATCATAATTTCCCATCACACTTAGTCAGATTAAAACAAAAGTGGTGATTCTAGCCTCTACCTGCAGACAACTGCAAGTTCCTGCTCTCCCTCTGTGGTAGCTGTGGTGTTTGTATGGATATTTTTTTTTGTTCTTGGAATTCCTTTGGGTTTTGTTTGTTTTCCAGGTGGATTAGGAAATTCAACCATCTGAAAAATAACTTAAATTCCCATGTGGCACTATAAAATCTAGTGCTAGCACAAAGAAGAAAAGGAGAGCAATAGAAATATAGAGATAATGTATGGTGGACTGAAATATTCCCCTTGGTGACATTCCACCTTTAAGCTTGCTTAAAGAGGTTGTGAAATCACAGTCTTTCAATAATCCTACAGTTACTTTAGACACAACCACTTAAATTCTACATACATTTTTCAACAATAGGTATAACATAATTTGTTCCATTTTCTGTCAAATACCTTGGGGTAAGGTTTCACATAATGTTACTCTATTGCTCCTGATCTGCTTTTCATAAACAGCAGGTATTTAACAAAAGCAGTTTTCAGACCCCATCAGTCCACTGCTGTGAAATCCAAAAGGTCTCTGTAATCAGTTGGGGCCTTCTAATTTCAGAGTCTGTTAGCGCTCTTCAGTAAAGGCATGCAAAAGAGGAATTTGAATCTATTTTGCCTTTTAAATACTTACATGAACCTGGCAACAGTTAACAGATGTAAAATATTTTACCTTCTTCACTGCAGTGAACAATTGCCTTGAATAAAAAACAAGTTGTCACTGTGTCCAAATTAATGTCATTTCTGTTTTTCAGCAAGCAAAGAATATAAGGCTGGCAGCACAAGTAAATGAAAATCAACTTTCCCTGGGACTTGCCTCCCTTCAATTTGTCAGCCAAAACCCATATTTATTTACAGAGGAAGGAAAAGAGTGTAAATATAAACAGTCCCAGAGGTAAATAGGGCCTTGGCAGGAATAAGAGCAAATGTCCAATACCATTCAAAGGTTAGGTTTAAGAAAGTGTGTTCATGTTGAATGAATTATGTTTTTATTGTTTATGAAAAGATTGGGGAAAGAGATATTGTCCTCACTGTAAGAAAGGAAAAGTTGTAAATTTTGCATTCATCTAACTGAATAACACAACTGGAAAAGGAGGGAATGCCTCAGTCTGACATTTTCTACCATGTACAGCATTCCCTATATCTGGTACATTCTAGTTAAAAAGTGAAAGCATTCTCACATTCGAGAGCAGGCAGAGAAAGTCTAGTAGAATTTAAATTGCAATAGTACAACTGAATGCCACGTGCAAGCTTTCGCAGCACCTGCGTGTCTAGTGAAACACCTAGCCCGCTGAACCTGAGTTGCAGATTATCTTAATATCTGTAAGTGAAATCTCTAGGGAACTAATGAGTGGAAAAGTCAAACCTCCGAGAGGCTAGATTCAATTCATTAATTTGCAAGCTTTGTCCCCACTTTGCAATACATTATGCTTGAGGATAAACCTTATTTGATCATTCCTAGGGGGTGCAGAAATATCATTATCCCTAGTGGAAAAATAAGATTAGAGATATTTACAGATAAAAGAAGACCCATTTAAGAAGTTTGTGGTAAAGTTATTATATAACCTATTATATACTACCAGACAGTCTTAGTAAATCTCTCCTTTTAATCTTCCTTTCTTTTTTTTTTCCTTTTTTATTTAAAAAAAAAAACAAAACCAGATTGTTTTGTCTACATGATGTCATCTACAGAGTGAGATGGCTAGTGTTTACCCACTTCTGCAAAGGCTTACACAAAATTAAATAAGGTCATATAGTGGAAATATTTTAGAGAAACTAAATCTAACACAGAGTCAAAATGAGATTTGGATTGGTTTTTGACAATACATGAAAAATAGCTTAGAAATGTAATAAAACTATATAAAAGAATGAAACCTCACTTCTCACAAATATTTAAAACACATAATGTTACAGCATATGATTTCCAGAAGGAGGTATACAAAACGTCTCTAAATATGAATAATTTGTACTTGAATCTTCTATTCTTTTTTTAAATCCTTTCAACTTTTTATGTTCTCTTCATCACCCCTCTAAACATCTCACTGTTTGTTGCTATCTTGCCAGTCCTCAGGTATATGGAACTTTATTTAATATTCCATTTGTGCTTACACTAAAGCCAGAGAGAAAAAAACTATTATTTTTTTCTGCATGACAAGACCTGCACATATCAGAATTGTTCTGGAGTTTTATAAACTATACCACACTGTAAACAAGTCCAATTTGTGCCCTGCTATCTTCCTTCAATCTGATTTAACAGTATTGCTTTTGATAGCTTGCATCTTTCTGTATTAGAACTCTGTTGCCTCTTTTCTGTCTCTGTTCCCAGACTGTCTTTCTGCACTTTTTTGCACTGTCTACAGCTTATTCAGCATACAGTCCATCATGTTTAGAATTGTTTGAAAGCATTAGTAACATTAGCATTATTTTCTCTGCCAGATTACTGGGGGAAAAAAAACCCCAAACAACAACAATAAAAAAAAACAGACAAGAAAACACCTCTTCTGCAGTACTCCCTGAGTTCTTTTCTTCATTTCCATATGATGTCATTTACCATCATCTTTTTTTGGCATATCAGCACTTCCCCTTCACAGCAGGCAAGGATTTGTACATATCCTATCCCTTCTGTGGTGCCTCCCATCTCTACTTAATGCTAAACAGCTATTCTTCTGCCAAAAGACTTTTCTCCTTTCTTGAAGCCCTATTTGCCAGGAGTATCTTGTTTCTGTAATGTGTGCTTTCTGCCTAAAAAGGTCCTGAATCAGTAGGGATCTCTATACATAATTTTGAAAGAGTTTCCTGGCTGGCACCCTTGCCTAGGCTGGTTTGTTGCCTAACTACATCAGGATAAACTTCCTGTATTTGCCTACTAGTAGCAAGTCCCTTATTTAGATTCACCAAAGGCTGCATATCCTATCTCAGCTTGCAGAAGAAAGATTAATGTTCTGCCCAAAAGGGACTGAAATGATGTCTTGGAAGAGGGAGGAAGGTATAGCATAAACAGGCAGATAAGTCTCAGGAGCTTCTGGGAAATAGTGACTTTAAGAAGCAGTACTGCAGCTAGAGTCAGTGGACAAAGGCATACCATAAACATGCTGAGCTGGGACTGCTAATGTTCTGTAGAGGGGCACAAACTACCACCCCCCCCAGCTGTGAGTGTTAGCCTGTGGCAACGAAGGGCAACATCCCAAGCAAAAGTCTGAAGACCAACAGTAGAAAACTGTTTTATGACTCTGATGGCAGTCCTCAATCAGATTTTTAGCTCACACTTAACAAAGTAGTGATGAATATATCTCAAGAGTTAATTGCTGTGTTACAGCCAAATAAAGCCAGATACTTGCCTCTTTGGTTTCTTTCTGCTCACCTCAGTCAAGCTAGAAGTTACTAAACCACATTCTTCAGAAGGATGAAAGGTGTCTTAATATATTTGACCTTCCACTGGATGTTTTACCAATCATAATGTCTAAGTGACTACAGAGAACTACTTTTTTTGTGAGTTGAGAGTTCAACAGTGACATGTTTTCTGCAGCATTCTGTTTAAGGTGCCCAGTTTCTGTAGCTGTCTTATTCAAAGATGAGTAGCTGCCCTAAGTATGACCTAAATAACCTGTCGTGGTTTAACCCCAGCCAGCAACTAAGCACCACGCAGCCGCTCACTCACTTCCCCCCCATCCAGTGGGATGGGGGAGAAAATCAGGAAAAGAAGTAAAACTCCTGGGTTGAGATAAGAACGGTTTAATAGAACAGAAAAGAAGAAACTAATAATGATAATGATAACACTAATAAAATGACAACAGTAAGTAATAAAAGGATTGAAATGTACAAATGATGCACAGGGCAATTGCTCACCACCCGCCGACCGACACCCAGCCAGTCCCCGAGCGGCCAAAAAAAAAACCTGCCTCCCCCCCCTTCCCAGTTCCTAAACTCGATGGGACGTCACATGGTATGGAATACACCGTTGGCCAGTTTGGGTCAGGTGCCCTGGCTGGGCATGAGAAGCTGAAAATCCTTGACTATAGTCTAAACACTACTGAGCAACAACTGAAAACATCAGTGTTATCAACATTCTTCACATACTGAACTCAAAACATAGCACTGTACCAGCTACTAGGAAGACAGTTAACTCCATCCCGGCTGAAACCAGGACATAACCTTATCTACTAATTATTTTATAGGTATTTTCTTAAGGATGACACAATATTTAAAATCTAAAGGAACTGTTACCCACCTATTTTTGAAGAGCACTGGACTTGTGACACAAAAACCTAATTTTAGAAAATCTAAATTAAAAAAATTAATGTAGCAGACACTATCTCTGATATCTCATAATGTGTTTATTTGCTTATAGATATAAAAAAGAAAATAAAGAAGTTAATTTCTTTAGCTATTTCAGGAGAAATGACAAATAATTTTGGATATATGTTATTCGGTGTAATCCGCATTTAAACAAAGAAAAAGGAATTGTTTCATGCTTAATCCACTGTAACTCAACACATCAGCTATTTGGGTGCTGCTTTATAACTCCAGAGGAGTTATTAAAAAGGCATAAAGAAATATCTAATACCAAGCTTTAAGGACTGATACTTTCTTCCTAATCCAGCCAAGCCATGGACTTTTGTGGGACCTGGACTTTTTGATATGACAAAAAGACTGCTTGTCTGGATCAGGTCCAGATTGCTACTCTTCCTACTCTGCAGTAATTCCTTGCTGAATTACATGACTAGAGAGAAAGTATAAATGTGCAGCAATTCGTTCACACAGAACAGAGTGCTAGAGAGGGATGAATGTACATGGTTGATTTTATAAACCTACATTTAAAATCTTAGGTCACTGGGTTATGCCTTCTCAAACTGAAGCTCAGATGAACATGTGATGATGAGTCTGAGTTGCCTATGTTCTGCAGTCAACATAGCTACAGAGGAATGATCAGCCATTTGGGTTAACTGCCTGTGTATTTGCTCAGGCTCCCAGGTAGGTTTTGCTGCCCAAAAGAGAATTTATTTGGTGTGGTTAACATTACCTTAGTTCACTCTAACAGAAGTACTTCAGTGTCACTAAATCAGTAGAGTTTTTACCATCAATCACATTCTGATCATAGATAGGACCACACAGAGAGCATCAACAAGTTCTAATTTTTTTTAAAATTAAAAAAGGAAAAAAATTAAAAAATATCAAGTCAAATTCTATATTGCTATACTGGGAAATTTGACAGAGGCTAAAAAGAAAATATTTTAAAAGTTGTATTGGTACAAAAGGCATCAAAACAGACTTCTTGCAACATGGTAGGTAGCTGTTCTCTTTTAAAAGCAGAAGAGTTCTGGTTCTTAGTGACCTGCTCTCAACATACTCACATGAATTAAAAAAACTGAAGTTTATTGTAGGTGCAGCTGGTTGAGCTGTATTAAACATTAAGAGAACAAACTTAGGGAGATTAAATAGTATAATGACATGAACATTAAAGACAAATAAGCTGGCTGAATAAGACCAAGAGGCATTGAAATAGGCCGGGTCTGTAATAAATGTCAGTTTCATTACTGGAACATAAAACAGGACTCTTCAAAAATCATGGTCAGCAAAAGTAACAATAAGCATCTACCCAAATTGTGGCAACATTAAGAGAGATGTAAATGTATGTCAACAGCTACAGGAATCAGATACAGAAACAGGTGAACAGCTTTAACATAACTGCTAAGTATTTCTCCAAAGACAGAACCTTTAAAGACTTTTTTAAATTAAAAATCGTGAGGTCGTTATGGAGGCATCTGCACCCCTACTATGCTTTGAGCACAACTGTGTCAGCCTTCATGTACAGACAGGCAAGAAGAATTAGGAAAGGCATGGGAATTACTAAAACATATCCTGCATATCTGGCTCTTGCTTAAATTCCCTTATCCGTGCATTTGGAAGACGTTGATTTCAGTGGCTGTCAGTAGTCTAGAAGGAAGTTGTCACAGTCCTGGACTTTGACTCTTGAAAGACAGAATGATTTGGAGCCAAATGAAGAGCAAACCAGCTCTTTCAGTGCTTTAAGGGGGCTTATAAGAAAGATGGGGACCGACTTTTTAGCAGGGCCTGTTGTGATAGGACAAGGGGTAATTGTTTTAAACTAAAAGATGGTAGATTCAGACTAGATATAAGGAAGAAATTCTTTATGATGAGGGTGGTGAAACACTGGAACACGTTGCCCAGAGAGGTGGTAGATGCCCTATCCCTGGAAACATTCAAGGTCATTTTGGATGGTGCACTGAGCTACCTGATCTAGTTGAAGATGTCCCTGCTCATTGCAGGGAGATTGGACTAGGTGACCTTTAAACATCCTTTCCAACCCAAACTATTCTATGATTTTATGATTTCTCAGGCATGAAAAGGATTTTAGGTCACTGTGGTAAATAAAAATGTATATCCAAGTAATAACCTCATATGAGGTTTGTAAACACTTTGGTTGTTTTCTGCTCTTTATAATTTCTTTCTTTTTAATCCTTGTGCTGCTTTTTTTTCCATGTAAAGTACCTCTTTCTCTCCTCCCAAACTGCTTTCTGTAACCCCTGCTTCAGAAAACTTCCCTCCTCCTTGTAGGAATTAAAAGACTCTCCAATGCTCTCAGCATAATGCTGCTGGGGCTTAAATTAATGAAAACACAGAAGCCAGGAAGAGCATGGCTGCTGTCACCAAATGCAATAAATACAAGATTGCCATTCAGAGTGGAGCAGTCAAAGACATGAATGTAAACCAGAAAGAACCTTTCTTGGCATGAAGTTTGAAAACAGACAGTGTTAGGCCTGTGGGTGGGCACCAGCAGGCTTTAGTAAATACTGAGGGCATACTGTAGACAGTAAGTACCTGGTAGGGTTGGAGATGTGTCGTCTGCATTAATTTGTGATTCTTTGTCTCTCTAGGCTAGTTTTTGACTTCATGATACAGTCAGACTAGCTCGCCAGTTAAACACTTTCCTCAATTATTTGGATCTGAACCTCAGATTCCCACATCACAGCTTAAACAAGTATCAAACTCACCAGCATTAATGAATATTGTCTTATCCAAGAGTTTATTAACAAAGAAGATTAAAATCCACTACTATCATGAATTATTTCAATTGGTCAAGAAATAGGTACAAGGATCTACCAGCTCTGATGTTCTTTCTCATGCAAAGGAACAAATACAAGGAACAAAAATGATGCTATGTTTCTTGACTGAATTTGTTAAAACAAGTATGCCCCCCTACCTCCACCTGTTGAGGATTTCTTGGCTGAGTGAGGACATGTGAGCAATCCAGCCTTTAGCTGGGAATGAAGCATAAGTTTACAAAGTGCTGAAGCAGACAAGGATGCTGTGTCCTTGTACGTTGGGAAAAGGAAGATAAGAAGAGCCTCACAAACAACTCCTGGATGCTGAAGAGTGAGATAAGCAACCGCAAGATGCCTCATGAAGAAGCTTGAGCAGCCAATAAAGGATAAGATAGTGCTGTGTGAAACGGGACATTGTACCAATTAGAGCATTGTATAAGGCACGTGCATAAGCACATAGGATATATAACTGTGCTGAAAGTTGTAGTAAATGGGCTTCACTTGATCACATTGGTCTGTGTGTGATGTCCCCTGTGGATCCTCCACCGCATCCACCCCCCCACACCTTTCTTTAAACTTTTTTTCCATTTTTTCTAAATGTAATTCTTCAAAGGCAAACACAAATTGTTGAAATCTTACTTTAAGCATCTTGGGCAAATGTCAAATAGCATATCTATATGGTAGGCTTTATGTTATGTATAGATAGCATTAATATTCCCTAATTATTACAATTTAGACTTTACTACTGTAATTTTCTTTAAATACAGTGTTCTCTATAAATATGTATCCCCCCTACTGTAAGACACATTCCTACTCTTTTTAATCCTCTCATTTTTCTTAGTCACTTGAAGAATATAAGATAAAGGGTGAAGTGTGCTGTAAAACCATTTCAGGGAAAAAAAAGAACAACTATATTCTGAGCACTTTTTATGCACATGCAATAATACTGTAGGCTTATTAAATGATGGGACTTGTAAGAATAAAAGTCTCTGTGAAATCATCCTAGCTGAGGTCAACCAGATTTAAACCAATGGAGAACTGAGCTCTGCATATGTCAACTTATTTCTGAATAAATTAACCTGGTTCAAACAATAGGATGAAATCCCAAGCTACAAGAATAATGACACCAAATCTGAGATTCTTTTATTAAGTGGATCAAATCCAGATAAAAATATCGTCCTATTTAATCTAATCTAGTTTGTTGTTTTAGTGTAACAGCAGCTCCACACCTCTTTAAACATATTTAAAAGAGATTATGAGAAAAGGAGATTTAAAACATTAATAGGATTGAAACAGATGGAAAAACCTCCTATTTGCTCTCATGAGCTGATGTAGCGTGTAGAATAAAAAAATGTACTGACAAGAAGTAAATTTTTAACTCTATTTCTAACCTTCCAGAACTCAAAGTTTAAAACCATGCAGACTGATAAACATACAGCTAGGTTTCTTTGTTAAGTGGCTCATCTCAGAACACTGTAGAAAAGACTGCAATATTTGAAGAAATGAATACAGTCCCTCTTTCTTCTCTCCAGTCAATCTAGTTTTTCTGCCAGCATGTGAGAAATTGAGACCATTTGAAATGCTTTTCACAATGATTTTTCTAAAGTAAAAGTGATACACCTTTTATTAGCAAGCCCACCTTAAGCTAGCCTAGAAAATTACATGGAAGCTACCTCCCACCACAGCTCTGATTTTGTGGGCTTTGATGGAGTGCAAGGGAAGAATGAGGATAAGCTGCAGGATTCCGCAGGAGTGAAGGAGACTGTAGCTTCTCTCTTTGGAAGGAGAGTGCAAAGGTGAGAGCACAGCCCAAGTTCTGCATCACTACCTGAGCCCAGAGAGAGAAGACATACCCCAGAATAAACTGCCTTTTCTTCAGGCTACTTCCATCTATGTACACCTGTTCAATTTACCACTACAGACCTCCTCCTGAAAAATAGCATCATCAGAAGCACATTTGTCTCCTATCTTTCTCACAAGACCCGCCTATACCTGATTTTCTTTTTTGTTTCAGTTTTGTTGGATCACAGGATGAGGTTGGAATAAACCTCAGGAGATCACCTACCCTAATAACTTGCCTAAAGCAGGGTCGCCTATAAGATCATACCAGCTTATCCTGGGCTTTATTCAGTCAAGTCTAGAAAAAATCCAAGGGTGGAGACTGCATCCATGCAAGTTTTTCATTATAACCTCTCTCTCTGTTTTGTTTCCATTTCTGTCTATTGTCTCTCACTCTCCCATTATGCAACCCTGAGGCTGGCCCTGTCGTCTCAGTGACCCATCCTGTCAGTACAGACAGGCAATCCCCCTCCAAAGCTATCCGTTCTTCAGACTGAAGAAGCCTCAAGTCCCTCATCTTCGATCACCTCTGTCTCCCGACCTCACTCCAGCTGATCAACGTCTTTCTTGTATTGGGGTACCCAAGCTGTCCACAGTACCTATATGTGGTCTAACAAGCATCAGGCAGCCATGAAGAATCCCTTCCCTCAATCTATTGGCTGTGGTCCTCTTGATACAGCCCAAGATGCTGCTGGCTCACACTTAGCTCATTGTCAGGCCAATACCCCAGTCCTGTTGAGAGAGCTGCTCCCCAGTCTGCTTGTTGGCAGAGGCACTTCTTGCCCATAGGTAACAGTGTAGAAACTTTTTACTGTTCCTCATAAATAAGGCAATTTGGTCTCAGTTGGACCTGACCTGCAATTTAGACTCTCTGGGTGCAACTTAGATGTTTATGGTTTTAATCTGGAGTAGGAGGGTGCCTTTGGAGTAAGTTTCTTGACCTTCAAAATCCACTGAACTTTGGCTCACATTTCAGAGCAGCCTCCTAGTGTGCCAACAGTTTTGGATGAAAACCAAGGTGGACTTCAGGAGCTTGCTAAGTGCACTTTGGCTGCTTATGGAAATTGACACCACAAGACCACACTAGAGTTCGCCTCAAGTCAAAATTCCAAAACTCAGCACCAATTCTTCTGCTTGAGAAAACTGTTCCTAGAGGGCCTGAATACTAGCTAATATATGCATATTGTTTCTTTCAAAGCTTGGTATTTACCATCACAAATGGGAAAGAATCTAAAAATCAAGGGTTTGTAAGAGACTGGGGACTTTCTGGAGCATGAAAATTCTTGGGTATCACATTGACAGAAATTCATGGTCTGATGAATAGGAACTTTTATTTCTGTAGTCAAAAAAAGTAATTGAGAAATAGTTACTTATCTACATTTTTTTTTCCCTTCTGTAGGCAGAAACAATCACATGTAGTAAAGCAGTATTATTGCTCTGTTGGTGCAAATCCTAGCAAACTTAGTTATCTGAATTATAATACTGTTAACACATGTTGAAAGGTCTAATGCAGAATAAAATGTAAAGCCCAGAGATCTTGTTTTATAGCTACTGTTTTAAGCTGCTCCGTTTTTTCCAAAACCCATCACAACGCAAGGAGATGCAGAATCGACCTGTTATGAACTTTTTCCTATTGCCATCCCTCTGCTCTGGGGGGAAGAAAGATGCTTTACTTAAGTCAACTGTAGAACTTCAGAGAAGAGAAAATTATTTTAACTATGTTAGTGTTTGGAAAAAGACACAATCCCACGTAACTCTGTCTTGATTTATTTCTACATAAAACATAACTTATCAGTGAAGATTAAAAGAATTACATTTATTTAGCTTAAAGAGGTGACATTTAGGGAGGAAAATGATAACTCTACATAAATAGTTAAAGGGCAGTAATATGAGAGAAAGGAAGAGCTAGTCACACTGAACATTAGTCATAAAACAAGGTGTAATGGGCCAAGTTAGAAGGATAAATTTACTTTGGTTATTACAAGAACTTCCTGAGAAAAAGGACAGAGTATAGAAAGAGTTCTCTCATGAAATAGTTATTACACAAACTTTGGAGACATTAAAGGTAAGATTAAAAAGCTATCTGTAAAATATTGTGAGTTTTTAGAGACTGAACTGGATGACCAATAATATCCTTTCAAATATTCTTGTAGGGGGTTGACCTTGGCTGGATGCCAGTTGCCCACCAAGCCACTCTATTACTCCCCCTCCTCAACAGGATGGGAGGAGAAAATACGATGAAAAGCTGGTGGGTTGAGATAAGGACTCAGAGGTCATTCACCAATTACCACTACCAGCAAAACAGTCTTGATTTTGGGAAATTAATTTAATTTATTGCCAATTAATAATAGAGTAGGATGATGAGAAATAAGAACAAATCTAAAAACACCTTCCCCCCACCCCTCCCTCCTTCCCAGGCTCAGCTTCATTCCTGACTTTTCTACTTTTTCCCCCTGAGCTGCACAGGGGGACAGGGAATAGAGGTTGCAGTCAGTTCATAACACTTTGCCTCTGCCTTTCCTTCCTCTTCATGCTCTTTCCCTGCTCCAGCAGGGGGTCCCACCCATGGGAGACAGTCTTAAATGACCCTCTCAATGTGGGCCCTTCCCTCAGGCTGCCGTTCTTCAAGAACTGCTCCAGCATGGATTCTTTCCATGGGTTACAGTTCGTCAGGGATGGACTGCTCTAGCGTGGATCCCCCATGAGGTCACAGGTGCTGCCAGAAAACCTGCTCCTGCATGGGCTCCTCTCTACAGGATGTAGTTCCTGCCAGGACTCTGCTCCTGCATTGCCTCTCCATGGACTGCAGCTTTCTTCAGGACATACCAACCTGCTCCAGTGTTAGGTTCCCCATGGGATGCAGGGGGACCATGGTGCTGCATGACCATTGCCTTCTCTGGGGGCTACAGGACAATCTCTGCTCCAGTGTCTGGACCACCTCCTTCCTCTCCTTTACCGACCTTGGTGTCTGCAAGATTGCTTTTCTCACACACTTTCACTCCCCTTTTTCAGCCACTGTTGCACAGCGTTTTTTCCCCTTCTTAAAGACATTGTCACAGAGACACTACCAACATTGTTGATTGACTCAACTTTGGCCAGAGGCAGGTCCACCTTGGAGCCAGCTGAAGCTGGCTTTGTTGGAGATGTGGACAGCTTCTGGTGTCTTCTCACAGAAGCCACCTGTCACAGCCCAGGCTGGACAGACCAGGGAGTCTTGTCACATCCCAGTTTCTTAGGACAATGACTCAGGTTTGCTGATTCCCAGGTCAGGATTAAGGTGAGATGACATCAGAGATCCTTTAACTCACAAAACTGAATTTTTATTTGCTCACAACAAGGATTAGCATGCTCACCACAAAAACTGGTATGCTCACAACAAAAACTGGCACGAAACTATGTCAGTAAACTGTGTAACATGTGCTAACCATACATCACCCAACATATACTACAGGCCTTGCTTATTTGGGAATCAGTTCAGGGCAGACAATAAGGAGATATTTCCTGTTGAGTCACAAGGTTCAGAGCAGACCCACTTGCTTTCTAGTCTCCTTCTCAGAGAGGAGCCTAGGGGCAGCTGATCCACTCCTAGTCCCAGACTTGGTCAATGGTTTATGTCTAAGGGATGAGGTGTAGGGATTACAGAAAAAAAAGAGAGAGAGAAAAGAGAAAGATTTCACCAGTCCTGCATCCAGCATTGGTTCAGTCAGCCAAGGGACCTAGCTCCAGTGGGCTTGCACACCTGTGGCTTCAGTTTGTGTCCTTTTATCATCCTTGCCCCTCCTTTGGGTGGGCACTCAAACTTATTAGGCTAATTAGGTGTCATGAGCGGTTTGTGAGCCTTTGGGCTTGGGGGTCTTTTGGAGAGTAACTTCCCCTTCCCTGCAGATGTGATCTTTGGCCATGCACGGTGAGCTACCCTGCTCAGCACATCAGAACAGCACACCATGTGAGAGACTGAATTGTTATTTGAGCTGTTTGTCTCAAAGATTGTTAGGTGTGAGAGACTGGACTGTCATCTCAAGCCTTTCATCTCAAGAATTGTGAACTGCTTATCTTGAGCCCTTTGTGTCTGAGATGGCCTGCCTAAGCAGGACATTCCCCTGTCCATAAGGATGATTACTAGGCCACTGAGGCATTCAGGAGATGAAACAGGCTGAAACTGGCAAAGCATGGAGGAATGTGCAGGCTACCATTCTCACGGAAACTGTAGTCTTTGAGATAAGACACTGGTTTCTGGTGTTGATCACGCAAAGGTCATGTGATAGATGAAACCTGCAGCGTGTGGACAGTGCATGAACAATACATATGTGCATGCCTCATCGAAATATGCCCTATAAAAAAAAGTGGAGACAAGCCATGGTTTGCACCCACCACCGAAGAATGGAAGACTGAGGACCAATGGGACGCCGCTGGATCTATGGTGGTGACTATACTTGCAACTCTATCCTGACTACTTGCTTGATTTCTGCCTTTCCTTCCATTCTATCCTATCACTACTATTTTCTAATTTTGATACTTTTGATAATAAAAACTCTTTTGGGTATACGGCATTTGACCTCATTTGTGTCTTAATCTCGCTCTTGGGATCATATTGAAACCTTCCCCAACATTGGATCGGGACACACTGGAACAGGGAGCTGTGTGCTCTCCTGCACAAACTCCCAGTCCTTTTGCTGATGGGTGCTGGTGGGCTTCTTTTCATCTGGGGTTCCCTGGTAGGCAGAGTTCATTGTTATGCAGAGTTTGTCCTTAAGCAGAACTTGCCCCACCACAATGTTTGAGACATTAACTCTTTCAGTCTCTCACACAACACCTGCAGCCCTTCTGCTATCAAAATCTTGCCATGTAAACCCAATACAATACTACTTCACAATACTATGGAAAAAAGAATGGTGGATGCTTAAAAATACCCAGAGGTAGAGGAGCACCAATTCCCTCCTTGCTGAAATCAAGCTGTTCTAATAAGGGGAAGGAAAAATGCCACACAAAATGCAATAAGCCTTCTGACAGTTAATTTAATTTGTAATCTGCTCTAGGTATGATTAAAACTGTATTGACTGACTTCTAAGATACTTGCTTCTACTTCTACTGCAGTAAGCAAATTTTTCTACTAATGAAATATGAAGCCAGACAAGCCACAGGTTCAGAATCCCCCTGCTTGCCACCTTGTGTTAGTGGGAGAAAAAGTTGAATAAGCCACATTAAGACAGTTCTATATTCAGCAGAAAGACTGAAGATTTACTCCTACGTTCTTTCTTCACCTTTAGATTTTCTCTGGCAGATCAGCAAGACTTACTCCTGGACTTTTCTGGTAGTAGGGATGCATACGAGCCTCTAAGAACCTGCAAGCTGGAACTGTTTCTTAACAAGTAGTACATAAAAAAAGTGGAATTTCCTAGGAGCAAACATGTAAATACAACTTCTACCATTTTCTTCAACTTACAGTTTTGGTCTATGAAAGCAAAATGAAGTTCTAGTCATGGAGGGAATAAAGTAAGGATATAATTGCAGATATTAACATTTGATTGACACCCCCTCCCCTCCCCCCCCCCAGATCAAATATATGTACAAGGTTCCAGTCTCTGACTGAGACAATAAACACATCTGGCCACATGGAAAAAAAAAAAAAAAAAAAAGTCTGCCTTTAGTTTGGTCTTGTTGAGATTACAGATGCTAAAGATTAAGCTTCATGGTTGTAATGGATTAGCAAATTTTCTTCTCCAGTTCACAATACCTCACAGCTGCCCAGGGAACTACAGACTGATTGCTTGACAAGCTGTGATTGACACAGGGTCATGGAGCCAGACTGACCATGATGATACAGACCCTTGAGAAACAAAAAAAAATTGTAAGGAAGGAACAAGACAAAATTTAAATATTTTTAGTTTCACAAGCAGAGTGAGAGAGCTGATAGGTTTGCATGCACTTCAGTTGCTTTGTCCATCAACACTAGTGATGTAACAGTGATGTAACACTCAGACTAGGAAAGGTCTGAGGACCCAGCTTTGCAGTTTCAGAATTAAGATGATGCTACTTCCCCCCAGGTTCTTGTTATTTGCTCATTACAGTTTGTGTTGTGTTTACGTGGCAAGGTGTTGGCAGCAAGGGTCTCCAGGGCTGGTCCCTGTGAAAAGAGGCCAGGGGCTGCCCCATGCTGAACACAGCCAGTTCCAGCCAGCTCCAATGTACCCATCACTGGCCAACACTTAACTCATCAGCCAAGCTGGACAGAGAGAGGAGGGGGAAAGTGTGAAAAACAGCCCTGCTGACACCAAGGTGAGAGAAGGAGAAGGAGGAGGGGGAGAAGGTGCTTCAGGTGCCTGAGCAGGGGCAGAGATTACCCTACAGCCCCTGGAGGAGACCGTGGTGAAGCAGGTATTTCCCTGCAGCCCACGTAGAGCACAGGGTGGAACAGGTGGATATTTCCTGAAGGAACCACAGATTGTGGAAGGCCTGCACTGGAGCAGGTTTATCCTGAAGGACTGTAGCCTATAGGAAGGACCCATGCTGAAGCAGGGGAAAAGTGTGGGGAGGAAGGTGCGTCAGAGAGGAGCTGTTGTGGACTGATCACAACCCCCCATTCCCCATCTGCCTGTGACGCTTGCAGTGGGGAGGAGGTAGAGAAGTTGCAGATGAAGGAGTGAAGTTGATCCTGAAAGAAATGGGCGTTGAGAAAGGTGGTTTTTATCTTTTGTCTTGTTTTTTCACCATCCAAATCTGTTTTAGTTGACAATAAATTAAATTAACTTTCACCAAGTTTAGTCCATTTTGCCCATTATGGTAATCAGTAAGTGATCTGCCTGTCTTTATCTTGACTCATGAGATTTTCTATCTTGTTTTCTCCCCTCATCCTGTTGAGGAGGGGGAGTGAGAGAGTGGCTGGCTGGGCATCTGGCAGACAGGTAAGGTAAACCATGATTAAACGTATGATAAGCATAATTAACTAATACTATGGTATACAATAAAGCTAAGATGTTTTAGCTGGATTCAGATGAATTCACTACATTCAATTTTTGTTACTGCCACCAGTAATCCAGCAGCAAAACTTTAATCCACTGTACTTTATCTTTTGGCTTTGAGGACTTTTTATTCTCCTATGCTTCCTTTCCGTATCCCTGTTACATTGTAGTGTCAACTGTTCTCTCAGCCTCCTCCTCAGAGCACAGGGTGCATCCGAAAGTGCTGTACAGTTTCCTCAGCAGAAGCAGGATGAGTACAAACAATATTTCTCCTGAATTACTCTTTCACTGTATTAACCAAAGCTCCAGCTTATATAATTCAGTAAGATCATCAGCTTTCCACCATCAACGATGACTGTCAGGATCACCACTAGGTAATAAATTATGTAAGACTTATTAATGGTTCACATATTTTTTGTCAGATTTATACCGCCAGTTTGTATTTTGATGTGAGGATCAGAAACCTTTTAGCTTTGTTAGAATGGGGGGACCTCTGGAGGGCAGCAGGGTCCTCCAGGGGGCCCCAGCAAAGCCCAGATAAGGCCCCGGGGCACTCTGGAGGGTAATTAGGGCCCTGCAAAGGCCCTTGCAGAGCCCAGCAAAGGCCCCTGGGGCTTTCCAGAGGGCAACTCTGCCATGTCAGAGCACCACTGCTGTTGGCAGTGATGGAGACCCTCCTGTCAGGGCCAGTTGCTGTGCATGTCCCCGCCGTGGGTAGCACAGGGCAGAGAGAAGTGAAACAGCAAGTGGCTCTGCCCAAGGATGTTTGCGGGGCACCTCGAACCTGCTGCTGCCTGTGCGTTCGCAGCCTGGAAGTAAGCTGAATGAATGGGCTGGTCTTGGCAGGGCTTTCCAGAGTGTCCCAGCACCCCTTCCCGAGCCCAAACTGGCCCCACAGGTCTTTTGGCTCAGAGCGGCTTCTGCTGGCTTCCTGCAACGCACTCACCCATTAAAGCAGTTCTGAGTGTGAAGCCTGATGCCTGGCCACATGACTGCTAATGGAGCACACCTCATGAAGCACAGATGAACTGTTAACAGTTTTCATCCTTCTGGTAATGTTAGAGGGAAGAGGTTAAGAAAGTCTAGGAAGTGATAGTAGCCCAGGTAAAAATCCCTAGCTGACTTAATATATTGAGCAACTGAAAGAGGTTGTTCTGGGTTTATGTGACCAGAGGTCACTGGGGACTTATGCCAATCAATTTAGTTAGAAAATAAGTAATAGTGAACGCAATAGCCTCTTGGAGTGAACATCCTTATCCAGGGGTTTGATGTAGGAATCTGAACACGTGGTGAAACTGTGACATGTAGGTGCTGCACTGTCAGTCCACATCCACATATGCCAAAGTGTTGGAAGCCAGTGTACTTTTGTCCTGGCTCCCAACTGGCCTGTGGGGGTCTGTTTGTGTTCTGCACATGTCCTGGTTTCAGCTGGGATAGAGTTAACTGTCTTCCTAGTAGCTGGTACAGTGCTATGTTTTGTGTTCAGTATGTGAAGAATGTTGATAACACACTGATGTTTTCAGTTGTTGCTCAGTAGTGTTTAGACTATAGTCAAGGATTTTTCAGCTTCTCATGCCCAGCCAGGGCACCTGACCCAAACTGGCCAACGGTGTATTCCATACCATGTGACGTCCCATCTAGTTTAGGAACTGGGAAGGGGGGGGCAGGGATTTCGCCGCTCAGGGACTGGCTGGGTGTCAGTCGGCGGGTGGTGAGCAGTTGCCCTGCGCATCATTTGTACATTTCAATCCTTTTATTACTACTGCTGTCATTTTATTAGTGTTATCATTATCATTATTAGTTTCTTCTTTTCTGTGCTATTAAACCGTTCTTATCTCAACCCAGGAGTTTTACTTCTTTTCCTGATTTTCTCCCCCATCCCACTGGGTGGGGGGGGGAGTGAGTGAGCGGCTGTGTGGTGCTTAGTTGCTGGCTGGGGTTAAACCACGACAGCACACTGTGTGAAAGGGTGACATAGATTAGAAACCTTGCAATAGAAATGACAACCTCCCTGTTGTCCACACCTTGCTTAATAATTAATTTTCAGATTTTATGTCACTGAGTGGTATAGTTCTCTTCTTGAGACTCTCCACCTCTGAATTCCCCTGTGACGTCTATAAACTCTGGGTACAGTAGTATCTTTCCAGTACTTTGCTGGTAATGATATTTTGCCAATCCTTTTTCTAAAAATGTCTAGTATTTCATATAATCATCTGCAGCCTTCAATAATCTTAGTGGTGTATTGTAGCACCCCAGTATGATGTTCTTTACAAGTATTCTCAGAAGCTATGTATTTGCTTACACAGTCCATCTGGTCTGTATGTATTTTCTATGGCACTTCCTTACACTTCAGCTGATTTCATTAGTATTCTTTGCTATAATAGCCAGTTTTGAAACAAAGTGTTTTAATTCTTTCATTGGATTTACTTGTCTTCTGTTTTTTCCTAGTTGCTCATTGGTATCAATCCCCTTGAGTCTTAGCTTCACAGTTTAATTCCTGGAATACATTATGACTTCTGATGTAAGGACAAGGAAGAGGTTTTTTGTTTTCATTTGATTTGGCTTTTTTAAATAAAGATATATCCATACTATTTTATTAGAAGTTGAAGATTAGTTGAGAACTAATCTCAAATTTGAAAATGAAATAGGTTTGTATACATGAAGGCAAATAGACTGTTTTATAGCATGCCAATTTCTGTTATGTACTCTTGCTATAGACATTATAGTTCAACATCATTAAGGGTTTTATACAAGAACTTTAACCCCCCCAACTTTACATTAGTTCATATAGTTTCACATTAGATCCATACTAGAACTTTGATAAAAATGAAACTTTGTATTACATGATATAGCTGACAGCAGACTGTTTATTAGGAGTAAAAATTCACTTTTTAATGATACATAAAACGAAGTTCAATTTCACACTTAGTTTGTGAATAAACTTTTAATTGATACATGGGTCACCTCACTTGCTTGTATGTGGACCTATAAGGATCATTCCTCATTGTCTGCTTGAGCTGAATCCCATATGGATTCCTTTAATGTATTAGGTTGACCTTTAGTCATATCATTTCCCAAGCATTTTTGCATAATTGTTCCATCTGGGTTTATAAATTGGATGATTGGTGTTTTGCCATGTTACCAACCATCTGATAAGTAACTGACCAATTCACAGCTGAACTTGTAATAGTGCAGCCTCTCAAGTTGAGGTGCCACAATTTCTTTTGTTTTGATTTGGTTTGGTTTTACTAACATTGATGTTGCTTTGCTTTTGAAATATGAGACAGTTTGATATGTGAAAGAGGATGAAACTGTGATCTGTACAACCTGTTTATTTCCATTTCTTCCTTCAGCACTGCTGTTTTTGTAGACTATTTTGTGCACTATTTTTGGATGTTCAATGATTTACTTTTCTCTTTTTATCTTTTTTGTGACTGAGAAGTCACAAATTCAATGCATTTGGAGTAAGCAGGTTTTATTTGTGCACACTTAAAAAGTCATAGATCTATGTACTTCAGGTTAAGCTGTGACAAGATTCTGAAGTTGAATCTGTCTGCCAAATGTGGATCAATTAGCAGTTTTTCCTTAAAGACTATGCCCCAAAACATTTTGAATCTAGAAATCTATCTTCATCTGAGCAGAAACTAAAGGAATGGACTTATTAAAATAAAGAAATTTATTAATTTTAATTAATAGAAATAAAAGAGAGTATAAACAAGTCTTCACTACACACTTGTCCTGGTTTCAGCTTGGATAGAGTTAATTTTCTTCCTAGCAGCTGGTAAAGTGTTATGTCTTGGATTCAGTATGAGAAGAATGTTGATAACACACTGATGTTTTAGTTGTTGCTGAGCAGTGCTTACACTAAGTCAAGGATTTTTCAGCTTCTCATGCCCAGCCAGCAAGAAGGTTGGGGGGGGCACAATACGTTGGGAGGGGACACAGACAGGAGAGCTGACCCAAATGGTCCAAAGGGATATTCCATACCATATGACATCATGCTGAACAATAAAACTGGGGGGAGTTGACTGGGGTGGAGGAGGTGGCCCACTGCCCACTGCTGGGCATCGGTCAGTGGGTAGTGTACAATGCGCAATGCAATTGCTCATCACTTTTTTATTTCCTTTTATCATTATTATTATTTTCCCTTCCTTTTCTATCCTATTAAATTGTCTTTATCTTAACCCACAAGTTTTACCTTTTTTTCCAATTTTGTCCCCCATCCCACTGTGGGGGAGTGAGCGAACAGCTGTGTGGTGTTTAGGGGCCCGTTGAGTTAAAACACAACACAGTTTATTTTCCCCCAGCCTTGCATTGCTAGCAATGCAATGATTTTTCTGGGTTGAAGAAACTCTCAAAGATAGTGAACGACTTTCTTTTTTTCTGCCTAAAGCCTAGTTGTATGCCTGGTCTCTGCTATTATGTCTGTTGTCAGGCCGGTGTTCTGTCCCTTGCCTTTAGCTGTATATAGAGACTGTATTTTGGCACTTTTTTCAAATAACTGATTATTTTTCCCCACTTTTCCATTATACCTGCTACTTGCTGGAGTTTTTTCTATTAATTTTACAGAACATGGTGGTTTATTTTTTTTTAATTAAGATCAATGTTTAATAGTATAAGCCAATTATGCTCTGAAAAAAAAGGATGAATTTCCCATAACTACCTCCATGACCAGAAAAAAATAATCTCATAATTTGGAATCCTTCCAGATTTATGGTGAAGGAAGAATCAATTATATAAGGAGACTTCTGCTTTGTGTTTTGAGAATTGGTATTTGAATTCCAACATCACAGCTCTGATAATATTTTTCCTTTAAATTTATTTAAAGGTAAATTTTAATTTATTTCAGCAAATAAATTTAAGTTCTTTTTCTTTTAATTGTATTCTACACCTCTGACTCTTGCATCCACAATCTGCAGAGAAAGATTCAGAGCTGTTACTATCATTGTTTACAAATAGGATAGTATGGGGTTTAGGAAAAATCTGTTCATATGTCACACTGTCCTGTTTAAGACTTTAATGGACTGTGTAACACTATATCTTAACGGATCAAGTTAAGGCTGTTCAGTGGTTGATGAACTTCGTTTTAAAGTCTTTTTTTCTGGGGAGTTTAACATAAGTCACTTTCAGAATTTTATTTTGATGCATTTTATTGTTCATTTATCTGCAACAATTTTTTTAGCCCCATACTGTACTTCGAGGATATTTCTGTTTTAGGTATGCTTACCATAGAGTACATGGAATTAATGCAGGTTGTTCTACCATCTTTTTTAATTGAGTAACAGTTTGGTTGTACTGTATGTATTCATGCATTCACCACCTTTCTTTCAAGCCAAAGCACCAGAACATGAGACTGTATGCATCTCACTTACCAATACACTGCTCTTTCAGAACTCTAATCGATAGTGTCATATTAGCAATGGATTTAACTTAGTATGCTTTCCATCTAGTCATGCAATGCGGACCTTTTTTTGCTGACTATTCACAAAGTGATATACCATACAAATCACAAATTACAGTGCTACAACTGGTATCATAATTTATTAATTGGCTTATTACCTAGTTTAACACATTTAAGAAAAGAAACAAATAGAACTATTGGATTTTTTAACACTTTAAAGTCCTTTGTTTGAATACTTTTACTGCACAAGGTGGCTGTGTCACAGTTCTGAACAGATGCTATTCAATACCAGTAATATAATGATTCTCATAGTGTGGATAACTGTACCAGGACCCTGAGCACATCCCACCTCCTGGAGGTTTGGCTGCCTGGGAACAGGCCAACTTAGAGATAGCACAACTGGTGTACTTGAAAGAAAGGGCTAGAAAAAGCCTGAGCAAAGGAAGCCAGCTCTTCCCCTGTTAGGTCCTGTTAGGCTGATGTTCTTGCCCTCAGTCCATATCACTACCCTTTCCCTGTGAAGAAGCCTGCTCTTGCTGCTCCCTGGCAAACTGTGGGGTTTACCTAAATAGCAGTAGCATGTGAGAGGCAAATGTTACCTTGGACAGAAGACAGCAAACCAGGAAGGTGGCTGTTGCTTCTGCATGTCAGGAGAAGGGACTGAAATCTGTGAAACTTAACAGAAGAGTATCTCAGCATCTTCTACCATGCTGCTGTGGCCCAAGCTGGCCTGATGGATTTTGGTGTGGTGCAGGTGTGGATTATATAATATAAAACTTATCTTCACCATTTAGATGCAGCTGATGTGTGGAAAGGACATCACTGAATAGAAGTAATGGTTTGCCGCTGAAACTTGGTCACATGGATGTCATCCTCCAATGTGCTGCCAGCTTCAATGTGGTCTAAGTACATTGGCACAGATGTTAGTTTATCTCCTTCCTCAAATTCTCTATCAAGCAGCACAGGATTGACTACAAAGGCACCTTTGTTTATTTAAAACTGTCAATGGCGTTTATTCTAGCCATCTTATTGTTACTTCATAAGTCTACTGCTTCACTTCCACCTCCTCGCTGTTGCTGTCTTACATCTTAGATACAAAAAACATGGGACAGAACAGTTAGAATTTTCCTATGCGCACTGTGGTCTGTATGAAATACAATAGATCTCTCTATTATTTGAAAAGAAATTCTGGTTTTGTAGGTATATAGTTAAAATTTACTTCTGATTGTCCTTTTAGTATGCTAAGAAAAGTAATTTAAAGCAGTACCAGCAAATATTCTGTGACTAGAACAAAGGCTCTTCTTAATAAAATTACTGGATTAGAGGCTATTGTTTTAAGAACAGCATTATCCTTAATAATCTCTTATATACTTTAAATAAAAAAAAAATTATGTAGCATAGAGCTAACAGTTTGGTGAAGGATAAAATTATTCCTAAAAATTCAGAATGCTTTATGAACCCTTCCCTGGAACGTAGTGAAACCTTAAAAAAGATATATTGTTTATTGGAAGTTCAGGATTACTAAGCCTTCAAGATAGGTGAGTAATTACAGAAAATTTATAACAGGCAACATATTGCTGTGGAGACACTGGCATTACTTTTCCGTTAAAATTAACAACTCGCGTAGAGTAACTTCGATTGCTCTGTTAGTAAGACATCAGTTTCAAAACACAAACGTGTTTTTAGCCATTCAATCATTTTTACGGGTGAGCTTTAACGCCTGGTGCGTATAACCACGCGGTGGCACTGTTGATTAAATTTGGATTCTGACGGCGTTGTCGTGTCGAGCTCTGTATTAAAGCTGCTGCACTCCTGTTATTTCTGCGTGTGAATCTGCCTGCTACCGTTTATTTGGGGATAATGAGGGGGCCGGGGTGCAGAGGCAGATGTTGATAGTTAGTTCAGAAGCAGGTTCAGAGACAGAGAAACTCACAATAAATGTAGTCCAGACCAATTTAGCAGTCCAGAATACAGCTCTCTGTGAAGTATACGCAGTATGATGTTGTCACTGATTATTTTAATTGTCTTTCCCCCCACCGAGAACTCATTCTTATAGCAAGTAATATTGCATCTCTCTTCAAAATACATTAATTTAGTTTTGAATGGAGATCAACAAAATAACACGCTTGACAGAGTATTATGTTCATCATCTAACATGACAAGAATGTAATGTAGCTCAGCTGGAGAAATACTTTTGGTACTCTATTCATTTAGGATGGCTCAAATATTTTTCTTATTAGTATTTCACTATTTAATTTACTGCTAAGATTTGCCATGTGCCTGGTTTATGTTTAAAGCTAGCTGTTTTGGGGAGACTACAAAGAGACCTGAAGCACCTACAAGACATTCACAACTTGTTGAATAACGATTGAATCTTTGAGCCTCTGAGATTGCATGCTCTTCAGGAGAGATGAGTAATAGCAATGCAGCCATCTAGCTGATGGTGGAAGCTTCAAAAATCTCTGAGGGTTTGCACGGCTTGTATCTATTCTTCATAGTTTATAAAAGGTAATATAAGAATCAGTTTGCATAGTCTGTCTCTTTTCAGTGTATTGTTTGATGTATATTTGCAAGATAGAACATGGAAGAATTCTCATAAAAAACTCAAAGTAGCCAAAGCTAAGAATTTATGTGTAAACACAGCATGTTGTGAAACTGCCAATGGACTGCTATGCCTGCAGCCAGAAACCTTTGTCTTGGATCAGTAAAAACCAAAATCTTAATGTCCATTTGTTTTCTGCCAGATCAAATGCCTCTGTATGAGACATTTGGTATATTGCTGCAGATGAAACAGATTTTTCTTTTCTTAATTTTAAATCATGGTAACATATTTTCAATGCAATTATATTAAACCAATAATGTTTCTATGAATTTTACTTGCTGTATTATTATTTTCTGTATTTACTCATAAACTCTTTACATGCATCAGACTTCAGATTTTTCCATAAAATTGCAAATTCAAAGCATTATCTTTGCTTATGTTAGAGAGTTCTGACAGTAAAATTAATAACAGATGAAGTTACAACTTGACATGGTAAGTTTGTATCAGATACTTTGCACATACAAAACCATAATTACTGATGCTTTAAATTTTATATGCACTATTAGCAGCAGAGCTAAACTCTTATAACTGATCTTGTTTGTATACTTTGGCCCTCATCCTGATACCAAATCAGTGTGACTCCATTTGTCTCTCCATTTGTTTGAAGCTTCCCCACCAAGGACCACGACGATTGATGATGCAGCATTAGCTGGACCTGGGACCATTAGGACATCTTGAGAACAGCAGTGGTAGCTATAACCTCTCTTTCTCCTCTCTCTAAACTTTACTTTTCTCCCTTCTTTCACCCATCTCTATCACATGCTTCCTCACAGGCAATACAATAAAGTTTTACTGTGCGATTACTACTATCCCCTTTGGTGTTGGTCACCTTAATTTTGCACTTTCAAGATCGTAGCAAACGAACCATCACATGTCCATCGAGTGGACCGTGACATTTCCTCCCTGAGTTATTTTGATCTCTCCCTTTCCCTGCCTTTGGTTTCTCCACTAAACACAGAATCATAGAGTGGTTTGGGTTGGAAAGGACCTTTAAAGGTCATCTATTCCAACCACCTTGCTGTGGGTTTTTTCAGCACAACTGAAACAAAAGGGCTTGTTTGAAGTGACCATTGTTATCCAATCTTACCCAGAATGGCATTGTCTTCTGCAATGTAAGGTAAGGCTGGTTCCCTAGGATATTGCCAAGCAAAAGAAGAAAAGTAAGCGATGAATTTACTTTAAGCATTGATGAGGCTGTTGTGAATTTCTGTCTCCAGGTATGAATTTCTGTTTCTAAATATATACTACTCCTCATACTTGGTGCAAGCCAGGAGAACCAAAAGAATTTGTCAGGCTTGGAGAGCTTTATTATTTTATTTGTGGGTGTTTTTGTTTGTTTGTTTTTTTAGACTTGCAAAGTCAATTTCAAAACTGTAAATTAATTTCTCTTTTAACTAGATATGTAGTTAAATAGCAGTATTATTATTTCGATTTGCTCATTTTTGAATTGTCTTGCCAGTATTCCATGAAAATACTACCCTTAAAGGAGCAAAAATAACTTGTAGTGAACAACATGTAACATCTGCAAAGCAATATAGCAAACAGGGGTAAAAGAGAGAGGCTAGAGATGAGACCAGCTGTTCTGTGATTTGCATTTTTAGATAAACTGCACACTGAAATGGGAGAGTGGTCATTTCAAATGACCATGATAAAACTCAGCACCCATGTGTCTATGATCATTGCTGAGAAGTGAAAAGTGAACAGACTAAATGAAATTCTGAGAGCAGTAATAGAAAGCTGGAGAGGTGTGGTTTATGGAGGAAAAAAATAAAAATGACTGACTTGGAATGAGGTGGCAAGAAAGAGAGAAGTTAAACTCTGTCAGCTAGCCATTTAGTTGTGAACTTAATGGAGAATTTCAGTAAGTGTTTGGTAAGTAAGAACATTTGCATACAATAATAGATGCAGGAAAATAAAATCACTCATGGCAGACCACAGACCTTTTAAATTATGATCGTAACTCCTGTTATCCTGACTTATGTATCAACATCACAGGAAATGTGGTGCTTGATAACCACCATACAGTTTGGGAAAGAGAAAAGAAGGTTGTCTTTAATTTCTGTTCACAGGTTAGCATTTAGCAAGAAACAAACTGATGACAGAAACTGACTGAGCTGTTTCAGCCTATTAGCAAAAGAACCCCCTACATTCCTGTCAAGTTTTACAGATGCTTTCCTTTTCTCACAAATATCTTCCTCCTGAGCATGTCTTTCTATGTACTGTCACTCCCATTGTTCTTCCCCTTATCCAAATATTCATGGTCCTTCTCACAAGTAGTGGCTGCAGCCATTTATGAGGTCTACATTTTGTTCAGAGGAGTCATATGCTCTACCCAGTTGCATGTGTAGTTTCTATTGCCTAGTCTCTATACAGGACAGTGTGTACTCATGTTAAAACCATGTACAGTCACAACAAATAGGTGAATAAAGTTTGATCCTGACCATGTTCTTTTTCACAAAGTTTAACATTTCTTATTTAGCCTATCTTCTCAGAAGTTGTTCTTTTTTTTTCCTGTTTCTTGTTTCCTCTTCTTTTAAATAAAATACATTTTCTTGTCTCAATAGGCATGCATCGAACAGCATCCAGTGAAAATACCTATGGCAGCACCCCTTTCTTCCTGTAGTTTAACTGTATTTTGATCATTTTTCATAGTGTTATTTTTGTGATATATTATTTTTGTGTCTATGATTAACAACAATATATCTTTTGCTAGATTACATATAGTGGCTTAGGTTCTTTATGGATGTTTATTTTGAAGATCTTTTTTCTCTTTCCATATTTTTTCCTTATAGCATGCTACTCTAGTTTAAGTGGGTCTCACCTTTACTTTTCTATTTTTTATTTAAATTCTCTATCCACAATGGGAGTCTTTCCATTAGCTTCAATTGGCTTTAGATTTAATAGTAATAGTAATGTTAACAAGTATAGAAAGTTTTGGGAGGGTATGGGTTGGGGATTTTTTTGTTTTCGTTAATAGAAACATAGTCACTTTTTCTATTTAAGGTGCATTGCAGGCACCATGTAAGATCTCAAAAAGAAATTGAGGGTAAAAGAAAAGTGAACATGAAAGTGTTCACAACAGGACCAGCCAGTTCACACATGGTATATATCTCTTGTCTTCCACAGTCAGACATTAAAATCACTTTCCAGTACAGCAGAAAAATAACAATCAAATATGTCAGAACAGACTGCTCATTTTCTTCTTCTTGACCCTCTTTTTAGTTTTTATCCTACTATATTGTTTGCTGATAGCAATTTGTATAAACTAAGACTCTTATTTATTTTCTGCTTTTGTACATGCATACAAGGGAAAGGAAACGTTTCTGTGTTCATATTCCAATATCACTGGATTTGCTGTCAGTTTTTACTACACTGTTTATGTACCTTATCAAAACTGAAGCTCTTGAATTTTCAGTAAAATTAAAGCTTTTATTTATTTATTTTCACCTTGGCCTTTTTTCTATTCTCTAGCTCCTTTTTTTTTTTTCAAATTTCATATGGAAGTCTCTCTTCTATTTTACGAGTCTGAGTTTCTACGTTGCTCTTTTGGTATATCACAAATAATGTTCATGATACCAAACATCTTGCTCAAAGATCCAAAAAGACATTAATGGAATCCAGAAGATGCCATGCATTTCATCCATGAACTAGGTCAGGTAGAAGTGACTATGCACCAATAAGGGCAAATGAGCATAGATTGTCAAGATTGGTGTTAGCTCTTGCTCTTAGCGATTGTCTTTTTACCAATAGTTTTAGTACCACTAATCAGTACAGTAATTTCTCTGAATCTATGTTTGCCTAAAACTGGTTACTTTCAATATATTCCTCAAGATGCCTTTTAATGGCAGGGGTTTGTTTTTGTATCTGAAATATCTGGCAGCAGGCTCATCTCCTAGGAAACTCTATTACATTTTTTTTCCCAGTACATAGACAAACCTTTCTGTTTTTAATGGAAGGACAATAGATTCAGAACCTGCTCCTCTGAGAATGATTACTCTAAGATCACTTTTCAGTACCTTTTGTGATATAACGAGAAAATAAACAGCAATAACCACAATCTTTCTTTAGATCGTAAAGGTTAATATGTGTTTATATATCCAATTTTCCATTCCAAAGGACAACAAAAGGCATCTCTGATTGTTTTAGAAACTATGCAAAAACATAAATAAACCTGTCAAAGAAAGGATCCACTTGCTCAGAAGTTACAGTTCATGGGCAAGAATTAAAGCCTGAGTATGTCCTTACAAAAACTCTCACTCACTGTACCCACATGATGAATATCTAATTTCTAACATTAACAAACTCTAATTCTTTTCTAAACAGTCTCATTCTGATTAATACAGTTCCTCTATACAAAAAATCTAATCAAGACTCAAGTGATTATATAGTCAAAACCAGAAAATTATTTTTATTATATAGTAGTTAAAGTTTAAATCATTTATTATTCCATTTGGTTTTCAGTTGTTTTTATTTTTCAGAAATCAGAAAGAAAACTGTTGCTGCAACACTACTATGCTAATTGTCTATGTGACTATCAGGTGCTCACTAAGTTCATGTAGGCCTACAAAGCTTCCGGTAATTTTGTCTTTTTGCCATATACATCTAAAGTCTGCCATTCAAAGATTATGTGCCTGAACAGATGTCATAACAATTACATGCTCAGGACCTCTGAATATCAGTATATTGGTGTCTCATACTGCAAATGAAGGAAATAAGGTCTAGACAAATTTCTATTACTCTATTTAACTTATGGTTAATAAGTTCCAAACTGCAGCAAAGACCTGAAAAAATCTCTCATGTTTTCCAACTAGTGATATGGCTGACATTAATTAATGACTCATAAGTGTTCCCAAGCACTTCCATTTTGGAGTACTCAAACATCAAAGCAAAGATGTACAGTAGGTAGAACATGCTCTTGGTCTTTAAAATATAAATGGCACTAGAAACTGAAAAGGTCTTAATCACTGCTTACTCTGGAAAGTTAAATGAATTTTCGTTCTTCGTCTCAGTCATTCTGTGTACAGAATAATACAATCCCACATCAGAGTCATTTTAGTCCTCTTAGAGGTGAGAAATACTCATCCTGACAGTTGCTAGATCTAATTAAGCCATCAGATGCTGCAGCAATGATTTTTCTGTGGAATTTAGCTAACAAATTCAATAGATCTGCATTTATGAATATATGACTTTTGACAAATTCCATGTGTTTGGAATTGGATCACATTTCTATTAAGTCTTTTATATGAAAGCACTATACACCAAAATGTTTGAAAAATATGAAGCACTGAGGGAAAAAGGATATAAATCCCAGACACTATGTAGAAGCAAACACTCTAATAAAGGCATTTAAGAAGGAAAAAGAAAAATTTAATTCTTTACTTACAGTAAAAGAGATATAGCACCACACTTTACTATGAGTTCCATCCATCACATCATCATTTTTTTAGACAGAATTTCTTAAGTAACCTATGGGGATTTATGGTTGGACATCAGAAATATAATACAGCTTTTTCTTTGCATATCAGAGCTTTAGAGAAGCGTAAAAGTATCATCTGCACCATGCTTTTAAAAGTAGTTGCATGACTGAATAAAAATATCCACATGAGTAAAGTAGGCATGAAGGATCTTCCCTATAGTAGAGAACTTTGGTGGTGGACAGGTGAGATGGTCAAGAAAAAAGACATTGTAAAGAGAAATTTGGTTTTAAAATCAGTTGATTCAGGGTATACATGTGTGTGTATTTGTGTGAGTATGTGTGTATAGATACACAATCATAAACAAAATGCAATAAAGATCTGTTAGTTTCAAGTTACATCATCTGGAAATAGACCACAAAATACGTGAAGGTGACAAAGCTGTATTCTGAAGAGAAGAATCCTGTTGCAATGAAGTTCAAGAGGAATTGAAATAAAATCCCTTCATCATGAGCATATTTTTAGCCATTTCTTATGACTACACGTCCATCTATGTAATGACTGATATTGTAAGACTGATAAGATATTATGGTTCACTTTTACTTATATTCATGGGCTAAATTTAATAATGATTGCACAGTGTAATTAAAGGAAATTAGGTCTGATATTACTAAAAGGCCCTGATAGGTTTGATATAATTTTGCACTGCATTAAGAGAAAACATGCATGAAAGAGTAAGACTTGAAAATTTCTTAAAGTGCTTTTAAACCTATGCGGTGTCAAGACACTTACAGATAGTCCTTTTGGGTGACCTATGGAATTCACAGAAGAGTGTGGCATCAGTAAAAAATCAACCAGTAACATAAAAGCTGATTTCAATTTCCATTTTAAGGTCTCATTGATTAAAACACTGAGTGATATAAAAGTTATTTGGATTTATCTCCCACTTTAGAAGGCCATATGCTACATGAATCTCATACTGTGAACTACTTTTTTAAGACTCATAAGCTGAAATAAGCTGGTTCTTTCAAGTGTTCTCTTCGAAGTGAAATCAAGTCATATGTTGGATCTATACAAGCATCTGCATAACACAAAGTTATATCCAAGAATATTCAAATAATTGGTTAAGGGTAGTAAAATTAAGAAATGAAGTGCTAAAGGAAGAAAATTGTCAGGTCCTTAAGTGTACTAGTAAGCCTTAATGACCCTAATCAACCTCATCTGGGGCCTCCACACTCTTCTATGGACAAGGAGGGCTATTTAGGCTCAGTTCAGGGGCATTGAGTTCTTGGCTGAGCTATGCTGGAGGATAACTGATGTCTATCTCAGCTGTAGATGTGATTGTGCCTCGTCATGGAGCCCCTTGATCTGCAGCCTGGCTTTACCTCAGGCCTTCTTCATTAGTATGGACTTATCCAGTGATCACTGGATTGACCTTCCACCTGCCTCATCACCATTATATTGCCTTTTGAGCTGGACTTTTGGTTGGCCTTGGCTATCATCTGTGCATATGTCCTGCTCACCTCTCTCCTGTTCTGCAGGATATGGCATGGCCTCTGTCCTGCTGGCTGTGTGCTTCCCGCAGCTCATGGCATCTGTCCCTTAGAGAGCAGTCCTGCTCTTGCTGCTCCATGACAATAATAGTAAGAATGAGTAAGAGAATTGGTGCTTAGATATTTAATTAGCCAAGACATTTTAAAGAACACTCACAGATATTTCAGAAACAACATCCATAGTCACATGAAACAGATAAAAAGGTCTGATAGTATTGTTTTCACATCTATATTATATACAAAATAGACTACTCAATTATTTCAATGGCCCTGAGATTTCCCCCTTCTGAGGAGTATAGCTGTTTGGGAGTCTGGCTCAATGTCTGTTTAAAGGTAGGGCAACTGAGAGCAGTCCCTTTCTTCTAGTGACTGTGGGCTAGCCTCTGTATTGATTCTACTGAGAGAAACACCTAATACCTAACCTAGGGACTTTGGAACTAGTAACATGGTAAATATACTTTAGAAAGGAGAATTTATTCAGAAAGTTCAGTCTCCTCAGCACTCTAATATGATTTTTATGGTAGGACCACTGGGTTTTGTACTTTATAAAATTATAATGTCTGATCTATATGGTGGTTACAATGGGAATAAGTTTAGCTCTACAAAGACTTACCTCATTTCCCTGTCGTTACTGATCTTACAGGTTTTTTTCAAGTTTGTCTTAGTTCGTGAAGAATACTTTGAACAATATTTAGCTAGGCATTTGTTCTCCTTTTCACATTCTTTCTGAAACAGATATTTTTTTCTGAAGCTAACCCTCTGACTTTGACAGGCCCTATTGCTTTTGTTACAGGCCTTTAGTATTGGATTTCAGCACCTTAATGAACAGGAAAAGAGGATTTTAATGAAAATTACAATGGGGTACATCTTACAGACTTTCTGAATGGTGATAGATGTCTATAAAGTTATGAGCATTAGGGGTTCCTAACAAAGTCCATCAAGATGTTTTCCTGACAAGATGATCATATTTTTTGGAAACCTTTCATGTTCCAGCAGAGGTTATTCTACAGATATTGTCTATGAATTTATCAATTAATTATCAGCTCTATCATCATTGTTCACCCAGTTTTTTGAAATTTTTTTCTTTAAGTCATCATTCTGTAAAAAAGCAGGTTCTTGGCAGTGTGTTCTCTGGACTACTACATGTCTGCTCTGTAAAGTTACCTGATGAAAATCTGAAGTGCTCCTTTCATAATTACCACCATTTCTCTTAAAATTTAAACTTCAATAGAGAGTCAATTCCAAGCTAAGTCTTTAATGAGTAACAGTGTTTTCTTTCTCTTCTAACCATTTTAGGCACCCAACCTCAGTAGCTAATTTCTGCAGTCTACAGACTGCATTTTCAGCTAGGAAAATACCACTGGCAGGTGCACATAAGTAATGCTCCTTCTTTGTACTGATTATTACAGATATAATCTCTCCCTCTAGAGAGTGGGGTGGTGGGAAACAAAACACTGCGGCTCATTTTGGCCCTTGAAGTTGGAACAAACAATATAACCCATTTAAAGCATGAACTGAATCCTATCTTTCCTATCACTGACTTCCCCCCTCGATTAAAGTGTAATTCTTTATTATTAAGACGGTAGTGTTATTTGAAAATCTTTTCAAGGAAATTTTTAAAAAGTCAAAGAAAATCAAACCCTTTCTAGCAGCAATGTTTCTGTTTTCTTTTTAATTCAGGACAAATGTTTAAAGAAAGGAATTTGTCATTTGTACTTAGCTTAGATAAAAACATGCATTTCAAAGCTAAATATTTAGTCAACATTTGAGACTGAGCAAGAACATATTATAAACTTACTTTTGCTTTAATGTTACAGAGAAACCTTAGAAATGTAGCTTGCAAAGGCTAATTGTTCTCTTCTATATTTAGAGAAAAATAGTATGAGCAGACTTAGGAAATACTATTGTTGGAAATTTTGTTGAAAAAGACTAGTTTCTACTGGAAAAACTAACAACCTTGGCAAAGTTGGAATTGGGATAATTTATGAACATGCAATCTGGGGGAGAACATAAAGGCTTCATTTTAATATATTTCAATAGACACAATTAGAACTATACAGCAGTAGTTCAAAATAATGATTTTGATTTATACTAGGGTTTGTGCCAAATTCTCTTATCATAGACCTACTGGCAGAGGGAGTTCATATGGTCACTGAGCTTGTGCTTCTTATCATGCCAGATGCCAGCTGTGGCTGCTGAAAAGGAAGTGGCAGTAGTTGAGAGAGACCACGGAAGAGAGAAATATTTCTTGCAAGCAAATTTGACTAGCAGATATTATCTATACTTTATAGTTATTAAGAAGCTCTGCAAACAACATCTGCCCTCCTTCAAGGCTGCATATCTTCTGGCATGGGAGCTAGTGCTGGGATCAGAGAAGGAGACTCCAGCAGAGGAGCTGTTATAAGCAGGCAGCCTTAACTGCTACTCTCGCATTGTTATAATTGGGCTCTGAATAAAACCTGTCAGAGTCTAGCAGGAACTTCTGAAAACTACTTTGCTATGGCACAGACAGGAAAAATGTATTTGACACTGTTTTATAAAAGTGTCAGGATCAAACTAATGAGATTTACTTACACTTTTGAATCAGTTTATTATTATTAATATTGGAACATCATCAATTAATTTAAAATTCCACTCTAAGGAAACAAATTACTTTTCAGGAGGATTTTTGCTATTTAGTGTATCAAGTAAAGCTAGTAGAATAATAAATCTTCTCCAAACTGTTGCTCTAAACTTACCGTTATCTGATACTTGTCTGTAGAGCTGATGTGCAGCCAAAATATCTTGTTGAGATATAATCAATAATATTTTAAAATACTTTGAAATGTATTTGACTCATGTATTTCCTGAGGATTCTAATCCTTTGAGAACCAAAAATTAGAATTTTTTTTCCTGCTTCTAATTTAAAGTTCCTACTAGGCTTTCACGACTTTCCTACCAGGGGTCATGACTAACCTAATTCTGAGTTGCAATTAACAATTGTTTTAATGCAGTACCCACAGCAAAGCATATGAAAATAATCAGACCACTAAACAACTTTTTAAAAAGTTTCTTCAGGTTTATACAACTGCACTAGTGGGCTTTTTCCATTCAGAAAAAAAAGTAATGTTTTTTCCTACATATCCTGCTGAGTGAGACTTGCTCATGTGTAGAACTTGGAAAAAACTTATCCAAACAGATAAACAAAAAGCATAGTTTTGTTTAGGAAAAAACCCCAAGTCCCTTAAAACAAAGAAACGGCAAAACCAAATTGGTATACTATGTTGCTCTTCTGAAAAAAAGAATGTGGATAGAAGTGTGTCTTACAGAAAAAAAAGTAATGGCCTAAAGAACACAGTAAAAATTTGGAGTTGATAGAGGATACAAAAAAATTTGATTTAAGAATTTCATCACATGGAGAGCAGAAAATTATGAAACACTTTAATGTAAACTCAGTCTCTTCCAAAAGCCTAATCATCCTATGGTTGATTTATTTTTGAAGAAATGCAGGATGTATGTTCTTGCTTTAAAGAAAACTTAGTTAATGCACCTGTTTTAATGACCCATGTATGGTTTTACTCTTTGAATCTAACAAGGACTCAATATCTTGCAAAACAAATTTCACATGTATATTATGGATAATGTTAAAAAGCAAAAGAAGCAAACTTTTTGTTATTTAAAATAATTGTTACTCTCTGATTCATCTTGTTTAATCAGGAAAACAGGTTAGAAGGTGTCTATTTCACTGAACCCAAAATTTTTAAGTCACTTCATTGTTTTATGTGAAATGTATCTTTCTTTGGTTCAGTGAAGAAGAAACTGAAAGTACATTTGTACATCTTTATTTTTTGAAATGGATTCTCTGTGCTACTTGAAGTGACTTAGAGGAATATATAAAATGAGAATGGAAACCCCACAGTGCAAATAGAACTTCCTTTTCGAATATGTGCTTTCAAAGTCTTCATGCCAAATACATCCCTGGTGTAAATCAATTTCAGTAGCATTACACCAGGGAAGAATTCAGATTTTCCTCTCCATGCCAGTGACCCACTGGTAATATCAATCTATCTGCCATGCTACATTCAATTTTGTTTCACTCACATTTACAGAATTAGTTACAATTTATGGCAGAAAGTAGTAAGAACTTTCCCTCTCCCCCCCCAGTACCTTCAGGACTGAATGTAGTGTGAGTGAATTGCACCTTTTATTTATTATTTTTCTAAAGATAGATGGAGCAGGTGTAAAGGAATTAATGAAGCAACTGCCAAATTGCAAGGGTCATTGGTGTGTAGAAAGCTATAAATTAGCTGGTACTTATGGGAAATTACCTTCTACCTGTAAGGTGTTGTCGTTTATAAATTCTTGTTAAACTCCTGGGAAATAGCAGTTTGAACGTCCAAAAAAGAAAATCTTAAAATCCTTTTTTATTTGCAGATTTTTCAGAAAAAAATGTCTGGAAGAGCTTGAAATATAATAATAAACATTCCATGGAAGCTACATAACCCTAAATTTCTTTTTACATTTAGAAAAGTTTGCTGAAATATACATCCTAAAATACATTTTGTATGAACAGGATAAACCTACGATCATTGGAGACCAGTTTGCTACTGGAAGTATGTAAATCTGCCAAATCATAGTACATTTTGTAAGGTCCTTTCTTACTCTCTTTAAACAGATAGTTACAAATATATTTTTTTATATATATATATATATATAAAAAATAGACTAGGGGACCATGAAAATTCTTTAATTATATATCTGTTACTAATTCTTCAGGATATTGTTGAGGAACAATGATGATATGTATACATTTATGAGAAAAACTGTAGCTCTGCTACTTCATTAAATGGCAAATCCAGATCACTAAGTATAAGCTCCTAAAAAGCAATAAAATATGTAACAGTAGTATACTGGTATCTTTTGGTAACTGACCTGAGAAACATCACAGTATACTTAGAGCTGAAAGAGCACTTTCAGCTTGTATCATTTGTTGTGGAAAAGGAGTCTCATAAATATGAAAGTTTCAGACAACATCCTCAAGAACTCTCTTCATTTCTATTATTAAGAAGATCTTCAGTTGATGGACAGTTGATTGAAAAATATGTTCTATAAATAATTTCAACAAGCAAAATTTTAAGCATTTACTTTAGTCTTTTTTTCTAAAATAGACACTTGAAATAACGCTATTGCAATAGAATCATAGAATGGTTTGGGTTGGAAGGGACCTTAAAGATCATCTAGTTCCAACACCCCTGCCATAGGAAGGGACACCTTCCACTACACCAGGCTGCTCAAAGCCCCATCCAAACTGGCCTTGAACACTTCCAGGGATGGGGCATTGTCGTGGTTTCAGCCCAGCTGGTAACAAAGGACCACGCAGCCACTTGCTCACTCCTCCCGCCCCCCTCCAGTGGGATGGGGAGGAGACAGAGGAGAGAAAAGGAAGAAAAAAAAAAGCCGGAACCTTGAGGGTTGAGATAAAGGCAGTTTACTGGGACAACACCAAAAAAAAATTACAACAATAACAACGGTACTAATGAAAGAGTATACAAAAAAAGTGATGCACAGTGCAACTGCTCACCACCCGGGACCCGATGCTCTGCCACTTCCCCCACCGAAAGTCAAGACCACCCCCATTTATATACTGAGCATGATGTCACATGGTATGGAATAGCTCCTTGGCTAGTTCAGGTCAGCTGCCCTGGCTATGCCCCCCACCTCCCAGGTTCCTGTAAAAATTAACTCTATCCCAGCTGAACCCAGGACAGGCATTCACAGCCTCTCTGGGCAACCTGTTCTGCTGTCTCACCACCCTCATAGTGAAGAGCTTCTTCCTTACATCTAAACTAAATCTACTCTCTTTCAGTTTAAAGCCTTTACCCCTTGTCATATCGCTACGTGCCCTTGTAAAAAGTCCCTCTCTGGCTTTCTTGCAGGCCCCCTTTAGGTACTGGAAGGCTGCTGTAAGGTCTCCCTGGACCCTTCTCTTCTCCAGGCTGAGCAACCTCAAATCTCTCAGCCTGCCTTCATAGGAGGCATGCTCCAGCCCCCTGATCATCTTCCTGACCCTCCTCTGGGCTTGCTTGAGCAGGTCCATATCCTTATGTTGGGGGCCCCAGAGCTGAACATAGGACTCCAGGTGGGGTGTAATGAGAGCACAGTAGAGGGGGAGAATCACCTCCTGTGACCTGCTGGCCATGCTTCTTTTGATGCAGCCCAGGATATGGCTGGCTTTCTGGGCTGCAAGTGCCCATTGGTAGGTCATGTTGAGCTTCTCGTCAACCAACACCCCTAAGTCCTTCTCCTCAGGGCTGCTCTGAATCCATTCTCCACCCATCCTGTATCTGTGCTTGGGATTGCCCTGAGCCATGGGCAGGACCCTGTACTTGGCCTTGTTGAACTTCATGAGGCTTGCATGGGCCCACCTCTTGAGTCTGTCAAGGTCCCTCCGGATGGTATCCCTTCCCTCCAGTGTGTTGACCGCACCACACAACTTGATGTTGTCAGCAAGCTTGCTGAGGGTGCACTCCATCCCACTGTCTGTGTTGTCAGCAAAGATGTTAAACAGTGCTGGACACAATGCTGACCTCTGAGGAATGCCACTTGTCACAGCTCTCCACTTGGACGTCAAGCCATTGACTGCAACTCTTTGCGTGCAACCACCCAGCCAATTCCTTATCCCCCGAGAGGTCCATCCATCAAATCCATGTCTCTCCAATTTAGACACAAGGATGTCATGTGGGACAGTGTCAAATGCTTTGCAGGTGGATGACATCCATTGCTCTTCCTTTATCCACCAATGCTGTAACCCCATCGTAGAAGGCCACCAAATTTGTCAGGAATGATTTGCCCTTAGTGAAGCCATGTTGGCTGTCACCAGTCACCTCTTTATTTTCCATGAGCCTTAGCATAGTTTCCAGGAGGACCCACTCCATGATCTTGCCAGGCACAGAGGTGAGACTGACAGGCCTGTAGTACCCCTTTTTTCCCTTTTTAAAAATGAGGGTTATGTTTCCCCTTTTCCAGTCAGTGGGAACTTCTCCGGACTGCCCCGACTTCTCAAATATGGTGGATAGTGGCTTAGGCACTTCATCTGCCAGTTCCCTCAGGACTCACGGATGCATCTCATCAGGTCCCATGGACCTGTGCACCTTCGGGTTCCTTAGATGGTCTCAAACCTGATCTTCTACAGTGGGCAGTTCATTCTCCCAGTCCCTGCCTTTGCCTTCTGTGTCTTGGGCAGTGTGAAGACTGAGGCAAAAGAGTTGTTGAGTACCTCAGCCTTCTCCATGTCCCAGGTAACCAGGTCTCCTGTTTCCTTCCAGAGAGGGCCCATATTTTCCTTAGTCTTCCTTTTATCACTGACGTATCTATAGAAGCTTTTCTTGTTGCTCTTGATGTCCCTGGCCAGATTTAATTCTATCAGGGCTTTAGTTTTCCTAACCTGATCCCTGGCTGATTGGACAATTTCTCTGCATTCCTCCCAGGCTACTTGTCCCTGCTTGCACCCTCTGCAGGATTTCTTCTTGTGTTTGTGTTTGTCCAGGAGCTCCTGGACAATAGAAAAACATGAAATTGTAAAGAGGATGAAATTGCACATTCGGTATTTCAGTAGTCAAGAGGAGGCTTAAGACTTTTTTTCCTATCCCTTATTATCAAAGTCAATTAAGTCAGATAATGTATTTCATATAGTTTGAGAACTTCAATTATTCTGCTGGGGGAGCAGTTTATAAATATTTGCCCCATTGCTACTTTTAAGGATTCTGCCAGAGCCTTCTTCCTTGGTAGTTGGTAGCCCCTTCCTAATTTCAAATGAATTTAAGATGGTTTATAGCCATTCTTTTTTGCCATTTAGTTTAATAAGCTTTTTCTTTTGTAGTGTTGATCTCCTCCTCGCTTCCAAAATTGCATTTGCATTCCTTCTCTGGCATTATATAGCTATGTTCAAGAAATCAAGAATGCCATCATGACCTGGGCTGTACAGACCAGGGAGTCATATTGAATTTGGAATTCCCTTGGGCTAAATTAAAGATGAAAGGACACCAAACAATCAGTTAAACAATTTATTCATGACAGGAGCAAATTGAACTTGAAAGGCATAACAATAGATGGCAGGGTTTCTCACAACAGGAATTGGTGTGGAACTACCTCAGTGAAACGTGTAACCTGCGATAATGACATACATCAATTCAGGGCAGAAAGAGATCCCTCCCGTTGAGTCATGAGGTTCAGAGCAGACCCCCTTGTTTTCCGGACTCTTTCTCAGAGAGGAGCCTGGGGGTAGCTGGATCCACTTCTAGTCCCAGACTTGGTCAACAGTTTTATGTCTTAAAGGGGTGAGGTGTAGGGATTATGGAAAAAGAAAGAGAGAATAAAACAGAGAGAGAAAAAAGAAAAGAGAAAGATTTCACCAGTCCTGGGTCCAGCATTAGTTCAGTCAGCCAAGGGACCTAGCTCCAGTGGCCTTGCACACCTGTGCCTTCAGTTTGTGTCCTTTTATCATCCTTGCCCCTCCTTCGAGCGGGCACTCAAACTTATTCGGCTAATTAGGTGTCATGAGGGGTTTGTGAGCCTTTGGGAAATGGGTCGTTGGGCTTGGGAGTCGTTTGGGGAGTAACTTCCCCTTCCCTGCAGATGTGATGATCGATCTTTGGCCATGCACGGTGAGCTGCCCTGCTCAGCACATCAGAAGAGGGAGCTGTGCACCCTTTTGCACACCCTCCCACTCCTGTTGCTGATGGGTGCTGATGGGCTTCTCTTCACCTGGGGTACTTCGCTAGGCAGGGTTCATTGTTATGCAGAGTTTGTCTTTAAGCACAACTTGGCCCACCACAATGTTTGAGACATTAACTCTTTCAGTCTCTCACAAATGTCCTTCTTATCATACAATTTTTGCAGTTAGTTGCAAAAGTTCAAGTCTGGAGCAATTAGTTAATGTGGATGATCAGAAATACGTTGTCCTGGTTTCAGCTGGGATAGAGTTAATTTTCTTCCTAGTAGCTGGTACAGTGCTATGTTCTGAGTTCAGTATGCGAAGAATGTTGATAACACACTGGTGTTTTCAGTTGTTGCTAAGTAGTGTTTAGACTAAAGTCAAGGATTTTTCAGCTTCTCATGCCCAGCCAGCGAGAAAGCTGGAGGGGCACAAGAAGTTGTCACAGGACACAGCCAGGGCACATGACCCAAACTGGCCAAAGAGGTATTCCATACCACGTGACACCACATGTAGTGTATAAACTGGAGGGAGTGGGGGCAGGGGATCGTCGCTCGGGGACTAACTGGGCATCAATCGGCGGGTGGTGAGTAATTGCACTGTGCGTCATTCGTACATTCCAATCCTTTTATTATTGCTGTTGTCATTTTATTAGTGTTATCATTATCATTATTAGTTTCTTCTTTTCTGTTCTATTAAACCGTTCTTATCTCAACCCACGAGTTTTGCTTCTTTTCCCGATTTTCTCCCCCATCCCAATGGGTGGGGGGGGAAATGAGTGAGTGGCTGCGTGGTGTTTAGTTGCTGGCTGGGTTTAAACCATGACATACGTATATGTTATCATTTTGTAAAGGTCTTGTTTATCTATGAACACCCCTCCATTTCTTGTAAATGTCTTCCTAGATAGAAAAATGCCAGTGCTGCATTTATAAGTCATTCATGATTGCACCATGCTGTTAAGACAATGTCACTGTGTTCAGTACGCAAGCCTTGCTCCTCTTCCTATAATTTCTGTTGAGGAGGTTTTTAGCATGAATTCAGAGATCTTATTAAAGTCTGTAATATGGTACTTTGTACTACTAAATTTAATCAAATCTATTTTATTCCCATCCTTGAAGTATTCAGGTCCTTCTATCATGACATTCTAATCCTCTTTTGCGTTGACAGTCCTGACTTTGTGCCTTCAACAGATTTCATTAACAAGCTGCTGCTTTTTCCCTTGTCACCAAAATCAATTGTTCTCTAAGCCTGATTTTCATTTAACTGGTTTATCAAACATAGATCTATGATTCCATCCCATTTTATCCCATTTCCTGTTTATCTCCTTGCCTAATATATTAGACATCTAAGAAATACTCATTTAGAATATTATCTAAAGCTATGGGCACTATCATGGCATTTCAGGGTAGGCTGCAATAGATAGTATCTTATCTGTAGTTACCAGTACTCCTAAATGGATATTCCTTTGATTGCTCTGCTGTCACTTCAATAATTCTGAAAGAACAGAGGAGCAGTAAAAATAGTTTGTAATCATGGCAAATACAATATTCTTTAAACAGAGTAAGTTGCATAGAAATATCTTCCATCAGCTCAAGAAAGGAAGGCGATCCAGATATTGACTGCCATTAGATGTTCATACTTCTGCATTAAGCAGGGTCCCTGTAACTGTATCCTGAGGGATTAGATAACAAAGAACATGCTGTTAAATGGTCTGATTTTCATCAAATACATGGAACATATTCCATGCAATATTATTAAATTAACTAGCTTGCAGATGAATATAGATATATACGTGTTCATATACATTTTTTAAGTGGACTCAATACAACTTTGAATTTTCTCTTTTGGAATTCTCCTATTAGTGGATTCTTCAATCAGTTTCTCTTGTCACCTTCATTCTCATATATTCTGTTCAAAATGCCAAATATTGCATGTCATATATAGTCATACTATGCATCACTTAACTTTATAAATAAAGACAAAGGATGCCAGTATCATGTTGTTACATCTATTCTTAATAATTTCCTGACATTTTTCGCTGTGACATAGCAATAAGTATAGTAACAGTGGATAACATGGTCTTCCGTGAATATTATTTACTATGGTTAATGATGATCTCAATATGTTAAATTCAGTGAAAAATAATCCTTCCTATACAGGGTTTGTTGCATACTCTAATGAAGTATATGAGGTAAGGTACCTCCAGTGAGCTGTTCTTCTGGATCAGGCCTGTATCATGCTTTATTCTTGCTAGCTATTAAGAAATTTATTTTAGTGAAATGGGTCAGATGAATATGATTTGGAATATCTTACAAAGAATTTCTCTTCCCTCGCATACTAAAAATCTCTGAGAATTATTTTCCCTCATGCAGGGGGGGCTTTGAGATGGTTATTTAATCAACTATTATGTAGCTTCAGCTGTCATTCACTTTGTCTTGAGATATTGCAGAGTGAGAATGTTACTTCTTTTCCGAAAATAAGCATTCCACAAACCAGTGCCCTTCAACTTACTAACAATATTTTGCCCAAGAATTCAAATACATGTCATGTTACATACATTATTTTAGCAAAGTCATTAGAGCAATGAAATGCCTAAAGAAAGACATAGCAACATAAGCTGCTGGAATATGACTTAAAGCATCTCCCTGAGCAGGCAGTGATACATAATTGTATTGCTCCAGGAGTTGCTTCATGTGGTGTTCTTTACTCACTGTCCCTATTCTCTTCACTGTTCTTTCCACAATTCATTCATTCCCTATGGAAAGAGTAAATTACTGATGGGATAACACAATAAATCTTCCAAAGTCACTATTAAGTAAAGTCAAGAGATTGACTATTTTGCACTTAAAATGGGGAGAAAGTAACCAAGCAAATAGGTTTGGTAAGCTCTGAGCACCCAGATCCAAGGTCCAAAGTAGGCCAGGTGGATTTAAAAGGACTTCTTCCTTCATTGTGCTGACGTACACTGAAAGTCACAAAGTAAATTCAGTTTACAATTTACAGTTCCGTGTGTGTATGAAGGTAGCCACTCAGATGTCCTACCTTTCTCTGATTTGACACATAATTACTGTAAAACTTGGACAATTCTTTTTAATAATTGAGAAAAATTATGAATTGGATAATTCATCAGAAGCTGGTCATCTTCTGCCACTCACCCGTATCAGGTGTTTCTTGTTATGCAACAAGCCACCTCTAGAGAAAGAACATGGTAAATTGTTAATTATCTATCTTTGTCCGGATTTGAAATAGCTCCTTTTTTTGTGTGTTATTCTCACTGCCTCAGTAAGTCGACCAAATCTGTGAACTGAGCTTCTGTTGAAATGAAGAAAAATTCCAAGAAGAATCTTTGTAAATTTTATAATGGGCTCCACAAATTAAAATTTTATTTCACACTCATCTTTTTTTCTGAATTTATATGTGTCATGGTTTAGGCCCAGCCAGCAACTAGGCACCACACAGTCACTTGCTCACTCTCTGCCTTCAGTGGGATGGGGAGGAGAATCAGAAAAAAAATGTGAAACATGTGGGTTGAGATAAGAACAATTTAATAACTAAAGTAAAATAAAATGTAACACTAACAATAATAATAACAATGACAACAATATAATTGTAATGAAAAGGAATATAACAACAAAAATAACAAAACAAAAAAACAAGAAAAGACAAGTGATGTACAATGCAATTGCTCACCACCCGCTGACCGATGCCTGCGCAGTGATCTGCCCCTCCCAGCCAACTCTCCCCAGTTTATATACTGAAAATGATGTCCTATGGTATGGAATATCCCTTTGGCTAGTTCAGGTCAGCTGTCCTGGCCATGGTCCCTCCCAGCTTCTTGTAGACCTGCTTGCCAGCAGAGCATGGGAAACCAAAAAATCCTTAACTTAGGATAAGCGCTACTTAGCAACACCTAAAACATCAGCGTGTTACCAACATTATTCTCACACTAAATCCAAAACACACTGTACCAGCTACTAAGAAGAAAATTAAGTCTATCCCAGCTGAAACCAGGACAACATGCAGACATTTCTTCATCAAACTTTTTTTTGGTGTCCAGTATTCACAGAGCTAAATTCTTTATAACCCAGTAGCTGATATGCAGCTGGAGGGCAATTAGATTTTTCATGGTTGTTACTAGAGTGTGTTACCTTTGACTATAGCAGCCCAAGTCATATTCTGTGGTAACAGATATGGTTTTTATGTTTTTATCCATTCTCAAATTAAATCCATTACTAATACTGTAGAAGTTGAAGGATTACTCAAAATTTAAATTGGTGAAGGCCAGTAATCCTTATGTGAGGTTTTCAAATGTATCTTAAAAAAAGAGTATGAAAAAACTCACTGAAAATGAAAACATTAACTACAGGCAAGCCTTTAAATACTATCTAACCATACATTTTTATGCAGGTTTACTGCTCTTTGTACTGTGGTAGGAGTTTTGAAAATACTGGCACTTATTCTGACTCTTTAATAACTGTAAAAATTGCATTAACAGAATGGGCAGTAGAACATGAATATGCTCCAAAACTTAGGATATTAATGAGCATCTACAGTGATTAAGAGGTTTTGTTCATATTTGGAAACACCTCACTGTCTCTGCTTTGGTGGAAGAAAATACAAATTCACGTAAGTATTGAAGATGTTTGATTTTTATCAAACATCCTGAAAAAAGTCTACCCGCAAAAAAGTAGCATTTCTAAGAAGATAAATTAGCATTAAGGGAAACAATGGTTTTCATGTGGTGCATCACACAGATTATCCACTTCACTGCCAGAGTCAGGATTCAGAGATTTTGAACACTGAGAATCTGCAAGCAAAGCAACTGCCTTTTCCTTAAGGAAACTCTCTGACTTACACCTTGAAGAATTTATATATCGTGAATCTCCAAAATGCATTTCTAATATATAACCTAACAAATAGAAAGAGTTGTATGCTCATGATTGGTCTACAGGTAGTATTGATTCTCTTAAAGATCTGTCTCCAGTTTCTCAAGAAGCACCTAGTGCAGAAAGTAGGAGTTGTTGAACTTTTCCTCTTTGCTTCCTGTACTTCCCTTCAAGAATTTAAAAGTGTACTACCTGGATTTAGATTGTTCCCAGAGTTAAAATGTGACCCTAACAAGCTGTTTAAATACTACTGCAAAAGTTTGGAAATCTTCAAAGAACAGTTACTTTTTTTTTTTCTTCTGAGAGGTGACTTTCAAAATGACTGCATATGCACCATATGTCGCAAGCATGCATCCTATGTATGTAGCATGTTGTCCTGGTTTCAGCTGGGATAGAGTTAATTGTCTTCCTAGTAGCTGGTACAGTGCTATGTTTTTGAGTTAGGTATGAGAAGAATGCTGATAACACACTCATGTTTTCAGTTGTTGCTAAGTAATATTAGTCTAAAGTCAAGGATTTTTCAGCTTCTCATGCCCAGCCAATAAGAAGGCTGGAGGGGCACAAGAAGTTGGCACAGGACAGAGCCAGGGCACCTGACCCAAACTGGCCAATGAGGTATTCCATACCATGGGACGTCACATCTAGTGTATAAACTGGGGGGAGTGGGGGTGGGGGTTCACTGCTCGGGGACTAGCTGGGCATCAATCGGTGGGTGGTGAGCACTGTGCATCACTTGTATATTCCAATCCTTTTATTATTACTATTGTCATTTTATTGTTATTATTATCATTATTCGTTTCTTCTTTTCTGTTCTGTTAAACCGTTCTTATCTCAACCCATGAGTTTTACTTCTTTTCCTGATTTTCTCCCCCATCCCACTGGCTGGGGGGGAAGTGAGTGAGTGGCTGCATGGTGCTTAGATGCTGGCTGGGTTTAAACCATGACACGTGTTTTTATAGCTTGATAGAAAAAGAATGATAACAGAAGGAATAAGTTTGCTTTTTTTGCTTTACTGGGATTTAGTGTATTCTTGATTCAGTTTCTGTTCCATTTCTTCAAGGACAGTGGTCTTATGATGCAGAATCTTTTTTTCAAATATCTAGATGTTCAGTGTGTTTAGAAATTGCTTCTTATCAGGACCAAGAGTTCTGCAAGATGCATAGACAGTCAGTTTAAAAGGCTCTTGACTTAAAAATACTAGAGATTTTTCACAGCTCTTGATAAGAGATTTGGATCTTGTTTAGAGTTGTAGTTTCACCAAATACATTTTAATGCTAGATCACATTGCACTTGCAAAGAAAGGAAACTGCAAATATAATACTAGTATAAACTGTTCTGTAGGGACATTTTTCTAAGAAGCTATTGTTTACACTGAGTCCATTCTTTTGTTCAGCAAGGAAAAACTGCCAAATAAAATTCACTTACTGTGCTGGTCTTGGATGTTAAAAATAACACTGGTTAATAAGGAGTGATTAATCCCTAAATTATGCTTATTGCTTCCGGATTCATTCATAATACCTACTTGACTGTAAAAGTAGAACATACTCTGTTCAGTACTGCCCTGTTTAGCTGAGGTTATTTTCTAAGAAAGAGAGTTTGATTGGCACCATTTGTTCTGGTTCTGTTAACAAAACATGGAGAAATAGATATCGTTAAGTGTCATTATGACAATCAAACTTTTCTATTGAAGAAAGTAGTTCTTGAGTTGCACCACTTTGTAAATCTAGTGATTTCTGAAGCTGTTTTGGGATCAGTGACTAACAGAGCAGAAAATGAAAATGCAGAGCAGGAACAATATGAACGTCATGTGTTACTTATCTTTGAGACAGATACACAGCACATCAGTGATGCCAAAGAAGCTCAGCAGCTGTGCACGTGCTAGGGTTAAATTCTGGGTTGTTCTCAGTAAAAAAGAATATAATCACAAAAGTACAATCAGCAATCAAAATGCTGGGGGGTGTATTTGGCCTATTTAGGTATGGCACAAATGTCAGTTAACAAGTATTTTTTCCTTTTTGTTTCCTAGTAACTACATGTGCATCTAAAATGTACAATAGTTATCTGCTTCCTTATATTTCATTGCTACCTTTTGCTGCATGTAAGTGTAACTGCATGCAAGGAATGTAATTTTTTAAGTTTTTAGAACTTACTGAATTTATAAAACTTTTATTTATAGAAAGTCTTAACACAACTTTAACTAGAAAAGATTTTTTACATCAAATAAAGCAGACAACTTCAAATAATAAATGGCCTGGGATAAAGAGGATATTTGGAGTGTGTTTACATCTACTTTAGTACTGTAGTTCAGATGAAGAATGAGCTTTTGAACTGAATGTCCCAATCATCCATTAATTGCACTTTGGCTGAGACAACATAATGATCTCAGACCAGATCAAGTCGATTCCTTTCAAACGGACGTAAACTGAAATGTGCACTCCAAAAGTGTACCTGATGTCCTCCTGGACATTCAGATTACAGGCCAAGAAGACAGACTAAATTCTTCCAAGACTTACAACATGTATGTTGTGACTGTTAGTTCATCAGATTCAATTTCTTCTTCTACAGATTCAATCCTATTATACTGCATTGCCTGGTGTTGGTAATGTAGGGCATTGTCTATTTGTTGATATCAACACAGTTGCATGATAAACCAAAGATGATGGTGTTCTACAATATTACAGAAAAGCATGCTTAGCTCATACCTTAAAAAAAGTAGGAGGAGAGAACACGTAATTATTGTTCAGTAATGTAGCTCTTTCAAAAACATAGAAACAACCACACTTCCTGTGAGTATCTAGGAGATGAGAAGATGAATAGCAGATGCTTTGGATTTGTCAGGAACAAATTAAATCAAATCAACTTAATGTCCTTCTATGACTGTGAACAGATATGTGAGCAGGCAAGAACATTAGATCTTTAAGGTTTTTGTCTCATGACATGTTCTAATAAGGAAGATGAAATAAGCAACATTAAACTATTATTACGAGACTTCATAACTGCTTAGAAAGCCAACTCCATAGATAATGTTATCTATGAATCTTTTGTTACCGTAAGTAAAGTGGAAAACTCAGAGTGGAAAGAAGGAGACAAACCCCATCTAGAAGAGGCAACAAGTAATGACTGGTCATTTGAAACCGGTTCAAGCTAATGTTCTGATACTGGTAATGTAACGATTGAAAATTATGTCATCTGCATCCTGGTTAATGAATCTAAAAAGCAGTCAAATTTCACTCTGTTTTCTTGAAATATATTTCTTCTAAGGAAACAGTTATACCAACTTATTAAGGTTAGATCAACATTCAATGTATTAGATTTACTGTCAGTTGATTGGTAATGTGTTTTCCTTCTGCTCACTCTGCAAATTCAACCTTAAAATCTGAAAATCAAAATGAGATTTTCCTTGAACAAATCATTGCCAAGATGATAAGATTCAGCAGGACAGCTTCTGGCCTCATTTATACCCATATTATAAAATTGCTTTCAAAGTATCTACTCTGACTTTTGTATGGTTTCGCTTTGGTAAGATTTCATAGGTGCACCTAATTAGAAATTTGCAAACAAACCTCTTGAGATTGCACAAGATGCAATACAATCTAGAAACAACTTTGTTCTGTCAGTAAAACAAGCAGATAGCATAATGAGTATATTTAAAGAGCAGTGAAAGCTGAATAAGTGTTCGATTTTCACTTAGTCACTGTTCAGAATATATTGTCTCTCTAGGACCCTGTCAGAACATTGTTCAGGTCCTGCTCTTTCAAAATCAAGAGCTGTCTGTTTCACTGAAATAGATGTTCCCCTCAGCTTTGTGCATACCATATTTTTACCATCTGTGATATGACTTTTAAGTAGGTGAATCTGAATGCCTGAATAAATCTGCCAGGCCACAAACAATAACATGAATCTTATCAAAAAGTGTAATCAGACCAGATTGCTTTACAGTTATGCATTCACTGTTTTGAATACTTTCTTAAATACCAAAATGCAAGCTTGTGCATTTAAAATAATGCTGCAATGTAATGCTAGGTTTCAAAGGATATAGAAAATATAAGAATACACTAAGTCCAAATAATTAATATTTTTGTCATATTGAATCATTACCTTAAGATAACTTTCAAGGTAAAAATGCTATTACAGATTTGCATGTAGAGGTTATTATGTGTGAACAGAATTTGAGAATCAGAAAAAGTAATAGGTCAAGCATACTTTAAGAGTCATTGTAATGTGTAAAATGAATCATCTACCAATGAATTCAGAATTAAGGAATTGAACTTTACATCATGGTCTTTGTAGTTGTAATAAATAATTTTATCCTAAATTCACGCCTCAAATGTACATATTTCATTATTATTCATATGTTGTATTTCCTTCCTCAATACAAAATTTTCAGTAGTATTTTAAAAAAACCCTTTGAAATGCTAAAACAGTAGCATACTGTTTAGATAAAGGTGCCCTGGTTGTTTCTCAGCTGTGGTAAGAGATTTTCACAACAGTGGCTGAGCATTTTTCCATTCTTCTCCTTTACTAAAAATGAAGTGCTATCAAGAAAGTAGGTTTTCTCAGACTACAGACTAGAGATATGTCCTGAAAAACAGAATTAAGAGGCTTCTTAATGTTTTTACTGACATTAACTATTTATGAAAATGTGGCATTTTCTTAATACAAATTCTAATCAAATCAATCAAAGATCAAATTCTAGTGCTCAGGTTATAACAGGAGTTGAGTTTAGACAGTGGATAATGAAATTTTATTAAAGCTTCTTTCTTTAATTCAAAATTGTCTTTAAATAAGAATGTAATGTGCTAATGAAATGTGAATGTCATTTTTTTCAGTCAAGAATGGTTTTCTTCATTACAGGGATTTTTATTTTTTTTACCAGTGGTCATTTATTTAAAAATATGCTACCACTTTTTATTCTTTCTCTATTTTTTTTTATTTTCAAAAATTCAATGTTATCTGATTTAATTACAAAGTTTCTCCCCCCACCCCACCCCCCCCCCCGCCCCCTTTCCTTTTACTTTAGGGCCACTGAATGAGAGACTTTATAGAAAAGGACCAAATGGAGCAGAGAGACCTGTCCAATACCCCTGGAAATAAAGTAAATCTTCCAGCTGTGGTGCTGGAGGAAAAGTCATGATCAGAGAAGGGCTGTGGAACTGTGTATTGGAGGGACTGGCCATTTTTGGCCTGGCTGCTGCATCTAGGGAAGGTGTAGAGGGATTTAGCTAAATGTGAGCAGCACTGGCTTCCCTTCAGCCTTGAACCAAGTTCTGAGGGGATGTTCAGTTCTGAATAACATAGGCAAAAGAGAAGCATTCAAGTTAAATCAAACATCTTTGATCTAATGTTAGCAATTCTGAAACTTCTAAATTATATCCTGAGCACAAGAAGATGTGGGAAGTCAATAAATGATCAAAAACATGTCTAGTCCCTAAATCTTTCAGAATATGCCATTCAGGTTATTTTCTAGGGAAAAAACCCACCACCACCACCACCAACAACAAAACCCAAACCAAACCCGAAAATCTCACACACACACCCCCACCAAAACATCAACCAAACCCCTCCCACTTAAATTCACTCAAGAGCTCTTTGCAAAACAATATGAATGGTCTTTATAATTTATTCAATCCACTAGTCTGTCATAACCTGCATTCTACATATTCATGGTTTGAGCAGAATCAGACTTGTCAGTCACTGGCAATAATTAATGTTTTATCTGACTTCATGCTGCCTGACAGGTTACCTCTTTTTGGTTTAATTTTTTTTTTTTTTCCGGAGGACATTTCTATTTTTTCTAATGTTTAAATATTTGGCTGAGTAATGTGCTTGTCCCATTTCTCATGGTAGAAATTGTCCCTGCTTTACCTTCTGAGCACTTTGCAGCAGCTGGTGCCTCTATAGACTTGCAGATAAGAGCCTCAAAACCAGTAACTGCTAAAAGAAAAAGGCAATGTTTACCTCTCTAGTCTTTTAGCAAATACTGTATAAGGGAAAAAAGTGGGTCTGGAATAGAGTACCTTGATATCAAATGATCTAGAATTAGAGTCTTCCCCTTCCTATAGAGAATTTTAGAATAGACAGCATCAACAAAGAAAATTCCCATTCTAGAGAGGGAATAACAGTGGATGAAAAATGCTGGTTTTAGCAGAACTGTCCCTTAAACATTAGTGATTTGAGTAAAAGTACATGATTCATAGTATACAAACAATATTATTCCTCTGGAACCATGATGCTTTACAAACCCCATTATAATGGATTTCTGGTGTTTGTACAAAAGATAACAGGAATGCTTATTTGTACACACCTGAAAGGTCCTTTGGTTTGAGAGTGAGGTGCCAGAAATAAGGAACAAGGGATCATCCATGATGAAAATGATGATTCACAACTGCAGTTCTGCAAAAGACAATAGTCTATTTTTATTTATATCATTGTTATCAAAGTCTTTAAGAAATGAGAATTGAATATGCCTGACTGTGAAAGTTGTTCTTATTAGATGTAACTTCAAAGTGAAGTATTCTCCCAAATGGGCTCTTAGAAGTATCTATATAGCATGCTTTGTCTCACAGAAGAATATGAATAAACGTGTATTAATGGGCATCTGAATGTGCAAGGCACAGACCAAAACTGAAATCCCAACTTCCACCTTGTGGTCAAAGTGCACAGGAATTCAGTCAGAGGAGAGACATCTTCCCAGGTTTACCATTAGAATTGTGTGCTTCATTTCACTTATATCTTCTGTCATTTTGTTCATTACTGACATTATAAATACTTTTATCTGCATATTTGTTGGATCCAGCTTAAGTGTGATTGTAAGGTATCTGGATAATAACAAAACATTTCTTACAGAAATACACAGCAGGGTTTACAAGGTATATTAACAAATACTCAAATGTCATAGCATATTTCTCATATAGCCAAGGGCTAAGAGTTGATATCTGTTTCAGATGTCTGAGACAGAGGGAAATATTGTTCTGAAGAAGTCAAGAGAAACAAAGCACCAGATCATAAAAAAGGTTGCTGTCTGGAGTGTTGCATGTGCCCTCCCTTGAAGTTTAATATGGAGAATATCTCAGCATCTTTTCTTGATTCTGTGATTCCAAAGTATCTAGATTTGGAGGATCAAAAACTCCAAGCATATCCTCAGTAGAGGTGAAGAGATGCCTTTTTTGGATTTATAATGTATTTGCTTAATCATGCAGTTTGGGACGAGCCAAAAGTATTTGCACATTCATGGTAAATTCTACTTTCAACAATAAAAATGCATTATACTTTGTAATTTTTAATAATTCCAACTTTTTATTTTGAAATAAAATTAATTAAAATGTTTATCAAAGAGATAAAAACTAGATAAATGAAAATGAAACCCTAAGAGTTTCATACTAAACATTCAGCTTTGGTTTGGGTTGTTTGAGTTTTTTCTATTCATTGCCAACAATTTCAAGTTCAAGCAGGGAGTCAAACATTCAGATAAAATAGTTTTATCCTCAAGCAAAACTAGTAAATGAAGACAATCACGATAACATACTTATTTCATACTATTCAAATACAAAAGGACAAAGAGTTCTGCAGCCTAAAGACTAAGGTCATCCCTGAGGCTGTGGCGGAGAGTTTAAATAGAGTTCAGGAAACTTATACCTGTAGAAGAATATTTGGCGAAATTGGAGACCTGTATATACATAAATACATGACTGTGAATCTTGAAGCAACTCAAGATATCGTCTGTCAGCTTTTGAATCATAATTTCAGGATGAGCTGTCCTTGAATAAGCTATTTATATTCTCCTGATGTTCACACAAATTGGGCTGAGGACTGATCCCTTGCTATAAAAAAACCCTTGATACTCCAGGACAGCAAGACACAATCATTGCCACTTCACTGTTAAAGTCCTAACTTCCATGACAAACAATAAACTGTGCAGCTGGTGATAACAGCAGTACAACACATCTTCAGTTTCTTTTTTTGCCTATTTTGTTAGTTTTCAAGGGAACAAAACTCATATCCAAGTTTGTACAAAAGCAGTTTTATACTATTCATAAGTTACAATATTTGTTCTCAGCTTTTACTGTGATTAAAACTTTCCTATGCCTTTTATGTTGTCTCTTAATTTCATGGATATTTTCTTACATCAGCACTCTTATACAGATGAAATTTGCTAGAGGTTAATACTTAAAAAACTCTTACGCTTGTATGTATCTTTGCAAAACATAGTTTGGAACAACTGTAGTTCCAAGCCAATGTTTAATATTACTATTCAATAATGTTAAGCATAAAAAAGAACTTTGTTCATTCAGTGTACTTTTAGTTATTTCTGGGTATGGACTTTATTTCTTTACTCTTTTTTGAATTGGATTTTGCTATTCACACATACTGATAGTGCTTAATATCTATCCTGCAAGTACTATTGTTAATGGAATTATTTCAGAATAGGATGCAATTTCCTGGTTTAGGATATAAAGTGAATTAAGAATCTGTGATCACCTTAAGTTTTCTAAGCCCTTGAGCAACCTGTGATTTATGAGACACACATTCACATTTTATAATATATTGAATAATTATGTGGTCATATAGCCATATCTTCCTCTCCACTGGTCTGAAAGAGAAACTATAGAAATATTGAATATGTTATATGACAAAATAGGGCTTTGTAGGAGAAATACATTATTGCACCTGACTGCAAAGAACTGCTTTTCTGCATTTACTTGAGACAAGTTATTTTCTCTCAGATCACGATGCCTCCAATAGAAACATGGAAAAAAATTGGATGAACAAGAAAACTATTTTGAAGATGTATTTTTCTTTTTAGAAAAAAAATCATATTTGTGTGGAGGAATTTGTCTAACAGATCTTTTCATTAGGTGACAAGAGTCTCTTAATTTAATGTGAAATATTACTTAATTGTTGCAGCTTTCCCTCTCTGAAATATTTTTATTGCCAAGTAAAAAATACAAAATTACTTCATTAAAACATCTCAAAGTGTTTTGGACTGTGGTGCAACAATAGGGCCTTTTACATACCAAATTAACATGTTAAACTGCACTGTTTTTAGAGAATTATATACTGCATCACATAGCAAGTAATTGTTAGCCTGTTTCTCTCTTTTGATTTATGAAAAAGGAGAGGAGTATTTTATGGATGGTTCATGGTACTATTTTCTTTAAAAGAGGCAGCAAAATAATTAGAAAAAAACCATTTAATTGATGTGCAGGATGTGTAATAAAGTCATACTGAGATCTCCTTTTCATTAACAGAAAGATAAGAAAATTTTAAATAATAAGAGAGTATTTCTTTGTGAATGAGATAGCTTTTGTTGTTCTTTTGTTTGTTTTCTTGTAGCTCAGGAAAACACATGCAGCTTTGTGAAACCTTCAGTGTTCACTAAACATGACTCTGTTCTCAGGACTGGTACACTGATCTAGCTATTTCATAGACAAATTCAAGACGTGCTTAAGTATCTGCCTTATATAACATGGTGGACTCACAAATAAATAAAAAGAGGATCAACTAATATGATCAACAAAAACAAAAGCAAAATAAAATTAAGAGTGAAGTTTCAGAATGGACTACTTGAAATAAGAAAAATCAGAATATGTTGTGAGCTAGTTTGAGGCAGGGGGTGGGGAATCAAGAAAAAATCAATGCCACATCAGTCTACAAACAATCTAGAAGCTCCTATACATACTATGTATGCAGAAATTTTCTCAACACGTTCATAAAAATTATATGTAAGAAATGATCTCTTGTATTTAATATGGGAACTACCTTGCCAAGAAAGCAAAGTTTCTTACCACATTCCTGTGGTCGCAGCCTATAGTATCCTTTATTTGCTAAACAGCTTTGGCTCCTGGAAGGTCAAGTTTATGCTGGCTTCCTGTTGCAGGGATCCTTAATGGTCTGAGATTATGCTATTCTTTAAATTTAAAATCTCTACAGTATGCTGTAGATAAGTATGCTACTTATTGTCAAGTCTATATATTTTTAATCTTCCTTCTGTTGGGTGAAATTAAAAGAGAAATAACAGGCAGTTAAAGATGTTTTCAGCTTTTGGCAATATGCAACTATACTATTTAGCAGGTGACATTCTTACCACCTGCAGAGAAGTTTTTTATTGACTCTACACTTATCTGGATCAGTGGAATATCAACTACATGATTTTTAGGAAAAAAAAATCAAAACCAAACCCAAAACCATACAGTTCCAATACCAGAGTGAAGAGTATCCACTTTTTCAGTTTACACTGCCAAGGAGGTCCCTAAATTCCTGAACACAATTTATTTGTTTTTCAGTACAAATATTTAAAGAACATTTTCCACTTCGAGCCCCTTTTTCCATAAAATACATGTGTTCAAATTTTCTGGCTGACTTTGTCCAATGGTATGTGTCACGTTGTGTTGTGTCAGTCAAGGCAAGGTGACTGAAGCAAAGCGATATGACTCATTAATTACTAGAGATTTCAGCAACAAACATCAAACCCCAAATCTCCTGGCTTCTCAAAAGTAATTGCTTTTTATTCTTGGAAGTAGTATTTTCCAACCTGTTTCTATAAAGGCAGATTGTTTTCAAATGGTCTTGGCACTGGATATAGATGGCTCTGACTTATTTTTGTTTTTAAATGCTCAGCACATCTCTAATTGCACAAAAACATTATTTGAATGGTTGACTCTGCAACTGTATTTTATTTTGGCATAAAGTAGAGTAGATGCTTTAGTAACTTGTGATAGTGGAAAAGAAATTTAAAAGTAAATGTTTCTATGTTAATAAGGAAGAACAGCTTCTCATCTCAAACTGACTGCAAAAGTATTTTTTAAATAGAAGCACTATCAGAACAAACAGAAGACAAAGCAGCAGAAAGAATGAACCTTGACCATAGCATCTAATTTACTTAGCACTAAACTGGGGAACAAATTCCAGAGGAACAAATTGCTTTAAAATTATTCATTGTTCAGAAAGATGTCAGTGTTATTAGAACCTAGATATGTATGAACATGTTTTAATATAGTGTACAAAATGAAGTAGTTTGGCTTTTTGATTAATACTCTAATCTAGGACTCAGGAAATGTCAATTCATCAGATTTCTTCTTTTATTACAGCTGCAGTCATGTTTTTTTCCAGGTGCAGCTGAGCCAGCTGAAGAAATTGTTCTTCTCAGCTACTCTTCAGCACCTTCGGGCTTAAAGTTACCTTCACCCCTCAGCCTTCAAGTGTAGACATTCCTATTTCACTTCTGTTAAAATGATCCAATTCAACTTTTAGTGATAGCATGTTCAAACTTGAATCTCTCTGATGGACCTGGATTAGCATTTCCCATGTTCATATATACACTCTGACAGCTGAGGAGTTAGCAAATTCTGTGTGGTAAGGTTAGATGAAAGAGAGCTTTTGCCCATCTTGGCTATGTTTGTCTGTTTGGAGAACAAGCTGTTAATGGGAGAATTTAGTCTATTCTGTGACTGTGAAGCACCTCGTAGGACCATGCTATTGTTTGGAGATCTTCTGCGTTTCTATGATATATATAAAAAATTCACAGCAAATGAATGCAAAATGAACAAAACCCTGCTATGTGGTATCTTATCACTTAAAATTAATTTATTACTTGTTTTTATTATATCACAGCAGTTATATCACACCTTCCCTGTCAGAAGATTTATGCTTTTTTCTTTTTTTCCAACAGGCTTAACAGTGGTTTTCCAAATCATATATAATTTATGTCATTTTTTTTCTGCTTCAAATAAGGTAGATTCAACAAGAGCACTTGCAACAGTTAGTACTCTCAAGCAATCTATTATTGTAATTGTGAGCTGTGCAGATATACTTGAACTCTCCTATTTCTCATTGAAATTGCGATTTTAAAGAAGAAGGACTAAATTAACTAACTCCTTGAGTAGACACTGAAGAAAAGATCTAAAGAATTTTACTGTTTTTTTTGTCTCAAAACAAGGACAAGAATGATTTCTGTTCCAGAAAATATTTTTCTATAACAGCAAAAAAAGACAACCTGAGAGAGCAGAAAGAAAATAGGAACAGCCAAGTATAATGCAAAATACTGGGTTTTGAAGAAAAAAACCAAACCTAAGAAGAACATGAGAAGGACTAATGTTGGATTGCTAACATATTCAAGGCAAAAGAAAGTATCATTTTTATTTTCTTGTATAACACGTTTATTACATTGAAAGGGAGAAAAATTAAGCCTTTCTTGAACATCTAGATATTATTTCACAAAACTAAATAGATTTAAAGTTTCACTCTGCTTTGTACAAAATGAAGTAAGAGGTAAAGTTGACTGGAGTGGTATGGTAGTATGCCTCTTTTGGTACTTATTTTAGCTCTTCTAGCTTATTTCAAATTAATAAAAAAGAAAGTTAGCTTTTTTTTTTTTTCTGAAGCTTTTATTTTTACATTCATTCTTGGCTGCTTGGCAACCAAGAGAATATCAAAATGTAACAGATTGCATAAGTGAGATCACTGCATAGTTGTACCTAAGGGAAACTTCTTTGCTATAGTTGTTTTAAATTAAAAAATACTACAGACTCAATTTATCAAGACACTTTAGTCTTATGAGAAGTCTTGCTGACCTCAGCTGATAACCTTTATCTCACTGCCATCCTTTCCCGCAGAGGAATGCTTTTCTGTGTAAAACACTTTAAGTTATAATGGTATGTAGTACTTTAGTTCTTCTTAGATGTGCTTCTGGAATATTATGTAGTGATTCTTCTTTCCCATTGAAAACAGACAAGTCTATTGTATAAGTATGGAGTCTCAGTCTTGCATCTTTATATGTGGATTGAAGAAAGACATATGTGAAAAAAAAATCTTGCAAATCTGAGTTAAAGGATAAAATTTTAGTACTGTTGGAAAAACCTATGTCTCCTTACTCAGAGCCTTGTAAATTCATAGGTGCTTCAGTAAGCTGAGCTTTTTCAGCCTTAATGCCTTAATTTGCACAAGGTATCTCAAAAAACAAAGCAGTACACAAGATGGATTGCTTTGCTAGGCTGAAATGTGATTTGTCATTACCAGTGACAGGAAGACACAAGGACATAAATAAGCACCCAGGAAAGCAAGAACTGCTTAAGTTAGCAATGTCAGTGACAGAAATGTCTGTAGACTTACAAGCTTCAGTGTCAATAGTGCTTATAAAATTCTAGAGACTTGTCCATTTCTGTATGTCTCTGTTGGGCTAAATCATTCTGGGACATCATGGAAAAGTAGCAGCACATGGCCATCATGGATCTAAGACCTCTGGTAGCCTGCCCAAAACTTTCTCAAAAGCACTATTTACGTGTGTAGACAGTAGGTTCAAAGAAGTTTTTGCCAATCATTAGCCATACCTTTTTCTGATGCTCTGGAGGCAGGAGGAAGGGCTACCTTTGGCACAGGTTACACAGACAACCTGATAGATAACTTTTTTTTAAAAAGTAAGCATGAAGTGTATCCTTGATGTCTTGGAAGTTCTGTAAATTGTTAATAGTTCCAGACTTTCTGTCCTTTTTTAGTTATTTTGATTCAGATGTACAAAGGAAAGTATTCAAGGTTTTAAAACAGAAAATAACATAGTGTTTTACCTGTCTCTAAAGCACTTAAAACTGAAGTGCTCCTAAACTGCCTTGAGCTTAAATAATTCAAGAGTTATTTATACACAATTCTTGTAATGTTCAGCCTTAGGAACATGGGAATAGTCTCTGCAGTGACAAATATAAACCTTGCCCTGAGGAATCAGAACATATTTTCCAAAACCATCTAATAGATGAGGGAAGCATAAAGTTTTTAAGCCTGGATATGCCATGCAATGTCAAAGGTAAAAAAAGAACTTTAATCTGCCTCTTGAACAGAATATGATTACAGACAAGTAGTGAGCAAGCATGGGTACTGCAGTGGTGTCAGTTGTTTAGTGGATTACACTAAGCAAGATTGTAGGACACAGAATAGGAAAACTCCTGACATGTTTCCTCACTTCTTTTCATTTGTACAATGTTGGTCTAATGAAGCACAGTAAACAGTTCTGGCGAAGGGCTATGATCCCATTTTGTCATTCTATTGGTGTGTAGGTAACAGAAATTTGAGTTTGAATATGTTCTTAATGATAATAACAATTGAAATAGATAATAATTGAAACAGATAAAAATAAACAAATAGAAATAGAATCCATTTAATCAATTCTTATAAAAACAGAGATTTTAATCACATGCTACTTCTTTGATGACTTAGAGTGACATATACCGCTCTTAAAAACTTTATACATCTAAACACCCTTCTTATTTTTTTTATTGTAGGCAATGTCCAATACATTTAGGCAGAAAATGTTTGTTAACAATATGCTTAAGGCAAAATTATTGAGATTTAAGTTATGAGATCCATCCATCTCAGTGTCACACATACCTTATATGCACAAGGGGCAACTACTTCTTAAATGACCCTCCTTAAATAGATAAATCCATCTATTATAAATGTTTTAAAATAAAGCAGCAACAAAGCTAAAAAAAATTACCAGTTAAAAATAACTGTGACCAGAGTAACACTTTCAGTATCTTAAATATTTATAGAAGAAGTATGCTCCTAGGCATGACTTTCCAAATCTGTTTATTACCTTTATCTAGTTCTGTCTAATATCTTTATCAATGACCTGGATGAGGGTATCGAGTGCACCCGCAGTAAGTTTGCAGACAACACCAAGTTGGGTGGGAGTGTTGGTCTGCCTGAGGGTAGAAAAGCTCTACAGAGGGATCTGGACAGGCTGGATCGATTGGGCCAAGGCCAATTGTATGAGGCTCTACAAGGCTAAGTGGCACATGCTGCACTTGGGTCACAAGAACCCCATGCAGCGCTACAGGCTTGGGGAAGAGTGGCTAGAAAGCTGCCTGGTGGAAAAAGACCTGGAGGTGCTGGTTGACAGCTGGCTGGATATGAGCCAGCAGTGTGCCCAGGTGACCAAGAAGGCCAATGGCATCCTGGCTTGTATCAGAAATTGTGTGGCCAGCAGGAGTAGGGTAGCAATTGTCCCACTGTACTCGGCATTGTTGAGGCCACACCTCAAATATTGTGTTCAGTTTTGGGCCCCTCACTACAAGAAAGACATTGAGGTGCTGGAGTGTGTCCAAAGAAGAGCTGGTGAAGGGCCTAGAGAACAAGTCCTATGGGGAGTGGCTGAAGGAACTGGAGTTGTTTAGTGTGGAGAAAAGGAGGCTGAGGGGAGACCTTATCACTCTCTATAACTACCTGAAAGGAGGCTGTAGTGATGTGGGTGCTGGTCTCTTCGCCCAAGTAGCAAGCGATAGGACAAAAGGAAATGGCCTCAAGTTGTGCCAGGGGAGGTTTAGATTGGATATTAGGAAAAATTTTTTTACTGAAAGGGCTATCAAGCATTGGAACAGGCTGCCCAGGGAAATGATTGCATTACTGTGCCTGGAGGTATTTAAAGATGTGTAGACGTGGCACTTAAGGACATTATTTAGTGGTGGACTTGACAGTGTTAAGTTTACAGTTGGACTTGCTGATCTTAAAGGTCTTTTCTAACCTAAGTGTTTCTATGATTCTATGACTTTTAAGCACTGCAAATCTGTATAAGACATTTCTAATCATCAGAGCAGGGTATAATTAGGGAATAGCAAACAGTGCAGAAAAAAGGCAGAGGAAAGGAAGGTACTTTTTAAGAAAGCCAAAGATAAAATGTGAGCTGCCATGAAAAGTGTAACAGGACTGCAATTGGCCAAAAGTTTTGACATGGGTATGTCTACACCATTTCCTTAAATAAGCACTCAAACATCAGATGACCTTTTAATACTTAACCTAGATTTCCTTAAAAGCAAGGTAAATTTGAAACACAGAACAATCTGGTCTGCTTAGTGAAACAGTTAAAAATAAAAAGAGTAGTAAACAAATGTTTCTCCTTTTTTATTAATCTAGGAACTTGCCTTAGAATATTGGATTAGAACAAACTCTACACAGTGTTTCAGGTTTCTTAGGAAAAGCCTCTTTTCACACATTTCCTTTAAGTCTTTTCTTTATAGGCATTCCTTGTGTTTATTGGGACATTTCCCCTTTTTCACTTTGTCTGTAAGTTTCCTGGAAGTCATCTCTCTCTTCCCAGCTGCCTCACATGTCTAGAAGCTTTTATATGTTAAGTAATCCTCAACGAAGGCAAAATCTTTCCTCTATTTAGAGGGTTCCAAGACAAGTAGTTTGCTTCTCTGCTGCTTAATCTCACTGCTTTGAATAAGTTACTATGTACAATATTCATATAGTGTTCTGTGAGTTTCACAATGGTGAAACAAATGGTTTTACCGTCTGTCAAAGTCCACAGCAGGAAAATTGTAAGGGACTGAAATTGTAAGCGACCATTTTTATCACTTGAATGCTCATAAGTCCATGAGGCCTGATGGGATTCATCCCGGAGTACGAAGGAGCTAGCAGATGTTATAGCAAGACCCCTCTCAATCATGTACCACATCTTGGGAGTCTGGGAAGGTCCCTGCTGTTTGAAAGCTAGCCAACATTGTTGTAGTTTACAAGAAGGGCATGAGTGAAGACACAGAAAACTACAGACCTGTTAGTCTAACCTCAGCACCTGGAAAAATTATGGAGAATATCATACTGGGTGCTGCTGAAAGACATTTAAACAGCAATGCAATTATCAGACACAGTCAACATGGGGTTACCCACCTACTATATGATGGGAAGGTGGTGTATGTAAGTTTATCTGAATTTTAGTAAAGCTTTTGATACTGTCCCTCACAGCATCCTTCTGGAAAAGTTGTCCAACTGTGAAATGAGCAGGTACCCAGTGTGCTGGGTGAAGAACTGTCTGAGTGGCAAGGCTCAAAGGATTGTAGTGAATGGGACTACATTTGGCTGGTGACCAGTCACCAGTGGTGTTCCTCAGGGTTCAATTCTAGGGTGAATATTTTTATCAATGATCTGGATGCAGGACTTTAATGCACCATTAGCAAGTTTGCTGGTGATACCAAACTGGGAGGTACTTGCAGAAGGATCTAGATAGATTGGAATATTGGGCAATCATCAATGGCATGAAATTTACAAGTCCAAATGCTAGATTCTGCACCTGGGATGGAGTAACATTGGACACACGTATAAACTGGGAGAGGAGTGGCTGGAGAACAGCCCTGCAGAAAGGGATCTGGGGGTGCTGGTTGACAGCCAGCTCAACAGGAGTCAGCAGTGTGCCCTGGCAGCGAAGAGGGCAAACAGCATCCTGGGGTGCATCAAACCCAGTATAACCAGCTGGTCAAAAGAGGTGATTATCCCGCTGTATTTAGCATTGGTACAGCCTCACCTTGAGTACTGTGTGCAGTTCAAGGCCCCACAATTTAAGAAGGATGTTAAGGTACTTGAATGCATCCAGAGGAAGGCAACAAAGCTAGTGAAAGGGCTGGAAGGAATGTCCTATGAGTAGCAGCTGAGGACTTTGGGTTTGTCTAGTTTGGAGAAAAGGAGGCTGAGGGGAGACCTCATTGCTCTCTATAGCTTCCTGAGGAGGGGAAGTGGAGAGGAAGGTGCCGAGCATTTCTCACGGGTATCCGGTGATAGGATGTGTGGTAATGGTTCAAAGCTGCATCAGGGGAGGTTCAGATTAGAGGCAGAGAAGATAAATGAACCTGTTCTGACACCAGAAGCCCAGAGGAAAGTGTTATCCATGTTTCAGACAGTGGTCAAAAGGAAGCTGCAGAAAAAAGATGCTTAAACATCACTGCCTTCATATTGCCCAATTACCTAGTAAGTTCTAAATTCAAATTATTATTTTGCTGAATCCAAGATTCAGAATCCACTTTCTATGCTTATGTTGTGAATTTTAATCTTATTCATTATAGATTCCTTGTGCAATTTATAAAAAAAACCCTTTGTCTTGTGTGTCTTGTATGCTGGTAATATTTTATAACATGAGACAGAAAATTTGCAGTCAAATAAAAAATGTTTTCTGCCATTATTGGCCTCCAAAGGTAGCAGGCTGTGGGATACCCTGCCCCCTGTCTTCAGCATGAGTGAAGCTGAGCTGGGTTTACCAGGCCCACCATGGCCAAGTGCCCACGGCCCAGCCTGTCTGAGCTCCAGCTCTGTTACTGCCACCAGGGAAGGGGTGGGATATTAGGGGACTGTGGAGTAGCTTTCACCCTTTCCCTGGGAGCAGAGGAAAAGGAGTGGGTATTGATGGAAATACATAAAAATATTCCCAAGCAGACCCAAGATCGAGAAAGAAGGGAGCCCACTACCTATATCACATTCTTTCTGGTGAAGACCTCAGGGTATTGGTGACTTACTGTCACCACCCCCTCTTGCCCACAGTCTTGAGAAGGATTTCAGTCTTGACTGTAAGATCCAAAGGGACTTTGAAAGAGTGATGCTAACCTCAAAGAAAAGGGGTAAATGTAGTGAATTTCCTTAGGTAACAATTTTAATTTTATTTTAATTATTAGTAAGCTTTTCCTGTATTTATTAGATAATCTGGACTATAGATACTAAGTAATATGACTGATAATAGCTGTTGTTTATACTTTTATTAGATTGCGAATCTTTTAATTAGGTTAAGAATACTTTCTTAGTTCCTCGTATGTGTCATGTTCCTTTTTGTCTTTCAGAAGATCTTAAATGCCACAAGTTCAGGATGTTTTTCCTAGCACAAGGCACCATTTTCCCCACCACCACATGTCACAGACTGCCTTAAGTTCAGAAGAGAAGGATGTTGGCTTTCATTGTTGGTATTTTTCTTTTTCTTTTTACATAGTAATACACTGCTGTGTGTTACGGAGTAATATTCTAGAGTTCAGCCAAAAAAGAAAATATTATTAACTGTTATTTGTTTGTCCTGCAATGTCAAGAATTTTTTCCTTTCTGGAAAATAAAACTCAAGGAAATAAGGGTAGAGCTTCAAGTGTTACATTTAAAATAAATTTAAAAAAAACCTCCACAGCTAACATAGTAAGTATATATCACATTAATGAGTATTTGCATAACATACTTCAACAAGTAAACCACCAAAATAATCTAGTGTGGAGCTTTGAGGTCTTTACATCCTTAATCTTATTTATTTACCTTCCAGGTAAATGAGTCAAAGTTGTGCTGAAGAACTAAAAAAAAAAAAAAAATTTTAAATTTTAATTAAAAAATTTAAAAAATGTTAAAACCTTCTTGTTCACTATTTGTAAATGCAAATTTTTTTTCATGCCTTTGTTTCTAAACCTTCTAAGTAACAAAACCAAAGGCATTTTGAAAAGCACACCTTTTTCCTAGTAAACAGTGAGTTGGGAATCAATTTATTTAGGTGAATGGTATTCTTTTCCATGGAATGGAGAATGAAAAACTGCACATTTACCACAGGCATCAAAAGCAAGAGTCATAAGCAAGAAGACATAATGTTTAAGGAAGCCTTTCATAATCTGCATAATTTACACTCAAGCCATCAACCACTATCTCCTCACTTTAATAGATTTTTTTCTCTTTTCTTCACAAAACTTCTCAACAAAAAATCTAAATATCATCAGATAACATATGAAAAGTCTTCATTAGTTATTAAAGTGTTGTTGTATTTAAAAAACCATGCAAGATCTGAATTTTAATAATATATAGCAAAGTTGGTATGGAAACTGATGAATACAAAAATTAAATATCTTCCCCATGGAGGGCAGATCTTTTCTCCCATCAGGTTACTTACAGCCAATAAAGCAAATATCTGTGCACCATTCTCATACAGAAATGAGACGTTTCTATCAACACTTGGATTATGCTCCTGGAGTCTTCCTCCAAAGATAATTCCTGGACTCCATTAAAGTTAGAGTCTCCTGTCTTACAGAGTCTCCTGTCAGCTCTGGAAGATACAAGAAGAGTGGCAGTGTCTGGGTTAGTCATAGCCCGAGGGAGGGAGAAGCTCATTCTGAAACTTTTGATTCCTACTGACATGTTAATTGGCATGTACCTGGGTAGGTAAAACCAGTTTGTGCTCCTGGATCTAAAAACTGTAATAATGAATTTCAGTGCTAAGTTTAATCTAGCCAATTTAGACCATGACTTTTGAACCTCTGAGACTCAGACAAGTACTATCATAATTTGTATTCCAGAATCTAGCTGAAGCATTCCCCGCTTGTTACTGTCTACGGTGCTTTTCTCTTCATACTAGTAGGCTTGCACTCAGGGCTGTGGCTGCAGAGTATGTAAGGCTGTGTATAAAGGAACAGGGGAAGTTAGAGAAAGGCCTTCTCTTTCAGTATTGACAAGACTTTAGCAATGCTTATTTCTTCAAGGCACTTTGAGAAAAGAAAACTGATAGCTTATGCCACTGGATTTCTTAGTCTCCCTCTAAGAAGATATCCACTGAGCTCACGAATATGATGATAATTAAACCAAGGATGCTGTTACACCAACAGCAGTGCCATTAACTGGGTGGAATACGCCAGACTGCTAAGCAAGAGAGAAGCCAGTGCACTAACAATGTTAAGATGTTCAATAAAAAGCATCCTAAAACAAAGCAAAGTTGTTAACAATGCAGATAGATTTGGGTTAAGGAAAAACAGAAAAGCACCAAAAAGATTTTAAAGAAGTGTTAAATGAGACACTGAAGTATTGGCTACAACTACACTGATATAGTTGTTCAGTTCCTAGAGTGTATCACAGAACAAAAAGAGATTAAAAAAAAAGTGGAATATTTTTATAAAACAAAGCATATATATTAATACTTTCAAATCATTTACAATATATTTAGAACACTTGTTATGAGTGTTAGATTTGTCCAAAATACTTAGCCATTGGCACTGTATGCATTGAATAGAATAACATAGATAGGTTTCAAAGTATGACTTAAGAAAAGATTAATTAGTTAAAGGCATTTTTTCAAGCAGCATCCTGCATTTATTTCCAATAGAGTTAGTTTGAAGATGTGAGGTGTGATACATGATTTGGAAGAAAACAGAAGAACTTTGTTTCATTTAAAGAGATAAGACCATCACTCTCTTATCATTGAGGAATAAATTTTATCTTAAGATCATGCATTAGAATAACAAATATTGATTATTGTAATTTATTATGCAAATGAAGTTGCTTCACTTGGGAAACTGTATATAGTCAAACATTCCATTTTTAAGAATATACTTCCGGGGGGGGAGGGGGAAAGTGTGTACATTAAGGATGCAGAGAAGTCATATTACATATTTGGCTGGTAAATTCACAGCAGAGATTAAGTTTCTCTCCCATCCACTACATAGTGTCAAAACAGTAGCATTGAATGTGCTCTCTATAGGTTTATTTACAAGTATATATTAACTACATAGTAGGAAGTGAAACTAGCTATGTGGCTATGATATGCATATGTTCCACTTTTTTTAAACAGGGAAGAAAGAAAAACTGGAATATCCAGACAAAAAAATTATGTAAGATTTAGAAAACTCTTCATGTAGCAACATTTCAAGGGCTGAGTCATTTTAAATCCTTCAAAATTAAACAGTGCTTGATCATGGTCTAAAACTGCCTGCAGCAGTAGAAAATTATCTGATACTACAGAGCCCTTTAATATTTCAGACAAAAGCATAAAAAAATGCTGGAAGCTAAAGCTTCTGAAAGTCCAGATTATTAAAAGATATTTTACCATTAACCATTTAAACTACTTACTAAGGGCTGTGCCATTTACTTGAGAGGTTTCTTGGCTACAGCCAAGAACATCCCTAATTCTTGCATGCCCACATAACCCACTCTTATACTAGCCCGTGAATTTAGGCAGGAAGTATCCTGTGCTTTCCAGACATCCTGGAAAAGTCTTTCAGTGGAGGAAGCGTGTGCTACAACCCCACTTACCAAGATTTGGTCACAGGCAGCAGACACAACTGACAGAAAAGGAAAGTATATGATAAAGTGCCTCTCTTACAAACTTCCCTTACATATTCATCTCACAGGGTGTAGGCAACTCTTACCCTGGATGGTAGCAGCTTTGGTCTCCTTTTGCATGCCTTAGGTGTCTGGGTTGAAAGTAAAGGAAATGCAACCCTTAGGGGATGTTAGGATAACTTCTATACTCTGGTTCCATTCTTGGTATCCCCAGTTTGTATTCATTTTTCTCTCCCATGCCTTCCCCCCTCCCTGAGTAATTCAGGATCTGCAGCGATTTATTGACTTAGTCGGGAAAAGTTTTCAATATTCTTCCCCCATATTATTGACTTCTTTGGAACTGCTGCTCCTCTGGTATATAACATCTCTTTTACTTTGATTAAACTATTAGCAAAATATTAACCTACTGGAGAAAAATGTTCTCCCTTTCTCAGGAAGCAATGTGTACATCTAAGGTTAGAACTTTTTAACACACTGACCTTGTATTTTATATCATATGGCTATGTAAATTAGCACCTTGGTGTAAACAGTTTCTTAAAGAATCTGTCCTAACCCTGTTGCCCTAATAGGTCTTCACTGACACCAGGGATGGTGGTAATGAATCAGGAGTTATCTAAGTGTCATTTCTTTACCATATGAAAGTCTTCAGTTTCGGACCTTAATTTACCTTAAAAATCCCTTCTATTTTAAATTTAATCAAGTCATTTAATTGTTTCTGTCTGGTTTCCAGTGCAAATAACTTCACAGAAAGCAACTAGTTGGCTTAATAACCCTGTTCAGCTGAATTGAATACTTCCTTTGACATTACTGAGAGGACTGGCTTATTATTTCTATGTTTTACTTCTCTTAGTTGTAGAACAAGACCAGCTAATTACTATAGATTTAATTGAGATAAAAGTAACATTTGCTAATAATTGATTTTGTTATTGCTTAAAAAGGAAGTAAAGAACCATTTTTTAAGTATGTTTGATCAAAGTCAGTCATGCATTTTGTACCAGTCATTGATTTTTTTTCAATATATTTCATTAAGAGAACCATAGGTTTACTTAGAGGATAGAGAAGAAAGAAAATTACTTAGACCTAAAATTTAGTGCAGCTGAAACAGAAAGACAAGAACATGAAGAATACATCCTTATAATAATGCACACGGAGGTTTTTTTCAAAATAATTTTTTATTACCTACATATCTTAAACAAATACACTATAAATCCAACAATCACTGAGCAATTATGCAATTATAACATTAGCTTGCATGATTAGTGTGTATAATAATATAAATTAATAGCCTTTCAAAGCTCTTACAAGATCTTGGTGAGGTAGTCAGTACAAATGGCCTGGTAATAAAAAGAAATTTTATGTTTTAAACTAAAAACCCAACCAAACAAACAAAAAAACCCAAACCAAACCAAACTCATAAATGTGAAAGATATAATAAACTGGAATATAACAACACATTTATTAATATACCATGAGAAAACAAATATTTTATGTCCTGACAACCTCAACTCAGATATGTAGAAGACACAATGCTAACTAGGAATTCTGAGTAAATAACTACTTTTTAACAAGAGGTCAAAATGGTAAAATTTCAACAAAATTGACTTTTAATTTATTATGAGAATGTAGCTTTCTAGTTGGACTTGAGTAGATTTACACAGAGTTGGCCACCATAAGCCTACACAGTTCAAGATTTCAGCATTAATCCTTGACTGCTGGCAATCAGAGCTCAGGTGTATTTGGAACATCTTGTTCAAGCCGTTATTTTTTTGACCATTATCTTGATTCTTTTTTCTTTTCTTTTCTTTTTTTTTTTTAAGATAATAATATGTCTTATCTTTACCTTCTTACATTCTTTCTTTCAAATCCTGAACCATACTGGCGGTCCTAAACTGACAAAATTATAGTCTATGATTATTTTTAATTGAGTCCTTAGTCACATTCCTGTTGTTCTGTTAAAATCTCTTTAATAAAGTACAGAGAGGTGTTGGAAAAATTGCATCTAAAGTAAAAAGTCAGTAACAAAATCTCATTAGCCACATGGTGTATGAAGTGACATTAACTAAGCATAGAGATCAGTGCACAAATTAAATATTGTAACAAATCCATGAATGTTGAGGAACTGCATGGTTGTCACTGTTTTCCACAGGGTGGTCTTTCATAAATTTATCTCAGAAGCTGAAGAATCATCAGAAATGTTTTTTGGTGGGGAGGAGAAGAAAGTAGGGGAGATGAAAGAGAAAAATGACTTTTTCTTGGTTATTCATTAAATTTTTGTGAGCAAAATTGTGCTCCTGAATGTGTTTTTTTCAATAAGACCTTTTTCAGTGAATATGGCAAGCAATAAAATTTGACCTAAAGAATTAAAACCTGTTTTCCTTCTGTACATTCAGCTCATTATTTTCACTGTATTGATTCAATTATTCAGTAATCACTCAGATTGTGGGAGTTGACAGAGGTCTACTTCACTCATTTTGGGATTGCTCATATCATACACCACTATGCAGAACAACAGCTCGTTTCAGGTTATTCTTATGAGATGATGTTAAAAGTGTAGCTTCTCCAACCAAATATAACAAATAATACTTAAGGAATCAATTTTGATGTAATAAAGAGCTGCAAATACTTATAACAAAATTACTGAAAATCTTCCTTTTTGCCTGAGACACTGTCTGCTATCATGTGGTCTTGCCATTGTCCTTCCAACTCATAATATGCAGGAGGCAGTAATCCCATCAGTTCTGATAGCAATAAATGCTTGGGTTCAGACTTAGCCTGCTGTGATTTTTTGCATGTCTGTGAGCTTTGCTGGCAAAAAGGCTGTATTAGTGCCTTTTGTAACTCACCTCCTCCCAGGGTTTAAAGGAAATGCCATGATTCCCTTCAGGATATGCATTTAGGTGAGCAGAAAAAATGATGTAATTCCAAGTTAGCTGTTTGTGGTGGCAGACCTGGATGTGATCATTATTTCCCATTAAGACACAGTGTCATTTACTGTTTGTTGCTAGAGTCCAGTATTCAGGATTATAATGAGAGTTTTCTGATGTTTCTTACAAAACCCACAATAACTAGTATAAGTCAAATCAATACAATTACATCTGCTATATTATTTAACAAAATGTTAAAAGCTGACAAGATAGAGATTATTGGTATTGTTCTTGCATTTAAAGGCAATATATATCTGGAACAAATTCTGATATCAATGTCCTGTTTTCAAGACCCAATAATTTCTCTATTACTAATTTATTGCTTAGTATAATGTTCAGGGAGTAAAAATAACAGAAGGGATTCAGCTTCCTTAGTGTTAGACATTACATTTGAGCTACTCACCTTAGACTCAAAGCACAGTTAAGGAAGCAAATAGTCATTTCTAGGGAACAATTCTTCTGACACTTTAGGAAATATATTAGGATATTATCTGATATTAGGAACTTATCTAAATTTCTATTTCTTTCCATTGTCAATGTCTTATTTTATAAATCTTACAGCCTGTTTCTGTCTTACTTCAGTCTGGACCAAGCCAATTTACTCCCAAGTTTTCTTCTGGAGATAGTCAAATAATTCCCTTAGGAATAGACCCAGGCATTTTTTCACCTGGCTTCAGGCAGACACTATGGATGTATGCCACGCATGGATGTCTCCATCCAACATCATTCTTCAACACTGTCTGGGGAGGTCACTGGCTCTCAAATGCCCACAGCTTCATGCAGCCTCACAGTATGAGGTCATAAAGTTATTTTTGGTGGGCTGTGAAATTTCCTCCTATTATTTCAGGCTCTTTCAACTGAAAACAACATTATAAATAGTATTTGTGTCTCATGCTTACAAGGATACCTCTTGGAACCAGCAGAAGACTTTGTTATGCTACAAAGCAATGGCTGTGGAGAAGGCTAATCTGCTTCTGAGGATAATTTTGCACAACCAACCTCAGCATCCAGTATTCTATCCCAGGTGTAATTCAGGAAAAAAGTATAGATTAAACATACAGTGACTTGCTCAGATGAAAATATCTACTATGTAGACATTTGGCAATATGAATCCTAGACTGTATTTCTGAATTGTACAGAAACTATTTTACAGTGCCACCTACTCAGTTGTGGTCCATTAACAACTTGGATGTAGCATGTAACAAAAATGGAGTTGTTATGCATAAATGACAACCTTTATCCACTAGTACCTTTTGGGACTATTTTAGAAGATTGTACTCTCCTCAGAGCTGTCTTTAGACAACATAATTTTTTCTTCCCTTTTTAAATAATGGAACCTTTACTGTTAGTGATGTTAATATCAAAAAAACTTGAAACCTGTGTCTGTTTTGAAACCTATGCCTGTTTTGAAGCCTATATCTGTTGGACTCATTTGCTTTTTGGCTGCTGATACTGGCTGTTAGATCAGACTGATTATGTGAAAATTATAGTTTTTATCTCTATTGCACATCTTTAGTTCTTTCCATTGTTTTCAAAACCTTTTAACATTATTCTTTTACTATTTTTCATTAGTTTAAAATGTTACCTTCATTATAGATAGAATTTTAGGGAAGGAAAAGAGAATAAAAATGAGAACAAGAATATATGAAACCAAGCTGTATCTCTGTCTTAACGCTGAGTGTAGCTTTGGTTCTCCCATCTCAAAAGGCTAAGCCTGGAAATTGCTCATGAGAGAGTGACAAGAATGATCAAAGGTTGGAAGGGTTTATGTGTGAAACATGACAAAATAGGCTACTAAACTAAGCTTGAAAAGGAAATAACCAAAGTAAGATTATATAGAGATCTCAAAAATTATCACTGGCAAATAGAAAGAAAACAAGGTTCAATTAATCGCATTCTCTTCTAGCAGAAGATTGAGCTAGTATTTCAAAAATGCAAAATCCCCAAACAAACAACAAAAAATCCCCCAGCTAAACCAGTAGTTCTTCTTATATAATTGTTGTGGTTTAACCCCAATCAGCAACTAAGCACCACGCAGACACTCACTCACTGCCCCCCCATCCAGCGGGATGGGGGAGAGAATCAGGAAAAGAAAGTAAAACTCATGGATTGAGACAAGAACAGTTTAATAGAACAGAAAAAAAGAAACTATAATGATAATAATAACAATAATAAAATGACAATAATAGTAATAAAAGGATTGGAATATACAAGTGATGCACAATGCAATTGCTCACCATCTGCCAATTGACACCCAGTTAGTCCTGAGTGGCGATCCCCCCCCCCCTCTTCCCAGTTTATATACTAGACTTGATGTCACGTGGTATGGAATACCCTGCTGGCCACTTTGGGTCAGCTGCCCTGGCTGTGTCCCCTCCAACTTCTTGTGCCCCTCCAGCCTTCTTGCTGGCTGGGCATCAGAAGCTAAAAACTCCTTGACTTAGTATAGGCACTACTTAGCAACAGCTGAAAACATCAGTGTTATCAACATTATTCTCATACTGAACTCAAAACATAGCACTATACCAGCTACTAGGAAGACAATTAACTCTATCCCAGCTGAAACCAGGACAATAATATAATAAGATGTGGAGTTCCCTAAGATGTTGTGGACATGAAATTTTGCTTGGATTCAAAAGGAGAGAAGTTGATGCAGAAAATCCACCGAGGCTCATTATAAAAATGCCATTTCTGACTTAGAAAGCCTCAGGCTGTTGAAGGCTGGGAGAACACTCTGTGTGAGTATTAACATATGGTTTCTGTGTTCCTGTACTCTTCCATAGACATCCACTCTTGCCCATTGCTGAAAATAGTATACTGAGCAAAATGCACTTTTTAGCCTAACTCATTATGACTGTTGCCATGTAAAAATGTATTAGACTGTTTGTCAGTAGGCAGCTTGTCAAGAGCTAAACTGCTTCTTACACTCATTTCCCAATTTATGTTTTGTTTGGGGTTTTATGTTTGTTTTCATTGATTTTTTTCCCCCAATAAACTAAGCTGTAATCACTTCTTTAATCAGAGATTGCTATCACTCCAGAATTTGTGACACTTTTTTCAGCCTTATTTAAATCACTTCCATAGTTTTTATTTCTTTCTGCTCTCTCTTGTTTAAAAGTATACAAATTATATGTTTTATATTTACATGGCATGCAGCACTCTTCAATATAGCTTCATTCTTAAGATTCCTTTAGTTGAAATAACTGAAACCTATTGAAGCAGGTTTCATGAGGTACTTCAGAATTAGTTATTGTCAAAATAAGGGTTAAGTTCTTGGCTGTTATTTGGTAATGCAAAATGATCTATGGTTTATATTTTCCCTATGGGAAGTCTAACTGCTTTTACAGGAATTTTAACTGTTCTACTGTCCTGTTCAAGATATTTTTTTAGTTTGCTTAATCTCACAACTACTGACTGTTCAAAAGCAGTTTGAAATATGAAGCCTGATACAGGTCTGTTCTGATGCACATACTGGAGTGCAGCCTTTGCAAAGCATAAGTGGTTCCAGCACCTGCAGAGTATGGTTCCCCATAAGTACATGGGGCAGTCTGCTATCAATTGACTAATTATGCTAATATTAATAAAGAAGGATGCAGCATCACTGAATATTTACTTATCTGAGGAAGAGACATGATATCATAGGTATAATACAAACATATAATTTAGGACAAGAGGAATAGGATAATTTAATGCTATGATATTCTACATTTCCTTTTGCAAAGTCTTTTCAAAATCTTATTGCTTATGCATCATTACAAGAACAATTAAGCACTCATGAACATTACACATTAGTCAGAGTTCAGTTTAATCTTTTCATAGATGTATGTTTACACACACAGAGGTATGCTCAGCTCTTTTATTCTTTCCCCATTACTGTCCATTTTTCTTCTCTTTTTTGTAATTCTTCATACGCTGTAGATTAGCTTAGCCTTCATTACAACACTGGTGATGAGAAGAAATTGTTCTTTTTAGTTGTTCTTTTGTAGGAACTATTATTCCTTTTATGTGAAGCTAATAATAACATGGCACTTCTCTCCTGGTATTACATGATCACCCAAGAACTGAGAACTCATTGATATGACATACATGTATATATTAACCAAGGTAACACATCAGAAAACAACAACAAGAAAGTAATTCAAGCAAATCTGTGCACATACAGACAACTGTGGGAAATGAAATCTAGATTAACAAAAATAGATTAGTCTCATAAAGATTTCCTTTGCCAAAGGCACAGAAGCATAGTATTACATAAAGATGCTACTTCTTGCAAGGAGCAGCATTTCAACAGCAAAGTTCATAGCTTTCTTTAGACATTGTAGGTGGAAAAAAATGAAGTGAGAAGAACTCAGGAGTGAGTGATCTTTTTGTCAAACAAACAAACAAAAAAATCAATGCTCTTTACTCCTACTAGGTCTGCTTGTTCTTTCTTTTTAAAATTAGAAATATAATTTTCTCTAATGAGATTAAAAGACAAACACTGAAGTTCCCATTCATAGATTTGGTTGAATAAACTGACTTGTTTCAGTTTCAGAAGCTTTGTTTTGTGTTTCAAGATTTAATGAAGACCAATCCCTCTTATGAAGTTTCAAGAGAGCTGGTAGTTTTCTCTTTTCATGCCTTCTCTCATGCTGATTGTTGCTCATGTATTTTTTTCATTATGACTGCCACTAAATCTAACTATCTTTAACAAAAAAAAAGCCTTTTCCCCTTCTTACAGTTATTCTTGCATCTCTTTCAGAATGTGTTCTTGTATCTCAATAAAGTAAGCTTTCCTTAAGGAGATTTAATCTTATAATTTGTATGTACTGTGCTATATCCTGGGGTTAGAGGAGGATTTAGAGCTACAGAAGATTGGAAAATATGATTTCAATACCATTTTCTTCTCTGAAGCAGACTTTATCAGGAATTTCTGATTTTATGACACCATCCTCCCCCCCCGCCCCCAAAAAAGAAGGTTCATTTCTAATAAATTATCTGTATTAATGCATTTCAATTACATCTTTTTCTACAGATACGTTGCCTTAAAAAAAAATACCTTTTCATTGAATTGAAGACTTTATAGTTCTAGAGTGTAGGAAAATAATAACACCTTGATGTAAGTTTGCAGAACTGGGCTATAATTTGGGATATGACTATATCTGATAATTTTTCAGATATGATGAAATCTCTATATTTTCATTTTAAAGAATATTTAATTAGCAAGTGGAATGTTGAGGCCATTGGAATTCTCAGCATTTTATACTTGTATTGGTCAAATAAAAATCTCAAAATATTCTTAATACTGAAAATGCAGAAAAATTGTTTTACTCGCAAATTAACCTTTAAGGCTTCTTAAGATAGTAAGAGCATGTATGAAGAATGACAGTGGGTCACTGATTGACTAGAAGCCATGCAACATGTCAGAGAAAGTCTGAGAAATGGAGTAACACAAAACCAGAACTATAGGTTCTTTAATTCACTTTAGTAATTTCGATAAAGGGGAATTATCATTAAATAAACAAGGACATATGTTCTTAAATTAATACTTTGCTTCCCAAAAATGTCAATACTGAAAGAAAGCTATTTTCCCCAGAATGTTTCACTCGTATTTACTTTTAGTCCATCACAGTTATGAAACACTGGGTCTTAATATTGACTGGTGCTGAGAAAGCATTTTTTTCTTTTGTGTAATGTTAAGAACACAGAAAGGATTAGGCCCCAAAAGAGCTCAATGTTAGGGAAAAGTCAGTAGTAAACCTGGCCCAGGGTCAAGAAGGCAAGTAGATACTTGCTAGTTTGATTTATTTAGCCTCCAAGTACATATATTTTTAGTATTGCCTGATTTGGGAATCACCAAGAAAATACATAAGGGCAGCTTTAATTGAAATTAAGAGCTTTGACATTAGTAGTTTTTTTCCATAATTTGATACCTGATATAAACTATCCAGAAGAACCTTTAAAATACCTGTCTGTGAGTGGAACTGTGTTCTATCTTAGAGCCTTTGCGTATATAATTCCCCTCCTAAACTGCGTAATGTATTTGTATGCTTTGAAAATTTTTTTAATGTATATACACTTGAATGCACTTTTTCTAAGAGAAAAAGACACAGTTTATAATCATGCATTTCTGTACTTCAGCCTTATATCTCAGATGTTTGAGCTAAATTTCTAGCATTCGCTTCCCGTATGAACTCAACAATTTTTTTCATTGCTTCTGAAGTGAGTCACTTCTTCCTTTTCTAGATAGGGATAGAACACTTTCTCCTACCTTTTGTATTCATCATATAGACAAAATATAACCTCCTTGGATATGGAACTTTCTCTGAGTGCTTGTGTTTACAAGTAAAAACCTGAACATAGCTGAGACATTTGACAATACTACAGTGTCCTGGTTTTGACTGGAATAAAGTTAATTTTCTTCTTAGTAGCTGGTATAGTGCTGTGGTTTGGGTTTGGGACAAGAATAATGTTGATAACACACTAACGATTTAGTTGTTGCTAAGTAGTGTTTATACTAAGTCAAGGACTTTTCAGCTTCTGATGCTGCCCTGCCAGTGGAGGCTGGGAGTGCACAAGAATCTGGGAGGGGACACAGCCAGGATAGCTGACCCAAACAAGGCAAAGGGGTATTCCTTACCATGTGATGTCATGCCCAGTATATAAACCAGGGGGAGTTGGCTAGGGGGCACTGCAGCTTGGGGATTGGCTGGGCATCAGTCAGCAGGTGGTGAGCAATTGTGTCGTGCATCACTTGTTTTGTATATTCTAGTAGTAGTAGTAGTATTTTGCCTTCCTTTTCTGTCCTATTTAAATATTCTTATCTCAACCCACAAATTTTACTTTTGTTTTTCCCTGATTCTTTCCCCTATCCCACTGGTGGGGGGGCAGGGGATGAGCGAGCACCTGCATGGTGCTTAGTTGCTGGCTGGGGTTAAACAACACCATACATTAATACAGTAGATACGGTTGCCGCTGGATGATGTTGATGATGATTATTATTATAACTTTTATAATAATTATTTTTATTATAATTACTTATAATAACATTAGTAAGTATTGTTAAATTTAGAAAAGTCAACTCTTGACTGTTAAAAAATGATTTGGGAGATTCATTGGGAAGACATTAATGTAAAGGTGCATAACAGAGTTTAATAATGTTTGTTCAAAACCTGTTTATCTCATACATAACAGCTGGTCCAAACCAAAACAACCTATTCCATAGCTGCCAGCCAACTTATCTTTGTTAATTAATCAATCAATTAATGGTAAATAAATTATGAATATTTTAGTAGTTGTAATATTTCATATTAATTCTGAATATTGTAAATAAGTTGGAAATTGTAATTTGTAAATTAATTTGTATATTTAATTTGCAAATTAAACAAATGAAGGGTAATTTGGCCTATATTCTATTTTAAGTACACCTCAAAGATACACAAAGTGAAAATTGTCCATTTCTAAATCCCTGTTTCTTTTTCTCCTTTTAATCTGTTTTATAGGTACTATAACCTTCCACACAAACTGTCACTTGTCAAGCCAGACATGAGACCTAATGGATTAACACAATGTAACTATTCTATTCCATTGCATACTTTTAGTCCTCTTAAAACACTTTTTTTTCCTGGTCATTGATATGATAATATACTCTATTTTAATACACAGTGTATTAAAATATACTATTTGTATTATGGTATACTTTTACAATTACAATCATATCTGTTCTGAAAGCTGGCATTTAAGGAAAGAAAATAGAGGTTTTTTCCAGTATTCCATAGTCTGAAAGTCATATGTTTAAAATAAAGTCACATACTTAAGAGAACAAAACATACCAGCAAGCAAAATAATTGAAGAGAAGATATGATGAAGTTGGTGAACAATGATGTCTTTCAAGGCATTGAATGCATTCTTCCTTTGCTTCAGTCATTAAATTCAGGTATCTACATGGAAAATATGAGCCAGCAGTGTGCCCAGGTGGCCAAGAAGGCCAACAGCATCCTAGCTTGTATCAGAAATAGTGTGGCCAGCAGGAGCAGGGAAGTGATTGTTCCCCTGTACTCGGCACTGGTGAGGCCACACCTTTAGTACTGTGTTCAGTTTTGGGCCCCTCACTACTGGAAAGACATTGAGATGCTGGAGCATGTCCAGAGAAAGGCAACAAAGTTGGTGAAGGGCTTGGAGCACAAGTCCTATGAGTGGCTGAGGGAACTGGAGTTGTTTAGCCTGGAGAAAAGGAGGGTTAGGAAAGACCTTATCGCTCTCTACAACTACCTGAAAAGAGGTTGTAGTGAGGTGGGTCCTGATCTCTTCTATCAAGTAACTAGTGATAGAACAAAAGGAAGCAGCCTCAAGTTGAGTCAAGGGAGGTTTAGATTGGATATTAGGAAAAATTTCTTTACTGAAAGGGTTGTCAAGCATTGGAACAGGCTGCCCAGGGAAGTGGTTGAGTGACTGTCCCTGGAGGTGTTCAAAAAACACACAGATGTGGCACTTCAGGACATGGTTTAGTGGGCATGGTGGTGTTGGGTTGATGGTTGGACTCAATGATCTTAAAGGTCTTTTCCAACCTGAACAATTCTATGATTCTATGAAAATTGCTTGCTTCAATTTTAAATCTATAAATAGGACTATTTTGTCAAGACCCATAATTACAAGTTCTTTGCAATCTATTAAACTGCAAAACTAAGTAGATTTATCAATAGAGGCTTATATTCCAAAACCACAGTCATGATGAACTCTGGTAATGTTCAATGTATGTGATCATATAACTCAGTTTAGGTCTGTGAAGCCACATAAATATGTACAAATGAAAGTTTAGGAATGCATAACCTACTGTACAAGGTGTAATGAGTTCCTTTTTATCAGTTACAGAGTGGTAATTTTCTTTGTTTTGGATATGATTTTAATACACTTAACTATAATCTTACTCTTCTCACAGCCTCAAAAGATACCAAAAAATATTCTGGATAATTAAATTTTTGTCTTTCTCTTCCCTTCTGAAAAAAGATCTAGGTAAAAATAGTGGCTTGTGGTTTGTTTTTTTTTTTCCTTACATTTCCAGAATTTTTGGACTATCTGGAAGGTGGGGTGTTCTTTTTTTGTTTGTTTTGGGGGTTTTTTTGGTTGTTTGTTTTGGGTTTTTGTTTGTTTGTTTGTTTGTTTTTGGTTTGGTTTGGTTTGGTTTTTTTGGGGAGTGGTCTTTCTTTCAAGAAAAACTTGTAGGATTATTATCACACTCTGAAATTTGGAAAACATTTGAAGAGCAGTTTTGAAGGTTTAGGATCATATTTCCAGAGAGAAAGACCCTATCTTGCTGCTCTACCAAGTCCTTCCCAGAACAGTGGGAAATCTAGTTTGTATTATCCACCTTTTTTATTTGGTTAAATTTATTGTAACATCTTTTCATTCAGCAACAGAAAAATCAGTATAATCTTGCCATTCTTGTTCCTTCAGTTAGACTTTATATCTGCTATGCACAGTAACACCACACAACGTCCCCCTCTGTTCTCCAAAACTGTAACACTGCCTTTGAAATTTCTGAATTTTATAAAATTCTGCGTTCCCTCATTTGCCTCTTGGGTTTACAATGGCAAAGTTTTAGGATGTGGTAAGGTTCACACTAAACCATGATGTCAGACTGGTTTTGTCTCATGAAGACTTGCATCAACCTCCTCAGATGGATTATGTACACTACTACAATATAAATAAATTTCAATTTAAACATATCTTTATTTTAAATATTACCTATTCTAAACCAACATTTAGGTGCTTATAAAAAACACTGGAAGAACTGAAGCTCCATCTCTCTGAACATTTCACAGAATTTCTCATAGCTGACTAGTTTCTAACATAGTTGACTTTGTTTAGTGATTTTTTGTTTGTTCATTTTCTCAGTTATGGTGATTTATCTGAGTAATATAATGTACCATTCTTCTCTAGTAAAAGGATTGTCCATCTTGCTCTCATCATATCTTTTCATTACTTTTTTGTTGTTTTATTCTTGGTGTCTAGTATATTTATGAAACCAGGAAGGATAAAGGACAGAATATGCTTGGGTTTTAACATATCTCTTAAAACAATATTAATATAGTGTATATTCTGGAATATATCTTCTCGATATCAAAATAATTTTAGGTAAGGATAAAGCTTGTTTCCAACATTAGTTTGAAAAGCAAGCTCCAAGAAGTATTTTGTACTGAAAAGCAGGTACTCGGATCTTAAAGTACAAAATTAGGATGTAGCTAGCTTTCTTTCCCAATCAAAATTTGCTGAGTTGTTGTTTTTTGAACCTGAACTGAACACCTCCTTCATGTGGTGTCCTGGTTTCAGCTGGGATAGAGTTAACTGTCTTCCTAGTAGCTGGTACGGTGCTATGTTTTGAGTTCAGTATGCGAAGAATGTTGATAACACACTCATGTTTTCAGTTGTTGCTCAGTAGTGTTTAGACTATAGTCAAGGATTTTTCAGCTTCTCATGCCCAGCCAGCGAGAAAGCTGGAGGGGCACAAGAAGTTGGCACAGGACACAGCCAGGGCACCTGACCCAAACTGGCCAACAGTGTATTCCATACCATAGGACGTCCCATCTAGTTTAGGAACTGGGAAGGGGGGGGCAGGGAATAGCCGCTCGGGGACTGGCTGGGTGTCGGTCGGCGGGTGGTGAGCAATTGCCCTGCACATCATTTGTACATTTCAATCCTTTTATTACTACTGTTGTCATTTTATTAGTGTTATCATTATCATTATTAGTTTCTTCTTTTCTGTTCTATTAAACCATTCTTATCTCAACCCACGAGTTTTACTTCTTTTCCCGATTTTCTCCCCCTTCCCACTGGATGGGGGGGAAGTGAGTGAGCGGCTGCGTGGTGCTTAGTTGCTGGCTGGGGTTAAACCACGACATGTGGCTATCTTATCACCTCTTCCCATTTCATATCTGGCTGGCTGAGCACCCTCTTCATTGAAAAGGGATCCAGGAGCTCATTTTCACCAGCAATACTTTTCCAAAATCTGTACAGTTAGATGGAAAACTAAATTAAAAGAGTAGCTTTAGGTATTAGCAATAAGACTATTAAAATAATGATCCAATGCTGGGAAAGACTAAGTATTTCTCCTTCCCCTTTTCACATTTATAGCCACAGGCTAAAACTCCTTTACAAGTACTTTGTCATTGTGAGAATTATTAAAAAGACACAATTCTTATACCTCCTAAACTTGTATTCAGCTCACTGATATGAGTGAAAGTATCAGACCAGTACATAAGCCCTGACAGCTACAAGAGCACCAGAAAATTTAAAATTTAAGTTATTCTTAAACATATTTACCTCTGAATAAAGTGCCAATCAGTGAGGCAATCTTTCCCTATAATAGTAATATCATTTCATAATAAAAGAACACCCTGAAGAATTTGTCTGCTAGACAGCCTCATGTAACAAAATCTCATGCTTTACTGTTTTTTTTTCAGTTCAAGAAGTTAACAGAAATGAGTTATATCTAGTCTTACATAATTGCAGTGAAAAAAGGTTTTAACTTCTGAAAGTTCTTGCTCTCTGTGAGAAACCATGAATTCAGGTGTTATTGATGCCATTTTGTTAGATATGATCTTGCTGTTTTGTCCCCAAGAAATGAACTCACAATACGTTTTTCCATAAAGCGTATCAGAGTACCATCAATTGGTGGAGTCTGCTGATTTAGGCAGCTGTCATATTTCATGGTGTAATATGTCTAATGCCTTCATATTAAACCACTGAGAGAAGTCAAGGCCTTTGGATGTCCTTCATTTCACTTAGTTTTTTCTTGAAACAAAGCAAAACAAAACAAAAAACCTCAGACAGGCTTACTTTTTTCAACAATCCATGTTTTGCAGTGAAATGAAGTTGGAACAGTAAAGGTTCTACAGAGAGACTTGATAAGAATTAATGGTAAATTATGCATACAGCACTAGTTTACTTTTAACGTATTCATATAAAAACAGATTATAAGCAGCTGGGATCATACTTTCATATAATCTTGCTTTGGTTTAAGACCTATTCTGTTTCAACATTGTTCAAAATATTAACACTTTTTTCACTCAAGTCTTCACGCTGCCTGAGGATATTGTTCTGTCTTAGGTGTTTTGTTTTCCAGGCTAAAACCTACCCTAGTAATTTACCTTTCAGCTTCACTGACCACTACGTGCCCCAGTCTTCCTTTTATAACATCCTGCCTTTCACAGGTTAGAAGTCCTTATCCCTAAATCAATCCACTATAAAATGTTATGTCTTCACATAGAGCAGGTATTACATATACCTCATTTTTGCGTAAGTTTTTTTCTGACTTTATGACACAGTATCAATCACCTTTTTGTGCAGGAAGTTTGGAGCAGAAAACAGACACAAGCACACATATTTCTCTTTAAATTTCTCATTTATTTAAATCAGTTATAAGGTAAAAAATATACTTTACATATTTTTAAGTCTGCAATAATCAAAAGTGATGAGTAGGAAAGGAAAAATTAGTGTTCTTTCTCAACCACAGAGCTGCTGCTGGGGTTTTTTTAGTAACAGAGTTGATCAGGAATGGCATCCATAGCTGGGACACATATATCTATACCTTTTTGTTATCTCCTTTGTCATACAAGGAATATTTTACTTATGTTGCATATTATACTTTGCTCTTTTCACTGGGCCTGGAGTCAGTTTCTACCTAGTGTTCAAGATTGTTTCTTTTTACTGATGAATAATTGACCTTTTATAGTTTACATTTATACTCTTTGGGCTTTTGCTACCACCCTGTTCTCTCAGGAGCCTCTACTATATCACCAGACTCATGTTTCCTACCCCAAAATTCAGTGTCAGGAGTGCATGGGCATAGATGTGTGTTGGCCTCAGTTTAATACATCTATATGATGTCTCTGCCTATGAAAACATGGACATATATGGCAGCCCATTTGAGCTTCAACTCTGTGAGTACTGTCAGGAGGAAGGGGCTGACAGCCCCAGTCCATCCCTGTGGGGCAAACAGTCACCTGGGGTCATGGGTGCTCTGGGAAGATTTCACCCCTTCCTTGGGAGCAGGGGGAAAAGAGCAGGTGGTAATGGTAAAATGTGTAAGCACAGTCTCAAGCTGACCCAACGCAGAGCAGGAAGGGAAGCCACCTGTTGAAAAGCTGAGGGACACTGATGGTTGGCTAAAACATCCCCCTACCCCTCTGTTCTTGGGGAAAACTGAAACTGTCAAATGTAAGACACAGAGGGTCTTTGGAGGGGCTGGTGTATGTAACACCAGTGAAAATGCTTTAATATTAGAACATTTGAATGCAATGTCAGAACAATTTAATTAGACCAAGAATAAATTCTTGGTAGCCTTCGTGTGTTCCCTTTTGCCCTTAACAAGATTTTGAATGTCACAACTTGGCTGTTTACCCTTTAGGTGATAGTTACCACCTAACATTCAACTTCTCTGTGACCTCAGAAGGCAGTGTGCACTTCAGCAATTCTAACTGTCACTGATTTTGTTAGGTAGTAATAAATGTCAGTCATGAGGTATTAGGAAACTGAAAAGGAAGGAAGTAAAGAAAGTTTTGGTGCCTTGACTTCTTGTAGTTCCAGTAATCTTGAGATTATATCTTGAAGTAGTAGCAGGAAAAAAGAAAACCTTTCCTAATGGATTTTTTTTTTTAATTGATTATCTTCGCTTAAACAACATATGCTATGATTTTTAATACTCTTTAATTCAGCCTGGTTTCCTTGCTTTTGCCGCTACTTTCTGCCTGACCTGAATACGTGCTGAAATCATACTGATGACTCAGCCTTTCCAGCCATGTTTACACCCACACTTGGCTTGGACATGATTTTTGTTTTGTCCACAAGCATAACATTTTCCTGGTGTGATTACATTTTTTTAGTTTTCCTTCACAACGGTAAGGAATAGTTGTTTAGAACATGTGTTGGGCAGTTTAAGACTGTCTTCTAGCTTGATACAACTTTCTTAAAGAAACATTTTTGCCTTGCAGTCTGGAATTATTCAAGAGAGTTTTAGGCATGGAAGAAGGAAGATCATATTAGGCAATGAACCCCTTCTCAGAAAGAGAAATAATAGGAATAGGAGAGACTGTGAGATGTAGTTGCAAAGGGAAACCAAACCAAAAGAGTATTTAGGCTAACTAAATATTGGTCTCAAATATTCAACATACAAAAAACTTGTTTTCTTTGCATTTGACTCTAGTTTCTAAATCTCTGGGGTTCGGGATGTCATTAAAATTAACAATGCTTTCTTTATGATTTGTTAAGAACCTGGAAATAGCAACTTGGTATGGACCATAAGCTGAATCCCAAAGCATGGAAGAAATATTCTGAATTTTTAGAATAGAACAACAATTTGGGGAAGTAGCTTGTTTAGAGGAATATAAACAGAAAGTAAAGGGAATGTATTGTTAAAGTGTAGACCCAAAATGATGGAACTTAACTGGAGTTTTGGAAACAACTGCTAGGAGAAAATTATAGGAAATAATTCAATAGAGTTGTGAAGGTGTTATTATACGGCTTCGACACAGCAAAGGGGTAGTATTAATCACTGATCCCAACCCTGCCCTTGAAGTAAGGAGTGGAAAGCACCATAAAATCTTGAATCAGTGTCTGCCTGAGGAACTGAAGCCAGAAGCATACCAGAGTTATTGCTGAAGAACAGGGTGAAAAAGAATTGCTTTTTCATGACCTACTTTTTTGGTCATGAAATAGATAACAAATTTTGTCAGTCACTGTAAGCCCAGTAAGCATATATGGATACTAATGGGAATCTCCTTTTATAAACCTATATTTACAATTAACCAACTTACATACCTATGGATAACTAATAGATCTCTACAGATAAATAATTAATTTAGACACTAGTTCAGGCTCATAATTGTTTTAGTCTGTGTTCTAATTAATTCTCCTATATGACCTCATAACATTCAGTCGCAAAAGCCATTGCCTTGAGCACAGAACTTGTGGCCATTGCACTTGGATATCACTCAAATGCCCAGGGAGCTGTGCAGTACCCATGTGCATGCTGCACTTGGTCATGCATGCCCGTTGTGTAGAGCAACCTGTAATTAGTCCAGTACAGTAAGAGAAAGTAGATACAAATTCTCACATGTTCAAAAAGAGAAGAGCATACCAGCAGCCATGATTCAGTGCATTGAGTGGATTTAAGAAATGCCGCTGGTGGAAAGAAAGCTAAAGTCCACACACAGTACATGTCAGGGAGCAACAAGGGCCAGCTGCCCCCTTAGGGATGGGGAGCCAGGACCCTGAGGGGGCTCACCATGGAGGGTGGCAGATAGGGTCTGGCAGTCAGGGCCCATCCACCACCCCAGCCAGGAGCGGGTAGCCAGGCAGCAGCAGGGCAGCCCCAGCCCCTGGCATTGGGTACCTCCCTGGGGATGGCCAGAGGCTGGGTTGGGATGTGGGCCCATGACAGGGCCTGGCTCAGCTAGGTCCATGGCCAGGCAGGGCTCTGGGGAGCTGGAGACTGGCCTTGCTGCAGCATTTCTGGGGCAGGGGCTGATGGCCCCAGGGGGCTGACATGGGGTCCTGGGCCATGGGCAGGGCGGGAGGAGTTCTGAGGGGTGGAAATGAGGTCCTTGGCCATGGGCAGGTGGGGGAAGTCCTAGGGGGGTGGGCAAGGACAGTCGGGGCTAATGGTGCCCTCAAGGCTCTGACAATGAGCCTGCAAAAACTGATGCATTTGGTTCATTCCAGTCAAATCTCTCTTCAAAGCTGATGGCGCTATTTTTTTGTAAATAAACTTAAACTTGTGCAATTGAGCACTTGGGGCTTAAGATAAGATTTAAGTGCTGCCGTATTTTGAAATGCAGTGTTAAGTCTTGAAGGAGTTCTGTGTGTTTTTTTCTACCAAATCACTCATCAACAAGTAATTTGGAACTACTCAAGTCTCCTGTTGGTGAATCTTAGCATAAAGCAGCAGCAATGATGCATGCCAGATCCAAATAATTTTGTTACTTCTCTGAGGAGCTGTTTATAGAATAGTTTGCCTCTCCAGTATGTCTGCTTGTATATATGATGCCTTTTATACATGTGGTTATTAATCCCTTGATCAAGAACACTGTTTATACCTGTCAGAATTTCATATACTTTTTTTTGGTGGGGAGGAATATACATAACATTAACTGAAAGATCCTTCATGTTACTGTATGCCAAGGAGAAAATGCACACCAGACAATACAAGGAAGCAAGTATTCTGGGCCAGGGCTTCAGCTGGAATAAACTGGCAGAGATTAATTCTATGCCCAGCTGTCTCTAGTCCCTGTAGTCCACCTTGGCATCTAGGCACTGGTGTAGCACATAGGTGCTCCTGTCATCCACTGCTAAGCACAGAAGATGAAGAAAGAAGTGTTTTGATCGTGGAAGCATTTTTTGCAAACATAGCATCAAATTTTTATGACTCATTTCCTATAGGTATCTTTTTTGTTGGAGATTTTGGGAGTCTTTTTGGTTGTTTAGTTTTTTTTGTCTGGCAGGAGAGCTAAAATGTGTAGCCCCATATATATTCATGGACTGTAACTCTAGCTTCTGCCTCCTTGATTTCTAAATATGCACACACTGATGTATGCAAGACAAAAACTGCTATGGTGTTGGGTGTTTTTTTAGTAAAAACTTGATAATACATTGCCTTGCATGTAACTGGTTAAGCCAGTAATAACTTCAGAAAAGGACAAGATCAGAACAAAGAAAGTGATAAACTGAGAACTGGATGTTACTACTGCAAATTTAATTTCAGAGCTGGCTGGACAACATCATTTACAAAAACAAAGCTGGTGTTGTAAGGAAGTGCAATTTAGAAGTAGAAGGAGAGCTGACAAAATAGGATTATACACTGTAACTACTGAAATCTCATTCACTATAAATGAATTGATTTTCTCTACATCATCTTTCAGGGTGACTTTGGCTAGATAGCAAAAATGTGTTTGGGGACCGGTGAGCATTAATTTACTGCTTTGGGTTTTGTTATTGTACAAAATTAAGTATGTGCTCTAACCCAAATTGATTCTCTGAGGGCTTTGTTCCAAAATATTTTTGTAATCATTGTTGTGGGATTTTTTTAATCTTCACTATAGTCTATTCCCTATATAACACTTCTCAAGCAATGAGTCCTTCATTAGCACTATTTAACAAATCCCAAAGTGTCAAACCATTTGTACCATATCAGCCACACTAATTCTTATAATAGGTGCAGCTCCTAGGATTCTAATAGAATGAAATCCATTAGGTATTCTGTCATCTGAGAATTTTTTTCAATTATTTACATGGAAGTTTTTGTTGGTACTTGTGTCATTGTCAATAAACTTTTAATGTCAATGAAGTTGTAGACAATCAGAGTAAAATATTATTTTAATTTATAATCTTAATGGAAAAAAGGTAAAAAAACTGTGATGTCATTTGCTAAAGGTTTCTAAATAGTTAGTTGTCAAAATCTATTTTATTTTAATTTATGTATTATTTTATAAGGGGAAAATATTTGCATTGACTTTTGGTTTCTTTTAATACTTTTTTTTTATTCTATTCTTTCCTTGTCTAATTTTTTTTTCAGTTTGCATTTTATTTTCTCTAAAATTTAAAATAGGTTAGTAGTCCTTCCTCCATTATTACTGCCTCCTCACCTCAACCTACTTTTATTCAAGCAATTTTAAACACAGTCATCCTTTAGTAGAAATAAAATGCAGACAGCAGAACAAAACTGTGAAAATGTGAAAGGGATTTTTTAGTCAATCAGAAATATATATGTTGCTTCATTTATAATATATTTGCTATTTTTTAATTTAAAAACACAATACTGATTGAAGAAAATGGGACTGTAATAAAGTCTGACACAAAATGAGAGAATGACATAACGAAATGGATGACATAACCAAATTGCCTGGTACAGGCTAGGATCTGTGTAGCTGGGGAGCAGACTTGCTGCAAGGGACCTGGGGGTCCTAGCTGACAACAAGCTGAAGATGAGTTAGCAGCATGTCACTGCACCAACAAAAGCAAATTGGATCCTGAGGCTGCATCCACAAGGGCATCACTAGGAGAGAGAAAGATGTAATCATCCCACTCTACTCAGCACTTGTCAGGTCACACCTGGAGTACTGTGTCCAGTTCTGCTCCCCATAATTCAAAAAAAGACAAGGACAGGCAGGACATGATCCAAAGGAGGGCCATAAAGATGATCAAAGGACTGGAGAACCTGCCATATGAGGAAAGACTGAAGGCATTAGGTCTCTTCTTCCTGGAGAAGAGCCGGCTCGGGGTGGACCTCATCACAGTATTCCAGTACTTCAAGGGTGGTTATAAAGAGAATGTAGGCTCTCTTTTCACAAGAAGCTACATGGACAAGACAAGGGTCAATGGGTACAAGTGGTAGTGGGAGAGGTTTCATCTTGACATAAGAAAGAAATTCTTTACAGTGAAAACAGTTACAGGAACAGCCTTCCCAGGGGCGTGGTATTGTCCCTGTCACTGGAGGTTTTCAAGATGCAACTGGACAGGGTGCTAGATAATCTCATTTAGGCTCCATTTCCCATTAAAGAAGCTTTCTTTTTGTAAACCTTCTTGCTTTTACAAAAATTATTTCAAGATTCTACAGCATGACATTTTTAAGACATATAACTTTATTTAAAATCTACTATACATTCGACCTGGTGAATAATTCGTAATAGCGAATACTGATCCTGCTGAAGACTAAGTTGACCAGTCCATTGTGTTAGAAGAATGATGATCATATAACCATGCAGGTAATGCTCAACCCAATGTAGGACTGTAATGCAAACTACTCCCACACCTATGTGCTATCTCCCATACTAAGGGGCAGTAGGATCTGACTTGAAGGACACACTTCCTGCTCAAATCACTAGTTTTTCATAATTTTATAGGTAGTGACATCAATAATTTTTAAATCTCATTTATTTTGCAAACTCATAATATTTTCAAATATGTACTTTCAAAGAAAATAAAAGCTTTTGAAATCCTTCATTACATGAATCAGTTATCAACAAAAATGAAACCTCAGTCTAACAAAGTGAAATTTGGGGAACATACTTAATTCTTACATTGGCAAGTTAAATGTGAGTTATCTATGATGATTACCTATATGTTAACATAACTGCATGGAATTAAAACTTAAAAAAAAAAATCATAAGGCTGAAATAAAGAACTTTGAATGAAGTAACAAAACCTTTTTTATTATCCTATATTTCCCTCCCTCCTTGTACATAAGCTATAAGCAATTGACTGGGTTATTGGCAGCACCCTTGTCTCATTCACTGCAGAAGTTGTGAGGAAACAAACTGAAAGAACTTTTTTATACATGCAAATAGGGATATGATAGCAAAAAGGATGCTTGTGACAAAGAATTCAGGAAGAGAGAACAAGCGAGGTCTTCATTTACCAGAAAAACATCTGTCTTGAAGTATTTATATGTGTCTTCCCTTACTGTAGTTTCTGAGTATTTATCTTCATGCTAACCCTCCAAGGCAGAGAAATGCTAGAAATGCTATTAGTCCCACTTCTGTACATGTAGATCTTGAGGCTTACATTCTCAAAGGAAATAAGATTCCTAAACAAAATATAGGTCCCGGTGAAAGACAGTGCCTTAGCTCTTCAGACGTTTATTGTGTGTATTATTCAAAACTGAGCTAGTGCAGGTTATTGTGGCTTCTTAACAAGTTTTTAACCCCTGAATACTACCTCTTTTTCCCTATCAGTCAGGACATTTGGGTTATATCTCTGAATATAGCATAGAAACATTGCTGGTTTTCCTAATGAGTCTTTCCTAAAGACTCAACTCCAACTTAGTAACTATTTAGTACATTCTTAATTCAATTATACCAGTTGTGCATTATTGATTGTATTAATATACTCCTCTATATACACCAAAATATGAAGGGGAAAGAGTTAAAAGTATTTAAAAATGTCTAAACAGGGAGATACAACTAGATGTTCTGTGGGATTTTCAGATATGTCTTAGCAACTAACTTATCAAAATCAGCAATGATTTTGAGCTTTTGATCGAGAATTGTGGTTATTGGGGGATCCTGGCTAAGCCTTGCAATTTTCATTTAAGAAAATGCTGGGGCTGTCTTCTAACAAGGAATTGCATTTCTCACAGTAGCTGGAGATGTGGAAGACAAAAAGAGGATGCTGTTTATTCAATTAGTCATCCCTTGACCCATTCCTTCATCCAACTTCAAAAGGTTCTTTTCCCTATTGTTAAAAATGTACTGACAACAGGGCAGACCTCACAAAAAGCAAAAAAAGTACTTTTCCCAAAACAAGCAGGTTATATTACTTCTCTCCTGAGGTGTTAATAGTGGCAGACTACAGTAAAAAAAATTTTAAAAATAGCAAAACTTTCATTAAACTTCATAGAGGTTGGAAAATGTAGTTTCTCAGTGGAAAAAAGATTGTGGAGGGCCATAATCATGAGTTAAATTTTTGAAAGGTGGGTAATCAAAATGGTTATTCTTCAATGTCACTTTTGCTGTCAGAATGTCCAAATTTCAAAAGAGCAGAAAATTTTTCTTTCTTTTCTTAAACTTCAAAATAGTCAACATTTCAAAAAGTTCTGAATCTGTCCTGTTAGACTACGCTAACTTGGGAAATGTAATATTTTGTTTCTCCACTGAAGAAAAAAAAATAAATCCAAAGTTGAGTTCCGTCTGGGCCTTCCAACAGCGACTGTCCTTCCTTATTAAGAAAGAAGAATAATAGAATGCCATTAACATTGGCAGTGTTATCTAGACATCAGCATTCCACTGAGGTTTTAACAGACTGCAATTTATTTATAGAATTGCAAGAGATTGGTCAATTTGGAAAAGATCATCTTAAGTTTTCAGAAGTTTTCATTTGAGTGTAATGATATAATAGCTAGGGAGGCTGTTTTAGTCATACACACATGAACAATTTGGCAAGGAAATCTTGATGGTTGATGATCTTATTCAGTCAGTATCTGTTGTGATTACTATGAAAAGACATAGATGACCACAGACCTCTATCTTGAGCTCTGTGACCTAAACCAACATTAAAAATATTAGCTACAGACCAGGAATCTCAAGAAAGTATGTTTAATCTATATTGGAAGATGATTCTAATGTGAGAAAAAGGTAAAATGCAGTGTCTGCTAAGAAGCAAGAGAATTTTGCCATTTTCTGGATATGCCATAAGAATATATGAGCAAAACATCCTTCATGGCCAATTGGTCAGAAATTGCACTTTGTAAAAGATGTTTTTCACTTTTGCACCTTCAGTGCAAAAAATCAGGTGAGAACTATGTATATGATACCATTTTTAAATAGAACATGAAAAATAGAGGGAGGCTATTGGTATGTGAGAATTTTTAAGCCAAGCACACAGCACATAGGATAATTTTTAGGACGTGTTTAATCTTTATTGAAAACTGTTTCTATATTGTTGCTATGGGCCATAAGTTTGAATAAATTTCTTTCAGCACTGTGCAACATTCTGACCAGCAGTAACAACCCTAGAAGAAATCTGAAAATTCTTCTGACAAGCATCTTATTTGTACCTTCTGAGGGAGTTAAAGGTACTGCAGGCTATATTCTTGCCATCTCTCTTTATGTTATAAATGTCTATTTTTGTCCTTTATTTGAGTTTTGTGTGTGGTCTGTTTCATTGCTTAAATCCAAATCCAAAGATACTAAAATTGAAACTTACATTTAAGGTGAATGAAACACCAAAAAAATTAGAACATATGTTAGCTCATATTAAATAACTCATAGATCTAAGGGCACTGGTGTCCACTTTTGCAACTTTATTTTGAAATAAAAAAGTGAACAGTATTATTTCTTTCAGGCAGAATAATGTTTAAAAGAGACAAAAAAAAGCAAAGAACTGAGATCAGCAAAAAGCACAGCTATGAAAATACCCAAACTTGCCTGACTGAACCTATTTGTTTGAGGTAGGAAAGGTAGCTGGGCTTACATATTGCTTCATGGATATTTTTCCAATTAATCATAAAATAGTTTGGTTCTAAACCTGGTTCTTCTCTATATTCAAGTCCAGATTCTGTTTAGTTCAGATTGGTTTACTCATTTCTAATAGAATTTTAATTGATCTCTTTCAGAATCCCAAGCATTCTTTTAATACAAGTCTTACATAGTGACATGTATAAGTATGTTTTGCTGTAATTGTAATTACAGTTTTCCAAATGTTGAAAACATGCTCTGCACAGTCAATATATTTAAAAGATCTCATTTGTAATTTAGATGTTAACTCTAAGGTTACTGGACCTGCATTGGGTAAAAAATTTTGCAACTGAAAAAAGAGCTCTAGAGAGTGCTAAAATTAAAGAGGCTTAAAAAAACATTTTCCCTTCCCCTGGAATTTTCTAGGATCTCAAATTGTCTTGTTCATCAGGGTGAAATGATGAAAATGTTCACCAAAAAAAAGTGTGTGAATGAAAGACTGAGAAACACTCCTAGACAATCCCTCCTTGGAGAAGCCAGCCAGGTAAGCAGAACGCTTAGCAGGGCTGAGAAAGTTATTTGAACTCTGGTATTGAACACCTTAGCTTCTCCTTTTTTGAAATTGTACATGCTAGTATGATAGTTCTGTAGTTAGATCACTCTTTCTCGCTAAAAAGAAACTCAATTTCATATTCTAAATTAGACAGAAGTCTTTTGTACCAAATTGTGTGGGATCAAAACGTTTCTTTCTCACCAAATTTGCATCCTATATTTATACAAATTTTCCTGACTAAAAGTTTAGTTGAAATATTTATTTCTCCATCAAAAAAAGAAAGTAAATTGGCAGTTCTGAGGAAAAGAAATAAAATACAAAATTGAATTATGAACAGTAACTGTAATTAGATTCCAATGATTCCAATTTCTAAACTGCTGTTGAAAAAGTACCCTTTCATAAAGGCCCATCCTAATTAATGCTTTGAATAGCCATTTTCTTTCCTGTGCCTTGAATATTCTTCAGACTTTTCCTGAAAAAAAATAATTGGGTTGGATATTATTTGTTTGTTTATTTATTTGAAACTATAGACTCACTTTCAGAAATGAAAGAGAATTGACTATCACTACACTTCAAGAAGAAAAAATTTCTACAGGGTAAAGAAAAGAACATTCATAGAAGTTCTTTAACTTATCAGCTTTCAATCTTCCTTCTGTTGTTTTTTTTTTTTCTTTTTTTTTTTATCTTTGTTTTTCCTACCCCTTCCGTGTGTCTGGAGAATGCTTTAAAAGGTATCTGTAATTTTTAAGGTATGGCTCAGATATAGCCTTCAAGAATAAAATTAATAAATTATTCTAATGTTCAAATACATGAAATACATTAGTTTTTAAAATAATAGAAGTTACTTGAACAAAGGACGTTATAAGTTTATCATCAATGTGGATAAGCATATTTCTACTATATCCTAGTAACTGAATTTTCTGAGAGAAGAAAATCCTTGCTAATTAATACTTCCCATTTTAAGAAGAAAAAATTTTTATGTTTAAATTTGTCACACTTGTGGACAATTTTGTGGAAAGGTACTTCTTGATATTGTATTTGACCTTATATTTTATTACATTTTTATTTTCTGGCTTTTACTTGGAAGCCAAGCAAGCTGAGTCTTTTGGCATCGCAGTTTTCTGTAAGAAAGTTAGCTTCAAAACTATGTCCCTCAATTGGACATAATTCAACCTCAGAGTCCTTCACACAACTGACTGATATTAGATAACTTACAGAAATTGTTCTAGTAGCAAGCATTTTAACCTAAACCTGTACTTTTCCAACTAAGTGTCAAAACAACTAGTTACATCTCCATGGTAAGGTTTTTTTGTGTGTGTTTTTGGTTTGTTTGGGGCTTTTTTTGTTTGTTTTGGAGGGTTTTCTTTCTCTGTAATGGCCTGGTTTGTGAGCAGTTACACTCCGGAGAAGAGGGAAGTACTTGCTGTTACAAAAACTTGCAACCCCTCATCAGGGAATTCATATGGGAGAGTGTAGTTGCAGATCTCTTTAGATAACTTTTTTTCCCACTGTTACAAAACTACAGAACTGAGAGACTACCTCTCCTCCAGCTTTGAAAGAACACTGCGTATTCGCTCTTTAAAAAAAAAAAAAAAGTTTGGGTCTGGTATCCAGCCTACTGTGTTCATTCTTGCATTATCAATCAGGTTAAAAAAATCAAGCTATGTGGGTTCAAGAAATGTAAGTACTTTGTATCTAAATCATATTTCCTATGACATTTTTATAATGATACTGAATAAACTGAGGTGTCAAATTACCCTGTTAGTATATTTGGCAAATATATTGTCCAAAGCTATAAGTTATTTGGTCCTCTATTACCAAAAATTAAGGAATGCTTCAGACATTCTGGAGATAAGCAGCATATAAAAGCTGAAAACCCATGTGCTAATCAAATCTGCAATCTCCATTCATATTCCATCCATATGTGATAGTTAATCTGTGTTGTTCTCACATCTGGTAATATAAACAGTGGTGAAATTAAATAGAAATACTACATCTGCTGACTTTGTGTAATCCATCTTTCATTTTAGGTCTTTGTTCCTTCATTAAGTTCCATCAATGCAAAAAGTATTCTTCAAGGCTAGGCTTTGCATTTGGAGCTCTGGTTTAGCAGAAAGATGTACTGTTTCTTATATGGTTGGCAGAGTCTCTCGATAAAATGCCACAGGCATTTCAAAAGAGATAAATGACTTGTCATGACTAAGTTTTGCATGTTCTGTTGTATTCATTCTTTCCTTTTCCATCCAAACTTATTTTCATTCTAAACCATTGCCATATATATGCATGGTGTGAATCCTGAAGATCCTTGAACTTTGAATGGCAGCGTAATGTTATTGGTTCTTTTAATTCTTTTTATTCCCCTCTCCAGCAGGAAGATATGCTGGCTGACTGACAGTTGGGATCTATCAGCCTATCTATAGTTACATGCTAACACTTCCAAACACAAGCCAATACTAATCGAGGGATGCTTCAAATGTATTTAATTTTGCCTAGAGAATGGAATTTAGTAGAAACTTTTAAAAAGATGGATCTTGTTATCTTCAGTTTAAAATTATTTTAATCCTATTGATATGGGTTCTGCATATATAAAGCTTATATTGCCACAATGTTCTAGTGCAAGAATGTGTAATTTACAGAGTTAGAATAAAGAAGCCTTGCTACCATAATATGAATGAACAGTCTACATCCTTCTTTAACAGTACATAAAAATTCTGTCCTAAATCAAGCTATTAAAAAAAAATAAAATTAAAAAATCAATTAAGGTGGAGCTCCTGTGTTTTTTCTTCACATCTGTAAATGAGTATTTGATGAAAATTCACTGACACTTAGAGTTCTTTAAAGAAAGCATATTCTGGGGGGAAGAATAAAAGAAAATATCTGAAAAATAAACAAAAGGTGGTTTAGTATTTTTTTACCTTCTAAGTCCTACCTCTTCTTTCCCTCAAGGCAGTTGTAGTCACAGTCAGGAACTTATCAATTTTCAGTGATGAAATTGAATGCTTGAAGAAGAAACAGTTTGCTAAGGGACGTAAAATTAGGATGCTCACTGATTCAAAGTTGTTTGTTAACTTACGGTTCTCAAAAAATGTGCTGCTTCTAACCTCCTGTCTCTTTCTTTTTTGTACCATTTCCCCCCTTCCCTCATTATTGTATATACACTATAAGCACAATATGCTTAGTTATCTAGGATATTGTTGTTATTCCTGTGTGACTTGATATCTTTAACCCAGTCAGATGATTGCTCCATTTGGGTGTAATTTGTGTCTAATTCCTCATTGTCACCTAAGACATACGTACATTCTAAGAACTATGACTAAATTTTTAAACCAGTATTCCCTTAAGCTCCATCTCTGCCACTTAACAGTTCATATATTTCTGTTCTACTTAAGGATTATTAGGTATCCCTATTAGATAAGAATAATTCTATCAAAATCTTTTTCTTGCAGTATTCTGTCACTCCTTTATGTCCTACTATCTTGTTTCTTTTTCTAACTTGTTCATGGCACTCTTTTTAGGAAGTGCCTATACTCTTTTTTTGCATGGGGTCTCCCAAAAGAATCTGATATAATTCTTTTGCATACAAGGGCTTAAAATAACCCAGTTTAGAGGCTTAAGCATTCAAAATAGACAATCTCTAGATTTTGAAATTGAAAATACTGTCAGACTGGAAGGACTCCATGATAACCTTCGTCTCATATGCCTTTGAATCACTTGGTTCGTTCTACCGGCAAATGTGTGGTTTAGTGGTAGGAAAAGAAGAAATAGTTACCATAGTAACTGTCATACAATCCAGTGTGGTGCTTATGTTACTGTACCTCTGAGACAATACAAAGCTACCTTCTTAATCCCTTTAGTGTTCCTGGTTGAATGGTGTATGCCTAGTAAAGTGGCACTTGTAGGTCCCCTGGCTGTACACTCTATTTTCCATCTCCTCCTCAGTAAAGTAATGGGCCTCCTATAAGTAGTACAAGATAAAAAACCAAGCCTGACATTCAAAGACAGAAACTTAGTGCTCTGCTTGAAAAACACACAACTTTCCCCTAGACTCTAATGATTGTGATGTTATAAGCTCTTTTTACGTCCTCCTAAAATCTTTAAACACTAACTGATATCAACAGAGATACAATGAACCTTGTTCAAAGCATAGGAGGTGCCTCAGTATGGTTAAATTTTTCCTAAGATAATTTTATGTATTTAGTTTGTTGCTTGCTAGAGACAGTGAACATTGGGTACAAAATAAGACAAGATACATAAAAGTAATGTTTAGGTGATTGTTTAGTTGTAGATTCTGACACATTTAACATCTGTTAGATTTCATCTAACACCGTGGAATGACTGAAAGTTGTTGTCCCAGTGGGGTGAACAGCTTTAAATGAATACAGTATTTCGTAGCAGCTTTGTCATTAGTTTTTTATGTCAATGCTATTTCATCTGTGCTTTGAATATTGCCATTTGAATTTTCACTAGAATGGAGACTGGGATCTGTACCATAGAAGAATGCTTCAACAATTCAGATGTAGGGAATTCTGTCTAAGAGTTTACTAAACATCTTTTGTTATTGCATATTGGATAACTCACTTAAATATTCATTCAGAAAGAGGATAGATTGAAAAATTAATAAAGCCTAGAAATTATGACACTCACCTGAAATGTGGGGCAAGGGAATATTTGATCTACTGAAAATTCAGTTGTTGTCTAGGAAGTGAAACATTAACTATAAACGCTTCCATGTTTTAAATGTTCTCATGGGATGTATTTGTTCAAAACAGTTACATCTTTTGACTGCAGTTCTTTTAAGTCTTCTGAAAAAAAGAACAACCCCAAAACCAAAAAAACATAAAACAGTTTTCACTATTATTTCAAGAAATTTCATTTTTCTCCTGTGTCTGAATCATGATGTAAATGCAAATTTCTCAATTGCCTTTTCTCTCAGGCTTTCTTTTCTTTTTAGTTGCTTGCATCTTAATTTAGGAAGATACTGTAGCACAAATACAAATTCTCTTGAACGCTTTAAACTGCAGCTTGATCCTGAAAAGTTTCAGTTTCCAGCAGTCTAAACTGAGAATGTTCTCCTCTTGCGCAGATGTCTCTGTAGTGCTGAACAGTTGTAGATCATATACGACTTGTAGATAGCTATGAAAATGCTTCTGCAAAACCTAGATTGATGCATCTCTAAAGAAGAGAAGTAGTACAAGTGACATTACACTGGTAGTATTTCAATGTTAGAGTATAAGTTATAAATATCTTTAAGATTCTAGATCCTATAAACTATAATGACTTAAAATTTTGAAATTCCATATTTGCATACATGACATGAGTTTTAAAGGTAATACGTGGCATTCGTGCATCATCAACAATTCCTTAAAAACAGGTTTAGTGAATATTTGCTTTGTTCTTGTACCGCTTTCAACATCACCTTTCATTTGTTAGTGTGAGATCATTGCTTTGACTTACATAGAAAACAAAACATTTGAATGAATCCATGGAAGTCTATTAGAAACCATAAATAGATTTCAAAGTTAATGGGGAAAAAAGTATGATATATATATATTACAATTTTATACATTTTTAGTTCGATACTCTAGCTTGCATGACTGTTTTTTATGAACGAAGGGAGGGAAGTGCCTTCCCCGAGCCCAGGGCTGTTGCACTGCTCCCGGTCAGGGAGCAGGGCAGGCCACAGGGAAACTGCTGTCCCTGGCTGGGCTGAAATGGGGTCCTGGGCCAAAGGCAGGGATGGGGAGAGGCCTTGGAGGCTGGGAAGTTACAGTCAAGCCCATTATCACCCGCAGAGACTTGATATTTATGTTCATTTAAAGCTCAGAAACAAAGAATATTACTCATTAAACACATCTTCTTTCTTTGGTGTTGTTAGTATGGTTATTTAATGATGTAAACCTGACGTTTTAAATAGGCAATTTTGATAGTATTAATTCTAAATTTGAAATATTATTATAGTCACAGTAACTTCATGGACACCAAAATACAAGTTTATATATTTCTCCAAAGACATAAATATTTTTCTTTTTTTCCTTTTAATAAATTATAAAGTTATAATAAACCATATATCTATACCTGAATAAATGTAATACCTTAATTATTAGTTTGCAAGTATGAAATTGAGAGCATAACATTTTACCAGAATACCTGAAGTAAATCTGTAATGTTTAGCACAAAATAATAACTGTTTTAAATGTACAATGACATACCAGTTTTTATTTATGAGCGTAGCCTATTTGTATGTGTGCTTTTCCAATGGAGAAAGCCAATTAAAAGCATAATGTACAACTCACAATTGAGTTCTAAACTTCATTATCAAAGATATTCTGTTCACCTATCTGAGTTAATGAAAGTCAAGAAGGAATCTGAGCTGTTGATTTATTGCTTGGTTCCTCAAAGTTGGTGGATCAGAGAAGTGATTGATTTATCCATGCAGAGACACCAGCATATGGCTATTATTGTGCTATATCATGCTAAAAGCTCTGTGTGCCACTATACTATGAAAGGATTGTAGCTTGTTCAGCTATGGCAAAGTTTTTGACACACACAAGATTTAAAAAAGTAATATAAGAAAAGAGGAAATGTGCGTGAGCACAAACAGTGAGAATTCTCCACTACCATAATATAGCACCTCTGAGATGACAAACACAAATATTAACAGCACACAGAATGCTATAAAGGTCTTTTGGTCAGGAAGGTTATTTTGTTTTATAATCTGAAGACCTTTAATGAATAATATGAAAGCAGAGGAGTTTTGAAATTGAAAGAAGATACCTTTTTTATCACTCTTAAAAAAATATTATCATAGGCAGTAGGATTTAAATTTTAGATCTCATCTGAAAGACCATATCTGCAAGACTAATGCCACTAATATCATGTAGGGTTTCATGAGCACTAGCACAATGGAAAAAAAATCCAGCTTTTTCATACCATACCACTTACTGCAACATCTGGTGTTTCTGTGGAAATCTTTTGTATGGGTGTGACCTGACCTCCTATTTTCAGCGTTTTAAAAGGCTTAGTAATATATTGCTAGTCAAAATATAATGATTCACTTTCATTTAGTGCATTATTACCGAAATTTCATAACCCTGAAATAAAATTTAATTGAATTTATATAGAGCTAATCATGGAAACTATGAATAACTTCATAGATGAATGATCTTGAAGATTTATATTTTATCAAAGAAAAAGGATTTATTTGAACAACTGTTGATAGAATTCTCTTCATCCCTGCTTTTATTTCCATAGAAATTGGAACATTTGAAATGAAGTCATGGAAGTCTAATTAATAATTTTCAAAAATACCTTGTGAAATAACACCAAATAATATGAGATATATTGCTATTTTATACCTGCTGTATCATTGCTCGCATGAGTATGTTTTTTTTTTAACTCTCTTTAGAGATTCTATGCTGCTTCTTTCTGAGGGAGTACTTGTGCACAATTAGTAGAATTTCAATTTTTTATAAACTGTTTAAGATTCCCCATACATATTTTTCTGCATAATAAAGGAAAAATGAATGTTATCTAAAATCAGAATGATTTAAATGATCTATTTGAAAAATTAGGTTTCATATAACATTATGTGCACACAAATTTTCTTCAAACTATTCACTTCATTAGAGAAGAAAAAGTTGGAAGAAGCAGAAAATCTTTAAACTTTACAAATATTTAAAAAAAACAAAGGCTTTGATTCTCAACAGGATATGAAAATTCCTGACAGTGTTCCATTTCTTTCTCTTAAATAATGATTCTCATTATGTAAAGCCTTTCTAAATGTTTTTACATATTAGTTTGCATTGCTCTGTTCATTTCCTGCTTAGATTGTAATTTCTAATAGCTTTATATTCGTAATAAATTTTGCTGATGAGGCTCCACATAAGTAATAGTATTATGCTAGTAGAATCTATAAGATACCAATACCAAATAAGTCAATAGTAAATTTATTGAAATTAATGTAATTACATTAAAATAGAAGTTGTGTGAGACTATAATAAGAAGGGGTTTTTTTTTTTGTTATGGACTTAGTTGTTTTAATTAGTAATATTTCATGAAGTTGGTTGTTTGGACTGTATTTCATTTTGCCTTCAAACTGATGTAATTTTTAGAAAATGTCATGTCTTTCTATCTCCTTTGATGCAAACTAAAATTATAACCATAATTGCTATTACAATAAAGGAGAGATGTAATGCAAGACATGGGTGATAAAAAATATTTTATGTTGGTTCTTTAAAAAGGATGCTTTTAAAATATTTAATATAATTATAAAACCACTAAAAAATGAAAAAAGTTATTTTTTATTTTATAAAAAAATGAAAACACAAAAAAGGCCTTCACTGTAGTTTTAATTATTTTTTATTTTTTATTATTTTCATGTTTTTTCACAATGAAATAAGCTAGTATTTTTACTTATTGCCAGTCATATTCAATATTAAGAATCAATGTAATAATTGTTATTATTATAATTATTATTTTCTTCCTTTCTGTTCTATTAAACTGTTCTTGTCTCAACCCACAAGTTTTACTTTCTTTTCCTGATTTTCTTCCACATCCCACTGAGTGAGGGGGAAGTGAGTGAGCGGCTGCATGGTGCTTAGTTGCTGGCTGGGGTTAAACTATGATACCAGTAAAATATGAAAAGTTACCTTGTATTATTATGGAGAAGAAATTGGAAAGTAATTCACAAAATAAAGATAAAATTCTAGATAAGCCATGTGGCTATGAGGAATTAGGGAAAACTAAAATCTGTGAATCACTGTCATGGAAAATTACAAGCATGGAACTAACATAAATCTGCCAAGTTCATCTGTAGGGCCGTATTTCATCTAGAAAATTAACCATTTAAGGATCCAGATGGCACTTTTTCTCTTGAATTTGAAACTTGCATAATTTGGATTAGAAAATGCTTAAAATACGTTCTTTTCAAATAATACACTTATCACATATTAATATATGTTATATATTGTTACCCATATAATAATTATTTGCAATAAAGCACAAAGTTAACATGTTCACTCCAGTTTTGACTACCCATGTTCAGGGGCATCTCTAACACTGAACAGCCATAAAACCTTGTCCCAGACTTCTGTGTAAACAGCTAAGTTGTAAGACTGAGCTGTGTGGGGACCCAGCTGGCTGTCATCCTGCACCCTCCATATTTATGCTTATCCCCAACTTCTGTACCAGCCTCAGTTCCAGTGATGCCCGTGCCCAGCCTGGTACACCTGGCATCCCAGAATCTCATTAAAATGCAGCCATTCTTTTGGCCCTTATCCTCATGGTGAGAAGATAAATTAATAGTAAAGGTATTTCTTCAAAGACTATTAATTTTTTTTTTTTTTCTTTTTTTGTAGTATCTTGATATAGCTGCCTGCTTTGGAAGGTCTCCCATCATTCTGTGAACACAATGTCTGTAAAAGCAGTTCTGATTGCTTACTTTGTTTGGAATATAACGATCACTGAATTTGTTCCTGCCACTACTTTTTAAGATCTCAAAGAAGTCATGACTGGATATATGCATACCCCTTCTAGCCCCATGGCTGGGTAGACCATGCATCTGTTCTACCCATAGTGTTTAGTGGGAATCTAAAAACTTTACCTTGTGCAATGCCAGCTTGGCATTATGCCTTTTCAACTTAAGTTCAGAAGTGGGGTATTCAATATATGAGAACACGCAAAAGCAAGGATCTCTTCTACTGCTGGACAAATGCTTCATCAGGGAAAGCATAAGTAAATTGAAGTAACTGAGTAGTTTGACTGAAGTTCATGTAAATACAAATATATTTGCATTAGGAACCTGACTTAGAGATACATCTTGCCGGTCAAAAAGAATTGAAGGAATAAATTTTTCAAACCTGAGAAAAGTGCAAGGATTCAGTCTCAGTAAGGAGTATTTGCAAAGTGCTTGTACAATAACTTTGATAGAATCATGATCTTTCCATCCATTTGTGAATTATATAGAATTAGCATATTGTATTTATAACTGATTCTAATTTCTACAGAAATATTTGCCAACATGCATACCTGTAAAACTTTAAAGATACATCTTCTAGGTTCTTACATAAATAGTTTTGCATATATCTTTCATTTCTACCTTTTATACATGTAAAAAATAAAAATTCTCACAGGAGAGTACATTCATGTGTTTAACTTAGGGAATGAGATTCTGTATATAATCATGTTACTTCACATGTTAGTCATTATTTCATGGACATTACTAGTGATGAGGGACAGTTTTTTATTTGCAACTAGTGAGCTTATGTTCTTAATCAAAATGTTATTTTAAGCAGTTTTTAATTCCAATAATTTGAATAGATGAATTTATTTAATGTCACTTGCCTTGTTTTTATTTTGTTTAAAAGCTTTTATTTTTCCTGTAAGTAGTAACAATTATCTTTATAGCCTTTCCCAGTAGAGTAACAGGCACCCTGTATATTTTCTCTTTTTTTTTTTTTCCTTTTTTGAACAGAGGACAGCAGTGCATACATGCTTTGATCGTTCACAGGAATTCTGTGACTGAGTACAAGAAACTTAGTACTGTCATCTGCCAGCTAATTTACAGAATTCAGCATTTAGGTGTTAAGAAAATGAGAACAGCTATATTGATTTTGTATGGCTAAAAACCTACCCCATTACCCTGTCTTCCACGAAGAACCTAGATGTATGCACATTGATAGATACTTGTACTACAGCAAGAACATGACAAGCATATACAATATTCCTTCTTAATGTTCTCCAAGTCTCCAGCTATTTTGAACTATTTTCTGGGCCTCTTGAGGTTTGTACATTTGCAAAGTCCTTGAATCTCTCTGCCAACTATTCATCAAAGTATCAGTGGCCCATGAAAGCACGTAAGATTCTTGCATCAAAAAAGTCCCTTAGCAGTGACTTCTGCAGGAGTACTTCCTGTTGAAAGAATAACCATCTTTTTTTTTCTTTTTTTTTTTTTTTTGTTGTTGTTTGTTTGTTTTTTTGTTTTGTTTTTTTTTTTTGTTTTGTTTTGTTCTGTATGTGGCTCTTGTAAGTAGAGCCAAATATTCAGGTGCTTTGTCTGAGAAATTGCTCAAAATGTCCACCTGCACTTTAGAAAATGCTTAATTGCTTCCCATGTTTTGGTTTTAGGATTCAGTTTTCTCTCACTGAAAAAATAGAGACTTCATAGCAAATTGAGTAATAGTAGTATAGAAATTGAGTAGATAAGGGTCTTAGATAATCTTATACAACAAAAAGAAAAGCTAAGGGTGAGCTGAAATATATTCTCTCCAGTAAAATGAGTGTTCTTATTGAATGATAAAATCATAGAATCACTGAATCGTTTAGGTTGGAAAAGACCTTTAAGATCACTGAGTCCAAACACAAACCTAACACTGCCAAGTCCACCACTAAATCATGTCCCTAAGTGCCACATCCACATGTCTTTTAAATACCTCCAGGGATGGTGACTCAACCACTTCCCTGGGCAGCCTGTTCCAATGCTTGATAACCCTTTTGGTGAAGAAATTTTTCCTAATATCCAATCTAAACTTCCCCTGGTGCAACTTGAGGTATCGAGGCACTTTCTCAATGTAAAATAATGTCTCACAGTTAATAAGATTTATTTAAAATTGTCCATGCCTAGAACAACTTAATTTTTAATATCTGGAGCTAACATGACCCTGACAGGAGTTGTGTTTTTAGTACGTGTGAAATGTGTAAGTGCCACCTTGCCTTGTGCAGACAGTGTGGCTTAATGTCCTACTGGTCCCTTAGCTCAGAGGCCCAATGTTGTGGCACCAGGGTCAAAGGGAAACTAGGATTTGGAGCTGGATTTCCAGACTGAGCCAAATTTCACTCATCAAGTTAAATACAGTGTGTGCCAAAGACATCCATCCACATGAATTTTAGGAATGGTAATGTGTGTGGTGGTGGTTGAAATATTCAGTCTACTGAAAGAGGCAGTTACAAACCATCCCCACTCCAAACTTTTCTAGGTGTCTGAGTGAGGCAATGTGGTTGGTCAAATAAGTGACTTTCCTCACTGATAAAGATTTCACACGTTGAGTTTCAATGTTAATGTAACTATTTCTCATTAAACCATGTTTATTATGTTCTGTCATCTATTAAGAAGGAATACTCTGTCCATCACAAATGTGGAGGAAATTCTAGGAAGTTGTGTGATATTTACACTGTGTCATACTGTACAAAAGTTGCAATTTCCAGTGTCGTGATGTCCCAGTTGGCCATCCTGCCAAAATTTACAGATTCACTTTTATAAATTCAAACAAACACTATGTTCTTATAGGATCCAAGGTAAGAGATCTCAGGGGTAGGATTAGCCAAGTATGGAAAGATTGTTCTGATTTCTACAGTTATACAAACATATGTTAGGTCACTGTGAAGGCTGATAGCTCCCTGTGGGCTGGTGCACTGCGGGGGGTCCCCATGGGGGTTGCAGGGCAGGGCCCGGCAGACAGGGCCCATCCCAGTGCCCCAACCAGGAGCAGGGCAGCTGGGGGGCACCAGGACAGCCCCAGCCCCAGTCATTGGGCACCTTCCTGGGAGTGGGGATGGATGTGGGCCCTCAGGTGGGCCTGGCTTGGCAGGGCCAATGGTCTGGCTGGGCAGGTCTGTGATGGCTGAAGACCATCCCTGCTACAGCACCGCTGGAGCTGATGGCTCTGGGGAGCTGACATGGGGTCCTTGGTCATGAGCAGGTGGGGGGACCCCAGAATGGTCCGTGGCAGGGACAGTCAGGGCCAACAGTGTGCTAATAGGCCTGATAACATACACCTCTCTATACATTTAAGATGTAACTCTTAGGCTTTCTGTAGATACTTTTTATCCATATTGATCTTTGATTGCTACCTGCAGTCTTGAATAGGGCAAGGCCTACAAAGTTCTGACATGGCTGACAGAGAGGGAGAGCTGTATGCTTTTTCTTAGCTTTTCACACTCAAGGAAGTAATCTAGGCCTTTATTTTATGTTTCTTTTTAGAAATTTAGTTGTGTTTTTTTGGTCGTTTTTTTTTTTTGTTTTGTTTCCTGAACTTGAAATAACCAAAAGAAAGAAATAGTCTCTGTAACATGAAGACAAAATGATATCCCAGTGTTTTACTGCTGATGAAAAGGTTTCACTATGATCATTGTTTAGCACAACCTACTGCAATAGAAGATTTTTACTGTTTTAAAAATTTACCAACTAATAGATTAGTGTCAGATCTGTGGCATTCCCAAAGACTGGCTCAAAATAGAGCTGTTCAAAAAAGCTGGTATCTAATAAGTATTTATAGTAGTTTTCGTGTTCATTCTTTTCTTCCTCAGTGAGTAAATGACTGAGAAGAGAATATTATTTGCCTGTTGCCCTTGAGTTAAGCTATAGAAGTACAACTTAATTAAAAACCACTTTTGGCAGTAGGACTGATTTACATAAGGGTTAAACAGGTTGGAAAGCCAGAAATAACAGCTGATAAAGAGTAGAAAATTAGCTGGCTTATAAAGAAAATGTACACTGTTACAAAATGTACCAGTATTACAGTACATCAGGAGAAAATAAAAGTACTGGTCTATATACTGCAAGGAAAGAGGGTCTTTCCTAAATAAGTAGGAAGGATGTTCAGTAAAACAGCCATGAAGGACAATAGAAAATAAAATTGATGAAAAGAGAAATACGTCATACAACAAGGACTCAGATTATTTTATTACCATAAAACAATGGAAAAATTAAAAGACTGCCATATATTTATTCTTTTCACAACCATTCATTTCAGAAATTGTAAGTGTTTTTTAGAAATTATTTCTTTCTTTCCCTCTTTTTTTCCTGTCAAGTAGAGGATAAAGGTGTTTATTAAAATCTTGATGAAAAATTTTCTGTCAAAAGAAAGGAACAGTATTTATCCTGGTTATGTTATACATTTGTTTTCCTGTGAAAAGAAGATGAAAATATAAAAATTTGAGAGACATCAAAAATCCTTATGCTGTCTTAGGAAAAGTATGGCTAATATTGTCAAATCATCTGAAAGTGTTAAAAATGTTGCTAATCACTAACTTTAAAACCAAGTAATAATTTAAAAATAATATTTCCAAGCTATATTCCCTACTCATTCCATAATCCTACAAGGTATTTATACTTGCAAGGTATGTCACTGATGTGCATTTCTTTTTCATCCCACTCCCTCTGAAAGCTTTTTGGATAACATTTCTCCTTTATAAATGCAACCAGAACTCTTGCATCAAGTTCAGAAGCAACAAAAATAGGCACTAAGTGGTATTAATTACATTCTGTCTGTTGGCATAGGTTTCGTAGTGTATTCTTAAGCTCTTGGAGAGCCTTTGTGTAACTTGTATTACTCAAAGGAAAAAATGTGGCCTGTATCATGCTACTGTTGAATGTCTTTGAGCTGCTTATGGAGGAGATAGAAATCTTAAACGTATCCAGTGATTACTCTTTTAGGCTTAAATGTACAGCTTTAGAAGAAGGAGAAAATCCTAACATAAATAAGTAAGGATCATTTTAAAGATCAGTTTCTAAACTTGCCTGTCAAAACTCAAAGGAACTGGATATGTTCATTAATTCAAAAGTTTCTAGCACAGAACTGATGATAAAAGCTTTTCATTTTTTAGAAAATATACCCAAAGCATAGAAAGCTTATCAAAGACAAAAAGAAAATAAAAATCCAAATGCACAAGTTTAAAGTGAATAAAAAAAAAATAATGCAAAGCACATTTCTGTAGCCAGACAGCATAGAGAGGAGTGTTAGAATGACTGTTTATCTGGAAGCAAATTTGCCCTACAGTGAGACAGAAGACTCTCAAATAGCAAAATGTGCTTGCATGTTATGATTGGAAATTGTGATAAAGTCTTCAGAAACAGTACTATGACTCATCATTGTTAAAAATTTTACAGAGGACACCTCAATGCTATCAAGTTTTTAAGGCTGTATTGACAAAGTTTGTAAGCTTAAATCTCAAAGTCAGTCTTAGTCTGGTTTGCTACAGTATTTGGAACTTCTTCCTGTCAAGGAAGATATTGATAAACTGTACACGTAGCTTGGAAGACACCCAATTATAAACATTCATTTTAATACAGTGATGAAAAGCTATGGAAGTGTTTTAAATAGGAAGCACAAAGAAATCCTTCCATTCTTTTCAGCTGGAGGGATTTCCAATTAAATTACATTTTTCCAATTAAAATGCAGTAGTTTTGTCATATATATAAACCATTTTTTTTTCCCTATGGCTAGATATGTAAGGCTGGAGATGGTAAATAGCATCTTATTGTCTTCTGTCACTGAGGTGATAGGTAAATCTACTTACAAAGCCCATAGAAACTGGACATATACAACCCTCAGTGTACTTATTTTTTGTTTAACGTTCTCTCTCATATCTGTGTATCACTACTATGATTACTGCCCCCACAAAAGAAGTCTAATAAACATAGCAACAAGATACAATTTATGAAAATTTAATAAGAAAGTACTCAGAATGAATTAAATAGATAGGAAATCAAGCAGCATATAGTAAACATAGAGATCTTTTTTCTGCTACGCAGCAGAGATAGCATGGATTGGTTATACGTAGTATAACACAGGAAATGTCAATGAGATACAGAATTACTACGAGCATTAGAAAATTATCTTCGGACAGCTTAATTAAAATAAATTGTAAGGTATAGATGTAAATTTAAGCATTGTCTATACAGAAATGCATATATGGGATTATGTGCGAGTTGTGGACTTGAGTACTGCACATTTACATAAAGGATCTTCAGATGACAGATGGCAGTCTAGTTTAACTCTCCATTTCCTGGGTATTTTCTATCCATATGCTAAATTCTTGACAAATATTCTTGATGGCCTAGGACCTGGTCGATATATATAATTTGTTTTAAAAAGTAACAAGATTTCAAGCAACTATTCATAGTAATGTACCAAGCGTAATTGTAATGAAAGTGTGGTATTTGTTTTACAGTTCCACCTTGAAGATGATGAAAGGTAACGATGAAATATTACAGAGGAAAATTAAAGAAATGTGGGAATTGCAAAACCTAATAAATAGCATACCAGTGTCAGTCCACTTAAATTAGTTAATTTTTGATGGACATGTCTCCTCTGCTTAATCAGGGTATCGTCAATACTTTAAACTTCTTGCACATTGTGTCTACATCATGACTTAGTGTCTGTGAGAGATATAATAGGAGAAAAGAGGGTGTAAAAAGAGGAAAGGACAAAGCTGACAAAGACAAGCAGTTTTTTGGAAGCAGTTCTTTAGAAGTTTTGATGAAACTTAGGCTATGAAAATAGTTGGAACATTCTTGTATTACTATGTCTAAAAAAAAAAAGGACTTCAGTTCAATGATATGGATTAGTAGAGCTTATCAAGATACCTTCATGATTTCCTGCAGAATGGAATTTAAACTCTTTCACAAAGTGGCTCCAAATTTTTAAATATTCTTTTCTGTTTCAACCAGTTATAACTGAAAGACAGAATTGCAGCACCAGGGCTGGATAACTAAAGTACTAATATTGGTAAGAGTGGAAAAAGGTTAGACAGAGCTCTGAAAGTCTTTTAAAATGAGGAAATAAGTGAAAAGTTCTGAGGTGCAAAAAGCATGGATATAAATTTTTGGAAAAAAACCCACCAAACAACAGTTTAAAACAAACTATTGTCATGATTAGGCAACTTAACCATACACCTAATACTGGTGCAAACTCTCATAATTTTCTTGATTGGGAGACTGATGTTTGGAGATGTTTTCTTTTGATAATTTTTTTTTTTTTTTTTACTGTTATACATCCCTAGTTTGTTCACTGCTTTTGTAAATAATACAAATACTGATAAACTGAGAAAACAGACATTTTGAAATGTGTTTTCTCAGTCATATTTTGTCTGAGAAGTGTCACCTAACATTCCAATTCCTGTAAAATATTGAAAGAAAAAAAAAAGTTGAAAAGTTCTGCCTGCACCTAAATATTGTGGGGCTTATATTAAAGTTTTTCAGGTTATGTTTTGTGTGCATTAAACTCAAATAAAGCTAGATATCCAATTTTTGAGGTGTGAATCTGCTGCATTAAAATATCTACTCTCATTATAATTTGAATCTTGAGATTAATTGCCTGCATCTACTGTCTTTCCATACCATACATAGTTTTACTTGTCACATTTTAAAGTGAAGTTCTGTGTGCTGAATAAATCTTCTAAACTGTCTTTTAACTATCCTAAGACCAAATTTCACAAAAGTTTTGCATTCTAGGGAAGCCTTAGAGACTGGTCAGGCACTGCAGGATGTATAACTCTCCTTTACATCATTCTTCAGAACTTCTGACCCCATATGCCTTTTTAGACAACATACAGCCAGCAAAAAACTTAATGAGAAAATTAGATTGTATTTTGCAGCTCATTTTCTTTTTATTTTCACTTTATATGTTTGTGATGACATTGTTTCAATGTCTGAAAGAACAATGTTTGAATGGTCGGTAAGTTGTTATAGGAGTGTATGAGTAAACAGAATTCCTTTGAAAAGTGAAGATGTGCTAGACTTTTCAGCAAAGCATTCACATTCAAAGATGTAGCAATGGAGTGCTTGTGTTGTCTGACTTTGTGTTCGATTCACTAACCTAGTGATTTCTTGCATGTATTGTTTAGTGATGATACAAGTGACACATGCTGGACCTGCAATTAGAGAGACATATTATGATTTATCCCTGAAGTTATATTCCACCTGGTGACATAAATTCCTTTCTCTACACTGAGATATAGAACCAGAATGTCCATATTATTTCATACTAGAAAGCTAAGAATCTCACAAAATTTCAATTCTTTTGTTAAGTATCTCTTCTACATAACAAAGACACACTAATGTTACTGTGCAGTTTTACACTTAATGATTAGTTTATCATGATTAGCCCAAGAAAAAGAGATGGTTTGAAGGGAATCATTCCTCACAATGCTTCCGATTTAAATAGTTGTTAGAGGAAAAACATTTAAAAGCTAGTTTTAAAACATCTGTTCTTCCATTGTGTAACTATTCTAAGGTTGTCACTTGACTAATCCTTCATTGTCTTTAACAGGAAAGGATTAGGAGGACCCAAACATGGTTTGGCAGCAAGAAATGAGTTTCTGGAAATACCTTGTCTTTTCTTCACCATTTATAGAAATCACAAAGTTTGGTCACAATATCACAGTGCATTCCTGTATCATAAATGAATTCTGCTGAGGTTTAATTCTTTTTCAAACTTGCTGCACAAAATTGCCAAAAGGACAAAAGAATTATCTGTGAAATAATTGCTTATGCCATGTAGGTAGCATTATTAGCTTTCCTGGAGATTTTATTTGAAACTGTAGGCCTCCTAGGACTCTGCAGATGTACAACCAACATATATATGTGAATAAGGAAGAAGTTTGAGTTAAATTTTATTTTTTACATTAGTTAGTATACTGAGTAAGGATCATCTCTTGTTATCCAATCTGAAATTTCCTTCAGCTTGTAGCACTTCATTGGATCTTCTTCTAGGGATTAACAGATTATTAAAAAAAAATGTTTTGAAGGAGTCATAATGTTGAAACTGAATCTACCTTTCTTTCTGTCTGTCTCTCTATTTATCAATCCATCTGTCAGAAATTACTGTGATGGGACTGTTTAAAAGCCTGACAAAACAGGACAGTTTTAAACTATAAAACTCAACTTTACTAAATTAAATTATTAAAAGCATTCTTCTTGCTAGGGTTTAATTCTTACATGTCATCATCACTACCTACACAAAACTGTTAGTATTTGACAATAATTTTCTAAATTAGCTGTGAATATCATGCAGATGCTGTACAGTCAACGCTGATGGCTGGGATCCTTACTTGTTCTTAGTCACCAAGGTCAAGGTGATCAGGCTTGAGAGCTCCTCAATGAAAGAAGTCAAGCAAAATGGGCTTTTCTTCCAATTTTCTGCATTTATGCCTGATGCTTTTATGCTACTGCCCTGCTCCCCCCAAAAAAGGGGGATCTGCTCTGCTCTCCGTACTGTTTACCTTGTTGTCTTCCATCTTGCCAAACATCCTTCTAGTGCTTTTAGCAGGATGTCCTGCCTATTTTCACCCTTTTCTTCTATCTGGCAACTTTGTTACTCTGGTGCCTTGGGAGTATAACTATCCTCCTCCCCCCTGTGGTGATCTCATTGCTCACTAATGGAAAATACGCTGTTGTTAGCTACACCACTTTAGCATGCTTAGTTTCAGGTTCAAGGCAAGTTGATATATTAGTTATATCCTAATTAGTACATTCATAATTGACATGTGTCACTAACCTCTGCTTTGGCTACAATGACAAGGTCCATCAATATTTATAGATTAAAACCATAGTTTTCATTTAGAATGTCAATGTAAATTAACTTCTTGGCAAGGAGACAGTTCAATTATGAAAAGTTTATGGACTCCTCCTATGTTAGTATGCAGCATGGGATATGAAATAGAATTCTCTGATGGCTTTGGATGCTACTTGTCCTTCTTTCTTCCCTGATTGATGTGCTAGCTCTTGGTATCTTGTATTGGGCTAAATATTTCACTTAAGAAAAACTTTCCTGTAGTGAAGGAGTTCTGTCTGCCTTGGTGAGGTGACTTGCATGTGCTTCTCTGCTCTTTTGGCTGGATACTGTCTTCTTTTTCTTCTGAATGCCAGCATTTCTTTTACTCTGTGCATAACCCCTATGATATTTCCAAGAGGTTGTTCACAAGTGTTTTGCTAAATTCATTCTTTTGTCATTGGTTTTCTAAGTCTTCTGATTGACTAGTCTTCCCTTTCCCTACTGAGCAGCTTCTCTTGCAGAAAATTTTTCAAGGGTAAGACTTTTAGAGTTTAACAACCTTTTACCAAAGTTCCTTAGAAGTAAATTTTAAAGGACCCCCTACCACAGTCCTCTACTTTTCAGTCCTCCACTTAGAAAAAGAAATAGCAAATAACACAAATAAAATAGAGAAGTACTGATTTTTGAAGATAACCATGGTATAACTATTCTTTGTCTTTATATTGCCCTTAGAGAATTCATTAAGGAACTTTCAGTTTCTGAGAAACTACTCTGGTTTAATGTTGTGCTCCTATATAACCACATAAGAAACTGTTAATGGAATACAATGGCTTCTCCTAATTTCTAGCTGTTAATGGAAGACAAAGAATGAAAATCTATGTTTTCAGAATGCTAAAATAAAAGAAACTAAAACATAAATTATTAAAAAGCTTTCAAAAAGTTGTTTTATGTCTTCTGGGAAGATGTATTTTGGATGCATAAAATGGTCTGCAGATAGGCATAGGCAATGGTGTTGATAATTAAAATAGTTTCTGGTATAGTACTTCAAAGATCAACAGGTATTTGCATAGTGTAATGAATGATAGAGTCTGTCAGTAGACAGCCACAGTGGTGTATGTAGCAACCAGTGTGTAGCCAGAAGAACCCAGAAGTTAAAGTTACTTTCCCAGATGTACTATTTGATTTTGATTTGCCCTGTTATTAATACCTCTACTATTATCATTAAAGATAACCTTGAAATGGTGTATAAAATTATGAACCTCACTCAAAAATCATCCAAACATTTTACATTTCAAAATATAAAATTTGAAGCGTTGCTTACTTTCACTAGACGTACATCCTCTACTTGTCCAGGTAGTCCCTCCTTATAGAGGCTTTGTTTTGTTTTCTGTGTGTCTTCGCAGTCAGGTGCAGGAGGTTTCTAAGGATGCAATCATGAAGAGAAGCAAAATAAAAAAACCAAACCAAACCAAACAAAACACCTGGCCTTGAGACATAACAGGTAAAAGAATAAGTACAGCTTTTGGGACTGAAGTTGATCAAAAATGTGGCAAAAGATTGGTGCAAAATCTTCCAAGTCTCAGGTATTTCAGCAGTATGCTGCCTGTGAAATGTCATCTAATTTATTTTATCCAATTAAATTAATTAACTTTGGGAGTAAATCTACCAGTAAAGTTTTAAGTTGGAGACATTTTTCAATCCCAGAGTATCAAAAGAAAATGGGAGGTTGCAAAACCTACAAAGTAGTCAGGGAACTAGCCTTCCAAAATCAGTAAAGAGATTTCAAGAGCACATTTAAATTGAAAGTAATTGTTTGTACAGTGTCCAGTATTTAATCAAGATTTGAAATGAAAGACAAGAAAAACTTTTAAAAATCTCAAAATTCTTTTAAGAACTTAACAGAATGCTAGATTCAAGAGACACTTTATTCTGATTCTGGACATGGCTGACTCATGGCTGAGCATCATCTCTTGCTAGCCAACTCTCAGCTTACAAACTGTTGAAATCAGCTCAGGAATATCTTTGCTTGCTTAGTCAAACTGAATTTTAGTTGTTTTGTGAGGTTGTGAAGTAGCTGAAAATTATATTAGTGGTATGGGGAACAGATTTACTAAAATGAATGCATTTTTGGTAATTTATACTATATTAAAATGTGGTTTCAAATCACAATGAAACTATCACAATTTTCTGGCATGTGAACTCATACTCAGGACCAGAAATTCTGACTTGAAATTATACATGTTGCAGAACAACTAGTTGCAAGATGTCCATAATGAAGTCCATTATTTCTGGATCAGTTCCAGTTTTCAGAGACATTTTTTCTCATGTCTGAAAAAGGTAATGCTCAAATTGATTAGGTGGGTTAATATTTGGTGTTCCAGGAAGATATGTGGCATGGCTAGATGCAAGATAATATGACAATGAAGTTAAAGTATTTTTATACTCTCCTTATTCTTTGTTTGTTTGAAGGTCAATGCAGTCCTGGCAATAAAACAATTTGCCTGCATTCTCTATAGCCTTAGTCTAGCACAGAAACAACAGGTCTGACGCTTTGAGTTTTTCAGTGTCCCCTATATCACACCTAGCTCTATTCTTACATTTCTTTCACCTACCTATACCTGACCCACACAGCGAACTCTGGGAAGAGACTGATTTGAGAATGTACTTGGGGAAATGCTGAAGCCTCACCCAGGCTGCTGTAACAGGACATAATTCATAAAATATATATAAATCTTTCTAAAAATAAATGCTTTTCTTGCTCAGAAAAAATGAGAGAGGTTTGTGACAGAGAGAGGAAAGGAGGAATAGTTCCTTCTGAGGAACTACTTGCAAATCATTTTCCATTTTCTGAACGGAAGTGTAGGTCGTCCAGTATATTCTGTTAGCATAACAGAAGTGCCATTTTGCTGCTGGAGCAAGGGCAAGCTTTGTGTTGCAGTCCTCAATATTGATATAGTAAGAATAATTTGTTTTATTTCTTATGTTTTGTATCTTCAAAAGGTGATGTTCACTCATTCAGTAGAAATTCAAGTGCTGAACTATTTCAGATTCCAAGTAATTTACTTTCTTATAAGTAAAATAACCCAGTAAGTAAAATAGTTTAACGTCAAGTTTCAATTAGCTAAGGGTTGTTAAGGTTGTTTTGAAAGTATTACTGTTGCTAACAATTCATTACTTGGGAACAATGCTCCTGATAGTATGTCTCATTATGAGCAGGACATGATATGTAACCAATATCTGAAAGAAAACTGAATTTCAGTGCATATACCTTGTTTAATCAGATATATCCTTTCTGGTTTTGTTCTCATGTCTGTAATTCATATGCAGCCATAGTCAGTAACCAAATTTATTTCAGTCCCATCAGTATTTTTTTTTCTTTAGGTTGAGGAAAAAACTCTCAGTAAATGAATCCTCACACTGTGAAATTAAGATTTAAATGTAGAGCATGGTTTCTTTTGCTAGAGTAGCTGACTTCAACAACCAATGTTACTGTTTGTATTAAATAATAGTATATGAATAAATGTTCATAAATCTTTATGAATTTTAATATATTATCTCCATAGACTTCCGATAATGTTAAAGTAACAAGAGCAAAGGAGAAACACTTAAAAGCAAAAGCTCAGTAAGACATATTGGACAAAGGCTGTTTGTCCTCAGCATCCCCCTGGAAGCAGGATTAACCCCAAAATATTCCTCTGAGAGTTGAGGAACCACATTTGCTTAGTAATTTACCAGCCAAACCTGCTTATTAGGGAGGTGATTACTTAGGGGTATTTTATATGTAACAATGGATGCTTAGTAATTGACACTTTTCCTCTTCATCTCTTTTGTCAAAAAGTGGCTGGCTTTCTTTTGTCTTAGAGCATCAGTGTTACTAATATTTTGTTACCTCTATGGGATCCTGAGACTCAATGTTACAGACAAGTGACTTTTTTTTTATTTTTAGCCATCCACATATTTCTCCCTTTCAAAAATTATGTATATAAAAATGTTACAAGATATAAATTATCTTCTCAGAAAATTTACTTAACTATGTAAAAGTATTTTTAATGCTCGAAGTACTTGAGCAATGTGTGGTGCCAACATATGGTTAAAAGCTTTTAGACCTACAGACACAAGGTGGTAGTATCAGCCTTTAGTAATAATTGTTTGGAGTGGCTTTGCTTTTAGTTAATAACCTTTGTTCCCTCTTCTTTCCAAACAAGGGCTAAAGCAAATCCTCACAGTTTGATTTTGGTCTTGTTAAAATTCAGTGTATATCTAGAACTACACATGCATAAATCAAGTAGTAAACTGCTAAATTACAGAAATGCAAATGAAATCAAAGTAAGGACCTTCATCTCTCCCAGCAAGCTAGAGAAATTTTATCTTTTTCTGGTTTATCACATTTCTTCACAAATTCTGAGACTATTGAAGAGAAGAGTGGAAAGAAAAACAAAAAGAAAAAAAAAGGAGTAAGGTAGAGTTTCAAAAGTTTGTCTTAATGATACTATGTTTACCATGAAATATGAATCCCCTCTCTCTAGCAATCTGACAAATTATCAAGTCCTGGATAATTTCTTATGAATCTGCAGGCATTTTACTCTATAGAAATCTCACAAAGAACAGTAATCCTCATGGCTAGATATGGCTAACCCCTCTCTTTTGCTAATCACCTTCTTAAGGAGAAAAAATCCATTTTTTATGCATGCAGTAGTCATAGCAGTATTAAGAAAAATAGAGTTCAGAATCTGCTATTTAGCATTTGTCCTTTTTTTTCAGGAAGCAAATTAGCATGCTTTTAAAATAATTGTCCAATACTTTATGCCTTTATACTCTATTTCTGAGTAAGATTTTAGGTCAAAGCATAGGCTTGACATTTAACTTGTTCTAGGAGACTGTCTGTAGTACGGTATCCATCATCATATTCATACAGTCACATCAAATTGTAGCAGCTCATCCCAATGATCACAATACTCTTGTACTACCTCTAAGAAACTCCAGAATTACAGAATACTGACATTTTTGTCACCAGTTTGTTGTGGTGGCTGTTCTTTCATCTCCAGTGATCACCTTGTGATATTACAGAAAGTTCAGTTCATTCCTTTTCAGCTGCAACCTGTAGAAGAAGAAGTGGTCATGTCTCTGTTAAAATAGTAGGATGGTGAAATGGTCAGCCAGAGCAGGTTGCTTAGGTCTGTGTCAAGTCAGGTTTTGGATATCTCTAAGGATGGAGACTCCACAACGTTGGTGGGCAGAACCTGTTCCGGTGTTCAACCATGTTCTCAGGAAAAAAAAAGTTTCTTCCTTATTTTTAAATGACATTTCCTGTGTTTCAGTTTGTGCTCATTGCTTCTTGCCCTGTCATTGGGCACCACTGAGAAAAGTCTGGTTCCCTTTTCTTTATTCCCACCATCAGGTATTTATATACATGGATAAGATTCCAGAAAGCCTTCTCTGGTCCAGGCTGAACAGTTCCAGCTCTCCTAGCTTCTCTTCATCAAACAGATGCTCCAAGCCCTTTATCTTCTTTGTGGCCCTTCATTGGACCTGCTGCAGTGCACATCCCTCTCTGTCTTTTACCAGCAAGCCCGGCACAGGACCCAGCATCCAGATGTGTTTCTCCAGGGCTAAGCAGAGGAGGAAGATCACCTCCCTTGATCTGCTGGCAGGGCTCTATCTAACACAGCCTGAGAAGCTGCTGGCTCTTTGCCACAAGGGCACATTGCTGGCTCATGGTCAACTTGATGGGACCCTCCTTGAGTCCTTTTTCACAAACCTGCTTTCTAGCCAGTCAACATCCAGCCTGTACTGGTGCCTGGGGTTATTATTCCCCAGGTGCAAGACTTTGCATTTTGAACTTCTTGAGGTTCCTGTCCATCCATTTCTTTAGCCTGTCAATGACACTCTGAAGGTCAGCACAACCATCTGGTCTATCAAACACTCCTTGTTTATCCCTGCAGTGCTCCTGCTGCCTTTGTTTGATTTCCTGGGATGGACCATTCTTGAGCTCGGAGCAGGTGATCTTTGAAAATCAACCAGATCTCCTTGTTCTCTCCTCTCCCCAGGGCTGTATCCCATGGGGTTCTTCCAAGCATGCCCGTGAACAGGCCTGCTGTCCTGAAGTCCAGGGCTGAAATACTCCTACTTGCCTCATTTAATCCTCTCAGAATGCTCTGTCACATCATCACTGCAGCCAAGGCTGCTCCCAACCTTCACAACCTCAGGCAGTTCTTCCTTGCTGATAAGAATCAGGTCCAACAAAGCCTTTGCTCTTGTTGGCTCTCTGATCACATGTCTTAGGATGTTGTCAATGCACTCCAGAAACCTCTGTCTCACCTTTTCTCCAAGGTTCCATCTCTTTTAGATGTCTATATATATAGCCCATCTATGCTATTCTATAGTGTAGTGTTCCTGATGATGAACCTCAGGCATAAGGAAAGAATATCTGGTTTTCATTGCACAGTATTGTCTTTTCACACTTGAAATACCAGGGCTGCAAGATACAACTTGAGAGTAAATGATGTATATGGAAATTAATCTTTGGTTATAGAGAAGGTCTAGGCTTATCTTTCATTATTGAACTCATGCTTCTAGTAATCCGACTTTACATGAAGACACATAGTCTCATAAATACAATTCAAAGTAAAGGTTATCTTGTCTGTATTTCAATTATTTGTCCATAAATGGATGATGAAGATAATGCTTAGCCAGCCACTCACTGTGTGTATATATGTAACATATGATATTAAGCTCTAATTACTTTACTGGCATGAGTTCAGAATTCCTTCATTATTCATATGACAAGGCTACAAATCAGAAGTGCCAGGTTCTCCCAAATGAATGCCAATAAATACCTGTTATGAGTCTCAAAGATGGATTAGCTGTGACAAGATGATTGAGAAATGGCCAGAGAATGGCTGAATAAGAATAGCTCCCGGAAAACCAGCCCATGAGTTTGACAACTGGATGTTAATTGGGAAGGCCGAGTGTTTTCTCCAGGACTTTGTTTGAACTATGTATACCTTGTATGACCTGATTCAATTAGATGTGAATTATGAAAAATTCTTATTTATCTCTAGGTAAAATTACAAGTATTAGAATGGTAAATGTTATCAGATGTAGGCTCTCCATTGATACAGAGTCTGAAGAAGGACTTGGATTTGAGGATTATAATATTTCAGTAGTTTTGGTAAAAGTTTATTTCTTAATCAGGGAAAATTCTGCTATTAGAGTTTTTCTTGCATTCCCACCATGTGGGCCAAAAATAGATTTTAAGATGCTTCTAAAATAAAACTGAGTTCCTGCTAAGTGTGAAACACAGTGAGAAGTAGAAATTCTATGAAGCTGTGCAGATGTGGAGATCTAGGTCTGAAACCAAGCTTCTTGAAATCCAGATCTAAACCTTCTGATTTAAACCACCTCTGAGCAAAGCAAGGTAACAGTAGTTTTAGCTTGCAGCCCTAATAATGTGAGATGAAACAAATGCTAAGATTATAGACAGGCATTATTTCTCACTATTCAGACTTAACTGGATCAATACTTCTTTCTTAAATTACATTTTCACTATAAGAAAGAGACTGCCACTTTTCATCAGTTGCATTAATACTAAGTGCTCCCAAATTTCAGAATGAAATAATTGTGTTAAACTAATGTGTGATTGAAAATAGTTACAGTTATATTGATTTACGCTGTAGCTCTGAGAATGGAATTTGCAAGTTTGGCAGGTTTGTAAAATAGAACCTTTTAATAAATCTAGAAATATTAGTTATTCTACAAAGCCGAGCATTTAACTATTCCATACTGCATTTAGTTATTAGAGAAACAGAAGCACTGGCAGTTTAAAAATACTTTGAATTCATAAAGATATATTTCTTCTTTTGCAGCTTATATCCTCTATGTGCGGGAATACATTTCTAGGATAAAATTAGAAACAGTTAAGCAATTTACTTTAGATCTGGATGTAGCAACTGTATTGAATGTGAGAAGAAAAATGAAATCATGAATCCTGGAATGTGTGCCACTCTGAGTAGATTGGATGTGGACACAGAAGAGTGGGACCACATCTGGATTTTACTTTCCAGCACCAACCATTAAGTTCTCCTGTAAGAGAAATGGTTTTGAAATATAAAATTTGACACAAAGAGCTTTTTTTTTCTTCACCTTGCCTCCTCCTCTTCCTTTCTTATAACATGGTCTGAAAAGGCTTAAGGTCTAGGGTTTCTAGGTTTTCTCAGTTGTGCTTTTGTTTTAGTTTCCATTAAAATTTACTGTGGGTCTCAGAGTACAGTTGCTCCAATTCCATTTCATGATTTGGCTATCCCATGTTATAAGACGTAGTATAAATCTGGGATCAAGACTTTCCAGTACTGACATTTCAGCTGATTAGGGAGATAAGTCATCTCCAGTCTCAGATTTTTATAAATCTGAGACACCTCTTATATCATTACTTTATATAAATTTATTATTCTTTCCCATAACAGCAACTGTGCAGTGTAGTTCTTGTTTCTCATAAGTGTTATTTATTCTTTAGCTTCATATATAACCATAGCTTCACATACAACATCCTTTGTGCTGTCCTCAAAACAGAGAGATGCTTATGGATGATCTTCTCATCACAATCCCAGGGGCCTGCTCTGATGGTTTCAAACTCAATAGGGAGAAAGAGTTCTAAGATTCAGACATTCTGGAATTCAGACATTAGAGAAGTAAATATCTGAATTGTAAAATGAACTGTATAGCTGTTCAACATCGCTGTTAGGGTTTTGAAGGACAAAAAAAGCAGTGTTTCTTTGTTCAAAATAAATAATTCCAAATCATATATCATATAATTTTTAAAAAGGAATACTCAAAGTATTTATATCTTTGTTATTTGCTATAGCTTCACCTATTGATTTTCCAGCTCATACTTAATAAACAAGGGAAACAGTAGAATATTTTTCTTCTTGCTGAACTACATTCACAATGGACAGATTATTTCTCTTTCATTGTTAAGGCAAGAAAGGATCCTAACCTTAGATAATTAAAGGTTAGGTCTTTTACTGAGACAAAATCATGATTATTTGCAACCTCTCCAAACTCCAAGCTATTTGTCCCTACTAATAGTGTTAAGTAGTAGAAGAATGGCATGACGTTAGCTTCTCTTATGGTTTTATTCAGAGATAAAATTTGTATTCCTTCTTTATTAAAAGTGCAGTTAGATGGAAATTTAAATGGAGGAATAGTTCTGCATTTGACTTGCATTTTTCTCCATATTTAAAATGCTTCTAATAGTTATAATAAATAATGAATATTTTAAACTATATTAAATGTGCAAACAATGACACACCTGTTTTTCTTAAGAACAGACAAGTAGTTTTAAACAAATGCAAGACATACTCCTGTTTGCTAATAATGCCAAGCCGTAAAAGGGGACATCCCTGGAATGGGTGAGAAAGAATAGGAAATTAACAGCACATTCCCTCATTTGCTGCCTTATAGCATTGGACCAACACAAAAATATTGGGAAATCACAGGAAGAATTATTAGTCTAGATAGCTTTTCCATTTGATGATTTCCATTTGTCTCCATGAGATTCTGTGCAGAACCATTTTAACTGCTTGGTACTGTTCAGCCCAACATGTGTGAACAGGAGGTAAATATGATCCACTCTGCTTATGTTCAATGGGTTCAACAGTCCAATATTGTACAATTCAACAACCTAGTATCAATATTAAAAAAAAATCCTATCTGGAAATGTAAAAGTAATGTCTATTGTGCTATCAAGCAGTACATGAAGTATCAAGCAGAAAGATACATGTGCAGACCTTAGAATAGATCACAACAGAACAAATACATGGCACGAACAGAGTATTGGCAAAAAACTATGCTGGCAAAGTGAGTCTTGAATGGAAGGCTCCACAATACCTGTGACTGTCTAAGCATAACTCCAATGTATCTTTTATAATAGTGGAATCTAGAAACCACATCTGGAGCTCTTACATGTATTTATTTCCCTTTAGAGGCAGCCCAGATGTTACTCCTGTGTCAAACAATTGGCAGAATACCAGTCTTCATTGCATATTATTTTTTATCCAAACGAAAACCTCTGTGTTCTAAAAACCCCAACAACCCTGTTAGCCCTGTTTAACTGCCATTAGAGATTTCAGCAATTTGGCTGGCTGTTTTCTCTGAAGCCTAAAAGCTGTTACTTGGTTGTCATAAACTGGAATGGCTGATTGTCATAACTATTGAAGTGGATAAAGACTGGAGCTGAGAGATAAGGAGAATTAAAAAAAACTTGCTGTTTGCTTTGTGTGTGCTGTATCTAACACTATAATGCAGATGAAGTCTAAGGTTTTGCATATGGAGTTGTCATTCTGTCAATTTTCACATGTACGCCTTCAAAACATTTAAGAAAAGAAGTCTGATTTAAAAAAAATCAGTTGCAATTCTTCAAAACATCAGGTATGCTACTATTGACAATTATACTTTCCCTCTATTTTATAAAAGAGTTAAATTATCTAACATTTTTTTAAGGAAAAGAATGTAATGAAAAACACATAGTAACTTGCTTAAAAGTGCTACGACAATAAAGAATTTAAGTGATTTCAGTGAAGTCAAGTGAACTGGTTTTAATTACATACATTCAGTTTGAATTTCAAACATAGAAAACCACAGGAAATCAGGAGTATATTTTGGGGTGTATTTGGTACATTGGAGAACAGAGAGAATAAAAATCTCTCTGAGGTAAACGTACTACTAAAATATTAACCAGAGTCAGAAGTATAAAACTGTCAGGCCAAGAAACTCTCCCCTCTTCCCTCCATTCCCCTTGAGGTCTGTTTTAAAAAGCATTATACCAGAAATCATATGCTTAAAAGAAATAATTCTAAACATTTTAAATTTGGTTTAATCTGATTCCAAGACAAAGGTACAAAGAAGACAAAAGAAAATTTTACCTGAAAGCCTGATTTTAGGAATTCAATAGCAAAACTTGCTAAAAATTGCATTGAAATAAGATGGGAAAATTCTCAGCTCTCCTTTTGGTACCCAAAGAAGGAATTTCTTGTTTCATTTCTCCTTTTGGTATCAGAAATCGTGTGGCTAGCAGGACTAGGGAAGTGATCGTTCCCCTGTACTCGGGACTGGTGAGGCCACACCTCGAATACTGTGTTCAGTTTAGGGCCCCTCACTACAAGAACAACACTGAGGTGCTGGAGCATGTCCAAAGAAGAGCAATGAAGCTGGTGAAGGGTGTAGAGAGGTCTCTTCTCCCAAGGAACAAGTGATAGGACAAAGCACTGGAACAGGCTGCCCAGTGAAGTGGTTGAGTCACCATCCCTGGAGGCATTTAAAAGATGTGTAGATGTGGCACTTGGGGACATGGACTTGGTACTGTTAGGTTAATGGTTGGACTCAATGACCTTAAAGGTCTTTTCCAGCCTAAACTATTCTATGATTCTATGATTTTAAAGGGAAATCTGTTTCACTCCTAGCTGCTGTGCCCTTCATGGGATTGAATGTCCTGCCTTCATCTATCCATCCAGGAGAGAAGGGGGAGAGTACACTTATTGTATTCACTAGGTGGAATGCCCCAGCTCTCACTTTCTCAACAGCAAATGAGATGCAAAGCTCTACCCTGCTGTGTAGAGCAAACAGTCTTTTTCCTTTTAAACCAAGCACCCTGCTCTAATTAGTTTCCTGTCTATCTGGAATCAAGAAGGAAGAGAAGAGTTGAGACAACAATCTTTCCTCCTGTGTGCACTCTTGCTTTCTCTTTTAATGGCATAAATACACACACACACACACACACACACACACACACACAGAGTTTTCTTGCAGTGCCATGGGAAAACGTGGTGCTCTGAAAATCTTTAAATTGAATGCTGTTCTTTCCAATATGTTCTCCATAACATGCACCACCACAAAGTGAGGTACATCCCCATGTACAATCCCAGGGCCACAACAGTACATATTCACAGAACAGAAGTATTGACAGGGTGCCCCACAATCTTTAACTTTCAAAATAGGCTGTGAGACCAGATGCTGAAAGATAAATCAGGTTTGTCAGTGGTCAGAACTGTTTTGAGATAACCATTTTTCAGGGATTTCTTAGTTTTCACACCCCCAGATCTTTCTAATACTGGGAAAAGAGAGAGAGGAAGGAAAGGTCTAAGCCTGTGTCATGGTTTAACCCCAGCCAGCAACTAAGCACCACGCAGCCGCTCACTCACTCCCCCCACCCAGTGGGATGGGGGAGAAAATTGTGAAAAAGAAGTAAAACTCGTGGACTGAGATAAGAACGGTTTAATAGAACAGAAAAGAAGAAACTAAATGATAACACTAATAAAATGACAACAGTAGTAATAAAAGGATTGGAATGTACAAATGATGTGCAGGACAATTGCTCACCACCTGCCGACCGACACCCAGCTAGTCCCCCAGTGGCGATTCCCTGCCCCCACTTCCCAGTTCCTATACTAGATGTGACGTCCCATGGTATGGAATACACCGTTGGCCAGTTTGGGTCAGGTGCCCTGGCACTGTCCTGTGCCAACTTCTTGTGCCCCTCCAGCTTTCTCGCTGGCTAGGCATGAGAAGCTGAAAAATCCTTGACTATAGTCTAAACATTACTTAGCAACAACTGAAAACATCAGTGTTATCAACATTCTTCACATACTGAACTCAAAACATAGCACCGTACCAGCTACTAGGAAGACAGTTAACTCTATCCCATCTGAAACCAGGACAGCCTGTTTTGACACTATTCTAGCCTCATGTAACTACTGAAAAATGTTGATATTCCAATATGGGATTAAAGCAATTTTGGTACCTCAAATCTGCATTATACAGATATAGTTCTGATCCAGTCCCCTCAAGAACAGATAGAAGGAAAAAGAGTAAAATCTGGTTTTGTTTTTAAAGCATATCTCATTTTGAAACAAATAAATGATTTTTCATAGCCATTTCAGGTTTAGGAACCAGAGAGAGTTATAGTCTAAGTAGAATCTAAATTAACAGCTCAGCAGTAACATCCATGCTCCCATTTCAGATGTGGTTGTTTTCTTTTGCTATCACATTCTCTGCAGCTACTTTAAAAGTGGATAGTTGATGAGAGCAATATTAATCACTTTTACTTCTTTGAAGCTGCTCACTGGGGAGTAGGCAATAAAAAAAACCTTACTGGGAGATTTTAAAGGAAATATATCCTCTGTAGTAAGTGGCTATTTTGTTTTTGTTGTTCCCTCTTCTCCCAGTACATTAAAGTTGAGCTCTAAAAAACTTAGTAAAGCAAGTACTTATCGTCTAACAAAGAAACACTAAATTTATTGAATTCAGGAACAGTGGCAGTTTGTCCTTGATACATCTTTATATAGGATCTTTGTTAACTTATAAACTGGAAAAAAAGGTTTCTTTTATTTCCCAGGATATAATATAGCATTATACTGTCTCAATAAAAAGATTTCAGCCCTTTTATGAGAAAGAACATATGCAGGATTATATATTTAAATGTTATTAAGTGACTATTAACTGTTCAAGAGTTTTCCTTTCTCTTTTTTTAATTAAAAAAATGTGACTTAAAACCAAAATAATGTATAGAAGCCATTCTTCTGCTAGCACATAGATATTATGTGCAATTAATTGCTAACTGATAACTGTGCTGAAAATTTCCTTTCAATGTTAGTTTAAAGAATCCTTTGTGGGACATCTTGTCTTTCAACATACCTGTGCTACTATTATAAAAACACTCCTTTTGATATAGCTTTTTTTTCCTTGGTGGTTCTCAAGAATTCCAATTATGAGATGTTATATTAAGATACAGAATTCCAATGCCACATATGGTGTTAATACAAATTAATAAAATGCAGCTGAGTGAAACCTCTGGCTAAATATAGGAATCTATATAATTGGAGATACTTTAATAAAGATAATCTTTAAATGCAGTTATGGGAATTTGGAAATGAAATTAATGTACCTCAAGCACAGTAAATAGATAGAAAATTTCTGGAAGGTTATGCACCAAAGCTGGTCCTGATTTAAGTTTTTTTTTCAAACACATTTAGCTGCCTCAAATGTTAGCACAAATGTTACTAGTAAATTTTCTCTTTTGGACTTCATATGACATTGTAGCAATGTAAGTTTTGCATATAGCCACATTAAAAAAACAAAACAAAACAAACCAGAACTAACCATCCAAACAAACAAACAAACAAACAGCTTCAGCCTGTACTAATACATGCCAGCTCATTCATTTTTTTTAATTGTGTTAGTTTGCATTTACTCTCCATTCAGAGATGCTGTGCTGGGGGTCATACAAACCAGGTATGATGGTTATGCGTAGAATCACTGTTCACACGCAGAGGAACTAATTCTCTCCTTAGACTGGAGTAACAAACTGAAACAGTGACAAAATAGAAGATACCAAATGACAAAGCATGAACTTGTGACTGTCCACACACATAGTAGAGGTGCTGAGTACATGGAATAATAAACCAGAAGACTAACATTGATTTCAGTGGAGCTTAGGAATGGGATTCCACTGTGAGGATGTTGTCTTGGACCATTTGGAGGGAAGAAAATTGTTGTCACAGCAGACTGCTGCAATATACAGTCATAAAGCCGAAATGCATTTACTTTATTCACTGGAGACTCTATTTAAGATATTGCCACATTTGAAGAATATTTGATCAATGTATCATTAAACATAAAATTTGATAAAATACACATTATTAGTAACAAAGACAAATATGTGAGAGTATAAAGATTAGAAAACACGAGTGTGTTGTCAGCTACTGTAATACATACTGGCAGCTGTTTTAACTGATGTAAGCTTTAATTTTAACTACAGTACCTGTTTGAAGATGGCTAAAGGCATAATTCAAAATGACAGCATGAAGCAAAATTTTTTGATTTATGAAGCTTCTTGAATACATCAAAAACATAAAGTGAGTTCTACATCTAGACAGGTTTTTGTGTAATAAGATTCCATCACTATTACTTAAATTAATGAAATTACATTGATTTTTCTTTTTATTGTCCTAGTCATAAGAAATTTTTTTTAAGATTTTGGGGGTGGTGTTTGACAGTGTTTTGAGTTAGAACATGATTTGCTTCACTGACACTCACAATCAGTAGGAAATCACTGATTGCTTTTCGTTGTGTTTAGGAAAAATTCCAGAAGTTGATATTATGACATTGTTTTCTAGTTCTCGTGACACTAAATGCACAGTGTAGATGCATCTCTTTGCAGATGATTATTTACCAGTTGCAAAATTATGCTTGCCGTCCCTCATCCTAAGTCAATCATAATATACACCAGTTTCTTGAAAGATGCAATACTCGGTATTGATCTCCTTATACGTATAGATCTAAGCACTAGACATTAGCATCCTGTGACTAATATGGAATTAAGAATGCCAAGTTAATAGAAAATGTATAAATTCTGATTTTAAGTGCTGTAGTTTGGTTAAGAGAGAATGACAATGACCAATACCTTGCATTAGAATTTTTATTGTTGTTGCTTGTAATTAATTAATTATTAATCAAGAGGCTAACACAGCTTCATATTTGGTATAATTAAGAGACAGACTCAATGAACTTGGGCTGAAATACTGACTGAAATGGTGATTGAAGAATATAAAATTCAAGTTTTCTTGGAATCTTGACTTCTTATCACAGGCTTTCAATACTGGGTACACATGGCCTGCAGGAACATATAGCTGGTGAGAAGGTTGAAACTTATAGTCAGGGGAAGATGTTTAACCTCAGACATCAGCTTACAACCTACTGATCTTGTTAAGAGTAAAACAGATGTTATTTATCAGAAAAAGATGCAAGAAACAAACATACTTTTCTATATCTGACAGTTAGATATGAGAGAATTTGGTGGATACCTATTCCATCTATGTTTCATAGGTAGTACCAGTTACAATGCACCTTGTAAAACACGAAAATGCATGACATGACTTATCTATCAAAATTTCAGTTGATATCTGAGATCAATGGTGTACTTAATGCATCTAGAACTATAGAAAACATCATTTTAATTAAAAATGCTAGCAGAGTAATTACTTTTTAAGCATATTGCCACAGATAAGAAAATTGAATGACAGTTAAATTAGGTTTGTAAGAAAATGAATTTGCATTAAAAAGTAGCTATTAGCCATTTCAGTGGGAATGTAGGAGATCAAGGCTACGGATCTTTGCTCCTTAGGTTGGGAAACCTGTTTTATGAGAGGTGATGTATTTGGGCTTTAAGGCAAATGGGGTCTCAGTGATTTTTCTCATCTCAGTTTCAGTTTAATTAGTGTCATCACACAGAGTAGCATTTGTTCCCCTTTTGGAGTAGCAGACAAATGGCCCCTTCTAAAATGACAGGAAAATGCCATAACACTGTAATTGAAGCAAATGGACAGTCAAGATTAGAGGTGAAGGGACTGTTTAATTTGATTTCTGCATTTTTTTTTAAAAAATACAATATTAATCCAGTTAAAGATTCAGTATAGTAAGGTTTGAAGGAGTATAATATGAACACAAAAGCACAGGCAACACGTCCTGATGTCTTATTACAACCTGATTCAAGACTTTTTTTTTTTTTTCCTAAGTGAGAGCTGGCCTATTAATAGTCTTAAAAATTACTTTGATTAATTTTGCTATATTCAAAAATAAATTATACAATTTATTTTATTCATTCTTTGCTCAGTCTAAATTTTCAAAGCAAGTGTATAAAGATAAATTCTTATGAGGGCATCAGGATGAAAATGGGATGTTACTTTTAAAAAAATAGCAACTTCTATTAATTTCTACTTTCAGGAATTACTTTATGATATATAATCTCCTAGCAATATTACGTGAGTGAGAGCTGAAAGTGTTTGCTGCCTGCCCAAAATGTTTTTTCATGGTAGCTTTTCTCAGCAGTGAATTATTTAAAAGTCTGAATTGTTCTGAAGAATGTTTTTCAGCATCATTTCTGGGCTCACTTTAGTTCATATCTACATGTTGTATGATAACTCCTTTGTGGTACCTTTTGGCAATGGGAAATAGTGCTGTCACTGTCCATTACCAAAAAAAGAAAAAAAAAAAAAAAAGCCAGGTTTTAAAAAGTAGCAAAATATCCAAGTTCTGTGTGTGGATGAAAAGTACTTTCCTAAAAGATGATTTTTGGACATTATTGAGCCTTTGACATGCTCATTTAATTGGACTTTGATTTACTGGAAAGCATTCCCAATTGTGAGATTATTCAAAGCTTATATGACAGCTGAACATCCAGTTGGAAGACAAAGTTGTCAGGTGACACAAATATGAATGTTTCAACTTTTTTTTTTTTCTTTTTTTTTTTTTTTTTGTGGTAACTGGGCCACTGACCTGTTCAGCTCCAAGCTTTTGAGCTAGAAGACTGTTCTTGGAGAAAGAGTGAATGCTATCTTGAGATTAGAACTGAAATAATGCAGAACAAACCAAGATATTTCTTATTGCAGGAAAGGAGGCAAGAGAGCTAAGGCACTGGAAATAAGGAATTAATATTCTGGTTTAAATTTAGAGATCTTGTGACAACTGGATCTGTCTAGAATGTTACCATAAACATATACAGTCCAAAAGATGCTCCTAAACTGCTGGCAGATTTCACTTGTGTTATGAATGTGGCTGAGGGGAGAATAATCATTTTATTGACAAGTTGAAATGCCTGTATGTGTTTCCCTGTCTTCTTACAACTACAAAGAAAAACAACAAACAAACAAACCAGCCAAACAAAAACTTATGCTTAATTGCATATTGTTTCTTAGAATCATCAGAAACCAGTTACAGGAATCTATGAATAAGATTGCATAACTTTTTTTTTTCTTTTCTTTTAATTATTTTTTTTTCCTAGGCTAACTTGTGACAATTACCACAAGTACTTTAAGCTTCTCATAAACTTTTTATCTTTTATCTTTTTAGCTTTTCACTTTTTGCTCAAATTTACTTTGCATATTCCACCATGAATATCCATACATGTTTGTTATTGTTGAGATTGTTTTCACTAATGAGCAATGACACTACTGGTACCATCCCAATAGGCCTGGGGATCTTTCTATTGGTCACCAGAAAATTTACATTTTGTTTCCTAGCAGATTGAAAGTTAATTATGTGGAGGATCAGTCAACAAAATATACAATAGATCTAATGGTTGCTGGCTGTGAGGGTTCTGCATATCTTCTTGGCTATGTTCTTGTCTTTTTAGCTCCAGATTCCCAGGTAAATTTGCTTGGTTTAGCTTCACTGAAATCCTGACACCACACTGTGCACAGTTTGCTTCCTGGAAGTGTTTATTTGCTCTTTTAACACAGAATCAGTGTAATGGAAGTTGGAAGAGATGTCCTTTCCAGAGGTCCTCCTGTCCAACCTCCTGCTGAGAGCGCGTTAATTTGTGCAAGTTGCTCAGCGCCGTGTCTAGGACAGTTTTGAATATTGCCAGGGATGGAAACTCAACAGCCTCTATAAACAGCAATGAGGTCTCTCCGGAGCCATCTCATCTTAAGGCTGAAAAAAACAAATTCTTTGAGCCTCTGCCCATACATAATGTGATCCAGTCCCTGACCACTGGACTTGTTCCAGTATGTACATATCTATCATGTATTGGAGAGCCCAGAAGTGGATACAGTACTGCAGATATGGCTTCACAAGGACTGAATAGGATGGAAGAATCATTTCCCTGGACCTGCTGGCTACACTCATGCTGGTATTAGCAGCAATAGTCCACTATGCCCTTGTCCTTCCTTGCCACAAAAGCATGCTGCTGACTTATGTTTGGCTTGTCCACTAGGACCCCGGGCCTTCTGCAAAGCTTCTTTCTATCCAGCTATCAACCCACCTCTATGGTTACATGGGGTTATGCAGGATTTAACATTGCCCTACTTCATAGAACTTCACAGGATTCCTGTCAAACCATTGCTTCAGCCTGTCAGGGTCCCGAAGTTTAACAACAGCCCTGCCTTTATACACCCCGGTTTGGTACTGTCAGCTAGAGAACGAGCTCTGGATAGGTCTAGGAACTGGCTGACAACTGGGACTTTTTACTGTGATTGCAACTCTTTGAGGCTGGCAGTCCAGGTAAATTCATATATTGTCCACCTACCCGGTTCATATCTGTCCATTTGGCTTATAATGTTACTATAGGAGCCAGCACTAAGGTCTTGCTTCTGTAAACAACATTCACTGTTCTCTGTCTTCCTATACCAAGTCATTCATCTCATCATAGAAAACCATCAGACTGGTAAGGCATGTTTTGCATCTTAAACTGGATGCTTTGTTTTTTGTTAGTGCAAGGACTTGAAATTTCTTTTACCTAGTTGATATAACTGTAATGAGTAACTACAGATAAATAACCAAACATGTTCTGAGATTTCTCACCAGGGGATTCTCTTTGAAATGTCTCTCCATGGCAAAAAGGGTTTCCTTTGCAACATACACGAGAGCTTATCTCAGGTTGCTGGAGTAATGCAAACGTTCAGGAACTACTCCAAACTCAGCTTCTGCACTTATGTGAAAAATCTCAACTAAGCATAGATGTATTTAAAACAAGTTTAAAAACATGGTCATTGTGCATCATAGATAATGTCATGAATGTTCAGAGCTGCTACTGTAATTGTTCCACATGGCTCAAGCACCCTTCCTTCCGAATCAGCACATTCAAAAGGAGCCCAGCACTGCAGTAAATACAGGTTTAGTCACTTAGGGTAAAACTGATAAGGCTAGCGCTTACAAAACCCCCCCATACAATGAGCATGCATTTTTGCCTATACAAAACAACAAATCATGATAACTAGAAGGTATTAAATTTCCCTTTGGGGAGGATTTCACTTCTCTTTTGAGTGAATTATTCACTCACACTTCATAGAATACCAGCTCAGCACTCTCCTGTGCAATCATGCTGGATAATGTTTTTTACTTAAATGGGACAAATAATACATGGTCTAGTCCTTGAGTATTGTTTTTTGTTAGCATTGCCCTCCTTTCATGTATTTTTATCACAGATAGAAGAATGCAACTGTAGTAGAAAGCTCAATTCAAGGATCTCTTTCTTCTTATACTTCCCATCTCCATGCTCACCCCCTTTCTTTTTTCTCCTTTTTAGTTGCAAATGTAAGGTATTCTACCCTTCAGATAGGTGAGTCTAATGTTATACCATGAAATTATTGCTGAGTGCTGTTAAACATCCCAAAATAACCATTTCTCAATTGAATTAGTCAATGGTGCAGATTACTTGTAGAAAAGACAAGACAAGACAATTTTAGTATATATGTGTAGATCATTTTGTTTGCTTTTGGAGGAAGGAGTTATTATATCCATAATAAACTTGTGGTTCTAGCAGTGTTCCCTCTTTTCTAATGTCCTTCCTGTAGAAAGATCCATCTATGTTCATCTTTCTTAGCTGAAAATATACCTATGTCATTAAAACTACGTATTTTAAATCACATCAGTATAGAAAGTCCTGTAAGACATTAGGGGCATGTCATGAATGGTACTGTTGAAAAATGTGAAACATTGGAAAGAGTATTATTGAGTAAGCAATATTTTTTTTTTAATTTTTATTCTTAGATATAAATTTAACACAGTAAATGAGAAGTTTTCATATTGGTCATTACGTCTGCTTGTAATATTTTTGAGTCTAAAATAGTGTAAGAGATTAGGGCATAAAACAGTTTTAAAAATGAATACAAAGATTTCCCACTTCATTTCCATATCAAGTGCAGTAAGAATTATGTACAGAATATTTTAGACAAAAGACAAAACTCTAAATTAAGATGTTGCCTTTTTTAAAATGAGTTCTGTAGCTCAAGCATTAGCTTAGTTAGATCTGCTACTGGGTTTGGAAATCAATTGAGAACTGTTCTTTTGCTGACAGTTGTGAATTTGGCTTTATTGTTTGAAATACAGTTTTCTAAGCCTGAAATAGACAAAGACATAGATATTTACATGTGTTGGAAATAAACTTTATATTTTTTTTCCCCTAAAGTATTTCACAGTAATGACAAGTATAGAGAGCTTTTACTAGCAATCTAGAAAAGATATAACCTAACTTGTGAGTAGGCAAAATATGACTGGATATCAAAGAGCAATTAACATCAAGGACCAGTGATTAAAGAATTTCTAAAGCCTAAAATATGGCTTTCTAAGTGGCAGTTGTAGATGATTTATTGACTGGAAACCAAATAAGCTTTCTAAACCATGATTCTTAAAGGTTGACCTCTTGCTGAATGAAACCATTAAGTTGAAGTTCAAATTATCTTCTTCCAAGAAGGATGCCAGACCTGTTGGGTGCTTGTAACAGCATTAGAATTCCAAGATGGAGTGTAGGTCAGGCATAGGATAGGCACAAGACCTCAACCAGTTCTTTGCATGGTATGCTCCTAAAGGTTTTGTTTATTTTCTTTCCAGGTAAAAAATGAAGAGAACTACATTGACTGGAGTATGTTTCTTTTCAATGGGAACTACAAATCAAAACATTTAAGAACTTCATTTTTTTGTAAGCTGAAATTATTTGCAGGGACTAGGGAATTAACTGCTAAAGTTTCCAAGACTAAAGACAATCCATCATAATCATCTCCTCCTTCCCCAAAGCGATGTTAACCTATTGATTGCTCTGTTCCCTATAAAGGCCCGGTCTCTTATCATTGATGCTTACTCCTATGGGAAAGGTGGATTTTTCAGTGACTGGTGATGCTGTACTTGTTTTCCTATAGGAGCCTATCCAGAGTTTTGCTCAGACATGGAACCTCTGAGATGGATGTTTGGAGACAGGATTTTAAGGCAGAGGCTGGAAGAAAAGACAGATCCTATCCATCAGATATCTTTCAAGCTTATCTCAAAGCTCAGGAGTTAAGTGGAGTAATTCTAGAATTATTGAGTGAGGGGGAAAAAACTGTACTTTTTCATGTGACAAAAGGTATGCTGAGTATAGTCCCCTGTCTCCCCTTAGAAGCTGCTAGTAAATTTTTGTGGGAGAAGATGTGACTTGCACCTCTGTTACTGTGCTAACCTTTTTCCACAGTTAATTGGCATAATTTTGCCTCATGTCTTCTCTAATTTACTGCAGAGTATGCTTCTTTGTCCTGTAGAAAGAGAGAATCTCTTAACTGTGAAATTCACTTTAGCTTTATTGACTTCCATGGATTTGCTTTAATATTTAGCAGCTGTATTTTTGGTGAATAATACGCATATACATTACTGGATTTAAAAAAAAAATAATCTAGATGAACATTAGATTAATAGGACTTTAAATTGTGTTTTCTGAATATTTTACAAAACTACCAAAATAATTCTTTCCATTCTTCTCTTTAGCATTTTCTGACTTTCAAACAGTAACTACAATCAACTAAAATTGTTACAAATTATGTCTGAAAAGCTTCACACAATTTATTTGGTGATTTTAATCAAAAAATTGGAGCAAGGCAGTACTTGGAATTTCTCTAATGTGCGATTACATTCACTGCCCAGAGCAACCATTTTGTAGTTCTTTACACTAGGGAAGATATCTAATCATTAATTTCTTTAGCTAATTCAAAGACATTTAACATTTCTTAAAATATAATTATTAAGTAGGTTAAGATTTCTCTCATTAAAATATCCATTGTTTCTTTCATATATTATACTTTATTTTGAAAAGTAGGATGTTTGCTTTAAATATATATTTTTTTCAGCCATTGCCACCTCATTCTTTTTATTAGTTATTATTTGGCCAATGATCTTTGTGATTTAGTTGAGTTTTCAGTCAGAAGTTACAGCTGAATTTAATGCCCTTGGTGTTGAATGTCATGTTTTAATATTCAGGTGTTCAACTTATTTTTTTAATATAATAACATCCTTGGTAGATTTTCTCCCTTTTTCATATTCCAGCAGCCACTTTCCTCAAGGGTGACCATAAGTAAGTGCAGGGTTTAAGAGTTCTAAATGAACTTGGCATGGAAAGCTGTGGAGTCCAGAGAATTTATCAGTAGACATAAACATAATGGTAGCTATGTGGTCTGTTGCCTTTACAATGTTTTCTTGCATTGCAGAAAGTTGTGGGAAGTTACTAGTATATTGATTTGAGTTTTGTAATTAGGTAGGTAAACCAGGTTGAAGACAAGCCTTTAATTATGTTTTTTTTTCTTTTCTTCTTTTTTAAGTAGTATTTTGCTGTGCTAGAATTTTCCTTGATCTTTCATTTTGTTGTCAGTGTAACATTTCTGTCTGGCCTTGAAAATGTCAAAAAGTGTTATATATAAGAGGGTTTTGGAGGTCTTTGTTGGTTCATGTAAGTGTTTTTATTACAATATTATTAATGAGATGATACTTAATACTTTCCATCTCTAGGAAAATTTTTTTTCTCTGTTCGTCATCACATATATTAACCATTTCTGTTGCTGACAGAATGTGGCTTTACGTGCCTTGCCTGTGGTGTATGGATTTGCAGGTTTTTCTTTTTTTGACTTTCAGTCATACTACTAATTTTTTAATTTCTCTCACTGCATGCCACAGTGTAGTTGGACAATATAAATCACAGGCAATAGTCAGCCTTCTGGCTTTGTTTTCTGTATTGCAGACACACTGATTAACTAAGATTTTCAGTGGTTATGTGAATCTCTAAAAAGTCAATTTCACTATGTTATCTATCATACCCATTAAAAATAGTTATTCTTATCTTCGGCTTCTGAGGGTAGGAAGGCTCTACAGAGGGATCTGGACAGGCTGGATCAATTGGGACAAAGCCAATTGTATGAGATTCAACAAGGCCAAGTGCCGTGTGCTGCACTTGGGTCACAACAACACCAGGCAATGCTACAGGCTTGAGAAAGAGTGGCTGGAAAGCTGCCCGGCAGAAAAGGACATGGGGGTGTTGGTCAACAGCTGGCTGAATATGAGCCAGCAGTGTGCCCAGGTGGCCAAGAAGGCCAACGGCATCCTGGCTTGTATCAGAAATCGTGAGGCCAGCAGGATAAGGGAAGCAATCATCCCCGTGTACTCAGCACTGGTGAGGCCACACCTCAAATATTGTGTTCAGTTTTGGGCCCCTCACCACAAGAAAGACATTGAGGTGCTGGAGTGTGTCCAAAGAAAGGCAACAAAGCTGGTGAAGCATCTAGAGAACAAGTCCTATGAGGAGCGGCTGAGGGAACTGGGCTTGTTTAGCCTGGAGAAAAGGAGGCTCAGGTGAGACTTTATTGGTCATTACAACTACCTGAAAGGAGGTTGTAACAAGGTGGGTGTTGGTCTCTTCTCCCAAGTAGCAATCAATAGCACAAAAGGAAACGGCCTCAAATTGCATCAGAGGAGGTTTAGATTGTTTAGATTATTAGGAAAAATTTCTTCACTAAAAGGGTTATCAAGCATTGGAACAGGCTGCCCAGGGAAGTGGTTGAGTCACCATCTCTGGAGGTATTTAAAAGACGTGTAGATGTGGTGCTTAGGGACATGGTTTATTGGGACTTGGCAGTGCTAGGTTAACAGTTGGACTCAATGATCTTACAGGTCTTTTCCAACCTAAATGATTCTATGGCGTTATGATACTATAATTCTAATTTCTCATCCACTGAACAGTCCATCCATCAAATCCATTCTCTTCTATTTAGAGAGAAGGGTGTTGTGGGGGACTGTGTCAAAGGCCTTACAGAAGTCTAGATAGATGACATCCATATCTCTTCCCTTGTCTACTGATGTAGTCACTCCATCATAGAAGGCCAGAAGTTGGTCAGGCAAGACTTACCCTTAGTGAAGCCATGATGCCAGTCTCAAATCATCTCCCTGTCTTCCATGTGCCTTAACAGAGCTTCTAGGAGGATCTGATCCATGATCTTCCCAGGCACAGACGTGAGGCTGATATGTTGGTAGTTCCCAGGGTCCTCCTTTCTACCCTTTTTAAAAACTGATGCAATGTTTCCCTTTTTCCAGTCACTAGGAACTTCACCTGACTGCCATGACTTTTCAAATATGATGGAGAGTGGCTTGGCAACTACATCAGACAATTCCCTCAGGACTCTGGGATTCATCTCATCAGGTCCCATGGACTTATATATGTTCAAGTTCCTCAGGTGGTCACAAATCCGATGTTCTCTTACAGTGGGAGGGACTTTGCTCCCCCAGTCCCTGCCTTACAGTCCACCTACTCAAGAAGTGTGGGAAGACAAGTTGCCAGTGAAGACAGAGGCAAAAAAATTCTTGAGTACCTCAGCCTTCTCCTTGTCCATTGTTACTAGTTTGCCAGTCTTGTTCATCAGCGGGGGTACACTTTCTTTGACCTTCCTTTTCTAGCAGACATACCAATAGAAGCTCTTCTCATTATTCTTTGTGTCCCTTGCCAAGTTCAGCTCCAGCCATGCCTTGGCATTCCTGACTCCATCCCTACACAACCAGGCAGCATCCCTATACTCTTTCCAGGATACCTGTCCCTCTTCCACTGCCTGTGCATTTCCTTCTTGCCCTTTAGTTTGACCAGCAAGTCTCAACTCATCCATGCTGGTCTCTTGCCTTCCTTTCCTGATTTCTTACATCTGGGGATTGAGAGCTTTTGTGCTCTCTGGAAAGCATCCTTAAAGATCTGCCAGCTCTGTTCTGCTCCCCTGTCCCTGAGGACAGTTTGCCAACAGGTCCTATTGACTAACTGCTTGAACAGCTGGAATTTTGCTTTCCTAAAATTCAGGGTCCTGACTTGACTTTTTGCCTGACCCATATCCCTCAGGACTGTGAAATCCACCAGTCATGATCACTGGAGCCCAGGCTGCCTCCAGTCTTGACGTCACCAATTAGCTCACTTGCATCGGTGACCATCAGGTCCAGTATCACATCCCTTCTGGTAGAGCTATCTATTACCTGGCTTAAGAAGTTATCTTCAATGCACTCCAGGAGTCTCCTGGATTGCCTACAGCTCACCATGCTGCTTTTCCAGCAGATGTCAGGGTGGTTGAAGATCCCCAGCAGCACAAGAGCCTGCAAGCGTGATGCCTCCTGTAGCTGGAGTAAGAAGGCTTCGTCAATACGCTCCCCAGGCAGCCGGTAGTCAACACCAACCACAAGGTTCCCACAACAACCACAAGGTTACTATGTGACTCCTAAAATAATGTTTTAAAATGAAAAGAACACTGTAGATATATTCTTTCTCTATCTAAACTATCTATTTAAACATGCAGACACACAATTTAAATCAAGCTTAACCTTAATTATACCTTCTTCTTGGTTAAAAGGCAAAGAAAGGTGTTGGTAACCAGAAGACCAATCTTTAATGGTGCCCTTAAATTAGGAAAGATTTTATCATCTCCTTCCTACTATATGATGAAATATTGTGCATTATCATGATGTTGCCTTGCATGATCCTAGGCACATGCAATAAATTTTTTCTGTTACTGAATTGAGGATGGGGTGGTTTGATGGTTTGTTTTTTTTTTTTTTTTTTAATTTTATTTTATTTCTCCAGAGTGTCTGACAGTTAAAAAAGTAATGTGAGTCCCAGTTACTTGGTAACTACTGAAACAAACCATAACTTAACTGTTTTGGGAAAAGGGAGAATTTGTGAGGGTGTGGCTGATCATATATCTTGGTTGTTCCTGTATCTATCATAAACAGAGAGAGGAGTTTTTGGGATAAATATATATTTTAAAAAGGTAGTTGTACATCAGAGGGGAACAGTGAATGTACCATTCACTTAGTGAGACTGCTTGTCATGCCCTTTTAAGGATCTTGGTGTGTTGCCTGGAGACCTAGGATCTTGCCAGTGTGCTAAAAGGACCCAATACAAAACCCATTAATGTCAGTGGAACAATCCCCATAGACTTACACGAACTTTAGATCAGGATAAGCAAGAGCTCATGTCAGTGTTTTATCTGAGTCATATAGGGGCCCACAAAGGAGAGGAGAGGTTTGCAAGCTAGAATAATACACTTTCAGGTCCCAGCAGTAAAACTCACTAGGTATGATTTGATTGTCCTAAAATGACACTGGGCTTTGTTTTATACTGACATTAATGAACAACATGAGCTGAAAACTTCTAGCAGACATACAGAATAAGCTTGTGTGGACAGAAAGACCCCTGTCTATCAAAATTAAGTAACTTGCAGGAGTTGCAAAAACTGTGTGTGAATTCTAGCAGCTTTATGGTTTTCCTATTTTTAGAAATTCTCCTATATCAAAATTTTGTCCTGTTCTATACTTGAGGCAGATTTTACTAATTCCTTTTCACAGTGCAAATTCTAACGGTGTGAGACATGGATGAATCCATATTTTCAGATGGTAATGAACGGTACTTTTCAGATACAATTACAGCCATTATTAGTCTCCGGCTAGATCTTAAATTTTTACTTTAGCACAATTTGGTGGTGTGGTGATAGAAAATAAATAGGATAACCTGTCATTTTGAAAGGGAGGAATTACACGCTGTTGAAAACAGATGTGCTAAACTTAATTTACCTGTGTTTACTCTTGCCCACACCATAGATATGGCTGAAACAGCAGTAGTGGTGTGTGGTTTCTTTTTAAACCAAGAAAATATGAACATTTTATTTTGGGAAATACCACTGTAAATGTAGACATAAATATTCCTGTGGACTAAAGAAGCTCAATGGGTACTCAGAGAACATTCACTATGGGTCAGTAACAAGAACAGTTGGTGTTCAAGTGGTAGCGACCTCTTGCCTGTTGGTAACATTCACATATTTCTGGAAAGGAGATAAATATACAATTGAACAGATGATGCAAACTGCAGCTTATTTTGACAGACTGCCTTTAGTGCTGCAGAAATAATATGTATCTGCTCTGACTTGATACCATTTTTTTCTCTGGTCTTCTCATTATCTAGTCCTCATTTGTATAGATTTTGGAACCTCTGAAGATAGTACTTATATATAGCTGGGAATTTAGCTTTCAGAGCAGCTGTCATGAAACAGGAGCTGCTGTCATATAAGAAGTCCCATCAAATGTGCAGTTTTTAGTATAGGGTGGGGGGGAAGAAGAGAGAGAGGTCATGGGAAACAGTGTATGTCTTGTATTTACTGATTGATTTAGGACTGAAATTCTTTTGTTGTATTGAAGACTGGAAGTTTAGTAGCAGCTTAGCCTATAATCCCTTGTTTTTTCCAAACATTTTTCTGAAAATTGAAATCTTGAACAGATGAAACAAATGTCCTTAACAAAATCACAGTGAGTGTGTGAAATGGAATTTTAAGATGCACACAAAACAGAATATTGTTATCTTACAGAAGATCTCTGAAACTGAATTGATACTTATGATGTAATCTAATACATGAAGGGTATGTAACTGGCTCAGTTTTAAGATTAATTGCACATCACACTGCATTGGCAGATCTGCCAGTGTCCATCATGTTTGTGCATTATTACAGAAAAAGGAAGTGCCAAAGAATGAATAATGTGCCTTAGACTGGCATAAGTAATTAGGTTTGTGTGCTTACAGGAGATCAGAATACTTCTCAACATCAAAAAGATTAATTCAAGAGCTAAAGCATACAGCAAGTTCAAGAACAACTCTGGAATAAATTTCTACCTCTTCTACCTATTTAGAGTGAGATGTGAAATTTAACAGCGGATGCCATATAATAGGGGCTGATGTCTTCCATGTCCCAGATGAACTCCAGTGTCACCAGCTGAGGTGAAGATTCATTCTCTTTTATTGTAAATGTTCCATTTTGGAGAGCTCCTTCATTATACTGTGAGCTGTAGGAAACGTACGTTTACATTAGAAACAAGTACCAAAAAGACCTGATTATGACTGGTCAATTTGCTCCCAACAAACTTGTCCAGCCTTAAGATATTAAAAAAACCCACAAACAAAGAAACAAACAACACACAAAAAAACAACAGCTGCAAAAAAAATGGAACAGAAGCGTTTTCCTTGACCATCAGGTCCAATTATCTGCTACTGTAGGTTACTCACGACATAATCTTGTTCCTATACTCACATCTCCCTTTATTAGGGCTAGTCCATGTCTGCAGGTTGGTTTTTTTTTGGCTCTTCCTTTTAGGCGCTGCTTCACAGCTTCATTTTCTCATGGTTAGAAATCATCTTCTAATTTACAGTGCAATTTTCAGGCCAAATTACATACCTTTGTTCTAGTGCTGATATTGTGTTTTAGCTTTAATAGCCCTTCCCTCTCCCGTGTGTTTGTTCCCAGATGTACTTATAGAGAACAATCATCTACCCTCTTATCTCATGTTTTGCTAGGCTAAACAAGCCAAGCTCTTTCAGCTGTTCATGTAAGATATGTTCACCCTCTTTTGCTTGCTATGCACTAATTCTCTTTCAAAAAAATTATCAGAAGACACACTTATTGGAAAAAAAAATCCAGTGTATGCTGCACAGCACTCAGAAAGTCTTCAAACTTGTTTCAGACATAAGCCTAAAAGTTTGCACAAGAACCTGTTTTTAAGCTACATATAATTAAATCTGTAAGTCAAAATTGCAGGTAATCTAACTTCAGTAATAATGATTATACTCTATCTACAGAAATTTCTGGAAAATTAGACCAGCCCAATTTACTGTGTAGCACAAGTTAAACCAGGAAGACTTTATTTTCCTTGTAGAATAGGAAAGGAACTGAATTTAGAAAAACTAAACCCAAGAATATATTATTACCTCAATAAAAAGGCCAGGTGTCTACCCTCTTTTTCCTAGAAAAAAAAATATTGAAATGAAATCTAATATATGTACTTGTGTCTGAGGTTTTACACTGGGACTATGTATTGGGCATATCTGGCAATGTTTGGGTGGCAAGAGGCTGTGAAGGGAGTCCATGAGCTGCCCTGGACCAGCTTGGCAACCAGTGGAAACAGCCCCCTGGGCCCCAGTGCTGCAACAGGCAGGGCAGCCTATGTCATTGCTGCTCAAACACATTTAAGAAAGGGCAGCAGCAATGAGGGGTATGAGGTGCAATAAGGAGACACGTGAGAGAACAGGAGGACATACAAAAGGAGACACCTGAGGAGATGTGCAAGGAGACGTGTGTGAGTAAAAGGGAGAAGAAATGCTGAAGGCGCATGTAAAGGCATACTGTTAGGGGTGTGGCTGGAGATGCACTCCTGCAAGGAGGTGCTTCATGACAGAGGAGGTATCTCTGAGGGATCATGGCCCATGGAGAAGACCACACCAGGGTGTGGATGACCCTGAATGGACTGTGGACCACAGAGGAGTCCATGCCAGGGTGGGGTTGTCCCAAAGGGATGCTGAACCATAGAGGAGACCACGCTGGTTCAGGGTTACCTCTGATGGACCATGGTGCATGGAGGAGCCTGTGTTGGTAAAAAGGGAACAAACAAGAAACACAAAACAGTGAAGGAAAACAAGCATGAAGCTGGGAGTGGCAGAAATAAACCATTACTAACCTCAACCTCCTGCACCACCAGATGACTAACCAAAGGGATTGGGAGAGCCTGCATGTAACCCTCAGCAAAAACAAAAGAACCTGAGCCTAGAAAGGAGGAAAGAGAGGTATTGAACTGGAGCTGATCCTGGGAAAGGGGAAGGAAATTTGTTTCCCTAAGTGTTTATTTAATTATTTATTGTCTTTTTTTTTCTTTTTTTCCCCTTAATAACCACATTAGTAATTAAAAGTTTATTTTAATTGGTCATTAAGGAAATAATTTTAAATTCCCTGTTTTGAGACTGCTTTGTCCCCTACAATCCAACAAATTCTTGAGGCTGTTATTTGGGATCAAACTCCCAATTTAAACACAAAAGTATTATAGTTAGATCCTCAGAAACTAAGCTTAACTGCCATCCTGCAGTGACCTAAAATCAACTGCCATCTAAGTTTCTTACAGTATATAAGCCTCCAGGCTTCTGAGGGGCATATCCATGAGGACCCTGACTCAGGCAGGCCCACAGCTGTATGCAAAGCTCAGCAGCTGCAGCAGTTACAAAGAATATAAAACCATAATTCAGTTCTCTCCTCTGAATGAAGTTCGAAGAAAATCCGGGCCAGTTTCATTCATTTGTTAATTGACCTCATTAATTTCAAAGCTCTGCTTCTGCATCTCTTATCCTAGTTCAGCCAATGAAGAGAAACAGGTGTTTCTGGATTATAGACCATCCAGCCTATTTAGGCTTTTGCTGTAAGAAGGCTCTTTGTTTTTATTTGTTGATATTGATAGTGATGAGGTGGGCAGAGCCAGAGGTAGAAATCTACATCCTAAAAGTCCACTTCTGAAGTATGCTAAGGATGACAACCAGTGTGTTCAACCACGTGCTGTAATGACTATACAGAACTTTGTGATAATCACTGGTAGTAGTTCCTACATTTTTAAAGTGTTTTTCATGATTGCAAGGACAGCATACTCTTAAATCTGTTCTGTTTTACTGACTGTCAAAATTTTATCATGTCTTACAATATTTGGTGATACTTTTTTTATTTAGCACAAAAATAGCTGAGCTGAAACCAGTGGAGTCATGATAATTTATTGTAACCAAAGATCTTAAAACGAAGCTTACTGAGCCACGTGGTTATATGAAAATCTTTTTTTAGTGTTATTGTATGTTTCTAGCCATCAGTGATGTTGTTTATGAGGACAAACTTTTTTACTTCCTTTTTTTTCTTTAAACTCTAATGAAATCAACTTACTAATGAAACGTAGCCAAGGGTCTAAATTATATATCTGATTTCAGAAAGTGATTATATTATTATCAAAGAAGTCAGAAAAGAGTTTTAGTCACACCTCAGCTAAATCACAGATTTTCTGCAGCATATATAATTTGTATTATGTATATGTACATTCACACACACATATATATATACACACACAAGTTTATATGCATACATATAGCTTTTACTCCAAATGTGTAACTAGACAGAAAACAGAATTGTCTTCTAATAGTGCCCCTTTTATGTTGGATTAAGCCACTGATTTTGTGTACCTAAATGGGACAGCTTCCAGATTAATGAAGAAATTTTCATTACTACAATGAAATATCTGCAGATGCCTCTACAAAGCTTTTAAATTATTTCATGTCCCATAATGTATCTTATTAAAGACCCAGCTATGTCATGCTTTTTAAATGCCATATTTATCTCAAGTAATGGATTTATTGTTTAGCTCTGTACTAATATTTAGTTCAATTTCCAATACCTAATAGTTCTTAGAGTAGGTTAGGCCCCTTAATTGTCTGCAGTCCTGTATTTCTGTTTATCATCAAATCTAAAGATAGGAACAGAACAAAACAAACAATGAAAGAATAAATAAAAGAAAATAAAAGGCAAATATATCTTTAAAAGTTTTAAAAACATTTAAAATTTAAAAAGTCATGATTCCCCCCAAGAATTTAATCAAGTATACACACCTATCATCTGAATAGTATCTCTAAAAAATGAACAAACAAAAAACCCAACCAAAAAAACAATTAATATAATGTTATAAACAAAACTTTTAGCTAAACATTGACAACAACCCTCTATGTAAGCTATTGAAACCCACCTAGTATTCACTGTTGTCAGTATTTGTTCAGTGAGAGGGCAAGCTCTGTGCTACAGAGTTGATTCCTGACTCAGTATACTGTACTATTGAACTAAAAGACTAAAGCTATCCAGGAAAAGTTGCAGAGGTAAAAGCTAAACTTTTTTTTTTTTTTTTTAATCAGGATGACTTACTACTGGTTGTCTAGCTAGCAAATATGCAGTACTATAGGCTTAATTCAGTATTGCCAGCCAAAACTGTCAACAACCAGTCTCGTCTGATTTTTTTGTTTGTTTGTTTTTTTGTTTCTAGCCCAGTACCTAGTTGAAGTTAATTCACCTGAAGTCACGTATCAGTTGACTACTTCAATAGCAAATGTAATACAGGGATTGTCTTGATCCTAGAGAAACAAAGCATGATACTACATAATTTTGTCTCTCCTTTCCTCTTTGGTGCTCTCAACACATGGGGCAGTTATTACATGAGGCCATTAGGTTATTCCCCTCACTGCCACAGCCTTTCTTCTCAAAATTGTGACAAAGAGGAGGAGCCGATAGTGGCCTTTGTGGAGTTTGGCATCCTCATTCTTCACTGAACAAGAAGAGTATTCTGTCTGCAAAGCAGTGAGTGTATTACCTTGTATAATGTTAAAGCTATATAACTTTGTATGCATTAATTTCTTTTAACTTTATGCTTTGGCCAGAGGAAGTACAGCAAGAATCAGAATGCAAAAAAAGGCTAAGTCTGAATGAAGAGCTGAAAGATCAATGAGGCTAGAATGCAACTGATTCATCCTCCCTTTCCTACTGCAGTCAAGCTGATATCCCCTACCTTGACAAAATTAAATTTAACATCTGCTTGACTTACCAGAGTCACTTGCATTTTATCACCTACTGAAAGCCTCAGACTTCATATCTCAATAAAATTCATGCTCCTGCGGTTGCTACTGCTTGATTATACCAGGTCTAGGCATTCAGACATCAATCTGTATAACTGGGTTTTCCTTCTAGATAAAAAAATTAAGGAGGATAACCCAGATACTACATTAATGTTGAATAAACTCTTTAGTTGATTGTATTGATAAAATACACTGGAAAATATCAATGGAAATATTTATATAGAAAATATAGATTTTTTTAAAAGTAAAATATGTTTACAATTTTTCTCCAATTTGCTCTAATAGCTAGACTGGAAATTATGTACCATCTTATGTTTTATGTGTGGTAGGATCACTGGTGGGCACTTTGTATGATAATGAAGGTGCAGTAGACATCTAAATTGATCCTCTTGTTACTTTCTTCATGAATGGAAGAAATGACAGTTTAAAACAGTTCTAAAAAGTCTTTTCAAAATATCTGAAATTTCTTCTACATGTTATGTATATAAACATAATATGAAGACTCTTGAACCCTCCTGCTAAAGCAGAGAATGGAACTGTTTAGGATTTTCAGTTAAAATGCTTATTCCCCTACTAAAGTTGTCACATTTTAACAAAATGATCTTTTTTACTTATAAAGTTGTTTAAGAACTATAATGATTTTCAACCTAAAAATGTAAAATGCTGCAGAAAATTGAGGGGTTTGTTTGTTTCTTTCTTTTTTATTTTTATTTTAGGAAAGCATGATCAAATCACAATCTAAAGATACTTTAAAATCACATTACAGCAAAAGAAAGATATTTTAGAGACAGAAAGTTATTTTTAATTTTTGTAATAGGTAGCTGGATATAGTGAAATTTAATGAAATTTTTAAAGTTAAACATATGATAAACTTTGCTGAAACTTACAAGGTGGATATAAAGTGAGAGACAAATGCAGGAGTTGAAATCACTCACTGAGATAGAAAGTGGAAATGTAAGTGATATTAAATCTTAGGTGATGCCATAAAAATTATATAGTAACACAGATTCAAAGATGAATTGTAGTAAGAGGTGCAAAATGGAATTTTTTACACACAGGACTTGACAAATCACATTGGCTTAATTTGGTATTCAAAAACATTCATGAGATTGGGGACAAGTTGGAAAATGTCTACATGAACATCAGAAGTAGCTTTGCTAATGTAAAGAACACTGTTGCAGAAGTCTTGTTGCAGAAAATGCTACAAGAGAAACAACAGCGAGCAAGGACAAATAGGAGAAACAAATATGATTGGCAAAGGATGTATTCCTCTTGAGGAAACTAAATGCATGCAACAGAAAAGAGAAACAATAAAAAGAATGTCAATATAAACCCAAAACAAAACAACAGCAACAAAAACCAAACCAAAACAAAACAAACAAAAAAAACCCACAAGAGGTCCTGAGATGTAATAGGACATTAGCTATTTCTGCAGGTTTAATTCTATTCAGGAAATCTACAAAAGCAAACCATGAGGAGTTTTGATCAGTGTCAATAAACAGGAACTGAAAAAGCTTCTTCTGAAGTTTTCCAGCACCTCTAAAGTAGAACAACCTTTAAATGAACAAACATCTCTTTTTTCTAATGAAGCAATTATTGCTGAAGTAAACTTTAGCTCTATGAAGCAAACAGACAGATTTTGTATTATAAAATGTACCTATACATCTGTAGACTGATAGAAAATTAATAGTGACATGAGTTAGATTAAATATTAAGATCCGTTTAATAAAAACATCATGCTCATCAGGGTAAGAATTAATGCCAAGTTACAGGACAGTTTAATGCTCCCATTATTTTCTAACAAATAGAGATAATAGGAACCTAACTTTTATCACCTTGTGCCCAGGAACATTTTAGTCAGTGTATTAAGGAGAAGAAAAATAAATGCTCATATTATTCTGCCCAAATATATGTCTGACACATTCATCTAGTCTCACTTTGTTGGGTGGGAAGGGAAGGGGGAAGAAGGAAAGGTATTTTGGGAGCATGAAACTTTACATCCTAAGGTAACTAAAATAGGGCAAGTTAATGAACTTTGTAAGTGGATGCTAGATCACTGACTGAGGTGTTCTTTGTGTCTTCTCTTAAAAACAAAATTAGGTGAGATCAACAGTGACTCTAGTGCCCTGTCAATTGTTGGGATAACACCCCTGCCTGAAGGCTACAGTACAGGTACCATGTACTCCTGTTTCCTGTCTGGACCTTTTGGTGTGCTACAGGACCAGGCTTAACACATCTATGTTGCTGCTCCACGTAGCACAGGGGGGATGCAAAACAGAGAGTCAGAATGCTATAAAGTTCTGGCAGGGATAGACTTCATTGTCCTCAGTGTAAAAGCTGCCATGGATGAGATTAAACTCATCCCAATGATATCACACCTGGTTGTCTAAAACGGGGACTAGGGCTAAACATAAGAAGGCTGTTTTAAGGAAATTCTTCTTAATGTTTAGGGGCTGCTCTTCTGGAAGCTTGAAATTAGGAACAGTTCAGAGAAATTAGAGTAAACAAAGGTTACAAATTTGTGGATATAATAAGAAAGTAACTGCAATATTCACTTCAGCTTTTTTTTTTTTAATAACACCATCAATATCATGCACATTTATTTTTTGAAAAAAACTAAGTGTCCTAAAAAATGCACTTCATTATTAAAGGGAAATAATTATTTTAAAAATCAGAAGATTTTAGAAATGAAATACAAACAAGCATGTACAACTGTTCTTTTAAAAAAAATGAAAGTATATTTTTCTTCTTGCATCAGATGTAAGTTCAGTGCTTGCCTTGGTACAGAAAATGTAGGAGGTTTTGCATTTAGTCCAAGAGTGAGTCAGCATATACTTTAGCAGATTTTCTGAAAATAAAACCATTAGCAGCTTCTGCACAATGCTGCAGAAAAAAAAAAAAGTCTGATGAATCACCCTCGCCAAATACATGGAAAATAGCTCAACAGACAACCGAAGGATGGAGAAGAGGCAACATCAGGGAAAAAAACCCCTAATGCTTGTATCTCTGAGAGCTGCATTTCATCACTTCCTCAAATGTGTGTTAGGTGTCTATTAAATACACCCGATCTTCTGTACTATACATTGCACATGTCTGTGACTGTATGTATAAATATATAAATAAGGAAAGTTTCTAAAACTTCTAATTTCTCTCTTTCCAATTAAGGCTGGGGGGTCTGCACCATCTACCGCAGCGGTGGCCGATGCCTCCACCCAGACAGAGCTGCTGAAGGGAGAGGTGCAGTGCAGACCTCAGACTGCAGGAAGTGCCTAGACCCTTCTCCCGGGGCAGGGACAGGCAGCAGACTTGCCTGCAAAAGGTGGGGGACCTCCCGCAGAAGGTGGATGAGCTGCAGGAGGCAGTGAGAAGGCTGCGGAGCATCAGGTACACTGAGAAGGAATTAGATAGATGTGTCCAAGCGCAGTCTGCAGTGGACCCACAGCCAAACAGCCAAAACCTCCCCCACCAGCACACACGGAAGGGAGGGGGGCCAATAATGTGGAAGAATGGAAGCTTGCAATGGCAAGGACCTGCAGGAGGAAGAGACTTCCCCCAAAGCCTGAGGTGCACTTGCAGAACCACTTCACTGCTCTGCAGACTGAAGAGGAAAGACCCGTCACATCAGGAGAGATGCCGGAGCTGAGTAAGGCAGCCCGATCTGCTCCCCGTATAACAACCAGCGCAACTAAGAAAAGGTGACATTACTGCAATTCCTTCTTCTTCCTTGCCCTCTAGTCACCTGTGTGTTTACTCCATCTCCTTTTACCTAGGTGGGGTACTAGGGCAGTTACAGTGTGTTAGCTGGCAAGTGTTTTTCCAGCATTTGTGGGATTAGGAATTAATGACTGCAGAGCCAGTGAGACAGATAGCAAGCTTGTTAGACAGCTGTGTTCAGGTCCCAGCTGTTGTGGTTTAAGCCCAGCCAGCAACTAGGCACCACGCAGCCATTTGCTCACTCCCCCCCCTCCAGTGGGATGGGGAGGAGAATCAGAAAAAAAAAAGTTGGTGGGTTGAGATATCTCGTGGGTTGAGATAAGAACAATTTAATAACTAAAGTAAAATAAAATGTAATGTTAACAATAATAATAATATAATAATAATAATCATATTAATGAAAAGGAATAAAACAAAAAAAAAAGAAAAAAGAAAAGACAAGTGATACACAATGCAATTGCTCACCATCCGCTGACCGATGCCTAATCAGCGATCTACCCCTCCCGGCCAACTCCCCCCAGTTTCTATACTGACCATGATGTTCTATGGTATGCAATATCCTTTTGGCTTGTTCAGGTCAGCTATCCTGGCCATGCTTCCTGCCAGCTTCTTGTACACCTGCTTGCTGGCAGAGCATGGGAAACTGAAAAAAAATAATACTGCTTGCACACTGAAAGTTAAGAGATGCATTTTGTGTGGTACCAGTGAACTGCTACTATTCAAAAAGCACATTAGAAGAAATATAATCCTGTTTGGTAAAACTTGGGTTTTTATGTAGTGAAAGTCAAATTATATTAAGAGCATTCAGACACCATTGAAGTTATCCTTTTATTTGAACAATGTGGTAATGCCTGTGTTTTTATCTGACTGTTTTTATCTACACAGTCAGAAATTATATAGTTTAAACTCCAATGAGGAATGAAATAATGCACCCTGAGGTTTAGAAAAATCAGTCCATTGAAATCAAAATGGATGATTCATACTTATTTGATTGTTTGTATAATATCAGAGACTTTGTGTCTGAAACATAACACATTAAGAAAATTTGAGCTTAATAAAAATGTCTACATGAAGGCAGTTAAATGAACAGATCTTAATGCAATTTCAGAGCCATTCAGAATTTTTTTGCCATATGTAGTCTTGAAGTTGGACTCCCTTACACTTTTATGTACTAAAAATTACTTTCCTAAATAAAGACTAGAAGCCTGAGTAGGGTCTGTAATAATTTGGGATAAATAATGTGTCTGACAGCTAACTAAAATCTATTAGTTTTTTTTATAGATGGATGGACTTGGGCTTCGCTTTTGCAGATTATGTGCTTTTGCTGTATATGCTGTATCAGTAGGATTTCTCAATAGTGAAAGTTTGGAATATGCACAGTGTTAGGACCACATAAGAAAAATAAAAACTTGTTCTCTCTGTATATTCTGTACCCACTTAAGTCAGACTCTGTATGACATCCTAATGGCTTGTATGCAACAGCTATTTTAGATGGGACCAAAAGTCTTTCTTTTTCTTACATTGTGCTTTCCTTCCATCTCTCCTCTCTGAACACATAGAAAGGCTGGGACAAGCTTTCTTAGAGTGCATACAGAAAAGGTGAATATATTACTAACTATTCCCTTACACACTCACACCAGATGATAGCTCAATTATTGTAGTTTTTGATTATTTTCTGTAACTAATTAACAATGTGCAAATATTTTTTGTCAGACGATACTGCCAGTTAGTGGGGGAAAAAATAGATTAACTGATTTGTGATAGATGGAGATTTGGCATTCATACAAACATTAGGTTGCTAGGAGATTGTTGGTGCTTTATCGTTAAAAATAGTTATCAAAATAAGTTTGGGTTAGTTAAAAGAAATGTTCTGTTACTTCAATCAATAAAAAAGTTGTGAAAATTCCTAATCATAACATGAAATTTAGTTTTAAAGTAGATTTATAAAAGAACAACAGTGTTCTGAGTGAGATATTTTCAATAAACACTGTAATAGAAAAGTTTGATAAAAAATGGATAAGCTGGCTTAAAGGCATTGCAGAATTTTTCTTTTTGCATTGGAGTGTATGATCTTTAAACTACGCCAGGCCTTCCTGGGTATTCAATCTATAATCGCTTCCAAGTGAACATAAAATTTCTTATCATTTTTTCACACTTTACTAATTTTGCAAGCCACTTATGCAATGGTACATCATGCTTGATTTCAAAGCCTAGATTGTATATTCAAGCTTTTGCGTAGGATACTATGAGAGAAGGCAAGACGGAAAGGGACTACAAGAATGCATATAGCCACCTCAATTATCTGAAAGTATAACCAGCTGTGTTCATTCTTAACTGTGATTCTCTAATCTGTTCTTAAAAGACCTCCTGTGACAGACGCCCTATCCCATCTCCAACCAATCTACTCTACAGTTTCCTCATCTCTCTAATGCTTAGCTTGACTCTTCCATGCTGCAATTGAAAACTCTTACTAGCCAAGACAATGAAACAGAGGAACAGTGTTTGCGCAATTTACAGATGACACCAAGGTGAGAGGGGTGGAAATATGATAAAGCAGGGGATTAGAATTCCAAACAGCTGGTGAAATGGCTTGGGAAAAAATGGGATGAAGTATTGTAAGGAGAAAAGTATAGTACCACAATGAACTATGAGCATGTTAAGGCTGCTGTGTAAGAGAATGCAATCTCCAGTGCTTACATTCCTTTCTATTTGTTTTTAAATGTTCTGTTAACATAGTTAATTTTTGTGAATTAATATCATATCCATACAAATGTTGCACTATGGCAAGCTACGAGGTTTGAATTTTTTATCTGAATCCAATGAGCCTACTGAGATCACTATTGTTCTTCAAAGCAATCTGATTATTTACACATATTTATCATATCATGTAACTGTCACAGGCTTAATCATTTGACATTGTATTCTAATCATGTAATTAGTTAATAACTTTTATTTATATGTTTCATATGGGCAGAATGGAGAAAAGAGACCAGTTGTCACTGTCTAACTTCCTATTTTCCTAGATCTGTGTGCTTCAGATTTCACTTGTCAGAGCTCCTAAGAGTCTGAAAAGATAACATCCAAAGTACTGGCCTAGAAAATGTTTGTTCTCAAAGATAACAGTTTCCTGAGTATGATAAATGAAAAGAAGAGATGAAAATGCATTTTTCAATAATGTTATTAATTTTTAAAATGGAAAACTGTGGAGTATATTAAGCTAATGGTATATGAAATTAATGATATATGTTAATATATCAGTTAATGAAATGTGAAATTTTACATTATCTTACATACCTTTTAGCTGCCACTCATCTTTACCCTAAATTTCTCAAGGTCTCACTGGAAAATTGTGGATGAAATGATCTCTCTATCAAGAGATGTGAATAGAATTTTTCCCTTGGTATAAGCTGTAGGTTAATTAATAGGCTAATAAAGGGAAATTCTACTTACTAAAAATAACAAGGGAATATCTTCATAGTGACAAGATGTTGAACATCACTCTTTATTAGTTCTAGTCACTATCACATTACAAAAGAATTTTATTTTAGCTACAAATAGATAAAAGATTGAAAAAAGATTGAAAATAGGTGAGAAGTAGGACATAATATTTCTGAATACATGTTAAAATAAAATGTACAATTTTAACTCAGTTTACAATTAATAAATATACAAATAAATTAGGGCCTGCCCTATGTATTATGCAGTGAAAAATTCCAGCAACTGATGTGCACTTGTAATTGGTTTTCTGAGAGAGTTTTTATTATTAGTATGCCAAAGTTATTGTTACAGAATACAATATGACATATAAATGCTTATTTATAAAAAAATAGAAGGTCAGAAATCAAGGGATTAGATATAGTTAAAATGATAGTTTTTTACTCTAAGTAATTGTAACAAAGAAAGATTAAGTTCAACAGTTCACCCCTTGCCACTTAGAATCTAATGGAAAACCATTATATTAAAATCTATAAATTCCTTGGCTTTTTCAGAAAAGATACTTAAAATATGAAATGTCTATTGAATGGCAATAGCCATGATAATAGTAGCCTTTTGAAAAAATAATGTATTTGCATCTCTTCTCATTTGATGGTCTTTTGTTGACAGCCTTATACTTCTCTGAAGTCACTGAATGAAATGTCAGTCAAATCAGAAGTCTATCAGTGATTACTTCTCTCTGATCTTTACATTTGCTTGTATTTTATTTTAACCCACACAGCATAAAAGCATATCTTTTTCAAAACAGTAGAAAAATGATAAATTCTAGCATCAAAGAAAGAATTGTCTGTGTGAATTACAAGCAATTACCAACTAGAATGCACAATGAGGTTAAGTAGAAGGCATTCTCACTATAATCTGTAATGATTGTTTCAAATTTCAAAGTAGATAGGAACACAATGACAATCTCCAAATCATTTTGGAATCATTGGGGAATTTGTGATGAAATATACAATTAACTAGTGGTTTACCCTTTATAAGAAATTGTTGAAATAGTTAACTTTTTTTCTCCACCTAAACAAGCATCATGAGAAGTATTGAAGTTTTTTAACCACATGTACGAACTGTATAGAAGAATGAATTTAAATATGAAATGCAGTTTGCAAAAGCCAAACTGGAGTTACATCGGTACTTAGATACTTGAGAAATTTTTGGGGAAAAACTATCTGAACATTTACAGTGGGCTACAACTGCTGAACATTTACGACCAAAGACAATACATATCTACAAAAAGGGAGAGTAAGTGAGCTAGGCATGGGCTTCAGTTTGGAACAATAATATTCACAATGCTCATCTGTGGAAAAGGGTTTTTGTCATGAAACACCTGTTTAATTTGATAAAGTATATTTCAAAATCAGCTGAAGTATGTTTTTAGGTTCAGTTTCAAGTACTGATTATTTTCTTTAAAAGAATTATTTCGACCTATTTTGTTGACATCTATAAAGAGATTTTTGACTGGTGTACTTTATGCAAGCTGCATGGAGGAAACCAATTGATTTTTTATTGTGTGAAGAGATGAAAAGGGTGCTTTAATATTCCAGTGAAATCACGTTACAGAGATAACTGCAAACTAAGCTATGTGCTTATCTTTATTGATGTGGGTGGTCTTGCTACTTTCTGTGGTACTCACTCAAATGCTTAAGGTTAATTATAGGATTAAAAGAGAAGATACTTTCGTTGAAAAATTTGATCTTAAAAAACTATCAGATTTTCTACATGATATAGACTGAGTTCCTATTATTGTATCCAAATCAAACACACAAAATAGTCACATATAAACCTACTTTGGTTTGAGATGTGCATGCTGATTTATTCAGTATGTCTGGATCTGGGTGTCACACAACCAGAGCATGAGCTGCTTACAAATACAATGTGTCTTTCCAGAAACTGCTAGTGGAGCAAGTTTGTTTGCCTGACATTATGATATTTGGCCTACAAAGGCCACTCATTTCCTCAGGGACTCTTCAGTCATGATTCACGCCATTTTGAAGCCAAAAATGTAGTATACTGTTTTATTTTTCCAGGGAATTTTCAGTCTGTGTACTGTAATGAAGTCTTAAGACATTCCTTAGAAGACTCTTAAGTCTGAGGCCCACATATCTCTAATGTTTTCCTAATAATTGTGACTTGGCAACTCTAAGTTGCGTTTTATTGTTTTTTAGCTTTGAGGTATAAAACTCATTCAGCTGGGTATTATTTGGTATTCATCAATGTATTAAAACAATATCGCATGGTTGTCCCCTGAAATTGGTATGAATTTGATGATTGCCAAAAAATATGTTTTTCTAACTCGCTAACATTACTTATGTATAGAAGCAGTACAATGGACTTGATGCTGCTAGGATGGATGTGTTAGCTTGACAGCCCTTAGGAGAAAGTTTTCCACTGGCTCAAATTACTCTTCAACTCTGGAATAGTACTTATTATTTCTCTCAAATCTTATTAAACCCACCAATAGCTAGCATAGTCGGTTTAGGTTCAATTTGAAGCTAATTTTCTACCGTCTCAAGCATGACTTTTTCACTGAAACATTAATGGAGGAAAACAGCTGCATAAATAGAAATCCATAACAATATAATTAATGCAAGCAACTGTACCTATGTTTTATTGTGGTATCTGTCATTGTTACAGTCTCTTAAATGAATTGTAAGAGAGGTTAAAAAACCCTAAGGAAAACATTAATTATTATATGTAATTTTTCAGCACACTACTATGAAATTGAATGTTGTTTCTTCCTTTCTAAAGTTTCCAAAGATATTTTCACTTACCTGTCTGAAAAGATTCTCAGGCAAAAATATTTCATCTCTTCTATATTGTTTTTGGTTTTATTTTAATATATATTTAAATGAAATATTTATTTATATGTAGTAGATCCAGATGGGAATTAAATTGCACATTAGACTGTACACCTCTTTTCCTGAACAATACACAATCCAGACTAACAGTTATGCATATTTACAGGATTACAGGCATTGAAAGAACTGTTGAAATATGTATAGTACTGCCTTTTTTACATTGAGATCCCAAAAGTCCCACATTATTTAGAACAAGATTTCCCTTCTGTTCCACACCAGTTAGTTGCATCACAGATGCGTGCTTTTATTCACCTGGAAAAGCTTTTGTATTGCTTCTTAGGAACTCGAGGGCAGCATATTAATTTATGAGAATGCCTTCAGTATGTGAGATTTTTAATCTGGAGCATTTCACTGTTGAGCCAGAGCAACAGGAAGATTTTGATTTTATACACTTCATTTCCTGGCAGTAAAGTCACATGTTGTTATTTGCAGTATTAATATAATTAACAATAAATAGAAAGGAAGTCCTAAACTTAGTAAAGCTTTGGGAAAAAGTACATTTTATGCAGAATCCTTTTTAAATTTTGGAGAGAATATTTGTGTGATCTCCTGAGCCCTATCTCATTGTGGCATTTCCTCAGGTTGTTAGAGTCACATTGCACTATCTTCTCTAATAGTGCTTGGCAGAGTACAAGGAATACAACTTGATTTGAGTTGTCACAGTGCAATGTGTCCTCAAGACAACTCTGAAAACAAAAGAACAAAGTACCATAAAACAGACTGTGGCTTTCCAGTGGGAAATAGGAGTGGTTTTTGGTTTGTTTGTTTGTTTGTTTGTTTGTTTTTTTGGTTTTTTTTGTTTGTTTGTTTTAATAAGCAGTGGAAAGAATAAATTGGAACAAGTTCTCCTCGCTGTCTTCCTGACTTGTATATTTTTTATTACAGTAAACAGTGGCAGATCCCTTCAACTTCAATGAAACAGTAACGGTGCTGCCTAGAGGAGTATATGTAGTTCACAAAATATGCTTGGGCAACCTCTAAAAATGGAGGGAAAAAAAAAATCTCAGCAAGCAAATTTATTGCTGTTTTTTGTTAGCTACAGAGTAGGGAGTACGTGACGGTTTTGACAGAACTTAGATGCTGTTGACAGTCCATGGCAGTTGGGTGCCATATTCCCTACATAACTTTTGAAATTTTAATCTATAATAATTATGGAAGCTATGAAACTGAGAAACCTTGATGGTGAAGCCTCTCATTGCCTCACAAGAGAGGTACAGCAGGGGTCCTGGCAGTTCATATCTCCCCAGTTTGTCTTCAGTGCTTCATAGCTCTGGCACAGAAACCTTTTTCCACAGGTGAGAGCCTATTTTCTTCACTTTCATTGAAGTTTTCAGGGTCTGTACTAAGACATCATCTGTTTTGTAGACAACACAAGGATTTGGCAGTCCATCTTCAATGATTTGTACCTTATAAAGTTTTGTGCAGGGCATGCAGTACTTACTCATCTTAATGCCTTTTTTTTTTTTTTTTTTGGTGACTTGGTGAGAATATTATCCTTATATTAGTCTGCACAAGATGGTATGAAATGTAATAAGAACAACTGCCAAATTGACAAATGTAATAAAACTTTCAGTTTCTTTTTTCTGTGTTTTCTTGGTTCCTGTTTGATGTGTTCCATTGAGTGTAGGAGGGTTTTCTTTCACATATTATTGTATCTTCTAAAATAATAGTATTTTTAAGGAAAAAAATCCTCATTACTATTCATGATTACTACTTCCTCATGGCATATTCTGCAACTTCTTTTTCAACTTACTATTCCTAAAGTAGTTTACTTTTCAGCCTTAAACAAATAAAAACCATAATCAAAATACAATTTTTCATCTATGGACTTTTATAAGTTTTCAGATCATATGCTACTATTGATAACCTTGCCAATTAAAATGTGTTAGTTGTCCAAGAAAGCTTTCACGAAGCAATGATTTTTGAGTTGCAAATAACTATCAAAGTAAATATATTACCTCGAATAAAGTAATACCTTATAGTATCCTAGTAAAGTGAAATATCAATTTATATTTGTCCAGAGACTCTGAAGTTCAGAATGGGCTTTATTTTAAAATAAAGTAATAAAAATTGTTTCAGGACTAGCATAAAACCAAACATCAGGGTGGGAATGGCTGTATTTTTTTTTTGGTAGAAAGATACCAGAAAATATTTAGGTAACCTCTCTGGACCTGTGATGACTACTATTTGATACCTGTATCAGACTAGGAAAGAGTATATTTTTTTTTTCTTGGAAGAAATTTTAATTTTGGAGCACCTGTTACCTGGCCAACACATGTAAGGATGCCTTACAGGGAAATGCCACCTGCAGAGCTATACTACTATCCTCTGTTATCTAACCTTTGTATGGTAGACTTCTGGGGGAACCAAGCCTAGAATCTCTGCCATCTACTTTCTCTTAGAGGACCACTGTTAGGTTGCAGTCCCAGCTTCACATTTACAGGAGAAAAAGGAGAAAAGAATCACAATATCCTTACTACATAATGCATTTGCTTTACTATGTATATATGACTTCCTGACCATCTTAAAATCATGTAAGAGTACTCTCAGAGTCCTGATGAAAATTGAGTTGTTCTTTTTCATTATTTATTGTCGCTATCTTGCAGATTTTAAATAATCATTTTGATTCCTGCGGTATAACTTTTAAAATGCAACATACACCACTTGCTACAACTAGCTCTGAGGTAAAAAAAACTTACAGAAGCCAGTGTTCTTTTTTTAACTCTTAGTGATTAATTAGTTTAAGGAAGAAAATGTCAAATGCTAGTCAGTAGCACTGAAGAAAAGTGGCTACCATCCACAGTTTAACATTAAAATTGGAAAATGGATAAATAAAAGATCTTTATACAAAAGGAAGAATAAGGAAGTGGATATTTTGCAAGAGGGAAAAAATAAACAAGCATTGAATAACTAAAAAATCTAGATGTCAGATGCATGTCACTCCTTTTTTTAAACTTTAATATTTGAATTTAAAATTTATTGGTGAAGAAAATACACTGTCTTTCAAGATAGGATCAAGGAGGATAGATCATTACATGATAGAGACATTTCCATCACTAGTTGTTCTACTATAGGTCTATGAAGGTACTTAAGGCTGTAGACTCACTGGTCTAGTCTAATACTTTCTGTTTCTATTGAATTTGCTATAATTTTTATAAAAAAAATAAAATTTGTTTCATAGCCAACACTTTAGTCAGTGTTCATAATAGAAATTGTATTTTCCACTTTTAAAGATCCTTTTCCCTTTCAAGTGAGAATTTTTTTAATTCCTTGTCATATGTCATATAAGTTATACTTACTTCCTCCTCTTCAATCACTGCCTCCTAAAGAATGACAATTAGGCTTACTGCTAGAAAAAAGCCTTTCAGTCCAAAGGATGACTACACGACTATCGGGTAATAAAAAATTAATATCCTTCTGTCTCTTCTCTGTCAATGTTCATATTCTGCAGACGCCTTAGTTTCTTTGGGTTACTCACTAAGTGGTCACTATCTGATGGTTGATAGCTCTAATGAATCATAATTAAATTATACAGTAATTTTATTTCATTACTGAAACTATTTGTTTCCTTATTCCAGAAAAAAAACCCCACATTCCAAAAAGAAAGCTATTTTGTATGATCAAAGGTTTTTCATGCTTGCTAAACTGCAATGCATAATATTATTAGGAAAAGAAAAAAAATAATCATGATTTCTATAAAACCTCTTTCCCATTTCTTTAGTTTATTTTTCCTTTCTGCAAATTATGGGATAGGCTAACTAAATGGAATTTGACAAGAAACTTGGTTGGGAATAGATACTGTACAGCAAATTGCATTTTAAGAAAACATCAACTATACCATGTATGTAAGGACAGAGTTGCTGATCAGAAAAAGTATGTACTGAATTTGATATCTTTTCTTTTAATACAAGACTTTATGTACTAATATTTCTACTCCTGATGGTCAGAAAAAAAAGAGTCAGCTTATTTTGTGTTAAGCTAGTAGTATTTTTTTTTTACTGGGTCAGTTTTATGTTTCTCTTGTTATTTGTTTCTAAGGAGACATATCCCCAATGAGATGCCCAAGTGCAACTTCTGTGTTTCAACAGAAAACAGACTAAAGATCATCTGTCAAATAAGACTCTCATTTAACAGAAGTAATGAAGATATTTATTCAGCAATACCTCAAATATCCAAAGCAGTTACCCTATTGATCAGCGGTTCTCTAGGTCTCACTGGTATGTCCATCTTTGGGAACATATTTCCCCTCTGACAGTTTATTGCTGCCCTTCTAGCAAAACAAAGCTCATTGTATGATTTCATGCTGTGCTTACTGATCATTAAATTTGCTAACTTGGGCATAAAGAATGATTAGGCATAAACTGTCATTACTATTTTAAGAAGTTTAAAACCTTTCAAAAGTTTCAAATGACTGGCCTCGTCTTATAACCCAGATTCTTCCATGCTCAAGGCTAGACCCTTGGTTACCTTTGTGGAACATTCAGAAAAGCTCAGGAGTGAATCATCCCCTTCTGCTACTCCATGGTTAGGGTTATGTGTTGTTTTTTAGTAAAGGTAAGAGGCCAGAGTCTTGGTTTTGTTAATTTATAAATAGCTATTTCTCATGAAGATCCTCCCTAATGAGGTGATTATAAAAGCTCGGGTAATATTGCTATTAGGCCACTTTTTGCCGGGCTTGTATTATAAAACTGCCAACACAGCCACGGAGCAAAAACTGTGTGAGTCTATTGCAGCTTACCTGAAGAAAACATTTTACTGCAGTGAAACAATCTCTCTTACAAGTCTGAGTGTAAGACAACCACAATGTCAACAAGAATGAAACTTGTTTAGGCACACTCACATTTTATGAAAGGAAGTGGCCACTTTAATATAGAGGAGCCTTGTGGTTATTTTCTTTTCTATGGGCAAAGTGCTTTGAAATCATGTGTTGAAGGGTATACAACTTTGGATATGGTACATGAATTATCTACAATGACAAAAATCATTTAGTTGAGAAAACAGGAAGTAACACAAAAGTTAAAATTAACCTTTCTCATTGTTAGGTTGGAACTGCCACTAGAAACTCTTTTTACAGAGAAAAGTAAAATTTTATTTCAAGAAGAGAAAAGAATGCTTTAAGTCACCAACCTGAAATCTTTCCAAAACTAGTCGAACAAATAACATCTCTTTTTAATTGTCTCAGCTACAAGGGTTCTATTTTACTCTTATCATGGAAATACAGTCCCAATTATTTCAGTTTGATTGTACATTTCCCAATTGCATTTGGGATGAGATAGCAAGAGAATGCACAGGAGATGAGAAAATATGGTGGATAAGGGGAACAAACATTATTTTCTAAAAGTGGAGGAAGTGCCTCCTCTGTCTGTCTGACTTAAACAAAACAACAGCAACAGCAAAACCCCCCAAAAAACCTAACCAAATAGACTTCCCATAGCTCCTTCTCTTTGGCTGACATAATGGGATGTTTTCTTTCTATTTCAACATAGTCACCACTGCAGTCAGCCCTTTGGAAATTCTTTCTAACCTGGAAGGAACTCCAGGTAACACTAACTGTTGAAGTTCCTGGAGTTTGTTTAAAAAATGATGTGTGACTATATTTTGTTTCCCATGAACAAAACAAAAAATTGGTCAAATATAAAAAGAAATGTATATAAATATATGCACATGTGTATATAACAGTATTTGGGAGAATGATGGAAGCAGGGAAACTTTATAGCCTTGACATTTTAACTAGTAGGAGAAACAAGTCTTTAAACTTACATAACTACATCTGTGACAGTCTCTCTTTGCTCATTTGTATAATATCAGTGGATCACAATGACTGACTCATTTAATCTGATAATCATGGAGGAATCACATGATTTGTCAGAACCACTGTACAAGCAACACTTTCATCGGTATTTACTTCATTGAAAAACATAGTTTAAGCAATCATACTTTTTTTTTTTTAATATTTTTCACTGAACCTGAAAATTTTAAAGGACTAAAATATTGCAGGAATTTTCATAGGATTTACTCAATATTCTCTTTTAGGAACAAGAATTACCTTGAATTTTTTAAAAGTTCTTTTAGAGAAGAACTGTGATTTTTTTTTGTCTTGAGACAATCCCATATTTATCCATTACTTCTAAGACTAAACAAAATGATTGGCTTCTGCACAGTACATTTTTGTATTAGTACCATATTTTTACTTATATCCAGATAACGGATTTAGATTTTTTAAAAATTTATAGTTCTATAAGATTCATTTTTTCTTTGGGCAATTAAAAGTTGATGCCAATTATTCTGATTAACGTCTCCAAAAAAATTGGATTAAAAATAAAATATGTAGACATGGAACAATATAAAATATAAATGGATTAGGAGAGTTCAAAACTTTGTGCAGATACCATTTAAAAATTAACATAAAATTAATGGGGTTTTATCTCAGATGTAACATTTCTGTTCTTCACTTGATACATATAGTAGTATATACAGTAGTATTTAAATAGTTATTGGAAATTTACAAGTAAATGAATTAATTAGTGAAATTATTTTTCCTTTAATTGTTCTCAATTAATTGTTGAATTCTTGTTTTTGTTCGCAATGGGTAATCATCAAATTAGATAAGATTTTAGTCTTGTGAAACTCACTACCCTTCCCCTCTCAAATAATAACTCACACTCAAAAAAAAAGTATCAATTGTATAAAATATTTTTTAAAGCTTTTTCCTATCCTTTCCAACATCATTGCTCTCTTCTTCCATTAAAACAATTATTACCGTACTTTGTCTGAAAGAATGAATGAGGATCTTATTTATTACCAATATACATTATTAAAAGTGCTTTCTCTTTTATTAACAACATTCACCAAATGGAATTTAATCCTAGTTAAAATCAACAAGAAAAAGAAAGAAGAAAAAGGTAAAGTCCCTAAGTGGCTGAGGGTGACAACACCAACTCAGGAATGCATCCCTCTTCAGGGAACATGCTGAAGCCTTTGTAATTTAAATATTTGCTAAGAGCTAAGCAATTGCCAAAGTTTTTTTCCCTACTAGGGAAGAGAGCCATATACAAAAAAATTGAAAGAAAGAGTGCTGATATCAAGCTGAGTCTTTCACAGGGTTCAAACACTTGCCTCAAAAGCCTGCTTTCTTAACCTTTGCTACTCAGATCCTTACATGGTACTTTTGTATAATTTAGGGACCTAATGATCTAATATAATTGTAGCCATATTACTGTTTCATGAACATAGACTGAAATGTTCAACAAATGTTTTCCAATCAAAAAATCAGACCCCTAGTGGTATTTGACTTACATTTTAAATGTCCCTTGAAATATGATGTCTTTGTGTCAAAACTTGGTGGATTAGAATTACTTCAGAGACGTTTTCCTAGAAAAATCAACTTTATCTCAAATACTTCAGAATCTAAGTGAGAGTCACCCAGTGAATCTCTACATGGATAATCAGGAGAAACCTCTTTTCTCACAATTTTTTTTTATGACAGTTAAAGCTGTGAAATAAGGCTTTTCCTTTTCCTCATGGTTTGTTGAAATTAGAGCTGTTAATTACCTGACTGATGGCAGTTACATGTATTTATATTATTTTTTCAATTTTAGTCATAAGTTCATTACTGCCAATTCTAAATTCACAGAATATGCTAAGAACACAAAGTAAAATAATTCTAAAATGCATAAAAACATTAGTTACATATTTACATTACTATTAATGAAAGTATAACTGTAGCTTTCATCATTTTTCAGGGAAAAAAAATTTAGAAAACTGAATGGTTTTTAGGCTGTGACTCAACAATGGAAACAGATGCAGAGCCCAGTTCTGAGATGCTTCATTCAAAACTAAAATCAGTAGGGTTGGATCAACAACACAAATCACCCATATATAGCTTCTGTGGTTTTAAGGTCTGTGGAAGAACATTTTTTGAATTATGGGAGGAGTAATGAAGGGATCTAAATGCCAGAGATTAATTAAAATCCTTGTTTATTTTTGATTACAGAACAAAACTAAATTCACTTTTGTTTGATGGAGTGTTGTGATCTTTTTTCAGAGTCTTTTTGCCTGTAGTAGTCGCTATACTATAACAAAAAGTGGAATAGTCCTTTCACACCATTCAAAATATTATGTAAAATTTTTGAAAGAACTGCATTGACTCCAACTTGTTTCCATTGCAAATCTATGGAAGGTTTTCTTCTTTTTTCTGGTTGAATTCAATGGGAGCAAGTAGTGAATATATTTGGGAGTTGCATCCCTTAAATGATGAATGAAGGACATTTTCAAGTAATGTATCTAATCCTTTGAATAGTCCTTGTCTATATATAAACAAAACCAAAAAGAAAAAATAATCTCTGTTTTAAAGACCTTTGACTACTTCAATCATTGTCCCAGACAATCCATTCAGAATAATTTTCTTCCCTGGCTTTTTTGGTTTGGGAGGGTGTGTGTTTTTTTTGTTTGTTTATTTTTTCCTGAATTATAAATGATTTGGCAGGTGGTGTGTGTTCTGTTTTGTTTTTCAAAAGCAAACAATTTAATAGAACCAGATCACACATTTTCTAAGAGGTTTCACAAAGAGCAACTTTTTTTAGCATCAGACTATTTCAATAACAGTAGGATTTCTTTCTCAAACTTTCTTTTGTAATAGTCTGATAGGTTATGAATTAAGTGAAAAAAGACAGTCCTAAAACTGAATACGATTTCACAAGGTTTTATATTGTGTTTGAAAAATCTTAGCAGAAACCACAAACTCACATTGAAAAATCTCAGAAAGGGTCTCAGAGAACATTATTTTAGAAGCAATGTGCCCTTTGTATATTTTTGGTTTCGTAGATGTCTAAAAGATAAACACAAAAAATAATGTTTTCACTCTATATGTTTGGAAACAATCTTTCTAAGGCATAACTAGAAGGTGGCAAATCATTTATAATTTCACTGTAATTTTGTTCATTAATAGTAACTCCATTTCAATTAGTGGGAGAAGAGAATTGAGATCTTAGTGTCTCTGACCTTTACCTTTACCTACAAGGCTTGAGAAGCATTGGCAGGGTGAATTGAACTTCACTTTCTTAAGCTGTAATGTCTGGAGGAGAGTTGAAGTGCACTAGTAAGACATAATAATACATTCAAACTTTTCTTCTTTCTCTTGACATTTGAAATATCAAGAGTACTACATAATCATTTCCTTCTCCTTTTACTAGGGGTTCTTGACATATCTTCAAAGTATGAAGGGTGATAGTGCATGCAGTTGAAGACTAAAACTGAAACAACCACACTCCACTCCATGCCAGCTGAGTAAAAGATGGCTGCATTTTGAACTATATTCCTTTGCAATATTATATTTTAGATTCTCCAGAGTTTTTAGGATTTTGCAGTACAATAAAGGAGTTGAAAATTTGTTTTGTTTGAATTATAAAAGGCAGAAGAATACAAGGAAAACTTCTGTCTCTTTGTCATGATATTAGCTCTTACTGCAAAAAATCAACATACAGGACTAAATGTTTGCTTGCACGACTTGCATGTTAATGTTCATGATTTCAATAATGGACAGCATCTTGGCTTGCCTCAGCTCTATCTTTAACTTTCTGTATCCTTAAAGGTAATAGAATTCTCAAATGCTATCTTGAAAGAAACCTATGAAAGCACAAACTTTTTTGAATTCTATTTTGGGTTAAAATAAATGCTCTAGAGCAGTGCTTGCTTCATGCTTTTCAATTTCTACTACTTTTAACATTCTCTGCCTATGTTGGTGATGGAAAATTCATAAAACTTTCATGATTGGTACATAGGGTGAAATGTGCCAGATAGTAACATCAACTTGATTCAGGGAAAAAACCCAAAACTTATTGGGATTGTCAGGAAAAGGGTGAAAGACTGCTCTGAGTTAATTACAAACTATTTTCTGGGGTAGAGCATAAATATTCCTTCTGTTCAGAAACATACATAGATAGGGATCAAACAGGATTGCAGATTCCAGGGCACAGACCTAAGAAATGAAATGGGTTTATCTCAAAAGAATTGTGCAATTTGTTTCAAAATGTTAAAGCACTGAATATGAAGCAATCCTGCTCATGACAATGTTCTTTTTGAACTATTTTCTCTGCTTTCTCTTTGTGAACTACCAAACATATAGAATTTTCAACTGAAATGTTTTGAGCATCTGCAGTTTCAGACGGTTGTCTCAACTTGTTGGATATATTCTGTAGGTATATGACCATTTCTCTTATTTTGTCTTGAAATCCATCACCAAAATTTTGAAAATCACCCTACAACTCTGCAGAGCTGTGTGAAATTGTGAAATCACTCTTACACTGCTTTAAATGAACAGCAAGTGGTGTGAAGGATAAGAAATACAAAATCCGCCCCAAAAGCAACTATTCTTTTCTTATACTGGTCTAGATATCCACAAATGTTGAGACTTGACACTTACACAAACTATTTATTTAAAAAAACACAACCAAACAAAAAAACCTACAGACAGTCTATGTCACGGCTTTCATAACAGTAGCCACAGCTCTAATGGGTGTAAAAGGGTGCTAGGCAGTCCCCTGTTGTGTATAGCAAAAGGGAAAACACCTGGAAAGAAAAATAGGCAAGCTTGCTAGCATTATTTGAGATAATACTAGGAGTAAGCCAGTCATTTTAGATGACATTTTGGATGTCATAGTCATAGACAACGCATATAGTCTTATGTATTTTCTAAGCAAAGAGTTTACTTTAAAACCACATTGATTACGATAATGAGAGCATTTCATTTCCTGCCAGGTCCCACAGAAACATACTTTGGGGTTTTTTTCTCCACTGTCTTGCAGCTTAAATACATCATATTTGTAATGAACAGGTTAACTTTGTTCATAAAATCGCATGTGGGGGTAGGGACATTCTTCGCTTATCTAAAACCTGTAAAGGTGGGGATGTTCTTCACTTATCTAAGACCATAAGTATCCAGTTGAGTAGACAATTACATACTGATGATTAGAATGAATGGGACTTGAGTCACCTAAAGAACAGCTGAGGAAGACTTCGGCCTTCATCCCAACAACCACCAGAAGCCAGATTAAGACCACCTAACAACTGATGGCACAAGATACCGAAGATACCAGCCAGCTGTCACGTATCAGGGACTAAAAGACTGTATAAATAAAGACACTCTTCCCCAGTTTCGGTGCGAGCTTGTGGCGGAGCATTGCCTCCCCGGCCGCCCAGCGCTGTTTTGCTCTCTTATCGCTTGCTAATAAATTCGATTTTTTTATCCAATACAAATTGGCTCCTCCAATTTGTCACGAGCGTTTATAACAAATTTGGTGCTGTGACTCGGATCCAGGTTCTTTGGTGCGGACCTTCGCAAGCGGGGAGGCACCCTATCCCCGGATAGCCCCGTCTTGAGGAGGTGCCGCTGCCACACCCTGGACCCACGAACCCCTCTAAATTACGATAACTGAGCAAAAGAACCTGCAGGACCCCTTAAATTTTGTGCACGAAGACCAAACGAAGACCCCAGGAGCGGGTGAGTATATAAATTGTGAGCTGTTTGGTTGGGGTGGTTATCCCGGGGTGCGACTGTGTGAGAGGTCTCTCTGAGATCATGCGAGTGCGGACCCTCCAGTAGTGCAGTTCTCGTAGCCCACGAGGGAGCGAGTCACGACCGAGGGGAAGTGAGTGTGTGTGTGGATAAGGGCACCTCGGAAGATGAGGCAGAGGAAAGCAAGCCCTCTAGACTCATAAAAATAAGGAGGAAAGATAAGTTACCAAACATACCCCCAGACAGTCCCCTAGGCCTGATGTTAAGATATTGGGACAGTTCACCAAAGAGAAAGGATAAGTCTAAGGAAAAGATGATTAATTATTGTATTGAGATTTGGGCTGGGAAACCTCTCAACAATCCTCATGTACTCTGGCCCGTGTTCAGGTCCTGTAAGGATTGGGCGTGTCAACAATTAAACATATGGATAAACAATAAGAGACCACCAGCCAGCCCAGAGGAGAGTGAATATGCTACAAGCAAAGAATTTATTTTTGGGCTCCCTGGCCGGCTGCAGCTGTTTATTTTACCCGTAATTCTGCACGCGAAGATCTGAACGAAGACGACAGAGTCGTAAGTATTTAAAGGAGTATACTGTTCAGTTGGGTGGGATTCGGTTGCCTGTGTGTGTAAGAGTGTGTGTGTGTGACGGAACTTAGTTCCGAAGCGATTGTGGAGGTCTTCTAACCGCGGTTCCAATCTCCCGCGAGGGACTTGGCCGGTGAAGGACCGAAGCGATTCCTATAGGATTCGTGGGTGGGTGATAGGTCCTAAACCCCCTACAAGACACTCTTACCGGTGACCAAGGGCTGTAGGAATTGCCACAGTAAAATTCCTAGATGGGTCAAACAAAGTCGAGAACCCAGGACCAGAAAGAAAAGAGCAAATTACCAGATATACCAACAGAAAGTTCACTAGGGACAATGATTCAAAATTGGAATTAAAAGGAAAAAGTAAATTAAAAATTAATTCAATATTGCATGGTTGAATGGCCAAAGAAACCTTTAAGACCACATGTCTTTTGGCCTGTTTTTGGATCTTTTGAGGAATGGGTTTGCCAAGCCTTAAATATATGTTAACTCAAAGGAATCTTTTAATCAGGAGGAAAGTGATTATACAGAATTATGGATTGGGACTTCATGTCCTTTTCCAACCTCAATATTTATGAGAAGTTTGAGGAAAAAGGAAATAAAAACAAAAAGGGAAAAGAAAAAGATGATAAATGAAAACCACTAGATAACTTACCGCCTGCATATCTTAATAATTCACCTCTTGCGGCGGCTCCCCCTTTGGCGGCCGTAGTGCCTCCACCAGTAACACCGATGTCCCTGCCTCCATCACCAACAACAACGCCGGAATTAGAAAAACCTCCGGCTGCATGTACAAAAAGTGAAACCGCCACATCCGAGGGAGCCTTCTTGTATCCCTTACGAGAGGTATCCCTCGGAGACAATCAAGGAGGCACTGAGTTTGTGGCAGTCCCATTAAATACCACAGATGTAAAAAAAATTTAAGAAAGAAATGGGGACCCTACTAGATGATCCCCTCAGAGTGGCTGAAAAACTAGATCAATTCCTAGGTCCCAATGCTTATACCTGGAAATAAATACAGTCTTATTTTAGAGATTTTATTTACTACTAAAGAAAGAGGAAAGAGTTACATGTCAGTAATAAGAGCAAAAGGGAAACTTTTTAAAGTCCTTAGTGATTTACTTTTGCTCCCTAAGGCAGAATACAATTTATCAAGAAGGGATTTGATTCTGAAATTAAACTTAAGCATTCAAAGTCAAGGAGAGGGGTCCGGCTCCGTGCAGTCGCGGCGGAGCTGGCGCTGCAGCAGCAGCAGGTGAAGTCCTTTGTTGCAGCTGCAACAGCAACAGCGGCAACAGCGACAGCCGCGGCAGGGGCAGCTCCGCCTCGACAGCGGCCGCCGCCTCTCCTCGCGCCGCGAGGCGATAATTGCAGTCAACTATGTGAACAACCAAAGAGAGGGGGGCTTTCTGTGCGACTGCTGTATCGCTATCGATGAAAACAACAATTGAGATGGACTGTGCTACCACAAGGGTTCACAGAGTCACCAAATCTATTTGGACAAACTTTAGAGAAAATTTTAAGATTTCATTTTACTCCGAGAGGTAAAGTTATTACAATATGTAGACAATCTATTAATAGCGGGAGAAACTGAAGAAAGAACCCGAGAAACTACTATTAAATTGTTAAACCTCCACAAACTAAAAAGGAAATTCGACAAATATTGAGATTACTAAGATATTATAGACCGTGGCTTGAAAGCTACAGTGAAAAGGTGAAATTCTTATGTGAGAAATTAACTAATAACCAACTTAAATGGTCTACAAAAGATGATCAGAAATTAGAAGAAATAAAAAGGACATTAATACAAACACCTGTATTAAGCCTCACAGATCTAAAAAAAAAAAAACAAACCAAACCAAACCAAAAAAAAAAAAACCAACCTTCTTTATCTCTTTGTGAATAGTCCTTGCTCAAGACTGAGCAGGAATTAAGAAACCTGTTGGGGTGTTGTTCTAAGTTACTTGATAAAAGTGTATACTCCACATAATGTCAGAAGTGTTTACAACAGAAAGTGGAAAAATGGCTAACAGATAGCCAGATCCCAAAATATGAAGCAATATTGATTGACTCCCCTAATTTAAAACTGAAGATAACCTCTGCTCAGAATCCAGCATATTTTGTTTGGAGAACCATCAGAAAAATTACAACATAACTGTTTAAAGGTAATTGAGACCCAGACTAAAGTGAGACAATAACCTAAAACCTGTGGAATCAGGACCTCTAAACCCATCATGGTCAATTCAGGCTTGTGAGCTGTATACCCTATATATGGCCCTAAAATTATTAAAAAACAAACAAACAAACAAAAAAACCCTATATTTACAGATTACAAAAATACATATGTAGTTCACACTTTTGGAAGAATTTGGAAGGACAGGGGTTTGATTGATGCTCAGGGGAGGAATCTTGTACATCGGGAATTGGTGACAAGGGTTTTGGGAACGTTGGGAGATGGCAGTGGTGCATGTGGGAAGACATGGGGGTAGATTGGATTGCCGAGTCAGGGAGAGTGGTTTGTCGGATGGAGAGGCCCGAGGGGCAGCCCTGGGGACTTGGGTCACTAGAGTTAGCATGGTAATTTTCTTTGTGTTCCTATGTGGTGGTTCTGAGAAAAGAGTATGTTGCTCTGCTGTGGAGCCTCTGTGCCAGAGAATTGTGTTTTGCTTCTGGGTATTTGGGGTTGCCAGTGAACTATTCTTGTTGGCAGGTTGATAGGAGTGTAAGCACTATACAGTCCTCTGTTAGTGCTTGGTTGTGTTTATGGACAAAATTGAAAGACTTTGCTAGCTATCTGAAAGGTAGTGCTCATTTCAAGTGGTTAAAAAAAAAAAAAAAAAAAGTAACTGTTTCAAACTGTTTGCTTGCTCCTTGTTTGATTTAGAGAAGGACTGTGAGCGATTAAGGTAGAGACCAATTCGTGTGGCTGTTGTGTGTTGTCTCGCAGGTATTTGTAACAACATCTTTTTCAAATGTTGACTATTTTAGTGGTTGTACATATTTTGAAAATATTTCATTAAATTTATTGAACGAATGAAGATTTGTGTATGCACAGGGCTACTTGGCTTGTCAGTGGTGAATGTGGGACAGTATCTATTGGGGAGTTGCTTATGAGATATAACATGTAGAATGCTAATATGCAGAGATGTGCTGAGCCCTGGTAGCATTCATGACATTTTAAAAGTCGGTCGACAAGCAGCCACAGGAAAAGAAAAAAAAAACGGCTTGCAGACCTTTTGGGGAGGTACATGTTGATTTCACTGAGTTGCCCAAAGTAGACAGGATAAAATTTTTATTAGTAATAGTATATCATTTAACACAATGGGTAGAAGCTTACCCTGTAGCACGAGCTATTGCACAGATGGTAGTAAAAAAAAAAAAAAACCCAACCCCCCCCCCCAAAAAAAAAACCCAACCAACTTTATTAGAATACCTAATACCCAACTATGGGATAATCCAGTACATTGACTCTAATCAAAACACACACTTTACATCTAAAATAATAAAATTATTATGTCAATCATTCGGTAGGAATATCACACCCCATGACATCCACAAAACTCGGGGAAAGTAAAAAAAATGAATCAAACAATCAAACAACAACTGACTAAATTGATGATTAAAACACAGATGCCTTAAACAAAATGCTTACCATTGACACTTTTAAATAACTAAACCACATAGTGAGACTGGATTATCCCCATTTGAAATGTTATATGACATGCCCTATGATATGGAATGCCCAGCCAATTACCCTACTTTAGATGAAGATAGTATTAACCCTTATATTGTTTAGCTGATGAAAAAGAGAGAGAGATTGCGGAAGAGGGGAATGGTAGTACAGAGGCCACCCCTAGATATATCTATACATTCAGTGAAGCCGGGTGATATGGTATTAATCAGAGCCTGGAAAGAATCCTCTCTCACTCCTAGGTGGGAGGGGCCCTTTCTTGTTTTACTTACCACAGAAACTGCTGTCCGGACTGCAGAACGAGGATGGACGCACGCCTCACGGATTAAAGGACCTTTACCTAAAGACCAGTGAGAAGTAGCAAAGACTTCAGAGGACTTAAAACTAGTGATAAGGAAGAAAAAGAAACTGCATGAATGAATAAATCCTTTTGGAAAAACAGTAAAACCTAGTTTATACCAGTGGTTCCAGGTATCACCTGGAGATAATTTACAGGTGGTGAACTTTACTCCTTGGCGTACAGAACGGATACCTCATCAAACCGGTGGAGCTGATATATATAAATTAACAGGAACTCCTAAGTACTTAGCCTTTTTGTTGTGAAGTGGAGACTGAAGTCCCTAGACCACTGGAATATTTTAGTGAGATTCCGTGTTTAAAGCATCGTAACCACAACCATTGGAGTTGGGTGTTTTGTAACTGTGCAAAATACGGTCAGAAATGGTATTGTAGTTCTAAAAGGAGACATTATTATTGTATAAAGTGTCGAGGGTATTAATTCCCCCGTGGAGACCAACTGAATAGAGTGAAAATTAATAGACTAATTTGTGGGTAGGAATTATTAGTACCTGAAACCTGGGAAGTATATGAGAACAATTGGCCTGAAACTATAAGGTGGTGTGCTATCAGATTCGCGTGGAAGCGAGCTAGACGTATCACTAGAATGGCTTCTACTCTTAAATAAAATTTGTGTAAGGAATGCTGGTGGACACACTGCAGATACAGCCACCCATTTAGGGACAGCTGTACACAGTGTGCCCAAAGGAGAAGGGGACTAAACACGTCTGCCTTACGGGGGGGGGGGGTGTAACTACAGGAAATCCCTAACCAACCAGTAGCTCCTATAACCCTGAATCCTGCGAGTGTCTTGTCATTTCCCAGGTAATATAAAATATTCTGCACAGTTCCCGGGGAGGGGCTAAATCCCAAAAGGGCTTTGCAAATGGAAAACACGCCCTTAAGAAGTACGACTGCTGCCGAGAAGATAAGAAACCTCCCTGCTCCAGGCACCGGAGTAGGCGAAATAGGCAGAGGCGTACGGAAAAGGGAGTGTGAGTACACCATGAGATCATCGACGGGTAATAGCGAGAAACAGACACTTCGAGAGGAAGAATGGACTCTGGGATCTGACCAGGTATGCCCTGACAAAGAGATAATCGGGAATTAACATCGACACCCATTGGTGTTCCTTGGGAAACCCCACCAGCAATCCGTGTTTGGATGATGTTACTCTGGTATTTGCTTGTTGGGCCTATGGTATCTGGCAATATCAGCCATCAACCCTTCAAATGGTCACTAATACAACTAGAACACTCAGTTATCATACAAAACAGAATTACCCCGGGCACTCCCTCTTTCATGGTCCACTTAAGTTCCCTAGTAAGGTCATACCATGGATGGGCCCCCATTGATGAGAATACTCGCAAATATACAATTATTACAAAACAGATGGGGCTTAGACCTAATGTTCATGCAGCAGGGAGGGTTATGTACAGCCCTATGGGAGGAGTGTTGTATATATGTTAACCATACTGAAATAGTTAAAGATACAATGACCAAGCTACGGGAGGGGTTAGAAAAACGGAAGAAAGACTGGGAAGCACAACAGAGCTGGTATGAGTCCATGTTTAATTATACACCCTGGTTAACCACCCTATTGTCAACTATTGCAGGACCTCTTATTTTGTTGATCTTATTTTTGACTTTTGAGCCATGCATTTTTAATAAGTTGATCACTATTGTTAAAGGGCGCTTAGAAGCTGCATACAATGCTGCTATGAAAACAATATGAACAAATCGAGGATGAAGGAATTACTCCTATCCTTGGGCAGACAAAAGAAGCATTAAATCAATTTAATGAACAAAATCAAGATAAAATAGAAAAGGGGGGGATTGTAATGAACGGGTTAACTTTGTTCATAAAATCGCATGTGGAGGTAGGGACATTCTTCGCTTATCTAAAACCTGTAAAGGTGGGGATGTTCTTCACTTATCTAAGACCATAAGTATCCAGTTGAGTAGACAATTACATACTGATGATTAGAATGAATGGGACTTGAGTCACCTAAAGAACAGCTGAGGAAGACTTCGGCCTTCATCCCAACAACCACCAGAAGCCAGATTACGACCACCTAACAACTGATGGCACAAGATACCGAAGATACCAGCCAGCCGTCACGTATCAGGGACTAAAAGACTGTATAAAGAGAGAGACTCTTCCCCAGTTTCGGTGTGAGCTTGTGGCGGAACACTGTCTCCCTGGCCGCCCAGCGCTGTTTTGCTCTCTTATCGCTTGCTAATAAATTCGATTTTTTTATCCAATACAAATTGGCTCCTCCAATTTGTCACGAGCGTTTATAACAATATTCATTTTATTAATTTCTTAAAAACTTTGTGGTTAAACTCACAAATTTTTTCTTTGCATTTTGGATAGATCCATTTTTGTGTTGACTTCAGTAGACAAACGTTGAAGACAAGTTCAGTGCAGAACAGCTAAGAAGCATATCATTAAATATGCAGTAGCAGATATGCTATCAGTAGGTCCACTCAAAAAGGTAAAATTAAATTATCATAAAATTAATATCCTCCAGTAGAAGGATCGAAATGAAGGTTGACTTGCAGCATAGTTGTGAAATTGTCATTTGTGATGGGAAATCATGTGAGCAGCTTCCATTTTGATTGGACAAAATTAAGATAGATGAAAAGACCTATAAAGTAATTGTTAATATTATATACATAAATTAAAGCATGAAAGTCTCCAGGCATTTGTTTCAGATGGCAATAACTTTTTTTGTGACTTTGGACTAGAAAAAAAGGGAAACAATATCTCTCAGAAGATGCATGATTTTAGAATGAAATTAGAGTGTCCAGTTCTGGGGTCCTCAGTGCAAGAGAAACATGGACATACTGGAGAGAGTCCAATGAAGGGCCACAAAGATGATTAAGGGGCTGGAGCCTATGAAGAAAGGCTGAGACAGCTGGGACTGTTTAGCTTAGAGAAGAGAAGGCTCAGGAAGATCATATTAATGTGTATAAATACCTGAAGGGAGGGTGCAAAGAGGACAGAGCCAGGATCTTTTCAGTGGTGCCCAGTGACAGGACAAGAGGCAATGGCCAAGAAATGAAACTTGGGAGACTCCATCTGAACATCAGGAAACACCATTCTACTATGAGGGTGGCTGAGCACTGGAACAGGTTTTCCAGAGAGTTTGTGGCCTCCGTCCTTGCTGATATTCAAAAGCTGTCTGAAGACAATCCTGGGCAACTGGCTGTAGATGGCCATGTCTAAACAAGGAAGTTGGACCAGGTGACCTCCAAAAGTCCCTTCCAACAACCATTCTCTGATTCTGTAACTCTGTGAATCAAGTTCAGGTACAGTATAGTGTTAACACAATAAATCACTATAAAAAAAAATGTTTCATTTGAAGCAAAAATTTTTATATCTAAAAATACACAACACAAAACCATGGAAATGCATATTATTTATATGTATTTACTTTGCATCTTCTAAACCAGCCACCAACTCAGAACTTGCCACTCTAACACCAGTTTTCTATGGGACACACTTCTGTGCTCAAGGGTTAGAGAGACTGAAGTCCATTCATGATGCAAATTAATACCCAGCCTGTATAAATTACTCTGTAATATACTGCAATGAAGACTGCCAACTATAAAGAATGATTAAATAAAATAAAGCTGACACTGTATTATTTATGTGCATAGAAATGATTGAGATAAAGACAACCATACATTTGTCTTCTGATAACACACAATAATGAAGATGAGTTCATAACTGTTGATAGTACATTTTCTTAACTATGTACCCAAAAGCCAAAGATTGATTTTCTAGATTGCTATGCACATTCTTACAATATTCTGAAATTCCAGTGAGTGTTACTGTAACTTCATAAAATACATGAACTTTCAATTAAAGTACATTTTTTCAAATGTGGCTACTAATAGAAACTTTCAAAGGCATAACTTCAAAAATTCAAGCTCACCTTCATCACCACTTCTAAAATTTAGAAGAGCCTTTTGTCAGCTGCATGAAAACATAAAAACATACCTATAAACATCAGACATCTAAACAAATAATAAAACATGAAAGAGACAATATGTCATGGATGAGTAAAATACCACTGTTCAATATTTTACATTAGAACCAGCGAACACAATTACCTACCTTACTCGTACTTACCCCTTACTTTTTTACATACAAAGCAATATGACTATCGGAAATTACATTGTTACAATGTACTGCTACTGCCTACAATGTTCAGTCTACTTTAATGATTCTTATGGTACTACTGGTTTGAATTTGCTTGCTTGTTTTATTTTCTTCTTTTTTTGTGAAGGGAATCGATTGAATTAAGATGGAAATTGGTGTGCATAAAAGTTTCCCCAAAATCTGGAGAAAAACCTTTTTGAAGATGGTTATTAATATTCTAATGTAAATCTGCCAAAGCTAATACAATTTTCTTACTTCTCCTGCAGATCATTTTAGTGTGAAATATAAGTAGTTAATAACTTCATTAAAGTATCAGTTTTCCATTGTCGTAGCCTATCCATCTTCTTCAGGGCAGCATGCAATTGTAACTTCAGGAAGCATTGCCTTTCTAGTCTCTCTATAGGTAACCTTTTAGTATTAAATTTAAGTTCAGTGAATGAAAGTTATACTTATCTGTAACTATTGCTTATATGTAGCAAAGAGGAACTAAATGAAATTATTAGTTTAAAATAACAACAAACTATGCTGAGGAATTAATGTAGCATGAGAAAAAAGACAGACAGGAGTAAAGAGGATATTTTGCTTCCTTTTGAAACTGAGTTCCTGGGACTCACTTTGAAAATCTAATGATTCTTCCAGGCTTTTTGTTGTTGCTCTTTGTTTGGATTTGCTGCACTCTCTCAGTACATTTTAGTGACTGTATAAAAAAAATATCAGAAGATGACTACTTCTATAATTGAAGTTGCATTCATTTTATGATTCTTGCTTCTTGTAAGTGATTATCTTCATGTGGCAAATATGTTTGATGTTATGTTTGATTTTCATCCTATTTTAACAATGAAATTAATTTATAGATACTGATTCACTATGAATTCATTATGAAACACTTGTAAAAAACTAAGAAGAACTTAAGAAAAACCTGAATGGAAACATTTTATCCTGATTTTTATGGTAACATTAATGTTTGTACTGAAGTCATATACCTGAATCTGGGTTTTGATCATGTCTTCTTAGTTATGTAGTATTCATGGCAGTATTCATGGTATATACTGTGGTTTCCTCAGTGGAAAAGCCTACTTAGTAGGTAAGTCTTTAGGTCATAATTCCTCACTGGGCCAAAGTAACACCTCTTCCTGAAGAGGACCTGGTTTCTGCTTCAACTATCTCACTTCTCATTGAGTTTAATTTGAATTTTTCTATCAGAGTTACTACAAATATTTGTTACAAATTCTATATTTCTATCTACATGGCTCAAAACTGATGCTGCAGTTCCAACAGTACAGAATTTGAGGGAAATTATTCTCTGCACTCTGTGAAGAGCTGGTGAGATTACATTGGGGATGCCACATATGATTGGGCACAACTTTTTCAAGAGGGTCCAGCTAAGGGCTACAGGATGGTCAGAGAATTGTAGAATCATAGAATCATAGAATGGTTAGAGTTGGAAGGAACCTTAAAGATCATCTGATTCCAACCTCCCTGCTATAGGCAGGGACATCTTCCACTAGACCAGGTTGCTCAAAGCCCCATCCAACCTGACCTTGAACACTTCCAGGGATGGGGCATCCACAACCTCTCTGGGCAACCTGTTCCTGTGCCTCACCGCCCTCACAGTGAAGAGCTTTTTCCTTACCTCTAATCTAAATCTATACTCTTTCAGTTTAAAGCCATTACCCCTTGTTCTATCACTACATGCCCTTGTAAGAAGTCCCTCTCTGGCTTTCTTGTAGGCACCCTTTAGGTACTGGAAGGCTTCTACAAGGTCTCCCCGGAGCCTTCTGTGATGGGTTGACCCTGGCTAAACGCCAGGTGCCCACCAGAGCCGTTCTATCACTCCCCCATCCTCAGCTGGACAGGGGAGAGAAAAATATAACAAAAACTTGTGGGTCGAGATAAGGACAGGAGAGATCATTCACTAATTACCGTCACGGGCAAAACAGACTCAGCTTAGGGAAAATTAACTCAATTTATTACAAATCAGCCAGAGTAAGGTAATGAGAAATAAAACGAAATCTCAGAACACCTTCCCACCACCCCTCCCTTCTTCCCGGGCACAACTTCACTCCCGGATTTCTCCACCAAACCCCCCCAGCGGCACAAGGGGGACAGGGATGGGGTTTATGGTCATCACACGTTATTTTCTGCCGCTTCACCTCCTCAGGGTGAGGGCTGATCACACTCTTCCCCCGCTCCAGCGTGGGGTCCCACCCACGGGGTCAGTCCTCCACGAACTTCTCCAACGTGGGCCATTCCCACGGGCTGCAGTTCTTCACGAACTGCTCCAGCATGGGTCCTTTCCACGGTATGCAGTCCTTCAGGAGCAGACTGCTCCAGCGTGGGTCCCCCACGGGGTCACAAGTCCTGCCAGAAAACCTGCTCCACGGGCTCCTCTCTCCGCAGATCCGCAGGTCCTGCCAGGAACCTGCTCCAGCGCGGGGTTCCCACGGGGTCACAGCCTCCTTCGGGAACCCACCTGCTCCGGCGTGGGGTCCTCCACGGGCTGCAGGTGGAGATCTGCTCCACCGTGGACCTCCCTGGACTGCAGGGGGACAGCCTGCCTCACCAAGGTCTTCACCACGGGCTGCAGGGGAACCTCTGCTCCGGCGCCTGGAGCATCTCCTCCCCTCCTTCTTCACTGACCTTGGTGTCCGCAGGCTTGTTTCTCTTACATGTTCTCACTCCTCTCTCCCGCGGCTGTTTCTCACTCTCCCAACTTTTTTCCTTCTTAAAAACGTTATCACAGAGGCGTTACCACTATCACTGATTGGCTCGGCCTTGGCCGGCGGCGGGTCCGTCTCAGAGCCGACTGGTATGGGCTCGCTCTCTCTCGAACACAGGGGAAGCTTCCAGCAGCTTCTTACAGAAGCCACCCCTGTAACCCCCCCCGCTACCAAAACCTTGCCACATAAAACCAATACACCTTCTCTTCTCCAGGCTGAACAACTCCAACACTCTCAGCCTGTCTTCATAGGAAAGGGGCTCCAGCTCTCTGATCATCTTCGTGGGCCTCCTCCAGCAGATCCATGTCCTTCTTATGTGCCCTAAAGTCAGGACTCCAGCTGGGGTCTCATAAGAGTTGTGTAAAGGGGCAGAATCACCTCCCTCGACCTGCTGGTCATGCTTCTTTTGATGCAGCCTAGGATACAGTTGGCTTTCTGGGCTACAAATGCACATTGCTGGGTCATGTTGAGCTTCTCATCAACCAATACCCTCAAGTGCTTCTCCTCAAGGCTGCTCTGAATCCATTCTCCACCCAGCCTGTATTTGTGCTTGGGATTGCCCTGACCCTTGTTCAGGACCTTGCACTTGGCCTTATTGAACTTCATGAGGTTTGCATGGGCCCACCTCTCAAGTCTGTTCTGGTGGGTTAACCCTGGCTGGATGCCAGGTGCCCACCAAAGCCACTTTAACACTCCTCCCCCTCAGCTGGACAGGGGAGAGTAAATATAACAAAGGGCTCATGGGTCAAGATAAGGACAGGGCAAGATCACTCACCAATTACCATCATGGGCAAAATAGACTCAACTTGGGGAAAATTAACTTAATTTATTGCCAGTCAACCAGAGTAGGGTAGTGAGAAATAAACCCAAATCTCAGAACACCTTCCCTCCACCCCTTCCTTCTTCCCAGGCACAGCTTCACTCCCGGATTCTTTACCTACCCCCCACAGCGGCGCAGGGGGATGGGGAATGGGGTTTACGGTCAGTTCATCACACGTTGTCTCTGCTGCTTCATCCTCTTCAGGGGCAGGACTTATCACACTTTTCCCCTGCTCCAGTGTGGGGTCCCACCCACAGGAGACAGTCTTCCATGACCTTCTCCAACATGAGTCCTTCCCACGGGCTGCGGTTCTTCACAAACTGCTCCAGCGTGGGTCCCTTCCATGGGCTGCAGTCCTTCAGGCACAGACTGCTCCAGCGTGGGTCCCCTGCGGGGTCTCAAGTCCTGCCATAAAACCTGCTCCAGTGCGGGCTTCCCATGGCGTCGTGGCATCCTTCAGGCATCCACCTGCTCTGGCATGGGGTCCTCCACAGGCTGCAGGTGGAGATCTGATCCACCATGAACCTCCCTGGGCTGCAGGGGGACAGCCTGCCTCACCATGGTCTTCCCCACAGGGTGCAGGGGAATCTCTGCTCCAGTGCCTGGAGCACCTCCTCCCCCTCCTTCTTCACTGACCTGGGGGTCTGCAGGGTTGTTTCTCTTACATGTTCTCACTCCTCTCTCCGGCTGCCATTTCTGTGTGCCCTGCAACTTTTTTTCCTTCTTAAATATGTTATCCCAGAGGTGCTACCACTACCCCTGATTGGCTCGGCCTTGGCCGGCGGCGGGTCCATTTTAGAGCTGGCTGGTATTGGTTCTGTCAGACACAGGGGAAGTTTCCAGCAGCTTCTCACTGAAGCCACCCCTGTATCCCGCCCCCCCTCCCCCCCAAACCCTTGTCACACAAACCCAATACATCTGTCAAGGTCCCTCTGGATGGCATCCCTTCCTTCCAGCATGTTGATGACACCACACAGCTTGGTGTCATCAGCATACTTGCTGATGGTGCACTCCATCCCACTGTCCATGTTGCCAACAAAGGTGTTAAACAGCACCAGTCCCAATACCGACCCCTGAGGAGCACCACTTGTCACTGGTCTCCACTTGGACATTGAGCCATTGACTCCAAGCAACTCTTTGAGTGTGGCTATCCAACCAATTCCTTATCACCTGAGTGATCCATTCGTCAAACCCATGTCTTTCTAATTTAGACACAAAGATGTTGTGTGGGGCACTGTCAAATGCTTTGCACAAGTCCAGGTCGATGACATCCATTGCTCTTCCCTTATCCACCAATGCTGTAACCCCATCATAGAAGGCCAACAAATTTGTCAGGCATGATTTGCCCTTAGTGAAGCCATGTTGGCTGTCACCAGTCACCTCCTTATTTTTTCATGTGCCTTAGCATAGTTTCCAGGAGGAAAAAGTGTAATATTAAAAAACATCAACATAATCTGAAAATCATAGGGTGGAAAAAGAAAAAGGAAGAATAGATGAGAGTCTTTCTTGGGGAAAAAAGGTTAAAGAAAATGGGAAGAACATAAATGAAAAGTCAAGAGCATAAGTGTGACACGGAAAGTGAAAAAACTAACAGATATTTATCTAAATCAAAGTTTAGTTGTTGGCTTCTAACTAAAGTTTAATCACTGTTGATTTTCTGGTTTTATTTGCTATAACAATAAAAAAATGGAAGTTATTGACATTATATGGTGGTACAGACTCATGGAGATAAGGTCTAAGGATTTGTCTTTATAGAGCTGTTCATTCAGATTATCATATGGTTTGAAATAGAAGTGCAATTAAAACTGCAATACTGTATTAGCTTCAGCTACGGTCACTTTCTTTCTTAAATGAAGCACTCATTACTTTATCTGATATTCTGTGAATTCAGACTCCCCCCCGCCCCCATATTGGGAAATAGTTTGTACACCTATGTCTCTGATTCACTTTCAAGGTGAAATAAAATAACTGAAAATAAACCACCCATAGTTCAGACAGTCAGCCTTTGCATGAAGAATTGATCCAGGCTAACTTCTAGCCCAAAGTCAACTGTTACACAAGTTATTGTAATTTGATCTGGCTTATATCACATAAAAATTGGCTGCATAGTCTGATAACCAGAGAAGAAAAAACACATTTCTTGAGTATCTATATTTTCTTTCAAGGCCCAGTATTCATCTATTTGGTTTGGTGGTGGTGGTGGTTTTGGGTTTTTTTTTGTTGTTTTTATTTTTTGTTTCCTTGCTTTTTTGAGGAAAGAAGAGCTTGCTTACAGAAATTCTGTCCCTGCTTAATATTTACTCATATTTTAGACTTGATTGAAAATTGCCACAAATTTTCAAGTAAAGGTAAAAATGTATTTATCAAAAAAAAAAAAGAACTGTTATAGTTCTTTAAAAATGCACTTGTATCTTGATGTAGAAAATGTAGACGTCTGTTTTCCTATACCTGGAAAGAAAATGTGAGCAAGTAAAGTCAAGTAAGTGATTACTGTTTTTCAAAGATTCTTGGCAAATCTGTGATATCAACTAGTTAGAAGCTTTCACAGAAGTAATAGGAAAAAGGGGCGCCCATGGTCAAACCACAGTTCACTAAACCCAAAATGAACTCCATTGGGATTATTCACATGTTGAGAAGGTTTATACATATATTTGCAAAACTAGAGCTTAGTTCATTAATATTGTGAAGGCTATATGATGCTAAACCTCATATGCTCATTTGAAAATATTGTTTACATTTCTTTCTTTTTCTTTTAATTGCTATTTTCTGACTAAATTATGTAATTGACTATTGACATCACTTATGCTATTACAATTTCTCTGGTATACAGTTGGCCTAAGATGTCTTGTTTCCATACTACTTATTTTATTCAGTTTGCCTGAGGTTGCTTATGACTGAAAATGTCACTGCTTTCGAACATCCTCTAGACAATAAGTGTAAGTGTATAAAGTAAGAAAGAAATGTACCTACATATTGCTGAGAGGATTTTTTCCTGTACTGCTGTGATTCTTTTTTCTGTGAAGGAAGTTTTCAGTATTGTGGCATATTTCGTTGTGTTCAGTTGAAACAAATTGGATGAGAAACAGTGCTTTTTATTTTTATATGACAGGTTTCTACAATCTTTTGTATATACCAGATGTACAGATTTCTAAATAGTTTGGAGTTTTTTTCAGGAAATAGATGTAAGGAAGTAATTTTCTATGAAGACTTGAGGGTTGCACAAAATACAACCTGCATCTGATAATATGGAACTATAAATAAGACAAGTATCATTTTTAAAGGGAATGTTGAGTCACAAGGTTGAAACCTCCTTCTCAAGTGCATTTTAAATCAAAACAGACAGTGTTGGGCAGTATCCAGAAGTTGTGAAGACAATACTTGTAGTTTATTTTGAAGAAAGGAAAAAAGTCAATGGAAAGTCAAGAGAAGATCCTGTTCAAGAGACTTCAAAGCACTACTTAGATTGCAAGGTTCAAGGTTTGATAACTGCCCCAAGGTCAGAAAATGTAATCCAGATGTCCATTTAAAAGAAAAAAGAATGAGAATTATGTCTTAACCTATCTGTTCAATGCCTACTTAATACTTACTTTCATGTGGTTAGTTCAGATAAAATAATTTCTTTCTTAGGCCATAGACAGAAAGGGAAATGGGAATATGTTTGAGTGGGGAGAGGAAATTAAATATCTTACTAATGAATTGCAATAATCTGCCATATAAAGTTCAGGTGTCATAACTATGCTATAGTCTAGACTGTCCTGTCACAATTATAAAAAGGAAAGGCATAGCTTTTGGAGAGTAAGCATTTATATCAACAATAAGTTGATCTTTAATTTTTTAGCTGTCCTCTTATGAAAAATATTATCCTTGTATGATTGAGCCATCAATTCTTATTTACTGAAACTGTGACATATTACATATGTTTTCAGGCACTCCTAATTCTGCACATTATATCATAGAATCATATAACAGCCCAGGTTGGAATAGACTTCGAAAGTTCCTCTGGTCCAACTTTTCATGGGACAGAGCCTCAATGAGATTAGCTAGCACCCTGTCCAGTCACATATTGAACACCTTCAGTGATGGGTATACTACCATGTCCCTGGGGAGGTTGTTCCACTGAACAATTGTTCTCATTGTAAGATATTTCTTTCTTATATCAAGATGAAATGTCCCAGTGCAACCTGTACCTGTTGCCCCTTGTCTTCCCCATGTGGTTTCTTGGTGAAGTGAGACCCTCCGTCCCCTTTGAAGCCACCTTTGAAGTACTAGAATACTGTGATGAGGTCCTCCCTGAGCCTTCTTTTCTCCCGGGAGAAAAGACTTAACACTTTTAGACTTTCTTCATAGGTCAAGTTCTCCAGTCCTTTGATCGTCTTCATGGCCTTGCTTTGAACTCTCTCTGGTCTGTCCTTGTCTTTTTTGAATTGTGGGGAGCAGAACTGGACACAGTACTCCAGGTGTGACCTGACAAGTGCTGAGTCGAATGGGATGATCACGTCTTTCTCTCTCCTAGTGATGCCCTTGTGGATGCAGCCCCAGGATCCAATTTGCCTTTGTTGGTGCAGTGACATGCTGCTAACTCATCTTCAGCTTGTTGTCTACCAGGACCCCCAGGTCCCTTTCAGCAAGTCTACTCCCCAGCCACACAGATCCTAGCCTATACTGAGTTGTTTGGTTATGTCATCCCAGGTGCAGGACTTCTCACTTGTCTTGATTAAACTTCATATTGTTTGCTAGTGAGTGCTAGCCCACTCTTCTAAACTGCCCAGGTCTCTCTGTATGATATCTCTACCTTCTGAAATGTCAACCTCACCACTCAGTTTAATGTCATCAACAAACTTGGTGAGAGTACTTTCAATCCCATCATCCAGATCATTTATGAAGATGTTGAACATCGTGGAGCACAGTATTGACCCCTGAAGGACCTCACTTGTGACAGGCTGCCCATCTGAGTAAAAACCATTGATCACCACTCTCTGAGTGCGACCTGTTAGCCAATTTCCTACTCATCTCACAGACCATCAATCCAGTCTGTATCTTGTCAGTTTGTCTAGGAGAAGGCTGTGGGAAACAGTATCAAATGCTTTGCCAAAGTAGCTGTAACTTCTATGAAATACAACTAACACTTATGCTACAGTCCGTTAATTTATGTGTTACCATTAAATTTACTCTCTTAAAGTAACCAGATTTATCTTCTTTCCTGATATTATAAATTATACTTCTGCTCCCATACTCAGTTGTTATATAGATATTTAAACTTACTTGGTTCAGGATAAAATTAGGTGGAACTGATGAATGTTTTCTGCAGACCTTTTGATCTGCCCATCAAAGAGATGCTCATCTGTCATCAAGATTTAAACAAATAAATGTTTTAGTTCTTTAGTTCTTCAAATTACTGATGATGAAATTTGCCAAAGTGAGGATCTACGATTCTGCAACAGATTTTAGAAGGTATTCTAAGATAAAGATCTTGCAGCTCTGTCTCAGCAAGGAGTGTGTTTTCGTTCATGTCCTGACTGAAGTAATTAGGAAGGAATACATTGCCAACTGGAGCACGCTGTTTGGAGTCAATGGTGTGCAGCAAGAAGACCAGAAATCTAGTAGGCAACGAACGCTGCTGCAGAGCCATAGGGAGGGCTGTGTGAGGAGGGGTGGGTGCATGATACTGGATTGTCAATAAGCTGTGATGGAGAGGGGCAGGAGCATTGACTATCCGTGCATAACTCAAAAGAAACATAACACTGAAGGCTAAGTGCCTTCATCTTCCCAAGAAAAGCAGAAGTAACTCATTAATACATGTCCTGAAGTGTCATGGTTTAACCCCAGCCAGCAACTAAGCACCACACAGCCGCTCACTCACTCCCCCCCCATCCAGTGGGATGGGGGAGAAAATCGTGAAAAAGTAAAACTCGTGGGTTGAAATAAGAACAGTTTAATAGAACAGAAAAGAAGAAACTAATAATGATAATGATAACATTAATAAAATGACAACAGTAGCAATAAAAGGATTGGAATGTACAAATGATGTGCAGGGCAATTGCTCACCACCCGCCGACGAACACCCAGCTAGTCCCCCAGCAGCGATTCCCTGCCCCCACTCCCCCCAGTTTCTATACTAGATGTGGCATCCCATGGTATGGAATACACTGTTGGCCAGTTTGGGTCAGGTGCCCTGGCTCTGTCCTGTGACAACTTCTTGTGCCCCTCCAGCTTTCTCGCTGGCTGGGCATGAGAAGCTGAAAAATCCTTGACTTTAGTCTAAACACTACTTAGCAACAACTGAAAACATCAGTGTTAACAACATTCTTCGCATACTGAACTCAAAACATAGCACTGTACCAGCTACTAGGAAGACAGTTAACTCTATCCCAGTGGAAACCAGGACAGTATCCACCCCTTATTCTATACCATTGACGTCACGCTCAGTTCCCATACATTTAGTTACATCCTGATCAATCATCATCACCTTTCCATCCCTTTGAGACATATGAACAATGAGATATATATATATATATATATATACACACACACAGATATCATTCCTTTAGTTCATGGGTTATGTTCATAAAATGTTTGTTGAGTTCATTTAGTTTCCAACTCTGGGCTCCATCTGTCATACCAGTCTGTCTGGGCAGGAGGGATGGTACAAAGTCCTCTCAGTCGGTAGAGCAGAATTGGGCTTCAGTGCTGTGTGACGAGCAGGTGACATTTGACGCAGCAGGAGGATGGTGTGCACCGTTGGATTGTTGCATGCTGGAGTCAGTTCTGGTTCCATCACTACTGCGCTTTGCTCAGTTTTATCACAGTTCTTTCTTGCTTGATCTAAGTGATTCTTACTATAGTACTATGGATATAGCATATAACAACTATAGTAATGATAACATACAGTAGCAGGGTTATATAGCAAGTAATATCATACAGTTTAATTCTGGCTATTCTCACCTAAAATCAAATCCCCTTGAGGCACACATCGGACTTCTCCGTCTTTTTGCATCACCCACCAAGTGCACCCAGGCCCTTGAGCAAAAGCAATCCCACGAATGGGTTTACCTTTGCCTGAGGCAGGAATAACCCAGACTGTCTTCCATAACATATTTTTCATGTGCACTACAGGGACTTTATCCCCTTCTACAGTATGTAAAAATTCTGATTGGGCAGGGCCACCCCAATTGGCAGATCCTCTGGTGTTGACTAACCAGGTGGCTTTTGCTAAATGTGTATCCCAATGTTTGAAAGTTCCACCCCCCATTGCTTTCAATGTAGTCTTTAACCATCCATTGTATTGCTCAATTTTCCCAGAGGCTGGTGCATGATAGGGCATATGATACACCCACCCAATGCCATGCTCTTTGGCCCAGGTGTCTATGAGGTTGTTTCGGAAATGAGTCCCATTGTCTGACTCAATTCTTTCTGGGGTGCCATGTCGCCACAAGACCTGCTTCTCAAGGCCCAGGATAGTGTTCCGGGCAGTGGCACGGGGTACAGAATATGTTTCCAGCCACCCGGTGGTTGCTTCCACCATTGTAAGCACATAGCGCTTGCCTTGGCGAGTTTGTGGGAGTGTGATACAGTCAATCTGCCAGGCTTCCCCAAATTTATATTTCAGCCATCGCCCTCCATACCACAGGGGCTTTAACCGCTTGGCTTGCTTAATTGCAGCACATGTTTCGCATTCATGGACAACCTGGGCGACAGTGTCCATGGTCAGGTCCATCCCTTGATCTCAAGCCCATCTATATGTTGCATCTCTTCCCTGATGGCCTGAGGTATCATGGGCCCACTGAGCCATAAATAGCTCACCCTTATGTTGCCAGTCCAGGTCCACCTGAGCCACTTCAGTTTTGGCAGCCTCATCCACCTGTTGGTTATTTTGATGTTCTTCAGTGGCCCGACTCTTGGGTGCGTGGGCATCTACATGACGTATTTTTACAACCAGATTCTCTAGCCGGGACACAATATCTTGCCACAGTGTGGCAGCCCAAACGGGTTTACCTCTGCACTGCCAGTTGCTCTGCTTCCATTGCTGTAACCACCCCCACAGGGCATTTGCCACCACCCATGAGTCAGTATAGAGATAGAGCACTGGCCACTTTTCTCTTTCAGCAGTATCTAATGCTAGCTGGATGGCTTTCACCTCTGCAAACTGACTTGATTCACCTCCTTCAGCAGTTTCTGCAATTTGTAGTGTAGGACTCCATACGGCAGCTTTCCACCTTCGATGCTTTCCCACAATGCAACAGGATCCGTCAGTGAACAGGGAGTATTGCCTCTCATTTTCTGGAAGTTTATTATACAGTGGAGCCTCTTCAGCACATGTCACCGCCTCCTCTGGTGACATTCCAAAATCTTTGCCTTCTGGCCAGTCCATGATCACTTCTAAAATTCCTGGGCGACTGGAGTTTCCTATGCGAGCCCGTTGTGTGATCAGTGTGATCCACTTACTCCACGTGGCATCAGTTGCGTGATGTGTAGAGGAGACCCTCCCTTTGAACATCCAGCCCAGCAGTGGCAGTTGGGGTGCTAAGAGGAGCTGTGTCTAAGTACCAACCACTTCTGAGGCAGCTCGAACTCCTTCATATGCTGCCAATATCTCTTTTTCAGTTGGAGTATAGCAGGCCTCGGATCCTCGATATCCTCGAGTCCAAAACCCCAGGGGTCGGCCTCGGGTCTCCCCAGGTGCTTTCTGCCAGAGGATCCAGGTAGGGCCATTCTCCCCAGCTGCAGTGTAGAGCACATTTTTAACATCTTGTCCTGCCCGGACTGGCCCAAGGGCTACTGCACGAACAATCTCCCGTTTAATTTGTTCAAAGGCTTATTGTTGCTCAGGGCCCCATTTAAAATCATTCTTCTGCAGGGTCACTTGGTAGAGAGGGCTTACAATCAGACTGTAATTTGGAATATGCATTCTCCAAAACCCCATGACACCTAAGAAAGCCTGTGTGTCCTTTTTATTAGTCGGTGGAGACATAGCTGCTATTTTGTTGATCACGACCATTGGGATCTGACAATGTCCATCTTGCCTTTTTATTCCTAAAAACTGGATCTCCTGTGCAGGTCCCTTGGCCTTACTTTCTTTTATGGCAAAACTGGCTTTCAGAAGGATTTGGATTATTTTCTTCCCTTTCTCAAAGACTTCTTCTGCCGTGTTGCCCCATACGATGATGTCATCAATGTACTGCGGGTGTTCCGGAGCTTCACCTTTTTCCAGTGCAGTCTGGATTAGTCCATGGCAAATGGTGGGGCTGTGTTTCCACCCCTGGGGCAATCGATTCCAAGTGTACTGGACACCCCTCCAAGTAAAGGCAAATTGTGGACGACACTCTGCTGCCAGAGGGATTGAGAAAAACGCATTAGCAATGTCAATTGTGGCATACCACTTGGCTGCCTTTGACTCTAGTTCGTATTGAAGTTCTAGCATATCTGGAACGGCAGCACTCAGCGGTGGCGTAACTTCATTCAGGCCGCGATAGTCAACTGTTAGTCTCCACTCCCCATTAGACTTCCGCACTGGCCATATGGGACTATTAGAGGGTGAGCGAGTTTTGCTAATCACGCCTTGGCTCTCCAGTTGGCAAATCAACTTGTGGGTGGGAATCAGAGAGTCTCGGTTGCTGCAATATTGCCGCCGGTGCACTGTCGTGGTAGCAATTGGCACTTGTTGTTCTTCAACCCTCAGCAACCCCACAACCGAAGGGTCTTGGGAGAGACCAGGCAGGGTAGACAGCTGTTCAGTGCCCTCCATCTCCAAGGCAGCTATACCCAAAGCCCATCTATACCCCTTCGGGTCCTTAAAATACCCTCTCCTGAGATAGTCTATGCCAAGGATACACGGAGCCTCTGGACCAGTCACAATGGGGTGTTTCTGCCATTCATTCCCAGTTAGGCTTACTTCAGCTTCCAATACAGTTAACTCTTGGGATCCCCCTGTCACACCAGAAATATAAATGGGTTCTGCCCCTTTATAACTTGATGGCATTAGAGTGCACTGTGCGCCAGTGTCTACTAGAGCCTTATAATCCTGTGGGTCTGACGTGCCAGGCCATCGAATCCACACAGTCCAATAGACCCAGTTATCCCTTTCCGCCACATGGCTGGAGGCAGGGCCCCTCTAATTCTGGTCAGAGTATCCAGTATTCACTTCTTGTAAAATTGGCTCAGAATTCCCTTCAAGAGGATCGGAAATAAAATCATCCTGCCTAGTCTGTTTGGAAACTGGAGCAGCATTTTTCCTGGTAGAATCCCCTTTTGTGGTGGTTTTTCATCGCAGCTTTATTTTTTTAAATAAAGGTAGATTATTTTTATTAACCATGGAATATATATATATTTTAACAAAATGTTCAAATTTTTTATTCAGTCCTGTACTTTGGACTTTTCAGATAACATATTTATTATCTAATACACAAATAACTAATGACCCCTACTTTCAAAATATAGAATTACTTACCTATCATTCTTCCAAAGCTTGTTTAGTTTAGTTATTGATGTGATCTTTCAGACTGTCTTCAAAACAGTTAATAAGAAATAGCTTTGCAGTAAAGATCTTAAACATATTGCTTACCCCTAAACTTCTAATACATTTTCTTAGTTTTGTTTGTTTTTTTTGAAGTTCAGAAAGTTTCGTACAAAATGACAATGAAATGAAAATAAAAGTCTTGTTGCAACATCCAGTCAGCTGACAGTTAAATTCTAAAATTATACATTGATAAGAACAAATATATCTCTTTTTTTATATTCTCTGCATTTCATTCCCTTTTTGCTTATTTCCTCCTAAAATTTGTTTTATCAAAAGGACCAGACATATAATAGTTCTAGCTCCAAATAATCACAGCCTTTTTTTCCTTTTTCCTTTTCTACCACCCATTTTAATTTTTTTTTCTCCCTGTAGAAATGCATAATTACAAAGAAAAGAAAATCTCTTGTAGACACAATCCACTGAAATTATTTGAAAATATCATCTCTGGGAAGTGGTGAATGTATTTTGAAAAAAACCCAAAGCTTAAATATGCTAGCATATATTCTGTTTTGTGTGTGCAATTCTACTGTGTCAGAGACTTTGTCAGTGTATATTAGACAAAATAAATAAAATTAATTAGAATTATTTTTTCTTAGAGTCAATGTTATCACATATTTTACTCTGTAAGTATTGTTTTTTCATGACCATTATCTTCCTCTCTGTCCAACAAAAAATAAAATACTCTTAAGATATTGATGTGGAAACCTTTTTTTATTATCCTACACACAGAAGTATTTCCAGCACCTTAGGGTTTTTATTGTGCCTCCAATCTATATGCATGTATGGCAAGATTTTTATTATACTTTTCCTTCTACTACATCTGTTCTGGGTGTTAGCAGACATATTTTTTGATCAGGCTGATCAAAGTGTGTTCAGAATATAAGTGTATTTCTTTACAAATTGAAGGTCCCTCTTTCTGTTTACATAAAATATGGAACAATATATACTTTTTTCGTTCAGTACATCTCCTTCCTGTAGAGCTTCATTTTCACATAATTCATCCTGCTGACTAAAAGAAAGCAGTACAATCTTTTTTTTTTTTTTTCCTTTAAAGATAATTATTTTTTTTTCTTCCTTATCCTGTCAAAGTTATAGAATGTGTGTAGGGTAGTACAGGCTACTAGAGAACTGGATCTTTATCACATCTGTAAAACATCCAAAAGTCTGATATATTAAATGAAACTTTAACAAGGATGACCTGGAAACTAGGCAGAGACTTAAACTGCAACCAGCTCAGCTCCTGTAGGTCAGTAGTTTAAACTTTGTAAGTCATAAAAAACTCTTGATATGTATTTTGAAATGAATTATAGGTAATTTCACAAATTATCAGTCTAGTAAAAAAAATCATCAAAGTTTCTTCTTTTTCATTTATTTAATTGCTGAAGTGTAAAAGTGTATCAGAATTGGTAGATGCATCTAAAAAAGCAGTAATATTTTTAAAACAGTAATGGTGTCTTCAACTTACAGATGAAGGAGCTATGCCAAGTTATTTCCTGCTTAAATAAAGATTTTCTTATATTGGAATGGTTTTCAACATTCAAATGTGTAGTGTACATAAGCTAATTTTCCAGCATAGCTAATATGTATAGCAAAGTCTCTGTTATAAACCTCAGTGACTTACTGGAGATACAGAAAAGGATTAAATGACAGAATTACATGCCAGCAGTTTCACAAAGTGAATTACCAGGGCATAATGGCATAGGTCTGTATTCTAAAGTTCAAGAAACTTAAATGTTATTGAATTATGCATGCATTCACAGCAAAAACAAATTTGCAGAAAACACAAAAGCACCATAAAGCAGATGAAGGAGGAAAAGTATTCAGAAATTAACCTAGACTGAAAGGAACTCCTTCAATTTATCCCTCTATGAAAGAATATTCACATGAAAAAAACAAAAGCAACATAGATTCATATAGGAACACATAATGGTGCTTTAAGTTTTTGACATATAAATTGCCACAGTCTCTCCCAGATACTCTCTATATTCTAATGGGTTCACTCAACAAAAGATATGAATAGTGTATTTGTAGCTTCTTTCTTTCTTTCTTTCTTTCTTTCTTTCTTTCTTTCTTTCTTTCTTTCTTTCTTTCTTTCCTTGATTGCTTATCTGCTGGGAACTGGACTTTCCACTTAACTCATTTCTGAAAGGTCACAGTTCATTCTGACATGAAAATTAGTTTGTTCTATTTAAGTGGCATAATTTTGGTAGTAATTTCTCTGTGAAATTGAATGTTAATTTAAGAGATATGAGCTTCAGTGTAAAATTTGATCTTAACTGTAAAGTATTTACAACCTTCTGAAGTCTATTGGCATCAGGGCCACTTTTTAAAGGTAGAAATTCTGTTTGAATTCATTGTCTTCTTTTTAATCCACAAATTCTTCTTATTGGAAAGGTTATTCTTAGACTTGATGAAATTATACATGCTCTGACTTCTCATCCTATTTTAAAGGGCTTGATTTTAATTTTGTTGGATTGATTTTTGGTGACACGTATGGATTAAGGCAGAAATCTGCTAAAAAATGCAGTATTACTTCTGGTTTGAATATTTGCAGTATGTGGAATTGGAGGTGGAAAGACAGAGGTAAAAATATACCTACATTTTCAAAAAAATCTTAGGTTTTGAGCCTTTTCTGCACTTTCATGGACTGCAAATCATGATTTAAAAAAAATAATTAAAAAAAAGGTTGGTAATATTGGTTTTTTTTGAATTTTGTAGCAATTTCATTATCTCTGCTTGTATTTGTTGGTCCAGTTTTTTTGCAATCCATACTTCTGAAGCTGCATAAATTTACTAAGCAAGCTAGTAATTTAGAATCCAATAGCTCAAATCCCTGCAAGTCCTCTAAGAGACCTGGAGTAGCTCAGCTACAAACAGATGCTTCAGTCAAGCACTTTGATAGCTGCTGTCAAACACAATATAAAACACTGTGAAATACTAAAGGCAATAAGGTCAAAAAGAGTTGATAAATGAAAGAATATTAAATTAATATTTCTGTGTTCTGCTCTCTACTCAGTTATCCTTGACAAAAAAAAGGGAAAAAAAAAGTAGCACATAAATGGAAAATAGGTTTATAGGTTTGTTGTTAAAAGGGAAAGAGTAATGTAAAAAACTGATTTGTACAGGATTATTTATTGTACATTAAAATGCTAATTATACTAAGTCTGTGTTAATGATGATGCCAGAAGGGCACAATTTTGAATTAAGCTAATTAAATTTATCCTATAGGAAAGAAGAAAAAAGAAATTGAGCTTCTCTAGAGCTAAATATATATAATAAAAAAGAGAAGTAATGATAGAATGTAAATACAATATTATAGAGATCTATAATGGGGACATTGTGCTGTAAGACATTTAAGGTATTAGATTTATATTTTAGAAGGTATAATAATCCATCATATAATGTTCAGAGCACATAAATTTACATGATTTTGTACCTAAGTACAAAAACATCACTGAATATTTTTAATATAGAAAGTAAACATAGCTACACTACACAGAATTTTAGAAAAACAGTCCTTTTCCTTCTATTGTACCCTGTTGTGAGACACCCACAATAATCCTTTGGGTCCTCATTGTGGACAAACCAAAGCTGATCTCATCTTAGACAAAAACTCTTAAATCCAATAAACCGAACTTGTTCAAAAGGAACCTGGATTAATTCCTTGCAAAAAAAGTGTGTAGATGGTAAGACAGAGTGAAGAAGTAGTATGGCTGTCAAAAGTTACGGTACAAAATATATTAAAATACAGGTTTATTTTACCTTCCAGAAATTGTATATGGTGCATAATGTTTGTGGAAGTAAGGTTTTTAACTGAGTCTATATATGTGATCAATAATTTATGACTTCTAATTAATGTAAATCAGATATCATTAATGGTCGTGTTTTCAGCTACTTTGTTGATTTGCAGAACTTTGCAATGGAGGCAAAGTTTGCTTCTTCTCAAAAACATACAAAATGAAACACCAAACAAACTGATTAAAAATTTAACTGGAAGATGATGTTGAAAGAAACCCACCTAACAGTAGTTTAAGGAAAATAAGATTTGTGACTAGCAAAGGAAGAAAAACAGCACTCACTATGAGTTTTGACAGCATTTGTCTTTCATTTTTCACAAATGAAAATCTATATACTTGTGCTAACTGGGATTTTGTAAGGTGCTCTATTTGTTGAAGAAATAACCTGAAAGTAAACACTCTCTTTGGGGACCCATTGACTTAATAGAAATTTGGTATTTGATGCTGTCTGTGCTTGCAAGTTACTATATATATCACAAGCGGCCTAAAGTGGCTGTGTTATGATGTGAACATTTTAAACTCAAGGGTCAGACAGAAACGTGTGAGGCAGATGAATCCTTGTTTTTTTAATACTGCAGGTCCAAGTGTTGCATCAACTGTATGCAACTAAGTCAAATCTGCTTGTGTTCTCCACGGCACTCTTAAAACAATGTTACATTGCTATATATTGTTCTGTGACTTGTATGCTTGTTTCAGTGTTTTGGAGTTGGGTTTGGAAGTTGCCTTTGCAAGAAGCTACAGTTTGGTTCTTAAAAGTTTTATACAGTATTTCTGGGCCTTTTTGTGAAGTGAAGTAGCAAGGCAGAGAAGAGGAAAGCATAATCTTACCACTGGAGAATCCAGAATTTTATTTTTTAGTTTCACAGAGGGTTTTGTATTCAAGGGCAAAAAAACCCCAACCAAACAACTCCTATTTTATACAGTTTCTAGCAACTCAGAATGACTAAAATTTGAATGTAAGAAGTTAGTTGGAACTGAGAAATAATGCAGAACTTGAGAGAGAGTTAAGATTCAGAATAGAAAATAGGTATGAGCTATTTTGCAAAGAACATGTGTTATGTTTTTTTCAAAAAAGATTTACAGCTAAACCTCTGGACCCATCAAGTGTTTATAAATCTGCAAATTCACCATGAAGCAATATTCTGTTGTAATTGTGGTTTGCATTTAGGGTGAAAATCTAATGGATAGACTAATTTCATAAAAAAAGAAAGGAAAAGCAAACCAGAACATGTAGAAAAGATAAAAGGACTTTTAAAATAAATTTACATAATTGTTAGATTTTGCATAACACTGTATGAAACTTGTTTAAAAATTCCCTACTAACTTTTAAAATCTTGGGATCAGGATAGACTATCAGAATTCACTGTCTTGCCTATGCATATTTTATTGTCCTTGCCTGGCTTGTGGTAGTCATGATGATACATTATCTGCAAGGAGGAACATTTGTCTTATTACTGAAGATTTAAGTGTTTCCACTTGCTTAACACTTGTGAAACTTTTTCTGTAGAGGAATCAAATACAGGGTGGAGGCCATAAAAAGGGTTCCTAGGTTCTAGTACAAGTACCCTCAGGATATCATATCCTTAATATCTACTTAAAAGTTTTCTTCTGCTTCTAGACCCTATTTATAGAACTCAGGTGACACTATTCTGAAAAGAAAAAAAAAGAGTATATTTATAAACTATGCTTGAAATGAAACAGTCCAACAGGAAGCAAGTACTCCACTAAATATTTCTAAAGGTTACATGTTCACTGTTTCTGCACGTGCCTGCCATTTTAAGAAAAATAAGTGCAGTGCCCCCTCAGACAAGTGAGATACAGCCCATTTACACTTCTTTAGGATAAGGGGTTAGACCAGGAGCTTAGGAGCAGAGTAGGGGAGAGAGAGAGAGAACTGGAAAGCACTGAAGCAGTTGTAAAATAAATATTAACAGAAGCTGCCTGGAGGGAACTGTAAGGGGTGAAATAAAAAGTCTTGTAAGGATTATAAGGTTCCTTAAGAAGTCTCACAGCAGTAGGAAAGAGCATTTTGGGGGTAGGGTGGAGAAGTGACTCTTGAAGCTGGATTGGAGGAAGCTGAATTTTGTTGTATAACATTAATTTAGTGATCATCCCCTCCTGGAGAGCCTGAACTTGAAGGGACAGCAGAGTGACATCACCATTTGGCAACAGACAGATGAGAGCCGGGAAGAACTGATCCAAAGCAGTATTTGGTTATGTTTTTATCAGTGAAGAATTGAAAAGGGGCAGTGGGAGGACTGAAGAGTCTGTCCTGGGTTAGTCAGCCAGCAAAGGACTAGTGCATGGGGGGAGCCCATGAAATCACAGCTAAATCCTTCCTTCCTCTCTCCCTCCATAGATTATTCTAAATTTTAAAAAGGACACATGAGTGGCAGAGAGTGTTCAAACAAATGTTTTTTGCTTAAAACTGAAAGAGGCAAATGGGTTCTAGAGTTATTAAGAAATTGACTTTGATATCTGTATGCTGCTGGTAGAAAAAAAAAATCACACATCTGTGCATGAATCCACAGATTATAGCTACTATGGAAAAGCTAAGGATAGCTCCTTGTTGCATGTCCCCAGTTCTGAGTGTCATGCAGGCTGAGGTGCATGCTGGTGTATGGTACTGAAGAGAGGAAGACATGAGAGGAAGACATGAGAACTAATCTGATGGTCTCACTCCACAAACAGTTGCAACAGAGTACCTTTCAGGAACAAGACTTTCTAGGAATGTTAGCATAAGGTCCTAGAACTGTTGAAGCTTGGATGACCTTAACTGATGTATGCCAGTTTCTGCCAACTGAAGTGCATGTTTGTATACCTTACAGCTGTTTTCAGTCTTGGAACATTATAAATCTGGGCAGAAGGGCTTTCTAGGCACTGTCTCCACACCCACTTCCAGCAACTAGTGAAGGCCAGCCCAGGAGGTAACACCAATTTCAGAGATTGTTTGCAGCAAGGGTATGAGGCTGTTGTACTCAAATCTTGTGGGCGAGGGGAAGCACACTACCTATATGGAGCTAGAAATTTTATTTTTAGCCAAATTAATATTTTAATAGTCTGATAGGCCAAATTATTAGTCCAGCTAAACTAGCATTCACAGTCTAAATTAACACAGGAAAACCTCATTAATAATCCCTTTGAAAGTGCTATACAAAATGATTTAGTAATTCCTACTCCTTTTTCTCTGGTGTTATATTTACCCTTCCAGTAAATAAAACGGTTGATTGAAATCCCAACGTTGGCAGATTCTCAAGAAGAAAGAGGGAGTGGGGAAATAAGATGTGCTGGCAGCATCCTGAGGTCTTTGCCAGCAGGAGCCAGAGGTTCACAGTGGGAATTACTTTCTATTCTTTGCCACAGGGAGCATGATATTGGTGTCTTATACTGTTTCAGTCTTGGGGTCCATTTGGCTTGCTTTTTTATACATTTTCCAGTTCCTGCCTGCTCCTTTTCCTCTGTCCCCAGGGAAAGGGTGAAAGCTGCTTCACAGTCCTCATGCACCCAGTGGCAGTGCTGGAGCTCAGACAGGCTGGGCAATGGGCACTCGGCCACGGGGCACCTGCTAAACCCAGCTCAGCCCCACTCAGGCCAAGGGGAGCCCAGCCATCCCCTGGGACGCGACACAGCCTAACATCTGTGCCCAGTAATGGCAAATATACCTATATTTAGTGGCCTGCAAGACAATGAGTTATGTACAGTAGTGTGTAGGGATAATAATGTTGGTCATCTGTTGGATCCTGCCATGGATCTCCTCATTTTTCCAGTTCAGGAAGAAAAGTGCCTTGGGATTTTTCAAGTTCGTCATGGCACAGGTAAAGTCATTTGTACCACAGAGATAATGTGGTGCAGGGCACGCAAGGACTTGCTTGGTCTCTAGCAAGGCATATGAGGTAACGTATTCCTGTCTTGTCTACATTGCATCTTCAGGGACGCACTCCAGGATTATTGCCCAAGGACCTGCAGTGTGGATACAGATGCAGTTGTCAAGGTTTGAATAATAGTATGGGGTTTCTCCAACAAGGGGATAAGTGCTCAGTAGTTGTGAATGCAACTATTTATCCCTGCTGTTATAAATTTATAGAATAAAGATATTGGATAAATTAAGACCCCAAGGGCATCTGTAGGGAACAGTGATGGACATTATTTCCTCATCTAGATGGAAGTACTATTTATAATTACCCTCTCCTGAGTTAGACAGACAGTTTTTGATTCATTTAATTGTATTTCTCTCCAAACCAATTTGCTTTAATTTCCCCATAGGATATTCTGTGACATAGCATCAAATATATTTTGAGAAGTCCAGATAGATCTCCTCTGTGACTTTCTCATAGTTCTGCAATTGTATCAGCACCAGAAGAGTGATCAAGATGGCTTGGGACATTCGGTCTCTATGAATACATTTATGATTCTATTTTGCGACTGATTCCACTCTTTTCCAAATATTAGCTCCATTCATTAACAAATAAAGTTGCATGAATGATATTAGGTGCTAACATCACTTTCTCTTTCACATTTTTATATTGTAAGATTGCAACTTACTAGTGGTAAAAGCTCAGGAAGTTATTCTGTACTCTACAGCTTGATGTCTGTGTTTCCTTCCCTGTTCACATTTATCAGGTATGACATAAACAAGTCTTGATCAAAGTTAACCTTTGTGGAAGGTTTTTAATTGCATGTTTTTAATCTAAACTGTGCCTTGTTAACTTCTGGTTTAGTTTCACAGCTAATAATTTAGCCTTGGATTTTGGAATACGCAAATGACCTCCTTGTAGTCTGATCTTCCTACTTAAGATTTTCCTTAACTGCAAGATGTACTCCCCAATTATCTTGCCCTTGAATACCTTGCTATATGGTTCTTTTGTTAGTTTATTGGCTTCTGACATGTAACCCAGCTGCAACCCTCTTTTTTTTTCCCCTTTTTTTCCTTTTTTTTCCTTGTATGCTTCCTCCAACCTTTAACAAATTCACTGTCTAGCAGCAACACTCAGAACATAAAAAATAGTTCCTACATTAGATCAGAGTAGAGATTAATCTTATCTGGTCTACTTTCTCTGACAGAGGCCAATATCTGAAACTTCAAAGAAAAATTGCAAAATAATGAACCAAATTCTATTTCCAGGAAAGTAAAATTTGGAAGATTACAAAACCACTATAATATCAGCAGAAAGAAATAATCCTTCATAAGCTATTTCAGCTATTTCTCTCTTCATGAAAAAAGATGACACCATCTTATGATTAAGAATAATTAATTTTTAAATGCTGGTTCTTTCTAACAATTGATCATGCCAAGCTGACGCACCTGTGGATTTTTAAATGACCTTTGCAAGACATTCAGCTGTTAATTTCTGAAGAGACAAAGCTTTAAAAAGGCACATAATTTATTTCCTGAAACAGGTGTGGTCCTAGATGTATCTGACATATCACAGAAGCTTCAAGTTTAGGCTTAAAAACATTACGCTTATTAACAAAAGAGGAAAAAAAAAGTATATTGTATGTAAGGTTTCCAGTAGTTTGTCAGATTTTGAAACTTAAAATAAACATTTTTTTTCTATCCTTTATATGGAGATTTAAACTGCTTTTATGGTGCAGAAGAAGTCTGGTTTCTAATATTTGTTTTTTAAAGATAATGAAAATGTTAACACTATTTAAATTTTTTGCTGTTTAGCAAAATTTTGGAGAATCATAGATGGTTATGTGTAAGATTAACATTTCATGCAACAGATATCATCAAGTGTTTGTTTCTTGCCTATTATTTTGATAAAAAAATAAAATATTTCTCATAGCTTGTATCATTACTATCTGTTACAGAGAAAAAAATTCCTTTTCTGATTAATTAAACCTTGTAAGGTACATAACTGCTTATTTAATAAGAAAATGAAATTATGGCTTTTATATTTTCTCAGCTACAAGCTGTACCTATCCAGAAACATTAATAATACTAACATATCATTTTTCAGCTCTTCATCTACAACTTAGAAACAAAACTATTTTGTTTATAGCAACCTGTAATGACCATTGTGCTGGGACCATCATATGCATTCCTGTGTTGCAGGGATAAGAAATAACTAGTAAAACATCAGAGTTTTGATCTTTATTTTATGAATTCTCTGTGCCATAGCATAAACTTTCTTTAGATCAGGCAGGAACACACACACAAAAAAATTCTTTATAAAAGAAAACACCAATAATTGTTTTGAGGTGAATAAAATACTTTACTTGATATACAATTCTACTTGCAGACACTTGCAGTAGAAGGGAACAAAATGTTTCAGCGAAGCCACAGTTTCCAACTTTTATGAGTTTAGTCATAGACTAGTGCTATTTTGGATAACTATTATGATTGGCTTTTTGAGTGTTCAGATTCTGGTATATCTAGAAACTATATCCGCTGCATGTGACTGAATTAATTGTATCACAAAACTAATCATTCACAGACATCTATTTGCCAGATTAGGCTCCTAGTTAGATTAGTTCAGTTTCAGGTATTTTAAAAGGGTTAACCTGGAATTATAGTGATGTGGTCAGTGGCAAGCCCTACAAATACCAGTTGAAGTTTGAAAAGCAAATTTTGCTTGCCCCTCAATCTGTAACAAGCAAGTCTTTATATTTAAGAATTGCTATATAAACCAATAAAATCATCAAAGATTTTTTGATGGCTAGAATTGGAAAAAGACTTTATATGATGGAACATTTACACATTCAAGTGACAAACTAAGGCCATTTCGTCCCATTTCCACAGGAATTTAAATTATGTTTGATTATGTGTATATAAAGTGATCATCAGTAATTCCACTTTTTAATAATAAAGTTCTAAAGAGTTTTATGCTGTTATAATTTACATTTCACATATTTTTAATATTAAATGTTGGAGAGGTTCTTGTATGTTTACATCCAAGTAATATTATCTGGACCACCTCTTAAAGGTGTATGAAAAATAAGAAAAATCTAATGGAAGTTCAATTCAGTACTGAAGAGCAGTTCTGGGTGGCTAATAATAGTTGTATTGATTTCAGTTCAAAAGATAAGGACAAATTTACAACCATTTTACCACATTTTTTTCTACTGAAAGTGTTTACTTTCTGACTTTTTTTCCTACACAAATAGAACCACATTTTCCAGGAGCACTTTAACTGAATTTGTATCATATTGTTACCACTCCTGTATGAAAAGTGCCTTAAGAGAAAATAAAAATCAAGGGCATGCATGCATGGTAAAGGTTTTTTTTTTCACGGGGAAGACTTTTGTGAAGGTGAAGAACAGAGATAATAAATCCTAAATTAAACAAACAAACAAAAACCATATGTACTTGTGTACGTACGAGGAAGATGTGAGAGCTGGAGAAGAAATGCCGAACCATTTTTACATTCTTAGTTTGAAGAATGGAAATGCAATTTTGGGGACACTTGTAATGAAAGCTAGGGAAATAAGAATTAGATGAAAAATTATGTGAAGTATTAGATCTAAATATAACAATTCTTGGGGTTCAATTATAAGGGAAAATTACTAATGGCTTATTAAAAGTAGCTTCATAACCATAACATTATTTTGGCCATAAATTGAGTGACTGTTGATATCCATACTTACCATGGTCAGTACTTACTGTCATTCATACTTATGTGCAAATATCCTCCTTATGTAGTTTAGGGGGTTTAATGGCATTGCTTGGTTTGTTTGCTTGCTTGTTTTTGGCGTGGCTGCTTTTGCACTTCTGTGTTTTTGTTTTTGTTTTGTTTTTTTTTTTATGACATCTTCCCATTGTTTTGGGCTGTTACCTAAACTGGTCCATACATAGCAAAACAGAAAATTTTCACATTACAAAGCTGCTGTTGCCAAAATGGGACCTAGTTTAAGCTGAAACAAACAAACAAACAAACAAAAAATCAGAAGCAAAGGCTTCTGGAGAGGTCTTAGAAATTGGCAGAGAGATCTGACTCGCTGAAGGGGCTGCTTATTACAAAAAAAAAGCCCCCAAAAATCTAGATGAGGCCAGAGGAAGTGAGAACCAAGTAGATGAGAGAGCTTGTGTCAACCAATTTTGTAATTCTCTTAAATAATACAGTATAACTCAGTATCAGGGTAAAGTACAAACTCTTTTGTAAGGACACTAGAAAGGTTTGACTTTGAGACTAACAATGTGATTTTATGTTAATGGATTTGGAAGCTGAAGTTAATAGCTAGGAATTGCAATTATTTTTCTGAAACAATCTGAGTTAGTTAAATATAGTCAGTGACAACAGGGAGATAAGTTTAAGTCCCGAGACTAGAATACAATAATTCTTGTGTATCCAAAGCATTACCTGTTGAAAAGCAAGAATGATAAATATTTACCATTTGTTTAATGGAATAAGGACATAAACAAATAACTATTTCAAATGACCCATGTGTAACTTGTTACTTAGGAAATGAATAAAGGAAACTAATGAGCAAAAAAAATTAAAAAGAGCATAAATAAATAAATCTGAAGGTCTTTTTCAAATCAAGATGACTCATAAATACAATCTTCTGTTTGGGTAGGTGATTAATCCACACTTGTCAAGTCCCCCACAGCATTGCAATCCTACCAAGTTTGATAATGATCCTGTGAAATGACTTAGAGCTCTAGCTGACAAACAAGTGTTATTGTTGTAAGTGACTTTCTTAGACAGTTTGCAAAATAGAGAATTTGGGTACATTATTGCTTCTCACCATCACTTTTCAGGGAGAACTTTTATAGCTGCGATTGACTTCAGCTGAACAGCAGCTTCAATTCATTCATTGATTTCAGCTGAGCTGTTGACTTTTTAGTTATGTCCTGGGACAACATGGCATACTAAACGTACTGCCTTTTCTCAGGGGAAGAATATTAACATTTTGCAGTTCTGCTGAAACCCTCTTCTCTTTCAATTTTAGCCTTTCTTTGCAAGTAAAATATATGTGGATTTGTATTCACATCTGTTTTAAGACTAGAGATTTCTCCTTTACTTTTGTCCCTTTTCTGTTATGTCAAAACTCTGCCTTATGTCTTCTTGGGCATTTTTTCTGTTAAACCATGATATAAGAAGAGACAGAACAGAGCATATGTTCAGGATTAACTCCCTCTGAGGATCAAATATCTCATTTCTGACCATATCTGTTTCATAATCTATATGGTATTTTTCTAGTTAGACTTCCAAACAGCTGTTTATTCCAAGCCCGAACTCCATTATCTTGAATATCAGAGCTGCAGATATAACAAATGTAAAAAGGTTGTATTGCTTGTAATAACTGAAGTAATTAATTTTTCTGCGTGGCCATGCGTTGACACACCTCCATAAAATTATCCAAACACCTTTTCTATAATAGAAGAGGGAATGCTTGATATCATTCCCCGCCCCTCCCTGCCCCCCCCCATGTAAAATGCCTTCAGGAGGGGTTTTCACATTGCTGGGAAAAAAAAAAACCTGGAGATTACAGATGGAAAAGTTTCTCCAGTTTTAGACTTTCACTTAAATTTATAAACAAGGGTAACTTGTTGAGTTATTGCACTTGACTTCATTCTAATATTTTTAAACAAATTAAACTTAAATGTTCTTGTGTGCATTTAGTTGCTTTGAATGACCCAGAAATATCACTTTTGCATCACACCTCCTGCAAAATCAATAACACTTATGGATACCTTGAGAATCATTCATCAAAACAATTACATTTTTACACAGTACATGAAAAATATGGATTGGATTGCTCCCATTAAATTATGATGGACTACTCTATAAAAGTATAATAAATTAGAGGTTTCCATTTTATTTAGTTATGATATTAATATGTTTGACCTTACTCCATTCATTAGAATATAGAAATATTCTTAGGATTAGAAATACTTCTAGGATCATAGTAGTGTTTTTAAGGTAGTAGTGTATATTCTAGTATTTTAGATACAGGACATCATAGATACATTTTCTTTAACAGCTGCATGAAGGCATCTAACACCTTTACTGCATAGGACTAATATCTTTAGCAAGGAATCTTATTGAAGAATAAAACTGTTCTGTTAGTGTAATATGGATTTTCCTCTGTACAGTTATAAACTCAAAAAAATAATTGCCAGTTCTGAAAACTGTTAAGATTGTATAGAGTAACTTTACTACAAAATAAAGATTTCACTAGCACAGGTTCATTAATGACCCCTATACCAGTTCAAAACACAGTAGTAATTTTGAAAACGTTCTTTTCCATGACAGAGGTTTTTGCAACAAATTTATGTTTGTTAATCTCACACTTCAGGTAGCCTGCTTTCTGTTTTCATGGGCCAGAAAAGAATAATTTAAGTTAAGAGGCAAAAATAACTTGGCTGATGTCCTTTTATATGCTTCTGAATAGAAATTAACCCTACCTGGACATAAGAGGTAGACCAGATTGCGCTCCTATTTTTATTGCTACTTAAAAAAAAGAAAAATCAAGCTGGTGATTCTTGTTTTACTGCTGATAGCATTTGAAGGTGAGAAGTCAGTCAGGTGTAAATTACCTCCGTCTAGAGAGTACCTTGGCTTGATTTATTTTTCTTCCTTTGTAAAGTACAGAAATGTCTGTTCTGTCTGCTATTTAGACAACAGCACTTAGCAAAGCAGAGGAAAATTATGTTGCAGGAGCAGAGAAAATTAATTTTTGTTATTTTCTATTCTTTTTATAGGTTACATCGATTTATAGGGTTTTGATGTTTCCTAGTACTTTGGTTTTTTTCCATAGGGTATTCAAAAAGATTTTTTTGCTTTGTGTGGTGGATGGAATAGGCATTGGAGTAGATGTTCTAGAACCTTTCAAGACTGGATAACTTTTGAGTTGTTGGAGATGCTGAGGGTCTGTATTTGATTGCTCAAGGTTACTAAATCTTGACCTGGGCTTTTTGTCAGCCTGAAGGAGGCTTGAGGGGGAACTAGTTTTCAGCCTTTTACTATCTAACAGATGGATAGAGGAGATGGTGTCAGACTCATCTTAGAGGTGAACAGTGAGAGGATATAAAGCAATGGTCGCAAGTGGTTGCAAGGGAAACCAAAAGGTAACAAAATCCTACAACAAGGGTCATTGACCACTTGAAAGGACTGTTTGGAGATATTGGGGAATATCCATTCTTGAGTTTTCAAAACTTAAGTGGACATAGCCCTGATCATTCAACCTAACTTCCTACATAGGTGCTTGTTCTGTTACAGACAGCAAATATATGTAATTTCAAATGCAAATATTTTTGTATTTGTGTCTGATGCTTATTTTCTGCAAGTATTCATGTATAACAAGCTTCCAATGGCAGCAGCAAGTATGAGCTCAGTCTGTTAAGTATTATATATTCTGCAATTTGTTTGACACATTTCACTTTGTGGTAGGTTAACCCTGGCTGGATGTCAGGTGCCCACCAAAGCCTTTCTATCACTTCCTCCTCCTCAGCTGGACAGGGGAGAGTAAATATAACAAAGGACTTGTGGATCGAGACAAGGACAGGGCAAGATCACTCACCAGTTACCATCATGGGCAAAATAGACTCAACTTGGGGAAAATTAACTTAATTTATTGCCAGTCAACCAGAGTAGGGTAGTGAGAAATAAACCCAAATCTCAGAACACCTTCCCTCCACCCCTTCCTTCTTCCCAGGCACAGCTTCACTCCCGAATTCTCTACCTACCCCCCACAGCGGCGCAGGGGGACAGGGAATGGGGTTTACGGTCAGTTCATCACACGTTGTCTCTGCTGCTTCATCCTCTTCAGGGGCAGGACTTATCACACTTTTCCCCTGCTCCAGTGTGGGGTCCCACCCACAGGAGACAGTCTTCCATGACCTTCTCCAACATGAGTCCTTCCCACGGGCTGCGGTTCTTCACAAACTGCTCCAGCGTGGGTCCCTTCCATGGGCTGCAGTCCTTCAGGCACAGACTGCTCCAGCGTGGGTCCCCTGCGGGGTCTCAAGTCCTGCCATAAAACCTGCTCCAGTGTGGGCTTCCCACGGGGTCACGGCATCCTTCAGGCATCCACCTGCTCTGGCATGGGGTCCTCCACAGGCTGCAGGTGGAGATCTGATCCACCATGAACCTCCCTGGGCTGCAGGGGGACAGCCTGCCTCACCATGGTCTTCCCCACAGGGTGCAGGGGAATCTCTGCTCCAGTGCCTGGAGCACCTCCTCCCCCTCCTTCTTCACTGACCTGGGGGTCTGCAGGGTTGTTTCTCTTACGTGTTCTCACTCCTCTCTCCGGCTGCCATTTCTGTGTGCCCTGCAACTTTTTTTCCTTCTTAAATATGTTATCCCAGAGGTGCTACCACTACCCCTGATTGGCTTGGCCTTGGCCGGCGGCGGGTCCATTTTAGAGCTGGCTGGTATTGGTTCTGTCAGACACAGGGGAAGTTTCCAGCAGCTTCTCACTGAAGCCACCCCTGCAATCCCCTCAGCTACCAAAACCTTGCGACACAAACCCAATACACACTTATACCATTATCTAGAGTCTTATTTTAAGTATTTCTGATGGCAAATGAAAAGATAACCTCTCTAATCACCTTTTGTATGTGGTTAAAGTGGTCTTCTTTTCATTTGCCACCAGCAGTAGTGGTCTGGTGTATGAGCATTCTGACACTTAAAAGAATACTCTGGAAGTGTGGTGTTGAGGGAGATAAAAAAGGGATTCGGCAGCAGTGAGCTATAAATTGGCTCACTTGGTGTAGTCATCTCACAAGTCTTACAACACTGGTTCATTGAAATTCCCAGGTATTGCCACCATTAACTGAGAAAACTTTTATCCAATACAAGTATTGTACCAATTCTTTCCAGTTTTTACCAGGGTTGTATTATGACAACTGGATTTAATTCTAGCAACTGGTTAAAACCAAAAGAAGATGCAAGGAATCCTTATGTTAGTATGATTTTCTAGCTTTAAGATGCCACCACTATTTTCTGGTTTCAAACTCGGGGAGAAACTAAGAGCTTTTGTTTTTAAGATATACTTCATATACAGACAAATAAAATGAAGGGTTAAAACAACTGGTAAATTTTAAACCTCCTTTTTATACTTTCTTATAAAGGTATTTTGAATGTTGTTCTACAGTTGGGTTGTAAATTCAATTATCTTGGGACCGTTTTGCATAATATTTTTAGAAATAAGCTGCAAGCTTACATACTTTTTTATTTTGGGATTTAGTTTTAGTTTGGTTTGGTTTTTTTTGAAAATGTGGCTTGCACACGGCAGGCAAAGAAAATATAAAATGTTAGTGTTTTATATACCATGTTCCAGTTACCTAGCATCAGCCTGTCAAGAGTAACCTTATTAACTCTGGGCTTTTGTTTGAATATTGTGCTTCATACTTTGCCAGTTAAGTTTGACTCAAATTTATTCTCCTCCTGTTCTCAGGTTTAACTGAGCTATTGACAGAAATCTTTGCTGGTTATTTTCTAACGTCATGTTTTCATTAATGGTCCTTGCCTACTTGCAAGCAGGCTGACAAGAATACATAAATCAGAAAGCCTGCTAGTATAAACTCCTAGTTCTCAAATCCTACACTTTCATTCCTTTATGTACTTTCAAATTACAGTGAAATAAAAAATCCCACTGTATTAACTTATTCAATTTTTAAATTGGTATTAAAACAGACTAGGTAACAACATACTGTTTAAATATTTTATGTGTATGCACTTTCCAGAATTGCTGAAGAGAAATGAATGGAATGTATGGCACTACACAAACAGAAAACAGAGGAATAGAAGTGTTGTAAGCACTTTTCCTTTGTTGATTATAACTGGTCAGAGCTGTTTAAATTTATGCTCTTTGTAATCTTTTAAATAAACTTGGATAATGCTCAATGTCAATTGTTTGTAAATTTGGCATGACACATTTTGATAGGAATATTCCTTCAAAATCTGCAGGTTGGCAATCTCAGACACTTATGATTATCAGATGAATGGCATGCTTGGTCCAGTCACTCATTTCCAGCAGTGCTTGGTGCCAGCCAGAGCTGGCTCAAAGCTTCTCAACAGAGCAGGTAAAATTCAGTTTTATGCTCAGTGGATTTGGGGAAGATAAAAGGAAAAAACTAAAGAGATGTTAGGTGTAGTTTTGAAAGGCCAGAAGGTTGGGGTAGGTGTAACTTCAGCTCTGAGCAGGACAGGTAGGGTTGTGGGGCTCAGTGGTGCAATTTTCCTCTGGGAATGACCTATAGAATGTGTACGAGCTGATGAGCAGGCTTACAAGAAATGGTCCTATTTCTAGTAAATACTCTCATTGTCATTTGGACACTGCGATAACAAATGTGATGATGGTACCTGAATGCATACCAGTCTGAAACTGGTAATGATGTCACAGCCCCATAGTAGGTCACTTTTCATATTTCCCCACTTCACTCTGCCAGTGTTATTCAGACCACTTGCAGAATCTAAGTTCGGTACAATATGTAGGATTTACAGGCCAGCACAGAGAATAATTGTTTACAATAATTTTACCTTAAGAAATACTCATTATAGCATTAACTTTGCTTTTCCCAGAATATGTTTATTTGGCATGGTTACACATGGCAAGTGCATGTCACAGCGGGATAGTGAAGGTATTTCTTTAAGAATCAAAATGGACTCTGTTGGAAATCTTTCCACTTGTTTGTTTGTTTGTTCATTTGTTTCGTTCCTCCTACATAAAGTCTTCTTCAAAAAGAGGACAGTACTCAGTAAGAATGTAATGTTGTGGTTTTTTCTGTGTGAAAGCATACTTACCAAAGAATCTTTTTCTCTACATTGATACAATTTTTGATGGTATATTAAAGTTCTTTATTAAGACAAAATACAGCAAAGAGAACAGCTCAAAAAAATTAGATAACAATTGGGATTCTAAAACTGAGCTGAGTGGAAACTATAGAATTGCACTAAAAGGCCTTTTTGAAATGTTTATTTTTAAAAATTTTCAAATGGATAACTCATTGGACTGAATATCTCTGGCTTGTTACACTACTTCATCTGAGGTCAAATTTCAGGTGGTACTATTAGAACAGATTTCTGATTAAGTGGCTCTTTACATGTTTCTCTTTTATTTTGAGATATGCAGATTTACAAATGCTGAATTTTAGGCTAAAATGAATTTGGGATCTTACAAAATATAGGACCCACCCATTCCATGAAAACAGATTTAGTGGTCAAGTCTGTTGAAAAATCCTGAAGATTCAGGGATCTACCTGAATAGATATGAACAGAATAAAACTTTCATTGATTTGTTAATCTTGTTCAGCATCAGAATGAGGAAATTAAAAATGAAGTAACTTCTCAAATTTTCATGAAAGCCTTACTTCTCTGTTCTGGATTTCTTGATAATGGGCCTTCATGTTTTCACAGAGTTAACTTGTAAATCTTAATAATATTTTTACCACATACTGTTGCACATCAAGTTTGCAATAACAAAATCCTAAAGCAGACTATATTTATGTGTTTTAATGTTTCCCTTTGTCTATTTGGTATGGTTTTGATAATGGAGTTTAAAAACTTTATTGTCTTTTGAGATTCCTAGTAGGATAAGTCTTCCTCCCGGTTAGCTAAATCTTATATTCTACCCTGCAAGCTGTTACATGATCTAGCATACTTTTTTAAAGAAAGATCTCAAAAACCCCTTGATTTTGTAATTCCATTAATGCTGGGTTATACTTTGCTGGCCTTTGCCACAAAAGATGTAATGTTTCACAGCTCCCTTTTAATCTTTTCTTTGTACTCAAAATGTATCGCAGAAGCAGATAACAACTAATAATCATCTATGAATTTTAGACCTGGGTTGGGTTGGGTTGAGTTGGGTTGCTTTGGGTTTTTTTCCTGTAGCAGGTATAATTCCATTTCAGTCCCCCTTTTGATGATGGAGAACCCAATACTGTCATGTGTGGAGAGCTGATGTTTCATAGCTTGAGGACAATTACTGTACTTCATTTTTTACTTCTCCTTGAAAGACCTTTTGGCAGCTAGTCCCTCTGGAGTTTTTGCAATTTAAAACTACAAGAGAGAACCTAGAAAACAATACTCAGATGACCTCCACTGCTGTTCTAGCAAAACATAAGCGCTTACTCCTGGTTATGTCAGTGAAGCTAGGAGAGTCCACACACTTTCAGAATTGCACTTCAGGTGCAAGACTGAGCCTTCAGCAGCTGTATGTCTCCTACCAACTTACGTCATCATCTAGATATTCATAACTGATTTAAAAAAAAACCAAAACACCCAAACAAGGAAGCTACAATGAAAAAAGTTTTTAAGAGGAGAGCACTGTGACAGCAGGTTTCTCTTAGGAAGAGTGCCAGCATGAGTGGCAGAGAACTGAAAAAGAAAGTGCTAGCTATACTGTGAAAACAGCAGCTCAACTTAAGCTCAGATTTAGAGTGAAAACCAAATAAGGTTGTAATGAGATATTTATGTTTGTTGTTGTCATAACCAAATTTAGCAATTAATATCAAGAGAAAGGAATTTTTTTTCTTTTAATTTCTTTCATTAAATAGATCAGATTCAAGAACAATGATATAATATGTAACTTTATATGTGCAAAGAGGAATAGTATATAAAGGCAAGGGGTGTAGCAAGTTGGTCATAAAGACCTCAGAAGCTTGTTGCCTCCACATTAGTTGAACTCAGAACAATATTGCCCACCTAATAAAAAATGTGTAAACACGAGAAAATTGTGTGTTCTGTGGGTAAGCTTCACAATCTAAATTGCATGGTTATGGGTGCAAGTGTAACCTACTTGGAAAATAAGGAATACTGGCTTAACCTTTACAGTATGTCCATGGCAAAAGACAGACATTGTAGCTCATTAATGCAAAGTAGTCTTAAGTTTACTCTTTGATGACTTATGTGGAAGGTACTATTTGTAGTTTGCTTGATTACAAAGGAAATATTTTGGAAGGAAGGGAGTATCATGAAATAGTAGGCCAATTACTGCTCTTACGTAACTTGTTTCAGTGAGTATATAGTTGAAGTTGAGAGCAGAATTTGACCCTGTTACCTGCACCAAAATATGCTTTGATTCTGTACAGTTCAGAGTCTCCAATCTCTGAAAACACCTGATGTTCAGCAGGTTGCAATCCTTTTATTAAGTTTGGCAGACTAATCTATCCTATTCAAAGACAAATACATCAGAATATTAAGTTCACTTCTCTGGCATCAACAGTTGCATTAGCTGTTTATTGTGTTTTTGCTTGAAGCTGCTGTTAGTGCCTTCGCAAAAAAAGTGCAGTATAATATCTGCTGTTTACAAGTTCAAAGTATTTGCCATTCTAATATGTGGAATATTAACTTTTCTCTTCAAGTTTTCAAAAAGGAATTAAATGAAGATAAACACAAAACACTAACAATTACAACTCTGTTATGAAATTGCTTTAAATAGCCATTTTATATACTCCTCTGAATTCAGAAGAACAAATGTTAGTCTCTGCCTCCCTAAAGTAGAAAACTGCTTGAGAGACAGTCATACATATGTGACCACACTTATATATGATATATAGGCTTATATTCTACGTCTGAACATTTTTAACTCTATCAGTAACTAGACTGTCATTGTAAAGCATGTGTTTAATACTTTTCTTTTTTTTAATTTCATTACAGAAAAAAACCTCTGTATTTTAAGTAATCTGTTCATAGGTCAATCAATCAGATTTTTCTTTGTAAATTTGGAACATGCCTGAAAGTCAATATTTGCAAAGTGTCACTTATTAAAAGTTTGTATAGCATTTGAAGTGGGAAAATACATAACTTCTTGAAAAATTTCTACATTATATCTATTAAAAAACCCTAACCCCCCAAAAAATTTGATAAAATAATTTTAACAAAAAGATATTTTGTTTCTGAAGGGAGCAAGTAGCCACAACTGCCAACAATACTGCTTCTTTTTTAAAGACAGGAAGGGTTACCCAGTTATATTTAGAATGTTCTTCAGAGAGATCAAGCAGAATAATTTTGTGAAGTATTTGTCATGAAATTAAGTGATTTCAAATACTCTTAATTTTTTTTTACTCATCTTACCATCTATTTAACACTTAGGCGTAGAAGCCCAAATCCATCTTGATTTTTATGTAATATGAATGTCAGATTAAGGAAATAGGCAATTGCATGTTAAGTCTGAATTCTCACAACTTTTTTTTTAGGAAACACATTCAACGAGTGGAATAAAGAGGCAACAAGTAGGTAAAGATACACAAGATTTGCCTGAAGGCTTCTAGTATGTTTTTTGTTAGACAATATTCTTACATTTTTAATGTGATCTGACTAAAATACTAGCCAGCTTGTCTCCTGTGTTGTGTTAAATTTAGCCTGAAACCTTTCTGGTAAGATCTAGAAGCCATACGGTCTTTTAGTATTTAAATAAGAGACTTCCCAAGAAAACTCAGATGCTATTGAGTAAGGCTGTTTCAGCTTCCTTCCCTTCTGTTTTTGTCAAATTAATCTTTCTTTTGAACAAAGGTGCTAGTAGTACTTCCTGCAATAATATGCCAATGTAGTTGCAAATCATTCGAGATTTAGGCCTGCAGTAGAGTAGTTTGTAATCTTAACGTTTTTCCTTTCTCTTTCTGAAATCTGACTGGTTTTAATAGAATGTTGTTTTCCTAATTCCTAATTTGCTGGAGACCTTAAATCCATATTAATAATTGCTATATATAGGTGTTGATGAAGAGTTTAACTTTTCTGAGATGGTTAGAGTTCTTTGGCAAAATGTTTGTCTGAACATGAAGCAGAGGAGGCAATAGGTGGAGGAAAAACTTGTATGAAGTGGATAGAAATTATTGAAATAATTCTCTATATAACTAGATAAAATACATTTGCATTTTACAGCCTATCTTTCCTAAAAGATTAATAATTTCCTATTAATCTTTAAAAAGATAGAAGCTGGCCTTAACAAAAACCTGATTCTCAACAAATGTTGTATTTGGTATCATAGATTTTAGTACTTTTTAGAACACTGTGATAAAATGAACAAACCACATCAAAGCAAACCATAAAGTATTGGGGAGGGGGAGGGGAAAAGAATTTCTATCCAGTTCAGTTTTCTTTTGTTGATGTTTATTGAAGAAAGACTAGTTTGGATGACACTTGGCTTTGAGGATTTGAGATTTGGCTTTAGTTGTGGCACTTTTTGGCTTGAGCATCGCTGATGATACCCTAAAAACACCTAAACACCTGCTCAGAGTAAAGCTGCCAAGTCCCTTAACTCCTGTAGCTTTAAGACTGCTTTGAAGTGTAGCTGAGGATCTTGCTTTTTCAATATCTACACAGGTATTCAAAGAACTGGGTTTGTTTGTTTAAGTCTGGCACAAAATTATTTAATAATTAGTGGAAAAATTATAAATTCTCTAAGAAATACTAAGCTTACATAAGGGTTTAATCTTTTGCATTTCAGATACTATTAATGATTTCAATAAAACATTAATGATTTCAGGGCATAGAAAGAAAGCTGAAGGAGTTGTTCTGAGCTTTCAGTTTAAAGATTTCAGATTTTTGTATGCTGATGATATTAAATGTCTTAATCCTGTTTTAAAACAGAAATGTATTTTTCAATCACATTGTAATTAGGTTAACCGAGACTGTTTTGTTTTCTCTGCCAGTTTCTAATAAAAAAAAGAAAAAAGGTATTAACTGTGATCTCTAAGATTTATACTGAATATTTGCATATTGTGCAACAAACTGAAATATCACTGGACTTCCAAGAGATCCATTTAAACGAATAAGTGATTCAACTTCTGAACTAGGTAAGAAGATGAAACTTTTTCCCAAAAGTCAAACTTTCAAATAATCAGTCTCACTTTTATTGCCTATATGGGGTCAGATTCTTCTACACTGTATGCACTGAACAGAAGTCTAGAAATTAATAAAAGCATTCCATGTGTTTGTTTTTGTCTTTTATTACAGATACTGTTTGCTACCTGTTTACTAATAGCCACAATTGTTTAATTTATTGAAGGTATTTTTAAAAGGACTTGAAAGGGAAGAGGGTAGTGTCCTTATGATTCTTTAGAAGGGGTAAAAGACAGAAAGGACAGTAGCTGGAGGCAGTACCAATACAGGGAGCAGATGTGAGAAATGACAGAAGTAGGAACTGTGTTCTGACTACAAAGTGTGGTGGGTTTACCTTGGCCAGCTGCCAGATGCCCACCCAGCTGCTCTCTCATTCTGCATCCTCATCAGAACAGGAGGAGAAAATGAGATGGAAAAGCTAAAGAGAGGGAGATCACTTACCAATTACCATCATGGGCAAACCAGACTCCACTTGGGGAAAATTAATTTAATTTATTTCCAATTAAAATAGATTTGGATGGTGAGAAACAAAGACAAAACCTAAACCACCTTTCCTTTACTTCCTCCTTTTTCCCAGGCTCAATGTTGTTTCCTCTTTCCCAACTCCTCTACCTCCTTCCCTTGAGTGGTGCAGGGGGATGGGGAATGGGGGGTGTTGTGGTCAAGTCATAACAGTTTTTCTCTGCCATTCCTTCCTCTTCACACTTTCCCATGGTCTAGCAGGGGTCCTTCCCATGGGATGGAGTTTCCCTCAGGAAATATGCACCTGCTCCACTGTAGTGTCCTCCATGGGCTGCAGTGTAGAAATCTGCTCCAGCATCATCCTCTCCATGAGCTGAAAGGTAATACCTGCTCCTCCTTGGTCTCTCCAGAGGCTTCAGGGGGATCTCTGCTCTGGCATGTGGAGCACTTCCTCCCCGTCCTCCTTCTCTCACCTTATTTTTTACAATGAGCAAATAATTTCATTAGTTTCTTTCACTGATTTCATGACAAGTTAGGAGAAACAGACATACCATGAAATTTATTTTTCCTTATCAGGAAATTGGAAATTCTGGAATCTTCCCCAGTGATATAGCTGTATGGTCTTGGAAGGGTAAAATGCATAAAATCATAAAAATAATAAAACAACATCAGATGAAAAATAAGTTGTTAATTTACAGTTTCTTTAGAGTAGTCATTTATTTAGGGATCCAGACATTTTTGAAACCAGTGTTGGCTATCCAAACAGATTTCCAAATTATTTTTCTGACAGAGCTCTGGCAGGTGAAAAAGTGAAGCCCTATCTATCAAATATGACATTTCATGTGATTACTCTTCTAAATGCCAACTTTCCAACAAAAAGCATTTCCCAATTTCTCTTTGTGCCGTGTCTATATTGTTTGTGAAAGGCATCCTCTGATCTTGTCTAATTTTTGCAAGCGTGATTGGCAGGGAGGCCAGGATATGCCTCCAGTGGTCACTGACCTCCATGTGACTGATAAGGATTGGCAAGTCAGCATGCTGCCAGCAGACAGTTGGCTTGGAAGAAATATGAACAGAAAGTGGGTAAGTTATGAGGCATGCTTTGAACTTTCTAGTCTTACTTTCTTCTCTCTGGAACACAAGCACCAACTTAATGGCAGTGGTTTGTTTTTTTAGGGTCTCCTCTCCTGCCCTCCCTTGGCCCCTCTCAGGGTAAAGATGTTGGGTACTATCTCTCCAGCTGACTCGTGGAGTCTGCCAAATCCAGTGCAAATTTTCTGAAGCTTCTACAATTTTCTGAGGTGTCTACTCTTTCTATCCTTTCTCTAAACTGCCATGTAAGAAAGAAGTCTAACCCAGTGTTTAATGCCTTCAGTTGTGTGCATGAGGTTAATTTTCTACTAGATTAGCATTTTTCCCGTTCTGAGGAGTTTGAATTGTAAGTCTATATAAGCAACAAAGTTTGTCAAATGCTACTTTCTTTTACCTTCTCACCAATCATTATTAAAAACAAAAGAAAACAAGACAACACTGCTTAAAAGTAAGGGTGAGTAAATAGCTACATCCCAGTTACTGATGTTTACTCAAGTGCTGCCTCTGATATTGACAGTGCCTTAGAATTAGTTCATATATCTAAAAAAGTAAAAAAATTTAGCGTGTCTGCAATTAATTTATGTCTTTCTAAATAAATAAGCACTCTAAAGAAATTGTAAATAAATGGTTTATTTTCCATTTGGTGTTGTTATTCTTATTTTTATGAATTTAATCTTTACACACTTTAATTATATTCCTTGTTAAATATTAAAGTGAATAAAAATGAACAACAATAATAAACAGTGAAAAATCACTATAGGAGCATGGAAAAAGGAAACAATAAGTATAATGAACTTTGATTCTCTATTTGAAAAATAAAAAACCACAGTATACCTCTTTTAAAAAAAAATGCACACAAAGGACTTGAGGTGATTTTAAGCTTCAAGTTGATCTTTTTAGCAGCCATAGATACTTTGCCCATGTTAATTACTTTCCTAACGTCAGCCTCTGTGTCTGCCTCTGGATCTCTGGATGACATTCCACAATCCATCCCTCTTTTTCAGCTATGTCTGCAAGTGACACCAGTACTCTAGCAAACTGTATCACATCTTCACATCCAGAACTGTTTGGCTGCCTTTATAGATTTCCCATCTGCAGTATCTGAGATGTTAAAATTGTGGTGACTTGGGAGATCCTCTTCAAAACAAAATACTTACCTGTCAGAACATAAATACAGAGGAAAACTGATAAAACAGCATGACATCAATCAAAAAAGTGTATTTTTTTTTTATTACTTTGCTCTGACTAGTTTTTCACAACAGTGAACTTTTTATATTTAAACTTAGTGGGTTTATTCCTCTAACTAACTAATATGTTTTAAGTCTCTTCACTCTTGATTTATTCTACAGGACTTATTATATTACCCTCTCTTGAGTAGCACAGACCTGTACCCAATTATTTATTTACTTTTGGTGCACTTTCTCAGTTGTCAGTTAAGTTCTTCTGCCTCTCCTTCTGAGGCACACACGAGAGTCTCAAATGGCTGTAGTGTCAGCTAATAATTCTGAGACATGAGGCTTGCTATTTTAAATAAAACATTCCTTCTCCAACTTCAAAATAACAAAGAAAAAAAACAATACAATCGGTGTCAAGAACATAAATAGGAGAACATTTTGGAAATATGTGGCAAGCCAGAGTTTGATTTTGTGTTGAAACATAAAGTATGGTTCAGGTTGACATTCTCTGTCAAGCACACTGAGGGCTAAATTTCCGCAAAGATGCCAGGTTCAGCATTGCCAGAGAGCTGCCCATTGCACTGCAGTTAGTCATTTTGAGTAGTGTGGCTTTATGCCTGACATTTTGCATTTTAGTGTAGGACCCAACCTGGCCTTCACTAAAAGATGACCATTCTTGTTGACTTTGATATCAGAGCTATTGAAGCTACTTACTGTGCTGCAATCCCTCTGCTATGCTCTTAGTGTATACTGGAATACCTGGCATAAGAATAGGAAAAAGTTCCTCGAAATATGTTGTCCATTAAAAACTGTGGAACAAATCACGTGTCTGGTTACAGGTGCCTAAGGTGATTCAAATCTATGGTGATTCAAATCACTGAAATACTAAAATGACATGCATGATAATGGGTGAAATTACCATAATGTGTCTGTTGGAAACTAGTAAGAAGTAATCAAATCAAAGAAATATCTGGTCACACTGACACGTTACTCCTGTGATAGTTTTGTATGTTGCATGGCAAAATAACAGAGAAAATTATGTTCTTATCATTAACCAAATACATTCATTATTTATATAAAATGTTTTTCAATCCTAAACATAAGGGCTTTGTTTTTTATATACTAATCACTAATTTTAGTAAAGTTTATTATAGTAACATTGAAAGGTAGGGACATTTTCTGCTTGTAGTAGAAAATGGGACAAGATTCTTATTCTAAACAGAAACAAGCCATATTTTTTTTGAAAAAAAAACCCCATGTACTATATGTCAACTTTCAAAACAAATGTACACAGATTCCAATTCTGTTTTGCTGTGTAGCAAATACTTTTACAATATTAGCTTCCAACTTCCCACAGCCTGATTCATTGCCTTAATTTTAGCTTTAAACTCAATGCTGGAAATCTTCAGACCCTTTTCTCATAGGAGTTTTCAAAAGAATTAATTAAAATACAATGAAATAAAGTGAGCGGTTGAATGGGTTTCTGAACTAGTTTCATTTTTACTACAGAGAGAAGCCTGGCAGGGTGTGCATGGTGCATTCCAGGGGACCAGCAGCGATGCAGGAGAACTCTGCATATGGTGCTAATTCATTTAACTCCAGGAAGCTATACATCAGAGGTTATGTTGCTGAAGAAATTTGCCAAAAAGCTGATTGCTTCTTCTGAGACAAAACAACTTCACAAACTTCTCACAAGAAATTTAGCACTGTGGTGTTTAAAACCAGAAGCCCCCATTCTGGACTGTGATATTTTGTCCCCTGTGATATTTTGTCCCATCACCTGGTGCCTCTTATCCTGTTCCAAAGCAGCTCTCCCTACACCTCCAGTTCATGATCCCAAAGGATCCCATGTGCTACATAATGCAGAATGTGTTATTGGATATATACTCTTTCTAACTACAGCTGAATGGCCTGAAAAATTAGGTTTAAGGAATTTGTGTAATAATTTTCCAAGCTACTGCAGGTTTAGAACTGCTCATTCAGCATGGCAGCAGGTCTTGGTCTCACATGAAATAGTGGGAATTGTAGATATTTAATGTCAGGGCCGTGAGGACACTGTCAGACCCGCATCATTGCACTGAGCAGATCCACCTGGGACATCCTCCTACCCCAGTCCCTCTGCCCAGGAACCATTTTTAGGCTCTGGCCTCATCAGCAGCCCTGCTTTTGCTGCTCACTGGCAGTTAAGACTTTGGAAAAGTATCAGTTTTCTTCTCTTGAATCACAATTTTAGGATGCCCAGAGCTATCAGGAGTCTTACTTCTCCAAGAGACTATGTATCCCCTGGTTTATATTGGCATATTTCTATAGAAAGCAAGATAATGACGCTTTATTTAACCCAAGCAAGGGTCTGGCTTGTTATTGCAGGCCTTGTTCAATCAACTACTTTTTTCAAAAGTTATATTAACAAAGAGTTACATTCCTCAGATCAGAGGTTTAAAATATCTTAGCTAACTGGTTGAAATATAACATATGGAAAACTATACCACATGAATATAAAGATCAGGCTAACTCATTATCCTGTTTCTGAGTATGTACTGTAGTGGATGCTTAGGAAAAGAAGCCAGTACATATTTTTTTTTTCTTCTTTTTTTTTTTTTCCTTTGCAAATCATTCCAATTTCTGACAAGACTCAGTGCCAAGACTCTATCATCAACATACATCTCAAAAAAAATAAAAATATTAGAACTCCATATTTTCTCATTTTAATAGGAAGAGTATAGGAAAGGGCAAAGATGATCAAAAAGTTTTAGGGAAACTTATGGAACAGTCCTTAATAAATTTGTCTTGTCCTTTTTGAACCTATTTATGCTTTTAGCTTTCATATCCTATGATAATAAGCTCCCCAGTTTACCTATGTGGTGCCTGGGGCAAAGTGTTCTTGCTGTTAGTTTTGAATTACTGCCTAACTGAGTGTCCCCTGCTCCTTGCATTGGGAGCCAATTCATTAGGAACAATTCCTTACAGTTCTTCATGGCATTTGTGATTCTTTATGTAGAGAAGCTGTTTTAGACATGTACTGAAATGTTTTCTGTATGTTTTGGGGTTTTTTTCTTTGATGCCCTACTCTGTTTTCAATTCCCTCTGTGTTACCAAGCTTTAAACTGCTGTTCTGACAACTGTCCCTAAACTATTTTTACAAAAGAACATGGTAAAATGGGAACTTTCTCTGAGAAGTCCAAGTGTCTACCTCTTTTTCTAATTGGCTCAAATTTTGCTGTAATTCATTCTAGGCTGAGAAGTTGTGCCTGTCTCCATTTTTGCCTAGAAAAGCTCAGTAATGGTATACACCAGAATATTCAGATAACTTAAAAAAAAAATTACATGAGTATATGATACATGAAGGTGGATTCTTTTATGCTGTATGCTTAATTTTCCTCCTTTTATATTTTATGCCCTGGCATTAGTGGAGCAGTCTAGTGATTTCTCCCTCTAACTGTTCTAAACCATGAGATTGCTGTTATAGTTTGGGTATATTTTGGATTAAGCTCTGAAGCAAAACAAGAGGTCTTTCAGCAAATTTGTCTGTTTCCTTTCAGATAACAAAGAGGTACTAAAAAAACATTCCCTATATATACAGATGTATTGAAACTACCAAATTGCATGTTTGGTAAGTTTTTGGTGTGTTTTGGTTTGCTTTGTTTTTTTCTTTTGAAGACTAAGTTTCACCTCAACTCCAGATCAGATTCTGAATACAAAAAAAAAGCACTTTTCATTTAAGAAGTAAGGCACTTATACAAGCTCAGACAGCAAGAGGATAATCTTAGATCTTCTCTTCTTTTCAGTACCTTTTTTTTTTTTTCTTATTTGCTGCATAGAAAACTTACTGTAATCTGAACCAGTCTTTTGTCTTTGAGTAGTTTTTAAAAATCCTTAACAAAAAAAGTCATTGTATTCCAATTGCTTTTCAACTGTATGTTTTACAGTACATTTTCTTTAAAAATAAATTTATTTTAATTCATACAATTTATTATATATTTATTTCTCCTTAATACTTCTATTAGTTTCTTTCTGAAGCTTAGATTTGCTTAAGATAAACAAAGTTTTTTAACATTCTGGAGCAATAGAGACCAACCTAAAAAATATTCAACTTTTTGCCTTGATTTTCTTTAATAGTTTCAAAAGGAAACAATATATAAACTGGAGAAGTTATCCATGTGCTGAAGTACTTTAGGAGATTGTCTTTTATCACTTAAAGTACTCAGTGAATTTTACTTCATGTTGCAGTTAAAGGCTGTAGCACAGAGTCCTGAGTCATCTTTGAAGATAACTTCTCATTTCCTATCTCATGAGAAGAAGAATGACTGTTTCTCATTCTTTTGCCGTTTGTATGTTTTAAAGTGTGATCATAGGAGAGTTTGCAGAGGGTGTTATTTATTTATTTTGAAGTGGACAAGTAACAATGTCAGTAGGGATATCCAAAGTAAAAGGTGCTTTCATAATATCTACTGTGTTGCAGTAAGGCAGATGTAAATTACCAAAACGGAAATATCTTCTTTTGGGGAAAGCACAGTGGAGAAGAAATCACACTTCTAACAATGGAATGATTTTTTTCTTTTTTGTGCTACCTATCTTTAACCTGGAAGTATTGATAGATACTTTTAGCATCTAGCTTCTTTGATGGTTTAGGGTAAGTCACACAAGACTTTCCTTTTAGTGAACTGAGATTAGACATTCACTCTTTCATCTTCTTGAGTCTGTTTTTACTCTCCCTACCCCACCCCCAATCTTCTTATTTTCAGAAAAAAAATTCCTTGGCAATAGAGTACACAATGCTTTTCCACCTCTCCAACAGAAATTGTTTGTGTGAAACAAGTCTTTCCTAAACAGTGCCATCTTTAACTGATCCTTACATTGCTACTTGCTGCCGTATGGCTTGCTGCAACTATTTGTACATCCCAAAAAGACTTTCTTTGCTTTTTTACAGTTGTAGGTGAAAACAGCCTACGTATGACATAAGAAAAGTGCAGCAGGAGGAAATCAGTTCAGGAGAAAAATCAGGGAAAGTGTGCTGGTTTTGACTGGGGTAGAGTTAATTTTCTTCATAGTAGTTAATATGAGGCTAAGTTTTGGATTTGTGTTGGAAACAGTGTTGATAACACAGGGATGTTTTTGTTACTGTGAGCAGTGCTTACACAGAGTCAAGGCCTTTTCTGCTTCTTACCCCACCCCACCAGCAAATAGGCTGGGGCTGCACAAGAAGTTGGAAGGAGACACACTCAGGACAGCTGACCCCAACTGACCAAAGGGATATAAGACATCATGATCAGCAATAAAACTAGGGGCAAGGTTGGCAGGGGGGCTGCTCCTAGTGGACTGGCTGGGCATCAGTCAGTTGTTGGTGAGCAGTTGTTTTCATTTGCATCACTTGTCTTTCTTGGGTTTTATTTCTCTCTCTTTGTTATTTTCCTTTTCATTACAAATTATTTATTTATTTATTTATTTAAATTGTTAAACTGTCTTTATCTCAACCCACAAGTTTTCTCACTTTTACCCTTCCCCCCATCCCAGTTAGGGGGGTTGGAGTGAGCAAGCGACTGCGTGGTGCTTAGTTGCTGCTGGGGTTAAACCATGGCAGAAGCCATAGATCATGACCTCAGCTTTTCCTTGGAAAGGGAAGATTTAGTTGGAAGAATGGAAATAACTTGTAGATAGAAGATGAGAATCCAAGTGATAGATAAATTGATAAAGCAGGGTACAGGAGAGATTAGCAGGTTTAGTTTTCTTCAATAACAGAAAATTCTTAAAATATCTATCTGCTTTTCCTGCCAGAAAAACCCAGACTTCTAGCAGTCTTTTTCAGTTAGTACCATTAATTCTTCTCATCAACGTATGTAAAAAAAAAATCTAAATAGAAAGGAAATAAAGGAGAAGCTTAAAAAGAAAGATTAATTCTGCCAAAAACCTTCTGTAGTATGTGTTGTCAGAATTTAATGATTATTTCTTCCATTTATTCCTTCCACTCACACTCACAAAAATGCAGCTGTTTTCACAGTTATTAGTTACCTTTGATGTAAGGACACAACACATTTCCAATATTTTTTCTCATTTTGATCACCAAAAGTTGGCATTCGTAAAAACAGCTGTAAGAGATGCAGCTGTTCTGACACTTCCCCAGAGCATTCTGAAGCAAAAGCTAACAGTGCCATGCTCAGGAACAGAATGCCACAAGGGCAAAGTCCTGGTGTTAATTCTCTAGTAATTAGGTAAATGTACACTTGGGGTTACATTTAGACCATCCATTTGCATCAGTATCTCAAATTTAATAGTACAGTCACTGTGTCTCATAGCTACTTTGAAGGCAATTATTTTGACAATTATTCAGAGACATTATAAATAATTCAGGGAATAATAATGCAAAATAAATTCATTAAGAAAAAAGCCCTAGGGCAGAAAGCCTGGCTCTCACAAAGTCATGAACAAAACACTTTTCCTGGAGGCCAAATTTCCTACCATGTGACTACATACAAGAAGAACAGCCAAAGCAGGTTACCGAATGTGTAACGTTATAATGCTAACATAGTAAATCCCATGCTTAACACTTACCTAATGCAAATAAGGGAACGGTGATTCCATCATACTCAGTAAACAGAAATATTCTCTTGGAAAATGTCAGGTAAAGCTGTTGATCTTTCCATGCCAAGACTGAAGACTCACCAGAGATGGGAGGAAGGGCTGAAGGATGTGTGGGTTACCCTCAGAAGACAGATGGTAACTGTGCTGGAAGCAGGATGGTCCAGAGTCCTCAGCCTGCTCTGTAACAGCTAGCAGAGAATGATGGTTTCCTGGATAGATGCAGAGTGATCATTTGAATATTCTTTCAAGTAGTTTTAGGCTGCTGATTTTTTAAATCCTCAAATAAAGATCATGAATCCCAGGAGGAAAAACAGCACCTGCAAAGCAACCCCCAGCATACTGCAGTGTTTTCTTTCAAAGCATTCTATAATTTCTATAATTTGAAAAGATTCGGTGTACAACAGTATAGCTGTGGACAGCACACCACACAAGAAGGCTATTCTAGATGGAATCTGATTTCCTAATAAGACAGAGCATGTTTGTTTATGTGTTTTAGGAAGCCTATGTTTGGTATAATCAGTTTGAGTAATACACTCAAAATATGTTTTAATTGTTTGAGAAATAGTCTGATTAATGTAATAGCCAATGCTTAACAATATGTATAAGATGCACAGTTGTTTCCATGATGCCTGCAAAATCTTTGCAACCAAAATATTATCTTATGCTTTTCTTTCCTTTCCTATTTTTATGAATAAGCTTGTGCTGTTGCAATCCATCTGTGCCTCTTGGATCTTATCAAAAGGCTGTCCATGCAGGATTGCCAATACCTATATGTTCTATCATAGGATTAAATAAGTGGACATATACAGTTACTGATTAATATGTGGCATGATTCCATTAAAAATTATATATTGGAGAGATTATTCATCAAATACTGGCAAGGCATGGTTTCTAAAAAAATACCCCAAACAAACCACTAAAATGATTTATGCTTCTTTAAGATATGAAAAAACCCCTGTGCTGCACTTTCTAGAGAGATATTAAAAAGGCTGACTTTATTACAATTTGTCGATTTTGTATTGTCAAAAATAGATGAGGACTTGTGACAAAATCCTAATTAAGAATGATTAATCAAGTAGTACTTAATTGTTTATTGAGAATGTAGTTGCTGATTGGATTATTTGGCCTTCTGAGCCTCAATACCCATCATGAATTCTGCATGCTGAATGTTAAATATATCATAAATCATTTGCTCCTCTCTACCACAAAAAAGGTGAAAATTATTATTTTAAAATTGTATGTCACCATTAGTGTAAAAGAAATGTGTATCTTTGCTCATAATTGCTACTACTTAATGTCTCCTAACTGGCTACATTTTTTTTCAGTGTTTTTCCAGGCACAGGAAGGACAAGAAGGTGAATGAGTACAGCCAGCTGGATTTATTAAAGGCAAATTGTGTCTGGCCAATCCAGTTGCCTGTTTTAGTGAGATGATTAGTTTTGTGGACAGGGACAGAGCAGTGGATGTTATATGTCTTTGCTTTAGCAAGACCATCAACAAAGTCTACCACAATATTCTTATAGACAAATTGGAGATACTGGATAAGTGGACAATAAGGTGGGTGGGAAGGTGACTGGACCATCAGGTTTAAAGGGTCAGATCACTGGCACAAAGTCCAACTGACAGTTTGTGACAAGCAGTGTCCCTCAGTTATTAATATAGGTACCAGTACTGTTTAATGTCTTTATTAATGACCTAGATGATAGGACAGAGTGCCCACCCAGCAAGTCTGTGAACTATGCTAAATAGGAGGACTTCTGTTTAGGTGGTGTTCAAGGGGCTGGAGAAATGGGCTGATGAAAACCACATGAAGCTGAACAAACCAAAGGTGAAGTCTTGCAGCTGGGGTGGACTAAGCCCATGTAACAGTACAAGCAAGGTGCCAACACAGCACTGTGTCCAGTTTTGGAGCTTCTCATTACAAGAAAGACAGGACGTACTGGAACAAGTCATTTGGAGGACCACTAAGACTACCAGAGAGTTGGAGCACATGGCATATGTGGAGAGGCTGAAATAGTTGAGTTTGCTCATTTTTAAGTGAAGATGAAGGGTGGGGAGGGCCTAACTGCTGTGTTCAGGCTGCCTAATGGGAAGACAGAAGATTAATTCAGACTTTTACTAGAAATTTCAATTAAATATAAGTAAAAACTTGGTCACCATGAAGGTGTCTGGAATGAGTTGTCCAGAGTGATTATGAGATCTCTGTTCTTCAAGATTTTCAAAATTAGACTGGTGATTGGACCAGATGACCTCTAGAAGGCCCTTTTAGGCCAATTATTTGGTTATTGTACCATTCTAGAAGACAGAATCCAGAAAAATATGACAATTTTTTTCCTCTATCTTAGCTTCATTAAGAATATGACACTGTGAGAGACTGAATTGTTACTTTGAGCTGTTTGTCTCAAAGATTGTTAGGTGTGAGAGACTGGACTGTCATCTCAAGCCATTCATCTAAAGGATTGTTTGACTGAATTGTGAACTGCTTATCTCGAGCCCTTTGTCTCTGAGATGGCCTGCCTAAGCAGGACATTAGGCCACTGAGGCATCCAGGAGAGGAAACAGGCTGAAGGAAACGAAGCATAGAGGAATGTGGAGAATACCATTCTCACAGAAACTGTAGTCTTTGAGATAAGATACTGTTTTCTCCTGTTGATCACACAAAGGTTGTGTGATAGATGAAACCTGCAGTGTGTGAACAGTGCATGAACAGTACGTATGTGCATGCATCATTGAACTATGCCCTATAAAAAAACGTGGAGACAAGCCGTGGTGTCCAACGACCACCAAAGAATTGAAGACTGAGGACCAACGGGACACCGCTGGATCCATGGTGGTGACTATCCTTGCAACTCTGTCCCAACTGCTTGCTTGATTTCTGCCTTTTCTTCTGTTCTATCCTACCACTACTATTTTCTATTTTTGATACTTTTGATAATAAAAACTTTTTTGGGTATATGGCATTTCACCTCGTTTGTGTCTTAGTCTCGCTCTTGTGATCATATCGAAGCCTTCCACAACATTGGATCGGGACACATAGATTAGACACCAAAAATTCTTAATGTCAAACTTAATGTCTGTGCTCATCACTCTGCTGACCTCAAAAAGTCTTACTACTTGATAGGGGGCTAAGAAGAATGGCTCATTTACTCTATTGCAATACTTGCTACTACAACACTAAAAGATAAGAAACTGTCCTTTACTTCACAAATGTTAAAATGCCTATCTTTTTCTAATATTTTTTAAAAAGTTTATTTCTCAAAATCTTTCTCAAAATTTCTGTAGAAGTCATTCAAATTTTGTATTCATACATGTCATCATGCAATAGTCCTCAAATACTTATTCTTTAATTCTTTGTTACCTCCAGTCAGGACTTTTCTTTGGCATTGTTAAGAATCCCCATTTTGGATGCCATGCTAATCAGCACTTAGCAGATTAGCAAAACCAGTTCGTTGTATGTGCTGCTGTTAAGTGACCAACAGTAATTCAAAATCAGAATTTAAGCTGTACTATAAAGCCTAAACTTTTGCAAAGTGTACATATTTAAACTTGCATTTTGTGTACAACTAACTAATGATATTACACTTACTAGTCCATAAATTCAATTTATTTAAAGACAAATTTGTTCCAGCTTTGAAGAAAGGAACACTGCAAAATAAACAAAGTAATCTTGTATCATTTCAAAATGTCTATATTCTAACAAATATCTGGAAAAGTGGTCAAGGATCTATTAAAGTTAACTGGATTCCTCCAATAACCTTTTTTTCATTTAAAATGGAATTAATCGAAATTAGACTTGATTCTAGAGAGATTATAAAAGGAAAGAAAATATCTTAATGTCATTTTTCTGTAATGTTTGAAATTAATTTATCACATGGCTTTTACTTTGATTATACTTGATATAGGTTTCATTTGATTTCTTATCATACCAGTTTAATTATAAGCAAAAAAGCAAACACAAAAAAGCAAACAAACAGCTTCTAAAGCTGCAAATATCAGAATAAAAACAAGTAGCTCTAACTATAATAGTTCATTTCAGTTGGAAAGACAAACTAAGCAGAAAGAAAATTCTCTAAGTTAAAAGGTCTTACACAATTACTTAATAAGAGTTCCAGGAAAATTTTGTCCTTGGCTTCTGTACTACCTCTAGGATTTAGACAATGAGTTCTTTATTTGCTGCTGACTTTTACAAGCCAGAGATAATCTCCTGCTTTACACTGAGAGAAAAGTCTGTTCAGCAAAACGAATGACAAATTCATCATCATGTATTGAACTATTTTCCTCATGTCACAGCAGATTTTAAAATTATGAAGGAACATAAAGACATGTTGTATAAAAGAAGTTATTTTTTCCTATCACGAGAAAAATAGAAGCAGAAATTAAACAGAACAGCAAACTTAGACAAGACCCTCAAATACTAGAGAAATGTGGTTATGTAGTACATTTATGAATCAGCATCAGAAGTCCCCCTCTTTTTCAGTCCTGAGAGGGTATAAGTTATTATACACTCCAGTGTTATAAAGGCAGAATAAGTACATCTGAACATACTACTAAATTTAAGGGACCTCAGTTTTTATTTCTCTGGATTCAAATATTCTATTTTATTTCAGCAGTTGGAAGAAGGAGTAGCACAACTGTCCAGCTGATTGGAGAGAGTTAGTTTAGAAGCATTAAAAAAAGCTTTCATTTAAATTAATGACCTGTGCTTATTCAAGTTTACCTATTCTTGAGCAGTTGTTGGTCCTTAGGTTCATAAGAATTTCCTGTAGGAACACCTTCTCAGTTGGTTGGCTTTAGCAAATGAAAAATACCTTTATAACGACAAAGAGAACTGCATCATGGTCTAAGAAGGAACAACCTACAAAGAACTGAATTTTTAAAGCAGAAGAAAAATTTTTAAGACAGATTTTTTTTACTTTGTCAATGTTAAAAAAAACCCCAAACCAATCTAATTCCGTTTTCTTACTGTATCCATATCAATGTCTCTTTGTCCCTTATGAATAGGTTTCATAATAAAACTGAGAGTTTGGGGCCGTTCTGTCAAATAAGTTGAGCTGAAAAGTGATTAGGGTTACAGTTTTAAATTGCTTCCCCCAAAAATCTGAACTAAATCAGTTTCTTGGATGGGTTTAAGTGGTGTATATATATATATGTATATCCACATGTAGGCACACAGGCTTTTATAGCTGCATGTTGCTCTGATGCTGAGATGGGCTTCTGTATGTATAGTAGGATGCTGAACAATGTGTGATCTTGGTTCCTCTTCCATGCAAATGGTGTTCCTTGTTCTTAATTCTGTTTTGGAAATGGTGAGTCACTTTAATTTACATAGCTATACAATAGAGAACTTGACCTCAACAATTTATTTTTTGCCTAATTAGGTATTAATTAAGTCAAGAGAGACTTTCCCATTAACTTAAATAGGTGCTGGACTTCAAGCCCTGAAGAAAGCTTTATATTTGATATAGGATTTATGCCACTATAAATTTGGAAAAAAGAAAGTGAATGTATATCATATGCATTCAAACAATAACTTCAAATAAAGCTTGAAGCATTACTTTATTTATTGCTCCTGATAAAGTATTTCAGCAAAAACCAGGCATTTATTTGCATGTTTCTTAGCAACATGAACAAGATCCAAAATTATGGATTAAAATTCAAGTCAACCTGTATTCATGCATTGCAAAAGATTAAGGGAAAACACTAAAATTTGGCTAGACTAGATCAAGTACTGAACTAAGTGTGTGTAATTTCATTTGCAATGCACAGTGACAAATAGCCATTGGAAGTTGAAAAAAACTCTTCAGTCAGTTATGGCTGCAAAATTAGTATTTGCAGTTCTGATTAAAAATTGTCCATATTTGCCAGTGTCTAAAACGGGAAAAATTGAACATTATGGAAGAAAAGGATCTTGTAATTACCTAGTTTGAATCTTCATGAATTTAATCTGAAGGAAGTTTTGATTTCCATAATAAAACCTCTTACAAGAGCACTAACTTCTTAGTAATTGCTATGAAGGACAGTAGTTGACTTCTATAACAGTAATGTAAATGCACGTGGGATCATTTTTCGATGCTGAGGGTTGCTGAACTCTCTCTAGTCTGTGCTACTATAGTTGCTGTTGTCCAGAATAAGTTGAGAGTGTCCCAGCTGCAAGCTGTTGGCCCTGGCCTTATCACAGAAAACATCCTACAAGCCTTTTCATCTTCTCAGCTGTGTACCTCAGGCACTGCAGACACACAATGTTCCTCTCTCATCTGCCCTATGCAGGGCATGTCATCATAGCTGCAGCTGCTTTATAAAGCAGTTCAGCTGCACACAACTTCAGACTGTGCTACTGGCTACTTTCCAGCCACCATGCCTACCACATTTGCCTTCTTAACATGCTCAGGCTTCTGGGGTTCCTGCTGTTTCTGCTCATGTTCACACTGTGCCATTTCGCAGGCAATGTGGGTCCATTCTATTTCCCAAACTTGAGGCTACCAGATTGATGCTCAGCACCATGATGGAAACTGTACGTTTCTGATGGGAAGACATTGCACTATAAATGTGGCATCCCATGGGAGCTGGTGCTGAACAGCAGATGCAAGAAAGCCCTTCTCCCTGGGCACCACTTCCACAAACCCTTACATATGGAGAAGGGAGTTGCCATTGTTCTCTTGAGCTTTGCTATCTCTGACTCTCAGTAGTCAGTGGGTAACTGGTTTTGGGTCTTCAAGTCCATGATAGGAGGATAATGGTGGCAGACAGAGAAGTGATAGCAAGATTGTTGACCCATGATTAGTGTCAGCAATATTTATTAGGCGTCTAGTCCTCTTTGCCTATGGCAGCCCCCCTAACTGCATAGCGTTTGCTGTAATTTGAATTCTTCCTTCAGGGTATTCTACGAGTGCATCAGCAGTAGCAGCTGTCATTCCTTTCTGTGAACCAACATGGACATAGGACACCAACTAACTATACTCTTTAAGTGTGTCTGTCCTTCATGAGCAATCCAGAAAAGCATCCTCTTCCTGACCATGGGTGTCAGTCTTCAGGGGATACACTGCATTGTGAAAGGTGACACTTCACAGTTACAATCCTGACTTTGGCCACAATGAAAAGCTTCATGCTCACTTCTGTTGGTCCCTTCAGGATCTCAGTGAAAATGGGATTCAGTCGTGTGTCAGTAATCATGTCACCCCTTCTCAAGAGTCAGTCTTGGTGTGTGATTTCCTGCAGTACCATCAATTACTTGTGCAAGGACACTGGTGATCAATTTCAAAGTGATGCATCACAGCAGAATTGGTCCTTGCAGCTATGAGGATGCGGACATGGAGATGTCTATTCTTATCTGGCTTGGGGTTTGTTGCAGCCCAGTCCGTAGGGGTGTGGTAGCAGAAACCTAAAAAGGCTTTTCAGAGTTCCAGTAATGAATTTTAAAAAAGCCAAACAAACAAACAAACAAAGACCCCAAAGTCTCTCCCTCCAAACTTCTTAGACACATGGTATTTGCAAATTCCCCAGCTACCTCTTGTTCTGTCTGTGCTCTCTTAAGAGCTTCACACTGACACCCTGTTTCTAGGCATGGATTATAGCCTTTTGTCTCTTTTTAGTAACAGGTCTCTCAGTTGAAACTCTCAAGATACTTATAGGTCTCTTCTCCTTGTGTTTCTCTGCCATGTCCTTTCTTCATCTCTGTAATTTAAACAGATAGGAAATGTCACAAAATGCCTAATGTCTCGTGTAATGCTTTGTTGCCTTATTCCCCTACTCAAATCCATTCTACCCAAAAGACCTTGGTTAACCTGACTTCCTTCCCTGCTACCCACCACCACCTCTGTAGCAGAAATATTTCTAGGGTATACAAACATACATAGGTCCTCTACCTGACTATCCAACAACTTTTACAATTCTCCTGACAAAGGCCAATAAAAAACATGGAATGCTGTTGTCCTGGGTGAGTTGCTTGTTCTTATAAGGAAAAGAGGCTTTATTGGAAAGGAGCTCTGAACTATACAGCTTCCCAAATTCTGATGAATATGATAAGGGATGGTGGAGATAGCAGTATGTGGGGTGGGAGAGGAGTGCCTAGTGACAAGCATAATTTGGAGAAAGGCTACTACTGCAGCAGCAGAGGGGGTGGGAGGCAGGTGTAGGAATAATACCTTCAGGACCTAGGAAACAAGGGGTTCAACAGCATCTGATGATCTGTGTAGGCTGACACACAGCTGCAGTTGTGCTGCAACACCCTGGAATGACACTAAGTATCCTTCCCTCTTAGTCATGCCATTTTGAGTTTTATCTTCTGTCTGAGTTGCGAAATGTTGTTGCTTTCTTCAATCCACATACCTTGAAGTCATAGGTTAAGTTAGGGATTTGGTATGAAGGAGGTCCAGGCAGAGATGGATCCACTTTGTTACTCAGTCCATTTCTCTCAGATGGCAATGACAGATATCCTTTTCTGAAGACACTCGTCAAAAACACTTGTGCACATTTTGTGCATCAAGGGACTGAACATACGTTACGTAGCTTCCTTGACTTAGGGTTTTGTAGCATGATGTTGAGCCATGTGTGATGTAGCAAAAGGGCATAAGCGTCTACAAATATGATGCCTGTTGTGATACTGCTGGAGGACTATTCTGAATGACTTTATATTACCAGAATGACTAATTACTAGTAATTAGTCATTAACATTTAGGAACTTCCTTTGAAATGCACTAAATCCCAAATTCTGCCCAGGAATTATCTGAAAGTCTGCTTGTTGACACAGGACAAAAGTGTGCTATTTCTGTTTTGTTAAAAAATTAACCCTGTAGAAAACACCAGTGCCTGGGTATAATTTATATCTTCTCTGTGTTCTTCTTCAAATTTCCAGTGAAATGCTTCAGTACTGCTTAATTTAGCAATACAGATATAGTTTGCAATACCTCCTGAATTTGGATGCGGATTTCTTTGTCATCAAGGGAGTTACAGAGATACTTGGGATCAACGTGTTCTCATTTCTAAGTAGAGCTCTTGTTGATTAAAATTCCTAATTTAGGTATTTAAAGCATGTCTCAAAAATAGTGTAAGAATATCCTCTTTAATTTACAAGCCTCAAAATATTTTTAAAAAACATCACAGGGATACATTGAGAGGGAATGAGCTGCATGTCCATTTCCAGTAGAATTCTATTCTAATACACTCTTAAAAGTATCAAATAGGTAGGATCAAACCTTCATATTTTTTATGTGACTACTGCACCAGACAATGATTCTAGCAATGATGTAACTTAAAGAATATGAGGAATTTGTCCCCATTTTTATTTGATATTCCCTTTCATATTCTTCCAAAGATTGAGTTATTCTTTTTTATTATCATTAGTAAAAGGAATGTTCTTTATTATGAGTCACTCATAGGAGCATTCAGATTTTGCATTCAGTTTAGTCTCTAGATTCTTTTCAGGATCTTTTCATTTGAGAGTACTGACTTTTATGTCTTAAGTTGTTTGTACATTCTTTGTTCCTAAATATGATCTGCATTTAACTGCATTAAAATGCTTAATGAAGCCTTTAATTTGAAACTTATTATAGTTTTAAAAATGCTTCACTTAGAACAATTGTTATAGGCTTGATGAAGAAACTGGATAAGGTTATTTGACATTAAATTAGATTTTTCACATGGTACTTTCTGGCAAAGTATACTCATTGTCCTAACTGCACTTTTTTTCCCTAAGAAATGTAGTATTTCAATGACTTTTTTTATCTTTTAAGAGAAAATTCACAAACAAATTAATTTCTTAGTTATTTTAGCTATAAAATATATTCATAATTTTAAAATTGTAATAATCATTAGACCAGTCTGTTCCTTCTATCACTACATTTATTTTAATTTAAAATATTTGGGTTTGGAGTAAGGAATTCTGTATGTTTATTTTTCTACAACAGTCCTTTTAAAAATTATTTTCCCCTAGACGTTAAGCATTATAAATTTTTACTTTCATAAAATAGAAATGAAAATACACATTTTCCATTTTTTATCATTGTTGTAGTTTAACCCCAGCCAGCAACTAAGCACCACACAGCTGCTCACTCACTCCCCCCCATCCAGTGGGATGGGGGAGAAAATCGGGAAAAGAAGTAAAACTCGTGGGTAGAGATAAGAACGGTTTAATAGAACAGTAAAGAAGAAACTAATAATGATAATGATAACACTAATAAAATGACAACGATAACACTAATAAAATGACAACAGCAATAATAAAAGGATTGGAATGTACAAATGATGTGCAGGGCAATTGCTCACCACCCGCTGACTGACACCCAGCTAGTCCCTGAGCGGCGATTCCCTGCCCCCACTTCCCAGTTCCTATACTAGATGGGATGTCCCATGGTATGGAATACACTGTTGGCCAGTTTGGGCCAGGTGCCCTGGCTGTGTCCCGTCCCAACTTCTTGTGCCCCTCCAGCTTTCTCGCTGGCTGGGCTTGAGAAGCTGAAAAATCCTTGACTATAGTCTAAACACTACTTAGCAACAACTGAAAAGATCAGTGTTATCAACATTCTTCACATACTGAACTCAAAACATAGCACTGTACCAGCTACTAGGAAGACAATTAACTCTATCCCAGCTGAAACTAGGACAACCATGAACCTTTTTTTTTTTTTTCATTATTCTAACTTCTCCAAATCTGTGACAAAATATCCAAAACTGGTATGTTTAAAGAAAACTTAAACATGGGAAGGAGCTTAGTAAATGTCCCTTACTGTTTTGGTTTGGGTAAAGGAAAAAGGATAAAAAAAGTAGTATGAAATTCCCATTTTCTTAACTACATTGGAAAAGTATTTAACGTATATATTCCATAAAATCATTACATTACTGGAGTAATTTTAAAAGGCAGTATGAATTGTGAAGTTAGAATAAACATTTTTCCTAATCATTTATCATCTTAGTTATCATAAGTGAGTTCTTCAGACAAAAAAAATAGTAAACTAGTGATTTTGAAATCTAATTTTTAGTTTCTTGTTGCTGTTATGCAGAAGAATCAGGAAAAAATTAATGTTACTGGAAGTCTTTTATCAATGCATTGTTCTATATTTCCCTATAAATCTATTCTGAAAAAAAAAAAAAAAAAGATGGCAAATTAAAAAAAAAAGTCCTGGTATTGCTAGTCACTATAAGAACCCTGGCAATTTCTGCAAAACCTATTTTTCTCACTAAATTAGACTTTCCAGCTCTCTTTATATTTTTCCGCATTAATTCACTTCTGATCAATCTTTTATTTAAAATAAATTGCCCTAATCTTTTCCTATCATATGAGATATTTGCAGTGATTTCTAAGGTTAAACCTTACAAGAGTGTGCATTTGGCCCCGGTCTAAATATTTAAATATGTAAAACTCTTTGAGGTACTTGGGAACTTAAATAACTGGTCCAGTTCTGGCTAGGCTATAAGACCAGAAAAACAGAGGAGTACCTCCTCCTAGACTTTGTCATTACTTTATATATTATGGATCACTTTTAGGAAATTACCACCTTAAATCACTGTACTTTCAGCAACTTGCATTTCCTTATGTGCTTATAACATGTACAATTTTTAAAAGGCCTCAGTGCCAAATGCAATTTAAAATTAATATTAGAAACCTATAGAAAAGTACTAAAAATGAGCAAGAATAAAGAAGCATTTGGAAGGTTTAAAAAGAAAATAATCCAGTTTTACTGTGCGCCACCTCATAAAAAGCTACCCTTTTGGCAGCAAAAATTTCCATTAAACAACAACAACAAAAAATTTAATTGATATATCTCAGATCTAAAGGAAAATTTATACCTTTGTGTTCTTCCACAAATTTCCAGTGAAATGGCTGGGAAAAGAAAATATCAAACTTTTGTTTAAAATAGCTGTTAAGAATAACAGATATAGAACTGTAAAGAGAACATAAAGAAAACAGACACCTGACAGTGACTCCAATTATTAACAGTTTTTGGTCTGCGTGCTTCTATTCTTCACGGAGGGTGAATTTTATAGCAAATCATGCATCTTTCACTCTTAATGATCCCAGAAAACAGCACTTTGAAATGGAGTTGACAATTTCAATAGGCAGATGCTTAATTCATAACATATGGTATCAAGTAGCTTTTTTTGTTAAAAAAAGAGATATTTGTTATATATATTTACAAGTTATTAAACTAATAAAATATGAAAAATAAATCAAAGCAGATATTTATGTTTAACTAGAAGATGAAAAACTACACATCCAGTCTTTATGGGAGGACTTGAAATTCTGAATCTGTAGTACAAAGTATTTTAAAATGCATTCTAGATTAATTTTTAAATTTTGAACAATTAAAATTAGACAAACATTGTCTTTCTAGCAGACATAGAAATTCACATATTCTGAAAAAAAGAAGGAAGGGAAACACCTTAAAATTAATTGGCAAATAGACAGGCCAATATTTGGCCAGTTTACATGACAGAGACAGAATGAAGCCCTGGATTAAGAAGAAATTAATATAAGCTAATACCAGCATATACATGAAATACACAGATGGTTGAAAATTTTCCAGTGGCATGTGGAAATTGTTAAAGCAATGTTTTGCAAAAAATGTAAACTTACCCTGTGAATGTGTAATTTTTCAATGTTCTGAATATGAAAAATGTTTCAAAATTATTAAATTACTGGCTTATTCTATATTAACATGTTCCTAATTCCACTTCCCTCCCCTCTTCCCAGGAACTCTGTTCATTATTTTGTTTTATTTTATTTACTGACAGTTAGAAAGATAAAGGTTTGTCTTTTTTTTTGTGGGGGTTTGGGTTGTTTTTTGGTTTTAAAAAAACCAAATCCACAAGTGTTTAAACATTTTGATTTGATAGAAGTATTCTTGGAAATTTTATGTTTGGAAAAAAATTTTTTTTGAGAAAAATGTTTATATATATATGAGCAATATATATCTGTATTTCTATGTTTAGGTTTTACAAAAATATAGATTTCTACATGGATTAGGATGGGCGAAAGTTTCCCTCAACAGATGAGGTTTCTTCCTGAAGCTTTAGAAAGTTGTGATTGTGATTTATCTCTTCAGCTGAGAAGGTACAAATGCCCAGTTGTATGTGCAATGTGAGAGACCGGGGGTGCACTGTTTGCAGCTTCTTACCATTTTATTTTGTATTGCGCTGAACTATTCACCAAAGTAGGGGTAGGGACACTGTTTTTTCCTACCATCAGATGAAACTGAAAACTGACGCAGCTTCCCAGAGAGAACTTGGGTGGAAACACACTGACACCCAGGTGCCAGGCTGCAGTGTGTGCCCTACTCTGTCAGTACCGGGCAGCAACAGTGAGCACACCTCTGGGAGGTGCGCCCAGTTAGAGGAACTCCTCTGCTTAGTGGCAGAGCTCCAGGAGGAGGTGAGTAGGTTGAGGAGTCTCAGGGAGGCCAAGAGAGAGATAGACTACCAGAATCGCACCCTACCCTCCCTGGGACAGGCCCAACAGGCAGACAGGATGCATGGTATGGAGGATTCCCTGTCCTCTCTCCACCTGACTGAAGATGGTGACTTAAGGGATAGGGGGAATGGTGACAATTTCCTGCCTGGCACAGCAGGCACGTCTCCTCTGTGACTACCCCACCTTGCTAGGTGTCCTTGTATGATAGGTATGAGGCTCTGCAGGTGGAACCGAACAATAATGACGATGATGGTTCATCTATTTTGGAGGTGTCGCCAAGGTTAAGTCGGCCTATGCCCTGCGTCAAAACCTCTTCCATTAAGAAAAAAAGATGGGTCATTGTCACAGGAGACTCCCTCCTGTGAGGAACAGAAGTCCCAATATGCAGACCGGACCCACTTCATAAAGAAGTCTGCTGTCTTCCTGGGGCCTGTGTTAAAGATGTGAAGAGAAAGCTTCCTACCCTGGTACAGCCCTCAGATTATTAACCATTATTGTTTCTTCAGGTAGAGAGCAATGAATTTGCAACAAGAATCCCAAGGACAATCAAGAGAGACTTCAGGGCTTTGGGATGACGGGTTAAGAGATCAGGAGCACATGTAGTGTTCTCCTCCATCCTTCCAGTTGCAGGGAATGATGAGGGAAGAAAAAGGAAGAGCCAGCAGATGAATACCTGGCTCAGAGCCTGGTGTCACCAGCAGAATTTTTTTGATGATGGGTCGGTCTGCACGACACCAGGCCTGCTAGCGACAGACAAGACACAGCTGTCTCAAAGGGGGAAAAGGATCTTTGCAGAGGAGTTAGCAGGGCTCACTGAAAGAACTTTAAACTAGATTTGAAGGGGGCGAAAAGGTAAAACTAGGCTTGCTAGAGATGAGCCTGGGGGCGATAACAATGTTTGAGGGACGGTGTGCTAGTGAGGTCCCTCAGTCTGCCATCTCAGTGAAGGCAGGGTGTGGAGATCCACACAGCACAAAGACATGAGGGTTATTGATGTGCTGGAAACCATGGAAGTGCCTGAGAACGGTCACATAGGAATTAGGGCTCCTCCCTGCAGAAAGGTGGTGGGATCAATAGCCCAACAGAAGTGCATCTACACCAATGCATGCAGCATGGGCAACAGACAGGAGGAGCTGGAGGCCATTGTGCAGCGGGAAAAGTATGATATAGTAGCCATCATGGAAACACGGTGGGATGACTCGCACAACTGGAGTGCTGCAATGGATGGCTACAAACTCTTCAGAAGGGATAGGCAAGGAAGGGGAGGCAGTAGGGTAACCCTGTATGTTAGGGAGAGTTTTGACTGTCTAGAGCTTGATGATGGTGACAATAGGGTTGAAAGTTTATGGGTAAGAATCAGGGGGAATGCCAACAAGGCAGATATTGTGGTGGGAGTCTGTTATAGACCACCCAACCAGGACGAAGAGGCAAGTGAAATATTTTATAAGCACCTGGGAGAAGTCTCACAATCGCTAGCCCTTGTACTCATGGGGGACTTCAACTTACCAGATGTCTTCTGGAAATACAATACAGTGGAGAGGAAACAGTCTAGGAGGCTCCTGGAGTGTGTGGAATATAACTTCCTGACACAGCTGGTGAGGGAGCCAACTAGGCAAGGCGCCCCACTGGATCTGTTGTTTGTGAATAGAGAAGGACTTGTGGGTGATGTGATGGTTGGAGGCCATCTTGGGCACAGTGATCATGAAATGATGAGGTTTTGATTCTCGGAGAAGTAAGGAGGGGGCTCAGCAGAACTGTTACCTTGGACTTGTGGAGGGCAGACTTTGGTCTGTTTAGGGGCCTGGTTGACAGAGTCCCTTGGGAGGCCATTTTGAAGGGCAAAGGAGTCCAGGAAGGCTGGGCATTCTTCAAGAAGGAAATCTTCAATGTGCAGGAACAGGCCGTCCCCATGTGCCAAAAGATGAGCCAGCAGGCAAGAAGACCGGCCTGGCTGAACAGAGAGTTTTGGCTGGAACGCAGGGAAAAAAAGAGAGTTTATGACCTTTGGAAGAAGGGGCAGGAAACTCAGGAGGACTACAAGGATGTCGTGACAATAAAAAATGATTCTATAAATACATTAGCAACAAAAGGAGGGCTAAGGAGACTCTCCATCCTTTATTGGATGGGAGGGAAGCCTAGTGACAGAGGCTGAGGAAAAGGCTGAGGTACTTAATGCCTTCTTTGCCTCAGTCTTTAACTGTGACAGCAGTTGTTCTCAGTGTATGCAGCCCTCTGAGCTGGAAGACAGGGACAGGGAGCAGAATGAAGCCCCCATAATCCAAGTTGAAATGGTTAGTGAACTGCTACACCACTTAGACACACACAAGTCTATGGAGCTGGATGGGATCCACCCGAGTGTACTGTCCTGGTTTCGGCTGGGATAGAATTAATTGTCTTTCTGGTAGCTGGTATAGTGTTATGTCTTGGATTAGTATAAGAATAATGTTGATAACACACTGATGCTTTCAGTTGTTGCTAAGTAGTGTTTACACTAAATCAAAGATTTTTCAGCTTCTCCTGCTCAACCAGCAAGAAGGCTGGAGGGGCACAAGAAGTTGGGAGGGGACACAGCCAGGACAGCTGACCCAGACTGGCCAGCAGGGTATTCCATACCATGTGATGTCGTGCCTAGTATATAAACTGTGGGGAGTTGGCCTGGGGAAGGATCGCTGCTCGGGAACTAGCTGGGCATCCGTCAGTGAGTGGTGAGTAATTGCATTGTGCATCACTTGTTTTGTATATTCCATTTTTTTAATTATTATTATTGTAATTTTATTATAGTTATTATTTTCATTATTAGTTTCTTCCTTTCTATTCTATTAAACTCTTCTTATCTCCACCCACAAGTTGTTTTTTTTTTTCCCCCCCAACTCTCTCTCCCATCCCAATGGCCTACAAGAAAGCTGGAGAAGGATTGTTTACAAGAGCATATAGTGATAGGACAGGGGGCAACGGTTTTAAACTGAAAGAGTATAGATTTAGATTAGAGGTAAGGAAGTAGCTCTTCACTGTGAGAGTGGTGAGGCACTGGAACAGGTTACCCAGAGAGGTTGTGGATGCCTCATCCCTGGAAGTGTTCAAGGTCAGGTTGGATGGGCCTTGAAAAACTTGATCTAGTGGAAGATGTCCCTGGCCATGACAGGGGAGTTGAAACTAGATGATCTTTAAGGTCCCTTTCCAACTCAAAACATTCTATGATTCTATGATCCTATGACTTGGTAAGTCACTGTCTGGGTTACTACATTTGACGTTCCATTAGCTTGCATTTAATAAGAGCAAATGAGGAAAGAAGGTAAACATGGTAATTGATGTCTAAGTAAAAAATAAAACTATCTATACAATTTTTCAGCTAGTTTTCAGAAGTGAGGTGCTATTCTGTATAAAAGTGTGTGTTCTGAAGTACATTTGAAGTATTAAAGTACATATCAATCTTTTGCTTAAACACATTTCACTGAACCATTATCAGTGGTTCACAGATTTTTTTTGTAAGATTGCTTTAAGCATTAGTACTTTCACCATTCTTTGTGTCACACTAGTTTCTTTTACTTCCTCTTATTTTTACAATACAAGTTGTATAAATTGGAGGATATGCCCATAGAAATGTTTTTGTTTAGAAACTGTTAGGATTAATAAGAAGCCGTAGTATATTGGGACTTTCTTGAAAAGGAAGCATCTGGGGTTACCAGAGTGGATGAAGCTGTTCCTTTGTCATCTGTCCTCTGGTTGGACTAGCGAAGCAAGCTGTTAAAATGATCTAAGTGAGTGCAGAAGATACCACCTAAATCAATGCTTGAACTGAACTTTGACATAGGATCACCTGGAATCCCCAAAAGTATATGTTTTTAAACAGTGTGTTCTGTTGTCTAAAAGTAATTTCTTTTTTTTTTTTTTTTTTTTTTAAGGACACTGAGAAACTTGCAATTATCCTACTTTTTAAGGAAAACCAGGATTGACATCTTTCACAGGGGGATATCATCTACAGAGAAAATACTCAGGGCATCACAAGAAAATTACTCTTACGCACCTACGAAATACGCATTATGTACAGTCTTAGTCAAGGGCCTCCTAATCTTTATTAAAACATGTACAAGTTATAAAAACCTCACAGTTTGTTCACCAAATTTATAGTAATAATGCAAAGTTCAAACAAAGTAATATGCTTTAGAGAACATACTTTGTTTCCAAAATGATTATTTATTGCATGATTTTCACAGAGCAGGCCTCAATAATAAATCTTCTTGAATTTTCTTATTAAAAAGGGGGGGGAGGAGGTTGTCTTTTTTTATTGCTTTTTTTTTTTTTGGTCATTCTAATTTTGTTATTTGTACTATGTCATATCTGCATCCAGGCATTTAAACTCTGTGTAATTATAACAGCCATATTACCAATTTGTTTGTTTTCCCTTAATGTAACTTAGTTGAGATGTTGTGCTTGCAGGAAAAAGATCAGACCTCTTTGAAGCTATATTGGTATTGGTTTAGGAGATTTTTTCTACTGTAGGATGGAATTTTAATACTTTAATAATAATAATGATATTATTATTATTATTATTATTATTATTATTATTATGTGTGATTTGTTATAAATCATGGATCTTGCAAGTAAAGCATATCATGAAGCTATAATAATACAATAGTTTGGAATAAAATGTTCCCTGAGGGGAGAAATTTTTTTTTTTTCATTCTTTTCCTTTAAGATCATTAGGATACTACTAATAAAGCTCTTATTCTTTCTCTTATTTACATATTTATCAAAACTGACTGAAATCATTATGTGAGGAAGTGTGACCTAGAAACAAGAACTTTTCCTGGAGCTGGTCTAGAAATACCAACATCTGCTTTCTGTTGGTACTGAAAAAGTTTAGTAAGTGTTATTTTGTGGGTTTGGGGTAGGGGTGTGCAGAAAAATACCTCAGTTCTTATGACACTTCATTGAGAAAACTCCAAAATTATTAAAATTATCAATGAACTGAAATGTTCAACATTGGACTTTTCAAGATAAAAACAATATTTCCATTTTGAAGTGTTTGCTTTACATAGCTGATACATCAATATAAAAGTTATTTCTGGACTGGCACATGGTAAATTTCAATTTTAAAAATGTTGAGGGTTTAAATAAAAAATATTTGGTTTAAGAACTGCTTTAAGGACATTCTATGGTCTCAAGAACTTCAGTTCTCTCCATTTCTTAAAAAAAAATCAGAATTTCCTGAAAATTAATTCTTAGTCAGGTTTTACTCAACAATTGCAGAGAGACAATAATAGCTACAGTTTCTATTAAAAACTTATCACATTTTAACGAATCTGTCCAGAAATCATTCTGAGTTTTAAAAGAAATAATCCTGAACTGAAATTAAAAGGCAAAAATGTGGAAAATTTATCCAGGAAAAAATGTTTTGAAAATATCAAGTCTTCATTCAAGTGTTGATGCTTTTATTCTTTATACAAAATTTCAAATTGAAAAAGTTAAGCAGGGGAAAATAGATTGTTTCCTAATCTTTTTCTAAATTAAAATCTGTTGGAATTCTTATTTCTAAATTTCATAAATTTTAGACAAAATAGTATTCACCTATGGAAAATTTTCTTGATAATTTTTCAGCTGGTTATAATCAGTTGCCCACTTCCCCTATAAGTACTTCCTAACCTATGTTAGGTTTAAATACTTTTGTTACTACTAGAATTAAAACCAAAACAAAACCATACCTCTCTGTTACTCTTTTACAGTTTTGATTGTTCCTTTGGCTTTAAGTCATTTCTGCCCAAAGATATGCTACTTGCTTTTTTGATTAGATAGATTATCTAGTTTTTTGTTTCCATGAGTGAGCAGAGAACTTTAAACCATCCCTCACCCCAATAAATTCAACAGGGCATAAATGAATGACAAACTCATGATAAATAAATATTTGACCAGGTAGCTTGCCTCCACAAGACAGCCAAATGTTTGTTGAAACCAAGACTTTTCACAGTATTTCAATAGCTTATGCCTCTCTTTTACTGTGTCCATTCACAGTACTAGAAGAGAAATAAGGTGGTGATAAAAATATGGTATTGCTGGTGAATGACTGTTACATGATCTTGTGACCTGACCTAATGCCTGACATCCTCAAGTGAATTCAAACACAGATTAAAAATGACAAAAAAATTTTACTTAGTCACTTTTCACAGAGAGGAAGAATGGGCCAATAATCAGAGCACTAGTCATGAATTTAAGAAAATAGGATTCAATTAAATATGTTACAATTTGTATATGACCTTAGATAAATTACTTAGGTTAAATTTTCAACAGTATTTGGTAGCCAATGTGGAATTCATCTCACTTAAATTTAACTGTCAAAACTGAAAGCATTTAACCTAAGTAGTTGTATCAGATCTCTTTATAGGCAATGAAATAGAAAGATATGTCCCTCTAGAGCAAATGTCATCCCACTTATCTTTTTCTGCCTTAGAGAGAAGCTTTATAATTAGCTTAAACTAAATGCTCTGCTCTTATAACTTTATCCAAAAAGAAGTGATGATTTACGTGACTAAGTTCTCTAGTGAGTGGCACTTTTCCTACGCCAGCAATAACCTGAGGATAACTGTATTATGTGAGATGAGCCAATAAATTGGTAACAGGCGACATGGTTGTCCTAAAACAGAACAGCATTTTTAAACTTCAAGTATGTGAGACACCTACAGCATTCTGAAACTGAGTAAGTAATAGGTCACTTAAAATACACCAAGTCTCCTTTGAGGACAGATGGTTATATATGTAACGTGCGTATGGAAATATATGTGTCCACATACACACATACACACAACGATGCAAACTAATACAATTAATACATATGCATTGATTTTCCTCTTGAACACCTGCTGCATTTGACTTCGTCTTTGCTACTGTAAGAAAAAGACATCACAGAATGTTTTTCCTTAAAGATATAGCAAAAGACTCTGAATATTGAGTCTAAACATGTGCTTCAACACAGATATTTTAGATATTCAGCATGGGCACAATAGAACGAAGTCAGAAGAAGAGGAAGAATGGGGCTTATGGAGCCTTATATAACATAATGTGGCACTTGACAAACCATATGTTGGGTACTTAATTATGCAAATAGAAATCCTGCAAGAATATGATCACAAGATTCCCCAGAGTGTACATTAGAAAATGAATAAAAGGAAAATTAGAAATTCAACATATATACTTCTTACTATCAGAAATGGATCTCTTTTTTTAGTCAGTTGATCATATTTTGTATTTTACACTCAGTAAAATTGATTTTATGAACATATTTCAAATTAGTATTATTTTGTTATTGATCTGGAAGTCCTACTTCTGTATTGATATTGCAATTCTGCCTTTCTATTCTGCTTTTTTTGTTTCATTTGTTTTTTTGTTTGCTTCATAAATAATTTTGGTTCACTCTCTTCAGCCTAATTAAACATGGTGGAAAAATTAAAACTATAACAGAAAAACAAACTGCTTTTTTTTTTTTTTTTACAAAAGTTTTTAGATTATTAAAAATCAGTATTTTGAGCTCCATTTGATTTTGGCAAGTAGAGTTTTCCATCTTTTATTTGAGCATGCACATATGCAAAATGTGTGTCTTGCAAAAAGATCACCAATACATGAATAGGTGTTTACAATGTAGTGGAAAATACACTCAGCTTTTAGTTTCACTGGGAATGGGATTCTCACCTCAGACCTTAGTGAAAGTCTGAAAACATGCTTATGAGTGGCCATTTCTTTATTTCCTTCACTTCTTCATCTGTTCTCTGGGGAAACTACCACTCAAATTGTGGCAAGGATCTCTGACTGAGTCTTTGTAGTCATTCTGAGATTCTCTAACTAGTCTATAGATCTGCATATATATCTGATCTGAAACTTAGTTAAACCTGTTGCAGCAGTGAAAGAACGTGTGCTTACCCTTTTCCCTTAAAGTGCAAGGAAGATGAAGAGGCAGAGGGCGTTTCATCTAATCAAACAGCAGGATGAGATACAGATTATAGACTTGCCAAATGTTAATGCTCAATTCTTAATTTCAGCAGGTGAAAATGGATAAAAAGAGGAACTCAAGAATGCATGAGCCTTAAGCAAATTCCAGATGTGTAGTAACTAAGTAAATATGGTTTTCCTATTGCTCTTGGCAGGCTGTGTGGGGTCCCAGGGGGTGGCTGGGCTGCCCTTGGCCTGAGCAGGGCTGAGCTGGGTTTACCAGGCGCCCCTTGGCCAAGACCCCATTGCCCAGCCTGTCTGAGCTCCAGCTCTGTGAGTGCTGCCAGGGAAGGGGCTGACAGCCCCAGGGAGTCCCTGCCAGACAAATGGACCCTGGGGCTATAGGGGGCTCCAGGACAGCTTTCATCCCTTCCCTGGGAGTCCAGGGGGGAAGGGAGCAGGCTGGGGAAAGAAACTGTGTAAAAACATCCCCAGGCAGACGTGACAGAGGAGCAATACTCTCCCTCTCGTCATGAATATCACGCTCCTCCTGGCAAAGATGGAAGGATGCTGAACATCAGTGCCTTGCTTTTCTTGAGGAAGACTGAAACTGTCAATGGAAAATGTCCAAGGTGTGTGCTGGAAGGTTTAGTGTAAAACTAGTGAAAATAGGTAGGTAATAGGACAGCTTTTTCTGTAAAAATTTCATAATGATCTATAACTCTAATGTCAATTAAGTTTTTTTCTGATTTATTTGGGCTATTTTGAGTATAAAAATATTAAAACATTAGTTGGACTGACAGTAAATTCATGGTTCTGTGGCATACTATACTCTCATTTTTCCATAACAAGACCTCGAGTAAAATAACATTTAAATGCAAGTTGGAAGTAAATGATTTTGCTATATAGTGCAACATTGGTTGCACTTCTTATTACTTCTCTTTCTGCTTTTATTCAGCACTTTACTGTTGACAGAAAATGCACATTTTTGTAGTTAAATCCAAATTAAACAGCATCCCAATGTCACAAATTCAAGGTATAGCTCTAAAAAGTATGCATGCAATAGCTGGCTTTTCCTGTATTGGTGCTTGCTTTGCAACAAAATTAAAATAAGGTAAACCTAGATTACATGTTAAAATGTACCACTGTGCACATCCTGCAAATGCTGCATTCAGACTACATTGACTATAAGACATTAATATTTCCTTTAACATAAAATTTTACTCAATTTCCAAGTTCAAAAGTTCACAAAAAAAATTTGATTTTCAGTGCTGAGTCCTGCAGGTCCTGGAATTAAAATACATTTGGGTTTTAGCATCTTTGAATTCAACACATATTAAAATTTCTATAAAATTAATGCTACCTACAATTTTATTATATCTGGTGAGTTTCACTGTAAATGATTCAGTCACAGTTTGCTGAAGTACAGAAGATATATTTGGGCCTTCCTGCATCTTAATAGCCTCTGCAGACATAAGAAAAGTTCAGAAGTTTTGGGTTTAGTTAAATGGCATGCTAGATGTGAAGGGTCTAGAGCACAGGTCCTATGAGGAGCAGCTGAGGGAACTGGGCTTGTTTAGCCTGGAGAAAAGGAGGCTGAGAGGAGACCTTATTGCTCTCTACAACTACCTGAAAGGAGGTTGTAGTGAGGTGGGTGCTGGTCTCTTCTGTCAGGTAACAAGTGATAGGATGAGAAGAAATGGCCTCATGTTGCACCAGGGAAGGTTTAGATTGGATATTAGGAAAAATTTCTTCACCAAAAGGATTGTTAAGCACTGGAACAGGCTACCCGGGGAAGTGGTTGGATCACCAACCCTGGAGGAATCTAAAAGATGTGTAGACGTGGCACTTAGGGGCATGGTTTAGTGGTGGACTTGGCAGTGTTAGGTTAACGGTTGGACTTGATGATCTTAAAGGTCTTTTCCAACCTAAATGATTCTATGATTCTATGTGTTGTTTTTTTTTTTCTCCAGTATTTAAAGTACTGAATATTTTGAAGTGTAAGAAAAGAAAATCTAAAGATTGCAATACTTCAGGTAATACTGTCAAAGAAATAGGATTTCAAGAAGTATAGTATAATGCTTGCTGGAATTCTTATGGCTGTTATTTATTATTCCTTTCTTTAAGGATGTAAGTACTCATCAACTTTGTGTTCGAAGCAACAAAGTTTTAGGATATGTCATTAAAAATTAAAAAAAAAAAAATCTGTATTTTTGACACATGCTGTTGCAGTTGATAGAACTGCAAGATTTTTTAGCATTATTAGCTAAAATTCAGTTATTAATCAACAGGCTTTGGTTCAGTGCCTAAAATAGTTCTTCTTTATCTTTTATTTGTTAGTGTGTCTATTATTATAACTTATGCTGGGTTAATGGGTGTCACCTCAATAGGCACAAGATGATGCACTAAAAAAACTTTTAAATTGCTTTGAATTTAACTCCATAGGAAAAACACAAAAGATTTGTTGTTGTAGTTTTTTACAGAGATTGCAATCAGGTTTTTATTGTGTTATTATTTGTGTAGAAGTGTATGTATAAAGACAGTATATTTCCTGTATCAGTGTGACTGATCAACACACTCCCACCGTGTAAGAAGGCTCAGTGAAGGGCACAAGTGAAGTGCTCATGAAGTTCAGGGAAGAATACATGGAGTGACAATAGCTGCTGCGAAGAAAGCTGAACTTATCTCAACACAAAAGGGACAAGGGAGTGGCTGCATCAGTTGAGTGGATCAATTGGTTGTGTAAGCAGACTTCCCTGAGTTAATCAAAAAGGTTTTAATATCTTCTTAAGCTAGAAAGACCAACTGATCACTCTTCTTCATTCTATGACAGAGTTAAGGTATAATCTTTCAAGATCAGTAGGTTAGCATGCTTTAAACTACAGAGGGTGAGTAAATTATCAAGAATGCTAAAGGGAGCAAAGAAACAGACTGTTTTATTCCCAAATATTCTATTATATTGACATGTGTCTATGTGCAAATTTATTTTTTTCTCAGTTTTCACCAGACAAAGTTTCCCGTTTTGGAAAGTTCTTTGAATTCATGAGTCAGCTGATGCAACATATTTTTGTCTCTGTTATTTGATTTAGCTTGCTATATCTTGAGATGAAAAGTAGACGCAGTCTGAATCAGAGAAAGCTGCAATGCCCAACTATGTGGGTGTGCTTCATGGCCCTGTAAAGAGGCAGAGAGAATACAGTCCTGCCTTTCCTGTCCTCCCTTCAAAGAAATTTCTGTGTTGTCTTAGGTCTCATACTTGAATTATATATGCTTCAGACTAGACAGGATGTTGTCACTCAGTTTATTTATTTATTTTTAAAGTTTAGCAGAAGAGTGTCCTGGTCTCTAAACAGAGTCTTTGGGCAATGCCGTAATCAAAATAAAAGAGCTATTTTACATGTCCAACATTGTCATTAATTAACAAGATACACAGTTCTTTGTGACTGTCAAAGGTGTTTAGAGTGGTAGCTTAACCCATGTACATATGATTAAATTGGTAGTTATATGTTAATGACTCTAAGTTCCTTTTTTGCTTTCTCTTCATGTAATTTACATGACTCTGCCTTCAGTCATGCATTCTCTGTTGTGCTGTTTCTTTATAAACACCCTGTTTCTTGCAATACCCAGAGAAAGTAAATTTGCATAATGACCTAGTAGCAGTAGGTAGGAGAATACCTGGGGATGGTTGAATGTTTGAAAGCTTCTGAGCTAGTCTGAGCCATCCTGAGAGCCTACTTGACTCTTCTGTGTTCACCCTTTGTCAAGGAGGACAGAAGTCCGGAAAGCACCTATCTTCTTAACCATAGGAGTAGTCTCAGCCAATCAATTGCTTTGCACATTCTTTTATTGTTTGGATCATTGAATTATTTGATCTGTTGGGGCTTCATTTTTTGCTTATGTGTGTCCAGTAATTCTGTTAGAATCTCACTTAATAATATTATTTAATGATTCTCTTTTTAAGCTTGTGTCGTGGTTTAACCGCAGCCAGCAACTAAGCACCACGCAGCCGCTCACTCACTCCCCCCCCATCCAGTGGGATGGGGGAGAAAATTGTGAAAAAGAAGTAAAACTCGTGGGTTGAGATAAGAACAGTTTAATAGAACAGAAAAGAAGAAACTAATAATGATAATGATAACACTAATAAAATGACAACAGCAATAATAAAAGGATTGGAATGTACAAATGATGTGCAGGGCAATTGCTCACCACCCGCCGACTGACACCCAGCTAGTCCCCGAGCGGCCATTCCCTGCCCCCACTTCCCAGTTCCTACACTAGATGGGACGTCCCATGGTATGGAATACACTGTTGGCCAGTTTGGGCCAGGTGCCCTGGTTGTGTCCTGTGCCGACTTCTTGTGCCCCTCCAGCTTTCTCGCTGGCTGGGCATGAGAAGCTGAAAAATCCTTGACTTTAGTCTAAACACTACTTAGCAACAACTGAAAACATCAGTGTTATCAACATTCTTCTCATACTGAACTCAAAACATAGCACTGAACCAGCTACTAGGAAGAGAGTTAACTCTATCCCAGCTGAAACCAGGACAGCTTGCTAGATGGTCTCATTTTACTTCCCACACAGTCTGTTATTCCTCATTGTTGTCCTTGTTGCAAGGAGAAAATGAGAACATGGGGAGGGGAGAAATTAAAAAATCATGATCTTGAAACTTGACAGAGACATTCTGGAATGGTACCAATCAGTCATGGTAGCATTTGCAAATGGTCAGCATTTGCAAAGGCTTGGCGCACACTAGAACTAATTACTTCACTGCAAAAAAAAACCCATCCCAAAACAAGCCCACCAACCCCCAAAAAACCCAAAGGAAAAAAAAAAGTAACAAAAAAAGCAAATTTGTCTTTCTTTTCCAAACAGTTCCTTAGCATGTTAATGTCATTTAAAAGTACCTATAATTTTTATACCTCATTATGATAGAAGAACAATCCATGAAACTTAAATTTCTCCAGCTTTAACTATTACACTTCTTTTTTGGATAAAAGAGTGCCTTATTTTCCCTTTCAGCACCTCCAAGTGTATCTGATTCCTAAGGCTGGTTTTGGAACCATGTATCCCTATGCAGTGGTGAGTATACAAAAATTGACTTTCATAGCAGCTGGAGGGATGAATGTTAGCAACAGGTCAGAAAAGCCCAATGCAACAAGACCACTGAGAAGAGAACTTGTCCCTTTAGGTTCACAATTGTTTTACAATGGCTGAGCATAGATGGTCTTAAATCAATTACTTTTCCATTGCCTTGCAATGAGTTTTCATATTTAGATTATTTTTCTTCAATTATTATTAGTTAGTGAAACAATAATTTCCTCCTCTATTAAAGAAATACAATCATAACCTGACAGCATATTAAGACTTATTAAAGAATATTTTTCTTTTACAAATGTAGCCTTGGCAATTAAATACTTATTTTATTAGAGGGAGAAAAAAAAGTAAGTGTGGTGTATTTCAGGGAGGTAAAATAGTTCTCCTACAATGAGCAAAATCAATGGGTAAAGGATGATCTAAAGGTTGCTTTCATATAAGCTTGGAATCTGTTGATATATATTATTCTTTAAAGAATGACTTTACTGTTCTTTAGAATGTTCTACACATCGCATAAATTCACTTGGTCTTTAGACAAACAATACTTGGGATTTTCAGGTGAAATATAGGTAATTCTTCACTTTTCCTGCAAGATAAAGTGTTTCTTTCTTCCCTCTCTAGCGTGGTCAGATCATCTTTCAGTTGAGCACCACAGATACAATACCAGATATTTTAATCTTGTCTCTTTATCTAGTGTCAAATCTGGTTAGATAGGTCTACTTTAAACAGTTTTCCTGTTGTTCTATATTGCCTTACTTATCTATGAGCATGTAAGGTATTCTATACCATCTTACTTAATTTCTTAGAATATTTGTTTGACTATGGAAACTGCAGTAAATTTTTACTTTAAGTTAATAAATTGCTCATTATAGCAATATGAAAGGCAGAGATTGAGTGCAAGTTTGTATTCTGCCTGTGTAACTTGGATTTGTTGCTAAATGTGTGAAAGAGTGCACAAAAAAAGAGGAAAGAAAATATGTCTTAAGTGGTGATGTTGCACTGACTGAAAATATTTTAAAGGCTGCTTTTGAGGTAAATCAACAGAAACTTCCGCACTTCAGAATTATTATCTTTTAGTACTTAAGTGGTGTTACTGTGCTTGCTATTAATCAAAATTTAAAAGATTAATAATTATTAGCTTTTAAATATCTTTCACCTTGAGATACAGGACAGGCCAACAGTTTTGGTGATAGTAAACAATTCTGGTAAGCTATTAGGCATGTCTGAGTTTAATTTTAGAGTATTACTTGATTACTGTAGATATATTTTTATGCTTGGGAAAAATTTGTTTTCTTTTTAGACTCTGCCTCTCTTTAGATAGATGCATACACATATCTAGTGAGAAACAGTAGAGACTGTAAATGCACTGCCATGCAGACATTTTAATATATGTGGTACAAAATTTATTGATAGCTTTTGTCTTATCCTGATAAAAGCAAAGGAGTATTTCTTGTTTCCAAATTTCTTGCTTGTGGCTTCTGACTTTTTTTTTAGTTTATGAGTTTTCTCTTGCTTTAATTAGGGTAACCAAATATTGTTTAATATGATCCTACAGATAGCAAATCAACTGTGTGGTATATGGATAAATTGTTCTCCTGTCCTTTATGTAAGATTATGAAATAGTTTTCTGTTTATAACTGCCTTAATCAGATCAAGATCAGTGTTTTTATTATTGCAAAGTTGCATTGATAGAAACACTAAAGAAAGCTTAGCACAGATCTCTGTTGGTTTGATTGCCTTGTAAAACTATCGGTAATTCACATCGGTATGTGTCATGAAAAATTAATGACTAGAGTATGTTTCATCTATTCTTTAAATGTTATTAAATAATGTGCTTTCATAAAAAAATGAGGTTTAGAATAACCCTCTGATATTTTGTTTTTCATTAATGATTTGCTGGATTGTATGTGGTGATGTTCCTATTGAGCAACACGCTCTTGCAGTTTTATTGGTACATTCTGCTGAAATCGCTGGAATTGTACTAAAATAAAGACAACAACAAATTGTATCCATAGTTGTAATGTGATAACCCTACAGTCAAATAGTATGTTTATTATCTTTCTGCTTACATTTATAATACATCAATACAGAAGACTAGGCTTACCCAAAATGGTTTAGGGATGCTTGCTGCTTTGTCTGGATATCAGATACTTAGAAAATAATGCTTACTTTCTTCAAAAATTGTGAAGTTTTTGATAAATGCATTAGAATAGTGGAAAGATACTGAAGAGGAAGATAGCTTGATAGATCCCTCTAAAAATATACGTACAGAAATACAAGACATTGATATCTGTGTTGTTTGTAAAGTTATGCCTCATGTCCTAGGTAAAGAGCTGTTTAAGTTTTTAACAACCAAACTATTCAGATGTATATGCACTTGGGAAAACATGTAGATTTTGTGGAAGGAAACAGGGGAGAAAAATTATCCAGGTGTTATCAATAGTTTATAATTTTGTCTTTTCTTTTTGTGCTTACAGCTGGCAGCCCATAGGATTTTAAAGTGACAAAATAATTAGGAACAAATTTAGCAAGTTTGTTGTGAAAATGACTCTTAGTATTTGGAATCCTTAAATATCTTTCAAATCATTGATGATGAAAAAAGAGTACAAGAGGAAAAGACAGAGCATATAATGTAATTTAAAGTATTTAAGTCAGCTGATACTAAGAAACTCACAAATATAAAATTAGTTGAAATAATATGAAAATACAATTTAAAAAGTTGTTTTGAATAATGTTGAAATATTTGGTTCTGCAAAAAATCTTGATGTAAATTTTTTTTTGTAGGATGAAGCATTGCTCAGAACACTGAGTTTTTCAATTTTATCAGTTCGTTTTGTTTTGTTTCTAATGAAAATCTAATTTTTCTGAGAGGGGAAAAAATCTCTTATTTCTGGCCAGGTATATCTTCTGTATACAAAACTAAACATTGTGACAGTTATTGGTAATGCAAATTAATCACATATTATAAGAATTCACACAAAGGATGATGTATTTTATTCTATTGTTTTGTTTGGTTTTGTTTAGGTTTTTTTTTTGTTTTTTTTCTATTTGAATTGAGTGTCACTGATGTCTGAAAGGAAATCCTTTGCTAGTTGAGATTAACTCAGGGAAAACAAGACAAAACAAAATTCTTTGCAAAACAAAAATTGAAAATCAATTAATTCATAGGGCTTTATATATATATATACAAACTTGTATTTCTTTGGATTGTGTGGCAATTGTTTTTAATGCCTGTCTATGAACAGTTTTGAAAGCTGTTGTTTTCAGCATCTTTTGAAAGTACCCAACAACAACAACCTCCTTGCTCATTCCCCTGCAACACTGGTTTACTGTCTCTCTCTCAACACAGATTCAGCTCATCTGTCATCCTCAGCAATAGCTAAAGTTATTTGAGGCTTTATCTGTCAGTTGGGGACTCACCAGGCAAGCAGGCTAGTCTGCGCTTTCTTTTTTAAGTGATTTCTAATTTAAGCACGGACTTTATGCTTCCTGACCTATTTTTGCAAATACTTGCTTCTGAGTTGCTGCTCAAATGTAAGTTTGTATGTCCTATGAATTTATATTCTAGATAATACTTCTGTGCAATAAATGCTTTAGCTAATAGAATTTATCTGTGAATATCTATGTCAATATAACCATCTGACACTAATAATAGTAGTAGATGGGTCAATCCTAAAATATAAATTACTTTTGAAGGATTGGTTTGTACATGATTATTTTAAATGCTTTACTTTGATATCAGCATTTTTCTCTGTCGACCTCACTTCCACATGTGTTTTATAATGCTTATGAAATGAATATCCATAAAGTTTAGTAGTTTTACAAATGTACTTGAATAGGCTGCAGTAATAGCTATATGTTTAGGGTTAAATCAGTTGAAAAAAACTCAAGTGGAAACCACTAATTAAAAACAAAAGTAGAAATAAATACTTTTAAATGAAATTACGATTAGTTCATTGTACTGAGTAATAATAATAGTGCTATTTTTATATGTCTAATAGAGTTTTAATATGCTACAAGTTCCCTTGTGATTTGAAATATCTGTAGTTAGAGCCTGGAGCAGACTTTCACAGCTAGGCCTGATCTTGAGCTTAGCTTTTATTTGAGGCCTGTGCTGATCATCACCTTATTCAAACAGATGTGTTTGTTCTCACAACCAACAAGAAGCTGGACAACCATTTTGTCTCCATTTTGTCATGAAGTTTAGGGAAGCAGGCTTCTCAAAAACAAACAACAAAAAAAACCCCGAAAATGCAACCGTCCCCAAACAAACAAACATAAATACCCATGTGAAAAACACCTGTGGGGAAAAAAAGGGCAAGGGCTTTGAAGAAATTGTGGGAACCACATCACTGTTCATCTGTTGCTGTCTTGATCCCTGGGTGCCTTTTCTTGACTTGCCCAATGTAACAGGTTTTTGAATGACTACCATGAAGTTTAATCAGGATTACATCCTATAATTTTCTAATGGTTAGAAGATTGACTCACTTCTTACTTGCAATGCTACTTATAATAATGGATAGTGCATCTTCTTCAGCAAAACACAAACACACAAAATGCATACCTCTCATTACAAGTATCACAAGGGTTTTTAGTCAACATGGGTGGAGAGCTCTGATTCAAGATTTTTATTTCTGATTTCCACATTTATACAGAATAGAGATCAGCTATCTTGGGAAATGCTCCTTTTTTTCACATCTCAGCAGGAAGAGATACTTATTCGGGGAGTATTTTTGTCAGTGGAAACTCTTGTGGTGAGTCATGTAGAGATCTTACTGTTGGGATGATTCAGGGTCTTGACAACTGTGAAGCGACATACAAAAGATATCCCCAATATTTTCTCAACCATGGAAGCCACAGACTCTGACAAAGGGAAAAAAAAATTCTTACCTGAACTAGGGGAAGTCCCTAGTTCAGGTAAAAGAAAGAGGAAAAAAAATGACATTTTTCCTGTAGCTTAGTGGTACAATGTACAGGTATTTTGTGTATTGACACCTTTTAAATACTTAGATGAAGGACTGTTTCTTAAAAAACCAGCCTGCCATGTATAAATAGGTTCTTTAATTTTTTGATAAGGTAGAAGGTATTTTGCTACCAGTCCTTCTGTGTGTGAGCAGGAACAACTGTAGAGGATGAGCATGAAGTAATATGATGGTTCTTCTCTGCACAATATCTTCTGTAGGTTAAGATGACAAATGCTACTGCCACTGCCAACAGTGATAGCAGATTGAATACACTGCACCACTAAATGAAAATAAATGCTACATTTTTTCAATCGGTATAGTGAGGTAGTGAAACTGAGATGCAGAGTCATGACTTTCTCTACACCGTTTGCTGTTGCAGTTCACCTTCCCTCTATCCTTCAGAAATAACAAACAAAAAGTATTCTTTGAGTAGGATATTTGCTCAGTTATTATTCTGCACAGATAAAAATCCCAACAGTTTGAAATGCAGAAAATCATTGCTAAATTATCATGTAAAATAGACATTTTCCTAAGAGATGTAACAGGTTTAAAAGATAAGAGTTGGATAACCATCTTTGTTCCCCTGTCTGTTTTTATAGCCTATATTCCAAGACCATTAAAATTTCATTATCAATTTAAAATTATTTAAAATCAAATTAGAAACAACATGAATAATTATATTATGCGAACTGTTCTAAGTACTAAAGTTCTGATAGGGGCTAAATCAATTGACTCTTTATTTCAACATTATTCAAAGTTACATTTTTCGCTAAATTAGCACCAGAAGGGGATCATGCCTATAATAATTGGTGTCACTGCAGCTGGTAGAAAAATAGTTGGTTTGCGAGTTAGGTGGAAGGTTGTGAACTTCTTGGCTAATTTCTTCCCTGCTGTTCATTTTGTAAAAGAGTGGGAGGAAAGAAGGATGGAAAATATTTTCTTCACTTTAATGTCCATCAGTGTCAAAGTCTTGAGCCCATAATGAGGAGGTAATGTAAGCCACCAGGTTCCCAGGCAGAGTACAAAAATTACACCCCGGAGTTATCATCAAAACTGCTTTATTAGCATTAGTATTGCTATTGCATGATATATTAAAAAAAAAAAAAAATCACAGAGGCAGCACACGAAAGAAGAAAGGCCGGAAAAAGAGAATAAAATGTTTATTAGCTTTCTTTTCTTCTTGCGGCATTTTCACATTTATTATAACCTGACAGTATAGATCAACATGCCTTTCTGCTGTCTATCACACCATCACATAGGTGTCACCAGTTCAGCAAAAGGTAGATATATAAAGTCCTGTAGCTATACCAAGTGTGTCATATATGTATGACACATAACCCATAATCATGCATCTTCATTGTGCAATAACAGTTTTTGACAAATTATTGCCTTGAAGGAAGACATGGTAGTAGGATGAGGATTGAGGGCAGATTAGATAGCATTGCTCTCATATTTGATCATGAGTGCATGCTAATACTAAATATCTATTGTATTTTCTTTCCCATGCAAAGATATTTTAATTAGAACAAAACATTATTTCCAAGTAAAAAATGGTGCAAGGTAAACAGCCATCTAAACATGTGATAACAATATCTGCAGGCAGGCAGGCAGAATTTCCAGCTCAGATAGGGCATGCTGAACTGTTTTCTCTTGTTGGGTTCCTCCCCACCCCCTGCCCCCCCAGCATTTTCAGGGCAGTAAGCAACTGTTCTCTTTTTAAAGTGTTATAGGGTGGAAAAAAACACCAAAGCCTTCATTTTCAGAACATGAATGTTTTCATTAAGAGCCTTAAAAAAACCCCCAATTTTTTAGAAAAATGTGTTTTATTCTGTAGGTGAATTTTGGTCTGACACACAACAATATGTTTGCCAGTTGTAAAAGAAGAGACTAATGCATAAATGCCATGCCCTTGTGGCAGCACACTTCCTCCAGCAGGAAATGAAACTTCTCCAGGCAGGGAGAAGAGAAAAAGAAAACTTAAACCCTAGAGGCTGCAGGTTAAAAGTTGAACAGACCAATTGAGTCATGCCAGGTACACTGAGGTCACCCTCCTGGCCAATAGGGATTAAATGACAACAGGTCAGATTCGACAAGGGTATAAACGCGGTCCCACCAGAGGACGTGTTGGAATCAGTCCTCCTTGGAGCAGCAGGTCTGCAGTCAGGGACTCCCCCTTAGGTTGGGGCACTGCCCGAGGTCACTCCTCGAGGGAGAGAGCCCTCAGCTTTTAGGTGAGTGATATGCTCATTTTGAGTCATCACCTTTAAATCTTAAGGATTCTTAAGTTGGCTGTGTAGTACTAATTCCTCTTACATCATTGAGCCTGTGGTCTCTAAAATGTTACCTGAGTTCTAACTAACTTTTCGACTGAAGAATAAATCTGAGCTTTAACACCTGTTGGATTTGATTGTGCATGCACCCATAACATTTAAGGTGTCTTGGATCTTTTCACAACCTTCATAATCTCAAATCCATTTCAGAACTACTGCCAGGGAAAAATACCTGATGCTATCTAGCAAGTGGGATTCCTATTAGTACTGATTAGGATTATTCCATGTACTTCTCCCCAGACCCATAACAATGTGTGAAGCGAGCATTTCTCCTTAGTAGAAGGCAAATGGGCATGAAGCAAGTCTTAAACGTTGCCTGTTTCCTGATTTTTGCTATTTCCAATTTATTGTTTTGAAATAGGTTCAAAAATAAAGACTGCTTCTTTTTGTCTTTTCAACAAAGTCTCTAGATTTTGGATAGCAGTAGGAATGATAACTGTATCAAGGCAGATCCCAGTGGAAATATCATGTTTAAAGGCATAGTTTTCTGCTCTTTTGTTTCACTATTTGTTTATTCATTTACTTTACTGACCTTTTTTCTTAAGAAAATGGATATATTGCAGCTGTTACTTACGTCCATGTGGGGTCAGACTTCTCCATCTGTCATGAATAGTTAATACTATATAATTTAAAAGGTAGCTATCTGCTCTTCTAGGCTGTCATGCATTGTGTATAGCTTTAAGTGGGTCAAGCTGAATTTTTCCAAAAAGCAGAAAAATAATAACGCTGTTGTAATAACACAATTAGTGAAGCAGACTTGATTTACTTCTTTGTGTCAAAAACTTCAAGACCCAGTCAGTAATATATTCAGCTATACTTGGAAGCAGAATAAGGAAAATAATCAAGACAGGGATGTATATATGCAGATCAACACAGTTGTCCTCATCATTACAAAATTAAGGAAAGCTCAGACATCTAGTTCTGTATCCTTTTTCTGGTGGTGGCCTATAATAGATGCTTAGGTGATGAATAAAAGCATGAAGTAATTACAGCATGATCCCTTCCCTGGCAGTCTTCTGGTTATGATAATTTTCAGCATATCATTACTTGAGATGGAAGTTTTATTCACATGTGTCTTCTATAAATTTTTATTATTTTTTAATCAATTTGTAGGTTCCCTATCCAAAGTATCCTGTTATAAGAAGTTCAAACTTATTATACATTGTATGGAAAAAAACCGCCCTCCCCTCGACTTTCTCTTAATTATATGCAATATCCTTCAGATTTTCTATTATAAGTAATAATAAAGAATGTTTTTCTATTGATATTTTCCTGCAACTTAATTTCTGACACGGACCCTTCCACTTACCTGGGTTTTAACCTGAAAAGTCCTTAAGCGTATCACTATAAGGAATCTAATTATTTTTTCATGTTCTTCTTTACACATTTTTGGTTCCACAATATCTTTTAGAGATGAGGATGATAGATACACTGTGCCGTTTTCAAGACAACAGGCTACAATTTCTAGAATGACTATGCTTTTAATGTTGTCCTTTATTCCTCACTTCCTAGCATTTCTAGTTAACTTTTACATCATTTGTACAAACTGAGAAAGAATCATCCTCAGTGACTTTTTTTTGTTGAATTGTGTTATTTAACTAAGTGGGGGAGGGTGCTTTTTTTTCTTTTTTTTTTTTTTTAAGGATTGTCCCTTTTTTATTGCTGCTGTTTTGTTTTTGTTTTTCCCTCAGGAAATGGAGAACAGTTTCAAATTCAGCATCACTACTTTATTTGCATCCCATTTATCTTTGATACAATAAATGAATTACTTTTAGCAATTTTAGTAAATTTTTTTATGAAAAATAAGTTCATATTCCTTGATTTTGAATTCTGAGTTCTTGTTTGTATAAAATATTCATTTTATTTAATTAGTATTTCTATTGGTGGTTGAAGTTTTGGATTGGCAATAAGTCCAGACAGAAGAATGCACATTGTTTCCACATTCCAGAGTTTGCCTGCTTCCATGAAAATGGTGCAGAAAAATCAAGCTGCCTCTATGCAAAACCCACTAAGGTTCATCATAGCTTGATGCGTTTTTCATCTGTTGTTTTTGTCTTTTGGGAATAAGCCAAACTTTATTGTGCTAGAGAAGGAAACTGTTGATCATGGTCCTCAACCCAGTGATTTACGCCTATGAATATCTTGGTTTTCATCGTTGTTACTTGCAGCTTACATGTCAGGCTGACTGCATGGCTTTCTTTTCCTACAAGTAGTCATTGTAACAAGAACATGATTTTGTTAGAGATGGTCAAGTGAAGGGTTTGATAACTTTTTCCCATACTCTCTGATCTCAATGAGAAGATTTTGTCCATTATGACCAGAGAATGCTGTAGCAATAGAAGGCAGTTAATGAAAAGTGACATTATGGCAGTAACATAAAATAACTATTTAATGTCAAAGAAGTGCTTTACCAGAAGTTTCTACAGGTTGCTAGTGTTTCTTTTCTAATGACATAATGAGATACAGGAATTCAAAGTCATTATTTTTATAAGAAAGCTATGACAGATGAAGAACGGATTTTTATCTGCCTTGAAGCTTACATCAAGAGTGATTTTAGTGAGGATCTCTGGAGATGATGCAGCTTTGTACCCAATGGAATTTATGCCCATGTCATAGAACTAGGGAACAGAGAATTTAAAGGCTTAATAAATAGAGTACATGGTTGCTATTCTACTTGGTAATTAGGTAGGGGAGGGTGAGGATGAACAGGAAAATGATGACGTGGCTGCACTTCATGCTTATTAGAATGTCCTTCCAATGATGTCTGCCTTGATAAGGTGTGGAATTTACTCCATCAAATATGATGATACTGATCTTTCATGACAAAGGCATCAGGAAGCACTGTACAATGATAAAAGAATGCCATGCAAACGGGACAAAAACTATGTTCTCTGCATGTCTTGTGTTTTCTGTAAATTTTATAAATCTATGTCTTAAAATATTGAGTAATTTCTGAACTCTTTCACCAAGGATTTCCTAAAACTTTCATGTGCTGCAGAAAGCACTAGGATGCCTGAAGTGGCTTTGAATGTATAAAGTATTTTTTGTAGTATTTTTTTTTTCACTGTGTTCAAAATGGTGCAATCTACTGAAGTCAATAGAGAGCCTCTAACAGATTGGGATGTGCTTTGGACAAAATGTGAAGAAGCTTTCTTTCACTTACCACCCTATTGTTCTGAACTGATCTGGTTCATGTGGATTAGTCTGGATAGAACTGTGGATGGAAAAGGAGTAGCCTGTCCTGTGGCAACTGATCAACTCCCTCTCCAGCAACCTAGACCTTACAGACATGCAAACTCTCAGGTGCTGTTTTTAACACTGTAGAGTGGCTTGGAGCTTGGGAAAAGCAGCATAAAACTGGGAAAATACACATTACCCTTCAGATTTCCAACAGCCATCAGATTAAGAACCCTTTAGATCATTGTGTTTACTCTGTGTTTCTTTTTTTAAACATATTTTGAACTCATGTATTCATGTTAGTTCAGGAAGTTGTATGGAAGGTTTTAATGCATGCAAAAAGGACTTTCTTTCCTGTGTCTAAACCCTTTATGCCCACAAGTGTTTGAGGTGTTACGAAAAATGAACAATAATTCCCCACTTATCTTCTGTCTTCTCAGTGATTTAGGATACCTCTTCTCTCCTCAGTGTATCTTAAATGGATTACTCTTTACTGATGTAGAAGAGCTAGTAAAGACAAATGACACAACAGAACTGTTAAAGAAGTACTTTAGATCAACAGTCACTACAGCGATTGTGAGGGAAGTTCTCATTTTATACCCGTCATGATAAAGTGTCCAAGAACTGTGTCAAACTAAAATGCGTTAATTACTGGAATTAGTTAGTAAGCTAACTTTCCTATAGCACTTTGTCAGTGATAGATCTGAGACTTGCTCCTCCCTTTTTTTCACACCTGGCTTTCCAAGAGGAGTCGGGAGTTTTCCTGTCTGTGACCCCTGTTATCAGGGGTCCTCAATGCATAGACCGCTGGATACGTTATGGTGCTCTCTAAAGCACCTGTTCAATACTTTGTGAGTCTTGTACATCTTTGTGTATGCCAGTCATGATAGGTCTTCCTGACCAATTGTCTGGGCTCCAAATAGACAGTTTCCCTATTCGGACCATAAAAACTCTTCTATTATCTACCTCTTGAAGCAGCTTTTTTACTGTTTTATAAAGAGGTCATCGTGGTTTTGGAAGGTGGATATATTCCCTCACCACCAGACCGTCTCTCTGTGGATGAAATCTTTTCTGCTTTCATCATGATTTCTCATGCAGATTTATTAAATTCTTTTTGACTCAGATTTTGAAAATTTAGCATGTTTCTTTCATCAGTTTTCAACCTGAAAATTAGTGTCTTAAAAAAATAACTTTGTCCTCAAATTTCCAGCCAACCACTTTTGTGATTAATGGAGGGAATAGGGGAAGAAGAAACATTAATTTCCATCTCATCTAAATTGTCTGTAGTTTGACTGGATCTTAATGAATTACATTGGCAACATAGTATATTTATGATATTTGTCAAAAGTCCCCAGAGTACTGCATGTGGTTTTTTAGTATCAGAATAAGACAGTAATGTTCAAGTGCTATATCAATATATTGGAAACATTTCCTTGCCTCACAGATCTAATCAATAACCTAATTTTAGTCAAGTGAATGTGACAAACAATGAGAATGAATGGAAGTGATTGATTAAAAAAATACAATACTGGCAAATAGGAACAATAAATCAAAGTCTTATCAAAAGCATGAAAGATGATCAACCTTTATTTTCAATCACTGAAAAAGAAGAACATGTGAGGAATAATGGTAGTACCATGGCAGAACATTGGATATAGTTCACTTTCAGAAAATCCCTGAGGCTTCCAATGGAAAAAAAAAGAAGCAATTAAAGCCTGGGTTTGGTTACTAGTGTTGTCTCCACATTTATCTGCTTATCATTGCAAAATCATTGCCTGAGCTTTCTGAGACACAACATTGCTCCAAATTAGAAATATCACAGGGCCAAGGACCTTTCCATCCCTATAAGGACACAGGTTTTCAGATGCAGAACTTCATCTTTTTCTTACTCTACAACAACTCCACTGAAGTCCATGGAAGCCAATGATAAACCAACTTGATACTCTGGAGTGTTTTAGGCTGAATGGCTTACATGCTCATTAATCCATAGGCTAATGCAACATAATGCAATATTCATAGATAGTGAGCAATTCTGCTTAAAAAAAACCAAAGTACACTGTTCATAGCAGCGACTAGGAGGGTTCACCTACTGGTCAAATTATTTGTAAATCTAGGCAAGTTGCTTAGTTACACACTTGTGCCACTTTGGTATCATGTCCATAATGTATACAACAGTACTTAATTTCTTGTTATGTCACCAGAGACTGTATTTAATGTATGAGATTATTCCACTCTAATAACCACAGTACCATTTACAGTTTTGTGTCTTTCTTTATCTGAACTGCACTGGTACTTTGAAAGGAAGAACCTGATAAGTGAATCCAATTCCTGCTTTACCCAGTTATTTTGATTTCTCTGTAGTAGGTCTATTGCAGTATAGGTGGTTGGATTTTTAAATAAAATAAGTAATCCCCAAAGCATTTACATGAAAAGTTATTTTATTGCACTTACAGAACGTTGTAGTATATCTGATTTGGGTCCTATTTCTTCACCTTCCATGTATATCTGCATCTAGCCAAGCACTAAACCTCTTTCCCTATTAAGACCATTTCACAATGACATGCTGCAAAGATGTCCTGCTTATTAAGATCTTATTGCAGCAACACAAGCTGTAGTATTGCTCACAGCCATTTCCACTTCTTATCAGTTCCATGTTAAGGTGCTTTGCCTCTCCAAATGCTTTCTTTGCAGAGGAAAGTCCCCAAGGCATTCAGCCTCAGCTTCCTTACTGTAGCTAAGTGATAATGGAAAGTTTTCAGTCTCAGAATTGAAGGGAAAAAATATAACAGAAAGTTCCTTGTGATTTCCTTTTGGGGAAGAGGTCAGATGGCAGAATGATTAAAAAAAAGAAAAGAGAAGAAAAGAAAAGAAAAGAAAAGAGAAGAATATTTCAAAGCATCAGGTAATTTTTATCAATCACCATTAATGTCATATGCAGGCCACTTTTATTGTCAGCCACATTACTTAGCACAATAAGAGGCAGGTTTTGACATGTATTGCATGCCTGGCCAGAAGAATAAGGAAAGTCATTCTTTTGTATTCTTGGGATGTTAGAAACTATACTTCTGAATCCACATTGGTAATTGTATGTTCAGCTGCAAAGGAGAAGTTGCCTCATTGTGAAGAATATTGGAGGCCTTTTTGATATTATATCACAACTAGTTTACTAGCCACATAAAGTAGAATCGATGAAGAAACACAAGAAATAATGAGCAGCAGTAATAAAATGCAGCCACAAAAAAAAAATAATCAAATTTTTGGCAGGCACAATGAGGGTACTGATGAGGAAATACCACTGTTCATTGATGCTACTTGTAGTTACACCCACAATCAGAGCTAAGTTTCCTTTTTTTCAGAGAAATTAGATTGCATGGTTAATTCACATTTCACACCAAGGATCATGGTAGAGGCAATATCATGTTTGCATTTCTGATTTAAAGGAGACATAAGCAGCAAATGACTTAGTTTATAGTGTAGATTGCCTCATCGTGCTCTCGTCAGGTGTCAGCTTGTTCCCCTGTGTCCTGATTGAAAGGTTGCTGATGGCAGCAAATGACAAATGCTATCACATTTCATCCCTAGTGTATGAAGGTCACTGCAGGGAAAGATACCATGGCCTGGTCAAGTCTTCAGGCCTATTTTCCTCAGTACAGTTTTCACTAACAAAATAGATAAAATGAAGATATGTAATGACTGTTATTAAAAGCCTATTTTTTTAATTTCTTTAATTAATTTTTATGCAGACTCATACATTAAAGCTTTGCATAATACATTTAGTTCAGTAATAGCTCATATTATTATACTTCATTACATACACTAATATGTGTATCTATGCAAAATGAACAAGCAGCCTTTGTATGACAATCAAGAGTAGGTATGAGTAAGGAGTTGTTATTATTATTACTCATAGAAAAATAGATAATGTCCTGGTGGTAGGGAAGCTCATAGTGTTTAACTTTTTCATTATAATTTCAATGGTCATTTATTAGACTAAGCTGGATGGGTTTCTCATGCTTTTCTGAATTTCCTTCCAACTTCTCTTTCAACAGGAAAATGCATTTAACCTGAAATCTCATCTTTTAACTGTGGTATCAGCAGGATGACTAACTGAAATTTCAACCATCTATTGTTTACAAAATATCAAAAAAATAGTGTCTAAATAAAATCTTTTAAGAAGAAAAACATGCTTGTTTTATATACCAATGCTGTAAAAATTGTGATGTGAATTTGAAGAAATCTGTCACATTTCATATTTCTACCTGCTTTTCGTAGTTAACAGTACAGTAACTATATATTTTTTATTTTTCCTTCTTAGAACCAAATCTGATCGGTATAAGTTGAACCCAAGCAACTTATATCAGAAACATTTCTCTGTTTTTTTTGTTATACATTGATAACATTAGCTTAAAAAGGAAAAGGAGAAAATAAAAAGAAAAATAGTTTTCTAAAAAGACCTGATTGATCACTTAAAATATGAAGAAAAACACATAGAAAAGCATCAGAAATACAACTAAACTAAAATAAATATAATAAATACAATATGTATAATCTTTTCAAGGGGATTGAGACAAAACGCAGAAGGTAATGTTTGCATCCCAGAATTACTCTGGTGATCCCACCAGTCAAACTGCTTACTAGTAAACTGTTGACAGATATATACTGAACTGACAGAAATATAATGAACTCCTTCATGATCTTATGCTGTATGCAGTACATGATGTAGTTATACTGAAAGGTATTTGATAAATTCCTGTGTAACATTAAGACCCAGGATGCACATCAATATCATAATTTAATAAGAATGAAATATGCTTTTCAACATAACATATGTATAGAATAAATAAAAAAATCTAAAGAATACCTTATATACTATCATACTGTTACCAAGGTGGTGAGTATTATTTTGTTTTACATTAATTCAGGAAAAAAACCCATCATGTATCACACTCAGAAGGAGCAATTATAACATGCAGGAGTTAAGAAGATGGCATACATATTGAAAAGCTGGAAAAATATTTCAGACCAATTACCTTAAAATACTCATCTCTTCTTGCTCTTCAAATATTGTACCAAGACCAGGATTGTATGATATCAAGATCAGAAACTAAATAGGAGAACAGGAGGTAAAATTAGTTGGTTGTGTAATTCTAATTTAAATTATGCTCTCAGAGTAATTAGATCAAGTAGTCATTTGAAAGATATTAATTCTGTTGTACAGTTGTAGAAATTTGAAAATATATTGACAATAGAGCCACATCAGTCAGCTCACCAGAGATTAAGACTTTCTCAAATAAGCTTTCATGGGCTTGCCTTAAAAATCTAAACTTAATTAGTGTTTGATTCAAATTTTAGACTTTGGCCTGTGTAGACTAGATTAGACAAAGACTAGGCTGGATTTCCTGTCTTCTGTGTTTCTTCAAATGCAAAAGCACACAATAGATACAAAAAATGCATACAGAGATCTGCTAAACTAAGAAAAATATTTTGGAAATACAGAAGGCTAGAAAAATGTGAACACGGCTTACATGACACCTGCATCACCAGATACTTCAGAAGATAGATATGATGGAATGGTAATTAACTCTGTTTTTCTAGCTCAGAACCATAACCCAAAATAACCTCTTCCAATCTAATCATGCTTACTTAATATAGGGTGGAATAAAGGAATGGAGGAATGGATGGGTGGGAGGTGGAGGGGAGCTGCATACATTGAGAAGCACATTTTGCTTGAACCTCATGAAGAATCTCTATAAAACTTGCGTGTCTTGGGTAAATAAACAAGATAAGCTAAAGAATACAAGAAATGCAATGAACCTGGGGTGCCTGTTGCAATGCCAAATCATCTACAGTTCAGAGTTTGAATACTGAGGTTGATGAAGAAGTTTTGACCAAAGAGAAATAAACACAGATATTTACTGAATATGAGTAAATAAAAAAAAATTAGTGAAAAAGTTTTAGTCTGTTTTCTACAGGAATCCACCAAAATGCATAGAACAGATATTACACTTTCTGTTCAGAATTTCAGCTGGCTCCAGCAAATGTGTTTAATTGAGTTTGAACTAAAGTTATCAAGTTTCAAGTTAAAACTCAACACAGTGGTACTAAGGCTATTTTCTTATCTTGTTAGAAATATCCATGTCACCTGTGATCAGGGAGCTACTAGAAAAGCCAACAACATTATAAAGTATAAAAAAAAGAAATTTCAAATAGCTAATAGCCCCTAGTAGTGAAAACACTACCTACTAGTGTCTTCATATGGAATACTGTCAGATCCTCCTCTCACCTTATTTCTAAAAAGTCAACACACTGCATACGGATAGAAGCCAACATGGATCAAAAAAGGCTTGGAAATCAATTTAATAAAATGATTAATGGCATAAGTTAAACTGTGCATATCTTCTTTCTTCTATATACATATCTTCTTTCTTCTATTGCAAGGAAAACAACAGAGTCATCAGTGAATTTATAAAATAATAAATTAACAATTTAGGAATGGAGAGGTAGATTCAGGGACAGAATATACTCCTGAGGTCAAAGAACAGCAGCTTTAAAAAAATAATTCAAAATCTTTGTGGCCAGTAACAGAATTCACAGTTAAATATTATGATGACTTAGCTTGAAGTAAACATTTGTATATCTTCTTAACAAGAATTAATCCGTGACAAAGTTTCTTCTTAAATTTCTGAAATGGAAGCCATCTAAGTTCTTTCTGTGGTCTTCTGAAGCAGCTGGTACTTGTCATTATGGGAGTGTGAACACCTGACGAATTTTTTGGCAGCTCTGATCAAGCCTGGCAATTTCTATTACTTTGTATTACTGTCAAAGAAGTTTCAAGAACCCACGGCTCAGTTATCACAAGAGGGCACTATAGGAATGCCTGCTAAAGAGTACCCAAACATTCATCTGAAGCTTGTTGGTTACTTTTTCATTTTCTCCTTCTGTAAAAGTGGAATAAACAGTAAAAATGCTAAGAGCATTACCAAGGTCTTGCAGCTTGTTAATGAAATCTAATATTCCTCTGGTGAAGATGTTAAAGAATTTACACAATATAGTCAAAGCACTATGCTATCAAATTATTAATACCATCATTTACAGGACCAGTTCTCTGTCCTAAAACAATTTTTCCACCCCCTATCTTGATGATACTATCTTTTTCATGACCAAGTGTTCTTTTTATGTTTAATGATATGATCAATAGCCCAGTTGAAGTGCCTCTATACCAATACACACAGCACAGGTAACAAGAAGGATGAACTGGAAGCCACTGTGCAGCTAGAAATTTACAATCTAATCGCTATTGCTGAAACATGGTGGGATGAATAACTTGATGGAGTGCTGCAGTTGATGGCAATACACTGTTCAGAAGGAACAGGCAGGAAGGAGGGGTAGAGGATGGGGGTGTCCTTCTATGTAAAAGAATGGATTAACTGCACAGAGTTGTCTTTGAAAAACAGTGATGAACCGGTTGAATGCTTATGGGTAAAAATTAGGGGCTAAGTCAAAAAAGGAAAACTCATGGTTGGTGTTTACTACAGGCAGCCCAACCAAGGGGAGCCTGTTGATGAAGTGTTCAATTACAGGAAGCATCCCGCTCACAGGCTCAGATCCTGCGGGGGGCCGACTTCAATCACCTTCAGTCACTTCAATAACATCTGCTGGAAAAGCAACACAGCAAGCTGTAAACAGTCCAGGAGACTCTTGGGGTGCGTCAAGGATAATTTCCTAATTAAGGTGATAGTCCAGCCAGAGGAAAAGTGTTACTATACCTGTTGCTTACCAACATGGATGAACTAATTAGAGATTTAAAGATTGGTGGCAGCCTGGGCTGCAATGATCATCCCTTGGTGGAATTCACAGTGTTGAGGGATATGGGCCAGCTGAGGAGTAGAGTCAGGACGCTGAATTGTAGGAGAAGAAACTTTCCGTTATTTAAGGAATTAGTGGATGGGAATACACAGGCAGTGGAACCAGGAACATGTGTCCTGAGAAGAATACAGGGATGTTGCCCAGATGTGTGGGGATAGAATCAAGAAAGCTAAGGCACAGCTGTAGCTGAATTTGGCAAGGCATGAAAAGAATAAGGACTTATACAGGTATGTTGGCCAGAAAAGGAAGATTAAAGAAAATGTACCTGGCCTGACAGGAGAACTAATGACAACAAACATGGAGAAGGCTGAGGTACTCAACAAATATTTTTGCCTTATTTTTTAGTGGTAATCTCTCTTCCCATATCTCTCAAGCCCCTGAACCTCAAAGCAGGGACTGGGGAACAAAGTCCTTCCCATCATAGAAGATCAGATTCAAGACCACCTAAGGAACTTGAACATACACAAGTCCATGGGACACAACAAGATGCATCCAAGGGTCCTGAAGGAATTGATGTAGTTGCCAAGTTGCCACTCTCTATCATATTTGAGAAGTCATGGCAGTCAAATGAAGTCCCCAGTAACTGGGAAAAGGGAAACATTACACCCGTTTTTAAAAAGGGTAAAAAGGAGCACCCTGGGAACTACTGACCAGTCAGCCTCATGTCTATTCCTGCTAAGATCATGGACCAGATCCTCCTGGAGGTATGTTAGGACTGTGGAAGACAGGGAGGTGGTTAGATACAGCCAACATGGCTTCACCAAGGGCAAATAGTGCCTAACTAACCTAGTGGTCATCTACAATGGAGTGACTGCATCAGTGAACAAGGGAAAAGCTACAGATGTCATCAACCTGGAATTCTGTAAGGCCTTTGATACAGTCCCCCACAACATTCTTACCTCTAAATTGGAGAAATATGGGCTTCATGGGTAGGCTGTTGATGTATAAGGAATTGGCTGGATGGCAGTGCAAAGAGTTACACTCAATGGCTCAATGTCCATGTGAAAACCAGTAATGAGTGGTATCCCTCAAGGGTCTGTACTGGGACCAATACTATTTAATATCATCATCAGTAACAGTGGGATTGCAAGTTTGCTGGTGACACCAAGCTGAGTGGTGCAGTTGATTCACTTGAGGGAAGGGATGCCATCCAGAGGGACCTTGACAGGCTTGAGGAGTGGGCCCATGCAAACCTCATGAAGTTCAACAAGGCCAAGTACAAGGTCCTGCACCTAGGTTGGGGCAATTCCCAGTATCAATACAGTCTGGAGGGTGAATGAATTGAGAGTAGCCCTGTGGAGAAGGACTTGGAGATAGTGGTGGATGAAAAATTGGACATGAACTAGATTGTGTGCTTGCAGCCCAGAAGGCCAACTGTATCCTGGGCTGCAATAAAAAAAGTGTGGCCAGCAGGTTGAGGGAGGTGATTTCCCCCCCTCTACTCTGTACTTGTGAGACCTCACCTGGAGTACTGCATCCTGCTCTGGGGTCCCCAGAAAGACATGGACCTGTCAGAGTGGGTCCAAATAGGGCCACAAAAATGATCAGAGGGACAGTACACCTCTCCTATGAAGAAAGGCTGAGGGAGTTGGGGTTGCTCAGCCAGGAGAAGAGAAGGCTCCAGGGAGACCTTACTGTGGCCTTTCAATATATAAAGGGAGCTTATAAGAAAGACAGATATAAACTTTTTATGAAGGTATGTAGTGACAGGACAAGGGGCAATGGTTTTAAACTGAAAGAGAGCAGATTCAGATGGGACATAAGTAAGAAATATTTTTTGTGATGACAGTGGTGAGACACTGGAACAGGTTGCCTAGAGAGGTTGTGGATGCCCCGTCACTGGAAATGTTCAAGGTCAGATTGGGTGGGTCTTTGAGCAACCATGGCAGGGGGCTTGGACTATATGAACTTTAAAGGTCCCTTGCAGCTGTAAACATTCTATGATTCTACACTTCTGTGAATAGCAGTAACTCTGAATTTTTATATTTTGGTTATTTACATGTGTTTAAAGGTGATGAATGGGAGCTGGAGTTCAAGTCTTGGCAGTAATGTGTTCCTGGCACAAACATAAGAAAAATGTTTCTATTTTATCACATTGCTAGCAAACAATTATTTTTTTCTACTTCTAATTTCAGCTAAATCACAATTTTTATCAAATGTCTCTGACCCAGGAGAGGTGAAAAAGTCACTATTGCCTTTAAAAGAAAACAGAGGACTACAGAACTGACACCACCAATTATGATAATTCAAAGGTTTGTTGGAAGGTGAGTCTACATACATTTTTTCATTTCCTGTAAAGAGTTTTCTTTCAGCACCAACTTTTTTCAGTAAAGAAGTGGAGACAACAATACTAATCATTATCCACAAAGCTAACTGATAAAAGCCTCGTGTTCTTCAGAAAATAATTCCTAACAATCTTATCTCTCTTTCAAGTTCTGCTCATGGGATTTCCTGTTTCTGAAGACCTCACTTTTCCAGGGGAAAAACTGTGCTTTTGATGGTACTTTGCAATAGGTAGCGTAACAGTGTGAGTAATTATACTATGTACACACCTATATTTTAAAGGGCTCTTCTCTTTTTTTCCTAAAACAGACTACAGAAGGTATAGGATCTGCTTTAGTGAATGACCGAGGTCATGCTTTGGTTCTAAAATTTGGTTGGCTGATTGATTTTTAGTAACAGCATACAGGCATCATCTTTTTTCCAGTTATATACAATCAATCTTTCTCAAAATAAACTATAAATTGCATCTTGAAAAGAAACTGTATACATATATATATATATATGTTTTTATGTCAGTATTCAGACATAAGAATCCCTGCTAAAGCAGATAGCCAAAATTTAGAAGACCTTTTTTTCCCAAATGTAGATTAAGACTCATGGCCAACAATCTTCTCATGAAATGAAATATTTTGAAACTGTGTAATTCTTAACTTTTCATAAGGTCCTTACATTCTGTTTTTTTACTTCATTTCACTGCTCCAATGTCTTTGCTATAATAATACCTTTAGTGTTACAAACGCAATAAAGTCAAAATGAAAAACTTTGATCTCATAAACATATATTTTTAAATTTTTTTTCATCTATTTTTATTCCATGAAATTGACATTTTTAAAGAGGAAATGTATTGCATCAGAAAGATGTTGACTAGTTTTGCTTACTAACATAACCCTACTAAAATAATTGGAAACTTTCTGAAGCTTGTGAAATATGAGGTTTTTTTCTGGGTTTATTTTGCCTTTATGTCACCTTGCCTTTGGCATGCTTCAACTGAATAGAATCTATCTGCATGAGTAAGGACAGTTTTTCTTTTCTGTGGATGAGCTGATGGCTTCTGGCTACTTTATGTCGCACAAGAAATACAGTCTATATCCCTGTGTTCTAGATATCACAAGAATTCAGGTATCTTACCAATGCAAGCTAGCTAAAAAAGACAGAATTGCCCTTTTGTCAACACAAACTAAAATTTAATCTGCCTTCAGACTCACACGTCCTTTTTTGCATATTTTCAGTTTGTAACTTCAGGGCTTCTTCATAATTAATGGAAGCCAAGACTTTGTAACTGGTTAATACTATTATCTTAAAAACTAGGTGTAAACAGGTCTGTGTGTCTCTGATACCATACAAAATTGTAAGAAACTATGGTTCAGGTGAGGCATATCAATGCATTCTTTTAAGACAAGCTCACCATTTTTCAAAATGAGATAATTGAAGATAGGTTTTAAAATGCAGCACAGTTCTGGTAAAGATAGATTTAAGAAACTGCTGGAATTTCACATCATAAAAATTATCTTTTGAAGGCAAGTAAGCAGCAAGCCTGTAATTTCAAAATAGAATAAAAATCAAATTTCCCAGTAGTACATATTCATGAACTATTTTTTGTTTTTCTGTCAGCTGTAGCAGATGCGTAATATACGTTGTCTATGCATATATTATTTTGCCAGATCAATGGTTAAAAAATGGCTTATATTGTACTAAAATTCATCACATTTCAAATGTGCATTTGTCTTCCAACTATGAAGAGCCGTATTATAAGTCCTTTGATCAAATTGTGGCTTCAGCAAGTTTTGTTTCCTACATAGGTCCTTTGATTGCAAAAGGTCTTCCTCTGTCAAAGTTTGTTTGCTGTGTCGGAATTTTGGCATGCATGCTCCTCTCAAGCCACAGGCAATTTTGCAAGTGAGTGTATGCAATAATTAAAAAGTTTATATTACTACTGGGGAAATCTTTATCAGCTGTAATGTATAAAACTCTAGTTTTGCAAATACTCCAAGTCATTTACCAAAATGGAATTGATGTGAAAACTGAGTACTATCCTTTCAATTCTTTACAAATGTTCACACACAAATGTTTGATATTGTGGGAGTTTGAATTGATACCTGCAGGAGCATAATAATGGACTGAACGACAGATCAATGTGATCATAGTTGAAGACCCTTTACTAGAGCATCAGACATCATTTTTATACATTGGTTACATCCGTACATGCATTTAGCTATTTTACTATTGGTTACACACATTATTCATGCGCTGTCCACGCGTCTAGTTACACTTAATGATTGGTTATATCAACACTGTATACATGCATAAACATAATTGGTTATACTAACTAAAACATGCAAAACTTGTCTCAGTCTAATTGGTCAAGATAAACTGCCAAATTGAGGTTCTTTGTGCCAAGTTCCCTTTATCGTGGAATGCGCACCTGTGTTCTTCTAATTGGCATCTTTCTTTTTTTTGTCTTCTTGTTTATTCTGTTCAAGGCCTTCTAAAGGCATCTGGAATGCTCTTGCAACCGTTAGCTAAATATGTGTCCACAGATACCCTCCTTTTCAATCCATTTAAGAGGACTTGCCACCAAAGCATTAGCTGAATGGTAGACTGATCATTGCTATAGTATCTTTCTACCTGTCTGAATTCTGATATTGAACTACTGTTTCAGCCACTGAAGTCTTTTCACTTATGGTTCAACTCTCAACAGCACTCTGACATGGAAATTCTTTCTTTCTTTGTAAGAACTTTACTTTCACAAACATCCTATATTTTCTGAGGTTAGAGCTTGAAAAAAAAGCAGCAAAAAGTCTGATAGATTCCTGTAAAATATACATGATAATCTTGTACACTGAAAGCCATCTGCTTTTTCCCTCTATCACAGAAGAAAATACTCTGTATTTCCTGAGACATGTAAAATGTGTTGCAGGTGAGAGTATTCCAAGTTGAAAATTCCTCTTGAGTACTAACAGAAATACTCTAAGGAAGAAAGACAGGGCAAGCAGACTGTTTAGAAGACCATGGAGGAAAATACTGGTCATTATGTTGAATGTCCTAGTGCAGACTATTTTAATAGTAACAGGCTTTTTACAGTAAATTTTTCAAAAGATAAGACATGCAGAAATGCTTGATACTACACACAAATTGAGGTAAATAAAATATATAGTCTAAACATGCTGCTGCTTTTCCTTGTAAATATTTTACTCACTAAACTATGATAATGTTTGAAGTGCTACTACACCTTCCAGAAATACTACAACAGCCTAGTAACCAGAGAAAAAGTTAAAACTGGGAGTTGAGTAACAAAGGCAGTGTTGTTACACATTGTTTTTATGAATTTTAATGTAGATGCAGAAAAGAAAATGTAAGCAATATTAACCAGAATTGAATTCCTAACTTCTGGATTTCCTGCTCTGGCAATAAAGAAGATAACAAATAAGAACATAAGTTTTATAAAACTTATGCTTGATAACTTTATCATGAATGTATTGGAATATATACATATATTATTAGAATTGTTAAAAAATAATTTAATGACCTTGAATACATCATTGAAGTTTGGAATAACCAGGGCATATAATATTACTTACTTGAAGAAACTGTTAGGCTCTCTTGGCAAGGTTCTCTGCAAACTTGAAGGCAGTGTGAAACCTGCCAATACTGGCACAACACTGCATTAATAAATAGCATGGGAAACTTGTATAAATCAACCAGTTGGCACAGAGGTTACTTTTCTTTCTGAAAGGAAGTTGGACATTTTTTTTCCTCTGCTGCTGCTGCTGCAAAAAAAATACTCTGCTATATTTTATTGTAACATATTTGAGGTTAAACAGGTGTACAACTTAGTAATAAGATTATAATGCTTGTCAATACAAACTGCTACATGCTGGTTTGACGCTAGCTTCTAACTTTCCTAAACTTTAACCATCTGGGCTTGATTTTTCTGTCAGATGTTTTAGTAAAGACTACTGTTATTATCTAATGTTTATTTTAAAAAATCAGTCCCCACCCTCCAACCCTCCACCCCCAAATCTTGAAATAATTTGAAACAACCTTGTATCCTTATAACTGGGAGTAAAGCCTTAATATTTTGATTTTAAATAGCTTGCAGACACTCAGAACCATTTTTTTATAGCTTTGTTGCTTAATTCTTTAAAGATTTTCTTTGCATTGGCCATCCTCTAAGACTATTTTCCTTGCAATTACTGATCTTTTTTGTTGAAGCAGTGTTAGCCTGAGGTACAGAGCTGGCCAGAAGAAAAAAGTCTGTGTGACTTGTCCTGTGCTCCCTGTTCTCTCTTTTCCACACTTCCCATTGAAGGAAGAATCAAGAGACAGAATAAAAGTTTTGTCCTGAGTAAAAGCTTTTTCCACCAAGGTGTGGATGACATAATGGGGTATTAAAAGAAGATATTTGGGCCTCAGTGTGAGTAGACTAGTAAAAATGGGGAACTGGAACATGGGTTTACAGTGACTTTGAAGGCTGAGGTTGGCTGGGAAAATAAATTAGTTTGGCCAAAGGAGACTTTGACAGAGTTGGCAAGGCAAAAGAACCAAGAATATGTGGTGAGGTGTGGATGGCATGCTTACAGCGTTGTACGGTGTTGCCAGCAAAATAGTCTTAAGTAGGGTAATTTTATTTGACTTAATTCCTTGCTAGTGGACACAAACTTCTGATCCCTGATTCAGACAGTGAGAAAAAGAATAATAAACAAAAAATACTTATAATGACATCTATCCTCCTCCCTCCATAGCCTCTATTTTCCATATGTTCACTGTGGGTTATACTCTCTCCACCAAGATTCTTTCAGGGAGGTGTTGGATGGCATAGTAGGGGGAGGTGATCTGCATAACCATGTTTTGCTTTTTTTTGCATGAGATGATGGTGTTTGGCCACTCTGGGCATAACGCTTCCATCCTCCCACCTTACACTTAATGGTTTCCTGCCACCCTGTTCTTTTGTGTCTGCTGTGGTCTAGATTGCCCACAGGCTGTGGTGCCTCAGGTCTCTTCCCTCCGTGGCATGGGCTGCCCATAGGCTGCAGTTCTTCAGGGGTGTCCCTGCTCAGGCAAGGTTTACCCACAGGTCATGGTACCTCATGCATGTCCCTGCTCTGGCATGGGTCACCCGTGGACTGCAGTCCTCACTGGTGTCCCAGCCTCAGCATAGGTGACGCACAGCCACAGTCCCTCAGGGGTGTCCCTGCTCTAGCATGTGTCACCCTTTGTGACCAGCACATGATGGTTCATGGCCTTCTCCCACACAGGGTACCACTGTAACCCCCTCTTACTTATACCTTGTCACTTCTGGCCATTACAAACAGGTCCTGCAAATGGGAAGACTGTCAGAATGACATGGAGTTGGCTGGCCACTGGACTGAAACCAGCAAAATGAACACTGAGATGGGATTAGGATCAGGAAGGTAAGACTGAAGTCTGGGACTGAGTCAGTCAGGAAGCCAGAATAAGAGGAGAAGGGCAGCAGAAAAACTTCAGTGTGGCACCAGCGGGAACAACTGCAAGTGGCTGGGTGAAAAGTCTGATATGGACAAGATGAAAGAGGCTGAGACTGTGGTGGAGAGTCCAAAGGTGTTAAAATTAAAAATTGCCAGGAAAGAAGGCACTGTATTTCACCAACATATAGCATGTGTTTCAGCAAAACTATTCCGTCATTCAAAATTCTGTGTGTGCTCTGCTTCTCTTTTGCCAGCCTCAGGAAATCTCTGTATCATTCATATTTTCCTTGAATGTGTTATAAAGAATATCTGCTTGTTACCAGCCTGGCACACAAGTGCAATGAAGTGTCTGTGCAAATGTAAAAGTACGTGTGAAGATGTTTCACTGGCCTTGCACATGAATGAGGCACCCTATCCCTGGAATATCTTTAGAGTGAACAAGAGGGACCTTCACAGTGTGACTTCCTGTTGTGAGCCAGACACAGAGAATAACATCTACTTGGGCTACTGAGAGAGATTCAGGTGCCATGAGGATGTTTCAGGCTGGATATCTCTTACTCTGGTTTGTACTTCATTTCATCATTTCTCAGCAGCAGCAACAATAGGAAGACAAAGAAGGGGGGGGAAAAAAGCAACTGTCTGGAGATATCTGTCCATATGTGGTAATCCTTTTTTTTTTCACTTTAGTGTATTCCACATTGTTAAAAGCAATGGTCTGTTCCTTGTGTTCTTCTGAACCTTCAGGAAAAGTTCTCATTCAGGTACAAATTCTACCTGTTCAAACTCACAGAGCAAAGGTGCATTCTGCTGTAATTAAATCAGACAAAAAAACCCAGCCAAAGAAGAACCAACAGGTGGAATGCATCATACTACAATCTTTAGAAGTCACTCTGGAGTAGTGTTCTTTGTAATAAGCCCTGTCACAATATAGTATAGTAACAGCTCCTGATTTTTAGTTTACAGAAGTGTTTTGTGTAATGTGTTGAGGTAACGCATAAATATTTGTCTACCTTTTTTCATATAATCTTCATTTATATTGAGTATTGATCAGGGAACCACCATTCACATCAAGAACTGAATGCACAGAGCAAGCTGAAAATCTGGATAAAAGTATTGCTGAGTCCAGACCACACAGACATATTCTGAAACTTATTTTCAAGTGTTCTCTGGAATACAGGATCTTAGCAAACTAAGTTCAGAAAGAATCAGATAGTAGATTTTTTTTTTCATTAAAAAGGAAGTTATTGATGCATTTAACTACTCTCTGATTAACAGCACATCAAAACAAATGCAATTAAAGTTTTTCAGAGAAATATGGCTTTTATGTTAGCAAACAGTAAGTGAGAGTGCAGGAGAGTCCCTTCTGGGCTTGTATATGTCTTGCCATCCCCATTACTTGTGTCTGACAACTAACACCCATTTCTCATGCAAAACTTGCATTGGACTTTTTGCTCCAAGGAAAATCTTACTTTTCTAATACTGTATTGTAATTCTATTTGTCATTCTTGTCATATTGCTTAAATGTCACTCTGGAAAAAATAATATAGTAATTACCAGTGATTTGTTCAGAATATTTGCTCTGGGTCTAGTCCTTCAGAGCAGCAGTTCTCTAACTTTTGTATTGGGAGTTTAGACTTCTTGCTTCCTGTAATAGTCTATGCTCTCTCTTTTTTGCCTCTTCACCACAGAGATAGGTACATGCAGGTTTGTCTGTGTACGCACATTCCTAGACACACATACATGCATGCACAATTGCTTTTCTGGTCTGCTTTCAGTACCCCATTGACTGTAACCCCAGTAACTTTTACCCCAGTAAAAGAGTTCTAGCTCTCAGGAGTCAACTTGCTTTGTCTAGTCTACTCAGGGTAATGCAGGGATTTTCTGCCCTGTCTCAAACTTTAATCATCCTAGACCTGTTCTCTTTCCAAAATCCTCACATTCTAGAGGTCACTGTGTACCATTCCCTTCCCTTTCGCTTAAGAATGTGTTCTCTAGCAGTAAATTTATTCTGTAGAATATTTTAAAATGTCTTACTCCGAACAGAAACTACCTATTGTGGTGGTTGACTTTAACAAAGCTAAAGATTCTGATTTAAGGAATGAATTTTAAGCAGCAGTGTGTCCTGAGTAGAGCTGTTCACCCTTTAAGAACAGAGACAATAAAATAGGATAAAACCAGATATAGTTGTATTTTGTTACAAGACAAAAATTACAGTAGATAATTTACTCATTGAAGACATTTAAAATAATTATCTTGAAATTCTAGAAGTGACTGAATGAAATTGAGGTGATTTAAAACCCAACAAAATACTACAATCACTGAATAGAAAAAAGTTAGATTTCTCCATCCAAGGTTTTACAGGCCATTTTTTATCATTATATAAATTAGATGTGAAGTAAGGCTATTACACCCTATAATACAGGGTGTTCCCAATGAAGTTTAGCTTTTATATTTCACTTTCAGACAAAACTAGTAAATACATGATTTTTTATTACAGATTTCAGAAAAGGTTTTGAGGCTGTAAACCTGTAGATACATAGTTTGGTGACAGAATCAATCACATTTTCATAACTTTGAAGTTGTGTACCACAAAAGTATTAGCAAAGAATTTCAGTGAAGGAAAGTCTTTTGGTGGATTCTCATATTTCAGTTTCAAAAGTAGACCAAAATATAGGCTTACTAGCATTTTAGGATTAAAAACATATTTTGTAGACTATGAAATAATAAAAGGCTTTAATAGAAAGCAACATAATATAATTCAAGATGATAGTCATGTCAAATGAAAGATTCCTCTTCTCAATATGAGTGAATATATTTTGCTGTATTTCTGAATGACATGTTTCTTGCTTTTTTTGTGGTATGCCACCGTATGTAAGAATTTCATTCCTAATTTTTTTTTTCCATTTCATGGACCCAGTTCTGAAATTAAATAGTTGATATTAATAGCTGACTGCAGTTTCTTCCCTTTTTTTTTTTTCCACATCAAAATACAGTGCTTTTGTCCTTTATTTTTCTAATCTGTTTTTGAAGCTCACTTTTCTCTTTCCTTTTTTTGAAGAATGTACATGGAAAGTTTCATGAAAACCCTATAATATCATATTATACTAGATACTTTGTGCATTGTAAAGGTCTGAGGATGAAAATCAAGCAAATAATATCTATTTAAATGTGGCTTTTTGTTACTATGCTAAGAACTTAGTTACACCTTCCTTTATAATCCCTCAACACTGTTCTGTTTATAATAATTTCTCTTACATGCTAGGATGCCTTTTTAGGGTTCAATGGTTCCCGTGATTTGGAAGAAGGGACTTCTGTGAGGTGCTAACAGCTTTAGATTCCTGCACTGTTTCTTAAGGCCATTGTAGAAGTTTTCCTTCATTTTTATACTGCACAGAAAATTTCTGTAGGAATTTCTTCACTGCATATTATTTCTATTCTTCACCAATCCATTGCAATTTGATAACATGCTCTTCCCTTTTCAGTTTCTTGCCTTGTTCTGTCTACTAAACTTCTGCTTTAAAAAACTTACTTCATTCAAATAGGTTGAGAGCTCACAATGTCCTGAGTGTTCTTGCAAAACTACTCCAGAAGTTGGAGCTTGTTGGATTCTGAGGTTTTTAGATATTTTCCACTGAAGTCACAAGATATTTAAGCCATGTATGTTGGTGCATTAGCTGTTACCACCTTTCTGTAGAGCTAAGATGAGCTGGCACTGCTGCAGTGACTGTAATCCTTCAGTGTAGGAGCAATTGAGGCCATTACACAGAAAGAACTTCACTAACATCCTGCAACATCTACTTGTAGCAGATTTTATGTAGAAAAGTTGATGCAGCATTGAATAAACTCAAATATAACCATATCTACGTAAAGCAAAACATTAGTCTGCTATGGAACCATAAGAAAATGCTAAAGCATTAGTATTCCACAACAGTCTTAAAGTTATTAAATGTAGAGTGTTTGTCTTTAGTACGTCCATAAAGTTCACCAGAAAGCCATAACATCAGTGTGCCCTTGACACTTTGCATCAAAAAAGTATTGCTTGAATGCCAGAAAATTTGAATTGTTTGGCTGAGGTATTATGGAACCCACTCAGATCATAAAATTGGGTATAATCCAATTCTTTCAGCTGTACAGGAATATCGTAGGAATGAAAGAATCTCATTCTTTCAGCTGCTATCTTTACAGATATTCCTAGCATTAAAAGTGGAAAAGCAATGCATTTTTTCAGTTTAATAGTAGAGAAAAAACTCTGGAGAGAGGAAAGAGAACACCAATTTGTTTGAACTGAAATGAAGCAGAACTCTTTTGATGAAACCGAAAAATATTATCTTCTCAAAATTTGTCCTTTCTCCTTTTCTGGATAAAAACTGTTTGTCAGATTCAACCTGATTTTGCAGATAGTTTTGCTTCCTCTGCATCTGTTTTTAAGTTAATTTCTCCTACATAAAAGAAAAGAGAGAAAAGAAGAAGAAACAAAAAGTATACAACCCAAGAGATGAACTACAACTGACAGCAGGATCTTAGGCTTTTTACTACCTAAAGTCAAAATCCAAGGCATACAGTCTTCAGCATTCTTCTGTGCAGTAGATTATTGTGCACAGCCATCAGTGCATTGCAGCCAGTTTTTTGTGAGGACAGCTGAGAGGATGACAAATAGGTTATTCTACTGTCTCAGAAAAGCTGAGTCAAAATTTGGTTGATTTTTGGAAAATGAATTTTCCTTAAATAGGATTGCTGCCATTTCTAGAGCTTCAAGGCAAATAATGCACCCTTCCATTCTACTAATCCAAATATTATATTTTGGCTGAAAGAATGTAATTAACATTGGCTTATAATCACTTGTTGACATTAGTAAGGTTTAAAACCATTTCTTATTCAAAGAATTTTTCATGCTGCTAATATAAAGCATCATAACGTGACATCAGCATAAAAATTTTCATACAGAGGGAAGGCGATGTTAGTGTATAAGCTTTTGATTCTGTACACCTTTACCACAAATGACGACCAAAGTTTTTACAAACAGACAACAGTTAACAGCATTTTTGTAACTCTTGAAATGACTTAGGCTTCAGTACATTCAAAGATCTTGGTAATTCCTTTGTCGTATCAAAGTATTTCAACATTCAGGTTTTGTGTCTAGGTTCAATGATAAATGTACATTTGCTTTAAAATATCACACAATTCACAAGCCAAAACTACTTATCTAAGGCATTCGATAATTTGCATATGAGTCATAACGATTGCACATACAGGCACAGATAGTACAGGTAAGTTAATATGCATGCTTTTATGGCAAAGCTGATATAAATTCATGGAGCTCTACTGACATATATGTACTCATTTCAACACTAGTACATACTGTGATGACCACACATTCTCTCTCTCTCCACGTACGCATAAATGCACATATACTTAAATATGATTCTTTATTATAAATTCACCAGCTAAGTACACTTGTAATTGGTGAAGATACCCATGAAATGCTGGCTGGACGTTTTTCTCCCTTCCCTCCTTCTCTTCATGCTATATTGGAAGATAGAAGTGGAAACCCAGAATTTCTGTTTACTCTCAGGATGCAGTTATTTAGATTCTAGCAGGGAGGAAGCCGCACGTTGCGGAACCTTCTGGCTCCTGGGCTTAGCTCAGATGATTGATTTTGGTAAACCATTTCTGTTGGATGATGTTACAGTGCTCAGTGTTCACTATGACAGTATTTTGTGTTAATCAATATCCAAACACAGCATGTGTTCCCTCCGTTGAATAATCAGGATGTTTATATCATATCATAATTGAAGGTAAAGGACAGTTTTCCTTAACTGGGGTAAAGCAAAGATGAAGAAATATTATTGTTTTTCTGAGTTAGGCACAGTCAAAAAGAGATGACATTTTGACCTGTGGAAATTGCATAGACTGTAAGTATTCGTAGATGTATGTTCAAGGCCTAGCTAATCTAAAATGGGCCTTTATTCCTTCTTTTCTAAAATTCTTTAGACAGGCAAAAAGTGATATTTCATGACCGTACAAATTCATCAGAAATATTAAAGAATTGAGAAAAAGCATCTGGCATTTGATCTGTGTAGAAGAAACTCCTGGACAAAAAAGGTTAATAAGAAATCAAAAAGTAAGGATGAAGAATGCCTTGGGCCTCACTAAGAGCTTATGCTAACATGACTGAAATACCTTCATTGAATCCAATCACACAAGACAGTATAGAATTAATGGTATATGTTATTAGGAGCCAAACCTTATTTCTATTTTTTATTTTTACCCTTTTCCTTAAACTCTGGAAGTCAAAATATATGTTTTGATGGGGATACATCACACTGGCAGCCAGTCACTAGTGGGGTTCCCCAGGGCTCAATTTTAGGGCCAGTGAGTGGAACCTGTTAGTGTTCAAGGAGTGGCTGGATGACACTCTTAGTCATATGGTTTAGTTTTAGGTAGTCCTGCAAGGAGCAGGGAGTTGGACTTGATGAGCCTTATGGGTCCCTTCCAACTCAAGATATTCTGTGATTCCATGATTAAAAATAGGATAGATAGTACCTGAATTCACCTACATTTCTGAGGAGTTTGATCTGTAGATGCATTCGAAATGCTGGCTGAACTCCTTTACTTAAAGAATTCTCTCACAAAACGCTCATCTCCTGCAACCAGGGAAAGATTCAAACTGAATAATTGATGGATACAATTTAGATGAGGTATAGGCAAGATGTTACTATTCAGATACTTATCGTCAAACAATCAAAAAAATCATCATCTGCACATTTCAATTAAGTATGCTAAATTTTCATTTGTTTGCATTAAACAGAGCAAGATTATACTTTATACATAATAGATTATATAAGGTAATTGCACTGGCAATTTTTATACTAGAAGTTATTGTGCTAGAATAATCAAATATTCATTGTTTATAGAAAAATGTCAATAACACGGTCTTATTTTCTAAATATATTTAATTAATTAATTGAGTTGTGTATTAGACAAGTCACATACTGCAATCAGAAAGGAAAGAAAAGTGCAAATATTTCATCCTTTTCTTATCCATCAGTATGAATTATAAGCTCATTTCTCTTGGCTCAATTTTATACATTTTAATTAACCTGCACAAAATAATTTCTTAATTTCAGAATTTTGAGTTTCCTTCCCCCTTCTGTGAATCTATTGATTTAAGACATATTCTCCCTCTTTATAGTATCATTAGCAATGGTATTTCTGCTTCTAGTTAAGATTTCTAGCTGTTTTCTCCAGATTAAGAACATTTTAGAAGTTGTTTGTATAATGTAATTGTTGTTGCATAAAGTTTCCAAGTTAAATCTGGCTCAATTTTAAAATTTGATTTTATTTGCTTATAATTATGGTTAATGTTAATTCTGCTGTTTATAAGTAATAGCCTGGGATAAACAGCTTTTTACATTTATTAAAGTAGTCTCATTTTGCGGCAAAGTTGCAAACTGCCTGTTTTGTAACAGAAAATTGAATATGATGGAGGATGAAAGAGGTAAGGTTTTGCCTCAAGGAAAGGAGGTGTGTTTGTTTCAAACTTTTAAAGTGTCCCTACTTGTGTATGTTTTAAAAGACTCTTGCTGTTTAACAGGTAAACTTCTGCCTGTGCCACATTTGTTCCACTCTGTCAGAAATCCTCTGTATCATGAAGGTAGGGATGCTTGTGTATCACCCTCAAAGCATAACAGCTCTAACTCTTTCCAGCAATAGAAAAGATTAAGTAGAGTCTGCATGGGATTATACAATCTAGCTGCCAATGCAGCAGCCATAGGACCAAAGTCCAGAGAGCTTCTGCCGCCCACGTTTTCCATACTTTACATATGCAGTCATAGTTTTGTCACCTTTTGATTATCATTTCTTTGAGTGTTTCCCACCTTCCTTTTTCATAAAATGTTTTTAAAAGAAACTGCAGTCGTAGGCTTTTTCTTTAGGATGTTGGAGGTATTCTGGTTAAATTTAGCTAATGAATAAATCACTAATTTCTGTATCACAGAATCATAGAATCATGGAATCATAGAAAAGTTTGGGTTGGAAAGGACTTTTAAAGGTCATCTAGTCCAACCGCCTGTGCAATAAGGAGGGACATCTTCAGCTAGATCAGGTTGCTCAGAGCCCCATCCAACCTGACCTTGAACGTTTCCAGAGACTGGGCATCTACCAGTTCTCTGGGCAACCTGTTCCAGTGTTCCACCACCCTCATTGTAAAAAATTTCTTCCTTATATGTAGTCTGAATATACCCTCTTTTAGTTTAAAACCATTACCTCTTGTCCTATCGCAACAGGCCCTGATAAAATGTCTGTTCCCATCTTTCTCATAAGCCCCCTTTAAGCATTGAAAGGCCGCAATAAGGTCTCCCTGGAGCCTTCTCCAGGCTGAACAACCCCAACTCTCTCAGCCTGTCATCACAGGAGAGGTGTTCCATCCCTCTGACCATTTCTGTGACCCTCCTCTGGATCTGCTCCAACAGGCCCATGTCTTTCCTGTGCTGAGGACTGCAGAGCTGGATGCAGTACTCAACACATAGGACAGATCTAGCTAATTGATATGTATTTCAATTTGGTTCTCTGTAAAGCTTAAAATCTGATAAAGTGTCAAGGAAAGAAGAGTCTGCAATGTTAATGTCCCTTTGCTCATGTGTACAGAAAAGATTTAGTATAAAAGCCTAATAATACACTTGTACTTCCAGTACCAAATTAATATTCTTATTGTAAATTAATACTTTCCTGTAGTGTTTGTATATACACACAACATTCATGCATATATATATAGCAATCCTGTTTGTGTTTGTTTAGCATTCTAGTCCACCAATTAATAATTTATTGAAATGGCATTATTCTTTATAAGGATAATCTTTGCAGGAAAAAATAAAATCCCCTTAACCAATTTAACTTCATTCTGCCTTTGAGGAAGGAACAACAGATGATGCCAACACCTACACGTCAGCGCACAGATGCATGAAGGTTGTAAGGGTTGAATTCTGTTATTGAGGAAAGGATATCTTGTTCAAACTGCATTAAGCTGATTATGGAAGGAATATCCTGAGTACAAATTGCTGTCCCAGCAAATGCAGTCTTTTTAGGGACAGCTGCATTCCTAGGTCATATGGGATCAAATAGGTTAAATCACAAGTAATCCCTGAAGGTACTGAAGAAGCTCACAAAATCTGTCATCAGCTTTTCATCTCCTATGTCCTAAATCATATTACATATTGACATGAATAAAAAGGAAGAAGTGTGAGTTTTGTTTCACAGTTAAAATAAATGACTAGACTCTTCAACAATTGCATAATCTTGATTCAATCACTTAGAACCAATTCTTTGCTCACCTGTGTTTTTCCTATCTTCAGTACAAAAAATTTCCTTCAGTTTCAAGGGGTTTAAGTCTCTTGTTCTCTGGAAGGTTAAAGATATACTCTTGAATCTTTTTCTGGGCCAGTGACTAAATAACTGTCCTTGATGTATCTGATGACACCTCTACTGCCAAACACGTCCACTGATCATATCAAGGTTTTATGATTTCAAATTTCTCAGCTTTGTAAGACATTTCTGCCTAGAGTGCTAAAGAGAATGTCCTTAAATTGCTAAGACATCTGAGGTGAGAGGGGAAAATCCTACCTATCATTTATATTGAGTAACAACTTTCAATCGTTTGAATTTGTTTCCTCGGTACATGCTTGTTCCTTTTAAAAATTAGATGTTCTGGAAATGTAATTAAGATAGTATTTTTTCCATTCAATAAGAAGTACTACTATAAGAGAGAAACATCAGTTTTCAAGCAATGCAAAAATCTGCAATCTACATCTTAATTGAGCACAAGCTTTTTTATTGTTCTTTCTTAGTCAGTTTTACAACTTTAGCTTTGATGTACATCTTTCACAATAAGACTAAAGGAACAATTTAAAAGAAAAGCTGCATATGGTAGAGAACAGTGGAATCTAAAAAAAAAAAAAAGTAGCTTAGATAATAGGAAGAGCACCCAAGGTGACAGAAAAGACTAAATAAAATATATTGTTTCTTGTGGGGTGGAAATACCACATCTGAGCATAAACAAAGTATATGTTCTTTTTTCCAGGATAAGGACTCCAGCTACAGCGGAGCTTCACCTGCTTCACCTGCTATATGCTCAAATATGCAGTGAGAACACAAACCTGTCATGGATTTATACTGCTGCAAATTGGACTGGAAAGCCCAATCTAATGCTTGACATCTGTCTTACAATAGCTCAGTGAAGTCTTATCAAAATACAGTATATCATTGCAAAGCTGTAACTACTGTCTTGGGTTTTTCTCCCATTTCTCTGTCATTTCCATGCTACATCAATATTTTAATTTATTTTGCAGCAATACCTCCACTTCTCCTTGAAAAGTTTCACTGTTAACTTCTGCTCATTCCTTGCTATAGAAAAATAGAGAACACTCATTTCCTTATGTGGAACTAAATGAAAAGCAGAGAGAAAGCTTACTCTTTATTTCCTTCTTTCTAAAAATGAATATGAATTTTTTTTATTCCCTGAGCCTCTGTCATGTTTTAACCCCAGCCAGCAACTAAGCACCACGCAGCCACTCACTCACTACCTCCCAGGTGGGATGGGGGAAAGAATTGGAAGAGTAAAAGTGAGAAAACTCATGTGTTGAGATAAAAACAGTTTAATAAGTAAAGTAAAAGCTACTCACACAAGCAAAGCAAACCAAGGAATTCATTCGCTACTTCCAATGGTCAGGCAGGTGTTCAGCCATCTCCAGGAAAGCAGGGCTCCATTATGTGTAACAGTTACTTGGGAAGACAAAACGCTGTAAATTTGAACGTCCCCCCTTCCTTCTTCTTCCCCCATGCTTGAGCATGATGTCATACGGTCTGGAATTTGGTCAGTTGGGGTGAGCTGTCCCAGCTGTGTCCCCTCCCAACTTCTTGTGCCCCCCCAGCCTCCTCGCTGGTGGGGTGGGGTGAGAAGCAGAAAAGGCCTTGACTCTGTGTAAGCACTGCTCAGCAATAACAAAAACATCCCTGTGTTATCAACACTGTTTTCATCACAAATCCAAAACATAGCTCCATACTAGCTACTATGAAGAAAATTAACTCAATCCCAGCCAAAACCAGCACAGTCTCCCAGTTCCCAGGAGTCCCTGCTGCTTCTCACCAAACTCTTTTGCCTCCTGAGAGCTACACTGTCCACTCATCACCTGGCATCAAGCTATGTCAGCCCCAGAGCAAGAAATGCCAGGTCCCAACACCAAACTGATATTAGTTTGGCACTATTTCTCTGACTGCATAATAATATTTCAAGGTTGTCTAGTCCCAGGAAAAATGCTTCTTTTGATACTTCCTTGGTTCTTCAAATCTCGTATATGTACCTTTCCTGCAAAACACAGTTTGTGAATATCATATGCTTTTGCTGCTAGTTGCTTCCAAAGATGCTTTTCTGAGAAGCCTACTTATTCTAATCCCGATGAATTTATCACCATTCTGGGGAGCATATTGAGAATATTGACTGAAGGCATCTCTATCTGAATGTCTGGAAGCATGTGAACAGAAAAAGGATTTTTCTCTACTTCTTATTGCATAAAAACTTCTTTGCAGTAAAATATTTCTCAATTAATTGTGTCCAGTTAAATAAGCTTATTGAAAAGAGAAGTGTAAAGATTTAAATCATAATTAAAATTTTTTTTCATTACTAGTTATTAAATGTAAAGGTATGGACATGAATCTGTCTTACTTGGTTGACAGAAAACCAATTGTAGAAAGGAGTAGAGTATCCCAGGGGAATAATTCCTTTATATTCCTCTTGTTTCTTAACCATTTCCTAGCACTTGGACACTGTTGAAGACCAATGAATAGGCTGAGCGGAAATCTGATTGGATCCTACAGAGTAGTTTCTTTATTTCAGACTCTCTCTTAGGTATCCTGAGAGATAAAGCACCATCTCCCTGAATATAACTATTCAACTGTGTAGGAAATAACTATACCAGATTATTGTAGACCTGTTAACAGGTACAAAAGGTAAGTGTGTTTTTACTTTGGCTTTAAGCATTACAGTAACCCATCAAAGTTAAGCAGGTACCATTGGAGACACAGTTGTCTATGAATGGATATGAAAGATGAATGAATGGCTATAAAAGTATATATGGATAGAACATCTACAAAATTAATTGCTACATCAAGACATAAAGGAAAAAGAAAGGGAAATAAAAAATATGGTCAGGAATTGGCTGCTGGCATGCTTTTATAATGCACTTCCAATGATTGTCTAACTTTCTGTTCATTCTTTGGATTGTTTATTTTCATAAAATAATAAAAATATTCAAAAATAATACCTGTACAAAATCTTAGACCTTCTATTTCCAAAACTTCCTTTGCTGTTTTTCCCAGTTCCAATGAATTGTTTTACCCCAAGCTTTGACTTTACAAATTTTTGCCCAGAGGGTTTGCATTAGAATTTGCCTAATTCCTACCAACATTCTAGCTACATGTTTATTACTCCAAGCCAGTCTCTGCTTAAGCAGTGACAAACCACCTGTGGGAATACATCAGGCAAATGTGAATCCCAGCCAGCTGTAACTACAGCAGGAAAATTGCTGGTCCATTGAAATAGTCTACCTTTATTTATTTATCCCTAATTATAATACAAGGCTTTTAGAAAATGAAATTATAGCTGTCATCTGCCAGGCCAAACTCTCCCGGCAGGATATGTTCAAACTGTATAGAAAAAGTTTATTTAAAATAATACTGTATCTCTCAAAATTAACCTTCATCTCTGTAGATTGGCAATAAAATGTTACTTAGAATTGTAATCCAAGAAGTATAAAAGGGCAAAAATATCCCTGGAGAAGGAAATGTTCAGTCTTCCACCTTTAAAATAAATGATCCAGACAGGAGAGAGACTTTTGAATGTAAGCTTAATACACACTATATTAAAAGAATTCTTGCTATATACAATCTCATGGATGAAAGGTTTATTTGAATAGTTTTATTCAATTTGAAATAGGCCATTCTAACATTTTAATGTCATAAAAATGGGCTTTTACAGTGTTTAATATGTGTAAAATGAGTTGGCTCTTCAACACCTATTCTGAAATATTTACAGAATTCCCCTATTAAATTTTAACATTGTGCTCTGAAGTATTCTACACTGTGTAATCAAAAATCCTGGTATATTTTGTTTCATTCACATCTTAGATATCTATAGAGAGTTTTCAGATGAAAAACCCTTATAGATCTTTCACTGAAGATAGAAAGTATTGTATTGAGATTTATATAAAACAATTGTACTGCAAATCTCTAGTTGCATCTAAATAAAGGCTACTTCATCTGCTGTGACAGATATTTAAGTTATAGGAAGAATATAAAAGAAAAAGTATGAAGGAACTACTAATACCCTATAGAACAATTTGAAAACTCTACGAATCAAAATTTTCTACCCAATTTTTCTTTCCTAATACACATACATGTTTTGTTCTTGATTCTTTGGGGTTTTTTTGTGTTTTTTTTTTTTTATTATTTTGGGGGTTTTTGTTTTTGTTTTTGTTTTGTTTTTTTTTTTAATAATAAAAAGGCTAACTGGAAGAAGCTCAGTCCTGCAATCAGAACAATATTTTTTTTCTTGTGGTTATTGTGTATGACTGCATAATAAATTATACCCTCAGTTCTGTCATATTTTATTATGATTTTAATTCAGAACCACTAATCAGTCTCCACCTCATTTTTTCAACCTCTGAAACTGGGATGATAATGAGATTGAGATCCAACTTCTTTGCCCCCCTCTTTGATAAAATAATTTGCCACTGGAAAAGTGGATTAACTGAAACTGCAGTACCTCATGACAACATTATAATTTAGGCAAGAAAATCTTCTTGATTACAAGGAAAAAAATACTGTCACACCCCAAGAAAGAACTTAACAACAGAACTATCAAGTTGATGTGTAGAGCTCTATGTGAGCTGTTAGAGGCTTGAGTTGCCTAAAGTGTAGTGGTTAACACATCTGTTGCCCTTTGTATGCATAGTTAGGTAGTGAAAGAAATTGAGAAACAAGAAAAATCTAGTCAGTCTAATAGTTAGAGCGAGAAGGGTTAGAGAAGAAGACCTAAATTCCTTGTAAAGACCTTAAAGTTACTTGTGGAATTAGAAAATAGGTTTGAGGAGCAGAATTCTATGATTTTTCTTAATTGTTACTGTTTTTCCTATAAGAGTTCTGCAAGTTCCTTTCCAGTCATTACCAAAAATCACATTTCATTAAACAGGGCTTTTTAGCTGATATTGTCTTAACTCTACTTCAGTACAAATTAAATTAAGACCATGAACTACTTACTGGATTTCTTATTTGGGTTTTATTTTAATTTAAAACACTGTTGTTAGGCAAAAATTGGAAAAGGAGGAATAAATTGTTACTTTAAGACAGTGAAACACATTGAATGATTGTGCCTATATGTTCTGTAAATCTGTAGCAGTTCCACTGTCATGAACACTGGCTTAATATCCAATTAGTTCTTACCAGTGCTAATGACTAGATGCCAAAGAAATTATATTTCTGCACTGTTGCGATGATTACAAACTGTGCTTTAACAATGAACAAACAAACAAAAGAAATTTTAATCTCCACAGATCAGAAGCTGTTATTTAACAATCCTATTTTAAACAGTAAGCCTTCTGATGTAGTCAGTGATTTGTTTTATTGGTTTGATTAGCTGTTTCTGCAATGAATTCATTCTCTTCACTGATGACAAAAATAAAACAGCATTGGCATGCATGTTGAACAAAATTTCTGATGCAAATTCAATTTAACTTATTTTTCAGTTTAAAGATAATATTGCTGCAAATCGTTCATTTGTTCCTAGGGCATTACATCAACACATATGCAGTTTTTTGTGAATAGAACTGGAAAGTGTAAAAGATAAAGAAGAAATCCACATAAATTCTCCTCATTTAGAGGAGGCTGTAGATAATTTTTCAGAAAAAAAAATAGAGTTACTAACTGAAGAATATATAAACTGAACTTCTGTAAAAATATTAGATAGACTTTTCAGCAACAATATAAAAGGAATGCTAGAAATAATATGTTCGGAGGAATGGTCAACAATGACTATGTGTGGTTTGGTAATGATTTCAAAATATTCCAGAATTTACCACAGAGAAATAACTGTTCTAGAACAGCAGATATCTTAAAAATTATATGATCAGTTCTTACAGTCATTCAGTGCTGAAAATTTTCACTTCATTCTTCCTGGTATAAAGTAAGTAATGAAATATTGTACTACTTGCTTTTGGTTCAGGAAACCCCTGATGTACTGAATATTGGGCAGGTATTCAAAGTGTAGCTATATGCTTTCCCTCTTCCTGATCAGATATCTCTGATTTGCTTATTACATCTTGAATGCTATTTGCCGTTTTATTTCCTGAATATAGTGTAACTGAGAAGGTTCAGACAGGGGCAAGAAGGATGAACAAGTATGGAATATGTGCTTTACATTAAGCAAGGAGTCTTCACTCCAGGATAAAAATCTGGGGGAAGGGAGTGGTATAGAGGGACATTTTAGAAGTCTATAATATCATGACATTCTTACAGCAGATAAATTGGGATCCATTCCTCAGTGGGTGTGGCTACATTAGTGTTTTTGATTGAAATAGGAGGGTGCTTGTTTGAAGTTAAGATTGTGTTCCCTTAAAGCTTTGTTTTCAACCACAGCACATGCGAACTGCATTTCTGTCAGGTGAAAGTAAACTGAAGGATGTGCTACAGGAGCCTATCTATGTGCTTCAGTTTCTAACGAATGTTCATTCTGTGGAACCAGACTAGAGGTGGCCTGAATTAAAACCTCAGGTTACATATATAATTTGAATGTCGTATTCAGCACCCACTATATTTATTGCTCCAGAGTCCCAATACTTGCTAATGAGAAATAGTCATTGACCCTTTCTATGGAGTGGGAACCAGGTTTAACAAGTATAGCTAAATCCCCTGGGAATATATAGATAAGCTTTGAAATTCGTCACCATAGGATGTTACAGATACTAAAGTTTACAGTGAGTCCAAAGGAAGGCTGGGTAAATTAATGAAAGAGCAAGCCATTGACTGCTCTAAATATAAACCACATTCAGTTTATGAAATCTTGGGCTCCCTCAGAGCTGGAGCACCTGTGCTTGCACTAATACACGCTTCCCTTGACAACTGCTGTTGTCACTAGCCTTGGTGGACTTTCAACAGTCATTCTAATCTGTAATAGGTATTTTTCCTTGACAAATGTTAACTTTAAAAAATAAATAAATAATTAAGTAGCACTGACAGCTGGAGGCGTGCTGTCAGAACCCTGACGGCAGCAGCAGTTTTAAATTACTCTGGCCAGCCTCACCTGGGACATGCACCCACAACCTCTAATCATGGCCCAGGAACCCCATCTCAACTCAGACTCATGTACCCAGTCTTGCTCTGAGCTGTTGCAGGTAGCTTGTGTTCAGCATTGCTCCTTGTTTGCCCTGTCCTCTTTTCTGGCTTTTCTGGATTGTCCTTGTGCCTGATGTGAAGCCTTCCATTTGTCTGATGATCAAGACAGTTGACGAAGTCTGTTGCTGCTATGGGACCTGCTCTGCCCACCCTACTCAGGTGCTGTGGGACTGCACCTGGGTAAGGAGGAATTGCCCTGTCTGTGCTAGGGTCATCCGGGGCTCCCAGGTTGTCTTTGCTCATGGAGCAGCCCTGCTGTTGCTGCTCTCTGGGACACATACCCTTTCTAGCTCTGACTGGCAATTGCTAGTTTTAGAAACCCTCTTCTCCCTGCTGTTCAAAGGGTGTGAGGGTTTTGATTTATTTTATTTTTAGGATCTTTAGATATCTATTGAATCTTCACAGCAAGGGAAGCATTGGAAATAAGTACAACTTACAATTTTTTCAGGCACAACCAGCCAGAGATGAAAATTGAGAAAAATAACTTATCTTTTATTTCCATTCTTTCTTCTCTTGCCCTTTTCTAAATTAATCATTGGGTTTTGAGAAGATTACCATTGTGGTGAATAACCCACAGGTGGCAACCAGAATGAAACGGGAATGATTTTGCTTTTGATGCTGATGCTGAAAAGTAAGTAATATGTAAAACCTAAATAGTTTGTTGTTGACACTAGAGAGGGCATGGACTTTTCTTACTCTGGGAAACTATGGTAGATGTTATGTCAAAAAATGAGTTCATTTTGTGTTCATTTTAATTTTATTTAAGGAAAAAAAAAAAAAATGTGAAAATAGACCATAGCATCATTGGATTTAGGCCTGTATGGAGCAAAGAGTTTGTATATGAAAACCTGTGGAAATTAATAGTCTACACATTAATGTTACTGACAGTGAGGGTCCAGCTGGGGATCATTTGCAGAACCAAGTAGTATAAGGTACTGAGCTCAAGTGAAGTATTAAGTCCTACTTTAAGATGACAATGTAGATATTTTCCCAGGACAGGGTAAATGCATAAGAGGAGCCTAGTAACTGTGATACTAGAGCAGAAGCATCAGCAAGTGCAGAGAAAGGTGACAAATATTATCACCTCCTTATTGATCTCTTTGTAGATATATACTAATTCAGCTGACATCCCAGTACAGTCTTTCCAAGTTATTTCAGTCCCAATCAGCCTGCCTGTCATACAGTGTAATGGCTGATCTTTGGGAAAAGATATTGAGGAACGCAGTAAAATATTCAATGGCCTGTGAAGAGATAATTCTGCCTTCTACGACTGGAAGAACTAGCTCTGCATTACAAATATCAAACTGGAACTAAATAAAACTCAGTTATTATAAGCAAATTTTGGGCATGTTATTCTATGTTCAAGGAGCCCTACAGAATGCCATATCTAAAATTAAGATAAAATCTATCTTAACATTTGCACTGATAACAGAATTATATTCATAACTGCAAGTTAAAATGACAGAGGTGATTAATAATTTTGTAGATAAATTCTATTAATTCTTTTCTTGTTATATTAAAAAAATCTATCAAGAGTGTTTATTTTTGGTCATTTTATAGCTTGGATTTGACTGAAGACTGGTCTTTTATACTTTATTCATTTATTTATGTTACAGCTAAGATTTCTGTGTTTTATTTTGGTTCCACTGGGAACTAACTACTTTATTATTATTTTTAGGTACCTTATTTAGAGACATCTACTGTACTCTTCTAAATATTTTGAAAAAGTACTGTGTTTTTTTAATGGGTTATTCCTTTATATGGATTTAATTCACTTTGTTGCTTCTAAGTCTCTGTCACTGTGTGATTCATTTCTACCCTCCTGTTAACTCTGACATTGTGCAATCTGCTGTTCTTTTGTTTTCAATGTGTCATAATTGGAAATGTGGTGAATAAGAGGTGCATAATTCTCTATGGGAGCTCTTACGCAAAGTAGGAATCTGAGGAACATCTAAAAAGAGGAAAAGTTGACTTGAAAATTTTTAAGAGTGTGTTTCCAGTAACTAATGGTATTGATTTTTGGTTTTATGTTGTATTTGTGCATATTTCAATCATAGCTGCCTCAGATTTTGCTTCTTCAATAATTTAGGTCCTCTTCTGGTGACTGGAAAAAGGACAAAGAACTAACGTCTTCTAATTGCGAGAAGTAACCCAAAATCAAATTTTCAGGAGCTAATTGAATGACAATATAAAACTTAGAACACCAGAACAAACTTTTGTGTCTTTCAGCTCATTTTTAACTAAACAAACAATAGTAACATCAAGTAATATATGTCTTTGTGTCTGAAAATTTTAGGTTGATTGTGATTATAGAATTTGTGTTGAGGACCATTTCTTTATGGGAAAATTCTTTTGCACCAATTCATTCCAATATGTGCTATGAAAAGAATGTTTATAGATCTATTTGGCACTTATATGATGAATAAATGTACTCAGAGCTGTCATGGTAAAATTTCACTGTGAGGGACTGTGGTGGGTTGACCCTGGTTGGATGCCAGGTGCCCACCAAAGCCGCTCTATCACTCCCCCTCCTCAGCTGGGGGGGAAGAAAATATAACAGAAGGCTCGTGGGTCAAGATAAGGACAGTTTAATACAGTGATAGCAAAGGTCGCGCGTGCGAAAGCAAAGAAAAAAAAACAGATGATGTTATTCTCTACTTCCCATCAGCAGGCGATGTCTAGCCACTTCTCGGGAAGCAGGGCTTCAGTACGGGTAGTGGTTGCTCCGGAAGACAAAATGCCCCCCCTCTGTCTCCCTTTACTTAGCTTTTATATCTGAGCTGACGTCATATGGTATGGAATATCTGTTTGGTTAGTTTAGGTCAGCTGTCCTGATTGTGTCCCCTCCCAAGATCTTGCCCTGCCCCAGCCTGCCATTGAGGGGAGGGCAAAAATGTTGGGGAGACAGCCTTGATGCTGTGCCAGCACTGCTCAGCAGTAGCCAAAACACTGGTGTGCTATCAACACCTTTCTAGCTACTGATGCAGGGCACAGTGCTATGAGGGCTGCTGTGGGGAGTATTAACTCCATCTCAGCCAGACCCAATACAATCTCCACCCCTTATTCCATACCATTTGCGTCCTGCTCAGGTCCCACATAATTTAATACAGATATCTTCTAACCATATTATTGTATTTAATTCTCATTACTGAAATCCTTTCTTACCAACACTTACAGCTGAAACTACGTACTGAAACCACTTTTATACCCAATGTACAGATTTATACATTCTTATTAATTACTATCCCTTGTCCTTTAAAAGATAGATATTCCATGGGCTTCTTCCACTCCTCCAGATGTTCACACTCAGGTTATGACTTAGGCCCCATCCATCAAGATGAGTGGTCAGGACAGGAAAAGCAGTATGTTCGAATGCTGGGCACCAACACCCGCTTGGTTTGGGTCACCGATGCACTTGTCTGGTTCCTTGCGAAGTTCACTCCTCTGCAGTTCAGGTCATTCCTGCTACATTACTTCCTACAACATACAACTCACATCACAGATTATTTTTCCCCCAAGGTTAAATGTCCTTGAGGCACACACTGGGTCTCCCCATCCTTCCGCATTACCCACCAAGTACACCCAGGTCCCTGAGCAAAGACAATCCCACGAATGGGTTTGCCTTTTCCCGTGGGAGGTGCAATCCACACTGCCTTCCCCAGCCACTTCCCCATGTGCACTACGGGGACCTTATCTCCTCCCACAGTATGTAGGGGTTTTGTTTGGGCAGGACCAGGACGGTTAGCAGATCCTCTGGTGTTAACTAGCCAAGTGGCTTCTGCTAAATTTGTATCCCAATGTTTCCATGTCCCATTGCCTAGCGCTCTCAACATAGTCTTCAACAGTCCATTATATCTCTCAATTTTTCCAGATGCTTGCGGGTGATAGGGTATGTGGTACACCCACTCAATGCCATGTTTCTTTGCCCAGGAGCTTATGAGGTTATTTCGGAAATGAGTCCCATTGTCTGATTCAATCCTTTCTGGGGTACCGTGTCGCCATAAAATTTGCCTTTCGAGGCCTAAGATGGTGTTTCGGGCAGTGGCATGGTTTACAGGATATGTTTCTAGCCAACCAGTAGTTGCTTCCACCATGGTGAGTATGTAGCGCTTGCCTTGGCATGTTCGTGGCAGTGGTCCGATGTAGTCAATTTGCCAGGCCTCGCCATATCGAAAGCCCAGCCACCGCCCTCTGTTCCAGGGAGACTTTACTCTGGTCGCTCGTTTGATTGCAGCACATGTTTCACATTCATGAGTGACCTGTGTGATGGCCTCCATGGTCAGGTCCACCCCTCGATCACGAGCCCACCTATATGTTGCATCTCTCCCTAGATGTCCTGATGTCTCATGGGCCCATCGAGCTACAAATAGCTCACCCTTACGCTCCCAGTCCAGGTCCACCTGAGCTATTTCTATTTTGGCAGCCTTGTCTACCTGTTCATTATTTCGATGTTCTTCAGTGGCACGGCTTTTGGGCACGTGAGCATCTACATGACGTACCTTTAGAGTCACGTGTTCTACACGGGCAGCAATGTCCTGCCACAATGCTGCTGCCCAGATGGGTTTACCCCTGCGTTGCCAGTTGGTCTTCTTCCACTGCTGTAGCCACCCCCATAGGGCATTAGCCACCATCCAGGAGTCAGTATAGAGGTAGAGTACCGGCCACTTTTCTCGTTCAGCAATGTCTAGGGCTAGTTGGATGGCTTTCACTTCTGCAAACTGACTTGACTCGCCTTCTCCTTCAGTGGCCTCAACGACTTGTCGTGTGGGACTCCACACAGCAGCTTTCCACTTCCGATGGTTCCCTACCACACGACAGGATCCATCAGTAAACAAAGCGTAACACCTTTCGTCTTCTGATAGCTCATTATATGGTGGTGCCTCTTGGGCACGAGCCACCTCCTCAGGTGATGCTCCAAAATCTCTGCCTTCTGGCCAGTCCATGATCTCTTCCAGAATTCCTGGGCGGTTAGATTTCCCCAGTTGAGCTCGTTGTGTGATCAATGCTATCCACTTACTCCATGTAGCGCTGGTTGCATGATGTGTAGAGGGGATGTTTCCTTTGAACATCCAGTGTAGCACGGGCAATCGTGGTGCCAAGAGGAGATATGCTTCTGTACCAACAACTTCTGAAGCGGCTCGAACCCCCTCATATGCTGCTAGTATTTCTTTTTCAGTCGGGGTGTAGTGGGCTTCTGATCCTTGGTACCCCCGACTCCAAAACCCTAATGGTCGACCTCGGGTTTCTCCTGGTGTTTTCTGCCACAGGCTCCAGGTGAGACCATGCTCCCCAGCTGCAGTGTAGAGTACATTTTGTACATCTGGTCCTGTCCGGACAGGCCCAAGAGCTACTGCACGAGCTATTTCCTGTCTGATATGCTCAAAAGCTTGTTGTTGTTCAGGGCCCCATTCAAAATAGTTCTTTTTCCGCGTTACTCGATAGAGAGGGCTCACAAGCTGACTATAACCTGGAATATGCATTCTCCAGAACCCCACAAGGCCTAGGAAAGCTTGTGTTTCTTTCTTGTTGGCTGGTGGAGACATAGATGCTATCTTGTTAACCACATCCATTGGGACATGACGGCGTCCATCCTGCCATTTTATTCCCAAGAATTGAATCTCCTGTGCAGGTCCCTTGACCTTACTTTTCTTTATGGCGAAACCAGCTTTCAGAAGAATCTGAATTATTTTTTTTCCCTTCTCAAACACTTCTTCTGCCTCGTTGCCCCACACGATGATGTCATCTATGTATTGTAAATGTTCAGGGGCATCGCCTTGTTCCAGTGCCATTTGGATTAATCCGTGACAAATGGTAGGGCTGTGCTTCCACCCCTGGGGCAGTCGATTCCAGGTGTATTGGACACCTCTCCATGTGAAAGCAAACTGTGGCCTGCATTCTGCTGCCAAAGGAATGGAGAAAAATGCATTGGCAATATCAATTGTAGCATACCATGTGGCTGCCTTTGATGCCAGTTCATATTGGAGCTCTAACATGTCCGGTACAGCAGCACTCAGTGGCGGTGTCACTTCATTCAGGCCGCGAAAATCTACTGTTAACCTCCATCCTCCATCAGACTTTTGCACTGGCCATATAGGACTATTAAAAGGTGAATGAGTCTTACTGATGACTCCTTGGCTCTCTAGGTGATGAATCAGCTCATGGATGGGAGCCAGGGAGTCTCGGTTTGTCCGATATTGCCGACGGTGCACTGTCCTGGTAGCGATTGGCACCTGCTGTTCTTCAACTTGCAGCAATCCCACAGTGAAGGGATCTTCTGAGAGGCCAGGCAGGGTAGATAGCTGTTTGATCTTCTCTGCATTTACAGTGGCTACACCAAAAACCCATCGGTACCCCTTTGGGTCCTTGAAGTACCCTCTCTTGAGGTAGTCTATGCCAAGGATACAAGGGGCCTCTGGGCCGGTCACAATGGGGTGCTTTTCCCACTTGTCCCCTGTCAAGCTCACTTCAGCCTCCAGTATAGTCAATTCTTGGCATCCCCCTGTCACTCCCGAGATCCAGATGGGTTCTGTGCCCCTGTATCCTGATGGCATCAGTGTACACTGTGCACCAGTGTCTACCAAAGCTTTATACTTCTGTGGGTCTGATGTGCCAGGCCATCGAATCCACACAGTCCAGTATATCCGGTCATCCCTTTCCTCCTCCTGGCCGAAGGCAGGGACCCTCTATTGCTGTTCCTCATCAGAATATTCACTGTCCGATCCTTGTGGTACCAGACCAGAAGTCCCCTCACCAGAATCAAGGGAGGTGGTTTCAGTTCTTCTGCGCTTGGAGGATCGCTGAGTGCTTTCTTGGGCCTCTACAGCAACTACGCTGACAGCCTTCTTCTTGGGTGACCCCTTCTTAACAGCTGTCTTCCCTCTCAGTTCACATACGCGGGCTTCCAGCTTAAAGGTAGGTTCACCATCCCACTTCCTCATGTCCTCCCCTTGGTCACACAGGAAGAACCAGAGTGTACCACGTGGCATACGCCTTGGGCTCCCTTTCCCTCTGACTTGGGCAGGAGAGGACTGATTTCTTGGAGCATCTCTAACAGCCAAGGCACTGTCCTGTAGGGATGAGGAGGCACAGAGACTTTCCTCAAAGTTTTGGAGCCAAGACGACACTTTCTCCACAGTTGGTGTTTCCATATCTGGACAATACATTGCTGCCAAGCTGTTAGAATACGATGCTGGGGCACCTTGAATCACCTTTCGCCACATGGCCCGTGTGCACAGGACATCCTCTGGATCTTTGGATACTTCCTCATCATCTAGATCACTGTAGATGACTTCCACCACTGCTAACTCTCTCAGATACTGGATGCCTTCATCTGCAGTAGTCCACTTTTCTGAGGAATTCACAAGATCTTCCTTGAATGGGTATCTTGCCCTCACACTTGAGAGGAGCCGGCTCCAGAGACTGCAAACTGCTGCCTCTTTTCCAATTCCTCTTTCAATTCCCCGGTTTCTAGAGAGGGATCCCAGTTGTTGGGCTTCCTTGCCTTCCAGTTGCTGACTATCAGCCCCGTTATCCCAGCATCGGAGCAGCCAGGCAGCAATCCGCTCACCTGGCTGGCGGCTGTAATCTTTCCGCAAGTCCCGAAGTTCTGAGGACGTCAGGGACCGGGTAGTTTCCGCTTCTTGTTTAAGCTCCCTCACTCCTTCCTCCAATTTCTTTGTTGAAGGACCAGCTTCTAGATCAAACCCTTCCTCTTCTTCTTCTTCCCTCACTAATCGATGGTATGGACCCGTTGATCTCCTTGTCCACTGCTTCCTTTTCACTACTGGGGCAATTACTGTAGTTGTTGTTGTTTGGGTCCCTATCTCGAGCATGGTGTCCTCAGATACAGTCTGGGTCCCTGCCTCAACCATGGTCCTCTGACAGTGTTGAACTATGGCTCGGTAGGCATAGGCCAGGCCCCAGTACAGTGCAAGAAGCTGCTGGTTTTCATTGGGATAAGCAAGGCACCCTTCTATCAGGTGGCGTGTCAGTTTGCCAGGGTTACTTGCCTGTTCAGATGTAAAGTCCCAGGTTATGGGAGGTGATAACCGTCCTAGGAATCTGCCCAAATCCTTCCATATACCCTGCCACCCAGGGACCGGTCGCTTGAGGGCACATTTCAGTATTGCCTCACCTAAAACTTGCCTTCTCTTATACCAGGATGAGACCAGATTCCACAATACCCATAATATGCCACCAGTATTAATTATTAGTATTAAACAGCTCACATAAGGGTGAACAAGGACCTCGGGAGCCTGCATAATAAAACCATTCACATCAATGCCTGGTAGGGAGAGGGAGATGTGTTCTCTCATCTCCTCCACAAGATAGCTCCCACAACACAGCAAAGCCATCAGCGCCAGGACAAAACACATAGACATTATTTGTATTAGCACGTTCCCGCGTTCCTTCGTTCTCCCCACAAGATAGCTCCCACAGCACAACAGAGCCATCAGTGCCAGGACAAAGCACGCAGCCATTATTTGCATTAACATGTTCCCAAACTCAGCAAGCTAGAGATAAGCAAGCAGCTAACAAGCTCGGTGACCTGCACAGGAGCTTGCCACTTAATAACTAGCTATAGAACGCTTAATGCAAAACTGCCGTTGTCGAGCCCCATGTTGGGCGCCAAAAAGGACTGTGGTGGGTTGACCCTGGTTGGATGCCAGGTGCCCACCAAAGCCGCTCTATCACTCCCCCTCCTCAGCTGGGGGGGAAGAAAATATAACAGAAGGCTCGTGGGTCAAGATAAGGACAGTTTAATACAGTGATAGCAAAGGTCGCGCGTGCGAAAGCAAAGAAAAAAAAACAGATGATGTTATTCTCTACTTCCCATCAGCAGGCGATGTCTAGCCACTTCTCGGGAAGCAGGGCTTCAGTACGCGTAGTGGTTGCTCCGGAAGACAAAATGCCCCCCCTCTGTCTCCCTTTACTTAGCTTTTATATCTGAGCTGACGTCATATGGTATGGAATATCTGTTTGGTTAGTTTAGGTCAGCTGTCCTGATTGTGTCCCCTCCCAAGATCTTGCCCTGCCCCAGCCTGCCATTGAGGGGAGGGCAAAAATGTTGGGGAGACAGCCTTGATGCTGTGCCAGCACTGCTCAGCAGTAGCCAAAACACTGGTGTGCTATCAACACCTTTCTAGCTACTGATGCAGGGCACAGTGCTATGAGGGCTGCTGTGGGGAGTATTAACTCCATCTCAGCCAGACCCAATACAGAAACCTATGGATGCATACTGTAGCAGTGATTCTGCTTGTATACCTTTGACTTTACTGGGACAAAATACCCAACTATTTTAAAGTATCTTTATGAAATAAAACAGTTGAGTTCACAGTCCACATATCAACACAAACTGTAGCAAAACTCTTATTTTATATGATTCCTGGTGTTCTGTTTGTTCATTTACATATTCAAGTCTTCTTCCAATCTAATCCCCTTGACCTGAAAAATCATCTTTTCCAATTTTATTATTTTATTGAGAGCAATTTTTTTCCTTTTTCCTTGTATATTAAACAGTATATTCTTCTCTGGTTTCTTTTTTTTTTATACTTACTTTTTCTTACCATTTTCCAAAAATCATCATAAATTTGATATGAACTGATTTTTCCTTGAAGTAACAGTTTCTCATTGTTCTTTTTTTTTTCCTAAACTTCACCTCAAACTAGACTGTTTCATATCATTTTTCTTTCACAGACCTGGTCTTTCAGGGGTTTTTTTTAGAAGATAAAAGTTTCAGTCTTAAATCTAATTCCATCAATGCAGTGGACTATCCTACAGGTTTTTTTATTATCTATAATGACAAGTGCTTGTACACTGAAATAATTTTAATTCCCTTTTTAAAAAAATTTTGCAGAAATAATTGTATTGGACATGTTTCAAAGGTTATAGATTAAATGCAAAGTAAACAGAATAATTAATAATTTTTAATCAATTCAATTAAGAATCACACTATTATATTATGAAAGGTCCTTGCTAATAAATTATGGATACACAAAAAAATCCTAAACAAAACATGGAACAAAAAACAATTATGTGTCCTTTCCAGTCAGTCTCAGGCTGTCATGGCACAAGAATGGTACCAATCCATTCCTTCATGAAAACAACAACAGAAACATTTATCCTATTTGGGTAGGGGAGGAAGGTGTTTGTTTCCTTCTACCCAGAGCTCATCAAGTCTTAAATGTTGACATGCACCCAGAAATCTGTTTTTTCTATACCTACATGCAAGATGAAATAAGCCTCGGACATCCTGTCTTGTCTAAACACAAAAAACGGGGGGGTGGGTGAGAGAAAGAACTCAAACGCCTTGTTCCACTGTTTAAATAAGTATAAAAAGATGTAAGGTTTATATGAGTAGTAAGCATTTACTTTATTTAGTAAATGTTTCTTCCTTAACATAATCTTGCTTCTTTAAGAAGTTGTGCAGCTATAGAATTTTATCAAAGTCTTCTATACCACAGTACATTGACTTAAAGAGTGTGAATATAGCCTAGAGAGATTAAGGTATTAGGTTATGCCAAAGTGTCAACAAAAGGACAAAGAAAACCTTTCCTTTATCCCTTTGTGTCTGTACATGTACAGGAGTTCATGTGCATAATTAAGATTTTTTATTATTATTATTTTTTAGCTGTAAGTACTTTATGCAGCTTTCATTTAAAGTGGCCTTTGACATTTATAGTTTGAGGCTTTAATTTCATATCAAGACCTTCCAGGGTGTCCTTAGTATTGCCAACTATTTTCATAAAGGTGTTGTGCTTGTAATCAGGTTTGCTGGTGTGGTTGAAGTTGTAACTGCACTGAACCATAAACTCATCTTGTTCTTACGTCTGATGAGGACTGAGAGCATAATGAAAAGGCTCCAGTTAGATTAGCTATGCTCAACAGAAACCTAAAGGTTGAGTGATATCTGCTAGGGCAATGTACTCAGCCTGAAAACCTCTTGCAGCTTTCTTCCTTTTCCAAGGCCTTTGAGGAATAAATGGCAGGTCAGATAAACTGTTCTGATGTTTACAATATTCTCACATCCGCTGCCTGCCTTCAGGGCCTGGTAACCCTCCCTGGTCACCCCATGGTAATAACCTTAGTAACATCACTGAACATCCCATATGCAGTAACTCTTCTGCTTCTTTCAGGTGTCTGAGATAATGCTTATAGTTAATATAATTGACATTTGCATGCAAAGTAATTCTAGTGCTTCAAAACTGTGGGAAAACATACATGAGCATAGGACATGAGACTTGGGTCCCAAATTCTTTTTATGTCATTGACAGAAAGTTGAAAACATTTGTGTTCTTAATTTAGCCTATGAATAAAAGGATCCTTTGAATAAGCTGCTGTATCCTACCCTCCCCTCCATCAGAAGAGTTGTCTTCTGAAGGCCATATTTCTGGATGTTGATTACTCCTTTAGTTTAAGGAACAATGTACAATACTTATTGTTGACACTATTTTAAAAACTGTAATATTTCATACCTTTAAACTTAGCTAGTACCATTAAATTTCCATTTTAAAAGTACACTGCTTTTTTAATACAACTACTATATGATAATTTCTACTCTTCTATAAAGCTCCTAAAATGTACTCAGTGGAAAAATTCTCTGGAACCAAAGTTAATAGTTGCACAGTTAAATCTAGAGGGGAAAAAGAAAAAAATACAATGCATCTAGGTACCTAAATCCCATAGGTCTTTGTGAAACAGTAGCTACTTTAGCCTCATAAACATTTTTCTAACTCTAGGGAGGTACCTCTACTTTTCTTCAGATATATAAAATGTTATCTTAAATCTATCACTGATTGACTTAGGGTATGTTTAACACTGTTTTAAAACTTAAGAAAAAATATGAAATGGAAAATTTAGCGTATTATGACATTTGGGACCTCTCCCCACCAACAGTAAAAGGCTATAAAAATACTGTTTGAATTACAGAAGACATATCATACCTTCCATTGAATTATTTACAGATTCATAACATTCCTACAAATCAAGTGCATGATTTCTTACAAATACATCATTAAAATGTTTCCCATTGCTTACAGGTAAGTGTTCTGGAAGCAAAAACATACATGCATATAGTATTAAATAGAAGACTGGTCATTCATGTGGGGCAATTATCAAAGCTCTAACTTCTTATTGAAACAGTGAGACATGGAATAAATATCCTGAGTCTGAGAGAACACCTGTTGGAACTATTGAGCTAGTAAAAGTTCCCTGAAAACCATCAGGAAGAGAAATAAAGGGTTTCAAATGCAACTGAGTTGAAATGATTAAAGTATGTATTCCGTTGAGAAAATCATAAAAATAGGAAAAATAGATTGCTTTTCAAAAGAAAGATCAGCTATTAAGAAAGAAAATATACTTTCCAGAAAATTTCTCTACTTTAGTGTAAGATGAGTTACATACAAACTGGGAAAACCTGTTGTAGTAAAAAAATAAAATATTGCAGAAAGCTTATAATGAGAGGAAAGATTGTGTGTTTTGTTGTGGTTTTTTGTCTTAAAAAAATACAAACAAGTCAAGAAGATGAAAGAATGTGATTTTTATTAGATACTGTTACAGTAGTGTTTTCTGCAACATCAGAAGCTGCCTTTAATCGTTTGATATCTTGGAGGCCATGTATCTTTCTTAGTTTCACCATTTAAAAGTTATTTTAATTCAGATTTGTATAGCTTGTTTTCATACAAATATTTACAATTATATTGTTATTTTTCATCAACTAACAAGGAGTTTCAGTCTTCTGCCTATATATTTACTCCTAATGTTTTGATTCTTTTGCATTTTGGTAGCGCTCTCAGCTGCTGTGTAAGTGAACTTGAGAATATACTTATGTCTGACTGTGGTTAAAATGCCTCAGTTTACCTCAAACTTTATCCCTGTAACGATCAAACTAACATTTGCTTTCACATGGTTACTTTGGGCCAAAATATGAACAGGACTTCTCTGCTATGTTCTGGTTCCCTAAGATTTAAAATAATCCACTGAAGGCTTCTCTCTTGCACAGACTCTTTGATTTTGCATCATGCTCAGCAAAGACATGGTTCTGTGGCAATAGGTTGCATGGGTTCCATAAATCCATATTTCCATGAGAAAGCAGTGAAAAGCATAATGTCACAATGCCTTTGTTTATCCTTAAGAACATTTTTTTTTTTTATTTCCTCCTTGTGCAAAATATCTTGTATGAGTCAAATCTGCTACCCTGCTAAGCATGCAAAGGAAAGTCTTTATGAGGACTGTTCCAAAGACCTCTGAAACCAATGAGAAGGTGGAATTCTGTATACTGGCTTTATATCATCTCCTGCAGGTGCTATAGGTCTGAAGTTTTTGAACTCCTCTGTGGAGAGTTACACCTATACTCTGTATAAATACATCATTAATGATGCATGTCTAAATTTTATTGATTTGTTATTGTTATTGTTGTTATTATTATTCATATACATTTAATATGATTACCAGACCAACTGTTTAAGCACTTTGTTTAATTTTAACTTTTACAATTTTAATAAAAATTACATTGTTATGCCTTTTTTAAAGATGAGCACTGAGTATAACTGAAATTTGCACATTCTTCTCCCTGGCAGATGTCAGAATACTATTCCAGTCTTTTTTCAAGTTGTATGTAAGTCCTGATGTGCATCTTCTTCACCCTCAAAAATTAAGTATTGAATATCTTGTCTTCAGTTTACCAAATTTATACAGATAACATCTATTCCTTTAATGAACAATTGCATGCTTCTTTGTAAGGAAGTACATGATACTGTGTGCCATAACTTTTCATCATATATTTGAATATGTTTGTCGTGGTTTCAGCCCAGCCGGTAACAAAGAACCACGCGGCCGCTCGCTCACTCCTCCCGCCCCCCTCCGGTGGGATGGGGGGAAGACGGAGGAGAGAAAAGAAAAAAAAACCTGGAACCTCGAGGGTTGAGATAAAGGCAGTTCACTGGGACAACACAAAGGAATTACAACAACAACAACGGTACTAATGAACGAGTATACAAAAAGAGTGATGCACAGTGCAACTGCTCACCACCCGGGACCCGACGCTCCGCCACTTCCCCCACCGAAAGAAGGATCCCCCCCCCGGCCCGCTCCCTATATATATACTGAGCATGATGTCACATGGTATGGAATAGCTCCTTGGCTAGTTCAGGTCAGCTGCCCCGGCTATGCCCCTCACCTCCCAGGTTCCTGTAAAAATTAACTCTATCCCAGCTGAACCCAGGACAATGTTGTACATGCTGTACTCCATGAATACAAAAATCTCTTCCAAGCAAATCCCATGTATTTCCCCTACTACTCATCAGACTGCTTGTAACATTCTTAGGAAGAAGCAAGATTGCAAACACAGGCAATCAGAAGATAAGATTTACTATCTTTCTTCACTTCTTGTGTAGACTTTTGACCTTAAAATCAGTTAGAGCATCTGTTTGTCCTACCTTACTCATGAGGTAGTCAGGATGATCCTGTAGCAGAAAAAAAGTACTTCAACATGTATTCACAAAGATAATTTTTTCAATGAGCCTTCAAAAGACTTTGCCTGCCCTTCCCTTTCATAAAGGAAATTTTCAAGCTGAGGAGTTAGCTTAGGTGTGAGGAAGCTCCCTTAGCAAATCTGTTAGTACTTGTCCTAATGAAAAAATCAGGCCTTTCGAAGTAAGAAGGCTTTAAAAGTTCATGTGAATTGGTGTCTGTTTGGACCAGTGTTGTAAAAAAGGTGGAATTGGCATGGGAGAGGAGGGCATTAAAGAGTTTAACTTACCATCATTGGCTGGCACCTCATTTCTTTCCAGCTTCAGTATTATCAGCTCTTCATCCTCATGTTCCTTAAGTAGCTCTACCTGTATTTTCATTTTTCCTCATTGTCCTGTCACACGTGACAGTGCCTGAAAAACAGCACTTACTGCAACTCAGCTGCCAAGGTTATCACTCATTTTATGAATCTATCAGAACAAGCCAAAAAATTATTTTGCCTATTCTTCCAATTCGCTGAATACTCAGATATCAATTTTTTACCAAAAAGTAACTGTTGCTCATTCTATTGAATAGATGTGACTTAGAGGAGATCAAAAAAGAGAAAAGCAGGCTGTAATCAATTTATAGGAAATCAGAGTTCAATACAGAGAGGCAAAATTGTTTAGGTGAGTTTGAGTAATGGAGAACAGGTTTTAATGTTTCATTAATTCATAAAAATTAATGAAATCCCACTGTAACATTTCATTAATTCATAAAAATTATTTTTATACATGTATAAATGCACACATGTTCAGTTATTTGCATCATTCCTGATTAACCATTGAATTGATCACTCTTCTTCCTGCTTACCCCTCAAGTACCCATCTAACTGGTATATATCACAGTATATCTTTGATAAAATAAATTTGAGGTAGTAATGTACAATTTTTTTCTGATGATCATTAAGCAACAAAAGTGTTTCTTAAATCAGCAGAAGCCCTTGAAACATAGTTACAGCATCCTCACACAAATGAAGCTATCAAGTTAGAAAACTACAAGTGATCTTAAAAATCAAAGATAATAGTATGTCTGACTTATACTGGTCTGGATATTTCTTTAATCATTTACATCCTTAAAATCATCGAGGTCTTTTTGAGTTTTAAAACAGACTGCTATTCGCAATGAACGAGAGGGAAATAATGATGACATGTACAGGAATCTGACATACACTCGTAAGAATTATTATTAATATGAGTAAGAAGTAAAATAAATTACCCTCCCCTCCAAGTAACTTACAATTCTTCCTTTGATTTTGGATAATTTTCAAGTTAGTGTATTGCTACTGAAGACTACAGAAATTGGATGAGGCTCTCTGGTCCTCAAGAAAGGTACAGAGTATAAGTTACAGTGAATCTCTCTGTTCAGACCAATGCCCAAAGTGTTGCAAGTAGCTTTCCCTGCTCTTTTAAACAAAAAAACCCCATGGCATAATGTATGGAATTTATGTTATAAATGTGAAGTTCAGGTTTGTCTTATATTTATAATTGTGGCGTAGTTGGGTACACAAGATGTGTCTGTGCCTGTGTTCATGACCATTCCACTTAAGTCATCCACCCCCTGAGAGGTCAAGGCACTCCCCAGCTAGTCTCTCAGATGAGACAATGGGCTGATTTGAGACAATAGATAAACTTCAAGTAAGGTGATTCACAGGGCTGGCACCTGACTAGTTCTGACAGGAGTTCTCCAGGCAAAAATTTGGGACATTCCAGGAGATTCCCGCCCCCCCCCCCCCCCCCCCCCCCCCCCCCCCCCCCGTTGACTACTGCTGTGCCTAGAGCACCTGGTAGGCACTATCTGTACCTGTTGATTGAATAATTGATGGTTGATTAACTTTCTGGGTGAAGAATCTAGCCACGCAGGGGACTCACTGAGGTACGTACTGCGGTAGATTAAGAAACTGGTCAAACATAAGTAATTTTAAATAGTCTGTGGAAACTGTTCCCACAAATGCAGAAATGGTTGTGGAGGATAGTCTTTTGCACATAGATAGCTGAAAGGGGTTTTGTGCATAATCAATAGCAATGACCATTCATGTGCTGAAGTGATCCTGTGGGACCATACAGAAGCTGGACTATAAAAATATAGCAGAACAGTTTGGGTATTCTCACCTCATGTGGCCATTTGTATGCAGTTACAAAGACTATTTCAACAGAGACTCATGTCAGCATCTGGACAGCAGCTGACCATCCTGTTTGAGAGATTCAATTCCCCATGTGAGTATGACCTTTTGCAAAAGATACCACAATTTCTTTTTTAAGTGCTATAACCACAAACATCTATGCGACACCCCCTATGTTAAAACCACCAACGTAAAGACAATAATAATACTTGTTCCTGTGAAATCCTGGTGACTGTTCAGAGTCATGTTACTTTCTTGCCTCTGCTGTTCAGAGCCCCAGTTTTTACTGGTGATTTATTAATACTACAAAAGATCTTTCATCTTGTTAAAAGTCAGAGCATGCTACGTAGAACAGAGATTTAATTCAAATCACCTTGGAGACAGCATCTTTTCCTATGTTCTCTTACAAAAATTTCCCTGGGATATATTTGCTAACTCCTTAAATCTTAAGACTGGGTTACAGAAGACTCAAAAGACAATTAATTTTTCTTTTGCTGTTGTTCTGAAAGGTGAATCAAAATTTTGTCTTTTTGGAAGCTTGAATCTACAGATTCCCCTTTTTCAATTCTTTTTTTTTTTTTCCTAAGATCTCTTCATCACCTAATTGATTAGTCATTCATTTATAAGGCTTAGATAGCACTGGGTGCCCGGATGTTATAGGGAACACAGGAACACAGTCTGTCCAATGAGACACATAAGATGCTTGTGAAGTTACCAAACAATGACTTCCACATAGAATGAACCTCTTTATCTGCATGATATGATTTTTTTTGTGACATATTTTACAGATTTGTCAAAATATTTTTTTAAACTTTCAGAGGATTACACTAACAAAGCAAATATTGTCATATTTGGATTTGATAATACATAAGAAATATGGTTTATAGTACTACAACTAGACTAGTTGCAACTAGTACTTGTTTTTAAATAGCTTTTTGGTTTATCCCTTAGCAAGCAATTTCCTCAGAGAATGAAAAGACAGTGGCACAGAAACTCTGCCGAACAACAGTGTATGTAGGTGTTCCCCTGTATTGATATCTAGTTATTTGAAAGAATTGATTGAAAACACCTGTTACTATATTTTGCTCAATTTTTTTTGTAAAGAGTAATAATAGAAGCCAAATACAGTGAGTAGAGCTGATACTTTGTTTTAGTAACAGTATTCACAGTCATCTTAGTCTCTGCCATGTCTCATTTCTTAAACTAACCTGAGTTTGGGGGGAAAAAAAAAAAAAAAAAGAAAGAAGAAGAAACAAATAGAAGTATAGGGTGAAAAAGTTTTGGACAATCCTGAACAGCACTGAAATTTTATACAAATTCATTTTCTAATATGGAAAGTTTTATGAATATTAGCAAGTTTGGTATCTTAGCTGACACAACAGATGCGTAGTATTTAAGTCAATAATGCAATTCATTACCAGCATATGCATTATATTAAAAAATTATGTGACCTTTGACTTGGCAGGATTATAAAAAATTTCTTTTGTGATCTCAGATTTTGGTAGCCCCCCCAGAAAGAGTGAGACAGATATACCAATGTAACCAATTGCTTGCAGTCCTGGGTTTTGTTTGGTGGTGTTTTAAGTTACTGTCTATTTTCATTCTGAAGTCATCTGCAAAAAAAAAAAAAAAAAAAGAGAAGTTAAGTCTTACTTCTGAGACACTTACTCTGACCTGTATATTTATCCTATTTTTTAACAAAAAGCTAAGTCAGGGAAAATATTCATCACTCTTGCCTCAATTAGACTTCCGTGAGAAAGAATATAATCTTCTCAAGCAGAATCTGTCAATAATGGGAACTAAAAAGCAGAGTATATGCAAAAGGGTGACATTCACAGATGTAGAAATTCAAATTTATACCTGTCTATATTTGTACAACAGATCCACTCATTGTAGCTCAAAAGGCTACTGGCATTTGTAACATCTTTTCCCATGAAAACTGAATTTTACAGAAAACCAAGATAACTTTTTCCTGCTGTATGAGTAAAACTGATGCAGTTACAGCACTCTGTATGTGTAAGTGTGTGTTCAGCATTCTATTATTTCTCTTGTAAGCCATTGTTCTGTTAAGAATTTTGTATAACTACAGTACTAATACAAACATGTTCAAAATAGTTTTGATTTCTATAGTACTTGACTAAAAATGGTTGTTGAAATCTCCTGATGGAGAGAACTGGTCAAATAGATTTGGGCTCAGGCCAGAAGACATTTAACAGTTGTCAGCATTCCAGTTCCCAAAACAGTGAATGAAAACATTCTTCAGTATTCAGTATCCCAAGCACAGTTAGTTGTGTCAGCATTTCTGATAAGAACATGGCTCTGTAGAAGGTTTCTTTCTTTTTTCTTTTTTTTTTTTTTGGGGGGGGGGGCAGGGAGGGGAAGCAGGGAATAATTCCTAACAAAGTCTTACTGACTCAGGAGAAAATAATTTTATAGAACTAAAGATAAAAATCAGTCTTGTTTTATTTAACTTACATGAAATATTTTCTTTTTTGTGTGTAATTTGAGAATATTCTACATCTAAAATAAACATTAAAAAGCAGTTAAGGCTTTTAGATGTAAAAGCAGATGCCACATATAAGTATGGATACTTTCCAGGAGAAAGTTTTCCTGAGCATGAACACAGAGGTAATTCAAAGAATGTTTTGATTCTTAATGAGAGGCAGCCAAAGAAAACTTTTGTTTGCTTTTACATTTTATATAAATTGATTATAGTCTTTAGTGGAATTTCAGATTAAGGTTTTCAGAAAAGAACTGAGGATAAAATCTTCTGCTGGGAAAAAAGAAGTCAGACTCCTCTGAGAAAATAGTGACTCCTATGGTCCCCTATCCATTGCCACTTCTGATGCCTAGAGAATTTAGGACAGACTTGTGCTCTCCCAGGTAAAGACAAGTAGAATTTATTCTAATTTGTTGCTATTTCATGCTGTGAATTCCTAGTGAGCTCAGCTGCTCACATGCTAGGCCAGTAGTTGCTTCTGCTGCTCTGTGAATTTTGCAATTAGCCTTCTGTCTTCAGGTACATTAGGGGCTTTCTCAGCTCATACCTCCTAACGTGCCACACAGCAGCAAGCCAAATTCAAAGACAAAGAGCAGCATTGAATTCCCCTGCTAGCACCAACCCTCATAACAAAATGCCACCACTTTTTGCTACTGCCTTTACCGCTCTTCAACATCACCTCTTAACAGATCTGAAGATGTAAATTCCACATATTTTCCAGCTAGATCTGTCTATCAGTGAGATATTCATATGTGCCTAAAGGCTTTAGCAAAGTTATATATTAAATCCTGGGTTTTTCTGAATATTCTATATAGGTCAATTGCATCTTTTGTGTTTTATAAAATCATGAATTGTAATAGAGTTTATAGCATCAGATAAGGTACAACATAGTTACAGTAAAACATACAAATGACTTATAAACAAGCCCTATTTTACACAGGGCAAGATGATAATGTTTTGCTACTTTAAATGTCCATGAAACTAAAACTAAACAAAAGAGCACCTCATGTAGCTTTGACTCCAGAATAAATTCAGCTTGGTAACACAACTAATTTAAACCATGTAACAGTTGATAGTGTGCCTTTTTGGATTTAACTTTTCATGAAACACATTTTGATAATTTTTCTTTGAAAACTCCATCCCTGAACAATTTTCAGTACTTAGTTTTGCTGTTAATAATCTCACTAAGGATGTCCCTTTAACTAGGTTTTTGGAAGATCTTAACAACACATACACATGGCAAAGTCACTTTTTGGCTGTACTAACATTTTTATATGAAAAAACCCATATTCATTTGGAATGAGATTTAACCTGAATAATTGGTATTTGACAGGGCTGGTGATGTTTTTGAATACAAACAAAGTTCCCTAATAATAAATAGTTCTGGTGCATATTCAGATTCTTGGATTTTCTGAATTTGTTAATTGCCCTTTAGGGGGAAAATTTTTCTGGAAAGCCAAGTATTAACATCTATATTTATGAGATAGTCTGCTTGGACATCTTCAACCCATTTTGTTAGTATATGAATTACATCTGTAACAGCACATTTATAATTGTATGTTCTATTATCAGGAAAATACAAGTCCACCTGCCTAGTATATGCTAAGCTCAAAGCTTTTTTTAGACGCACATGATAAGTAAGTCATAGAAGCATCTTGTAGCAAACAACGACACAATTGCAAAGTAACCATCCAACAGTGTTCAGCTATAACATACAGATTACTGCTATTTTGCAGAACTAAAAAAAATAAGATTTAAAGGATTTGCATGCACACAGACAGATGCACAATGCATACACGCAGGGTTTGCAGGTTCTGCATCAATCCTGTACTATGTCAGCTGTCTGCTACAGAACTGACTTCCCCACAGAAAATTGAAAAACTTGATTTTTTTTGTTTATTTTTTGTTAATGACACATACATGGTCTACTTTTAATACTGCAGTAGCATATGGAGTAAAGAAACATTGCAGTACATTCTTGCAGAAGGTCTTAGATAAGCTAATAACTGAACCATGAGGAAAAAGGTCAGTGGGTTAGTAGAAATCTGTCATGAATGGAAATATAAGGAATGTATGTTTTATATAACATAGCTTGCTATTCAGGATACAAAAAAAAAGCTTATATTGTCTTTTATAGGACAGTACCATGCCATTTCATCCATTTTTCAGGTTAGGCTTTTAGTACATACCTATGAAATCTGACACGATACAAATACAAGTAATTATGATATTAGAATTATTATTTTATGCCCTTTGAAAATTCACAGAGAACAACTAGCTGTAATAGACTATTAGTTATGTACCATCTTATTTTACCAAAGTTACTTGTTACTATTAGTTACTATTATTGTTACTGTAGAATTTACAGATATCAATCAGGGTAGGCTTTGCTGAATAGGTGTTGATGAAATAAAAATAAATTATGTGGGAAGAAATATATATATGATGAGAATTTCTTGGCTGGGCAAAGGCATATGAGCAATCCAGCAGGTATTTGGGAGCGAAGCATAAGTTTACAAAGTGCTGAAGCGGACAAGGACGCTGTGTCCTTGTACGCTGCGAAAAAGGAAGATAAGAAGAGCCTGACTAACAACACCTGGATGCTGAAGCATGAGATCAGTAACTGCTGGACACCTCGTGAAGAAGTTTGCACAGCCAATAGAGGATAAGATATCGTCGCGTGAAATGTGGTATTATACCAATTAGAGTAATGCTCAAGGCGCGTGGACATAGAAGCTTAGCCAATAATAACACTGTAGTTAGCGCGTGTTATCACCTTTTTCTATATAAACCCTGTAAAAACCTGTAATAAGGGAGAACGACTATACTCATATTGAGATTTCATCGTTACTCCGGTACCGACCCCCACTCCGACATCTGGTAGCAGAGGATGGTTGCACCTGAGTCAATTCTCCGAGACTGCGGTAAGCAGCGAGAGGAGGGGACTGGGGGACTAATCGGCTGGGAGAAGTGCTGCTTGGGTGCATAGTCAGAGCAGACAACGGCGCGAGTTGGCCCCTCGCCTCCCAGAGGGTAAAGCACAGTAAGGGAAATAGAAGCTGTAGCAGGATAAACCGCAGCAATGGAAGTGGAAGCTGCGGCAATGTTGCTCGCAAGTATCCTCTCTAAGAGAGGGATCGAGACAACGGTAAAACAAGTCATCAAGTTGATGAAATTAGGACAGCGATGGGGTTGCTTTAAAGACACCCACATGTTGTTCTCCGCCACAGAGTGGCGTGAACTGGGAGATAAGTTATGGGACGAGACGATTGAGGGGAGTCGTACCGCAAAAGCTTTCGGACAGACTCGGTGAGAAGTAATGAATCACCTTCTACAAATGATAGCAGAAAAAAAAATGGCCAAGGCTGTCTCCTCAATGTTGGGCACTGAGACTACTACTCCTGAGTCCACACGTATTTTCGACTCGGAAACCACGAAAACCGTTAGAGGGGTTGTTGCCCCTATGAAAGCGTCAGCTACTGAGCTTTTAAATAATTCACCTGGCCACCCAGAAACAGGACGGTGCGGTCCTAAAAAAGGGGGTGCCGATTGCCGCCCGAGGGAATCTCAGCCCCGCTCAGTATCGGCAATAGACACTGAGCCTTCCTCCTCTGAGGACGAGGGAAGCCTGGGAAACGATCAAGAACCGCCGGTTCCCCCCCCCCGCACCGCCCCCCCCCGCCGCCTCGCAGCGGCCCTTGTCCGCCGGCCACGGAGCGGCCGCCGCCAGGCGCGGTCGCGACCGGCCCCCGGGCAGAACCATCCGCGCCCGTTCATCCATCCCGCCTCTCGGAAACGGAGATGGTGAAACTGACTGCGCCCGCGATAGGCGCGGAGCTGCCTGCAGTAGCCGCTGCGGAAGACAGGCAGAGACATTGGAGGGGAATAGTAAGAGATGCCATCATAGAAGGGACTATGCTCCAAGCATTCCCAGTTATTGCATCAAATGGACAGAAAAAATGGGAAGCGTTTGACTGGAAGGTCGTTGAGAAATTAAAGAATGCTGTGAGTCAGTACGGAATCAAACCTGCGTTAGCTCACCAAATACTGCGATTCATTTTTTCTGCTGATACCTCAAGATATTAAACAGATAGCACGGTTAGTTTTAGAGCCCTCCGAAATGCTACTGTTCTTCCGACAGTGGGAGACGCTCTGTGATCAGGAGCAAGCAACGCCACGATGACAAACAGATCCCTTATGGGGAGTAACCACACAGATGCTGACAGGTACTAGACCCTTCGCATCAGAGAACGCTCAGTTACACTGTATCACGGAGGCTCACCACCTATCACAGATCTTGGCGTATCAAGCTTTTCTTTCCATACCAGACAATATTCGAAACCATACTTTTACTCAGGTGAAACAGGAGCATAATGAACCTTTTGCACAGTTTATTAAGAGACTGCATAAGACAATCTATGACCACCCTGACATGAACGAGGGCATGAAAGAAAACATGCAGCTCCACAAGGAGCTACAAAGAAGCACAAGGCCAGTAAGACACCCTTGGTCAAGTGTTTTAACTGTGGCAAACGTGGACACATGAAAAGCAAATGTACAGCTTCTGCTGGGAAAGATGACAATACCACCAAGACTACAGAAAGAAGGGAAACTTTACACCGAGCATGAAGGCCCCTCGCACGACGACAGAAACGCAAGGAGCTTGGGCTGCCAGCCCTCAGGCAGCCTCACGACCACCAGATCCGCCACTGCAGGGAGCTTCGGAGTGGACGTGGAAACCGCAGCAGACATTACGTTGGTGGATGCAGGAGTCCGCTTGGTGGATGCTAATATAAAGGGACCACTGGGGCTCGGGCTTAGTGCATTTCTAATGGGACGACCTTCTACAGCTCTAAAAGGACTTTTGGTACTCCCAGGGCTTATTGATGCAGATTTTTGTGGGACTGTGAACATTATGATTCTTGTTTTAATCCCTCCTGTTTCTGTTCCTAAAGGTACCAGAATAGCACAATTAGTTCCATTCAGGTCGTGTGTTCCAAACCCAGGTGAAGTACAACATGGGGATGGTGGACTCGGCTCCACAGGGAAACCACAGGTATACCTTGCCATGGACATAACAAAAGGTAAACCAGACAAGGTAATGCAATTGGAAGGGCCTGACGGAGTTATCGTCAAGACACTGATGACAATCGATACAGGAGCTGATGTTACGATTATTTCACGATATATTTGGCCTCCATCATGGCCATTGATCAATCCAAATTTTGGCATTGCAGGGATAGGGGGCACACAAGCCACCTTAGTAGTCAGCTACCGATTACATTTGTGTTCCCCGACGGTGAACATGTTACGACACGTCCGTATGTCATGACTACCCCAACTGAATTGTTTGGCCTCATAGGCCGTGATTTATTGAGCCAAATGAAGGCAATGTTAGTGACCCATCCTTTTTAGGAGCAGTCACTGACGGGCAGCCAATCCTGAAAATTAGCTGGAAAACGGATGAGCCTGTTTGATCAGTAGCCGCTAAATTCTGAAAAGCTGCTACAAATACAGGAGTTAGTTGAGGACCAATTGAGAGCGGGACATGTTGTTCCTTCTACTAGTCCATGGAATACACCAATATTTATAACTCATAAAAAAAACCCAACCAAAAAAAACAAAAAAACAAAAAAACCAAAAAAAAAAACCTGGGAAATGGAGACTGTTACATGATCTCAGAGCTGTGAATGCAGTGATGCACAGTATGGGAGCCCTGCAGCCAGGTTTGCCATTTCCAGTTATGCTTCCAGAAGAATGGGATTTGTTAATTATAGATCTAAAGGATTGTCTTTTCACCATTCCCTTGCACCCAGGTGATGCTGAACGGTTTGCCATTTCGATACCATCGATTAACAAAGCAGAGCTCTCTAAGAGATACCATTGGGTCGTGTTACCGCAATGAATTCGCAGTTGCCCCACGATGTGTCAGGTGTATGTGGCCTGGGCATTAGAGCCTGTAAGAAAGCAGTTTCCTCAGTTAATCATTTATCATTATATGGATGACATTTTGATAGCGAGAAGGAACTTGCCACAGGATGAAATTTTAACTCAATTACAGGACACCTTAAGCCATCACGGATTAATAATCGCCCCTGAAAAGGTGCAAATGCCAGCACCTTGGAAGTATTTGGGGTGGCACGTAGATACTAGCAATGTTAAACCTCAGAAGGTTCAAATAACATCAGAAATTTTAACAGTGCATGATGTCCAGAAGCTTGTGGGAGATATCCAGTGGGTGCAGAATCTTTACAGTATCACTAATGACGATATGGCCCCTCTGGTAGAACTCTTGGGTTCGAGCGCACGTGCAGATGAGAAACAGGAAATGACAGGAGAACAACAAAAAGCCTTAGAATATATATCAAAGAAAATTGCATCTAGCTTTGCATCCAGATGCAATGAGGATTTACCGATCATGTTGATGATCATTAATACAGGGGACTCTCAGAGGCAACACCCTTATGCGGTAATTTGTCAGTGGGACACAAAGCGCTCAGATCCCTTGAAAATTCTGGAATGGGTCTTCTTGGCCATACGGCCAGACCAATCTATTGTAACCCGATTGGAATTATTTGCACAACTGATCATTAGAGGAAGAACGAGGATTGTAGAGATTGCAGGAACAGAACCAGAAATGTTGCTGATACCTCTGGTAAAATGGTATTTGGAATGGGGAATTCGGCATTCTGTAGTGTTACAAGTGGCATTAGCGGGGTTTGGAAGTACAGTAAGTAATCAATATCCAAAGCATAAGTTGTGGTCACTATTGGAACAGCAAACCTTTGAGCAAAAACCATGGAGGTCGGAAACACCTGTACATGGGGTAACAGTGTTTACTGATGCTAGGAAAAAGACAGGTACGGCCGCCTGTACGTAGAAAGATACTAACGATCAGTGGTGTGAGCATGTTAAAAAAGGAGAACCTGGAGATTCCTTACAGATGCTAGAATTAAAAGCCTTGATTTGGGCACTACAGCACTGGGCTAAGGAGCCGCTGAATATCGTATCCGATTCTCTTTATGTAGTTGGGGTGGTACAAAAGATGGAAAGAGCAATGGTAAAGGAGGTCACAAACAAAAGATTGGGCATGTTGTTTTTGTCATTACTACGCTGCTTGAACTCTCGGAGTGTAGAGTATTTTATAACACATATAAGAAGTCACCAAAAGCTACCAGGTTTGTCAGAGGGAAATGACAGAGCTGACCAATTGGTTGCAGTGGCATGGGAGCCTCCTCCAAGGAATTGTTTTCAACAAGCACGGCAATCACATGCGTTCTTGCACCAACCCGCTAAGATGTTAGCAAAGCAATTTGACTTACCACTCACTGATGCTGGACCCGGAATTGTCCCAGCAGCAACTGGCACGGCACCGGCGGGTGCTGGAGCCATTGATCCAACAGATTCTGACTAATAGAGTATTACACTTTAGAGGACTAGCAGACATCGAGTCCTTCAGAGAGGTTTTTAGAACAGCGTGCCTTACTGTATGTAGAACTTGCTTTAGGTAAAAAGTGTGTTAAGCATAATTTGGTGATTACAGGAAGACAGTGTGGGGTAAACGTAAAAGTTAGTTAAAGCCAAAATTAGAGGTAAGGTCTATTTCCATTAATAACCTGGGAACGAGGTTGATTGTGTTTCCACAGATACAGGCCCACGACGGACTCCTGTTCGATTTGTACGACCATCATCATCTGGAGCATCATAGATGGTGCGGCAATATGAATACTACCTCAGTCAAAAACTAATGTATAGGTCACCTTGGCTAACATAACAGGTCGAGATTCTCTGTGCATTGCAACCGCATCACAAAGCCCACGAACAAATAGACAAAATGGCTATGACTTGTGCAGCGTGCCTGGCCAGCAAGCGCATGAGTCATAGATTGCAACCGAGGCGGACTTTTGTCACCCGCTGGCCACGTGTGCCAAAACCCGTTCCTCTGCAAATGTACAAATACTGGGATTTTCCGAAGAGCATCGGGCTGGTGTACGGTGAGGCCATCGTCGCATCCGTGGGGACGCCCACATAAAGCTGGCACCTACCGATTGCTGAGCTGAGTTCGCGGAGCAAGATGACACAAGAATGTATGGATAGTTCATCTTCCTCATAGTCCTCATGGTTCGAGTCATTGGGGGTAACAAGTTAACTTAAAGATTTATGGGCATTGTTGTGGTTATTGTGATTTTAGCTATTGTAATAATTTTACCTTGTTCAGCTTGTTGAGAAAAAAATGGCATCCCAAGTTATAAGCAAGCCTGCATTGCTCAAAAACAAAAAGGGGGAATTGTTGAGGATTTCTTGGCTGGGCAAAGGCATATGAGCAATCCAGCAGTTATTTGGGAGCGAAGCATAAGTTTACAAAGTGCTGAAACAGACAAGGATGCTGTGTCCTTGTACGCTGCAAAAAAGGAAGATAAGAAAAGCCTGACTAACAACACCTGGATGCTGAAGGATGAGATCAGTAACTGCTGGACACCTCATGAAGAAGTTTGCACAGCCAATAGAGGATAAGATATCGTCGCGTGAAATGTGGTATTATACCAATTAGAGTAATGCTCAAGGCGCGTGGGCATAGAAGCTTAGCCAATAATAACACTGTAGTTAGCGCGTGTTATCACCTTTTTCTATATAAACCCTGTAAAAACCTGTAATAAGGGAGAACGACTATACTCATATTGAGATTTCATTGTTACTCCGGTACCGACCCCCACTCCGACATATATATATATATTTAAAGATGGCATAGTTGAGTATTGGAAAATCTTGTAGAGGATCTGCAAACCAGACCTATGAGCATCAGTTTATGTGTTATAAATTTTCAATGGAGATCTTATTTGGCGGGAAGGAGATTTTATAGGTTTTACCCATTGTGCCCTGAGTGCTGTGGGCTCATTGACTATTCGTAGATGATTGTATCAATAATGTTATTAGTTTCCCTGAATCATTTGATGTATTTTCTGGGGAATCATTGTATACAACAGGTAAATAATTCTCATTCCTAATCCTCTTTTTCAGATTTTATCCCTGAGGAAGTAGAATTGACTTTTATTTGTTTGGAGAACGTGGTAAAGTAAACGCCTTGCCTATCACAGTATGGCAAAGCCCCTTAAATGCTATAGAAGAATTTCCGATAAGGAACATGCTTGCATCCATTTGTATCCTATTCTCAGAGGCTGGAAAACAGAGGAGGGAGGTGAAGGAAAGTGAAGGAAGCTGAAGTTCTTCTACCAGCTTTCACGACTATTTCCACTTTATCCTCTCATCTCACCCTATATTTTCCCATTGCTCCTTCCATTCTTTGATTATGCTTGGACATATATAAATATGCATAATCGGTTTGAGAGAGGTTTTCCCCTAGAATATTTTTGCCATTCATTAGTATTGTAATTTATGAAGACAGACACTAGTTAACTATGTTATTAACTCTGATAATTTTATAAGTATTATGCCCTGTTAATATTATATTTTATTATAGCTCTGTTATTATGTCCTTTTAGAAAGGGCTGAACTTTATTCAGCAGAGATGGTTTTGCTGAACGCCAAAGGGTCTGAAACCCCCCAAAATGGTGCTGATGAAGACCTATTAAGTTTCCATCCCAAAGAGAATGCCTGTTAGAGATTCAAGTGTGGTGCCATAAGAGAAAACATGACACGACTGAGCTACCAAGCACTCTACCAGAAGTAACTAGGCACCTTTCTTCCTAAGCAGACTGAATATTGACCAGGAGCTGCTGACTGTTTCATTCATTCCATTTAGTATCTGATTGCTTTGGTGACAGATATTGCTCTGTGAACATTTTGTTCATATTCTAACTACCCAGGAAACCAGCAGGTTTCCTTTTCCCCACCAAAACATCTATATTCTCTCTTCTTCCCAAGGAACTCTGCCAAATTAGACTATGTACAGATATTTCAACTTAGCAAACACATACCTCAAACTTTTTATATCACATTGTGACAAAGGCATACTGGAGATTTTTGGTACTGTTTTCTCATTCTAATATATACTTCTAACATAAATGAGAGAAAGCTGGACTGTTTTGTGTGGTCCTAGGATTTACTGTGACCATTTACAAAATCTAAATAAAAAATGTTTTCTTCCCCAACTGGGGTACCATAGAAAACTGCTTGTGATTGTGTAAGACATGCTTATACCTTGTACAGATATGGAAGAAAAATAGCTGTATTTTATTTAAAGCTGAGTCTGCTAAATGTAAATGTTAAAGATGAAGTATGTGTATGTATGTGTATATATGTATGTATGTATATATATGAATATATATTCAGTCAAGACTTTGTTAGTGTAATACGGCAATAGTCTAATCAAATAAGAAGTTTTATATCCAGTTACGATAATAGCAACACTTAAATTCCAGATCTATACAGACAGATGTCAATGATAATATCCTCAAATTTTTTATACAATAAAACTTATGAATGTCTGTCCTCTTTTTTTCTGGTGCTACACTCACCCTTCTGAAGCCTCTCTGGGTCCAATGGCGCACAGTTTCAGCCCTCCCCAAACAAAGAGGCTGGGGATGTTGCAGTGAGCCACCAACATCCCCAGATCCCTCTGTGAGGAGCATGATGCTGGTGTTGGGGTATTTTCCTCCTCAGTCCTGGGGTTCCCTTGGCTTTCCTTTCATACATTTTTCTCATTCCTGCCTGCTCCCTTCCCCCTGCTCCTTAGGAAAGGGTGAAAGATGTACTGTGGACCCCAGGGGCTCTTTGCCCAGAAGGGACTGCCTGGGGCTGTCAGTGTCTTCCCCCCAGCAGCACTCATAGACCTGAAACTCAGATAGGTTCATAAATAGGCACTTGGCCATGGGGCGCCTAATACACTGCATTATCACTCCTACATGTATTTTTAAAGCTTATCAGTTACTTGTCATTATGATTAAAAAAAAAAAAGTTACTTTTTCGTAACTGGAAAATATTGATATCAGTTTTTTTCAAGGTGTCCTGGTGTCAGCTGGGATAGAGTTAATTTTCTTTCTAGTAGCTGGTATAGTGTTATGTCTTGGATTCAGTATGAGAAGAATGTTGATAACACACTGATGTTTTCAGTTGTTGCCAAGTAGTGTTTATACCAAGTCAAGGATTTTTCTGCTTCTCATGCCCAGCCAGCAAGAAGGGAATAAGAAGTTGAGAGGAGACACAGCCAGGGCAGCTGACCCAAAGTGGCCAAAGGGCTATTCCATACCATGTAGCGTCATGTCTAGTATATAAACTGGGGGGAGTTGGCCAGGGGGGCTTGCTGCTTGGGAACTAACTGGGCATGGGTCAGCAAGTGGTGAGCAATTGCATTGTGCATCACTTGTTTTGTAGATTCCAATCCTTTTATTAGTATTGTCATTTTATTATTGTTATTATTATTACATTATTAGTTTCTTCCTTTCTTTCTTATTAAACTGTTCTTGTCTCAACCCACAAGTTGTACTTTTTTTTATTTTTTCCTGATTCTCTTCCCCATCCCACTGGGTAGGGGAGGAGCGAGTGAGCGGCTGCATGCTGCTTAGTTACATCTGGGGTTAAACCACAACAAACGAAAACAACATTCCCAGGAAATCTCTGTGTGGTCTGATATTAGCTCTCATGTCACTGAGAAAAGAAACTGAGGGGGGGTGCAGAGAGAGGGAGAAAGGGAGAGAGAATGCAAAAAATGAGATGAAAATTTGATCTTTCAGACCAATTGTTTTACAGAGTCTTGTAAAGGCTTTCACTCTTGATGCCATTGTTGAATAAAAATACATTTCTATTATGTCAGAGCTGTCATGACCACTCAGGTACCTATACAAGATACATAAATAATTTCAATTGCATACACTTCTTTACTCTATAGTTCTTGTTATCATACACTGTTTTTTTTTCATATCAGGTTTTCCTATCATGAACCTCAATAAAAACTGTAGTTTCCACCAAAAGGGGCTAAATGAACTGTTACTTTGGTTTCTTAGAAGAAACTCTCTGTCTTGTGTTATATCCTGTGCCTGTTTAACGTAAGTCATAAGGTTGGAGAGACTAGTTGGGTTATCAAGTACTGTCTGTACAACACAAAACCTGGATGCTTACTTTAAGTCTGCAGTTTATATATTAGCTTCAAATATGAAACTCTATCAAATACTGTTAGAAAAATCTATGTACAATACATGCTATATAATACATTGTTTAGTGACTACAGCAAAAATACCCTCAAAGAACTCCAATAGTTTAATGAGGCATAGTGTTCTCACCTGAAATCAAAATAACTATTGTTTCATCAACAAGACTTCTCATTTCAAGAATATGCCTCTCCTCTTTAAAATTATTCTGAAGATGTTTTTTGCAACGTGACATGTCCTTGTGATTGTACATAAACGTTGACTGTCTATTGCTCAAAATAGACATTTGGTTCCTAACCTATTATTGCATCCATTCAGACGACTCCTTCCCCAAAAGAAATCCTTGTGCTTTTAAAACCAATTCCTATAGAAACCATGACCTGCTTACATAAAAACAAGCGATGCTTGAATTTTTTAGAGAGACATCCATTTTTCTTCACAGCTTTGTCACTGACCAATCCACACAGCTTTAGGCTTTCTCTTTTTTCTGATTTGCTCAAGGTAGAGGAGCACCAATGAAGAACTATAAGAGGAAAAATTTTTGAATACATTATACAGGAGCTGGATGTTTATAAATTACCAATATAAGATTAGAAAGATGAAATTTCAACTGAAACGTTAGAAACTGGTTGATAATCACTAATATTCCAAGTTGGACTGTCACCTGCCAAGTTTCTAAAAAAAATGTTAATTGTAATTCAACCTTAAGAACCAAAATAGAACAGTAGGTATAGTCTTAGCTATGCAATGCCTAGTTAACTCTGCTTTTGGCACACTAATTTACTTGTCAGTTTTATTAAGATTTTAAATATATAAATACATATACAAAACTTTGAGCTCCATTAAGAATTTTTAGAAGAAATGCAAATATAAAACTTGAAATATACCTCTGTAAGAGGTGATAACTGCCAATGCCTAGTTATCTTGTAACCTTAAATAGTGATTATCGCCCTTTTTTTCTAAACATTGTTGCCTAAGTACTACATAAATGTGCATGTCTTGAAAGACAAAGTTTGTAAAGAGATTTAAATTTAATTAGTGGGACAGTTAGTGTGTTGGAAAAAGTAAAATGGTTAATCTAATTAATTACCTCTACCCGCGAACCGTATCCTTAAGTGTACCACCTGCGATAACAATGCCACTGTGATAAAACTAATGTGGACAACAAACAAATATTGTACTGAATGTTGAGTTAATTAAAAACTAAACAAGCAAACTTACACAAGCAAATCCGTAAGCTTTTCTGTTCACAGGCTAGTAAAATGAATGATGTCAAAGAAGGTAGTTCCCACTTCTGTAACTATGACAGCAAGTGAATATATAACTTTAACAATAAAGCATATAAAAGAACCAGGGGACTTTTATTTTAAAATATCTATCATGTTAAGTATCACCATAGCTAACGATGACTTGGTTTACTCTAGCTTTCTGCGTACACATTTTGAAGCAAGATTCTTCAGCTCAAGTGGCTGCCATTGTTTGGTTTTTACATCAGTTCTCAGTAGCTTCCCCTTTGGCCTACTTTGAGTGATTCTTTATTACCTGACTGTTAGCCAATTTCCCTTTGTTTGTCGTGTCATCCCCCCCCCCCCCCGCTTTAGATCCTTTTGTTTTAATTATGGTTTCAAAATTTTGTAGCATTTCAAACGTTGTATATGAAAACATTTCCTTCAGTAATTTAAGACAGACTTTGTTTCTCCTGTAAACAATGACTAGTACTAAGCTACTCTATAACATTCTGTCTGGTCTTTCTCATGGATAAGGCATTGCTAAGAAAGGACTATGTGGCCCTAGGTTATTTTAATTACTAAGTACAAGGTAACCTGTTAACTTATATACTACGAATATTTCTCCGTCCCACAGCTATTTTTTAATTCTTCCAAAAGTCCATGCAGAATCTAGTTTTATTGAATTGTCAGGTTTCTACAAGCCTCTAATCTTTTAACAATCATTTTCAAAGTTACCTTCTGTCTTCCTGATTCATCATTTTTGTCTCTTGGCATTTGATTCCTGAATTGTATAGATATCATTCTTTTCATCTGAATAAATATCTAACAGGACAGCTTAATATTATTGCTATTTCCCTATCTCCTGTCTGTAAATTCTGGTAGATTTCCTAGGAGGGATGCTCTTTCTCTTCCCTTTGACATTAGTCTATTCTATTCACACTTACATGCTTTTTCTTTTAAACTTCATATTTTTTGATGATTTTCATTTTCACTTTAATCTCAAGAGGACAGCCATGTGTTGAAGCACATGCTGTAGCTATAGTACTTCTTAAAGCTTTAATGTAGCATTTCTCAAACTGAGGTTCATAAAAGCAAGTAAAAGGGGGAATAAAATTAGATGGCAGAAGTCAGCCACCATTCAGTGCTATCTGAGTCAGCAACCACCTTAGAGTGGGAAACTAAGAGCAGAACTTTTGACAGCAAATGGATATATGAGCAGACTACCATTAATTGTTGGCAACAATGCAGTTTCACCGGTAAAGTGGAGTGAGCTTAAACATCTGCATTTAATAATTACAGTGTATTATCACTTCAGGGGCTTAGAAAGAAATCCATAGCTTTCCTCCAGAAAATGTAAGCTGCTGCCAGCTAAGTGTCACATGGTAGATGAAGATGATTGTGTCAACGTTTTAAAAAACTATGATTTACAGGTATCTTTGCAATTAATCTTGAGCTTATCAGATTACTACAATGTTGGAAGAAATGTTCTAGAAATCTCTTAGATTTAACCAGCATCCAAAGACAGATGCTTATTTACCTCATACATCATGCAGGAAATGTGTTTTCTGCAGGTGAAGCTGGCATTTGTACAGAATTCAGACAAAGACTGACAGTGATCTTGCCCAAGGACATCATGATCTGCCTCAAGATGGCAATAAGATATTTTATCGCCCCTAGTCTTTGCAAGTCAAGAGGTTTGGCTGGAACTGGGTTTGGAAGAAAAGGTCAGGACCCACTGATGCTATTCACAATGCATATATATGTCAACTAGACTTCATTTAAAGTTTAGATCAAGACTACGGAGACCTCACTCTTCATCAGAGCAGACCTTCAGGTAGGCAGTCTTCTGTATTCTTGACCTGCAGGCCCAGCTGAACCACCAAAGGGGTGTGATAACTGCTGCTGCTAAAATAATTTCACCTGAGTCAGTCTTGGAGTTGATGCTTACTTCAGCCTTCCGAAACTTAATCTGGCCATTTTTTCCTATTCTTTCCCAAACATTTCTTCCTTTTATGAAATAATGAATATGCTGCTGAGGAAAATATAGGAATTAGGGATGAGATGGAAACTTACATATAGTCAATGAGCTAACGTGACTTCCTATTGTTGCTGGAGTGGATTTCCAATAGAACTGTTTAATCAAACTGTAACAAAATAATGCATGAGAAGATACTTTATTTTAAGGAATATTGAATTCCCAGAATATGGAAAAAAGATACTGTCAGGATAGCAAAGAATGGGACACTTAAGAGAGAAAAAGGAATTATAAAGATTGCCATCTATAATTTTTTCTTTCTTTCCAATTCAAACAAAGAAGCAGTAAGTGGTTCTCTTAGCACACTGTCTTTTTTAGACAGACTACAGGGATAGACAGATGAAGCTGTTCCATGCTCTCAGAGGAAGAAGAATGCAGGTCAGCTACAGCAGAAGGAAAACAATTCATTTCAGTTGTGGTCAATGAAAGCAAATACACAAGTTTAATACAAACCCAATCTTTTAATGTACACTCACAGATGCCAATAAGACTTTAAAAAAGGATGCACTGAAATTTCTCCCTTTATAAATATTCCATTATTCTGTTTCCCTGGCTTATATTCTAATTAATCCATAAGGATGATAACATTCTAATTAAGCAGCCTATATGTAGGCCTTGTTTATTCCTTTATTGACATACAAATTTCCTAAGCAAATTTTCTATCCTTAGCTTTGTCATCACTATTATTTCTCAGCCCACCAAAAAATTAAAAACAGAAACCAGATATTATAAACCAAAATGGTCCAAGCAGCCTTTATGCGTTCAGTTTATTGAAAGATGTGTCTTTTCTTCATCTTTCCTATCATTATTATAATGTGTGCCCATGGACATAGAATCATGGAGTAATTCAGGTTGTAAAAGACCTGTAAGATCACTGAGTCTAATTATTAACCTAGCACTGCCAAGTCCACCACTAAACCATGTCCCTAAGTGCCACATCTACACGTCTTTTAAATACCTGCAGGGATGGTGATTCAACCACTTCTCTGGGCAGCCTGTTCCAGAGCTTGACAACACTTTCAGGGAAGAAGGTTTTTCTAATATCCAATCTAAACCTCCCCTAGCACAACTTGAGGCCATTTCCTTCTGTCTTGTCACTTGTTACTTTATAGAAGAGACCAGCAACCACCTCTCTACAACCTCCTTTCAGGTAGTTGTAGAGAGCAATAAGGTCTCCCCTCAGCCTTCTTTTCTCCAGGCTAAACATCCCCAGTTCCCGCAGCCGCTCGTCATAAAACTTGCTCTCTAGACCCTTCACCAGATTTGTTGCTCTTCTTTGGACACGCCCCAGCACCTCAATGTCTGTGTTGTAGTGCAGGGCCCAAAACCGCACACAGTATTTGAGGTGTGACCTCACCAGTGCCAAACACAGTGGGACAATTACTTCCCTAGTCCTGCTGGCCACACACTTTCTGATACAAGCCAGGATGCTGTTAGCCTTCTTGGCCACCTGGGCACACTGCCAGATCATATTTAACTGGCTGTCGACCAACAACTCCACGTCCTTTTCTGTCCGGCAGATTTCAAGCCACTCTTCCCCAAGCCTGTAGCATTGCATGAAGCTGTTGTGACCCAAATGTGGGACCCAGCACTTGGCCTTGTTAAACCTCATACAATTGGCCTCAGCCTATTGATCCAGCCTGTCCAGATCCCTCAAGCAGATCAACACTCCCGCCCAATTTGGTGTCATCTGCAAATTTACTGAGGGTGCACTTGATCCCCTTGTCCAGATCATTGATAAAGATACTAAAGAGAACTGGGCCCAAAACTGAGCCCTGGGGAACACCACTTGTGACCAGCTGCCAACTGGATCTAACTCCATTCACCACAACTCTTTGAGGTTGGCAATCCAGCCAGTGTTTTCCCTAGCGAAGACTACACCCATCCAAGCCATGAGCCGCCAGTTTCTACAGGAGAATGCTGTGGGAAACAGTGTCAAAGGCTTTACTAAAGTCTAGGTAGAAAACACCCACAGCCTTTCCCTCATCTACTAAGTGGGTCATCTTGTCATAGAAGGAAATCAGGCTAGTCAAGCAGGACCTGTCTTTCATAAACCCGTGCTGACTGGGTCTGACCACCTGATCACCCTGTACGTGCCACATGATGGCACTAAAGACAATCTGCTCCATAACATTCCCTGGCACCAAGATCAGACTGACAGTCCTGTAGTTCCCTGTATCCTCCTTCTGGCCCTTCTCGTAGATGGGTGTCACATTTGCTAATCTCCAGTCAACCAAGACCTCCCCAGTTAGCCAGAACTGCTGAAAAATGTTGGAAAATGGCTTGGTGAGCACTTCAGCCAGCTCCCTCAGTAGTACCCTTGGGTGGATCCCATCCGGCTCCATAGACTTGTATGTGTCCAAGTAGTGTAGCAGTTCGCTAACCATTTCACTTTGGATTATGGGGGCTTCATTCTGCTCCCTGTCCCTGTCTTTCAGCACAGGGGGCTGCGTACAATGAGAACAACTGCTGTCACAGTTAAAGACTGAGGCAAAGAAGGCATTAAGTACCTCAGCCTTTTCCTCAGCCTCTGTCACTAGGCTTCCCTCCCATCCAATAAAGGATGGAGAGTCTCCTTAGCCCTCCTTTTGTTGCTAATGTATTTATAGAATCATTTTTTATTGTCACGACATCCTTGTAGTCCTCCTGAGTTTCCTGCCCCTTCTTCCAAAGGTCATAAACTCTCTTTTTTTTCCTGCGTTCCAGCCAAAACTCTCTGTTCAGCCAGGAGGGTCTTCTTGCCTGCTGGCTCGTCTTTTGGCACATGGGGACAGCCTGTTCCTGCACATTGAAGATTTCCTTCTTGAAGAATGCCCAGCCTTCCTGGACTCCTTTGCCCTTCAAAATGGCCTCCCAAGGGACTCTGTCAACCAGGCCCCTAAACAGACCAAAGTCTGCCCTCCACAAGTCCAAGGTAACAGTTCTGCTGAGCCCCCTCCTTACTTCTCCGAGAATCAAAACCTCATCATTTCATGATCACTGTGCCCAAGATGGCCTCCAACCATCACATCACCCACAAGTCCTTCTCTATTCACAAACAACAGATCCAGTGGGGCGCCTTGCCTAGTTGGCTCCCTCACCAGCTGTGTCAGGAAGTTATATTCCACACACTCCAGGAGCCTCCTAGACTGTTTCCTCTCCACTGTATTGTATTTCCAGAAGACATCTGGTAAGTTGAAGTCCCCCATGAGTACAAGGGCTAGCGATTGTGAGACTTCTCCCAGGTGCTTATAAAATATTTCACTTGCCTCTTCGTCCTGGTTGGGTGGTCTATAACAGACTCCCACCACAATATCTGCCTTGTTGGCATTCCCCCTGATTCTTACCCATAAACTTTCAACCCTATTGTCACCATCATCAAGCTCTAGACAGTCAAAACTCTCCCTAACATACAGGGTTACCCTACTGCCTCCCCTTCCTTGCCTATCCCTTCTGAAGAGTTTGTAGCCATCCATTGCAGCACTCCAGTTGTGCGAGTCATCCCACCGTGTTTCCATGATGGCTACTATATCATACTTTTCCCGCTGCACAATGGCCTCCAGCTCCTCCTGTCTGTTGCCCATGCTGCATGCATTGGTGTAGATGCACTTCTGTTGGGCTATTGATCCCACCACCTTTCTGCAGGGAGGAGCCCTAATTCCTATGTGACCATTCTCAGGCACTTCCATGGTTTCCAGCACATCAATAACCCTCATGTCTTTGTGCTGTGTGGATCTCCACACCCTGCCTTCACTGAGATGGCAGACTGAGGGACCTCACTAGCACACCGTCCCTCAAACATTGTTATCGCCCCCAGGCTCATCTCTAGCAAGCCTAGTTTTACCTTTTCGCCCCCTTCAAATCTAGTTTAAAGTTCTTTCAGTGAGCCCTGCTAACTCCTCTGCAAAGATCCTTTTCCCCCTTTGAGACAGCTGTGTCTTGTCTGTCGCTAGCAGGCCTGGTGTCGTGCAGACCGACCCATCATCAAAAAAATTCTGCTGGTGACACCAGGCTCTGAGCCAGGTATTCATCTGCTGGCTCTTCCTTTTTCTTCCCTCATCATTCCCTGCAACTGGAAGGATGGAGGAGAACACTACATGTGCTCCTGATCTCTTAACCCGTCATCCCAAAGCCCTGAAGTCTCTCTTGATTGTCCTTGGGATTCTTGTTGCAAATTCATTGCTCTCTACCTGAAGAAACAATAATGGTTAATAATCTGAGGGCTGTACCAGGGTAGGAAGCTTTCTCTTCACATCTTTAACCCAGGCCCCAGGGCTTTTTTCCCATAGAATTTTTTGTCCAGAGTCAGTAACTGAATTTTTCATTGTTTTGCTGTTGCTTTTACTCTATTTTTTTAAGTCATGTGATAGCAGTACAAAACTACTAAATAACATTCCTTTGTTTTTCTCTCCTTTGTAGTTACTAGTAGCAAGTAACACCAGTAAAATCTGAGCCATGACATATTTATGTCAAAATAAACCCCCAAAGTGAGTAGAATTTAGATGGCTAAACACATCTCATCAGAGACCACTGGAAAATTTCAGCAGTTATCAAGGAAGTTCTACACACCATGGAAATTCATCAACAATACTTCAACTGAAAACACTACTCAGGATGTAGAATTGCAATGCATATTAGGATTCCTTGTTCTGAACCACTGCTTATCTATGACTACAGCACAGGGAACCACTGACTCTGGAAGCAGAAATCCAAATTACTTTATGGTTTACATTTTTGACCCAAATCTTCTCTGATAATAGTACATGACAAAGCACAACTTTTTCAGATTCCTGGAGAAGGATCATATTGCTCAAACAGTGCAGCGACAACAGGCGGGATAGGCATATAACATCAACTTAATCAAATTGCCTTGCCTCTGTTGAATTAAGTCAGATTCTTAACATTAATTAAAGTAATTTATAGTAGTTTAATAGCTGGAAGTCAATCTATTCAAGGCACATTTTCTGATTTCTTATGAAAGAAACCAGTTGGATTAATTCTGGTCATTTCATTTTACATTATAGTTCAACCGTGGCTAACTTTAATTAAAAATGTCATACATAAAATATACAAGACCAGATACATTTTAATTCTCAGAATTAAAAATGTGAACTGGATCTACCTTTTGTTACTTTTACTAGAGTGGAAAATTGGAAAGGTTTATCGTAAAAATACAGTTTCCTCTCACTGTGTTTCCCTTAGCTTTGCTGAAGACTAGCAAGACATCACTATAGTTGTAATACAAACACCAAACACTTCTAAAACAAAGGAGGGATGAATTCTGCTTTAAGTTGCATGATATTTCAGTAGGGTTACAAATGATGGAAGTCTAAGAGAAATTGGTTGTATTTCACATACTTAAAATGAGAGGGTTCAAGGTGGAAAATTGGCCTTATCTGCTTTTGTGTGTCTAGTTATTTCAGTTCTTACACCAAGTTCATGTTTTTAAACTGACTAAGATCACTGAAGAGTCTAGGAGTTTTGCCTGCATGAATACATAAAGGTCAGGCCTGTGTGGTGTACTGTATGAGATTTTGCACTGCTGGGACAACTCTTCTAAAGAGCTATGAAAATATAAATCAATAATTTAAAGCCACCTAGGACTTTACTCCCTAAAAAATAGAATAAATTAAAACAAAGTCCCATATTTACTACTTCAGATTCATTAGGTTAATCCATGTGGAACTTCTTTAAACTCACTTTATTTACTCCTCTGAAGCTTTTACAGTTTTATAAATCAATATTAAGGTATGCTTTGACCCACCAGACAGTAAGAGCTCCTTTGAACATATTACAATCTATTCCACCAAAGAGTATCAAGATGCTCTTAAAGCTCTTGGTTATATGTCTTCTGAGAATACACACAATGGCAAAGAGTTTGGAATTTTTATGAAATATTTACTGAAAAACAGTGCAGCTTTATTCGTAATACTTTCCTAAATGCAATAAGTTAACTTTATGAGTCTTTCCTTCTCACAAATGTATATAAGCTTTCACCCACACTGCAAACCACAGAACCTGCAGTTCAACTCCATCCAGCTATGCCAACAGTTTCCAGTAGAAAACTTGTGTTAGAAGAACGGGATCAGGTGGCAGCACAGAGCTCATGCAATACAGTGCTCTATTTTCCAGCTATTTCTCTGTGGAATAAAACTCTCTCAGCATTATAGTTTTTATTTTCTAACTTGCTGGATCCTTCCTTGTCTAAGTTCAAGATTTAACACACAACCCAGAAAAAAGAAACAGAAGTAAAAGATAATCTTCACTCTGTCTTACTGCAATTTGCTACAGCTGTTCTGGTATATTTGCATAATATCCTTTTTATCATAGAAATTTGCAAAAATACCTATTTGTTGTTTACTGTAGAAATGTACAAGTGTACAGAAGTATACTGTGTGTTTGGAATAACTGGATCTGACCCCTGTTAACTACTCCTTACAGAAAATGAATTTCATTATGACTGTTAGGGTTAATGTATTTTTGGCATCCTTAACATAAAATAATTTTATCTAGTCCTCCACAAGGAGAAAAATATATTGTGGATTATAGTTCTATTTTTATTTGTAAGTTTAAACTTTAATACCTATTTTCCTAGTTTATATTCCTAAGAAGATACCACTGAATCTTCTAGATATAAAATTAATGTTGAAGAAGAATCATTTTCACTATTTACCTGTTGCTATTATCCTGCTATGACCCCATTTTTGTTCATCCAGTTTGATGTACAATATCAGAATTAAAAAGTGTCTCTACATACATCTTAAGAGATCCATTTCTGAAATCAGAAAACTTATTCCAAACCTGCTTTCCCCTATGAGACTGTCTCTGCTTCTGATTTATAATATTTGAAGATGAAAAGAGAGGGTAGCTAATACAATACATCAAAATTATTTTCAAAATTGCATAATAACCAAACACAAAGGAAAATGGTCAATTGTATTTCATGTAAAGACTATTCAGAATCCTTACATTTTAAGGTATCATCTGATTGTGCTTGTTAAGTTATCTAAAAATATTTTAATTTCCTATATTTTGGTTCACAAGCCCTGGAAATTTTTGGTATTTTTACTTCAACAAAATAAGACAAATAGCACATAAGCCCACTATTTCTGCAACAAAGTCTAAGTTTTTATACCAGCTATCATGTTTTTAACTCTAGATATGGAAACATATTTTACACAGTAGGTGTGTGATAAGAGTAAAATATTTCAACTTGTATGGCCAATAAAGAGCTTCAAATACAACAATTTCCCTATAAAAGTAACTGAATCAGTGAAACATTGGATTGGGATTCAGCAGACAAAACAGTACTGTCTGTTCTGTTACTAGATAGTTAACAAATCAATTCTTCCTTTCTTTCTACTTATTTCTCATTGTTCATTCTTCCTCTTCCTCTCATTCTTGTAATTCATATCTATGGATGGAAAATGCCATTTAAACTTTAGGGATTATTATTCTGAATGGTACTACTATAACCTGCCATAAAATGTGCTGTTCTTTTTCATTTCACAAACTTTTTCATATAAAACAGTAAAGTTTCCCAAAAACAGATAGAAGTTATGTGTACTCCTCAGAAAACCCTACGATAAGGATATAAATGCCTTGATTCATATATCCTATGTGAAAACCTTAAAAAAAAAAAAATTCTTTCATGAAAACCTGTACTTTGACATATTATTGTCTTTAACAGCCTCCTTTCCTTAAAATTTCTTAGTAAAAAAAAATTGACCAGCAGTGATTGTTATGTAATGTAGTAAATACCTTTTCTGCCCCTTCATTACTGGCCAGTAAATGTTAAAGAACAACTACCCAATTTTGACTGTGAATAGCCACTGGTTGTCTGTCGTGTTTTAACCCCAGCCAGCAACTAAGCACCATGCAGCTGCTCACTCACTCCCCCCCCCCATCCAGTGGGATGGGGGAGAAAATCGGGAAAAGAAGTAAAACTCGTGGGTTGAGATAAGAACGGTTTAATAGAACAGAAAAGAAGAAACTAGTAATGATAATGATAACACTAATAAAATGACAACAGTAGTAATAAAAGGATTGGAATGTACAAATGATGCGCAGGGCAATTGCTCACCACTCGCTGACCGACACCCAGCCAGTCCCCGAGTGGCGAAAACCCTGCCCCCCCCTTCCCAGTTCCTAAACTAGATGGGACGTCCTATGGTATGGAATACACTGCTGGCCAGTTTGGGTCAGGTGCCCTGGCTGGGCATGAGAAACTGAAAAATCCTTGACTATAGTCTAAACACTACTGAGCAACAACTGAAAACATCAGTGTTATCAACATTCTTCACATACTGAACTCAAAACATAGCACCGTACCAGCTACTAGGAAGACAGTTAACTCTATCCCAGCTGAAACCAGGACATTGTCATAATACCTTTCTCCTCCAGATTAAAAATACTTTCCCATTCTCAGTTTATTTTACATCAAAGTTCTTAAGCCTGTAATCAAGTCAATAGTCAATATTCTTTTTGATGAATACACTGAATGTATTTAACATAGTCAATATATTTAAAGCTGTTGCTTTAAAACACCTTTATAAGACAATTATATGCATTATCTCCAATTTTTAGAATTTCCTCTTTTCAATAGGAAAACAAGAATTGCATTCAGTGACTAGTTTTCATCTTACCACCTTCGCATATAGAGGTAAACTCATCTCCTTAGCTTGTTTATTCTGTTAAAAGTAGTAAAAGAATCAAAAACGTAATGTGTGCTAAAATGAAGTAGCTACATAAGGAGATAAATGATAGCTATATATTAAATTATAATTCTTCAGGGATAACTTACAGTGATTTGATTAAGCTAATGCAGCCTATGAGAAACGAACAAGAGAACCTCAATTCACAGAATGAATATTTTACCGGTGTTAGGAACACAGTAAACTTTCTGATTGCCATCTTTAATCTGTGGCAGTTCTACTGTATCTATTGGACTTGAATCGCTTCAGAGAATGAACTGTCTTATTCAAGGTCTAAATAAAGCTATTTGTATAACTATAGTACTGTGTGAAGACTTAAAATCACACAAGTGCAGGTTCTCTTTAATGACAGTCTGTTAAAATTAGATTTCATATTAAGAATATCAGAATTAAATGACTGAATTTCATACATATGTGATTCTGAAGAGGGAAGATGACATTTTCAATCATGATTTTAATGGCACTATTAATAAAGTGGTTCATTATAAAGGACTAGAGGTTTTAAAATGTGGATGGAACTTACTAGGAAATGTGTCATAAACACTAAGTGAGGAGGGAAGAGCAACTGAGTTTATGAATATGGGCATAAACTACATAATTTAGTCAAGGTGTTTATATAGAATGCCCAGGATTTCTAAAACATTGCAGGTGCTTTTCTCTGATGCCTCTGTGTTACACCTCATATCTTTGATTACAGATTTAACATTCTGAGTTTTGCTTGTGAGCCAGGAAATATAAAGAAACTCCATCTGAAAGAGTGTTTACTATGTAGAATTGAATGCATATTGGATATTTTGTGAACAGATTACGTTATCTAACTGGAATAACAATGTTATGGGTTTTTTTCTCAAGATTATGGTTTCCTTTCCACTAATATTATGTCTGAATGCAAACCATTAATGTGGTATTGAACACGGGCGTGAAAGCAGATTTAAAAGTACAGTAAGAAGACCTTACTTTCTCCATGCACCCTTATACCAAAATAAAGAAAAGCTTTGGTTTATTTTCATTCCTCTTTTTTTTTTTTCTGAAGTTTATTTTTTTGTATTGGCTTTGTGTGGCAAGGTTTTGGTAGTGGGGGAGGGGGGTTACAGGGGTGGCTTCTGTAAGAAGCTGCTGGAAGCTTCCTCTGTGTTCGAGAGAGAGCCCATACCAGCCGGCTCTAAGACGGACCCGCTGCCGGCCAAGGCCGAGCCAATCAATAATAGTGGTAACACCTCTGTGACAACATTTCTAAGAAGGAAAAAAAGTTGGGACAGATGGAAACGGCAGCCAGAGAGAGGAGTGAGAACATGTAAGAGAAACAACCCTGTGGACACCCAGGTCAGTGAAGAAGGAGGGGGAGGAGATACTCCAGGCGCCGGAGCGGAGATTCCCCTGCAGCCCGTGGTGAAGACCCTGGTGAGGCAGGCTGTCCTCCTGCAGTCCATGGAGGTCCACGGTGGAACAGATCTCCACCTGCAGCCCGTGGAGGACCCCACGCCGGAACAGGTGGGTTCCTGAAGGAGGCTGTAACCCCGTGGGAAGCCCGCACTGGAGCAGGTTCCTGGCAGGACCTGTGGATCTGTGGAGAGAGGAGCCCGTGGAGCAGGTTTTCTGGCAGGACTTGTGACCCCGTGGGGGACCCGCGCTGGAGCAGTGTGCTCCTGAAGGACTGCACACCATGGAAAGGACCCATGCTGGAGCAGTTCGTGAAGAACTGCAGCCCGTGGGAAGGACCTATGTTGGAGAAGTTTGTGGAGGACTGTGTCCCGTGGGTGGGACCCCATGCTGGAGCAGGGGAAGAGTGTGATGAGTCGTCCCCCTGAGGAGGATGAAGCAGCAGAAAATAACGTGTGATGAAATGACCGTAATCCCCATCCCCATTCCCCTGTACCGCTGGGGGGGGCTTGGTAGAGAATCCGGGAGTGAAGTGGTGCCCGGGAAGAAGGGAGGGGTGGAGGGAAGGTGTTGCGGAAGATCTACAGGGGTCATCACGCACAGGCCAATGTGACAAGTGAAATCCATTTACTACAACGTTTGATACAGTTATATACCTTATGCGCTTGTGCACGCGCCTTATACAATACTCTAATTGGTACAATACCCCGTTTCACGCGACACTATCTTGTTCTCTATTGGCTGCGCAAGCTTCTTCACGAGGTGTCCAGCAGTCACTTATCTCATTCTTCAGCATCCAGCTGTTGTTTGTCAGGCTCTTCTTTTCTTCTTTTTTTCCCAGCGTACAAGGACACAGCGTCCTTGTCTGCTCCAGTATTTTGTAAACTTATGCTTCGTTCCCACATAACAGCTGGATTGCTCACATGCCTTTGTCCAGCCAAGAAATCCTCAAAAATTCCCCCTTTTTGTTTTTGAGCAATCCAAGCTTGCTTAATAACTTGGGATGCCATTTTTCCTTAACAAGCTGAACAAGGTAAAATTATTACAATAGCTAAAATCACAATAACTACAATAATGCCCATAATTCTTTGAGCCAACCCGTTACCCCTAATGACCCAGACCATGAGGACTATGAGGAAGATGAACCATCCACACATTCTTGTGCCATCTTGCTCCGCGAACTCAGCCCGGTAATCGGTAGGTGCCAGCTTTCCGTGGGCGTCCCCACAGAGGCAACGATGGCCTCACCGTACACCAGCCCGATGCTCTTCGGAAAATCCCGGTATCTATACATTTGCAGAGGAACGGGTTTCAGCACACGTGGCCAGCGGGTGACAAAAGTCCGCCTCGCTTGCAATCTATGACGCATGCGCTCGCTGGCCAGGCGCGCTGCACGAGTCATAGTCATCTTGTCTATTGGTTCATAGGCTTTACGATGCAGTAGCAATGCACAGAGAATCTTGACCTATTATGTTAACCAAGGTGACCTATACATTAGTTTTCGGCTGAGGTGGTATTCATGTTGCCACATCATCTATGATGCTCCAGATGATGATGGTCATGCAAATCGAACAGGAGTCCGTCGTGGGCCTGTATCTGTGGAAACACAATCAACCTCGTTCCCAGGTTATTAATCGAAATAGACCTTACCCCTAATTTTGGCTTTAACTAACTTTTGCGTTTACCCCACACTGTCTTCCTGTAATCACACTATGTTTAACCAAATTATGCTTAACACACTTTTTACCTAAAGCAGGTTCTATATACAATAAGGCACTCTGTTCTAAAAACCTCTCTGAAGGACTCAATGTCCGCTAGTCCTCTAAAGTGTAATACTCTATTAGTCCGAATCTGTTGGATCAGTGGCTCCAGCACCTGCCGGTGCTGCGCCAGTTGCCGCTGGGACGATTCCGGGTCCTTATACATTACCATGATTCCTGTACTTTGTTGTGTCCTTTCTGCCTGTGAAAGAGCATGATGCACTACCATTCGTGGGTCTTTGTGATCACCTGTCAATCTAAGATAATCTAGCACAAATAAGGCTTTGGCCAATCGTTCCTCTGGGAGTAAGCCCTGGTTTCCCCCCTTTTGTTTCTGCAGCATGCTCTTTAGGATCTGGCCGGCCCATTCGACAATAGCCTGCCCTGTGGGAAGATGTGGAATACCCGTACCATGGTGAATTCCCCACAAATTACAAAATTGAGCAAATCATATAGAACCATAGGCCGGGCTGTTGTCCGTCTTAATTTCTTTAGGCACACCCAGCACTGCAAAAGAAGCGTGAAGATGTCATTCAATATGTAAGGCCTTTTCTCCAGTTTGTACCGTGGCCCACATGGCAGCAGGATAGGTATCAATCTGCACGTGCACTCGTACCCAAGAGTTCTACCAGAGGGGCCATATCGTTATTAGTGATACCGCAAAGATTCCGCACCCACTGGATATCTCCCACAAGCTTCTGGACATCATGTACTGTTGAAATTTCTAACATCGCTAGCATCTATGTGCCACCCCAAATACTTCCAAGGTGCTGCCTTTTGCACCTCTTCAGGAGTAATTATTACTCCGCGATGGCTTGAGATGTCCTGCAATTGAGTTAAAATTCCATCCTGTGGCAAGTTCCTTCCCGCTATCAAAATTTAACTGAGGAAACTGCTTTCTTACAGGCTTTAATGCCCAGGCCACATATACCTGACACATAGTGGGGGAATTGCACATTCCTTGCAGTAACACGACCCAATGGTATCTCTTATAGGGCTCTGCCTTGTTAATCGATGGTACCGAAAAGGCAAACCGTTCAGCGTCATCTGGGTGCAAATGAAAGGTGAAAAACCAATCCTTTAGATCTATAATTAACAAATCCCATTCTTCTGGAAGCATAACTGGAAACGCCAAACCTGGCTGCAGGGCTCCCATACTGTGCATCACTGCATTCACAGCTCTGAGATCATGTAACAGTCTCCATTTCCCACTTTTCTTGGGAAGGGTAAATATTGGTGTATTCCACGGACTAGTAGAAGGAGCAACATGTCCCGCTCTCAATTGGTCCTCAACTAACTCCTGTATTTGTAGCAGCTTTTCAGAATTCAGCGGCCACTGATCAATCCAAACAGGCTCATCCGTTTTCCAGCTAATTTTCAGGATTGGCTGCCCATCAGTGACTGCTCCTAAAAAGGATGGGTCACTAACATTGCCTTCATTTGGCTCAATAAATCACAGCCTATGAGGCCAAACAATTCAGTTGGGGTAGTCATGACATACGGACGCATCGTAACGTTTTCACCATAGGGGAACACAAATGTAATCGGTAGCTGACTTACTAAGGTGGCTTGTGTGCCCCCTATCCCTGCAATGCCAAAATTTGGATTGATCAATGGCCATGATGGAGGCCAAATATATCGTGAAATAATCGTAACATCAGCTCCTGTATCGATTGTCATCAGTGTCTTGACGATAACTCCGTCAGGCCCTTCCAATTGCATTACCTTGTCTGGTTTACCTTTTGTTATGTCCATGGCAAGGTATACCTGTGGTTTCCCTGTGGAGCCGAATCCACCATCTCCACGTTGTACTTCACCTGGGTTTGGAACACACGACCTGAATGGAACTAATTGTACTATTCTGGTACCTTTAGGAACAGAAACAGGAGGGATTAAAACAAGAATCATAACGTTCACAGTCCCACAAAAATCTGCATCAATAAGCCCTGGGACTACCAAAAGTCCCATTAGAGCTGTAGAAGATCGTCCCATTAGAAATGCACTAAGCCCGAACCCCAGTGGTCCCTTTATGTTGCTATCCACCAAGTGTACCCCTGCGTCCATCAACGTAATGTCTACTGTGGTTTCCACATCCACTCCGGAGCTCCCTGCAGTGGCGGATCTGGTGGTTGCGAGGCTGCCTGAGGGCTGGCAGCCCAAGCTCCTTGCATTTGTGTTGTCGCGCGAGGGGCCTTCGCGGTCGGTGTAAAGTTTCCCTTCTTCCGATATTCTTGGTGGTTTTGACATCTTTCTTAGCAGAAGCTGTACATTTGCTCCTAATGTGTCCATGTTTGCCACAGTTAAAACACTTGACCAAGGGTGTCTTACTGGCCTTGTGCTTCCTTGTAGCTCCTCGTGGAGCTGCAACAACATAGGCCGATTTCTGTGAGTCCACAGCTCGATCCATGTATTCTAGCATATCAACGACAGCTGCAGTTCTCGGCAAATTACACAATGCCTTGCGTGTCTTTTCATTAGCATTTTCGAAAGCGAGCATTTTGAACATGTTTTCTTTCATTCGCTCGGCCATGTCAGGGTGGTCATAGATAGCCCTATGCAGTCTATTAATAAACTGTGCAAAAGGTTCATTATGCTCTTGTTTCACCTGAGTAAAAGTATGGTTTCGAATATTGTCTGGTATGGAAAGAAAAGCTTGATACGCCAAGATCTGTGATAGGTGATGAACCGCAGTGATACATTGTAACTGGGCGTTCCCTGATGTGAAGGGTCCAGTACCCATCAGCATCTGTGTGGTTACTCCCCTTAAGGGATCTGTTTGTCGTCGTGGCATTTCTTGTTCCCGATCACAGAACGTCTCCCACTGCCGGAAAAACACCAACATTTGGGCAGGCTCCAAAACCAAATGTGCTAGCTGTGTAACATCTTGAGGTATCAGCGTATCAGAAGAAAAAATGAATTGCAGCAATTGTTGAGCTAACGCAGATTTAATTCCATACTGACTCACAGCATTCCTTAATCTCTCAATGACCTTCCAGTCAAACGCCTCCCATTTATTCCGTCCATTTGATGCAATAACTGGGAATGCTTGGAGCATAGTCCCTTCTATGATGGCATCTCTTACTATTCCCCTCCAATGTCTCTGCCTTTCTTCTGCAGAGGCTACTGCAGGCGACCCCGCGCCTATCGCGGGCGCAGTCGGTTTCACCGTCTCGGATTCCGAAAAGTGGGATGGATGAACGGGCGGTGGCGGGGGCGTGGATAGGCCTGCCTGGGGACTGGCCGCGGCCCCGGCTGGCGTCGGCCAGTGCATGGCCGGCTGACACGGGCTGCTGTCAATGGGCGGAGGGGGGGGCGGAAAGGGAGGGGAGGAGGGAGGGGGCGGGGGGAGGGGGGCAGGAGGGGGCGAGGGGAGGGGGTCAGGGGCCGAGGGAGGTGCCGGAGGGGGTGGTGAGGAGGGGGCGGGAGGGGGAAGCGGGGCCGGTACATGGCGAGAATCTTCGCTCTCTTGCCCTCTCGGTTCATCCTTTCGGGAGGATGACCGTTTCTCCCTCACTTCTGGTTCTTCTGACCGTACTGTCAGTTTTTGTAGTTGGTTCACCACCTCCCTCAGCTCTTCCATCGCACCACCCAATGGAGATGGTTCCCTGTCCCCCGCAATCTGTTTATCCGCATTAGTCACCCCCGAGTCTTTCGGCTTCGGATCTGTCGGGTGACAATCGGCCCCCCCTAATTCCCCTGTTTCTTGCGGAGTAACAGACGGGGGAATTTTTTTGGCACCAACGGCCTGGCTGGGTATAGGCAAAGGCTGTGCCTGTGCAGGCGCCTCAGCGTTAACGGAGATGAATGTTAGGGGGGGTGGAGATAGTTGTGTAGAGAATATCCCCCCAACTCCAGTGGGGTAGGCTGACGCGGCAGCTGTGGAGGCAGCAGAGGGGGTCACCGCAGCGCAGAGAGCGGCGGCTGCCTGCCGGTCCGCCCTCATTGTCTCCAGCATGTCTCGAATTACTTTCCAGTGCTCAGCATATTTTTTCATCTCCTTTACCTTACCCCCCCTACAGCTAGTAGCGTCCCACAGCGCCTTGCCTATATTATCCCAGGTCGCTTCTTCAAACGCGACATTTACACTTGAGATAAGTTCTTTCTTCCAGGCCCATAAAAGTAACCCCTTTAACACAGAACTATCGAATTTCAGTCCTCTCTCAGAGAGAAAATTACGAAGGAGCTTTAGGACTGCTTCCTGCTCTTTGTCCAACCCCATCTCCTTCTCCGACCGCTCACCTGATCAGGGCGAGATTCAAGCTTTCACGTGTCTCCTCGTTTTCCCAGCTCAGGGCAAGATTCAAACTTATGCACGTCCCAGCTCAGCTGAAGCTCATGCCGTGCTTCCCAGCTTAGCTGAAGCTCGTGCCGTCCTGCCGGGGCAGCAGGAACACTCTCGGCCGGCTCCTCCGCTCCCTCGTCGGTTCAGCTGCACCAGAGATTCTTGTAGAGACGATAAGTGCTGATCTGAGGGTCCCTGTTCGGGAGCCAAATGTTGCGGAGGATCTATAGGGGTCATCACGCACAGGCCAATGTAATCAAGTGAAGTCCATTTACTACAACGTTTGATACAGTTATATACCTTAGGCGCTTGTGCACGCGCCTTATACAATACTCTAATTGGTACAATACCCCGTTTCATGCAACACTATCTTATTCTCTATTGGCTGCACAAGCTTCTTCATGAGGTGTCCAGCAGTCACTTATCTCATTCTTCAGCATCCAGGTGTTGTTTGTCAGGCTCTTCTTATCTTCTTTTTTCCCAGCGTACAAGGACACAGCGTCCTTGTCTGCTCCAGTGTTTTGTAAACTTATGCTTCGTTCCCACCTAACGGCTGGATTGCTCACATGTCTTTGTCCAGCTGAGAAATCCTCAACAGGAAGGTGTTCTGAGATTTGGTTTTATTTCTCATTACTCTACTCTGGTTGATTTGTCGTAAATTGAGTTAATTTTCCCCAAGCTGGGTCTGTTTTGGTTGTGACGGTAATTGGTGAGTGATCTCTCCTGTCCTTATCTCGACCCACAAACTCTTTGTTATATTTTCTCTCCCCTGTCCAGCTGAGGAGGGGGAGTGATAGAATGGCTTTGGTGGGCACCTGGCGTCCAGCCAGGGTCAACCCATCACATTTTTGCATGCACAACATAAGATAACATGTCTTAGTTTTATATTTTCATTCCAATGTTATTATTAGAGGTCTAGGAGAGGACATAAAAATAGTAGGGCTGGCTTTATATAGGGTATAATAATACAAAATATACATTTTAAAAAATGTGTCCTTTAGAATTAAAAAGTACTCAGCAACTAAACAATGGCAATTATAATGAAGGAAATGTAACTGTCACTCATGCAGTGTTGTATTTGTCTATTACATCATCACATACTTCTTTTCCTCACAAACGTTTCTTATCAAACTCACTGCAGTAGACAGGGATTGCTGTAGTAAAACTGTATCGTAGTGCACAAAGGCTGGGAAATATTGCATCTGTGAAAAAGGCAGAAGTGATGCCAGAGTTTATAGGTGTTAGTTCTTTATATATACAAAAGCATACCTTTTTTCAAGGAACTACTGAGTCTTTGCATAGAATATTGGTTTGAGTTTAGTCCACCTATTTTCAAGATAGATAAATGTGTGACAGAAGAGGCACAGAGAATGATTAGGGGAATATGGAATCTTTTTATGAAAAGTGATTGAATATGCTTGACTTGTTTAGGCTAGCACTGCAATCTTGTGAAGGATATGATTTTACTCTATAAACATATGGCAAAGAGTTGAATGTAGAACATAGGAAAATTGTTCTGGGTTTGACGGGTGTTTTAAGTACAAAAGCAAATCAGTGTAAAATTGTGCTCAATACAGGATTCAAAAGTTTTACATTTCATGGTTTTCTCTTATATGGACAGTTCTTGATAAATTATGTGGTGTCTCCAACCCTATGGCTTTTAGGGTTTTACTAAAAAATAAAAAGTATAGGAATAAATTTTCCTTAGTTTTTGACCTTTATTAGCCTAATTCATGGCACTATTTTCTCTTCTAAACAACCTTTTGCCCCAGTACTTACTCATGTTGAGCTATATCCCCTTCCCATTTGATTTTTGTTCCTTCTCTACTTTGCATGTATCAAATGTCCCATTTAGGTTCTGGTCCCTCTCTGCATCCATCCACCCAGCAATTCTTCCTATAGATTCCCCAGTATCCTTCTCCCCTCTCCTCCTAACCATTTCCTATTTCCTGCTCCTGTCCTGTTTCCTTGCACTACCTGGCTTGTGTCATAGGTCTCTTCACACTCCCACTGTTCAATTTGCAGCTTTCTGTATTGCAAAGTTTGTGTTTAGTCCTTTTTATTCCCTAATTCCCTTGCAACTAGTCACCAGATGTGGGAGAAGGGTCACTGCTGAGAACACAAGAGAGAATGTCTTTCTGCTTTTCCATGTGTCAAGTGCCACAACCAGCATGAAGAGCAAATCTCATCCACGTCCTTCAGCGCTGAAAAGCCTAGTTCAGAAGAATTCTTTAGATGATTTAGCTGCAAAACTTCAAAAGATGATGAACAGGTATGAAGTTGTCTTTGTTTCTTTCCAGATTTTTTTGACACTTACAGTTTGGGCGGCACTAACACAGAGTTTCAATGGTATGAACAAAATTACATCCTCGATCCCAGGGCTGAACACTTTTCCAAATTCCCATCATTGCTTAAATACAAGTCAGCATTCCTACAGAGAGCAATACAGCTTCCTCCCCACCCCCCAACCTTTTTTAAAATCTTCTAAAGGATTTTTTTCCCCTCATCTTGTTCCAGAAATAGCCAAATCATTTTGAAGAAACTTTTTTTAAATTACCCTTGGGCCAGACATCCAAACTGGAAGACATGCCTGAGAAGGTGCAATCTGGTAAATGTGTTGGTGTTTTTAGTGTAGAACACAAGCTTGTGAAGAAACAGGAAGTTTCAGGCAATCTGAAGTATAAGCACTCTTACCAGCAACTTAAATAGCAACAACAGCAATTATAACAGTAATATCACATATAGCCTGCTTAAAGTGATGAATACATTTTAAATGGCTCTCAAAACTATAAAGCTATATGAAGTGGCAGCAGTGCTCATATGGGTTTTGTTTTGTATTTCGTTTTTTTTTTCTAGTGGATGTCACTAACATAATTTAACAGTTTCGACTGAGAGGTTTCCTTTCAGAACCTGTAGGAGGGGAAAATGTGTTGAAGTATATCAAGCATTACCAAAAGTCAGTGTCTTGAATGAACACAGTGTAGATAAACACAAAAGATACACACTGTATGGCACTAAAATGTGAGTCATAGTACATAATGGTACTTCCACTTATCAATTTTTATAGTCAAGGAAAATCTTAATTTACACAACATTTTAGTGGAAGAAAAGAAGATAAATCAATAATCAATTTCTCTTTGAGGGAATGCTAATGTTAATTAGATATAAATTCACTCCAATAATTGGGCAAAGTCACATATACCTTACTTTCACCATTACAGTATAAAAGCTATAAGAAAATATCAGCAGTTCTTTAAGTGAAAGATACTTTAATCATTCTAACAGACACAAAACTATGCCTTAAAATGGAAAGTCTAGTCTTGACCTCAGCAGGAATATACAACTCACATTGGTTATGTGGAAACCTATAGGAAGCAACAGTAATTACACTGATTACCATACCTAAATTAACATAATTGTTTTTAAATACTAGCGGTTTAAAATCCCAAGCCAGTTTTGGACTGTAATTGTAATGAGTGTGGGTTACAGGAAAAAGCAACAGTTCAGCTTCCCCAGTGATCCATCTTATTAAGGATATAATTTTAATTTTGCACTTAATTACTGTTTAAAGGATATGCCACACAAGTGTCATTGTAAGTCTCTAGTTCTCTGAAGAGTAAGGAGATTTTATATCATTGGAAAGACTATCTAAATCTTTGCTTACCAGCTTCCTGAAACACAACAGTTTATGTTTATAAGAAGTACACACTGTATTTGAATGTATCCTTTGAGTGGTCCAGAGATTTTGACAAGAAGTGTTGCAATCTGCGTGATGGTATTGGTTGGAGTCACCTCACCTAACTTCAAACATCTGCATCTGATCTAACTCCCCTCAGCTTCCTTGGTAGTTACTACAGGTAGATAGAGAGGGCTGGAGATTTCATATTATTTGGCAGAAAATGTGTGCCAAATACTTCAGGTGTACCTGTCTTTCTCCATTAAGGGACCCTCAAGGGATTTGTTCAGATGAAGAAATCATCTGAACAAACCCCTTGGATGAATCCTAACCCATATTCACAAATGCTCTCCATCATATTTGAATACTATGTATTTTGTGCTTCCTCACTCAGCAAATCTTGTCTAGAGTCTGAAGCTGAGTAAATGTAGAGAAAATACTTAAAAAATACTTACAAAACAGATGTGTGTATACATGCATATTAGCAGACAGTAGGGATGCAGATGGTACTTGAGTACTATGAATGATAAATGCCACTGCTTCTACACACTGCTGGAGAGATTCAGTCTAGATACTGTAGGCTGGCTACAGTCATTAGTGTCTGATGTTAGTGGTCTGCTCATGGGTGTCGATGTCTGCATTTTATTGTGGATGTTTGTTCTTAGCCAAGAAAAGATGTGAAATTATTTGAGGTTCCTACATCTTTTTAACTGAAGAAATAAATAATTTTAGTTCTATAAAACAATATACATATCTTTGACATTATTTAGGGGAATTTTTTAAGACTTTTTTATTAAAGTGTTGAATATGACAGTTGGTCCAATGAAAACTCTCCCAAATCACTGTCAAAAAGACTTTTTAAGTTCTTACCTATTATGACAGTATGATGTCAGTCGTTGCATTACAATAGTAGTATAAAATGTTAGGAGAGTACTTACAAAAATATCCTCATTGTGGTACCAGTTTGCACAAACTAGAAGCATTATATTTTGATGGAAACATTTCAGAGACTATCTGATATCTAAAATCATGATTAAGTAGACTAAGTGTATCAGCATACTGCAGATGAAAAACCCTCTGGATTTTGGTCTCTAAACCTGTTTGCTCAGTCCCTCATTAAATTTGCACAAAACAGATTAATTTTTTCTTCATCCACCCTCATCTATATTCATCAATGCAGATATCTTTTCTATTATTAAAAATTCTGTGACCTATTAAAAAGTACTTACAGTATAATGAATATTTACGGCTATCTACAAACTGCTTTATGCCTTCATTCTTATTTTCTCATTAAGTACAGATGTATAAGCTTTTACATATCCACAGAGGAATTCACTGCAGTTTGCCACCTCTCCATGCATATTGTGCTCAGCATTGCAGTATTTTTCTGCCTTCTCTAAGCTTGTAAAACATCTTACAGTGAAAATTAATTATATTAAAATATTTTAAGAAAATAAGATATCTGCTCTCATAGTTGGAAAAAGATGAATTATTTCCTTTTCTGTTAAGAGTCTGGGGGAAATATATATTTAAAGGAGTCTATACAACTACTAAGAAAATGGGGCATGATCTGCTGTCCCAGGAAATCATAGAATGTTTTGAGTTGGAAGTGACCTTAAAGATCACCTAGTTCCAAAGACCCTGCCATGGGCAGGAACACCTTCCACTAGACCAGGTTGTTCAAAGCCCCATCCAACCTTGCCTTGAACACTTCCAGGGATGGGGCATCCACAGCCTCTCTGGGCAACTTGTTCCACATTCCGTTCTGCCTCACCACCTTCACAGTGAAGAATGTATGGGATGAACTATTTAGTAGAAATCATTAATGAGGTTTTAGTTTGGTTTTGTTTTACTTAAATTCACTACTATCTTATGTTAATTCAAAACACTTTTTATATGCACATAACGTTCTTAAAAAGCCCTGAATGCTGAATCCCTTACCTGCTTTTGGTGAAGCCCAAATACCTCAGAGAGCACAATATTACAGTATAGTGTAATGGGAGTCAGTGTTTATTGGTTAGTAAGTCTTGCTGCCAGCAAGGGCTTATTGAAGGAAGCAAAAGGCAAAATCTTCATATGTGAATGGCTTAAATAGTATTAATAGTGAAACAGTAACCAAATATTATACCCCAAACCATCACAAGCTTCAAAAGTTCTTTCATTTACAGTGTTTGTTTATTTTTAGGTTTTGAAGCAATGCATGGCACAATAAAGATCTGAGAGGAAGCTCAAATGAGAAAATATTTAAAAATATAGTTTACCCATATTAACACTCATAGATCCTTATACAAGGCTATATTCAAGGTAGAAATTGTATTGACAGAATGAGGCCAAGGACTACAACTCTTCTCCATTGTGTTTTACTGGACATGTCTGATGGAAGAGGATCCACTGAGATAAGTCTTATTTCTGACTGCTTACATAAGATTCTGTTCATGAGGAGTCAGACAGATTCATCTGAGGCCCATCCACTTCCCAGTCATATGAACTATAAAGACAGCCAACAAGAGCTTCTTGGCCAGTGCATCTCCACCGAACATGACAGCAACATCTGTATTCAGTTAAGTACAGGTACACTCAAGTTTTAGTGTCTCAGTAGTCTGCAAGGCTGTTTACCACTCTTCCAAAAAGAAGGCATTGCCACATGAAATATGTCTTTATAAGGTTTCATCTTTGTTTGAATAGTGAGCATGAAAGTAATTTACATCCAGAGGCTTTAACAGAATTTTTTCTTGATGTGCTCTAACAGAATTATGCTGATCTGTCTTTAGAGTGAAGAAGTATTTGTGTGACAAAGTGACTTCCTAGAAAAAGATTAAGTGCCACATATCTCAGTCTTCCTTCCATCTCCTTGCTTTAGTTAGTTCATGATAGTGTTTGACCATTACTGACTACAGTATTTCTAAATAGTTGTTAGCTGTCACCATTAGTTTGTTTCTTCTGTAGGAACCTTTCATGTTGAAGTATGTATTCATATTGCATATATTAATTGCAAATGCCATGCATAGAAAATTTAAGATAATAGTTTGATTCTCAATGATTAGATGGATTTAACTGTAATAAGACAGTCACTTTATACTACAGAAGATGGCTTTGGCAAGCTTGAAAACCATTTTGCAGTTTAGTATCAGAAGTCCTTCACAAAGAAAATTAGAGCTCAATTCTGTACTTGATGCAGTAGACAGGAATATTGCCATAGGCTTTAGTAGTATAGAAAATGTCTCCAGTTCTTAGTTTTTAAATCATATTCAAATTATTATAGAAATGTTAAATATTTCTGGAACTTGTTTATAAATAATTTTAAAATATTTCATTGCCAAATGCATGTTATTTTAATAGCATGTGTTTCAGAAAAAAAAGTTTCCCTTTCCTCTTCATAAAATTTTCTAGGTTGACTTCATCTTTTGAAGATTCAGCTGACAAACCTGTTGATGATTTTGTAAATGAGAGAAAATCAAGATAAAGTATTAAAAAGTTCTTTAAAGATAAAAGCACAGATTGCAAATAACTTGCTCCTTTGATGAAGACATCACATGAAGATAAAACATATGGGCAGTCCAAAGACAGGAAACTTTTCAGCCATAAAATGTTTAGAGTATTCCAAAGGAAAAGTTTGTTGAATCTGCAGAGAATATCTTAGCGAAGTGGAACACCCATAATATCTCACAAATAGCTTCTCTTCCTGAACCGGCTTCCAGACTTCTAAAATTACCTTGAAACAGAGAAATTATGTGTGAGGAGGATATTTCTGGAACTAAAAGTTGAACTTGAGACCTGGAAAAGTTCTTTATTTATAAGAACTGTTTGCTCCTTTCCAGACATTTTTTCCTGCTTTGTCTAATCCATTTTAGGTCAAACTACAGCCTTCATGTTTTGAAAAGTTGCTTGATTTCTTAGTTATGATTAAAAATATTTCCATAATCTTCCTGGTAATAGGAACCATTGAAAAACTGCAAAATACTTCAAACATACAATAGTAAAGAAAAAGCTTATTCCTGGTTTTACTTAACTATTTTTTCAAGGTCCTGTGACAAATGCATTTAATGCTTCAGTGAAATTTCCTGAAAAAAATTTAATTTAAAGGATGAGCAAAAGGAGTAAGTTGCTATGTGCTTTCCCTGACCTCCACGATATTTATGAAAGAAGGAAAAAATCAATTCACTACATCTAACTAATAAATCTCTAAGAGAACAATTTTATATTTTTTTTAAACAAATTCTGTTACACTTAAATTTCTGCAACATAATAAGGTAGTAGATAAATTACAAGACTGTAATATACTTTCTACAGTTCTAAATCCCATTTTAGGCCAAGTAAACATCTTAGAATTCCATAATTTGCATATTTCAAACATTGACTTAATTTGAAAGATGTTACAATTGAACAGAACAATGAACTACTAATTATGGCTTATTGTCTTTTTTCCCTTTTGTCTTTTGTTCAATCATCTACCTTCTTTCTATGGACTGCAGTACATTGTATCAAATTGCATCCTGCTAGTAACAACAGACTAATCATTTTAATTCCTCTCTGGCTAATAACCCCTTGATTCATAGACATCTGCTATATTTTATTCTCTATTTCTTTTTTCTCAAAAATATTTTTCTTATTTTCTTCTATAGCTGGAGAACTTTCTCTATCCAATTTGTTTTGAGTTTGAATTTCACGTCATGTCTGTCTCAGAGTGAATGTCCCCTGTGTTGCTGATGACAACTGGGCAAATCTTTATGGAATCTTTTATTCTATCTTTTTTTTTATTCTATTCCTTGCTGTCTCACCAATTTTTTGCTTTAAAAAAATAATTTTGTAGATTTTCAGTCAACATCCAACTGTAGCAGTGCAAAGGAAAGGATTTTCATTGCTGACACTGGTGCTTATCACTTATGTAACAAAAGAAAATAAGAATGATTCAGACCAGTATTATACCCTGAATGCATAGGAATTTCACGAAGAAATGAGGAAATGCACAGCTAATGCTTTCACATACTAATATCTTAATGGAAGAATAGTTGCAAAGTCCAGTGGAAAATATTCTCACTTAAACAGATTAGGATAATTTTCTATAATAATGAACCAATGTAATAGAATGAACTGTAACATCTAGGAAAAATGTGTACAAAGTCTATTTTATTACATAGCATCAATGGGAAGCCAGTAGAGTTAATTTCACCAGATGTTTTCTTTATAAATCCTGATTACAATAATCAGATAAATTACAGAAGCATTCACAACCTGTTCCTTGAAAAATGGGGTTTTGAAAAGAAGAATCCTTTAGCTGTATTTTGAAAAAGTATATGTGATGCTAGGAATTTTGTTTTCAAGCATTTAAAGATTTATATTTTACTAATTAGGTTAAAAGGAAAATGACTCTTGGTTCAGGCAGTTTTACATTGCCAGCATCTTTTTCTAATTTTGGCAGGTGAAAACAAGTAAATCGCAGATTTTTGCTGGGGCAGGCTGTGTGAGGAAGAAAAAAGTAAATGTGTGATTGAAACTTACTGGCAATATTCTCTAGTATTTGCATCAAGGAGAGGGCAAAACAGAAAATAAGTTCAAGGCTTCTTTAGATTGTTATGGTAGTCCAGAATGTTCTCCTAAATCTTTAACTTAGAAGAATGGATATGATTATTTGTTCAGTTGTGAAAGAACCATCATCAAAACATAAAGAGATGCTGTATTGATGCTCTCGGTGGGAATCCCTCTCCTCCTAATGTTTCACTTAATCTGAAAAAGGGATTCCAAAGTCCAAGAGTAAAAGCAGGTACCACTCATTTGCACTAAGAAAAATGACTCTCCCTACCAGTAGACAGTAATAGAAGGCCTGCAAGGCAAAGCAGTCTCAAGGTTACTTTCTCTCCAGAGTCTTAATTTACAAGGCAGACATGCACTGCTTCTCCAGACCACACGGTAGGGAAAACAGATTGATTTTTTAATGGAAGTGCAACATTTCTGTACAGTGGGTCTTTTACTGTCAATGTCACTGTCAGCAAGATAAATGTTCAAGGAAGTATTGCTAATGTGACAAAAATGTAAAGTCCATCAACATACAGTCCACACTAGCATTACCTATGGCAGTTTTCCCACTGGAACTCCAAAGTGATATAAATTTTATTTTTAGCATAGTTTTCATAAGCCAGAAAGTGTTCAGTGATGGAAATCATATCCATTCATTTGAATTCAGAGCCCTATACTACAGATGGCCAACTCTCAGGTTTATCTGTAATATATCCTCTCCTTTTGCTTATAAATCTTAGCAGGCTCTGACCAAGGGAAAAGAATTCCAAGTAAATTGGAAGGTTTTCTCTACTTTTGGGCCAGATGCTGAAGTATTTTCAGTGGAGCATCGTTGATTTACATCTGAGTAGCAGAGCCATTGTGAGGGAGGTATATCGATTACCTGTTTGACTTCCTTATCTATTATGAATAATTTATGGAGGGGTGTGGTTTCTATTATTTCCTTTTTATTTTGCTTTTATTTTCTCTTTTCTCTTTTCTTTTCTTTTCTTTTCTTTTCTTTTCTTTTCTTTTCTTTTCTTTTCTTTTCTTTTCTTTTTCTTTAATTTTCTTTTTTTTCTCTCATTTTCTTTCATTTACAAGCATATATCTTTGTTATGTGTTCTATTTGAAGTGTTCTAATAATATCATAAGATTAGATATAATAAAACACTAATTTCATTATGGGGAGCTATACAAGCCACAAAATGTCATAACTGGTACAGTGTTTATATTCAGTGACATCTAAAAGAGGTCTTAAATCTAGTAGATATTAAAAAGTGTCATAAAAAGCAGAACAAAATAAACATGAACTAAACAAGGCAATACATGTTTAAGTAATGTTAATATCTTCTTACCAGACTGCTGGTATAGACTGTTTATAGGCACAAACAGTTATAATAATGTAACAGGTAGGCCTTTGTATTTTTATGCTGTTCTTCACAAAAATCTAACAATCTTTTCCTTATTGCTATAAGCAGTTTAAGTTCTGAGTTTGGTCATGAAGGAAATATGACCAACTATCAAAACCAACAGACTACTTTTACAGGATGTGGCACAAAATGTTGTTATTGATCTTGTGATATTTCCTCCCTCCCAATTACAATAGTCTCAGGAGAAAGTAATTACATACGATGCTAACTACTTTCTGCTTGCTTGGACAAAATTAACCATTTAAAAATATATATCTGATTATTATTTCTGGTTGACAGAAAAATAATCAAATAATAATGTTGTTAACACATAAAATCTGGACTGAAATTTCGAACACCATATATTCTTTGAGATTCATGAGTAGCCTAGGAGTTTGGAACAGAGAAATATCAGCATAATAAGAATTATTTCAAAATATTTTTTAAAAATATTATAGCTATTATTTAGGGCCAGTTTTAGTTAGGGCAGTTAAAATGTCAATAACAATACAGAAAATTGGAAGCAATCAAATAAATATATATGTTCCTTTTAATGGAGAGAAGTTTGACTATTTTATTTCTTTTTTCTATTGCTTTTTTCCCTGATTGACCTAAGAAGTTAAGATTGAGATTTTGCACCTACTTACTCAGTACAATTCTGTCATTACACAGAATATTTCTCTAAATGCAATAGAAACAAATTGTAGCAGGCTGTAGTCTGCTCTGAAATTTCATGTGATTTCCAGTAACTTCCCTTACATTTTCCAAAATCCTTGTCTTTCTCTCATACAGACAGACAGCTGCAGAAGAATGACAGAACTGTCATTGTGCTTGCATTCAGTTGGAAAGAAAACCTTTCTTTCAGGAAATTTATTTCATTAACAGCTTTAACATTACGACTCTCCTCCTGAGCTATGGCTGTTAACTGTTTCTAACTATTGCAAAATATAATGCAGCTAAACACTCCTCTCTAATTAGACTCACACAAAGGCCTGTTTAATGACAGCTTTTAGTGTTTTATTGTGAAAACAAATTAATTTGTACCTATCTCTAAGCATATTAAACATTAACTTAACGATCAAATTTAAGAAATCCCCACATCTTGACCTGAAACGATTTTTAAAACTGTCCTGGAAGGACTCCGTGACACAGATTGAATCTCTAGATGTGTTTAAAAACCATTGGAAAGACTCCAACAGTCCAGAAGTTAAACCTCATATTTCAAAACAAATGTGAGATGACTTAGGCAACATTTAAGCTAGTTAGCATGACACAAATCCTGGACAAAGTTGATAAGGGACATAATTGGTAAAGTATTAAAAGATTGTAACTTAATTAATGATAATGAAAATAGCTTTATGGAAATTAGATCCTTTAAGACAAAACTCATACATTATTTTAGGAGATTATAACTTGGTTACCATGGAAACCTGGTAAACTTAAGACTTCTGAAAGACAATTTACTTCATGCTGCATGATGTGATTAGAAGTTAGACTGTACAAAAACAAAGTACTTTGTGCTCAGAGGTGGTCGGCTAATCACAGAAAGACAACTAAAATAGCAATTCCTTCACTAATAAAATTTATACTGTTTTACTCTATTTCCATATAAAAATATGATTGCCTGCTTTATTATAATGTGTTAGGCAAAATGATTTAAGCAGCCCACCATATTTACTTTGACTAACAGGACATTAAGATTAACTATGATCTCCAGGTTCCCACTCATATTAATTAAAGTTGAAAGCACTTTGTTCTAGCACAGAAATTTCATTGTATGAGATCCAAATGACTAGAATATGGGACAAGATGAGTTCAAAATACACATTTTCAGCTAGATCAGTAATTATCTGTTGTAGCAACTCAGTTGGGGACATCATGCCATTTTAGTCTATTCTAAAAACTTTCAAAGCAGCTATTTCATGTAAGAATTGCTGGTGACCATTATATTGTTTCACCTGCCTAACACAAAATATAAATAATGACCAGTATGGGGTACCATATGTGTAAGACATGATAGAATCATAAAGGCTGTATCTTTTTGGGGTTTTTTCTTCTTAAAAAAAGAAAAAAAGAAACTTCTTAGTTTTCTTGTCTTATTTTCTCTTTCATCTCATCCTGTTGCTTCCTCTTCATTTTTCACACCTTAGAAAGTTAAGAGAAAAAAACCTCTGGCTTTTTACCTCTCTTTCCAATTATGGCCACAAATAAGCAACTTTTCAATGATCTTGTGATCATTAAAAACTTCATCACACTATTCAAAGGAATAGCAATGTTAGCACTCTGGTGTGCTGTTTAGACAACAATTCAAGCAATTGCATTTTGCCTACTTAAATCTCCCCCAGTGTTTCATTTGGAATAGCACGTTCTTCATTCCCTATGCTAAACAGGATCCTGATTATGAAAACACTGGTTCATGTCAGCAATGCAACTGATCTCAGAGGAACCGCCTGTATGTTTGCAGCAGTGGGTTACTGACTTACTCTCTGTCTCTTTCCCAGGTTCAGTGGTACTTTGGGTTGAGATGTGGGGATGATATCAGTAGCTACACATGAGAGATCATAGCACTGCTGTTGCTGTGGAGGATGTCTGGAATATCAGGTCATTTGGAAAAATTAGAGGATTGCTCTTGCAATGAGCCACAGTAAGGAAGAAGCTCTACCACAGGACTGAAGTTGTTAAATGTCCAAGAATGGCATCATCAAAGGTGGCAACTGTAGCAGTGGACTTCTGAGCATAGGGCCTGCCTAAAATTGCCCTAGTCATTAAAAGATGCAGAACCTGTAAGATGATTTCTATTCAACCCTCATTTTCTTGACAGCTACCTCGAGGCTCTATATTCTTAAATTCTTGGCTCCATCTATTAGAAAAACACAGTAAAAGTACAGGCTAGTATTAGAAAATAGTTTTAAAGAACTGCATTTATCAAGCATTTATTTATTTGTACACATTTATTTATTTGTATTTATTTTCTCTTACAAAAGAATTAAGTAGAAAGTGAACCATTTGTTTCTTGGCTTTGTAATAGAAAGCTAAGAATCTCAGTATTTAGGGAATCAGACATTCACAGAGACAAGAAATGTAGGTCATTTGTTGAAAATGATGTAAAAGTCAGCTATATATAGTATTTTAAAAAGCATTTCCTTTCCTTTATATGTTTTCCCTACATTGGGTACAGAATAAGTATTTTGAATTAAACAAGAGATACTGAGAAAGCATTACAGTTTAGAAAAAGAACATTTCATCTAGATTTTTTATAGTGAATTTGCTAACTACCTTGTTTGTCTATTATATTGAGTCTGTTCTTCCGTTGTTAAAATTGGACTTGCCATAATGACAGATTTGAACTTTCATTAGACACTAGACCTGTAGGAATGGATCCCAGCTAAAAAGAGTAAGATTCTTGAGGACAGTTCTGTGAGACCACCACCCTCCAAATGCTTCTGAGTTTCACAGTTCTCTTTAACATTTTCACTGTTAAAGACAAGTTACAGTATCATTTGTTGGTATTTGAGTCTTAGAAGACAATAGCAAGAACTTTAAAAATTAAAACATCAACAGCTACAGAGATAAGGGCCTACAAGCTCAATCTAGAAAAAAAAATCACATAACTTGTCCATTAATTATAAACTCTTCTGCATCCAGACCTTAGAGAGATATTTAAAGCACATGTGCCCATGTTTATTACTATAATCTAAAAAAATTCTTCCCAGTTGTTATTGGGAGACACTTTACTTTTCAAATAAACAATTTTATTCATAAAGTTTTCCCTCTAGAAACACATCAGAACAACTGAGTCTTGTTAAGATTGAGCATGCAAAGTAGTTGCTGCCTAAATCTGACTATCAAAGATGCAGAACTGAGCTAAAAAGAGAAGTTACAACTGCTGATTTCTTTTTAAAAGAAACAGAGGAGGCGATTCTGCTGCTTTCCACCTCTCTCTTACTCACCCCAACATGCAACATCTTGGCAGGTGTCTTTCTAAGGATTAAAAGCACTTGGGTTTAATCCTCCCTCTGCCCATGGAAGACTATTACTCCCCTTTCAGAAGAGAGCTCTCACCATCTATCTCATGGTTTTGAGAGAGTACGGATAACAGGATTCGGTGTCATATGGCCACAGACAGAAAGCATACATGGCAGATCACAACATTCAGTTATAACTTGAAGTACGTTGGTTCAGATTATGATTTCTTCTTGTTGCATCAAGCAGAGCCTGGAGCTCGGAACATCCTCTGCTGCATAAGGGGGACATGGCCCATCATCTCCCTTCCACAGGGGCTCTTGGCTTTGAGGCTGTGTTATGTATTGGGTTTAACACTTCAAGGTGCTGGCAGGGTGGGCTGCAGGGCGGCCTCTGTGAGGAGAAGCTGGGGCTGCCCCGAGTCAGACACAGCTGGTTCCAGCCAGCTCTGACAGACCCACCGTATGGCACAGCTGAGCCCTGCAGCCACAATGATGGCACCTCAGGGAAAGCCTGAGTAAGAAAGGGCAAAACACTACCCGGCAGTGAGGGGTGAGAAAAAAGTGTCAGAAACAGCCCTGCAAGCACTGAGGGGTGTGGTGGTGCATTCCTTCCCCCTTTCTGGGCTGATCTATAAACTTGGGAAGTCTCACTAGGCCTTAGCATAAGTGTAATGAGTTGGGCAGTTAAGCATCCCTTGACCGTATGAGGAACTCTTACGTGGCTAAGACAGAGAGTCTTGCTGACCATTCCAAGGACTCCTGCTGCCTGACAGAGTTCTCTCCTGACAACCTTGAGACATATCTCAGTCCTTTCCTAACTGCCTTGGAGCATCCTGTATCTGAATATTAAGTCATTCTCTAACAGCCCTGGAGCCTTCCTTATCTGAATCATAACTCATGTAACAGTACCAGTGCAGCTGGAATTCCAATAATTTGCTGATGACTAAAGCCAATCATCTCCCAAACCTATAAACAGCGGTACTAAGTGAGACCCTTTGAGCTCTCCTGGACCACAGCAGGCTGCGACCAGCATCTCCTTCGAAGGGGAACAATTCTCAGGGCTCACAAACTTTTCAGTTTGCAAAGATCGGAATTCTGTCACCGAAAGCCTACAAGACAGGCTGATACTCCCCACTCCTTGAGGATCGATCCTTCACCCTTTGAGAAAGATGCTGAAGCATTTGACATATTTTCACTGAACTTGAGGGGAATTTTTAACAGATATACCTCTTTTACTTGCTTATGTATATCTCTTAGTGCCTTTACTCATGTGTGTGTACTAACCTGAATATTCTACAGCAAGTATATTACAAATATTACTTTTCAAATCTATACTTAAATTACTGCCATGAATTTTACTTGACTGTGAATGAATCTCAGGCTGATAGTATAATCTCTTTAGATATAAACTGTTGACCAAGTTTGAGACTAGGAGTTGATCCAGCCACACCTAGACTCCGATAGCAGTTTAGAAAGCAAGGGGGTCTCCTCTGAACCTCATGACTCAACGGGAGGGTAACTTTACAATATTATGTCTCAGTTCTTCTTTTGCTGCACTACATGTTTGCTCAGCATGCCAAAATTCAGTTGTGTGAGTTTTGTTTCCAGTTCAAATGTGTTAACTCTGGGCATTCATTTAGTATCTGTACCAAGGCTTGTTATCTTTAATCCTTTCCAACCTCACAAGTGGAAGGTCTGTAGCATTTTTTTTTATGTTATTTTTGTTTGAAAATAAATAAATCTGCACTTTTTTGTTTACAATATTTTTGCATTACATGACACAGTTTTGTATTTTTGTTTTCTGTTTTTTTTGTTGTGTTTGGGGTTTTTTTCATTTCTACAAAAGATTTTTAAACTAACCAGGGGCCTGGAATAGGAAAAACAATCACTACCATTTCTGATTTTTTTTATTAAGGAATGCAGCAATATAAAATGACTATCGTTTCCCAAGTAATAAGAATGAATACTTAAACACATTTTCTTTCCAAGGTAGCTTTCTATACTGCATATGCTAAGTGATGTTTTGCAAAGCTGGACATCTAGCAGACTGTTCATAAGAAGTCATTTTGCTGGTGGTTCATCTGAAGATATTTACCTAATATAGGATCACCAAATGTTATTTAAAAACTAAACTGTGTTTTAAGAAGCTGTTTGGTGTTAATACATGCAATGAGCAAATCTGTCATGCTGAAAGAGGGCATAGCTACAGAATGCATTTGCCACCTGAATTCAAATTCCAACTGCAGATTAGCAGGAGTGACTAAACTAGTTATATATAAATCTAAATTTATGAATGGCTTAATTATGAATTAAGCTCACTTCTGCAGTGAGTAGCACAAAGTCTATCTGCCGATTAAGTCCTATTCAGTAGCTTAACTACAGTTTGCTAAAAAAAGACATCTTTGAAGGTCTTGTTGGGGTTGTTTGTTTCTTTCTTTGTGGCAGATGTTCCTGTGATTTCAATCATGCCAGAACTAATTCTTTTTATCACTTGCACAATTGCACTGAAGTCATGCACACAATGATTGTAACTTGCCTGTCAATTACTGTTCATGTTCAACTTGTCTGTTTTCCATAGCTTATAATTTATCCCTTTTCTTTAATTTTGGTAAATGTTGTGACCTATTGTTCAACGTCTTTGGCCCTTGCCAATAAAACTGTTTTGTCCTTATAACCACAAGCTCAATTAACACAAAGTGGGTGGGAGCCCAGCACAGACTGAAGGCTGATGTGATGACTAAATCCCAGCAATTTTTTCTTTATGTTTAAATGTATTTTTTCTTCTAATGTTTGACAACATTGCTAATACAGGTGCTTGTTGAGGATTTCTCGGCTGGACAAAGGCATGTGAGCAATCCAGCCGTTAGGTGGGAACGAAGCATAAGTTTACAAAACACTGGAGCAGACAAGGACGCTGTGTCCTTGTACGCTGGGAAAAAAGAAGATAAGAAGAGCCTGACAAACAACAGCTGGATGCTGAAGAATGAGATAAGTGACTGCTGGACACCTCGTGAAGAAGCTTGCTCAGCCAATAGAGAATAAGATAGGGTCGTGTGAAATGGGGTATTGTACCAATTAGAGTATTGTATAAGGCGCGTGCACAAGCGCCTAAGGTATATAACTGTATCAAACGTTGTAGTAAATGGACTTCACTTGATCACATTGGTCTGTGTGTGATGTCCCTCCACAACAGGTGCTATTAACTCAGACTAAAAGTTGACATGCAACTGGTTTATGCCTGCAGTATCCTCTGCTTTACCTGCCATGTAAAGTTGTTTCAAAATATATTGAAAGTCAAACATGAAGATAAACATCAAACAGAACAGAGAACAATTCTGCTAAATATGGTAACATTTGATGTGCTGAGTTAGACAAGATTTGGGGTTGTCTCAGAGATTATAAAGTTGCTTTTCTCCACTTAAACAACCTATAATCACTGAAAAAACAGTATTTAGATGGATGGAATTACACAGAACAAAATTAGAAATTATATCTGTATTTTTTTCAATTCTGTGGTATAGATGTGAGCTTATCAATTGCCCACTAAATGGATGTCCTTTTTTTGAAGTGCTGCTTTGGAAGAATCTCCCAGATGTATGACTCAAATACAATGGAATCTGTCTCCATCTGTGAAAGAATGTTGGGAATGTCAGTAGTAACTGGGATCATCAGCATCCTGAAGCATTCAGGGTGTGTGTGGTGGAAATATGCATGAATACGGACATGGAGGAAAGATCTTCAGTTTTTTCTGTGTGTTTTTTTGCCAAACAGGTTAAAAATGGAAATTCATTACACTATCCATCCAATAAACTATTAACATTGAGTAACTAACATCTGGCTCTCAGGGAGTAGGAAATGCACATCCTTTCAAAATTCATCCCTCATACCTTGGCTTCTTATATCCATCTGACTGCTATTGCACTGGACTACTGTCTATATTGACTTGGGTCTATTAGGTTCTGAATTCTGTTCATGGTTTGAAGAAACATATGGTTGAACTGAACTTAATAATTATTGAAAGAAAAAAAACCCACACTGTTCTGCTGAGTTAGTAAGTTTATGGAAAATATAATGTGAAATATCTGACTAATTCTTATAATTTACTTTGGGTCAAAATGAAGACATTTTTGTACCATTTGAAATTTTTTGGTTACATAAAATATAATGTAACTGTGATACTAATTATGGGCCTTGTTTCAGGAAATCCTAAAGCAGGAAAGTCCCTGTTAAGTACATTCCCAGTCAGGAAAGTAGTTAGATCAATGCCCTTCAGATCTAAAGGCCTCGCTGCCTCTATGAGAAGTTCCTTTCTGTTGGTGAGGTTTTTTTGCTTCCCAAATAAAATAAAAAGAAAAATGATGAAGAGGAACATCTGGCTTGAGCATCTCTATTGCTCATTGTTTCCTTCAGTAATGGAGAGCTACACCACCTGTGGAGAGCATGGTCTGGTGCTCCAGAAACACTAGACCGACTGCGATATATTTCAAAAGTCAATTTTCTTTTAGTGATATCAGAATGCAGTGGTCAAATTGAACAGGAATGTTCTGTTGTATTGAGATGTAACAGCCAGATTGAACAGGAATATTAGGCTGTAAACACTGCGACAAACACAACTCATTACAGGTTCAGGATGTCAGTTGGGAACTATCACTACATGAACTGTAACCAAATCTAAGCTTAGAATGGTGCTTCAAAATGCGCACATCACTCACCGAAAAGGCGAGGCTCTCAACCTTAGATGGTGTCCTGATCGAAGGGGAGAGTCTCTGACTGCAGAGGAAGACTGGCGCAAGGGGGCTTCCGGCGGGCTCCATCTATACCCTAGGTTGGATCAGGGCTCGTGGTCATGTATGGTCACTCCTGTACTTCTCTCAACTGTGGTGTTCCATTGGATGAGATGTTTCTGGTGGGCTCCGGTTGCTGGGGTACCTGACTTGGGGCACTCTGTGTAGGGCAGCTCTACCCCAAACTGCAGCTGCTAGTTTAACCCTTTCCTTCCTGGGGTCAGGAAGTTTCAGTCTTTATCGGGGCGGGTGTACCTGCCACATCTGGCCACCAAGAGTGAAAGGAGAGGTGCAGGGGGTGAGAGCAGGGAAGAGTTATAATCAGTCAGTAGAGATTAAAGAGTGAGAACCTGTCCATGAAGGAAACAGGTAATGTAAGCTCTGAAAGACCTACAGGGAGTAATAGTTGGGAAAAATAAAAACAAACAAAAAAAGTAGTAGTTGACTGCAAATCTATTTCTCTTTATCACACTCCAGTTTAACTACAGCAGTGTTAAGCACCTGGTCATGAAACTATATGCTCTTAAATCAGGAGCACGCTTCACTTAAAAGGATTGCCACAAGTGTGTGTAACTTCATCATATCTGATGAAGTGTTGATCTATTTTAACATATGGTATTGATATAAAGTATTTGTTGATATAAAAATGTATGTATTGATGTAAAGTACTTATTGATATAAATTTTATTTATTGACTTAAAATATTCAAACAAGCTCAAAGCCCTGATGTTCATCATAAAAGCATGTATAACCTAGACCCAGCATATTTAGAAGATGGGGATAATATAATGAAGAAGGATTTTCCCAAATACAGTCCCAAGGAGCTCTCAGTTGTCATGGTGAAAATAACCTTTCCAGGGGCCAAAGCCCTTTTCACAACCAGAAATTAATCTGAAGAGGTACTGAAAATTCTTAAAGCATCACCTCCTGCAAGACTTCTGTCTTCAGACTTGCTCTGTGTAATCGAGTTTGCAAGGCAAGTATTAAAACCCAATCAAAAAACTCCACAGTTCTCTCCCACTAAAATTTACAAAACAGAAAAAAAAGACTGCAAGGACTCTTCTCCATACCATAGTTTATGTGCTGCATGTGTTTTCATCCTATCTGTTAACAGGCAAGCTTCTTATTGAACATATCAACACTCTCCACAGTGGTATTTTTATGAGTGATATGTATACCGAGGCTTTCTTACTGCTAACACTCTGTAAATGCGAGTGCTACTCTCAGCTCTGAGCGAAAGCAAGCAACCCATGGTAAATTAAATAGCATTTAGGTAGTTAGATTGCCCTGAAATATCCTTCAAAGAACTGTATACAGCTGTCTTTCTGAAAAGCACTACAGTGGAGGCAGCACTGGGACATTAACTTTTAATGATCAGTAACTACAGAGGTGAGAAGAGTTTGGGTATTTGTAGTGCAGAATTCAAACAGAATGTCCAGAGGTTTACTGCCTGTTGGTCCTGTTATTTTTGCTGAGATAAACTGTGTCTTATGATATTGATCAAATGAGTATAAGGACTCTGAATGCTGTAAACTAGTTCTGAATTAGTTTACTAACCCAATTAATAGCTGGATCGTTTAGCTGGAAAATGTTTAGATGGGCTCCTTGATTCTCTAATTTCATTGCTCTCCTTTAAAAGGAAGTCTCTCTCTGTATGGAGTCAAGTTACATTAGATTCACTTCTGGGATGGAAAAGAAAAAGATGCTGACACCCAAAGTCCGTGTCTTGGAAGCAGAAATGCCACCAAATTTGCCTGTATAAAAATACTCAGGCTAATCTAAAGGCATATTCAATGTCAGGAAATGGAGGCTGAGTCTTTAGCAAAACCTATGACAATGAAACTATTTTTAATTTAGGATCTATATATGTCATACTGCCAGAGAATGACACCACAAGCTTAAGGACCGATTTCCAGAAGATGTAGTGACCTGTAGCAATGAATAATCACAGTATCCATGCTTTATTTTTTGACTGTGCTTTATTCTGTAGCATTATAGCTTAAAGAGAAAAGCCAAAAAGAGGGAAATCTTTCTAATAAAATCTGTCTTTAATTAGAGATTGGATGAAAATGTGCTAAAAAAAATGAGACTTTTCTGAAGTGCTTTATGTAAGAAACTAAAATTTCCTAGGGGTCCATATTTTAAATTTATTGTGTGTGGTTTTCCTTTTATTTTCTGAAATTATGCAGTCTTTCATTATATTTGAAGAAGAACCCATAAATCATATGTGTAAAACATTAGCAGCAACCTGTATAGATAAATAGTCTATATAAGTAGAAATAAATCTTTTCTACAAACTTTATAAAATGTTGATCAATAATTTATGTCCTTTAAGCACAGTATAGATATGCATATTATGCAAGATAGAATATAAGCATATGTACAGAAGGTGCTGCAGGAAGTTATAAGCAGAGGTAAAATTTAACCCCTACATTGATCTAAGATATGAATAATTACTATATTATAGAAAATGGTAATCTATAAAATCTTTATAATCTATAAGGATGACATTGATAGAAGTACAGTTCCTCTAAATCAAAAGCTGGATGGACTACATTGTCTTAATCTATTGGTTAGTGGAGTTATTTCAAATAAATTATCTTAACCAAGGGCAAATTAAAATATAAGGGCAAGAAGCAAAGGAAACTGAAACCTAAAACGTTGATCAAGCTAGACTTGATTTTGACCTTTTTCAAAACTAAAATGCAGTTAGCGTATATAGTCTCAATCTGATCACTCTTTTTATGAATTAATCAAGTGGAGTTAATGATGTCGTGCCAGTACATGTGAAGCCATATGCCATGGAGATCCATAAAAACACTTGCTTCTTTTTGTATTGAAAACCACAGTATCTGTTGGTGACCAGTTGGTTGGTTGGTTATTTCACTAATTTTCTAACAGTCTTTCTTGCTACACAAGAAGAGAGCACACAAACATCTTCACTGTACCTAAGCAATTGTGGGCTACATTTTACCATCAGCTGCTTATGTCAGGACTCTTCTAAGCCTTCATCTACAGGTTTTCACTGGGGCATACTGTGGCTTTTATTGCAGAACCATTTAACTGTTCCAGTCATAGGCAAGGCACACTATACCTAGAGCGTGCAGAGCTGAAGGGATTTTTTTTTTCTCCTTGCAGAATTCATAGTACAAGTAATGAAATATTAGGTGTTTGTGGTAAAATCGTAACTCCATTTGAAATCAATATGAGTTCTGTAGTGCAAAGGGTAGAATTTAACATTTGAAGTTCATACCCAGGATTTTCATGAGACCTTGTCAGTTATAACCAGAACTTGTTCCAAAATATTAAACTAATGATGATGTGCCTTCAAATTTAAAGTCTTCAAATTATGCTTTAAACCCTTTTTTAACTCTGTTGCCTGTATATAATTGCATTGCTACAGCAAGACTCAGAAGAATATATTCTTCAGGTTGTTCATATTATTATTTGTACTTTTGGGGAATATTGATTTTTAGTGTAAATTTACTTTCGTTGGTAATTAGTCATATTAGTAGACCAACAAATAATTATATTTAGTGCCTAACTCCTACATACAGGCTTAAATCTCAGTTGAAATCTATGCAATAGGGACACCTAAATACTTTCTTTTAGACATCCCCAACACACACTTGTGACAGAGGACAAGATTCCTGAATATTTTTAAATAATTTTCATTAAGTTTTATGTGAGTTTGGAAACAGCATACAGTCTGGGGTGGGGGGGGGGAGGGGGGGAAAGACTCTCAGACTAGTGAGAAAGAAAAGATGTGTACCTGAGGAAAAAGTAGACCAATAGCTGATAAATTTACTAATCATGAAAATCCACACAATTACTGAATTTGACAAAAAAGCAGATGTTAACATGCTTAACCAAAGAAGCAAAGAAGTTTTTTCTTCCTGTTCAACAGCAAATACTTTATTTTAAAGGATTTTTTTTTTCCCCTAGAGATATAAATATCTGGTTTTGAAATTATGTAGTTCATGAACCTCTGAAATTCTAACTACAACTTTTACATCTAAGCTGTTGACAATTTACCACATGGAAAACTGGATTCCAAATATAATTTATTTTTTTTCCTTTTCTGTTGTTTTTTTTTTTTAAGCAAGGACAGATGAATACTAATTAGTGGTTAATAGATAATATTCTCCATTTTGTTTAGCTAAATACTGAAATTACTTCTATCAATGTAGTACCTCAGAAGCTCTCTACTTTCATCAAAATAGAAATAGCAATATATTTGCTTTCCCAGTTTTCAGAAGAGTCAAGCTGACATTTTTACAGCACTTTTGTTAGTCTGAGGAAAACACTGATGTCAAGGTAAGCTGTGGAAATGAGGTTTGCTTTCAGTTATTATTGCTTGGGGTTGTGACCTGAGGTCCATAGTTCCTGTCTACCACAGTAATAAAACTTACCAGTCTAAAATTTCTAGGAATGGAATGTTACTATCACTGATTGCACATTGAGAAGCCCTGTCTTCTCATTGTTCTTTTGTGGGTCAAACCAATACAGGTATTGCTAAAGCTGTTGGTTTTAAGGTAACATCTATATTCAGAAAGTCTGTCTAAAACATCACAGGTGCAATTAATTCATGAAAAATTGAATACTGTGTTTATTTATAGATTTATGAGGGTATCAGTACTGTTGCCTCTACATGGGAATCATCAACTGTATTATCAGTAGTTTAATGAAATAAAGAAGAAAAAGCTTCTTGATGAAATCCACAAGTCTCAACCTAGCAGAAACATTCCCCACACTGACTCCAGTAGTTCCATTCTGAAAGAACCCCCCCTGAATTTCAGAGCACTTCTGCTCACATTTTTGGCTTCTTGGAGTTAGAAGTATTTGTCTATACTATCAAATGCTTGGTTCCCCCAAAAGACTGACTAATGCTGAATTTATTTTGTCACATTGAGAAGAAAGGCACACTTCAGAATAAGTTAACAAACCGTTTTCATTTCTATATCCCATGACTCTTCAGTTACTTCTTAAACATTTTTTTTTAATTGCAGATTTCCTAAGAATGAAAGCTTCTTCAACAACACTGAAAATTCTAGCAGGGAGGAGGATGAAGAAAGTATATTCATAAGGTACTGATTTGACTCAAATGTCATATGTTCATCACTGCATTATACTATTGGTAGTTACATCTGTCTAAAGTATTAAATTTTCAGTAGATAATTATCAAGGCTTCTTTGTTTACCAAAGATTTTTGGTGCAGAAATTAACTGTGTTAAAAAAAAAAAAAAGAAAAGAAAAGAAACAACTAATTGGAAAGATTTATTACTGTGTCACACATGCCTTTACTGTGCTCCAGTGAAGAGTCAATGAATATTGCCAGTAATAACTTCTTACTTTCTGATGTTCATAACACCAGGAAAAACATTGACAATATTAGAGTGAATTTAGAAAAGAACAACAAAAATGATTAATAACTTGATGAGACTGACAGACAAAAATTAAAAAAGCTCATTATGAAAAGCTTGGTTAAACAGTTACTGTGTACAGGAGACACTTCTTGAGATGCTTTTGGGGTGTGAACACTGAGTCAACTGTAAATTCTCCTTTTACTACCAGGAAACTTACTCTTTTATTGATTTTGAATGCAGCATATGGTTTAAGGGAAAGTAGTGTCCCACTGCTTCTTTCATTTTAAAGTAGATGTAATGAAGGTGTATAAATGCAATCTGGGAAACTTTAGATAGTACCTTTTGTCTGTATAATATTTAGGGATTGTTTCATCTATTTTTATATTGCTTCTGTCCTGGAAAAAAGCCCTAAACCAGACATGATTATCCTGTAGGGGATGTAGGCAAGGAGTTCATGTTTATAGCTTATTTTGTCCAGATAACCAGCATAATCTCAACCAGATAATTGGGGCGAGTGGGAAGAGCAGTGTTTGTTTGTTGTTTCGGCTAAATTTATCAGTACAGATGTAGCAAGAGACAATCTAGAATAAATACGGATTCTAAACATCCAAAATAAAGTACTCTAAAGAGCAACACTTCATGCTTTATAAGATTTTATTCATTGGAAATATAATACAATTTTTTTTTTCTTTTGAACTCATACTACTCAGGTGCTGAATCTTGTAGAAGTTCTCAGTGACAAAAATTACATTATAGACTCTGAAGTATATTGCCATTTAATAAATTCTATGATTCTATGCTAACTTTGGGATATAAGGGATTATATATGTAAGCTTGTTAGCTTTTTCATTAGATCTGACAGTTTTATTTGTGAATGACCATTCAGGAGGAAAAAAGATTGAAACTGGCACCTCAAATACAGATCTATCAATTAGTATACTCTGGAAAAAAAAAAATCCAATGTTTTTAGTTATTGCTATGTCTTTCTAAGAAAGTAAGTTCTTTTGTTTTGAGTATAGAATCATCTATTAAACATCTGTTCCACTTTCTGAGTTCTGCAATGATCCTAATGTTTTTGTAATGCTATCTGAATATAAAAATTGCATGACTCTTAGATGTATTCATTGCCATAAATTCTCTAGTTTAGTTCTCTCCGGTTCACATACTGTGAGTGTCATTTTGACTTCAATATTCTATCTTCCTCAGTTCTTAATTAAGCATGTTGAAGAAAATGAGACATCCCCAAAATCTGGTTTTGTTTTTTTTTTTGTTGTTTTTGTTTTTGTTTTTTTCCATGTTAACTTTGTGATGCTCTGCAGTGAGTTTAAGTAGCTAACTACTGGCAGTTGGCCAAAAATGTACTGACTGTAGGTTAATGCTAGTTCTTTCAGATCTGCGTTTAGAAAATTGCCTCATGATGCTCTGTGTCCTTCATTTGCAGGCTACCATGATTTTCCTGTCTTGCTCCACTGGAGAAGTGAAATGTCCTTTCTCATATTCTAATTTAGCAAAGTAGAGTTTACTTGCTCCTAAAATGCAGAAAAAGTAGAGTTTTAGAATTACTGACGTGCAAAGATATTCAGTATGGGTAACGCTGTCAGTCCTTTGCACTCGTGTCACTTTGGCTCCTTTGAAACACAGTTGTTCAATGCCTTTAACAACCCCATAGGTACTATGCCACCACAAATACCTAAGATGATAGCAAAGCCTGAAAGATTGCTGTGTCAAAGGAAGTAGAAATTGGTCTTCATTCAATCTGTATTTATCAAAGCATACTTTTTTCATGTTACTCTTGATAGTGCAGAATAAGAAATTAAAGTAGACTTAACCTATTCAAAGAAGAGTTTAGGAGTTCCAAGAATAAATTTTACTTTCATTGAATGTCCTTATTTTAAATTGTGATGTCTCCTTTCTTCTGGTAATTTTAGACTGAGATACCAAAGTTCTCAAAAGCTTTAAGTATAATATAAAATGTCATTTCTTACCTTTTCTCAAAGTGTACAGTATATTTCTGTAACGTACCTTAAAATAAAAATATTTACGAAATATATTTTCTGTTCAAATAGGAACACAAAACCGCACACACAAACACACCTAATATAAAGATCTCAACTCTCTTAACTCCCTTACTTTATATTCATCTGTAACTCTAGCATCAGCACAATAGTGGTGACAGAATAAAAAAAAAAAAAAAAAAAAAGTGAAAGTTTTGATAACATTTTCATTTTCTTTTAGTCTTGCAAAGCTCCATAGCTGCAAGGTAAAGTGCTGGCTGTAATATTTATAAAATTGATGTTACAGCAAAATGCAACACAAAGAGGATTACTGTTGGAATACAGTTTTGTAGATGATAGGGCTTCAGCTGCCTGAGGCTTCCACTGAACACTCCAGTGTGCTATAAGTGGTGGGATCATCTTTTTTTTTTTTTTTTTTTTTTTGTAGGCCAACAACAATAGCACGATAAAAAGCCACTACAAAATGATGTATCGATATTACCCATGAAGTCCAATGGAGATTATCTGGACAATCATGGTCATTATAGTCAGTCATTCAGTGACACTTGACACTACTATTGATTTTCATTTCATAAGCCCATAGGTAGAGAGGCTCCATATTCTTCACCTCTCTAACTTAATACATATACCAACAAAATGCTGGTGGATCATTTTCTGTTTACAGAGCATCCTGTTTTACTGGATGGCAATAAAAAGTTAGAGGACAGACTTGGATGTGAGTTGTTTTGGGTTTTTTTGCTTGGATTTAGTGTTATGAATAGTCAAGGAATATTCCAAATAAGTATAAACACACAAAATGACTAGAAAATGTGGTTGACTGAGGGCTAAGAAGTTAGGAGGGCAGAACACACCATCGTTTTTTTTCATGATATAAATCAAGAAGTAATTGTGCCAGTTGACATTCTACATATTACTGACCACAACTGTTCATGACTTTGAATGTGAATTGCACAATGTAAAATTCACTTTTATTTAAAGGCTAGAAGGGATAGGGAACCTATCCAACCCCAAGGTAAAAGATTTCAGATTAAATACTGTGATAGTAATCAGGATCCAGTTATTAAACCTTTTTCCTTTCCTTTCCTTTCCTTTCCTTTCCTTTCCTTTCCTTTCCTTTCCTCTCCTCTCCTCTCCTCTCCTCTCCTCTCCTCTCCTCTCCTCTCCTCTCCTCTCTTCTCTTCTTCTCTCCTCTCCTCTTCCCTTTCCCCCCCTTATGTTGATGTGCCTTTTATTGGTTTTTAAAAAGCCATTTCCTTTTTTAGATGACTTTCTTGAAAAGTTTTGGAGTGTGTTTGCTGGACAAAGAATTGTGTGAAAAAAGTTTTAGATCAAGCATTGTACCCATGTCCTGGTTTCGGCTGGGATGGAGTTAATTTTCTTTCTGGTAGCTGGTGTAGTGTTATGTTTGGGTTCAGTATGAGAAGAATGTTGATAACACACTGATGTTTTCAGTTGTTGCTAAGTAGTGTTTACACTAAGTCAAGGATTTTTCAGCTTCTCCTGTCCAACCAGCAAGAAGGCTGGAGGGGCACAAGAAGTTGAGAGGAGACACAGCCAGGGCAGCTGACCCAAAGTGGCCAAAGGTACCATATGACATCATGCTCAGTATATAAACTGGGGGGACTTGGCCTGGAGGGGGCATCGCTTCTTGGGAACTAACTGGGCATCAGTTGGCGAGTGGCGAGCAATTGCATTGTGCATCACTTGCTTTGTATATTCCCATCCTTTTATTATCATTGTCATTTTATTATTGTTATTACTACCATTATTAGTTTCTTCCTTTCTGTTCTATTAAACTGTTCTTATCTCAACCCGTGAGTTTTACCTTTTTCCTGCTAATTCTCTTCCCCATCCCACTGGGTGAGGGGGAGTAAGTGAGCGGCTGCGTGGTGCTTAGTTGCTGGCTGGGGTTAAACCACAACAACTCAATATGAAAAAAACACTTAAATTTGGTAACTAAAGATTTTGCAAATGAGGTTTTGCAACTCATATTAATATTATTTTAAAATATATACTCATGTTATTATTTTGCAAGTAATTGATTCTATATTTATTTATTTTGTTTTGCTACACTTGTAAATATCTTTCTTTGTTCCCAGAACTCTCTGTAGTTCTAGATGTAGGTAGATTTTCCAGACCTTGGACGTCTCTTGCAGTCACATTTCTGAATCATTTTAATATTTGAATATTTTTTAAGGTGTGTGAATACGATGCTGCTATTTATTTGAAGGATTTTTTTATAGTCTTGCACAAACATAAGGACCAGAGGGGATAACTTTATGAGGAGAGATTACATTACATTATATATTCGTTTGTTATTAAAATAGGGTTTATGTTGTTTTCCCTTATGACATGACTTTTTCAGTCTGTTTTTTTGTGTGCTATGAATCCAACTGACAAATGAAAGTGATAGTTTTATCGCCACCTCCCCTCAAAAATTTAAAGCTTTGCAGGCTATTCTGAGATTTCCAACATTTCACTGTGTTTTGGTATGAAAATGAAGTAGAAACATGTAAAACCTTGGAAGATGAACATTTTGGTTTGGTAGCTGTTCTCTGTACCTGGTGTTGCAGCCCCAAAGAGGATACGTGTTATGACAGCAGGGGCCTTGTTGAGGCGTGCTGGCAGCCCTGCCTTGTCCTCATGGCCCTGCTGGCTCTCCCTGCCCAGGGCCCAGCAGCCCCACCTCAGCTCTGGACTCGTCAGCAGCCTATGCACAGATCTGGCCCCGGCCCCAGCCCTGGTCCAACCCCTCATTGCTCCTGGGGCTACTGAGGTGCCTGCTTCTGCCCTCGGCTCTGCCCACCACATCCAGGGGCTGGAGGTAGAGGGCAGGGCCTTGCCTGTGCCCAGGTCACCCTGGCTCCCAGTCCTATTCTCATCCTTGGAGCAGCCCCCTTCCCGCCATGCTCAAAATGCGCATGACCCCATACCCTAAAGCTCCAAACAAGGAAAGGAGACTCACTTTGTTCCTCAGTGAGTCATCATCATCCGCCTCACATAGCTCCTGGGTATGAAGGTATGCGGGTGGATGACCAAGCCCTGGCCCAAGGTCTCAGCTCCTGTAACACAGAGGAATCGCTGTGTGTTACGGAGAGCGAGAGGCTGACACGTTATAGCAGTGCCGTGAGGAGTGCCTGGATGTTACAGGGGTTTAAGCTGTAGCTATGCAACAACAAGCTGAACTTCAGGGGTAATTGCAGGGGAGTCTTGGAGACCTTCTGGAGAGCACCACCATGCAAGGCCAGCAGTGCTCCAGTAACTTTATCAGTTGTACCATATAAGGCCATGAATGCCCAGGTGGTGGTATCAAAGGTAACAAAGCAGGGTATGGTTGGAGCAAAATGGGGTCCAGTGGGGCAAGTTGTTTATTTGGGACAAGGCAAGGTCTGAGAAAACAAGGGATCAAGGTGGGTAGGGGAAGAACAAGGACACAATAGTGGAGAGAATGGGGGATAGACAGGGCCAGCTGCAAGTAAATGAGCTGCTGGGTGGTATACCTCTCTGGCTGAGCTCTATGCCTGATCACCACTGTTTATCCCATCCTCTTATTAAACTCTGTTACTAAATGTTTTAGTGTGATCTCACTCTGTATTCAGGACGTGTGGGGAGAATTATGTATGTATCCATTAGCTAACAGGCTTTGAAGTAGACTAGCTGGTGAGTAGAACACCTGCACCTCGAAATAGTAGAGATCTGAGCTGGTGACTGAATAAGGGTCCTGCAATCTGGGCACAGGTATTAGATAAATATAAAGCCAATGCTAATATTTAATGGATCCATGGATGTGTGGGGTTTTGTGAGTCAAGAGAGTGAAGGTGTGTGCACATGTCACCAGTGAATTTTCAGTCTGATCAGTTGGAAAGAGGGGTACAGGGCTGGGCCATCTGTCTTGTTCCATGTTTATGTGAATGAGGTTTGTGTTTATCTGGATGCCAGTAAAGGCCCTGCACTCTGTCTGTATTGATCTGTGTGGCCGGCTGTGTCTGCACTCTGTGTGTTCCCTGCAAATGGGAAAAAAAGCAGCTGCATTTATTGGACTGGGATGGGAGGAGTCACCTGGGACTCTAAGGCCACAAATTTGGCTTTCTTCTGGCAAGCCGCATAGTGTTTTGCACCTGCTTTATCTTCTCCTCTTTCCAGACTGTATATTGTAGGGTTCGGCGTTCGGAAGATCTCGCGATGTCACGGAAAGTTAGAGGGTTAGTTGCAGCCTTGTGATGTACCTGTAACCCCACCTCCCCTTGTTAGTATAAAAGGAATTAACTGCGCAATAAAAGGCGGAAGTTGGCGCTCACACTGCGTGTGTTATCTGTCTCTTTCCCTGGTCCGGGCCGACCAGTGATCTAAGCGTGGCACCTTGATATGTAGCGAACGCTACAGTATATTTGTTCTGGTTTCAGCTGGGATAGAGTTAATTGTCTTCCTAGTAGCTGGTAGGGTGTTATGTTTTTGAGTTAGGTATGAGAACAGTGTTGATAACACTGAAGTTTTCAGTTGTTGCTAAGTAGCGTTTAGTCTAAAGTCAAGGATTTTTCAGCTTCTCATGCCCAGCAAGTGAGAAAGCTTGGAGGGGCATGAGAAGTTGTCACAGGACACAGCCAGGGCACCTGACCCAAACTGGCCAAAGGGGTATTCTGTACCATGTGACGTCTCATCTAGTATAGGAACTGGGGGGAGTGGGGGCAGGGGAATCGCCACTCAGGGACTAACTGGGTGTCGGTCGGCGGGTGGTGAGCAATTGCCCTGCGCATCATTTGTACATTCCAATCCTTTTATCATTACTGTTGTCATTTTATTAGTGTTATCATTATCATTATTAGTTTCTTCTTTTCTGTTCTATTAAACCGTTCTTATCTCAACCCACGAGTTTTACTTCTTTTCCCAATTCTCTCCCCCATGCCACTGGGTGGGGGGGAAGTGAGTGAGCAGCTACATGGTGCTTAGTTGCTGGCTGGGATTAAACCATGACAATATTGCATAAGGAGAGACACAAGCACCATGATGCTGCTCAGTGGAAGAGAAAACAGGAATAATGTACCCACAGCCTAAGCTATGGGGTTTCTTTTCCTCCCTGTCCCCCTCATCCAGGCAGAAGGGGCTCCAGACAGGAGAGGCAATGGTCAGTGAAAAGGGATACTGCTTCAGCTGGCAATAAAACTATGTACCACTCTATGACTTAGCTTGCTTTTTAAAGTTTTATTTTCAGCATCTGGACTGAAACACTTTAAGTAATAAGCTCTAGATAAAAATCTGGGAACTTAATTGCTCTGAAGTACTGTTTCCCTATGGAAAATCATGGAAGTGAGGAATTACTTTGTTTCCTAGGTTTTTTAAGATCATATTAAGGTTTATAGCTTTTGTTCCTGAAATTAGTTTTCATGTTTTGCTGGCTCTGCTGGACGTTATGTAATTATGTTAAGAGTTCCTGTGGTTCTCATTATTCTTTCTTGCTTGCTGTTGGTGCATATAAATAAATTTCACTTTTCCCTTGTGGCCTGCACTGTTTACAGCCAATACACTCTTGGCAGGACTATATTAGGAAGGGTAAAATGAGTCCTGTTCTAGTGAGGTTGTGCAAGAAGGCAGCTGTATTCTACTGGATGTTCTCAAAGGATGGCAAAAGGTCCACTGGGCACTGCTGTTAATTTCTGTGACTTCGGTGAGTCTGTGGGTGAGCATGGCATAAGTATGATCTTGACTTTCTGTATTTGGGATCCCGGAGTAATATTTCACCAAGACAATAACAAAAACTATTGTGAAAGTTATATATTAAAATGACTTCAGTTAGCACAACATGCTTCTCACAGCCCCAGTGACATTAGGAATCCTACTCGTTGTGTCTCCACATGTGCAGCTCAGCTCAAGATTTTTCTCTTCACTAAACACTCTAGGCTACATAATTTAACCATTCGCTGTTATGAACAGCAAGAAGGAAATATGATGCCTACCTGGAAATCCCCCTTGAAATCCTAATACAAATAACTATATAGAATAGAGAGTTTGGTCTTGTGTCTCAAACTAAGAAGAGGGATAGGGTTTTTTTTATTATTCTTATTCTTTCTCATACACCTAGAAATCTAAGCCAAAGAAAGAGTACATTGAAGTGGTTTAACTCCTTTTAATGCATAGAGGAAACTGCATCTGGCAGTAAATGGATTTCTTTAGGAGATATTTCTAGCCAAGCATTTTAATCTTCTTTTTGGAATGACTGCAAAGCCAAGTGAGCAATGTAAAGGACAGCAGAAAACAGTATCAAACATGCAAGTGAATGGACGAAAAAGAGAAGACAAATGCCCTTTAAGCTACCTTAAATAACGGTGACCTTACCCAGAAATCCAACAAGTCACTGGTTTGGTGAAGTGTATAAAAAATATTATGTCACTTCTCTCTACCATGTTAACATTACTTTTAAAATAGAAGAGGAAATGAAGGAAAGAAAGGTCTGTGATAAAAACTAATGCATTGACTCAGTAGAATGTTGTGCTGGATTGTATTATGTATTAAATCTGACAACATTTTTATGATATGAGAGTGTTATGGGATTATATTTAGAATATTTTGTTGCTTGTATATGGCTTAGTATGCAAACAATTATGATGCTAAGTAGCTTAGTACAAGGTGTACTCATTATATGTGTGATTATTCATGTTTGTAACAATAGCATCAAGGTCATAATCATAGATATAATGAAAGAAATAGCATTTTATATGATATTTTTACTATGCAATCTTGCACTGGTTTAGACTGGGATAGAGTTAATTTTCTTCATAGTAGTTTCTATGGGGCTATGTTTTGGATTTGTGATGAAAACAGTGTTGATAATACAGGGATGTTTTATCCATCACTAAGCAGTTCTTACACAGAGTCAAGGCCTTTTCTGCTTTTCACCCCAACCCACCAGAGAGTAGTCTGGGTGTGCACAAGAAGGTGGAAGGGGACACAGCCAGGACAGCTGACGCAAACTGTCCTGTCCTGGTTTCAGTGGCGATAGAGTTAATTGTCTTCCTAGTAGCTGGTTTTGAGTTCAGTATGCGAAGAATGTTGATAACACTGATGTTTTCAGTTGTTGCTAAGTAGTGTTTAGTCTAAAGTCAAGGATTTTTCAGCTTCTCATGCCCAGCCAGCAAGAAAGCTGGAGGGGCACAAAAAGTTGGCACAGGACACAGCCAGGGCACCTGACCCAAACTGGCCAACAGTGTATTCCATACCATGTGACGTCCCATACAGTATAGGAACTGGGGAGTGGGGGCAGGGAATTGCTGCTCGGGGACTAACTGGGTGTTGGTCGGCGGGTGGTGAGCAATTGCCCTGCGCATCATTTGTACATTCCAATCCTTTTATCATTACTGTTGTCATTTTATTAGTGTTATCATTATCATTATTAGTTTCTTCTTTTCTGTTTTATTAAATCATTCTTATCTCAACCCACAAGTTTTACTTCTTTTCCCGATTCTCTCCCCCATGCCACTGGGTGGGGGGGAAGTGAGTGAGCAGCTGCGTGGTGCTTTGTTGCTGGCTGGGATTAAACCACGACAGTCCTTTTTGGCGCCCAACGTGGGGCTCGAAGGGTTGAGATAACGACAAACCTGACCAGAGCTTGTTAAAACAAATTTGTTATAAACACTCATTATATTGGTCTAATACTCTCTGGTCTTTATGTTGATTTATGTGTTCTTAGAGTTGTTGCTCTGGTTTTTAAAGCTCTGTTATGTATCACCTCGCTTGCTGTGTATAGTCCCTCTTCTGCTGCTTATCATCCTTGGGAGGTGGATTAAGTTTTTTGCTTTGCTGTACTGTATAACATTGGTTTATGGTATGATAAAGTCATCGGCTGTGGGATTAATCCAGTATTTGCCCTTAGCATTGTCACCTTTGTACTCCGGGAGCCATCTGTGGGTAACTATTAATAATTACACCATTTACCTTTCCTCCATGGAAAACCATTCTATGGGTGGGGTACCTCTCTTCCCCTTTCCTTTCTCCTTCAGTCCAGTTACAATGGTGTTTGAGAATTTTGAAAAATTTGAATACTCTTGGGATGTTGAGACCAGCACGGTCCTAGCCCTACTTCTAGGAATTAGCATGCTCCTGAATGTGGTTCAGCTCTTGTTTAAGGTTAAACAACTATTTAAGAAGATCACCCAGAGATCTGCCCCGAGGCTGGATAATTATGAGTGGCAGGGTGTGTGGGGTAGTATGGGCAAGTACCTAGAAAAATGGGCACCTCCAGTGTTTTGGAAATTCACCCCTGAATAAGTGCAGAATCTGGAAGAACTAGTAAAATATTTTGAAAAAGTATGCTGTCACCCTGGCAGCTCCAGAGAGATACAAATCACTGCAATGTGCTGGGGCCTGGCCCATGCCTATTAAGCCCTGTTCAACACCACTCAGTACCCTCAAGGGGAAGAGAAGGTCTCTGGACCTAACAACAAAACGATGAGCACTGTGGTCACCCAAACCTTGGCAACAGGTGCTGTGGCCCCTCCAGCCCCAGTGACGAGCACTGAGGCTACCCAAATATCAGCGACAGGCACTGCAGCCCCTCCAGCTGTGGCAATGAGCACTGCTGCTACCCAAACCTCGGCAACAGGCACTGCGGTTATCCAAAATCTGGCAAGCGATACTGCAACTGAACCAGCGGACCAACCTGCACCAGTATCAGTTGCCCCCATACAGAAAAAGAAATATACAAAAACATCAGTTCACTTAGCGAAGGATGAAGGTGAACCAGGGTCATCGCAGGAACAGGAGGAAGAGGCAGAACCAGGGGTAATAACCCGGTCCCTATCCTTGAGTGAGCTGCGGGATTTCCGAAAAGATTTTGGCCGCCATATAAGTCAGCATATTATCACCTGGCTCCTCTGATGCTGGGACAATGGTGCTAATAGCTTAGAATTAGAAGGTAGGGAAGCCAAGCAGCTGGGATCACTTGCCAGGGAATGTGGCATTGACAAGGCAATTGGAAAAGGGACACAAGCCATCAGCCTCTGGAGGCGACTCCTGTCAAGTGTGAAGGAAAGCTACCCCTTTCAGGAAGATGTTATATGTCAATTAAGCAAGTGGACCACTATTGAAAAAAGTATTCAATATCTCAGGGTATTAGCTGTGCTAGAGATGATTCATCATGACCTGGACAACCCACAATTACCCAAAGATCCAGATGAAGTCCAATGCACATGACCCATGTGGCGGAAGTTTGCACGGAGTGCACCATCGTCCTATGCCAACTCACTGGCAATAATGACCTGGAAAGACGAAGAGGCACCGACAGTGGATGAAGTGGCTCGCCAACATCGTCAATAAGAGGAAAATCTCTCCTGCTCCCTACAAGCCTGCATTTTGGCTGTGGAGAAGCTGTCCGAGGACTTCCAGCAATTCAAAGAGGATGTGTGCTATTCCCCACCTGTAAGGACCAATGTCTCAGCTATTAGGAGTGAGCGCTCCTCTGCCCAAGAGGGAGAATATAGAAGGTACACACTGTGAGGTGCCTTGTGGTTTTACCTATGTGATCATGGAGAGGATATGAGGAAATGGGATGGAAAACCTACCTCGGTCCTAAATGCACAGGTACGTGAGCTGCAAGGAAGAACCACCACAAAAGGGGATTCTACCAGGAAAAATGCCGCTCCAGTTTCCAAACAGAGTAGAAGGGCTGATCTCATTTCTGATCCTCTTGAGGGGACTCCTGAGCCAATTTTACAAGAAGTGAATACTGGATACTCTGACCAGAATTAGAGGGGCCCTGCCTCCAGCCAGGTGGCGGAAAGGGATAACTGGGTCTATTGGACTGTGTGGATTTGATGGCCTGGCACGTCAGACCCACAGGATTATAAGGCTCTAGTAGACACCGGCACACAGTGCACTCTAATGCCATCAAGTTATAAAGGGGCAGAATCCATTTGTATTTCTGATGTGACAGGGGGATCCCAAGAGTTAACTGTATTGGAAGCTGAAGTAAGCCTAACTGGGAATGAATGGCAGAAACACCCCATTGTGACTGGTCCAGAGGCTCCGTGTATCCTTGGCATAGACTACCTCAGGAGGGGGTATTTTAAGGACCCAAAGGGGTATAGATGGGCTTTGGGTATAGCTGCCTTGGAGACGGAGGGCACTGAACAGCTGTCTACCCTGCCTGGTCTCTCCCAAGACCCTTCGGTTGTAGGGTTGCTGAGGGTTGAAGAACAACAAGTGCCGATTGCTACCACGACGGTGCACCGGCGGCAATATCCACAAGTTGATTTGCCAACTGGAGAGCCAAGGAGTGATTAGCAAAACTCGCTCACCCTCTAATAGTCCCATATGGCCAGTGCGGAAGTCTAATGGGGAGTGGAGACTAACAGTTGACTATCGCGGCCTGAATGAAGTTACGCCACCACTGAGTGCTGCCATTCCAGATATGCTAGAACTTCAATACGAACTAGAGTCAAAGGCAGCCAAGTGGTATGCCACAATTGACATTGCTAATGCATTTTTCTCATTCCTTCTGGCAGCAGAGTGTCGTCCACAATTTGCCTTTACTTGGAGGGGCGTCCAGTACACTTGGAATCGATTGCCCCAGGGGTGGAAACACAGCCCCACCATTTGCCATGGACTAATCCAGACTGCACTGGAAAAAGGTGAAGCTCCGGAACACCTGCAATACATTGATGACATCATCATATGGGGCAACACGGCAGAAGAAGTCTTTGAGAAAGGGAAGAAAATAATCCAAATCCTTCTGAAAGCCAGTTTTGCCATAAAAGAAAGTAAGGCCAAGGGACCTGCACAGGAGATCCAGTTTTTAGGAATAAAAAGGCAAGATGGACATTGTCAGATCCCAATGGATGTGATCAACAAAATAGCAGCTATGTCTCCACCGACTAATAAAAAGGACACACAGGCTTTCTTAGGTGTCGTGGGGTTTTGGAGAATGCATATTCCAAATTACAGTCAAATTGTAAGCCCTCTCTACCAAGTGACCCGGCAGAAGAATGATTTTAAATGGTGCCCTGAGCAACAACAAGCTTTTGAACAAATTAAACGGGAGATTGTTCGTGCAGTAGCCCTTGGGCCAGTCCGGACAGGACAAGATGTTAAAAATGTGCTCTACACTGCAGCTGGGGAGAATGGCCCTACCTGGATCCTCTGGCAGAAAGCACCTGGGGAGACCCGAGGCCGACCCCTGGGGTTTTGGAGTCGAGGATATCGAGGATCCGAGGTTCGCTATACTCCAACTGAAAAAGAGATATTGGCAGTGTATGAAGGAGTTCGAGCCATCTCAGAAGTGGTTGGTACTGAGACACAGCTCCTCTTAGCACCCTGACTGCCAGTGCTGGGCTGGATGTTCAAAGGGAGGGTCTCCTCTACACATCACGCAACTGATGCCACGTGGAGTGAGTGGATCACACTGATCACACAACGGGCTCGCATAGGAAACCCCAGTCGCCCAGGAATTTTAGAAGTGATCACGGACTGGCCAGAAGGCAAAGATTTTGGAATGTCACCAGAGGAGGAGGTGACACGTGCTGAAGAGGCCCCGCTGTATAATAAACTTCCAGAAAATGAGAGGCAATACTCCCTGTTCACTGACGGATCCTGTTGCATTGTGGGAAAGGATCGGAGGTGGAAGGCTGCTGTATGGAGTCCTACATGACAAATTGCAGAAACTGCTGAAGGAGAAGGTGAATCAAGTCAGTTTGCAGAGGTGAAAGCCATCCAGCTAGCATTAGATATTGCTGAAAGAGAAAAGTGGCCAGTGCTCTATCTCTATACTGACTCATGGGTGGTGGCAAATGCCCTGTAGGGGTGGTTACAGCAATGGAAGCAGAGCAACTGGCAGTGCAGAGGTAAACCCGTTTGGGCTGCCACACTGTGGCAAGATATCTGGTTGATAGAGAGAATCTGGTTGTAAAAATACGTCATGTAGATGCCCACGCACCCAAGAGTCAGGCCACTGAAGAACATCAAAATAACCAACAGGTGGATGAGGCTGCCAAAATTGAAGTGTCTCAGGTGGACCTGGACTGGCAACATAAGGGTGAGCTATTTATGGCTCAGTGGGCCCGTGATACCTCAGGCCATCAGGGAAGAGATGCAACATATAGATGGGCTCGTGACCGAAGGGTGGACTTGACCATGGACACTATCGCACAGGTTGTCCATGAATGCGAAACATGTGCTGCAATTAAGCAAGCCAAGCGGTTAAAGCCCCTGTGGTATGGAGGGCGATGGCTGAAATATAAATTTTGGGAAGCCTGGCAGATTGACTGTATCACACTCCCACAAACTCGCCAAGGCAAGCGCTATGTGCTTACAATGGTGGAAGCAACCACCGGGTGGCTGGAAACATACTCTGTACCCCATGCCACTGCCCGGAACACTATCCTGGGCCTTGAGAAGCAGGTCTTGTGGCGACATGGCACCCCAGAAAGAATTGAGTCAGACAATGGGACTCATTTCCGAAACAACCTCATAGACACCTGGGCCAAAGAGCATGGCATTGAGTGGGTGTATCATATCCCCTATCATGCACCAGCCTCTGGGAAAATTGAGCAATACAATGGACGGTTAAAGACTACATTGAAAGCAATGGGGGGTGGAACTTTCAAACATTGGGATACACATTTAGCAAAAGCCACCTGGTTAGTCAACACCAGAGGATCTGCCAATTGGGGTGGCCCTGCCCAATCAGAATTTTTACGTACTGTAGAAGGGGATAAAGTTCCTGTAGTGCACATGAAAAATATGTTAGGGAAGACAGTCTGGGTTATTCCTGCCTCAGGCAAAGGTAAACCCATTCGTGGGATTGCTTTTGCTCAAGGGCCTGGGTGCACTTGGTGGGTGATGTGAAAAGATGGAGAAGTCCGATGTGTGCCTCAAGGGGATTTGACTTTAGGTGAAAATAGCCAGAATTAAACTGTATGATATTACTTGCTATATAACCCTGCTACTGTATGTTATCATTACTATAATTGTTATATGCTATATCCATAGTACTATAGTAAGAATCACTTAGATCAAGCAAGAAAGAACTGTGATAAAACTGAGCAAAGCGCAGTAGTGATGGAACCAGAACTGACTCCAGCATGCAACAATCCAACGGTGCACACCATCCTCCTAGTGCGTCAAATGTCACCTGCTCATCACACCCAAATTTCTCCCCCATCCCACTGGGTGGGTGGGGGGGAATGAGTGAGCAGCTGCATGGTGCTTAGTTGCTGGCTGGGGTTAAACCACGACATGGCCAGAAGGATATCCTATACCGTATGTTGTCATTCTCAGCATATAAAGCTGGGGGAAGAAGGAGGAAGCAGGGGGACAGTGGGAGTGATGGCATTTGTCTTCCCAAGTAACTGTTACATGTGATGGAGCCCTGCTATCCTGGAGATAGCTGAACAGCTGCCTGCCAATAGAAAATAGAGAATGAATTTCTTATTTTGCTTTGTTTGGATGTACAGCTTTTGCTTTACCTACTGAGCTATCTTTATCTCAACCCACGAGTTTTCATACTTTTACCCTTCCAATTCTCTCCCCATCCAGCTGGGTGGGGCTCAGCTGCCTACTGGTGTTAAACCACAACAAATCTAAATAGCAACAGGTTTAAAATAGCTTCAGCTTTTTTTTTTTTTTTAACAAACAGCATTCTGCTAGAACTCTTGGACTTTGGAAGAGATTTGACTTACAAGCATAAAGACACCATTTATCTTTCCAAATTACATTTGTTTTCACCTTTAGAGATTAGTAGGGACCATACATTACTGTTTAGTCTTAAAAAATTAAAATTTGACATGCACATATTGTTCTTTAATTAAAATTTTAGCATTTTTTAATGTGAAACTGAAGTTGCTGCTAAAGATAATGCAAGTAAGAATGCCTATCAATAAAGTAGCATAGTTGATTTTATTGTCACTGAACTTGCTTACTCTTCTTCCTCTTCCAAATTTGCTCATTCTTGTCAAGTTACTTTGCAAATGCTGTTCTTTACCACTGCTCTCCATATATGACTGTGCCTTTTAACTTTTTTATTTTTTTAAAAAAACCAACAAAAACCAAAGCATTGTAGTATTGCTTGATCCCATTTTATCTCCATAACAATTTCAATACAAACTCATAAGTGAAATAGACTTTTATATCGTTGCTAGTCATTTATTTAAGGGATAATTAAACAGGCTCAGACAAGAACTACTCAGTCTTGAAATGAATCCAGACCACATAAGACTGATACAGCATTGTCAAATTTTAAGGTTTTTTTTCAACACAACCAGAACTAAGACACTTTGTGAGGAAAATGTTGTCTTCATAGCATTTCCAGTCTACTGCCAAAAACTTAATGAGAGGGCTTATATCTAGTTCAATTTCCTAATCAAGGAGGCTGATATAATCTGTTAAATGTCTTTCTCCACTTTGATGATTATCCAAACCAAACAAATTTCTACTTCCCATTATTTCCTTAAGAATATGGAGATAACTTCAGACAGATTTTCATGGCAGGGAAAAGGTAAAATACCAAGGAAGACATTCAAGGCCTGTTTTGGATCAAGACTGAAAAGTCAAATTCACACTTTATAGTGTGATATTTCAGGTTGGGGCTGGGGGGGGGAGGGGGGGGCTGGAATTAGAAATTAGGAATCAGAGGTTTATTATTTGAGTATTTTGGCATGTATAGTCATTTTCTCTTTTTTCCTTACAGGCAGCAATATTTCCTATAGGTAAAATATAAATGTTGGTGGGATGATGAGTCCCATGCATGGTGGTTAAGCATGCTGTTTCACAAAGCTGTCAAATATGTCTTTAGATGGTAAATATGAAATTATGAGGGAAGTGGTCAAGCTTAGAGTCCAGGATAGGCAGGTTTCTTACTTCAGACTTTTCTGGTGTTAGGAAAGCAAACTATGCAAATATTTCCTTCCATTTCTCTATCAAAGCACACTTAGGATATTGCAAAAATCCAGGTGCTTCATCATTAAGACTTTTGAGAACCTGTCCCTCTGAGAAGTAAAATATGTTACAAGTGCTGAACAGAAACTATGCAGGAAAGAAAATCAGTAGGAGAAATTTTATTTTCTTTAAGTCTTACGCCATTAGAACTGATTGGCAGAAATTATACTTTAAAGCAATTCTCTGTAGATTTCTAGCTCTGTTTGTAGTACTGCAACATTCTAGTTCAATCCAGTAATGACAGAATAATCTAATAACTCCAAAAGCATAGCATACTTGTTTTAAAATTCTAATATGTAGCTGTTGCTCCCCACAGATATAATAAAAGACAAAACAGCAATAGCTTATTAGCTGAGAAACAAAGCTAATATTTTTAAATGTGCCTTGTATCTGTAACCTTATATTTGGTGCCATCCTCCTCTTTTTGGACATATTTTACATCTTCATTGGACAAAAAAAAAAACCCTTATGGTCCTTTCTTCTTAATTCTCTCTCTCCTTTTCCTTCCTTGCACATATTTTTTTTAACAAATACTGGAGACATGTTTCCAGATTTTTTTTTCTGAAAAAGAGATGTTACTTAACAGTTGTTCTTAATGGGAAACTTCAGGATGGAACTCATTGTAGTCCTCACACAATTTCTATCTTCTACTTTCAAACTGCTCACTAGACTAAAGATTTCCTGTTTCACCTGTTTCCATCCTCATTCCAAGGTCTGCATATATGGAATTCCTTCTACAAACACCAAATTCAAATGAAAGACAAAGGTGTAAATTGATTAATAGTCCAAAATCAGTCATGCTTAAAACCAAACATGAACATAACAGGAACCTGTCACTGCTCAAATTCATTTACACATCTAAAAATTTATAAGTGTAATTAATTATTGCTGTAGTTATGATTTAAAAATGTTATCTATGCAATGAAAACAAAGAACCAAAATGCTAATCATGATTAATATAGAACTGATGCCTAATGAGCTTACAAAAAGTAAACTGATTAATTTAAACATAAGTGAATGAATTAGTTTGCTAATCATGAATTTATTGTAATATGTTTTGTATTTTGAAAAATGTCATAGCTTGAGAATGGTAGTGTGTTGCTAATCTTCTGGGTATATATTATAATTTAAAAATTAAAATGAAAAACTGTTTTATTTTGGGGAGGCCTTATTTTTTTGTTCTTCTAGAAACAAGACACTTTCTTCTTAAAAGATGCTTCTATTGTAGCATGTAGAGAATGTTTTTTTCCTGAACTACTAATTTTACATTAATTTTAAAAAGCAAATATTACAAAGTTGTGCAAAGACTTCTGTGCATGTGTAACTTTACATATGTGTGATGACATAGTAATTGGTAGGAATGTTTGCCAATACACCTATTTTTTTATTCCATTATACCCTCAAAGTAGCTATAACCAAATTAATGCTCTAGACACATTACTGTCCACACTGAATAGCTACCTCCCTGTGCTTTTCAGTCCCTACTCAAATGATGTTGGAGGTCTGATATTAAAGCTACCACATTTGAAATTTGATCTCTTTTCACAATTTCTTAAGCACCTTGTCTGACTGTCATCAAAGTTCTTTATGTCTTGTTTTCTATATTACAATATTTGACTATGTAAGTGTAAAATGACACTTGCAAAATTATTGTAAAAACAAGAATTATTGCAGAGATTTGATTATTAATTACAATATATTTTATGATTATATCTTATTTTTATCTGAGTAATGGATTTTCTGAACTTCTGCTAGATATTTTCAAAGGTATTTATTTTCTGGACATTTTCCTGATACTGGAGCAAACATAAGAGCACCTTCTTTAAATGTTATTTTTCTCCAGCTGCTGAGGATGTTATTTCTGGAACCTGTCTGACCACCTGAATCACTTGATTATTATGGTACTACTGTGAATTACTGACATTTAAAAGAGGCTGGAAGAAAATTGAAGATAGGAATCTATGAACAGCAAATGATATTTCCTCATGTTAATATATTTTGGGGAATAATGACTATGTTCTTTAATAGAAAAAAATATTAGATTCTTTCATATGGCAAAACCCAGCAATAATTATTCTATTGTTTCCATTTCTCTAAAACCATTTATGTACCTGAATTTTAGATATGGTTTTAACTGCTCTAATTTTTTTTCAATTTTGTTTTAATTTTACATTAAAACCTATCTTCACTGATACCTAAGCCATGCCTTGATCTTGTAAATATGGATTTAGGGTTCTTTTCCTAAACTAGGAGGGAGCTGAGTTTGGTTTTAACATTTGTCTCCCAATTGAGAACTACATTATTTAAAGGATTACTTCTCAGAAAAAAGTAAAACCCCAAATTGTTGCTGGTGACTGTTACCTCGTTTATTTTAACTGTGTATGTTCAAAAAATAGGAAAATACTTGAAATTAATTCTAAACCATCATGAAAGTTGCCAAGCTTGTTTAACAAGCACTTGTTCTCATAGTCTCATGATCACATATATCTCTAAAATCAGGACTATTTGCAAAATAAATGCTTAAAGGATGTCTTGGGACTACATGTGAGTAGAAAGAAAGCCTGAAATAATTTACAATTGTAGTTTAATGCTTTCCCAGACTGACCAGACTGTATTTTTAGTCACTTGATACTTCTTTTTATACAGAAACTATTTAAAGAAACCCTAAACTGAGACCAGTCCTAGCTACATTTTGAAGTGGGATGGAAACCTGAAACATTTCTTTTTCAGGTCATCTAAATACATGTTCACCTTTCATACACATATATGAAGGATTATATGAGAGAGTTTGAGTATTTGGGGATAGAACTTGTGGCAGGCAGGAGATCATAAATGGAAACTTAAGGAAAGTAAGAGAACTTCAGACTCTTTGATAGTGGGATTCACAGGTACTATGGAGTAGGGATTACTGTAGTTGCAAGCATGTAGAGGATATCATTGGCTAAACATTTGTTTATGTCAGTGTCACCATATTTTCCTTTTCCACTTTACGTTTATGGTTTTAATGTTCAGCCTTCCTCAGTTCTATTGCTTAAAAAATAAATTCCTTGCATTTCAATTGTTTTTCTTTGCTTTATAAAAGCCACTTTAAAATTACTTCTAGAATGACTGGTAGCTGCAGTAATCCTCCAAAAGAAATCATTTAGTCATTACTCCTTCCCATAACTATTTTGCAGCAAAACGCCTATACCTTAACTTTTGAACTAGAGCGCAGTTTATCAGATACACAATTTCACATCAAGCTTCTGTGAGTTTTGTCTTTCTTTTTATCCTCAGAGACTTTTTCTTTCCTGCAAGACATGAAAAGAAAAAAGTCAGACATCCTTTATCAGATATATTGCCATAAGAAGAGTCACGTTAACATTAGAAGAGTTTTATTTAGTAGAAGATATAGTAAGTAGAAATAGCACCTTCTCTCCAGTCATGCATCATACATGTATACACATCTCATATTGACTTCAGTTACTTCTTGAGCTTACATTGTGTTTTTCACTGCAGTTGATAAGATAGCACATGCATCCTCTTGTTGGCATGTTACACTGATGCTTCTGAAAAGTCAGACAACATCCTAAATTGATTGTTGAATCAGGCCTGGTATTTATAAGCATGACAAAAATATTGAATAAATAAGTTTATTCTCGATGTAGGAGAGCCAAGGACTTTATTGTAGATGTTTGGAATGAAAGCAATCACATATTATCATACTTTATTGATGCTTAGTTTCTGTCATGCCACCACACTCTCATTTTGCACTTCTTGTTAAGAATTTCAATGGGGGAAGGTGCTGCTCTGCTTTTATAGAACTTCACCTGAAGCATCAGAAATCTGTACTCTTCTGTCACACACTCATGGTCTTTCAAAAGTCTCATTAAAATCTGTCATTCAGTTATATGCATGTGCATGAAAGTATTAGCTTTCTTGTAATTTATAAGTGCAATATCTTAAATGAACTATACATAAAAAAGTACTAGATATTTTATCAACTGCTTTAAGAAGATAATTTTAGAGCTGCTGCTTGCAATATGGTGCTAGAATACATCACACAGCTGTTAAACCCACTTAATCTCACTTGTATTAAGAGATGGTTCCCATTAATATAACTGAATCCTCAAAGTCTGGACATCTGCAATTAACTCTGATACTAAGGAACTTGTGCTATTATTGTAATCCTTTGAATATCGCTGAGTATTCCCCCTGACCTCTTCCTTTTTGACTGCACAATCTATGTAATATTGCAAAAAGCTTTGGAATGCCTGTTTTTAACTAAATATATATATATATATTTTAATTTAAGTGCCCTGTTAATTTTACAACTTTACTGTCTAAGTTTGCTGTTAGTTTTGCAACTTTGATTCCTATAGAACCATTAGAAATTCCTTTTCCTTTTTTGCTTCTTTGCTAGAAGAGAGGCAAGCAGAAAGGAATATGGACTCTTTCCTTCTGGAAGAGTCACTGTAGCCCATTCATCTAATTTTGAAAATTTCAGACCATAACAAATGACTGCTTACTATCCCAGCCTTGGAAGCTACTGTATAAATGAAAGGTTTATGCCTGTTGCCTTATCTTATGTGAATAAATCTTACCCAAGTAATCCCACTGACAAAGAGTTCCAGGTAAATTCTTCATAATTATTGCAAGGTAAGATGATCACTACACTTTCAAATAACTGTTTATGAGACAACAGCTGAATGTAAGGATATTTTGACCATATTGCAGTTCAAGTTCCAGCATACTTCATGCTTGGTCATCACCAAAGGGTTGGCCTTGTCACTGTAGCAGCTTTCAAGTGTTTAAGAACTTTCTTTTCCAAGAAATGTCTTCAGAGTCAGATCCAATGGAGGAAGATCTGCTTTACATGATAAAAACATCTTTTGTTTTGTTTTGTTTTGTTCCGGTTGATAGTATTTTCTTCCATGTTCAATATGTTTTCCAGGCATTAACTTTGAGTCTCATCTTAGTTTCCTGATATGCTGTGAAGTCTGGAAGCTCTCTACAAGATGATTCAGTCTGAACAACCACCATCCAGCATGATTTCCATGCTGAGCAGAGCATAGTTTTGCTTGTGTTTTAACTACATCAAATGTAGCTGAAAGGCAAAATACAGTTTCTGAAAACTTCAAAATCAGCAAAAGATAATTAAGTCAATGGACCTAGTATGAAACCCAACTACAAATTTTCAATTAAAATGCAGATTGTATGTACAGACATATGCATACATATATATAATATAGGATTATTAAATTCCTAATTTGTCAACAAAACCAGAAGAATAAAGCTCTCAATTCCAGGAGCTAGAAAGCACAAGAAAAAGGGCAAGAAAAAGACTTTTTCTCTTTAAAACAGACAGTAACTTGCTGTGCCCATAGAACCAATTTAAAGCAGTGCACAGCATGAAAAACACAGCTAGGTACTAAGAAAAACCATCTATTGTGGGTTACAGATTTCTTTCCTAGAGTCTTTTTTGTACTATAGAGGAAGTCTTATTCAAAAATATGAATGTTATTTCTTCAGAAGAGTACCTTCCTTTGGACTTGCCTGGCTGGTTTTGCAGTGGCTCTGCTTCACTTGCAAAGTTTCATGTGGAATTCATGCAGTTTGGAAGTCAAAAGGTGGAACAGCATCAATGGAGACACTTGGATACTGGCAAAGAAGTTAAAATGACCACATAAAGCTTAAAAAAAGTTTTGTACAACAGTCCCTGTAAGTCAGTAACACTTTCAGTTTCTTTTAGCACTCTTAGGATCTTAAATTAAGAGTATTATTTTGCACATGTATATTGAGTGATCACTATTGTAGATTGCTAAAGTATTGCAGGTTTTTAGATAACAGTGAGATACAACAGAAAATAAGTTGTTCATCTATAATTTATGTTATTTTTATACAAGTTTCTTATATGTTTTTGTTTTACAAGTAATTTGAATGTTTTACAGGTAAGTGATGTGTGATTTATTGTCTAAAAATGATTTCTAACCAAAGCTTTGGTGTTTTTATATTTTTTAGGGAAAATGGAGGATAAGAAGAAAAGAAAAAAAAAAGGGGGGGGGAGTGTTTTATTTAGAGAAATTGTCCATAGCACTGAACTAGTTATATTGTGCAAAGTAACATTCAACTGAATAAGAACACTAAGGTTAATTTTGCATGATAAACACCAGAAAGAGATTAAATATATCTTATTAACACATTTAGAGAATAGAGCATTCAGCAAAGCATAAAGTAGTGGTTTTATTAGTTAAAAAAAGTGTGGAAGTATTCAGTTTAAGTATATTAAAATAAAACATATTACTTTCCAACACTATAACCATAGGATGATGTAGTAAGAAACAATCTATCATAGGAAGCATTCCAAATATTTTAAAGAATACCTTCAAATAGCCTGTTTTATACAGTTAATACATTGTAAAACAGAACCAGGTTTGAATTAAAAATATATGCTCTGAAGAGCATATATTTGTCTGTTCATTAAATGAAATTCCTTTCAGTGAACAGTAAATCTGACATTCATTCAGACACTGAGTGGAGAGTGCCAAAGTTTTCAGTCAAGTCATATGCAGTGTCAACTGATATGTCAACTTGTTCAGGAACAAGCACAATATTCTGAAAGTCTATGCTCAGCAAAAGTAGCAGATAAGTCAGTAAAAGACATTATTAGTACTATCTGTGTGGGGAAACTCAACAGAGTGTTTCAGATAACATGGGCAAAACACAGTTTCATGTGAAGTGTGTTTATTGACTGAATTCTGAGTGAGTTATTGAAAGCTGGATAAGCTTCTTAAAAGAGACAACCAACTGCCTTTGTACCAACTCTTCACAGTATCATCTGTTCGCTCAGCTAATCTCTCTTTGCTCTAAAGAAAACAGCAGAGCACACGAAATAAAAATCTTTTGAGGAAGGGGGAAATGTTTCTTATATGAAGCATGTTCCCAGAAGCCTGGATAGTAGAGCTTGAAAATGCATGATGCTGGTATCTTAGTTGAGTAGAAAAGCTATAGGTTATTTAGTGCTGCTTAGATCTTCCTTATCAGTTTACATATATTATGCTAGGTTCTATTGGTTAGTTATCTGGTATCTGCCTCAGGAAGCAGGCTTGGACCATTTCCTAATGAAATGAGTGCATTATCCACTGATTTCTCCATTTACTTTTATTGAACCAGTTCAATAATAAACCACATACTGCAGCCATCAGGTTAGAGTAATATTTTAAAGTAAAAGTGAAGTGTCTCACTAATATTGACAGATTTAGAATCAAGTATGTGGTGGTGTCTTCTCCAGATACCATTTAAATGTTTATAAATGATCATAGGATCATAGAATAATTCAGGTTGGAAGGGACCTCGAGAAGTCTCTAGTCCAAACTACTGCTTAAAGCAGAATCAGCTCTGGGATCACACCAGGTTGTTCAGTGCTTTACCCTGTTAGGTCTTGAAAATCTCCAAAGACAGATATTGCACAACCTCACTAGGCAACCTGCTACACTGCTCGCCTATCCTCATAGGGAAAATACATTTTACTTATGTCCAGCCTGAACCTCTCTTGTTTCAATTTATGTAAATTTGACAAGCATGCACTCTGTCACCTCTTCCAGATAATGATCTTAAACAAGACAGGTGCCAAATTAGACCCATTCAATGCTGCACTCATTGGTGGCTTCCAGTAGAGTATGACCCAGTAGCCACTAACTGTTCAATCAGATTTTTATCCATCTAGTTGTCTGTGCATCAAGACTGTAATGTCTTAACTTGATACAAGAATATATCAGAAGGCAGCGTCAAAAGCCTTGTAAAAATCATGGTAAATGACATTCATTGCCTCTCCCCTCATCCACAAATCCAGTCATTATACCCTAGAAAGCAATCAGGTTGGTCAGAAATGATTTAGCCTGGGTCAATCCCTGTTTACTGTTGCCAGTTGCTGCCTTCTCCTACATGTGCTGAGAAATGTCCCCCAAGGGGTCTCAGTCCCTGATTTTCCCAGGGACTGATGTGAAGCTGATCAGCTTGCACTTCATTGGGTCACCCTTTTGGACTTTTTTTTGAAAATGTGTAAAGATCTGCCTTTCTCCAGTCATTACCTCATCTCCAGTCATCACCTCATCTCCACTCATCTCCAGTTTCCCTAACCTTTCAAAGGTGATAAGAGAGGCAAGGACATTGGCTCTTTGTCTTCACACCCTGTGGTGCAGCTTGTTCGATCCTCTGAACTTTTACGGATTGAGTTCTCAGAAGTAGTCCTTGACTTGATCCTCATTCATTGCAGGTATATTCTCCTCCTACTTCAACCTTGCCTCTAGGCACAGAGGCCCAGAAGACTTTGTTGACGAAGACTGAGGCAAAGGCAGTCTTATAAGCATCTGCTCTTACTAAATCACCAATCCCATTCAGCAACTGCCCCACACTTTCCTTGTTCAATCTCTCACTACTAATGTAGAAGTAGAAACTCTTGTTGACCCTAACTTACCTTGAAGGTCTCATATGCGGTTGAGCCTTGGCTATTATAGCACCACCTCTTCATGCCCAGGCATTGTTCCTAAATACCTCTTTTTTACTTATTTCTGCTTCTGCCTTCCGTATGCTGCCTTTTTGCATTGGAGCTCTGACTTGAGTTGTCTGTTTTGCAAAGCCAACCTCCTGATATGTCTGCTTATTTTCCTGACTATTGGGATGAGCTGCTATTGCAACTAGAGCATGCAGTCTGTAAAGAGCTGCCAGTTTTCTTGAGCTGTTTTGTGCTTCAGAGCTGCTTCCCATGGGATCCCACCTACCATTTTCCTGATGGTAATTGCAATTACATTTATGATTTACTAATATTAGAAAACTAAGTTGTGAAACAGATGCTTAGATGTAGAGACAGATCGAACTGTGTCATAGTATTCCTATTTCTTCTGTTTTAGAAATATCTGGAGTTGTTTTCCTGTATTATAAACTTCAATTTTCAGAAGCAATTTTATCTTTTACAGTATTAATTATAGTTTCAAAAGAATGCTTTTTCTCCAAATAAAATAAATCAGTATTTAGCCCAGCTTCAGTTAATACATGAATAAAATGGAGATACCCTTTTTTCATCTAGTTGCTGTTAGTTGAACATCTGTTTATCCACACATCAACATACACAGTTATAATATTCCCTCACCGTATTGACATAATTTGCCTCCTCACAGTCATCTAGCTTGTGCTCTGAATTGGCTCCCAGTGAATGTGTATGTTTTGCTGTATATGGATGTTTTACACCTTGAACCATCTTAACATAATTTCAAAGACTGACTGCTAGAAAAAGTATTATTTTAATTTTTAGTTTTTTAACAACTTTCTTCCACATTTGTTTTTTCTGGGTAGCAGAGATGACTATGTTATGCTCTTAATTATTCCCCCTACCTGTGCTCCACCGTGCCATATGCTACTCTTCCTACTTTCGCAATGGAGATACGTAACAGATAACCCCGCTGTATCTGAAAGCTGTTGGCATGTAATGTGGTATAATTGCTGTCTCAATGGGATCACACTTTTATCTGTTACCATTATCCTGCTACAGTCATCCTGTATCATTTGTACCTGCTATTCGTCTGTCATGTAGTGGAGAAAGGCCTGCCACTCCCTCTTTCATTATGCCTAGCATAGTAAAATCTGACGTAGCCAAACTCTATGTACTTGCCACTGTGTAAAACCTGTGTAATAACAGTGATGAAGAAGTTATGTAAAAAAAGAGAAGAGTCTATACTTTATCACCATACCATAATCAAAATAAATCTCAGGAAATGGTCATTGTATCTGTGCAGTTTGCCAGGCCTTTCTCTACATCTTGTATCTTAAAAGACATTGTTCAAGCAATCCTTGGGCTCTTAATCACTGTGGGTTTAGTTTCTTCTTTCAATGGAAAATCTAAAGTGGAAGCTGTTCAGAAGATAATGCAAACCAGATGTAGGTTCCCATTTAGTAGCTCAATGGGAGTGACAAAAAGTTTGTCTCCCAGCAATGATGCTTGCTGGACATTTTGCAGCTCATTGTCTGAAAGCTTCTGGATGGTGGCATATGACTAGGAACAGAGGTTGTTTCCTCATTGGAAATACAGCTTCCAGAGAACTGCACCTATGTTTATCATCTTTATCATAGGGACTGAAAAGAAGAAATGGGAGATGATGGCAGCTTATGTTTACTTTGTTGGTGCTAATTCTGTATTTACAAAATATAGATATAAAATATATTTCTAGTTATACTTATTTGGGGGGGGATAATAATAGGGAGGGTTTATCTTTGTTCTTACAACTGTTTCCCCTCTAACCACTAGTATACTTCAATAATTACATTAATTACATTCATTACTGTCAAGAGGAGATTAGAATTGTGGGATGCACCTGCCTTAGAGATTTTACACTGACAGTCACAGTTAAAATGTATTTGTAAAATGCTTGGATATCAGCAAGAGAAAAGTGCTCCATTGTACAGGGTAGGTGCTGGTTTTACTCATATAAAGACTAGTGGCACTATTTATTTGTATACAATTTGAAGACAAACATCTCAATCCAGAGAACAAATTGTTTGTTAGACATTGTTCAGCCAATGGAAATTGGTAATACACTTGATGCTTTCTGTCCTTGTTCTGGAGTACATCATTCTACCTGTCCTACAAGGACTTCTTCAGAGCAAGTCCTCATTTATTCCAGTGGGAAAAAAGCAACCTCAATTTCAGAAAAAGTAAGGATTTTAAAACTGAAGAATTTTATATTTTCAAAATACAATGTAATGCACAACTGGACACCTCTGTTAGCTCATACTGAACCTTTCCATATATCAGCCTCCCCAATATGTATTACTGACACAAGCAGGAGGGACAGGGGAAATTTCTTTCTTCTGTCCTTTAAATTAGAATGTTCTTATATTCATAAAAGGGAAAGAATCATTCATTTGGCAAATAAATATATTAAATCTCAGTTACTGGAAATATTTGTCAACTATTTATTCACACACCTACATAAATACAGAGAAAAGGAAAGATGACCAGAAGACCACTACTCTTTTCTGCAGTAACTTCTAAGTTATTGGATTAGTTCTTCATGAAGTAGGTGACAATGTTTGCTTGACTCTAGCTTGAAAAAAATCTTGATAAGCAGTTTCCAAAAAATATTTCAAAATATCAATTTCAGATTAAAAACTAGTTCATGAAGTACTTGAAGGACTTAAATATTCTTGTCAAAGCAGATGTATGAACCTTTAAAAATCTTAGCGTAGTGACTAACATGTTGAGATGGATATTCAGAAACATGCTGAAACCTGAGAAGCTCACACAAAGTAAAATTGCTACATTACCTGAAGGACTGTCCCTATGAAGAGCAATGTAATCACCTAATATTCATCCTCTGTAGCATAAATAATGCAGATTCACTGTCTTAATTAATTTTCACTGTTTCCATATCTGAATGTGGGTTATCCTTCCCTAGATAAAATATTCCAGCATCCATTTCATTGCTGGTTCTGCTCACTTGCTTTATGTTAAACATGCAATTAAATGTTATGCTAATAAATGCCTTGTTGTATTTGGAAAATAAAACAAAATAAAATAAGTATTCTTTATTCTTCCATGCTAAAGGGTATATCACCTTACTCAGCAGTACTTTTCCAGCACATAGGGTGAAAATGGATTCTGTCAGCGTAGGCTGAGTAAACTCAGTTACTTCTAAAGTATTACTATTTTTAGAATTCTGTCTTTTCTTACAAATTTTGTTAAAATGTTCAAGTAAAATATGATAGCAGCTCAGCTGTTCTGGCTTTAGTTTTACTGTGAACAAGAGACATACTGGAATATTACAGATAGGCTACCACACAGCAAATATGACCAGACTTCTGTCTCTGCAGGAAGTGTTTCCGTTGGTGCTCATGATGGAATCGTGACATTGGTGATCTTTTCAGATTCCTACAGTGCTGTTTTTTTCCTCTCTTCCTTTCTTTGATTTCCCCCTAAGAGACTTGTTCTGGGTGGCAAGTTATGTCACTAATCTTTTTTTTTTTCTCCATGACCACCCATCATTTCTGTATTACCTCTTCTTATGACAATCACACCACCACAGATGTCATCTCACCACATTTCTCTAGGGATATGCTGGGCTTTCACATTGATATGACAGTCACCATCAGTTAGACTTAAGCTACAGCAAAATGGAGGAGGATGAGGAAGTCTTCATAGACTGCATCTCACACATTAAAGCGGAAAACAGGCTCATTACATTAACTCAGATGACATTACAAATATAGAGACATAGAACTCTGTAATGTGTAGTATTAGATCAGAACAAAAATACAGATAAAGGAGGAAAGCTCTTCAGAAAAATAGGAGGGAATTACTGAGGCTGAATGAAAGTGGGTTTTAAGACTGTTTCAGAATGGCCACTAAATCAAACATTATTGTATGGTACTTTTGAAATTCAAACTCTGAACTTGGCACAGAATCAATCATCACAAGTCCTGGTCTATCTTATATGTTAACTCTGTCAAGATGGCAGGCAATATTTCCTGTCTTCCTATCTCTATAATCAATTGCTGATATGTCTTCTCAATGGCCTTTCAAAGCAAAAGAAACAAAATACTGCATGCAGCTTTGTTGCAGGCCGTGACAACTGAATGTCAAAGTTTTCTGCACTGCAGTTTTGTATCCTCTCTCTAAAGAATGGGTAAACTTATTCTCAGTGATTTTAGAGAAGAAAGGGAGTTTTCTGCAAGGACTTAAACTCACCGTGTGAATTGAACAAGCAGTAGCTATTTTGCTGACTTTCAGATGACCATAGTAAGTTCAAGACAATACAGACCAGCTCACAACATGTTTATTTTCACTTAAATTCCAGAATGTGCAGTACCAAGATTTTGACCCTGATCATTGTCTCCAGCATTCTTGGACAGTCTCAGCTAGGATGCTGATCTCCTGATTTAAGAAAATTAGAGAGCTTTATCATACAAAAGCAAAATAACTTATATAATTTTTAGAAGTTTGAGGGTGTAAACTAATTGTGTAGATATAGGTTATTTGATAACCTAAACAGGAGAAAGCCATGCTTACTTACTTTCCTGTGACTTTATTCAATAGAAATTCTTTTGGCAATTGTGAAAAAAAAAATTGTCTTGTAATGCTTATAGCGCCTTTTCTATTAGCAAGCAGTATTTTTCCAAGTTGATGAAACCATAGGTTAGCCCTGGCACACAAGTTTGCTAGTACATCTTGTCCGGAACATGGACAGAGGTGTCCAGGGAAAGCTCCGCTTATTTATGCAAATGTGCCTGAAGTTGGAAGTGACTCAGCTGAAAGACACTAGAAGAAATAGAACCGCATATTTAAAGATATATAAAATAAGGCCAAAACAGCACTTTGGCCAAATTCTTTTAAAATCCATGAACCTGATTTATAAATCCTAGAGTCTGAGGCTCCTCTCCTGTATGAATGTCATGAAACAACTTATTTTTCTGACTTAGAACCTATCATGTTTAATGGCACTTTGTACCACACTGCTGAGTTCAACATAGTTTCCTATTACACATTGCAAGTAAGATGACTGCATTTAGCTCTTCGCAAGCAACTCAAGGAACTCCCACTGCTACAAAAAGAGAAATCATTGAAAAGGAAAGTAATTTAAAAACTACTGACAAAGTATATTTTTTTTATAAAGACTCTGAGTTTTAAACTTTTCCAAATGAGAGATCATTTGTAGCAATGAGAGCAACATGGCCATATAAAGTTTAACTTTGTGTATTTATATCTAACATTTATCTGATTGTTAAATTACACTTCTTTATTAATACATTTACACAACTGATTCAAAACCAATAAAATAGTACATAATGTGAAACAGGACAAGCCTAAGTGGGTAAACCGGTAAAGATGCAATTTATGTTTCTCTAACAACTGTTTTCATGGGATTTTATAAGGGTAGGTCTGCAGGCTCCTGTGTGCCTTAAAGCCCGGCCAAATCCATAAAATGAAAACAAAGTTAAACAACTTCACAGAAGACAGAAATAGCCTTTTAAAGATTCACAGGAGTATTTTTTCTGTGTCTAATCTAAGCAGCCATCATGGTGAGATTGATGGGCACTGGCAGAGATGCATTTCATGAGGCGGCTGTCTGCTCGATGGTATTAGAATGGAGCTATCTGTCTTCATTGTACTCCATTAACATGCCTCTCAGATCTATCAGGAAAACGTCTACAGTCCTATTTTATAAAATATTACCTCTGACAGTTAAATATTTTAGACCATATTTAGGAATATTGCTCACTGATAGTTCTTCATTCACTTACATATTTTTACAGTTTAAATTCCATGCATACTTAAAAATAGCAAAAAAGATGTTTTGGGTTTTTTTCCTAATGTAAGGGTATTTCTAGTCTGTGTGTGTTAAAAATGATTATCCACTTACTTGACGTCAACAGTGCAAGGTATAGAAATGTGTTCCATGTTAGAAGAAGATAGGTGTTCACTAACCAGGATATATATTTTTAAAGATAGATTTGCCTGCAACATTGCATTTAAAGGTGAACAATCACCATATGGAAATTACGTTTGTGATTGCTTTCAGTGCTGAACATAAAGCAGACATCTGACTCAGTCATTTTGTTATCATTTGCTTAGCTTTGTGAGGTCTTCAATTCTATTTGTTCCCATCAATTACATTCTATTAAACAAATTTGAAATATACAGTCTTCATACAAAAGAAATCTTTTAAAGAAACCATGGTGTTCTAGTTTGTTATCTTTGCCCTGAAGACCAGATAGGCTTTAATAACATGAATTGTTATTCATTTTATGTTTACTTCAATGTCCTCTCAAGCTGTATAGCCAGCACTTTGCAGTGCATTTTTGAAGGGTGGAAAGAGAAGGAAAAAAAGGTGCTCATTGTTTAATAATGATCAGGCTAATTTTAATTTGCTATTCAGATTAAGTAGATTTTAATCTGAAATGTTTTAGTCTGGCTTAATAAATAAATAAATCCTCTGTTAAATATCTTTTTCTGTTAAAGTCCCCCTGGGAGAGGCTTTCCTGTGTGGAATAAAAAGACTGTATCTAACAGCAAAACAGTCCTCTTTTTTTTGAACAATGATGAATAACAAGTATATAGCAATGTTTGGTAAGGTGGAGGAGAAATTCAGTGTCCCAGAAGCTTTCAGAAAGAGACCACTAACACTGTCATTGTGCTGCCCCTTCTGTATGACAATGTCAGTGGTCCAGGTGGGACTTCAAAAAAAGCCCCAAGTGCACGCAGATATAGAAGTGTTTCCTTAGAAGTGTCTCTTAGATAACCTAGTTCTTTTTTATTTTTAATGCTGCTTTCTAGCCCATTTCATGAAGCGTGAAAAAAATAGGGAATAATGAACGATATGATATTAGACAAGTTCCAAACCAGAAGGTTATCAACTTAACTGCACTGATCAGAGACACAAGGGACAGTAGCTAGGAGGAAGCTATCTAATAAGCAAAAGGCTTTAAAAAATGAGAAGTATACATGGAAAAATTATAACTTGATCATTTAGGGAGCTATAACCAAACAATTTAGTTCTAATGCAGCTGAAGAAAGAAAATGTAGAAAAATAATCACAGAAACACTATTAAGACGATATGAACAGATATCTGTGAGATATGGTTACAGGAGAAAATCTAACCTAACTTAACCTGAATGACTGATTTTAGAACACCAAGTGACTAGCTGGTTCTACTCTAAGCTATATACCACATCGATTGCAGCTGAGGGAAGCTAAAAGATTGAAGAAGTGAGAAGAATGTGGTGCCTAGCTGAGGGAATGTGTTAAAGTCTTGTATTTATAGCACTAACACATCTTTCTAGTCACTTTTCTTTGTTCCTGCACCTAAGAAGGGTATAAATTAAAGAAACTTTCCTCACCTTGAATTTTAAAGTTTTAAATCCACGATCAACTTCCCTTTGACTGCATTTCCTAACAAATATATTCTATTGGTATATATAATGCTAAGGCATACGGAGGACAGGGAGATGATTCGAGACAGGCAGCATGGCTTCACCAAGGGCAACTCCTGCCTGACCAGCCTAGTGGCCTTCTCTAATGCATTGAGTGACTACCTCAGTGGGCAAGGGAAGAGCTACAGATGTCGTATGTCTGGACTTCTGTAAGGCCTTTGACATGGTCCCCCACAACATCCTTCTCTCTAAATTGGAGACAGAAGGATTTGATGGATGGACTGTTTGGTGGATGAGGAACTGGTTGGATGGTCACATCCAGAGGGTAGCGGTCCATGGCTCAATGTCCAGATGGAGAACATTGATGAGTGGTGTCCCTCAGGGGTCTGCACTGGGACCAGTACTGTTGAGAATCTTCATCAATGACATAGACAGTGGGATTGAGTGCACCCTCAGCAAGTCTGCAGATGACACCAAGCTGAGTGGTGTGGTTGACATGCCTGAGGGATGGGATGCCATTCAGAGGGAGCTGGACAAGCTCGAGACGTGGGCCAATGTGAACCTCATGTGGTTCAACGAGGCCAAGTGCAAGGTCCTGCACCTGGGTTGGGGCGACCCTCAGTATCAATATAGACTGAGGGATGAAGGGATTGAGAGCAGCCCTGTGGAGAAGGACTTGTGGGTACTGGTGGACAAAAAGTTGGACATAAGCAGATAATGTGTGCGAGCAGCCAAGAAAGCCAGCCATATCCTGAGCTGCATCAAAAGAAGCATGACCAGCAGGTTGAGGGAGGTGATTCTACCCCTCTACTCCACTCTGGTGAGACCCCACCTGGAGTACTGTGTCCAGCTCTGGAGTCCTCAGCACAGGAAAGACATAGACCTGTTGGAGCAGGTCCAGAGGAGTGCCACAGAAATGGTCGGGGAGATGGAACACCTCTCTTATGATGACAGGCTGAGAGAGCTGGGGTTGTTCAGCCTGGAGAAGAGAAGGGTCCAAGGAGACCTTACTGTGGCCTTTCAGTACTTAAAGGGGGCTCATAAGAAAGATGGGAACAGACAGTTTAGCAGGGCCTGTTGCGATAGGACAAGGGGTAGTGGTTTTAAACTAAAAGAGGGTACATTCAGACTACATATAAGGAAGCAATTTTTTACAATGAGGGTGGTGAAACACTGGAACAGGTTGCCCAGAGAGGTGGTAGATGCCCGATCCCTGGCAACATTCAAGATCAGGTTGGACGGGGCTCTGAGCAACCTGATCTAGTTGAAGATGTCCCTGCTTGTTGCAAGGGGGGTGGACTAGATGACTTTTAAAGGTCTCTTCCAAGCCCAACTATTCTAAGTTTCTACGAATCCATAAAATTCATCAGCACACAGTTTAGATGGGTGGTATTGAAAGATAAGCACTTTGAAAGCCTTAACTCTTTAATGTGTGACTCCAGCTTATAAATGCATTGTAACACTAAAGTTAAAAACACTAAATATTTTCTTCCTTCCCTATACAGTAAGTTATATCTAATTTAGTTCCTTAATAAGGAAAGGGGTTTTTGCTTCTGCAATAGCACTGTTTGTAACATTAGGCATATATAGCATTTAGAAAAGGACTCACAGAAGTAGGTGCCTTCATTTTACCAATCATCATTATGTAAACTCCTGTAGACCAATGAAGATGATGATAAAATGGATGAACATAAACTTGCTTAATCTGGAGAAAGTAGATGGTAAAGATGAATTAATAGACAACCTTATTACCTTTTCACAGAAAAGCCTGTTGCTAATATTTTTAAATCATTATTTGCTCAGACTATTTTCAAAGATTATTTTAAAACAGCAATTTCGAGATGGGTAGGTGAATTTCATGACACTACAAGGAAGAGTTCCAAATAAGGACAGATGCCATATTTTGACACCACCACCCCCCCCAATCTAGATAAAATAAAAAGAATGGCAATTTTTTGTTATTTTATTTTGTTGTTTAAAAAAGGGTTCTACCAATAAAATAATAATAAAAAAAAAAAGCTGGGATTGACTAGTTATTTACAATTAGTTGGGGACAAAGGAGATTTCACTCTTTGTATCAAATCCATAATTAATCTTGAACATTAAGCCATAAGAAACAGAAAAAGTACAACCTGCACAAGCCTATCTTCAACAGATATTTCAACTCTATTTTCAACTCTGTTCCAACAGCTATTCATTATTTGCTTCAGTGGAATGCTAGAAGCTGTATTTTGTTGAAACTGGACCTACATGATCTGAATCTTTCCAGTTTATTGAAAGGATGTTATCCAAACTCTTTGCCAGTTGGGGCTTCACAACTTCTCTTCTTGCCTCAGCAAGCTTCTTGAAAAGGCACGTGGGGGAGTACAGTTGATCTACATTAAGAACTTAGCACTGACTATAACAGAACAGGCGGCACACAGGCCATCCAGCATCTTGCTCTAGAAATCAGACAATACTGACACCAAGGTTTCATGATACATTACTGAGCACGAAAGCAGGCCAAGCACTTCCACAGAAATCTTACCCTGCTCCCAGTCATATATTACAAAGCTAATGTTATCTTACTATGTGAAATATAATGTGGCTATAAAAATCAAACCCTTTATGGTTTTCCCCATATCGTTTAAAGAGAGCCTTAACAAATGACTGTGACAAACAGTGGCATCCATTTAGCCTGTGTCTGAGGGACCTTGAGTGTGATGGTAGTAAGGGCTGGGCTGTGGACAGGTGGATTGTCCTCCTGGATCACCGGGCAACCATTTGCCACAAAAAAAATTCATGTCTAATTAGCCACCTGATACAAAAGATCTAATTCAACTTAATGCCACACTGGCAGAAGAAGAGGAATATTGATTGTGAATGGAGTGTTAGGCTTGTGAAAAATCAATGAGAATTTAGGAGCCTAAAAAAGAGGTGTAGGTGTCTGAACACTTTAAACTATGCCTTGAAAAGCACCTTTAAGGGAAACAGCATTCACTGTTAGTGCATTGTGTCCTATAAGGTCTACATGTCTTTAGCAAATTGGGGCTAATTGTATGTCATATTTGCTTAAACAGAGGAGTATATCAAGTGACCATGAGAAGACACTTCGGTGTTTCAACAAGGCAGTGAAATTATTAAATTCATAACATTTATCCTAGTTTCAAGATCAACATCAGAAAACCGCCGACTGGTGAGAAATGCTATTTCCTGTTCAAAAGGTAGAGAAAGGCGTTTAATGATGACACACAGGAACTGCAAACCAGGTTTAGAGGCATGTAATACCAAAGATTCTACAAAGAAAAAATACCAACTTTGCCTCAGATGACTTACAATATGGGTTGTAGAGAATATACAATGAGAGACTACAGAGTTCCAGAGAAATTAAGGTAATAATTTAGCTACATGAAGATAACATCCAGTCTTCGGAAACTTAAACTAATAAATCAGAGGTGACATCTGTCAATCCTAGTGCATGTGACTATTGCTAACCTGTGTCAGCTGAAGAATTAGGGGAGGTAGTTTTGAGGTTTGGAAGGATAGTGTGGGTTTTCATATATTCTGATTCCACATTTCACTTTCATGGAAATCACTAATACTTAAGGTGGCTGAAAAATAATTTCTTGAGCAAATCCCAGTGTTACATACTCTGGCATATCAGAGGCATACTACGTTTTTTTGAGGATGTAGGTAAAACAAGGCATTAAACTGTCAAGAGAACACGACTAATTGGGAAATCAAGAAAAGATAATGATAGGCAAACACTGCAGCTTAGGTGTTCAAAAGCAGACTAGCAGGCAGCAGTCACAGGGAGTGCTTTGCAGTTACAAGATGAGCAGATGCAGAAATGTAAAAGAAAAAATGACAACGGGGTAAATATGGTTAGGAAAACTGTTTTAATTGCATATGCACTACAGTGTCACTGATTGTTAAAGATACTTCTATTTTTAGAGCCCTATTCATATACTTGGGGGAAGGCATGTTAGTACTTAGATATTAAATTGTTGAGATACTGATAACATGATAACAGGACTCCATGAATCACTGCTAACCAAACTTTGCTCTATTATAGAAATGTTGAATGTGTGTTTTCCTGTTCAGCTAGCTCAGTCCGAAATTCTTCATTCAGCTTTTCTCATTTTTAAGAAAAGCTGACCATATTTTATTAAATACAAATGTTGCCCAATTGAGTAATTCAATGAAAAATCTCTGTAACTGCCAGGATGCTTCAGAACTACAGTATGAACAACTACAGAATAATCTTTCACAGGCAGGACTCCTCCCTCTGGATTATGGCATATATTACTTTTCAGGGAGCAGAAAGAGCAAGTAAATACAAACTTGTGATAACTTGTGGCAGGACAAGTGTGTGTTAATGCTTCCTAAAGCTGATGCTGCAGACTTGAACACTTGTGTACAAATCTAAACAGAAAATGCAAAGGAAGAAAAAAGTCTTTAAAAATGAGGTTAAAAAATGGGGAAAATTATTACACACTTTGAACATCTGTAGGTGTATATTTTCTGCCTGAAGACAGAGTGGGGGAGGATGATTTATTATTTTCTGGTAGTGTAGTGCCATGTATTTTTCTTGATCTGGTATTTGTACACACCTATACTGCATATATCATATATTCAGGCTTATTAAAATGCAAACATACACAGGCATATTTTCTCATGATGCTAAAAAGACTCTGGACTAGTGAAAAGGCATGTTGTTGCTTGCTTACCAGAACATAAATGTTGCCTGCAGTTTTGATATTAAATGAGGACTAGTACTTGGAAGTTCACCTCATTCTAAACTAGTATTATTGAGACACTGTGCTCTTAATGTCTCTGTACCTGTGTAGTTAAGCATAAAACAACCTGGAAGGCATGTCATGTAAATGGTGATATTCTAAAGGTAAATATTGCAGAATTGTATTGGGTTTACATGGTAAGCAAGACTTAAGATTATCACCATCTGACTGTTGTGCAGTCACACGCATCATGTGAAATGATTTGGTGAAGTCTGATGAACATAAATAACAGCAAACAACTCATTACCATATTATTCCATGGACACTAATGTATGGGGTCTATGTATGTATGGGGTGCAGGTGCCCAGGCTCTGGCAGGGGGCTGCAGGGCGGCCTCTGTGAGGAGAGGCCGGGGCTGCCCCGAGCCTGACACAGCCGGTTCCAGCCGGCTCCGACTGACCCCCCGCAGGGCACGGCTCAGCCCCGCAGCCACCACGGCGGAGCTGCGGGGAAAACCTGTGTGAGAAAGGGCAAAATGCTGGACAGTCAGAGAGGAATGAGGGGGAAAAGTGTGAGAAACAGCCCTGCAAGCCCTGAGGGGAGAGGGGGAGGAGGGAGAGGAGGTGCTCCAGGTGTTGGAGCAGAGATTCCCATGCAACCCCAGGAAAGACTAAGTTGAAGCAGATGTCCACGCTGCAGCCCCTGGAGGACTCTAGACCAGGGCAGGTTTATCCTGAAGGACTGCAGCCATGCTGGAGCAGGGGAAGAGTGTGCAGAGGAAGGAGCAGAAGAGAGGAGCTGTTATGGACTGACCACAACCCCTCATTCTCCATGTCCCTGTGCTGCTCAGGGAGGGGAAAGGAAGCAGAGAAATCAGGAATGAAGAAGTGAAGTTGAGCCTGGGAAAAGGTGTGGGGATGGGGGAAAGGTGTTTTAGCTTTTGTCTTTCTCACCATCCAAATTGGTTTTATTTGGCAAGAAATTAAATTAATTTTCCCCAAGTTGAGTCTGCTTTGCCCGTCATGATAAATGATGTTTGTGTCTCCATCTTGACTCATGAGCTTTTCCATCTTATTTTCTCATCCTGTCCTCTTGATGAGGGGGTTGAGAGAGTGGCTGGGTGGGCATCTGGCAGCTGGCCAAAGGCAACCTACAAAAACAACTTGTTACAAGTCAATGTCTGTAGACCTGCAGGCTGACTACAGGGTGACTACAGGGTGTCATATACAGGAAAGACAGAAATTTAGACCTTAGACCCTGGCAACTCTTTGCTCTGAGCATCCACAGCAAAAGGTGTCCTGAACATCTGGGAAGCTATGTAGATTATTAACCTTCAGAATATATCAGCTGTATAGAATTAATGTTTTCCAGAAATACACCCAGAATAAATGTAGCAAAGAGAAATGTTCATCTAAATTAAGTTTAAAAAACAGGAATTCCAGCCAACTGTATTTCATTTTGTTAGGGTTTTTTTTCATATTAAAAGACCTCCTCATGGCCTCCTTTCTCAAGAGAAGAACTCTTCCCTGCTAGTACTGGTAAAGAAGAAATAACCCTAGTAAATGACTCATTTTAGGGTGTATGGAGGGAGATAAAGATTCTGAATATGCTAACTTGCCATTTTTTGTGTAAGACCAAACGGCAAAATGCCAAAAGCAAGTAGCTAGGCAATTCGTCTTCTAAGGATGAAAAAAAAGAAATTTCACATCTATACTTCCAAAGAGGAGTTAGGGAAAGGAAGAGCAAATGTTCACTTGATTCCTTTCCTTCTAGGAATATTTTCAGTGGTTTTGTTACAGTTCTGCCACCCTATGCTACTATTACATCCCTACCAAGGAACTGTAATATTTAGAATTAAATCTTATATTTATGTCAGCCCTGGTTATATCAGAGGTACCCGCTCACATTTTTCAAATACATATTTTCAAACTTGAAAGAGCCCATTTCTGAAGGGAAAGATCTTGGCTGGTTCACACTAAGGCAGTTAAGGAAAACTGTTGTCTAAGACATGCCCAAAAATATGGAAGATCAAAATCTTTATTTACAGTCTCAGAAATAAACTTCAACAAACATAAGAAACATCCTACCATATGCAGCCAGTTTAAATCCTATTTGCCATCAATATACATTTTTAATGACAAGTTTTGTTGGAAAGTTTTATATGTGCAGCCAGTCTAAGGAAAAGTGGATTAGCAGACAGACTTTTTGTTGTTGTTTCAAGTAAGGAGTGTTCACATATAAAGTAAAGTGTAGGCAGTGAGAACAAATAATGAAAAAGAGAGTTGGTCCTAAGGATTTCGTTTTTCCCTAGCAGTGGGAAATCATCTGCTAGAATATCTAGAAATCAATTGTTCTTCTGATGGACAATCTTTTCCCCTGTACTTGGCACTGGTGAGGCCACACGTCGAGTACAGTTTTCAGTTTTGGGCCCCTCACAACAAGAAAGACATTGAGGTGCTGGAGTGTGTTCAGAGAAGGGCAACCAAGTTGGTCAGGGGGCTGAGGCATAAGTCTTATGAGGAGCGGCTGAGGGAGCTGGGGCTGTTTAGTCTGGAGAAGAGGAGGCTGAGGGGAGACCTTATCGCTCTCTACAACTACCTGAAGGGGGGGTTGTAGTGAGGATTGGTGCTGATCTCTTCTGTCAGGGGGCTGGAGTTAATATGAGAGGAAATGGCCTTAAGTTGCTGCAAGGGAGATTTAGGTTAGATATTAGTGTAGCACTTTCCCGTCGCGACAGTCTCGGAGAAACGACACATCGCCAGGGACTCACCCTGGGGAGAAAGGGACCAACACAGATACTGTGGATCAAGTGATTTCTTCGTTTATTTGCTGTGTAACATTCGGTTATATACCATAACCATGCGCAAGCCATCTACTGATTGGTTAACATGTGCTGTTCACACGCTTAAAGCAATAGTTTGATTGGATAAGGTCTTCTGATCACTCGAATGATTCCTCCTGTCTGTGTCTTGCCTGGTGTCCTGCTTTCAGTCACGTAGGCTCAACTTGTTCAGCTTTTTGTGCTTATTTCATCAAACTTTGTAGCAACAGTTAGGCTTTGCTACGTCCTTGAGGCCTGTTGCTTGCAGAGGCCTCTGGCTCACAGATTGAACAGTCTCATTGTGTCTCTTGTTCACTATGTGTCTATTCTTCTAATTATCCCACAATTCCCCCTCCCTAAGCACAATTGAGTTAGACTTCATTTGCAACAGGTGAGTACAATACGTAGGCTTGCATAGTTTGCTTAACTATTATTCTATCTAGCATATTTTTCAAAAGCTCTAGAGCACAGGGAATGATCATACAGATAACAGCCAAAACACACAGACCCCCAACTATGGAAAGACCCCGTTTTTTCAACCAGCCAAACCAATCTCCAGGAACATCTGGAAGACCTACTACTTTTATGGTGTCTTGGAGTTGTCAAGTGATCTCGGCTTGTCGTCTGATGGTTCTCAGCATGTTGGTGTTGTTTTTAAAGTCTAAACAACAAAATTCTGGAAAAACGGTGTTGTTCTGCTTACACCCTACATCAAATTGGGCCAATAAAAAATCTATGGGTGGAAATAATACCTGTAATTGTTTCATAGTAGTTTCTTGAAGATTTGCTAATTCATCAATGGCTCGAGCTGTGGCATTTCCTTGTTTTAAAATCAGGCAGGCTAAAGCTTGTATATTCATTCTGTTTACCCAAGGTCCTACTGGAGTAAGTGATGAAATCGTCAAATATAGAAAATCGGTGGGTAGACGAACTGTGGGATCACAGGAACCATCCAGCTTCGCCATCTGCACACTTCTTCTTTCTTGATGTGTCACGTTGATCAAGTCTTTTTCCGTGGGTGCCCAGGCTTTCAATTGCTCTATGGACCATAGTCTTCCTCGCAGTCCTGGGAGTATCACTTTCCTTGTACATCCAGTTGGATCCATTTGGCTGGCACCCATCTGGGTCCACTGTCTGTCGGGACACAGGCGTATCCTCGCCCCCACTGTAAAATGGGTACCGGTCCTTGCCACTCCATTGTGACCGGATCTCGGTACTGGACCGGCGCTCCTAGAGGGCGGTTGGACAATGACGTAGCAGAAAAATGTCGTTGTGCTGCAATGTGATGCTGAGATGGGTTTGAATTACCCCATGGCATATGATTTAGTACCACGCAGGCCTTGGCTAACAGTTCATTTTGGTAGCTTACAGGTACCTTCTCCCCCTCCCTAAGGCGATCTAACTGCGCCTTCAGGGTTTGATGGGCTCGCTCAACTATTGCTTGACCTGTGGAATTGTAGGGTATTCCAGTTGTATGTGTGATGCTCCATTTGTTCAAAAATTCGCGAACTCGAGAACTGACATAGTTGGGGCCATTATGTGTTTTTATCTCTTGAGGGACTCCCAGAACACTGATTGCTTGACAAATATGTCGCATGGTGGCCGTTGCGTTACTCTTAATTTCGGCAGTGGGACAGATATAACCGCTACAGGTATCTACAGTAACATGTAAATACTTCCGGGGTTTAAAAGGTTCATAGATAGTAATGTCTTGTTGCCAAATTTGTTTTGGTTGTAGACCTCGGGGGTTAATACCCCATGTCCAGGAGTTAGTTTGACGGCAGTGTGGACAAGAAGCAACCACTGCTCGAGCATCAGACAAGGGTAGCCGAAATTGCTTTGCTAGTGCCCTTGCCCCTTGATGAAAAAAATCATGAGAAAGTTTGGCTTGTTGTAAAATGGGAATACTTACTGATTGGATGAGGGTTCCTGCTGCTTTGTCTGCATGAGCATTTCCCTCCGTTAAGGCACCCGTATCTGTGTGTGACTATTAATGTGTGCAAAAAATACAAGGCTTTGTCTTTTTTCTAAAACTGACAAGAGTTCCTGAGCAGGCCTAGTCCCTCCTGGCAAACTTTGTTTACATCGTTGTGTTAATCTATATACATATTCGCTGTCTGTGACAATGTTTAAAGGGGTGGTAGGCCAAGTAGTTAGACTAGTTAATACTGCATGTAGTTCTAAAATTTGAACCGATCCTTGACTTTTCCAAGTTCTGGTATGCCATCGGTTGTCAGAAAACCAGGCCATAGCTGCCTGTTGGGTCGATCCAGAGGCATCAGTGAACACTGTAAGGCCTTGGAGGGTTTTTTCTGAAATGGGTGTTTGTGGTTTAAAGGTCGACGATAAAAGGCTTTTAATGAGAGGGTCACCCCTAGCTGGGATAATTTGTCCCATGAAATCTGTTAAGGCTGTTTGCAAATACATATCAAACATTATTAATTGTTCAAAATTACGGGGATTGACAGATGTTGAAATAAATTTAGGATCTCTCCCAGATAACTGCTGTGTTTGCTGTCATCCTCAAGAGATCGCATCTGCTAATGCCACTAAAAATTGTGGTGCAGATTGTTTTGGATAACTGGTATACAGCCACAACAGAGGGCATACTTGTGAATCGATAAATTGATATATCAGTCCGTTTGCTCCTTCTCATTGCATGGTTATATGTAATTCTAGTGGGACTTCTGGGGTATAATGGTTGAGACTCCTGTGAGCTAGTTTAGTAGTTATTTGCTGTAACACAGCTTTTTGTGTACTTGTTAATGTTCGAGGACCTGCGACATCTGGGGTTCCTGCTAAATCTGCTAACAAGGGTTGTAATTCCATGTGTGTAATAGGAATAAACTGTCTTAACCATTGCAGATTACCAACCAGCACTTGTAGGTCGTGTAGGGTTGATACTTGGTGTTCAATTTGCAGTTTTTGAGGCTGGACCACCCGCCTCTGAATGAGTGTACCCAAATATTTCACTGGAGCAGTTTTCTGTACCTTTTCAGGTGCTATTTCTAGACCATGTTCCTTAAGAACTTGAATCAAGTGTTTTAAGGTTGTGTTAATGTCTCCCTCCCCACATAACAAAATATCATCCATATAATGATACAGGACCCAATTCTGATGTGTATCTCAAAACTGATGCAACGCGCGAGAAACAAACCACTGACACAGAGTTGGGGAATTTTTCATCCCCTGTGGTAACACCGTCCAGTGATAGCGTTGTACTGGTTCTTGATTGTTGATCGTCGGGATCGTCATTGTGAATTTGGGTTGATCATCCGGATGGAGTGGAATAGAAAAGAAACAGACTTTTATGTCAATTACCGCGACTGGTGAGCCTTGGGGTAACATGGACAGCCAAGGCAGGCCTGGTTGCAAAGGTCCCATGTCTTCAAGAACAGCATTGACTGCCCTAAGGTCATGCAAAAGACGCCAGGCACCTGACTTCTTTTGGATGACAAAACCAGCACAATTCCATGGACTGGTGGTTGGGACTAAATGTCCTTTTTCTACTTCATGCTGTACTAAGAGCCGTAGCTGAGACAATTTCTCTTGAAAAAGGGGCCACTGGTCCACCCACACCGGCTGTTATTTGTTCGACTGCGCAGTACAGCTGCAACCACTGCAACCACAGGTGTCACTGCAGTTTGAGCTTCTGCTTCCAATACTCGTTTAATCATATCTGCTACTGAGGCTTTTGCTGGCAACTGCATGAAAATTTGCTTCGTTTGGTCATTTGCCTGAGTGTGAGCTAGCTCTTTTACAAGAACCGTTTTAACCTCGTCCGGTATATCCGCTACCTCAACTGCCTTTTGCAAGCGTTCTAAAAATCCTGATATGGTTCATTAACTCTCTGAATAACCTTTGTATACGGTATGCTTTTCTTTTCAAACTTCCCAATTTTTGCAAATGCATTCCTAGCACAAGTTGAAGAAGCTGCTATCACCCAACCTCGCAATCCAGCCTGATTCTGAGGGGCTGCATGCTGTCCGGTCCCTACTAACTGCTCCATAGTGACTCCTGCCAAATTGTGTCCTGGAGTAAAAGCATCTAACACAACTGCTTCTGCTTCCTCCTTAAATGCCTGCTCCCAAAGGCACATCAAAGGTGCCGTGAGTGCTGCACGCGCCAACTGTCTCTAGTCAAATGGTAACAACAGCTGAGCATAAATTACATCTAGTAGAGCTCGCATCCTTGGGCCATTCAGTCCATCTTCTCTACAACTTATCTGCCATTCTTTCACTAACTTATAGTCTAGTGGTTGCCATCTAGGTCCATCGGGAGTAATTAACAACAGGCACACTAACGCTCCCCCTTCATCTGAAGGTTTGAAATCAACACCCTCTAAGATACACTTTTTTGCTATTAATTTCTGTTCCATATTTGCTGCTAAATTTCTAAATTTCACCAAATCCTCTGCTACCTCTGTGATCTGATTCTGTCCCAGTTTCAACACGACCTCCTTGTCCGAGTCTGGCAATGGAACTGCGTCCGCTTGTAACTTCCCTCTAACGCGACTTTCTTTTTCATTCAGATCTACCTCCATCAAAGACAACGGTGGTGCACTAGGACCCATGATTGTACGACTCGCTGGTGGGGGGGCTGCCGCCCGCGCCGCTACCGGTGGGACATGATCAGGCGGGTCCTCTGCCTCATGTGAAAACAACCCTGGCAGGGGAAGGGGTGGATATCCAAAAGGAAGATCCCCTGCTTACCTGCAAGAAATTGGAAACGCCAACGCATCCGAAATACCCTCCGCCTTTCCCAGCCTCTCTCCCTTCGCCTCCGACACTTCCCCTGACACCTCCTGTTCACTTTCATCTTCCTTATCAGCTTGTAAATCTACCGAATTGACCTCTTCCCCTCGTAACACCACTGTGGCTGTCAGCCCAACTGCCTTCACCTCCCTTCCTTTCCTCAACACTGTCAATACTGAACCCAGAGCCACGAGCTTATCTGCAGCTCCTTTTTTCCCACTTAGACACTCTTCCACTAACTCCTGGTGCGCAGCCTGCAGCTGTGACACATCAAATAATTCTCCCGGCTTTACTATGAAGCCCCATTGCATCATCCACTGGATGAGGTTGGTGACTGGAGCCGTATGCACTCCACAGTCCACCTCCTTGCCTACCGCCTTTAATACCTGAATAATCGTTCCGATGTATGCCATCATCACCAGCAGGGTCACCCCAAAGCCTATCTTCTATCCGCCTGGCCAGGCACAACAAACACTCACGCTCCTCGCGCACTCCACACCCATGATAATGTCACATACTCCGCTCCTGTAATCACCTCACTCCCGCGATCATGTTGGGGTCACCACTTGTCGCTCTTTCCCGTCACGACAGTCTCGGAGAAATGACGCATCACCAGGGACTCACCCTGGGGAGAAAGGGACCAACATAGATACTGTGGATCAAGTGATTTCTCCATTTATTTGCCGCGTAACATTCGGTTATATACCATAACCATGCGCAAGCCATCTACTGATTGGTTAACATGTGCTGTTCACACGCTTAAAGCAATAGTTTGATTGGATAAGGTCTTCTGATCACTCGAATGATTCCTCCTGTCTGTGTCTTGCCTGGTGTCCTGCTTTCAGTCACATAGGCTCAACTTGTTCAGCTTTTTGTGCTTATTTCATCAAACTTTGTAGCAACAGTTAGCCTTCACTACGTCCTTGAGGCCTGCTGCTTGCAGAGGCCTCTGGCTCACAGATTGAACAGTCCCATTGTGTCTCTTGTTCATTATGTGTCTATTCTTCTAATTATCCCACACTTCGGAAAAATTTTTTTACTGAGAGCTCTGTCAGACATTGGAATAGGCTGCCCGGGGAAGTGGTTGAGTCACTATCTCTGGGGGTATTCAAAAAGCGCATAGACAAGGCACTCCATAACATGGTTTAGTGGGCATGGATGATGGTTGGACTCGATGATCTTGAAGGTCTTTTCCAACCTAAATGATTCTATGATTCTGTGATTCTATCTTTCTAAACAGACTTCTTGTTTTATATGACTACTTCTTTTATAGACTTTTGGTTTATATCACACATAAGAGATATAAGCTATAGTTTAAGCTGGAATTTCCAACAGTAATTGAAAGTCTGGATGTTTATTTCATATTTAAATAATGGCAATTAGTATCTAAATTTCCATGATGTGATTTGAGGACAGCAACATTACAGAAAACCTTGCAGCGTCAGTTTAATTACTGCAGCATTACTTATGATTGCTATCTCAAGCACTACTGTTTCTCTTCGAAAACCTAGAGTGTTAAACTTCACAGGTGAAAGTTTTAGTGGTTCAATAAGACTGATATATGTCAATTCTCAGTTCCACCACTTTTTTTCATATTAATAATACACTTATATAATGATAATTGGACAAAAGTTTCTTGAAATTAAGAATTATTTTAGAAGTAATTTTTTTAGAGTTGTTTTCTATTTTCTTAATAAATTGAGTGGGTTTTGTGGATTTTTTGGGGTTTTGTTTTTACTGACCTCCAAGCTTCCTATGCTACCAAAGACATCACATTCTTATCACAAAAGAACAGAAGAATGCAAAGCAGTATGGGTAATTTCCAGTTCTTTATTTTTGCACATAGTGCTTCAGAGATACAGCTGTAATGAAAACTAATTGAAAATTCTCTGGAGTTCCTTATGTATCTCTGAGTGCTTGAGGCTCCATGCAGAAATTTCTTTTTGCTAGTCCCTTTGGGAAAACTAAACCACACAAATATTGCAAACTATTGTTCCTAGCAAGCAGTCGATATTTTAAGTAAGGCCAATTAATACTTATTATAATCTTATATTCATTTGCATCATCTTGAATATTCCACAGCAATTACTGTAGTAACCATTGGCAACTTTGTTTATAGCAGCAATGTACTTGCACTTGCTATTATTTCAGTTAAAGCACCCTCCTTATACATATTCTTAAGGGAAAAGAAATACTGCAAGTAAATCAGAACAGTCGTAAAACCTGTATTTGTTAGAAAGCAAGAAATTTACAAACTTGTGGGCAAAATAATCTTTCCAACATTCAAGGATCTTTCTTTCCCAATCTATTCCTTAAATGGGCCTGTGGACAGGAATGGGTGGCATTGTATTAGACAAAGATAACGGAAGAATAGCCTGATTGCAATTTGTGCTGATAACACACTCCCTTTCTTCACTCCCCTCCTCTTTCTGCCTGAATGTTTGTTACAGACAATTAAACAAGTGATACATGAACCCTTGGTTCTTGGATTTTACTGCAAACTATACAAAGTTTGAAAACACCACTATGTAATATGAATGATGAGCCCTTACTGACTAGTTTGCATTTCAATTGGCCTTGAAGAGTTTTACATGTGGAGCAACTAACAATCCACGGTAATAGTTGGATCTGAAGAAAAAAAAAATCTTTTATCAACAGGCTAAACCCAGGAGGTTATACCAACACTTAGGCTATTTTTCTTTTGGAATATCCAAATGCTGTGGAGTATTTTCTACATGTGTCACTGCAAGGCAGAATGGCAAAACGGATTATATTTATCTCTATTCAAAACTGTTGCTACTGTGTTAAGGAACAGAACCAGCTCCCATAAGATATAAAATTTTGCAGATAAGTTTGTCATTTCAAGTTTATGCTTTCCTTATTACGAGGTACACAGCCATAATAGCATGTCTGCGGTGTAATGGCTGCACTGACTTGATTCACACCTGCATTAAGTACATCTCTTACTATTCTTGAAATCATTGCACTGCTTGCTGATGATAGGATAAAAGAAGTAGATGAGTGTTTGCTGCTCTTTATGTTACCACAAAAATATGGGAAAACAGATTTCACATATGTAAGAAAGAAACTGGAGTCTTACATGTTCCTTTTTAATTCCATGTTTTAGGGGAGTAAAACAAACTAAAATACAAACACCGTAAAATTTGATAGGTAGTTATTTTTCTTGCCTAAACTAAGAAGATTAGAACTCTGCCTTCAGATTGCTCAGGGAACACTTTTACAAACCCTTAGTTAGTCTAATCCAACTCCTATCAAGAATCCCTGTTGATTTTCTGGAGAAGCAGGCCTCCCATAAGGAAATCACCGTTTATTGAAGATGGTTTTCCACTAAAAGACATAGGGCCAAAATTCCTCTGTTCTGTGCCTCTGGGATTTGTGAACTCACAGTATAACTGGGCTGTTATTTGAATTTTAACGGTTTAGGCTTTTAATTTAACTTTTAAACTAATTCCAGTCCTAATATATTGAGGTTTACTTTAGTTTACTCTGTTCTTAATGGTACTTAAGAATAAATAGAAGTTAGTTACAAAATAAAAACTCTGAAAGGTGTGAAAAAATAAAAGCATTACATTGTTCTGTACTACTCATGAATTATGTTCATGACTTCCAATTAAATCCACTAAGACAAATATTTCTTTACTAAGTTCCTGCTAGCAACTGTGCTATATGAATATTTTTGTAATATTTATCTGCTCTCTCTAGTAAAGCATAGCAGTGGGATATAATGTAATGCTTTAATATACTTCAAAATGTCAACTGATATTCTTTAAAACTTAATTTCTGATTTTTTTTTATTAATTCATTTTTAAATGCCCTGCAAAAACATAATGTAACTAGCTCCATAATAGAGCACAAAATAATTGCTAGTACTTATTTTATGTAAATAAATCCAAACAGTAATTCTTCCAAGTACTTTAGTTGCTTTAGAGATTCTGTGTTATAAACTATTTCTTTTTCTGAAATTAATGAAAAAATTAATTAGGATTATAAATTAATCTCCTAATAAATGTGAAAACTAAACACAATCAAAATCTGTACTGAAGTCTTAATATTACAGGAATGAAACACTTTTTAAAAGAAAACATGTTCCCATCTTAAAAGATTGTAGAGGAAAAATGTCTCTTCATTGTATAGATAAATATCCAAAAACAAGTGCCAGTTTGTTATTAAGTTCTTCTGCAGTGTTATTAAACAGAAACACTGAGCAGAATCTTGGCCCCATAGGAGGCGAAGAGGCTTCCCTGATTGATCTCAGTGGAATCATGGTTTAAGTCTCCAAGTCTCCCATATAACACATAAGGAAATTCTGCCTCATAGTCTGTGGTGGGTTGACCCTGGCTGCATGCCAGGTGCCCACCAGCCGTTCTATCACTTCCCCCTCCTCAGCTGGACAGGGGAGAGAAAAAATATAACAAAGGGCTTGTGGGTCAAGATAAGGACAGGAGAGATCACTCACCAATTACTGTCACGGACAAAACAGACTCAACTTGGGGAAAATGAACTCAATTTACTACAAATCAACCAGAGTAAGGTAATGAGAAATAAAACCAAATCTCAGAACACCTTCCCTCCACCCCTCCCTTCTTCCTGGGCACAACTTCACTCCCGGATTCTCTACCTAGCTCCCCCAACAGCACAGGGGGACAGGGAATGGGGTTTACGGTCAGTTCGTCACACGTTATTTCTGCCACTTCATCCTCCCTCAGGGGCAGGACTCATCCCTGGGGATGAAGCTTCACACTCTTCCCCTGCTCCAGTGTGCTGTCCCTCCCATGGCAGACAGTCTTCCAGGAACTTGCTCCAACATGAGTCCTTCCCATGGGCTGCAGTTCTTCACGAACAGCTCCAGTGTGGGCCCATTCCATGGGCTGCAGCCCTTCAGGCACAGACTGCTCCAGGGTGGGTCCCCCATGGGGTCACTAGTCCTGCCAGAAAACCTGCTCCAGTGTGGGCTTCTCTCTCCACAGGGCCACAGGTCCTGCCAGGAACCTGCTCCAGTGCAGAATTCCCACGGGGTCACAGCCTCCTTCAGGCACCCGCCTGCTCTGGCGTGGGGTCCTCCATGGGCTGCAGGTGGAGATCTGCTCCACCGTGGACCTCCATGGACTGCAGGGGGACAGCCTGCCTCACCATGGTCTTCACCACGGGCTGCAGGGGAATCTCCGCTCCGGCGCCTGGAGCATCTCCTCCCCCTCCTTCTGCACTGACCTTGGTGTCTGCAGGGTTGTTTCTCTTACATGTTCTCACTCCTCTCTCTGGCTGCCTATTCTGTCTGTCCCAGCAACTTTTTTCCTTCTTAAATATGTTATCACAGAGGTGTTACCAGTATCGCTGATTGGCTCGGCCTTGGCCGGTGGCAGGTCCATCTTAGAACCGGCTGGTATTGGTTCTGTGAGGCACAGGAGAAGCTTCTAGCAGCTTCTCACAGAAGCCACCCCTGTAACCCTCCCCCCACTACCAAAATCTTGCCACACAAAGCCAATACATAGTCAAAGGGGAACTCATTACTCAGTGTGAAGTGTGATTCTACCATGGTCTTTGCTCTCTGGAGAGGTATTAATCATGTTCATCTTTTCTGTAATAAGATGCTAAACACTGTCATTTAGTACTGCAGAGGTATAAAATTAAACCTCTCTACACACTGTTATGTAAAGGCTACATTTCATCAAGGCAGAAGGCTGGGCCCATTCACTCCCTTTGATAAGAATACTTTTGCCCATATAATGACAATGCCAATAATTTCATTTTTATGGATATAGTCCTTTGTGTAATCAAATTCAGAGCTTGATCCTTTGTTTATTGCAGGATTGGAGCCAAAGAATATAGCTGTCTATTCTTAGATTTCATCCTGGTGTAATTACTTTGGTTAAGGGTACAATTTTCTACAGAAACTGTTCATTTTCCAGTAAAACCAGTAATATGAAATAATTTATAGAATTTGTCACATAGCAGTGCCTAAAGAAACATCTCTACTGGCTTAAATGTATAGTAGAACAGCTGTGCCAATTTCAAGGAACTGTAGTGTGTTAACTATATCCATGTAATTATATTGGTATTATTTTTGTATGAAAATAAGGCTTAAAAGAGCTAACAGTTTGGCATACGGAAAGGTTTATCAAGCTTCAAAGGAGCAAGCTAATGGAGCGTGTCTGAAATACACAAAGAGAAAAAATAGCAGGAAATCAATTACAATACTAGTAAGAATATTAGTGATGACAGAAAGCCTGAAGAATGTTTTCAGGAAAAAAAAAAACAAAACAAACAAATTAAACAGACATTTAAACCTGAGCCTACGTTTTCCTTACAAGGATTTGTGACCGAGCTATATAAGAAAATTCACTGACATCAGTAAGGCTTGCAGATAAGTTAGAGGTACAGAACTGAAATCTACATTTGTAAGAATATAATTTCTTCGTAAGATTAATAGTATTCAAAATGAGTTTAAAAGGAAGTCATTGACTTTTTCATTGTAATGTTGTAGATGTCAGATCATATACCTCTGTTCATCCTTCACATGACATATCAATTCTGTCATAAGCAGTGATTTCTTTCCAGTAAAACTGTGTAAGGATTATATGAAAACTCTTTTATATATATGTATAATAATGATACATGCTGCATATGTTCAGTTACATCTCCAGCAATCATTTCTGCTGACTTGTTTCACCACAGGCTATTTTTGAAATATAATGTAAAAGAATTGAGAAGGATCTAGATCTTGTTAGAAAAAGAACTGCTGCACCAATAAGTCAATAAGTCAACCAAATAAGTCAATATTAAGCTTGTTAATGTGGTATGACAGTTCTACAGGCAATCGAAAGCAGAGCAGAATCTTTTTTTTGCAGTTATGAAATGCAGACAAATGTATGAACATGTCTATATGTGAATATACATGCATACTCACTAAAGGAATCCTTCTCTATTTCCATGCTGACAATTTTTATAAGGAACTGTATGTCTTAAACCCCAAAATTTAGAAGAATTAATCATTTCTTGCATTCAGGCTGGCTTAGTCTATGAAGAGTCAAAATTAATAGCATTCCCACTAGTATGTGGCACAAGACAGAATGTTTTGGAACTGCATGCCAGGAATGCAGTGGAAGGATTAAACAAAACTCATTCAAAATGCTTATTGCATATATCCTAGACGTGACATTACCAATGCAGGTATATTTTGTACAAAAGACATATGGAAGGGGAAACAGGTGAGGGGCAACATCCTGACCCATTATGAATAAGTTACATTTAACACATAAAGCTTCATTTCCTACCAAAACTGTATTATAGCTATTAGTATATGATAAAGCAGTATAGTCTCCAGTTGTACAATGGAAGGTCTTTAGGAAAAGCTACACAAAAAGAACAAGTGGAAAATATTGGTATGACAAATATTACACTAAAAATCTTATTATAAGCAAAAAGATAACACACCCTATATGTTCTCAGGAATTGATTTTAGTGTGATTAATGTTCTAACAAGATAATAAAAAACAAAAAGGTTACTATTACTAGTCTAGTTACAAGGATGCTAACATTGGATGCTCAAAGCCGAAATCATCTAATTATTACAGAAAAAAAACATTACACACTTAAAATTCCCATAACGCTTTTAATGTTGTTATACATTAACTTTGTAGTGTCTTTATCTCCTCTTGGGTATTATGTTCATCCTTCTGATGTTCCTCTAGGTCCTAAGATTGACATAGCTGGTTTTCCTCAATAAGTTGGAAGAAAACAAGAATTGAAAGCAGTTTACAATGAGTCATCAGGCATCTGAGTATTTTGTTAAAAGTGTGATGCTAATGATCTGAGGTTGACATAGGTCTATTTTTATATGACTTCTTATATATTTCATAATTCTCTTATACCTATAATTTTCTTAAATTTTTGATTTACACTTTATTTATTGGCTTCTAATTCTACATTTTGTGTGCATTTTCTGTTCCCTTTCTAATCTCTAAACCTGTTTTTATCTGACCCACAGATTTAGATGCCTTTCGTAACCAGTTACCATTATTTGTTTACAGTCTGGGGCATCTGTCATAATCTTTTGGCTTTTTTTTTTTTATACCACAGAATAAAGAATGAATCATAAAACTATCTGCTGAACCTCAAACAAGTTCAACCATTGTAAAAACAGGCCCTGCATCCTTTTATAGTCATCATTTAATGTATTTAGATTAAGCAACATGGTCTCTAGTAGTTTAATACCCAGCTGGCTTGTTCTGAGTAGAAAAGGAATTGTAACAATTGCATTTCTGCTATAATACATATCACTATTTGGAATTTCTAAAGCTGAAGGAAAAAAAGTACTAGGTTTAATGTAATTTTCAACTAAAAAAAGTTATTAAAACTTAAATTTGAATATTGTATAGGGTCTGCATGGCAAGGTTTTGGTAGCGGGGGAGGCTACAGGGTTGGCTTCTGTGAGAAGCTGCTAGAAGCTTCCCCCATGTCCCACAGAGCCAATGCCAGCTGGCTCCAAGATTGACCTGCTGCTGGCCAAAGCCAAGCCCATCAACAACAGTGGTAGTGCCTCTGTGATAACATATTTAAGAAGGAGGAAAAAAACCCTGCAGAACCCCAGGTCAGTGAAGAAGGAGGAGGAGGAGGTGCTCCAGGTGCCAGAGAAGGGATTCCCCTGCAGCCCGTGGGGAAGACCATGGTGAGACAGGCTGTCCCCCTGCAGCCCAGGAAGGTCCACAGTGGAGCAGATATCCACCTGCAGCCCATGGAGGACCCCACGCCAGAGCAGGTGGGTGCCCAAAGGAGGCTGTGACCCGGTGGGAAGCCCGCGCTGGAGCAGGCTCCTGGCAGGACCTGTGGCCCTGTGGGAAGGGCAGCCCACACTGGAGCAGGTTTTCTGGCAGGACTTGCAACCCCGTGGAAGGGACCCGCGCTGGAGCAGTTTGTGAAGAACTGCAGCCCGTGGGAAGGATCCATGTTGGAGAAGTTCATGGAGGACTGTCTCCTGTGGGTGGGACCCCACGCTGGAGCAGGGGAAAAGTGTGATAAGTCCTGCCCCTGAAGAGGATGAAGCGGCAGAGACAACATGTGATAAACTGTTAGTAACCCCCATTCCCACCCCTCTGTGCCACTGGGGGTGTGTAGATAGAGAAATCAGGAGTGAAGCTGTGCCCGGGAAAAATGGAGGGGTGGGGGGAAGGTGTTTTGAGATTTGGTTTTCTTTCTTATTACGCTGCTGTGGTTTGATTTGCAATAAATTAAGTTAATTTTCCCCAAGTCAAATCTGTTTTGCCCATGATGGTAACTGGTGAATGATGTCTCCCCATCCTTACCTCAACCCACAAGCCTTTTCTTGTATTTTCTCTCCCCTGTCCAGTTGAGGAGGGGGAGTGATAGAACAGCTGTGTGGTGCTTAGTAGCTAGCTGGGGTTAAACCACGACAAATATAAAAAAGGTCAGATTATCTCAAAGTTACAACTGCAGTTATTTTATATAATAATAATAAAAAACAAAACCAAAAAAAAACCAACCCTGAAGAAAACAGAAGGCAGATTCAATTTATTCAGAAGTTGAATCACTCTAAAATAAATGCTTGTCTGTCTACCTGAAGATGCTGGTTTTCCTGGAGTTACCAACAAAAAAGACAAATACTCCTTCTTCTATTTCCAGCATGCAATTTATCTCCATAACCCTGGAGAATTCTACTATTGGTATTCAACTATAACTCAGTCTTTCTGACAAAGAATATTCTGTAGAAGTCAGTAATGTTGAATGTATTAAAGATGCATTGCAATTCTTTAATGAGTAAACTGGGCAGTTTCAAAGTGCTCTAAAAGTCCATAAAACCTCTTGTTTTGCCAATGAAAACACTTGTTTTGCAAATTTTTTATGGCAATACATAACCAGGAGCTAGGAGGAAAAAAAAATATTAATTCTCTTTTTCTTTGTACATTCCTTTCAGAAAATAAATTCTTCTCCAACACTTATTTTTTTACCAAAAAACTTACAGAATTGTCACTTTGGTGTTATTAAAAGTGAGGCTAGGTTTTAATACAGCAAATGAATGTGCACACTGGCTCTGATCCAGCACAGTAGTTACGTACATTGACTCACATATATATGTTTTATTATTCATCTTTTACATATATACTCAAATGCTGTGATGGCCTAGGAAAAGAAATAATAAATAAATAGACTCAGTAAGAACTTCTAGCTTCTAGAAGTACTGTCAAGCAGCACTATCAGCTTGATAATGCCTATCAGGCTATGGAAGAATCAGAGCTCCAGGGAGGGTGAAAAGTAGAGAGGATTAAGCATGACTTTTCTGTTGTTATGTTTTTACAGTTCTTTTAAAGTCAATTTCACATTTCCTTTTTTCTTGATATTATTGTTGTTGAATTTTTATATCATTGTAATTACCTGTTTATCTTGTACTCCTAAGCAGAGACACCAGAATAGTACAGCTGCCCTTATTTGTGTGCCTGGCTGCAGGTTTGCCCTTCCCATCCTCATAGATAGCATTGAACTGTGTCTCCTGTTGTAAATGGTATTAAAATATCATCTTCTACATCAATGGAAATGAAGGAGTAGGAAATACTTTGTAACAGTAATTTGGCATTCCTTTTCTTAAAGTTTTGTATTCTAAACAAAGATTCTAAAAGGTATTTGGTTGTTTCTTGGTAGCCAGTCAAGAAGGCTGTCCTAGAAGTATTTACAGTTGTGTTTATGATTGCAACTGGGAATAATCCTAGAAACTACTTATTTTAGGTGTGTGCAGAAGGGTTTCAAGTGTTATGATAGAAGAAAATTAAAAATGATCCATTTACATTTCACTCTGTCCCTTCCATAAAACTTTATATTCAATTGTCTTTCCCAGAACTTAATGTTAACAGTTATGTTGATATATTTGTTAGAATAATGAATAATTTTTAAGTTTTCAACTATGTCTTCAATTAAGTTACCTCAGCTAAATCCAGTATATTTTTCTAATTCGTGTTAAAATTTGGAAACAAAGCACCGAACAACAGTATCATCTGCTACTGTCTCAAAAACTTTTAAGAAAAGAAAAGGTTAATGAACTATTTTAAAAATTCAATTTTTAATTTTGCCATACACAAAGATAGGTCTTAATTTCACTACCACATGTGAGTACAGTAAATGATACACTAACTTTTTTACTGGGTTGGACAATCAGTCAGACATTAACTGAAACAGTAGAAACCCATCATCTTCTTTAAGTAGCCAGGCATAATGTAATATACTGATACCTGACAACTAAATACATATTCCTTCTAACTTGTTTTGTATAAGCATCAAGGACCTTCAATTCTATCTGCAGTGACAGAGAAGTATGCTTGAAAACTTGCCACATCACTCTTGGTAAGCTTGATTTAATTTATACTTAACAGGTATATTTATTTAAAAAATGCCACAGAAAGTAATGACTGTAGACACATCTTTCTAAAATGTCATCTTTTTTTTCCCCCCAAAGTACTAAATTGTAGGTTTCCTGTAAATAACATCAGCAAACATTTCACATTTTTATAAGTATAAACTTTAAAGAGTAACAAGGTGACCTAACCCATAGGATCATGAAGTTGCACTATATGAATGAATTGCTTTATAGATTTTGATGTGATAATTTCACTTCATCTCACCTCTCTCTATAAGTTTATAGCTAGTCGAGTCATCCAGGCTTCTTCTGTACTTAGAAGGGTATCTGGAAAGGATATTCTGTTCCATCTACAGTAGGCTGCTAAACTAAAAAGGGTACCTCTCCCCATTGACCATAGAGGATGCATTAGACTAGTCACTAGTTAACCTAATGACTAGCTTCAACCACAAGTCTAGCTCTTAAATAGCTAAAAATAGATAATTTCATTTCTACCCTCTGTTTACATTAAAAATAGATAGGTTTTCAACCAGATTCCATTCTCATCTCAGACATGGAGTGTTTTTCTGTTCTTAGTGTTATTTATGAAATAGATGACATGACAGAAATGTTTTTCTCTGTAAGTTCTTCTTACAATTCTTGTTATAAGACCTGAATAATAAGCAGTTTTTCTGTTCTCGTCACATATTTCCACTTGATTCTGACAATATATAGGAGAAAGAAAACACGCAAGGCACAGAAACATTTAAATATTCTCTTTGATAAAAAGAAGTTTAAGAATATTGGGACAGATTGAGAAATGAATCAAAGTTAATATGACAATTTTTATAGATCTCAAGATATTGGAATTCACTTAGAAGTATAGCAGGCAGCAGAAATGGTTTTGCAAATGACTAGGCATCTTAAATTGATTTCCAATGGTTGTTTCTTGCATGTGTTTGACAAAATATTGTGCTTTGCACTTGTTTGTAGGTCATTTTCATGATCTGAAAAAAAAAGAAATAAATGCCCCACAATTTACAAACAAACAAACAGAAAGCAATCTACACAGCATTTGGGTCCCTGAATCAATTTATTTATATCTTTATTTTCTTACCTCATAATTTTTAACAGCTACCACTATTTTTCTATGCCTTTTTATGAAAGAAAAGAATCTAGAGTTAAGAAAAAGCTGTCCTGGATTCACGGTTGAATTATAATTCCTTGGATTTATGGTTAGTTTATAATTCACTTCAGGTGGTATAATAAAGTTAGACAAAAATCAGAGGCTGTTCAAGCGAGAAGACATGTAAACACCTTGGGGTTACAGCCGTTTTGGAAGTGGTTTTGAATCAGCAGTTTGAGAACAAGAGCAGGAGGTAAGACATGGGGTATCACTGATGAAAGAGCTTGGGTCAGGAGAAGTGGATGGCCAGGGGTCAGTCGCGGTAAACAACAGCAGTAAGTAGCCTATGGTAAGAACTGTAAGCTTGTGCATGCCAGGCACAGCAGAAGGTCATCTGCCAAGCAGTGAAGCACATGGATGGTTTAAAAGGTGATCTGAATTAAAAAGATAAAAGCTGAAGATGATGGCTTTAAAGAAGAAACTGTGAAAAGAAAAAAACAACAAAACCCAAAACCTTTATATATAGGGAATACTTTCATCCGCAAGTGATTCTTTATGCTTTAGACAGAGATGATTTGGCATGAGACAGAGGTGGAAGTTGTTGTATGTGAAATTTTTCAAGACTTACATGTATTCTGTTTGGGTTGATCCAGATCTTCAAAAAGTCATTTCTAATTTCAGCAGCTGCAGTCGACATGTTATATGAGATGAAGTGATTTTCCTTTCTGACAAGAAAGATTTTCTAACCAAGATATTGCAGGGTTTTTCTTTCCCTTTTTGTCATTTAAATAGATTTCTGGATTAAGTTCACAACAAAAAAAAACCAAAAAACCAAAACACTTTCAGAATTAAAATATAATTATCATTGTGTCTAGATTTAAGAGACGGGTAAGATGTTTTCCTGTTGAAAGATGTCCATTTTCCTCTGAAATATACAACAAATCTTTGATTCATTAAACTTCACATTGTGAATTATATGTTATATATGCAATATATTTCAGCCTATACTTCCAAGGCTACATTCCATTATCATTAAGACGTCTGACACAGAAATAAAATATCAGTCAAGGTATACCTCACTGCAGTTTATACTTTAGAGAGATGACAGAAGGTGCTATTACTGCTGTGTATAATTAACCATACAGTTAACAAACAAAGCCAAATTCATGCTAGCAGTTAATTCACAAACGCCAATGTATTTGGCTCATATGAGCATTCCTAACCCCCTTGCCGGCCAATGCTTGTTGTGCACAAAACACTTTTGAGTGATATTTAGCCTGGCACAGAACTGGGGTCTGCAGTTGGTGACAGTGGTATTTTCCACTGCGTGCTGCTACTGCCAAAGCTGGTGTTGTTAAACTGTTGAATAATAACAACAATAATAAAATTGTGAACTCTGCAGCATAGGGCACATTTTTACCAAAAGCAATTTGAGGCAATTCAGCTTGTTCCATAATAAGGTCTATGATATTTTTTGATTGCAGAAAGTTGCAGTGGTGGACAGAGAAAGGAACCGGTTCCTGGATGGGAATAATGAGAGCATTTTTGTTTGGAACAACAGATATGTGAATAGTAATGAGCTGCCTTTGAGGCAAAAGAGTGATTGTTTTTATTATTATTATTATTTTTAAAGTGGGAAATAAACCTTGAAATGTGTGTATTTGGGGGATTGGAATATATTTAGACACATGATAGTGAGTATATTTTGGCTTTGTGCAATAAGGACACCTTGAAAAGACACCTATGAGAATGCACTATTTTAACCACAAAGATTTTGATGTGATATAAATATGTTATTATTGTGGAAATTATAAAAATATAAGTATCCAAAGGAATATGATGCATATACATCATGGAATACATGTTTAACATTGGTTAATGTATTAATTAGATGGCTTGGGATATACAAATGATTTTTGAAATGAAGCCATTTTTGAAGCAATGATTTCCTGGAGACTTTCCCAAGACCAGCATCTGTTGCTCATTTTGTTCTGTCAGAACTTGAAGAATGTGGAAACATAACGGGTAACAAATTCCTCATAAAGTTTCATTGTGTACAAGTAATTCATTGATGCAAAAAAAAAACAAACAAACTTCACCTTTTGATTTTCTTCAAGATAAAAAGCAGTCAGAGTTGAATCTTACAAATGACTTAATTATTATTTGGCCCCTGTTTAATTTCAGTTTAGTCTTATTTATTATTTAGTCAAAAGCTTTGATCTGTGAGTCTGTATATAATGACTTTTTGCGATCCATTGAAGTATATATTAGAGTCTATTCAATTAGGTCATTGTACTACTTTTTTTGGTAATTTTATTAAAATTTCATAAATACTACTGATAGATAATGGCCATAAATTTCAAAGACAGTCTAGAGTTTAGAAAAGATATGTATCTAAGCTTTATAGTGATGTATCAAGACTGTATTGTACTTACATCCCACTCATTTCAGTAAGCATGTGCCTGATATTAACTGTTTTCCTAAGTAATGATATTAAGTGAAACCTTCACCTCTGAAACCAGTAGCAGCTTGAAATTCTTGAAATACATAAAAATAGGTGAAGGGGGGGGGTTCAATAGGGATAAATAAAAATCTATATAGTTAAAAGATTGAAAGACTAAAAAAAGTGATTCATACTTTGTTGGCAGATCATGCCTTTTCTCTTATGTAAAGAAGCTCATATATATATTCAAGTATTGTTTTTATTTCAATTTATGTTTTTATGTGTCAGTAGGTTTACATTTTCACTTAATAAGAAAATATTAATATTTCATAGAAATAATTTCCTAATCATTCATTTCTATTCTTCAAAACATGGTGTAGGTTAAAAAAAATCTTAGAACTCTTCAGGGAGCCTCCCTCTTTCCATCTTCATAAAATTCATTCTCTTACAAGTCAGGCTTTATGCCTTTACCTCACTGACGTACAGGATACTTTGCACCAATGAATCGCATGCAGGAAGATACAATGAGCTTGTTGCTGCTTTTTCCCCCACAGAAGTCAATGACCTATTTGTAGATCTGCATCAAAGGATAATTTCACATGATATAAAAATCATTTAAAAGACAAAGATTTTAAAACAACTAAGTCTATATGTAGGTTTATTTTAGCTACAAGGTTATCATCCCTAATCTTAGCAAGCCTTACTTCTGAAGATATTGCCACTAGGTTTTCTTCTTTGTCTGTTTTTTAAAAAATATATTTATTCCTCAAATGTTCCTTTTCATACTTGATAGAGTTCTTTAAATTCCTGTGTAGCACAATTGTTTCTTGTCCTGTCATTGTGTCTGATCAAATATCAATTTTTTTATTAATATATTATTAGCTGATTTTTCCATTTTTTAATTTTTTTTTTTTTTTTTTTTTTTTATTTCCCTACCACTAATTGAAGAAACATAGTCACAGAGCTTAAGCAGCTCCAGATTTGGCAGAACATATTCAAGCCTCCTGCTGGTCTGGTGGTAACTGCTTAAGGATAAGTTTTTTTTTATCTGCAAGATTTTTTTCCATTTTTCATTAGTGACTATGTAACCTACAGAGCAGTAACACTTCCAGCTTTTGAAAAAAGGGACAACCTGCACATGGCAATCATCTTGTTGAATAGTTGCAATATATTAGCAGTCAGACAAACAGCAAAACATCAATATCGGTCTCTGTCTTTTCTCAGTGAACTGCTGAATGCTGTGCCCTAAGCAGACTTTTGTCTATGAGCATTACATTCCTATGCTCTAGAAACATTTGGTTTTAAAATATTATGCAACTTTTTGAATTGTGTAAAAGTTACATGTATTTTTGTGAGCACATGTCAGTTCTCCACCTCTTTAGAGATTTTCCTTCAAGCTAACAGAAGCTGTAAAAATTAACTGCTCAAACAGCTGGCCAATCCATGTTCAATGCCATAGCAAGAGATTAGTGTTTATGCTTTATAATCAGTGATCACAGATTGTAGCAGTAATAAGTATTTTTTGAGAAAGATTTCTAGCTCTTCTTCCAAATGAGCTGATGAGTCTATTCTTGTGATAAAAGCAAGTTCAGAAAAGCTAAATATGGATCCCAATTGCCATGGCTTGCTTTCTGAAGAAGGTTGTTGGCAATGTAATGCTGGCTGCACTACTTCTCACTACTTCGTGAATATTTGTAGAATGAGGATCATGTATAAAATTATCACTTCTTGAAAAACTGTCATGGAAGACTTTGCTGGCATATTTAGGTCATCTCATGCACTTCTTCAGTATTTTAAATTTGCAGCACCTTCTTTCCTTTTGTCAGTCATTGTGATGCTTCATGTACCTTGTAGCTTGATTATTTTTCAAAGTTCTTCAAAATTTCTGCAGTGTTAGGACACCAAACCTTGTCAGGTTGAAATAAACCTGAAACAACTGCTTGTGATTATGCTTTGGTAGGAGAAAGTAATCATGACATCTTTTGACAGAACATTTAAATAGGAGATGCAAGCTATCAATTTAGAAATCTTTGCAGTCTGCTTTTGACCACAATAAAAAAAAAAAATCTGCATTTTTTATTCTCCAACCTCCCTCCTCTAATTTTTTGTTTAACTTATCCCATCTAATTGGAAAGGAGATTGACTATGTTTGTGTCTTTCTAAAGTTGGTTATTTGCTACTTGTTTTATTTTCAAGTCTGGTTAATACACATTGCAGCTGGTACACTGGGCTGCCTTTCTTATCAAACTTGGAATATTGGTCAAGGTTATCTTGAAACAATCAACTAAAGAAATTGCTTCCATTTCATATATGGGTACCTAAAAGCAAAACTTGAACCACGCCCTGTATACATGAAATTAAATATATTCTTTAAATTTCTTGCTACAAATAATTCTAAAAAATAGCATACTAAAATTATTCTGTATACTTATTTAGTGTCTAGAAGCTTGATGATAGATGATTGAAGTCCACTGATGTTTGACACTTTGCAAAATCACAATTCCTGAAGTTCTTGCACTAGAGACCTTAGAACAGAAAACTATAGAAGGGACAAAATTTCCTTTGAAAATATTGATTTGTGAAAACATATTTCAGCATTGATTTTGATGACTTTTCAAAGATTTTTCAAACTTTTGAAATGTTTTTCAGATTTTTTCATTTTGAAACTTCTTTTATAAGCATAAATATTCTTTTTTATTGTTCTTATTTAAAAGTCAGAGTTAGGAACAGTTGTTTTTTTCCACAGAATACATTCTTTATATTAATCTGAGATTTATTCAATAGTATATATTAAAGACAAAAACTTCCAATGTTTTTCATTTCAAAAATACTTTTTTTTCAGAATTATAGTGTTCTCCAGAGGAAAAAAAAATATCCTAAGTACATTTACTTTAGTGCACTTTGCCTTCAAAAGTTTGGTTTGCTTTGTTTTTCTGGTTTCAGAACATAAACTGCTCCCTTAGCCCTTTCATTTCTTTCTTTCTGATCCCTGGTAAAACTTAACTTTCACTTGTAGTGAAGTGTGCCTATATCTCCACTTTTTCTATGCATTTTTTTCCATTCCAATTTAGACATTCTTATTAGATGTAGAAAGATATCTCTGTGAATGTGTGGGTTTTGTTCCATCATATGCTGCAGTTGAATGTAATAATTTTTCTTCTGAGAAATAATCTTAATCCTGCTTTTTTCATCTATCACTATTTTGGAAAAATAATCACACTTGTGAAACAGACTTTTATGTATTACATGCACACTATTCATGAATATTTAATACTGCACTTGTATCCATAATACTACTTTCATTGTTGTGTATCTACTTTAATATTTGTTATACTTTTGTGTGCATATTTTCTATTTCTTGTAGAGGTAAGTCTTGGTTTAACTTAACAAAAAAGTAAATCTCATTGTCTAAAGCGTAAAGATCTCAAATATTTTATAACTCATCTGTCTCTACCTCTTTTCTTAATTACACTTTTGTAGATGCCTTGGCCTCAAGACTCTCCTATGTATCATTGTATTGGGTTTGCATGGCAAGGTTTTGGTAGTGGGAGGGGCTACAGGGGTGGCTTCTGTGAGAAGGTGCTGGAAGCTTCCCCTGTGTCCAACAGAGCCAATGCCAGCCAGCTCCAAGAAGGGCCCACCGCTGGCCAAGACTGAGCCCATCAGAAACGGTGGTAGTGCCTTTGGGATAACAGATTCAAGAAGGGGGAAAAAAGTTGCTGCGTAACAGCAGACTGCAGCTGGAGAGAGGAATGACAACATATGAGATGAGAGAAACAATGCTGCAGACCCCCAGGTATGTGAAGAAGGAGGAGGAGGAGGTGCTTCAGGTGCCAGAGCAGAGATTCCCCTGCAGCCCGTGGTGAAGACCCTGGTGAGGCAGGCTGTCCCCCTGCAGCCCAGGGAGGTCCACGGTGGAGCAGATCTCCACCTGCGGTCCGGGGAAAGAGGACCCACGCCAGAGCAGTTGGGTGCCCGAAGGAGGCTGTGACCCGGTGGGAAGCCCACACTGGAGCAGGCTCCTGGCAGGACCTGTGGCCCTGTGGGAAGGGCAGCCCACACTGGAGCAGGTTTTCTGGCAGGACTTGTGACCCCGTGGGGGACCCATGCTGGAGCAGTTTGTGAAGAACTGCAGCCTGTGGGAAGGACTCACATTGGAGCAGTTTGTGGAGGACTGTCTCCTGTGGGAGGGACCCCACGCTGGAGCAGGGTAAGAGTGAGGAGTCCTCCTCCTGAGGAGGAAGGAGCAGCAGAGACAATGTGTGATGAACGGACCGCAACCCCAATTCCCCATCCCCCTGCTTTTTTTTTTTTTCTCATTACCTTATTCTGATTTGATTGGTAATAAATGAAACTCATTTCCCCAAGTCAAGTCCGTTTTGCCTGTGACAGCAGCTGCTGAGTGATCTCCCTGTCCTTACCTTAACCCACAAGCCCTTTGTTGTATTTTCTCTCCCCTGTCCAGTTGAGGAGGGGAGTGATAGAGCAGCTTTGGTGGACACCTGGCATCCAGCCAGGGTCAACCCACCACAATCAGTCAATAATCTCTAAATAATGGCGGGGGGTGGGGGGGGTAACTCAGAAAACAATCATTTATCTCAAAGAATACCACGTGAGATTGTAGCAATAATGCATTTCACATAAAATACATTTAAATCCACATAAACAGAGATGTAAGATAGTTCTATTCCAAAGAACAAAATTTTCCTGTTGTATGTGTTAGCACAGCTCCCATGGGCATCCTTATGACAGAATTTGCATCTGAACACAATTAATCTAACTTAATAGTGTCTTTGTGTATAATTAATTATATTATCAATCTGTCTCCTTAATGTTGGTTTGGATTCACAAGTTTTTATATTAGCTAAAGAAAGAGGAATATAAAAACCTGTGTATTCTTATCTTGGATTTTAAAACATCCAGCAGGTTTGGATTCATGGGAAGAACACACAAGCAGGGAAGACTGCAGCTAAATGTAATTGGGAAACATATTTTAATTTCTTCCAAAAAAATTTATTTTACAAATGTTGTTTCTTTTTTCTATTTGTGTTGGCTATCTTCTTATTTACTGTGATCTTTAACAAAAGTTTTTTCATGTGAGGAAAAGCTTTGAGGAAAATGTTAGGATAAATGTTGTGGTAAAAATATCACTTTGGTTTGTGTTTTTCTGTTTGTTCATTTTGTTTTTATAGTGCAGACAATATATATTATGGTTTCATGTATACCTTACTCAGTCCTCTATCTTAGCTGCTGTATCTGCAAGCTGTGCATCCTCTTTCTTACTCTAAATTTATACTTTTAGCTTTTGAATAGAGAGGCCTTATCTCTAAGTGGAATGAATGAGTTTGTGAAAGTGCTGGAATAAAACAGTCTGATGCTCTTCAGTTGTCATCTATGCTGTCTTAAAAGTCATAAACCTAAATTGTATTTTGGACTACAGTTTCATGTACCTTGAATACAATAACTTTCTGTGACCTATGACATAAAACAAGAGAGCATTCACACTGACGGGTTAGAGCACAACACCCATGTTCGGGGACCACCATTAAAAATGCTTTGTAGGTACATAGAATTCATATCAGGAATTATAGGAATCTGCTATTCAGCTAGTCACCACTGCCTCCCTTTAAGGTCTGCAGTGAGAAAAAAGACAATTAATCATAACCTAAACAGAAGCCTAAAATATATCAGAATATAAAGGGAACTATAAGCTGAGATGTAGCTAGCTGCAGATGTTTGACCTTCAGTGAGATGAATTCCTACTCAAGCTATCCTCAACGTTACACCAATTTTATCTTAAGACAGGTTTTGAGCATGGTCTAACCATCCAATTAATTAAAAAATTGTTTATGTAGTACAAAAGATCTCAGACTATAGTACCTAGACTGTCACAAAGGTGAATGTCTATCTAAGCCCCCAAAAGCAGGAGAAGGTTGTACACCTGAAAACAGCTGAACACAACCACCCATGCACATCACTACTTTCACCTGCTTTTTGTATTTACCCCTCTGGAATTGCCACTGCTGTCTCTTTCTTATACCTCTTAGGGCTTCTGCTGTGGCTGCTCACTTCACATGGAGGTATTCTGGCTCAGACACCTCTGTGATTTCTCCTTTCTTTGCAGGCTGATCCTCAAAGGACTAGGTGCAGAGAGGGAGCTACAGCACAACCCTATTGCCTCTGCTGGTAGAGCCCAAGCAAGCTTCCTTCGGGAAGTGCTGCTGTAACAAGAAAAGGGTCTTTGCGTCATGTGAACATTAGCCAGAAAAAGTAAAACAAAGCAGCAAACCCAAGAGAGTTTTGCTAGGATAGTGATTCAACGGTGTTTGGCTGTTCCACTGCATTTTGTCAGTAATTAAGATATGGAGAGGTGCACTGACCCCCTGAAGTCACCCAGGTGTAATATGAGGACTAGATTACAGATGTCCTGTGTCATCACTCAGTCATTTGTTTAATAAACCATGATGCCTCTCTGAAGTAAAATAATTAAAGACTGTGGCACGTGCTTTTTTAAAAAAAAAAAATCTAAGCCGAATTATCTTTTTTTTTTCATTTAATTAATTTCATTTATTACCAGGATTCACATTAATAACAGAATTATCCCTTCTGAAATATTTTCCTTAAAATCTTCAGTAATTTCAACACAAACATAAATTAAAAGAAAATCCACTACTCTGCACTGAGGAATTTACAGACTAAGTGGGGAATAAAATATGTATTTCAAGTTAAGATGTTTACTGTTACACCCTGTAATTTCTAACAGGCTTTTAAAGATAAATATCTATTTTAAAATATAACCACCATCCTCATCTGTATCATATAAGGGTATATAACACTAAAACCTAATTCTATAAGTATGTAGCAATAAAATGTTGAAAAATCTTTTGAAGTGCATTGAAACAAAAACTAGTACATTGGTTACCCTAAGATATCAGAATGTTCTTATGAGTAAAACTTGTGACTTTGATACCTGCAACACTTTGTCATGTAACTGTGTAAATATGTACATTCATATGCACGATTTCATATACATGTAAAATATCCCGATGATATTTTTTTTCCAAAACTGGAGGATACCCATTTTTTTAATATTTGATTACATACTTAGAAGGGAAAAGCCATGCTAATTTTTTTTAAATGATAAAACTATCTTCTCGGTGTACCAGATTTAATTGGGACATCTTTTATGCTATTTGTATACTCTGTGTTATACTATATAGTATATATGCTGTATGCATGTGATCATTCATTAGTATTTTTAACAAGTATTCTGTCAGATTTTAGAAAGAAATGCATTTGTAGACAGAAGATTTCTAATTTATCATCATTTTCATTTTGGTTATTTAGTGAAGTAGTGGTAGAAATGAAACAAGTGTACATGATGTGCAAAACTGATTATTCTATCCATATGCTGTTGTTCTTTCATCAAAGAAAGGATTATAATGAAAAGTGAAAAGGAATTGTCTCACTTTATCTAGAAGAACACTTGTGTTGTGGTTTAACCTGGCAGGCAGCCAAACACCACACAGCCGTTCGCTCACTCTCCCCCCAGTGGGATGGGGGAGAGGATCAGAAAAAAGGTAAAACTTGTGGGCTGAGAGAAAGGCAGCTTAACAGCACAGAAAAGGAAGGGAAAAAAATAGTAATGATAAAAGAACCTACAAAACAAGTGATGCACAATGCAATTGCTCATCACCCACTAACCAGTGCCCAGCCAGTCTCTAAGCAGTGGGCCGCCACCCCTCAGGCCAACTCCCTCCAGTTTTATTGTTCAGCATGACGTCATATGGTATGGAATATCCCTTTGGCCCGTCTGGGTCAGCTGTCCTTGCTGTGTCCCCTCCCAGCTTCTTGTGCACTCCCAGCCTTCTTGCTGTCAGGGCAGTATGAGAAGCTGAAAATTCCTTGATTTGGTGTAAGCACTGCTCAGCAACAACTAGAACATCAGTGTGTTATCAACATTATTCTCAAGCTAAATCCAAAACACAGCACTGTACCAGCTATGAGGAAGAAAATTAACTCTATCCTAGCTAAAACCAGGACAACTTTACAAGCAGCCTTAGGTAATTGCAAAAGGTTTAATATTAAAGTATGAAAAATACATATATTGAGCACGTTAGATCTCTCTTTAAAAATACAGAAGATTAAATTTGTAATATTTTTCCCAGTTATTTGTTAAAGGGCCTACCTTTTTCTCTTGTTATCCAAAAGCCTGTAGGATAGAATCCAGTAGCAGCATGCATTACTATCCGTCAGATTTTCTCTTGTAAAATTATTCAAATTTTCTAATTTGATAGAAAACATATATATCAAACAGAAGTAAGAGAGTGTCTATAGACAGAAAAGGAAGAAAAATTTAAGGCTGAAATTTAAGCTATGTCCTTTGTGCAAGAAGACTTGGACTATTCTGTTCCTATCTAGACTAACATTAGAGGAGAGAGGACAACAGCAATATTTCCTAGGGTGCCCAGTTTATAGTGTGTCACAGTCTTATACTGTGGCACACAGCGACCATTGCTATTGTGCTGCTGTCACACAGCTGTAGTCTTCACCTGCCTCGTGACTTTTTTGCCAAATGAGGCCAAGGTTCATATTTGTCCTTGATTTTAAGCCTTCCTGTACTTTTGTTCTTTCTCCTTAACACTTCCCACTTGTCCACTTTGTGACAGGATGATGACTATGTCATCTTAGATTGTTCTTTTTTTTTTCCTTTTTTTCTTTTTTTTAATCTTAGTGGGAAAGTACAGTCCTCAGGAGAACCTTCCTATCAATCAGACATGTATTAGCATCTTCTTTTCATATCCCTCATCCCTCCAGAATAGTTTTTTTTCACCCTCCCTATTTTAAGAGTAATGTGAGCTAAGAGCAACCCAGTTGAAGAGACAAACCTTTGTTTTCTGGACTGTTGTGTAGAAGAGAGCTTCAGCTATCATATTAGGAATTTGAGAGTCATGCATATTTCATAATAGACCTAGTTATATGTGTCTATGTATTTTTTTATATATATATATATAAAATTACCTCCATATAGATAGATATTTATTCCCAAACACATAAAGTTTACGTACATATATGAATTTAGAATTACAATGGACAAAAATTGTGTGTTCTGTACTTAGAAAATGGTTTATTAATATATCATTGCCTACTGTCATATAATTGTTGGGGAAATTGTTTTTTTTTCCTGTTTTTTTTTTTAAATGAAAAGTAAACCTTTTCTTCCTCCCCAAGCTGTGCAACCACAAGGAATATTTATGCTTCAGTTATACTCCTAAGGGATAAATTGCAGTTAGGTGGCTCTTGCTGAATTTCAATGCAAATTTGGCACATCTGCGCATTTGCAAATTTTTCTCCTGTAGAAACTAACTTTTTAGCTACAGCACATGCTTTCCTTTAGTAGCATTAGGGAGCACCATTATAATTAGAAACTTGAAATGAAATTTTAATGAGAAACATGAGACAATATATCATAATCTAATATAATGATACCTATTAGAATGTTAGAGCTCAACTCATCAGTAGTATACTTATGAATACTTATCTTCATTTTTATGGAATTTTTATAATTTAATGGATGGATGTAATCACTGAGAAGATGGAAAGAAATACCTGATTGCAGACTGACCCTGGAGCGAATTGTGATATAATTCATGTTTCAGGCAGGACAGGACTAGTTTACAGAGGGAGAGTAAGACTTTTTCGTTTCAGTAGTTACAGCTCTATGGTGAAAAAGTACAGCAATTCATGCAATCCTTGTTATTTTATGATAACAACAGTAAAAAATAGGCAGAGTATGTCCTTTCTTGGCAGAGATTTGGACAGAATGACCTAATCAGTATTCTCCACCTTCACATTTTTGTGTCTGATAACAATAATGGACACCTAGTAGCTGAAATTTTCAGCACTGATTTGGAAATATATTGCATATATATTAATCAAAGGATTTTTCTTTTTGGAGTATAGGTCAGAGACAATAGCATGATAAATAAAACAAGAACAAGGTTGTTTTGAAGGAAGTTTCAGAAAAGGGTTCCATCAGCACAACAGGATATGCTTTCAGATCTGTCTGAAATATATTTTCATGGAGTTCCTGGAGATGGATCTTTCTATAGCACTCACTTATTTGTATGATTACTATCAAGAGTCATTTGTTAGAATTCATAAGGCTCAGTCAATTGCAGGTAGCTGCCATGAGGTTTTTTATGCATTAATAATCTTCTGTACTGCAAAATATCCAAGGAATGTGATTTTAGTAGCCTACAGTGAAGGAAAGAATGATATAGCAGTATAGCAGCTGTCCCGATCCAGTATTGGGGAGGGTTCTTAAATGATCCCAAGAGCGAGATTAAGACACAAACAAGGTCAGATGCCATACAACCTTACAAGTTTTATTTCCTATAACAACTGATAATAGCAACAGGACAGAGGGAAGAAGAAAGGAAAAAGAGGCAGACCTAAGCAAGAGAACGGAAGAGATGCAGCAAGACTAGTTACCACCACCACAAAGCCAGCAACGTCCCGTTGACTTGGTCTCGGTGCAGGTGATGGACGGTTCAAGTTCCAGGTTCCAGCAGACAGGTGATGCCAAAGTCCCAGTTCCAAGCACTGCAGTCCCTTTTCAGTCCTTTCAGTTTCCTTTTCATTCCTTTTCAGTCCCCTTTTGAGAGAGGAGTACGCAGTTCTTTTGTTGTCCCTGTCCCCATGATTTCTCCGAAGAGTCCACCCATTTCCATGGAGGTCATTATCATATTTGCCGTCCCATGTTCCTCCATGGGTGCATGCCCAGGTGTTCACGGTGGTTTCTTCACCTTGCTAGTGGGCAAGAACAGCTTGGAGGCACTGCTAGCTTCAGGCGGATATGGTGGTTTCTTCAGGGACATTTTGTTTCCTTCAGCACATATTCCCCCAAAGCAACAGTATGTTGAGGCTAGCAAACGGTAACTGTGCAGCAGCAATGTCGAGACAAACATAGTCCAACACAGTCTCTTACAGCAGCCAAGAACCAAAAATGTAAAAACATTCGTTTTGAACATAATTATTTTTTCTTTTAATATATCCTTTTCTCCTATTGCCTATTTCTTTTTCTATTTCCCCTTTTCTGCCCCTGCTCCTTATCTCTTTTCCCTTTCATCCCTTTCTTCTTTTCCCTTTTTTAATTATTCTTCCTCTTTCTTCTTGACACTGTCATTACATTTATTTTTATAAAGTCTCTTTGGAAGGGAGAGAACACTATTAGCAGTCCTGAGATTTTCATACTTATGAATTTCCAATAATGAATGTCTTTTATATCATGATTTTACATTAAAGAAAATAAGCTGGAGCATGAAAGCATGGCTTAGGCCAAATGCTAATTCCCTTTTAAAGCTGCTGCTTCAGTCTCAGCTGCATTAGGGGAATGGACACAATTTTCTTCTGCCTGCAGCCAGCACTACCTCAGGTTCCTCTCTACTCCTGTGTTCTGTAACCCTCCCTCCCGCTCTTTCTCTGGGTCACTTAGGTCAGGTGATTTGAAAATATACATATGGTGTGATAGTGCAGCATAATTATTTATTGGCTAATACATACACAGTAGGTAACTTGGACTAAGAAGCTACTAGGCTAAGGATTAATAAGCTCGCCAGCCCTGATGGAAGACTCGTTGAGTGTTTGTTGACCAGTCAGCCATCAATCAATCATCAGCTTCTGTTGCTACATCCTTGATGTTGCTGAAATACTGTCTTCTGTTTCCTTGTTTTCCAAATGCCACCCCAAGGGGTTTATAAGTTTTCATGTCTGTATTTTCCCTTTTGAAAGTCTGAGCTGCTCATAATGTTTCAGCAATGATAATTCTGTGTTTTTACTTCTGTTATTTTGTATGGCTTTAGCTCACATACTTTTTCATGCCTTAAAAAGAGTTTCCCAGTAACACTGAGCAGAAGTCACAGGGCTGTAATAGACCAAACCCAGCCTGGGGACACGGATAGCTGAGTCCTTGGGAAGAAAGTGACTATTGCTCCCTTGCTCAGCCCGCAAGGCCTGCCAGCACCTCCGTTCCTCTGGCAGTGTCTGGAGAAGTGTCTGCTTCTGTGCTAGAAACAGCTGTCATCCTTCCTCCGGAGCTTCTGAAGTCACAGCAGCCACAGTTAATTGTTGTATAATTTGAGCCCCTTAAGCAGGATCATTTCAGCTATTCTTAGATTATATATCTTATTTCTGTAAGCCTATATCGTTCTCTTGAGCCTGAAAACTTCTACTGAAGATATCTCCTCTTCTGCAGCATTTCAGCATTTCCCTCTGTCTCTGTTGATTACCTATGTTGGTTTTTACACTTTATTTGGAAATGACCTAAAATAGGAAAAATGTATAAAAATCTTCTGGTTTAGGAAAGTGTTGGATTTAGGCTTTTTAGATATCCTCTCTTGTTGGCTTTCTAATCTAAAATCCCTGTGTTAATGCTATATGAACAGAAAAAAACCAGTTGCATAGGTCTTATCACAGCACATACTTTTAGCAGCAGATCATCTCTGTCACACAACTTGTTTCACCAAAGTAGCTATGCTTAAAGAGATTGCAAAATGAAATAGAATAAAAAGAAATAGACATTAGTTCAAATGGCATCATGTCTGAGAAAACAGTAAATATCTTTTGGGGAAGGAAAATTTTGCCATGAAGGGTTTGTTTGTTTGCTTGTTTAAAGAAAATTGGGCTTTGGGCTACCAAAAGTAAAAGCAATATTTTTTTTCCCCATCTTCATTGCTAACAAATATTTCATATACTGACTAAAACAGAGAAAGGGCAGTTCAAATGCTGAGCCATCAGCTAGAATTTTAGGGACTCTGACTGCCAGTAGGCACTGATATGGGACATCATAGTTATTGCGAGTTATGCTATGCCTAAAGACTAGTGCAGTGCACAAGGGCATTTTGGACCTGACCATGGGTGAGCTAGCTAGATTCAGTAAAACTGCGTGAACTTCTGTGTGCATTTGCACACTTGCTGTGCCTAAGCTCCAGCATGATCAGAAACTGAGGCCACATTAATCCATTCCAAAAGCAAATTAACGCACCCTGTTTTTCAGTAGGCTCATTTAACTTCTGTGAAGTTCTGCATAAATGCTTCTCTTTAACTCCTGGTCCCAATATAAACCCAGGAATACTGAGCAGCACTATTTGTTCAATATACTCTACAGCATACAGTTGCACAGCAGTGAAAAGTATGGTTTCAGCTGCAGCAGAGGTCCCAAAGGTACCTCTAGATATCCGGCTCAGTTATTGATTGTTATGTAGCCATAGCCTCATGAAGTTCAGCATTTCAGATGATTTTACTTGCCCCTCTGCCCCCAGCTCTGGTTATTATATAGCTATGTGGGTACTTTGCTCCTCTGAGGGAGGTTTTCACCATATCTTTCCTCTTCTATACTGGTCTGTAGGACTGAGATTAAACAGATGCTTAACTCTAAATCATAACACCCATCAACAGTAAGTCCTCAATGTACTGACAAGATTTTCAAACTATTTCTATTTAATGACAGTTATATAATAATGTTATATAATGAAATGAATCAATGAAATGAATCAATTAAATCCTAAGAATGAAAAACTTCAGCTTATCAGTAAGAATTCTTTAAAAAAAAAGTAAAACAATTGTTTTTTATTGATCCCTATTGCTTTAGATCTTTTTAATCCACTGTTGTTGTGAATCCACCTTCCATTTCATCAATCCTCAAAAGGACCTTTGTTCCAAATCATAAAGTATACTTCTGATTACTTTTAAAACAGGCACAAACACAGTAAGCTATCCAAAGGGAGACAAAGGGGAAGTAAATCTCATCCAAATGCAATAAAATATAGTCCTACTCTTAAAAAGGTATGGTTAGGACTCTTTTGTGTTAACTGTCCTGGTTTCAGCTGGGATAGAGTTAACTGTCGTCCTACTAGCTAGTACAGTGCTATGTTTTGAGTTCAGTATGTGAAGAATGTTGATAACACTGATGTTTTCAGTTGTTGCTAAGTAGTGTTTAGACTAAAGTCAAGGATTATCAGCTTCTCATGCCCGGCCAGCGAGAAAGCTGGAGGGGCACAAGAAGTTGGCACAGGACACAGCCAGGGCAACTGACCCAAACTGGCCAACAGGGTATTCCCTACCGTGGGACATCCTATCTAGTGTAGGACCTGGGAAGTTGGGGCAGGGGATTCGCCGCTCGGGGACTGGCTGGGCGTCGGTCGGCGGGTGGTGAGCAATTGACCTGCACATCATTTGTACATTCCAATCCTTTTATCATTACTGTTGTCATTTTATTAGTGTTATCATTATCATTATTAGTTTCTTCTTTTCTGTTCTATTAAACTGTTCTTATCTCAACCCACGAGTTTTGCTTCTTTTCCTGATTTTCTCCCCCATCCCACTGGCTGGGGGACGAGTGAGTGAGCTGCTGCGTGGTGTTTAGTTGCTGGCTGGGGTTAAACCACGACATTAACTCAGAACAACACAGTTTCTTAAGATTTTCCTTGACAGACTGTAAACTTAGCCTAAAAGAAGCCTATAAAGTAATACTAAGAAAGCATTCTTTTAACAGGTAAGAAAAGGCCATGTCATCTTTTAAAAGTATATTTCTAACAGGAAAAATAGGGTGGTTTTTCAGTTGCCTCAAACTGTGATAATCTAGTTTCATTAGTGTTATCTTATTGTGATTTTTCCACAAAAATATATTCAGGTAGGCTTTCCTTTTAACAAATGATGCACAATGTAATTGCTCACCACTTACTGACTGATGACCAGTTAGTTCCTGAGAAGCGATTTGGCCCCTGCAGCCAAGTCCCTGCAGTTTATCTACTTAGCATGACATCACATTGTATGGAATATTCCTTCGGCTGGTTTAGGTCAGCTGTTCTGGCTGTGTCCCCTGCCAACTTCTTGTGCCCCTCCACCCTTCTTGTTTGCTGGGCATGAGAAGCTGGAGAATCCTTGACTGGGTATAAACACTACTTAGCAACAATTAAAAACATCAGTGTGCTATCAACTTTCTTCTCATACTAAATCCAAAACATAACACTATACCATCTACTAGAAAGAAAATTAACTCTATCCCAGATAAAACAAGGACAGAAGCAGTGTCATTTAATATGTAATTCGTTATACAAATGCTCAAATGTGCCTTTCTAAGAAATCTAAGAAAAATACCGAGTCAACTTAGAGACTTGGTTAGTCGGGTTATGTACATGTAAAGCTGCATGAAAAATTCAGTGAACCATTTAATTAGTAAACTTTTCCCTTTTCCTTCTTTGCAAATTTTTCGTGACTACATTGGGGTCTTCAATATGCATATCAGGTAAACAGAAACTTTTGTTTCGGGGGAGGTGATTCTGCCCCTCTACTCCACTCTGGTGAGACCTCACCTGGAGCACTGTGTCCAGCTCTGGAGTCCTCAGCACAGGAAAGACATGGACCTGTTGGAGCAGGTTCTTTGGTTTGTTGATTGTGAATAGAATAATATTGTCACTTAAGAGTTCCAGTTCCTAATTAGGGTTTTGTAATGTTTTTACTATGGGAACTCCTTTTTAAGTATGTTTCCTGCTATGCTTGTTTATCAGAGTATTCCTCTTGCTACTAATCCGAACTCAGTCATAACCTACCTTTTCCTAGGAAGTTGTCTTAACTGACTTCCACTACTTCCTACAATAAAAAAAGCTCAACAACTCAGGATGAAAACCAAATGAATCTATAGAACTTTGTCATATTTTTACTTATTTTTATTGAAATAGCATAGAAAAAAAATGTGAATTAAAACAGGAAGATAAGCAGAATAAGTCTTGCTCTAAATAACAGTCTAATATCTGCAAACAAAAATACACATATATGTGTCTTTAAAAACTTGATTTTTTTTCTCAGTTTTCAAAAGAATTGTTTACTGAGTGAAGAAATGAACATACATCAGTGTTGGTGAGGGTCAGGGCCTCATTTTTTCCAGTAACTCTTTGGATAACAAACACAAATAGAAATAAAGAACAGATATGTCTTCACATTAAAGTTAAATTGAGTTAGATACATTAGGGATTTCTAGCCAGTTTCCAAATTTGTGAAATACAGAAAACATGTAGGAGTTAAACTGCAAACTCTTCCTTTTCCCTGATGATGTGGCAGAATGAAATCCACAAGGGTCATCAAGGTAAATACTCAAGTGAACATTTGTGCAAATATTTAGTCACAAGTGTTTCTTCTGCAAGCATTTTTGCAGACAAAAATTTGCTTGTATAAATGTTTGTAGAAATGAACAGAAGAATCCAGTAAGTACTCTGGCAAACTCTATTCTCCTAGAAAAGCTTTGGGTTTTTCAGTATCCATAGAAACCATATAAAATATAACTTTCTATCTGTGAAAAATTTTAAGACCAATATTCAGTTTGAAGATAGTAATACACTCTCAATAAAAAAAAGTCTTTCTAGATCTGTTGCTTCTAAGTCTTCAAGATTTATGACAGACTGGATTTATGAACCTCCCACAACTAATCAGTGGTTGGGAGGCCAGGAAAGGCACTAAGCAGTGGATCAGCTGCTTCCTGGTTGGGACCAGAGTAAGTCCCTGCAGGTGAAGACAAGTTCCTTTGGTTCCCAGCTCCTCCGAACAAAGATTGTACATTCTGAAACTCTAGAAATCATCTAAATTGGTAGTTTTCAGTATGTGACCTTAGAGGTCTAGGGTTATTTCTAAGTCTGTAAAAGGTGACTAACAAAATCTTTTCTTATTTTGATGATTGCTCACATTTCCTTTCCACAGGTCCTAACATCCTTTGAAAACATTAGGTAACATCAGATTATGTTTGCTATTTCCAATCAATAATCATATCCCATCCATCCTCATTGTGCAGAAACTAATAATTTGCTTGAAAGAACAATAAAGAGGAAGCTTCAACCACCACTGCTTAGGATGAAACCACAGATAAGTTAACTTTAAAACAAGCAACAAGAAAGGACAAAACTCTGTGGGGCTGAAAAAAAAATTGTACATCCAAATATATCATCTTTGAAGACTTCCAGGCCTAGAAAATTGGACGACATGTCATAGGACGTTTGTTCAGATAACTCCTATTCATTTTGCCTGATTTTTTTCATCTTTCTCAAGAATACTACAAATTCTTAATAACGTTATTATCTGCTAACAGCTGCTTCCTACAGCAGGATGTCTTATTTCTGTTAGTCTGTTAGAAACTCTCTTAGCCACAGTTTTTCCCACTGTCATGAGTGATCTGCCTATTCCCAATAAGGGAAATACGCAGAGTTCTTCAATGAACAAGAAAAAGGCTGACTACTTGTTTTCCAGTACACTGTACCTTGGAAATTTTTTCTTTAAAATTTCAGATCGCAATTTGCATAATGTGCATTCTCAGATATTCCTCAGTCAGCCACAGGGAGAAAGCCTTTGAAATGTATAATTTCAGCTGTACAATTTAGAAATGAGAGTTTTATTTACAGAAGATTCAAGGTATTGAAAACATTTTCAAACTGACAAGTGGTTTCAATTGAGGGAAAAGAGGCACTTTTTTCTGTTTTGAATCCTTTGATTAAAAGATTTCAGTTTTTCAGTTCTAAGCCAGGATTTTTACTAGTTTGTATCTTTGTGACTTGAGTGTCAACATCTGTGCTTATCTTTAGAAATGTCATTCATTATTCTAATGTGCACAAATGCTCATTAGAAAAAATGAAGATACCAGAGGAAAGTCTAAATAAAGGAAGTGGAGTTGAAAAATCTCAATTCAAAATAACAGAAATTCACAAGTTTTTTTTTGTCTATTTTACCTTTCCTATAGAAAGTAGACTAGAAGCTCTGTTGCCTTAGATAAATGTTAACTATAGCTATTAAATATTATCAAGATATTAAGTTTGCAACATTTACACATTATGAAAATAAGATAATCAATAAATTATACTTAATTCTTCCATTACTTACTTGACAAGTATTAAAAACTTTATTGCTACTTTATCTAAAATCACAAATGTCTAAACTAAGAAACAGAGGTCATGGAAAACAAAATAAGGTATGTGAATTACTATATTTAGTCTCAGCTTGTAGAGGCAAATTGGAATATTAAATCCTTATGTTAAGTCCCAATTCTTGTTGAGTAGGGCTTGTAAACTAAATAGCTTCTTTTCATATTGTGTCCTTTAAAGTCTAAATAAGGTTCAGTTCTATTACTAGCAAGCATATTATATGGATCTACTAACATTTTACTAATTGTAGGACCAGATGAAACTTTATTACCAATCTGGAAGGAATCTGCCTTTTAAGGATGGCAAAGTGATGTCAAAGAACAGAAAACAAGATCTTGCTTTGCTGACTGTGGTGAAGGAAGAATGAGATGAAATTACAACACATACCCACTGGAGCACCTGGCTCATGTTCAGCTCTTCAATTTCTGCTTTCAGAGATCAGAAGTCTTCATCACTGTGAGAATTCTGTCAGTCCTCAGCACGCTAGACAGAGAAAAACACCCTGTTTATATTCCCTTCTCATCTTCTATTTAACAAAATTTTGGTGGTGATTGAAGAGAGGAAATAAGACATGTAAACAATACTTTAAAATATTGCTTAACTGTACAGCTCTTATGTTTGCCTTAAACCTTGACTTACACAGAATAAGATAGAGATAAAAAGGAATTGCTTAATTTTTTTATGTGTTAGCAAGAGTCAACAAATGCTTTGCTTGAACAAGACAAAAATCAGCATCAATAAAGAGGATTTGCAACCAAATTTTGCTGATGGTCTGTTACTTTGTCTCCGAGAGAAGACATTAGCTAGGATGATATATTGCATTGTACTTTACAGTAATAAGCACATTCTCAAGTACTGTGTGACCTAATTTTTCTCAGCATTAGTAAAATAGAAGAAATACAGAACAAAATAGTTAAAGCTGCATATCCTTTTATGCTCAGAAACCTCTTTAATAGTATTCTTGACTATCTATATGTTTGACTCTTTTTGTTAGTACTCTCCAGAATGGTAATTGGAAGGTTTTTATTTGCTATAAATCTTCAGACTTTAACAAATAATCAGGTTTTAAGTAGGACAAAGTTACACATTTCTCATTATGAAAATACTGTTCTTCTGGCTAATTTTGCAAATCAGAGTTTGGGAAATGCACATTTGATATGAGAACAGCCTTTAAAAAAAAGGGAAATTAATTTTAAAATAAAATAAAAGTTGACAAAACAATATTTGTAAAACTGTTCTGTTCCACAGCATAACAGATATTACAAAGATTTTTTAAACTCTGGTTTTAGCCACCTAAAACTGTGCTTGTGAAGAAACAAACAGGACACTACTCATATGTTGATCCATAGTAAAAGTGTGCAGATACTTAGACCAAAATTAATGAAATATGAGAGAAAGATATCTACCTATGGTTTGTGATATTTTACACCCAGCAGGTAAGCTCTATTTTCATCTCATCTAGTAATTCAGAAGTAACTAGAAGCTCTAAACTGTGTGTTTCACAAGTTTTTTAGATTTATCAGCTGAGATTTTAGAGTTTCTTGTTAGTGTCTGGTTCAGATTTGTGCAGGGCAAAATTCAAATTACAATATGATGATGAAGTTTCAATGGCTTTTAGTGAAGACAAGAGTTTTGTTAGACATAACAGTCTTTTTTCACTAATGACAGAAAATAAGTGAGAAAAATCAAAATATGCGTGTAGAAAGTGAAATACGGCAAGTGCTTAGGAAATTCTCAGAGAAATTACATTTTCAATTACTTTTATTGCGGAAAAGAGTTTTCAGGAGAGTTTCTATTTTTCTTATATAACTTCAGATAGCAATGCCAAAAACAGTGCTCCTGAGTGGATACAGTGAATGCCCGAGAACGTCAGCTGTTAAAAGGTTAAGTAGCAAATAAGCAATTTTCCTGGTTTCATTATCACATTTATGACTAAATGTGAGTATTCAAGTTAAACATTCAGCTAAACTGCATTGCCTAAAAAGAGAATTTATATAGCTAATGTATGTACTAGTCCTTCACTTTAATTCATGCCTCTTAAAATCCATGTAGCCTTGAAGTTAACGTCAATAGCAGGTTATATGTACTTCAGTAAGCTTCCTGTGAAGTCATCTGCATCTAAACTATGTTGACCATGCCTGAATGGTCTTTCATCATAGCTTCAGTCCCCAAACTCCCAAATAATTTTTGTTGTCTTCTGATGCACATGTTTTTATCTCTCTTTTGAATGTCCTTTCACTAATGTTTTGACATAAGCTGTATGTACTGTTTCAGATAAAAACTTATCAATGTGTTAGTCTCTAAAAAAATTCTGGTATCCACATTCTGCTTTTAAGAGGCCAATTTCTTCTCTGCATGAGATAACTGAAATATAGGACAACCATACAAAGGACACACACATCTTGTATCAAGTAGAAATTGGATCTAGGGTTCCTCAATGTGGCAACATTCAAATGTATTTAATGCTTTTCATTAAAGAAGTCTTTCTGCAATCTGCAGAGCCGTAAAACTGCAAGGATTGTTCCAACTATAATTTATTGTTCTGTCATGCTATTGTGTTTGGGCAAGGGGGTGATTCCTTATTATATCTCTTATGAACCTCCATAGCATTGTCATTTATATTTCAAGCTGAACACTCGGGATTTCAGTTTGACTTCAAATCGAACAATATACTTAAAGAGACTGTCAACATGGTGGCCAAGTTTTTGTGCCTTCAATACTAATCATGTCAAGTTAATCCACACTGAAATATTAAGTAGAAATAGTAACATTTAGACATTTAACTTCCTTCTGCTTATACACCACACCTGTTGAAAGACAGTCAGAATGTGTGTTTAACATATTTGAACCTGTAAAAAATTGTCTAGACCTTCATTTTTTTTCTTCTCTTCCACTGTTTCATCAAACATTTTTTTTTACTCTAGAAAGCTAAGAGAATTTCTTTCAGTTTTAAAATCTATGCTCAACTCCTTGGAAAGAAATATTTAAAGCACCTTTTTATAGAAGTCTGCCTGATTTCTGATTTTTCAATTTGTTTGTTGAAATTTTTCAAATGTTAATTGAAATAAATATTAATTATAATAGTATTAATTAGTAATGTACTGTACTGGTATCTCAAGGCCCCTGCTTACCATTGTTTTAAGCATTGCATATACACACAATAAGTGGAAGTCTTTCCTAAGGTTGTTTACAAGACAACTGGACAACATGCAAATATGCTAATTATCTTATTCTTACACAGGGAACACTGAGAAACAACGGGGGTTAAGTGACAAGTATTAGAAAGAAGAATGAAAAGAAGTTTCCTGAACAGAATTCACTATTTCCTGAAACTTTTAATCGGTTTAGACCCTTTTTGTCTTCTTGTGTTTTCTGTCCACAAGGTGCATAAATTTCCTCTGGATCATTTATGGCATTAGACTTTGATTCTAATTTGATGAACAAGACTCAGAAGTTTTGCTGAAACCATCTTCATGTCTCAGGTTAAAAGTGCAAATATACATATTTATAAATAAAATTGCCATTCAGCAATACTCTTGCAGTTACATTTCCCATTGGTATTCACTGAGTATTATAATCATAGAATCATAGTATCATAGAATCATTTAGGTTGGAAAAGACCTTCAAGATCATCAAGTCCAACCATCAACCATGCCCACTAAACCATGTTATGGAGTGCCTTTTCTATGCACTCTTTGAGTATCTCCAGGGACGGTGACTCAACCACTTCCCTGGGCAGCCTGTTCCAATGTCTGACAACCCTTTCAGTAAAGAATTTTTTCCTAATATCCAACCTAAACCTCCCTTGCAGCAACTTGAGGCCATTTCCTCTCATCCTATCTCCAGCCACCTGACAGAAAAGACCATCACCCACCTCATTACAACCCCCCTTCAGGTAGTTGTAGGAAGCTATAAGGTCTCCCCTCAGCCTCCTCTTCTCCAGACTAAACAGCCCCCACTCCCTCAGCTGCTCCTCATAAGACTCGTGCTCCAGGCCCCTCACCAACTTGGTTGCCCTTCTCTGGACACACTTCAGCACCTCAATGTCTTTCCTGTAGTGAAAGGCCCAAAACTGAACACAGTACTTGAGGTGGGGTGTCACCAGTGAACACAGGGAAACAATCACCTCCCTGCTCCTGCTAGCCACGCTATTTCTGATGCAGGCCAGGATGCCGTTGGCCTTCTTGGCCACCTGGGCACACTGCTGGCTCATATTCAGCTGGCTGTCAACCAGCATGACCAGGTCTTTCTTTGTGATGCAGCTTTCCAGCCACTCTTCCCCAAGCCTTTAGTGCTGCATGGGGTTGCTATGACCAAAGTGCAGGACTTGGCACTTGACCTTGTTGAAATTCATACAGTTGGCTTTGGCCCGTTGATCCAGCCTGTCCAGATCTCTCTATAGAGCCTTCCTACGCTCAAGCAGATCAACCCTGCCTCCCAACTTGATGTCATCTGCAAGCTTGCTGAGGGTGCACTCAATCCCCTCTTCTAGATCATTGATAAAGATATTAAACAGAACCAGCCTCAACACCCAGCCCTGGGGAACACCACTTGTGACCTGCCACCAACTGGATTTAACTCCATTCACCACAATCCTCTGGGCTCGTTCATCCAGCCAGTTTTTCACCCAGCGAAGAGTACACTTGTCCAAGCCATGAGACACCAGCTTCTCAAGGAGTATGCCATGAAAGACAGTGTCAAAGGCCTTGCTGAAGTCGAGGTAGACAGCATCCACAGCCTTTCCCTCATCCACTAGGTGGGTCACCTGGTCATAGAAGGAGATCAGGTTGGTCAAGCAGGACCTACCTTTCATGAACCCATGCTGACTGGGCCTGATCCCCTGGTTGTCCTGGACATGCCATGTGAGCGCTCTCAAGACTAATATATTCATTATATGATGTATCCTTTGAGAATATTAATATGAATCCTGATATTCTTTTAATATTCAGTGTTCATAGAATATTAATGAAAGTGAACACAATAAATCAGAGATTGCACATTAAAGTGAATATCTTTTATTATTTGAAAAAAAATGTTTGTGAAACTGTTCTGAAGGTATTTGTACATTTCGGAGGAGGGCCATGAGTCTGCAAGCCAGTCTAACATAAGTTTACATACTATATTAGTGTAAATACAAGAAAGAAGGCTGAAGGGAGAAGAAGACACAATATGCATCTTCTCTGAGTATTGGCATGCAGATTTCCTAAACAGAAGATGAAGTTAAATCAATGAATGGCTTTCCTGCAAGTAAAATTTATGCTTAACCTGAAAGGTTTCAACATCAGTGCACTCTGTCTCACTAGGTATGTCCAGGAGCTGACTGTTGGGCAATGGATTAGAGCTAGCAGTGTGGGATTGCTTTCCTTCAGCAGCTCCACAAGGAGCTTCTTTATCAGTTCCTTAAGGTGAGAGGCTAAATTAAATAAAACTGTCCAGAAGTCATGCAAGCACAAAAATTACATCTGAAAAAATACGCCATAATGCAGAAAGGACTAAATACGTAGTTTAATATGGACCAGTATTTTCAGAGAAAAAGAGTATTGCAACTCTAGGAATTATTTTAATATGATATATTATATATTGATTCTTCTTCAGCTTTTGCCTTACTCGTATATACATATGCACACATGCATACACAAAGAACACTTGAATATTTTTTTAAATTAAGTGGGAGCATATGTGAAGTAATGGCACTGTATTGCTAGGTTTTGTTTAACTATGTTCTTTTTTACCAAGATTTTTGAGTAAATTGTGGATCCTGATATCTAACCTTATCACTTCATATATTGAGGGTGTAAAAAACAAACAAACAAACAAATCTTTGTTTTTCACAATTAATTTGTTATTTCATATGTCCAGCTTCTAAAAATTTTAATAGAAATTAGACATCTAATTGATTTTGAATACATCTTTCATTTTCTCTATCTAAATTCTTGAGTGAATCTTCAGTTAGAGATTTAACCATGGATCTTGAAGAAGAAACCTGCATGCAGCTGAATTCAGAGGGATTTATTTTTCTTCAGAATGGATAACTATGCTCTAACTGATATGACTGCCTACATTTAAGAAAGATAGTTGCCTTAAAGTGTTAAGTTTAATTTTAAGTGAAATTTTTTACTAAAGAGAGGCTGATAAATCAGGGCATGCTTTGTCATAGGTGGGTTTATTGCAATAACTTGCAGTGCTTGTTTCTTTCATTACTCAGTACAGTCTGAGTTGGACAGTATTGTCAAACTGCCAAGTAATTTTAGCTCATGAACTTTCTCACTGACCTCAGTATTTGCAGAAATGGAACCTAAGCCTGTTTGCAAATATGATACTGAATCAGCTAAAGTTGCAAGGATTAAACATGCAGGCTTACTACTGTAATATTTTACTTATCAAATGAAATGCATTACAGAACAGGCTGAAAAGGATAGCTTGCCAAAGCCAGAAAATTTTGAATGAAAATTTCCACAGTTCTTAAGCTTGTTGGTATAAATATGTTGAGACCATATACAGTAACTTTGAGTACAGTGCAAAAAATCAAATAGTAATTTTACATAAAAGCTAGAATGACATGCTAAGTGATACTGGTCTCTAGCAGCCCTGTAGTAGTGGTAGCTACTGTGTTACAGTTGCACTTCCATTGCATTATAAGCCATCTTAGGCAGTGGCTCACCCTGTTCTCTTAGACAACCAATTAACAAGCAGGAAGACTACAGAGCCCTTAAATCATTCTACCCCATGTTTCGAAGTTGTGGCAGGGCTATAATGTCTGAACTCAAGAGCTGGCAAACTGCACCTGCAATTAATGGCAACTACTTGTCTAAAGAGTGGAGTAGGCTTGTCTTTGAGAGCAGAAAATCAACATATATCTTATATTTCTTCCATGTGTGAGTGTCAAATCCATAAGTATTAAAGTAGCATATATACTGGGCTGCTAAGAATTTCACCAGTGCAGACAAATTGGGTGGATCAATATGTTACTACATTGTCGGTACAAACTGGCATTGAGTTTAGGTAATGGCTAACAAATTGATTCAAGATGAGCATGTAGAGGAAATAATTGCACCTCCCATTAGAGAAAGCCCCCTGCTTTAATCAGACGTTGACACAGAATGCTGTAACTGCTGCTAGTCTGCTGAGCTGGCAAAAAATGCAGGGAAAGCAGGAGGTCAAGGTACATGAAGCACTATTCTCCCTTTGCAATCAAAGACTTAAGGGAGGTTTTAAAGATGTCAAATACAGTGAGTCGGAAATTCAACATACTGAGTGTGCACATCCTCACAGATTTTTCATCCTCAAAGATCTATGAAATAAATTGAAGATAACTGCAGTTGTCTGACAAATGTAGTTCAGCAGAGACATTGCATAAAGGTCAGATATTTTGCTCAGCCATGTCATAATGTCCAGTTCAGGTAACAATTATATGTAGTTAACATGCTTGGGGTTACAACTGAGTGTGATAGTGGCAAACACTTTGTGGATATTCTATCCCGTGCATGTTAATGTTCTTGCTGCACTATTGATGATTATGAACTCAACACTACAAACAGCTCAGTAGTTTCTGCTTGGGAAGAACCTCTGTATTTATGTTGCTTCGGAGAACACTGCCTCATCTCTGAAAAGCTACCTGACTGAGCATATTCCCATCCCTGGTTATTTGCCTATAAGCACATCTTAATACACATTTGAAAACCTGCCCTAGTCTATCTATCTATATCTCTCTCTATATAATCACATGACAAGTCAATGGACTGATGCAACACCACCAAAAGGTCCTACAAGGCAAATTCTTGTTTCAGACATCAGCCCTACAGCCAGGTATTGATCCACAGTATGTATCCAATTCTTTCTCCCTTTGCTGACAGGATTGAGTGCCTTGCCCCTTAGTCCCTTGACCCTCACTTCCAGAGCTCCATAGTCAGTCTCTCTTGACATGCTTGGGATTGACCCAGCAGTATCATTGGTGTCCAGATGGACGAACAGCAGAGGTTAATAGCCCAAGGGTAAGGTAAGACGTGGTATTCTCTCCATAATATCCCAGATTTGGGTGTATATTAGGTTTACATGGCAAGGTTTTGGTAGTGGGCGGGACTTCAGGGGTGAATTCTGTGAGAAGAGACCAGGAGCTGCCTCCATGTCAGAGCCAGCAGGCTCTAAAACAGATACACTGCTGTCCAAAGATAATCCTATCAGCAGCACTGATGGTGCCTCTGTGATAACAGATTTAAGAAAGGGCAAAAAAACCTGTGCAGCAGCTGTGAGAAAGAGAAGTGAAAAAAATGTGAGAGAAACAACTATGTAGACACCAAGGTCAGAGAAGGAGGGGGAGGATGTGGTCTAGGTGTCAGAGTCAAGATTTCCCTGCAGCCTGTGGAAAAGACCATGGTGAAGCAGGTTGTCTCCCAGCAGCCCATGGAGGACTACATTGGAGCACATATCCACTCTACAGCCCCTGGAAGACCCCCGGCTGGATTATGTTTATTCTGAAGGACTGGAGCCTGTGGGAAGCACCCATGCTGGAGCAGGGAAAAAGTGTGAGGAGAAAGGAGCAACAGAGAGGAAAAGTTATGGACTGACTGCAAGCATTCCCCATCCCCCTTCACTGCTTGGGGGGAAGTAGACAGAGGAGTCAGAAGTGAGGCTCAGGCCTAGGAAGAAGTTGGAAGAGTGAGAGGGAAGGTGTTTTCAGTTTTGTTTTTATTTCTTACTATCCTAATCTGTTATTAATTGGCAAAAAATTACATTAATCTTCCCCAGTTTGTCTTTTTTGCCTATGACAGTAATTCCTGAGCAATCTTTCTGTCCTTATCATGACCCACAGTGTCTTTCATCTTATTTTCTCCCCTGTCTTCCTGAGGCAGCCAGCTAAGGTTAACCCACCACAAGGCACCCAGCAAGAAATAAGCTTCCTGAGACATGCAAGTTAGAGCCCACCACATGGGTAATTCCATCTGTGCCGGGAGCAGTCTGTGACAGCTATCACCCACCTTTTCCTCCTCACACAGACACTTGGCTTTGGATCCCCAGGAGACTATACCTGCTCTGAAGCTACAGATCTGCAGCTGATAGGGAAGCAGTCTTCCTCCTCTTGCTAGAAGTCACAAGTTTGCAGCCTTTCTTTTGGTGGTAATCTCCATCCACTGCTTATTAGATGGTATTTTCTAGATCTTTCCTTAAAATGTGGGTCTCAGGTTCTTGGTTCTGCATGGTCTCTCCAAAGGCACTGGCAATCTTGCTCAGCTACCCTGATGGTGCATACTCAGTTTGCCTCTTTGTGCTGGTTTTGCCTGGCATAGAGTTAATTTTCTTCACAGTAGCTAGTATGGGGCTATGTTTTGGATTTGTGATGAAAACAGTGTTGTTAACACAGGGATGTTTTCATTACTGCTGAGCAGTGCTTACACAGAGCCAAGGCCTTTTCTGCTTCCCACCGCACACCACCAGTGAGCAGGCTGGGGGTGCACAAGGAGTTGGGAGGGGACACAGCTGGGACAGCTGACCCCAACTGACCAAAGGGATATTCCATAACATATGATGTTGTGCTCAGCAATATAAAGCTGAGGGAAGAAGGACGAAGGGGGTAGCGTTTGGAGTCATGGCATTTGTCTTCCCAAGTAACCATTATGCGTGATGGACCCCTGCTTTCCTGGAGATGGCTGAACACCTGCCTGCTGATGGGAAGTAGTGAATGAGTTCCTTGGTTTGCTTTGCTTGCACATGCAGCTTTTGCTTTACCTGTTAAACTGTATTTATCTCAAGCCATGAATTTTCTCACTTTTCTGATTCTCTCCCCTGTCCCGATGCAGGGGGAGTGAGGGAGCAGCTGTGTGCTGCTTAGTTGCCGTCTGGGGTTAAACCACATCACTCTTCCTGCAGCTTCTTCACCTGATGGCACCATTGTACTAGCCTGTTCCACTACCTGATCTCATTTTGTACAGGACCTTACTCTCTAGGAAAGAAAAAAAATGAATTAAATACATTTTGTCTTGGTGAGATATTCACAACTTATATAACATATAATATTCAATTCTACAAGTACTGTTGATTATAGTATTCAATGATTTCAGAAATTCAGTGAATGTCAGTAACGTGTGTGTGACTGTGCATGCATGAACACAAAGCTGTTGCTCTCCTGATGTGACTGTATTAGCAAACAATATAGAAGACTTCACATAAATAACAAATTGTAGTGAAATTACATTCATAATGTGTTTGGGGTAATACTATTTGACTGCAGAAAGACACTAGCTTACATAAAATCACAAATATTATACACTGTAAAAAGTCAATTGTTTTCTTTTTAGAATAAACAAACAGAAATATATATAAAGAGCATGCTAAAGTACTTTTTTACAAAAGTTTATATATAAATATGCAAGAGCTGCTGATATATGAGCTGGTAAAATGGTAATGTTGCATATTTCATGATGTGTTATTTTTTAATACAGTGCTTTCTTTTCTCATATTAACGTAAGAATTTGCATTTAATTATTATTAGACAATGTGTTTATTAGTATTTTTATTAAAATTGAATAAATATAAGATGAACATGAACCTTTGAAAATTAAAATTAACAGCTTTTATATCTTTTAATCATGAAGTGATAGAGGCCTCTTCTGATCCAGATTAAATTAATACAATCTTTGCTTCTAACTTCTCAAAATGCTGCGAGATAATAATACTATGTTTCTAAGAGAGAAAGAAAGGTTGGAAATATGACTTAATCTTCTATACTGTGTAAACAACATAGTTCGTAGTCATTACTACTGGGATGACAAATCTTACCATTACCAGGGTAAATCTTTCAATTTACAAATAACTTCTTACACTTAACTATGGCATTCTGGTCTTGTTATACTCCTTTTGTTTTAAATGCTTGTCCCTCAGCTTTAAGAGATGTAATACAGGGGAGGATCTTTCCTTACAGTCAGTAAAAGGAATCTCACTCACTCAGATCTATAAACGTATTTAAATAGTTATTACTCAAGTCTAACTCTTGAGTTAATGTTTGGATGGACCTTTTCCTATAACACAATCATACATACTTTTTTCTTTTATTATATTATAGAAGGCTAGACAGACATAAACACTTAGATATATTGCTGGGATGCTACACTGGGCTAGAGACAGACATCATGTATTTTATTTGCTATCTTTTTACATTATGTTCCATTAAGGGGGTGGAGCAGTGTGAAACCTCTGTGCACTATGAAATCACAAACATAATCTGCTAAAAATATGTCACAAAGTATGCTAAGTGTCAGCTAAGCATGAATATGCTAAATTATTGGATAAAGTTTTTCTACAAATATGATGCAATATCATGGTGTATTGATGATCTGATAAAAAAGTAATATTGCTTTTTTCATAGCATGCTGGAAGTCATGTTTCTCACATGTGTAAGAACATGCTTTTTCTGAGGGAGCTACTTGCCATGCTCAGGGGAGACAAGATTACCCAGACTACAAGATATAACAGGCAGAAAAGCCAGTAAAATGCTGGAGGAGCCTGAAGGATCAGGATACTTGGCTGAGAAAAGGAGAGAGCAGCTGTCCAGGCATCAGAGATAATAGCAAAAAACTTCTTGAAGATTTGTTACAATTTGCAGTCATGGATTAATTCAGATCAAAGGTGGACCAAGGACCATTTTCAAAGACACAGTGAGCAAGCAGAGAGAGTTGTGTGTGATATGTTTGTTTGTCTGTTTCCATTGTGTCTGACCTAGTCAATTTTGGTTGGGTCTACTTAAAATTCAAGTCTTTTTAGTATCTAGTCTGATAGAACCTGTCTTTTTTATTGTGTAGGATTTCGGGTTGGGTTCTGGTTTTTTGGGGGAGGGAGAGGTAACTTAAAAAGTCGCCTTCATTCTTATTTGGGGAGTTTAGAATAGGAGACAGGCTAGGCAGATCTGCCTCAAAGCTCCGGCTAACTCCAGGTCTCTTCAAGGCCTGTAGGGCACACAGGGTGAAAGTATGCTTCCACATGGAGACAAAACTACCCTTTTTCCCAGAGGACCAGTGAAAATTTGCAAGCTGCATCAATTTTCATATTATTTAAACTATTTATTCACAGACAAAGTTTGTGCATGAGCGAGTCAGTGCCCCGTGTCTTCTCTATCATTTGTGAAGTGATTAGTGCCTCTAGGATTTCTAGGGGGAAACATGTTTCCTGCTTTCTCAGGAGGCAGCTGTTTAAGGATTGCCAAAATATTTGTCCTTTGCAAAGGATCTGTAATTGGCAGAATATAACTTTACACTATTACTCCTTGTCAAGTAAGATCAAGAGTCCCAAAAGTATCCTTATCTTTCCTGTTTAGCCTTCTACACGGCAATGATACCTAAACCCAAGAACTACTCATGTTAATACTCAAACAGCAAAGAAGTACAATGGAAATTTGTACAACAAATCTCCTTCTATTTGTTTTCCACACTAGTGAAAGAGTTTGACAGTAGTGATGTGACGACTTTTCAGAATCTGATTTGCAATAGGGGTGTAAACAATCAGTTCTCTTTCAGTTTCAGTACAGTCAGCTTTTGGCTTGGCTTCATAATAATAGTTACTATACCCAAGTTATCATTCTGTCTCAAAACTTTCAATGTATATTCTTCAGTGCTTTCTTTTAACTTACCGGATAGCAGGTTTGCTTGAATGTAGGTGAAAAGATAATTTCCCGCCTCATTGGTACAGATATTGCATGAATACCACCATAGAAGATACATGATCGGACTACAGTAACAGTCTTAAAATACTTTATCACATCATTCTCAAGGGAAGTTACACTGCAATTAATAGAATTAAACTTACTTGAAATTTTCTGTGTGATGAAAGTCCTTCCCAACAAAAAAATAATGTTCATGTATTTAACACCTTTTGTTTCAGGAACTCAAAGTGCTGTGCTAGTCATTATAAAACCAGTATTTACTATACTGAATAAAAGTTTATCTTCTGAATTATATATCCTATCTCTAACTGTAACCAATAGTAACTAAATATTTTACATAGAAGGAAAGAATCATGCAGCAAGTAGATGTGAGATAATTTATCATACATAAATGTCCCATCTTTAGAGATTTAAATCATGAATCATGAATTTTTATAAACCTTGCAAAGCATTTCAAGATATTAAGTATTATAAGCTGATATTCTTATTGTTGGCATATACAACTCCCATATCTACCTGAGGGCAATTAATATTCTTGTGAAGTGGATGTTACCTTCTTTTCAGCCATAGCACATAGAATCCAAGGGAACAAACTTCCCTCTGATATGTATGGCAGCCTCTTATTTTGACACCACATAGACACTGGTGCAAACTTCTTCCATTGCTTGTAATTTCTGATTTTTTGTAATTACAAAAAATCAGATAACAATCTAGGTTAAAAGCTCTTTTTTTATTATTTTCTCTTTTTTTTTCTTTCTAATATCATCCTTTATCAAATTTCCACTTAAACCAGAATGAATGTCTCTCATGTAGTTGCATGCTGACTGACTTGTACTGTATGAGTATCCCAAAGTTATGGTGCTACTCAGTACAAAGGCTGGGGTATTTAATCTAGTTTAGTATTAGTTAGTGAATAAAGGTTCTTTCCATTCAGTGGAGGGTTTGACGATATTTGTCTTATAAGTATGACAAAACAACAAATAGTAACAAGCCAGGTAGTATTTGTCTCACCAACTTCTTCCAACTTTTAGTCATTCCCATAACTAAGAGAGTACAGTTTACAGCAAGCCAAGAATATAAGACTGTGAGAAGCTAAGGTGACAAATGAGATATAAAAATTTGAATAAAATAGGCTTGTACCAGTTCCAGGTGGGCACCAAGGGCTGCAGAGGAGGAAAGGTGCCCAGTGAACATCAGTGATGAGCTGATTCTCAATCTTTGTGATCCTATGGTATAAGGTATAAGGGTGAAAAACATACAAAGTTTACAGTCTCCTAAAATCCAGCTTAACTGCTCTGGAGTGTACAAACAGTCCCAAAATGGTGTCGTGTACTCCCAAATGACAGTGAATGTCAATACTGTGTGCTTAGGTGCATGAATACAGAACTATGTGGTACATAGCTAAGCACACAATATTCTTTTTAAAGGCAGTAGCTGAAATGGTTTCCATTGTTCCTGTGGCATGTTGGGCTTTACACCTGGCATTACAGGTGAAGATACAGAAAACGTTAAAGGGTGGAAATAAAAAAAAAAAAAAATGGTTTATGACAGTGGAATATAACCTTGAGCAAAATCATTGCAGCTTTCAAGAAGATGTTGCTATAGATGGAAACATTTTTTTTAAGGGATGATCCATTAAAACTGGAGGGGAGGAGAGAGACATTGTTTCAGAAAATGTAAATACTAGTTTATCATGGGAAGAAAGCATAATCATGGAATAAAAGGATTCTCAGTTCATAATTTTGGAGCCATCCCTTCCGCTTTGTATTACCTTCAGCAAACCATTTCACTTCTTCACCTCTGCGTCATCAACATGAAATAAAGATGACAATGTTTTTTCACTTTGTTCAAAAACACGCTGGAAAGGATTAATTACTTAACCTCTGTACTATGTTTTGAACATGAAATGTGTATTATAAAGGTTAAGTAGTATTATTATGGTGATCAGTAATAAGAAGACTTGTATTTTTTATATGAAGGCAGATCAGTAATTTTATTTAATCTTCATGGTATTCAGAAGAAAGAAAATATATTTTCAAAACAAATAATGGCTATCCAATTAACCTAAAACTCCTTCAAGTCTCTTTCTAGTCTTGGAAATAAAATAAATAGCTTATTAATTAGGTATCAAAAATGTTAAGATAATTTTATTTGTAACCATTGTTAAATCCATTCAGTTATTAACAAAAACAAAAGCTTTAGCAGTTTTAGACAATTAAGACAGGAAACCTGTTTGTGTCTTTAAGGTTTTAAGTGGGTAATTTCAGAATTACTTGAAAGAACTGATCAATATTTCATAGAGTTTCACCACTGTATGTAGTTGTTTAAGGCATTTTGATCAAATTGAATTATGGGTCTTTTATCTCACTGTGGCAGTCAACATTTCCAATAGATAACTGTTGGCAACAGTGATTCTGAGTCTCTAATTATATTGTCCACACAAAAAAAGACAGCTTTTTGAATAACAACTGAAGCAGTCATGACCTGGCACTGCAAAAATAGCCAGATTTATGGATATCAAATGTAATGAAAGAACTGAGTCACTGGGAAACGTGCAAGCAATAATAAAAATGTTAAGGGACCAAATAGCTGTCTGGTGCTATTTCACCAAGGTTTTAACTGGTTCAGAAAACACACAAAGATAACAGCACCTTTTAGACAGTTTTCTGATACCAAGGAAAGAGCAATCTGGTATTGTAACCACCCCATCTATATGTATGTCAAGGCTATCTGGATTTAATAGTACAAGGTGTTAAAGTAGACAGACTAAGTAGGTGTAAAAGACTAAATAAAACAAAATCCGCTGAAAGGATGGATTAATTTAATTTTTTGATGCATATGTCAATCAAATATGTATTAGAATATTTGTTTTCTTATGAAACTCTCTTTGCTTTACTGAGAGTTGTTAAAGTTTAATGTGCCGAATAGAATGCTATTGTAGGAAATGTGAGTTAGAAATTGGTAGAAAATAAATTGAAGTTTTACCAGCCAAATTAAGATTTCTGAAGATCAAGAAATTGAGGGAAAAGCAGATTAAGTTTATGATATGAGTACATTACTTGAAAGTAACCATTACTCAATGTCGTGCTTTAACCCCAGCCAGCAACTAAGCACCACGCATCTGCTCACTCACTTCACCCCCCCTCAGTGGGATAGGGGAGAGAATCAGGGAAAAAAGTAAAACTCCTGGGTTGAGATAAGAATGGTTTAATAGAATAGAAAAGAAGAAACTAATAATGATAATGATAACACTGATAAAATGACAATAACAATAATAATAAAAGGATTGGAATATACAAGTGATTCACAGTGCAATTGCTCACCACCTGCCGACCAACACCCAGCTAGTCCCCGAGCGGCAATCCCCTGCCCCCACTCCCCCCAGTTTATACACTAGATGTGGCGTCACATTGTATGGAATACACCGTTGGCCAGTTTGGGTCAGCGTCCCTGGCTGTGTCCTGTGCCAACTTCTTGTGCCCCTCCAGCTTTCTTGCTGGCTGGGCATGAGAAGCTGAAAAATCCTTGACTATAGTCTAAACACTACTGACCAACAACTGAAAACATCAGTGTTATCAACATTCTTTGCATACTGAACTCAAAACATAGCACTGTACCAGCTACTAGGAAGACAGTTAACTCTATCCCAGCTGAAACCAGGACACCGAAGTAGAAATCAATTATGATAAAGAAATATTTGCTACTTTTAAAGCCCCTTTAGACTAGTGCAAAAGGACATTCCCTTTTCTTTGTCTGAAAAAGATCTTTGAAGAAGGTCTCTGATGTTTCAGGCAGACCTTGTATTGATCTATAAATTGGTAAGCTACACGCCACTCCTTTGCAGACTCTGATTCTAGGATAACTTTACTTAAATTTTAAAGTATTCCATCAGATTATATACTTTTAATCTAGCTTTGGATTCTAATTGTTCATTAAATATACTTCTTTTTTTCCTTCATTTCATTCACTATGTGCCCACATGAATGTAGGACATGCATTTTGCTGTTTTCAAAAGTTTTGAAGAAACATTTTTAAAACAAAGCTATAAAGGTTCATGCCAATGTAAGAACCAAGGTCAGAGTGTGATTTGCAAAGTATACAAGAACAATTTAGAAATTATATCTTCTGCCTACCTTCTGATGAGAAGTTTTTATTATTATTTCTCAGAAAATAATTATTATTGGGAAACACTATGTGGACTTGGTTGCTGGGTTTTGGAAACCATAGCCTAATCAATTGTACCTGAAAAGCAAATGGCTATATTCATAAATGCCAGCAGTGAATAGGGTTTCCAAAGTCCACTCAGATCAAATAATCAGTGGTACAAGAATGCCTTGTAAAGAATAGCTAATCAAGTTTTAGTTTATAATTATCCAGTGTAGCTTGTTTCCTTCTCAATCTCTGTAGTTCCTTTCTTCCAAAAATTATTTTCTTTTGCTACTATATCTACTATAAAACAACTTCTTTAAATCCTTTTCTGACTGCATAGTGGTCAAAAATAGATGTGGGGTTCAGTTGCACTGTCGTTTCTGGGAGTCTTAGTCAAGATCCAGTCAACACATCTGTCAAGATTATACATACTAATCCCATGTACCTACATGCATTATTTGTGATTGTTCCTATACTTATTAATATAAAATGAACAATTCAGAGAAAAAAAAATTATGCTAAGAGCCACCCACCATCTCTATAGTTTTACTTTTCAGTAAGCAATCAATTCAGTAATAACAACTCCACTAGATAGGACATAATCATCCTTAGGGTTGTTAGCATTTACAAAATCAAGAGGACATTTATGTTATGCCTGGAGGAATGTAAAACTCAGGAATTCAAGTTCACTAATTTTTGGACCAGATAAGGGAGGGAGAGTCAAATGGAACCCTTTGGAAACTGCTAAAAATGATGTGTATACTGACTGTGACAGGAAAGGTTGTCTTTTCTGTAACAGCTATCACACAGGGCGTGGAACATAATGGAGTCTCTGACTGTGGGCTTAGATATATACAGTATGTCAAACAGCTACTGAGGAAAAAAACATGTTTTGGTTTCATTATGGCACATGTTGCAAAGAAGGATGTTGCTTTTTTTCCTTTGCAAAGTTCATACTGAATTTTGCAGTTAAGGGCTGTTACTTGCTGACATAAACTGAAGCTAGCATGGAGCAGGATTTTAAATACTTAGGGGAGTCGCAAATCTCATTACTAGGTTTTGAACCACTCACAGAATCCCAGTCTAACCTTTTCAAGGTTAGCAAAGATGTATCTAAGTACATGTTTGACCATGATATATGGCTGGAAATACCTGAGTAACAAATAAATTTCTTTTTTTTTTCTTAAGTAACAAAAAAAATTGTATTTATACAGAACACAATCACATCATTCCAGCAGAATGAATATACTTACTGAACTTACTTTAGCCAGTTAGTTTAGGAGCACAGTTTTGGCTTTTGGAGACAATTTCTCTGAATAACTTGTGACATGAGTCTTTTTTTTTTTTTTTCTGTTTTAGTATCATTGCAAATTATTTCTCAAGTAACCTGTAGAGATTTCATGAGGAAACCCAAATGTATTATATGACTATGTAATTAGACCCTATATTATTATGAACATGCCATGAAAAAGAATGAATTAAGGTCATAGAGAATAAATTTAGCTCTGACATTTCCTACTTCAGAGTGCTTGTTTTTACAGCTCTAGCATTCTATTAATAGCTTTGTTTGTATAAATGTATAGTTGTGGCAGGCTGTTTTCCTCTCACTTGCAAACTCCAGAAGGAGTTGATTTCAACTACTTTAAAAGTAGTTAGTACTTCATTGGAAAACATTGTTTTTACTTAGTTGAACAATGATAGAAAATTCAGTAGATTCTACATCTACAGGTGAGCTACTTCTGCCCATGTATGATTTACAACACAGAAAGTGGTGACTAGAATACTCAGCTGGGATGATATCAGAAGAATCTGGGAAGCTGTTTATGGAACACAGATTCATCAATTATTTTTTATCTTAAGAAGAACTATAAAGAAAACTCAATTTTTAGATCCTGACTGTATTTAGGCTTCTGTTATCTGCATATCTTACTGTTATAAGGCAAGGAAGCATAAATTTAGGACTTGAATAATTTTTAAGAGAAAATAATTGAGGTGGTTTGAGCACTGTAAACTCTTCTGGCTTTAGATGGCTGCAGATTGAAGTTTTGGTTTGAGAGTCTCAAAATACAGCTAAATCACTCTCTGAGTCCCCAACTATGTTGTGGTTTGTTTGGGTTTCTTAAATTCTGTGATTCATATAATAAAACAAGATCTATGAAATAAATTATTTTTAGTTTGGGATGGAGAAATATATGGATTGACCAGATAGTATGAAGGACTTGACATTTATTTCACTACAAACATCATTTGAAATGAGACAGCTTTCTCATGTCATTTTTTTTTCCAAAAAAAAAAAAAAAAAAAGCTTCTTTTCTTGGCTTAAAGCCAAGTTTATGTATCAGTTACTTTAGATTCTAGAAGCAGCATTCTTGTTTGTTTGACTCTCTTTTTTTGTGTGCAAATAGACTATATTTTAGCAATAGGTAGCATTCAGGTTTGCATCCTAACTGGTGACTTAGAATGCCCAGTATTATCCTTCCCCAAAGTCAGCCTTTCATATTGAAATTCTGGAGTGTCAGAATGACTGAGAATAGATGGAGAACTGTTAATTATGTTTATTTTAAACTGCCCCAGAGTTTCAATAACTCTCTGCAGGGGAGGTGAAGAGCATAACATTTACCTAATTGTATAGATGTGATTTTATATTAATGGTTTTAAATGTCTGTCTTTGTAATGTTGAGAGACTGTGTGACCTCTTAGATTCACATTTTCTTTTTAAAATATTTTTATGTTTACTGGTATTACTCTCTCTTTTGGGGTCACTGTAAACAGTAATCTTTTAGCTGAGCAGGAAGAGTCTTTGCAAGTAGAATATTGATAGATACATACAAACATACATGTTTATCTATGTGCATATACACATATACATATACACACATACACGTGCACACACACACAAAAATAAAGGTATAAGGCACTTATGTATTGGCTAATAAACACACAAGATCAAGGATTTAAGAAACTGCTAGTCTAAGCAGCAGTGTGCTCAACAGCCCAGTAAGACAGCTAAAGAGCCTTTGCTGGCCAGGCAGGCATCAAACAAGCAGGAAGGAGTCCTCAATGTTGGCAGATTGCTGTCTTCCAAATCCTCTGACACTGATACTTTTCTGCATTTTCCCTTTAGGGTTTTAAACCTATCCATTTCATTGTTTTTCCACGTTGAATTTTTGGGGTATTAATAATCTCTATCTCCACAGTCCTACTTCTGTCTACATTTCTTATCTTGCATGGCTCTGCTACCCAGACTTTCTCACTGCTCTTTCTTAAAATGTAGCATATTCCTCCAATTTCTGAGCAACGGTATCAGTGCTGGGCCCTGGATCCTTGAAAAACAGATGCAGAATTCCCTGTTTAGGGTGAGAAGAAATTACATTGATTTAGAAAGGAAAGGGTTATACAGGCATCTTGATTGTGAAATTCATTATAGTTAAATTGGTTAGCTTTATCAAAAAAACATTAGAAGTTTCCATTAGAAAGAAAATGTAGTAAGGATAGAAAAAGCACATGGGTCTTTCTCTCATAACAAGGAATGCTAAAATAGTCCAATAATTTTTGAAAATTACAGGAGGCAGCTACTGCTAAGTGGTTTATTAGACTTGGCACTAGACAAAAAAGGACTAGCTTTGGCACACAAGACTTGATCAAATCCCATCATTCTCTGCTTTCCATTTCTCTTTCATCTGAGCTTAAGTAGCAACATCTTAGAAAGCTGGCAAATGTCTGGCAGCAACAGATGTAGAACTGGAGTATGACAATGTTAGGTGCAATACATATGGAAATGTCTTTTCCTTCATGTAAGCATATGATTTTCCATATATAGCACACCTAGTACAATCATAATTACTACATTTAAATCTGATCTTAAGACTTGTTTTAGGAGAAGCAACACTGTTATTCTCAGCTTACAGATGGGGAAAATAAAGTCATTTATCCAAAGTCATAGAGGAAATTAAGCACAGAGGTTACAAGGAAGATCATACTTTGAGTCTCAGTTCAGTATTGTGTCTGTGTGGCTTCAATGAGCACTTACCCACACTTAAGGCCCCTGTAGTACTCCAAAGTATATGATAAAAATGTGATGTATGCAAGTCAGACCAATGAGTGACTTCATATCATTAGCCATGATAAGTTCTATTGTTTGAGAAGATGCTTCATTCCTAAATTAATTTGCAAAGGCTGTCTAAATCAGAACAGATTCTAAAATGACATTTCAATAAGGTTATTGGTGATGTTTGTGTTTTTCTTTAACCGTCTATAAAGTTCTTGACCAAAAGGCAGGAGGGTTTAGAAATTAAACCTTTGCCCTTCTTTCAGTTTTGGTACCCGATTAGGATGCATCCTGCACTTTCCTTGCTTGCAAAAGGAGGATACAAATAAGGTATTTTCAAATGACTTGAAATCTGGACCAAAGTTATGATGACTTTCAGATATGAATTAAACCCAGGCCTGCTGCAATAGCTTCTGATATTTGGTACCTACATAATACTTTTTTTTTGGTGGGAAGGAGAGGGAGATCAGACAGTTGAACATTAGATGTATACAATGAGGAGCAAGGAGAGTGAAACTGGTATGAGATCCTCTACATGTTTCCTCATAATGTCCCCATACCTCTTAAAATGTGAGAAGAGACACTGTTCTGATATATGGTGCAGAAATAATTGCCTTCTGTGTTCTTCTAGCACATAATGTAAAATAAAAGAGTACCTAATATTTTATACTCTTTCACCACACATATCGTAGAAGGCCTTTAAAAGATTTGTGAAAGATCCTGTAAAGTGATTTATTTTTTTGGCAGCAGTGGGGTCATTGAAGTACCTCCGACTGTCTTCTGAAGGTTAATTAATTTTATGCTAAGAAGCTAGTCTTTCAGAAGCAGCCATCTAGTGGAAACAGAAAAGTCTTTAATTAACAAACATCAGATCTGCTACTCAGTAGAGTTATATGAAGACATACAAACCTGCAGTCTTTATATTATCTCACCATATAATTGTTTCTCCATATCCTCCACTACCCCTGTTTTTCATCAAAAATACTCAAAACCTTTGTACTTCTTCAAATTGGATCTTGCTTTTTATTAAACTGCTGCTAATACCAGAAGAATACTTCAGAATATAAAATTAAAAGGAAGAGTCTTTCTTTGGAATTTCATAGGAAACAATGAATATTAAACTCTTTGCTTTCAAAGACTGACTTTTATATCTGTGTTCTTAATTCCAAACATTAAGAAGCAATATTCTAAGAAACTATTGATCTATTTTTTAAGTAAATCTCAGGAGAAATGCAAAAATATTTTGCCATCAATATCCAAAACTGATATTAATACATTATACATCAGGGATTATGTAGGACATGAATCACTAAAATTTGAGATAAATATTTATTACAGTTAAGGTTTTAGGTTCTGTCTTAAATTACAGCTTCAGTCTGCCAAGCATTTAGAATGTACCTAGTGAGGGATAGTTCTGTCTTAGCCTACAGTTTTAATAGGTGAGAGATTATGAGCAGGGCAGGGCATGGGAGCAAAAGACCAAGAGAAATGAAATGACTTTCCCCCACATCATGCAGCGCCCAGTACCTGGTAGTACACAGAGGTTCTGACCAGGCCCCTGGAGAGGTTCAATTTACACCTCTACACCTTGCATTATGTTTTCTCAAATTAAAAAATAAAAATAAAAAAATAAAAAATCTGAGAATGAAAAGATAGGTAAAGTAAACAATGAAACACCCTGTGGGCTTTCCAGAACATACTAAAAATATTTGCTCAATGCTAAAGTAGTCCTTGCTGGTAGTGGTGTGGGAGAGTGTTTTGTTGTTTTTAACAAATTTAGCAGCGAGTAATTATAACTGAAAAAATGTAAAATAAGTCAGTGAACTCCTTCATTTTATACACATTGGAAAGATGAAAGAAAATCAGTAATACAACCCAAAAAATACAGAGTTACCCTAATAAATAAATCTGAAGTTCAGTGCTCTGCAGGGGATCAGCCAGGGTATGCTATTTCAGTTCTGTACATTCCTTCTCTAAACATTTACAGAACTGATTATTTTAACCTCAGATGGTGATTAGGAAAAGCATTTAGGCTTCTGTAGGTTCCTTATTGCTGTAGATAACGCTTGCTGCAGAGACTGTCAGGGACAGAGTGTTGGTTAAAAAGAGAAACCAATTTATTGAGATCTTGGCATAGGATAATGCTCACATTGGGGAGTCTAATCTTCTGAACAGGATGGTCACTCACTGTTCAGTGGAGACGGGTGTCTCCATTGCTGACAGCAGCATCTTTAACTCGATTGCATAAGACTCTCCAAACTGCTGTTTTCCTCATTTCTTATTCTCTGGCTGACCATGGTCCTATAAGACACCCCAGAACATGCACTATCCATCTCTATTAATTTTCTTACATATAAAATATCTCAACTGTGTACATAAGACTGTTCTCTGTAACCATCTCTGCATCTACATGAATCATTTCTACTGTTCATTGTGGTTAACCTTGCCTGTCTGGCACATGCCCGCCCAGCCGCTCTCTGACTCCCTGTCCTCAACAAAACAGTGTCACAAAAACACTAGACCAACAGAGATAAGTTTCAAAAGTCATTTTTCCTCTAATAATATCAAAATGTAATGGTCAAATTGAACAGGAATGTTATGTTGTATCGAGATGTAACAGCCAGATTGAACAGGAATATTAGGGTGTAAACACTGTGACAAACACAACTCATTACAGGTTCAGGATGTCAGTTGGGAACTATCACTACATGAACTGTAACCAAACCTAAGCTTAAAATGGTGATTCAAAATGCGCACATCCCCTACTAATAAGGCGAGGCACTCAGTCCTGGGAAATTTCCTTAGACGGCGTCCCAATCTAAGGGGAGAGTCCCTGACTGCAGACCCGCTGCTTGGAGGAAGACTGGCTTAAGGGGGTCTTCCAGCAGGCTCCATCTATACCCTAGGTCGGATCGGGGCTTGTGGTCATGTATGGTCAGGGGTCTAGATACTTCTAACAGAGGTGTTCCGTTGGATGAGCTTCGTTATTGGGGTACATGACTTGGGGCACTCTGTGTACATGAGTCCAGTCACCGTGAAACCTGGGCGGCTTGACCCCAAACTGTGGCTTCTAGTTTAACCCTTTCTTTCCAGTGGTCAAGAAGTTTCAGTCTTTATCGGGGCGGATGTACCTGCCATAGATGGTGGGGAGAAAACAAGATGAAAAAGCTCATGGGTTGAGATAAGGACAGGGAGATCACTTCCCAGTTACTGTCATGGGCGAACAGACCTGACTTGAAAAAAAATTAATTTAATTTATTGCCAATTAGACTAGTGTTGGATGGTGAGAAACAAAGACAAAAATTAAAATGACACCTTCCCCCTTCCTCCCTTGTCCCAGGCTCAACTTCACTCCTTTACCTCGCCTCTTCCCTCCAAGTGGTGCAGGGAGATGGGGAATGCGGGTTACAGTCAGTCCATAACAATTCCTCTCTGCTGCTCCTTCCTCCTCACACTTTTCCCCTGCTCCAGCGTGGGTCCTTCCTACAGGCTGCAGTCCTTCAGGATAAACCTGCTCCAGCTTGGGCTCTCCACAGGCTGCAGCTTCCTTCAGGGCACGTCTACCTGCTTTGGCATGGGGTTACGCACAGGCTGCACTATGGATATCTGCTGCACTGTGCTGTCTCCAGGGTCTGCAGTGAATCCCTGCTGGGATGCCTGGAGCACCTCCTCCCCCTCCTCCACCTCTCCCTTATGGGGCTCACAGGGCTGTTTCTCACACTTTTCCCCTCACAGCCAGGCAACGTTTTTCCCTTGCTTACACAGGCTTTCACCGAGGTGCCACTGTGGTGGCTGCGGGGCTCAGCTGTGCCCTGTGGTGGGTTGGTTGGAGCTGGCTGGAACCGGCTGTGTCCGGCTCGGGGCAGCCCCGGCCTCTCCTCACAGAGGCCACCCCACAGCCCACCCTGCCAGAGCCTGGGCACCTGACATAAATGTCTTATCTATGTGCAATTTGATCATTTCTGCAGTAGAAACTGTCTAGGACTCTCCAGGTCACTCCACCAATGATGCTGTCCAGCATGTTTAAGGTGCTGGGAGCTCAAGTGGTCATGCAGTTTCAAGTCTGTCTCTCTTTCAAATCAGGCCATTATGTTGCCTGTGCAGACAAGTAGCTGGGGAGTTGCTTGTTCACTCAGGGAGTTAACTATGGCTTAAGAGCAGTGGGTGTGCACACAGGCCCAAAGAGCAAGTTAAACACCAATTAAAAGTCTAGAGGAAGCCTGAATCTCATCCTTATATCTCACTTAACTCTTGGCACACTCTACATGCTCACTGGGAGCGAGGTTCACCATTTCATGTGTAATGCTACCTCCCAACATGAGGCGGTAAGCCTTCTAGCAGGGCAGTGCACCTCCGCCTCTCAGTAGCCCTGGTTCTCCATGACAGCCTTCTTGCCTGGCTGAGGCAACCTACAGAAGGCACGCGATCAGTGCACACCAGCGTCCCACAGTAGTTTATGAAAGCAGCCCTGAGTCAAGCCCATTTTCTTAGCTAGCTGCTGAGAAGACTGGCTGCATTGAGGTCTGTTCCCATTTTAGTTACTTAAATGCATGCCTTCAAGTCTGTTTTACAGAACTGATTGCAAGGCTAATAATTTTAATGTAATTATTCAGTTTAAGAATCTTTCAACAGATAATGTTATCTGAGTCTTCTCATCATGTCTATCTCATACCAAATTATTTAAGGACTTGAATTCTAAGTTTCTGTAGCACTTCCATTTTACTTTGAAATTATTAGAGTATGAAGACAGCCATATGTCTTTATGTAGATGTAATATTAGCAATTTAAAGGGTGGATAAAAGAGGAATACATCAAAAATTCACTAATTTAAGTATTTAAAACAGGCGACCTCTGCTTCACCTAAATTAACTATGATTTTCCTGTAGAAAACATTTTACTCTGGATCAGGCCAGAAGAAACATTTAATTACTTATTCCACACCTTAATTAGCTATGTCCCAGATAACATTCCTTTTTAACCTCATCCAAATGCATCTTGAACTTCCAAGATAACTGTTTATTCTTAGTAGTTTCGATTTGGACTCTATCCTTGATCTCATCCAAGTTAAGACAAAGGCCATACCTCCTTGGAAGAAAGCTGTTTGAAGTTGTTTGCCCAGTCTCAGAAAAAAGTTGGGCATTCTTAGGCAAAGGTATTCTATATATCATCATTATTATCAACAATTGTCAACATTAAATCTTGGAAAAACTTTGAAGGTCTTTTTTGGGGGAGAAGTAGGTTGTAATTTACTTGCATACAGCTGGTTTAAGTTCTTAAGAGTAACTGTAGGCATGCACTGTGATGTTTTTTCATTGCATATTCTTGCCTGTCCTCTGTCCTTTGCTTTGCACAGCAGCCTAAGTCAACATTTCTAAGGACAGACATCTCGCAGTCCATCCTCACCGTGGCCTTGCTGCTGTTGAGGAATGTACCAGTTTGTTGACAGCAGCTAATGATTCATTTGTCAGGGAGGGGTTTTCTAATATGGGCAAGAGCTGTCACATATGGGAAAACTTTGTTCTCAGAGACAGACGATGAGTATTGTGTTGCAGAACTTCCTATGGTATATGAATTGTTTTACTGATTCCGTACAGATGGGGAACACAACTTGACTAGAATCCTGTCTTTGATTGTTGGCAAAGAAAGATATGTGTTTAAAGCTGAGTACCTGCTCCAGTGGCTGAAATGGTATTAGTTGGAATTAGATAAAACAAAAGAATTATGTGATTCATATATTTCTGTCCAAAGCTATCATTGGTTCTGAAAGTTTCTTTATTGACACAGAACAAAAATGGTGGGTTTTTAATGTGTTTCTTGCTGCTGTGTTACTTTTTAAGGAAATGATACATCAACAGAACAAGATAAATGCATTTCTACAGAATTTTTAAAAAATAGCAAGATTTACAGTGTAAAAAATTAAAGTACTCTGAACACTGTATTCAGACAGCAAGTTATTTCGCTCAGTGTCTTAATTCTGAGATACTATTAAAAATAGAAAAGGCTCAGCAAAACACATTTTCTAGTCATATGTTTTACAATCATTAGAAGTAGAGATAATTTTTTTTCTTTTTTCATAGTATAGATATATACATTTGCCAACCTTCAAGATGATTTCCCAGGAAAGTGTCCAGAAAAGCCAAAGTATAAATACTTCTGGGGACATAGACTTTTGAAAAAAGCATCAGGGACATCCTAGATTTGGTATGTATGATTGTAAAAGGAAACAATAAGGTTGGAGGATCTAAAGGTAAACACTGATGTTTAGATTTTCATTCAGCATCACTGAGATTTAAATGATTAAGTGTATGAATACTTCCATCACAGTTCTTAGTTTTGTGATAATTTTCACTAATGGCACAGCTGGAATCTTGCAAAAATTAATAATAAAGACTAGCAACTTCCTTTTCTGTTATTCATGAAATTTTCAAGGTTCAGAAGTTTACTAATTTCTGGCCAAAATCCAAACAGCTACAGAATGCTACTGATCCAGCTGTACAAGTAACAGTGAAATGCATCCAATAATTTGTGTTTGAACCTCCTGCCTTGTTAGTGGTTTTGATGTTTTGTTCTCAGTCAATTTTATTGACAATACCAGTGAAAGCATCCCAATGTAATTCAGTAAAATGAATCCTCAAGTTAGTATAGATTTTGTCCACTGCATCTACACACACTTTTATGCAGGGTCCTCCCATGGATTTCTGTTGGATAAGTAGAATAATAAGAAATCTTGGGATTATTTTTTTTTTCCCATCCCTAGGCTTTTTTATAGGTGGCAAGAAGGAAAGTCTCCATGAAGAGTCTGCATCTCTCCATACTTGCAAGGGTGCTGCAATCTCAAGTTTTATTCTAAACATAGTGAAAAGCTAATGGGTTATAGCACAAATGCGGGTATCTGAAAATGAGAATTCAAGGAGTGGTTAGGAGCTCATGCCCGCTTTTACATGAGGGATAATGCTTATTTCATTTTCATGAAGGGCATGAAATTCTAATGTAATACTAAGGTAAAACTTCATACCTGTGCTGAAGGCCAACACAATATCTAGGTGTCCTGGTTTCAGCCCGCATAGAGTTAATTGTCTTCCTAGTAGATGGTACAGTGCTATGTTTTGAGTTCAGTATGTGAAGAATGTTGATAACACTGATGTTTTCAGTTGTTGCTAAGTAGTGTTTAGTCTAAAGTCAAGGATTTTTCAGCTTCTCATGCCCAGCCAGCGAGAAAGCTGGAGGGGCACAAGAAGTTGGCACAGGACACAGCCAGGGACACTGACCCAAACTGGCCAACGGGGTATTCCATACCATGTGATGTCACATCTAGTGTATAAACTGGGGGGGTGGGGGTGGGGAATCGCTGCTTGGTGACTAACTGGGCATCGATCGGCAGGTGGTGAGCAATTGCACTGTGCATCACTTGTATATTCCAATCCTTTTATTATTATTGTTATTGTCATTTTATCAGTGTTATCATTATCATTATTAGTTTCTTCTTTTCTGTTATATTAAACCGTTCTTAACTCAACCCACGAGTTTTGCTTCTTTTCCTGATTTTCTCCCCCATCCCACTGGGTGAGGGGGGAGTGAGTGAGCAGCTGCGTGGTGCTTAGTTGCTGGCTGGGGTTAAACCAGGATACTGGGTTCACTGCAAGTACCTTTTAAATATGAGAGCCAAAACTTATTCAAATCCATTTCCTGAACCCCCTGCGAGGGGTAAATTTTGCTCAGAGTTTGAAGAAGTGCTGCTCTACATACTTCAGATATTTAGCAATACATGCCAGCATGCTTGTTAGCATGATTGTGACTCAGCTGACTAACTAGGATTGTGCATGATAACCAAGTTGTGAAGAACAGGGTGACAACTGTTGATAAGTACAAGTATGAGGAAGAGAGAACATTTAAGGATTGTGAAAAAGCAGTGCCTACAATTAATGCAGAGAGGGAACAGAAATTAAAATAGATTTTCAGATTCCCTGTGTTTTCAAGACCACAGCTCCTTGCTATCCCAGTTTTCACTATTAGAAATATAATGAGAAATGGTAGAAGGCACAATGAACACAAGTTTACGATGTTGCTAGCCTGTAGGCTTCATTCACCCAAGCTGTCAAACAGGCTGACACATTCTCCAGCATGAAAACCATCCTTCTGCTTAAGGTGATCATATGCAAACTACTCGATTATGCAAATTGATTCCTGAAAGAATTTGCATAAATACTAGACATGGAGGTGTGCAAAATGTAGTAGTTAAGACAACCAACCTCTAAACAGATTAATTTGTTTTAAATATGTTTCTCATTTCTATGTCCTGTTCCATAAGTTACTTAAGCATATGTAGAATTTTCAGTCTTGTAATTATAAAATTAATTCTGTTTTATTTCAGTTCTTGCTGTCACCAAAACTAGGAACTTGCTTTTCCCTGTGTGAAGATTCACTACAGAAGCAGATCAAATCTCCACTGGGGTCACTGGGGCTCCAAGAAAATAAGTGGCCTTTTCTTGCCCACTCTTTTCAGTCTTCACTTATAACCACTCATTCAGCACTCATCACAGCTGTTCAGTGAGCATATCCAAAAGAAACAAGCTAGCTGTTAAGATGAAGAGTCTGTTCCATCTTTACATGTATACATTTATCAATATAATGAATATCAATATACTTAATTCATAGATGCATACAAAATGATAGCTTAAAAAAACTGAATGAGGTCTTCTTGAAATACTTACCAGTATTAACATTATCCTTTATTTTCCTCCTTTCAGAAAGCACAAGAACAGCACTTAAAACAGCTCAGGATTTGTCTGGATTTTACCTCTTTTTTGAGGTAGGAAATAACTAAAAAGGGAAATTATTTCCCCCCCATCCCCCCACCCCTTCCTTAGCAAAGAATTTCTGAAAAAAATAGTTTACACTTTTTGGTAACTATAAGAAATGTATCACCTCAAAATGCTACAAACCTCTGAGGCCAGATTCTGTCACTTTGGAGTATTAGTAGCCAGTGAAATAGGCATAGAGCCTTTGTGTTAGGTTTCCTTCACTAGACCCATTTTATGAATTGGTTGATTTGGAAAAAAAAGTGACAGAACAGGGTAAAGTAGATAAGAAATTAATTGCCCCTTTAGATTGAAGTGGGGAGGTGTGAAGAGCACCTGTTCACATTCTGTTTAGTACAAGCCAATGCTTCAAGTCTCCCTGTTGACCAAGGAACTATAATTACTTCCCAAATAACACATAGGCACAAAAAATGCTTTATAGGACAGAGACATCATAGTTTCAAAAAAAGGATTGATATGCTGAGCTTATATGTAATTTTAATTTTTAAAAAGTTTGACAAATAATTATAATTTTATATTAACCATTTCTGAACTGAAGCTCTTGAAAGGCCCATGTTCCCTATTGCTGTGAATCAAAGGTGTTAATGAATGACTATGGCATAGTGGTACATTTTTAACCTACTACAAGCTACCAAATGTTCTCATGATGGCAGCTTTTCAGTTTCCAAAATGTCCTTCAGCATCTAAAGTTCTGAACAGATGCAACTACATCCAAAGTGCTGTACTAAGTAATGTGCAAGTGGCATAAATATTTCAAGGTTTTAAAAAATTGTCCCTAAATTAAAAAAAAAGTGACACAATGAATACTGTTTGGCACTACTCCAATGGTGTAAGTATGGCTTCAAGGGAGAAATTCAGGTAATGGCTGAGTCAAAGATGGCAACGAAGTGGCACAAAGCCTTGCTGCTGTTTAAAAGGTTTAAATAACTCTACTGAGGCTGGATAAAAGGATGAGTTTTGACAATGGAATTAAAATCTGCCTGACATTAAGGTAGAAAACTTACTAGTTTGGGGTTGATTCTGAGCATTTTTAGTCCACCTTTAAACAAGTGGAACTCCAGTGACTTCAGTAGTATTAGTTCTGATTTATGCTAGTATAAATGAGAGAAGAATCTACCCATATGTCTTCCTGCAAGCCTGTAATAAATCCTGCAGGCTATTGGTGCTGTATAAATAATATGTTAGCTTAGGGATAAATTGCCAGACAGAGAGTTACAGATAAATATTGTCAAAAATGAGGTTTATAAGGTGATTTTTGTGTCATAGCTTTCAAATAATGTCATCACATGTAACTTTTTCATAGAATATGCAGGAACAGGATGAAATAGCAGAAATTCCATTTCTACCGCAAAGGCAAGAGAATTTGGCGTTCAAGTGAAATTTCTAAGCACTCTATGGCAAGATGCAGAAAATTTATTTCCAAGTTGTGATTTCTGTATATATCTTACTATATCTACCTTTTTTTCTTTTTCTTGTAATACTGGTTACAATGATATGAAAAAGACAACTGCCCCTTGCAGCCTTCAGTTAGGAACATTTCTATTGGAGCAGTCAAAGATTCTTTGTAAATACTGGACTCAGATGCATCTAGATTTCAATAACGGGTTGAGAGTTTGAGTTTTTTTGCTTTTATCCCTTCCACCACTACCACCACCACCACCCCCCCTGCTTAGTTTGGTGCTTAGCTGCAAGACACCTGTGCCATTTACAGAGCATTTAACTGTGAAGATAAAACAACTTTTTAATATATACCCAAGAGACTGCAGTGAGAGTTTTTAATTTAGTAGTTTGTTAAACTGTAAATAAATAGACAAATATATGATGAACTTCAAGACCTGCTATGAGATTTACACCTCTCTTTTTATTAAAGTTCTATACTCAGGTTTCCCTGAATTTTGGGTGGTTTTGCATGTGTGAATATATTTAAGCACTGTAAACTTGACAAAAATTGTTTTTCCCTGACAATCTCTCAAGTACTAGCATGGAGAAAGAATATCTACTTTATTTGATCCATGTACACCACATTCACTGAAATCTTACTGGGTGACATAGGACCAGTGCATGTTTGTTTTTCTGATTTAAGGTGCTTTTTTAAAAAAATGATTTCATATCCCAGTGAGAATTGTAAATTCACAAAAATTCAAACCAGAGCAGTCTTAAAATATACTCCACTGTAACAAATAAAAGAACATCACATGCCTGAGTTTATAGAAAGCATTTTAACAGAGATCAAAATGTTCAGCTATTACTGGAAGGAAGCAAAGTATAGAGAACGTACAAAGCCTTGAAACTGGCATAAAGAGAGAAAATACTGCAGAAGGTACAATACCCAGGAAAGGATGCCAAAAAAAATAGAATCACATTGATGGCCTTTTTTTGAACACAGGCTTTAGTATATTTTGTTAGACATTTGGGTTTGGTTTTGGTTTTATTTGGGGGGAGGGGTGGTTGATGTAGACATCTTTGAGATGTTTAAGAAATGAAACAATGTTTTCTGAGATAAGAAAAACTATGTATTTGTTTATCATGTCCCACTAAGAAAAAAAACAACCTATGTCTCCAGTCACTCTAGGTAAGAAAATTCTAGGACATATTTTAATAGGCAATCACATGCTGGGAGAAGTTTATAGTATGTCAGAGGAAAGGAGTAGGAAAGGATTAGGAGACACTAATCTTGGGAGAAGTCTTAATACTTAAATCTAAGTAGGCTAAGTGGATATAAAACTTTACATTATTTAGAGTTCATTTCAACCCTATAAGGCTGGATCTAAGTGACCTATTAAGAAGGAAAAATGACTGTGTCTGCAGTCAGCTGGTCTATGTCTTCACATAGCTCTGAATTTAATGGGAAATGCAAACTTTCAGTACTTCTAGAAAACAGAGTCAGTGATATGTTTTCAACCAGACATTATTGGTCCTTATTATTATTTTGTGTCCAGCTGCAGATCTAATCTTTCATGGATTGGCCATGGTCCACAATTTGTGAATACAACTGTTGTCTCACAAGTTCAATTAATTTTTATTTTCTTCATTATCTCAAAGTTTATATTCATCCTTATTATTATTTTTGAACTTTTTTTAATATGTGAATATTAGGGTGGGTTTAGTTCTGTCACTTTATTATGTTATGATTTTTAATAATTAATTCCACTTAAGATGAAGTTTGTAATTAATAATTGGCTCATTTTACTATCTGTACATTTTACTAATACACTTATGTTTCACTCCAAGCTTTCTGGAATAAGACACTATGTATTCTTGATGAACCTCCACTAAGTCTAGAATGATTTACATATGGACAGTAAAAGGTATATACTGTGGCTACTTTTAATCCCCCTCTGCTAAGTAAACTGATTCCCAGGAATCTATAGTAGAGGTAGAATAAGTTCAAGATATGTTCAAATTTCTTGATTATCATGAAGACAGTTCTTACTTGGGATGTAAATTATTTTAACACTACATTCAATACAGTTTTCTATTGTTGTTTCTTTTTATAGCTATACCCTATCATTTTGCGCAAGTTCTCAATGACACATATGTTAAAGGTTGCAAAAGTCTTGTGGAATATTCATGTGACTGATGGATTGGATCCCTGCTTTCATTTACTTTCTGAAGAGCCAGGCTAAACTCTTCTATACACGAAGGCCACAAATAAGTTTTGTGGTCTTGTGTCATGTCCTGTCAAGGAAAAGTTAACAGTCGTTCACAGTTTAACAGAATTAATACCGATGAATATTTAGCAAGAGCTATCTCAATAGACTTTGGATCTTACTCAAGATTAAGCAGAGCTGAAAATTTTCGAAATTTGAGGTATTTATGTAAGGATCATATTCTATCCAGCTCAGATTGTCTATGCTTTTATTCTTTCAGAATTTAATTTAAATTCATTTCTACATTTTGAGATTGAGCAAGCTCTACCTTGTTAATACATATTCTCTCACTTCATGAGAGAAGCTGTGATCCTTCTTAAACTGCCAACCCTGCTCCAAATCTGAAGGGATGGATATGCATGCAACCAGCTAAGTGTGGTCTTTATGCTGCCTGGCATCAACACAATCAGATGTGGACATGGGACTGAAGGAAAGAAAAGTGCGGATTTCAGACTAGAAACTGAAAAAAATGTGGTTTGCTGTAGTGACCAGGGAAAAAGACAATTACTGGGAGCAAGCCTGGAAAAAGTACAATAGTGTACAATAAGCTGAGACAGAAATCCTAAAGGTAAGATTTACGTGTGGTCAAATACAGAAGAAAATTGTACCTGTTTGTGATAGCTGCTTAACTGAAAAGGCAGAAACTGGGACCTCTTCAGGTATCACTAAGGAGAAGTGTGGTGATTCTGTGAAGATGTTCTGTTACTGTGTGACAGGTTTGAAAGGTAGTCTTTTAAAGGCAAGGAATCCATCAAATTAATGTTTCAAGGGATTATTGATCATAATGCAAGGAAGGGGTATGATCTCAGTTCATCTTAGTTCTTTAGTAAGTCTTAGACATCTTCTTTCAGAAAAAAACTGACTGAGTTTCTTCTGAAACATGATATGTCTCTTTTTGTGGTATTCTAGATGGGGAGAATTTCCTCTAGCTTTCTTTTGTTATTTTCTCCTTTACTTATTCCACTATTCCCTGCAAGCTCTATTAAGAAAAGGTGAAAGAGACACCAATCTTGTTCTTGGTTGTGAAGTTCTTCCACAATAAGGAAAAAACTAAGGAAATAAGGAAAGAAAAAAGGAAAAATAATAAGGAAGGAACAAGGGAAAAAGGAAAACAATAAGGAAAGAAATAAGGAAAATAAGGAGAAAGAGAAAGTATGTAATGTTCAGGGAATAGTGTAGGAGACCTCTCCTGATAAATCTTAAAGGAAGAAAGGAAAGCATTCTAATTCAACTTCTTGATTCTTCTGAAATCTCAGATTTTATGGATAATAACTTTAATGTATTAAGCACAAATCCAATTAAAAATTTCAGAATTTAAAACAGATTCAGAAGTTAAAAGCAGTTTTCTACAGCATGAAAATTAACAGCTTCCAAATAAACTGAACTGTCTTGAAAGGTTGTTTGCAGGGGCATACCTTTTTTTTTTTCTTCTTTTTTTATTGTGCAGCATGACTCCTTAATTTAGTCCTGTCAGTGTATTCCCATTTGTATTCATTATGCAGGTTCCTAACAATTTTTCTTTTTAAATTTAGTATTCATCAGATGGTTTCCTCAGTAATACTGAAATGTAATAAACGAAAGCAACTCACAAGGTTATTTGTTACTACTCCTATATTAATAAGCTGAGCTTTGTCCCAATTACATATGGAAGAATTTCTTCTGCTACAAAGGTAGAAGATTCTGAGGACAGCCCATGGTGATCTATCCTAAGCCTCACAACATGAGTAAGCATAGTCTTTTCTCTGATAAACAGTTTTGATTATAGTTATCCAGCATTACTGTTTATGCAAGTAAGTATTTCCATTCCCATATGAGATACTTGTAAGAAAAAAAAACACTCTTTTTTTTTTCCTCAAAAAAACCCCTTATTTTACTTTTTCAAACTGGTTTATTGGTTTTTGAACTCTTATAGTTTAAATGGTGCAGTAAGAAACAGAAAATGTTAAAGTTGTTAGTATGTCATTACAAACAAGTTCTAATTCCTTACAGTTCAATCTGTTTATTAATTTATATTTATTACTATAAATTTCATGTGTCTGTGCCCTTAAGAATCTTTGATCTAAAGCAGAGGTAGCCGAAAGAAATTTCAGCGTGAGAAACTTCCAGCAAGGAAAACTAGATTTGTTTCTTTCATAAGGAAGAAAGTCCGTTTGGAATAGCCTTACTTTATTCATAAATCAACAGTAGACAATACAAAAAAGTAAAGGTATTTATCTTCAGAAAATACAAGGTCATGGAAAAAAAATTAAGAAAAACAGTTGTAATTTTATACTGTCTTATCAAACTGTGTATGTGTTTGTGTTAGTCTTCAGTGTCTCCAGATAGCATACAAGTATAGGAAAGTGAAGAAGGATCTTGAAATTTTCATTCATGACCTGAAGTATTAATTGGTACATAGGAGACAGAACAGGATAATTAAAAAATGGAATATTAATTGAAGAGGAATATCTTGCTCTGGAAGGAAAGGAAGGAATAAAGAAATAGCTGCTGCTTCATATATGAGAGAGGTATACACTTGTTCTCAGCTACATCACAGAGGGAAACTGAAAATATGTGATAATACCCTACATTTCCAAACTTAGGTATCAGATGGGGCTTTTCACGCACAAATGCAAAGTCATTCGGAGCACAGGCTTCAACATAAAAGTAAATCAAAACATCTGTTTGGAGGGAGATGCTGTGGGACTCAGCAGAATTCAGTGCCTAATCACTGCCACTGAATTTAGCATTTTAGGTGCTGTACAGAAAGATCTCTTGCTGCCCCTCCAAAAGGATGAGAACAGTCCACTGGTTCCAAGTCATATCTCCAGCCTCATATAGATATCTCAAAACCTGAACTGTCTAAAATGAGCTAGATGTCTTGTGAACCCCTGCTTGGCTATAGGAGAAGTAGAAAAAAGGAAAAGGTCCCCCCACATCTACCATGGAGAGAACTTTAATAATGCTGAATAGAAGGTGACGTGGATGAGGATGGCCAAGAGGTGATGGACTTCAAAACTTTTAGGACAATAAGGAGAATGAACAAAAAAAGTAAAATAATGGATCTAGGAAAAATTACTTCACTTGCCTTGGAAAACTGGTTGATGAGCTCTTCTGTGAAGCAGCTCCAAGACAAAATAATAGTGAAGATGATGATGATGATGATGATGATGATGATGATGATGATGATGATGATGATGATGATGACAACAATAATATTTCTTTAAGGGAATGCCAGTTCCAGAAGGTTCAGATGCAACCAATTCAATTAAGAAAGAAAGCTAGAAGGAATAACCAGAGATCAACTTGGCCAATGCATAAATTATCTTCATTTACTTCCTATAAAAGAGCGGAGATTAGGAAGGATGAGGACAGAAATTCAGCATAAATTTACATGAATAAAATCAAGAAAGTGAAGGCACTCTGTTCAAGATGGTGTCAGCAAAGGACGTCAAGAATATGTAATAAAATATTGTCAGTGTGTATTGTAGAGAGAGAAGAAAATAGAGGATCATGTTTCTTCTTCCCAGAGAAGGAAAATTATTGGTTAATAGTACTGAGAAAGCCAAGGCATTTAATGCCATTTTGCACTAGTTTTCACCAAAATGGTCGACTGTGACCAGATGGCTGAAACAATTAGAAACAGTGATGTAAGAATAAAACCTCAGCCCACAGTAGTTAAAGAACAGATTAGAGTGTACTTATACGAATTAGATGTTTTCAGATCACCTAGAGTGATAACCTGAATGGCTAATGAGATCCCCAAGTCATTAGCAATTACCTTACAGAACTCATCTAAGAAAAATGCAGACCTACAAATGTCCAATAAAACAGGGAGATCATTGAAATTATTGCCTTTATAACTTCACAATTCACTTCTTCCTCTCAGGTTGTTCTTCTCCATTCCTTTCTCCCAGATCATCAATTGCCCCTCTGCTGTGTGTGTTGTTCATTAGTATGAATCTAAATGGATCTTAATTAACCAAAAGATGTAAAGGTTTAAGAACTGATTGTGTCCAAATATACAGAAATGTGCTTGTGTCTCAACCCTCACCAAAAGTTTCAGTTGTTCCAGGTTATAATCACATTTTAAAGAAGGAATATAGGTATAAAAATTACATGTACAATAGAGAAAGAACAGTATATTCACATTTTAGTTGTTCTGTTTCCCAGACTCAAGTCTCACTTAATCTCAGCCACCAGCTAATGAGCGGGAGCAGTAAAGCATGGTGACACACCACCTCTGCACACTGCTACAGAAAGTTAATCTGTGGGTGGGCAGAGAGTTGGGCACAATTTTGTCTTAAATTGCTGATGCCAGAGCTCATCTGCCAGAGCCTGAAATGACTTCCCCCAAGGTGCAAAGCAATGTATTATCAGCTTTTGGAATGATTCATTTTTCTGAATTCTTTTAGACATGAATCTGGCTGTAAAGGAAGGCTGATTAGTCAGTTCCTCCCTGCACCAAGTTCAGTTTTTGCCCACAGTTCAATACAGACAGGGAAGTGACTAACTTGTCATTTTTCTTTTACAGACAGCTGCTGGGGTATAATTGGTGAGGGAGAAAATGAACAGCCATCTATAATTTGTAAAGTCTTGAGGCTGGCAAAAAAAAGGGGGGGGGGAATCAATCTAGGGAAAGCAGGAGAAACTGAAAGGCAATGGAAAATTGGGGGAGAATTGGAAAATGATCACTTTAAAAGCAAAGGAGAAACAAAGTTGTGGAGAAACTGGAAAAAACAAATGCAAGGGAAACAAGGTGAGATTTACTAAAATGTGCTATCATTGCTCTTTAAAGTTAAGTAATTGAGAAGAAAAGTCTTTGGGTACATATATACACAAAAGTAGAGAGACAGCAGAACTAACTAGAAGCTCAGCTGGGAGATCTTTAAGTACATAAATATTGTTTTAAGACCAAGTTACTACAGTTTGCCTCTCACTGAGGATTTTTGGCTCAGGCACAGTGTTGTACTGTGGCAGTTGCCTACCTTATTGCGTGCATCTGACCAATTAGCTCACACAAATGAGACTTTGGGTACCATTGTTTTCTTGGAACATCTTTGCAATAGCCTTTGAGAGAAATTTTCACTGAGGCTCCTGATGACTAGTGCAGCATCATGTAGACAGACTGTCATAAAGCAGGTAATTGAATGTAATTTGCCACATCCTCAGCCAAGTCAGATCCTGCTGAATCATTTTCTCTTCTTTTAGGGTTGAAAGAAGATAAGATTTGATTGCAATGGTAATTTCAATAGTACCTGCACATACTTGCGTACCTCCCATACACAGTACTGTTGTGGGTCAACCCCCATAAGCAGCTAAGCCCCACCCAGCCGTTCACTCACTCCACCTACAGTGGGATGGGGAGAGAATCAGAAGGGTAAAAGTGAGAAAACTTGTGGGTTGACATAAATACAGTTTAACAGGTAAAGCAAAAGCTGCAAGTGCAAGCAAAGCAAAACAAGGAATTAATTCACCACTTCCCATGGACAGGCAGGTGTTCAGCCATCTCCAGGAAAGCAGGGCTCTATCATGTGTAACAGTTACTTGGGAAGACAAACACAGTAACTCTGAATGTCCCCCCTTTCCTCCTTCTTCCCCCCAGTTTTATATGCTGAGCATGACATCATATGGTCTGGAATATCCCTTTGGTCAGTTGGGGTCAGCTGTTCCAGCTGTGTCCCCTCCCAACCTCATGTGCACCCCCAGCCTACTTGCTGGTGGGGTGGGATGAGAAGCAGAAAAGGCCTTGGCTCTGTGGAAGCACTGCTCAGCAGTAACGAAAACATCTCAGCATTATCAACACTGTTACCAGCACAAATACAAAACATAGCACCATACAAGCTACTACAAAGAAAATTAGCTCTCTTCTAGCCAAAATCAGTACAAGTACCTATATATTGTATCTGCATAGTAAGTCACTTTATTTTCATTATGTGTAAAATGAGATAAACTAGTAATTGCAACCTATCGGCTTTAGATTGACTTCAGGAAAAATGTATAATCATACATTCATAATCATTATCCATTTAGGATGTTCAGAAAATATAACCCCTAGATGTGATGGTGATGATCTGTAATCAATTTATAATTAAGATCTTACCTTATTTACACGACTGGATACTGTCTTGGACAACTTCCTCTGGCTGAGCCTGCTCGAGCAGATGGTTTGGACTAGATGATCTCCAAGCATCCCTTTCTGCCTCAGTGATTCTGTTACTATAACCAAATCTGGGTCCCAGCTGTAACAAGCACTATCTAATAAAAAAGGATGCAAAGGAAACATAACTCTTTCTTTTCTCTTTTACTTTATTCCCACTCTTTCCAACGTTGTCTTCTACTGTGTCTCCTGGCCACCTCTCCCATTGCAGCTCAGTAATAATGTGGGTTTTTAATACATTTCTCTCAGCCCATTACTTTTTTTCCTTCAAACTGGGATGAAGCACACACTGTGACATAAATCTTACACTATATGGAGCTGAACTTTCTTGAAGTTAAGGTATATTTGAATCTAGGCTTTTGACAGATATTTTGGAGGGGAACGTCTGGGGGCTAGAGTCAAGCAAGCAAAAAAAGACAAGGAATGGACATATTGAAGACAAATTACTACTGTGTCCTTTCATAAAGGCAAAAGAAAATCTCTTCAATGTTTTTATCAATGCTTGGACACAGGAGTTGAGTGCACACTAAGGACATTTGCCAATGATACTAAATTAGGAGAAGCCGTTAATTCCCTCGAGGGTAGAGAGTCCTTACAGAGAGATTTTGATAGATTAGAGTGCTGGGCAATCACCAACGGTATGAAATTTAACAGGAACAAATGCTGGATTCTGCACATGGGATGGGGTAAACCTGGATATATGGGAAAAGTGGTGGACAAGAGGCTGGAGTGCAGCCCTGCAGAAAGGGATCTGCGGGTTTTGGTTGATGGTAAACTCAGTATGAGTCAACAGTGTGTCCTGGTGGCCAAAAGGGCCAAGCACATCCTGGCGTTCATTAAGCACAGTATAGCTAACCAGTTGAAAGAAGTGATTGTCCTACTAAACTCAGCATAGGTGCAGCCTCACCTTGAGTACTGTGTGCAGTTTTGGGCTCCACAATATGATATAAAAACATTAGAATGTGTCCAAAGAAGGGCAGCAACAATAGATATGTGGTTTAACTTTAGATAAATGGTTTAACTTTTTAGTTGCCCTGTGTGGAGTCAGGTGTTGGATGTGATTATCATGGGACCCTTCCAACTCAGGATATTCTGTGTTGCTATGAAAAATATTTCACATTTTTAGGTTTTAGCATTCATACTTTGGTAGTAGACTGGTCTCCAGTCTGATGTTTGTGAGCTGTCATCTTCAGATCTTCATTAATTGAGGTGTGGTGGCATAAGCCAAAGTTATCAAGTCATTATCTTCCAGCTGAGACATCTTGACTGAAAATAAATATACTTATGAAACACTCCACTTTCAAAATAATATATATTGATCTGCTATAATACTGAATTTGTATGGCTGATATGCTATACCTCAAAAATGGAATATCCATTAATACATATTGACATTTTAAGTTGCAATGGCCACCTAGTGAGATTTGGATCATTTTGCATTGCACCAGAATATCTTAAAATATGATAAGATGTCAATTTTCCATTATTTCTTTCTTTATTTTTTTATGAGAAATATAATTCAGTGGGTTTTGTCATGAAAAATAAACTTAGCCAGTTACTGGAATTAGAAGTCTTTAACTTTTCCTATGATTATTTATGGTTTCCAGAGTCAGCAAGGGTTAGCCTTCACGGTTGAGAAAGAGGACAGAAAGCAATGATTATAGTCATACATCTAATTCAGTTTACAGTAGACATTTCTGTATTTTCTACGTCTGCATCTACCTGAGGCCTTTCTCCTGCTGAGCCAGAAGTGATGACAGTAAAACAGCTTGGGCTTACAAAATTAAATAAGTGGTTTTGAGATGAAATTAATTTCTTCATCTCCCAATTACTTCTAGGCTTTATCAAACACAGATTGTCAAATGCTTTCAGTTTGGCTAAAATTAGACTGCTACTTTAGTAAGTTCTCAGCACAAGAAGATCAATTTACAAAACCTCGGTTCCTCAGTACTTAGCTTTTCCACATACATAATTGCAAATGTTGCCCTTAAAATTCACAGTTGTCATAGAATCAGTGACCATCTATGGTTCTGTCTAGATAGAGTTTTGCAAAGGAGAACCTAATATGCTCCATCTACACATTAAAGAAATGCAAGTCTGCTCTGTCTCTGAGACAAACTGAAGCCTTGTAAACATAACTAGTGAGGTGCTAGTCCAAGCTAGTAATCCCTCTTGAGATCTTTAGAACTGAACTCTATAGCACATTCAAAGGAAGAGTGGTATTTTGTGGATAGCAAATTGTGTACTATAGTGGAGTTAAGACATAGTTAAATATTGTATCAAAATTACTTTTATGTTCATAGATCTGCTGCTCTGTATACATCAGTAGCAAAACTACCTCATACAATGATAAGCAATGAAAATATCATCAGTTCCTATGTTTATCATTCTGATCTTAATACTTTACTGGTAGTTACAAGATAACTCATATATGACAAACTGAAGCTACAAACATGTTGTTCGATATAGTATTTTATTTATCATGAAAGAAATCTATCCATATAAATACTTCTTCCTTTCTGAAATTCATCAAAAGTTATTCAGTAATTTAATATTACCATAAAAAATGCAAAAGCATAACAATGATTTAGACAACTATTCATAATGTGAATAGGACATTCTGCCCCGATTCACTGCATAGCTAATAGAGAAGATCTCCTCTAGGGAGTGATTTTCAACCAGTCTTAGCCTTGCCTTACCTCTTACAGAAGCTTACCTTTGTCCACAGACTACGGAAATGTTTCTTTTCTATGTCAAAGACAGCCTATCTTATGCTAATCAGCCAGCTAAAGACAGTGAAGCTTGTTATCCATACACTCTGCCAGTCTTCTAAAAAGAGAGTTCAAAGCCTACTTACTGTATGCTTGAGAAAGTTCACAATAAGTATATACCAGTTCAATAATGTATAAGTGAGGGTTTCCTGAGACCATCCTCAGTAACTATATGCTTCAACATTTAACTTCCTTAGTGGAATTTAACCTCTCAATACTTTCAAGATCAGCGTCTGATTGCCTGTTGATCCATAAATACATCTCAGAAGTCAGAGACCTCACAATCTCATCAGGTAACATGTAATCAGAAGGCTGAATGTTAGACAGCCTCAGACACATTTGTACAGTATAATAACTGAAAGTAGTTCAAATCTACTAAAAATATTTTAATGTTGGGGCTGCTATTAGTAAGACCTAAAGTAAATCTTGAACTGTAACCCTCCTTTAAGAGTGTAAACACACAAGGATAAAGAGCTTTAGAGGGAAAAAAAATTGAAAAGTAAGGTAAAGCAAAGAAAACATTCCTTCCAAGAATAGTGTCATTTCCATCAGGAATGTAACAATAAAAATCATATTTTGCACACAAAGACAACTTGCCTGTGGCTATTACTTTATGTAAGTACTTTTTATGAAAGATAAATGCAATAGTTAGAATCCTAAGAGACTGAGAAACCTGCAAGTAATTCTCCATTCAATCTTGCCTAGAAAGTCATCCCTTTAAGCAGAGTTGGCAGAAAACGAGTCAATAAAATCTTAGTATGTGACATTTAATCCCCGGCATAGACCACAATATTGAGATCACTTACAACTCTTTCTTACTGATGAGTTACTAGAATAGCTTTGCAGAAATGTCTTCTTCTTTTTGTACTGGGGAAAATCATTCTGTGCCAACTTCACATGGGCTGATGTCGTTGTATATCTCTAAAGATATCAGAAACTTGTATAGCAGCTTTTTAGCTACTTACCACGTCAGAATGATTAGTTATGCTGGATTTCAAATGATTCAGCAATAAACCACATGCTGTAATTCCAGTTATATTTTTTTTTACAGCTTTTTGCAAGTTAATGAAAATGTGATTATTTTCAAACATAAAAAGTATTTGTAGTGAGACTTGGGCATTTTCTATTCCAGCAGGAAGGGATGTTTTGCTTCATGATATGGCTTTGCCAGACAGGAAGATTATTGTCTGTTTGAATCACTTCAAAGAGACATCAGCATTTCCAAACCAGAATAGGGCAAACAAGGGTGCAGTATCAGGAAAGACTAACCAGGTTGTTTGCATAAATAAATAGCAATTAATGTGGTGAAGAGGTTATTGAATCTGATTGATCACATGAATGGATTTGGACCATAATGGGACCAAGGTTTCCCTAGGTTAATAGTCTATTTCAAAAACACAGCAGAGCCTTCAGCTAGGAGTGATCTGAACAGAGGCCTGATCTGTTAGCTGAATTGGGTAGATGGAAAAAAAATCAAGCTGATGTTGCAGGTAGGCTATCAGTTATGCTGCAAGTAAGGTCTCTGCTTTCAATTATTTTATTTTAGCCTTGTTAAAAACTTGAAAAATAGGATAGCAAATGTTCTTATAAATAGTGCCTATATTTGTAAATTGAAAAATGTGCTGTTTACATGTTAAAATTTTCCCAGTGTGATTTTAGCCTATGCCATCCAGAAGCCTCTGAAACAAGTTGTATGTATTTGCCAGGAGTCAGTGCATCAGCAAAGGATGTTTTGTCAGTAGACATTTTGATGTGAACTTCTCATTTCAGAAGTCAGGGGAGTTTAATTGTATAGAGACAGGACTCTCTGCTTCGTCTGACTCAGCACTTCAAAGAACAAAAGAGAAGTTTAATTTATTAGTACAGCTGTAGACACTGGGCTCCAAATATGCATTTTTCTGGGTATTTAAAGACTTACAAGATGTTTTTCCACCTATCCTTCTGAGCCTTTTTGGTAGCTGCTAACATAAGTCTCTGCAAGGGTGAAGTGAACATAAGCGTGGAAAGCTCTGTGACATATGGCAAAGCAATAGGGAAGTAACCTGTACCTTGAGAGTCTGAAAGCCTATGTCATAGTGGCATAATAGAGCAGAATTTATACCTATTAGTCAGTTAATCTGTTTACAGTTTATTCCCAGTGACATAAAGCATTTGCAAGTTTTAGGGAAGGATTTTTGAAAAGTTCTACCCAGAACCCACAGGTCAGAGAGATGTGTTTCACTTCCATACATTTACTTATCTAATCCAACACACATTTAAGCTGCCTAATCCACCACCCTTTGGCACTCTTTTGCTGTTGTTACTGTAAGTAAAGGGAAACTCAAATCACATAAAACAGTATCTATTAAATCTTAAAAATGTACACACAAAATTTTGATTGTACGGGTGCACCCTTAATTCACAGAGTATACGTCATTCATTCAAAATCTGTTTCTCCAGATTCTTAATGGTAAAAACTCTCATCATATGATTTTATTTCAAAACTCATTAAAGACAGTGGAAGATAGGCTGGGCCCATAGACAGCTTTCCTAATTATCATTATGGTTTTTAGCTCATTGGTTTGTTGGGGTCTTTTTAGAACAGGCAAATTCCAAGCAATGAGACATCTTGGTGTTGTGGCATTGCACTAACTGGATGTAATATTATCTGTTTTTTCATTGCACTACCCTTTGGAGGTGAATACTTTTTAGGCCTACTTTTAAATTGCAGTCTATCTTGGCCATATCTAAGGATAACAAAGGCTAGAACATTTGACAAATACGTGTGCTGTTTCCATTAATTTGTATAACTTCAGAACACTCCCATGGAAAGCAAAAGAGCTCCATATATATCCTTTTTGAGGTAGTCAGAGTGTCACTAAAAATAACATAATTAAGTTAATTTTCTAATCACTGTGACATATGTATAAGGCATAGCAATTGATATTGTCAGACATTTCAGTGGAAATATATGTCAATTAAATTCACCAGGTATATACGAGAAACAACCATTGATGTTAAAGCTCTTGGAAACATTTACTGTCATCTTAATTGCACTGGTGAATTTGAAAAATATAATCTGTAAGATCTGTACTTAAAATTGATGAAGTTTGTTTAACTCTTTAGCAGATTTTGGTTTTTAAGATTATTTTTAGGTAAGAAGTACCATTTTAAAAAAAAGCTCCTACACATACTCAAGGGTAACAAAGCTCCAATATTGCAAAACGTTTAGGTTCTAGAGTGCTTCACTGGTGCTGCATTTGACAGGCAAAACAGTTTTATGTCACTACAGAGACTCTTGAATTGCACTTTATCATTGGAAAAGTTAATGTTTCTTGGGGTTTCCCTCTACAGAGCCAGCATTTCTCCATTTTAGAAGAGGAAACTGTTTTTAACAGTTAGTTGAATCAGTCAGTTCAGGAAAACTGTGACGGTCAAACACCAGCTGAAGGAAAATGCTTATTATGCATTCTGTCTTTATAGTTACTTGGATGGAAACGAAGCACAACCTAGGTATCAAAAAGACACAAAAAAGAGTAGTTGCGATGTTTCTTTTGTTGACTGAAAACCAGAAATGGCAGGATAAGAGGATCAGAAAGACAGACATGTTACAAAGATTAGTTTCGCAGAATATCGTGCTGTCTACAGTGTGAAATTAAGAACTAAGAGACAAATCCTATTTGTCTCACTCAGAGCAGTTGCCTTTAAATCAATGAAGTCACATTAGTGTACAGACTTTCAGGATCACGTATTCACCTTACACTGCTGAGCAGCTGAAATAAATAGCTTGAAATGCCAACTGAGCATTCACAACCTTTATTGGCTTCACATTGAGTTGTAAGTGCTTGTCATTTCCAAGAATCAGATCTTTCATGTGCAAAGCTCCCAATAAAATCAATGCACTCTGCGTGTCTGGACCATCAGGAACTTCATCCTACTATCTTTGATTTCTATCCATACATATTCATGTCTTTACTATGAAGAAGGCAATTTCTACTCATGCCCCATAGTCCCAGATTATTCAGTCCTGGTAACCTCTTGGAAACACCGCAGCTCTTCTCTGTCTTCTCAGCTGGCTTGAAATCCTGTGTGAAGATGGGATGGGCAATGATTAGTGCAGGCTCCAATAAAAAGAATCCAAGAGGTATCGCTTTGTCCTTCACTGTAGACACTTCCATTGACACAACCCACATTAAGAGCTGCTCAAAATTAAAAAAAAAAAAAGTGTTTCCATGACATCAGGGCTTTTAGGAAGGCCAAGTGTCCAAATAAAGAATGCAAATCCTAGGCCATTAAGTTTATTTCTCCATGTTATTTGGCACAGTCCCATGGTTGCTCATACACTAGAGCACTCCACTTCAACCCAGATCCTCTTCAGCAGTGAACAGGACAGGTTGTTCAAGCCACAAGTCCTGATGTTACTGCCAGAGACTGATAATGCTTCATTTCTCAGTCAAGAAGAAGCTATAGAAGAGATGGAACTCCATTACTTTTAAAACTGAAAAGTACATGCAATGTGATTTCACGGTCTTTGCCCCTCAAGGATAAAGGAGTGGAAAGCAGGCACCTCAGACCACATTGTTTATGTGCAGTTTATTGCACGTCTTCGAGAAAGCACCCACCTTCGTGTAGTGGAAGGGAGCTCTTTAAAGTAAAATGTATCACACTGTTTCCAGTCCAAATGAAACTTTATTATTGTCTATTTTATTCCATTCTACTTAGCAAAACATTCTGAGCCCACAGCCAAATCTTAAATTGCAAGAGAAATCAGTTCTGTGGGGCTTGATGTAGGCAAAATGATTTTTGAATAAAGCAGTCCTTGACTCTCCGTCCAAGATCAGTACATATGGCATTCATTTTAAAATAAAGCAAAATTACAATATTAAAAAGACAGAAATATACCACAGAGCTGTTGTTTGGAAAAACTGAGAACTCCTTCAGAGAACATTGTTTCACATCAGAGCAGTGTGAGTTAACAGGGAACATAATGCTGAACATAGCCAGAAACATCCAAAAGTGAATCCCATTTTGACAGTGACTGTTTCTAATAGGAAAGGGAGGATTGAGAAAGACAATCCTTATTAAGCAGCCTAATGTCTTAATACGTTGGCCTATTAGTTTTCTGACATCTACCCATTGCAATTCTATTCCACCTTATGTAAAATACAGTTTTTTGTTTAAGGTGCTGAATTTATGTTGCATAATTTAAGCTGCCATATGGAGAATTTACCTGACCCTTCTGTTGTCATAGAGTTCAGTGGGCTGGTGTTTCCACAACACACAAGAAATACTGTGCAAGGCATCTCTATTTTTGAAGTTCTACATCTTCTATCAGGGTAAGTTTGAGTAACAGACAGATGTAGATTGATTGTACAGATGAAATGTTATGTCTATTTTATTATGCTTCTTAGATTTCGGTATTATATTACTAAATACTATTACAAAAAATGTAATTTCTTTTCATTTATAATAGCAAAAATTAGCTGAGAAAATATTACTTCTTCAATGATTTTTGATCAAGAAATTGTTTATTGAGCTAAAAACTATAATGGAAGCTTTATCAACCTGAAGAAAATCTCTTTCCCTGACATAAACCAGTGCTTTAGCATCTGGAATGTTGGACTTGAAGGTGGACGTTTCTGAAGGAATCTCTCAAACTTCGTTTTTCTGTCACAGTAATTTTGGCAAGTCTGGAACATTTCTTAGCAATAGTAATATTTTCAAAGTGAAAACTGGACTTTCTGTTTTCTTTTCATTAGATTTAATTTGTTTTCACTAGTTTTGTCCCCAAAATATTCTGGTAGAATGAGTCCTTGTAATATACAGGGTGTTAGCTAGCACAGCCTATTAAAATGATAGTGCTAAAACTACAGTGCAGTATTTCTAACTACTGAAAATAAGGAAAGAAGAAAAATGTTCTGTTATTATAACAGACAAAAATAGAAGTTTCTTAGAACTATATGGATAAAAATATTTTAAATGGTGAAAATGCTTATGACCTTACTACAGCAAATATACTTTTAATCCAAAGCTATTTTTTTTCAAAAAACATTTGACAAACATTTAGTCAAATTAGGGGCAAGAACTGGGGAAGTCCACTGCTATTTCAAAACAGTACTGATCTTTACTTTGTTTCACATTTAGCTACTCATAACTTGACCCACCTTCTTCCAGTGCTTCATTGTGGAAGTTATTGATTTTAAAACTAAATCTCTTAAAAATGTATCTACCTCTCTGTAACCCAAATAAGTTCTTCTTATCATCAGCTGTACATCCCAATGATCTTTGCTCTCTGCTGTAACAAATATGCAGCAGACATTTAGATTATTGCTGTTTCATAACTCATGTTTTTGCTTGCTAAAAACTCTGTAATATCTTAATTCAGAAAGTATGGATTACCCTTCAATTCGTTAAAGATATGAGGTACTAAGAAATTTCACTTTAGGAATTACTATGGTGAATATGGCATCTTTGTCTCCACAGTGTCAGAGTGTTGACAAGAGATTGCTTGATCTCTATAACCCTTCTGTGTTTTGAAATGATGTCGTGGTTTAACCCCAGCCAGCAACTAAGCACCACGCAGCCACTCACTCACTCCCCCCCCATCCAGTGGGATGGGGGAGAAAATCAGGAAAAGAAGTAGAACTCCTGGGTTGAGATAAGAACGGTTTAATAGAACAGAAAAGAAGAAACTAATAATGATAATGATAACACTAATAAAATAACAACAGTAAGTAATAAAAGGATTGAAATGTACAAATGATGCCCAGGGCAATTGCTCACCACCCGCCGACCGACACCCAGCCAGTCCCCGAGCGGCGAATCCCTGCCCCCCCCTTCCCAGTTCCTATACTAGATGGGACGTCCTATGGTATGGAATACACTGTTGGCCAGTTTGGGTCAGGTGCCCTGGCTGGGCATGAGAAGCTGAAAAATCCTTGACTATAGTCTAAACACCACTGAGCAACAACTGAAAACATCAGTGTTATCAGCATTCTTCACATACTGAACTCAAAACACAGCACTGTACCAGCTACTAGGAAGACAGTTAATTCTATCCCAGCTGAAACCAGGACAAATGATAAGTACAGGAGGACTTGTGGCAAGCCTGATTGGTACTTCAGTTTCTCCTTTGTGAACCAACTTGTGTTTTGCTATTAGACTCTCATGCTGAGCAGCCAAAGGGGCACTCAGGGTGTAATGCAACATCACTCTCTGAATTACAGAGGGAGATACTGGGAAGATTCCCATTAATCAGGTTCCAAACCAGCACTTTTCTTTTTTCTACTAGTGTGCTTTCCTGTCATCTTGTAACTTATTTTCCTGCATCTTCATTGTCGATCAGTTACCCAGACTGAAATTGTATATAAAACACTTCAAAAGACTGCAGGTTTTCAGTCTTTCTATGGATTTTTATTTATCTGAAAAAATGTGCCTGAGCTTGCATTATTGTGCAGGGGTGAGTATGTGTATAGCCACAGAGAAGTTTTCATGTGCTTTTTTGTTTTGTTTCTGAATTGTGCAAAAGGTTTTCAAGCAGAAATTGTAGATGGTCTCATTAAAATAATGAACTATGTTGTAATTCTGATATAATAAAGACAAGGCTGGCAGTCTGATCTTTAATCCAATTTACACCAGAATGGTTTCAAAGTTGAATTTTTAACCAAAGCACTTCAGAATGCTTTCAAAGTTATCTCCCCTTGAAAATATTAGCTGTAGTTTAATCTGTCCAAAGAATCTAAATAAACTTTTTCTTGCATGTTTTAAAACTACTTTATGCTGCCTATCTCCTTAGCCTTTGTTGACATATACCATATACCAACAGTGATGGTGCTTTCTGTGCACCAACCTGTACAGACAGCCTGGGAAGCTGTGTGAGCACTCACAATTAGCTCTCACCTTGGAAGCATTATGAATTCTAACTTCTAGTGCTGGATGTGATCATGCAATAGCAATTACTCAACAGTTTGGCCAGGCTCAAACGCTAAACTGTTAAAACCTGTGAACTCCTAAGCATCAGATTTAAACTTAGCTCCTGATCAAAAAGAAAACCCCAACACTAACCCTAGCCCAAAGTCTAATCAAAACTCAGAAACCATTGCTACTCCATGGCAGTCATTTAATCAGGTTACTCAGACTGATGCCAGCCAAAAAAATTCCTGTTTCTTGGTCATATCAGGTGGCAACTCTAATCATCTATCTCTGCCAGAGTGAACCTCTAAGTCTACATTTAGAATAAGCTTCTGCTTACTGTCTCTTTCTGTACATTGACATGAATGAGTGTGCCTGTAGAGGGAAACAGGGGAATTGAAAGAGAGATGACTTTTAGGACCATGTCAAGTAGAGGTGATGGGGTAATTTGAAAGAAGCTGATTATTAAATTTATAATGTCTTCAGGCCATGCTCTAGCTTTGTGCAGGTGGATATGTTGCTAATTCATATTATCAGGCAGCAGAAAAAGTGCTTTCTGGAAAGGTTAAGGTAAGCCCAGAAAGACTGATGAAAATCGCATTCTGTATGTCTAGAAGGTCAGTTTGGAAAGAGCAACAAGATAACTCTGTGTTGTAATATTAGAGCTATAATAAAGTACTGTCTGTATCTAAAAATCCACTTTATAACCCACGTAGTTGGCACAAAATTTCTACTAGTGATTCTGAGCTCAAGGCTCAACTGTCCTTGCCTCTTGCTTCATTAGCGCATTTTGCATCTGGACTGCAAAATAGTCACCCTCTTGCCAGAACTAAGACAGGTTACTGAAATCAGAGCAGCTTTCTGCTGCTGTGGGTCATCCCATGGCTCAGCCTGAGCAGTAGTGCTGATGGGGAGTTGTGTTTTTGGAAAATGAAACTTTGTTATTATCTTTTTTCCTTAAAACGTATGCTGTGAATTTCCAATAAAAATTACTTAAAATATTTTGGTATGGTTAGGAAGTAGGATGACATCAGTTGCCCCCATCTCTCTCCGACTCTAAATTTCTCTGCCTTATGTATGTATACGTAGTTTTTACTTACATCTTCAGATACATCTTCCTTTACTCCCCTAATTTACTGTTAGATGGCTGAGTTACTGTCATGTAAATTACTCTTTTCAACAAGAACTGAATGAGAGATGGAGAGGCTGGGCTTCTACATTCTATTATTGTTCATTTGAATGATCTTTCTGTAAAAAAAAAATCTGAAACTAATATTCTCAATTTATACATGCATATATTTTTCAATTAAGCTAGTGGTGAATATTTCAAATAAGTCTACTAACGTAAAGCAGCTCTTTAAAGCAGCTCATGCCAATAGGTTCTTCAAATCATTTCCAGAGAGTATATAGAGGAATTAGATAAACACTTAAAAATTCATAACTGACTGTAGTGCAGTCTAACTTTGCTCTGTACATGGGACTTTGATGGATATTCTTTGACAAAGTATTCTCTGTCATGTGGTTTGGAAATTTGTTGAATCAGAATAATGAAGAAGTTCCCAGCTGGAACTAAACATCTGCATATGGTGAATGCTTCATGTTGAACAATTTCTAGTATTTTACTAGAAACTTTGCTGGCATAATAAAATATACAATTAAACAAAAACAAAACAAAACAAAAAAAAACCCTCAGCTATTTTAACCTTTTTGACATAATTTGTTTGCTTTAATAAAAATACTTATAGCAGGTGGAACTTGGCATTGGCATTGAAGTGAACAGGGAATGGCAAAAAGCCACGGGTTACATTGAAATTAGACTGTGTGTACTTATGGAAATGTCCTTTTAGAAGTGATAAAAGCCAGTGCTGAGTACTTTTAAAAATTCCAACCAAACAGAACACATCTTGTGTACCAATAAATAAACAAATAGCAAAAAGACTCAAGACATAGATGTTAGTGCAGTGAGAAATATATGAGCCTCAAACTGAATCTTTTATCTTGCCTGGCATCCTGAAGCAGAGACCACTCAAAGGTTAATTTGCTGTACAAATCCCAGAGGGAGGAAAATTTTAAAAAATATTTTGAATGAACATGTGGCCATTCTACAATCCTAGAGATCAGAATTAATACACAAAATTATTAACAACTGAGAGCTATCATTAAGGTCCTGGATTCTGCAGTACTTTTGAAAAAAATTTTTTGAATGTGTTTTTTTAATTTGTGAATGATGGATCTCTGTAAATAGTTATGTTACAAATATTCTCATAAGTTAAAATTTTATATATAAGCTGGGTTTGATCAAAAGGTAAAGACTGTAGAAGATAGGAGTTTGAAGCACACAATAGCTATAGAAATTTAGGAACATACAAAATGTGCAGCATGCAATCATAAAAAGAATAAGTATTGTCTAAGATCGGTTAACCATAGAAATTTAGGCAATTTGTTAGATTATAGCATTTAGTCTTAATGAACTAAGAGAGAGATCGTTATAGACTTTAGTTCTGTGGTTTAGAAACCCTACTTTGATCAGGAGACCAGTTAGTAGAATTAGGTAAGATTAACCAATAAATGTTATAAAATACGAATATTGATGAGGTGATGTGATTGAGGGCCAATCACTAGAAACATTAAGTGTAAGAATTAACATTGAATGTACTTTATGTAAATCTAATGCATAATGGCAAGATCATACTGCACAGAATCACATAAGAGAGGTCAACCATCGGACAAGGTGAGGAAGACTATGGAAGACCACCAGAGGGCTTCTGAAGACCACCAGAGACTTCACCACGCTTGCGTAAAAAGACATTTACATATGCTAATGATTTATCGGACAATTGATGATTATGTATGGCATTTCCCAGAAATCTAGTGAATATGTATAACAGGTGTGTATTTAACCTGCATGATTGAATCAGACAGGTGCACACACTAGGTGGAGTGATCCCCTGTGTGCCCAGCGCTGCAATAAAGAAGTGCCTGCTTCTTAACTTCTCATTGCTGTTAAGGAGTTTTATTCCGGTTTTCGGCAACAGTTATTATTTTAATTCATTTCTGGTATCACTCACTAGAGAAGTTTTGGAACTAATTTTTGACACAAAGCTGTCATCTCAAAATGAAAGGTTAAAATCCTTAGTTATTAAAAAAAAAAAAAAATCCCTAGAAAATAAAAACCATGACTTTTGGTTTATGTTTTCCAAATAGAGCATTTTCTTTCAAATGTACAAACAAACTCACGCATCCTCACTTGGAGATATTCTCTTTTACTTTCCCCTCCAAACTCAAACATGATAAAACATGCCAATTAAATTAGACTTCTCCACACTACAGCTTTATTTGTGATGCCAAAATGCATATAAAATTTTTTAAAATAATATCTAATTCTGTCTCTTCTTGTATTGAAATGTTTAATCTAACTTGATTGCAAAACATTATATTTACTGCTTTGCTACACAAAAATAAATATTGAATTAAATTAACTTTGACATTCAAATAGTAAGTCACGCTGTTTTCTGAATGCAATTGCACTAAGGGGTCTGAGAAAGGCCAGTATGTACTGCATTTGTATGACAACAGTAAGGTATAGTTTCTACTAATACTTTTATTACAGCAAACAGGGAAGAGAAAGGAATATATTATTTTCATTCTATAAGGGAGGAGTCAATGCTCTGGGAAATTATGATTAACTGAAGTTAGGAAAGAAAAGGTCTTTGTCAAACCAACAAATGATGTTGTGTCCCAGTATAGTGCATAAAATACAGTAAAAGCTTTCAATTCTGATGTATCTGTGTTTTTTTCAAGCTACAGTTAGCTCAGTGAATGTTTGAGGACCATTTCATTAGGGTGGTTAGGGTAGATACTATGTGAAAAGTAATGTGTCAGCATATTTCTCATAATATGTAAAAACTAAGAGGAAAGAACAGATGGAGTAAAAGACTTAAAATGGTTGTAGTGCACAAAATGTGATTTGTATTTAAACAGTTAAACATTTTGAATGGACTGCTTTAACTTCCAGTGCAAAACATCAAGTACTGTAGGTGGAGCTATCAGTAATTTCATGTGATTTATGAACTATGCATGAAAAGGTAATATTCATACAATGCTATGTAACTCAGACTGCATTGCAATGGCTACATATGCATCTGAGGATAACACTGGATACACTTTGGAAGAATGAGTAAAAATGATCTATTAATTCTTGGAGACAGCTGGTTGTTCTTGTTCCATAATTTAATTAAACTACATCCAAATATAATGGAAATCTTGCTAATGGTCTCCAGGAACTTGCTGAGCAAGACTCACACCCTATTGTCAGCTTTTGTGTTTTTTTCCTTTGCATACTTTTCTGAGTGCAGGATTTACAGGGCAGTTGCATTTGGATTTCTTTGTGGATTTCTTCACCAGAATTTCTTGCTAATGTACAAAGGGCCAAGTCCTGCCTCTCAGGGTGTATACAGATGGGTTAAAAGATGGGATTTTGGTCTGTGGATGAACACTGGGGCAGAAGTAGATAGCTGAGGAAAACACAGTCAGCACAGAAAATGAATGGTTTGTTGCCTGTTGCTTGGAATGCTGACCACAGAGATAAGAAAGCTGAACAATACTGGGGAAGGACGGGCAGCAGGCTGTTGCACAGCACAGCTGTGTGCATGATTGGCGCGTGACTGCTGGATGATGACAATATGCCGCATGTACAAAGCCCATGAACCAACAGACATGATGGCTATGGCTCGTGCAGCGCGCCTGGCCAGCGAGCGCATGTGTCATAGGCTCCCTGTGTTACAATCGAGGCTTGTTTTGGCACCCACTGGCCACATGTGCTGAAACCCGTTCCTCTGCAAATGTATAAATACCGGGATTTTTCCGAAGAGCATCGGGCTGGTGTACGGCAAGGCCACCGTTGCCTCCGTGGGGATGCCCACGTAAAGCTGACACCTACTGATTGCTGGGCTGAGCTTCTGGCACAAGACAGCACAAGAATGTATGGATGGTCCACCTTCCTTACAGTCCTCGGGTCAGTATGTTGTTTTACAAGATACCCTTAGCATAACGCACATCTGTAGTTAATAAATGCTTGCTTTTTCCCCTTATAGTCAGTGTCTGTGTGTTCACCTTCTCGGGAATCCTCAAAACCACCCTAATACACAGGGATATAGATATTTTATCTCCACAAGTGTTATCCTTCTTGACACTTTATTTTAGACACAGCTTTTGCAATAATATACTTCCACTGTTACAAAGCACAAAGACTAAGCATATGTATTTACTACTAGCATGGCAGATGTTTTATATTCCTTGTCCATTTCCTTCCTGTGCTATTTTGAGACAGTCACCTTTCCTGTCTTCTTAAGTATGTCTGCTGCTAGTGTCTGGATGGCCCTGCTATCAGCTTTCATGATTGTAATAACTGTTTCATCTAATCCTCTATAAGACTCCCTGAACTAAACATTTCTGAATAACAGTCTTTCTGCTGTTCCATCTAATCCTTTTCCCCTGAAAGAGTGCTTTTCATTGCTTAACAGATGTGTTTCATCTTGAGACAACATCCTTCTGGCTCATCAGCGCTTCAAGTGCCACCAGAGCCAGCCCCTTGCAATCTCAGTCCCCCAGTTAGTGTTCACAGGCTGTGCTGCACATCCTCCTCTCCAAATGGCCCAGTGGATGCCCTAATCTGAGGGGCAGGTCTGGACTCAGCCAGGAAAAAGTGATGAATCACACCTGTAAGGATGGTGCAGCAGCAACAGACTTTTTGGGGATAAGGAAGAAAAGTCAGACTTTCCCAAGTCAGCTGGGGAAAACTACAAGTACAAAATGTGCTACAGACTAAGCTTGAACTTTGCCCAGGCCATTCACACTGATTTAAGAGACACTACATCCTTCTTAGATCTCTTGAAAAGAACTGAGAGAAATTTCAGGCCAGAAAAAGGGGAAAAACAGATTTGAGCAATAAAAAATTTCACTGGAGACTTGTGTGTCCAATGGGATACAGCCAAAGATGCCAATTACTGTCGTGTAATTCTCCTTCCTTTCCCCTCCCCTAGTCTGGAAACCTGTGGCATCTAGGCTATATATATGCATGGATATGTGTATAAATGTGAGACCATTATATGCATACTATGTTATATATAATATATTATTATTATATATATTATAATGGTTTAAGTATATATGCATATATATGTGTATGTATATATTATGCATCTAAATCATAACCAAGCCTCAGGGGTGGTATGCCAGACCAAGTGCAATGAACACTCAGTCAAACACAAGCAGTGGAAGGATACCTCCCTTTAATGACAATAAAATACGTGTTCACATGTATATAATACAGGATATCTACAGATGTGAACAGTAAACTGTCCCACATACCCAGATCTGAAGTATGTTGTCTGAGCAGCTCCTTGTTTTCATTGTGGTCTTGTATATAACATAGAGACATCTCTACCCATGCTGTCTATCACACACAATTCTAAGCACATTAGATTAATACTCTAAAATTGGTTCTACCAAGCTGTCAAGGTTGCATTCCCATAATGATTTGTAGTGAGTTTTAATGATCAATAAACTTTTAGTGATACGTGTTTATGACCTTGGCAACACTGGTATCATTCTGTACTTAGACTTTCAAGACCACAGTTATCTTCTTGTACCTGTACTTTTGGAGGTTGCAGTTAAAATCACCTGTTCTCATTCAACAGACTTCAAGCTGCAGTTACCTGGTAGGAAACATTTTATTAGAACAACCAAGTAATGCCCACACTTCTGGTAGGATCCTTGACCATTTCACTGAAGAAAGTATTCATCCATTAGAAGTTGAGTATATAGTTAGTTATTTGTATTACTATCTTTTAGTTATGACATTATCATTGGTACACTATCAAAATTCCTTCAGAGTAATCCCATCTTCTGCAATAACCTGTTCACTTTACTGTCATGTTGTGAGTCCAGTCAATCAAGCTGTGCACTCCTGAACCTGCTTCATCTCATTATCACCACTTGCCTCTTGATAAAATAGTGTATTTTGAAATGCTCTGGGCTTGTATTGTCAGGTATCATTTTTTTTTTAATTATTAGTTACAAGTAATCTTGCTGCAGTATGCCAATGTGTTTCCATAAATATCAAAACATTTAAAAGTGATGATATCGCCATTTGCATTATCCATGATACAATAATTGCATAGAATACTACATATAATACCGTTCTTAAGACTCTCAGCTTCTGATTTCTCAAAATACAACTGAACACTGTATTTGCCTTTCCATCTACATTTTCTGCAACGTTGATGCGAATCCTGATTTTACATATGATATGTAGAGTATAATTCCTATTTGTATGGGTGTCGTGGTTTCAACCCAACCGGTAACAAAGGACCATGCAGCCGCTCGCTCACTCCTCCAGCCCCTCCCCGGTGGGATAGGGAGGACAATCGGAGGAGAGAAAAGGAAAAAAAAACCCTCAAAAACCTGAACCTCGAGGGCTGAGATAAGGGCAGTTTACGGGGACAACAACAAAAAAGAGACGTTACAACAACAACGGTACTAATAAAAGAGTATACAAAAGGAGTGATGCACAGTGCAACTGCTCACCATGCGGAACTCAACGCTCTGCCACTTCCTGTCGGGGGATGCAACGAGCCTACGGAATTCCTGACAGTTCGAGAACAGCGCGACCTTGAGCAGCTTGTAGTGTATCCTTGAGAGTCTGGAAAGATCCGAGAAGACCAGTACAAAAACAAGATAGTGATAAGAAGAACCGTCCTAACGAACTCACCAATCATGAATTGTTAGTTACTAACCAAACCAATCATATACTAACACATACTCAAAAGAAGGGTATAAAAAGGTGTGTTAGAACAATAAAGTAGCCATTTTGCATGATCTATTACTTGTCGTGTCCGTCTCTACTGCGACAAATGGTGACCCCGATGCGTCTGAGCGAACAGATCATTTAAAGGCAATAAATCCAGCACTAGCAAGAAGTATACCGGCGGCGACGAGCGCTGCGAAAGAGTATACGGGCAGCGAGACAAGCTGCGGAGACGGAGCCCGGTGAAGCTGAGAGCAGTGGAATCTGCCTGGTCCGGACCTGAGCCTAGACACCTAATAAGGTGAGCCACCGGGGACAAAACTGTTAGAATGGGGCAGCAATTAACACAAGAAAAGGAGACGATTTTGTCTACCTGGAGAGCCCTATTAAAAAGAAAAGGGGTTAAGACCCCAGAACAAAGCTTGAAAAGGATTTTAATATGGTGTAAGATGCAAGGCTTTCAAGCCACAACAGTTACTGCATTCAGTGTGGGTGTGTGGCAAGCAGTGGGATGGAAAATGTTTGGTGAAATCTCTAAAGGACAGAAAGAGCTGTGTATGTTGGCGATCGTATGGCATCTATTACGCGAGACCCTGAAGGAATGGACAGCAGAATGTGATGCGAAAGATCAGCAAAAGAAAGCTGAGGACTCTGACAATGTTACCAATGAAAAAGTTTCTGCTCAAGTAACAGCTGCAGCCAATGCTGCAATCTCAGCAGTTGCGGGCAGAAAACCCCTCATGGGCAAAATCAGATCATACCCTTATTCACCTCCTCCTCCTCCTATGCCATTAATTACTTTACCGGGCGATGAGGGGCCCTCCTCACCTACTGGTGCGGCGGCAGAAGGGGTGACTCCATCAGCCCCCGCCGAGGAGAATGATGTGGCGATTAACACCGAGCCGGACAGTGTGGGCCGTACTGAAATTGAGGGCCGAAAGGACGGTGAGAGTCAAACTGAATGTGAGGGCCGAACGGAAAGTGAGAGCCAAAATGAAACTGAGGCAGAAAAATCTCTAACTGACACTATGCGATCTCTGCAGCTCACAGATAAAACCATACCGAAGGAACCCCTGCTGGGGGCTCTCCCTCCATCCACAATAACTGTGGTCCTGAGATCCCCTGATCAGTTCTGGGAGGGAGTTAGAAAATATGCTGCCGACTCTGGCAACTGGGATCTAGTAGAACGCCTCAGCCCGTGCTCTCTAACACCGGCGTTTCTAAAGCCTCTAGATAAAGCAGCAGAGGCTCCTGTTACATTTCCTGTTTTCAGAGCTGCTCCAGGCACAAACCGGCACGATGAGCACAATCCAATCGGCTGGAGAGTAGTGCAGGATTTGCAGAATAGAGTACAAAAATACGGAATCAATTCTCCTGAGGTGATGCAACTTATTCGTATAATCAGCACAGATCTGCTGTGTCCTTATGACGTTATGCATCTAGCACTCGTGCTGTTTCAGCCCATACAATTGCACGTATTTCAATCTACTTGGAGGCAGATGGCATGCACAGCAGCACAGCATAATTTACGACTGCTACAGGGTGACCTGAGATTAGGCCTTGGAGAGGATGCTTTGCTTGGTGAAGGGCAGTATAGTAGCCCTCAGCTGCAGGCTACATGGCCTCCGATGGCTCTCGAACAAGCACAAAATATAGGCCTTATGGCAATGAAGCGAACCATGGACATGGCAGCTCCGAAGCAAAAATATGCCACTATCTGCCAAGGCCCCACAGAACCCTTTTTACAATTTGTAGAAAAAATATCTGCCGCCCTGGAAAAACAGGTAGAAGATGAGGTCTTAAGGCAGATTCTATGCAAACAGTTGGCAAGAGATAATGCTGATGAGGACTGTCAAAAGATCATACAGGCTTTACCAGGAGATCCTTCTGTCCCTGACATGGTAGCTGCATGTTCTAAAGCTGGGACACTGGAACACACGGTGACCACCATAGCCAATGCTATGAGAAATTCTGGACAGTGCTGTGGGTGTGGCAGTGAAGGGCATATCAATGTAACTTCTCCACACAAAACATCACCAGGTCACATTTGTGCGATGGTTTCGACCCCCTACCCACCAGTGACAATCCCTAAAGGTACTCGTATTGCTCAATTTGTTCCTTTTTCGAGTTCTATTTCAAGAGCAGGACAGCAACTGCGATGCGATGGAGGCTTCGGCTCTACGGGACCCCCTCAGTTCTGCTGGTCTCAGACTGTCTCGTCATCCCGACCATGTATGACGTGCACGCTGTCGAATCACGGAAGATCGCCGACTACAGTAAGGCTTGCAGGACTCCTGGACACCGGAGCCAATGTGACTATTACTGCCGATTGTCTGTGGCTGTCCACCTGGCCCACAGAGGAGGCTGGTATGGGAGTAGTGGGGCTGGGAGGCTCTGCGTGAGCAAAGACGGCAGACACACCAGTTCTGATTACCAATCCTGAGGGCCAACAAGCAGTTATTAAACCATATGTGACGGCAGCTCCCCGCAATTTATGGGGGAGGGATTGCTTGTCGCAGTGGGGGGTGAGAATTACCACGGATTTTTAACGGGGGCCACTGTGCTGCAGGGTGTTAGACAACCCATGCTTGTTTTAACCTGGTTAACAAATAACCCTGTGTGGGTGGATCAGTGGCCCCTACCAATTGAAGAATTAAAGGCCCTGCAAGAATTGGTAGCAGAACAACTAGCTGCCAGACACATTGAACCATCTCACAGCCCATGGAATACTCCAGTGTTTGTGATAAAACAGAAATCAGGTAAATGGTGATTTTTGCATGACCTGCGGTAAGTCAATGCTGTCATGGCCATGATGGGGGCTCTGCAACCAGGCATGCCTTCACCTGCCATGATCCCTCAAGATTGGGAAATCATTGTCATGAACCTTAAGGATTGTTTTTTTACAATTCCATTAGCTTCTCAAGATGAAGAAAAATTTGCATTTTCTGTGCCTTCTATCAATCATGCGGAACAAGCAAAAAGATATCAATGGAGAGTTCTGCCGCAGGGCATGAAAAATTCACCAACCATTTGTCAATGGTTTGTTGCACAAGCTCTGTCACCTGTAAGGGAAAAATTCCCCACTAGTTATTGTTATCACTATATGGATGACATTCTGTTAGCATCAGACAACAAGGAGCAGTTGAATGACATGAAAAATTTGACCACAAATTCGCTACGACAATATGGGTTGGTTATTGCCCCTGGAAAAGTGCAAGAAATAGCACCCTGGAAATATTTGGGAATGGCAATTACAAACATGCAGGTTGTGCCCCAACCTGTGAAACTTAATCTTGCGGTTAAGACACTCAATGATGTACAGAAATTAATGGGATCCTTGGACTGGATCAGGCCCTATCTTGGACTGACCAATTCGCAGTTACAACCTCTATTGGACTTATTAAAACATTCCAATGATCCAACAGAACCCAGAATATTGAATACGGAAGCGTTAAATGTAATTCACATGGTGGAACAATGTATATACTAGAAATTTGTTTCTCGAATTGATCTGTCTTGATTGGTACAATTCTTTGTGCTAATTGCCAAAACTGTGCCATTTGGTGCTTTGGTGCAGTGGAATTCTGAGTGGGATGACCCATTACGTAATTTAGAATGGATGTTTTTGTCATTCCAGCCATGAAATACTGCTCCTGGCTTGTTTGAACTTATTGCTGATGTAATCATAAAAGCCAGAAAACGCTGTGTAGAACTAATAGGACGTGATCCAGCTACGATTGTTTTACCTGTTCAAAATTGGTACTTTGAATGGTGTCTGGCAAACAATTATGAGCTGCAAGCAGCTATGGCGGGTTTTCAAGGACAGATTTCGTATCATCTACTGTCGTGCCCGCTCCTGAAATTTGCTCAAGAAATACCATTTGGTCAGAAAAACTTAAGCCAGCCGGAACCTGTGAAAGGCCCTACTGTCTTCACAGATGGTTCTGGAATACCGGGTAAAGCGGCAGTAGTATGGTATGAAAACAACAACTGGAACGGCAAAGTAGTACATCAAAATGGTTCTCCTCAAGTGGTAGAGCTGCGTGCAATGGCTGTTGCTTTTTCTATTTTTTCTACTCCTGTAAATATTGTAACTGACTCAGCGTATGTAGCTAATTTGGTTTCTCGACTAGACAAAGTGGCTTTGACCATGTCAGACAATCAATTATTATTTGATGTGCTTTTAGAACTCTGGAAAAGTATTCAACTACGAACAGAACCTTATTTTATCATGCATATCTGGAGTCATACCACTTCACCAGGTTTTTATACGGAAGGTAATGCTAGAAAAAAAAAAAAACAAAACCAAAAAAACCAAAAATAAAACAAAAAGGGGGAATGGATGGGGAACTACCATAGGCATGCTTAGATAAAGCAGTTTATGTTCTTAACTTTCTCCGTTATGGGGACAATTCTTCCCTACCTCCTCTTTCTCAACACTTCTCTCTTTTCAACACAGAATTTACAAAAGGGTATCAAAGTACATGTTAAAGATTTAGTTACTGGTCAGTGGAATTGACCATGTGAGCTATTAACCTGGGGGCGAGGTTATGCTTGTGTTTCCACAGATACAGGCCCACAATGGACTCCCGCTCGATTTGTGCGACCGTCATCATCTGGAACATCCCAGAGGGTGCGGCAATATAAATACCATCTCAACCAAAAAACTAAGTGTAGGTCACCTTGGCCAATATAACAGGTCAAGATTCTCTGTGCATTGCAACCGCATCACAAAGCCCATGAACCAATAGACAGGATGGCTATGACTCGTGCAGCGCGCCTGGCCAGCGAGTGCATGCGTCATAGGTTGCAACTGAGGTGGATTTTGGCACCCGCTGGCCACGTGTGTTGAAATCCGTTCCTCTGCAAATGTATAAATACCGGGATTTTCCGAAGAGCATCGGGCTGGTGTACAGCAAGGCCATCGTTGCCTCCGTGGGGACGCCCACGCAAAGCTGGCACCTACCGATTGCTGGGCTGAGTTCGTGGAGCAAGACAGCACAAGAATGTACAGATGGTTCATCTACCTCACAGTCCTCAGATGGACGTAGTCATGGATACCGCCGCAAACCAAAGAAAACATCTGGATGACCCTGGCTGATGTGACCGGACAAGATTGCTTATACCTTAGTACAGTAACACCAAGCAATCCTTTTTTTGCAGGTTTAATAGGGGGTTACACTGACATCAACAGAGTTTAAGAACTTATTGATGGAGACCCCTGTGCAGCAGGTCATGGACTCAATGGATGGGAATGCCTGGTTTCCACGAATCGGGCATTCACCCTCATTGCCACCCCAGGAATCACAAATTCTGGGGTCCCTGAATACAGACTGGTGTAGTATTATCTGATTTACTGCTAGACTTTGATAGTGTCAGACATGCTACACTACAAAATAGAGCTACAATTGATTTCTTGCTTTTAGCACAAGGACATGGTTGTGATGAGTTTGAAGGGATGTGTTGTATGAATTTACCCGATCACTCAGAATCCATTTTCAGTAGTATTCAACAATTAAAGAAGGGAGTCAGGAAGCTGACAGAAAGCGATGAATTAGATTGGCTGACGAAGATGTTCGAGGGTTGGGGATTGTCTGGATGGTTGATATCTCTGCTCAAGACTGTGGGGGTAGTGATCTTGGTTGTGATAACTATGCTCCTGATGTTACCCTGTCTTTTCAGCCTTCTGCAAAGGGCCCTGCAGAGGGCAGCCAGGACAATATCTTTAGCACAAATACAAAAAGGGGGAATTGTCGGGGGATGCAACGAGCCTACGGAATTCCTGACAGTTCGAGAACAGCGCGACCTTGAGCAGCTTGTAGTGTATCCTTGAGAGTCTGGAAAGATCCGAGAAGACCAGTACAAAAACAAGATAGTGATAAGAAGAACCGTCCTAACGAACTCACCAATCATGAATTGTTAGTTACTAACCAAACCAATCATATACTAACACATACTCAAAAGAAGGGTATAAAAAGGTGTGTTAGAACAATAAAGTAGCCATTTTGCATGATCTATTACTTGTCGTGTCCGTCTCTACTGCGACAACTTCCCCCACCAAAAGTCAAGAGAGCTCCCCCCCCCCGACCCGCTCCCCATTTATATACTGAGCATGATGGCACATGGTATGGAATAGCTCCTTGGCTAGTTCAGGTCAGCTGCCCCGGCTATGCCCCCCCACCTCCCAGGTTCCTGTAAAAATTAACTCTATCCCAGCTGAACCCAGGACAATGGGTTTGTTCTTTTGCTATAGGCATCCTTGAGTTCTCGACAGCGCTTTCCAGGAGCCAGTGGAAAATGATGCCATACCACCGCTTGTTCAGCCACGGACTGACAGCAAAAGTTTGTGCTGGAAGCCTTTCCACCAATTGGATCAATAGGTTCTGCTTTAAACTTCATGGGGAGAGCAGGAAGATGGATCATAAAGGGTAATTGGTTTCTCTCTGTAAGTATATATTAAATTACACCGTCAAATATTACCAACATAGAAATGCCTAATAAAACACAGAGGTTTCTAAGCTGCAGATTCCCTGCCTGGATGCTTTTCCTTTTATTGTGGCATGGAAAATCCCACAGCTTTTTGAATAGTTTTCTTGTCCACTGATTATGTATTTGATTGATGAAGGTAAGGGTGTTTTGTTTTTTTTGTTGTTTTTTTTTTTTTTTTTTAATAAATAGCATTAAATAACCAGAATGGCCTGCAGTTAACAGATCCATTTCTTTGGTTTCTATTGGTTTATGGCTTAATATTTTTTCTTTTTTTACCTGTGGGACTTTCTAGTTACAGCATCCTCAAAATACAGTTTATACAAAATACATATGCATCCATTCTCAGAAATTCTCAAATGTTCAGAAGCACCACTCCCCTGTTTTTCAGTCTTTGCCCTTGCTCTCCATATAATCCTGTATTATTTTTAAGATTTTATGCCCTAATTTAAAGACATTGTGCAGTGGACATAGCCCAAGATACCTCTCAGATCTTTTAAATCCATATGCTCATAACCATTCTTAAGGGCAGTACTTATATAGTTACTTAGTTTATGATATAATTGAAAGTATTTTGGTGTTTAAGCAACTGAGGTTAGTCTCTGAGGAAAAGCTATTTCAATTTCATTTGAGATCATCAGTTTGAAGAATTAGGTCTACAGAGATCTGAATTTTATGGTGATTTTAGGAGCTTTTAAAAATAATAAATATTTTATTTATTATATTAAAACCTATGGCCTTTGGATAAAAAAAGCTAGTAGAAAACGCTTGTGGTTATTCTCCTCTGCCTATAGGGCATGAGCAGGCTGATGATGCATCTCAGGCTGAGACACAGTGAACTTTTCAGATAAACACACACTGCTTCCAAAGTTTAGTGCTATACTAGTTTATACAGCTTGAAGGCATACATAGTCTGTCCATCTCACAAGTCACTTAAGATTACTTTCCACTTCAGTGAAAATTGTTGTGCATGTGAGAAAGCATAACTACAAAAAAACTCCCAAAAACCCAAAAAAACCAAAAACCCAAAAACGCTGCAACAACAAGGAAAACATCTAGTTCTTTTAAGCTGTTTGTAGCTAAATAAATGTAATTGTGGTATGGAACTTTTAGACAGACTTGGATTTGCTTAAAGGATATTCCTGACATCCAACCATATTTCTTGATGTACACATTATGTAAGTTCTTATCTGTTATTTGAATGTTTCAGGGTTATAAAATCAGTTTCTTAGATGTTGCAAAGAACAGAACACCTGCCTGCAGCATACCTAAATGCTATACAGTCCATTGGTGAAGTTGCAATAAAAATAAACATCAAAATAAAACTTATATAAAAGTTAATAAGCTTAGCTTGCAAGACACTTTCAGGCATCTGGAGAAATTGCATTACCAGAAGTCATGATCAATATAATGCTAGTATCCTCATTACAGACTTGAGGAGGATACAAGCTTTTCCAAGCAGGTTTCCTAGTTGTAATACTTACAGTGGGTCCAAGTAGCTTAAACATTTGCCTTATTACAGAAAAGCAGTGAAAACATTTGTTTTCAAAAAAAAAAAAAGTTAACATTTGATGAATTTACATGGTGCCAGGAGATTACTTGGAGTGAAGATCAGTGACCTGAGTCAGAAAATGTACTGGGTCTCTCAGGCTTTTGTACGTTCAGTAGTGTCATGGGCAGACGTGAGCAATGCACCATTCATTTTCTTTCAAAACCTGACATTGTGTACTGGGTCTGGCTGGGTTGGAGTTAACTTTCTTGACAGCATCCTGTATGGTGTTGTGTTTTGCATTTGTGGCTAAAACTTGCTAACTCACTAACATTTTGGCTATTGCTGGGTAGTGCTTGCATACCGTCAAGGATTTCTCTTTTTCCCAGTCTGCTCCCACAGCAAGTCAGCTGGGGGCAGGCAAGAGACTGGGAGGGGACACAGCTGGGACAGCTGATCCAAAGTGACCAAAGCGATATCGCATACCATTTGACATTGTGCACAGCTAGGGAAAGGAAAAGGAAGGGGGATGTTCTTGGTTATAGTGTTCGTAATGTGTGCTGAGGCCATAATTTCCAGGAAGTGGCCTGACATCTGCCTACTGATGAGAAATAGTGAATTAATCCCTCTTTTACTTTGCTTGCACTCATGGCTTTTGCTTCAATTATTAAACTGTCTTTATCTTGACCCACAAGTCTCCTTGTCTTCTTTCCATTTTTCCCTGTTGTGCAGGAAAGGAGAGTGAGTGAGCAACTCTGTGGGTGTTCAGCTGTTGGCTGGGGTCAACCCACAACATGCTGCCACCATTTAGAGGTTAATTACAACGGGAGCAGTTTGGTAGAGCAGCACAGATCAACACTGATGAGGTTGCTGAATTTTCTTGAAGAGAGCAAAACCACTTTATTAGCAGCTGATGGTTAAGTAGACCTTTCCAGGATGGTCCTGGGTCTGGTTACATTTATGACTGGGATACACTGGCATCATCTCTAAACTTTGATTAGTCAGCAGTTGAAGTTTCTGACTGTTACTCCAAACCCTTGTCTGATAACTTGTTTTGTATTGCCAAATCTTTGACACCCAGCCGTGCTCTGGATCTTGGCCTCTCCCCCTCACAGTTCTTCAGACTCTTCTTTGACAATGACAACAAAAGAAACCAAAAGAATAAGCAAAGTTAACTTTTACCCAAACATTAAATTGTGGAAGTTTTTCACAAAAGAATTTGTGCGACTGAATTTGTAATAGTAAATGCTGCAGACTCCCTAGTGTCAGAAGGATTGATATAAGAAAACAGATGACCATGCTATGCTCTGAATACTCAAAATAATGTTATGGGCAAAAAGGAACAAACCATACATGTGAAGCCACGGATTTGTTTTAGTCCAATGAATGTTGTTACAGTCTAATAGTGAAATTATTAGCCAACTTACAATAATATTAACACTTATAATTCAAATTAATACAGACCCCCTCCCTTAACAATACCTTTAAAATCATTATACATTTAAACCTACTAACATCTACTCCTTTTCTCTGGTATTCTGCCTACACTTCCAGTGTCCCACTGGGTCCTGAGGCTGAACCTTCTGCCTCCCTCAGGAAGACTGGAGGGAAACTCAGCTATAGCTAAGACACCTGATACTGCCAGCAGAAAAAGAGGCAATGTGAGGAGTGGTCCTGCTGCTCTGAGGAGATGAGATACAATGAGAGAGGGAAGGGGCTGCAGCCCCAGAGAGTTGAATGGTCCAAGGGTCACTGAAATGCCTGCAAGGCCAGTTGTTATGATCCATTTGCAGATCAGAAGCAAAGCAAAACTGGTTCAGGGACTTTTTTTTGTTTTGTTTTGTTTTGTTTTGTAATTCAAGTATAAATTGAAACCAAAGTTTGTGATACGGACTTGAGCTTAAGACTGATTAATAACTGGTCCTAACAAAGCAAAAAATCTTGATTTAGCAAAGCATAATGATTTAAAAGGAATTCAAGCACAAGTTTTTTGATTGCTCTGATGAACTGAAATCCTATCAAATAGGCTCACTCTATCCTTGCAACTATCTTAGAGAAAACTTACAGGGAAAATTAACATAAAACTAGCTGCTATTACTCTAAATCTGGTTTTAGCTAACCTCAGATGATTCCATAGGCATTTGCATATGGTAGTTCTATCTGAATGAAAGTTACCTCATATTTCATATTTTCTCTGGGGTAACAGAGTAAAAATTTGCCTTTTTTTTCTGACATTAAAACAACATTTCAAAACAAAGCATTATTTATTCGATGCTCAAAGGCACAACCTATTTAGGAATATAGGTTAAAAAAATGAAAAGCTTAGGTGTAGGATATTGGCTATACCTCTGGAAATCCTTCACGGTAGCTTCATCTATCTGACAGAGAAAAGAAACAAATCAGTCAAATAAAAAATTGCAGAACCCCTTGGTGCCCTGTTATCTTCCTCCCTCTGTGTATATGAGCCTGTTCAACAGTTTTGTACAGACACAAACTGGACAGGATCTTCCTGCTCCTTCAGTCCTCTTCTTTAGCCAGAGGTGCGAGAATTTTTAGATCTCTTTTAATCCCATTCTAACCTGACCAAAACCAGGCAACTAAGGTTTGTCCCCACTGATGATGGAAGCATTATTGTCTTTGCTGGTTTGAATAACTACATCAGGAAAGATGGACTTTCTTTCATTTCCTCTAGATTGTCCTATTTGTACTCTTATTTGAATAGAATAGCTAAATCTCTGCACCTAACTCCAAGAGATCCTTACCACATACATAAAATATAATACAGACATTTCAGAGTTTACCATAATAGATTAAATTTGTTGTTTTCTGTTGTTAGTCAATAATAAAAAAGTACTGTGAAATCATTTTGCTTTTGTGTTTTTTTCTGTCTCCAGCAAGAAATCTGTAGCATACTCATGCAACTGCACAAAGATAAGCTTGACTATAATTAACATTTTAAAATTTAAAACAAAACCTTCTCTAGAGGATTTTGGGGTGTAAACAAACAACTAGACCAAGCCTTTAAAAGAGAAGCATTTTCTATTACATTTGATCTCTGTCCTACCATTGCTTTAAAATGTAGTATTTTATTGAATATAGATCCACCTGTAACTGTTTAGGGATTACTACGTGAATGGGATTTTTGATAAATGGATGTTTTAGTCCCTCTGCAATCTAATTTATCATTGAAATTGGAAGATTTAGAGTTTCCAGATATCCAGACAGTAATGAATTCTCCAAGGTTACCTCAGTTTCTCAGATGAGAAGTACATTTAATATATGACTTAGAGACAGCAAAAACATTGAATCAGAACAGATTAGACACACAATCTTTAGAAATTTTACAGGTTGATTCAAAATAATGTTCATCTTTTGAACCGTCTGAAACAGAACTTCTTTCTTTGGGAAACTGATGACTTTATAGAACTTTAAGCTTCTAGAAAGGTCCTTTTTGTTTGACATCCTACAGTTTCCTTACATCTTTGCCACAAAATATAAAGTGCCAGACCTTTGATTGGGAAGCCACACAGAAATGTTGCCACTTTCAATACCGTAACAAAACTGTTTTATAAGGATTAAAGGAATTTGAAGTCTCTGAAGTAATTCCATCTATGTTTTTCTACACAGAAAAGAAGTATGTTTGTTTGCTTGCTCAGAGAAGGTCAGAAACTGGATAAGATTTGCCAAATGTGAAGTCAAGTTTTTATGGCTATTATATCTAGAATTTTTCTTATTGTAGGTCAGGGTAATTCTATTTCTTCCACACTGAATTTTGCTTTTAAACCTTTAAACCACTGCATATTCTTGGCACACATAATAGGCCAGAAGAAAAGTTATTCTTTATTGACAAAGTTGTAAAGAGGAAGGTATAGAGTTTATTACGCTATTACCCTAAATTACTCTATTACCCTATATTACCCCACATTACTCCAGTTTCCTAGGTTGTTGCTGTGAAACAACCCAGTGATCCTTTTACAATAATACCATATAGAAACAGAGTCACCATGGGGCTTCAGTATTGAATGTCTCTTCCGTCTCTATGAAATATTGGTCTTCTGTTCTCAGGTGCTGTCCTGATTTGAGCTGGCATAGAGTTAACTGTCTTCCTAGTAGCTGGTACAGTGCTATGTTTTGAGTTCAGTATGAGAACAATGTTGGTAACACTGATGTTTTCAGTTGTTGCTAAGTAGTGTTTAGTCTAAAGTCAAGGATTTTTCAGCTTCTCATGCCCAGCCAACAAGAAGGCTGGAGGGGCACAAGAAGTTGGCACAAGACAGAGCCAGGGCAGCTGACTCAAAGTGGCCAACGGGGTATTCCATACCATGTGACATCACGTCTAGTATATAAACTGCAGGAAGTGGGGGTGGGGGGGGATCGCCGCTGAGGGACTAACTGGGCATCGATCGGCGGGTGGTGAGCAATTAGATTGTGCATCATGTGTATATTCCAGTCCTTTTATTTTTATTATTATTATTATTATTATTATTATTATTGTCATTTTATTAGTGTTATCATTATCATTATTAGTTTCTTCTTTTCTGTTCTATTAAACTGTTCTTATCTCAACCCCTGAGTTTTGCTTCTTTTCCCCGATTCTATCCCCCATCCCACTGGGCGAGGGGGAAGTGAGTGAGTGGCTGCATGGTGCTTAGTTGCTAGCTGGGGTTAAACCATGACAGGTGCCCATCCTATTTGGATGGAATCTAGGAGATTTCATATACTAGAAACTAGCTCAGAGAATAATTTTTAAAAGGGAAATACTGCTTATATAAAAGAAAGAAAATTTAAAACACTCACGAAAAGGATCAAATGTCTTTAAGCATCCAATCAGGGATTCACAGACAGTGGAAGATCAAACTAGCGTAACTTTCAGAAGTTTTTAATACATTGTGTTGCCTAGATCAGTAATTCTCCAATATTTTTATGATTAAAATCAATTGTAGTGTATATAAGGAATTCCTTTGCTAAAAGATTTTACTCGTCTTTTCACTGAAGGGCTGACCAGAAAGCTAGAATTCATATAGATAGTTCTAAGACAATATGCCCAAACAATGTAGCTTACTGTTTGGGATTGTGACACAGGGGTTTTGTATTGATCTAAGATAAATTGTAAGGTGGGCATAGCTCCACAGCATTAAACAAATAACCTCAGAGAGCACGCTACACTTTAACCTACCTTGAAATATCTAGAATGATTATTATTGGAGCACCTGTTGACTATAGAAGATGAGCACAGGCTGAACATCTTACTTTAGGCAGCTAAAATGAAATGAGATTAATCTGACCTCTAATAAGAAAGGCAAGCTACAAGGGAGCACTGAGTGAGGGCAAAGGGCTCTTTCCTCCTTTACATTCTGCCAGGATTTGAAGGTCTGGCAATGTACATACCCTGTTCATAATAAGCCCTGACTCATTGACATAAAAAGAAGAAAATAGCGCTTAAATATTGAGAACAAAATGAACATAGTAATACTGTAAAAACAAAATAGTATTTTTCCTTTATAAAGATGAAATGATAAATCTGAAAAAGTTTTCTTTGGCTTTTTCTCCAACACACTGTCAAATTGATACATTCATTTGAAATATGCTGATTTTAACAAAACTGTGTTTTCAGATGAAAAATCTTCTGACCTTTTATGTACATTTTAGTTATGATTTCAACTTATCTTTTCTATATTTTCTAAATGAGTTCTTCTGGATTTTCAGATTTTAATACATTTTATCTGAGATTTCTGTAATTTACAATCTAATTTACAAGTATGGATTGTGCCATTAATTAAAGGGTTTCATTCTTTCCTCCCTCCCTAGCCCACCCAACATTCTGGAATTTTTTTGTTAAAATATTAGGTAGAGGAAAAGAAGTATTTCACTGTCATTGAGTTATTATTGGACTAAGCATCATTATCCAAGATCTTGTTTATGCAAGTTTGAGACCAAAGTAAATCCAAGAACTCTGTCCAGAAATATGCAGTCCCTTACCTTTCAACATGTTTTTCACAGCTTTTCCATAATCTTCAGCATCCTTGCTATCAAAGTCTTTCTTCTCTCTGTCATCAGCCTCACAAAAGGGTCCACCCCATGGTTGTCTCACCAGTCTTGCCTCTTGCTAGGGAGGCACTAGATTTCCCTCCACCACAGGAAATTCTCCCCTTAACCTAGTGCTAAGCTGTATCAGCCCTTATCATGTTGCACTGTAGGGGGAAACACCTCCTAATGTCTTTTGTCTTACACTGCAGATGTCCATTTAGGCTACCAGTTTGCAACACTCATTTATATCAGCTTTACTTCTCCAGATAAGTTCAAGGTTAAAACAACGGTCCTTATACTTGCAAAGCAATAAAGTTAAGTACATGATAATAACACCAGAAACATGATTAGAAGACAAAAACACTAAATAAGTTACTTCAAATTTGAAATATATCTGCCAATAGTCTCAAAACTTAGTTCTTCATGTGATTTTTTTTAAGACATTTTTCTTGATTGTGACACCTATGACAAATGAGGGTCTGCTTATCTCAGATGGTTTTGTCCCTGTCCTCAAGCACACAAAAATACATGACCTCATATTTGCAGTTATATGGATACACAAAGATCTTGAGAGCAGGGGCTGGATCCTTGACATTTTTCTCCTTGCTAGTTAATTTTATTGTATCTTATTTATTGACATTTAAGGTCTTCACAAATGTAAATGAAACTTTTTTGTTTGTATTCTGTAATGTCCTAGCTCTGTTTTCTTCATGCTTCTTATGGGTCTTGTCTTTATCTGATCACTTTATTTCCTTTCTTCTTCATACACTCATACACATGTATTTTCATAGCTTTCTTACAACTGCAGTCTTCATATCAGAGAAACTTTATACAGCACTTTTTAAAGGTCTCATGAACGGATTTCCAGCCAGACCATACTCATTTACCACTGCTGTGGATCTCTTACAGGAAACCTTCTGTGCTTGGGTTTCCATAGGTGTTGATGCTGAGGTTATGACATTTTTTGTATTTTTTGTAAGTTTACAAGCTGTACAAGAAGAAAACTCAACATGTCACCGGAACTAGTTTCTTGGGATAGACAATTCTTATACATACCCTGATTTGGAGCAGTAGAGCTTGTGCCTAGTTTTGGGGTTCATAAATATTGCAAGGTCAGGTAGAAACAAAGAAAATAGAAACCAAGGCAAATTAAATTAGAAGAAGTGTTCGATGAACTACATCTCCCTACTCACAAACAGTACATCATATGGTTTAACAGAATCTTGCCATACTGAACAGAAACAAGAAAAGGAAAAAAACAACAGGAACATAATTACATATAACAGCCAACTAGACCTTCCAAAAATAAGTAATAGTAATATCAATATCAATAATAGTAATAATAATAATAATAATAATAATAATACTTTTTAAAACCCTCTTAAATTTCTTAGTGATGTATTGCTAGTATGGCTGGCTGCTTCTAGTAAGTATTTACTTCAGTAAAAATTCCACTCGCAGTTTGCTATCATCAAGCCTGTTTTTTTGGGCTAGAAAAGCCTCAGTGGAGCTTCAGCTGATTTAGGGTCATAAGCCACACATCACCCTGTCTGTTTAGTTGTGTTTCTTACTTTCCTTTCCTTTGCCTGTTGTTGCACATATTTGCTAGCTGTTCTGGCTAAACATTTCTCCTTTTTGGTATATCTGTGATTTCTATCTGACTGCAATTAATACAGCTTCATACCAAAAGAAAGACTTCTCAAAGTCTTTGTCTTCCTTTAGTCATGAGAGGGATTCTTTTAATTCCAAGGTACAAACCATTTCATAAGATTAGGGTGGCCCATAAACCAGCCTTTTAGGCTTTTGCATTTTGTATGATTTCACACAAGAGGTGTGATGGCTGTATTTAGAAGTGCTGTTTATGATGATGTTTGTGTTCATTTGGAACTGTTTATGGCTGCATTCCATCTTATACATATTTTGTCTATCCATAAATACTGTACACAGCGAAGGTCTTCTTAGAGAGTGGTTGTTTGGCTGCTACCTGTTTCAAAGCTCAGTAACTCTGTAAAACAGGCATGAAATTTTGAGTCTTTCACAGATAGTGTAATAATGCCTAAGTGAAGTAAAGTTTGTAGGTAGAGTGTATATCAGCTTCCATGAGCTAAAGTAGCTGAAAAAGAACAGTTCAGCTTTCAAGCAGAGATGTTCTTGAGATTATAATGCATATAATCATACATTTACATAACTGCATAGGAACAGAGAGATCTGTCCACACCAAGCAAAAGGCACCCTGAGTCAGTATCTGTACACTCCCTTCCCTTCAGGATATGGCTTCAATGGTAGTTAAGAACAATAGCGTACCAAAATTTCATCTAAGCTTCCTTCCAGATGTTCTTCTTCCAAGAATTGCCCTGTAGAACTGTTTCCTAACTTCTCTTTTATCTCCTAATTGAAATTAACTGGAGGTATAAAGACTCCACAGAAATTGTCATAACATTTATGTGTATCAGTGATCTTTATAATGCAGGAGTGATATATTAATTCAGGGAGGAAACTACACAAGTTGCTCGGCTTTTATGACAAATGTTTGAAGAGATAATAGTTTTGCATCTCAGAATCATGACTGAGAGAAGATGCACTGGTTTGAGAACCTCCACCCATTCCCTGGCTTAGGCCGTGTTGCCACTAGCAGGTGTCTATAACCTCCTGACAGGTTTGAATTTTGTCACAAGTAATTTATGTGAACTTCAGTTACAGACACCCCTAAAAGTAGTAGAGAAGTGAAGTAAGGTACTTCAGGAGAAAAATTGTGGTTTTACAGTATAAGTTACTCACTTTAAAATGCCAGCCTCGGTGCCTTGGCTTTACTTTGTCTTTGAATATATTAAAGTTGTTTGTTTGGACTGCTCCTACACTTTCTGGCTGAATACATCCCACTGTCTGTGATCAGCTAGCCAACATGTTAATGGAATGTAATTTGAGTTGCACATAATTATCTGGATGGGAGACTACCACTCTTGTGTACTCTAATGGATAGCTGGATTATGTAGCTTTATTACCCAAAGCAAATGGGAACATGAATTACACACTGCGTAATCGAAATGAGTAGGGCCCATAGGTTCAGTCTGATGCTTATTAAGTGGCCTGCCGTAGTTAATTCACTTGTAAAATAGGATTTATAATGGAAACATTTAAAGTGGGAACAGCATCTTACCCCCATCTACCAGTAGCTCTGAAAATATTGTCATATGGCAGCATGTTAAAACAGAAACCAAGTTCAACTGAATATGTTGCAGCAGAGAATCTTTTATATGCTTAATGCACAGAATCTTTAATAGGTAATTAATGATGTTTTATACTATTTCTTGATAGGGGAAATCTAAGAACATACCTTAACTTTTACTGGTCTGTCTACTTAAAATATTATCACAGAATTAATTTTGTACATAATCAATCTTTGAAGGAGTGTCTTGAAATAAACAGCCTCAAAATGAAAGCAGTGTCAGACAGTATTTTTTTTCCTTTGATAATTTCATTAGATGACATGTTGATCATATCTGTCTTTATTTGGTATCCACAGACACTCAGAGACTAAAGTAAAAGTGGTACTGGAGGAAGAAATGTGGGTGGAAAAGTGGGCATGGGAGGATGGTCTTGTTACTTTGTTCTTGATTTCTGCAAACCTACATTTTGGATTTTTTTAGACCTCTCTACATTTTCAGAGTTAGGCCCTAAACATATGCATCCTAAATAAATGTAACTAGCAATATAAAGTGACCACCAGTATGGGAACTTTCACTTCTGAAATTCCATGTTGTGTGATACTAGACAAGACACTTCCAGACTGGCTTTTTGGGCTGGTGACTCAGTCAGTGTTGAAAGTCCCATGAAATCTGGAGGAATAATTCATCCCATTTGGCACTGTATGGAGAGGGACATTACTCGCAAAAAGCAGTGTTCATTTTAGACCTCCTAATTGCTTTCAGACAGTGCCATGGCTTCTCATCAAGCTGGTCAAGGTATTAGGCCTTCAGAATGCCTTTATGAGGGCCTTGAGGCTGTAACGAACAAGACGTACTCTCGTGAGACCCCACCTGGAATACTGCATTCAGATCCAGGGACCCCAGCACAAAAAGGACATGGACCTGTTAGAGTGGGTCCAGAGGAGGCCCACAAAAATGATCAGAGGGATGGAATACCTCTCCTGTGAAGAAAGGCTGAGAGAGCTGGGGTTGTTCAGCCTGGAGAAGAGAAGGCTCCAGGGAGACCCTATTGTGGCCTTTCACTGTACAAAGCAGTCTTATAAGAAAGATGGAGAAAGGCCTTTACCAGGGCCTGTAGTTATAGGGTAATAGTTTTAAACTGAAAGAGGGTCAATTTAGATTGGGTTATATATAAGAAAGAAATTTTTTACAATGAGGGTGGTAAGACACTGGAACAGGTTGCCCAGCTAAGTTGTGGATAGCCCATCACTGGAAGTGCTCAAAGTCAGATTAGACGGAGTTTTGAGTAACATGGTCTAGTGAAAGATGTCCCTGCCCATGGCAACAGAGTTGGACTAGATAGTCTTTAATGGTCCCTTCCAACCTAAACCTTGCTATGATTTTATGGCAGAAGAATGAAAGAGAGAAAATCAAATATAGAAATAAGGGAAACATAGAGAAGTTATGGAAAATGAAAAGTAGTAGGAAAGGGAAAAAAACAACTGTGAAATTGATCTTTCATAATTATTTTCCTTTTATTTGAAATATTCTATATTTTTCCAAATTTGAAATCAAAAGACAAAATCTGAAAAAAGGCATATTATGCTAACATTGTTAGTATTCTACAATCTAAAGTAAAATGTATTTTTGTCTGGCAGGGGAGAACCAAAACATAACTTATATGTCACCAGAATGTGCTAAACCCCTCAGAAATAGATACCAAACAACACTCAGACACTTGGCTCATATGAAAGTATGGCCCTTGTTTTTCTTTTTAAATGTTAATAGCTATTCAGATTCCTTGGTATAAACAGCTGGGTTCCACTTTTTGCTTGAGATGACAGTGGTGATGGTGCTAAAATCTGTAGGATCCAATTAAACATTTTCATGACTTTCACCCAAATTAAGATCTCTCTTCTAAACACCAATAGAATCTCAAAAAGATAGGTAATGAGTTGAAAAAACTGTTTTGTAGACCTACTCTATATTTAAAAACTTGCTTCTAGAGATATAGCAATGTAAGAAGGATTTGACTTACAGTTGGCTAACATCTATCTAGCAATATGTTTATACTATAATTATAACTATTTTGACATTTTAGTCAATAAGTAAATTGTTCTTTTGCTACTCATTCCAAGAGATGAAGGAAAACATTTCCCTCCTCTCACATAGTATACAAGCATCTGTACTGTAAGCAATGACTTTCCATATACAGGATTAAACACTGAAAAATGTATTGGAACTGCAAATGCTTTTATTAATTATGGCAGATGTCAACTACAGAAGTTTGTTGTAAATTAATATAATGACATTTTTGGAGCATTCATTATTACTGCTAATGTTGAGAACCTAGTATATGGATTCATCATATAATAGCTGACTACCACAAATAGAGTATTTAATGCTGAATTCATATCAGTCCTTTCCAGGAAGGAGTTATGCCAAAATTGCATCACAGAATATATAAGTTAACCGAAGAGATTAAATATCTATTTGTTTATTTTTTCAAAATGTGATTAGAAATCACATTTTTATGTGTTGTTACAAGTTTTCTTTCTGTTTAGTGTTTAACAGGTATAGATGTTCACTTTTGCCAAATACGGGAAGAAGTAGGTACTTTAGAGCAATGCATGTTTTCCTATTAACATTCATATTTTTTCACAGAGAAGTCACAGGTGGTTTTATATGCCATTTAACATAATTATATTGATAAATAAACAGTCCCTACAGTTATTCATACATCTGTTCTCAAACATATAAAGTGTGTGTATGTGCTCACACAAGCGCTTGTGCCCAAAATAGGAAAAAGAGAGAGGGGGCAATAAATTGCATGACACTTGCCATAAAAGAAAAGATGCCTCCTTTCTTTAGCTGAGGTATAGCTACAGTAACTTCTGTGCAGTTAATGGAGCTATCCATGATATCTGTGATATAAACCGTGATGGTTTCAATTTAGAATCTGTCCCCATGCTACTAGTGAAATTTTGGGTAGAGGCAGGCAGAATCTAACCGTGCAAACCAGGATTTGCAACAACAGAAAGGTGCTAAAATTTGCAATAAATTTAATTACAGAAGACATATTGAATCTTTCGGTTTTGGCTGAAATCTTGCCTCTATTAAAGTTTGTATGCATTTAGCAATTTACTTTGTTCAGATTAGCAATAAATTTCACCCTTAGATTCTGTGCTACCCCAGTAGCACAATTCTTCTAACTCTGTGCTAGGATATTGAGACAATATTGACTCAAGAAGAAACAAGTCATTATGTGATTCTACAGTGTCATTTACTGCAGCTTCCTTGATTTTCCTCAGGGACTCAGTATATTATTATTTTTTTTTCCTAAGATTAGGCATACAAACCACTATTTCTGTTTCTAAGATACTAAATATTATACATAATTTTCTTACAAAGTTTTAATAACCTTAAATACCTTTTTTTTTCTGCAATGCTGACTTGAAACTATGTCATGTTTTAAAATTCTTTTAGTGGAAACAACTGTGAAGAGAAAAGTCCAGTCTTTTGTGAAGTTCAAATAATTTCAGCAGTACAGTTTAAATCCATTGAAACCTTTTTAATCAAAAAGAGTGCTTGAGTGGGACAAGATAGGATTAGAATGAGATCTTGTGGAAACTACTAAAACATACAATTACCAACCTGCAAAAGCAACAGAACAGAATTATGGAATGTAAAGAGTAAGAGGTAATAAGGCAGGAGTTATGAGAAAAAAACTTTAAGATAGACTATTTCAAATTTCAATGCCAAAACCAATTCTGCTGCTTGCAATTACATGGAGTCAATATTACTACTATTGAAAACTATCATCTCCTACATCTAAAAAAACTTCTGTGAGAGTAAACGTGCTAAGTTGGAGCTTTCAGTCATTACTTTTTTTTCAGTCAAGAAACTGAGAGACAGTATACTGAAAAAAAAATATTTATAACTGAATTTGAAAATGTGGGCATTTTTTTAAAATCTTGTTATATATATTGTCTGTAAGCAGTTTCTTGACTAATTAAACAACTATAATTTGCAACTTATGCCTAAATAGCAGTAAATTGCTTTTAGTCAATATCTAACAGTTCCAGCAGTCCTGATAATCTTGAAAAAGAACCTTACAAAAATCATTTCATGAGGTGAGTCAGTTTAAATTGTACTAGAAAATATTAATCTTAAAATGCCTTCTAGATGCAAACAGCAACTGCTGCTTGCATGTTAATAAACAGAAATCACGACTGCTGTTATTAAATCATATGTGATTAATAGTGTGCCCCTGGATCTAAGAGCAGATGAGATCCTCCTGTCATGGATTCTCTTGCTCATGATGTTCCATTTAGGGCCTGGACAATTTTTTTGGCAATATAACATAATGATTAAGGTATCCATAAAAGCTCTGAGTAAAGTGCTTTGTCCCTCATTACAGTCATAAAGGTTTTCTACAAATGAAAAGAGTAGATTATACTGCATGTAGCCTCCAATAAGGTGTCCATTCCCCTTTAGGCAGGAACTGCTGTGCTAATTACAGCTGCAAGGGAGGATGCTCTAAGCCAGTTCTAACATAGTTTGATACACAGGGTGTCACTACACACTTTTTGGGGATATGAAGAGCTGTTCACAGGAATTCAAGATCCAAGTACATCCTAGACTTCTTCAGTGGCATAATGACATTACCTGTCACATTCGTAACAGCTTTAGCATTTGATTTGCTTTCCTAATTTCTGTAGAGCCAATATTTTCACTGAATTAGAATTCAGAATTACCTAGTGTGATTGCAACAAATATTTTCTTAATGGTAGCAGCCATTATAACACACATATTTAAAATCAGGACTTTCCCCCCCCAAGTCCTTGTGCAGCACTACATTTCTCTGTATTAAATATTGTCAATCATTTTATCAACTAATCACTGTATATTGTAAGTTCCACCTTCACACATGGTCTTTGTTTTGTCACCTTGATACCATAGTACTGTCAGAAAATACTGTACTTTTAGCAAGAGTTGATACTTGAGTGTAAAAATAACTCTGTGTCTGTTATCAAGGTGACAACAAGAACTCTATTCTTTGGTCATTTTTTCTCCTGTCTTCTCCACCTCCTTATTGTCAGTGATAGCAAAGTGTGTGGAACTCTTTATGTCATATATGGAGCACATGGAGAAACTCTGCGTGATTCTTCCAATGTTGAGCATGCGACAGAGATGCCGGTTAATTGGTTTTCTGAGTACCATAGCTTTACTCCCATGAGATGCAAAGCTGTGCCTCTCCTGTCAGTACTTGTCAATGAAGCTGCTCCTTTCCTCTAATACCACAGTCCTAGAGATTCCTTACAATGAAAAAGTAGCGTCTACTTGGGTTTTATGCAAAAAATTAACAGTTGCCGTTATATTGTTGGAGTGACTGTCCTCCAAAGGCAGGAAAAAGAAAAAAAAACCCAAAACACAAGGGGTGGTGTGAGAGGCTGAAAGAGTTAATGTCTCAAACATTGCGGTGGGGCAAGTTCTGCTTAAAGACAAACCCTGCACAGCAAGGAACCAAGGTGAAAAGCCCATCAGCTCAGACATCAGCAACAGGAGGGGGAGGGTGTGCTGGAGGGTGCGCATTTCCCTGTTCTGATAAACTGTTCTGATACAAAGATCAAACAGTGGCCGTGTCTGCAGGGAAGGAGAAATTACTCCACAAACGACCCCAAAGCTCAAAGACTCACAAACTCCTCATTAACCTGACGAGTTTAGGTGCATGCCCAAAGGAGGGGCAAGGATGATAAAAGGACATAAACTGAAGCCCCAGGCGCCCAAGCCCACCAGGATTGGACCCCTCAGCTGAATGAACCAACACTGGACCCAGGACATCTTTCTCTCTTCCTTTTTCTCTCTCTGTCTTCTCTCTTTCCTTTTCCACAATCCCTACACCTCATCCTTTTCAAGTGTGGTGGGTTGACCGTGGCTGGACTCCAGGTGCCCACCAAAGCCGTTCTATCACTCCCCCATCCTCAGCTGGACAGGGGAGAGAAAATATAACAAAGAGCTTGTGGGTCGAGGTAAGGGCAGGAGACATCACTCACCAATTACCGTCACAAGCAAAACAGACCCAGCTTGGGGAAAATTAACTGAATTTACTACAAATCAACCAGAGTAGGGTAATGAGAAATAAACCCAAATCTCAGAACACCTTCCCTCCACCCCTCCCTTATTCCTGGGCACAACTTCACTCCCGGGTTCTCTACCAAACCCCCCAGCAGCACAGGGGGACAGGGATGGGGTTTACGGTCAGTTCATCACACGTTATTTTCTGCCGCTTCATCCTCCTCAGGGGCAGGACTCATCACACTCTTCCCCTGCTCCAGCGTGGGGTCCCACCTACGGGACACAGTCCTCCATGAACTTCTCTAACATGAGTCCTTCCCACGGGCTGCAGTTCTTCATGAACTGCTCCAGCATGGGTCCCTTCCACGGTGTGCAGTCCTTCAGGAGCACACTGCTCCAGCGTGGGTCCCACACGGGGTCACAAGTCCTGCCAGAAAACCTGCTCCATGGGCTCCTCTCTCCACAGATCCGCAGGTCCTGCCAGGAACCTGCTCCAGCGCGGGCTTCCCACGGGGTCACAGCCTCCTTCGGGAACCCACCTGCTCCGGCGTGGGGTCCTCCACGGGCTGCAGGTGGAGATCTGTTCCACTGTGGACCTCCCTGGACTGCAGGGGGACAGCCTGCCTCACCATGGTCTTCACCACGGGCTGCAGGGGAATCTCCGCTCCGGCGCCTGGAGCATCTCCTCCCCCTCCTTCTTCACTGACCTGGGTGTCCACGGGGTTGTTTCTCTTACATGTTCTCACTCCTCTCTCCGTCTGCCATTTTTGTCTGTCCCAGCAACCTTTTTCTCCTTCTTAAATATGTTATCACATAAGCACTACTACTATGGCTGATTGTCTCGGCCTTGGCTGGCAGCAGGTCTGTCTTAGAGCTGTCTGGTATTGGCTCTGTCGAACACAGGGGAAGCTTCCAGCAGCTTCTCACAGAAGCCACCCCTGTAACCCCCCCCCAGCTACCAAAACCTTGCCACACAAAGCCAATACATCAAGATATAAACCATTGACCAAGTCTGAGGCTAAGAGTGGATCCAGCCGCCCCTAGACCCTTTTCTGAGGAGGAGTCTACAAAGCAAGGGGGTCTGCTCTGAACCTCGTGACTCAACGGGAGGGATGTCCTTATTCCCTGAATTGGTATATATGGTTACACAGTTTACAGAAGTAGTCTTATGCCAATTCGTGTTGTGAGAAAACCTGCCACCTACTACCATACCTCCCCAGTGTAGTTTGCTTCTGTCATTAATAAAATCTTTAACTGATCGTTTCATGTTGTTTCACCTTAATTTAGCCTGAGGGAATTTCAAATTAAACATGACTCCCTGGTCTGTCCAGTCTGGGTCGTGACAGGTGGGAAGAGACTGAATTATGTATATCTCATGAACATATAGGTGAATATGAAGGAAAAGAGTCACTTGAGGTGAAGGCCCACAAATCTAGACTCTATCCATCTAGGCTGATCCACCCCAAGGCTTTTGATTGGCAACAGTCAGAATCACAGGTCACAAGAAGCGTCTTCTAGCTTTTGTGCAGCTGAACCCCAGCCCATGCATTCTTTCTTAATATGAACAAATAGCGTTGTGCCAAATTCTCTTGGGTCTGTTAAGCATTTTCAGTAACACAAATAATGTTTATTCTTAATAGCACACTTAAATATGGGAATTTTGTATAGATTGTAATTTCCTTCAGCTGGAAAACATAACATAAAGCACTACGCTGGGAAATGGAGACGAAAATAAAATGCTATAGGTGGCATTTCTTTAAATCAGGAAAAATAGTAATCTCAAAATTAATTGCCCAAGATTACTTCATCTTCCCTGTTACATTACTTTGACATTAATTTCTATTAATCTCACTGTTTGTTTTCTGGGAGCACAGCACATGTCTATTAAAAGGCTTGCAATGTTTAAGTTTTTCCCTCCCCTAGTTCTTGATCTTTGAAAATTTGCAAGGTTCCCGGTATATAACACAATTATAGAACTGTGCCAGATGCTTTATGCATATGGCAAGCATTTTGAAGAAGGTCTGTGTTGTGTTCTGCAGGTCTGTGCAGAAAGTGCTACTATAAGATTTGTGCAAATTTTTACAGCTGGAAAAAGATCACTTAATTATAAAACAATAATGGAGCTGGGCTGGACTACTTAAGGGAAACCTGACACAGATGCTTGTGTAATGGAACACAGTTATTAATTTATAGAATTACCCCTGTCCTGCAAGCTGTTCCTGGCATGTGAATCCCATTGACTTCAGCAGGGCTCTGCAAAGGCACGGTGCCTTCCAGCCAGTTGGACCACTTTGCAGAGTCAGAGATTAACTGTACGATTTGAGTTAGATAAAAAGTGACATGAACAGCTACGTCAGGCTTCCAGTCTTCAATGTAACTATCATATTATCTCACTTTGTCACTACTTATTTTGTATTGTTATCATGTACAAACTGCTGGATGTGTCCATAATTTGATGGAATTTTATTGAGGAAGTTAAGAGCCAGATTCTCAAATAGTAATTGTTCTCATGAGGTGAAATGAAACATAACTAGCTTTCAAATTCTCGCTGCAAAATAGAACAAATTGGGGATTGTGAGCTCGCTCTCTCTTTTATGCTGTAAGAAACAGTGGCACAGCGATTGGATGGTCAGCTTAGTGTCTGCTAAGGGTTTTTCTCTAAAAGCAGATTACATCTTCTATGAACTATGAAGAAAGGCAGAGTAAACAGTCTGAAGATCTCTGAACTGTCAGAAATACTCACTGCAGAATCAAGAATCTCTTGTTTATATTGAAGGTCAGGTTAGCACTCTGTACAGTGAGATCCCCTGATCTCAATATAAGGGAGAGTGTGCAAAGAAGTTTTAGGTTTGAATTCCAATTGAGAGAACAGCACAGTATTGCAGCTATATGTTCATGTCCATATTGCAGTAATCCTTCATCGGTAGGAATCTGACAACATGCAAACCATGCTGTGCAGATTGACAATTTTATTGCTGAAGTACACAGGAAACAGAAACCAGAAAAACGAGCTCTCTTAAAACAGGTATGGTTTCCTTAAACGTATTACATAAAAGAAACTTCAAAAACCAAACCAAACCAAAAAACCCAAACCAAAAACCATAAAAAAAAAAGATAGTAAGAAAAAGTTACCTCCTAAGTCCCTCAGTTATCTTGCTATTTCCTTCTCAGTTCTTCAGAGGATGTGAGACATTCAATTTTCAAAAGCCAGAATCTCCCAGTTGAATCTCATACTTCTAGACTGTATTTGAGTTCTGTCCTTACGTTAAAGCTAAACTGCTTTTCCTCTATGTTAAAAAAATGCTCAGATGAAAACTTTCACATGTGATTTTTTTTTATTTTATTTTACAAAGAATGGGAAACTGTTGTGTCATATCTAAGTGACCATTAAAACAATCATACAGAACACTCTTTCAAATACCTTTACAAATGCAAACTTTGCTGCTTCAACAACTTACAATGCATAGATTTTTATGCTTACTATGAAGTATTTGCTTTCTGTCCATTGCAGCTGATTCTATTTTATAGCAGGCTTTTTTATTACAGAATGGATAAAAAACCAACCAAACAAAACAAAACAGCACGGTCCATTATCATCCTATTTGTATGTGAACTACTCTTGACTTTATATTAGCATTTTGATTCTGTAACGTAGAACCTAAAACAGTAGACAAAATAGACATCTCAAAAATGTTTCAGAATGACAAGGTAAAACAATTAAAGGTATAATGTTAGTTAACCATAAAGGAAGTATATTACATCTTTCTGTACAGGTTATTATTCAGGCATTAAATGGCCATTGAACTATTTCAGTCAAAAGTACATTTCTAATTATGACTTTCAGTTTTACAAAACTTAAATGATCTTCATCTACTTTTTGTGGTCTTGATATTACTGAACTTCACATTTGTAACAATATCCAATAAGAACTCTCCTTCTCTACAACCATAGAATCATAGAGTAGTTTAGGTTGGAAGGGACTCCAAAGATCATCTAGTCCAATCCCCCTGCAATAAGCAGAGACATCTTCAACTAGATCAGGTTGCCCTGTCCAACCTGATCTTGAATGTTGCCAGGGATCGGGCATCTACCACCTCTCTGAGCAACCTGTTCCAGTGTTTCACCACCCTCATTGTAAAAAATTGCTTCCTTATATGTAGTCTGAATGTACTCTCTTTTAGTTTAAAACCACTACCCCTTGTCCTATCGCAACAGGCCCTGCTAAAATGTCTGTTCCCATCTTTCTTATGAGCCCCCTTTAAGTACTGAAAGGCCACAGTAAGGTCTCCTTGGACCCTTCTCTTCTCCAGGCTGAACAACCCCAGCTCTCTCAGCCTGTCATCATAAGAGAGGTGTTCCATCTCCCCGACCATTTCTGTGGCACTCCTCTGGACCTGCTCCAACAGGTCCATGTCTTTCCTGTGCTGAGGACTCCAGAGCTGGACACAGTACTCCAGGTGGGGTCTCACCAGAGTGGAGTAGAGGGGTAGAATCACCTCCCTCAACCTGCTGGTCATGCTTCTTTTGATGCAGCTCAGGATACGGCTGGCTTTCTTGGCTGCTCGCACACATTATCTGCTTATGTCCAGCTTTTTGTCCACCAGTACCCACAAGTCCTTCTCCACAGGGCTGCTCTCAATCCCTTCATCCCTCAGTCTATATTGATACTGAGGGTCGCCCCAACCCAGGTGCAGGACCTTGCACTTGGCCTCGTTGAACCACATGAGGTTCACATTGGCCCACGTCTCGAGCTTGTCCAGCTCCCTCTGAATGGCATCCCATCCCTCAGGCATGTCAACCACACCACTCAGCTTGGTGTCATCTGCAGACTTGCTGAGGGTGCACTCAATCCCACTGTCTATGTCATTGATGAAGATTCTCAACAGTACTGGTCCCAGTGCAGACCCCTGAGGGACACCACTCATCAATGTTCTCCATCTGGACATTGAGCCATTGACCACTACCCTCTGGACGTGACCATCCAACCAGTTCCTCATCCACCAAACAGTCTATCCATCAAATCCTTCTGTCTCCAATTTAGAGAGAAGGATGTTGTGGGGGACCATGTCAAAGGCCTTACAGAAGTCCAGACATACGACATCTGTAGCTCTTCCCTTGCCCACTGAGGTAGTCACTCAATGCATTAGAGAAGGCCACTAGGCTGGTCAGGCAGGAGTTGCCCTTGGTGAAGCCATGCTGCCTGTCTCGAATCATCTCCCTGTCCTCCATTTACCTTAGCATAGGTTCTGGGAGGATCTATTCCATGATCTTCCCAGGCACAGACGTGAGGCTGATATGTTGGTAGTTCCCAGGGTCCTCCTTTCTACCCTTTTTAAAAACTGATGCAATGTTTCCCTTTTTCCAGTCACTGGAAACTTCACCTGACTGCCATGACTTTTCAAATATGATGGAGAGTGGCTTGGCAACTACATCAGACAATTCCCTCAGGACTCTGGGATGCATCTTGTCAGGTGCCATAGACTTATGTATATTCAAGTTCCTCAGGTGGTCACGAACCCAATCTTCTCTTACAGTGGGAGGGACTTTGGTCCCCCTGTCCCTGCCTTACAGTCCATCCACTCGAGAGGTATGGGAAGAGAGGTTGCCAGTGAAGATGGAGGCAAAAAAGTTGCTGAGCACCTCAGCCTTCTCCTTGTCCATTGTCACCAGTTTGCCGATTGTGTTCATCAGAGAGGTACGCTTTCTTTGATGTTCCTTTTCTGACTGACATATATATAGAAGCCCTTCTCATTATTCTTTGTGTCCCTTGCCAAGTTCAGCTCCAGCCATGCCTTGGCATTCCTGACTCCATCCCTACACAACCAGGCAGCATCCCTATATTCTTCCCAGGATACCTGTCCCTACTTCCACTGCCTGTGCATTTCCTTCTTGCCCTTTAGTTTGACCAGCAAGTCTCAACTCATCCATGCTGGTCTCTTGCCTTCCTTTCCTGATTTTTTACACCCAGGGATCGAGAGCTCTTGTGCTCTCTGGAAAGCATCCTTAAAGATCTGCCAGCTCTGTTCTGTTCCCTTGTCCCTGAGGACAGTTTGCCAGGGGGTCCTAGTGACAAACTGCTTGAACAGCTATAAGTTTGCTTTCTTAAAATTCAGGGTCCTGACTTTACTCTTTGCCTGACCCATATCCCTCAGGACTGTGAACTCCACCAGTGCACGATCATTGGAGCCCAGGCTGCCTCCAGTCTTGTCGTCACCAATTAGCTCACTTGCATTGGTGACCATCAGATCCAGTATCACGTCCCTTCTGGTACAGCTATCTATTACCTGGCTTAAGAAGTTATCTTCAATGCACTCCAGGAGTCTCCTGGATTGCCGATAGCTCGCTGTCCTGCTTTTCCAGCAGATGTCAGGGTGGTTGAAGTCCCCCAGCATCACAAGAGCCTGCAAGCTTGATGCCTCCTGTAGCTGAAGTAAGAAGGCTTTGTCAATAGGCTCCCCTTGATTGGGTGGCCTGTCATAAACACCAACCACAAGATTCCCTTTGGTAGCTTGGTCTCTAATTCTTACCCCTAAGCTTTCAACCTGCTCGTGCCTATTCTTCAGGCAACTCTTCACAATTCTTGATGTACAGGGTAAGCCCACCACCCCTCCTTCCTCTCTTGTCCCTTCTGAACAGCCTGTGACATCAATAGCCACACTCCAGTCATGGGATTCGTCCCACCAGGTTTCAGTAATGGCAACTAGGTCATAGCTTTCTAGCAGCATGGTGGTTTCCAACTCTTGTTTGTTGCTCATGCTGTGTGCATTGGTGTAGAGGCACTTCAGCTGGGCTGTTGGTCGCATCACCTTTTGTGGTGGGTTGACCCTGGTTGGATGCCAGGTGCCCACCAAAGCCGCTCTATCACTCCCCCTCCTCAGCTGGGGGGGAAGAAAATATAACAGAAGGCTCGTGGGTCAAGATAAGGACAGTTTAATACAGTGATAGAAAAGGTCGCGCGTGCGAAAGCAAAGAAAAAAAACAAATGATGTTATTCTCTACTTCCCATCAGCAGGCGATGTCTAGCCACTTCTCGGGAAGCAGGGCTTCAGTACGCGTAGTGGTTGCTCCGGAAGACAAAATGCCCCCCCTCTCTGTCTCCCTTTACTTAGCTTTTATATCTGAGCTGACGTCATATGGTATGGAATATCTGTTTGGTTAGTTTAGGTTAGCTGTCCTGATTGTGTCCCCTCCCAAGATCTTGCCCTGCCCCAGCCTGCCATTGAGGGGAGGGCAAAAATGTTGGGGAGACAGCCTTGATGCTGTGCCAGCACTGCTCAGCAGTAGCCAAAACACTGGTGTGCTATCAACACCTTTCTAGCTACTGATGCAGGGCACAGTGCTATGAGGGCTGCTGTGGGGAGTATTAACTCCATCTCAGCCAGACCCAATACAATCTCCACCCCTTATTCCATACCATTTGCGTCCTGCTCAGGTCCCACATAATTTAATACAGATATCTTCTAACCATATTATTGTATTTAATTCTCATTACTGAAATCCTTTCTTACCAACACTTACAGCTGAAACTACGTACTGAAACCACTTTTATACCCAATGTACAGATTTATACATTCTTATTAATTACTATCCCCTGTCCTTTAAGAGACAGATATTCCATGGGCTTCTTCCACTCCTCCAGATGTTCACACTCAGGTTATGACTTAGGCCCCATCCATCAAGATGAGTGGTCAGGACAGGAAAAGCAGTATGTTCGAATGCTGGGCACCAACACCCGCTTGGTTTGGGTCACCGATGCACTTGTCTGGTTCCTTGCGAAGTTCACTCCTCTGCAGTTCAGGTCATTCCTGCTACATTACTTCCTACAACATACAACTCACATCACAGATTATTTTTCCCCCAAGGTTAAATGTCCTTGAGGCACACACTGGGTCTCCCCATCCTTCCGCATTACCCACCAAGTACACCCAGGTCCCTGAGCAAAGACAATCCCACGAATGGGTTTGCCTTTTCCCGTGGGAGGTGCAATCCACACTGCCTTCCCCAGCCACTTCCCCATGTGCACTACGGGGACCTTATCTCCTCCCACAGTATGTAGGGGTTTTGTTTGGGCAGGACCAGGACGGTTAGCAGATCCTCTGGTGTTAACTAGCCAAGTGGCTTCTGCTAAATTTGTATCCCAATGTTTCCATGTCCCATTGCCTAGCGCTCTCAACATAGTCTTCAACAGTCCATTATATCTCTCAATTTTTCCAGATGCTTGCGGGTGATAGGGTATGTGGTACACCCACTCAATGCCATGTTTCTTTGCCCAGGAGCTTATGAGGTTATTTCGGAAATGAGTCCCATTGTCTGATTCAATCCTTTCTGGGGTACCGTGTAGCCATAAAATTTGCCTTTCGAGGCCTAAGATGGTGTTTCGGGCAGTGGCATGGTTTACAGGATATGTTTCTAGCCAACCAGTAGTTGCTTCCACCATGGTGAGTATGTAGCGCTTGCCTTGGCATGTTCGTGGCAGTGGTCCAATGTAGTCAATTTGCCAGGCCTCGCCATATCGAAAGCCCAGCCACCGCCCTCTGTTCCAGGGAGACTTTACTCTGGTCGCTCGTTTGATTGCAGCACATGTTTCACATTCATGAGTGACCTGTGTGATGGCCTCCACGGTCAGGTCCACCCCTCGATCACGAGCCCACCTATATGTTGCATCTCTCCCTAGATGTCCTGATGTCTCATGGGCCCATCGAGCTACAAATAGCTCACCCTTACGCTCCCAGTCCAGGTCCACCTGAGCTATTTCTATTTTGGCAGCCTTGTCTACCTGTTCATTATTTCGATGTTCTTCAGTGGCACGGCTTTTGGGCACGTGAGCATCTACATGACGTACCTTTAGAGTCACGTGTTCTACACGGGCAGCAATGTCCTGCCACAATGCTGCTGCCCAGATGGGTTTACCCCTGCGTTGCCAATTGGTCTTCTTCCACTGCTGTAGCCACCCCCACAGGGCATTAGCCACCATCCAGGAGTCAGTATAGAGGTAGAGTACCGGCCACTTTTCTCGTTCAGCAATGTCTAGGGCTAGTTGGATGGCTTTCACTTCTGCAAACTGACTTGACTCGCCTTCTCCTTCAGTGGCCTCAACGACTTGTCGTGTGGGACTCCACACAGCAGCTTTCCACTTCCGATGGTTCCCTACCACACGACAGGATCCATCAGTAAACAAAGCGCAACACCTTTCGTCTTCTGATAGCTCATTATATGGTGGTGCCTCTTGGGCACGAGCCACCTCCTCAGGTGATGCTCCAAAATCTCTGCCTTCTGGCCAGTCCATGATCTCTTCCAGAATTCCTGGGCGGTTAGATTTCCCCAGTCGAGCTCGTTGTGTGATCAATGCTATCCACTTACTCCATGTAGCGCTAGTTGCATGATGTGTAGAGGGGATGTTTCCTTTGAACATCCAGTGTAGCATGGGCAATCATGGTGCCAAGAGGAGATATGCTTCTGTACCAACAACTTCTGAAGCGGCTCGAACCCCCTCATATGCTGCTAATATTTCTTTTTCAGTCGGGGTGTAGTGGGCTTCTGATCCTCGGTACCCCCGACTCCAAAACCCTAATGGTCGACCTCGGGTTTCTCCTGGTGTTTTCTGCCACAGGCTCCAGGTGAGACCATGCTCCCCAGCTGCAGTGTAGAGTACATTTTGTACATCTGGTCCTGTCCGGACAGGCCCAAGAGCTACTGCACGAGCTATTTCCTGTCTGATATGCTCAAAAGCTTGTTGTTGTTCAGGGCCCCATTCAAAATAGTTCTTTTTCTGCGTTACTCGATAGAGAGGGCTCACAAGCTGACTATAACCTGGAATATGCATTCTCCAGAACCCCACAAGGCCTAGGAAAGCTTGTGTTTCTTTCTTGTTGGCTGGTGGAGACATAGATGCTATCTTGTTAACCACATCCATTGGGACATGACGGCGTCCATCCTGCCATTTTATTCCCAAGAATTGAATCTCCTGTGCAGGTCCCTTGACCTTACTTTTCTTTATGGCGAAACCAGCTTTCAGAAGAATCTGAATTATTTTTTTTCCCTTCTCAAACACTTCTTCTGCCTCATTGCCCCACACGATGATGTCATCTATGTATTGTAAATGTTCAGGGGCATCGCCTTGTTCCAGTGCCATTTGGATTAATCCGTGACAAATGGTAGGGCTGTGCTTCCACCCCTGGGGCAGTCGATTCCAGGTGTATTGGACACCTCTCCATGTGAAAGCAAACTGTGGCCTGCATTCTGCTGCCAAAGGAATGGAGAAAAATGCATTGGCAATATCAATTGTAGCATACCATGTGGCTGCCTTTGATGCCAGTTCATATTGGAGCTCTAACATGTCCGGTACAGCAGCACTCAGTGGCGGTGTCACTTCATTCAGGCCGCGATAATCTACTGTTAACCTCCATCCTCCATCAGACTTTTGCACTGGCCATATAGGACTATTAAAAGGTGAATGAGTCTTACTGATGACTCCTTGGCTCTCTAGGTGATGAATCAGCTCATGGATGGGAGCCAGGGAGTCTCGGTTTGTCCGATATTGCCGACGGTGCACTGTCCTGGTAGCGATTGGCACCTGCTGTTCTTCAACTTGCAGCAATCCCACAGTGAAGGGATCTTCCGAGAGGCCAGGCAGGGTAGATAGCTGTTTGATCTTCTCTGCATTTACAGTGGCTACACCAAAAACCCATCGGTACCCCTTTGGGTCCTTGAAGTACCCTCTCTTGAGGTAGTCTATGCCAAGGATACAAGGGGCCTCTGGGCCGGTCACAATGGGGTGCTTTTCCCACTTGTCCCCTGTCAAGCTCACTTCAGCCTCCAGTATAGTCAATTCTTGGCATCCCCCTGTCACTCCCGAGATCCAGATGGGTTCTGTGCCCCTGTATCCTGATGGCATCAGTGTACACTGTGCACCAGTGTCTACCAAAGCTTTATACTTCTGTGGGTCTGATGTGCCAGGCCATCGAATCCACACAGTCCAGTATATCCGGTCATCCCTTTCCTCCTCCTGGCCGAAGGCAGGGACCCTCTATTGCTGTTCTTCATCAGAATATTCACTGTCCGATCCTTGCGGTACCAGACCAGAAGTCCCCTCACCAGAATCAAGGGAGGTGGTTTCAGTTCTTCTGCGCTTGGAGGATCGCTGAGTGCTTTCTTGGGCCTCTACAGCAACTACGCTGACAGCCTTCTTCTTGGGTGACCCCTTCTTAACAGCTGTCTTCCCTCTCAGTTCACGTACGCGGGCTTCCAGCTTAAAGGTAGGTTCACCATCCCACTTCCTCATGTCCTCCCCTTGGTCACGCAGGAAGAACCAGAGTGTACCACGTGGCATACGCCTTGGGCTCCCTTTCCCTCTGACTTGGGCAGGAGAGGACTGATTTCTTGGAGCATCCCTAACAGCCAAGGCACTGTCCTGTAGGGATGAGGAGGCACAGAGATTTTCCTCAAAGTTTTGGAGCCAAGACGACACTTTCTCCACAGTTGGTGTTTCCATATCTGGACAATACATTGCTGCCAAGCTGTTAGAATACGATGCTGGGGCACCTTGAATCACCTTTCGCCACATGGCCCGTGTGCACAGGACATCCTCTGGATCTTTGGATACTTCCTCATCATCTAGATCACTGTAGATGACTTCCACCACTGCTAACTCTCTCAGGTACTGGATGCCTTCATCTGCAGTAGTCCACTTTTCTGAGGAATTCACAAGATCTTCCTTGAATGGGTATCTTGCCCTCACACTTGAGAGGAGCCGGCTCCAGAGACTGCAAACTGCTGCCTCTTTTCCAATTCCTCTTTCAATTCCCCGGTTTCTAGCGAGGGATCCCAGTTGTTGGGCTTCCTTGCCTTCCAGTTGCTGACTATCAGCCCCGTTATCCCAGCATCGGAGCAGCCAGGCAGCAATCCGCTCACCTGGCTGGCGGCTGTAATCTTTCCGCAAGTCCCGAAGTTCTGAGGACGTCAGGGACCGGGTAGTTTCCGCTTCCTGTTTAAGCTCCCTCACTCCTTCCTCCAATTTCTTTGTTGAAGGACCAGCTTCTAGATCAAACCTTTCCTCTTCTTCTTCTTCCCTCACTAATCGATGGTATGGACCCGTTGATCTCCTTGTCCACTGCTTCCTTTTCACTACTGGGGCAATTACTGTAGTTGTTGTTGTTTGGGTCCCTATCTCGAGCATGGTGTCCTCAGATACAGTCTGGGTCCCTGCCTCAACCATGGTCCTCTGACAGTGTTGAACTATGGCTCGGTAGGCATAGGCCAGGCCCCAGTACAGTGCAAGAAGCTGCTGGTTTTCATTGGGATAAGCAAGGCACCCTTCTATCAGGTGGCGTGTCAGTTTGCCAGGGTTACTTGCCTGTTCAGATGTAAAGTCCCAGGTTATGGGAGGTGATAACCGTCCTAGGAATCTGCCCAAATCCTTCCATATACCCTGCCACCCAGGGACCGGTCGCTTGAGGGCACATTTCAGTATTGCCTCACCTAAAACTTGCCTTCTCTTATACCAGGATGAGACCAGATTCCACAATACCCATAATATGCCACCAGTATTAATTATTAGTATTAAACAGCTCACATAAGGGTGAACAAGGACCTCGGGAGCCTGCATAATAAAACCATTCACATCAATGCCTGGTAGGGAGAGGGAGATGTGTTCTCTCATCTCCTCCACAAGATAGCTCCCACAACACAGCAAAGCCATCAGCGCCAGGACAAAACACATAGACATTATTTGTATTAGCACGTTCCCACGTTCCTTCGTTCTCCCCACAAGATAGCTCCCACAGCACAACAGAGCCATCAGTGCCAGGACAAAGCACGCAGCCATTATTTGCATTAACATGTTCCCAAACTCAGCAAGCTAGAGATAAGCAAGCAGCTAACAAGCTCGGTGACCTGCACAGGAGCTTGCCACTTAATAACTAGCTATAGAACGCTTAATGCAAAACTGCCGTTGTCGTGCCCCATGTTGGGCGCCAAAAAGGACTGTGGTGGGTTGACCCTGGTTGGATGCCAGGTGCCCACCAAAGCCGCTCTATCACTCCCCCTCCTCAGCTGGGGGGGAAGAAAATATAACAGAAGGCTCGTGGGTCAAGATAAGGACAGTTTAATACAGTGATAGAAAAGGTCGCGCGTGCGAAAGCAAAGAAAAAAAACAAATGATGCTATTCTCTACTTCCCATCAGCAGGCGATGTCTAGCCACTTCTCGGGAAGCAGGGCTTCAGTACGCGTAGTGGTTGCTCCGGAAGACAAAATGCCCCCCCTCTCTGTCTCCCTTTACTTAGCTTTTATATCTGAGCTGACGTCATATGGTATGGAATATCTGTTTGGTTAGTTTAGGTTAGCTGTCCTGATTGTGTCCCCTCCCAAGATCTTGCCCTGCCCCAGCCTGCCATTGAGGGGAGGGCAAAAATGTTGGGGAGACAGCCTTGATGCTGTGCCAGCACTGCTCAGCAGTAGCCAAAACACTGGTGTGCTATCAACACCTTTCTAGCTACTGATGCAGGGCACAGTGCTATGAGGGCTGCTGTGGGGAGTATTAACTCCATCTCAGCCAGACCCAATACACCTTTTTAGAGGAACACACCTGAATTCCTTTGAGGTGTTTCACTGGTGTTTCCCTGTTGGCTCCTATTACCTCAGGAGCCTCTAGTTCACCTCCATAAGACTTCAAGTGTGCTCCAGTGTACTCAGCACATCTCAGAGCGACAGGCTGAGAGTCCTTACTGGCACTCCATGCCTTTAACCTTGACATGTCATCCCACAGCTTGTCATGGGCAAGCCTGATATTATACCCCTACCCTTCAAGTCTAGTTTAAAGCTCTGTCAATGAGCCCTGCTAACTCATGACCAACGAGCCTCTTCCCCTTTGAGAAAAGTGAATCCCATTTGAAGCCAGCAGGCCTGGTGCCATGTAGACCAACCATTATCAAAAAAAACAAAATTGTGGGGGCAACACCAGCCATGGAGCCATGTATCAGTAGACTGGGTCCATCTGTTTCTTCCAGTGTCACTGCTGGCAATTGGAAGGATGATAGAAGAAAAAATTACCTGTGCTCCAGATTCCCTTTCCAACCATCCCAAGGGTCTGAAGTTTCTTTTGATTGCCCTTGGACTACATGTTGCGGCTTCATTGCCACCCACATGGAAGAGCAGTAATGGGTAAAAGTCCGAGGGCTGTACCAGGCTAGGGAGTTTTCTAGTGATGTCCTTAACCCGGGCACCAGGGAGGCAGCAGACTTCCCTAAGAGAAGGGTCTGTCCACCATATTGGCCCCTCTGTTTCCCTCAGAAGGGAGTCACCTACAACTATAACCCGTCTTTTCTTCCTTGTGGAGGTGGTCATGATATGGAGGGTAGGCCTTTCTGACCTCAGCAACACCTCTGGTGTAGATGGACTGTCATGCACATCATCCATTGAGTGGCCTTTCACATCCAGAGCCTCATACCTGTTGTACAGAGGCAGCTGGGAAGGCAAGGTGGGCAAAGAAGGGATTTGCTTGCTGCCCTGAGAGTGGACTTGCCTCCATTCACTCCTTTCCTTTAAGCTACTCCCTTCTGTGTGGCAGGGGTAGGATACAACATCCCCTTGATCTTGTTTTTTTTCTGGTGATTGTTTCTATTTCTGTCTCAGGGAGAGCAGAACATAGTTGCACCAGTCTATCCCTTTCTCATGCTCCCCAGTGCTCCTTAACCTTTCTGCTTTCTCTTGCAGCTCTGCCACCAGAGCAACTTCTTAATCTATTTTTTTTTTTTTTTTTTTTGGTAAAAAGAAATGCTTTTAGGCAAGAAGTTGGTCCACCCATTGCAGTAACAGACATTTCACTTAGTAGTACAAGTTTTATATTTTTTATTACATTTGCCCATAACAACTTGATCTGTGTAAAATTTTCCAGCTAATTTTATTTTTAGAACTAATTTTATTAGTTCTACTTCAGTACACTTATTTGTTGGTTATATTGGCAGGTTTCATGGGCAATCTTGATTTGCATGTCTGGTAATTCTTTTTAACCAGACAACATAATGGATAAGAAGCTAAGGAAATCACCAACTCTCAGACAGTCAATGCGACTACATCTTTTTTTAGGGTAATGTTTGAAGTCAATAGCTGTAAATTGCTTTCCACTGAGTTATTAATGATTCTGAGGTAGAACTCAGAGGTTTCTATCAATTTAGGCATACTGACATTTTGCTGAAGTAAGAACTCTAGAAAGCAAAGGCAGTAATTCTTAACCTGTAAAATTACTGCTCATACTCCATATGATTGACTTCCATATGGTTACTTTATAGGTAGAAGATACCTTGCAGACTTTAAGGATTCTCTTATGTGACAAAAGTTTTCATGTGAAATGCCAGGACACCTACACATTGTGTTAAGACTTTATTCAGTGGAAGTAATAGTGATACGTTGGACAAGACACTACTAACTGACAGTTTGCAAGGATGTTAGTAATTATGATACACACTGAGATTATGGGGTGCCTCAACATTTAGCTGTGATTTTTTGCAGATATTTGTACTGAGTCTAGTTAGGATAATCATACTTTTTTTTCACAGGAGCCTGTATGGTGCTGTGTTTTAGACCTGTGATTAAAAGTGTTGATAACACACTCATGTTTTGACTGTTGTTGAGCGTTTGTTGCACAGCCTCTAGGCCCTTCTTTTTTTCCCACTCTGCCTCCCAGCAAGTAGCCTGGAGGTGTGCAAGAAGTTGGGAAGCTGACCCAAACTGACCAAAGGGATCATGCTCAGCAATACAGCTCAAGGAAAGGAGGAGGAAGGGAGTATGCTCATGGTTATGGCATTTGTTTTCTCAAGTAACTGTTAGGCATGCTGAGGCGCCGTTTTCCAGGAAGTGGCTAAACATTGGCCTACTGTTGGGAAGCAGTGAATGAATTCTTTCTTTGCTTTGCTTGCATGCACAATTTTACTTCAACTCTTAATCTGTCTTTATCTCATTCCATGAGTTTTCATGCCTTCCTTTTGTTTTCTCACTCTTCCTATTCTCTCTCTCCATCCTGCTGTGGGGGGAGAGTGAACTAGTGACTGTGTGGGTGTTTAGCTGCTGGCCAAGGTCAACCCGGCACAACAGTCTTTGCTAATATAGAATCATCGAATAATTCAGGTTGGAAGGAATCTCAAGAGGTAATCTTGCCCAACCTCCTGCCCAAAGCAGGGCCAGGTCTGGGATCAGACCAGGTCATTCAGGACCTTGCCCAGACGGGTCTTGAAAGCTTCCAAAGATGGAGACTGCACAACATCTGTGGCAAACGTCTCCTCTGCTTGACTGTGTTCAGAGGGAAAAAGGTTTTTGTTGTATCCAGACTGAATGTATTTTTCTCAATTCATGCCCACTCTCTCTGATTGACGTGACATGTTCCTCAGTGAAGAGCCTGGTTCTGTCTTCTCAATGACGTCCCCACAGGCAGCTGTTAGGTCCTCCTGAAGCTGTCTCTCATCCAGGTTGAACAAGCCCATCACCTCCGGTCTCTTCTTTTAGGGCATGTTCTTCAGCTCCTGACCAGCTTGGTGGCCCTCCATTGAACTCACTCCATTTTACCAGTGTCTCTCTTGTACTGGAGAGGCCTGAACTGGACACAGTAATTCATATGTGGTCTAATGAATGCTGTGTAAATAAGAAAAATCACTTCCCTTGATCTACCAACTGTATCCCTGTTCATATGGCCCAGTGTAGGGGTCGGCGTTCGGAAGATCTCGCGTTGTCACGGAAAGTTAGAGGGTTAGTCGCAGCCTTGTGATGTACCTGTAACCCCACCTCCCCTTGTTAGTATAAAAGGAATTAACTGCGCAATAAAAAGGGAAGTTGGCGCTCACACTGTGTGTGTTATCTGTCTCTTTCCCTGGTCCGGGCCGACCAGTGATCTAAGCGTGGCACCTTGATATGTAGCGAATGCTACATAGTGGTGATCCTGGTGTGATCGGTTGCCATGGCGACGATGGAACTTGTGCAAGTAATTAGGGGTTTGAAAGGGTTGGCTAATGAGGTGGGTGCCCGAGGAACGATTAGGAGGGGCCCCACGGGCGAATGCATCCAATGGGTGCTGCGCCGGGGAGGGATGAGTTCTCCCACAGAAGTTTTTAGTCCCCCAAACTGGGGAGTGGTTCAGGAGATGTTGCTTCAGTTGGCGCTCGAGGGTGAGCACGGCGCTGCGGAATGATTACGAGCTTGGGACATGGTGGAGGGGGTAGTTAAGGTGGGACAAAAGGCTAGGGAGTGCAGGTCGGCGGCGCGAGCTATCCTGTTCGCGGATGAAGCGCCGGTTCAAAAACGATGGGGGATAGTGCCCCCAGGGACGGTGGGACAAGATCAGATGGAGTGGGTGGTTGTGGAGCTGGGCTCGCGGAGCGGTTCCTCTCTGACTGATAGCGTGGACTCAGAGGGTGCGGCGGAGCTGGGGTTTTTTCCGGTAGAGACGGTACCTGCGAGACTGGATGGGCCCTCTCTGCGGCGGGCATGGGAGGAGTTACGGCAGGATCTTCTGAAGGAGTTGCGGGAATGCCTCCTGGACTGGGTTCCCGGCGGGGATGTTAAGGGGGAATTGTACTGTCAGGTGAAGGAATGGGAGGAAAGAACGCCTCCGGAGGGGGAGCTCAGGAAGCTGAGAGAGTTAAAAACTGTAGTAGCGGGGGAACCACCCCCCGGCGAGGGAAACCAGGCGCCTTTGCCGGGAGAGCAGGCGGAGTTTTTGCCTGCCGAGCCTATGCAGGTTGAGCCTTTGCCTGCTGAGCCTTTGCCTGCGCAGGCTGCACCAGTGCCTGTGGCGGCTGAGCCAGTGCCTGTGGCGGCCGAGCCTTTGCCTGCGCAGGCTGCGCCAGTGCCTGCGGCGGCTGAGCCTTTGCCTGTGGCAGCCGAGCCTTTGCCTGCGCAGGCTGCGCCAGTGCCTGTGGCGGCTGAGCCTTTGCCTGCGGCGGTCGGGCCCGTGCCTGTACAGGCCGAGCCTTTGCCTGTGCTGGCCGAGCCTTTGCCTGTGCGGGCCGGGCCTACTGAGCCTGTGCTGGCTGCGCCTTTGCCTGCGGGGCCTGGCCCTGTTGTGCCTATTCTTGCTGCGCCATCAACTGTGCCATCTGCTGCTCCTGGGCCGGAACGGGTTAATCCCTCGGCTGGGCCCTTCCGAAACTGGCGCGCGGTACCAGCAGCTATAGATTCTGATTATTCCGATGAGGTGAGGATGGATAGTGCGATACGGCGGTCATCAAGAAGCGCGCCACAGAGACAGGCAAGGGAGGGACAGGACGCCTTACAGAGGCATTGGAGGGGAGTTTAAAAAAAGAGAGAGAGAGAGAGAGAGAGAGGCGTTTCACTGGAAAGTCCTTGAGAACTTAAGGAATGCTGTGAGTCAGTGCGGAATCCACTTCTTGATACAGCCAGTACTTGTATGTAGTACTTGCTTTAGGTAAAAAGTGTGTTAAGCATACTTTGATTAAACATAGCGCGGGCGAGGGTATGCCTGTGTACAAACACGTGAAGGGCTCCTGAAATGGGTTCCTAGTCGTATGATTCATCCTGCCTTAACCTCGTAGTGTTTGAGTTTTCTTACAGATTGCTGTTATCCTGTCCTGGCTTATGACACCTTGGGTATCCGGATGACATCCCTCTCAGAGTCCATCAATACGTGCCTTTATGGGATCCGACTGTCGGAACTCGTGGCCAGGAATCTAGGTGCCTCGGACATTAAGCCTTAACATCAGCACACCAACGATAAGCCTTATAGAGTAATAGAAGTAACTCTTTCCAAGTCTTAACTTTCAATCTACCTCTTGTGTGAATTTCTATAAAGGAGCTTTTTGCTCTCCAGGGTAAATGGGACATTTACGGGTGTTTAAGATAGAGTGTTTTAAAGTAATTGTAGAGATATGTTTCTACTCATGGCACTTTATATAGTTATTTCTTTGTGTGGAATTGTTCATAACAATAGAAGCCAACTCGTCATGGGGAGGGGAGAGATGTAGGGGTCGGCGTTCGGAAGATCTCGCGTTGTCACGGAAAGTTAGAGGGTTAGTCGCAGCCTTGTGATGTACCTGTAACCCCACCTCCCCTTGTTAGTATAAAAGGAGTTAACTGCGCAATAAAAAGGGAAGTTGGCGCTCACACTGCGTGTGTTATCTGTCTCTTTCCCTGGTCCGGGCTGACCAGTGATCTAAGCGTGGCACCTTGATATGTAGCAAATGCTACAGCCCAGGACACCGTTGACCATTTTTTGCTGCCAGGACCCAGTGCTAGCTTACACTCAGCTTGCTGTCAGCCCAGACCCCCCTAGTCTTTTTCAGCACAGCTGCCCCCCCACCCAGACTCCAGCCTGTATCATTGAAGGAGCTAGTTCATCCCAGGTGTTGGAATTTTCAAGAGGTTTCTGTCAGGATGTTTCCTACCCAGGCCTCTCTCAAAGGCAGCCCTGCCCTGGGTTCTCCCCAGTTTGGCGTCATCCATAAACCAAATGAGAGTGTACTCCATCTCCTCCTTTAAGGTCATTGATAAAAATGTTAAATAGGATAGGTCCCAGTGCACATACTGAAGAAACTCTACCTGTAAGTAGCCTTGAGTGAGAGGAAGTATCACTAAACATTATCCTTTGAGACTGACCATCCAACCTGTTCCTCATCCATCTAGTAGATCACCTGTCTAGACCACAATGTGCCAGTCTGCATAAAACAAAGATGCTGTAGGAAAGCACATCAAAAGCCTTTTTAAGTAAAAACAGGCAACACCCACTGCTCTCCCCTCATCCACATGTCTTGTTATTTCATCTTAGAAAGCAAATAGGCAAGTCAACCATCCTTTACCCTTGAAGAACATACACACAAATATATAAGTCTAATATTTCCCTTCTGTTCTAAGCAAGTGCTCTGCCAGGAACTTGTGAGCACATTAGAAAGGACTTTTGGAATGTTCTCATGGCTTTCTTTGTTGCCATCTCTCATGACCACATCATTCAATTGAAAGCAAATATTTTGGGTTTGTGTGGTGGGGTTTTGGAGCTGGGGAGGGGCCACAGGTCTGGCTCCTGTGAGAAGCTGCTAGAAGTTTCCCCAGCTCCAAGTCAGACCCAGCTCTGGCCCAGGCTGACCCAATCAGTGACTATGGTAGTGCCTCTGGGACAACAGATTTAAGAAAGGAAACCTGCAGTGGAAAGGGGAGTGGAATGTGAGAGAAACAGCTATGTAGATACCAAGGTCAGTGAAGAAAGTAAGGGAGGAGGTGCGCCACAGGAGGGGATGCCCTTGCAGCCCGTGGTGAGACAGCAGACTGTCCCCCCCCAGCCCATGGAGGGGAGCGGGAGAGCAGATGCCCACCTGCAGCCCAGGGAGGAGCCCACGCCAGAGCAGGCAGATGCCCCCGAAGACGGGTGTGACTCCATGGGAAAGCCCACGCTGGTGCAGCCTGTGCCTGAAGGACTGCAGCCCATGGGAAAGACTCATGCTGGAGAAGTTCGTGGAGAACTGTCTCCCATGGGAGGGACCCCGTGCTGGAGCAGGGGAAGAGTGTGAGGAGCCTTCCCCCTGAGGAGGAAGGAACAGCAGAGACAACATGTGATCAACTGACCGCAAGCCCCATTCCCCATCCCTCTGTGCCTCTTGTGGGGAGGAGGTAGAGAAAATTGGGAGTGGAGTTGAGCCAGGAAGAAGGGAGGGGTGGGGGGCAAGGTGTTTTAAGATTTGGTTTTACTTCTCATTATCCTGTTCTGATTTGATTGGTAACAAATTAAATAGATTTTGGGTTTTTTCCCCACATTGAGTCTGGTTTTTGCCCATGACTATAATTGGTGAGTGAACCAATTCCCTGTCCTTGCATCGACCCACAAGCTTTTCGTTATATTTTCTCCTCCCCATCCCATTGGAAGGGGAGGAGTGTGTGAGTGGCCTCATGGTGCTTTGGTGCCGGCTGGGCTTAAACCACAACAGTGAATATCAGGAATTCTCTTTATTGCCTATATAAATCCTTCTGACAAACAGCTAGTTGACTACAGTAGGCTAAGGCCAGACTTAGCTTAAGCTTGTGGAAAGATGCTAATTAGGCAAATATTTCCTACATTTTGGGCAAGTGATACAGCTCCAGTTGCTATACCAGATTATTAATAATTGCGAATCACATGTGATACACAGCAGGGGTTTTTGGCTCTGTCTTTGCACTATGTATTATATTTGTGATAATAAGCCCTGGGATCAGTACTTGCCTGAGCTTTTCTGCAGCTTTAACCTTTTAAGTGATAATGTTTCTATGTAATTACTAAAAGCAAAAAGCCCTGCATTAAATTCCTTTTGAAGTAAATTTGGCCTCTGAATAAAAGTTCAAATAATGAATTAATTTTTTCTTCTTTCAAGTTAAACAATATGTGGAGAGTTTTTTCTAATATTATTCATTAACTCTAAGGCTTTATATGCAAATTGTGTCAAAAGTTTTGCATTATTCTCTTTTTTAGCATTATAATTATCATGCTAAAATCTTTTCTGATACACCTGTTTCCCTTCATTCAACATTTGTCCTTGAGTAACCAATGAAAGAAATTATGAGGGCTTTTCATTGTAGTAGAAAGCCCCACTGTAAGTGCTCCCTACCTTGCTTCTTCTTGAACTTGAATCTGACTGAAAAGATTTCATCATGCCATTGTGATTCTTCGGCAATTTCAGTTGCAGCATCCACGGAAAAGACAATGTATAGTGTGTGTGCCTAACTCAAAGCAATCTAAGCAGCCTAAACCACTAACTACTTTTGAATTAGTTCATTTTATGCATTACATAACAAGCAATCGATGCATCAACCTCTTCATTTTGAGAATACATCTGTTTGTTTCTTTATAAATAGCATTTAAGAAATTTTCTTCTTTTTTTGTTGTTTTTGTTTGTTTGTTTGTTTTTGTCTGTAGGAACATTCTGCAATCACAGAAGACTTTAAGAGTAGGTGATTTTGTAGAATTTCTTCAATCTCACCAAACTTTTTGTTAGTTGGTTTAACTAGAAAGTATCTCTAGGCTGTGGCAACAGTTAGGTTTCAGCCCATATTACATTTACTGAAACTTAAATCTTGCTCCCATCACTGAAGTCATCAGCTGTTATGGATTGTTTGAGCTTTTGATAGAAGTGGACAATGAGTCATCAACTGAGCTATCAAATATCTATTTCCCAAGCATTTAGACATTTCAAGCTTTCTTTTTTCTACTTCAGTAAATTACTCACAATCTGTCCATTGGGGACTGTAGATTAGGCCAGGTGGTTACAGCTTGCTGCAGGTTCTTCTGTGCCCCTTTGCCTGCAGTGTAAAACAATAGACAGCTGTATTTAGCTGTATAGCCCTGCTAGTAGAGTGTCAATTATCATGCTGACACATCAACAGCCTCAGAACCACAGCTAGACCATGTCTACCCAGGTCATGTGTAGATGTAGCATGTGCAAGTGTGACTGCCACTATATAAAACTCAATTCCTATATATTCTGAGGTTTGGTTCTTATCCTCACTGCAGACTGCAGCTTCAACATCTAAACCTCCAATCACAGCCAAATAGCTATTTCTTTTAACTGTGTTCACTTTTCTAAGTGAGTGCATTGTTACTTTCTTCGAGATTCAGATACCTTTTTGCAAGAGAATATAAGATTAATTTGAGGAACCCTACCTAAAAAAGATGGTACAAACATGTTGTTGTGGAAACAAGGTAACTGAAAATCCAAACTGTTTCTATTATACTATAAATAATAAATCAGATGCATTTACATGTCAACCTATACTCAATTAGGGATTTTTTTTTCAGCAAAACATGATTTGCAACACTATTTCAATAAGAGGATAGAATAAATAATACACAATTTTCTAAATGCATTCTGCTTCTATTAAAATTTCTCCATGCCATGAAATCGTTAGCAATTTTAATTTGAAAGATTAAAAGATGTTGTTGGGTTGGGGATTTTTTTGTTTAGTAAATCTGTGGTATTTGCAACTCACTGAATCATAAGTGTTTGCTTTTCTATTGATTGCTTTACACTTGCAAAGGATGATAATAGAAATTCATCAGTAGAAGTACGTGCACTGTCTGTATGTACAGAAGAATATAAAGAACAAATTAGTGGGTTTGATGACAGCTGAGTACTATGTAATTACTCTAGCATGGTCTTTTCCAGTCTAAATCTGATGAAGATGGTACAAATATGTTCTTATATATATGTAAATAAAAAAGAAAAAAAAAAAAAAAAGCAGTGTTTTATTGTAGTGTATATTAAAATGGACTGCACTAATTGACATTCCAAGTTTAGGCAGTACATTAAAGGAAAAAAATGTAGTAACACACTTTGTTCATTTGCTAGAAACTGATGTTATTCTAAGATATTTAGGTGACAAACAGTTATAGTAGCTTACCTTTCTTGTGATAGAAAAGAGGAAATCTTCAGAATAGAAATGAATGATTGATTTACTGATGTTGCTGTAGGATAAAAATGGTACATGTTAAAAATGGTACATAAAAAAATGGTACATAAAAATGATACATTTTGCTTAACTTTTTAACTCATTTGTTTCTTTCTTCTTCAAGCTTTAGATTTTAAAATAACATGTATCAGGACCACAGACAGAATGAATAAAGGAAAGTAATTAAAATAAATGAAGAGGTTGAGTGGGATTCATTTTTGGAGCATATAAGTGGGATATGTAGTCTTCAGGCAGAACATAAAAAGATTTGAGCAATCTCTCCCATGTTAGAGAACAGACGAAAAGATGGGGATAGGTATGATTTCACTATAAACATATTTGTATCTACTAAGCAGTATCCACACAACTGAAAGAACAGAACGAAGTAAAGAAAAACTGTGAAACAAGAGCAGTACTGAGCCTAAAAAATAAAAGTCACATACAGTGAATTAGGCTATTAGTCACCCTCTTCTTTCTTGGTTAAATAATAATTTTTTTTATAGATATTGATAAAATATTTTTATTCCTGCTTTTGCAAACTCAGTCTACATTTGTCTTTTCCTTTCATAACCAACCTTATCCCCAGTATTCAAAAGCAATGAGGCTGTTTATTTCAGCAATAGTTAAAGCCTCATTCAGAGTGATGTAATGCATACCAAAATGTTTCACTCAGTCTTAGCAGGCAATTTCTTATCAGTAAAGAGAGGCAACAAAATCCAATTTATGTAATTCAGTTTCTGCATGGTTTGCTTTGTTTCTCATGTTAAGGAATGAGTTGGTATTCCTGCATTTCTCTTACTATAGAGCCAGCACTAAATTATGCACATGTTATAGCAAATTTTTCATATGGGTAATTAACACACAACTCACAGAAGCCCTTGGAGAGTGGCTTCCTTCCATTTCAAATGTTAAAAACATACTCAGAAGTAGCTAGCAGTTCATGATATCTAGTCACTAGGCCAATTGAAAAGTAAGATTTACTATTAGTGATAGTATAATAATGAAGGAAGCAAAAGAATGAAAATTGTTACTGAATTATTTAGAAAAAAAATCACTTGATAGACTAATTGTTACATTTGTATTTCTCTTATTTAAGTGATGAATAGGAATAAAACTTAAAAAATTAAAAGTTGTTCACAGAATTTTAGGAAATGTAGATGTTTTCCCAATTGTTTTCCTAAAACTAAGTTTCAGGAAATTTTTTGTACAGGAAGAATTTAAAGAGATTCAGTTCTACAAAGGAAGACTTTCTTTTTTTTTCAGTGACTCAGAGAGATAAAAATAACAGTGGACTCAGCAAATCGGCATATATTAAGGCATAATATTGTGGATAAGAAATGTATGTCTTTAATATTTAGGCACTTATTCCAGCACTTGCTTTTTCACAGCAATACAAAATAATGAGGAAAATCAGTTGCTCTCCTTATTCCAAAAGTTTGTTGTTGGTTTTTTGGCTAGTATTTATAAAAAGCTTTACAGCCATCAGATAAAAAAAAACTCTGTAAATGATGATCCCTAAATATTGAGGGGCTGAGCATTGGAAATATTTAAAACAAATTCCCAAACTTCCTCGGGGCAGACAAATTTTGAAACAGATTTTATTGTGGCTATCTGCTGAATGCAAGAGGAAGAGATGATGCCTTCTTATACTCCCCCTTAAAGGTCTACATTAAGAGGTTTGCTTAAATGTATCAAAGAATGACTTATTTCTGCACACAAAACTGTCCAAATCTGCATAAAAACATACTTTCAGATGGTTAATTTAAGCAATGGAATGTTTTTTTTCCCCACCTTGTGACCTTCAAGCAGCTTAAGGCCTTCAGGCATCATCTATGCAATGTAGTCAAGAGAAATCAACCTCCTCTTTATAGGATTAAAGTTTGTCATAAAAAAATCCATAAGAGGACTAGCAGTATACATTATTCCATGTAGTCCATACACTTCTGAGGGGAGATATTTGTAGCAACAGTGAGATGAATGTGGGAAAGTTGACTTTTTAATGGTTCAACATGCATTCAGACACAAAAAAGTTTCTTATATATAGTCTAATGTTAGTAGAATATTTCCTATAAATCTTCTAAGGAGCTGAAAAAAATTCCCACTGGAGATCTGGAAATTGTGCTTCTTCATCACCACTGAAGTGTTGCCTACTGGAAGGGCTGAATAATTAAGAAAACACTTGCCAGTTCAGCATGGTGTGGCAGCAGCTGTCTGTTCACTCAGGTGAGACAATTGAATTCTGGAGAGCTCTTGATTCACTTTCCCTGTCTTGTTTTTAAAAGGGAAGGTCTATGCTTCATGATCTTGCCTTGGTTTTCCATGACTACCCAACAGAAAGCTTCACTCCAGAGGGTTGTGTTCATCTTTACCGTCTTTGTTACAGACATTAGGTTGTTGGAATATCACCAAGTTATAAATAAAAGGAGTGAAAAGTTATCAGAGAAAGACACTGGGTATCTTCCAATAGCTTGGAGACAGAAAGGGTATTCTAGCCCCTCTTTCTGGTCTTATTTTAATAAAGTAAACAGAATATTTTCTTGCTGCCCAGTATCTAAGCAAGCAAAAGAAAGAAAACATGGAAAGTAAGAGGAGTGAGGCATAAGTGTGTATGAAAGAGAATGTAATCAGTTGCCAACAGCAAACCATTTCAGTTTCAACTTTGTAGGAGGTTTTTAGCATACAGAAAACATTAATTTAAAAGCTAGTTTCTGACTGGGGATGGAATTTTATTGAAATTTGAACCCTTGCAGACATCATAAACTCAGCCATTAGATTTGAAAAAAATATGTTACTATGGAATTGCCTGTAGGACTTTGAAGTCAAGTACCTGGTTTCATTTTTTTCTTTCTCTGTGTTGTTTCATTTTGGTTTTTTGGGTTTTTTTTTCTTTTTTTTTTTTTTTGTCACTACTAACTCTCTGATTCTATCTTTTACCATTTTCTGTCCTTTCCCTTTTACTTCTACTTCGGCTTCTAAAGCATATTTACAAACACTCCAATTTCAACCACAGATTCCTTCATCATATACAAAACCTGAACCTGACCCAGCAGCAAATTTGGCTTATGTTTTTTAAAGCACAGCTTGATACTCCATTTCCTAAAAAAATATCTTCCATTTTGATTGAAAATCATTTCCACTGAAGGAAGTCAGTGTCATCACTAGAGGTGATACTAAAAGAATATTAAAAAAAAGGAATAAATTCTGCATACTAGCTGTATTCTGGCAGTATACCCATATGGTTACATCACCTTGTAGTACTGGAAGACATAGTCGAGGACTGTGAAAAATAGATGGCTGATTTCTTTCCAAAAATAGCATATATTGTAAGCAGCAATTAAAGAAATAATATTGTGTGTGTGGAAGATTAATAAGCTATAATAGCCAAAGGACCAATGAAGTGAAAATGAGACTTTAAGTGTCAAGCAGCACATGCTCTTCTCTGTTCTAGTGTAAATTGTGCATTTCCATACTGCATTTGTATCTTCCATGTTTACTTCCAAACTACTTTTCCATGAATTAAACTGTTGGTGAAGCTATGTTCAAAACATTTTTTCCCTTTGTATCCAACATATTTCCCTGTTTGCAAGCCTAACAGTACATCTTCAATGTCAGTGTTGAATCTATTAATTTTTTTCTACATCCACTGTATGATTACAGTCCAAAAGGACTTCCAGTCCAGACAAACAAAGGTGACTGAAGAGCAAATTTTTATTTTTACATTTGAATGAGCTGTCAGCCCCTATTTTCTGTCTTGTTCACTTTTGGTGCCTTAGTGACGAACCACTTCCTTTATCAATAAACTATAAAGTTTGCATTTTTATATGGAAAAAGTGAGATACAGGGTTATAGTTCACATAAAATTTATCCTTGAAAATTGTAGACCTTGTCTGCTTGTGTTTCCACTGTTGACTGCTGTGTTTGCCTGTGATTCTTTCCTTTTTCTTATGTTTGGTGTTAAGTGGAAGTGGCCTTTTCATACTAGTTTGCTAAATAGTATTGGTATTAATGTGGACCATGATCACTTACTGAAAAGGCAGGTAATTAAACTTTAAAAACCATTCCCAAAGCATCATTCTCATCATTAAAAGTTGCCCAAGAAAACCTCTTTCTATATCTTATTGGTTTTACATTGTTTATCCAAAGAAGCATATAATGACTGCATGCAGCGTCTTGAAAAAACTAGCTATTTTCCTCTTCCATCTGCTTCCTTCCTCATTATATCTCCATTCTTTTATTTCTGCCTTTTCCCTCTACTATTTTCATATTTTCCCTCCCACTGTCTATTCCTTCTCTTTTTCTATTCTAAAAAAGAAAAAAAACAGGACAGAGAGGAATGAAGTTGTCAGAAGCAAATGGATTTTGTGAAATAGCTGTTTTACAGGTCAGCAATGTTAAACAGAGACTCACTGTGTTGTACAGGAAATTTTAAGAACATCATTAATCTGAAATAGCTGTGTTTGACTAAAGGGTATTGTACAATAAAGTTCAGTACCTAAAATCCATTTGGTTTTGTTCTTTTTCTTTCTACTTTCATCCCTCCAGCACAATCATAGTTCTTAGTTATGACAACATTTTTCATTTAAAACTTTCTTCACGGTTCAGATACATCCAGCTGAGGGTCAAGAAAATTTTTGAAAACATCCTGAAGGAGTTAGTTCAAAAACCATCTTGAAACAAAAGGATGAAAACTACTGTGGTAGTAAAGGTAAAAAACACTTAAGAAACACTTTCCCTGTCTGTCAGTGACTTTGGCACTGCACATTTTTGTAGGCATGCAAAGTGGGAAACATTCATTTTTGTCACTACTGCCTGCAGGATATCTGATTTCTTAACAATTATCTATGAAGCCCTTTCTGGCCCAGAATAACTATGGCTATCCGTGGATTTCTGATGGCTAATGATAATGTAACTGTAAAAACAATTATTTTAAAAATGTTTACTATATTACTGTTGACAAAAACAAAACAAAACAAATACAAAAAAACCCACCAAAAATGTTGCTGAACAGTTTGCTTGACAAAACACATACATGTAAATACACATACAGGTTTAAATCTGTCAAATAGAAATACCTGAAGCTGGACAGAGTGGTCAAGAAAATAATTAACACTTGGAGTAACTAGATTTTTCACATCCTGGCACTGCTGAAATTTACCATCCCCACATTCCCCTTTCACTCCCTACGCATTGTCATAGGGAGCAGTAGCCCCTCTGAACAGGATTAATAGAAGTTTTGAACTCTCTGAGCAAAAAGTTGCTTTTCAAAGGCACACCTTAAGCAAAATATCCCTGTCTCCTTGCCCTCAGGCACTTAGAGATCAAGTAAAATACATATCACCATGCAGGCATCACAGTCAGAAAGCCAGTCATGGACCAAATGATGTGTCAGTCAAGTCAGTCTTTCTCAGGAAAGAAAAGAAAGAAGAAAAAGGAAAACACAGCAACCAACCAACCAAAACCCACCAAAATTGTAACATTTCCTTTCCCTTTATCCAGCACTATAGTACAGGTATAAGAACTGCAATCTCTTACCAAATTCAGACCAGAAGCTTTTTTTTCACCACAGATAAGTACACAACCACAGCAATGCAGTATCAATCTCTTTGTTTATGGGTACAAATTGGAACACCTCACCAGACCTGACTGAGAACACTCTATCTCGGGATACCTGAAATCCAAGAGGTTAAGGTGCTCTACTAAGCCAGGGGAGAGCACAGATATGAAGTCTTTGATCTGAATCAAAGAAGAAAATTAGTCTAAGCCTGGCACAACTGGGTTTTCTACCCAGGAGTGAGGCATAAATAACTGTGCTGGACTATTTCTGTTTTATCTAGGGTTGGGGTTTCAACAAGCTTATCTACTGCACCAAGCATGGCAAGAAGAACAGACAGGGGACAAGAGCTGCTTGTAAGCACCAATGTGAGAAGTTCATGCGGCCCAAAGCTTTATTATGAAGTTTGGTTTGGTGAAAAATGCATATCACCGTCAACAAAAATCTGCAGAAAAGTGTATTCATTTTGACATCTTACACTTCAAGGGGGAAAAACTTCAAAAATACTTGATAAAGAAGGAAAAATATTTGAGTAGTTTGGTTTTTTTAGTTATGTTTTTACTTACAAATATTTAGCTTAGACATTTATTTCAATTGTGTTCTAAAATTAGCAAAAGTCATAACATTTTGCTTGACTTTTTAACTCATTTGTTTCTTTCTTCTTCAAGCTTTAGATTTACTTATTGTTTTGGAAAGGATTAAAAGCGTATTTTTGGTCTGAGCCAAACTGGACTTTTAAGGGGTTTTCCTTTCTAAATAAAAAAGGTTATTATTTGGTAGCTAAGATCAAAGTCTTTTTTAGGAATATGAATAATATTGTAGTAAATTAACTGTAGAAACATTTTTTAAAAAAAAAACCCTGAAGTTCATGGTACATTTGCTTCTACAGTAAAGAAGTTGATAGAATAATATGCAACTTTTTTTTTTTTTTTAAGTGTCTTTGGTAATTATTCAGCAATCTAGTTTCCAAATATGTTTTTAAGATGTTTTACAGGCTCATGAAAGGCTAATAAAACAACGTGCAAAGGATTCCTCTAATGGCTTTTGATGAATGCTTCTTTTCACAGCCATTAACTCTTCACAAAGAACTCTGCAATAAATGAGAGCTTGTTCTCTTACACAGTCATTACTGGGGGCTTACAGGATTCTGATGTATATGTATAACTACCAATGAATTAAATATATACAATTCCTGTTCCAAGATTCCTATGAAACTAGCAGGAAAATATTTACTCCTCGGTCAGTATGTTCATTGGGTTGTACATTGCATAATTTCACCCTGTAAATATCAGTTTAGAATCAATCTCTTTGATTCTGTTTTGAAAGACTGCACAAGTGGGGAAACACACACTTAATGCCAGTTAGCTCTAGGTAACAATGTCGCAGTGTATGTGGGAACCAATTATAGCTAATTACAATTTGAATAACCTTCTGTGCCATTAAAATTCTTGAAGAGCTTCCACAGCTCCTGCTCTATGACAATTCTTTTTCTAAGGATGTATCCATTTTAGGAAAATTTGTTGGGTTTTTTTGTGTTTGTTTTTTTTCTTTTCACTTGGGTTGTCATATCAACTAGAAGAAAACAGAGATATAGGAAACGAAGGAGAGTCCAAAACAGATACAGTAGTAACAGTCTACTAGTCATGCAATAGCAGGAGCCAAGTACGTTCCCCAGTTTGAATATATTTATATTTAACACCTAGTTCAGTGGCTGATTTTCTTTAAGTGAAAATCAAACCCACAGAAATAAAATCTTCAACACTGTGAGAAGGTTCTGGAGTCATAGTAATATTGACTTGGAGCAACTCTGATCACTTGTGGGATAGTAATGATGCTGTGAAAAGCTGAAAGTAGGACACAGCACAACTGTGGTCCCCTGTTAACTAATAAGAAAGAATTTTTTTCCAGGAAAAAAAATGGTGAACACATCCTAGGAATGTACTAGGAACAGAGTTGTTACAAAAGCAATTAGATAGGGAATGTGCTACAAGTTCCAATTATCAGCAGCTGGGAAATGTTTGGGAATATGATGGTGGGAAGGAACTTGGGACAGTCTAACTATGAGAGAAAACTAAGAAAAATACATGGAAGAAAGGACAAAATTGAAGGAGGAGAGAAAGAAAGGTGGGAGGGAGAGAATGAAGGAGGAAGTAAGGAGAGGAGAAAGGAAAGGAAGAAGGAAAAGAAGGAGGGAGGGAGGAAGGGAAAGAAGAAGGGAAGAAGGAAGGAAAGAGAAATTGAGGCAACTTCTTTAAAAAAGGGATTAATGAGCTCAGAAGAATTGGTAAGTAGACTACAAAAATGGAGTTCAGAGAATTGTAATGGCAGAAGTGCAGATTATTTCAATGCAAAAAGAAAAAAAAAAGCAAGGAAGATGAGAAAACATGTTATCATAATAAGGCCATAATAAGATAAATCTCAATAAGAAATTATGTAATGTTAATTATGAGTACCTGAATTCCCTCAAAATCAAGAAAGACACACACAAAATTAGGATAATAGGTTTATAATGCAGATTATTAGCACAAACCTATAGGGACAAAAATCAGTATACTTTAAGCACAAAGAATGATACAAGGAGAAAGAAATATGAAACATTCTGTGTGGTCTACATCTTACCTAAATTTATCTATCAGAGATGAAAAATTCTAGTCAGAGCTAGATGATAATGGATAAGGAAGAACACCTCCAGAAAAAAAAAAAGAAAACACTCTGCTCATCTTTCTTATGAAGAGATAATTAACCTTTTCTCCTAGCTGCAGAGGGAGTCCAGATGACCACAATGTATAGATTAAGCACTTATGTTTTAAGTATCTATGAATATCATAAATTAGGTGTTATTAAAACCATTGTCTATAATTACTTAACTAATAAAAGAAAGACTTACAAAAGGAAGATAAAAGACTACATCTCCTGCTGGGTGATTAAAGTTGTTGATCTCAAGGAGACAGAACTGATCAAAGACTTTTTTGCTTCTGGGTTCATTGTCAACAGACACTTAAAACAACATATCATAATGACAAAGACTAAGATTTTTCTTTCAATAGAAATAGAATATATTAAAGAGTACGTAAGACAGATGTTTTCAAGTTGGCTGGGTGTGATGAAATTCACTGTATCACAGTCTGAAAATTGGCTGGAATAATCCCAGAACCATTTGCACTTGTCTTTGAGACCTTATAGAAAATGGTGAAAACCAGAAGTGTAAAGATAGTGCCTGCTATCAAAGTGGGAGGGCAAGAAGAGGGAAAGAAGGAAGGAAAAGGAAATTATTGTCCAGTCAGCTTCACTTCCATTCCCAGAAAAATGTTGGAACAAACCAAGTGCTTTATAAACACCTAGAAGGTAACAAGGAGATCAATACAGACCAGTATGGATTTATCATGATCGAGGCTCATGAAGATATTCTAATTGCTTCTACGACAAGGAAAATAGCCTTAGGAGTTGTGGAGAATTTATAAATACTTTGGCATTACTACAACTTCTAACATTGTCTCAGGTAACATTCTAAGGAAACATGGTCAAGACAGAATGTCTGCTGAATGCCTAACTGATTGGAAAATGATAATTAAAGAGGGATCATTTTTTTCCCTATCAAACAAAGATCTATGTGAATGCAGTTCTATACTGAGTCTGGTTTAAAACATTTTTTTATTTTTATGTTTTACAATTTTGATAAAAAATGAGGAGTGAGAAGGCAAATTTGCAAATTGATACCAAGCTCGGATTATTTACAAGCATGACAGAGTCCAGGTTTAGAATTTCATGTGATCATAGCCAATTGGAGAAACAATTTGGAGAGCAAAAATGCACTTTAATAAGGACAAATGACAAGCTAGGCACTCAGCAGAAATAATCATCTGCCATAAATACAAGATGAGAAACAAATGATTAGAAATTTTCACTGCTGAAAAGAACCCAGGCATTTAATGGATCACAAACTGAACATGAATCAAGAGTGTCACACAGTTACCATAAAGGGAAACCATTGTGGAATACATAAACTGGATTATTGTCCATGAGGCACGTGATGCACCGTTTTATTCTATTCAACTCTGGCATGAACTCTGCCAAGAAAAGTTTGCCACAGTTCAAGAAAGATGCAACCCAGGTGGACAGGGTTCAGAGAATAGTGAAAATTATTAGACTTTTGAAAACCTGATGTAGGAAGACAAGTTGAGAGAAGAGAAGGCAGAGAGAACATACAGTAATAGTTAAGTGTATAATAATGTCATAAAAACACAGTGGAAAGAAAATCCTCCATTGGTAAACTTTTGGGTAGAACAGCCCATATGGGCATCACATCTAAAGCTGTTTGGTTTACATTATCAGTGCAAGCTTTCTACTGAAGTAGAAAGAAGGACTGAAGCAGGGGAATGTATTTTGGTGGAAATTATAGAAACTCTCCTATGGGAAGTCGAAGAAGTGACTGTCAGGAATGACAGGATTATGGTTGATCTTGCTTTGTGATTGTAGATGATTTCTTACATTGAGGTATGTCCTTTAATTTCTGTTATGAGGCCTGTAAAAGAATCTCAATTTATTTCTATGCTTCTATCTAAGGGTATATCTTCTTTTCCTTATTTGTTTTGGGGGTTTACTTGTAGAATTCTTTATGATACATTCAGTAGAATTTTTTGTAGATAATTGTCCCTTTTATTCAAGAGCTGTAGAGCTAAGAAAATATTTTTAAGAGTTTTATGAAAAAGGGTGAAGAAAATGAAGTGATATATGCTACACAATGATATGCATATATGGCATTTTTTAAACTGCGCTTTCAGAGTCTACATTAGAGAAGTTTGAAAGTGACTACATTATACTTCAAATACATATCTTTAAGTATTGTAGTGTTGTGTCTTAGTGACTTTGATTCATTGGTTACAATTGGTGAATAATGAAACAGAACAATACTGTGTGAAATAGCAGTCATGAACTTCAGATGTATATAGTGACAATAACCATTCAGATTTGGCCTCATATTGTTTAGTAAACTTCTACCTTCAATGCAGATTTTTTTATTCAGCCGTAGAATTCTGTTATCTGCTCTGTAGGTAACTCAAATTCCTCTAAAAGGAAATATATCCACTGTTATCAAAGACTTTTTTATGAAAGCCCAGGAAATACTTCCTTCATTAGGAAAAAAAAAAAAAGGGAATATGATGTCTGTGTTATTACTAGCAAGTATTCTTTGAATTTATAAATTTAATAGAGTCAGAAGATATTAATCTGGAGGTATTTTAGTATTCCTAACATTTGGAAGTCATGTGTGTACCTAAAACCTACATTTTCAGCTGAGGGTTGTCTTGACATGCTTTTCTCATGACAATTATCAGTAAAGAGAAAATGTCACTATTCACACATAGAAATTAATTATTTTATTGCTGAAAACACAAAGTGTACCCGATTTGCTAGAAGTTCTTTAGTGTCAATAATGTCAGTAGATAGATAACAACTAAAAATTAAATTCTTTATTGCCATGAACTTTGTTTATAACATAACAAGTAGTCTGTTCATATTAGGAGGGGTTTTTTTTCTACAAAGTTTTATTCTATGAATATTTTTTTCTAAGAACTTCCTTTTTGGCAATTAAATTCAGTCAGTCTACCTTGCCGTCATCTGGGAAAGGCAAACAACAGAAAAAAAAGAAAAAATCAATTGAGAAAAAAATCTTTTAATATAAACAAAAGAAGAGGTATATAGCAAAATCATCCATGGCTGGAACTGGTCTGAGGTGTTCTTCACAACTATTGGCAATTATACATAACAATTCCCAAGACTTAAGAAATATCTTTCACTGTTAAACTGCAACAGTTGGCAGAAAGATGTTCAAAACCATCATTCTTCTTTTATAAATAGGAAAACTGTGAAGAGGATGGCCCAAAGAGAGACAGAGATCAGCAGCAAGGCAAGTATATAATTCTTTAAAGTATCCTTTAAAATTGTATGCTTATAATAAATGATTTTCCTATATGCATTTCACTTCAATTTGGATCACTTCATAATCTTGCAAGCTCACATTCAGTCACTGAGCAAATGCTAATTGTAATCTGGAAGTATGCTATAAATATGCAACAGTCCTCTCTCTGAAGGACCAGGGATAAACAGTATGTTGTTGTTTCTTCTGCAAATGAGTATGATGTGCCCTTATTATTTGATTTAGGAATGTATGGGCATATTTTTAGTTGTTTGTTCTAAAAAAGTTTATTTGAGAACTCTGTATTTTAGTTTCTCTATAATAGTTTTCAATTTAGCTTCCCAATGACAAGCACAAATCATTCCTATGTTTAGCAAAGTAAAAAAAAAAAAAAGTCATGTCCGTAAACTAAAGCCAAAAATTCAGCTCTGTCTATGCTTGAATGGCAGGAAGTTTAACCAGAGATATGATTAATTCAGCTCTTACTTCCTTGGAGAACTCTGGCCCCTCAAATCAGACTTGCCTTCTCCTAATGAGTCAGTGCTGAACAGACATCGCTTGTCTCTGCCTCGCGCAACTATTAAAGAAAGAAAGAAAACACCACCACCTTGACAGGACTCCTGCCAAATGAAATCTCTGCACATTGTACAGTGGGGAGATGAACACATTTCTCCACTGCTTCACAGAATCTGAAATGAAATGATTGCAGTTAGTGCAAGTAATGTCTGCAGGGTTTTTTTAGAATATTTTAAAATCAAAACTTGTGCCTACCAGGTTATGTATAAAAGGAACATTCCGTTTCAGGGAAAGGACAAACTGCTGTGTGTTCCCCTGGTTAATCCTTGAAATGGGCTTTTGAAATTCTTTTGCATTTGAAATGATTAACATTCACCTGTTTGTTTAGTCTGAGTTTCACATTCAGAGAAGTGGATAAATGCCATTTGAATAAAATGCTCAAAAAAGTGCCCTTAAAGAGCCTCTAAGCATGTAAAATCTTGCAGATTGTGAATCTTGTAAGAGCACCTTGGTCTACGACTCTAGGACATGTATATAAATCTTAATTTTAAAACATTTGAGGCATGAGTCCCTGTTTTCAGAATATTATAGTTTATTCAGTGAGCCTGTCAAGACAAATTCCAGAACCTAAGCTTTAGTACAAAACTGACTCCTATTTTCTTAGAGTGACTACAACAGCCCAGATGTTTATGTACCTAATAATTTAGCACATGCATTTTGGCACAGGTATGTTAACATGTTGCAACAACATTGTATAGGTAAGTTTCCTCCCTACAAAACACATTTGAAAGAGAATCTATTTATTTGTACTTTGCATACGGAATTATGGGATGGGACGAAAACTTATCCTGAATGTCTATAACTGCTTGAATTAAATCTGGATCAGAATATGGAAATAATCTCCTACAACTAACAGTGAAAAGGGAATGAAAAGAATAATGAGCAAACTTCTGATATGAATCATGAGGACAGTCATAGTATCGCCAAGGAACACTAAAAAGTTCATTACTAGAAATGTACACTACTACATAGATAGCTCAAAGAGATTTTAAATATGAGAGATTTCTCAACTGTGTAGTTGAGTTTGAATTCTGAGCACAGCAAACTTTTTGACTTTATCTCATACTTTGGCTGCCATTTGCGATAATCACAATTAAATGTATGACTGTAGAAAAGTCTTTGAAACAGATTTTATTACTGGTCAAATATCTCACCACTCAGAAGTTATGTTTTACTAAAGTATTTTATAGACTTTATCATAATTCTCTCCATTCACCAATTAGTAAGGTGAAATTGTGTTGATAAAATTATATGACTTCTTAAAGTTAAGGATTAAAAAATATCATGACCATACAGCATTCTGTTTTTAATATTTCTGGCTATTTAAACATAACAATTCATACAACAATGGTTCCTGGTGTGGGAATAGGGCAAGTTTTGAGAGCTAAAATTATGTTTTCCCTGAAGCAGCAGCAATATAATTTAAGGGTTTTATCACTAGTAATTTGATTTGCTGCTCATTGTAATAATAACAAATTCAATTGTTATTAACGGAAATGTCATATGCACTTTCATAGAGGTTTTATTGTAATTCACTATTAATCAGTGTATCATTAAAATAAAGTGTTATCTTCTAATATGTATTTATTCAAGCATAAAGGCAAAAAAAAAAAAGACTATTATGATGTACTGTACCATTATGCAATCAGTTCTTTTAAGAAAACAATATTGCTATATACTTATGTCTTTTTCTTAAGTTACAGTGAAGCATCAGTGTACCAGAATGTGCTAATTCACTTCATATACACCCAATGCTCTGTTGCAATAGCAAGGTTAAATTTGCTCAGTCCTTTCCTAGAAAAAGCATCTATGTAGAATCTTCAAGGTTAAAGCATGTTGAAATAGTTTTCAGGACTATGGTGCATCCCATTCATAATAAAAGAGTCTTTTTATTTGAACAGGTTATCTTTATTAACACAGATAGTTGACTAAAATATAGGTTGATATAGCAGCTTCTAACCTGTATGAGGGTCAGATTTCTCTATTTTCATAATTTAAAATATAAGTTGACCTTTTTACTCAAATTTCACATTCTCAGCTATGGTTATGTAGAATGGACAAAATTGCATCAAAAATACTTTAAAATTGCACAAAAAAGAACATTAATTTCACTGACTTTTGTAATTTTTGTAAAGTAATCACTGGGCCTGTATAGTGAACCATGTTGGGGAAAAAACACCCCAAGAAATTTCAAATGTATAAACTATATAACTCATTCATTCATTGAAGGTTGAATTCAAGCTCAACAGTTATATTCACAAATTACTTCCAAGATGTTACAAGACTCAAGATTATGTAGATTTCTGGATTATTTTGGATTTTTGAGGAGTTTAGCTTCTGTGGAAGATCCAGAGCTTGGGGCTAAGCTATTCCCATCAGTGTAAGGTCTCGGTAGCATTGGGGTCTCTGAAACGGAACAGAGAGAAACCAAAATGAAGAACAAGCAGAGATCTAGAACCAGCCAGAGAAAACTCTGAAGAAAGAGATACATCTAAAGAGACAACAAAGAAGCAGATTTGTGCACTAAATAAGTCTGTTACTTTAGACTCTTTTAAGTTTTCCCAGCCCTAGTCGCACAAAAAGCTTTTGTTTAATCATGCTTTTGTAATACTAATTTAAGATGCAAAAGTAGCTCTTGACAAAAAGGTTGGTCTCATGTCTCCTTATAAATGATTCTGATTCCATCTATAGGCAAATAAAGCTTTAACACTCGCCTGAAAACTTATTCACTTTCAATATGATCGATGAAATGTTGCTTCAGATCAGGCAGAAACCAGGATTCTTGCCTGGGTAGTGAAAATCCAGTGCCCTGAAACCCTTCAAGCCATAAATCCATTTCTATTATGTCTCCTGTGTTATATTTCCAGATTTTTGTAAAAGGAGAAAGCATCTTCAGGAGAATCATTCAGTAGGAGTGAGCATAAAGGATGATGTCTTAAAATCATTGAGTAATTTAGGTTGGGGGGACCTCTGAAGATCATCTGCTCCTATTTTCTGCCCAAAGCAGGATCAAATACAAACTCAGAGCAGGCTGTTCTAGGTCATCTTGTCCAGCTGAGTTCTGAATATTCAGTGACAGAGACTTCACAGCGTTCTTGGGCACCCTGTGCCTCACAGTGAGAAAATGTTTCCTCATACCTACGTGAAATTTCCCATGTTCAGCTTGTGCCTCTCAGCTCTTGTGACCCTCTGTGAACCTCTGGGAGGTGTCTGGTTTCATCTTTGCTGTAACAACCCACAATGCACTAGGCAACTAAGGCAGCAGTAAGGTCCTTCTCAGCCATCTCTTCATTGGTCTGAACAAGCCCAGCTCTCTCAGAGTTCCTTTGAATACCATGTGCTCCATCCCCCAGGCATCTCTATGGCTTTCCACTGGACATGCTCCAGTTTGTCATCCTCTCACATGGACTGGGGAGGCCTGAACTGGACATAGTACTCAGGATGCAATATCGTAAATGCCAAGTAGAAGGGATTAGTAATTTCCCTTGACCTTTCAGCCATTTTCTTAGTAACACAGTTATAAAGGGCACACTGCTGGCTCATATTTGTTGTGTTAAAGGGCAAAGAAGTTTGGCAGAAAATAAATCCCCTTGCATTCCAGCTTGTCCTCAGGTATCACAGGGGCTGGGGGTGGCTAGGCTTAGATTCTGAATGATGTCCAGTTCAGCACTGTAAGTCTGGTCACGTGCAATATATTGAACTATCGCAATTATGGATACTTCATATATATGTCTACTTCATATATAATACTTCAAGGCCTGACCAGGACTCCTGTTGGCATTTGGACTTTACTAACAGTAAGGGCAGATTTATCAGTGAATGAAATTTTAAAATGTACTTTTCACCAAGGTAACTCTTGACATCTAATCCCACGACATGGCACCAGTTGTCTCATTGGTGTGACAGATATATTGAAGAGAAACAGGTATATTCTTTATTTCTTCAAGTCCCTGGTGTTTCTGAGAGAAACTATTCATCAACAATCTCTTTGAGTTATACTAGAGGAAAATGAGTGGAGATCAACTACTGACTTATAGAAAGATGAATGATACTTTCTGATCCATTGAGACAAAGTATGCAGATTATGATTACAGGCAACTTGCCCATGCACATGACTATCAGAGGTTTTATTTTTGTGTCATAAAAGTGATTGCTATGCTGTATTCTTATTTGAACTGTGATTGTGAAGCACTCAAGTTTAGATCTTACATGATGCCATGTGTTCTTAGAGCTTAATATTTATTACTCTTTGTCAAACAGTAAGAATTTTGTTAAAAGGAATATAGATAAATAGATCAGCAAGTCTGAGAGCTGACAGATATCTTAGGAAGCATGGTTAAACACCATTACATAGTTATATATTAGGTAAACTGTTGTTAAGTTGGTTTTACTTATTAGAGGAACTAGCAACAAATTGACTCACAGAAACAAGTCTGGAAGACTTTGAACATATGGCCTCTTCATGGCACAGGTGTCCTGATCCAATGTCGGGGAAGGTTTCAATATGATCCCAAGAGCGAGATTAAGACACAAATGAGGTCAAAAAAGTTTTTAGTATCAAAAGTGTCAAAAGTAGAAAATAGTAGTGATAGGATAGAATGGAAGGAAAGGCAGAAATCAAGCAAGCAGTCAGGATAGAGTTGCAAGGATAGTCACCACCATGGATCCAGTGGTGTCCAGTTGGTCCTCAGCCTTCAACTCTTCAGTGATGGGTGCATACCATGGATTGTCTCCATGTTTTTTTATAGTGTTACCAATTGGTCACTGATTTGTTATTGATTAGAGTTAATCATATTAATATTAATAGTAATATAGAATTATAGGAAATATTTTAGTAAAATCATATCTAATTTTAATAGTTTAGCAAAATCTTATGTATGTTGTATTTTATATATCTAACCACCAACCAGTACCTGCTGTGAAATCCCCTGTATAGCCCTGTACCAAGGCCGGAGAAATTGGCTAAAATAATCTAGTAGAAACATTTAGGACTTAGATAACAAGATAAAAGAAAATTAAAATCTGATTATAAAAGAGTTTGGTTTGACTAAAAAGTAGAAGATTGTGAAGCATAAGTATGGGAGTGTTGAGTTTGAAGTGTAGCCTTAGAAACTTAGGAGCTTAGGAACTGTATAATGTGTAACCATAAGAATTTAAGTATTGTTCAAAATCATTTAACCACAGAAGTTTTGACAAAGATTGGTAGTCTTGTAGTGTTTGTTTAAAAGGCTAAGGAAACCGTTATGGACACCAGCTTGTTGCTTGGAAACACCTGAGAGGTCAAGAAGCGGACGAGTGAGGAAGACTACGAAAGACCACCAGAGGACTCTAGAAGACCACCAGAGACCTTTAGTGCGCCTGCGTGATGGACATTAACATATGCAAATGATTTCCTGGAAATCTGATGAATATGCAAATGACGTCTTTGTAATCTTATGAATATGCATAAGTGAGTTCAATATAAGGTGTATTGTTTTGGTTACAGGTGTGCGTGGTTTGTGAGAGGACTCGCCCACGCACACGGCCGTCAATAAAGAAGAGTCTGCTTATCTACACTAAATTGGTGTTGATAAGTTTTTATTCCGAGATTTCGGTAACAATAGGGCATAGTTTGATGATGCATGCACATGTGTACTGTTCACACACTGTTCACGTGCTGCAGGTTTCATCTGTCACATGACCTTCACATGATCAACACCAGAAACCAGCACCTTACCTCAAAGACTACAGTCTCCACGGCAATGGTAGTCTCCACATTCCTGCATGCTTCGCCCACTCTGGCCTGTCTCCTCCCCTGGAGGCCTCAGTGGCCTGATAATTGTCCTTAGGGACAGAGGAGTGTCCTGATTAAACAGGCCATCTCAGAGACAAAGAGCTCGAGATAAGCAGTTCACAGTTCCTTGACATGAATGGCTTGAGATGACAGTCCAGTCTCTCACACCTAACAAACTTTGAGACAAACAGCTTAAGGTAACAATTCAGTGTCTCACAACAGGTTGTATGTTAGGTCATATAGTGGGGTATTCTACCCTGTTTCTATTTTTTGATTCAGCGGGATTGCAAACTGAGATGGTTATAAATCTTGACAAGAACTATGCACCTGTTCTGGATATAGCACTCTATACCTTTGAGGGACACCCTATAGACTGTGAGCCTCAGCATTAATGGTGCCCCACTTTGCTTGCTGGTCTTGGTGAATTCCAGCCACTCTGAAGTGCAACTGGAGCCTACACACCCAAAGTGGTACCATTGTTACAAAGCAACGAGGTGCTAAATGTCACTTTGTGAAGAAGGTTGATGACTGCTTCTGTTTGTCTTTTTTGCTGTCTTTACCAATTCCTCCAATTTTCTCTCTCTCCTCTTTTTTAGGAGAAAATAATTTGCACAGTTTTAAACATAAATTATCCTGCCCATAGCAGCTGGCATACTGGGAGACAAAAAGTAAAATCACCATCCCTGGGACTTCACTTCCTGTTGTTTTTACTTTCTTTCAGTGATCATTACCAGCGCAGGAAGGAAGAGATAGTAGGCAAATAAACTATCAGGTTTCTGACATTTCTGTCAATTTCTACCCAAAAGCTTTTGCCACCTGACCGACTGATTCATTTTACCTGGAAGTGAATTTTTGCTGCTCTGCTTGAAAACTTACAAAACGTGTAAATGTGTTTGTGATTTATATTCCTCTCACTGCTTCAGTTCAAGGAATCCAAACACCAGAAGGGGAGACATCGTTATCAGATCATCTAGAGATCTTTCTAATCCACAGTAGATAAAAACAAGGCACAGATTCCCCCCCAACCCCAAACCCCCCCTTTCATTGATATAAGGAAATTGACACGTTGTCTGTTAAAGAATTAAAGAATTATGTTTACATTTTTCCAAGTTCAGTTCTGGATAGTGTAACCTGTTGATTTCATGTGAGAGGAACTCCTGGTCAGAATAGTGGAAAAGTCTCCACAAACCTTTAACTAACCCTCAGTAGCAACCATGATGACAAATGTGGTATATCTTACTCAAAAAAAGCTATGGAATTCATGCACAAAATGTCTAAGTATGGTACAAATTATCTTATACTCATTGATTTCAGTAGGCTGACAAGTATGTCTTTGTCTCCAAACCAGTCCCAAGGGTCCTTTCATCAGCTCTAGACCCCAAATTAAATAGATAATAATGAAAAGTTTAGTCTCCCACTTCGAATTAAGTTCCCTGAAACAAAATCTATACTGATCAGAAAAAAAAAAAAAAGTAGGAAAACTAGCTGGTCAATTTGAAAGTCTACATGAAGTATTCAGAAGTGAACAATATGAATCTTTCCTCCATTCCTTGCATTTGTTTCACTGCCTTTCCATGGGGAAATTCTTACCTGTCAGGAAGGCAATTATCAGGTAGCACATTGGGAAAGAAGCCCATTTTTCATCTTCAGTGTAATGAATGGGTTAACTTTGTTCATGAAATCACATGTAGGGGTAGGGACATTCTTCGCTTATCTAAAACCTGTAAAGGTAGGGACATTCTTCACTTATCTAAGACCATAAGTATCCAGTTGAGTAGACAATTACATACTGATGATTAGCATGAATGGGACTTGAGTCACCTAAAGAACAGCTGAGGAAGACTTCGGCCTTCATCCCAACAACCACCAGAAGCCAGATTACGACCACCTAACAACTGATGGCACAAGATACCGAAGATACCAGCCAGCTGTCACGTATCAGGGACTAAAAGACTGTATAAATAAAGACACTCTTCCCCAGTTTCGGTGCGAGCTTGTGGCGGAGCATTGCCTCCCCGGCCGCCCAGCGCTGTTTTGCTCTCTTATCGCTTGCTAATAAATTCAATTTTTTTATCCAATACAAATTGGCTCCTCCAATTTGTCACGAGCGTTTATAACAAATTTGGTGCTGTGACTCGGATCCAGGTTCTTTGGTGCGGACCTTCGCAAGCGGGGAGGCGCCCTATCCCTGGATAGCCCCGTCTTGAGGAGGTGCCGCCACCACACCCTGGACCCACGAACCCCTCTAAATTACGATAACTGAGCAAAAGAACCTGCAGGACCCCTTAAATTTTGTGCACGAAGACCAAACGAAGACCCCAGGAGCGGGTGAGCATATAAATTGTGAGCCGTTTGGTTGGGGTGGTTATCCCGGGGTGCGACTGTGTGAGAGGTCTCTCTGAGATCATGCGAGTGCGGACCCTCCAGTAGTGCAGTTCTCGTAGCCCGCGAGGGAGCGAGTCACGACCGAGGGGAAGTGAGTATGTGTGTGGATAAGGGCACCTCGGAAGATGAGGCAGAGGAAAGCAAGCCCTCTGGACTCATAAAAATAAGGAGGAAAGATAAGTTACCAAACATACCCCCAGATAGTCCCCTAGGCCTGATGTTAAGATATTGGGACAGTTCACCAAAGAGAAAGGATAAGTCTAAGGAAAAGACGATTAATTATTGTATTAAGATTTGGGCTGGGAAACCTCTCAACAATCCTCATGTACTCTGGCCCGTGTTCGGGTCCTGTAAGGATTGGGCGTGTCAACAATTAAACATATGGATAAACAATAAGAGACCACCAGCCAGCTCAGAGGAGAGTGAATATGCTACAAGCAAAGAATTTATTTTTGGGCTCCCTGGCCGGCTGCAGCTGTTTATTTTACCCGTAATTCTGCACGCGAAGATCCGAACGAAGACGACAGAGTCGTAAGTATTTAAAGGAGTATACCATTCAGTTGGGTGGGATTCGGTTGCCTGTGTGTGTAAGAGTGTGTGTGTGTGTGTGACGGAACTTAGTTCCGAAGCGATTGTGGAGGTCTTCTAACCGCGGTTCCAATCTCCCGCGAGGGACTTGGCCGGTGAAGGACCGAAGCGATTCCTATAGGATTCGTGGGTGGGTGATAGGTCCTAAACCCCCTACAAGACACTCTTACCGGTGACCAAGGGCTGTAGGAATTGCCACAGTAAAATTCCTAGATGGGTCAAACAAAGTCGAGAACCCAGGACCAGAAAGAAAAGAGCAAATTACCAGATATACCAACAGAAAGTCCACTAGGGACAATGATTCAAAATTGGAATGAAAAGGAAAAAGTAAATTAAAAATTAATTCAATATTGCATGGTTGAATGGCCAAAGAAACCTTTAAGACCACATGTCTTTTGGCCTGTTTTTGGATCTTTTGAGGAATGGGTTTGCCAAGCCTTAAATATATGTTAACTCAAAGGAATCTTTTAATCGGGAGGAAAGTGATTATACAGAATTATGGATTGGGACTTCATGTCCTTTTCCAACCTCAATATTTATGAGAAATTTGAGGAAAAAGGAGATAAAAACAAAAAGGGAAAAGAAAAAGATGATAAATGAAAACCACTAGATAACTTACCGCCTCCATATTTTAATAATTCACTCTCACGGCGGCTCCCCCTTTGGCGGCCGTAGTACCTCCACCAGTAACACCGATGTCCCTGCCTCCATCACCAACAACAACGCCAGAATTAGAAAAACCTCCGGCTGCATGTACAAAAAGTGAAACCGCCACATCCGAGGGAGCCTTCTTGTATCCCTTACGAGAGGTATCCCTCGGAGACAATCAAGGAGGCATTGAGTTTGTGGCAGTCCCATTAAATACCACAGATGTAAAAAAAAAAAAAAAATTTAAGAAAGAAATGGGGACCCTACTAGATGATCCCCTCAGAGTGGCTGAAAAACTAGATCAATTCCTAGGTCCCAATGCTTATACCTGGGAAGAAATAGTCTATTTTAGAGATTTTATTTACTACTGAAGAAAAAGGAAAGAGTTACATGTCAGTAGTAAGAGCAAAAGGGAAACCTTTTAAAGTCCTTAGTGATTTACTTTTGCTCCCTAAGGCAGAATACAATTTATCAAGAAGGGATTTGATTCTGAAATTAAACTTAAGCATTCAAAGTCAAGGAGAGGGGTCCGGCTCCGTGCAGTCGCGGCGGAGCCGGCGCTGCAGCAGCAGCAGGCGAAGTCCTTTGTTGCAGCCGCGACAGCAACAGCGGCAACAGCGACAGCCGCGGCAGGGGCAGCTCCCCCTCGGCAGCGGCCGCCGCCTCTCCTCGCGCCGCGAGGCGATAATTGCAGTCAACTATGTGAACAACCAAAGAGAGGGGGGCTTTCTGTGCGACTGCTGTATCGCTATCGATGAAAACAACAATTGAGATGGACTGTGCTACCACAAGGGTTCACAGAGTCACCAAATCTATTTGGACAAACTTTAGAGAAAATTTTAAGATTTCATTTTACTCCGAGAGGTAAAGTTATTACAATATGTAGACAATCTATTAATAGCAGGAGAAACTGAAGAAAGAACCCGAGAAACCACTATTAAATTGTTAAACCTCCACAAACTAAAAAGGAAATTCGACAAATATTGAGATTACTAAGATATTATAGACCGTGGCTTGAAAGCTACAGTGAAAAGGTGAAATTCTTATGTGAGAAATTAACTAATAACCAACTTAAATGGTCTACAAAAGATGATCAGAAATTAGAAGAAATAAAAAGGACATTAATACAGACACCTGTATTAAGCCTCACAGATCTAAAAAAAACCCAAAAAACCAACAAAAACAAAAAAACCAAAACAAACAAAAAAAAAAAAACAAAAAACAAAAAAAACCCCAACCTTCTTTATCTCTTTGTGAATAGTCCTTGCTCAAGACTGAGCAGGAATTAAGAAACCTGTGGGGTGTTGTTCTAAGTTACTTGATAAAAGTGTATACTCCACATAATGTCAGAAGTGTTTACAACAGAAAGTGGAAAAATGGCTAACAGATAGCCAGATCCCAAAATATGAAGCAATATTGATTGACTCCCCTAATTTAAAACTGAAGATAACCTCTGCTCAGAATCCAGCATATTTTGTTTGGAGAACCATCAGAAAAATTACAACATAACTGTTTAAAGGTAATTGAGACCCAGACTAAAGTGAGACAATAACCTAAAACCTGTGGAATCAGGACCTCTAAGCCCATCATGGTCAACTCAGGCTTGTGAGCTGTATACCCTGTATATGGCCCTAAAATTATTAAAAAACAAACAAACAAACAAAAAAACCCTATATTTACAGATTACAAAAATACATATGTAGTTCACACTTTTGGAAGGATTTGGAAGGACAGGGGTTTGATTGATGCTCAGGGGAGGAATCTTGTACATCGGGAATTGGTGACAAGGGTTTTGGGAACGTTGGGAGAGCCAGGAGAGATGGCAGTGGTGCACGTGGGAAGACATACGGGGAGATTGGATTGCCGAGTCAGGGAGAGTGGTTTGTTGGATGGAGAGGCCCGAGGGGCAGCCCTGGGGACTCGGGTCACTAGAGTTAGCATGGTAATTTTCTTTGTGTTCCTATGTGGTGGTTCTGGGAAAAGAGTATGTTGCTCTGCTGTGGAGCCTCTGTGCCAGAGAACTGTGTTTTGCTTCTGGGTATTTGGGGTTGCCAGTGAACTATTCTTGTTGGCAGGTTGGTGGGAGTGTAAGCACTATACAGTCCTGTGTTGGTACTTGGTTGTGTTTATGGACAAAATTGGAAGACTTTGCTAGCTATCTGAAAGGTAGTGCTCATTTCAAGTGGTTAAAAAAAAAAAAAAGTAAAAAAGTAACTGTTTCAAACTGTTTGCTTGCTCTTTGTTTGATTTAGAGAAAGACTGCGTGCGATTAAGGTAGAGACCAATTCGTGTGGCTGTTGTGTGTTGTCTCGCAGGTATTTGTAACAACATCTTTTTCAAATGTTGACTATTTTGGTGGCTGTTGTTGTACATATTTTGAAAATATTTCATTGAATTTATTGAATGAATGAAGATTTGTGTATGCACAGGGCTGCTTGGCTTGTCAGTGGTGAATGTGGGACAGTATCTATTGGGGAGTTGCTTATGAGATATAACATGTGGAATGCTAATATGCAGAGATGTGCTGAGCCCTGGTAGCATTCATGACATTTTAAAAGTCGGTCGACAAGCAGCCACAGGAAAGAAAAAAGAGCGGCTTGCAGACCTTTTGAGGAGGTACAGGTTGATTTCACTGAGTTGCCCAAAGTAGACAGGATAAAATATTTATTAGTAATAGTATATCATTTAACACAATGGGTAGAAGCTTACCCTGTAGCACGAGCTACTGCACAGATGGTAGTAAAAAAACCAAACAAAAAACCAAAAAAAACTTTATTAGAATACCTAATACCCAGATATGGGATAATCCAGTACATTGACTCTAATCAGGACACACACTTTACATCTAAAATTATTATGTCAATCATTAGACATTCAGTAGGAATATCACACCCCGTGACATCCACAAAGCTCGGGGAAAGTAAAAAAAAAAAAAAAAAAAAAGAATCAAACAACAACTGACTAAATTGATGATTGAAACACAGATGCCCTAGACAAAATGCTTACCATTGGCACTTTTAAATAACTAAACCACATAGTGAGACTGGATTATCCCCATTTGAAATGTTATATGACATGCCCTATGATATGCAATGCCCAGCCAATTACCCTACTTTAGATGAAGATAGTATTAACCCTTATATTGTTCAGCTGATGAAAAAGAGAGAGATTGTGGAAGAAGGGAATGGTGGTACAGAGGCCACCCCTAGATATATCCATACATTCAGTAAAGCCAGGTGATATGGTATTAATCAGAGCCTGGAAAGAATCCTCTCTCACTCCTAGGTGGGAGGGGCCCTTTCTTGTTTTACTTACCACAGAAACTGCTGTCTGGACTGCAGAACGAGGATGGACACATGCCTCGCAGATTAAAGGACCTTTACCTAGAGACCAGTGGGAAGTAGCAAAGACTTCAGAGGACTTAAAACTAGTGATAAGGAAGAAAAAGAAACTGCATGAATGAATAAATCCTTTTGGAAAAACGGTAAAACCTAGTTTATACCAGTGGTTCCAGGTATCACCTGGAGATAATTTACAGGTGGTGAACTTTACTCCTCGGCGTACAGAACGGATACCTCATCAAACCGGTGGAGCTGATATATATAAATTAACAGGAACTCCTAAGTACTTAGCTTTTTGTTGTGAAGTGGAGACTGAGGTCCCTAGACCACCGGAATATTTTAGCGAGATTCCGTGTTTAAAGCATCGTAACCACAACCATTGGAGTTGGGTGTTTTGTAACTGTGTAAAATACGGTCAGAAATGGTATTGTAGTTCTAAAAGGAGACATTATTATTGTATAAAGTGTCGAGGGTATCAATTCCCCCGTGGAGACCAATTGAATAGAGTGGAAATTAATAGACTAATTTGTGGGTGGGAATTATTAGTACCTGAAACCTGGGAAGTATATGAGAACGATTGGCCTGAAACTATAAGGTGGTGTGCTATCAATCAGATTCGCGTGGAAGCGAGCTAGACGTATCACTAGAATGGCTTCTACTCTTAAATAAAATTTGTGTAAGGAATGCTGGTGGACACACTGCAGGTACAGCCACCCATTTAGGGACAGCTGTACACAGTGTGCCCAAAGGAGAAGGGGACTAAACACGTCTGCCTTACGGGGCGGGGGGGTAACTACAGGAAATCCCTAACCAACCAGTAGCTCCTATAACCCTGAATCCTGCGAGTGTCTTGTCATTTCCCAGGTAATATAAAATATTCTGCACAGTTCCCGGGGAGGGGCTAAATCCCAAAAGGGCTTTGCAAGTGGAAAACACGCCCTTAAGAAGTACAACTGCTGCCGAGAAGATGAGAAACCTCGCTGCTCCAGGCACCGGAGTAGGCGAAGTAGGCAGAGGCGTACGGAAAAGGGAGTGTGAGTACACCATGAGATCATCGGCGGGTAATAGCGAGAAACAGACACTTCGAGAGGAAGAATGGACTCTGGGAGCCCAACCAGGTATGCCCTGGCAAAGAGATAATCGGGAATTGACATCGACACCCATTGGTGTTCCTTGGGAAACCCCACCAGCAATCCGTGTTTGGATGATGTTACTCTGGTATTTGCTTGTTGGGCCTATGGTATCTGGCAATATCAGCCATCAACCCTTCAAATGGTCACTAATACAACTAGAACACTCAGTTGTCATACAAAACAGAATTACCCCGGGCGCTCCCTCTTTCACGGCCCACTTAAGTTCCCTAGTAAGGTCATACCATGGATGGGCCCCCATTGAAGAGAATACTCGCAAATATACAATTATTACAAAACAGACGGGGCTTAGACCTAATGTTCATGCAGCGGGGGGGTTATGTACAGCCCTATGGGAGGAGTGTTGTATATATGTTGACCATACTGGAATAGTTAGAGATACAATGGCCAAGCTAGGGGAGGGGTTAGAAAAACGGAAGAAAGACTGGGAAGCACAACAGAGCTGGTATGAGTCTATGTTTATTTATACACCCTGGTTAACCACCCTATTGTCAACTATTGCAGGACCTCTTATTTTGTTGATCTTATTTTTGACTTTTGGGCCATGCATTTTTAATAAGTTGATCACTATTGTTAAAGGGTGCTTAGAAGCTGCACACAATGCTGCTACGAAAACAATATGAACAAATCGAGGATGAAGGAATTACTCCTATCCTCGGGCAGACAAAAGAAGCATTAGATTGATTTAATGAACAAAATCAGGATAAAATAGAAAAGGGGGGGATTGTAATGAACGGGTTAACTTTGTTCATGAAATCGCATGTGGGGGTAGGGACATTCTTCGCTTATCTAAAACCTGTAAAGGTAGGGACATTCTTCACTTATCTAAGACCATAAGTATCCAGTTGAGTAGACAATTACATACTGATGATTAGCATGAATGGGACTTGAGTCACCTAAAGAACAGCTGAGGAAGACTTCGGCCTTCATCCCAACAACCACCAGAAGCCAGATTACGACCACCTAACAACTGATGGCACAAGATACCGAAGATACCAGCCAGCTGTCACGTATCAGGGACTAAAAGACTGTATAAATAAAGACACTCTTCCCCAGTTTCGGTGCGAGCTTGTGGCGGAGCATTGCCTCCCCGGCCGCCCAGCGCTGTTTTGCTCTCTTATCGCTTGCTAATAAATTCAATTTTTTTATCCAATACAAATTGGCTCCTCCAATTTGTCACGAGCGTTTATAACAAATTTGGTGCTGTGACTCGGATCCAGGTTCTTTGGTGCGGACCTTCGCAAGCGGGGAGGCGCCCTATCCCTGGATAGCCCCGTCTTGAGGAGGTGCCGCCACCACACCCTGGACCCACGAACCCCTCTAAATTACGATAACTGAGCAAAAGAACCTGCAGGACCCCTTAAATTTTGTGCACGAAGACCAAACGAAGACCCCAGGAGCGGGTGAGCATATAAATTGTGAGCCGTTTGGTTGGGGTGGTTATCCCGGGGTGCGACTGTGTGAGAGGTCTCTCTGAGATCATGCGAGTGCGGACCCTCCAGTAGTGCAGTTCTCGTAGCCCGCGAGGGAGCGAGTCACGACCGAGGGGAAGTGAGTATGTGTGTGGATAAGGGCACCTCGGAAGATGAGGCAGAGGAAAGCAAGCCCTCTGGACTCATAAAAATAAGGAGGAAAGATAAGTTACCAAACATACCCCCAGATAGTCCCCTAGGCCTGATGTTAAGATATTGGGACAGTTCACCAAAGAGAAAGGATAAGTCTAAGGAAAAGATGATTAATTATTGTATTAAGATTTGGGCTGGGAAACCTCTCAACAATCCTCATGTACTCTGGCCCGTGTTCGGGTCCTGTAAGGATTGGGCGTGTCAACAATTAAACATATGGATAAACAATAAGAGACCACCAGCCAGCTCAGAGGAGAGTGAATATGCTACAAGCAAAGAATTTATTTTTGGGCTCCCTGGCCGGCTGCAGCTGTTTATTTTACCCGTAATTCTGCACGCGAAGATCCGAACGAAGACGACAGAGTCGTAAGTATTTAAAGGAGTATACCATTCAGTTGGGTGGGATTCGGTTGCCTGTGTGTGTAAGAGTGTGTGTGTGTGTGTGACGGAACTTAGTTCCGAAGCGATTGTGGAGGTCTTCTAACCGCGGTTCCAATCTCCCGCGAGGGACTTGGCCGGTGAAGGACCGAAGCGATTCCTATAGGATTCGTGGGTGGGTGATAGGTCCTAAACCCCCTACAAGACACTCTTACCGGTGACCAAGGGCTGTAGGAATTGCCACAGTAAAATTCCTAGATGGGTCAAACAAAGTCGAGAACCCAGGACCAGAAAGAAAAGAGCAAATTACCAGATATACCAACAGAAAGTCCACTAGGGACAATGATTCAAAATTGGAATGAAAAGGAAAAAGTAAATTAAAAATTAATTCAATATTGCATGGTTGAATGGCCAAAGAAACCTTTAAGACCACATGTCTTTTGGCCTGTTTTTGGATCTTTTGAGGAATGGGTTTGCCAAGCCTTAAATATATGTTAACTCAAAGGAATCTTTTAATCGGGAGGAAAGTGATTATACAGAATTATGGATTGGGACTTCATGTCCTTTTCCAACCTCAATATTTATGAGAAATTTGAGGAAAAAGGAGATAAAAACAAAAAGGGAAAAGAAAAAGATGATAAATGAAAACCACTAGATAACTTACCGCCTCCATATTTTAATAATTCACTCTCACGGCGGCTCCCCCTTTGGCGGCCGTAGTACCTCCACCAGTAACACCGATGTCCCTGCCTCCATCACCAACAACAACGCCAGAATTAGAAAAACCTCCGGCTGCATGTACAAAAAGTGAAACCGCCACATCCGAGGGAGCCTTCTTGTATCCCTTACGAGAGGTATCCCTCGGAGACAATCAAGGAGGCATTGAGTTTGTGGCAGTCCCATTAAATACCACAGATGTAAAAAAAAAAAAAAAATTTAAGAAAGAAATGGGGACCCTACTAGATGATCCCCTCAGAGTGGCTGAAAAACTAGATCAATTCCTAGGTCCCAATGCTTATACCTGGGAAGAAATAGTCTATTTTAGAGATTTTATTTACTACTGAAGAAAAAGGAAAGAGTTACATGTCAGTAGTAAGAGCAAAAGGGAAACCTTTTAAAGTCCTTAGTGATTTACTTTTGCTCCCTAAGGCAGAATACAATTTATCAAGAAGGGATTTGATTCTGAAATTAAACTTAAGCATTCAAAGTCAAGGAGAGGGGTCCGGCTCCGTGCAGTCGCGGCGGAGCCGGCGCTGCAGCAGCAGCAGGCGAAGTCCTTTGTTGCAGCCGCGACAGCAACAGCGGCAACAGCGACAGCCGCGGCAGGGGCAGCTCCCCCTCGGCAGCGGCCGCCGCCTCTCCTCGCGCCGCGAGGCGATAATTGCAGTCAACTATGTGAACAACCAAAGAGAGGGGGGCTTTCTGTGCGACTGCTGTATCGCTATCGATGAAAACAACAATTGAGATGGACTGTGCTACCACAAGGGTTCACAGAGTCACCAAATCTATTTGGACAAACTTTAGAGAAAATTTTAAGATTTCATTTTACTCCGAGAGGTAAAGTTATTACAATATGTAGACAATCTATTAATAGCAGGAGAAACTGAAGAAAGAACCCGAGAAACCACTATTAAATTGTTAAACCTCCACAAACTAAAAAGGAAATTCGACAAATATTGAGATTACTAAGATATTATAGACCGTGGCTTGAAAGCTACAGTGAAAAGGTGAAATTCTTATGTGAGAAATTAACTAATAACCAACTTAAATGGTCTACAAAAGATGATCAGAAATTAGAAGAAATAAAAAGGACATTAATACAGACACCTGTATTAAGCCTCACAGATCTAAAAAAAACCCAAAAAACCAACAAAAACAAAAAAACCAAAACAAACAAAAAAAAAAAAACAAAAAACAAAAAAAACCCCAACCTTCTTTATCTCTTTGTGAATAGTCCTTGCTCAAGACTGAGCAGGAATTAAGAAACCTGTGGGGTGTTGTTCTAAGTTACTTGATAAAAGTGTATACTCCACATAATGTCAGAAGTGTTTACAACAGAAAGTGGAAAAATGGCTAACAGATAGCCAGATCCCAAAATATGAAGCAATATTGATTGACTCCCCTAATTTAAAACTGAAGATAACCTCTGCTCAGAATCCAGCATATTTTGTTTGGAGAACCATCAGAAAAATTACAACATAACTGTTTAAAGGTAATTGAGACCCAGACTAAAGTGAGACAATAACCTAAAACCTGTGGAATCAGGACCTCTAAGCCCATCATGGTCAACTCAGGCTTGTGAGCTGTATACCCTGTATATGGCCCTAAAATTATTAAAAAACAAACAAACAAACAAAAAAACCCTATATTTACAGATTACAAAAATACATATGTAGTTCACACTTTTGGAAGGATTTGGAAGGACAGGGGTTTGATTGATGCTCAGGGGAGGAATCTTGTACATCGGGAATTGGTGACAAGGGTTTTGGGAACGTTGGGAGAGCCAGGAGAGATGGCAGTGGTGCACGTGGGAAGACATACGGGGAGATTGGATTGCCGAGTCAGGGAGAGTGGTTTGTTGGATGGAGAGGCCCGAGGGGCAGCCCTGGGGACTCGGGTCACTAGAGTTAGCATGGTAATTTTCTTTGTGTTCCTATGTGGTGGTTCTGGGAAAAGAGTATGTTGCTCTGCTGTGGAGCCTCTGTGCCAGAGAACTGTGTTTTGCTTCTGGGTATTTGGGGTTGCCAGTGAACTATTCTTGTTGGCAGGTTGGTGGGAGTGTAAGCACTATACAGTCCTGTGTTGGTACTTGGTTGTGTTTATGGACAAAATTGGAAGACTTTGCTAGCTATCTGAAAGGTAGTGCTCATTTCAAGTGGTTAAAAAAAAAAAAAAAGTAAAAAAGTAACTGTTTCAAACTGTTTGCTTGCTCTTTGTTTGATTTAGAGAAAGACTGCGTGCGATTAAGGTAGAGACCAATTCGTGTGGCTGTTGTGTGTTGTCTCGCAGGTATTTGTAACAACATCTTTTTCAAATGTTGACTATTTTGGTGGCTGTTGTTGTACATATTTTGAAAATATTTCATTGAATTTATTGAATGAATGAAGATTTGTGTATGCACAGGGCTGCTTGGCTTGTCAGTGGTGAATGTGGGACAGTATCTATTGGGGAGTTGCTTATGAGATATAACATGTGGAATGCTAATATGCAGAGATGTGCTGAGCCCTGGTAGCATTCATGACATTTTAAAAGTCGGTCGACAAGCAGCCACAGGAAAGAAAAAAGAGTGGCTTGCAGACCTTTTGGGGAGGTACAGGTTGATTTCACTGAGTTGCCCAAAGTAGACAGGATAAAATATTTATTAGTAATAGTATATCATTTAACACAATGGGTAGAAGCTTACCCTGTAGCACGAGCTACTGCACAGATGGTAGTAAAAAAACCAAACAAAAAACCAAAAAAAACTTTATTAGAATACCTAATACCCAGATATGGGATAATCCAGTACATTGACTCTAATCAGGACACACACTTTACATCTAAAATTATTATGTCAATCATTAGACATTCAGTAGGAATATCACACCCCGTGACATCCACAAAGCTCGGGGAAAGTAAAAAAAAAAAAAAAAAAAAAGAATCAAACAACAACTGACTAAATTGATGATTGAAACACAGATGCCCTAGACAAAATGCTTACCATTGGCACTTTTAAATAACTAAACCACATAGTGAGACTGGATTATCCCCATTTGAAATGTTATATGACATGCCCTATGATATGCAATGCCCAGCCAATTACCCTACTTTAGATGAAGATAGTATTAACCCTTATATTGTTCAGCTGATGAAAAAGAGAGAGATTGTGGAAGAAGGGAATGGTGGTACAGAGGCCACCCCTAGATATATCCATACATTCAGTAAAGCCAGGTGATATGGTATTAATCAGAGCCTGGAAAGAATCCTCTCTCACTCCTAGGTGGGAGGGGCCCTTTCTTGTTTTACTTACCACAGAAACTGCTGTCTGGACTGCAGAACGAGGATGGACACATGCCTCGCGGATTAAAGGACCTTTACCTAGAGACCAGTGGGAAGTAGCAAAGACTTCAGAGGACTTAAAACTAGTGATAAGGAAGAAAAAGAAACTGCATGAATGAATAAATCCTTTTGGAAAAACGGTAAAACCTAGTTTATACCAGTGGTTCCAGGTATCACCTGGAGATAATTTACAGGTGGTGAACTTTACTCCTCGGCGTACAGAACGGATACCTCATCAAACCGGTGGAGCTGATATATATAAATTAACAGGAACTCCTAAGTACTTAGCTTTTTGTTGTGAAGTGGAGACTGAGGTCCCTAGACCACCGGAATATTTTAGCGAGATTCCGTGTTTAAAGCATCGTAACCACAACCATTGGAGTTGGGTGTTTTGTAACTGTGTAAAATACGGTCAGAAATGGTATTGTAGTTCTAAAAGGAGACATTATTATTGTATAAAGTGTCGAGGGTATCAATTCCCCCGTGGAGACCAATTGAATAGAGTGGAAATTAATAGACTAATTTGTGGGTGGGAATTATTAGTACCTGAAACCTGGGAAGTATATGAGAACGATTGGCCTGAAACTATAAGGTGGTGTGCTATCAATCAGATTCGCGTGGAAGCGAGCTAGACGTATCACTAGAATGGCTTCTACTCTTAAATAAAATTTGTGTAAGGAATGCTGGTGGACACACTGCAGGTACAGCCACCCATTTAGGGACAGCTGTACACAGTGTGCCCAAAGGAGAAGGGGACTAAACACGTCTGCCTTACGGGGCGGGGGGGTAACTACAGGAAATCCCTAACCAACCAGTAGCTCCTATAACCCTGAATCCTGCGAGTGTCTTGTCATTTCCCAGGTAATATAAAATATTCTGCACAGTTCCCGGGGAGGGGCTAAATCCCAAAAGGGCTTTGCAAGTGGAAAACACGCCCTTAAGAAGTACAACTGCTGCCGAGAAGATGAGAAACCTCGCTGCTCCAGGCACCGGAGTAGGCGAAGTAGGCAGAGGCGTACGGAAAAGGGAGTGTGAGTACACCATGAGATCATCGGCGGGTAATAGCGAGAAACAGACACTTCGAGAGGAAGAATGGACTCTGGGAGCCCAACCAGGTATGCCCTGGCAAAGAGATAATCGGGAATTGACATCGACACCCATTGGTGTTCCTTGGGAAACCCCACCAGCAATCCGTGTTTGGATGATGTTACTCTGGTATTTGCTTGTTGGGCCTATGGTATCTGGCAATATCAGCCATCAACCCTTCAAATGGTCACTAATACAACTAGAACACTCAGTTGTCATACAAAACAGAATTACCCCGGGCGCTCCCTCTTTCACGGCCCACTTAAGTTCCCTAGTAAGGTCATACCATGGATGGGCCCCCATTGAAGAGAATACTCGCAAATATACAATTATTACAAAACAGACGGGGCTTAGACCTAATGTTCATGCAGCGGGGGGGTTATGTACAGCCCTATGGGAGGAGTGTTGTATATATGTTGACCATACTGGAATAGTTAGAGATACAATGGCCAAGCTAGGGGAGGGGTTAGAAAAACGGAAGAAAGACTGGGAAGCACAACAGAGCTGGTATGAGTCTATGTTTATTTATACACCCTGGTTAACCACCCTATTGTCAACTATTGCAGGACCTCTTATTTTGTTGATCTTATTTTTGACTTTTGGGCCATGCATTTTTAATAAGTTGATCACTATTGTTAAAGGGTGCTTAGAAGCTGCACACAATGCTGCTACGAAAACAATATGAACAAATCGAGGATGAAGGAATTACTCCTATCCTCGGGCAGACAAAAGAAGCATTAGATTGATTTAATGAACAAAATCAGGATAAAATAGAAAAGGGGGGGATTGTAATGAACGGGTTAACTTTGTTCATGAAATCGCATGTGGGGGTAGGGACATTCTTCGCTTATCTAAAACCTGTAAAGGTAGGGACATTCTTCACTTATCTAAGACCATAAGTATCCAGTTGAGTAGACAATTACATACTGATGATTAGCATGAATGGGACTTGAGTCACCTAAAGAACAGCTGAGGAAGACTTCGGCCTTCATCCCAACAACCACCAGAAGCCAGATTACGACCACCTAACAACTGATGGCACAAGATACCGAAGATACCAGCCAGCTGTCACGTATCAGGGACTAAAAGACTGTATAAATAAAGACACTCTTCCCCAGTTTCGGTGCGAGCTTGTGGCGGAGCATTGCCTCCCCGGCCGCCCAGCGCTGTTTTGCTCTCTTATCGCTTGCTAATAAATTCGATTTTTTTTATCCAATACAAATTGGCTCCTCCAATTTGTCACGAGCGTTTATAACATTCAGCATTCTGGGCAAGTCAGTTCCCTTTATTTCTTTCTTACCTTTGTCAGTTGTGGATTCTTATACTGGAAGTGTATATCTAGACTGAAGGAATCTCTGTCCCTAATTCCAACAGAGTGCACTTAAGAAGTGGCTGACTACTTAGACTGAGGCTGGTGATGTTTTGCTTATGGACTATTCTGTTATCATCAGTGCAGCAAATCCCCAGTTTTGGTTCAAATCTTTAGAAACTACTGAAATAATAAACTCAAAAGTGATTTTAAATTTAGATCTATGTGCTATACATGTCATATTGTGATAAATTTGTATGTAATGTTTTCAGAAATAATCTGCTATAAAAAGATACTTTCCTTCACCAAAGACAGGTATAGACTTCCTGAGACAACTGACACATCTTATAAATGTATTTCAATTGTTTATCTCTTAAAGACCTAATTCCCACATCCCCTAGATTTATAAGATCCAAGCAATGGGCTTTTAGGATGTATCACAAAGCAAAATGCAAAGAATCATTCAAAGAAGAATCTATTACTTGTCAGCCCCTCTTTTGCACACCAAATTTTTTACCACCAATTACAGTGTGTCTTCTGCCAGATACCATGTTTAAATGATTAAATAGGATTTTAAGTAGAATTGGTTTCATAACTCCTGATATATATAATTCTTTACTTCATAGTATCATTAACAAGGTCTCTATTAGGCAAAACTTACCAAGAAGAGTTGCAGATCACTGCCAAGTTATTTGCTGATATTTAATAATATTTTAGAGGCTTTAAAGTCAAGTAAAATATGAAGCCATCCTTACCTGAAATTATAGAAATAACTCTACTTTATCTCACCCTCTTAGAGGGTGCTAGATCTAAAAGAAGAGGACACAAGTGTAGAAATATAGCAAAAAAGGCAGTTTCTTTCTTTCTTCTTTCTTTCTTTTCTTTTTCTTTCTCTCTTTCTGTCTTTTTTTTCTTTCTCTCTTTCTTTCTTTCTGGCATAGGGACTTCACACTGTTTTTCAACAGAGAATTAAAAATTCCAAAGACCATATTAAAGATGTTTTGAGGACTCATCTGCCTTATAAATGCCTTAGGTCCCTGTTCATATCTCCAGTTAAATATTTTGTGATAAAGAACACTAAATCAAATAGGCTCTGTATTTACATTCTCTGAGTCACTAGCTGCTTGATTTTTGTAGTCTTTCTCACTTTTTCCCAAGGGACCTTACCTGTGTAGGAAAGGTAAGCAGGAGTTTTTTGTTTAAGGAAGAAATTTCATTTCCTGTGAAACAAAGAAAAACAGTAGCCAGAGTCACTCATTTTTTCTTACATTCATGCAATTAGCACATACATGCTGTGAAAGAGAGATCACACAGATCTTCTAGTTAAAAATTACACTATTAAAAAAAATAACACTCATAAAAAGAAAGAGAGAGGACTTTTTGAATCTGTACCTCTTAAGGTTTCTACAATTGAGTAACCACCTCAATCTCTCCACAGTAACTGTAAAACAGGAAAAAATAGTCTTTAGGAAAACCATCTTGCACACACAGACTAATTTAACTCAAAATTGAGAGAAACCTTAACTCTCATTCCAAACCACTTGCTTCTAATGCTTTCACACTGTAACTCATTTAGTCCTTTTTTTACAAGTTTGAAAAACCAGACTAACTGCCAAGACTAGCAGTGTTACTGATATCCCTATTTAACTAGAAATCTGCATTCTCAGCATTGTCTTTCCTTTAATTTTAAGATGACAAAACATTTTTGACCAGGGTCATATTTACAAAATAGTAGTAAAATCATTAGGTGTAAATTGGGTAAGGGCGCTTGATGCAAACCCTGCTGTAGTCAAAAGGAATATTGCCACTCCTGCAGAAATAGAAGTCAGTCTATGAAATCTGCCGAAAAATAATGGGCATTCACTGTCAGTAATGTGTTAAATTTTGATTATACGGGGGTGGGGGGGAAGATAAGGTTTTGCATAGATGTAGGCTTATATTTGCATTTTCCTAACTATGGAAATAAAACTGATCATTTTTTGCTTTGACAGGGTCCCTTTATATCTGTATCTTCTTTTTCCTGATTATACTTCCTGTATAGCATTTAGCTTCTTGATAACCACTATTTAAAGTAAATGGATTAACCATGTGATAAGTTACTACTTGTTATGAATAAGAATGGAATAATCAAGTCCTTTGAAGGTATTGTCATTTTAATACTTCATTCTAGTCTTATCTTTTTCTAAAATCTACAAATAAAAGAAATATAAAGGAAAAGATATAAACAGGCTGAGAAGTGCATGACAATTAATGAGATACTGAACTTTGCATTCCTTTTTACTGTATTTCTAAGTAACATTATCAATCAAAAAATCTTTTATGTAAGACTGATGTCAAATCCACATATAGTAACAGATTAGACAGATACCTTTTTTGTACACTGCTACCTCTTTACCAAACACAGTTTGTTTTTTGAAGTCATTACTGGAAGATTCCACCATTTATCCACTGATTAGGCCCATGAACCACTGCAAAGGATTAATTTTGGCACTCAGTCTAGTCTTCAAATACGCAACCTGGATTCTGATTCTGTTATCTCTTGTTTATTTAAAAATGCAATACAAAACTGACCTTAAATTCATGGGTATTTTTGCTTTTTTTTTTTTAACTTAAATGTATTTTTGTGGCAGCAAATATGATAGCTTCTTATACATTGGAATTAAGGGTCAGTGGTTAATTGCAGTAAGATGTCCACAGAAAATCTGAGACTGATTAATTTCCCTGAATGCATCTTATGTCTCTTTTCTCCCCATGGTGTATGTATATGTGTATCGTCTTCTGGCAGCACACCCTCTCTTGATGTATGACCCCATGTGGCAGAAACAGCTGGTGTTTTTATCTTGCATAAGAGGTCCAAAATTGAGAGAGAGAAGGCGGTGAGGCAGGAGAGAGAGACTAAGCAGGTTGCATTGCAACACATGAGGAGTAATCATCCTAATGAAGCACTGAAAAGAGCTTCTCTAAATGAAATAACAAAGCTGCAGCACTGCACCCTATATTTTATGTAATGAAACTCACGGTCATTGGACAATGTGGTGTGTATACACATGGTACCATCGTGTAACCTGACAGACAGTCCCTCTGCAACATGACATGGCACATGAGTTCTTCTGTAGAAGGGTATCAGAAAGTTGAGATGCTTGCAAAAGGACCAAGATGATTTCACCCTTTCCCACAAGTCACCCCTCTATTGTGTTCGGTAAGGTAAGAAACAGATCAACCAACAGAAGAGTAAGTTAGAAAGAGGCTAGTAGTCCAATTGGTCCTAGGAGAATGCAGATTTATTCAGTAAATTAATCAACAAATTGTAACATGGGATAAAGAAGCAGATAGAAACACTCTTTAGTGGTACTACATATGTTGGCTAAAACAGCTAAACAAATAAAATTGTGAAACATTCAAACAGGACTTCTTAACTGACAAATTAATTGATAGCCACAAACAGTACCCAAAGGAAACCCTGGCATTGTGATGCATTTTGGAAGGACTAATTTTAACCTATTTACTGACTTTGAGAGATGGTGGCTGAACTGTAATCTCAAAGGAGAAAAATACCAGAAACACCTATTGTTTAGAATGGGTATCTTCCACGCAGGGTTAAACATTAAAGTTTGATGCATTCAGGTTAGGAGAATTTTCAGTCATTAACCAAATCTGAAAGTAAACACGTAAAACCAGTGCTGAAGTTGTTATAGCCAAGGAAACCCACAATTTTTTCTACAAATGAAAGTTTTTTGGAGAATGGTCTGTCATCATCAGGGAACAACTGCAGGTTGCTGGGCCTACGGAAAGGACAGAGGGAGGGCTGCATTGTGCCAGAAGCTTGTTCAGGTGTCAAGAAGAACAAAGAAACATGAGGTGGGGAAGGCACGGAGTTGATTTCCAAATGTCTGAAACATCTTAATGAGGTTTACATAGGCAGTTAGGCTCTACAGTGCTTATCTGAGCTGAACAGAGTTGCTGAACTTTCTCTCCTGAGCCTTTAGTTAAACTGTTAGGCTTTGAAAACCACAAGCAAGTTTCCTCAGTGCAGAATCTGAATGAAGGCAAAGCCACATCAGGGAAAAGATATTGAATTTTTCTTTTGTATTTAAACTTTATACTCCTTTTGTGGAAAGTGCTCTGGGCTAAGTATGGTAACATAATACTTGTTTTAGGTCAAAAACTGTCTCCACATAGTTTTTCTTTTAGTAACGAACTCTATTACTCTTTTCAACCATTCTCTCCCCAAATTCCACTCACAGCAGATGTTTGAGGAAGAGAATCAGAGCACTTAGGGTTTCTGCCACTCTTACTACCTGCCCCTGCACTGAAACCCACAGAGTTTCACAGCAAGAGTTGATAACAGAGAATATTGTTATTCATCCACACCAAAACCAAGTGAGTTTCTGTCATCATAGAAGTGTATACTGGCATATGAACAGGAACAAGATGAAGCAGGTATGAAACTGTTTCTGGGTCAGTCAAAGAGAGAGCAGAGGCTGTCATGTCTGTAATCTGTGTTCATCAACCACTGAAGGGGAGCCGGTGTCACTCTGGAAGTCCTGAAGCAACACTCATGGGTCATTGTGCTTAACTTCAAATATGCCACCTCACATGAGAGCCTATTAGCTTAATCCACAGCAGTGCTGTAACATGGCTATATGCCCTCATCAGCACTAAAAGTAGGGCTATCTAAATGGCTATATGTTGATATCTCATCTGAGGCTAAAATGCACTTACATAAAAGCATTACTCATGCTGAATTACTTCTATCTATTTGTTTGGTTTGTTTTTTACCATAAACTTTTTGGCTTTAGAAACAGCAGATCATTAGGTTGTTATTCAGTCTTGCTATGCTCCCAGATACGCCACCCCTCCACTGAACTTTAGGAGTCCTGTTTTCCCTGAATTATTTATGTATTATATGTATTACACTCATTAAATAAATACCAGAAGTAATTCTAAGAACTAGCAACTGGAGAAAAAAAGCACAAGCTATCCTAAGTCTTTCTTCTAAACCTTAAGTAGTTTAAGTAGTGGGCTGAAGAAACAAATGGCTCTTTAGCTCATTCATTATCTAGGTCCTTGGTCTAGATACTAGCACAACAAACACCTTTAACCACAACATGTAAGTGGTTCCATTCATCATTTTCTTCCCCTTTCCACCCAGTCATTGCCTCCTGTTTAAACCATTGTTCTAGAGAACCATGGAGCAAAGCAGAGTCAGGAACCTGGTTTTTTTCTTTCTGGTTTTGGGTAGCTGGTCCAGCCCAGACTTCTTGGCAAAAGGCAAGGGCTAGCCACACCACTCTTTTCTTAGACACTTCAGCTTGGGAAGCAGGCTTTGAACAGCAGTTTCAGAGACAAGCCAAGCTATGGCTCTAGTTAGGTGCCTGCGGCCAGGCAGCATCACGTTTCTCTCCCTTGCTGGTTTGTTGGCTCTAGCCCTCTATGTTAATACTGTATATCACTTTCTTGGGCAACTGACCTTCTTTGCTCACTCTATAGAAAGTGGAAATACCTAATTTGTCACTGGGAATTCTATTTCAGGACAAGCATGCTTACTTTTGTTTGTGCTATGTTAAGTACAAAAGTATTTAAATTTATTTTGGTTCTGACCTTCACATACTAAGGAGTAATACCGAATAACTCCCCAGATTCAGGACATCCACTAACTCCCCAAATTCAGCATGCACTTCAGGTGTCCACCTCCAGACTGGAACACAGTTTTCTTTATTTTGTTAAAAAAATATTTTGCAAACAAGTAATTTTTTTCTGTTTCTTTGGATGTGCTATAAATTTTACTATATATATTTATTTGCAAGTCCTTAAACTTAATTTACTCATCCGAATTTACACTGTCTGTATCTTGTTCTCTATTCAGACCAACCCCCTGAAGCTACAGAAGTAAATATCACTTATGTATGACTGGTTTCATTTATGATTCCTGTCTGCTAATACAATACCACTATGTTTGGTCTCACAATACTGCAAAGTAAAGGTTAAATTAAGACAAAACAAACAAAGCCTGGTTCATTGACATTTAAAACCAGTTATGAAAAAAGATCTTGTCTAGCTAGACCCTGCAGGGCTCACTACACCTCTAAGATAGAACCCCAAATTTCATATAAAGCAGAGTTTTTCCTAGGAAAATGTAGCAGAAGCAGAAGCCTGTGGCATCCATAAAGTTTGAAATCAAATAAGATATAGTAAGCACGTTTGTCTTGAACCCAGACATAAGCACACTAAAGCAGTGATGTACTTAAGAAATGATGTACTTAAACCACCTTAAGAAGGCCACAAAGGTGTTGTGAAACAAGATACCTTTTGTATAACCAATGCATGCCTTGCTAACGACTGTGCCCCTGAAGAAGAACTAAAAGACTAATAAGAAGGGAACATCCTACCCCAGGAGGCACTGAAAAGTTGAGTATTTGCTAATAGGCATGAAGTCAGCAAAAATCTTCTATAACTGGAGGAAAGGTGAAGACAGCAGGGGGAGATCGCAACCACCGGCTCAATTCAAGACCAAAAAGACTCACCCCCCTGTCTCTCCTTGAGCATGCACTGTAGAGTAAAAGAACATCGTACCTTTAATTCAAAGCAGGGAAACTTTAGCCTAACAGAAAGTGTGGTAGATAAGCAACTACCAGTAATAGTTTTGGGGAAGAACTTTGGAAATTGAATATGTATAACTGAACTGTATAAATTGCTTGCCTGTTTAAGCATGAGGTGTGCTAGCTTTGTGGATTACCACCTAGCCCCCAACTTTATTCAAATATGAATTGGAACAAAATACCTCTGCTCTGTGTGTATACTAGCGTTTCACATACTGGGTAAACGACCCCACTTTTGGGACAACAACAGGGTAATCTGTGACTGTATATAAGAATTCTATAACATTTTAAGAGTGCTAACAGAACTTTGTAACACAGCTAAACATAAATATTTAAACAATACATAGCCATAAAGGGGCAAATGGAGATTTGTGGTATAACTGCACAACTGGGGTGCAGGAAAATATGTTCAAGCAGTAAAATCTGCAAGGTAATAGCTAAGGATTTACAGCAGTCAGGAAGGATATCTGATGAAACCAAAATAATCCTGCAGAACAAGTAGGATAGATGTCTGATGGAACCAGAATGATCCTGCAGAATAAGCAAGAAAGATGCCTGGCAAAATGAGAGCAAGACGTGGTCCCAAAAATAAGATGCATTATGTCAAAGGAGGATGACATCATCCCCTTTTCTTCTGGGAAGGGGACTAGGAGCCTAAAGCATCATCAATGAGAGAAGCTCATTGGCTGAGGCAACAGTGACCATCAACACTAACTACTTGGTGTCAGCTCCTTGTATTGTATTTTCACAGCTAACCCAGGTTATAAGTGTCAAGGACTGACTGCTTTGAATATGTATTGATAGCAATTGAAAGTGATTAAAAGCTAGCCATTAGCAGTGTGACTTTAATGACTGTCAATCAAGTGTTCATCTGTTGAAAGTGGCCTGATTCATTAATCTTTCAAACACTCCATAGCAATAAACTCCAATTTCCTAATACAGACTTATACATATATAATATACATATACATATATAATATTTGTAATTGTATATTTATAATGTGCTTATATTAATGTGTATATATATACACCCACACGTATATTTAGTAACAACAAAAACATCTGGAGATATGCTCTCTCAGATATCCCTTTCAGGGTATCTCAGACATCTCAGGGGTATGTAATTTCATTCCAGCTTCCAAAACACACTGTATAGAGGCAGGAAGCCACATTTTAACCCCTTGCTGCCAGAATTAAGATGATATTTGATTGAACTGAAGAAACAGTTTGGCTCATCCAAACAGGAACTTGTCTGGCAGCTGCTGAGGAACTTAATATACTTCACTTTGTTGTATTGCACTTTCAAGGACTGTACTTTCTCCTGGCACTGCACTTCAGCCTGCAGGATGCATCTCTACTTATAGCAATCACGTTGAATATTTTCTTCACTTCAGATCACAGGGTCTTAGTTTCAACTTTTACTACATAAGGGAGACAGCAACCTGACAACCAGCAACCAGCAGCTCAAGTTAAATGCCTTACACCACTATCTGCAAACATTACAAATCTGCTGGTGATTTTCAGGGGCTGTTGTCAGGTCTAGTTTGGGCTAGTTTGTAGTTTTGAAGGGATTCAACAGAGCATTTACACAATGCATCACTTTCTAAACTTTAGAAATCAAACCTGAGGGATATATAATTACAGACTATGCAGGACTTCATACAGAAATTCCAAAATTACATTCACTAAGATAAGAATTGTCCAGAACTGTAGTCGTGCAAAGCAGTGTGTGCTATCTGGACTCTCACCAGCAAAAAAATCTGCAGTAAGTAGTAACAAAAGTCTCTGAACATTGACAGATTTTTATCATGGCAAAATCACAAACTCTGCACATCATAGGAAAAATGATTTGGAGATGAGTATACTTCTATCCTACTGCATAATGCACTTTTTATATTAGATATTATTTGTTTTGGTATTTTCCCAGTCTTACAGTAATTAAATGAAATAATGACCACAGCATGACTGGATCCATTTCAAAATAATGAATAATATACTAGTTTCTATTTATTTCTCAAGCTCCCACCACAATATAGGCATGTCTATGCTTTGTTTCCTAGTATTCCTGACTATATTATACTTACAGGATGAACACATATGATGCAACCTTTTAAAACTCACTCCAGGCAAACTTCAAATCTGAGAAAATCTCTTACTCTGCTCTTTATGGATGGTTTTCAGTCTACTCACAATTAAGATGCACTTAAATTCTGTTTTGGGTTTGTGTGATGGAGTTTTGGAGTGGGGGAAGGGGCTACAAGGGTGGCTCCTGTGAGAAGCTGCTAGAAGCTCCCCCATCTCCAAGTCAGACCCACCTCTGGCCCAGGCCAACCCAATCAGTGAAGGTGGTAGTGCCTCTGGGACAACAGATTTAAGAAGGGGAACCAGTAGTGAGTAGTGGGATTGGAATGTGAGAGGAACCCCTCTGCAGATACCGAGGTCAGTGAGGAAGGAGGGGGAGGAGGTGCGCCGCAGGAGGGCATGCCCCTGCAGCCCATGGTGGGACAGCAGGCCGTCGCCCCCCAGCCCATGGAGGGGAGCAGGGGACCAGATGCCCACCTGCAGCCCTGGGAGGAGCCCATTCCAGTGCAGGTGGATGCCCCCAAAATGGCCATGACTCCATGTGAAAGCACGCGCTGGAGCAGCCTGTGCCTGAAGATCTGCAGCCCGTGGAAAGGACACATGCTGGAGAAGTTCATGAAGGACTGTCTCCCATGGGAGGGACACCACTGTGGAGCAGGGCAGGAGTGAGGAGTCCTGCCCCTGAGGAGAAAGGAGCGGCAGAGACAACGTGTGACAAACTGACCACAACCCCCATTTCCCATCCCTCTGTGCCAGCAGTGGAAGGAGGTAGAGAAAACTGGGAGTGGAATTGAGCTCAGGAAGGAGGGAGGGGTGAGGGGAAGGTGTTCTCAGATTTGGGTTTACCTCTCATTATCCTGTTCTGATTTGATTGGTAACAAATTAAATAGATTGGGGTTTATTTCCCCAAGTTGAGTCTGGCTTTTGTCCATGACTATAATTGGTGAGTGAAACAATTCCCTGTCCTTGTGTCGACCCACAAGCTTTTTGTTATATTTTCTCCTCCCCATCCCACCGGGGGGGAGGAGGGAGCAGGCAGCCTCATGGTACTTTGGTGCTGGCTGGGCTTAAACCAGGACAAATTCCATTTTAAAAACAGTAACAGGCGATATGCCAAAGTGCTCTTGATTTTTGAAATGGTTTGTTAGGTGGTATTTTCACTGTATTTCTTCACTGAAGTGAAGTAACTTACAAATTTGAAACTTCTAATGTATTTCAGTGGCTCAGCAGAGTTTGTAATGATTGATAATGGCAAAAAGTGCCATTAAGATTAAGAAGTCCCTGTCACAGAGACAGAACAGAGTAGCATAGATTATTTCTATTGCTTCCTAGAAATTCAAGGAATATTTGAAAATATGCCTGCTAAAGTAAATCAGCCTGATTAAAAATACAGAAAGAGAGAGTCAAAGCCTGTGTGATAACAGAGTGCATGCTGTGGATGCTAGCCCATTCACTAGATACTTTAAGGTAAAATACCTGTAGGCTTAAGTCTGTTCTTGTTGGAGAAAGCTCAGACTAGAGAAAAGAACTGAGGTAAAAACTCTTAGAAAACTTTTAAAATGTAACTTATTGATTGAGCAATTTGGACTACAATTCTGTTTTATTTTTACAGACTTATATAAATAATACAGCAAGTTCCTCTAATGTATGATCAGCAGGTAGCAGTAGGTACCTGTAAAAATTTCCCCAGAGAACAATATTTGGATTTATTTTATGATATTTTGTAAACAATACAACAGAGTTTTCTGCTCTCTTATTTCTATCTCTTGAAGAGAAAATAGGCATTCCATGTAACCTCAAAGCAGAAATAAGCAATACTGATAACTCATGGGTTTTGTCAAAAAAAATTCCACTTGTGTGTACAAAACGTGCATTAGGGAGAAGAGAGATGACTGCTTCAGCAGGTGTTTCTCAAGAAAAGACTGGCTTTTGGAGGAAGGTTGATAAAGAAAGATGAGGAAATTCAAAAAAGTTGTTTCTTGTAGCAGACATTAATCAAGAGAATATCTATGCTTATACTGCCAGTTTTTGTATCTGGGCTGATATCCAGGACACAACAGCCTCTGTACATTAGTTGACATGCAAAAATACACAGATGTGCAGGCTGACAGGCAGTTTTAGGCTTCAGTGACATCCCAGTCAAACACGTGAGGGAGAAGGTCTGCATCACTTTCTGTGAGCTATGTTTGCCCCACAGTGTAGGCATTGCCCTCGAGTTTATCAGATAGCAAGAAGTCACCCATTACAAGTGAGTATGAAGGCCAGGAGACTAGAGGGGAAGGACAAAAATCACCCCAAAAGATTCTCCATCTTGCTCTTCCTCTCTCCCAGTCACCATGTCTTTGTGTCAGATCTCCCACCAGGTAATTAAATGGAACAGATAAAATTGAAAAGAATTTTGGAAGAGACCATAGGGCCAGGATGTAAAGAGAATTTCACAGTTGTTGAATATATTGAATGAGCTCCTTGTTATTTTATTATGCTGTATCTTATAGCTTTATAATAACTTTTGTTGTTTTATGCTGTAGGCAGGAGAGAATATGGTTTTCTTCTGTGTCATTTACTGTTAGCCTGATAGTTTGTAATTTCTTTTATAGTCAGGGCTAGTAAATGCTATAAATTATATGTAACTATGGATTAGGGCTTAGGCCTCATCTTGCACTTTTCTATAACCTCACTGTAGGCAAAGAAACAAGTATAAATTTAGAATACAAACTGACAGAGAGAAATAGGGAGAGTCATGAAAATACCTTCATTCTAGTCTTTCACTTTACAGTCAGAGAAGAACAAAAGGACCATTAAAAAACCAAACCAAACTAACAAAAAAAAAAAACCACCCCAAAATAATGCATGGCATTGCATGAAGATCTTGATTCATAGGCCTGAATAAACTCTCTGGAAACAGAGGATGGTGTTTTAAAGGTTCCAAAACAAATAATGAAGTTCTACCAATTAAAAAAACATATGTTAAAAAAATATTTTTTTAAAAAAGAATATGTAGTATATACTATATGATTTTGCTTTTTAGAATAAGAATTTACTACATTGTTTCATCTTTATATTTCAGTTCTAGTACCTATTGCAGTTTCTTTTTTACAAAGAATGACAAACATGATTACACACTTATTCATATTAGAATTTAATGGCAGGCAAAGTAAATGCCTAATTACATTAAAGGTTGGTGTTGACTATTTGACTTCCAGATGGCAGATCCTCAAACATGCTAAAGTAAAGAGGAATGAAGATGCCTCACATGTACAAGACTTCACCAATAATGACAGTTAAAAAGAGGCTATAAAATACATGCATAATGAACTATATAAATAAAGACTATGTAAAAACTGTACAAGTGAACAAATGTCAATTTGGACCAAAACCAAGAAGACAAACAGAAAGTTCGTGATATAAGGACACTGAGAGGAAGGTGGTGCTTAAATTTGCTAAAAAAATCATGAACTGCAACAGAAGTAGAGTGTAATTCCAAAAGCAAAGTCAGTCATGAATAAGAGTCTGAAATCTGGTCTAGAAATAGAGTGCCTGCCCCTGGAGTTAAAACTTGCAGAAAAGAATTTTTTTATCTCTGTTATACTGCCTTTACCATTCAGTTATAGTTTAGATACAGCTACAGCTTCATCTGTTTCAAAACTTAATTTCATAAAGTTCATTTTAGGTAGGATGCTAAATTTACCACTGAATCTACTGCTTTGAACTTTCTCTATTATATTTGCCACTCCAGTCCTTGATGCAGTGATTTAACTTCATTTTCTGTCACTTTCAAAAATAATTATCAATTTCCCTTTCATGTCTTGCCTTTTTTTAACTGTGAGTCTCATTTACAATATGGTCTTGCAAATATATGTAAAACTAAAAAGTTGCATTTCCTTATCTTAAATTTTCCATGTCTTAATCTCTTTTTCTTGGCTATTGGTATCAGTTCACACTGTCATCTACACAGCATCAGAGAAAGCTGCTTCTTATAGTAGCAAAACTGTAATTTAAATTTGATCTACAAGATATTTTGGAGCAGATAGGTTTTATTGTGTGTCTCTTTGGCCTGAATCTGAATGAATCACTGAGTCATGCAACTACTGGGATGTTTTTAGTAATTGCTTGTTGATTTTCTTTTGGCCATTTGAAGTTGAAAGCACTTTTGATTTCTTTATTATACATTGGAGGAAGGTCACTGATTTGATTTGTGATAATGTTCAATTCTTCTGTTAATGTTTCTGTCAAACATAGTGGAAATGTCTGTTTTATTATGTGTGTAAGACTCCTTATAATTGACATTTAAATTGTAATCAGTGCATTTATCTAAAATTGAAGGTTCTCAAGATGAAATAGTTTTATCCAGGGAAATAGAGAAGTATTTATAAAATGTGATAGTCTTAATCCTTATTTTAACAGTTTTAGAAACCGAGTGGACAAAATACATTTCAGCAAGATACCAACAGTGCAATATTTTGTCTGAGAATATGCAATGTTCAGTATTATTTTTTGGATGAGGCACAGAATGTCTATACTGATTGCTTTATGACAAAATACACAATCTGAAGAATATAAATCAGCTTTTTTCACCCCTGCTGTGGGAAATAGAAACCCTGGCACAACACTGCCCAAATCCTGCTCTGCTACATAGTTCTGCTGCACTTCCCCACATAAAAACACAGGTCAGTTCTTGAGAGGCCCATGTCACAGATACTGAATGCCTTTGGCTGTCTCTGTCCTGTCACAGGTAAATTCTACCATAAGATTCTCCTTCTAAGTCACCGCTACTTAATGTTGTAACAAAACAATAATGGACCCTCTACTGCTTCATAATATGATTCCTGGGTTTGTCCATGTTCAGTTTTGCAAAAAATTACAATGTGCTTCCTTTAAAATAGCATGCATATTAATGTATTATTGATGAAAATATCCTGGTTTTTTACCTGCTAGCTGCCCAGCAGCTCATCTTTTTCTCTGAGTACTGCAGTGCCTGCTGTTTGATAGTGTACTGTCCACTCTGAGACATTAGCACGGCTGCCTCATTACAGCCTCTTCATACTAAAGCAATATTACCTTATTTACATTGCTCTTACAAACGTATGCTCCAGTCTGGGCCAGCTGTGCCAATCTGACAAATGTGAAGGGCATTGATTAGAATGGGTAGGGATTCTGATTTTATTTTGTTAGTGTCCCAAAGGCTTCACAGAAGAAATGGTACTGCTAGTTGACAAAGCAAAATTAACAAGCTGTGGACTACCTCCATGATAACACACCTACTTTCACCCTAGATTCCTTGGAAACTTAAAGCTCAAGCAAACACAGTAGAAGAGGACTGTAGCCTTTCTTGTACTGCTTATTATCTGGCTTTATCTTAGACCACCTATGGCATCATCTTCTGGTACACCAGCGTGCCACTACATTCACTGCTGAAACTGGGAAGACTCGGTTTCAGTGTGACACTTCCAGCAGTTGCCAATGACAGTAACTGCAGCCAGAGTCTGTGCTCTGGAGATTATTTTCTAAAATAGATAGAAAACACTCCTTCTCCTGTTTTTAGAAAAGTATTTTTTGTCTCTAATCTATTTCACAGGCAGTCCTTTCTGTTTTCAAAAAAAAATCCTGTTTTTGGGAAAGCCCAACTGTGTCTTAGCTGGAATGGAAAGTAGGAAACAAATTAGCACATCAATTTTGGAAACACCGGTGAGGTTTGCTCATGTAACTGTTTGAGAAGGTTGTTCTATTCCATAAGTGTGTATGTACATATGTACATTGTGGTTGCAGAAATTACTGACTCCGGGCATCCTCAACAGCTCGCCTGTACTAGTTTAACTTAAACAGATGATCTCTTGTAGTTGCCTATTTAGACTGAAGTGGATAAGGCAGTGCTCACATGTTTAGGAATAAAATGAGCAGCTAGCTGAGTTGACAATTGTGTTCCTTCTTGTGTAGTACAGCTGTAGCCAGAGGCTGCAAGCCCTCATGCCTTGTTATGAAGTAATTTCTGTGTCACAGTAATTCAAAAGAATCCTTGATGTTAAGTCACATTTTCACTGCCACAAAGGTTAGACGCAACCACATAAACATAAAGCAAAACAAGAGGGACCCTTTGACAGACTCCTTGCACCCTAAGATAAAGAGCTTGCTCTCTAACTCCCTTTTTTAAATATATTTTTTTTAATAACTTTGATTTTCTTCCCCAATCAATGCACAAACTGTAAACTGAGCATATGACTCATACACTCCACAGCACACTCATGACACTTTTTCATGGTACATTACAATTATAATCTGTTGTCACATATATAGTGGAAACATAGAAAAATACTAATGAAAACATCCAAAAAATATTTAGAAATATGGATAAATGCAAATCCATGCAAATGCAGCTGTCCTGAATTAACTGTTCCCCTCTGCTACCTAGAAGAAAGAGATTATTCTATGTGTGTCTGGTTGTCACCTCAGAAACTTAAGTGAAAGATTCCCTTTTAGAAAAGTTCCCAAACAAGTACTTTTGATGCTAAGAAATGCATTACTTTAGTGAGTAGCAAATTCTTTACAATGAAACCAGCAGCAAAGCTCTGGTCTAGAACTTGTCCTGATTATAAATATGAAATAAGTAACCAGTGCATCACATTTAGTTAAGGCAGGGATATGTGTCCAAATGGATTGATCCATGAACTGAAAAAAGGACTAGGAGACTGAATTATCACTATATGCAAGGTCATTGACTGCCTTTTTCTATTTCCCAAAGATTTTTGGCACCCACTTGAAGGAATTCTGAAGAATGTGAGTAGTAGATGACTAGATGTGCCAGGCACCACAGACAAACAATAGAAATGTTAGAAAAAAAAAGAAATACTGAAGGAATAAATTTTCTGCACATTAAACTGTATGTTGTAAAATATTGCACCATAACCATAGTAAAATTGACCAATGAAAGAAAACTGAGAACCATGCTTGTGCATGTCACATGATTTCATTCAATTGCACAAAAAATGCTGATAACTCTAATTTTGTAGAAAAAAGAATGTTATTTTTCCCCACTTTAAGAATTAAATCTGTGAAAGAAAGTAATTAAACCACTTAAAAAGGACCCCTAGATACTTGTTTTTTGAAGCAAGTAAAGATTGGTGAAGAAAAAAGGTGAGAAATAGAATCAAAGATGGTTCAACTCTTGCTTAAGTAATCTGATCTCTGTAAGCAGATCTAAAACACTGCTGCCATAACATCAAAGCAAAGTGCACCCTAGAATGACCAAAGTCTAGAACTGTAACAGGAAAAGACTTTACATATGTGTCCAGGAAAGGTAGTAATGTTCTGCTAATTCAGGAACCTTTAAATGAATTTGTTGTAAAGAGATAGGTGATATAAAAATATATACAAGTGACATGTAATAAATATGCACTATCATTAATCTTATTTAGGACTCTCTGGTGGGTTGACCCTGGTTGGATGCCAGTTGCCCACCAAAACCGCTCTATCACTCCCCCTCCTCAGCTGGATTGTTACTGATTTGTCATTGATTTGTTATTAGTTAGAATTAATCATATTCAATTTTAATATTTTAGCAAAATCGTATGTATGTTGTATTTTATACATTTAACCACCAACCAGTATCTGCTGTGAAATCCCCTGTATAGCCCTGTATCAAGGCCTGAGAAATTAGCTAAAATCATTTAGTAGGAATATTTAGAACTCAGATAACAAGATAAAGAAATTAAAATCTGATTATAAAAGAGTTTGGTTTGACTAAAAAGTAGAAAATTGTGAAGCATAAGTATGGGAGTGTTAAGTTTGAAATGTAGCCTTAGGAATTTAGGAGCTTAGAAAATGTATAATGTGTAACCATAAGAATTTAAGTATTGTTCAAAATCATTTAACCACAGAAGTTTTGACAAAGATTGGTAGTCTTGTAGTGTTTGTTTTAAAAGCTAAGGAAACCATTATGGACACCAGCTTGCTGCTTGGAAACACCTGAGAGGTCAAGAAGCGGATGAGTGAGGAAGACTATGAAAGACCACCAGAGGACTCCTGAAGACCACCAGAGACCTTCACTGTGCCTGCGTAAAAGACATTTACATATGCTAATGATTTCCTGGAAATTTGATGAATATGTATAACCTTTCTTGGAAATCTAATGAATATGCATGAAAAAGTTTTAATATAAGGTGTATTGTTTTGGTGACAGGTGTGCGTGGTTAGTGAGAGGACTCTCCCGCGCACCCGGCCGTCAATAAAGAAGTGTCTGCTTATCTACACTAAATTGGTGTTGATAAGTTCTTTATTCCGAGTTTTTCGGTAACAGGATGGGGGGAAGAAAATATAACAAAAGGCTCGTGGGTCAAGATAAGGACAGTTTAATAAAGTGATAGCAAAGGTTGCGCACGCGAAAGCAAAGAAAAACCAAATGATGTTATTCTCTACTTCCCATCAGCAGGCGATGTCTAGCCGCTTCTCAGGAAGCAGGGCTTCAGTATGCGTAGTGGTTGCTCCGGAAGACAAAATACCCCCCTTTTCTGTCTCCCTTTACTTAGCTTTTATATCTGAGCTGACATCATATGGTATGGAATATCTGTTTGGTTAGTTTAGGTCAGCTGTCCTGGTTATGTCCCCTCCCAAGATCTTGCCCAGCCCCATCCTGCCATTGAGGTGGGGGCAAAAATGTTGGGGAGACAGCCTTGATGCTGTGCCAGCACTGCTCAGCAGTAGCCAAAACACTGGTGTGCTATCAACACCTTTCTAGCTACTGATGCAGAGCACAGTGCTATGAGGGCTGCTATGGGGAGTATTAACTCCATCTCAGCCAGACCCAATACAGACTCTTAACATGAACCTACACTGAGCTTTTAGCCATTTATAAAAACATGCACTAACACAAGTAGTTATGGGAAGACTGACAAGTTTAATGAGTGAATCCTAGCTAGTCAGTGAGATTGTGGAGGCTGTCTCTTTTTAAAACAAATTGCTACTGCATCCATTTAAATCATGCATCTAAAACTATAATGAGAATGATGCATGAGATTTATATAGTATTCTTTATTCACAGGTCTCAGACCTTTGGATGAACTAATTTAACAACTGAAGATAGATTTCTCATCAAGAGATGAATGGAACATACCCTTCTGCCAGGTTTCCGATGCAAAACAGCTGGTTTAGAGAAAATTTGCAGATATAGATAGGTACAATTTAGGAACTCTAGTTTCATGGTTTTAATTTCATAGGATAGAAAAGCATGAAGCCTTATCACAAGTTCTTTGTAAGTTTAGAGCCATTATAATGTACACCAACTAAATGTGAATATCAGATTCCAGAATTAGGCAAAACAAAATTTAAGCCACTCTTCACAATTCATGATTAATGCCAATATTTTAGAGCTCCTGTGTTGCTGGGAGGTAAACATGTGGTGGAAGCATGTCTCCTTTCCTCTTTTCTTGATGATAATGCTGTACTTAAAATTAAGCTGTAAAAGCAGTTTTGTTTTCCTATCAGAATTCAACTGCATCTCCCAAATCATCTAGTTTATCTCCTCTATGATCACTGGCAAAGGGAAAACAACTCGAAGCCAACAACAAAAGTAGCTCTAATCATACATTTTTTAATCAAAGCAATGTGATTCCTCTCCCATTGCACCACTTAACACATCTTGTTGCTATTTTGTACAGCAATAACAGTGAAACAGGAGCTTCTTTGACCAGTAATGTGTGTCAGTGTGTGGGACAGCATGAGGTCTGCTCACACTTGTACCTCAAGAACAGACCCATTTGTAGGTAAGAGAGGAATAACCTGCTACCACACAAGCAACAGTCACCTTTCAGCAGTGAATACTGGCTTTAAACAGCTGGGACGAGTGGTTGTCCTTGAGTTAGGAGAGCTCCTCAAAACACCCTTGTTAAACTAAAATTAGTAAATTTTATTTTGCATTCCATGAAAACAGAGAACCATGCAAACTCAGTTACAGTGAATCATTGGCCAAGTAGCTATTAAACACTTTGTGTGTGTGCGTGTGTGTGAAAGGTTGTTTCCAGACATCTGTAGGAAGCTATTGAGTGTTATTCACAGCATTTTTGAAATCTGGATCAGAATGAATGTCTGCCGATGCCTTTGATAAAAGACAGGAAACTCCCATTCATCACCCAGCCAGCTGCTGTTGTTACCAGCTCATTTGCTGCTTCCTCTCTCTCCTTCAGGAGACAGCTTCTTGGGAGCACAGTGTGCCATTAGTCTGTATGAGGAACAATAGATTGAAATAGAGCAAAAGACCATCTAAGCATGAAGTTGGTTTTGTTGTTTGATTAATTAAAAATGAGAGGGGAAAAATGTTAGAAGTCGTACTGTATTTTATTGTGCATCATTTCTGCCAAACACTTCTGCCACTATTACAGCTACTAGTGCAAGCACTGCTCCCACCATTCCTCTTGAGCGTGGCACAGGCATGGCAGCAGCAGAAGTCAACAGCTTCTGTGGGGAAAGAGCATGTGTTAATCTTACCCTTACAAAATCCTTTTGAAATAAATAATAACAATAAATAATAATAATAAAAAATAATTTTTTTTAAAAAAGGAACACTGGTCATCTCCAGGACTGAAGAAAGCATCTAATTTCTTCCATTGTTAATTTTTAAGAAGAAGACTTGAGAAGGAATGAAAACGTAATTAAAAACAAGGTGACATTTTCACTGAGGCAGGTAAATAGAAAATAACAAAAATAACCCCTTTTATGTGATTACCTTTGATATTGAAAAGCCGGTTGAAGAAACTCTCTGAGACTCATTTTGGAGTTTTAGAAAGCAGGCATTCTTTATTGCAGTGCTGGATGCACGGGGGATAGTTCCACCTAGCGTGCATACCACAGCTTTAGCACTAACAGGTTATATAGAATAGCTAATTGCATGTTAATCAGATTAATATGCATATACATAAAAATAATTGCAACTGATTGTCATAGTACTACCTACATCCGATCATGCGCAATGAAGGATCCATTTGAGTTGAAGGGCTGCTTTTGCAACCACCGACCCATTTGAAGTTCTTGCTGGCCGTCCTTGAAGTCTTTATTCTTGTCCTTGTTCTTTGATCTTGAAGCTTAACGCAGCTTCAATCACATGTGGTCAGTTTCAACTTTGTTCTCATCTAGCTTACAGGAACATCTAGTCATAAAAGCAAAGAATTGCAAAACTTTTGAGTAACTACCTCTACTAGTTAATTGCTTGGCTATACTTTTGTCTGTTGTTTCAATCATAGTGTTAGTATAAGATTTCTAAGAATTATTTACCAAATCTCACTTTTACAGTCACCTAGCAGCAAACCAGTTTCCACAGATGGTACAAAATATTAAAACCATCAAAATATTTAGACATACCATACAGAATGTATGGAAATACGCTATCACCCTTGTCTCACTAAATTGCAGGAAGGTACTTCACTGAGATCACTTACAGCTGAAGACTAAACAAGTAAGAATGAACAGTCACAATGCACTTTTCCCACTCAGAGCATTCCCACATTAAATAATGATTTCATTTAAACATTCTGACAAGATGGTTTTCAATATGTTGACTGATTACTGTGATAAAAATGTGATTAGGCAAAGTATCTCTTTGTGACTAGTAACCTGGCTGTTTTCTTACATGTGCATTGCTGTAAGAAAAGAAAAACAAATTGTAGTACCACAGACATACACCTTCCTCATAGTTCTAGAATACAAATTATTTCCAAGAATCAGAACTTAAAAATTAATCTATAGATTGTTTTGCTACAAAAATTGCTGGCAGTGAATATACTGATGGAGCAGGCTGTGCCAGGATAACTTCTTTAACAGCTTACACTGGTTTTCTTCTTATTTAAGGCAAGATCCCTGTCACTGAACTCAAGATAATTAAAAGATACACACCTGGTTTAAAACAGTCAACTAAGTATCCGTATAATCAATGGAGAAGCAAAGGGGAGAGTTGTCCCTTGTCTAAGACAAGTGTCCAAGACAGGTTGGATTAATTGGCTTCAAGAAAAGTCTAATCCTCATTGTGGCCTAGAGAGAGAAATGAGGTGATTAACTTAAAAAAGACCATAGCCAATGTTTGGGCAGCTTTGATAGTTAATGGCTTTTAAGGAGTGGCAGGGGAAAAAACTATATATTTGTGCCTGACACATAAATGATCTGTGTTATGGATATGTGGCTTAGACCAGTATTGATGGAAGCATTATTGATGAATTCTTGGAGGTATAACGTTGTTTCACGTTGACCGATAGATCCTAAAGGCAAGCTGAAGGAGAATGAAATTGGTTTGGGGATAGGTTGTTCCAATACCAACAGGCATTAGTCATTTAGGCAGATGAAAGCAACTAGAATGTGGCACTGTCCAATATTTAAAAACAACCTGAAATTGTCTGTATGCATGTATGACAGGACAAACATCGCCTTGGAGAAAAGAAGGATAAGCTTGTGTCTTCTTAGCACAGTAACGCATGGCAATTTAATCCTAGGAAAGTCATTTAGATGAATGCAGTGAAAGAAAAGGGACAAACTGTTATCCCTACCATTTTTCAGAGGCAGTAAAGAAAATCATGTCATGCAGAGTGAATATTTCTAATGATTTATGGATTTCCAAAGTCAAATTAGAGTGCTGGCCTACACTTCTGTTTTCTCTTGTTAAAATGTTACTATGGTTAGTTACCAAATGAATAGATGTGAACAAACTTAGAAAGTCATGAGGCAATTGCACAAGAGTATTACACTTATTATTTCCATGCTATAAAAATTGAGATCAACACTAATTATTTATGGTTCATTTTGTAGAACTATCCAGTGGCTCATTTTAAGGTAGTGGTGGACAGCACAACAGCATTTTGTAATACTTGACTTAAAAGAATTCTAGCTTGACTTAATATTCAGATTTCTTCCTCAGCTTTGCCAATGTCAGTGGTGTTAGAGTTTGCTTCTGTCCCCATTGCTAAATATCCCAATTGCCATCTGCACTTCAAAATCACAAACTATTTCTCACAACTTCCTTTATGCCAAAATCTCCATTTCCCCATTCAACCAACTGCAGAAATATCTGATGCCTCAAAGTAAGTGTTTTGATGTTAAAAATGCTGTTGAGTAGAGCTGAACAAGGGATATTTCCAATGCCGAGTACAATTCAGTGCGGCAGTAATTCAGAGATCACTGGAAGAGCACTAGCAAAGAATCAAGCCCATCACAGCTTAGTGGTATCTTTTTCTTTTTAATAAGTTTATTGCATTTGGAAATAACATGGCATGCATCGACACAAGTCTTGACACATTAACCAGGAGGTGTTACAGTCCTGTGTATGCCTTGTGTTTCTTGACATAACATTTGAATAATGAGATGCAATATGCTGTCAGGAATTTTTCTGTCATCCTGGGGTATACTAGTTTTGTGTAGTTACACTAAAGTATTTCTGACTTTTTGAAATTTCTGGGTTTATATCACTGTCTGGCACTTTATAGATCCACACACATATACATGTATATGTGTATGTGTGTAAAAACCTGTGATAGATGCTTGAAACATAATGTCGACTATTTAAAAATTTTGAATTTAGAATACAGGCAAAATTCCTGTTATTAGCTGTGGTGTGTTAACCTTGGCAGGCTGCCAGGTGCCCACCAGGCCACTATCTCAGTCCTCCTCCTCAGCAGGACTGGAGGAGAAACCACAATGAAAAAGCTCATGGGTAAGATAAGGAGAGGGAGAGTACTCACCAATCACCGTCACAGGCAAAACAGACTTGTCTTGGGGAAATTAGTTTAATGCCAATGGAAAACAGAGTAGCATAGTTAGAAACAAAACCAAAACTAATCCCACCTTTTCCTCAAACCCCCCTTCTTACTAGGTCTACCTCCTCCTATCCCCCCGAGCGGCACAGGGGGATGGGGAATGGAGGTGTTGTGGTGCATTTCTTTCCCCCTCTCCAGGCTGATTTACAAAATCTGGAAGGCTTGCTAGGCCTTAGCGTAAGTGGAATGAATCGGGCAGTTAAGTGACCCTTGTCCATGCCAGGAACTCTTACACAGCTAAGACAGGGACTTATGCTGTGTGTCTCAAGGACCCCTGCTGCCTGGCAAAGGTAAGGGGATGGGAGTAGAGATAGCCAGTTCTCATAAAAACCTACAGCCAATTCTTTCTCATAACAACCTTTAGACATTACAGTCCTCTCCTAACACTCTTGGAGCATCCCATATCTATGTTTTTTAAGTTATTTTCAGCCTGCCTCAGAGCTTTCCTCATCTGCACGTGAAACAGTACCAGTGCAGCTGGGATTCCAGCAATTTTTTGATGATGAAAGCCAATCATCTCCTGAACCTATAAACAGCAGTACTAAGTGAGGCCCTTTGAGGTCTCCTGGAGTGCAGCGGGCTGTGACTAGCATCTCCTTCTGAGTGGGATGCCTCTCAGAGCTCACAAACTTTCTGTTTGTGAAAATCAGAGGTCTGTCACCGAAAGCTGACATGACCAGGGCTGATACTCTGTGGTCCTTGAGGCTCGACCCTTTGCCCGTTGAGGGATGCTGAAGCATTTGAAGTGAACCTTTTCACAGACCTTGAGGGGAATTTTTAACAGGTATACCTCTTTTTCTCTCTTTTATACGTATACCTTTTAGTGTCTTTCAGAATGCGTGTGTACTAACCTGAAAAGTCTGTAATATGTATATTATAGCAAGTATATTATAAGTTATTACTTTCAAATTTATACTTAAATTACTGTAGTAAACTTTATTCAACTGTGAATGAATTTTAGGCTGCTGTTATACTCGTAATCCCTTTAGATATAAACCATTGACCAAGTCTGAGACTAGGAGTCGATCCAGCTGCACCGAGACTCTGACAGGAGTTTAGAAAGCAACGGGTCTTCTCTGAACCTTGTGACTCAATGGGAGGGTCTTCCCTACTTTTCCACATTCCTGGTCTTTGCACAAATCACAAGAAATTAATTCTAACTTAATTTTTCTTTGTAATGTTCATCTTTTTAACTTACTATGTTTTGGTCTCTGTATACATAAGTTTAGTCTGATTCTAATTTAGTTTTCCTGTGTGCATTTCATCCATGTGCTAAGTAATAGAGTGAACACTGCCACGGAATTCTGTGAAGTCACATTTTTATATAAACTTCTATTAAATCATTTTTCTATTGCTAATACAGTTGCAGGTGATTCTTTAAAGGAACCCTCTTCTCTCTCTCATTCCCCACAGTGACAGGAGGTTACAGTCAGTAAATCTTCTCTAGCAGCTGCTGCATAGTGGTTTTTACGCTTGCTTAAATATATTACCACAGAGGAGTCACCAGCATCACTGATGGCTTCAGCTTTGGCCAGCTGTGGATCCATCTTCGATCTGGCTCCAACTGGCTTTTTCTGCAGCCCCCCACTACCAAAACCTTGTCATGTAAACCCAATAAACTAGCTCTGCCAGATTTAATTGATTTTGACCTGGAGAAAGTAACTGTAAGAAGAAAAAAAGTTTAGTCATTGAAATTGTCCATTTAGCCTTCAATTTCTTCACTAAAATAGCAAACAAGTACATGGCTGAACTTTTTGGTAGCCAGAATATAGCGTATAAAATAAACCATCACATTGTCATCAAACAGTAGTGAAGTTCAGGTCTTACCGAGATTAAATGCATTTATATCACACAATAAATACTGTACATTTAGTCTCCTAGCCAAAAATGAAAGCTGTGTATGTGACTATTTAGCCACTTTGAAATTCAAACATCTTCATTTTATTAGTCAAGAAATTTACCTTGGGCAGGACCATGACTTAAGCAAGACATAATAAATAAAACACCTTATCTTAGGTAACCTTAAATATAACATCTCATCTATCTTCTGAGCTATTTTAGTGTTATTGCATCTTTTTTTTAATGGTAATTGATTTGGGCAGTAATTTTTAAACAAGCTCTGCCCAAATATTGTAGAAAAATCAGGCCATCCTAGTGAAATTTGTACTGTACTTACCTGTTCGGTAAATTCATTTGAGACAAGTTCTTTGCTTTATCATTCCATATGATTATTTATCATCCTTAGTCTAAAAATCTTTGAGGAAAAAGGAGAACAAAACAGTTCTTAATCTAGATTTAATCAACTGTACTAAGGAGCAAATTGTAGCAGTTTTGGTTCACAAATACTGAGAAGCAATGAGGAATCATTTTGGAAAAAAATTGTTCTTTCATTTTTATGAACTGAGGTGCTTATCAACACTTCAGGGACTTTAGGAATGAATTTTTATGGTCATCTGCATGAGTACAATTCTGAAGAGAACTCTGATAATGCTTGTAAAAGCCCTAAATACATTCAGAGCATGTAAGCTGACCTGACACCTAGGGAGAGCACCACAAGACAGAAGGGTCTGGATAATAGCATCAGATAATGGTACAGTATTTATATGGTGATCTTTCCATTCTCTTCCTACTATGCAGAGAGAGATTGTTCTCCTGTGGCTTCAATGATAGTCTAGCAGTGCCTCTGCAATCAAATGCTTTTATTTAAACAGACTCTCCTCTCCTAAGCTTTGCTGAATGTGTCTGAATTTCACACTGTTGTAGAGAGCCAGTACAAAGAATATCAACCCTTTACTAACACACCTCTTGAAGACCTTTGGCCTAAAGGAGTCTGCAATGGATCCTGCATGAATGTCTCTATAAAGATTTTGTTTAGGTTCAAAAGAGCAATGACCAAAAAGAAAAAGGCAAAGTACCTGCCAAGTCACACTCCGAAAATTTAGGTCTTCAGGCAAAGCAATTCCTTATCTTTAGTTTGAATGATTCCAATCAATGTTAATTATACTTCAAACATATTGGTGAGCTAGTGTCTTAATGCAGTATTCTGCTGCCCATGTAGAGCTTATTGGAGAGCAACAGAATGAAATGACAGAAAATTACAAAAATAGGTAAATTACTGTTATTTGGCTTGCTGCCAAAGTCACCTTAGCTACTTTGATGTGGTTTCAGTTTAAGTAGATTGACAACTTCCACTGTTTTCTTAATGGACTGTATTATAAAAGTTTGTTATGTGTCAAGTCACCACTCTCATACTGGAAGATACAACAATACTTCACAGGAAGAAATGCCTTGAGGTCTTTCAAGATCAGACCAGTTGACCATGTAGCAAATTCATGGCCAGCATCTGCTTTCTGTGAGGCGTATCCTATCAGGTAAGCCTGCCTGAGATGCCTTGAAACAGCTTGAGAGATGGCCCTGTCGCCGAAAACCGGAAAAGAACTCCTTAACAGCAATGAGAAGTTAAGAAGCAGGCACTCCTTTATTGCAGCGCTGGGCACACAGGGGATCATTCCACCTAGTGTGTGCACCTGTCTGGTTTGATCATGCAGGTTAAATACACACCTGTTATACATATTCACTAGATTTCTGGGAAATGCCATACATAATCATCAACTGTCCCATAAATCATTAGCATATGTAAATGTCCTTTTACGCAGGCGTGGTGAAGTCTCTGGTGGTCTTCAGAAGCCCTCTGGTGGTCTTCCATAGTCTTCCTCACCTTGTCCGATAGTTGACCTCTCTTATGTGATTCTGCGCAGTACGATTTTGCCATCATGTATTAGATTTACATAAAAGTACATCCAATGTTAATTCTTACACTTAACACTCCTAGCGATTGGCCCTCAGTCACATCACCTCATCAATATTCTTATACTATAACATTCATTGGTTAATCTTACCTAGTTCCACTAACTGGTCTCTTGATCAAAGTGGGGTTTCTAAACCACAGAACTAAGGTCCATAACGATCTCTCTCTTAGTTCATTAAGACAAAACACTACAATCTGACAAATCTGCCAAAATTTCTATGGTTAACCGATCTTAGACAATACTTATTCTTTTATGATTGCATACTGCACATTTTGTATGTTCCTATAGTTTCTATAGCTATTGTGAGCTTCAAGCCCCTATTTTCTACAATCTTTACCCTTTTAACCAAACCTGACTTGTCCTGGGTTTAGCTGGGATAGAGTTAATTTTTACAGGAACCTGGGAGGTGGGGGGCATAGCCGGGGCAGCTGACCTGAACTAGCCAAGGAGCTATTCCATACCATGTGACATCATGCTCAGTATATATATAGGGAGCGGGCCGGGGGGGTGGATCTTTCTTTCGGTGGGGGAAGTGGCGGAGCGTCAGGTCCCGGGTGGTGAGCAGTTGCACTGTGCATCACTCTTTTTGTATACTCGTTCATTAGTACCGTTGTTGTTGTTGTAATTCCTTTGTGTTGTCCCAGTAAAGTGCCTTTATCTCAACCCTCGAGGTTCCAGGTTTTTTTTCTTTTCTCTCCTCCGTCTTCCCCCCATCCCACCGGAGGGGGGTGGGAGGAGTGAGCGAGCGGCCGCGTGGTTCTTTGTTACCAGCTGGGCTAAAACCGCAACAGTCCTTTTTGGCGCCCAACGTGGGGCCCGAAGGGTTGAGATAACGACAGATCTGGCCAGAGCGTGTTTGAAACAAATTTGTCATACGCATTTCTTATACTAGATAAATAGATGTTAGTCACAATGTTGATTAATTTGTTTATATGGTGGCGTTTTGTAAGTTCTTATATGCTCTATGTATTGCCTGTAGTTGCGTATCTCATCTCTGGGAGAGTGATTGGGATTATCATTTTGCTGTACTGGGCAATGTCGACTTGTGAAATGATTACATCACTGGTCATGAGGTTAAGCTGGTATCTGTATGAGGCAGTGATATCATTTCCATACCTTGGGCAGCTTCTGTCGGATTTTATTGGTAATTACACCCAATCCATTGGGAAGTTGGGGGGGGATACTTCCCCCCGTCCATTCCCCTCCCTTTTCTCCTTCTGACTAATTACAACAGCTTTCGAGAATTTTGAATATCCTTGGGATGCGCAAGCTAGTGTGCTGTTAGTGCTATGCCTCCTGACTATGTTCCAGGTCTTGTTTAGGGCTACAAAAAGGCTCTTTAAGAGTACCACCCAGACATCTGTCCCAAAGCTTGATATGCATGGGTGGCATGGCATGTGGAAGAATGTGGGAAGGTATCTAGAGAACTTCTCACCTCCAGTGACTTGGAAGTTCACTCCCGAACAACTACAAAACCCTGATGAAGTGATAGAATTTTTGAAAGAAAAATGCTGTGGTTATCCCAGAGACACACAACTCACTACACTGTGCTGGGCCCTGGCCGGTATCTACCAAACACTGCTTGATATTAGGCGGCATCCTCAGGGGGAAAAGGGGGAAAAGATGGAGAATACGACAACATGCACCGTGGCTACCCCAACCCCGATGACAAGCACCGTGGCTACCCCAACCCCGACGAGAAGCACCGTGGCTGCCCCTACCACAACAACAGGTACCGTGGCTACCCCTATCCTGGTGACAGATACTGCGGCTAAACCAGAAAACCAACCTGTGCCAGTATCAGTCGCCCCTGTACAGAAAAAGAAACACACAAAGAAATCAGTTCGCTTAGTGAGAGATGAAAGTGAACCAGGGTCATCGCGAGAACAGGAGGAAGAGGTAGAACCTGAAATAATTACCCGATCTCTATCCCTGAGTGAGTTGCGTGACATGCGAAAAGATTTTAGCCGCCACCCAGGTGAGCACATTGTTACCTGGGATAGTGGGGCTAGTAGTGTGGAATTAGAGGGTAAGGAAGCCAAGCAGTTGGGATCTCTGTCTAGGAGGAGGGGGCATCGACAAGGCGATTGGAAGAAAAACACAAGTCCTCAGCCTCTGGAGGCGACTTCTGTTAGGTGCAAAGGAAAGATACCCCTTCAGGGATGAAGTTACATGTCACCAAGGCAAGTGGACCTCCATGGAGAGAGGTATCCAGTACCTGCGGGAATTAGCCGTGCTGGAGGTGATTTATAATGATCCAGAAAATGGGCAGTCATCCACAGATCCAGATGAAGTCCAATGCACACAACCGATGTGGTGGAAGTTTCTACGAGGTGCACCACCAACCTATGCCAACTCGTTGGCAGTAATGTCCTGGAAAGAAGGCTACAGACAAACGGTGGATGAATTGGCTGTCCAACTCCGGCAATACGAAGGAAGTCTCTCTTCCTCCCTATGGGCCTGTGTCTCAGCTGTAGAGGAATTGTCCCGAGAGTTCCAGCAATTCAAAGTGGATATGTCCTCCTCCTCACCTGTACAGGCCCGCATCGCAGTTATTGGGAGTAAGCGTTCCTCTGCCCAAGAGAGAGGAGAGAGAAAGTACACACGATGGGCTAATCTGTGGTTTTACCTGCGTGACCATGGAAAGGACATGAGGAAGTGGGATGGAAAACCTACTTCAGTTTTGGATGCACGGGTACGGGAGTTGCGAGACAAAGCAACCAGAAAAGAGGATTCTTTTTGGAAAACTGCTGCTCCAGTTTCCCGTGAGCAGTCCCCTGGATGCAGTAGATGGGCTGATCTCATTTCTGATCCTCTTGAAGGGACTTCTGATTCACATGTGAGAAAAGTGAGTAACAGATACTCTAACCACGATTAGAGGGTCCCTGCCTCCAGACAGGTGGAGGAGAGGGACAACCGAGTCTACTGGACAGTGTGGATTCGATGGCCTGGCACATCAGATCCACAGGAATATAAAGCTCTAGTAGACACTGGTGCACAATGTACCCTAATGCCATCAAGTTATAAAGGGGCAGAACCCATCTGTATCTCTCGTGTGACAGGGTGATCCCAAGAGCTAACCGTATTGGAAGCTGAAATGAGTCTAACCGGGAATGAGTGGCATAAACACCCCATTGCAACTGGCCCAGAGGCCCCGTGCATCCTTGGTATAGATTATCTCAGGAGGGGGTATTTCAAGGACCCAAAAGGGTACCGTTGGGCCGTTGGTATAGCTGCATTGGAGATGGAAGAGATTGAGCAGCTGTCTACCCTACCTGGTCTCTCCCAAGACCCTTCGGTTGTGGGGTTGCTGAAGGTTGAAGAGCAACAGGTGCCAATTGCCACCACGACGGTGCACCGGCGGCAATATTGCACCAACCGAGACTCCCCGATCCCCATCCATAAGCTGATTGGCCAACTGGAGAGCCAAGGAGTGATCAGCAAGACTCACTCACCCTTTAATAGTCCCATATGGCCCGTGCGGAAATCTAATGGGGAATGGAGACTAACAGTAGATTATCGTGGGCTGAATGAAGTCATGCCACCGCTGAGCGCTGCTGTGCCAGATATGTTAGAGCTTCAATATGAACTGGAGTCAAAGGCAGCTAAGTGGTATGCCACAATTGACATTGCTAATGCATTTTTCTCCATTCCTTTGGCAGCGGAGTGCAGGCCACAGTTTGCTTTCACTTGGAGGGACGTCCAGTACACCTGGAATCGACTGCCCCAGGGGTGGAAACACAGCCCCACTATTTGCCATGGACTGATCCAGACTGCACTAGAAAAAGGTGAAGCTCCAGAGCACCTGCAATATATTGATGACATCATTGTATGGGGCAACACAGCAGAAGAAGTTTTTGAGAAAGGCAAGAAAATAATCCAAATCCTTTTGAAGGCTGGTTTTGCCATAAAAGAAAGTAAGGTCAAGGGACCTGCGCAGGAGATCCAGTTCTTAGGAGTAAAATGGCAAGATGGGCGTCTTCAGATCCCTGCGGACGTGATCAACAAGATAGCAGCTATGTCCTCACCAACTAATAAAAAGGAAACACAGGCTTTCTTAGGTGTTGTGGGTTTTTGGAGAATGCATATTCCAAATTATAGTCAAATTGTAAGTCCTCTCTACCAAGTTACCTGGAAGAAGAATGATTTTAAATGGGGGCTTGAGCAACGACAAGCTTTTGAGCAAATTAAGCGGGAGATTGTTCATGCAGTAGCTCTTGGGCCAGTCCGGACAGGACAAGATGTTAAAAATGTGCTCTACACTGCAGCTGGGGAGAATGGCCCTACCTGCAGCCTTTGGCAGAAAGCACCTGGAGAGACCCGAGGCCGACCCCTGGGGTTTTGGAGTTGGGGATATCGAGGATCCGAAGCTCGCTATACTCCAACTGAAAAAGAGATATTGGCAGCATATGAAGGAGTTCGAGCCGCTTCAGAAGTGGTTGGTACTGAAACACAGCTCTTCTTAGCACCCCGACTGCCAGTGCTGGGCTGGATGTTCAAAGGGAAAGTTTCCTCTACACATCACACGACTGACGCCACGTGGAGTAAGTGGATTGCACTGATCACACAACGGGCTCGCATAGGAAACTCCAGTCCCCCAGGAATTTTAGAAGTGATCACAGACTGGCCAGAAGACAAAGATTTTGGAATGTTGCCAGAGGAGGAGGTGACACGGGCTGAAGAGGCCCCGCTGTATAATAAACTGCCAGAAAATGAGAGGCAATATGCCCTGTTCACTGATGGGTCTTGTCGCATCGTGGGAAAGGATCGGAGGTGGAAGGCTGCTGTATGGAGTCCTACATGACTAGTCGCAGAAACTGCTGAAGGAGAAGGTGAATCAAGTCAGTTTGCAGAGGTGAAAGCCATCCAGCTAGCTTTAGACGTTGCTGAAAGAGAAAAGTGGCCAGTGCTCTATCTCTATACTGACTCATGGATGGTGGCAAATGCCTTATGGGGGTGGCTACAGCAATGGAAGAAGGGCAACTGGCAACGCAGAGGTAAACCCATTTGGGCTGCCGCACTGTGGCAAGATATCGCTGTTCGGATAGAGAAGCTAGTGGTAAAATTACGTCACGTAGATGCTCATGTACCCAAGAGTCGCGCCACTGAAGAACATCAAAACAATCAGCAGGCAGATCAGGCCGCCAAGATTGAAGTGTCTCAGGTGGACCTGGACTGGCAACGTAGGGGTGAGCTATTTATGGCTCAGTGGGCCCACGATACCTCAGGCCATCAGGAGAGAGATGCAACATATAGATGGGCTCGAGATCGAGGGGTGGACTTGACCATGGACACTATTGCACAGGTCATCCACGAATGTGAAACATGTGCTGCAATTAAGCAAGCCAAGCGGCAAAAACCCCTGTCGCATGGGGGGCGATGGCTGAAATATAAACAGTGGGAGGCCTGGCAGATTGACTATATCACACTCCCACGAACATGCCAAGGCAAGTGCCATGTGCTTACAATGGTGGAAGCAACCACTGGATGGCTGGAAACATACCCTTTTTCCCATGCCACTGCCCAGAACACTATCCTGGGCCTTGAAGAGAAAATTTTATGGCAACATGGCACCCCAGAGAGAATCGAGTCGGACAACGGGACTCACTTCCGAAACAACCTTGTAGATGCCTGGGCCAAAGAACATGGCATTGAGTGGGTATATCACATCCCTTATCACGCACCGGCCTCTGGAAAAATCGAATGGTACAATGGATGCTGAAAACTACATTGAGAGCGATGGGGGGTGGGACTTTCAAACATTGGGATACACATTTAACAAAAGCCACCTGGTTAGTTAATACTAGAGGATCCGCCAATCGGGCTGGCCCCGCCCAACCAAGACTTCAACATACTGTAGAAGGGGATAAAGTCCCTGTAGTGCGCATGAGGAGTATGTTAGGAAAGACAGTCTTGGTTAGTCCTCCCTCAAGCAGAGGCAAACCCATTCAAGGGGTTGTTTTTGCTCAGGGACCTGGATACACCTGGTGGGTGATGCAGAAGGATGGAGAAGTTCGATGTGTACCTTAGGGAGATTTGATTTTGGGAGAGAATAGCCAGTGAATTGGGCTGTATGATATTTAACTGCTAAATAACCTGCCAATGCATGTCATTGTATCTATAGTGTCTATATGCCATATCAAGGGTATTACTGTAAGAATTACCCAAATGACTGAAGGATGGACTTTGAAACTGAGCCAAGTACAACAGCAATAGAACTTGAACTGGCACCCAGCAATTTCCTCAAGATCAACATCTTCGACCTGCAGACCAAGGGCGTGAGTTGCACCAAATGTACTAGCCACAAGCTCCAGAGACAGCATACAACAACCCAACATCTCACACCATCTCTCTTATCCTGAAGAACTGTTACAACAGATGGAGCCCCAAAGTCATGGACTAAATAAAATCGATGGACACATTAGAGGGATAGCCCATAGGCTAAAGGAATACCATTTGTGTGTGTGTGTGTGTGTGTACGGCCGGGCTGGGGGGGTGAGTCCATATACTTATATATATAAGACAAGGAAAGTGGTAGTGGTTGATTGGAAAATGTAAGATCTGGGCATGATGTCGATGGTATAGAATAAGGGGTGGATAATGTCCTGGGTTCAGCTGGGATAGAGTTAATTTTTACAGGAACCTGGGAGGTGGGGGGCATAGCAGGGGCAGCTGACCTGAACTAGCCAAGGAGCTATTCCATACCATGTGACATCATGCTCAGTATATATATAGGGAGCGGGCCGGGGGGGTGGATCTTTCTTTCGGTGGGGGAAGTGGCAGAGCGTCGGGTCCCGGGTGGTGAGCAGTTGCACTGTGCATCACTCTTTTTGTATACTCGTTCATTAGTACCGTTGTTGTTGTTGTAATTCCTTTGTGTTGTCCCAGTAAAGTGCCTTTATCTTAACCCTCGAGGTTCCAGGTTTTTTTTCTTTTCTCTCCTCCGTCTTCCCCCCATCCCACCGGAGGGGGGTGGGAGGAGTGAGCGAGCGGCCGCGTGGTTCTTTGTTACCGGCTGGGCTAAAACCACGACATGACTTAAGTGAAATTTCAACTTTTATTAAATATTGGTAACAGCCCTGTAGACAGTCTGTGTATGGGGGCAGGCAGATTGCACACAGCCTGATGTTATTTCAGCTGCTCTCATGCCTGTCCATCAGCTGTTGGACATCCATGTGTTGACACGGATGAAGAGATCAGTAGTCAGGCTGAAAATACTAAATGCTTCAAAGTAAAAACTACAAGAAACATGAGAGCAAGAAGCAGCTGTATGTACATTATTGCTTTTTAATATAAATGGTATAAATGACAAAATATTAACCCCCAAATCTATTGTCAAGTTGTAAAACTAATTTAAAATGCATTCAATATAATGGCTATATCCTATCCTTAAAAAGTACAGATGCAACTGTCATAGTCATGGTGTCAAGTCAAAGAAATTGCAGCTGTGAATGTTGTCAGTTGTGGATTGTATGTGTTTGAAGTAAGTATCAGTTGATTTATCTTTTGATGACTTTTCCTGGACCTTATAGGACCATGGGGACGTTATCAAAGGCTCTTTTCTAGATATAGCTTTAGTCATTTAAGAAATCAGCATCCCCGGCAGGTTATTACTATTCCTAGTTAGACATTTCTACCACCACAGTTGAAATGTTGTAAAGTTTGTGCACAATAGGTCACCTCTGTTTAAACTGCCAACAGCTAGAGCTACTAAATATACAACTGCCCCCTGAGCATTACCCCCCTGCCACTGAATACCAGTGGTTCATAGAAAAGGTTCTTGTTTGTGCAGCATCACCCACTTCTTTTCAAAATCATTTGGGTGTACTCTTTGCTGTGTAAAAAACTGGCTGGATAGTGGAGCCCAAAGAGTTGTGGTGAATGGAGTTAAATCCAGGTGGTGACCGGTCACAAGTGGTGTTTCCCAGGGCTCCATATAGGGGCCAGTTCTGTTTAATATCTTTATCAATCATCTGGACGGGGGGATCAAGTGCACCTGTTACCAATATTTAATAAAATTTGAAATTTCACTTAAGTCGGGTTTGGTTAAAAGGGTAAAGATTGTAGAAAATAGGGGCTTGAAGCTCACAATAGCTATAGAACCTTAGGAACATACAAAATGTGCAGTATGCAATCATAAAAGAATAAGTATTGTCTAAGATCGGTTAACCATAGAAATTTTGGCAGATTTGTCAGATTGTAGTGTTTTGTCTTAATGAACTAAGAGAGAGATCGTTATGGACCTTAGTTCTGTGGTTTAGAAACCCCACTTTGATCAAGAGACCAGTTAGTGGAACTAGGTAAGATTAACCAATGAATGTTATAGTATAAGAATATTGATGAGGTGATGTGACTGAGGGCCAGTCGCTAGGAGTGTTAAGTGTAAGAATTAACATTGGATGTACTTTTATGTAAATCTAATACATGATGGCAAAATCGTACTGCGCAGAATCACATAAGAGAGGTCAACTATCGGACAAGGTGAGGAAGACTATGGAAGACCACCAGAGGGCTTCTGAAGACCACCAGAGACTTCACCACGCCTGCGTAAAAGGACATTTACATATGCTAATGATTTATGGGACAGTTGATGATTATGTATGGCATTTCCCAGAAATCTAGTGAATATGTATAACAGGTGTGTATTTAACCTGCATGATCAAACCAGACAGGTGCACACACTAGGTGGAATGATCCCCTGTGTGCCCAGCGCTGCAATAAAGGAGTGCCTGCTTCTTAACTTCTCATTGCTGTTAAGGAGTTCTTTTCCGGTTTTCGGTGACACACCTGCAGTAAGGTTGCAGACAACACCAAGCTGTGCAGGAGCGTTGATCTTCTTAAGGGCAGGAAGGCTCTGCAGAAGGATCTGGACAGGCTGGATCAATGTGATGACGCCAGTGGTACGATGTTCAACAATACTAAGTGTCAGGTCCTGCACTTGTGTCACAACAACCCCATGCAACACTACAGGCTTGGGGAAGAGTGGCTGGAAAGCTGTCTAGCAGAAAAGAACCTGGGGGTGTTGGTCAGCAGCCGGCTGAATGTGAGCCGGCAGTGTGCCCAGGTGGCTAAGAAGGCCAATAGCATCCTGGCCTGTATCAGAAATAGTGTGGCCAGCAGTACTAGGGAAGCAATTGTCCCTCTGTACTGGGCACTGGTGAGGCCGCACCTCAAATATTGTGTTCAGTTTTTGGCCCCTCACTACAAGAAAGACATTGAGGTGCTGGAGCACATCCAAAAAAGGTCAATGAAGCTGGTGAAGGGTCTAGAGCACAAGTCTTATGCGGAGCAGCTGAGGTAGCTGGGGCTGTTTGGTCTGGAGAAGAGGAGGCTGAGGGGAGACCTTATCACTCTCTACAACTACCTGAAAGGAGGTTGTAGCAAGGTGGGTGTCAGTCTTTCCTCCCAAGTTACAAGTGATAAGATGAGAGGAAATTGCTTCAGGTTGCTCCAGGGGAGGTTTAGATTGGATATTAGGAAAAACTTCATCACTGAAAGGGTCGTCAAGCTTTGGAACAGGCTGCCCAGGGAAGTGGTTGGGTCACCATCCCTGGAGGTATTTAAAAGACGTGTAGATGTGGCTCTTGGGGACATGGTTTAGTGGTGGACTTGGCAGTGCTAGGTTAACAATTGGACTCAGTGATCTTACAGGTCTTTTACAACCTAAGCGATTCTATGATTGTATGATTAATGGAAACCATTCTGAAACAAGGGGCTCAGCAGCTGCAAAGCCCAAGGAGGCAGAACGAAACACAGCCTTCTTTCTTCAAAAGCAGCGCCTCGGTGCAGAAAGGTATTTCAAGTTCTCCAAGCCAGTAAAAAAAAGTGCACAAAAAGGGATATGACTTTTAGTTCTATTCCTAGTGGGTTTTATTTTACACTGTTTTCATTGGGTGAAACACTTCAGCATGACTCAGAGCTCCTTAGGTCAGTACTAGAATTTGCAGTAAAGTTCCCTTTTCATTCTTTATTTGCTTCCCCTTTGTCATGTACATTTCCAGGAGCATGGCAGATTCAACAATGCACACACAAAGTGCACACACACACATATCCAATGTAAACTGGGATTAAGGTTCTGTCTGGGAGAATAGACTGAATCATATCATCCTCAGTCAGTACTGAGTAATGCTAAATGGGGGAAAAAAAGTCAAAGTAAGTTTTCCTGTGCCTTAAGTTGCCCATCAATTGTAGTAGCAGCAATAATATTATTAATATTACACATTTTAGAGAATGTTGAGATGTCATTGCATAATAATTAATCTATTTGTGGCAAATAGATGGACTCTTACAGGTATCCCACAGATTTTGAAAACTGGCAAATAGTATTTTCAATAAGCAACTGCCCTGTTCTCTGCCTCACCCTTGTTCTGGGTTCTGGTTACTTTCTAGGTAGCGATTACTAGTTATTGTACAAAGAGGAAGTATAACCACCTTGTCTGTTCTAGTGATGTGTGGCAAGAGCATGCCCCGAGACTGCTGACTAGGTCAGCTCTTGCAGGGGATGTGGACTGAAGAATACTTGGTTTATGGGTTCTGACTCAGATTTACTGCAAGTGCCTTAGCCCTGACAATACAGGTGGAGCTACAAACATATTAATAGCACAGTTTTAGTTATTTCTGGAGCAATGAACAAAAAGAGCCAAGGCGTCCATGGGATCTGGGCAGCTTCACAATTAGACGGCATATGAAGAGCAGGATCAGAAGTTTACATATGAGTATTTTTCCTAAATCCCTTTTTAGATAAATAGTATTTCCTTATAGACATAGGTATTTTTTGAAAGCTTTGCTTTATTGTGTTTTTTGAAAAAATTCTAAACAGCTGGGATGCTTACTCAGTGACATGGTTTCTGGTAAGGCAAACAAACAATTGAAAGAACAAAACGAGTATTTTTTGCTTCTTAACCGAAGCCTAAAATGGAGGTTTTTCTAGGAATTTTTTTTTTCAAGTGCATACACATACAAAAGAGTACAGTATCCCAGGAGACTATTCATGTGGAATGTTACCAAATAACAATAAAACTTTTTAAAAGATAAAGAAGCATAAAAGAATATTTAATGATCTTTTCAGTGAAATGTTATGAAGTTAGAAGCCTCAGCTCATATAAACCCCACATATTTTCTGGCATTTCTATCACAGAGTTTCTAATTTACTGTTGTTGAAGTTTTCTTACCTGACGTGTCAAATGAGCTTTGACCCTGACACATGGAAAGATAATGCTAAATACATACTTTCAAAAATCACTGTATTCAAATGTCGTAAACAATCTTCATAGAGCTGCAAAGGTTATTAATGAAAGCTACATGGAGAGATTAAAGGAATATTTTCTGTGCATTGTTCTTTAGACTTCTCTTTAGTAACTGGAGCTGTATTATTTCAATGCTACAGGATCAGATCCACATCGGGCCTAAACTGGCACAGTGCCACTAACTCCAGCAAAGATAAGCACATTTATTTATACTTCTTGAGACTCTGGACAGCTACTGTTTATACACTGATTTCCAGGGACAGGATTTTATCTCCTTCCCATTCCTCTGATGCACAGCATTGTGGTACATACATAGGAGTGTGATCTCTTATGAAGAAGACCTTTTCTCTAGCTTTATTAGTCTTTCTCAGGAATGTATAGCTGGAGAGAAGAAATGCTTTTCTTCAGTCACAGATACATAAGTCTTTGAAATTTAGTCTTTAGAGAAAACCCTTTTTGTATTGTACAGAGTCACACTGTGAGCAACAAAGTCCATAAATAAAAGAGTGCCACACAGCTCACAGGTTATCTGTTTAACAATGACAGCTTTGTTCTTCTTTGTAGTTTAACACATTACAGCATGCTAAGGTTCTGCGATTTAATAATTCTTAACAATTGACTAAAACGATTCCCACTGAGATTTGAAAAGCAAGAGCAACCAGAACACAGATCTAAATCAATGTATGCCCTGCAAGTGGGTTGAAAATTAGAAAAAGTTGGATCCTTTATTTTATTATGTGAAAAAAAATTTAAAGTGGTAGGAAGTTTTTAATTATATAGGTATGCTTAAGTGTCTAACTTCTAGATGTTTCCTGGAATACATTTACAAAATAAAGGTCTAGAGTCTTGGTTCTATTGGCAGCAGTGAGATTTTAGGCATTGAGCTGAGTTAGATTAGATTATCCCTCATGGAAACTTTAAAATTAAAGGAAAAAAAATCCTTGGATTTATTTTAACTGAGCAAGATAAGGTTCTTCATTGGGTTTATTTAATGCTTTGGCTTTACTACACACTTCAGTTATATGATTATTGAGTTAATTTATCAGCAAAATTAAATAACTGTAAGAAAAATTATTAATTCTCTGTATATCCCTTCATCAAGCTGTAAAATTTAATTTGAATGTATGTTTTTACTTCTAACTCAAATGTCTAGCAGGTGTTAAGCATTTATTTACACAAAGGAACTCTTTTAATAGTTCTAAACACTTCACTGATTCCTATCCCCAAAACATGGTTTTCTGTGGAAACAAGTTACAGAAAGAAACACCTGTTGGAGGGCTGCGATCACTTACTGTTGACAGACAAAACAGTGAAGTTTTAAAACAGCAAAGGAGCTATTGCCAATCATTCAGCAGTTCAATGACAAGCAGAACGAAAAGCTTTGAAAGGCAGCAGGGAAATTTGTCAGTTCTCTTGCCTTGTCTATGAGATTTCTTTAGCAGATCCCACTTTGACACTCGCTTTCTACAGTAGCATTTATTCCTAAAGGGTGACTGCTGCATCTCTTCAGTTCTTGGACCCCGTATCAAAGACATGGATGAGTGGCTATTGCTTTTGGCAACAGAAAAGCTACAGCATAATATAAAACAAACAAGTATTTGGTCAAAGGATGACCCTCCCTCCTGCTGTTGCTGACATGAGGATGAGGAGGTCCTGCAGCCCAGCACAAGGAATTCAGTGAATTGGGCAAGTACCGATTTCATAGTTTAAGAGGTGTGAGCCTAGTTGCCCTGAGTGCGGCTGGAGTGTATGTTCAAAAATTGCACAGGGAGGAACACTGTCTTGAAAAACACCACTGGCAACGTCTGTTAGAGAACTGGAGCAATTTCTGTAAAAGAATGATTTTTCTTTTAAAAAAGTTGTCAATGACATTTCACTTTACACTTTTATATATTTTTTACGGTATTTTTCAATATTACTGTGGCATGTCAAAATCACAGAATGATAAACTTGATTGTTTTCAGGATGTCAAATTCTTTCATTATTAAAAAAAGGAGGAGAAGGTCTGAGAATATGAGATGTTTGGAAGAGTAGTAAATTACAGATTCCTTTATTTTTAACACAGAAATAAAATATAGTGGTTAGTCCAACCTATTATTTCATGTTATAATATACTCTTAATAACTTATGTCATGAAGGATGTATAAAATACTCAGAGTAACACAAGGAAAGAAGCAAAATGAAATATTCTTTTTAATACAGTATTTGTAATTCTTATGCAAGAAATTATCACAATTCTATATGTCTATCTTATTTTTCTTTGAATTCATGAGGATATAGGACAGTTGAATTTGTTCTAATCAGAATAGAAATCTCATAGGAAAAAGACAATTCAGCTAGGAACAGAGCAATCTACATTTTTAAAATCTCTAACTTGAACTTCTATAACTCTACAAAGTACTAAAATCTCAATATTGCTGTAACTTTTTCACTAGAGAACTATGCAAGGCAATGTATGCCTCAAGATACTGAAACCTATTTTGTCATGAAGTTGAATAAAACTGAGTTTCTCTTGCGTGTTCAGTTGGAAATATGAGTTTTACTTACAAAACAAGTGTTCTATATCAGTTTTTGATCATTTATAAAAGCAAATGAAGGTGCTTCATTGGCTTTAATACATTTTGCACAAGAATTTAAGCAGTTGTGATTCACTAAGGGCATATATAGACAGGAGTATAAGCCTTCTGCTCTGTTCATGTCACTTCAAAGAAGACATAGGCCAACTAAAAAGAATCCAAGTGAGTGTAATCAGAAAAGTCAGAGATTTGCAAAATATGACCTATAAAGAAAAATGAATGAATAGTGATTTGTTAGTCTAAAGAGAGAGTAAAGAAGAAGATAACAATCTTCATATACATAAAAGGCTGTTGGAAGAGGGGAAGAATAATCTATTTTCCATATTCATGGAGAATAGAAGCAAAATGAGATTATGTAGGATCTGCAAAGTTAAACTTAGTGAAATTTTTCGATGGTAAGGTCAGTGAGGCCCTAGAGCACTAGGCTGAAGGCAATTATGGGCTTTCAATCAACAGAGGCCCTTTGAGGACAATGGATGCCCAGAATAATATTGTTACTGAGGAGGTGCTCTACAGAAATTGGGGATGGTTTCCTTTGGTCTCCTTGAAATAGGGATATGATGTGCATAATAAAAAGAGTGAGGATGATTTTGCTCTGCAATAAACATGAGAAACCACAAAAATCTCTAAAATTATTTAAAGTGTTTGACTAAGTAAAACTAGATACAGATAGAACCAGAGATCTTAATTTCCACTTGTTAAATATACAAAGGGATCGATCTCATATTTGTTATCCAAACCAATCCAACAGAATATTATGAATGCGCAAAAGGACTGTGCAGTAAAAAACCTCTTCATTATGGTCAGTATAATGCATGACTTGGAGCTTAGTTTGCATGCTTGTCAATGTTTTCTTGTTCCTTTTAATTAATACATCACCAAACTGTTGCATTTTGGCCTCTATTGTCTGAATAAGGGCCTTTTCAACATAAAAGTATAAGAAGTAGGATGAAAATCAATGCAAATGATTCTAACATACTTACAAATACTTTTCAAATACCAAAGAAAAGTTATTTTACTTTTTAAAATTAAATAGATACTGCTTACATACAGGTGATTTAATCTCATGATCTTTTCAAAACTGATTGGTTCCATTTACAGATCTCAGGGATATGAATGCAAATTGAAGAGGAAGGAAAAGCAGTGGGTAGGTAACTGTGGTGATGGTTCATTTCTGCTGACACTAAGGTTAGTGAGACATCATTTGTGGGTAAATTGTACTTGACATTATTGATGAAACAGGGAATATGACAAAAAAATCCAATATCTCTTTCATTTATTTAATAGATTCATGGACTTTTCAGGCCAGAGGGGGGACCTTTATGATCACATTGTCTGACTGCTTCTATTACATAGGCCATACACTTCCTTGAGTTAACTTCTGTGGCTGAACTGGAATATAAATTGTTCTAATATTTTTAAATGTGAATTATTTCTATTTGGACTATGTCTGTCTACAACTTCCATATGTTATAATTAATTATGCAATTTCCTGCTAGATTTGAGAATCCTCTCAATAAATTTTTATTCCTTAAGTGATTTCCTATCAACTGCAATCAAATCACACCTAACAAGTGGGACAATCAATATGGAGTTCATGAATGTTGGCTTTTGCTGTGGAATCTTTACATAGGGGCAAATTTTACATCACTATTGAGCTTTTCTACTTTTCTCTACTAACTTTATGCCTCAGTTTTGAGGGCAAATTCTGAGAGAAAATGACACAGAACTAAAGCAAACAAACAAATTAGGAAAACATTATTTTAAAGTGGAAACAAAGTAATGAAGCAGAGACTAAGAGTAAACTATGCAAACTGTCAAATTAACAACACATTGACTAGTCTAAAATGCCTATTGATCTCACCAGTCAGTCAGTTACAGGAAGCTACTCTTAAAATATTGTATTCTCACTGTGGAGACATTCCATCCCCACATATGCTGTTGGAAGGACAGCATGCTTGACAACACTGACTGACAAAATTGTCTCAATGTTTAGATGACACTGGGGAAAAGCTACCAAGCATCTGCCCAGAAACAACACCCAATGATTAGCCAGATTGATCCCATCTGGCTGGGACAATCCAGAGAACCAGAGAGAGCATGAAGGGATGCACAGGGATGCCCCAGGACAGAGTAGCAGCAGCAGCACCTAAAAGCATTGGATTTGTGCAGGTGGCTCTTGTGGGACAACAGACCTCCAAAAAGCCCCACAAGAATCCCACAGCTCTGTTGGATCCTTGAGTAGCCTGCTGGGCCAAACAGTGGGCAATGGTACAGGAGAAAAGTGAGGAATCCCATACCTGGGAGAGACAATATGTGTAGGTGTGTGTTTGAGGATGGCTGCACATACATCAGTGAACCTTTGCACTGCTCTGTGATCCTGCTATACCTCCATTCCCCTTGGCTGTTTTTGCTAGAGGGAATTAAAGGCTGTGTGCATCAAAAGTTTAAAGGTATGTCCAAAGTTTGCATTTCCCTCCCTGCAACACTCCCAATCACCCCTCAACAGCACACATGAGCAAGAAAAGGTACAGCCCTGCTGTACTAACATAGAAGGGAATGAGCAGAAGGACACCACACACAGTCAAAAGACATTAACAATCAGATAGCACATTTTATAAGAGACATCCTATGCTCAGAAGAGATTCTAGGTACACTGACCAACTCCCACTGAACTACGAGAAAGGTAAGGAAACAAAAAAACGCCCCTGATTTTTAATGTTTTGCCGAGAACTGACATTCTGTGTAGTAACTAAAGCAGAATGACTCTGCCCAAAACCTTTGCAAGCCTGTTGGCAACATATTTCGGTTATTTCAAACCCATGTAAACAACATGTGTGGATTACAGGGAAAGGTATAGCTAAGGTTGTCAGTGATGATCCTGGAACCAAGGCCAGCTCAGCTATGAGATGCCACATCTGGAAAGGGACACCTATGCCTGTACCAGGTGTTTTAGAAAGGACAAAGAATTGGCAGGACAGCCTTTCACAGAGCAAGGAAAGCTTGAGAGCACAAGGGTCTACTCTGATGAGCATCCAGCTGTGAAGAGCTATGAGTGCTATAGACACAGTTCTTAACCTTTCCTTTGCTAAATTTATAGTTTGAGCTCCCTGAGTCCCTCACAGTCTTTTAATAATTCTCCTGGCTTTCCCTTAATCCTCTCCAATTTATCAATGCCCTTTCTGAATTGTGGATTTCAGAACTGGAAACAACAGCCACACAGGGAGAAGTACAGAGGTAACATAACTAATTTCTACTCAATATTCTCATGTTTTTGTCTCACATTTGCCTTTTTGATGTGGAATTGCATTAAGTGTTCATGCTTGGTGTGACTTCTTGCACCTTTTTAAGAGCAGTTGCTCTTCAAGACAGCATTTGTAGCCTCAAAGCATGGCTTCTATTCAAACTTCACTAGACCAAAATGTGACTTGGCTATGCTAAATTGCAAATTGTATATTTATACTATACTTACCAAACAACCTACATTTCCCTGCTGAATACCACTTCTTTGACATTCCTTTATGTGTGTGTATGTGCATATGTTATAAATTCAATCAATAACAGTTTTGTTTTCCTCCAAATCATTGATAACAATATTAAATAGCAAAAGGTGAAGAACTGATCCTTAAAGACCTCACAGACATCATAAGAAAGGTAGTTTTTAATCAATATGAAATCTTCTATTGATTTTGTATCATTTGGATTCTTAACCAAAATATCATGTTGTCGCAAACCGAACAGTTTACAGAAATGGAAGTGGTAGATTGCACAATTGCTGTTATCAATGAAACTTCCATTTTAAAAAAAATATTAATATCCATGTAGAACTCATAAACCCAGGCTGCCTATTATTGTTATTAATCAACTTTGTGTTATTTTGATAATTACATACTTATTGTAAAAATGTCAAACCACCTAGCTGCTGAGCATGCAGGAGTTCACATACAAGACTCAGCATGACAATGATGTTCAATCATCATTAGCACTTTCAGGCAAACAGCAGAAGACATAGTCATCAGTCATCTGATAGTCACTCAGAAGTATTACAGTTTCTTCTGTCAGTCTTCAGTCATGTAGTGACTAACAGAGAAATAATTATTAAGCTGAACTTAAAAATAAAAAAGGAAGAAAATAAAACTACTACAGTTAATGCAACCAATTTTTTTAGGTATCTGCTAACTCACAGCAGGAACAAAAAAATAAAGAGAATGTTAAGGGGGGATCCTATCAATATATATAAATAACTGAAGGGACAGTACAAAGAGGATGGAGACACGCTTTTTTCAGTGGTCCTCAGTGGCAAGACAAGAGGCAACAGGCACAGACTGAAACATGGGAGGTTCCCTCTGAACATAAGGAAATTCTTTTATTGTGAGGATGACTGAGTACTGGAATAAGTTGCCCAGAGAGGCTGTGGAGTCTCCCTCCCTAGAGATACTAAAAAATTGTCTGGACACCATTCTGGGCAACTGGCTCTACGTGGCCCTGCTTGAGCAGTGGGACTGGACCAGATGACCAGAGGTCCCTTCCAACCTCAACCATTCAGTGATTCTGTGATATACTTTAAAGGAAACGTAGCTGGTCATCTCTTTCATCAGTGAAACTTCTTGCACCCTGGGAACATGCTATCACCTCTAGGATTATTTACTATTTATATTTTGGACGATGACAATGTGAATACTGAAGCAAAATGAAATATTCCTTGACATAGTTTGCCTACCCAGACCAGAAGTGCCTCAGAGAGTGCATTACATTTCCTAATGGAGAAAAATGCTATCTTGTACTGTAGCAACCTTTGCACTGTCAGATTTCTTGTTCCCAACTGTCCTCAGCTATATTCTCTTCTGTTTAGTTGACATAGTGAAGTGGGGGCATGTCAGGAAAAACGGCTGTAGTCAAGAATCACACTCAATATGAGTTAACATCTTTCTCGTTCAGACATTCTGACATTTATACAAAAGTGACTTGTCCACTCGCCTTATACAATACTCTGATTGGTACAATACCCCGTTTCACGCGACACTATCTTATTCTCTATTGGCTGTGCAAGCTTCTTCACGAGGCGTCCAGCAGTTACTTATCTCATTCTTCAGCATCCAGGTGTTGTTTGTCAGGCTCTTCTTATCTTCTTTTTTCCCAGCGTACAAGGACACAGCGTCCTTGTCTGCTCCAGTATTTTGTAAACTTATGCTTCGTTCCCACATAATGGCTGGATTGCTCACATGCCTTTGCCCAGCCAAGAAATCCTCAACAGGGGCAATTCTTATCTAACCAAGTTTTTACTTGGCAAACAAACCTGTTTTATCTATTGCTTTTTAAACAAAATCACTTATTTCTAAGGTTGTTCACATAAGATTTTTCATGCCTGAGATGGCTTCCACTGCTCAGCATACCTTTGGTCTGTGGTGGAGAATCAATCAAATCTGAAGCATTTCAGAAACAGTCTTAAAAATCACAAAGTTAGAAGGAAAAAAATACAAAATGGGAGAGACTATATATATTCATTCATAAATATTCCTATGGTAAGGGCCATGTAAGGATTTAAGAGAAATAAAGCAAGAGGAACAGAAATTAAAATGCAAAAATACACTGGGAAAGACTAAGACCTGTCTCACAGTAATCTAGAAAGCTAAGTAATGTGACATTATAGAGCCTATCAACTTTTAAATGACCTCATGATATTAGCACAGTCTGATGTTAACCTCTGTATGTGTGAAACAAAATGAAAATTAATTTCTGTACAAATTAGAACTGTTGAAATTAGCAACCACAGTATAAAAAATGTCAGGAAAATGCAAATGACAAGATTATGGACCTAAATAAGTTCAACTTTCTTCTTAGAAATATGCTCATCTGTATCTGATAATATCATCTTGACCAAAATTAAACAAAACAAACCCAGTTTGATCTACTAGATGTTATGCTTAATTTGTACATACACAAATTTCTATATGTTACTGTGGCAAAACTTAGCCTAGCTCATTTCCTAAAGGTGAACAAATTTCACCATCCACAAGTAAGTCTAACCTAAAGCTGTGAATGGCCATTAAGAAAGTTTCAAGACTCCTTTCTGTGCTTACTTCGGAAGAGAGAGCACAACATGCAAGCTTCAAACATACCCCTTGATGAATTAGCTAAAGTAACATGATGTTGGCAGTTCAAGAAACAGTATTTCCCTTCCTTTCAGTTAGACACATATTTCTCCCAGGTAAGCTTTATACTTCATGGGGCTGGTCATCTCACAACTGACCTAGGGAGCAACATTCCTCGAGGCCAGTGTTCACCTTCATGAAACTGGGAAGCTATGTGCTATAGCAGGAGGAGGAAGATGATGATGTAAACCAAGTTTGTAATTAATTCTGTTTCAAAGCTAAGTATTGCAAGCTGTTTAAGTTGTGATACACATATCTAAAGGACTATTTGTCACTCACATTTCACTTCTTAAACTTTTTTTTCAATGTTGAAATTCTAAAATTGTGTTTAGGATGAGCATTAGCATTCAGCAGTTGCAAGCTGTTAACATATGATCTCTTCCTGCTGTAAAAGCAGCAATCCTACAGAAATGCTTAAAAAACATATAGAGCAAATCATTTAAACAAAACATTCAAATATATTTCTCCAAACATTAGGGGAAAAATACATTCAAGAAATGGTTAGATTACTTCTATATATATTTTATTGTTAAAAATATTCCCCAAAGCACTTCTGCAAATTGCTCACAAGCAGTTCTTTGAAAACATCCGTTGTTACTGGCATTGGTTAATTTTGATCAAATATCTCTTCAGTAACCCAGAGGGAAGATATGGAAAAGATGGTGCCAGACTTTTCTCAGAGATACATATTGAAAGGAAGAAAGGCAATGGGCACGACTTGCAATGCAGGAAATTCTTATTAAACATGGGAATTTTTTCACAGTGAGAGTAATTCAACCCTGAACAGCAAGACAGCTGTGCAGTGACACTGAGTGGTAATGTTAGCAGGAAATATCCAGCCAAGTTAACTAGGCACAATGAAATAACTGGAAATGACAGAGAAGAGTGAAGCAATGTTACTGTAGCATGAGAAAAAGGGAGAGGGAATAGAAGATACTTTGAATGATGGGGTTGCAGAAAGAAGTATCATCAAAGAAAAAGAAAATAAAAGCAAAAATCGAAGAAAAATATACAAGATTAAGACTAAAAGGAAATTTTAGACAGTTGCAATCACATGAAAAATGTAACAAATGGAGGTAATTACTGTCAGTGCTAACTAATTCAGATAGGAATTAGAACTAATCAAAACAATTACAGTGATTTGTTAAAAATGAGATCTCAGATTAAGTGGAATGTGGCCTGATGATCATTAAAATGATAGATATATTGATTGAGTCTTTGGGATGGAACAGAGACATGTCTGCAAGGCACAAATCTAGTCATTTTTTCTGACTGGGTTCTTGCTATAGCTACAAGAATGCTTGCAGGCTGTTCTTGCGTAAAGCCAATGTTATATGCCAGTCTGTTTACTTTTAATTTGATTTAACATTAAACAAACAATGAAAATACCAATTATATATCCCATTTAAATAGAGTTATAAAGCTGAAAGAAAAGCTGAAATATGAAGGTTTGTGCCTGCTTTTATATATGACAGCAAAAGGCATCTGCCTGATCTAAGGAAAGAATATGTTTCCAAGTCTCGATTTGCAAGTCCTTTTCAATAAAATTGTCTGTTAGGGCCAAAGTCTTGCCCTACTACAGTCAGTGGTGTTCTTGAAAATTTCTTTTAATAAGTAAAAGCAAAGTCCTTGCTCTGCAAAATGAGCTTTCTGTAACGTTATTTCAAAAGATCCTTGCATCTTGGCAAATGTGGAGTTCTGTGTAATTCGCATGTTATTGTGCAGACTTAGGCATGTTAGAAAATTACACTGCCACTTTGCATGTTACGTAGTAAGTGATTTACTGTCAATACTACTCAGAGAGGACCAGTAATAGTTCTCACACTGTGAAATAGCTGTAAATAAAGATAACTAAATATTTACATAGTTGATCAATTTCATTTCCACATATTTTTTAGCTCAGACACCACTCCAAGTTTGTAAAATATGTACTTCAATATAAAATGTTACTGGATTTTCTTTTTTTTATAAATTTCAGATGCCATGCTTCTGACAAGGCAAAGCTAATATTAATTTCTTTAAGGACAAAATGAATGCACCTGTGGAAAACAGCTCAAGTATTTTGGGAATAGAGATTGCTTGAATTCCCAAGCAAATTTACTATTAGAAGATCGTGTTGGTTCACCAGAATTTTGTTCTGTTTAATTTATCCCATTTCTGATTTCTTTTATTTTCTATTAAGAGTTGATAAGAATTGAAATTACAACTAATTGAAGGCTCAATTCTGCTATCACGAAATCCCTATGGTAGCTGCTGAAAGCTTCATCAGTGTAAAGGAGTTTATACGGTACCCGTATGTTCTTACCCTTGTAACCAATTACTGTCTATTGTATGATGAAGGAGAGCTTTTTTCCTACTTCTTTGCTTCCCTGGTATACTGACTCACAAATCCACATGTTCACCAAAATACATTCTTCCTCTATGCAGATCTTGACCTTACTCTAAGCTTAAATTGATAGCTACTTAGCCTCTGCAGTCACACTAGGATTGGGCCCATAACTCCTTCCCTGCTCTGTTGCTATATGGAAACTGGGTTTTAGTGAATCACTCATCCTTTCTTAGCAGACTCTGTCTTCTGGATTAAGAAAACCTCTTCATTTCAGCTGTTCCTGAAGCTCTTTGTTGAAACATCCTCTCTTCTGCTGAAATGCCTCCTTCTGTAAAACTTCTTGCTCCTACCTAGACATATATGTCCTTTTCCATCATGAAGTGTAAGCCTACTTAAACTCCCAAGAAGAAAAATTTTATGACACAATGTATTCCTTAAATCCATACTAAAAGAGCTGTAAAAATTAGTTCAAATCTTTAGTATTAGCATAAAGCAGACAAAGTTATCTTCATGTGACCCAGCACTAACTTACATTTTATTGTTTCTTTTTCAGGATAATCCCTGGACTTAAGATTGTGAGAATGAACAGTAATGGGTCTGCTGAAATACATTTCCCTTGAAGTAGGACTCTCAGACACTTCTAGTGCCCTGTGTTTTGAATGTCTGTCTTGTGTGCTCTTCTGACCTCTACCTACCCTAAACCAGGACAAGAAATTTATTACATTATTACTGAGCTAAGCCTACACAATCTCACTATTGTCATGGCATAAGTAAGGAAAACTTGCCCATTGCTGAAGAGGTTTCACTCGTAATTATTTATCTTAACTGCTTAAATCATACACCTTCGAAAAAGAGGGAGAGAGGGAGGAAAGAAGGAGGGAGGGAGGAAATAAAAAACACTGTAGGCATACTGTGAGATCAGAAGGAAGTAAAAGAAATGTTTCCATCCTGTGTTTTAGTTGCATTCAACTGAAGATGCATAAAGTAGGCCTTAAGTCATCAGCAAACAAAATCCAGTGAGAATGGATATAAAAATTGCAAGTACAGAATAATGTACTATCTAGTATTAGACCTCAGTGAAAGGACAAAGCACAGGACTATGATAAAAGCCTTCATAGTTGATGAAATGTCACTGTTTAAGGGAACAAGATTTCTTGTGATCTTTGCCTAGTATCTCACTAACACAACTACTGCAAGCTAAGTTAGGGGTTCAAGATTAATAGCTTCACAGATCCACTCCTCATTTCAAATAAGAATAATAAAAAAATATCACAGCTATCATCAATTAAGGAAACAGAACATTTGTCTGCAAGTTAATCTGCTATAATATCAAATAATATTACAAAAAAGTTTTCTTCCTTTTCAATCCCAAATATATCAAATACTCTTTTGAAGAGTACATTTCTTCTCTTTATTCTGACAGCTCATCTGTGGATTTAAAATAATACAGAAATAAAGCTTTCTTGCAGTTCAGAAGTACTCTCATCTCTGTTTGAAATTACGTAACTGTCTCAGTCAAAAACCCTCTGGAAAATACATACCTAGAGATTTGTGTGTGTGCAGTTTTGGTGAGTAGAACAAATGTGCTGCTCTGTATGTTTCTTAAATCTTCTTTCTTACAGAAGTCACAGCATTGATAGTGCTTTTTTTACTGCGATCTAAAAAAACAGCACCTCTCGAAACAACTCTGTAACCAACAGTCCCTGTACACTGAAAAACACAAACTAGCTTGAATTGGGTCAGTTCATGGTTGTTTTTATTATCTGCCTTTTTTTTTCCTCCTCTACATTCACCTTAATGCTTCTAAATCATCAACTGATGCTGTGAGGACTAGAAAAAGTTAATGAAACTAATTTAACATTGTATTGGGTCTGGCTGAGATGGAGTTAATACTCCCCACAGCAGCCCTCATAGCACTGTGCCCTGCATCAGTAGCTAGAAAGGTGTTGATAGCACACCAGTGTTTTGGCTACTGCTGAGCAGTGCTGGCACAGCATCAAGGCTGTCTCCCCAACATTTTTGCCCTCCCCTCAATGGCAGGCTGGGGCAGGGCAAGATCTTGGGAGGGGACACAATCAGGACAGCTGACCTAAACTAACCAAACAGATATTCCATACCATATGATGTCAGCTCAGATATAAAAGCTAAGTAAAGGGAGACAGAGGGTGGGGGCATTTTGTCTTCCGGAGCAACCACTACGCGTACTGAAGCCCTGCTTCCCGAGAAGTGGCTAGACATCGCCTGCTGATGGGAAGTAGAGAATAACATCATTTGTTTTTTTTCTTTGCTTTCGCACGCGCGACCTTTGCTATCACTGTATTAAACTGTCCTTATCTTGACCCACGAGCCTTCTGTTATATTTTCTTCCCCCCCAGCTGAGGAGGGGGAGTGATAGAGCGGCTTTGGTGGGCACCTGGCATCCAACCAGGGTCAACCCACCACAGTCCTTTTTGGCGCCCAACATGGGGCACGACAACGGCAGTTTTGCATTAAGCGTTCTATAGCTAGTTATTAAGTGGCAAGCTCCTGTGCAGGTCACCGAGCTTGTTAGCTGCTTGCTTATCTCTAGCTTGCTGAGTTTGGGAACATGTTAATGCAAATAATGGCTGCGTGCTTTGTCCTGGCACTGATGGCTCTGTTGTGCTGTGGGAGCTATCTTGTGGGGAGAACGAAGGAACGTGGGAACGTGCTAATACAAATAATGTCTATGTGTTTTGTCCTGGCGCTGATGGCTTTGCTGTGTTGTGGGAGCTATCTTGTGGAGGAGATGAGAGAACACATCTCCCTCTCCCTACCAGGCATTGATGTGAATGGTTTTATTATGCAGGCTCCCGAGGTCCTTGTTCACCCTTATGTGAGCTGTTTAATACTAATAATTAATACTGGTGGCATATTATGGGTATTGTGGAATCTGGTCTCATCCTGGTATAAGAGAAGGCAAGTTTTAGGTGAGGCAATACTGAAATGTGCCCTCAAGCGACCGGTCCCTGGGTGGCAGGGTATATGGAAGGATTTGGGCAGATTCCTAGGACGGTTATCACCTCCCATAACCTGGGACTTTACATCTGAACAGGCAAGTAACCCTGGCAAACTGACACGCCACCTGATAGAAGGGTGCCTTGCTTATCCCAATGAAAACCAGCAGCTTCTTGCACTGTACTGGGGCCTGGCCTATGCCTACCGAGCCATAGTTCAACACTGTCAGAGGACCATGGTTGAGGCAGGGACCCAGACTGTATCTGAGGACACCATGCTCGAGATAGGGACCCAAACAACAACAACTACAGTAATTGCCCCAGTAGTGAAAAGGAAGCAGTGGACAAGGAGATCAACGGGTCCATACCATCGATTAGTGAGGGAAGAAGAAGAAGAGGAAAGGTTTGATCTAGAAGCTGGTCCTTCAACAAAGAAATTGGAGGAAGGAGTGAGGGAGCTTAAACAGGAAGCGGAAACTACCCGGTCCCTGACGTCCTCAGAACTTCGGGACTTGCGGAAAGATTACAGCCGCCAGCCAGGTGAGCGGATTGCTGCCTGGCTGCTCCGATGCTGGGATAACGGGGCTGATAGTCAGCAACTGGAAGGCAAGGAAGCCCAACAACTGGGATCCCTCGCTAGAAACCGGGGAATTGAAAGAGGAATTGGAAAAGAGGCAGCAGTTTGCAGTCTCTGGAGCCGGCTCCTCTCAAGTGTGAGGGCAAGATACCCATTCAAGGAAGATCTTGTGAATTCCTCAGAAAAGTGGACTACTGCAGATGAAGGCATCCAGTACCTGAGAGAGTTAGCAGTGGTGGAAGTCATCTACAGTGATCTAGATGATGAGGAAGTATCCAAAGATCCAGAGGATGTCCTGTGCACACGGGCCATGTGGCGAAAGGTGATTCAAGGTGCCCCAGCATCGTATTCTAACAGCTTGGCAGCAATGTATTGTCCAGATATGGAAACACCAACTGTGGAGAAAGTGTCGTCTTGGCTCCAAAACTTTGAGGAAAATCTCTGTGCCTCCTCATCCCTACAGGACAGTGCCTTGGCTGTTAGGGATGCTCCAAGAAATCAGTCCTCTCCTGCCCAAGTCAGAGGGAAAGGGAGCCCAAGGCGTATGCCACGTGGTACACTCTGGTTCTTCCTGCGTGACCAAGGGGAGGACATGAGGAAGTGGGATGGTGAACCTACCTTTAAGCTGGAAGCCCGCGTACGTGAACTGAGAGGGAAGACAGCTGTTAAGAAGGGGTCACCCAAGAAGAAGGCTGTCAGCGTAGTTGCTGTAGAGGCCCAAGAAAGCACTCAGCGATCCTCCAAGCGCAGAAGAACTGAAACCACCTCCCTTGATTCTGGTGAGGGGACTTCTGGTCTGGTACCGCAAGGATCGGACAGTGAATATTCTGATGAAGAACAGCAATAGAGGGTCCCTGCCTTCGGCCAGGAGGAGGAAAGGGATGACCGGATATACTGGACTGTGTGGATTCGATGGCCTGGCACATCAGACCCACAGAAGTATAAAGCTTTGGTAGACACTGGTGCACAGTGTACACTGATGCCATCAGGATACAGGGGCACAGAACCCATCTGGATCTCGGGAGTGACAGGGGGATGCCAAGAATTGACTATACTGGAGGCTGAAGTGAGCTTGACAGGGGACAAGTGGGAAAAGCACCCCATTGTGACCGGCCCAGAGGCCCCTTGTATCCTTGGCATAGACTACCTCAAGAGAGGGTACTTCAAGGACCCAAAGGGGTACCGATGGGTTTTTGGTGTAGCCACTGTAAATGCAGAGAAGATCAAACAGCTATCTACCCTGCCTGGCCTCTCGGAAGATCCCTTCACTGTGGGATTGCTGCAAGTTGAAGAACAGCAGGTGCCAATCGCTACCAGGACAGTGCACCGTCGGCAATATCGGACAAACCGAGACTCCCTGGCTCCCATCCATGAGCTGATTCATCACCTAGAGAGCCAAGGAGTCATCAGTAAGACTCATTCACCTTTTAATAGTCCTATATGGCCAGTGCAAAAGTCTGATGGAGGATGGAGGTTAACAGTAGATTATCGCGGCCTGAATGAAGTGACACCGCCACTGAGTGCTGCTGTACCGGACATGTTAGAGCTCCAATATGAACTGGCATCAAAGGCAGCCACATGGTATGCTACAATTGATATTGCCAATGCATTTTTCTCCATTCCTTTGGCAGCAGAATGCAGGCCACAGTTTGCTTTCACATGGAGAGGTGTCCAATACACCTGGAATCGACTGCCCCAGGGGTGGAAGCACAGCCCTACCATTTGTCATGGATTAATCCAAATGGCACTGGAACAAGGCGATGCCCCTGAACATTTACAATACATAGATGACATCATCGTGTGGGGCAATGAGGCAGAAGAAGTGTTTGAGAAGGGAAAAAAAATAATTCAGATTCTTCTGAAAGCTGGTTTCGCCATAAAGAAAAGTAAGGTCAAGGGACCTGCACAGGAGATTCAATTCTTGGGAATAAAATGGCAGGATGGACGCCGTCATGTCCCAATGGATGTGGTTAACAAGATAGCATCTATGTCTCCACCAGCCAACAAGAAAGAAACACAAGCTTTCCTAGGCCTTGTGGGGTTCTGGAGAATGCATATTCCAGGTTATAGTCAGCTTGTGAGCCCTCTCTATCGAGTAACGCGGAAAAAGAACTATTTTGAATGGGGCCCTGAACAACAACAAGCTTTTGAGCATATCAGACAGGAAATAGCTCGTGCAGTAGCTCTTGGGCCTGTCCGGACAGGACCAGATGTACAAAATGTACTCTACACTGCAGCTGGGGAGCATGGTCTCACCTGGAGCCTGTGGCAGAAAACACCAGGAGAAACCCGAGGTCGACCATTAGGGTTTTGGAGTCGGGGGTACCGAGGATCAGAAGCCCACTACACCCCGACTGAAAAAGAAATACTAGCAGCATATGAGGGGGTTCGAGCCGCTTCAGAAGTTGTTGGTACAGAAGCATATCTCCTCTTGGCACCACGATTGCCCGTGCTACACTGGATGTTCAAAGGAAACATCCCCTCTACACATCATGCAACCAGCGCTACATGGAGTAAGTGGATAGCATTGATCACACAACGAGCTCGACTGGGGAAATCTAACCGCCCAGGAATTCTGGAAGAGATCATGGACTGGCCAGAAGGCAGAGATTTTGGAGCATCACCTGAGGAGGTGGCTCGTGCCCAAGAGGCACCACCATATAATGAGCTATCAGAAGACGAAAGGTGTTACGCTTTGTTTACTGATGGATCCTGTCGTGTGGTAGGGAACCATCGGAAGTGGAAAGCTGCTGTGTGGAGTCCCACACGACAAGTCGTTGAGGCCACTGAAGGAGAAGGCGAGTCAAGTCAGTTTGCAGAAGTGAAAGCCATCCAACTAGCCCTAGACATTGCTGAACGAGAAAAGTGGCCGGTACTCTACCTCTATACTGACTCCTGGATGGTGGCTAATGCCCTGTGGGGGTGGCTACAGCAGTGGAAGAAGACCAATTGGCAACGCAGGGGTAAACCCATCTGGGCAGCAGCATTGTGGCAGGACATGTGTAGAACACGTGATTCTAAAGGTACGTCATGTAGATGCTCACGTGCCCAAAAGCCGTGCCACTGAAGAACATCGAAATAATGAACAGGTAGACAAGGCTGCCAAAATAGAAATAGCTCAGGTGGACCTGGACTGGGAGCGTAAGGGTGAGCTATTTGTAGCTCGATGGGCCCATGAGACATCAGGACATCTAGGGAGAGATGCAACATATAGGTGGGCTCGTGATCGAGGGGTGGACCTGACCGTGGAGGCCATCACACAGGTCACTCATGAATGTGAAACATGTGCTGCAATCAAACGAGCGACCAGAGTAAAGTCTCCCTGGAACAGAGGGCGGTGGCTGGGCTTTCGATATGGCGAGGCCTGGCAAATTGACTACATTGGACCACTGCCACGAACATGCCAAGGCAAGCGCTACATACTCACCATGGTGGAAGCAACTACTGGTTGGCTAGAAACATATCCTGTAAACCATGCCACTGCCCGAAACACCATCTTAGGCCTCGAAAGGCAAATTTTATGGCGACACGGTACCCCAGAAAGGATTGAATCAGACAATGGACTCATTTCCGAAATAACCTCATAAGCTCCTGGGCAAAGAAACATGGCATTGAGTGGGTGTACCACATACCCTATCACCCGCAAGCATCTGGAAAAATTGAGAGATATAATGGACTGTTGAAGACTATGTTGAGAGCGCTAGGCAATGGGACATGGAAACATTGGGATACAAATTTAGCAGAAGCCACTTGGCTAGTTAACACCAGAGGATCTGCTAACCGTCCTGGTCCTGCCCAAACAAAACCCCTACATACTGTGGGAGGAGATAAGGTCCCCGTAGTGCACATGGGGAAGTGGCTGGGGAAGGCAGTGTGGATTGCACCTCCCACGGGAAAAGGCAAACCCATTCGTGGGATTGTCTTTGCTCAGGGACCTGGGTGTACTTGGTGGGTAATGCGGAAGGATGGGGAGACCCAGTGTGTGCCTCAAGGACATTTAACCTTGGGGGAAAAATAATTTGTGATGTGAGTTGTATGTTGTAGGAAGTAATGTAGCAGGAATGACCTGAACTGCAGAGGAGTGAACTTCGCAAGGAACCAGACAAGTGCATCGGTGACCCAAACCAAGCGGGTGTTGGTGCCCAGCATTCGAACATACTGCTTTTCCTGTCCTGACCACTCATCTTGATGGATGGGGCCTAAGTCATAACCTGAGTGTGAACATCTGGAGGAGTGGAAGAAGCCCATGGAATATCTATCTCTTAAAGGACAGGGGATAGTAATTAATAAGAATGTATAAATCTGTACATTGGGTATAAAAGTGGTTTCAGTACGTAGTTTCAGCTGTAAGTGTTGGTAAGAAAGGATTTCAGTAATGAGAATTAAATACAATAATATGGTTAGAAGATATCTGTATTAAATTATGTGGGACCTGAGCAGGACGCAAATGGTATGGAATAAGGGGTGGAGATTGTATTGGGTCTGGCTGAGATGGAGTTAATACTCCCCACAGCAGCCCTCATAGCACTGTGCCCTGCATCAGTAGCTAGAAAGGTGTTGATAGCACACCAGTGTTTTGGCTACTGCTGAGCAGTGCTGGCACAGCATCAAGGCTGTCTCCCCAACATTTTTGCCCTCCCCTCAATGGCAGGCTGGGGCAGGGAAAGATCTTGGGAGGGGACACAATCAGGACAGCTGACCTAAACTAACCAAACAGATATTCCATACCATATGACGTCAGCTCAGATATAAAAGCTAAGTAAAGGGAGACAGAGAGGGGGGCATTTTGTCTTCCGGAGCAACCACTACGCGTACTGAAGCCCTGCTTCCCGAGAAGTGGCTAGACATCGCCTGCTGATGGGAAGTAGAGAATAACATCATTTGTTTTTTTCTTTGCTTTCGCACGCGCGACCTTTGCTATCACTGTATTAAACTGTCCTTATCTTGACCCACGAGCCTTCTGTTATATTTTCTTCCCCCCCAGCTGAGGAGGGGGAGTGATAGAGCGGCTTTGGTGGGCACCTGGCATCCAACCAGGGTCAACCCACCACAAACATTCACCTGATAAAAATCCAGATAAAATTACAATTGTTATTTACCCAGTATTAGATCTTCCTGAAGGTAGTCCTGCTTATTCAGAAAATCAGTCTACTGTTGAAGCAGTCATAATCCAGGAGGAATTTCTGATCCAAAGATATTATTCAATACTCTTTAGGTCATGCTGCAACCTCCTGTATGACTCATGACCACTACCTTGCTTACTTAGGTTTGATTTGCGGCTGTGCTCCAAGCCCAGAAAAGGCATCCAAGAATTGAGCGTGAGAGGAGACAGTGTATGAAGGCATCAGGCAGGAGAGGAGAATCTGTAGCTGAGACAAGGCATATTCAAGAAGTAGAAATGCACTTTCAGCAGAAGCATTCAATGTGGTGCCAGAGTGTGAACAAAGGCAGCCAGAAAAATCTCCAAGAAAGAGAGAAGCCTGACCATCAGGAGTCTTATTTCAGCAATGGGAATAGGAAAGAAAACCTGAAAATTCAGAAAGTAAAACAATGACATAGCCTCAGTTGAAAGAGTAACTGTTTGATTTGTTTAAAACCTGCCGATCTTTCTATATGGAAATTTCACTTATCTAAGTCTATAAAATCCTGTTCTCAACTTAGTTAACCTCAAACTTGTGCCTACATTAGAGCAGGTCAGCAGGTCTTCGGGATGATGAAGACACTATGTATTTGAGTAGCAACTGGCAAAACAAAGTGCCAGACCTATATAGAATTGTTAGTCATTAAATTCTTGTCCATCATCTTAAGCCCAACACTATACACCTCTGTATCGCAAAGCCTATCTGGTCATGACACATAGTCACTGTTTCAAATGTCAAGACTTCTGTATTTCCTTACTAACAAGAGTGATTGCAAGTTCCTCAATGTGTTTCCCATCCAGATGGTAGCAGTTGCTAAGGTTTTATTATATACTTTCTCATTCATATTATGTGCAGCACAGTGCTGATTTTGTTACTTTTTCTTTTCTTCCATTACAGTACAGGAGATACTTAGTGATGCAACCAAGACAAACAGTGAAGAATTTTAGAGATTAATTATCTCACTGAAGGACAGTATGAATTCCTTAACAAGTCCTTCCTCCCCTCGCTCATCTCCCTGAAAAATATAATAGAATCTTTTAATCACCCAAGCAGAGTAAAGCAAAGAGGAAAAGCTTTACTGAAAGCATCTAGATAATGTCTATTATTCTATGAGAATAAGGCTTGTGAAACAGGCACCAGTTATTTATACCCAAAGTACTCATCTTAATAGAAAGTAGGTCATAGCTAACATAAAAGCAAATGCTTCAGAATAATCATGTTAAGAGAGTGTGACAGTCTAAGAAATTAAAATATATCAATTCTAAGCAGTTATAAAAATCTACTTGTAACCAAAAGTGTTCCAATAAGCTGCTTGTGCCTAATATTTTATTTAAAGGTTAACGTTCTCAGTATCTACCACAATCTAGTTTTCTAAGAATAAAACAGAGCTGCATATAGAACAGTTGGGGGGAGATTTGTTTTTCGTGACTGTCAATAGATAACCTAAGTATGCAGTCTTTTCCTGGGCATAGACAGGAGGGGAGCTCTTGTTATTTCTACTTTCAAAAGCTTGTCTAAAGCTATGTTCTTTTACAAAGGATTACAGAATGAGTATGAACAGGAACATTTTCAGAAGTATAATTTTTAAAGAGTAGGGTTGCTAATTTAAAGTCTGAAGGTTGAATAAACTGAGCAAAAGCCAAATTAACATCTTACAAAAATGAGTTAATTTAGTCTCTCTGACCTTTATTCCTAAATTTTAACTAGTTTCAGGCAACATTTGTAACAATGGTAAAGCAATATTTTTATGGTTTTTAGGTTTTAATATTGAGCATTCTTGAAAAGAAATAACCAAGATTCCTAGGCAAATATTAAAAAAACTATTAAGGCAACAATACTCCTCATTTTTCATGTAGATATTTCTATCCTGTTTCCATATGTTCAGGAAAATTCTATTAGCATAAAGATATATCAGAGAAATAATTGGCTGTTACAATTATTGGAAACAAACAGAAGTCAGTCAAAGGCTTGCCCCATGTTCACCAGAACTCAAGAGTGCATGAATATTGTGTTGAAGCTGTATTTGTTATGCCTGCTTAATGAGCACTTGTAGAGTCTCTTCATTTTACAGTTTTCACACAGAAATATCAAATTGACAACCTTTTAGCAGCTTTTGCAAACTACACACTGCATGTTTGTCTTATCTTCTCTTAACCATGACTGGGATATAATTCACTATTATCTTGTTGACAAGGTTATGATTTGTTTCACACTTCACTGTTCATTAAAATAATATGTACCTGTGCTCTGGTTTTGTACCACTTCAAAGCTCAGCTACCAACAAATTCATGGTCAATTAGTTTAACTGGATGAATAACAGTTGGAAAACTGCATAGGTTTCTCACCTTTTTGTGTTTACATGAAATTAGAACCTCATAAATCAATTACGATACAGTGAATTAGTTGTAGTCCCCCATTTCTTTCAGTTAGTGGAAAAAGAGGTGTTATTTTCTTTTAACTTGGATGCAGAAAAAAATCTTTCAAATAATTTCTTTCTGTAGGCTGGTAAATGCTGAAGAAACTCAAAAATTAAATCTCCTAATGAGATTTCAATTTAGTACATATTTCTCTGGGACTTGCATAAGCGAAGAACTGAAGATTCTTTACTTTGTAAAGCCTATACTCACAAGACTTATCCCTCATGCTCATGTTGTTGGCCTTTCCCTCCATGGATGTAGCCTTTTTTCTAGTAAAAAATATAAAAGCTATTAAAATTGAGAAGAACATCTAATTTCTTATTTCTTAGAGATACAACCTTCTGAAATATTGACCAGAAAAATAGTCCTGTATGTCACCCATCTTTACTTGTGTCTTTCGGCTAACTTGAATGTTTCACACAGAACAAGTGTAATGTTTTTTAGTATGCACAGGTGGAGTTAGTGTTAATTTGCCTCATATTTCAGAGCAAGTATACTTCCACAATTGGGAATGGTTGCACATACAAACAAATACTGTACTTAGGGGGGCCTTAGCATCCAAGACATCTGTTGAGCAACAGATACACAGAAACACTGATCAGTTAAGAGAATCTTAAGTCACACAGAGGGCAACACATGATCCAGAAAGTAAAACACCTGGTTAACAAAACAAATTAAGCCAAACTCATCCCTTTTATTTTTAATTATTTTTAATTTAAAAATGCACTTTCTCAAGCTAATGTTTGGCCAGGTTGAAATGTGTATCTTTAAAAAATACACCATAGTCACCTGTGTTCTTACATTATGAGTCTTTAGATAGCTCCTCCTGCAAAAACTGTAGTTTCTGGAATAAATTTCAGAAAAGGTTAACACAGAGGGATCCATCCGGACATCTTTATGCAAGTGAAAAATGGTAAGTGGTGGTTCTTTTCCTTTAAGCCCTGTTCTACACAATCCACATTTATTGCTCTTCTAAAACTTAACAGTCTTCAAAAGACCTTGTTTGTTCAAGTTTTTCACATTCATATATGGAAACTAGGCTTAGTTGTTGGGTTGCTGACACAGACCAACACAAACATAGAAAACAAAAACTAAAACAAACATACCACCCACCCCCCACCCACCCCAAATCATAGCCATAGCATTTTAGTTGAATTTCAAATATGCCAAAGTAGTTTTTACAAGATTTTAGAGAATATGACACAATCCCTTTAGTAGACCCTTTACTGGTAACAATTCCTAGTTCTTTCTACCTATGTTCCTGAAGGAATTTCAATATCCTCTGTAAACTCCCATTACCTATGCACAGAAAGCACTATGAACCCAGATTCCTTAGAAGACCTTGTGCTTTAATTTTTCAGCTGGTGCCTAAAGCAAGACAGCAGAGACAAGCCAAGCATTTAAAAGTTTGATTGTTTTTGTTTGTTTGTTTGTTTTTTACTATATTCATGTGTATTGGTTTTATGTGGCAAGGTTTTGGTAGCGGGGGGGTTACAGGGGTGGCTTCTGTAAGAAGCTGCTGGAAGCTTCCCCTGTGTTTGAGAGAGAGCCCATACCAGCCGGCTCTAAGACGGACCCGCCGCCAGCCAAGGCCGAGCCAATCAGTGATAGTGGTAATGCCTCTGTGATAACATTTTTAAGAAGGAAAAAAAGTTAGGACAGTGAGAAACAGCCGCCGGAGAGAGGAGTGAGAACATGTAAGAGAAACAAGCCTGCGGACACCCAGGTCAGTGAAGAAGGAGGGGGAGGAGATGCTCCAGGCGCTGGAGCGAAGATTCCCCTGCAGCCCGTGGGGAAGACCCTGGTGAGGCAGGCTGTCCCCCTGCAGTCCAGGGAGGTCCACGGTGGAGCAGATCTCCACCTGCAGCCCGTGGAGGACCCCACGCCGGAGCAGGTGGGTTCCCGAAGGAGGCTGTGACCCCGTGGGAACCCCGCGCTGGAGCAGGTTCCTGGCAGGACCTGCGGATCTGCGGAGAGAGGAGCCCATGGAGCAGGTTTTCTGGCAGGACTTGTGACCCCGTGGGGGACCCGCGCTGGAGCAGTGTGCTCCTGAAGGACTGCACACCGTGGAAAGGACCCATGCTGGAGCAGTTCGTGAAGAACTGCAGCCCGTGGGAATGGCCCACGTTGGAGTCGTTCGTGGAGGACTGTCTCCCATGGGTGGGACCCCACACTGGAGCGGGGGGAGAGTGTGAGGAGGTGAAGCGGCAGAAAATAATGTGTGATGACCGTAAACCCCATCCCTGTCCCCCTGTGCCGCTGGGGGGGTTTGGTGGAGAAATCCGGGAGTGAAGTTGTGCCCGGGAAGAAGGGAGGGGTGGTGGGAAGGTGTTCTGAGATTTTGTTTTATTTCTCATTACCTTACTGTGGCTGATTTGTAATAAATTGAGCTAATTTTCCCTAAGCTGAGTCTGTTTTGCCCGTGACGGTAATTAGTGAATGATCTCTCCTGTCCTTATCTCAACCCGCAAGCTTTATGTTATATATTTCTCTCCCCTGTCCAGCTGAGGATGGAGAGTGATAGAACGGCTTTGGTGGGCACCTGGAGTCCAGCCAGGGTCAACCCATCACATCATGATTTAAGTTAAATGAAAAGAGGGAAAAATAGGGCAGAAATACCATCTAAGAAACTTTGACTAGAACTGTGTTCCAAATCAGTTCAAAATTAAACTGCTTGATGTTACAACACAGCACAGTTTGGGCATTTTGAATGCTTATTGTTCATGAGTCATTCTTCTACGATACAGGCAGTATCATAAGATGCCTTGCTATATCACATGATTTGGCAAAGAGAACAGTCACCTTACAAAATAAATAAGGTGGATATATAGCTTGGACCCTAAGAGAGAACACTGCTATCCCATGAATATTTTCCATGAATCATGGTGGCCAGGATGCTAATTAAAGCCGAACTATTATTGAAGTGAAAGATATTTAGGTATTTCATTAGACCAGTCCAGGTTGTAGAAAATCTCTCATTTTCCTTATATAGATATCATGGAAGCAACACTTCTTTCATGGGAAAAACAATGTGCTTTAGAGGACATTGGAGTGTGCCTGAATAAGGATTACAGGGCTAGAATAAGAGTGAAGAAAAGTATAGTGTTAATAAAACAGATTTTTTTTGTTTTTTTTTGTTTTTTTGTTTTTGTCTAAGAAGACACTTCAGAAGAATCACAAGACAACAAGACTCCCTAAGGAAAGACCAGGATTCAAAATGTAAAATTTAATGATGGGAATGCTTGTTACTTATTTATTAGACTTGTAAAGAATTGTGTCATGTATCAATTTGTACACACATTTAAGAAGACCTGATTTTAAAGTAATCTTTTAGAAAAAATCATTGCATTTACCATCTTCTGTGCTTGCAAGCTGGCAATGACAATTTGGGGATGACTGCACATGCTCTTAAGACTGGGAGCTTTGGAAAGTGTGACACAAAGGTTATTGGAGTTATCACCTTGCTTACTTCTTTCCACTGTCTTAGGTATGTCCTACTACAGGATTCAGTGAGGAATTCAGTTGCAGAGAAGTGTTGCAAAATTCCATGCGGGGACAGAAGACAGGACACCAATATGATGATCAAAGTCGCCAGTTTATTGAGCATAGCTGATCATTCTTATACAATTCTCTAAGTTCCTTAAAAGCTTTGATTGGTTGCTGCATGCAAACATATAGTTTCCACGCGCACAACCATAAAATATGATTAGTTATATAGACACTGTACACGCGTATAAACATAAGATATAATTGGTTATACTAACTCTGTACATGCGCATAAACATAGGACATAATTGACTATATCAACTAAAACATGCAAAACGTGTCTCAGTCTAATTGGTCAAGATAAACTGCCGAATTGAGGTTCTTTGTGCCAAGTTCCCTTTATCATGGAATGTGCACCTGTGTTTTTCTAATTGGGATCTTTCTTCTTCTGTCTTCTTGTTTATTCTGTTCAAGGCCTTCTAAAGGCGTCTGGAATGTTCTTGTGACCATGAGCTACTTTCAGGCCCAGTCACTAAGTTCCATATAATTGACTCCTACAGAGAAGGAAGAGATAAACAAACCCAAAACTTAAACCTTAGATATATAGAAATTGTGGTCTAACTGTATCTTGGTCTCTTAAACAAATGTCCTGATAGTTTTTCTCTGATTGTCTCTGGAAAAAGAGTCAACTGTTCTTCAGCCAAATGTCTCTAATCATAGTCAATTATTAGCACAAGTTATGAACAGCCATTATTTTTGTAGCACTTATGTATGACCTGAATATCAACTAAAGCTAAAAAAGCTTTAAAAAAAGCATGTCCTTTAGGTTGCATCTAATTCCGAGACAGAGAATGAGTAATAGCCGTAAAATGTCTTCCTAAAAAAAAATCTAAAACCTTGAAGCAATACTATAAGGAAGGAAACATTCTTTCAGTAGCATGGATTTCTGGGGTCAGGAAGTAAAGCTTCTTAAATATTTCAGGGTGATTCCTCAAGGGAAATACCTCATACTTCTGTGATCTTCAGGGAAAGCACAAACAATGAACTTAAAGGAAAAAAAAATAAAATAAAATTAAAGGCTGGTTTGTCAGTGCCAAAAAAGCAAATGTTGGGTGTTTATAAACCTAGCCCAAAGAGACCTTTGAACTTGGGTAGGGCATCTGGTAACTTAAATATGAATTTAGAGCTTAAGTTTAAACTTACCAGATTTGATTGGCTGGCTGGCTTCAGACAAAAAAGTTTGATTTTTCCATGCCCATAGAAGCTGCTGGGTCCAAGCTAGGACACCCTGCCAGCTATGACTATCAAAATTCCAGATCCTGCCCTCTCACATAGATTACACTAAGAAAATCCAGTTTTGGCAATGTTGAAGATCTAAGAGGGACAAGATTTTCAGGTAGCTTGACTGACAGCATCTCCTGCAGTGTTAGAGGGAAGCAGTGGGCTCCTGCAGAGTCTCACACAAACTGCAGATGTTTTTTTGTACTCCTCAGTGTCATTTCTTATGCACCTGAATCATAGCTGTCACTGTTACCTCGTCTACTGTTCTCACTCGATACTGAGCCCCTCAGCTTTTACTCTGGCTCTGCCATGAAAGGTGATGGATAATCCCCTATCTCACATCCCCTATGAGGAGATTCACTTGTGTCATTTGAGGAGAGATGACAACTGACACAGCTGTGTCACGAGGAGAAAGGGTAGTGAAAGGGGATCTTTGCTGAATGAACAGCCAAAGAGCAAGACAACTGGATTTCTGGAGACACGCAGTGCTATATGGCACTATGCTGGGTATTACAGTCCTATGCATTATAATACAAGTAAACAGTACTTCTGTACTTACAGAAAGTCAGTATTTGGCTCAACACTGCACAAGAACCATTATGAAGAAAATTAAGGCAGAGTGCTTGCAGTCTTACAAATATGACTGTAAGTCCCTACAACAACTGTGTTGGGCAGATAACATCATTCCCAAAGTCATTATTTGTTACATCTCTATGCTTTGCTTAGTTCCTCTGAATGCGAGTCACCAACATCTGTTTGTAGTGTTAAGACAACAGCTATAATTTTTTCCTGAGATATATTGTTTATGAAATATTGGAACTTGTGGGAGGGAGTTATCTGACCTAGAGACATTGGGCAGCAATACACATAACTAAGGCAGGGAGACTCAGCCAGCCCCTAAGAACAAGAGAAAATCTCTCACTTCCCATTTATATTTATTAGTGTTAAATGAACCAGAATTCTGAAGACTAAAAAGCAAATCTGAGCTTTGAAATGTCTTTTTCGTACTTTTCTATTCTCATACAACTCTTATGATAAGTATTCCGTAAGTCTGTCCTAAAGACCAGTATTTCTTTTCACATTTGCCCTGTAAAGAAAATATACAATGTATTTTGATGAAAACACATTTTTTCATAAGACAGATGGAATGACCCAGAAAAAAAAAATGCTGATATACTCACCAGGTATCTCAAGAGTATAAATGAGAGTATACAGACAGAGCAGAGACAGTGTATCAGGCTTTGCTCTCTAGGAAGGATGTCTGTAAGACACTCAATATGAGGGCAGCAGCAACTGTTGAGATTCTCCAGTAACACCTGGTGACAGAGATAAGCTTCAGGACACTACTGACAATACATTTTGTTGCTTTTTGTACCTCAGTTTACAAAATGCTTAATCAAATGTTTATTCTCAGAGAATAAAGTAGACTTACCCTTTGTTTTAGAAGTCATGTAATTATCCTGGTCCCAAATTGGTCTGGGAAAGACTGCTCATCCTGTTCCTACAAGACCAATGGATGATGAGTTATAATGGCTATTACTGAAAATAGGATTCAGAGCTGGAGTACATTATTTCCGTCAGGCTGCCAGAACTGGTTTAAAGACAGATACCACAACGCTGGAATGAAATCTCCTTTGGCAGGCACAAGCTTTTTGGCATCACAAGAGATATGAAGACAGTTTGTTACTGAGAATATTCATGCAAATCACAGAAACCTACTTAGAAATGTTGAGAAAATTTGGATTCCTTACTCTTCATGAGAGGATGATGAGACAAACTATATTCAAATAATTTAAAAAATGATGAAAAGAGGAAAAAAATAATCTCTTATCTAAGTCTGTAGAAGATAGGACAAGAAGTTCTGGCTGTGAAAGTATCAAGGGAGATTTAGGTTGAATGTTACTTTGAAAGGAAAACTTTCAAACTGATGATACCAAATGCATCCATTACTAGTATAAGGTAGACTTTTCATTGCCGGGATATCTCTAAAAACAGGCTGAATGACAGAGCTGCAGATCATGCTGCCATGCTAAATATTGCATAATCATAAGATTTTATGGGCATTTTGTCTGCACATGCAATATCATTTTAATAATTTTTTATGTTGTAAGCTGTATATTCCTTCTTTTCCTACAAAGTGTAAGTTTTATATAACCAAATTCTTCAAAGAGCAATACCACTACATTACATTATTATTATTTGAAGATGACAACTAGATGATGTCACTTAATGATGAGCTTTGTAATAGTTAATAATAGATACAGCACATTCAACCACTGTCCCAACTCCGAAGAGCTTACTACCCAATAAGGAATGTCACACAAGTTTAAAATGTTTTCATTTCATACAAAAATATAAAAAGTAAACAGAAAGTAATTTTGAAATTAAATCCTGCTGTGGTACTTCCACAGAACAGCAATTAACATGCATCATCTGGCTTTAAAAAACAGCGCTTTTTTTGTGCTAAATTTTTCCATACTGATCATGAACTTTTATGCATTTGAAAATTTTTGCCCAAAAATTTACTATATGCTGTTTCTAAACAGTTATAAAATTTCATTTAAAGGATATCATCTATGATTATCATAGTGCCTCAAAACATACATAGAGGCAGAAAATGTTCAGTATCAATGCGGGGATGATACAGCAGTTAAAACAAAGTAATTATTTTCCTCATTTTTTCACAGTTTGTATCAGCAGTTCTACACTTTTCAATGGTTACCTAACCGCTAGGGGAAAAAATAAAAAGAAACCCATGCCATCTTATATCCCCTTTTTTGGTCACTGTGTGTCAGGAAAGATACAGAAATAACATACAAACCAGCAGAAGTACTTGCGTGATTGAACCTATACTAAATTCATTTTAACTAATGACTCACCTCCATCATGCCTGAGAATTCATGTGACTGTCAGCAAAAGCATAGCTAAATTAGATCAAACTTGCCCATGAGAGTGGGTAGAGGGAACAACTTCCTGATTTTCATGCTTGCAGAAACCCGGCTGTGACTACACAGAGGTGTACAGCAGGAGGGTAATGAACCAGATCTAGATACCAACTCTCTGTTGAGCACAGAAGGGAAGATAGAAGGCTGCATATTAGGATTATTGGTAGTAAATGTATTTTTAATTTTGATAGAATACTTTGCACCACTTCTGCCAATTCTTATTCATAAATATCTTTATTTCTTACAACTAATATTTCAAAATATTTATATGTGTATATTTTTAATAAAACAGTGTAATTCCTATATAGAACAAATCCGTCACAACTTCAGCTTTTCTAGTGACTGATGAATAATCATGAGCTAAGGCATTTATTGTAGAAAAGCATACAATCCTAGTTTAAAGACTAGAAGTGACCACCATGTCCCTACAAATTCTCCCAGTTGTTTCTTATCTTGCCTGTTAATAATGTATATCCTTTTTCCAGGCTTAACTTATATAGGCTTGAATTTCAGCCACTGAACTTGTACTTCTTTAGTCTGGTTAATTTAAGTGTCCTGTTCTATTGGAAATCTTTTCAATTACTGATGACTGTACTAAATTACCTTTTTAACCTTCTTTTGGATAAACTAACAGAACAGTAAATGTTAAGAACATACATAGATTGACCAGATGGCATAAGGGAGATATAACTCCACCTTCACGTCTCGTATTAGCTCTACTCTGTATAATGTAAATTTTCCTAATCAGATTAAGTGGTCCAGAATTGTATAGTCCTCCCATTCAGACATTACCTAAATGCATGCAGCTCAGAATAATTTAATGTATCTAATGAATTTCATCTAAAATGCTGTATAATTTAAATAGTTTTTTCAGTGTCTCTGAAGTTCTGTTGTCTTCAAAAGATTTTGAAATTAAACCAACTTAAACTCAAGATTATCTCATTTAGTGTCATTTCATCTACAATGTTATCTGGTAATCAACTTTCCCCTTGATTGATGACCAGTAAGCTACCATAGAAAGACAAATTAAAATCAGTGATACAATTATCATAATATACATAGAGGGTTTTTATTAACTGTAGATTGTAATTCTGGGATGTGCTCCATCCTGCTTATGACAGTTTGATATCCAAACTCCTGTATGACCACTTCTTAAAGCGCAGCCTTGCTTTATTTTGTGTTTTCTCTGACTGATTCAACAGTTCTCCAGAAGGAGAATGTTATGTTAGCAGATAATATTAAGTAATAAACATTGTTGAACTGAGGTAGGGACATGCATCTTTATCTTAAGAAACAAGCAATGACTTGCCTTTCCCTCACTCTCCACGGTCAGTTTTCTTGGTTCTATGGGAGCTGCAAATATTCTGAGAAACAAAGAGGGTTTATCATCTACCCAGAAGCACTTGGAAATCACAACCCTGAGGAACCCAAGTGCACTGGTAATTAATCTTGTGGTTGAAACGTGTCTGAATCATGGATAAGCAAATTATATTTAAAGTGCTGGTAGTAGTTATGGGTAGAATGGTTAAAAAGCATGTAGGTACTACTGCTAATGGTCTTTAAATGAGAAGTTCCTAGAGTAAATCACATAGGTGCTGAGTACAGGAAATACACGTATGTGTATTTCAGCTTACTGGAAAAAGTTAAATCCCTTTGTTCAATTAGAAACATACTGTGGTTTTCATATGACAAGTTTTTCTTATGTATATTTTCTTTGTTTTACTCCACAATCCCTCCTTAGTTATATTTTGTTAGAGGGGAGTGCATAGGAGGACAGTTATTATTCATTATTATATGAATTATTATATGAACCTCGTGAAGTTCAACAAGGCCAAGTGCAAGGTCCTGCACATGGGTCGGGGCAATCCCAAGCACAAATACAGGCTGGACAGAGAATGGATTGAGAGCAGCCCTGAGGATAAGGACTTGGGGGTGTTGGTTGATGAGAAGTTCAACACGACCTAGCAATGTACACTTGCAACCCAGAAAGCCAGCTGTGTTCTGGGCTGCATCAAAAGAAGCGTAACCAGCAGGTCAAGGGAGGTGATTCTCCCCCTCTACTCCACTCTCATGAGACCCCACCTGGAGTCCTGTGTTCAGCTCTGGGGCCCTCAACATAAGAAGGACATGGACCTGCTCAAGTGAGCAAGTCCAGAAGAGGGCCATGAAGATGATCATGGGCTGGAGAACTTCTCCTATGAAGACAGGCTGAGAGTATTGAGGTTGTTCAGCCTGGAGAAAAGAAGGCTCCAGGGAGACCTTATAGCAGCCTTCCAGTACCCAAAGGGGGCCTACAAGAAAGCTGGAAAGGGGCTTTTTACAAGAGCATGAAGTGATAGGACAAGGGGTAATGGCTTTAAACTGAAAGAGGGTAGACTTAGATTAGAGGTAAGGAAGAAATTCTTTACTGTGAGGGTAGTGAAGCACTGGAACAGGTTGTCTAGAGAAGTTGTGGATGCCTCATCCCTTGAAGTGTTCAAGGCCAGGCTGGATGGGGCTTTGAGCAACCTGATCTAGTGGAAGGTGTCCCTGCCCATGGCAGGGGGTTTGGAACTACATGATCTTTAAGGTCCCTTCCAACCCAAACCATTCTATGATTCTATATGATTAATAACAACAGTTAACTGGGGGGGGAGGGGAGCAGGGGAGGGGAGAAAAAAAAGTGGGGCAGTGATTGATTGCCAGTCCCTAACCAGAAGTTAGCTGGTCTGCACTGGACTCTTTTGAAAAGCTTTGTCAAGAGATAGTGCATCATGAATTATTTATTTTATCAGCTCTATTAATTCCATTACAATGATAACACATCTCTAGGGACTGAGACTCAATTCTCCTTCTATATACTAGCATCACAAGGAAATCTAAGGGAGAGACTGAAAATGGCCCTACCATTCATCACATTTTGTTTGGCACATTCAGAAGAGCACATTATTTATATGTGAAGATTAAATATGAATTTATTTGTCACAGGCAAGGATAAAATGATTAATACGACTTCTGAAAACCAAAAAGAGCTTACAAGGGAAACAACCAATACAGAATTGTGAAATCACAATCAACTTTTCAGTCATATAGCAAAACAATAGAATAATGGGTAATTTTACTGCATAAATGAAGAGTTGGTGGTGGTTTTGCATCACAGAGCCTCTTTGGATGAAAGGGTGATAATGAATTAAGACGTTATATCAGGTAAGAAGCCTCAAGAAATATAACCACATAGGTGTTGCTACATCAGTAATGAAATACTTCCTTTTTATCCAAGTGTATTTAAACAAAAAAAATCATATTCAACAGCACCTGCAGTTTGCAAGGCAGGAAGACACCTATCTCAGTGATCTGAAAAAAAGCTGGTATCATAACAAGTAAGGATGAGTCATCACTTGTACAAATAGTCCTAAAAGAAGTAACTGTTTACTAAAATGCCTGTGGAGAATGGACAGCATGCAACAAGAGAAAATGACGTGGGTGAGGCTGGAGGTAAGAAGTATCAGTTAAGGTGTGGATATTTTCAGGATTTGAAATAGTGTATTCTGTAATTCAGCTTCATTTCTGTGGAGCTATCAGTTATGGAAAAACAGGCCAATGAAGTGAACTTTTGGAGAGTGGAGGCAGCCACAGGCAAGAACCTGGAAGAAGGTATGAAGAAGCAGTGAGAGAAACAGCTAAGTATGAAGGTACTGCTGAAGGATGACCAGCTCAGGACTGCCATTCTCCATGCAGCAGAGGGCTGAACAATAAGGAAAGAAAGATGACATGGTGTGAGCTGCATGGCAGTGTCCTCCACCACAGATTTCATGTTTAGGTCACTGGGAGACGCTTCGTTCCTCCCGCATGGAGTGCTATGGGTGAATACTGCCACTTGTGCCACACCAGGGCCAATTCCATACCACTTTTGGGCACTCTGGGCAGATGTACCAGGTTAAACAAAACAGGTCACTGATAATTAAGTATATTTATGGTTTATATTTGACTGATACTGTTTCTCTGGCTGTCTCCATACAAAACAAGTCCCCTTTCACAAGTTAAAACTAACAATACACTCCTCAGGTACAAGTTGGAATAGTAACAGTGTGTTTTAAAACTTATGAAATATTACATTTTGCTTGTTTTCTTTAAGCCCAGCTTTAAGTTAAGTACAAGAACAGGAGTTTAAGAATATAAATTTAACACATTGATTTAAGGACAAATACTTTGCAGAAAAAAACCCACTGTATGGGGTGCAGGTGTCCAGGCTCTGGAAGGGTGGGCTGCAGGGCGGCCTCTGTGAGGAGAGGCCGGGGCTGCCCTGAGCTGGACGCAGCCTGCTCCAACTGACCCACTGCAGGGCATGGCTCAGCCATGCATTTAGGCAAGCTGGCAGCTTGGTGATTGAGTCCTCCCTTTGCTCATTCCACAAGGCTTAGCATGCTGATGGAAAGGGACTGTTATTTCAACACTTGGGCTCTACCACACATGACCAAAGAAAAGCAAATTTAGATGCTGAACTATAATCACCAAAATTCAGGACTTCATGAGAGTTATGAGAAGCTGGCAATGCTAAGAATTTGGAGCTCAAACACCTAAAGCGTGTCTAAATTCTACCTAAGGCACTGGAGAACAATGGCAGGCATGCAAAATGTAGTAATAAGGGGCAGACTTCTCTCATTTATATTAAGGAAGGATTTGCAGTGCTACCTTAATATATCCTCTAAAGTGTCAATTCCCTGAAGTGCAAATATCTTGCTTGCCCTCTTGGGCAGTATTCTTTTAAGTGGAAATCTCTCAGAACAGACCTCTCTGAAGTCCCTTTGAGAATCTGAACCACAGATAACTTCTGCAAATTTGGCACAATTCATCCTAGAGATATTGGCCAGATAAAGAAAATGTTATGGAGTTTTTCTCCCAGCACAGCTGCACTCCCATGGCAATAACATAAAGAGAGGAGGGAAAAGTGAAGTGAAGATTTCAGTGGGCTATCATTGTGATATGGAGAACACTACTTCTGCAGAAAAATCTTTCCTGCCTCTTAAGTCCTTATATAGTTCTATCTTCAGTTAGATGAGCTGCATAATTCAAAAATATGGCTGTACATACACTTAATTCTCAAAACTGCTGAGAATTATAAGCGTAAAGAGCACAGAACCATAGTCATAAAATCAAAGGAAAATGAAGCGTTTCCTAGACCTAGTAACTTGTCTAAATATAATTCATTCAGTATAGTTCATCAACTTTAACTATATCTACTTGTTCACATTATGAAGGTCAAATACAAGAATGGATTTGAACTCCAGGCATTTCTATATTTCTAGCTACTAATCCCATATATCAATGGCTCATATAGTGAACAAAAATAAACACTTCACTAACTTGATAGTCTGTGGAAGAGACAGGCTGGAAAAGATGCAAATAATTAGTGACACACCATATAAGAGAGACCTGGAAGAAGGTCAAGAAACCACACAATGGGAAAGACACAGACACACATTTAACACAAAAGCTCTTTCTAGGTTATCATGGTTGCATTGTTTTATTAGTGTTGTTAAGGGGAGAAGTAATATGACTTGATAAAGCAAAGCGTAGGGGCATATTTTCTTTTCACTGCCTGAGAATTCATTTTGAAGGTTTAAATGCAGAAAGTCAGGGAGGTGGGTTTTTTTGCATATTCTTCAAACATCAGACAACTCAGCATAGAACCAATGTACAGTGAGACAGAGATCAGGCATTTTAGGGTAGCCCTGGGGCATGATCCTTGTCATTTGTTGTATCGGCAATTTGGTAGACTAGTCAATAGAACATTTCTTTTTAATGGTACTGCTAGGTTCTGAAATTATGCTCAGCAGGTTGGATGATCCTGCAGAGATTTCAAACACAAAATTGAGAATTGTGCAATAAAGCATGCTACTGTAATCCCTGTATTAAGGACTGACAGTCTTTTCAGATAAACTAAGAACCATTGCAGACTTTCTCCCAGCTAAATGTATGTGACCAACATAAGCCTGTTTGGTAGGTTTAGCAAAATTTGGCTTGGAGGCCATCAGCAAATATAGCAGATACAACTCAAGCTTTAGCATAATGTGCTTGTGGTCCAAAAGTAACTAAGCAAAAGGCTCATTCAGCAGTTTATGACCTTGAACTTGTTGATGTTTTTTGTACATGCTTAACTCATGCATATGGATAATCCTCCAGACTACAACAGCATTATTCATAAAGTTAGCAAGTATTTGAATAAAGGATTCAGTCCTTCTTTTAGTAGTAATGATTATTGATTATGTTATGGTGTTTGCTGTTTATTAAAACTTTTAGAAATATATTTTTTAAATATAAGTAAAGGAAAACTACTGAGAATTTGATTCCCTGATTAAAATTTTGTTAGTTTCATGTAACTGATGTGTTAGAGTTAATGGGGTAACAAAAACATTTATCCTTGTAAAACATTCATGGATTGGGTTTGAAATATTTGTAAAATATATAGTAGGGAGTTTTGACTATCAGTTACTAGATATTTCATCATCAAGTTCAGTTGTCAGTGAAGTTAGGCTGTCTTTTTCATGATATTGCAAAGTTAATGGCTGATGTAACTCTGGTGATGCTGCAATGTAGATAAAGAGCAACATCAAATCAGCAGAATAAGTTATTTGAATAATACTATGGAAATTCTTTTGGATATAGTGTACAAGTGTGTATGATGGACATTTTAGGGCCACAAATGATACATTGTAGGTTGTTGTTTGTTTGATTGTTTTATGAGGAAGAACTATTATCTTCTTTATGAGGATTCTGACATATGATATTTCTTTTTGTTCTTGCCAAGGCAGAGAAGTGGTAAAGATGATAATAATTGCTACAATTTGTTTTAGAAGCATGTACGCTTAACATCTTTACAAACTTGCTTCTTAACATACTTTACAAATTTACTTCTTGACAAAATGTGTTATGCTTGTGACTAATTCCTGAAAAGCAATTATACACTATTCCTCATCATGGCATCAGTGAGACTAAAGAGATAGACTAATGTGACGGTCTGACAAATTCAATGTCTCAAACATGCGTTAAAGAGCTTTGCAGGAGAAAATGGCCTCTGTAAAAATGCTGGAGTTTTGTGAACAGGACAATGTGGCCAGAGGAGAGGGCCCCATGGAGGGTGGGAACGCACTTATCCAAATCCCCAATTCCTTATCTTAAGTGACCAGGAGAAGGAACACAATTTATGCCTTCCTGGAGGAAGAAGGCCCTATGGAAGTTGGGACTGTGCTTCTATCTTAAGCAGTCATACCAGCAGGAAAAGAGAGGCAACTCCACAATGACCCCCCCCTCCCAAAGCTCACTGACCAATTCCAGTGAACCCCAGGTGTGGGAACTGCACATGTTGAGATCATCAACTAACACACTATAAAAGAAGAGAGAACGAGTCCTCAGTGTGTGCCCTCGGAAACTGGATCTCTATGCTGGCTGGACCAACGCTGGACCCAGGACTGGTGAAACCCTTCTCTTCTCTCTTTCTTTCATTCTTTCTCTCATTCTATCTCTCCCTCTTTTCCTTCTCTCTTTTCCACAGTCCCTACACCTCATCCTCTTAAACATAAACCATTGACCAAGTCTGAGACTAGGAGTGGATCTAGCCACCCCTGAGCTCCTCTTTGAGAAAGAGTCCAGAAAGGGGGTCTGCTCTGAACCTCGTGACTTAACGGGAGGGCTCTCCTTCTGACACAGTTTCATGTTCCTTTTTCCATTTCATTTTTCTATACTTCCCTCCTCTTCTCAAACAGCGGCTTAATGACATGTTGCAAGGTTCATATTAATAAGTTCATGTGTACTTGGACAAAGTTAGCTAGGTTGAATAAATGTTGATTGTTGTTTGAACTCCCCTGGTGTCGTTTCACCTTAATTCTGACAAAGGAAATAGACAAACCTGAGTCGCTCCAACTTTGGGACGCGACAACTAATAGATGAAGATAGACTAATCTCATTGAAAGATGGGAATTTCATAGTCAGATTTGTACAAAAAAAATATTGAGGAATTTTTCATGCAAATGAATGAGGTTTTTTTCATATTCTGTAACGATGCAGAGTAATAAAGTAATGGTAACATTACAGAGTATTATTACAGAATGATCCTGAGGAGTACAGAAGCTGCTGTGTTGTACAATACCCTAAAGCTCATGCTATTTATATGCCCTTATTATTTCTACAGCCTTTAAAAAGAATGATATAACTAACTCTGGTTTAGAAGCATTTTATAATTTGTTCTGCACAAAGCAGTGTTTTTCACACTCTGGCATCTTTCATCATAGGCTCTAGAATGCAGGGCCAGCACGAGGGCAGCCTGCTGAAGGAAAGCAGTGCCTTACAGGTAGTGCTTGCCAGTAGCTTTCTGACAAAACTAATTCTGTAGATGCAAATTAGGCCTGCTGAACTTTCACCAATAGATGTCATGCTGTTTTCCTCACCAGTGGCTGAAGAGGCATATAATCTCATTTAAAGCGTAATCATACAAAACCTGCACCTGAGAGGCTCTTTTAGGCTGCCTTTGTAGTCAGTGGGAGAAAAACAGTCACTTCCATAGTTCCATTAATCTCATCCTAAAACATATAACACAAGACAGATGAACTGCATGCAAAACACAGCTAACTCTCTCCATTGACCATGTAAGAATCTAGGTGATCAATCCATAATGGCATTGCGGACATTGTGAGAGATTGAATTGCTATCTTGAGCTATTTGTCTCAAAGATTGTTTGTTGTGAGAGACTGGACTATCATGTCAAGCCTTTCGTCTCAAGGATTGCTTGCTGTGTTGAGCCACTTATCCCAGAGATGGCTTGTTTAAGCAGCACACTCCTCTGTCCAAAAGGATGATTACCAGGCCATTGAGGCATCCAGGGGCGGAGACAGGCTGGAGCCAATGCAGAATGTGGAGACTACCATTCTCATGGAAACTGTAGTCTTTGAGATAAGATACTGGTTTCTGGTGTTGATCACGGAAGGTGGTGTGATAGATGAAACCTGCAGCACGTGAACAGTGTGTGAACAGTACATATGTGCATGCATCATCGAACTATGCCCTATCAAAAAAACGTAGAGAGAAGCCGTGGTGTTCACCCACCATCAAAGAACTGAAGACTAAGGACCAACGGGACACCACTGGATCCATGGTGGTGACTATCCTTGCCACTCTATCCTAACTGCTTGCTTGAATTCTGCCTTTTCTTCCATTCTATCCTATCACTACTATTTTCTACTTTTGATAATAAAAGCTCTTTTGGGTATATGGTATTTGACCTCGTTTGTGTCTTAAGCTCGCTCTTGGGATCATATCGAAACCTTCCCCGACATTGGATCAGAACAGACATTTAAAGAAGAATGAGTGTTGTGGTTTCAGCCCAGCCGGTAACAAAGGACCACGCAGCCGCTCGCTCACTCCTCCCGCCCCCCTCCGGTGGGATGGGGGGAAGACGGAGGAGAAGAAAGAAAAAAAACCCTGGAACCTCGAGGGTTGAGATAAAGGCAGTTTACTGGGACAACACAAAGGAATTACAACAACAACAACGGTACTAATGAACGAGTATACAAAAAGAGTGATGCACAGTGCAACTGTTCACCACCCGGGACCCGACGCTCCGCCACTTCCCCCACCGAAAGAAGGATCCACCCCCCCACCCCCCCGGCCCGCTCCCTATATATATATACTGAGCATGATGTCACATGGTATGGAATAGCTCCTTGGCTAGTTCAGGTCAGCTGCCCCGGCTATGCCCCCCACCTCCCAGGTTCCTGTAAAAATTAACTCTATCCCAGCTGAACCCAGGACAATGAGTTAAAACCTTATTTTATGAGCCAATTTTTCCAAGCACAAGAAATCTTCTTATAACTTGAAATTCTATGTCTTTTACTTATATAGGCCTATTTTCCTATGCAGCAGCTACATGAGTTGTAGGTGTAAAACTAATTTTTTTTCAAATGTTTGTTTCTATAGCTTGGTTCCAAAGTACTTTTTTTTCCCCTGAAACCTGAAAGTCCTTATTTAATTGGAAGTTTTAGTATTTAAATTTTATTCTATTCAGTTCTGTCCATGTTGGAAATTTGGAAGATCTCACAAATTATAAGAAAAAAATACATGCATTACTTCAAAAGGGTCAGAAATCATGATTCTATGCATTCAAAGCATTTTTTATTTCTATGACAACCAAAATGAAAAGCAACCAAGGGCCTTCTAGACCCATCACATTCTACTCACACCTGAATTTTAGCTTAATTTTTTGAGTTCTGGTTTCCTCAGATTTTCCGCAAATGTTCCAGGAAGTCCTAACAGTGTCAGACCTCCTCCAGTCCATCCTAGCCAGTCTACCATCTCACAGCAAGCCAGATGCAGAGCAAGCCATAACTGCAGCTGAAAAGAACAGAGAAAAGAAGACTAGCTGTCCATGTAAATATGGAAACAGGTTGTCCCAACCTAGCACAGGTATGAGCATAGCCTCTGCAGTTTCTCCAGAGATCAAAATGAACAGAATGGACTTTGACAAAAGCACCAGACAAAGAGAAACGGAAAAATAGGATAATAAGTAACAGAAAACAGTGAAAGACAAAAGGGTACAGAGAAACAAAAAACAAAACAGTATTCCATTAAATTGGATTCAAAGGAAGGATGGGAAATAAACAATGAAGTACGATATATTAAGTGATAAATAATACAAAATAGATCTTAGTACACACATGTAGAACAATAAACTTAACTGTAGTCAGCAGTGGTTAGGGAAATTAGACCAGGAGAAAATGACAGTATTGAGATGGGGAGCCAAAGGAACCTTAATAGATATAGTAGATATATGAATGTAGATAGGAATTGTTTAATAATTATCTAGCTTATAATGAAGTTAAAGAAGTTTCAATAGAGGTAGACATGGCCCAAGGGGATGAGAAGTGATGCTTAACATTTGCATTGTTGAGGCTGGCTGGGGCAGGAGATAGTCCCTGATAAGAAGCAGCAGTCGACTCCAAGAACCAGCCAAGACTGGCCTTGTGATTTGGACAAATGCCAAGGGACAACTGAGTCTGCGCAGGGACAGAAGGTTAAGAGTTCACCGTGAAGAAGACATACAGCCTTCATCTTCACGACCACCAGACGACCACCATAAGGAGGCACTGCGCAAGCGCAGTTGAGAGGAGACTATGGAAATGTCTTCCTGGAGCTAATTTTAATATGAAGCGGGGATAGGTAATGCCTATGTATAGGCGTATTGCGAAACTCTATGTATATGTAACACTTGACTGTATAAATTTAAAGCGAACTGCCAAGTCAGGCCCGCACGACTTTGGTGGGACTACCCCCCGTGCTGCACAGCACTGAATGAACATACCTACTTTACAATCTCACTGATTGTGGAGTCTGTTTTCCGCACGTCAGTTTGACCAATTTCCCAGCTGAAAATTGTGGTCACTGTAGTGACTTGCCTACCCAAATAACATCAGTTTTTACTTATGGCCCTCCATTGATTCTCTGAAAGATCTTTCCTTGAAGACTGTACTTTTAGAAATTATATAACATGTAACTCTAGTATTTTGTTGACACCAAGATGTCATTCTCAGAAATAACACCTTTTCAGGGTGCCGCTTCCAGAGTGAGGCAGTGACAGGGCACTCCTCCAGATTTCAACGGTTAATACACACGTGTTAAGAGAACAGTTAGCACATAGGTAGTAGCATTAAATCATCTTAATACTGTACTGACTAAGCGCAGTTTTAGCAAAGTAACAAGTTACGAATAACACTTGTATGCATACACCTTTAATTCAGAGTTCAAGAACTACATGAAATGAGTTTTGTGACCCTGATCCAATGGCCAGAAGCCAAGTGTACACATTGATAAAACCACGGCCTCAACTGAGACTAATTAGTACACTAGCAGACACCGTCAGTGCACTTGCCAGGCATTGAATGGTCAAAAAGCTACATGTCTTCTATCTCTTTTCAGAAACGTGCCGTGGGATGAGAAATTTTTACCACTGTTCCTCGTGTTGAACCTGGTTTTTGGACTAAGCAGAAGAATGAGGTCTTCAGGGATATATATTTTTCTGAGAAATTAGATCTTTACAAGTAATTAAAAGTATCTCTTAGTGAGTCCAATTTTAAATGGAGTTATTGTCACAATAAGCAGAACAGTGTATTTTTGCTTCTGAATTCCCACATCACTCTCAGAAGGAAAGACTTTCTTCTTAATATGCGCATTTTCATTTTCTTTTTTAATACAGATCTAATTATCTAATTATCCTCTATCTTTCAACATTTTATTCAATTTATCTGTAGGCTATCCAAACAAATACACTAAATGATGGCACTTAATGAAACCTTTGGCCACAGTGTTTGCTTATGAAATCGTAAATATTTCCTGGACAAAATTAGCAATAGCAGAAGCCTTTCCAAGCACACAGTTGATAATATTGAACAATTCAAGAAATGCCTTAGGATGTAACATCTTATCCACAAATGTACTTATTATTTGCTCCTTCCCAGTACCTCTGTAACAGGATGCTTAAGAGGAATGGTCAGGTGTCATGTCCTCAAATGTCTTTGGAGTGCAAGGTTCTGTAAGCAGGTCAACAAAGACTACTTCTACTCTACCTAATAGTGCAGAGCAGCAGGGCCTTGAGTAGTACTAAACCTGATCAACCTCACCTAGGACCTCTACCCACACCAGTGGACCTAGGAGCTCTCAGCCTGGGGCCTTCATTTTCCACCTGAGCTGTGTTGAAGGAGTGCTAGCTTCTGAGCTAGAAACAAGCTGAGCATGAGCCAGCAGCCTATTCTGCCAGCAGAGATGGCCAGCAATATCCTGGGCTATTATGTACAGAGGCACAGACAGTAGGTTCAGGGAAGTGAGTCTCCCTTTTATTCATTGCTCATTAGATCATACCAAGATGCTGTGTCCAGTTTGGGTCACCCAGTACAACAGAGGCATCTACAAACTGAAGCAAGGTAAGAGGAAGGATGTGAAGTCCATCAATGCTGGAGCACTTGCCATGTGAGGAGAGGCTGAGGGAGCTGGGCTTGTTCATCCTGGAAAAGAGATGGCTGCAGGGATGTGGGGTGGGGGGGTGTGAGTGGGTGGACATGACAAAAAGAGTAGGTATAAATTGAAACAAGATGCTTAAAGCTGGATATAAGAATAAGCTTTTTCCTCACAAGGGTAGTCAAGCATGGGAGTAGGTTGCTTAGTGAAGTTGTGTGGACTCCATCCCTAGAGATTTTCAAGACCAGGCTGGCCCTGCTGGCTCGAGTAGCAGGTCTGACTACAGACCTCCCAAAGTCCCTTCCCACCTGAGTCACTCTGTGATGCTATGACTGTAAGGTAGGAATGACTAGGATGTTTACTTCAAAAGGACACCACTAGTGCTACAGAGCTAACATCAACAGATTCAGGCCATTACAGTGGCTATATTGTACTGGTACCACCATAGCACCATTCCTGACTAATTTCTCTTCATTTGGGAAGAGGATTTCTAGCCTTGAGAACAAGCAATCCCAAGAGAGAAACAAACCATATAGATTATCTAATTCCTGACTTTCCATCTGCTAATTGTGTCTTCTTTTACTAAGATAAGCTTCTAGTATGAGTAAATGATGGATGTAGAGAAAAGACCTAGCCTTAGCAGCTAATTCTGCTCTGTTACATCCAAAATCTCAGTATGGGTGAAAGGAAACATCTTTTATTCATAGAGCTATAAGTATATTAGTACAATTAATGCCATAATGCTCTAATAGTCCAAATCATGAAAGTGAAACAGAAAAACCTTATTAAAAAAAATATTAAAACTGTTATTTGAGTTTTTCTAGTATCTGCCCATTTTCTGTGGAGTTATGCTCACCTTTTCAAGGTTCCAGTGTGTCCCAAGGCTGACAATTTCAGTTGTCTTGAAGAAGACTGAGGATGTTTGAGTTCTGAGTATCCTGAAGTCTTCACTGGGAGGAGTATGGTGTTGATGGTAGGATATTTTTCCTCATTAGTCTGGGGTCCCCTTGGCTTTCTTTTAATACATTTTCCCATCCCCACCTGCTCCCTTCCCCTTGCTACCATGGAAAGGGGTGAAAGCTGCCTCACAGCATCCCAATATCCCCAGGGTCCATTTGTCTGGTAGGGACTGCCTGGGGCTGTGTTTTGGGTTTGTGTGGCGGAGGAGGGGGCTGCAGGGGTGGCTCCTGTGAGAAGCTCCTAGAAGCTCCCCCGTCTCCAAGTCGGACCCACTTCTGGCCCAGGCCAACCCAATCAGTGATGGTGGTAGTGCCTCTGGGACAACAGATTTAAGAAGGGGAACTAGTAGTGAGTAGTGGGATTGGAATGTGAAAGGAACCCCTCTGCAGATACCAAGGTCAATGAGGAAGAAGGGGGAGGAGATGTGCTGCAGGAGGTGATGCCCCTGCAGCCTGTGGTGGGACAGCAGGCTGTCCCCCCCCAGCCCATGGAGGGGAGCGGGGGAGCAGATGCCCACCTGCAGCCTGTAGAGGAGCCCACGCTGGAGCAGGTGGATGCCCCTGAAGATGGCTGTGACTCCATGGGAAAGCCCACACTGGAGCAGCCTGTGACTGAAGATCAGCCCATGGAAAGGACCCATGCCAGGGAAGTTTGTGAGGAACTGCAGCCCATGGGAAGGACTCACATTGGAGAAGGTCGTGAAGGACTGTCTCCCGTGGGATGGACCCCACACTGGAGCAGAAGTGTGTGAGGAGTCCTCCCCCTGAGGAGGAAGGAGAGGCAATGTGTGGCGAACTGACCCCATCCCCTGTTCCCCTGCATCCGGGGGGACGAGGTAAAGAGAAACGAGAGTGGATTTGAGCCGGGGAGGGGTGGAGGAAGGTGTTCTAAAGTTTGGTTTTACATCTCGGTATGTTTGGTTTGATTTGATTTGTAGTAAATTAAATTGATCATGTTTCTTCCCCAAGTCAAGCCTGTCTTTTGCCCATGACCAAAAGTGGAAAGTGATCCTTCCCAGTCCTTGTCTGGACCCATGAGCTTCTCTTTATATTTTTTCTCCTCATCATTCCTCCCGGGGCCGGGGGGTTGGAGAGGCAGAGGAGTGAGCGAGCAGCTTCATGGTGCTTTGTTACTGGCTGGGCTTAAACCACGACAGGTTGTCAGCCCCTTCCCCGGCGGCACTCACGGAGCTGGAGCTCAGACAGGCTGGGCAATGGGCACTGGTAAACCCAGCTCAGACCTGCCCGGGCCAAGGGCAGCCCAACCACCCCCTGGGACCCAACACAGTCTGATGCCTGCCCCCAGCAGTGGCAAAACCATATTTACAGGGCTAGAGCTCACCTGTGGTCTATGCAGAAAATAGCTTGTATTGCAGTCCCTGATTTGGAATGTATCATAGTAAATAAGGTAGCTGGAAACTGCTTAAAATTTGTGTACTAAAATGAACATTTTGTTTCTCTTCAGATGTGATTTCTTGAACTATGTTCACCTGTCAGTAATGTGAAGAGGAGACTTTGGTGCCATGCAGGTGGAAGACGTAAGAGAGAATGAATACTCTATCAGTTGAAGTTTCTAATAATTACCTGTTTTAATTATGTGGAAAGGAAAAGCAGATATATTATATGAAGTATCATGATGAACACTGAAAATTTTTAGGACTTTATGAGTCAGATTTCAGAACCTCTTCCCTGAAAAAGAGACAAATAAAGTGGAGAATATTATTGAGAACTTTTCAGGACATAGATTATATGTGGACTGAGGTTGAGAATGTACTCACCTGAAAATTGTTCAAAGCCATATGTACCAGGGAGGTTTAAAGGTGACGATTTTTCTGTCCATAAACCATGGATCTTTCTTATTGTATAGTGACCGCAATGCTGACCTGCCAGAATTCTTTATTCTGCTGGAAGATGTGAAAACTTCATGACAGATTAGTCATAAACTTTGGGAGCAGAGGTGGGGATCATGCCCATGCTGATAATTAGGTGTGGATTTGTGATCTAGACTGTTTCCTCAGTGGATGATTGAACACAGAATCAAAGAAGAGATGAAAGTTAGTGGTTTACCCCCAAGCCACCCTGCTTCTTCGTTTATTTTTTTTATTTTCCCAATATTTGGTTCATCAGCTGTTATTTTGCAAAATTCAGGCATGGATGAACGTTTTGAACTATGTTGTATTAATTAAATTTCAACTTTTGAAATATTAACTAACTAAGCACCTTTTGTGAGTCACTGATTCTTAACTGAAGGCTAACTTGATTTTTAACATTAGATTTTTACCTAATTGTATTTATTTGACAATGTATGAGAAGCAAACTTGCAGAGTAAAACATACAGGAATGTCTTAAAGTTAACCCCGATAGGTTTTAGTGCAATACTTTTTTTTTTTTTTTTTTTTTTAATAACTCAGTAGGAATCTTGTCAAAAGGCAGGCCAACAAAGCATTTCTTTTAATTGTTATGGTTTATGAAAGCACCTCTAATAATGGAAGGAACTCTCTACAGAAAAAAAGATGGAGTTAACCTAATTTTAAAGAGAAATATCTTTGATATATGCGAGGATGACGTAAGAGTGAAATGTTTTCATGCCAAGTAAAGCTGATCGGTGCAAAGTTTGCAGACATTTTGAACTCATTTGAATAAGCACAATTTAGACATATTTTTCTTAAAAAAGATAATGAGGTTTGTTATATTAATTGACTAAGTACTATATCTGTTTGGACAGCTTCTAAAATACGTGTCTTTGAACTATAGACATTAATGAGCTCATTATAGATAACACAGCTATCCTTGGGCATCTATCTAAGCAAGTTAAATTGTGTGGTTATTTGTTGCCACCAAATCCTCTGAGCTGGTGTCTAGAAAATATTCTTACCTGTTGTCTTTATTAACTAGCATGGAAAAAAAGTGTCTTTATTTGCAACTGAATAGGGAGAAATTTCTCAGCTGAGCAGATGAAAAGATTCTGAGCTGCCATATTTTCATTCATAGATCAGAAATCATTTGTTCAAGCTTCCCCCTAGACTTCCTCAAGTCATGTCCACAGTGGCCCAGCTTTCCTCCCACTGGGTAAGCTTGAATCAGGACCAGAGTAACATTCACAGACTGCTGTTGACACTAACTTTTCTTTATCAAGACTTGACGCACTCTTTTAGATGTGCAGTTTCAGCAGAGAAGTAGCTCATTCTGCTTCCTTCTGTTATAACAGCTTGAGCCTCAACAAAGAATCAGGGGTAAGGATTCAGTTTCAAATTTTTTCACAGTTTTCTAGCTGAATTTGAGCAGGTCACTCCTTCATTCTGTTTCAGTTTTCCTATCTGAAAAAAGGAAGAAAAACGATTTGCCACTTTATGAAAATGTAAGTGATAAATCTTTATGAAAGCTAGGTATTACTACTGTGTCTTGTAATTATTCTACTGAAAAATGACACTTGATTCAGGATACACTTACATCTATAATCTATCTAGGTTTGCATTAAAAATTAGAGAATATTTGTTTGGGTGGTTTTTAAAATAAAATTAAAGAAAAAAAAGACACTGTTTTTTTTCTTGAAGAAACAGAACTTCAAATTTTTAACCAGAACAAATTCAGTATTCTAACAAAGCTGCTGTTTATGTGTCAGGGTCTGTTGTTTGCTAATGATATCTGCAGTGTTTGTCACTGAAGGGTTCAAACAAAGTCACTCCACTCTGGAACTACCTTTCTTTTTAACTGCTTGAACAATTGACATCCACAGGTGTCCACAGATTGTCTATATACAAGCAAGCATCTTAATACTGTCTTTCACAAAGTGTGTATATTTACAAGAGGTTTATACTAACCACTTAAAATGTCATGGGATTTCCTTTTAGTCATTCTAAGAGGTTTATTACCTGTTTATAGGTTTGCAATGACACAAAAGGACTTAAAAGCTACCAAGAAGAGTCTTGGTTATTGGGTTTGAGCATGCATACTATTATTTTTTTCCTGTAGTTTGCTGGCTTTATAAATGTTCATGAATTTTCATTTAAACAATTAACACAAAACCTCTTACTTTTAAATGGTTCTACTGATAGTTAACTTGTTTCTTAAGCCAGATGTTCCAAAATTACCCCATCTAAAAACCTACTGAAAGTAATTGATAAAGTCAAGTTTAAATTTGTGCTGTTAGATATTTTGTGCTTTTAAAACAGATACATAAAATAACTGTTTCTCTTTCTGAATTCGTGCTGTAGTAAATTTACAGTCAGGAAAAAAAATTGCAGATATATAAAAGTATTACCTTCGCCATTCATTTATTGTAAGGGTTGCTATCCAATTTGAATAAAAAAAATCTATCCATCTAATACTGGAATTTATTTTCATTCACCTGAGGTTTTGAAATGAGATACAGTGGAGCGAAACTAATTTCATTATTTTGTCAAACTGGCTGGCTTCAATAATTCTTATTCCTTTCTTAGAAAAAAGACTGAAAATAATAATTATATTTAACATGTAAATAACACTTGAATTCTCCTTGAATAAATATCATATGATGTTTGATAGAATTTAAATAACTATTAAAATGTTTCTAGCATTTTCTTTACAGTAAGCTATACCTGACAAGTCTTCAGAAAATGTTAATTTAAGATGGCTGTAACATTTTAATTACAGTCTTCTTAACAAACTGTTAGATGATTTCATTTCCCTTTTATTTCTTAGAAATCTCTCTAGCTTTTCATTGTATGCTGCAGGTCATCAGCTAAAGTTCATGGGTTTGAACATTAAACATACATAAACAGACATTTATTGCACATATATATAAACTTAATATACATTAAATCCAATTGTCTGTTCTCATAAACAAAGCTCTCTGGCATATTGCAGTATATAATGCCATGGGCCTCTGTGTTTAAGAAAGCGTCGGAATGTGGTCTGAGGAGGTAAGTCACATAGTTCAAAAGTTGTCCAAATCTGACAGTATACAAGAAGGAGGTAATAAAGGTAGGAAAGAGCTGGGTAATTAATAATTAATCAAAATGATAACATGAAAGAAAAAGGAGCATACCTTGATTAATCAACTTCTCATCTCTTATCCAGTTGCTAAAAATAAAGGGAACAGCAGACTACATGCAGTGCTACAGTGAATACATAGCTAAAGGACTCTGACATACTTTTGACTGCATACTTTGCTTATTTGTTATTTTTAACACACTAGATAGTTTAGCAAGTAACTGCACCTAAACCAAATCTAGCTAGCTACCTGGTTAGGCCTAGTATTTAGAGATATAGAATTATAGTATTTTCTCCTCTGGTCTAACCACATGTATTATTACCACATTCCTATGCTTTTTCAGTATAAAGGTTTAAAATCCATTTGAAACTGTTGTGGGGTTTTTTGGTTTTTTTTGTGGTTTTTTTTTGGGGGGGGGAAGTGTCATTGTGGTCTCTTAAGTCACTCTGAAAAATTCACTTCAGAAGCATGAGAACAGGTGTTGCAACTTCAATCTTGGTTTTCTTCTATCTGTTGTGAAATTAAACCATTTATTATTGCTCAGAAACAAGCATTTTCATTCTAAAGGCATCAAATGGAACATCTTAGCAATTTCAAACATCTTTCCTATTTAAAAACCAAGCTGCAAAAGCTGTCAAAATCAACTAATCTCATAAATGGTTTGAATATTTGTTAAAAAAAACAAACACAAATGGGTATGACTTTCACCATAACTGCTATTATTGCTGTTCTTCCTCTCAAAACCTATCCTTGATGAGTGAAGCCTTCACTCAACTTCTCTGTTATTGTTTCTGAAATTAACCTCCAATCTTGCAGTATCCAGTAAAAGGGCAGGTTTCCACATGGACAGTTTTTTAATTTTGATGAGACTCACTCCCCACTCTGTAACTTTTGAGTCTTGCTGAACTGAGTGCACTGCAAAACAGAGAGCTTAGGCTCTATTAGTTAGATAGACAGAGAAAATTAAATGTTCTTTTAAGAATCATGGTTTCGTTTGGGCTTGGGATTTTGTACTTTGTCTAATGATTGCTTAAAGTGACCCTCATAAATCGCTTTGGTGCAGAAAATAGAAACCTGAGCTTCTCACTTTAAAGCTCAGACAAAGGGCAGTCTTTTTGCAGTTGCTCTTACTCCTTCTACCTGGCCCTACTTATCTTTCTGGTTTTTCCCTCTTTCCAAAGCAGCAGTTTCAACAGGAATTACAAAACCTTTCAGCTGTTTGGAAAAAAAAAAAAAGTCCTTTCATCTGTGTTAGGATGACACAAATCTGACGGTGATAAATACCAAAAAGTTAAGATATTTTTACAGTGGAATCCTAACTAGCTCTGAATTCATGCAAGCTAGTTTTCTTACCAAATTATTTGAATGTTCCCTTTCAAGAAGGTCACATAGTAATTTATAGAGCTTTAGCTAAGCTTCAACTTTTGTAAGTGGGTGAATACTGTTGTAGTTGCACAATTTTGGTATTTTTGTCTTTTCAAAGGTGGTACTACTACGGCATGCATTTTATTCTAAAATTAAAAAAAAAATCCTTAATTTACAGTTTGCAGATAATTTAGATTGTAAGTCATCTTTCAAATATCAAAACATAATAGCAGTCCACTCTCTAATACGATATCTGCAAGATCAATATGGCATGTTTGATTTGATACAGTGACTTACCATGGTGTCACTGGCATTAGTAAGGACGAAGAGAGACACAAGTCACTGACAGCATACCTACTCACTCTGCAAAAAAGATATTTTGAAAAAAATTAAGAAAAAATAATGATTAAATTAGAAACTTCCAAAAGCATTAAAAATAAAGACCACAGCAGGAAAGTAACTCATATTTTGAAGACTGCTTAGCCACCCACACAAACATGTTAAAAAGATTGCCTTTTTCTGCTTGTGTAATGCAGAGTTCCTAGAACATCATGTACTATTATATAATCAGTGTATGCTACCAAATCTACTACTAGCAAGGTCAGCACCTCCATATTAAATTGGTGTTAATAGAATTCAACAGTGCTTAAACAGTGCTACTCAGATATTCAACATCATAAAAAGCACAGATAAGGATGATCAGGACATTTTCACTTCAATTAGCTGTTATTGCTAAATATATACATATGTATATATGTAATATATATATATATATTACATATGTATATATGTAATATATATATATATATTCTTTTGCCAACCCCAAAACTACTTCACAGAAAAGTAAGTTTTCTGGTAAGCTATTTATTAATGTTTTGTAACTGCAAAATATTTCTGCATGTCATATTTTAAATTTGTTTTGCTCCTCAAGGTAGGTTGATTATAGTGTTTTTTTAAAAATTAAGTGGTTGGATAAGGTTTTTCCCAGCTGTCCATTTTCAATTTTCAAAATAATTTCTGCTATTATCCATGAATGTTCTCCTATATTCTTCTATGAATAAGTATATACGTACATATACACTCCTATATTTAAATAGATTTTTCAATGGCTATAAATGCCTTTTTCACTCTTTGGAAACACAAATCAGAGGTTATACAGTTTCCCTCTTGTGGTGGTTTTAGCTGGGATAGAGTTAATTTTCTCCATAGTAGCTAGTAGGGGGCTACCTTCTGGACTTGTGCTGGAAACAATGTTGATAACACAGGGATGTTTTTGTTATTGCTGAGCAGTGCTTACACAGAGTCAAGGTCTTTTTTGCTTCTCACACAACCAGCGAGTAGGCTGGGGGTGCACAAGGAGTTGGGAGGGGACACAGCTGGAACAGCTGACCCCAAATGACCAAAGGGATATTCCATAACGTATGATGTTGTGCTCAGCAATATAAAGCTGAGGGAAGAAGGATGAAGGGGGTAACGATCAGAGTGATGGCATTTGTCTTCCCAAGTAACCATTACACGTGATGGAGCCCTGGTTTCCTGGAGATGGCTGAACACCTGCCTGCTGATGTGAAGTAGTGAATGAATTCCTTGGTTTGCTTTGCTTGTGTGCACGACTTTTGTTTTACTTACTAAACTGTCATTATCCCAGCCCATGAGTTTTACCATCACTTTAACCCTTCTGATTCTCTGCTCTATCCCAGCGCGGGAAGAGTGAGCGAGTGGCTGTGTTGCTTAGTTACTGGCTGGTGTTAAACTGTGACACCCCTGCTTTTGAAAAAGACAGATTTTTTTTCATAAATAAATTCACTTCTGTGGTCTAAGCCTGACATTTTGTATTACTTCTACACACCTGTAGGTGGTTTAATTATAAATCAGAGTAAGAACATAGAAGTAACATTGTCAAGGGGTTATTACTATAATTCCCTAATAATATTGCTCTGCAGTTACCAACTGCTAAATTATACTAATACTTCAAAAGAAGCATTGATAAGGGAAAGAGCGCATGGGTTTCTTTTAGTAAAGTGCTGAATCTCTGTGTGAGAGCTAAAACCACACCAGCACAACATCATCAAGGTGATACTTTCTTGCAGCAGGACAGTTGTGTTCTACATTGATTGCAAAACAAGTTTCAAGCATTCAAGTCTTGAAGGCAAGTCATTGTCATTTTTTAAATTCTCATCAAATGAGCAACTTTTTCTGAAGAAAGGAAAATAAGGCTCACACACACATACAGTATGGCTGATTCTTAGCAGCAAGTCTCAAATCACCCAAATGACATAAAAACTGCCACATAAGATTATTTATGTAATCAAAAACATTATTTTAAGTGCTAAAATTAAAATTTGGAAATATTCTTTGCCTTAATTACTGGTTTGGGTAACTGTCCTCCTCTGCTGCCATTCTTCTAAATGCTTTTTCAAACAGTAAGAAACTCATATAGGATTTTTTGTTAGAATGGTTTAGGTGGACTAAAATGCAAATGACAGTCTTGTACTGATAAGTAAAGATTCAAGATTATAGCAGAATTGAAAAAGAGTCTGTTTCCAGTTTAGAAGAGTCTCAATGGAAGGAAAAAAAGCCAATCCAGTTGAAGTCATTACATGTTTAACCAATAACTTGGGCTCCAGTTTGGTTTTCAGGATTATGGCTGCCTGTAGTGTAGCTATTAGAAGTAGTTGATAGTGGTCCATTGTAGCACACCTTCAGAGGGCTTCAAATTTCTTACTAATTTGAAATATATCATCAAATATATAAAATGGAAAGGTATCACCTTTCTCTACCAAACCCTTCAGAATGTGTAATTTTTAAAAAAATCAAAAATGGAAAAAAAAGAATTAAGTGAAAAATCATAATAATCTCATAAATAACCTATATTGATACAAGGTAAACCTGCTTTATGTGTATAATATATTGTATAGATAACTACCTATTGCATCTATATTTTGCAAATATTTGGTTTTTATATTTATAGTTTATATTAAATTTCTTCCCCCTATCCTTTCGCCTTCACTAAGTCAAATAAGCAATTGATATCATTAGGTCAATTCAAATAACAATGTAATTTATAGGTTCCAGCATGAATCAGGAGTCTTTCATAGTTGCAGATATGAAAGGGACTCTCAGCAAAAATCTTTCCCAGCTGGGGAGTCCTACAACATGCTGTACATTTTCTATTCAACAGGGGAAAAGGTGTCTCATGCAAAAATTTTGTCTAAAATCTCTCCTAGGTGCCAAAGACTTTCTGTTGACCTTTGTAGGCCAGATTCCTTGGGTCCTGATTCGGTCCAATTTTGCTTCTGCAAAGCAGGATTTTCTTATTCTCCTTTTCATCTTTTGTGACTTGATTAGCTTTGGTTTTGCCCTTTCTCCCTCCCTCCTTTCCTCCCTCCCTCCATTATTCTCTACATGCCCTATACAAAACGTAATCCCACCTCAGCAGAAGTCTTTATAAATATAGCTGAAGTCTCTTCTCACGAGGAGGCTGCAGGGCCCAAGCACCCTAGTTGGGCTGACCTGTCTCTCTGTGCCAATAGGTTACAAATTTCTTGTATAAAATACCATGGTAGTTCCCTCTTAAAGTTGGAAAGATGCACTGCTTATTCCTATGCATTCTTTCTTCTGAAATATAATTTAAATAAGGGACAAAGGAAAAAAATAAATTATGGTATGGAAATTAGGATATGGTATGCCTAGGAAAATGGCGGATAAAAGGTCCGGTATTCCAGTGCATAGGAAGATAGTACATCTAAAACTGTACAAAATGGCTGTAGTGTATATTAGACATTTGCAAATGTTTTCAACCTCCAGTAGAGGCATCTGTCTAATCTATAGGTAAAGACCATTACAGTCTCAGTATATGACCCTGCTGTGTATAGGTAGACCTTATTCAGTAGTAAGCTTTACCTATCCCACCTAAAGCTGTCAAGATGTACAAGTTGTGTAAACACATCGGGCCACACTTTATTATGTGAATAAAAGCAGGTAAATATGTTATAAATGTTAATAAAATTACAATACATGAGTGCTTTCTTTAATTCCTCTAACAGTGCAACTCCAATGTTCTCTTAATGAAGGTGTTCTTATAAATACTAGATACATATATATACAGTATATGCAAATGTGTATATGTATAAATTTATAATAAATTGTTTTCTACAAGTATTTCACAGATTTGATAGGTAAGATATTAAAATAATTATTCTATTAATCCTAAATTTTACTTTTATAATTATGGAACAAAGGTCTTGAATTTTTGCTTAGTCATCTAATCAGATTATTCTAATTTGGATTTAGCTACAAAAATATTTTTTAATTTGAAGGAAGAAGTAACAACAAGATGAAATAAAATCAATCTGGACTCCAAATTTAAAATTACTTCGAGAAAAAAAAAGCTAACCAAATAAAATACACTGACTCTATTTCTTTTTATTTACAACCACTAACTGAAAACAATAAATGAATTTAAGAATTAATTATAAGAGATTTTCACTATCCTTTTTTGGTTTTGTTACATTCATTTTTGTTTGTTTTGTTGTTTTTTTTTCCCTAGCTAGTAAATCAGAAATTATGCATCTTTCAGCAATTTTTCATTGACCCTGTGGAGTAGTTAAGGTCAAATAGCGAATGTCATTGTTTACATTCCTCACCAGCATTATTTGCTTGACAATAGTTATTACTTCATAAACAATATAGACTTCTGACCTGTACTGAAATCAGTTACTTAAAAAAACAAGAATGCTATTTCTCCTACAGACCTAGATTTAAAAAAAAAAAAAAAAAGCGTGAATCTGTCTACTTACCCAGTCATGCTACATGCAATGACATTATAGACAGTATATGAATAGTCTGGAACATGAAACAGGAGATCAAAGTCTCCCCCCAGAGAATTAGTTCATATCTTGGTCATGCTGCTCCCATTGACACAGTAACAGCTGAGAACCTCCTTTTCCCTTCGTGCTGCAATTGTATGCTCTGCATGATGCGCAGAACCCAGTGCAGCTATGCTGGTGTCCTGATACAACAAGGTTTATGTGTATTCACCTTATCCTTATTTGAATGAAACAATGCAAATGCCAGATTTTTTTCTTTTGTATGAGAGTTTGTAAAGTCTTTCTAATTAACAAGTGATTTATATCCAATAGGATTCTAATACCTATTGCTATACTGCTTCTTATACTCAGAAATTTTTGTTTTCCCTCTTTAAATCTTCTGTGTCCTGAATATTTCATGGATAGAGTAGAAAAAGCAGTAGTAATTGAAAAGAGATAGTATCAAGGGGACAAGTCATCCTCCTTGTCCTGATAATTACTGGTCCATAAACTGTGGACAAACCAAAATGTGTTGAAAGGATTGAATAATCTGACAACTGAAAAGGAAAGCAACTTTGTTGCTCTCAGCTCATTATATTCTCTCAAATCATTGCCTATTTCACAGGTTTCAACAGTAGTTACTGGGGCCAAAAATGTCATCATTAAGTGAGAAAAATAAGTGTAAAGTCACTTTGTCATCCTCTTTAAGCCTTATGAACAATGTGAAATCACAGATTTTTATGAACTTTCAGCTGAGATGGAATGTCTTACTCTTAAACCTATTAGCATTAACTTCATAAAAATCCAAAGCAAACAAAATGCCAACAAGTATTTGAAATTGTGCACCAGATCCATTCAAGTTAACTCTGTCCTGATCCTTCTGTGTAGAGCCTCTCATTGAAATAAGGATGACATTTTCCATGAGGTTTTTCAATTAACAAAATTTTCCCCATGTATGCATTTTTTTTTAAATCAGATAAATACATGAACAATACTTAGATATTCAGATCAGATTTCTCAGTGGGGCAAACAGATTAAGTCATTATAACTACTTTAGATGGGAGCTGTCTTTTTTTGTATTAAATACAGAGTCTGGTTTTGGTAATCAGTGAAGTGAATGTATCATTCTGATCTTTTTTTATTTTTTCTACCATACATCATCTTTTACGTCTAAGACTATGCCTTGAAAAGTGGTACCAATCTTTTAGTAGTAATAATGTAATGAAATAACATGAGCTGATTTATAATGGTATGCTCCAAATGATCAGGGATACTGCTAAAAGCACAGCTTCAGAAAATCATAAACACCTTTCTCGCCTGTACTTTCATGCAAATGTTTAAAAAAGTATTCCCAAAACCTGTCATTTCTGTTTTAAGGATTCTAACAAATCTTTTCACTGCATCTGAAGCTATGTTTCAGAAGTCATCTATTCCAAGCACAATTACTTTCAAGGTTTTTTTGTTAATTATATCAAGCCCTATCTCAAGTAAGTGTTCTGAGGTTACAGCTATTAAAAATTTATATACTTTATACTCAGAGATGTTGGAAATGTTCCTCACACTTTTGTCAGGGAGAAATTCATGTACAGTCTTTGCAGTCAATTAACGGTTAAACCTACCTGGCTCTTTCAAGATAGGAATGAATTTTCTAATGATGGCAAGTGACTGAAACTGACTGCAGCAGTGTAGTGCAGGAGATGAGATAATGCCCTATCAAATCACTTTCAGTATTGGAGATTATAGGAACACCCAGGGCTGAACTTCTATTCAGCAGAAGTCATCCAAGAAAAAAGGATATAATGAGAGACTTCATCTTAGAGCAGTATGCTTCTTAGCAAGAGAAGACTGAAATTTATCTATCAGACTACTGCTTATTTCCTGGGGGATATTTGAATTGACTTTAGAGATAAGTGACTTGTTATACCACTAGCAGAGGAGAACACAGAAAACATACTGAAACCAAGCTAGAATGAGAGCTAAAGGAGGAGTACTATATTTTTTCTTTGTCTGCCTCAGAAGAAAGCAGTTGGGTTTTTTCTGTTTCCCAATCTTTGTATTTTATTAAAATAAACTTATTTTACTTTAAAGTTCACTCTAGTGGTGCCAGGCTGTCAGTCATCTAACAGTCCAGAGCTGAACACAGGGAATAGATTCTCAGCTGTGGAAATCTGCATCTCAGGAATGAGTCTTCTGTAGTCTCTTGGTCTGCATCCAGTAGGATGCAAGGATGTGATTGCTTGGTCTGATCACACAAGGTACTGAACAAAGAGCTGAGTGTACCCCTAGCAAGTGTAAACTGGAGTATTTTTGAGACCTGTATGCATCATCTGTTTGAGCATCACCTGCACATTAGCAGGAAAGGATATCACCAAGGGAGTGGCAATAAAAATAAACCTTCCAGAAACCTGGGAAATGAGAATACATGTAGAGAAAATTGGATAATATTTATAAAAACCATACCAACAATGCAAAAATGTAAATAATAGAAATGGAAAAAACAGTGGCAGTTGATGGTCCTATGAGCAAGGAGGGTAACACAAAGGCTTACAGGACCACCAAAAAAGTTAGTTAATTCTTACATCCATTTGCAGAGAGAGTTGATTAATCACCCCAGGATTCTGGAAATGTAGTCTGGCTGATGTCAGTGATTAGCTGACCTTGCTGTAAGGAATCAGGGACCCTGCTGCTAATGACAGTGTGACTTAGTAGTGGGACTCGTGATATGAGCTGGGATAAACCTTTCTCAGAAGAGATCATAATAATGTTGCATGATAGCTATGTTGAATTTGATATACTTCATGCAAACTCCTGAACCTAAGAAAGCTGGGACACAAAGTGGTTACTTGTGGGATTTCTTCCAGTCTTCTCAGGAGTTCACTGCCAACACGCCATGGAGTGAATTGTGGCAAACGTGCTCACTTGTGAAACAAATCCATCTGTTGCATCCTACTCCTGCTCTGTCTGCTGTGATTCCCTGCTGGTTTTGGATGCCCATTAGGTCCTTTTGTCCCTACCCAACTGAGCTTACCCTACCAAGCCTATGTGCCTACCTCCTCCTTTAACTTGATACAGGGCTAGCATGGATGCACTGTAATGGTCTTTCTACTCACAAACTCCTTTCCAACTGTATATTAATGCAAAGGTAAAGACAAGTATGTGTGGTGTCCTTGGTTTTGTACTGGTAGTAAACCTTCAATGACAGTTCCACAGTGATGGCTCTGACCACCCACTACACCTAATCTTGGTCCAAGCTTAACTAGAAGGACTTTCTAGACAGTCTGATTGTATACCTCTGGAGAGAGGGAGTGCACTGTCAGTGTGACAGCTGCCTGTGAAGGGAAGGGGAGGAGGGGGAAAGTGAGCAATGGATCCTGAATGTGAGATACAGAGATGGAACATGAGATGGAATAGAGACATCTAAATTAGGAGTTAAATATTGAGAGGGTATCATTACAAGGTGAAACACAGCTGTCTAAAAGAAAAAGGAGGGGCTAACAGGGCAAGTACATCAGCAGACGACTGGACTACACACTCAGGAGATTTCTTCCACTCATACTGCTATGGAAAAAAGCTGGCAAATTCAGTTAAATGTTTCTGCATTCAATTTTTTTCCCCCCATGCTTTTTAGAGGGATGGTAGTAAATTATTATCTTTTTCCTCCAGATTTTTGCTACAGCTTTGATTTTGGAGGGAATTACAATCCTCTTTTGATTAACATTTTTATTTGAACTACTATTTAAATAAATTGGGCATTGTAAGTAGCACTCTGAAATACATTTGCATATCATACATTGAAGACAACTAAATAAATATTTCAGAGTGTCATAAAAAGAGCAGGATTTCAGTTTAAGGAGAAATAATGTAGAGATTTTCTATTATTATTATTATTATTATTATTATTATTATTATTATTTTGACACTTTTTCTTGCTCTGTCCAAGAAACTATTTAGCAAAAGTAAAAGCTCAAACAGCTACTTTATTAGTCTCTGCCTGTTACTGAGTAGAGATGTACCGAACTATACAAGCATAATTCATAGAAATAACTGTTCAGGAGGAATGTTGATACCTTGTTATTTCTGCTTCTATTGTTTTATTTGCTTTATGCTGCTTAATAATCCTTGTCATGGTATTTTTCATTATTTATAAATGTGATAGAGCAGGCAACATATTCTATTCTATGGGGTCCAGCTTTGACATGGAACAGTAAGCCAGACGGGAAAAAAAATAGATCATGAACATCTATAAAACTAGAAATGGTTACAAAATTGGACTGTTTATGTTTCATTGTTGTCTCAGTTCTATTTTTAGCTGAAGGACAGATTCATGCCACTCCATTTTCTTTCCTTGTTTCAACAGTTATTTTTTAAGATTATCTCACTTCTGGATTTTATTTTTTTCCTTTTAGAGTGGTGTATCAAAATGGGATATCAAAGTTCCTGAAAGATAACAGTGGCTACCCTGCTGCATTCACTGGTCAATCATGGTTCAAAGCAAAGGGAAGAGAATGACCAGTAAATCAAACAATTTAACATTACTGATAGTATTAGTCTATTGGGTAAATACTCATACAGTGATAGTATGTCTTCAGTAATTTGAAATGCTAAGCTTGTATGGGTTTTCTTATCTAAAAATCCTAGTACAATGGATTATTAAATGCATGTGCATATATGCACAGTCCATACGTTCATGCGTACCTATCATGTCAAATATGAAATATTTTGTAACTGATGTGAATACCAAACTAGGTCACTGAGTTTGCTCATCTGAAATTCTTATATAACCTAAAATTCAGAGAGAAGTTGAGACCTTTGTAAAGTATTTGTTAAAAAAAGACATATAGAGAAACCTTACTGTGGTTTTCATTATATCAAAATCTACCAGTGCTCATCACTATCAGGGAAGTTGCCTACTTGTAAATGCACCTGCACAGTTTGAAATATATATTGGAGCTTTTTGCTTTCCTATTCCCAGTGCTACTGTAGCTGAAATATGGGAGGCAAATCCCGACAGTGACAATGTTCACAAAGCCGAGAACTTGTTGATCCCCTTCTCTTGGTTGCATGTTTGGGAAAGGGTAGCCTTTTGGAAGAAGAAGTAGAGAAACAGAAATATTCAATCCATTTGTTACAAGTAAGGTATTAGAAACAATTAATAAAGAAAAACAATAATAAATTGATAGTTGTTGGCTTGGAGCAGTTTACTTTATGTGTTACTCAGTACCATTGTACCACTGTTTTAGGAGAATGCACAACAAAAAGAAGAGGAGGGAGCGCTGAACCCACTGGTATGTTAGGAGATAAGAACATCAGGTCCAGAAAGGAGGACTCACAGGGGCTTTCAGCATCACTTGCAGTTAGCATAGGTTTGCATAGCAGGAACATCCACAGTACATGGTACAGTACTGCTGCACAGTCTTGTCACTGAGACTGATGCTGGATCCTCCCTATTCCAATGAGGGAGTTAATTACTTTTATCAAAATTAATCTAAAACTGCATTAATATAAGGTTTAGCATGAAGGATAGATAAAGCTTCAAATTATGTCTTGCGTGTCTTAGACTCATCAGACTAGCCCAGTTTTAGCAACTGAAGTGATGATTGATTCATACGAGAGCAAAATATATTGCTCTCTCAACATTGCTGAGGCTGCAAGGTACTTCTGGAGGCCATCTAGTCCAACCCCCTCCTCAAAGCAGGGTCAGCCAGAGCAGGTTGCTCCAGTTGGGTTTTCAGTATCTCCAATGATAAAGACTCCACAACCTCTCTGAGCAACCTGCTCCACTGTTCAATTACCCTCACAGTTAAGAAGTGTTTTCTTATGTATAAGTAGATTTTTCTGTATTTCAGTATGTACCCATTATGTCTTGTCCTGTCACTGGGCACCATGGAGGAGAGTCTGACTCCTCATTCTTTACTTCCCCCGTCAGGTATTTATACATATCGATAAAATCCTCCCTAAGCCTTCTGTGCTCCTCATGTGTCATGTGCTCCAAGCCCTGAATCATCTTTGTAGTCATTTACTAGACTCACTCCAGCATTTCCCTGTCTCTTGTACAGGGCAGCCCAGCACTGGACCAAGCACACCAGATGTGTCTCACAAGGGCTGAGTAGAGGGGAAGGATCATGTCCCTCAACCTGCTGGCAATAGTCTGTCTAATGGAGGCCAGGAGGCTGTTGACCTTATTTGTCACTGCTGGATCACAGTCAACTTGGTGTCCACAAGGAGCTGAGGTACAGGACTTTGCATTTCCCTTTGTTGAACTTCATGAGATTCCTGTCAGTGCATTTCTTCAGCCTGTCAAGGTTCCTATGAAGAGCAGCACAACCTTCTGGTCTATGAATCACTTTTCCTAATTTTCTGCAAACTTGCTGGGGGTGGATTCTGTCCCATCATCCGGGTCATTAATTGAGATATACCACTAGGGACTTTACTTTTCTAGACCCATCCCTGCATGGTTGGACAGTGTCTTCCTGACAGTTCTTCCTGGATCACCTGTCCCTGCTTTCACTTATTGTATGCTTCCTGTGTTTGAGTTTTGTCAGGAGCTACTTGTTCATCTATGCAGGCCTCCTGCCACCTTTGTCTGGCTTCTTGCACACAGGGGTGGACTGTTCTTGAGCTTGGAGAGGTGACCCTGGAAAATCAACAAGCTGTAATTACGAGTATTAGGTGACTAATAGCCCAATCTGAAGACATTTCTAAAATTGTCTTTGCATTATGTGTTTTAAACAGTGAGGAAAACAACAGGTTAGATTACTTTTTCCATCCACTGATATCAATTGCACAATAATGCTCTACATTATTTCCTAGGTTTTTTTCCATGAAAATTCCTACTTCCCTTGGAGAAAAATCTGGTAATTTTATTAATTAATTGTTAAGATCAATATCTGACCTTTGAGATGTTTCTTCATGTTAAATCTAAAACCTCTGGATTTTAAGGGGATTAAAGAGGTTAACTGAACCCTTTTATGCTTACTTTTGGCCTTGTAAGTTCTCCCCAAAAAAAGAAAATCCTCATTTTTATATATTCCCTGTGCATGTCATTCAGTATTAAAATAAATGTATTGACTTTACTGAAGAGAAATTTGGTATTTTTAATCATTTGGTTTCAAAAACAAAAATCTTAGGTTTGCAAATAAGTTTGTTGTAAACAATGGTTTGACAAGATTTGACAAAGATTAACCTATTGCATTTTTTTTTGGCATGCGATTGCCAAAAAGTTATAGTTTTGTTGTTTTTTTGACAAAAGGAATGAAAGTTATGAATAAGAACAGTAAATGATGAATAACAAACCCATTAAATTGTTCATGAATGCTGAGGTTTTTGCATGCCAAACTAAATATTCATACGTAGAACAGTAATTTCCTAAATATTCATGTTGAACAAAAACTTCTCTGCATGAGTGTTTGCTAGCAATGAATATTAAGGAGCAGGAACACGATCTGCAGAAACAGCTGTGCAGATCTGAAACAAATGTTCACTTAACCCTGTTTTTGTAGTAGCTGTACAGCTCAATTTATCAAGAAACTTTCACTCCTTACTTACTGCTTGATCAAGATGCACATATACATAGATGGAGCTCTTCTATTCCTTCTACACAGTTCTGCCAGTAACTGCCATAAATCAATTTTACCTCTTTGCTCCACTGCAGTGTTGTTCAGGACTTGAGGTCTCAGGAAAGCAAGCAGAGGGTAACTAATTTTATTTCCAAACTGCTAGGTTGGAATTAGATAAAGCATTTTATAACATCCAATGCCTTTCACTTTCTTGTCACAATTGTTAAGGACAAAGGTTCTCAATGTACTATTACTTATTTACAATATTGAAACACATCAATTTTTGTGAGTTTGAATTTGTAAAAAGAAGTCAAACTCTTGGTATTAAGGAGTAAGAGATTAATGCTGTCAGGCTAGGTGCATTACAACATTGATCCTCCAAACAGCTTGATAGAGCTATGTTTGATTTGCTTGAGTGATTTCAGCAATTTAACATGGAACATGACCTTACAAAAAGAAAAAAACAGACAGTGAATAAATGGATTGCTCATATAGTAAATTTGAAACAAATTGAAGGAGTAGATAATTGAATGTATAATTGTCCCTTCTTACTAGTCATACTTTGGAAAAGTATCCTAATGCTTCTGCCTTAGCCATCTAATACACAGAGTTGTTTGGTTTTGTTTTGTTTTTTTTTAAAGTGGAATCTGCCACAGGCCTATTGATTTTATATATGACTACATGCTTTTTTATCAGTGGATTCTTGGATAAAACAAAATCTTGGGAACAGTCAAGGCTTTCAGTCAGCTAATAGGATCGTTTAAGTGAAAAATAATATATTAAATTACATATAGTTCCATTCTGCATGTAGTTTGGTTTTAAGCAGTTTCAATGATCGCTAAATATTACTATCACCAGTTTGCAGTCTGCATGAAATATGTTGGTTACATCTGTAATTTTTAAATGTTCAAATGCCCATTGTGCTATCAATCTACTGTTACAGCTCTTGGTCAAAGTCAGTAGCAGAAAAGTCATAAAGCAAATGTGATACTTTTAAACTAGAACTGAGAAGTGTTGTGGTGAGAAGGATCCTTCTGGATCCCTACAGGAGATGAATACAGCACTGTAGTTTCTGGGATCCAGCCTAGCTGATTTCCCTAATCAGTGTACTGATTTCACTATTTTTACAGGTAATTTTCTAGGGTACTTCTAGAACGAAACACTCTGAAGATAGAGATTTTATAAGGACTTTGATTAAAAAGAAAAAGCATAACGTGTAACTACATTGACAATAACTTTAACAGTTCTCACAGATTTCAAACATGAACAAAGAATTTAAAAATATTCCTTGTATTAAAAGGAATCAAACATCTTCAGATCCTGAAGTGGTTAAAATTAGGGCAGAAAAAAAAAATATGATGCATTAATTTTTTTTAGTCTACTTTGGCATTAAAACTCTTCAAAAGATGCATTGTGAAATGTTTTCCACAAACATTTCCTTTTGTAACATGTTTGTTTAACTAATTTGCTGAGAATGGTTAGTTTCTTGCCCACAGAAAGTCTATTTCACCTTGTAAGTCTAATTTTATATACACAAACATCTAATTTATTTCAAATAAAGGAGAGAAAGGTAGGGAAAAGTTAGAAATACACTGCAAAATGACAGAAAAGAGTGAAAAGAGCAGCTTTTTTACTATATCTTCCCCTTTTGTGAATACTTTTTTAACACTACTCTGTCTCTGCATTTTGTTAAAATACTACTGAATGATATAATACAATTGCTTTTCAATCACATTTCAGTGTTACTATTTCAGATTGTCCCCTATACATAAAACTTGTAATTATTTCTTTCATACTTTTACTTGTAGCAGATTTTTTAAAAATTATAATGGCCTTTTGTGGTGTGAAAGAACATTTGCATTTCACAGTTTGAGTAGCTCTGAGAATTTTCTGCACTTTACCAAATTACTTTTTCATGGTCCTGGATGGATAATCCAAAATTTTCAAATAACTATTTTAAGATATGTGACTAAAAATATCCATTTAAGAAAACCAAACTTCCCACAATACAAGAGGACTTCCTATAATTCTCTTAGTGTATATTTTAAAGTAGTTTTAAGAATTGAGGGCTATGTTAGATTACTTTTAAGAAGATGCAGATCAAACCTTCTAGAAACATATTGACCCTAATAAGAATGAAAGTAATTAAATATTTGATTTACTATTTCACTTCTGAAAATACCAAGAAGCTCTCTTAATCTACTACAAATACAGATTTCATCACAGTTTTAAACAGCTTCCTTTCAGCCAGGGGACTATTGTTACCTTTCTGTCAATAAAAAAAAACCTAGACAAAAGTTTTCACTAGAATGTGTCCATGATATCCTTTATAGAAATTAATGTAATATTTATTACAGAAAATGTTTAAAAGTTTTATGTAAAATAGATAGGAAATATTGTGCCTTAAAGTCAATTTTTCTATTTAACTGGCACTCTGGTTTTCAGCACAACTTAGCAGTATTAGACTGAAGAAGCTTTGATCTTACAAATTCACTGTGGTATCTGATCTAATCTGTGCTTTCCTTTAGCTATAAACAATCTTATTAAAATATTGACAGTTAGAGGATTTGAAAAAAAAAAAAACCAAACAAACCAAAAATCAACCCCAAAACTGATGGAAGGAGTATCAACTACACAGACAGGTTGGGTGGGTTAATTTTAAAGATTTTGTGTACATGTTCTAACACTATTAACTTCTTTTGTAATTCATTGTGAAGAGACAACAATTGAAAAGAAAATATAGTTTCTCCTTGCTTAGGCGGTGTTTGCATTAAATCATTTTTAGCACAGAATAAAAAGATACTTTGTGCTGAGTCACAAGCTCTAAACAAAGTAATTGCTAGAAAATTTAAAAAGGCAGCATGAAATGCAAGAGAAGAGCTCAATCTACTAAATCATACCTAAGGGTTGCAAAGTCACCCTACAGACTGAATGACTGTTTACTAATAGATTTTGACAGGTAATTTCACTGAATACTCCACCCACTTTCTAACTTTATGTTAAGTCCTACATCCAATGAAATCAACTGGAAGTTTGCAGTTGATTAGCACAAGAATATGGTTCATGTGTTTCTGGGAGCAGGGGAAAGTAAGCAGATCTGGGGTCATTTCAAGTTGTTGAGCAGCACAGACAAGCTGTGGGAATATCAGTCCTTGTTTCTGCGTGTTCAGCTTCAGCTGATATGGGACGCATAATGGATTTGGGAACACTGCTTAAGCCTGCCCACATGTAAATTAAATTTCTAGACTGAAAGAAAAACTAAAACCACAAAATAGAAAGGCCACAGGAAATCTGTTGGAAGTGTATCTATATAGCTGCTGCAATAAAACAATGCAAATGGCAGGACAAAATGTATTTAAAAAAAATAGCAGAGCAAGGAAGCACATCCTATATCTCCCATTTCCTGGCCACCATGCTGTGTCATGTCTGCCTTCTCACCTAGTTTCCAGGATCATTTGATGGATTTCTAAGTTTCAAATCATATCCTGTTACAGGCCAGTTGTACTGAATTACATAGCAGTGGTAGGGAGGCATTGGTCTCTGTCACAAAGGAGACCTTGATGCTCAGCACCAGACACACCAATCCCCACATTCCTGCTGCAGTATGTGGAGCAGTAATTTAAATGTTTAAGGAGGTGTTGCTAGTACTTGCTATCTCCTCTTCAGCTATGTAAAAACTAAGCCACAGGTTTTGGTCTGAAATGTGGTTTGTATCTAGAAAGTTTCAAAAGGAGAAAAAAAATGCAATTAAAACAGGCTAGAACTTTTCAAGAGGGAGGAAAATATTCCGGATCTTAAAAAATGTTAATATTCTCTTTTAAGTTCTGTAATTAATAATGGAACCTATTCTGCACTCATAGCCCAAGCAAAGTTCTATTGGACTTTATATTTAGTGGCTGTTAAATTACATCTAGAATTAATATACACAGAAAATGTGAATAAGATTTAAAATGTCAGCATTTGTTTGGAGTGGCAGAAAATTTAACATGTATTTTAAATCACATTCTTATTCTGTTTTATTATAAAGCTCTTTGTTTTATTAAAATATAACTTGAGGCTCTGTTGAGACAGATTTCTGATTTCCACAAGTTTTGACACTAGAGCCCATCTCAAGATTGAAGAGCAAACACTGACTGACTTGTTTCTAAAGAATTTACAGTTTTCAACAACCCTAAGAGTCAGTTGCCTTCTCTGTACTAAATAATTGTGGGGAAGATACTATGATTTATTTAATAGGCATGCATGGTGAGACTACTGCCCTTGGTGGAATGGTATCTTGATTCTCCCCAATCCCCTCAGATGAATAAATAAGATTTCAGGTTTAATTTTTTAAAGCACAGGAGAAAACATGTTAGAATAGAAACTTACACTGCTTGAATAGTTTTTTGTGCTGGTTTACTGTAGAACTACGTTGACATCAGTATCCCCCACAATCATTTGATTTTGTGGAGTTCTTGCAATGTCCAGTAACAGATCCGAATGTTGATTATTTACTGTAATAATAATAAAAAAAAAATTAAAAAAATCTAATCATAGCAGAAGGAGTTAACAGAGGAAGAGGTGGCTTCCCTCCCCTACTGGGATTATCATTATTAGCTGAAAAAATAACTTTCTCTATATTCAAATTAATTTTCTGTATAGAATTATAAATTCCCTTAATAACATTAATCATTAATAATCATTAATAACATTAATTCCTGAACATTATCCCATATTTTCTGCTAAAACAAAACACCTGAAATTATAGCCAAAACTCAGTGAAGTCCATGGAAGTTCTTCCAGGAATGGATAATGACTCAGATCTTAGGTCAGACAACAGGTTTCCTCTGGTGGTAAACAAGTATTGTGACTTTTCCTCTTAGTCTCTAAAGCAACAGGATAATATAGAAGTATCACTGCCTTTCAATTCTGCAGGTAACACTCTAACTTAAGTATTTAGGGATTTTACTCACTGCAGGTGACATTTTGATATCTAATTAAATTGTTCTTTAGAGAAAGAACATCATAAAGTTGACTTCAAAAGACCATGAACCTTACTAGTTAAGTACTTGCTCTTTAAAAAGTGCATATTTTATGACACAAAAGTGTTGGGGGGTACAGTTTCAGTACAGATGAATTTCTGATATGAATTTGCCAAACTGCTCAAAAGGCTGCAGACCGTAGCTCATACACTATATCCAGTTTGTTTTCAGAGTGTATGATATCAGAACAAATGGCCATCATAGCGATGTCATTTTCCTGATTAAATATTATTTCTATTTAATGATATTGTACAGTATCTTCACCTCATTACATTTTTATGTTCTTTTTTTGTTATATAGGAGAAACCCATTAAGTCTGTTTAAATAATCTATAAAATCCAGTAGAATGTTGATTTTCCATTTATTCACTGAGGAGAGTTCAGGCCACAAAAAAACCCTTTATTTGCTCAAAAACTGTAAAAAGAAAAGCATTTAGTTCAAAGAGATATGAAAGATAAAGCACCAAGGGGAAGATTACAGTTCTTTCTCTAACTCATTGGCCTTCCACATCTGACTCTAGCTGTTAAATATGCAATCCAAATAAAGATAGAATTGTACTATTTTTGCTATTTTCAGACAAAGCAATCCCAGAATCGCAAACTCCTTAACTTCCTCAGCAGTCTTGCATTTTCAGATTTACCAGATATTTCAACAAAATCAGAACTCAGTATTCACTTCCCATACCCTTTGAACTCATACTGTCCCTCTTTTTTTAAAAAAAAACCTATATATTTTTTAATGGGAGAAGAACCATTTATTACATTCAGAGTGTTTGATTTCAGTGTTCACCTGACTTCTTCTTGTGGGACATCCAAACCACTTCATTTCTACTATAGTAGGCACTTGCATCAAAAACAACAAAAAAAAGTTTGCTTTCTCATTTTCTGTCTTGCTTTCTCCATACTAAATCCAAAATGGTAAATACAGGTCAATCTCTTATATTTTATATGCAAAGAAAGCTGAAATCCATAGATAGACTCAGACTTTTGATTTAAATGCAGATTTAAATCTAACATTTATTTTTGTGTCATAAACCCATCACAAAGCTGTTTCAAGGTCAGGTTGGACAGGGCTCTGAGCTACATGATCTAGTTGAAGATGTCCCTGCTTATTGCAGGAGGGTTGGACTAGATGAACTTTAAAGGTCCCTTCCAACCAAAACTATTCTATGATTCTACTTTCCAAGACTTCTAATATTTTAGGTGTTTTCTGACCTGTATTGAACTGCTTTTTATCTTTTTTTCTTTCAGAAAATATATATATCAAATACCTAGCTTCTGGCAGAGCCAGTAATAGATCAGAGCAATCTTCCTTCATTTTCTTATGTGACAATCCTAATGCAGCATATCTGAATAAATGTCTTCTTCATTTATTTTAATCCCTGAATGTTACTCTGTGATACAACTATCTAGACAACTTGTCTCTTCTACCTTTGTGCATTTGACACTAACCTATTACTTAAACCATCTCACTTTCTTCTGCATATCTGCTCATATTTCAGAATTCAATCCATTTATCTAATTTAGCAAGATTGTGCTGATTGTAGATCCTATCTTCCAAAACAGCTGTGATCCTGCTTAGTCTGTCGATGAAAACGAAAATCCAAATGTTGCAGAATGAGGTTTAAGATTTTGCTAGGACCTTGTCGTGGTTTAACCCCAGCCAGCAACTAAGCACTACGCAGCCGCTCACTCACTCCCCCCCCCATCCAGTGCGATGGGGGAGACAATTGGGAAAAAAAGAAGTAAAACTCGTGGGTTGGGATAAGAAGGGGTTAATAGAACAGAAAAGAAGAAACTAATAATGATAATGATAACACTAATAAAATGACAACAGCAATAATGAAAGGATTGGAATGTACAAATGATGCGTAGTGCAATTGCTCACCACCTGCTGACCGACACCCAGCTAATCCCCGAGCGGCGATCCCCCGCCCCCACTCCCCCCAGTTTATACACTAGATGTGGCGTCCCATGGTATGGAATACACGGTTGGCCAGTTTGAGTCAGCTGCCCTGGCTCTGTCCTGTGACAACGTCTTGTGCCCCTCCAGCTTTTTTGCTGGCTGGGCATGAGAAGCTGAAAAATCCTTGACTATAGTCTAAACACTACTGAGCAACAACTGAAAACATCAGTGTTATCAACATTCTTTGCATACTGAACTCAAAACATAGCACCGTACCAGCTACTAGGAAGACAGTTAACTCTATCCCAGCTGAAACCAGGACAGATCTACTGTTTTGCTTTTTTTAATTATTATTTGGGGGTTTTTATTTCCATTTGGTTTGGGGTTTGGGTTTTGGAGCATTTCTTTTTTTCTAATATTCACCTTATTATTAAAATAAATTGAAATAAGTTACACCTATGGATAAAAGTTTTTTGGGGGGTAAATCAAGTGTAGCTCAGGGTGTCTCAAAGTGCACTAAATTACTTTTCTTCTGCTGATGAAAGATCTTACAACATAGGTAAATCACAGTCAGTTGCTCACTGGAAAAAAAATGCTACTTGTCACAGAGACTGTATTTTTATTTGTTCAGAAGCACCATAATCAGAAGGAAAATTGCAGCAAACAATTCTGCTTCTTCCTAAGGCCCCAAGTCTACGAAGTTCACCTTCAGTAACTCCACCCTAGTTTTGTCAGCTGACCGCACATTGTGGAGCCGTTTTTGTCTCTTTTTGGAATAGACATGCAGGGTCAAAAGTCTAATCCTGTGGTCAGTAGTACATACTTAAGGAAAAGTATAAGCAAGAGAAATCATTTACTACAGTAAACTCTGTCTTCAGCCAACCTGAGGCTTAGACACTTCTGAGTCAGGTGTGTTATCTTTGTGTTTAATAACCTTCAATGGGTTATACATCCATGAATTTGTCTATTTGGTTTTTTTGAGCTCAGCTGTAAATTTTTCATATGCTGTAGCTGCAAGTTCCACAGTGATCAAACAGGACTGAAAAGAGGAAAATACATAACGAGGAGCAAATATACAGAGTTAAAAGGAATAGCTAGGTTCATCATTGGGCCATTAATAGATCTTATTTCATTAATCATCATACTTCGCTGGCAGTATCAAAAAAACCAATGCAATGCAATGGTTTACAGTCTAATTCTGATATTGTAACTAGGGAGAGCATGCAAATTAGTATTACCTAATCAACAGAAAAATAAAAAGTAGAAGATGCAGGTATACTGTCATAAAGCAAGACTAGCACTTAAGTGTCAACAGATTTCAAATCTAAATGCTAGTGTTAAAACAGCAGTTGAATTTTATTTTGAGAAACATATAACCTCAAATCCTCAAAAACCCCAAACATCAAAACAGTCTGAAGTCTGCAAGTGAAATACTGGATCATTCATCTTGTTTGAAGTCATTATTCCCCCTTAATTAAATTTTGGAGGTATTCCCTCTGACTGACATTTCTCTTCACATTTTCTGCTATCTCCATCTGGAGTTTGTTTACCAGAACTTGTTCTACTTCTCCCAGGCTTGAGATTCCACTAAAATAGATTGCTGACATTCATTACAACATACAATATTTGCAGCCTTTACCTTCCCCTATGCATTTATCAGAGAGATAATAATGCAGAACCTTTCCTCAGGGTTCCTTTCAGTCTGTTCTTTCAGGTGCAAAGGAAACCATTGCAGAAGAAAGCAGTATAAGCAGATTTTGCAAAAATAATCTCCATTCCTTCATTTTTAAATATTTTTTGAATGACATATATAAAACATACACATATATACAAATATATTTGTATTAACTGTTACTCTCTGACTTACTGCTTGAAGCAGCCTATCAGGTATAAAGAAAATATATCATTATTTCTTTGTAACATTTCTACAGTAAGAATAAGTTTTTCCAAGCCCAGAGCTTAAGACAAGATCCTTTTTCATCACTTCTGCTTTCTTGCTGAAAAAAATAAGGGTCTCGCAGCAGTCTAAACAAATCCAAACTACAGCAGAAACCGATGAGAAAAATTCTCTAAGGTCCTCTTTTTAATTCTTTTTATCTTATTGATATGCTGAGTTATTGCAGAGTTTACTCCCTTACTGTTTATTTTAACTATGGAAGTTTTCCATAACACATTTTCTATTACTTTCGGATTCTAAAGATATCGTGCCTGTGTTCGGTCACCCTGTCCATATGAGTAGTGTGGGGATAAGGGGAAGGGAAAACAGAATAGAAAGTGTGAGAAAAGAAAGACATAGGCAAAGACTCTGAACTGCATCTTTAAAAACCTGAAAAGCCCCATCTCCATTAGAAAATGCAGGAATGTATAAAAAGCTAAGAGTACAAAACTGGCAGAAGAGTTGATTGAATATCAGACCTTTCCCAACATTAATCCGATTATTTAATATCACTATCTGAACTCAGATATCTCCATAAACATAAGCCTTCTTTATACAGACAGGAACATTTAAAGGAGAAAGGAAGACCAACTTTCATGTGGTCTTTGATTCCGTTTTCTCTGAAATCTATTGTTCTATCCTACAACCACGTTTTGTCATTTTGTGGGTACTTTTTTTTTCTTTACATTATCAGTAAAGAATTATCATAAAATTGTAAATGTCATTTTTAACTGCAACTCAAACTGTCAGGAAAAATAAATATGACATTGTGTTAGAATCTTACCATGTGACCCTCCATGATACATGGCAACTACACGCCACAACCAGGTCAGTAACGATATTCTTTAACTCACAATATACATAGCAGTTCCCACAGCCTCCTGCACTTTGGGTACTTACAGAGGTATTAGGTTTCTTCCCTGAGGTGTAATTGTAAAATAAATAAATAAGCATTATCATACTGTGTGATGTATCAGTAGTCAGAAAGTGGCTCTTTCATCAAGAGTCAATGCTGGGTTGTTTGCTGAAAGGTATGTCTGGCTGCTAGGGCTACGAGTCTATATAAGGGATATATGGTCATTAAAGTCCTCTGGGCAGTTTCAGTTTGCAGAAAAATTGTGCACCAGCTACATACTAATGGCTGATTCTACACTTTCCTCATAGCTTTCCCACCAGGTAGGTCATACTTCACACTGCCTATGGACTTTTTGAATAATATCTTAACGCATGACTAAAAACCACCTAGCTCCAATGTAAAAGACATTGCAATTTATCAATACACAGATTTTTTTCTATACGTCAGAAGTCTAAGCCTATAGATTATATGCACTACTGATTATGTTCCATCACTGAAAGAAGAGAATTGCACTTGCCTGAGGACTACAGAGTTAGAAACACACAAAGTCAAGGACATTGCACTGGAAATGTCTTAACACTTACTGTGCTTTTCCTTTAATTCAGTAAGGTTTTTCTATATTTTAAGTGAAGAAAGAAAGTCTCCAGGGACTCAGCTGTGCCATAGTCTATCAAAATGAAGGAATTTTTATAGGCCAAAATCAGTGAAGCTTCTTCGAGTAATGAGTGCTCTCTGGAAAGTGGCACAAAATGGCCCTCAGCAAAGCAGAGTTACTCAGGAAATAATAGATTGAACTCCAAACTACCTGATCACTAAATGAAAGAATGCAAAATATGAATGTAAGATATGTCCTGCTATCTCAGAAGCATGGGCCATCTATTTTGTCTCTTCAGCTGGCATTAGGAGATACTATTTAGAAATATGCAGAGCATGCAAAACCAATCATCTTCTGCTGTCTATTCTCCTCATCTCCTAGGGTTATTAGTATGTTTCTGCTTAGACCTGTTAGTATTCATTTCTGGACCTGCTGTCCAAGAATTGTTCTAATCCCTTGAACCTGCCGATGCTGTCTTCCCCCACAATTTCCTGTGGCAGCAAGTCACACAAGTTTATTGTCTACTGTGTAAACTATCTGTCTCGAATCAATCTCACTAGCTACATCAACTGCTTCCTAGGTTTTGTATTGTGGGTATTTCAACTTGTAAATTTGGAGATTTCACTGTGCCTGCCCTGCCCCGATTTTGGCAGGCTGAGCCAGTATTTCCCTTTACAGAAGGCATACTGTCACTTTCTCAAAAGACTGTTTCTGCATGCACTCAGTCTTCTTAACTCATATGACAGACTCTGCCATCTTACCTGTGACAGAAGTCAGGCTCACTGGTCTGTGACTCCCAGGACCCTCTTTAGAGCTCAGGAGTGGCAAGATATGCCCACAGAGTCTCCTAAGCCTATAGCAACAAAACAATACTAGATTGATTGCCAAAAAGTCTTAATTCCACAACCTAAACAAACAAATATCCCACTACATTCAGCATGACATAAGCATAAACTCCTGTGTGCTTCATTGAATAAGAATGAACAAAGCATGTTCTTAAAGGCACTGCTGACCTAGAGCAGAGACAGCTATTACCAGCTAAAGAGCCTCCACTAGTGTTAATATTCTCTTGGCAGAACAACCAAGCACGAAGCTGCAGCAGTAACTGTAACAGGAGTTATACCTACAGTAGTGCCCCAAAATAGCCTTTTTTTTTTTACTGCCCCTCAAAATGCTTGCAGAATAAGTCATTCCAAGCAAACATCAGAGTATTTCTGTGGAAAAGTATGCTGAGTGAGGTTGAAGCCTCAGAGAACCTAGCATCACAACAATTAGTTTACACAGACTGCTCATCGGGAGAAATGGTCAGAAACATGCTGATTTTTGTCCACAACATGAAAACAGAGAGAAAACATCTGAAAATAATTAGCTGGCATTCTCTATTCTGTGTATGGTATGTATGAAGACAGAACTCGCCAGTCTTGAAGTGATCAGTGCAACACATGCACAGTGATCAGGGGCTTTTGGTATGTAGTGACACATCTCATTAATTCTTAATGCTCTTAATTTTAATACTAATTTCAAAAAGTATTGCAAGACCACAATGCCAGTCCAGCTGAGCTAGGAGATCTGATTTGAAAAACCATCCCTAAGAATCAGACTGAAATTTTGCCCGTGGTCTGTTAACTTGCATTCTACCAGAAATGCTAGCTTGACCTAAAATGGGTTGCTGTAAATCAAACAACAAATTAAGTAAATATGGGGACTTCCAAAAACTTTTTAAAGTAGGTTTTGTATCATCAGAAAAAGTTAGTGTTTTAACCCACAACTCCTGCCTAGTCTACTACTAATGAAAGATTCACTAAATTATCTTCATGGAGGTCAAAATGCCAATTAGGAAATTCTCTTCAGTGATAAATCAGAGATGTGGAACAAATTATTAGATCAGCTTTTTCTAGAGTTCAATTACCCTTCTCTTCCTTTTAAAAACATAGGAAAATTCAAAATAAGAGCTGAATTTTGTATCATTAAATATTTCTTTTCTTTTTAATTGTATAGAAAATTATCTTGGAACATTTGGGTTTACCTAAATTACATTTTAGTTAAATTTATGTACATTTTTACATTTACCAGTGATATTTCCCTACTAGCAGCAATGCAATTAATGGCTATAAAATCATTTAAGAGATATCCTGCAAGTTAGTAAGTGTACTAATAATCTCAACTATATTCATTTAAATAAAATGCATCTTTCTAAACTACACAGAATTAAAATACAGCAATATATGAAGAGCAAGCAAAAATATCAAGTAATTTAACTGACAAAATACTCTTTCCCTGTTCAGACTTTTAGAAATAAAGAATCTACCAAGAATTTACAGATAAAATGATCCATTTTCCTGAAAAAAAACAATAATTAAAAAACCACTTGTAATACCACAGCAAACTGAAATAATAGCATTTTTCATTCTTATTTGCAACACTATTGTAAGTGTAAGGCTTGTCATATATATTGAAGATGCGTACTATTGGACAAATAATAATCTTTAATTTCAAAACTGCAGGACACTCATAGTAAACACTGTAAACATCTTTGGCTTAATTATACTACTTAATACAAACGTTTATTATAACAGCATTTTCAGTAAAATGGCAGGGAAGCAGAAGCAAGTTCTTATACCAGTAGTTCCCAACTCACTTTAAGGATCAAAACTGTACTATTTATGCCCACTGGAAAATTGCCACAAGCTGTAAGGATGTTCTATGCTTAGCTAATGTGCTTGTGATGACAGAGAGGGTGAAAAAAACTTCCCAAGAAGTTTTTATACATAGTATGGGATTAAATTGTCCAGCCGTGTTGCAAAAAAAAAAAAAGATATGTACCCAAATCTTGAAGTGAAGCCATGACATAGCCTGGGCTCTGCAGTCATATGCTTGTCTATCATCAGCTGAGAATGTACTCAAATACTCATTTTTCAATTCTCCCAGGTATGGTGAGGTGTCCAGGTATTAACTGAGCTGATAATGAAAGACAATTAATTTATGCTTTGTTAATACTTGCAGGATACAGAGTCAAAACACATACTCATACAGATTTCACAGGTTTGGTCTTTTATGTAGATGTAGATAACATGCAAATTTTTGCAACGATTTTATTGAACAGATGCATGCTTTCCCTGATAAATGAGAAAAATGATAAATTTAAAAACTTAGTGACACCTCCTAGTAATTTTTTTCTTAATGGAGTTGCATTGGATAATGTCTGTTTTGGACTATGTGAAATGAAATTTGAGTATTTAGCAAATATATTCCTGGGCTGGTTTTAGAGTCGTAGAATCATTTAAGGTGGAAAAGACCTGTAAGATCATTGAGTCCAACCATAAACCTAACACTGCTGAGTCCAAAACTAAACCATGTCCCCAAGAGCCACATCTACATGTCTTTTAAATACCTCCAGGGATGGTGACTCAACCACTTCCCTGGGCAGCCTGTTCCAATGTTTGACGACCCTTTCAGTGATGAAGTTTTTCCTAATGTACAATCTAAACCTCCCCTGGTGCAACTTGAGGCAATTTCCTCTCATTCTGTCACTTGTTACCTGGGAGAAGAGACTGACACCCACCTGCTACAACCTCCTTTCAGGTAGTTGTAGAGAGCAATAAGGTCTCCCCTCAGCCTCCTTTTCTCCAGGCTAAACAACCCCAGTTCCCTCAGCTGTTCCTCCTAAGACTTGTGCTCTAGACCCTTCACCAGCTTCGTTCCCCTTTTTTGGACGTGCTCCAGCACCTCGATGTCTTTCTTGTAGTGCAGGGCCCAAAACTGAACACAATATTTGAGGTGCGACCTCACCAGTGCCACGTACAGGGGACAATCACTTCCCTGGTCCTGCTGTCCACACTATTTCTGATGCAGGCCAGGATGCCACTGGCCTTCTTGGCCACCTGAGCACACTGCTGGCTCACATTCAGCCAGGTGTCGACCAACAACCCCAGGTTCTTTTCCACTGGGCAGCTTTCCAGCTGCTCTTTCCCAAGCTTGTAGCATTACATGGGGTTGTTGTGACCCAAGTGTAGGACCTGACACTTAGTATTGTTGAATATCGTACCACTGGCATCATCCCATTGATCCAGCCAGTCCAGGTCCATCTGTAAAGCCTTTGTATCCTCGAGCAGATCAACACTCCCACCCAACTTGGCGTCATCTGCAAACTTACTGAGGGTACACTCAATCCCCTTGTCCAGATCATTGATAAAGATATTAAACAGAACTGGCCCCAATATGAAGCCCTGGGGATCACCACTTGTGACCAGCCGCCAACTGGATTTAACTCCATTCACCACAGATCTTTGGGCCCAGCCATCCAGCCAGTTTTTTACCCAGCAGAGCATACACACAACCAAGCCATGAGCAGCCACTTTCTACAGGTAAATGCTGTGGGAAACAGTGTCAAAAGCTTTACTGAAGTCCAGGAAAAAAACATCCATAGCCTTTCCCTCATCCACTAGGCAGGTCACCTTGTCATAGAAGGAGATCAGGTTAGTCAAGCAGGACCTGCCATTCACAAACCCATGCTGACTGGGCCTGATCACCTGGTTGTCCTGTACGTGCCGCATGATGGCACTCAAGATGCTCTGCTACATAACCTTCCCTGGTACTGAGGTCAGACTGACAGGCTTGTAGTTCCCCAGATCCTCCTTCTAGCCCTTCTTGTAGATAGGTGTCACATTTGCTAACCTCCAATCAACTGGTAGCTCCCAGTTAGCTAGGACTGCTGATAAATATGGAAAGTGGCTTGGTGAGCACTTCCACCAGCTCCCTCACTACCTTTGGGTGGATTCCATCTGGCTCCATAGACTTGTGTGTGTCTAAGTGGTGTAGCAGGTCCCTAACCATGTCCCCCTCCCTGTCTTCCAGCTCAGGGGGCTGGGTGGCCTGAGAACAACTGGTCTTAGTATTAAAGACTGAGGCAAAGAAGGCATTATGTACCTCAGCCTTTTCCTCAGCCTTTTCCACTATGCTTTCCCTCCACCCCCCCCAACAAAGGATAGAGATTTTCCTTAGCCCTCCTTCTGTTGCTAATGTATTTATAGAACCATTTTTTTATTGTCTTTTATGGAGGTAGCCAGGTTAAGTTCTAGCTGGGCTATGGCTCTTCTAATTTTCTCTCTGCATAACCTCATGACTTCTTTCTAGTCTTCTTGAGTTTCTATCCTTTTTTCCAAAGGTCATAAACTCTTTTTTTTTTTTTTTTTTCTTCCTGAGTTCCAGCCAAAGCTCTCTGTTCAGACTGGCTAGTCTTCTTCAGCCTGTTTTGGCCCAGCCTGTGAAATGGTACCTGAGCATTCCACCAAAGAACAAAAAGTTGGTGAAGAACAGCACATTAACTTTTGAAAGAGTATGAAATAAAAAAAAAAATCTGAGGAAACAATTTAGCTTTTACTGATACCATTCAGAGATGGGGATCTACCTGAGACATGGAGAAAATCTAGCCCTACTTCACAACATAGGGAGACAGCTTTGCAAGGGCTGACTCTGAGTTAAACTACACTTAGCTACCTTAACTAAAGAATGTTGCAAGTAAAGATTTCCACTTTATTCTGAAAACACATTGTCCTTAGTGTTTTATAATTACTTCTTGATTTGATATCACCACTAAAGAGATATGATCCTTAACCCAGAAAAGGTAATAGCCCAAAAGCCTAGTCACAGAGGAAAATGTCTTCACTCAGCACTCAGTACAGTGAGAACACGTCTCATTTTAGCATATTTCAGTATGCATGATATATTTTATTTAAGCTGTATGTAGGTTGTAGCGCTGTCTCAGACAGATTATTAATACAGCTGTACCCAGAAATAAGTAACATGTTTACCCCATGCCCTGGATGAGGACAACCCATAGCCCAGCTGCCTGTAGGCCAAGACCCAGCTGAAGCATTGCTGTGTGACTTTGGCCCAGCTTATTGAAAAAAAAAAAAAAAAAAAAAGCTGTCAAGCTGTGAGAAATTACATAAATTAAAGATAAGACTGTGCAACAGTCAAGGACTCCAGGGAAAAGTGAAAAGTCTCAAGTGCAGGAAATTGGAAGACACCAACTCAGCAGGACTGAGGATCAGCCTGCACCAAGGTGCAACAGAGCTCACCTTCCCAGCCTGACTGCCACCAGCTGCATGCTGTGACCCATCAGGTGCCTGCATCAGAAGTAACAAACCTACAAGTGCTTAGCCTATTATATTAGGCCAGGCAATCTACTATGCATGTTAGCTTAGAAATAACTGCTTTGTAAACATAACGTTTCTATATTCCTGTTTCTATATAGTAAAAGGTTCTCAACAAAAGACAGCTAATAAAGCGATACTATGGGACATCTGCCTGTGGCAAGGAGTAAGAGCACTTTGAAGGGATTGCATGTGAACCTGTTATTTAACCTCTGAATCTGTGTGGACAAAATAGGGTCAAACTTAACTAATTTAAAAAAATGTAGCAGAATCTCTATATGCTTTAAAATGTGTAGAAGTCCTTTGATAGATGCTCTGCATACTATGAAACATAAAACTGATAACAAGACATAACTCCCAGACATTATATCACCAGCCTAGTACAGAAGTAGTTTTATGAATCGAACATTGAGCAGAAGCATGTCACAGGTGTGCCAAATAAATGATCTCAGAGAAGACTTACAAATGCTGGAGTAGAAATGCTAAACTTAAATATAGACAGGCAAACATTTTTGATGAGACAGGTTGTACTAACTCCTCCTATTTGCCATAGCTACTCATGTGTTTTCTAAGCCAAATGTGAGGTACCTCCAGTGTAATAGAACTTTTCTCAATAACTCACACTTCTATAACTTAAATCAATTCTCTCCCCACATTCTGTCAAAATGAATATCTTGAGGCCTAGAAATTCAGTCTTTAATGACTAGTGTTGTCAGACATTGATAGCAAATATCTGCTAGGTGGATGGAAAACTTCGATATGATTCCATTGGAACCAATCAAGACAAGAACAGAATTTGGTTTTAATGGTCCTGAAGCTTCCTAGACATCTGTTGGAAAAGAAAACAGAGGACAAAGCTATTCATTGATTGTGCAACAGGTACCTCCCGATACCCTCTTTTACTGGCCTTTTAATCTCTATGCCCAAGGTTTTATTCCCTTGGAAACCAAAACATCATGGAAAATACTGTACACATACAAAGTCAGGATGCAACTACAGTTTTCAGAAGGTGCTCTAACATCAGTAATACTCCCAGGCCCTACAGGTGAGAGAGACAGAGAAATACTAGCTGCTTCAGGCTAAGATATGTTCCACAGCATTTAGTCAGCTTATCTTTGATCGTCTAAATCCTGTTAAACTTAGATGCTTTGAATAGCCTAAACATTACATGTAACCACCAGACACCTCCCCATTACGTTTTTGGAAGCTGAGGAAAGGTTTGCAGCCAACAAATACCTAAAAATGCCTGTTTACCAGGCTGAACTAAAAATTCAATGACGGCACAAACTATGAGACAATACACTTCAACGTTCTTAAGAAAAACCTAAGGATGACACTGGATCAGATAAAGGGTCTATCCAGCCCCATGCATTTCCCCAGTAACACTTAATAAGGGATGCCAAAGGAAGAACAACAGTAGGCAGGGATACCTGATTTTTCTGGTAAAAATGTTCTTTACCTCCAACTAGTTTCGTTTTAGTAAGTTCTCCCAGCCAGGTGTAGTCTTACTCATGTAGCAAGTCTCTAAGTCTCTGTGGATTACTCTTGCATGTATTTATCCAGTCTTGCCTGCAATCTACATTAATTTAAGCATCCATGTTACGCTGTTGTAATGAGGTGCACAGACCTGTTCTCTGCTATCTGAAGAACCACCTCATATATTTTGAATCAGCTCTGGCTAGTTTCTTTTGAGTCTCATGGCTTGCATTGGAAGGGAATGTGAACATCTGATCTCTATTTCCTAATGCCACTTATGATTTTGTAGGCCTTTATCTTAGTCTCTGTAATACAAAATCATCTCTTCACAGCCCTAGCCTATTCAGTCTTTCCTCATACAGAAGACATTCTTTACCTTTGGTCATGTATCTTTGTCAGCTTTCTCTGAACATTTTCCAATTCAATTATTCTCTTTTAGAGATGAAGGAATCAGGATAAGCGGAATTCCCACACTTTCATATTCAAGGTATGGGCAAACTAGGAATTCTACAGTGTATTGATAATGTTCTCTGTATTTTCCTTTATAAAGCCTTAGCACGTCATAATATTTTCATATGCCACTGTGCATTGAGCTGACATTTTCATAGAATTTTATTCCATAACATCAAGATCTTGCTTCTGAGTAGTAACAGTCAGCTTAGAGCTTTACGTATCATGCATATGTAAAATTAGGATTGCTCTTCCCCATGCATATCACATTTATATACACTGAATTTTATCTGCCATTTATTGCCCAGCCACTCGGTATTGTAAGGTGTCTTGACTATTTTTCATAGTCAGCATTTGTCCTTAGACTCCTTTATAACTTAATATCATCAGCAAATTATGTCACTTTGTTGCTCATTTCTTTCCCTGACTATTTATGAATGTGTTCCACCACAAACCCCTTTGGAACTCCGATAGTGATATTCCTCAGTTATGAGACCTGCCCTTTATTCCTACTCCCTCTTTCTGGTACATTAAACATATTTAACCAATCAAGTGAAGAAAGAGGAAGAACAGCAGAATAATAGCAATACATTTGGAAAGAAATAGTTAAATAAACCTAAAGAATATGACTTACGTTTCCATTGGAAGTTTTATTTTTGTTTGTATGGGTGTGACTGAAGATACTGGAAAGACTTATTTAAAGTCATGAGTTCCTACTGCTAAAAAGACTCCCAAAATACATGTCAACATGAAAACTTCATGTTTCTGTAGTACTGGAAACATTAAAAATCTCTAGTATAGTCAGTACTTAAGCAATCTAATCTATTTAAGCTAAGTTCTGTAAGAGTATGAGGGCTATTTGTGTGAAGCCTGATGTCTCTATTATACAGCTGTATACAGAAAATTTACAACTCTTCTTATCTCTACATAATCTTAATGCCTCATAAACAAATGCCCCAAAGCAAAAGTGAATTAGTAGCTACCGAGGTTGCCATAAACAGAGATGCTTACAACTGATTACATTAAATTAACTGTTTAATTGAACACATTTACCTGGTTGACTAAAACAACAATTGTGTCATTTTTTTTCTGATTGTATTAGTTTCCACCTTTGGTTCACTGCCCTTTCTTGGGCTAACTATAGCTGATAGTAATGAATAATTTTGTTGTTCATGAAGCTGTGATAACAAGAAGATGATTTGACTTTTACATTGTCTTCCACATTGATTGAGAAGTAAAATGGGTCTCCTTTCCTTTCAAGCTCAAAGTTAGAATTATCCTATTAAAAATTGGCATTGTCATCTTGCAATAGCTGTGGATATAAGAATAGTAAGGAAATGCTACACAGGTTGCAGAAGAGTAATTTTCACTTATTTTGAAGAGCTTAGAAGACTTACTCTTAGACATAAGTGGAAGACATTTTCTCATCCTACAGAACATCCTGAATTTATCTTCTTTTCTTCAGTTTCCATTGGCACAAAATCAATAGCTCTTAAAAAATTCCCCTAAAAAAGCGGGGGGGGGGGGGGGAGAGGATGACACTTTATATAACTTGTTTGTTCGTTCTGTCAGAGTCCTGATGAAACAGATTGGAAGTCAAACCTTTTGTCTTCACACCAGGACCTAAACTGCATTTTTTTTCCTCATAGCTTAAGTAAGTATCTTCTAATGAAAAAGTAACTACATTAACCACTGGGTAGCTGACTAGTCTGCAGAGAGAAAAAAAAAAAGAGATCCTTTTTATCTCTCCCATTGAAAGAGTCCCATTCAGAAAATTTATTTAGTGAGAGTTGGTATATTTAATTAAGTACTTATTAAGACAAACATTTTCACTCCATAGTCCAGAGACATGAATAGCTGTATCAGAGGCATAATACCGAAGTTCAGTTATCTCTTCCTATGCTCATTTAATTAGCACACAAAGAGGCAGATTTGTTTGTTACACCCTAGGAGAGCTCCCCGCTGGCTGTTGCCATCTTTGAAGAGACTAGCTGACCTTTCACTCTCTCTTGCCTTCACCAGAAATTCTCTCTAAAGTTCTGTTTTAAAAGTTGCATATATGATGCACAAAAAATTTGTTTTTTCATAAATTATCATATCTAATGAAAATGCTGTATGTGAGAAAAAATCAAACCAGCCTTTCTTTTTACTTGTTACAAGTAATAGGGTTGTCATTCAGAACAACTTCACGTGTCTTTATGGAAAAAAAAAAGGTAATATACATTTAGAAAGCCTCTGCCACCATACCTTCCCCACAAAAGCCAGCTAAAACAGTTACTTCACACCATTAGGTAAATCCTGTTTCTGAATCAAAACCTGATGAACCAGTTGATAGTTGACTGCAAGCATAGACACAAATAATTTTTGAAGAGAGGCGGGTTGTTCTTAACAGTTCATGTTTATTAATACATGATTTACTTGTTTGTATTTCACTTTTTTGTTGTGGAAAATTGAATGTTTTTTTAATATATATGTCAATATATGTTGCTGCATTTGTAAACCACAATTTCTGTAATATTCTTTCTACTCTTACTGATTATGTTACCTCCCACATTGGTGATGGAATTGATATACATTCATTACACTGAGACTTTTCTGGCACATAATGTTCTAAATAAATAAGCAAAGTCAATAACTCATGCCACTGTTGCAAATGTACTATTAAAAGTGAGCCAGTTCCCTGACTCAATCTGCAATACAGAACAAAAGAAAAATGATTAAAATCATGCCCAGGGCAATGTCTATTACTTGTTCACCATGTGACAATGAAATCCTGTTTAAAATTTGAGGGTTTTAATGAAATGCAGTAGCAATTCAGCTGTAAGCTCTTTTCTGCACTATTTCTACTGTTCTTCTTTCCCTTCGTGACACAGTTCAGGACCTAAGACAGGGAGACGCATGGGTTTCACCTAGTGACAAGACAGCTTTTCTTAGTGAAACACCACCTTTTGCTTATTTATTTATTTGCATATTGAAATTCAGAATATTGAGCAAGAAAACTGGCAGGTATTTCTCACCCCATGCAAAACCAGAAGAAAAGAAAAAAAAAAACCAACCAAACAATCCTCAAACATGACTACTTCCATAATGGTCCTAATTTATCAGACTGCCCACATCTCAGCTCTTCTCCAGCTGATGACACACAAATCAAACTAATCTTTTTCTCATGTGGTTTTCTTTAGTTTTATTTGGTTTTCAGATTCTCAAGCCTTCCTACTGAAATACTGATAAAGGATTTTTTCCCTCTCTGTCATTCTAGTGATATGGTGACTGATTTTTAAATAATTGTTGCAGGGACCATGCATCACTCTCACTTTAAGCTCAAGTAATGTGTATATTCTGAAAATCAGAGGCATTTCAGTGTCTTGTATAATGTATACAGGGATTAAGACAAGTGTAAAAGATGCTGAAAAGGTCCAAATACTGCAGGAAAATCATGTGTAAGCAAATTTGAAAAGTGCTCAATATAAGGCAAAGAGACAATAAGACCATTCAAACATCTGTAAATAAACCCAACATATTATTATCCTATTGCAGAATTTTTCAAGCTTACTTTCTGCAAAATATTTGGAAACTTATTTTTTAATTTCTTTTTGCCTGTTCCAAATGTGTAAAAAGTTCTATTTTCCTCTATATGGTTGTTCCAGATCAGAATGCAATGAAGGTTCTGTATTTCTACTGCATAGGAAGAATAAAGATGTAATAAGTCCATGCAAAAAGATTCCAGAAAGTCATATTAAAAAGATTTAAGTACATATATATACATATATATATGTAAATTGTTGTATTCCCCGAGTCTCCACTTATGAATCAATTTCTCTTTCATTCCTCATCAATAAGGGGAGGCTCAATTATAAGAGGTAAATATTGCATTCTTCTCTTTGATGCTTTCTGTGGGGAAGTTAATTTCAGTCCTCAAAAAACAGAGAAGTTGCCTCTCAAAAATAAAAAAGGGGTTTTTTAATATATTCTTCCCTTTATTTTCCTTCTTCCCTCCCCTATTTCCCTCATCTGTGAGGGTAAGAATCTTGCCTAAAATCCTCTCTTTTGCTAGTTCCTGATCATCATACCAGCACCAGAATTTTTCTGCTGCAGTGACACCACCTCAGCTGGAGGCTGTCAACACAGTGAATATGACTAGCTTGTCTGAGGTGGGTTTTACTTTCTGTTCAAAATATCTACAATTTTACATTGTTGGCTCCAATCAGGATGAGAAGACAGGTTGAGACAACATGTCTGAGGGTCACAGAAATTCCAATATAGCATATAGACAAATACTACCTGCTTCAAAGCCCAAAGTAACTGCTACTAAAGTTGAGCTACTGAAATCCTTTAGAAAGTAGCTCATTTTGTACACCTTTCTGTCCATGCCCTCAATCCTGAGTGAAAATATAGATCCTCTGGCTTTACAGGGAAAGCCATTTTCCCAGCATTTAAGACAAGGGACTATAATTTCTATGTACAGTCTTTTTTCCCATTGTACCATTGCATCATTTTGCTAGATACTGTTCAAAATACCAAATTCTGTGCTGTGATTTCTGATACCCCATGCTTTTGCACCTTACATTGATAATAATGATACTAATATGACTGATAGCGCTGAAAAGTCTCGGCAAAACTCTTTTTTTTTTTTAGGGTTGAAAGGCATGGGAAAGCTCTGAGACGTTCTATAGAAAAATCAAGTCAAGCAATATTGAAAAAAGATTGATCCTCATTCCAAATTGTTGAAATGTTAGGGTGGAGGATTTGTTGAGCTATCTTTTGTTGGTTCCACATTTCATAGAGTCATAGAAAGGTTTGGATTGGAAGGGACCTTAAAAATCATCTAGTTCCAACCCCCCTGCCATAGGCAGGGACACCTTCCACTAGATCAGGTTGCTCAAAGCCCAATCCAACCTTGAACACTTCAAGGGATGGAGCATCCACAATCTCTCTGGGCAACCTGTTCCAGTGCCTCACCACCCTCAGAGTGAAGAACTTGTTCCTTACATCTAATCTAATTCTACACTCTTTCAGTTTAAATCCATTACCCCTTGTCCTATCACTACATGCCCTTGTAAAAAGTCCCTCTCTGGCTTTCTTGTAGGCCCCCTTCAGGTACTGGAAGGCTGCTATAAGGTCTCCCTGGAGCCTTCTTTTCTCCAGGCTGAACAACCCCAACACTCTCAGCCTGTCTTCATAGGAGAAGTTCTCCAGCCCATGATCATCTTCATGACCCTCCTCTGGACTTGCTCAAGTAGGTCCATGTCTTTCTTATACTGGGGGTGCCAGAGCTGGACTCAGTATTCCAGGTGGGGTCTCATGAGAGCAGAGCAGAGCGGGAGAATCACCTCCCTCAACCTGCTGGTCACACTTCTTTTCCTGCAGCCCAGAATGTTATTGGCTTTCTGGGCTGCGACTCCACATTGCTGGCTCATACTCAGTTTTTCATCCACTAAGTCCTTCTCCTCATAGCTGCTCTCAATCTAGTCATTGTCCAGCCTATATTTGTGCTTGGGATTGCCTCAACCCATGTGCAGGACCTTGCACTTGGCCTTGCGGAACTTCATGAGGTTTGCACAGGACCACCTTTCAAGCCTGTCAAGGTCCCTCTGGATGGCATCCTTTCCCTCCAGCATGTCAACCGCACCACGCAGCTTGGTGTCATCAGCAAACTTCCTGAGGGTGCACTCAATCCCCCTGTCCATGTTGCCAACAAAGATGTTAAACAGTGCCAGTCCCAACACCTACACCTGAGAAACGCCACTCATCACTGCTCTCCAGCTGGACATTGAGCCATTGACTGCAACTCTTTGAGTGCGACCTTCCAGCCAATTCTTTATCCACCAAGTGGTCCATCCATCAAATCCATGTATCTCCAATTTAGAGACAAAGATGTCATGCAGGACAGTGTCAAAAGCTTTGCACAAGTCCAGGTAGATGACATTCATTGCTCTTCCCTTATCCACCAACGCTGTAACCCCATCGTAGAAGGCCACCAAATTTGTCAGGCACGATTTGCCTTTAGTGAAGCCATGTTGGCTGTCACCAATCACCTCCTTATTTTCCATGTGCCTTAGCATAGTTTCCAGGAGGATCTGCTCCATGATCTTGCTGGGCACAGAGGTGAGACTGTTTGGCCTGTAGTTCCCTGGGTCTTCCTTTATTCCCTTTGTAAAAATGGGGATTATATTTCCTCTTTTCCAGTCGGTGAGAACTTCCCCAGACTGCCCTGACTTCTCAAATATGATGGATAGTGGCTTAGCCACTTCATCTGCCAGTTCCCTCAGGACTCACAGATGCATCTTGTCAGGTCCCATGGACCTATGCACCTTCAGGTTCCCTAGATAGTCTTGAACCCAACCTTCTCCTACAGTGGGCAGTTCTTCATTCTCCCAGCCCTGCCTTTGCCTTCTGTGTCTTGGGCAGTGTGGCTGGAGCACTCTCCAGTGAAGACTGAGGCAAAAAAGTCATTGAGTAACTCAGCCTTCTCCATGTTCCAGGTAACCAGGTCTCCTGTTTTCTTCCAAAGAGGGCCCACATCTTCCTTAGTTTTCCTTTTTTCACCAACAGACCTATAGAAGCTTTTCTTGTTGCCCTTGATGTCCCCAGCGAGATTTAATTCTATCAGGTCTCCAGCTTTCCTAACCTGATCCCTGGCTGCTCAGACAATTTCTCTGCATTCCTCCCAGGTTATCTCTCTTTGTTTCCACCCTTTGTAGGCTTCCTTGTTGTGTTTGTGTTTGTCCAGGAGCTCCTTGTTCATCCACACAGGCTTCCTGGTGGTTTGGCCTGACTTCCTCTTTGTTGGGATGCATCGCTCCTGAGCTTGGAAGAGGTGATCCTTGAATATTAACCAACTTTCTTGGGCTCTTCTTCCCTCCACAGCTTTATCCCATGGTACTCTACAAAGCAGGTCTCTGAAGAGGCCAAAGTCTGTTCTCCTGAAGTCCAGGGTAGTGAGCTTGCTGTGTGCCCTCCTCACTGCCCTAAGGATCTTGAACTCCATCACTTCATGGTGACTGCAGCCAAGGCTGCCCTTGAGCTTCATATTCCCCACCAACCCCTCCTTGTTGGTGAGAACAAGGTCCAGCATAGCACCTCTCCTCTTTGGCTCATTTAATCATTCTATTTTGGTGGGAAGAAATGAACCCAAAACAAAGGAAGATTTTCATGCACCTTCAAGCTCTATAGTAAAATGTACTACTGAACTACATATATTCTATCTTAAAATACAGATTTATAAGTCTTCTCATCCTTTAAAAAAAACCCACACATTTTTTTCTTTTTGTTTAAAACAAAAATATATAAGATGATGGTGAAAAGAAACTGTAAAATTTAAATTTAACCTTCTCTGATCCTTCCTCAATGACTTCAAGGATGTCACATCACCTTTATTTCAGTTGCAATCCAATCAGAGTCATAACACAAATGGAAGGTGTAGCAGTACTTAATCTCTTGCTAAGGTTATAAATTGTGGCATCATATAAACACTTGTTTGTCATACAGCTCTGCAAATTTCGCACATGGCACTGCCACCACATGCATATACATATAAGCCATGTATGGGATAATTAGTTGAATAATTTGACCATATATAGCTATGTATCTATCTGTCATACATTCATGCCACAACAGCAGAAAAGGAAACATGCTTTTTCTTTCTCAGACTGATGAAGTGGAGAGTAATAAAGTTAATGATGTTTTTTCTTCAGGTAAGGTTTTTTTGGATTTCTTTTTCTAAAAGCATGTCATCACTCAGAAATATGGATCTTAGAAAAACTATGCTCTAGAAGTCATATAAGATTACAATATTTTAAAATAAATGTTAAGTGTATTTTTACAGATGTTGTCTGTTGTATACTGTGCATATTTGTGCTTGAACATCAGTTCTGATCATCGTAGGTTTTAAAAACTGTTTTTTTAATAATGCAAAGTGTGTTGACTTTGTAATTACTGTATAATTTTCCCTATTGTAGCTACCCAGCTTTGCAAACTCTTACACCAGTTGTTTTTGCAGTGTGGGAAAGCTCACTGTGATTCTAACAATTTGCAGGCATGCAATCTATAGAAAATGACCTGCATAGTATACCTAAAAATGGCTTATCATGTGGTATATCATTATATATACCTCTGTCTATATAATTTTCTTTTCTCATCTAGTTTCTGAACACTCTCTGAGAATGTCACCATGTTTTTTTGGAAGAGAAATTACCTCAGGGAAAAGTTCTGCAGAGTTCTTTTTATATAATAATAAACAAAACATATCTGTGTTTACTTCATGAATTGAAAAAAAATTAAAATATAAATACCATCTGTTTGTATTTGGTAAGCGAGTGACCAACTGCTAGCAGTGACAAAACATCAAACTTACTATCCAAGCTATGTACTACCAAATCACATGTAAAGTAATTCTTAAACCATAATCGATGATCTGTAAAATTGCTAGACTGTCTCCAAAGTTATCTTAGTCTGCAGTTGTCTTGCTACCTTCCCTTTCTCTCCTTTTCCCTTTGAAGACACTTACATTTCTGATTCACACTGATCAGTTACTCAGTCTTTTTAATTACTTTCTGCATTCCCCTACTCATCACACACATCAATTTTTTTGTTCTTTCAGAATTTACTTTCACCATAACTGGTCCACAAATAGAAAAACTTCTCCAGAAATATTTCTTCAAAAGACATGGAAATTCTACTTCTCTTCACACATATGCAGGCTTCTGTGCTCAAAACATCCTTCCACTCACCATCTGTAGTCTTTTCCAACTCAAACGTACCTGTATTTGTCTACAGAGAGAAAGCATAAAAAAATACTGCTGCTAAGAGTTTGCAAGAAATTTTATATGCTTACTTTCTTCCTAACACAGAGGAACATCTGCACTTCACTCAGAGGAGTTTCTCCTAGTCGTTTGCTTTCTATAAGCCTCAACTACTTGAGGAAATGAACTATAAAAATACATGCAAAGAGCGTTATGACAATTTGTGTTACCACCTGTTGCAAAATCAAGAAACACATAAGAAAGACAAGCAAGGAATATCTTTTATAATGAAATGGCTGAAAAAAAAATTACTTTGGCTCCAAACATAGTCATGCCACCATTTTTTACTAAAGTACATTTAAAGCATGTGTGGCTGGGAAGATTCTATTAGTTATTCCTTTGAAAAGATGTGTGTGTCCATGTCAGCCAAAACCCAGCTGTAGCACCAAAGCTAAGTCTACTTCAATGTTTAAGGTCACAATAAAATATTAATTTAAGAGGTGATATACCTCTTAAGATCTAAACCCAGCTGAATCTTACATAGAAATTTAGCTGAATTGCAGTGATTGAAAATATTCATGCATTTGACATGAGATTTCCTGCCGTGGATTTGGAATTTACTCACACATTGCAAATTCTCGGGTCTTTATTACCTATTACTAGAGTCAAACCTGGAAATACATGCAACATGGATTTTTTTCTGTTCTGTAGTAGAACAGAGCACAGAGAAAGAATAATTTTAATTGAATCAGGCAATTTTCAGAACTGTTGGTAAATGAAAAAGAAAGAATAGTTGTTTAAGCCTCAAACAATGTTGTATGTTCTTTTGGATTATTCATCCTTTTCCTATGCTCTTAATGCAAGTACATTTTTTGTTGTTTAAAGCAAGGCCCTTTCAAAAAGAAAAGGTGAAGTGTTTAATTTCCAGCTGCCTAAGTAAAGATTTAATCACATACTAGATAGTATTTTTTTTCTGTGAAAACAACAGAACAGAATATTTCAGAACAGAGGAATTCTATATTTCAAAATACACCATCCTCTTCCTATTTATTCCAGCTAAAACAATGCATTGTAGCTGATCTAATTTTGAGACGCTAAATGGTTTTAAACATCCTGCAACTCAGTTCCCAGATATTTTACTATTGGAAGAAAAATGAACCTGAAAACTGACAAAAAATCCCACCACGACCACCAAACCAAAAAACAACCCTCCTCCAACTCTTTACCTAAGTTTTCAATGCACATCTGAAGAAAGTCATCCAAAATCCTCAGACTGGCTCTCTGAACAGAGAGCAAATGGTACTACTTTTGCTTTTCTTGTCTACCATTAACTCTGGTAATAGCAAGTGAGCTCTGTAAAGAGCCTGTCAAATTTGTCAGATTTATAATGCTATTGTTTATCTTGCAGGTGCTGCCAGACTTTAAAGCAGAGGAAGCTAAGGTGCTTTCAGAAGTCGGGGTTGTAGGTTTTTTTCATCATATACAGACACACCAACAACAAAGACTGTACAATTTTTTTTTTTTTTTAAGCAGAATTTATAACCCCTGAAATGGAGCTTCATGTCTCATTCTCTTAAAAAAACCTCAGCTACCTGCAAAGCAGTCTAAAGCAGGCAGTTCCTGCCATTTCCAAAACACATTACACTTTCAATTTAGCATTCCGTCCCTCCCGTTCCCTCTCTATTCCAAGTAAACCTTGAGATCTTTCCCATATTGTTGTAGTACCAGTCCATTATGATTACAGCAGTGCTAGGGACAGGAAACAGATAACTTTTCTAATACAATGTAATATCTTTAAGAGGAGGAAAAGCAAACAAGTTTCTGAGCACAAGGGTAATTTTCAGCTTTTCAGGTGAAATTTTTCCTACAAACATTTTCTTAAGATTTTTAGGGCCCTTACTGAACTCTCTGGATCTTCTACATTAAACAGAGATTTAAGGTTATCTGTGCCAGATGTAAGCTCTCAGACTGTTGTATGTTACGTTTATTTTTGGGTCAAGGAATTTTTTAAATAGAGAAGAACAAACAGGTTATTGTATCCTATATTTTGAATCCTATAAATGTACCAGATCCTGTTTGTTTGGGTTTCAGTCTTCCTTTTCTAGGTTTCACATTGAAAGGAAATAGCCTCATTTCATGCCCTATAATGTGTAAAAAGGTATTAGTGATGTAACAACACTTTAACATATTCTATAGGGCGTTCTGTATTTTCTTCAGAAGTTGTCTGTGAACTTGCCATTCCCTCCATGGAATCCATCTCCTGAGACTAGTGCCTTCCTTGCCTTCCTCTCCTTCTTCACCCAATACTTCGGACTAAAATAACAATAGTGTAAAAATTATGAGATCAGTAGCTTTCTGCAGCAATCTCTAAGTTGTTTGGAGTTAGAAGCCTTTGGCTCAGTCACTTTTCACAGAGAAATCTATCCTCAGTTTCCAAATTCATAGAGAGGTTGAATTCTTCGGTATAGATACATTATCTATTATCTAATTGGGTTTATCTAATTGTCCAAAGTGACCACAGTACTTTCCCTAGTGTTATCTGGAAAAAATCTTTACAGTAATTTACATTAATAATGCAAATCTATTGTAATCTTAATTATACATGGGTATCACTTCTCACGATATAGGATGAGAATGGGTTGACGGATTACTGACAATTAAGATCTTACTATCAATTCACATTACTCAGGCAAAGACCTCAGTTTGAGGCTTACACCCTGTGTATTGCGTTTGCATGGCAAGGTTTTGGTCGTGGGGGAGCTACAGGGATGGCTTCTGTGAGAAGCTGCTGGAAGCTTCCCCCATGTCCCACAGAGCCAATGACAACCAACTCCAAAACAGACCCACTGCTGGCCAAGGCCGAGCCCATCAGTGACGGTGGTAGTGCCTCTGGGATAACAGATTTAAGAAGGGGTATGAGAGACTGAACTGTTATCTCCAGCTATTTGTCTCAAAGATTGTTTATTGTAAGAGACTGGACTGCCATCTCAAGCCATTTGTCTCAAGGATTGTTTGCTGTGACTTATCCCAGAGATGGCCTGTTTAATCAGGACACTCCTCTGTCCCTAAGGACAATTATCAGGCCGCTGAGGCCTCCAGGGGAGGAGACAGGCCAGAGCGGGTGAAGCATGCAGGAATGTGGAGACTACCATTGCCGTGGAGACTGTAGTCTTTGAGGTAAGGTGCTGGTTTCTGGTGTTGATCATGTGAAGGTCATGTGACAGATGAAACCTGCAGCACATGAACAGTGTGTGAACAGTACACATGTGCATGCATCATCAAACTATGCCCTATTAAAAAACGTGGAGACAATCCATGGTATGCACCCATCACTGAAGAGTTGAAGATGGAGGACCAACTGGACACCACTGGATCCATGGTGGTGACTATCCTTGCAACTCTGTCCTGACTGCTTGCTTGATTTCTGCCTTTCCTTCCATTCTATCCTGTCGCTACTATTTTCTACTTTTGATAAAAAAAGCTCTTTTGGGTATATGGTATTTGACCTCGTTTGTGTCTTAATCTCACTCTTAGGATTATATCGAAACCTTCCCCGACATTGGACCAGGACAAGGGGGAAAAAAGTTGCTGCGCAACAGCAAACTGCAGCCAGAGAGAGGAGTGAGAACATGTAAGAGAAACAACCCTGCGGACACCAAGGTCAGTGAAGAAGGAGGGGGAGGAGACGCTCCAGGCACCGGAGCAGAGATTCCCCTGCAGCCCGTGGTGAAGACCCTGGTGAGGCAGGCTGTCCCCCTGCAGCCCAGGGAGGTCCACGGTGGAGCAGATCTCCACCTGCAGCCCTTGGAGGACACCACGCCGGAGCAGGTGGGTTCATGAAGGAGGCTGTGACCCCGCGGGAACCCTGCACTGGAGCAGGCTCCTGGCAGGACCTGCGGATCTGCGGAGAGAGGAGCCCACGGAGCAGGTTTTCTGGCAGGACTTGTGACCCCGTGGGGGACCCGCGCTGGAGCAGTGTGCTCCTGAAGGACTGCACACTGTGGAAAGGACCCATGCTGGAGCAGTTCGTGAAGAACTGTAGCCCGTGGCAATGACCTACATTGGAGAAGTTCGTGGAGGACTGTCTTCCGTGGGTGGGACCCCACGCTGGAGCAGGGGAAGAGTGAGGAGTCCTGCCCTTGAGGAAGGAGGGCAGAGACAATGTGTGAAGAACTGACTGTAACCCCCATTCCCCATCCCCCTGTGCCACTGATGGGGGGTAAGTCGAGAATCCGGGAGTGAAGCTGTGCCTGGGAAAAAGGGAGGGGTGGGGGCAAGGTGTTTTAAGATTAGGTTTTATTTCTCATTACCCTACTCTGGTTTGATTTGCAATAAACTAAGTTAATTTTCCCCAAGTCGATTCTGTTTTGCTTGTGACGGTAATTGGTTGAGTGACCTCTCCCTGTCCTTATCTTGACCCACGACGTTTTCGTTATATTTTCTCCCTCCTGTCCAGCTGAGGAAGGCGAGTGATAGAACATCTGCGTGGTGCTTAGTTCCTGGCTGGGGTTAAACCATGACACTCTGTAATAAGCTATTTGTCACATAAGAACAGATTAATATCTCAATATTAATCATCATCCTATGTTTTATATTTGCTGATTTATTAAATCATAGTGCACGACCCTAAAATAGAGACCTCCCTTTAGGTTTTTATTGTTAGGTGAATTATTGAAATATTTAATAACAACATCAATGTCTTGTTTTTTTTTCTGAAAAATAAGACAGCATAACAGCAATGTGTTACTCATCATTGTAACAAAAGGAAACTTTATGGACATTCGCTATGAGTCAAGCAGGAGTTCAGGTCACCAATTGTGGATTAAACCTGAAGCAACTGTGCAGACAAATGTCTGCTGGTCCAGACATTGGACTGTAGGCACATAAAAATTTTAGATGAGAACATTCACGATTCCCGCCTGCAGTCGCACTTTATGCTGCATTCTTCTGTTACTTTTATTCCCATTTTATTTTGTAACACTATGAAGTAAAATGATGAGTTGCTCATGATAGTGTAGTCAAGGTTCCTCTGAATTTTGTTACTGATTTTTTTAATCACATTAGTTGCAAACACAGGTACTCATCCTAGACATGCTATTCATGTATCGTTCAAGGAAGGCTCAAAATAATTAACTTATATTCAGAGCTGTTATCAGTGATGTGTTCAGAAGAACCACTGCTGGGATCCACCACGGTAGCAACATCCCTACTAGCCAGCAGGTTCGTTTTCTGATAGTCATCTGGTACCAATGCTTTAGGACTGTTCTGAGACTCTACCACACAAAAGAATTTAATGGGTTTACTCTGCTCTTCTAAGAAACCTGCAAACTAGTTCAATATGCTGGAGGAAGGAAGTCAGAAAAAGTTCAGGATTAAAACACTCCTAGGTGGATGAATAAATTCATACATAGCTATTAAACCCACAATTTTTCCTGAGGGAAGTCAGCAGGAAAAGAAAGCACAAGACACAGGAACCCATGGAAACATACACAAAATGCTAGGCCTGTCAGGTTCACTCTTATGATCATAATACCTCAGGTATGATAGAGACACTTAAATATTGATACTTTAAAATCCTCCTTTCTCTCTTTTTTTTTTTTTACTATTAAATAAAATATATTGTCAAGACAGCTGTCAATCACTATGCCACTAGTCGTAGTTATCTCAAGGGATGAAGCACAGATTCCCAAAATACTCACACCCTCGAGGAAGTAAACAATTGGTTCAGATGGACAGATGTTCATGAATCGCAGCATGAAGAAACAAACTGTAAGATTTCACTCCAGTGAAAGGACAAAAATATAGTTAAGACTGTAAAAGTGACAAGAAAAATGCTGGAATGAAAACTAAAAAATGCAATTGCATTTCATTAGCCTTCTTCCAATACACACCATCTGATAAGTGCTTTCCTTTTCTTACCCATGTCACATATTGTTTACAAAGTTAAGAGAAAAAGTTAAAATGTACTGCTAAATTTCATTATTGGCATGCCTATTAAAATAGTTGTATATAAAATGTTGCCCAGTAAATATAGTCTGTTTCCCCTATACTACACTTTCTTTATCAGCATCTTAGGTGCTTTTAATTTTATGCATGGATCTCAAAAGATGCAAAACTCATATAATGAAGTGCAGAATCATGGCTTATGTTGGCAGTTCTCTGGGAGTTACATGTTTGTGCATGTGCATGTGTGAACTACTGCCTCTCTAAGAATTTTTCTCCCAACGATAAGCAAAAAAACTTCTTTATCAATTAAAGAACACATTATATAGTAGGCATCTTCAGCTGTTACCTTCCCTTCAAAATTTCTTTTATAAACCACTTTTTTTCTTACTGAGAAAGATATGCTAGATAATTAACTGAATACAGAAAAAGATGCATGAACATTGGAAGTACAATTGAACACAGAACACTTTTAGAAAAAAAGTGAAGAGAGAAAGGTAATTCCTCATCAATTACTGAAAAAAATGCACTTAATTCACAGATCAATAGTGAACTTATGTTCCTTTAGAATTTAGTAGTACAGTGTTGTACCAGTTTTGGCTGGGAAAGAGATAATTTTCTTTGTAGTAGCTACTATGGGGCTATGTTTGGGATTTGTGCTGAAAACAGTGTTGATAATTCAGGGCTGTTTTCATTATTGCTGAGCAGTGCTTACACAGAGTCAAGGCCTTTTCTGCTTCTCACCCTACCCCACCAGTGAGTGGGCTGGGGGTGCACAAGAATTTGGGAGGGGACACAGCTGGGACAGCTGACCCCAACTGACCAAAGGGATATCCCATACCGTATGATGTCTTGCTCAGCTTTATAAAGCTGGGAAAAAGAAGGAAAGGGAGACATTCAGAGTTATGCTGTTTTGTCTTCCCAAGTAACTGTTACACGTGATGGAGCCCTGCTTTCCTGGAGATGGCTGAACACCTGCCTGCCAATGGGAAGTAGTGAATGAATTCCTTGTTTTGCTTTGCTTGCATATGTAGCTTTTTCTTTACCTATCAAACTGTCTTTATCTCAAACCATGAGTTTTCCCCCTTTTCCCTTTCTGATTCTCTTCCCTATCCCCCTGGGGGTGGCGGGGGGGAGTGAATGAGTGGGGGGGACTTAGTTGTGTTCTGGGTGCAAACGAGGACAACTACCCTTTAAAGCAACGATATTAAAAACTGAGACTGCATTTTAGTCAGACCGGCTGGCAATCTGAGAGCTGGAGTTTTATATAGTTAGGGTTTTTCACTCTCTTTTTTTTTAAAGTTGTCTGTAAAGCCCTGTAACCAGAAAAACGAGCAGTTGCGAGACAAGTTTAGAGAGCCAAGTGCTCATTCTTTCACAAATAGCTGGTGTACAAGCAAATTATAAAGAATGGAAGAAAATGTCAATTTTTGTGTACTTTACCATTCACTAACCCAGAAACATTTAATATTTGGTCTGTCAAGCTCCTGTGGGACCACAATACTTATATGTCTGCAAACTAGACAAAAAGCTTGAACAGTTTGTTTCTATCCCTTCTGTCATGTCAAATAACACAGAAGTCAAAACTACCCCTTTTTCTTTCCTGATTTTTTGGGGGAATGGGAAGGGACTGGTTTTGCAGTCTGGGAGCTAAGAAGGGTAGGATGCAATTACCTTGCAGAAACCCTGCAAATACCTCGTCCGATACTGCAATACACTGTCTTTCTAAAGAGGGGCACATTTCAGAGGCAGGAGGTCAGCTTAAAGAGGAAGCAATAGAATAGAAGCAATTTCTCAACCATACAAAGTTGTTTAGCTAAAAAGCACCAAATCTATTTCACAAGTATACATTTGGAAGCATCAGGATGATACATGTCTGTATTGATTTAAAGAGACTAGATATCTGCAGAGTCAAAGGACGCTTCTACACAAAATGATTAAAGGCAGGCTCAGCCACCCTTTGACCATGGTATGACTATTCTTCATAGCCGTTGCTGCAACCTCAAAACCATATGGATATTTAACTGCACAGCGACGAAACTAATACACCCTGCTGAGATCACAGTAATGTTCTCACGCAGCAATACTGTTACCAGATAAGAGCTGTCTGACTTCTAGACAGCTTAGACCATAGATGGCATATCATGGATCTTTCTGCACCCATCAGACCGTCAACAGAACCTACATCATTCTGTCTTTGTAGAATATAAAATATTCAAACATTCAGAACACATCAAAGTTTTGAAATTATCAGTTACAATTTACAAGAGAAAAGGAATAGAGTAACAAAAATAAAAAAAAATTAATTCTGAAATTGTACAAAAGGGCAATCAATATATGTTAATATCATGCCATTAATGAAAAAAAAAAAGTTGAAAACAAAAAAATATGACATTAAAGTCACTCTGTTTACCAATCTTCCTTTGTCTTCAGGTATACTAGATTTTCAAGATGGAACATGCACAGTAATTTGGGTGTCCTGTTACATACAGTGTTACCTTCTTTGTTTTCATCTGTTATGAATCTTCTAAGGAACTACGGAGCATCTCTCTGAATGTATCATCATTGTCATTAAGAGATGACAATTTTGAATTTTGAAACTTCAGAAATATTGTAAGTGTGAGTGAAAGGACCATCCCTATCCCTGGCATATCTATCGCACAAAACTTTGATTTAATAATTTTTAGGTTATCAGGTTTTCCTGTAATTCATCTGAAATAACCTAAATAATTTTTCTACTTCCACATGGGTTATGCTACTGACCAATTCTTTAAGGAATTAGTCTTATAGAAACAGATCTCAAGCTTATAAGGAACAAAGATGGATTTCTTTTCAAGAGGGAAAAAAAAAATCTTGAAGCTCAGTAAAAGAAGGATATCTGCAGTAGTAAAATAGTCACTACTTACCTTTTGATATCTTAGTCATGGAATCTCATTACATTGCTCTTAATAGATTTTTACACACTTTGCAGCCATCTATATAGTTCTGTATACGAACATTTGTATCTAGTCAATGTATTCCCTTGACCAGCTTAGATCTTTTTCACTGAAAGTCTTCTATGTGACTCTTAAACAGGTAACATTCTGCTTTATATTGTTAGGAAAAATGCTTTGTCTTCCAACATCAATAAACCTTATTGCAATGAAGCAGTGTCTTTCAGAACCCAAAATAGTCATAATTCATTTTGTTTACCTCTGCACAGACAGCCCTTATGTGCTGTTGATGTTATTCTCACATTAAAGGATCTATCTATTCTTTTCTGATTGTTTAAAGACACTTTTTTGTCAGTGAAGTCCCCTTCTGATCCTATTGCATGCTTCATGTATCTCTCCCTGACGTGCTTGCTAAGGCTTCCTAGTCCAAGGATGAATGTGGTTTTATAATTTTCTCCAATTGATGCAACATATGTTATCCTGTCACAGGTACTTTCAAGAGTTAAACAATATGGTGCTGCAAATAGAAGGTACTTCTGTAGTCTGCACTTCAATCAATAGAACCTTCTTGTTAAAACATTATTTTGTTCAATTTTTGACTGCATTTGTCTGTGAGATGACATATTTTTTGAGACATAGAGCTGGGAAGATTACAGAACCTTGGCTTTTGCTGTTCCAGCACTTTATTATGTGACATTTCAATTGTATTTCACTGAGTCAAACTCCTTCTAATAAGAATAACTGATATTCATTACACTTCTTTGATGAACAGGTTTAATGTTTTCAACCTGAGGCTATATAATCTTTCTGATCACATTCTGTCTTGGCTGAAACTGTTATGATGTATCATCAACTGCTGTATGGACACCCACAATATCCAAAAACATCCTGTCTATGAAACATTTCACTTGATGAATTTGCATTGCCTGGGAAGTGCAGTGAATGAAAAGCTCAGGCAATTCCTCATCTAATTCAATTTGCCAATTTTTGCATTTCCTGAAGGGAACAGTAAACTTGTTCTTACCTGGAAATGAGGTAGAGAATCTGCTTGGAATACAGTACTGCTATCTCAGAACATCCTTGTGACAGTGTCTGGGATTCAGACAAAACAACTCTGCCATCCGTAACTATGGTTATTTCCAAGCTGTTGACTCCTGGAATAGGCATGCTGCTTCAGAGATAACCCTTCTTCTGTTCCTGCTGTACATCTCCAAGTCCAGCAAATAATATGCAATGACTTGATAGTACGATACTTAGAATTTATCTTGAAATTCTGTTTGTCCTTGATCACATCTAAGCAATGATCAGCTTGCTACTATACAGCGCTGGGTGCAAAGGTATATGCCATGAACAGACTGCCATAAATCTTAGCTGAGTAAACAAGTATAGATAGTTGTGAACTACTGTATTTTGTGACTGGAAATTTTTAAACAGAAGATGCAGAAAGAAAGTGAAAACATAGAACCTGCATATAATCTAAGTCTGAAGAATTGATCTTGTCATAAACAAGTTGGAAAGGGATAGAAGATGGAGTAATGAAAATTGGAATTCAGACTCAGTTTTTGATCAGTTTGAGTACTATTAAATGAAGCATGCATTGAAACTTTCAGAGGGTAAGATATAAGTAAGGTATAATTTAGCAGTTGTATTTCTAGAGAAAATCTTAAGAAGGGCCTCATTGTTTTGAACAGATGACTGCTACAGTAAAATAGGAATTATACCTATAAAGAAGGAATAGAATGGGATACTGAGTAAACTCTTTGGCTGAAATGATTCCTAACTGACAACAAGTATACTAAGAAGAGGTGATTAAGAACAAACAAAGAACTAATGGATAAAAGTGCTGTTGTGATTGGTAAAATGTTCAAGGCTGTACAACAGCACAGGTCATCTCAGAAACTAAGCATAGTGAGTTACTATATTTATGTTGGTTACATAGACACACACACACACACACTCAAATGAACAAGAATAATATGCTGGGTACAAATTTCACTGTAGTGAGGGTGATTAAACACTGTAACAAACTAGAAGGAAGCTGTGAATGCTCTCCTTTGACGTCCCAAGTATATTATAGGCAAACTACATCTCCCAGAAGAGTAATCAAACATTGGTCATCTTTTAATGTGTCAGTTAACTAAATTAAATGAGATAAAATATAGTTGTCTGTGGTTTGACCTGAGTTCCTATCAGAAACTAAACAGATTTCCTCTCTCCTACATCCTCGCCCCCGTCTTTAGAAATGTAGATTTGGGACAATCCAAAGTGTGTAATTCAAGCAAGTACAAAATATTTTGCTTTTTGTAAACCCTTTATCTTTTTCCTTCTATTCTTACCTTAATTAAGGCTTTTTCAATTTTGAAACTAAAAGTCTAAATATTTTCTCTTTAAAACATTTAAAATGAACATTTTATCTTTGTAAAAAAAAAAAAGGTAATTAAAAAAAAATGTCTGCAGCTATTTCCTAGTTTTGAAAATGTATTTGGCCTCCTTGAATTTTATTTTTCATCAAAGATTACTGTTTGTGGAATAGGATCACAGGAGGTCAGAGAAGATAATTTCACAGTCCCTCTGGCCTCATAAATGTTCTGATTCTAAGCCCTGAAGTTGAGAATTGAGTAAGAAACCTATTCATAAATAGCGACCAAAATGTTTTACAGACTATCAAGTTTGACCCTCTATAGCTGATGAAAAGACCTGTATATTAACAACATCACATTTATTTTGAAGAGCATTTGTGGCACTTTGATAAGAGCATGACAGTTTCTGATGAAAATCAGAATTAGAGAAGGAATATCTCAACTGAGACAGATGATCCAGGTGGTCTTGGCTAGTGCTGATAAGTACTGCAAGTTGTCCTGATGGACTGATGATTTACTCTTTCAGGATGCAGAGGTGGAAAAGAAAAACTATCAGAAGTGATTGAAGCAACTGACATAAAGAAAGAGAGGTCAATAAATAACATATTAGATGTCTTTCACTCAGACATTACTTTCTTGAATTATCTTGTAGTATTTGAATCTAATAAAAAGAGGAGGTAGAGGTTAAAGAATCACTGTCTGAAGCTAGTTAGAAATTAAGAAGCTAAGAGGAGAGAAAGATTGAAAATCTTATTGTAACAAAACCACGAGAAGATTGTAAACTCAGTTTTTATGGTTTGAAAACTCATACTAAATCTGGGTCCTAGAGACAAATGTCTTGCCATGAAATGTGTATACTTCAAGCTTGTTTTATTCTTAGCATTCAATGATGAGTTATATCATAAAACTAGGCAGTATTTTCATATCTAAAAAACTGGTCAAAATTCTGCAATGTATTATGACTGTGCACCTGCTGTGGGGTAAGTAGCATCCCTTCATGGGTTGGAATGAATGTAACCAACTTGTGGTTTAATTTCCATCAAGTGGTAGCCCTTCCCAGGTTTATTAGTGTATCATCAAAATATTATGTACTGAATTGCAAGACACTTGGCTGTAAATTAGATAAGGATCTGGTGCTACCACATGAAGGATCATGATCTCATCCTTTTCTTCCCTATCCCAAAGTTCTTGATGTTTCAAATAGCTCACTTTAATATATACCTACATTCCTGTCAAGCACCACTATGATGGCAGTGCTCCTGAATGAGCTGAATGTCCTTATTTGTTCCAGCAAGGAAAAAACTTTGCCTTAATGAGTCCTCTATATAATTTAGGCAAATGTGAGAGATTATGAATCTTATGATCTGCCTTAAGAAAGATAGGGTGGTTATGTGCTGAAGAAATTTTTTTCCTACCTGAAGAATTGGTTTACATTCCTACCTCTGCCCTCTTTTTGGCATCAAGCTTCGAATGTCAGTTTATGAGGTCATATTTTTTTGTATTTTTGGTATCCCACCTATAAAAGAGAGGTAGAACTTGCTTTCTCATGTTTATTATATTAAAGCTCTGAAGAGCACTCCCCACACAATTGTTTAGTTATGTAACTGTGAATTATAATCGTCACTGTAAACAGACATGCTCATAAACAGTAACTACTTTTTAGTCCTGCTGATTGGGGTATAAAATATGACACTCATTTAAAGACAAGAGCAAAACAGAGGATGTTATGTGTTTAAAGTGTGCAACAGCACATCTATTACTTCACAAATATCTAACTACTATTTGTTTCAATTCTGTCATGACCACCTATGTCAGACCCGGAAAGGGTCATAAAACCCAACATATTCTATCATGACTGACATATTTTCCACTTACATACATTTTAAATTTATGAAGGTCATACTTGAAATTATTTTCTGCTAGCTGCAATGGCTACTGAAAGTTCATAAGCCTTCAGTGTCAAGCAAAACAGTATTGCTATATCAAGACAGATGCTTCCTCACAGCATTCTTACTTGTATTTGAAAGTAGTTTCTGATCTGTTCTACTAGGGACAAAGAGATTGTAGATTACTCCTACCATATCATAAAATGTTATCTTCAAAATGATTAAAACACTTAATCAATTTTTTTAAACTCTCGACATTTTGCTACCATTAGTGAGAACTTACTCATTTTTTTATGAATTCCTAAGACCAAGTTAACTAAAAAAGACATTTCTTTTTCCTACCAAACATTTTACAAAATATCATGAAACTTTTGGGAAAATAAATATGTTCATAAGATTTTTTAATGTCATTAAAGTTATTGCTGCTTATAACAGATCCAGATGACAGATTGGGTTTTACAGCCACTTATTTTTTTAATTAGCTCCACTTTCTTAATCTCGGCTAAATTTGTTATTTAAAACAAGAAAGTCAGTTTGGGACACCACTGATAAGAAATAAATCTATCTAGCACAGGAATACAAATAAAATTTCTTGAGCAATTTGATGCAAATACAGGCAGTGCAATCTTAAGACCTGTACTAGAACAGCCGTCCACACTATGGCCATTTTGTCAAGAGAGCATGAAAAGTCAACGGCCATTAAACACCCATTGAACAGAATTACTAAAGGAAGGACAATAACAGCAGGATTTGAGTAAGTTAATAACACTTGTTTCCTTCTTTTCTTTACCTTTGTAATTCTATCACATTACCTCTTTACATTTTCACTTTTTTTGCCTATTACCTTTGATTTATTAACTCCTTAAACATTAAATAATAGAACATAAGAGCCAGAAACATATTCTGTAAGCTTTCCAGGGTTTGTTCTTGTCCTATTGCATTACCAGAATGAATGTATTATTATTATTCATCTTTCCAAGACTGCATTTTCTCCTGCTTCTGTGTATTAGAATTAAGGCATTTTGGCTTATGATCATTGAAATGTCCCAAGCTGACAGCACAAAGCCACTTAAAGTGAGTGGCTCTCTAACTGTTATCAGTGCCAGGTTTTGATTATGATTGTGATTCCAGGGATACCTAACAATCATAGACAAATCTTTGGTACTTGGTATTAGGAGATAAATATTCATGCATCCATTTAATTCTGCTCTAATTATTTGGGATGCAATATTAAATATGAAAATGTTTGGGTTTGTGAGATCCAGCAGTTTCTTTTTCTTTGCTTGCTGCCTGTATTGTTATGCATCTGCATCCATATTTAATATTTTTGGAAGGGTAAAAATGGTTACTTGAGTTGTGCTAGTTAGTTTAAAGAGGACAGATTGTAGCTGTCATGTAAAGAATAAGAGGAGCTAGAGAATAGACACTAGGGAACAGTTGGCACGGAGATATAAGGCTTTCACTAGACAGTCACGATCCAAACAAGTAGGAGGAAGTAATATGTGGAGCAAGTGGCAGGGAAGAAAGCAAAATATAACTAAAAATAAGGAATGAAGTATGCAGTTTCTGCTTGGTTTCTGTTCCAGTTTTCCAAAAGTCACACTCAGAAATCACAGTTGGATCTTCTGTCTCTTTTATACAACTATTGTTCAGGTGTTTGAAAATTACAGTTCCCTTCATTTGGGGAATTTAACTTCTCCAGCGTCCCTTTAGAATCCTGACAGTATTATACCTTTTAAGGTAGATGAACTTCAGGGAAAGTCTCATACCTCTTTGAAGATTTTACGCATCTTTATGCCATGCACCACTTAATTTCCTCAGCTTTTTATCTAACTCTAAAACTGTCCCTTGCCCTTTATTCCTGAGAGCTTCATGGGAATACATAATCTAGTTCTTCACATTCTCCTGCACTTCAGGCCTTATTATCACTTACTATAATTGCTGTGGTACTTAATACACTTTTACAAATTCATATTAAATTAAGAAAGCAATATCTGTTAAGTATGACTTCCTTTCTCCTGTTCCATTCCAGAAAGCCACATGTTTATCTTTATGTGTGTTTTCTTAATGGGGAATGCTAAGGTTGATGAGAAAGCAAAGCTGACTTCACATTAAAATTGAGTTAAAACCTGATAAATCAGCCCCCACAGCACTTAAAGAGGACTGATTCTGCAGACTTATTCTAACATGAAACTGCAGTCTTCCTCATGCACAAATCCAGACCCTGTGACATGCCTGTTGGCAGCTTACTCTAAAAGAACAATTGGAAAATGATGATCAACAAGAGGCAGCCTCTGAATTGCCATTAGAATGAGTGGAGCATCCTCTTCCTAAATGACTTAGAAAGAAATATTCCGTGGTGATTGATAAACACAGAATAATGCACACCATTATACTGACTCATATAATGCAAATCATTTAATTGTACACACTGTCAGAGAGCAGCAAGAGACCCAATGGCAACCATGATGGCAATGCCCTCACTGATGGCACAGTCTCACAACACCAGAGGCAGGGCTGCAGAGCACAGTGAGGACCGCAGCAGGTCTTACCGCCAGTCCAGCAAGCATCATGCAAAGGCAAAATAACAAGCCAAATCCAAGGTCAGTCCAGGACACACAGAAGTTTCCGGAACAGGGTAGGGGGCAAGCCCACCTACAATGTAGCCAGGGCAGGAATATGAGTAGGGAGGAAGTGATTGTTTCTTAGAGACAGCCACTGAAATTACCCAGCAGCATTTTAACACAAAGTGCTTTCTTATGCATTTATTGATTTATGTGTAATTCAGCTGCAGAAAATATTGTCACCAGATTTAATGGAGGTCAAAGGAATACATATGTTGAGAGCAGATCTATGAATTCATAGATTTTAAGTCCACCAGTAGCTATTATAATTGTGACAGTTGGATCACCTGGTCCTTAATTCCCAAATTGTTGATTGCTGAGTTGCAATACTGGAGAAAAGATCATTCTACCTACTCTTTCTGAAAAGATTTACTTAGTCACCATTAGGAGCATGATGCCTTGGTTTGATCCTTCATTTTCTCACAACAACCTTTGTATTCTTTCAACAGAGAGGATTTCTGCCGTAACCATAGTGTCAAGGATATGAAAGACCTCATCACAAAATGAAGACATATAGAAGGAATATGTATAGAAAATAAAGTCAAGAAAGCAGGAGATGTTGTCCCAAATAATCAATTTTAAAACTATCTACCAAATCCTAAAAAACTTTTTAAGCAACCTAGACAACTAATCTTTGTGTGAGAGGATTAAGCAGGACTTACACTAAAAATTGATGAGGATAAACTAAAAAGATGGCAAGACCATTTCCAAAAGAGTCTGAATAAAATAAAACCTAGGGTTAAACCTACGTACTCACAGAGAAGCCTGAACCTTCAGATTAGCTGTGACCTTCCACTAAATAGGAAACAATTGAAGCTAGGAAAAAAGCAGGCAAGAAGCTGCATAGCCAGGGCAAAATATCAGGCAGAATCTGACTGCAGAATCTGAAACAAATGCCTAAGCATCTGCAATAATGCATTCAATACAAAAACATATCAACCTTAACTACCACAGTGCCAAAGAAAGAAGATGAGCCAAAATGTATTAAGCAGCTCAGCAGAACGTTACTGTCAGTTCCAAGAAATGTTCATAGAAGATTGATACTACAGCAAAGGCAATCTAAGAGAAAAAAAGAGGTAAGAAAAGAATCTACAGGTGTCAGAGAAAGGACATTATATACTGAATAAATACTGTGTTTTGAAAAGTCCTAGGAAGATACACTGAAATACAAAATGCTAATCAAATTAATCTGTGTCATTCTGAAAAATCTAGTCATTCTTGTAGAAAATGCACGGAGGATAATGGTTGGCTCTGGAACAAAAATGAAGTTAGTGGGCATGGTGGGTTAACCCTGGCTAGCAGTTCAACGTCCACCCAGCCACTTGCTCACTTTCCCCATCAGTGGGATGTGGGGAGAAAATAGAAAGACCAAGAATGCCTGTGGGCAGAGATAAAGACAGGGACATCACTTACCAATTACCATTGAAGACAAAGCAGACTTGACTTGTGGAAAATTAATTTATTGCCAATTTCATTACTGATTTGGGTAGTGGGAAACTACCAACACCTTGCCATCTACACCCAATACAGCAAGAAAAAAAGTCTATGTAAAAATAGCATATTTTGTCCACTCTCAAGCCAAAACCAATGTATTATGAATAAAAAGTAAATCGTGCAATTGTTCTCACTTGTTGACTACATTGTGAGAACAAGACTTGAAGGAAAAAAGATGGAATGCCTTGGACATCGGGACTACAGAAACCTATCCAACAGCAACGATTCTTGAGGCAAACTTGCATGCTTTTAACTAAGTATTTGTGAAGACCAAAAAATGTTAAATGGATAGACCAGGTTATAAAAGTGGACAAATATAAAAGATTTAGGAACACATCAATTGCTAAATTTCTATTATGCAAAAGATGGAGAAAATGATTTGGCAATGTCTGAAGAATAGAAGCACAAGTCATCCTTCCTGCTCCAAACACTGTAACAGTGAAGCACTACTAGAATCACAGAATGTCTGAGGTTGGAAGGGAGCTCTGGAGATGTCATGGAGGCTCACACAATCAAATTAAAGAGTTGTTATAAAACAACAAATTTATTTTTCAATCAAAATAAGTTAGAACTCTGACAACATTAGTAAACCACAGGTTCAAGGATGTAAGGGAAAATTAGTACTACACAACCGCCTTAAGAATTCTTAAGCTTTAGAAATGATGACTTGAAATGTGCATATTACTCACCTAAAAGATGAGGGCTCTTAACCTCAAGGAGTTACCCTGACCTACATCCCGACTCAAGGGGAGAGACCCCAACTGCAGACCTGCTGCTCTGAGGAGGACCAGCTCTATTTGCCCTCCAGTGGGGCCCCATTTATACCCAAATCAAATCCGACCTGTGGTCGTATATGGTCATATTAGTCCTCATTGGCTGAGGGTCAACACTTCCTTATTCTGAACGTGTGTACCTGGTGGTTGTAACTCACTCCCACTGTGCGGGCTGAGCAGCTTGACTCCCAAGCCACGGCTTCATTTTGTTGGTTTTTTTTTTTTCCTCTTTTCCACGGCCAAGAAGTTTCACTCTCTATCAGGGCAGGTGTACCTGCCACAGGAGATCTGCTGGTACAACACTGTGCTCAAGCACAGCCACCTAGAGCTGATTTCCTAGACCATGTCCAGGTGGCTTTTGAATGTCCAAGGATGGAGACTCCACAACATCTCTGGGGAACCTGAAAGATAGGTAGAAAGCAAGATAGAAAGATAGTGACTCAGGGATCAATTAGAAAGATAGCTAAAACATTTGAAGGATTAATTTATTTTTTTAAAGGCTATATTTGCCTTTTGTTTCATGGAATTCATCAAAAATAAGAAAATACAGACTTACAATAACAAGGTTAAATTTTTTAAGTAGTTTAAAATGACAATATGATTTTATTAAAATGTTTGCATGTTTAGCTATATGCAGAGAATACAAGACCTTGAATTATCTTTTACCTATCAAACTACAATTAAAGAAGCATGATAGAATCTCACTGATTGTAGGACACTTTTACATAATAAAAATCATTATATTAAAAAATAGAAACAATTTATGGAGGTCTGATATATTTTTAGATCAAATAGAAGAGGAGATAAAATTAACAGACCTCAGAGGTAGACTTTTTAATACTTTATTTTAAATCATTGTCACTGAGTTGGAAGATTATCATTAGAAGGTAGGTTTATAATTGTAGGGGAAAATGCTGAATGTATCTGTTGATATAAAAGTGAGCAAGATGCTGATAACAAAGTACAAAATGTGTTTCCCTAAAACTGCTGAGCTTCTTCAGTTTCTTTTTTGTCTCCTAGAGACACACATTCTACTTAACCTAAAGTGAAAGTTAATATTTCTCTAGCTTTATCACATGCCTGTGGTACTGTGGAAGGCAAATGCAGGTGCTCAGGGAAAGTTATGGGTGCTTTAGATTCTCCACTAATAGCACCAAGCACACCAATTTATGCTTTCTGTATTGCACGATACAGTTCTTGTCACAGAGCTGTGAACCCTCACCCAGACATTTAGCTTTTATACTCCACGCAAAGCTTTCTGTTTACATTGGCAATTCCTATCTGCTTAGGATATTCTGGGACCTTAAAGCCCTTACATACCCCAGAAAAGAATAAATACAAGGATACCTACAGAATTGAAATACCACTTAAATTACAGAGACATGCATTTAGATTTTTTCCGGTCTTACATTAAGTGAACATTAGTTTTGCTTAACCAAATAACCAGCTCCTTCATGCTTCATTAACTCTATTTTTGAGTCCTGTTTACTAAGTCAAAGCTTGCCAGTAAAGAATATTGCCTTTTTAGTAGCAAGGTATCAATGTCTTCTCAATTTATTAAAAACACTTTAGAGAATCAATGGATTAAACCATACCATATGCAGAAAAAAAGGCATTAATTTTTTCCGTTAGAACCAAATCAACACTTCAGATTTGTATTCCAAAAAGAGGATGAGAAGCTTGCAAAGACTGCAGAAATGTGAAAAAGCTTAAATCTCTAAGGAGTTAAAAATTGAGTTGAATGATAGTAAATGGATTCCTGCCCATGGAACAAGTTACTTTAAATGCTGTTGGCATATATGATTTGTGAAATCCTGTCTTTTAGATGTATCTGCATACACACAAAGAAGCCATCAACTAGTGCAGGACCATGAGTGATAAAATGGCCTCTTGATGCCAGGACTGGCCCAGAAGACTGATCCTTCCCACAATGTAGTACAGAAGTGTATCTTTTCGGGAGATAAAAGGTGGAAAAGTGATGGGAAAGTTCATATTAGATCTAACCTGCATATTGCCAAGAGCATCTTTATTTCTGTATAAGGAGCAGGTAACAGTGTATTTGAAATTGTAAGTTCCTTGGGGCAAAGAAAACTTTTGGGTTTTGTGTGTGCAATTTACTTTCACAGGCTACCCTCCAGTCAGCAGCTAGGCCTTGTGGCTCTGGTATGATGCAAAGTAAGAGAATCTCCTACAGTGTTCCACCAGCTTGAGATTGCAAATCGAAATGTACCTCTCTACTGTTACACTGGTGTTCCTGCTTGCAAACTGAGATCATAACTGCCATGAGTTTGTGTGGAGCGATTCGCCGTGGCAGGCCATATCACATAATTGGTGCCCTCTGCTCCCCTTCTTACCAAGCCTTCCAATTTCTGTTGCAAGGAAACAGCCTCCACAGAGGTACCTGCACCAAAGTATGGGGGAGAGAGTTTATCCCTCTCTCAAATGAGCCCCTGTTGCAGAGGGCAAAGAGCTGACAAAACAGCTACAGGTCTAGAATGGAGGGGGCTGCTGATTGCTCTAAAAGGCAGGAAAGGTGGTGTGAGAAGTATGTGCAGCAGGTGAGCAAGAGGTTGGGGACCTGGTCTACAGAGAGACTTAAGGATAAGAATTGGAAAGTGGATTTGGCTGGGCTATTGGGGAAGGACACACACGGTAAATGAGAAATTGCTTTAAGAACAAATTCAGGGTCTTGCATCTGAATCTTGCCTGGTACCCTGCATTATGTAAGGCTGGTTCTGGTTATAGAACCATAGAATAATAGAGTGGTTTGGGTTGAAAGGGACCTTAAAGATCATCTAGTTCCAAACACCCTTCCATGGGCAGGGACACCTTCCACTAGATCAGGTTGCTCAAAGTCTCATCCAACCTGGCCTTGAACACTTCCAGGCAGGGAAAAAGATATCAAAGATATTGCTCTAGTGCAGCAATACATGCCCCTTTCTTGTGATTTGTTTTATAACATAGTTCTCTGATTTTATTCTGTTAGAACATTTACCTTTTACCATTTTCTGTAAGACTAAAGGGATGTGGTAAGAATGTTTAAATAAAGACAAATTTCTGAAAAATATTACAAATAGTCCATCACCTATTACATACTTATTGTGATAGAGTGCTTAGCAAGCAGTGGACATCTGTATAAATTATCTAGATCCACTGAGGATAAAGTAGAGGTGACTTTTTACTCTTGGAAAAGTTAAAAAAAAAAAAAAGAAAAAAAAAGCCATACTGAGAAATAGTGGCAAAGAACAAACAAAGCCATCACATAAAAAAGACCAATAAATGCTCTAGACTAAGCAATTTTCTAAGTTAAAAATCTTGATCAGCTTCTTAATTAAATACATGTATACTCAGTTGATATATTTAAAATATCATGGCTCCCTCAAAATTTTTGTTCGTTCTTCATACATCTCTGCTTGTTGATATCTTTCAAATGTGTTAAAAATGAGGAGATTGATTTTAAACATGGAGCCCCAGAAATGTTTCCCAATTGACAGAGCATAGACAACTCCAATTAAATACTCAAGAGAGCTGAAGCAACTGGAAGTTAATGGCACTGGAAATAGTCACAACAATATTCTTGTCATTTTTTTGTAAAGGAAGAGGTTTCAATTGAAATTCAAGTTGGTGAAACTCTAAGAAAACCATAAGGAGAAAGACTGCCTCTAAAAAATATTTTCCTAAAGTTTTTGAAAATATCATGAAAGGAAATAAGATTGTAGAAACCACAATGTGCACTCACTGGAATAGATATAATTACAATATTTCTCATTTTTGTCCTGATCTAGACAGTTACTTCCCACAGCGTCATAAACTTCAGAAATATAAAAAGTCCTAAAGGAACTCTTGAAGGTCCAGAATGCTAAGAATTGTGTATTGTGCAATACCAGTAGGGCAGTACACAATTAAGTCACTTGTATCTACAGCCTTCCCCCAAAAAATCTAATTTCAGTCTGACCTTTATTCTAGAGAAAGTCTGCTTTCTTCACAAAAACTGCCTTTGCTCAGGAAGAACAGATCTGTCTCGTATATGACTCATAAGGACAAATCCTTTTTTCAGCTATATTCACATACTACACTAAATCCTTTTCAGAAATTAGAATGGCATCAAGTTCTTCCATCAACAAATCAGTTTGAAACACATCTGTCTGTCTTGAATTTCCAGAGTAAAAACTACAAAGCACTAAAAGACCTGGGTAGTTAAGAATAACTACAATTAGAGATAAACCTCCAACAAAAATGTCTTCTTCTTGTCCTGCAATTGCACAGAGATGAGTAAGGGATAAGGTCTGACTTCTTCTTCATTATTATTAGATATTTAAACCTGTATTTCAGACTATTAAAAGTTATGTTCTCAGTAGAGGACAAACAGGACACATCTGGACTTCACAGTGAATGCTTTGGACATTGTGTATTAACAAGCTGCCTCATGGACAATGAAGATATCATATTTTATGTATTTTTTCAGATGTGATCTCAAATTAAGTCAAGAATAGCAGTCACGCACCTGTGATAAGAAGCATTTCTATTAGAAGACTGGGATAATGAGTTCTCATCACCTATGAAAAGCCCCATTATCTGGTGACTAAACAGCACATTACCAGTGAAATAAAAAATTATCAAAATGAACTCATCTTAATTTAGCCTGAAAAGGTTATCATCAAGTGTATTTCCAGATGGGAAGATCCTTTAAGAAGTTTATAAAAGAAAATAAATTCATTTGTGAAAAATTACAGGGATCTGGTGTAATAAAGTCTAAAAGCTCTAAACAAGGTGTCAGAAATATTTCACCTTATTGAAAATCACCGTATATAAACTGGACATCGGAGGGACGATTCGAAAGTGGTTATGTTCTGAAGCAATACATTAAATCCCATTATGTTAATGGAGAATACGATTCATTCAATTTCACTGCTCTGTTACTTCATTGTCCCCAGAATACCACTCCTCCTTACAATAGGATTGCCATTGCAAGAAGACAAGGGTTAAAACCCAAGGCATTCTCTTGAGTAGGAAAAATACTCCATTATTGCCATCCATTCTACAATCTTACTAATAAGGATTATGTAGTAATAATTTCCTTTACAGTATGAAAAATGTAACTTTCTAGTTTCTGAAATATTACAGTTAAAACCAGAAAGCTATAATATAAGTGAAACTGGAAGGGTTAAAACTTTTTTTCACCTATAGAACCGAAAATATTATTGTAGTAATGACAGAAAATCTGGGAAGGTTAATATTCATTCTACAAATCTGCTTATCTCCCAGGTTTGGGGTTTTTTTTGATATCTCCAATAATGGAGGCTCCACAACTGCTTTGAGCAACGTGTAACATTGTGATCATGATCATGTAAAAAAAAAAAAATTAAAAATCTTGCGTTTAAATGAAATTTTCTGTATTTCAGTGTGTGCCCACTGCCCTTGTCCTGTTGTTGGATACCATTGAGAAGAGCCTAGTACCTTCTTCTTTACTCCTCCATCAGATATTTATACACCTTGGTAAGATCCCCTTTAGCCTTCTCTGCTCCAGAATGAACAATCCCAGCTCTCTTAGCCTCTCCTCATATGACAGGTTATCCAAGCCCATAATCACCTTTGTGACCCTTCATTAGGCACGTTCTAGTATATCCCTGTCTGTCTTCTGCTGGGGAACCCAGCACTGGACCCAGCACTCCAGATATGTCTCACAACAGCTGAGCAGAGAGGAAGGATCACCTCCCTGGCAACGTTCTTCCTAATACAGTCCAGGACACTGTTTTCCCTCTTTGCACTGCTGGCTTATGGTCAAGTACAGGTTCATCAGGACTCCCAGGGCTTGCTCTGCAAAGTTGCCTTCGAGCCATTCAGTCTCCAGCCTGTACTGCTGCATGGACCTGTTTCTTCCCAGATGCAAGACTTGGCATTTGCATTTTTGAACTTCATGAGATTTCTGTCAGTCATTTCTCCAGCCTGCCAAGGTGCCTATGAAGGGTAGCACAACCATCTGGTCTCTCCACCAATTTGCCACTAGTCCCAATTTTTATCACCTGCAAACTTGCTGAGGGCACATTCTGTCCCATCATCCAGGTCAGAAATGAAGACGCTAAAAAATATTGGCCCTGGTATCAATCACTGGGTTATACCACTAAGGACTGGCATTCATATGGACTTGGTACCACTGATAACTCTTGGAGCCCAGAATTTCAGTCAGCTTTCAGTCCACCTCACTGTCTGCTTACCCATTCCATACTTCACCAGGTGTCTATGAGGAGACATGACAATGGGAGACAGTGTCAAAAGCCTTGCTAAAATCAAAATAAGCAACATACGCTGTTCTCTGCTCATCTGCCAAGCCAGTCTTCTCTCGATAGAAGGCCATTAGGTTAGTCTGACATGATTTCTTCTTCATAAATCCATGCTGATTACTCCCTATCACTTTCTTGCACTTCATATGATACTTGATACATTTGGAAATAGTTACAAGGATTATTTGCTCCATCAGTTTCCCAGGGACTGAGTTGAGGCTGACTGGCTTGTAGTTCACTAGATCCTCTTTCTGGTCTTTCTTGAAGATAGGGGTGACATGGGTATGTCCAGTTTGTTTAAATGTACCATAACCTGATACTCTCCCACCAAGAGTAAGTTTTTCTTTGTCCAGACTTTCCCTCAGGTCTCAGGGGCCTGGGATTCCTGAGGTCAAATCTTACCAGTAAAGACCAAGGTGAAGAAGGCATTGAGGGCCTCGTACTTTCCAAAGTCCTTCGTCACCAGGTCCACTGCCTCATTCAGCAGCGAGCCCATGTTTTCCCTGGTCTTCTTTTTGCTGCTGATGTACCTGTGGAAGCCCTTCTTGTTGCCATTCAGACTCCACTCTAGATGGGTTTTGGCTTTCCTAACACAAATGCTGCATGCTCAGACAGTACCTTCATTTTCCTCCTGGGTCACTAAACTACATCTCTTGGATACAGTTAAGCAACTTATGCTCATTATGTACACATAGCAAATAAGTTCAAGTAACATTTTACTTTGACTGGTAACAGGTTTGGGTTGGGTTTTTTGTTTGGGTTTTTTGTTTGTTTTCAATTGGAAGCCATCCTTACCTATATAATAGCACTGGATACAATTCCTGCCTGACCAGTTGTTTACAAAAATGTGAAGAACTGCATAAAACTTACCGCAGAACCTTAAAAGGCAGTAGTGCTGCTCACTATAAAAATTGGATAAAAATGGAGCATTCTCTGTGAGACAAAACAATTCACAACTATTGGTTAGATGTCAAAAGTGCTTACAAACCTACAATAGGACATTATGTTGGTTCTCAGAATTGCTCCCCACTACAACAAAATACCCAGAGGTTTAAGCTTTGTTAAGAGAGTTACTTGTTCATAGACATTAGTGACATTTTCATCATGGGTAGGAGGAATAAACATAGCACAGAGAACAGTTAAAAAATATTTCAACTCCCAAAGTTATTTCTCATAGTTAATTTTCATTTTATAAGAATGAACTTGTGCAGAATTTTATACCAGAGTTAGCCTGTGAATTGGATTCACTCAGGAATATCACAGCCTTTCTTCCCTGTGAGGACATGTTATATTGCAGTAGGGAGCTTTTAGAAGAGTTGGACATCATTACCTCTGATACAATTTCTTTCTTGTTTCGTCAATGGTAATTTCGGTCTGGTAAGACCTTTTCTAGATATTGTTATTTCACCCCTTTTTTGATATTCCTTGATGTTCATATTGTGCTCTGAGTCTATCCAGTTTCTGTAGGTCTATTAATGACATTCTTATTGACAAAATAGCTGAATATTCAAATATATTGTTTTGTGCTTGAGACAAAAGAAACCTAAAATGAAGGATATAGTGTCAAATCCCCCTGGAAATTTGTACCTTGCACAAAGGAAATATACTAGTCATCAACTAATGAGCTGTAACTTGGTGTTTCACCCATGGAAAGACTGCTGCTCCTACTCCACTCCTGAACAGACATCCTCCACAATGACAGCTTGTAGCCCTGCTCCCCAGGACTCCCCCAACCTCCACGAAGTCCACGAATCATTAGGAGTGCAAAAGCCAACAATTCCAGCACCCCTGAAGGAAGATATTTTATGTAAGGGTCTCGTGGCTCTCTCCCAGTATATAATGAGAGATTCTAATTTGCAAGAAAAAGACATGTTAGACTAATTTCTTTAGTAAGGCAGCAGTTCCTGAAGAGTTTTGAATTCAGTGGAGTGAGGAGAGGCTACCTCACAGAGAGGCAAGCCCTGGTCAGACAGCTGCTCCTGGCCTTGCTGCTGCTTTCAGCTCCTGTAGAGTTGCTTCAAGCAGTGTGGTTAACCTGGGAGCCACTGTTTCAAGGAAGATGAAGTTACTTACCGCGATAGAAGGCAGCCTGAAGTCAATGGGATCAGGAGTTACTGCCTCACAGGGAACAGCATATTTGTGCAAGACAGCTAGTTTTGGTTTTGTCAGAGTTCTCGCAGCTGTCCAAGATCTATCTTTTGCTGAAAAAACCAGAAGGATGGTGTATCAACTATCATTTGCAACTTAAATAGGCCTCACCTCAAAAATGAGGAATACAGAGGCCAGTCTGAACTCTCTCTCACACAAAAAGATCTTTGTCATGAATAATATTACTTCCATCAGTAAGCAAACAGGACAATGTACCAACAGCATATCTAAGGTCTTACCTCAGATTTCTCCATTTTGTCTAAATAAGAAATGTAGAACAGGACCTTCCTACTAACATTTTTCTACCCATCATTCACATATGCTATACATGACATAATTAATAGTAATTAATATACATGCAATAGTAATTAATATTAATTACTAATTAATTAATAGTAATAGTAATTAACTATTAATTAATAGTAATTAATATACATGCAATAGTAATTAATATACATGAAGTAACATACATTGAGTATGTTACACTAGTACTTCAAAAAGCCTTTGGTCTTCACATCTAGTAGAAGAAGGCCTCTATGAACTGCAGCTAGATAATTGAACCACAGGTTTTAAATGCATTGTAATTTCTTCATACATTTAAATGTAAGTTATGTCCCAAACTTCTAGCATACTAGATCTAAATACACAGCAAATTGGTATTTTCCAATTATTCTGCCACATCTTCAGTTACTATATAAAAGCATTCTGAGCAGAGAGAACAAAACAGTAGCTAAGCATTTTCATGAATTGTATTCAAACTCATTGATTTTTAAACAGATTGTTGTATTTGATATTAAACCTGGCAGGTTTGGGATTTTTTGTTGTTTATAACAGATCAAATTGTGTGCAAAAATTTGTAATATGCACATTTTGGTGATACGTATGCCATGCTTGGCAAAGGCTTCTTAGTTTCATAGTTTTGATGCCTAGAGATCATTTTTCTGTTTCTGTAAGTTCTTCTACAGTTCAATATTCTGAATAGCTTTTAAGTAAATTTAGATAGAAAAAACCCTAGTTTTCCTGTTTAGACCCTACCTGCCAGTTGATTCAGAAACTGATATCATTAGGAGTATGGCTGAATTTTAACAGAAAATAACACTGGATGTGAGCTTCATAGTTCTCTATCGGTTAAATAGTTTTGTGTTCCTTGGTTATCTAAACCTGTTTTTCTATTGGAGGGTAACTCAGTAGCTGGGTTAGAAGCAGATTTTAAAGTCCCGTGTGTCTGGACTGAATGTATAGTCCAGATGATTTCTGATGAGTGTAGAGGGAGAAGAGGGAAACAAAATCCCAAGCTAAGCAAAACAAAATACAAACACACACACACACAAGACAAAGAACAACAATAGCAAAACAAGCAAAATAATCCTTCTAATTTAATGGCAGGTGCTATTGCAATGAAATCATACAAGTTTCTGTGAGATGGTAATGCCCTTCAGAAATAAAAATCCAGCATAAAGGAATCTGCTTCCTCAAAAAAGTAAGAGCAAGTTCAGTTTTTCTTCAGATTCTTGTTTACACTACATCCCATCTGTAATGAATGGAAGGACACACACAGATATTTTTAAATGGGATTTTTTATTGGGGGTTTTGTTTACTTTTTTTGCAGTTTTAATAATAGATACATGTCCTTCCAAAAATTGTAAGCTTCCTAATTAACAGATTGCTGGATGCAAAAGGATATTCTGTACCAATTCAGTCCTGTATTCTCACATATCCTCTGAGGCATCCACCTCTGGCCACTATCAAAGACAAGACAGTTGGTAACATTGCTGCCTAACACAGACTGTTCTTTTGTGCACAGGATCAAACAGTTAATTTAATACCTTGGTCTCCTGATGTGTTATGAACTGTCATGATAATGGTTAGTCATTATCAGCATGTCCAGTTTTTAAGATGATAAAGCCAAATAAAGATTCATTAGATCTCTAGCTATTTATCTTGCAAGTGATAAAGATTAAACTAATCTGTTTGGTTTTAGCACTGCTCTTAGCTGATAAGTCATTTGAAAACCTACATTAAAAATACATAAATGTGGAAAAATGTAAAGGAAATGTATGAGACTATCAGGAAAAAAAGTAAGAATGTTCTCTTTTATAGCTGAAGGTGCAGTGTTGTTATGCCTTGCAAATTAGACATGGTCAATCATGTTCATTGACTGGGGAAGAAATCTATAGTCCTTTCAGATGTGAAGATTTACTGGTGAGAAAGTGGGCATTAATTATTCTATCATTGTTGTGTATTCATTACTAACATTAGAGTATGGTGATTGCAAGGATAAAGAGAATTGCTGGGATTGTTTTTAAGGTTTCATATCTGCATGCTAATCAGACCACTGCAGAAACTAAAATTCCTGATTTTGTTGGACATTACGTGATCTGTTTTCATCTCAAACCAGGGCACGGTACACTCTTACAGTACCAAATGAAAGGGAAACACTGCAGACATAAAAGGACTGTGCCTTCAAACTGGAACTGATTATAAAGCTGTGTCTAGGTTTACCAGGACAGCCCAGTTAAGCACCCTCTCTTGTAGTTGATAGAAAATTCTCTTGCAATTTTTCAGGTGAATTTTCTTGCTGATTAGACTATAAAGTAAAATCCTTAATATAAGATTAGGGGAAAAAATAAGTTGGTTTAGAACAATACATAATTATAAAATTCAGTCCATTCAATTTACAGAAAATTGTTTGCTGAAATACTCCCTTTTTTCATAACATTTTTATTAACATTACAGTTTGGTCTCATTTTAAAACCTATGTATAAATTAATGTATCCAGGGTGACTAAATGAAATGCAAAGTTCATCAAGCTTTTTAAAAAAATATAAAACTTTTAAAAAAAGTTCTGTCTTAACAAAAAAAAAGTGTTACATAACAAATTACTTTTAATAATACTAGTATCATGAGTCCTTTCCAAACCTAATTTGGCCTTCCTTTATTTTTAATATTATAACAGAAGCTTAAAAACTCCAGCACATACTGTTTTTCACTATGTTTTCTGGGATTAAAAAAAAAGAAAAAGGAGAAGAAAAGAATCAATAAAACCCAGACCTGCCATGCAAACTCCAGCATCTCCTGATAGATCGTCAGTGAAGTCCTAGGCAAACTTCATCTTGAGCTAACCCAGTAATCTGCAGGAGCAATAGATTCCCATCTTCTAGATGTACCACAACTAGAGGGGAACAAAGTATGTATTTTGCCAATAGGTTTCACTGATATTTACTGACAGGAGAAAGCAATCTGTTCAGCCTTCTGTCATTCTAAGTCCTAGTCCCTTGCTTTAGGTCCAGTTCAAGTCCCAATTCCTGAGAAGCATTTTCTCCCTTCTTACCTGGCATCACTATTTATCAGTTCTCCATCCCCAGCCCTACAGATGAAAATACTAAAACAATACACTGAAATATTGAGAGCAAGAATACATATGAAAGCCAACTCTAGATTAAACTATAAAACAGACCAAAATTAAATCAACACAAATACTTACTGCTAATTGTGCCTTATAAATAGCATAGCATTGTAGTGTTTTGGACTTGCTTAATCTTCCTAGATGAAATATACACACATATATGCATATTTCCATATTTTTTATGTATATATACACAAAGCCACAGAGGACCTGCCTCCACACAGTCTTGGAGTAAATACCTGTCACTTCATGTGCACTGCTTGCAAACAGCTTGAATGCGAAAACACATACAAAACCAGGTCTAAAGAAGATATTACACACTCTTAGCTTGCTGGAGATAGATCCACAGCTAGAAAAGGCTATCCATAACTTTTTTAGTCAGCTAAATTTCATGTTATGTACAGAATTATGAACCAATTATGTTTATTTACTGCCTTTATTATAAGAAATAAGTCTTCTCTTAAATATTCTATTTTATAAAGCCAAACTCTGACATATAACGACAGCAAATAATAGCCAAGAGAATTATTCATGAAGTATGTTTTCACAGCTAATAAAATAGAACAATCACAATACCATGTTTCTAAACATCTCCTTCTCTGACAACAATTTGCCTGAGTTTTAGAGTTTAAACATTTTCTGAACATCAATACCTGTTAATCTATGAACAATTCATGCACATTGTTAGTTTTAAGGCTTATATGAAGTATCATAGACTTGGAGAACAGTTGCTAAAAGGAGAGAAAACTCAAATACTTTTGAATTATCATTAATCTCATATATTTCAATAAACTCAAATGATAAAAATTCCTTTTTTAAGGGCTTTTTGCCTTTAATTTTTAAGAACCTCAATCATCATAGTTATTAGAATGTAATAAAATGGTTACTCTGTGAAAAGACCATCATAGCAATCATCAGTTGTCAAAATGCTGTTTGAACAGTAGTTCGATAGCATGAGTGATTTTAAGGAGTAATTCAGATTTCACTAAGCTCTGACATGAGGTCTTTTTAAAAGTCTAGCCTCAGCTTTTCCTTCCCTTATGAATGGGAGAAGTTTAATTTTAAAAAGCTGGAAATTACTGTAAGACTTTATAGGTTTTGTACTACTTTTCAGTGAACGTGTATCAAGAATCCCTCTACTAAAATCACACTAGTTTTACATTGGCATAAGTGTTAAGCGAAATCAGGGTTAAGCTCCACAGGTTTTTTAGGTGATTCTGTTATATTTCATTTTCTGATTGACAGTATTGAGAAAAAGGGAGTAAGGAAGGAAAGATTTTTTAAAGAAGTCATTTGCATTGTATGGAGCAAAATGCTGACTGCTTTTCTTGGGGAGGGCATGGGAGGGGTTTGAGTGTTCAATACTGGGATTTGAGGGAGGGGGCTTTAAGCTCAGGAGAATAGTTTCTTTTGTGCAAAACTGTCCTCTTACCTGATTGCACTATTCTTCTATGCTATCAAGTCTGAATCATACTTTTTAGAAGGCCATGCCTTAATAAATAAATAAAGCATACCCAATGTCATAGGCTGCAATTATGCTCTGAAAAAATAATACCAACTCCTGATATCCTTCTTTCTCTGTATAACAAAATAATTCATGATAGTACACCTGGAAAATTTGTCATCTTGTCACATCACAGAAAAATAGTCATCCCTGAATACTGTGTGCAGATTGGAAAACTTGTTACAACATTTATTGTGCTACTTGCAACCAGTTTCAAGTTACATTGGTCATTTAGTTTCCACCATCATGAATCATAGTTTTAGTTCACTTTAAGGATGATCCACAGCTATGATGAACATAGAGGCCAAAGGCAGGCCTAGAAAAGCATTTGTCTTTTATTTATATCAGATTGATTTTGCCAGACTAGTTCAAACACTGAAATTGCCTTGTTTAATCTGTTTAGTCAATGTCCTGAAGGCACTCTGTGCTGCATTTGAAACTCTTTGCTAACCAACATAAAATTGTTGTATGAGGTTAAACAAAAGGTCTATCTACCTAACCAAAACTGAGCAGTAAGGGAGAAAACTGCCTTCTTGTTTTCCTGAGAAAAGCTGACCAAGTGCTTTGTGAGATTATTTCCTGCTGCAAAGGAAGGACTATACAGTCTGGCTCCTGAAAAAAGCTTGTTTCTGCTATCAATACCACATGAACCACTGAGCCTTCGACTGCTTGTGTGAACACCGTTACCATCAAATATGCAAATGCAGGTGAAGGACTAAAGGGAGGAAGCAGAATAATAAACATCTTCCTTTCTACTCTGGCATCCTTAACTCTTTCTCACTAGTGTTCATCCTCATGTATCTTCAATTTACCAAGCTGACTTAGCATCCTTTCCTCTCCAGCTATTTAACGGGTAGATATTTTAACATTGTGTCTAACTACTTTCCCCTTCTTTATTTCTTACTCCAGAATTCTTCCTAAGTTTACCCCTTCTTGGTCCACCTGTTTCCTCCAGGATTTACCAGGGGTTTTTCTACCTTTGCTACTGTCTATATCTCTGCCTACTATAGGCTGGCTGCCTCCTCATCTGTGTACCATCTGCATCTGCTTAAAACTTCCCTCTTACAATATGACCATGCTTACTATCTTACTAAGCCTGTGCACAGACAGCACATGCTTACCTTACCACCTTATGCAGACTAGCCAAAGGAGTATCTCCCTTTCTTCCCTGCCAAGAAATGAGCCTCCTCTCCATTCATGTGAGCCCCTCTCCCATCTCACATCATCTACTTCTTCCCTCTTCTGGCTCTTCCTCATAAACTTTGCTCTCATCAACAAAGAGAAAAGGGGAAAAAGATACTAGCCAAGATATACAGAAACTGAAGGAAAACCAAAATTGAACAAGCAAAATCACACAATACACACAGCTAGGGACTGTTACTGTGCTCTCAGCCTAACAGTATTCTCACTGCTTTGTCTTCTGTGCTGATAACTAGCAGTCTCCATTGGTTTGTATTATTGTCTATTTAATATAATGGTCTACTTAATCCCATTAGTAGTGAAATTATTCTATACATTTATCTTCTACCTTTGTTATTTTCCCTGCCCATTTTTTTTTTCCAATGAGGAGGGTAAACTGCAGTGCCATCAACATCAAAGCATAGACTTCCAGAAAGGCATTCTTCTGTTTATATTTTGTGTTCCATTTTTTCCCTCCTATCTTTATTTATTTGGGTTTTTTTGTTTTCTTACTGGTAGCTGAATGTTGAGCTCATGTTTTCGTAGGATTTATCAACTCTATCTGAGATCATTTTCCTTGGTGTTAATAGGTAATTTGGAGTCTAGCAAAGCAAATTCATAGGGTAGTTTTGTCTACAAGCACTACTTTGTGTTTACTGAAACTAGATTTCATCTGCATCCTATGCCCTATCCACTCAGTATCCTGCTGCATCTTCTCACTGCTGGATTTGTGTTCTGCCCAGAGTAACTGTAAACCATTCAGAAACTGTTCACCTTTTTTTGTGATTGTTTCTAAACATATGAATAAGCATACAGCAAAGCAGATATCACAGTGTGATTCCAGTGGTGGAGTCCCTTCTTTATAAACTCGGGCCACATTTTTTTGCTTTTTCTTTCCAGGTTTTATTGAAATATGAATACAAGATTAGACTCATCTGGGAGTTTGGCAGCCCTTTGGAGTAAAGGCATAAGAGGCAATGAATGGGTATTAGGAAAAACTTTTTCACCACGAGGGAGGTCAAACACTGCCACATGTTTTCCAGAAAGGCTATGGAAAGTCCGTCATCGGAGGTACTTGGGTTTTGATTGAACAAGGCCCTATAGCCAAAGCAGAGGCTTACAACTCCTATAAATTATAAAAGTATTTATCAGGATATAGCTAATTCTAGCTTGCCATGAATCCAAATATAGACATACTAAACAGCACTTTGTAAGTATCCTGCAACACTGTGGTGGTGTAGCCAGACAAAATGTACAAGCATTTTACACAGGTATGTGGACAATGGGACCACCAGAGATGCGTAGTTGCGTGTAGAAGCCATGCAAGTAACAAAAGGTTGTGAGATAAAGCAGCAACAGCAGCATAAGGGACTGCAAATATCCAGATGCAAGAACTCTGAGCAACCTGGTCTAAGCTGTCCTTGCTTTGAGCAGGGATTTGAAACAGACACCCCCCAAAAGTTGCTTTCAACCAAAGTCACTCTACAGCTGAAATATATTTGTAATCTGAAGTTTACAGTTATTTACAAAGCACAATAAGTATGGTTTCTATGCTTACTTATCCTTTTAGCATACAAAGTAAACACAAAATTCAGTTTGGAATTATAACTAGAGTAAGCATGTTCATATTTAAAATAATTGGAGTAGCTTCACTTCAGTAAACTCCCCCTTTTTAGTGAACACATACTTTGTGTAGCAAAACTTTAACACTAAATATTCACACAGAGCTTAGTATCAATTAAAGGTAAAATAAATTTAAAAAATGTTTTCTTAGTTCTGGTATATAATGTAATACTGCGACATAATACAGATAATTATACAGGTCTCATCTCAAGTGTGATCCAAAGAAAACCACCTGAAATTTCTTTAGAATTTAAATTCAAATAGTCCTTTGGCAACATAAATGCAAAGCTTTCTAAGCTTATACGTGGATCTTGAGTGCTTCTGACAAGATATGTAAGAAATAATCTATTAAGAGATATAACTAATAACCTTTGATTTTAAACATCTTTGTCTTGAGAGTTAACTGATTTATGAAAACTATGGAGTGGTATTAATAAAAATTATAATGTTCTTGTTGATGATTATCTAAGTCAGATAAATCAGTCATTAGAGCTACAGACTGAGTTTCACTTGACTCAGAGGGATGACAGTTACAGAGTATTTTATCAATTCATCACACATTTCCCAATTTACTTTTTTCTTTTAGCTTGTAACCCAGAATCTTTCCTAGTATTTGTACGTTAAAATACTGTACTAATGGGCAAATTAGCAGGAAGAAAGAAATTGAAGACTTTTTCCTGAGCAACCTACAATGGTTGCTAAGACAGGAAAAGGATTAAGGGGCTTCCAGGTGGTCTAACCTAGCATTATACATCTGTTATTTCATTACCATTTAACACTAACTAGTACTCACTAGGACTGAGAAGGCAATCCACTCTGAGAATTGTACTAATATATTTCCACCTTCTCTGGATAACATATTCTCTGTCAACAGAACATATTAGTAGTGGTCCTAGCTGGAAGACTCTTGTATAAGGAGGATTTAAGGATCCACCTTACAGCTGAGTAGGTGCAGCCTGTGTTGTGCTGCACATACCACTTGGCTGCTGGATGAACTTTAGTGCATTGATTGTTAACAGAGAAACCTAGATGTGGCTCCCACTTAGTGCCTGGTGATTAAGCTACCTGCATGTCTCATCTTATCTTGAAGTAAAGCAGCATGTTTTCAGATACCATCCATTTGTTTGACAGTAGAAATGATTAATAAAGTTGCTTTCTTCTAAGAACATCCTATAAAAGCTCTCAAGGCTACAATGCTGGTGAACCTTTGTACAGACACGTTCTGCACAGTGCAGTGTGCCGTGTCCTGACTGGAGGTCCATCTGATGCTGCACATCTCAGGCTTCCCAGCATCTGAAGGGACGTAAGTTTATCTAAGCTATCCTCTTTTCCTTTCTCATTTTCTCTCCAAGAAATGATATTTTAATCAATACATTATGGGCTCTGAGTGCCTTTCTTACTGGAATCCATAATGAATACTTGGAACAGTGTATTACAATATTAAATATTTAGCTTTGAAAAATCCAAAAGTAAGAACGATGTATATACACCAATATACTGTTTGACTTAGTAGTATCAGAACTTGTGATGATGATTATTCAGTGTGTGGCATAGGAGACTGCATTAAAATATAGGGACCACAATGCAACTCAATTAAATTTTCTCTTGAAGCTTTTGCTAGAGTTTGTATATGCAATACAAATAACTCCATATCAGACACCAAAACAACTCCTCCAAGCCACCTCAGCTGCTAAGTTGATGGCTGTATGGCAGAATCCACCGTATCAGCTCTGGAACACAGACTTTTCTTTTCAGGTATTTCTAGGTTTCTCAACATAAATTAGCTCCACCATTCATCTATCTAAACCATTTTTTTTATTTCATTTTAAGCTGCTAAAGGCATAACAACACATTATATCTTATAGAAGTAGGTTATTTTCTGTAGCATAAGGAATTGCATTAAAAATCTAGGAAGCCGAGCTAGAGAGGTTTGAGGAATGATGCTGGAACTTACAGGTAAAATTTCTAATAGACAGAAATCTCTTCTGAGAAAACTCAAGTATGGGCATTTTAGCCACTTAACATCAATCTAAATATAGAATTCAGAGTTAAATGTTCACATTCACAGTGGGGTATTTAGCTTTCTAGTGAGGTATTTAGCTTTCCAGTAGCATTAGCCTTTCTTTGTTGACTATATCCTAAATCACCATTCCTGAATCCATTGGCAATGGATTTTTTATTTTATTTTATTTATTGAATGATGAAAATGTCAACTGACTGTTTACAGTAAATGTGTTTATGTGGGTAAACTTGTGACTGACAGACTGTTTCTGCTGCAGACCTGAATGAGCTACTATCCAAGGGCCTCATGCCCACAATGGCTACTTGCTCAAATGCTCCTTGGTTCAAGGGGGTGAGGTGGGGGGAGTGGAGAAAGGGTTGAATTTGAATTTACAACCTGCAGTTTGGGAGCACATAAAAAAAGTATACAGAAAGACTCCAGAACAGGACTATCCAGGAACAAAATTTCAATATATGAATCACAACAGTGAACTTCTATGTTACTCAGTTCTATTATACCATCTACTAAAATCCCTGATTGTAGTTATGGCCAGTGCATGGAAGCAAATAACTCCAGCAGGGCATCATAAAGCAAGAATGTCTGTCTGATAATATGTCTATAATACAGAAAGGCTTTAAACTTGTCATTGACATGTTTTAAAAGGGCACGTACCCTCCCTCTGTTTCTTTTTTCCTCACTATTGTACTATTATGTTATTGCATCTTTTGTGCAAATAAAAGCATTAGTTGGACAATTAAATAAGGATAAACTAGATCAGGAAATCAGTATGAATTGAATTTAGAGATTTGGTTATTTTTAAAAGATAATATTCAACTCCAGTCAATTCTTCAAGGTAATTCTCTTAGCAGAGCCACAAGCAACTAAAGTAGTGTAAAAGAGAGAAATGTATAAATCTCTGTTGATGGTATTTATACATGAAAGAGACCACTGAACTACAGCATAAATAATCCTAGTGAAATCACAAAATTTGAGTCATGTTTTGCTTAAGCAAAGCTGAAAAACAGTAAAGTGTCTTCCTAAGAAATATGGCATGACTTTGTAGACACACCAAAAAATACTTTAAGCTGTAATAGTTCTAAACTCTAAAGTCACTCAGCTAAAATCTACTCCAAGTAGAAGTAATCCTTACATAGATTGTATTGTTTTCAGTATTCACATAAGAGAAACATTTGTCCTTTCCATATCAGGTATGCTATGGCTGCTTTTAAATGGCTGCATAGGGATGTATCCTAAACAGAGGGGAAAAAATTTCTAATTTAGAAAATAAATAAATAAGGCAATAAATAATTCAGTAACATATAACTGCAACACAGTCAGAGGGCAAGACATGGAAGAAACAACATGAAAATAACCATGGAGAGTAAGGATTTGAAACAAACTTAGGATCAAGAAAGAAAAATATATAAATCTAAATAACCCAGGCAAACAGAAAGTCACATATCCTGCTTGAGACATCACTGCACAAGGCATTTCACAACAAACATCAATGCAATTTATTAAAAAAAAAGTGAGGAGGGAGGTATGTGTATAGAGAGAGACACAGAGAGATTAAAAGGAATCTATAACAAAGCAAGCAAGCAAACTTACATCAAAGAGCAGTGCCAGATCATTTACTGGGATTATCCTAATTTAAAACTCCGAAAAAATACTGAAGTGCAGTAAGGGAGAATAAATAAAATAAAAACATTCCTCTATTATAAAACTGAATTGTAACTAGTTTTGTTTCATTTATGGGCATGAGGTGGCTTCTTTCTTTTAGGTGTTTGAAAATTCATTATGGAGATTGGAAGTTGAACATTGAAATATCACAATAAAATTCACCATCTTTATTTTACAATTTTTGAAAAATGTAGAAAATTTGAAATGTAGAAGAATGTAGAAATGTGGATTATTTCTACATACACCAATACAGTATGTCTGTATCTTACCTATAGATCCATTCAAGATGATGAAAGGAAAAAAGAGAGGAGTAACTTTTACACTGGCTTCTCATATAGGCATTCCCAGGATTTGTATGTATAAAGTCTGTAGCCACACAAGGATGTTACAGAAAGATTGGAAGGGCTGAATGTCAAGCTATTCCACAATAACTTTCCCATCCAAAACATATTCTGCACTAAGCAGCTTTATTAGTCAGAGTAGCCTATATCTAAACTGTTCCGAAATAAATTACCACAGGCACTTTTAGTGGGTAAGAAGCATTTAGATAGTCAGGGTGAAATAGATCTTTCCCTCAATGTCTTTCCCAAAATTTTGGTTTGGTTTGGTTATTTGGGTTTTTTTGCAGCTGCTCCCTAGTATAGATACATCCTTGGCTGGTATTCAGTTCACTGGGAGCTACATACAGAGGAAAGCACACCTCCCCACTGGAAAAGCTCAAAGACTTAAATAAGAAAAGCTGTTACCTGACTGTTATTTTTGGATACTCAAAAGTTATTATTTTAACCTTCAGCACTGTAAAGAAAATGTTGAAAACAACACCTACAAATAATGAATGATTTTACATTAATTTGTGGAGATCCAAATATAATCATGAAAACAAAGCTTTTTATTTCAATGGATGTTAATTCCAAACATGATATTTAAAGCAGCAGCTCATCACTTTTTATCAGAGCAAAAAAAAAAGGCAGGAAAAAATATGTTTACCTCTTAAGAACATGGGCATCATTTTGATGAAATAACCTGATTTTCCATTCAGTCGCATTGTCATGTCCCAATTTCTCAGGATGATGACTCAGGTTTGCTGATTCCCAGGTCAGGATTAAGGTGAAATGTCACCAGGGATCCTTTAACTCACAAAACTCAACTTTTATTTGCTCACAACAAGAATTGGCATGCTCACCACAAAAACTGGCATGAAACTATGCCAGTAAACTATTTAACATGTGCTAACCATACATCACCAAACATATACTACAGGCCTTGCTTATTTGGGAATCAGTTCAGGGCAGACAATAAGGAGAGCCCTCCCGTTGGGTCAGGAGGTTCAGAGCAGACCCCCTTGCTTTCTAGACTCCTTCTCAGAGAGGAGCCCAGGGGTGGCTGGATCTGCTCCTAGTCCCAGACTTGGTCAACGGTTTATGTCTAAAGGGATGAGGTGTAGGGATTATGGAAAAGGAAAAGGAAAGAGAGAACAAGACAGAGAGAGAAAAAGGAAAAGAGAAAGATCTCACCGGTCCTGGGTCCGGCGTTTGTTCAGTGAGCTGAGGGACCCAGTTCCGGTGGGCTTGCACACCTGGGGCTTCAGTTTGTGTCCTTTTATCATCCTTGCCCCTCCTTCAGGCAGGCACTTGAACTCATTAGGCTAAATAGGTGTCATGAGCGGTTTGTGAGCCTTTAGGAAAGAGGTTGGTGGGCTTGGGGGTCATTTGGGGAGTAACATCCCCTTCCTTGCACTGTGAGCTGCCCTGTCCAGTATATCAGAACAGCACAGCAGAATAGTGAGCTGTGCACCCTCCAGCACACCCTACCCCTCCTATTGCTGATGGGCACTGATCAGCTTCTCTTCACCTGGGGTTCCTTGCTAGGCAGAGTTCATAGTTAGGCAGAACTTGCCCCACCACAATGTTTGAGACGCTTAACTCCCTCACACTCAGGACCTGATTATTATAGTGAAATATACCTTGCAGGAGGCAGAGAATAATGTGATTTTCTTTACAAAGTATTCTTCAATGTTGTAATAGTTAAGGATCAGCTTAAACTTTACAACATTTTTTGTATATCCTTTACATAACTTTTCCCAGACTTTGCTATTATAGGTCTAGATTACAATTTTGATTGTCTCACTGCCTCCAGAAAATTTACAATAGCTTACTTTTGGGGGTAGCTTTAACTCATTTTAGACTATGTCCTCACACTGGACTAACTGCAACAGTCACTAATTCAGCTGGGAGAACCAATGGGGATGAAAATCTTAAACTCCTTTTTTCTCTCCAGCTACAGGGGAACACAGACATAGAATCACAGCAAATACTAAGATTGCACAATGCAACCTTTTGTAAAGACCCCATCCTAAACCCTCAATCACCCCATTAGTACCATTATTGAGCAATTGCATAGGCATTAACAGGCCTTTCTCTCGTCTGGATACCAAAACATCTTTCTCTTGGCACCAGATGATACAATGCTTATGCTGTATGCCTGGCTATTTGAAACGAATTTTTCAGCTGTGTATTTGTTTTTGACAGTCCAAATATGCACAATCAAGTAATTTGTTAATGTGTGGATATGATATAACAGTGATCTCAGCAAAAATAGAATGAGTTATATACTCCCAAGGCCAAGGCCATACTACTCAATTTACTGGATATTAGTGAAGTATGAACGCCTCAAAACAAAAAATAGTCACCAAGACCAAACCTATGGGAAAAGGGGTTCCTTCAACTTCTCAGCAGGATTTGGAGTGAACAGAATCACTGAAAAGAGAGAAGAAGAAGGAAAAAAACCCCCACCAAACCACCCCCTGCCCCCCCCGAAACCCCAACAAATGTCAACAGACATTAGTTCTGGGTCTAAGTCTGAAAAAAACTTTGGATGGCTGTTCACAAACACACAGGAAAGCAAATTAATAGGTATGTTTTCTAAGCAGACCAGTCAAGGAACAAACAAACAGCAAATAGCAAACATGCTGAAAGAAAACTAAGAAAAGCTATGTCCCCAAATCAGTGAGACTAAAAGACATTGGGGTAAAACATGTAAAGGGATGCTGTGGCTTTTTAGGGTATTTCTTTAGCCAGCTGAAGTGCAGTGTTACTGGGTCTTGGAAAGTCATAAAATTCTCATTTTTCCTGCTTTAAATACTGTGTGTCATTAAAAAGACAACAAGACAAGGTGGCAGAAAGCCTCACAGAAAGCATGTGAGGAAAAAATGCAGGAGTGCATAGCATCCAGAAGTCCAGTCAAAGCACGCTGCCTATGAAACAGCAGGCATGCACCTTTCTGGGTTCAGTGTACATGAGCTGGAGCTAAAAAGAGCACTGCAGAAAATGTGGTCTGTAAAAATGAAAACAATTTGAAAGAGAAGGAATAACAATGCATTAAAATAGCAACTGATGTGTTGCAGGATGAAAAAGAAGATGAAACAGTTTGGATAAGGTACTGCAAAAGAGAACATTAGTCTGATGGAAAGGATTAGTATTCGAGGAACATACGTATTCTTACCTCAAGGCCAGACATATTATTTCACATCCACAGTGCAAGTCAATTGCACCATTTATACTAGAAATGTTGCCCTCCTTGCAAGAAAAAAAGTAGTGCTGGGAACCAATGACAGTGTCTATTACCTCTAATAAAATTACAAATGACAAAAATGTGTTTGCTATCTGTGAGTTTGTCAACACACAAAATGGCTGTCTACTTTTATTTTCTGCAGCACCAATACTGTTTCTTTATCAAGAAATAAAAATGCCCCCATCTTAAAAATAATACAGTAAAGAAAGTGCTTTTTGTTTAGTGTTAATGAGCAAAAAGTAAAAGTTGTAAGTATGAAAAAGTGATTCTAAGCAAAATTGTGCCATTAGGTGGGAGGTTCGCCAGGTATCAGTTTTTGCTTCCAATCATCAATTTACAAATCCTCAGCCTGCTTTTACCAGTAAAGCTGCAATAGCATCCTCTTCCTCATGCTGTTATACACAACAGTCCTGCTTCAAGCAGGACTTTGTACCACTACAATTGTAACACTACAGTTTTAACGACAGGGTCACATGCAATGCACCTCACCTTTCATGCCTTTGCTTTAAGTCCAGATGCTTTAAAAGCTTTTCAGTATCATTATATCAATAAGATGTATCTAGAAACTATATTTGTTAACAAACACAGAATACAATAGAAGCCTATTCAAATATTAACTTACAGATTGAAAGCTTGAATGTTTTGATTTTTGAGAACTAATAAATGCTTTCAGAGTTTGAAATACTGTCAAAATGTTAGTAGCATTTAGAGAAAAAAATGCCTTTTGAAGTGGTGAGATGTTTACATGTATTCCCCACTGTGGTTTGTGCTGCATATCTGCACCCTAGTGGCTAGGTTTTGGCAGACAGTTTCAAAGAAATCACTTAGGAACTCCAAAAGCCAGATGAAACCTGCACAGATTGCTGTGCATAGATTCCAGCCTGCTGCCCTTCTTTCTCTTTAGAAATACTCTGAAATTATAATTTCTGAAATTTAACTTGGCTAATATCTGCTCATAATTATGCACAACAGGCTGTACAATATTGATGTGACTGTTCACATTTATTAAGAAGAACCAATCTTATAATCCACAGTGTGAAATTTATACCATTCTGATAATGTCCCACTATGAATACTATTTTTTGGGTTTACTGTAGGTGTTAGTTTAGTTCAACATGTGGAGACTCATTTCCCTGCTCCTAATGTCATGTTAGTCATCATAGATATCCCTGAATACATGTTTCTGTAACTGATATTCAACTCAGCAGTTAGAATAAGGTCAAGCACAAATATGGAAGAAGGTGATAGACTTCATTATTTAAACACCGCTTTGTCACCAGATAAGAAGAAAAAAACCTACATTTCTAACTTGGTTCTTTAAGGCATAATCATTGCCAGTCCATAGCAAATTCTTACCCCTAGCAAATGGTTATTGTGAAATACTTTGATGGTCAAATTTGTTTTAGTATTCTCTGAAATGACTCTTTACTGTATTGCGAGAACACTGAAACAACTTTCAGATCAACAATAATTTTAAATATCTGTCCTCTTTATGAGCTAATTATGCAAAAAAATGTTTGTCAAAAGGAAATTTTGACTTAAAGACTCTGAATGGCAAGCTGCCGTTCAAAGTAAGAGACTGGTCTAAGAGAAGAAAAAAATAACAGAAACTCTTTCTAAATATTATACAATGTATATGTGTACTCATTCAGCTACAAACCCAACTATCCAGTTTATCCTGAAAAGCAGACTCTCATATATGATGTCCTACCTAGATGACTGAATGCAGGAAAATATGTGCCTTCAGAGCAATCAGCAAAAGAACTGTTAGAACTCACTGAGCTTCTGAAAAAAAAAACCAACCCAAACATCCTTTAATCGATATCAATAAAGGTAACTGAAAACAAGATACTTCATTTTTACTGTTTTATTTTACAATCACAGCAATACTAACAACCAAGTTATCTTAGGCTATGTTTGTGAGATTGTACATGTCTAAAGATATCTTCCAAGAATCGAGCAGATGGAGACAAGTTCAGGTGCTGAACACTAACAGTTCCCTACCGATTTTAGTGGGAGACGTGTACTCTACAGCCCTGTAAATAGGTCACCTTTTCAGTACTTAGACAAGAAATAGATTCCTAGTTGTAGCTATTTAATGTAACAGCAAGAGCAGACTACCAAATAAAGCATAAATCCCTTTAACTGTGAGATCTTGTTTCTGAGACATGAGAAATAATTCAAATACTAAATACAGTATTTCAGGGTTAATGCCTAGATTTCATCAGAAAAAAAATCATGGTTGTATGTACTACAGAAGGTCAGAGTTCTTGGCTGCAAACCAGCTAATCTATTTATCCCAAAAAGCAAACTCTTAGGTATGATGTTCCAACTCAGCTGAATGCAAAGAAGCCTGTGTGAATGAGTCTATCCACCTCAATCACTTCTCTTTCTGATTCTGAGGCTGTAAGAGTTCAGATTCCACAAAACATAATCTCCTGAATGACAGCTGAATGCAGATAACAAGTCAGCAATGCTGTGCAACCACCCAGCAAGTGGGTGGCTTCCCCAGGCGCCTTTGGAGTATGACTATTTTTTAAAGAAGTTTGAGGCAGTGCTTACAGGTGTCATGGTTTAATCCCAGCCAGCAACTAAGCACCACGCAGCCGCTCACTCACCTCCCTCACAGTGGGATGGGGGAGAGAATCAGAAGGGTAAAAGTGAGAAAACTCATGGGCTGAGATAAAAACAGTTTAATAGGTAAAGCAAAAGCCATGCACACAAGCAAAGCAAACCAAGGAATTCAATCACCACTTCCCATGGGCAGGCAGCTGTTCAGCCATATCCAGGAAAGCAGGGCTCCATCACGCGTAATGGTTACTTGGGAAGACAAACGCCATCACTCCAAACGTCCCCTCTTCTTTCTTCTTCCCCCAGCTTTATATGCTGAGCATGACATCATATTGTCTGGAATATCCCTTTGGTCATTTGGGGTCAGCTGTCCCAGCTGTGTCCCCTCCCAACTCCTTGTGCAGCCCCAGCCTACTCACTAGTGGGGTGGGGTGAGAAGCAGAAAAGGCCTTGACTCTGTGTAAGCACTGCTCAGCAATAACAAAAACATCCCTGTGTTATCAACACTGTTTCCAGCACAAATCCAGAAGGTAGCCCCATACTAGCTACTATGGAGAAAAGTAACTCTATCCCAGCCAAAACCAGCACAGAGGTCATACATATATAGGTAAAGTAGTGATTCTATTGAATAAGAGAGGAAGCTAAATAAAAGCAAATCTATTTATACAAAATGGAAAAGCTTCAAGACCAGCTAACCAAAAAATAATTTCAGAGTATAATGTCAACCTAATTATAAAAGCATACTGCAAAACTGAAGATTGCAAGTTGGGTGTTGAAATACCCTTAGCAAGAAGTAGGATGTAGAGTTCTCCCACTCTGGACTGTTGTTTTTATGACAAACTAAAGACAGTACAGATGCAGTGTTTTTTCCAAAGATAGTTCTTTCTTTTTCTTTTGTTGCAAAGTAGAAATTTTAGTTTATATATATGTTTGGGTTTTTTCCCAAAATGAACACAATGAACACGTTTACACATTTTTTCACAATTTGGAAAGAAAGCAGTATTTTATTCTAATTAATTTTGTCCCCCACACCTATGTTCAGTTTGTCAGCTAGTAAAACAAACATAAAATGTTATTAAAGCACTTATTCAGCAGGCATTTCATTAAAGTTCCAGGCATTTTCTTCCTATTACAAAACTTCTTGCTATATCCACAGCTGCAGTGAGAATAAGGGGGCTGTTATAATTGCTGTGGGGAAATATTGTGGATAACTTTTTTTTGGAGTTATTTTGATTTATTCTTTGTTAATTTGATTTGGTTTGAGGTCTTTTTTGCATCAGACTCTTGAACAACACTGAAGAGTACTAAAGTAGAGGGAAGGTAGTTATGTTGCTTTTAATGTTGACCTCTGCTATTCCTAATTAAACAACTAAGGTCAAAAGAGCTGCTTTATAAAATAAAGCTCCCGGATACCTGGAGTCTCATATGTACACAGACATATATATGTTTAAAGTGTGGGGTTTTTCCCCACATCCCATTATACAATCCCCTACAAACCAGCCAATCAAGGAAAGGAAATTTCATTTCATGTCCACTTCTACAGGTGGAAACATGTCCTAAAGTATATAAATATAAGAAGGTATTGACATGGCATAGTGGGTCAACAGTTCTGATTTCAATGCTGTTTTCTACTGTGTTCGTGATTTTTAGACACTTCCTAGCCTACTTTCTGGGGGTCAAGTTGCAGCCATCTCCCATCTCTACCTACAGTGTTGCCAATCAAGTAGATTGGGATCTTTGTTCCTTTAGCACCTCGCCTTACCCTCAGTAAAACAAGAGCTAAACATTCAGTGCAGACCTGGACGTAACATCTAGTAATGCCTCCATTTTTTTCTTCTGTTAATTCCTTTGAAGGTCCATTCTCAATTGTTTGAACTGTTTGATTTTGGTTGCTGTTTCTGCCAATCACAGTTCAGTTTATCTCTTTGAGTATAAGTAAACAAAAGTCTTTTTTCTCACTTGTTGCACAGATATTCATAAGAAATAATAAAACTGATTTTCCGGTTCATCATAAGCATTTAGAGAGGACAAAGTAGCAGAATAGTAAAAGATGTATGCAACTGAAATGGGTGAAGGTAAATTAAATAAGCAACTAAGCATTTATTCACTATCCTAGTGAATTTTACCTGATAGCAACTCATTCTTAGAAAACAACCTGGAGCTGTTCTAGGATCACAAGTTCTACAGTCTCCACATTTCATTTCAGGTGTCATCAGTCTTTCAGGAGTGGTGGATTACCCTGTCTTTATTCTTGCCTAGACTAGATGCTATCTATGCAGAGAAAACCAAACATGAACTGAGGCTCACTCAACAAAAGGCAAGATGGTGTGCATGAAGCAATGATGTGTATCTTGTTTCAATACAGGATAATAGTTCCCAGTTCCTGATGACTTCACAACATACAAGGAAGCAGAAATCTCTGTTGCTTTTAGCTTTCTTAACACATCCTAGTGCTCAGATTTCAGCTCTGCCCTATACCTACTGACTGCTGGTCAAAGTTTGCAGACAGAATGTGTTCAAGACTTGCAGCATAAGATGATGGCTGTAGTATCATGACACCACTAGCTTTTTTGATACCAGTCAGGAACAATATCTAAGTAATATATCATCAAAAAGACTGCAAGCTACTCAATTATACTACCTCTTTCTGCAGTATGACAGCATTCATTCATATCTAATAATTGTGGATTCCTTAATGTCACTGATGATATTTACCCTATTGAAAATCTGCATGAGAGAGAGATATTAATAGCCATGCCTAAATTAGATGATCAAATTAAAAGCCCAGCTGAATGAACTACAGAGTTTTCTTGCTGAGAAACATGGCCTGATATTTATTTTCTATGAAGATATTCAAAAAAAGGAAAAAAAAATCAAAGTCAAGGAGGCAACCTCAAAAGATTTAAGAAACATCTGAATTCTGTGCAGCAGAACAAAACCATAGAAAATCCACAAGATTGTCTCCATGCGTCCCAGCATTCCAAATTGTATGGAGGGAACTCTCGAGGGTCTAATCTATTTTATTCTGCTGTCAGACTCTTCAGTAGCCTTTGCTTGGACTGTTTTGCTCTTTTATGTTGTCGTGGTTTAACCCCAGCCAGCAACTAAGCACCACGCAGCCGCTCACTCACTCCCCCCCCATCCAGTGGGATGGGGGAGAAAATCAGGAAAAGAAGTAAAACTCCTGGGTTGAGATAAGAACGGTTTAATAGAACAGAAAAGGAGAAACTAATAATGATAATGATAACACTAATAAAATGACAACAGTAAGTAATAAAAGGATTGAAATGTACAAATGATGCACAGGGCAATTGCTCACCACCCGCCGACCGACACCCAGCCAGTCCCCGAGCGGCCAAAAAAACTGCCCCCCCCCTTCCCAGTTCCTAAACTAGATGGGACGTCACATGGTATGGAATACACCGTTGGCCAGTTTGGGTCAGGTGCCCTGGCTGGGCATGAGAAGCTGAAAAAATCCCCGACCATAGTCTAAACACTACTGAGCAACAAGTGAAAACATCAGTGTTATCAACGTTCTTCACATACTGAACTCAAAACATAGCACTGTACCAGCTACTAGGAAGACAGTTAACTCCATCCCGGCTGAAACCAGGACAGTATCCACCCCTTATTCTATACCATTGACGTCATGCTCAGTTTTATCACAGTTCTTTCTTGCTTGATCCAAGTGATTCTTACTATAGTACTATGGATATAGCATATAACAATTATAGTAATTATAACATACAGTAGCAGGGTTATATAGCAACTAATATCATACAGTTTAATTCTGGCTATTTTCACCTAAAATCAAATCCCCTTGAGGCACACATCGGACTTCCCCATCTTTTCGCATCACCCACCAAGTGCACCCAGGCCCTTGAGCAAAAGCAATCCCACGAATGGGTTTACCTTTGCCTGAGGCAGGAGTAACCCAGACTGTTTTCCCTAACATGTTTTTCATGTGCACTACAGGGACTTTATCCCCTTCTACAGTATGTAAAAATTCTGATTGGGCAGGGCCACTCCGATTGGCAGATCCTCTGGTGTTGACTAACCAGGTGGCTTTTGCTAAATGTGTATCCCAATGTTTGAAGGTTCCACCCCCCATTGCTCTCAATGTAGTCTTTAACAGTCCATTGTATCGCTCAATTTTCCCAGAGGCTGGTGCATGATAGGGGATATGATACACCCACTCAATGCCATGCTCTTTGGCCCAGGTGTCTATGAGGTTGTTTTGGAAATGAGTCTCATTGTCTGACTTAATTCCTTCTGGGGTGCCATGTCGCCACAAGACCTGCTTCTCAAGGCCCAGGATAGTGTTCCGGGCAGTGGCATGGGGTACAGAGTATGTTTCCAGCCATCCGGTGGTTGCTTCCACCATTGTCAGCACATAGCGCTTGCCTTGGCGAGTTTGTGGGAGTGTGATATGGTCAATCTGCCAGGCTTCCCCGAATTTATATTTCAGCCATCGCCCTCCATACCACAGGGGCTTTAACCGCTTGGCTTAATTGCAGCACATGTTTCACATTCATGGATAACCTGTGCGATAGTGTCCATGGTCAGGTCCACCCCTCGGTCTCGAGCCCATCTATATGTTGCATCTCTTCCCTGATGGCCTGAAGTATCATGGGCCCATCGAGCCATAAATAGCTCACCCTTATGTTGCCAGTCCAGGTCCACCTGAGCCACTTCAATCTTGGCAGCCTGATCCACCTGTTCGTTGTTCCGATGTTCTTCAGTGGCCCGACCCTTGGGTACGTGAGCATCTACATGACGTACTTTTACAACCAGATTCTCTAACTGGGACGCAATATCTTGCCACAGTGCAGCAGCCCAAATGGGTTTACCTCTGCGCTGCCAGTTGCTTTGCTTCCATTGCTGTAACCACCCCCACAGGGCATTTGCCACCATCCATGAGTCAGTATAGAAATAGAGCACCGGCCACTTTTCTCTTTCAGCAATATCTAACGCTAGCTGGATGGCTTTCACCTCTGCAAACTGACTCGATTCACCCTCTCCTTCAGCGGTTTCTGCAACTTGTTGTGTGGGACTCCATACAGCAGCCTTCCACCTCCGATGCTTTCCCACAATGCGGCAGGACCCATCAGTGAACAGGGCATATTGCCTCTCATTTTCTGGCAGTTTATTATACAGCGGGGCCTCTTCAGCCCGTGTCACCTCCTCCTCTGGCGACATTCCAAAATCTTTGCCTTCTGGCCAGTCCGTGATCACTTCTAAAATTCCTGGGCGACTGGGGTTTCCCACAAACGGCTCCCACAGTATAAAGGTGACAATGCTAAGTGCAAATACCGGATTAATCCCACAGCTGATGACTTTATCATACCATAAACCAGAGTTATACCATACATCAAAGCGAAAACCTTAATCCACCTCCCACGGATGATAAGCAGTAGAAGAGGAACTACATACAGCAAGCGAGGAGATACATAACAGAGCCTTAAAAACCAGAGCAACAACTCTAATACATAAATCAACATAATGACTGCTTAGAACAAATCTGTTTTAACGAGCTCTGGTCAGATTTGTCGTTATCTCAACCCTTCGTGCCCCAAGTTGGGCGCCAAAAGGACTGTCGTGGTTTAACCCCAGCCAGCAACTAAGCACCACGCAGCCGCTCACTCACTCCCCCCCCATCCAGTGGGATGGGGGAGAAAATCAGGAAAAGAAGTAAAACTCCTGGGTTGAGATAAGAACGGTTTAATAGAACAGAAAAGGAGAAACTAATAATGATAATGATAACACTAATAAAATGACAACAGTAAGTAATAAAAGGATTGAAATGTACAAATGATGCACAGGGCAATTGCTCACCACCCGCCGACCGACACCCAGCCAGTCCCCGAGCGGCCAAAAAAACTGCCCCCCCCCTTCCCAGTTCCTAAACTAGATGGGACGTCACATGGTATGGAATACACCGTTGGCCAGTTTGGGTCAGGTGCCCTGGCTGGGCATGAGAAGCTGAAAAAATCCCCGACCATAGTCTAAACACTACTGAGCAACAAGTGAAAACATCAGTGTTATCAACGTTCTTCACATACTGAACTCAAAACATAGCACTGTACCAGCTACTAGGAAGACAGTTAACTCCATCCCGGCTGAAACCAGGACATATGTCAAGTTTCCTTCTTCATCCTTCTCTTTCTAAACCTTCCCTGAATTTTTTCTTCTAGGGTAGACAAACATCAATTCTTATGTGCAAAGGTGCTTCACAAACTCTTGGGCCATTTTCAGTTACCTTAGACAACAACTTCATGACTTCTAAATTTATACCCATATATGGTGAACATGCAGATCAAGGTTAAAGTTAAAAAAATACTGGAAACGTATTCAGAGTGAATATGACAACACATTTCACTCCCATAAGTGAAATGTATTAATGTTTGGGTTTTTTTAAATTAATAACACTATGAATAAAGCAAAAGATTAATGTACAAGTGCCATCAGTGCTTTGTGGGTGTTAGCAAAGCCACCCAACCTCCTGTCAACTCCTTCAAATTCTAACTTTCATCACCTCTTTGTTCTCTTTTATTTCCACTCCTGAACCAGTGATGATTATATGAATTGAATTATTTTCCCCATGGAGCACTTGTTTGTGAGCAGCTGGCCTGCTCAGAAAGCAAAGTGCTTTCTGTTACCTTGCCTACCAGAAGCCTTTCCATTTATCAATAGCCATAGCTTAGATCAACAACAGTTGCACACAGCTCTGAATTCATTGTCTGCAGTACGTGAGAAGTGTGACATCCATATCTTGAGCTTGTTACATATGCAGCACTGAGTAACTTACCCTTGATGCTTTCAACAGCTACCTGGATAGCTTTTTTTTTTTTTTTTTTTTTTAAACACAGAAGCTAAGTGTAGTTGGACAGTTGCAATGATGTTTGGATTCAGAAGCTGCAGCAGAAATGTTTGACTTTTGTAAGTTTTAGTCTAGAAAGAATAAAGAGGATTTCTGCATGCAACATGTGGAATCACAGCAGAGTTTAAGGTCCAGGTCCAGGCTTAGAAATTTAACTACATGAGTGCAACACAAGTTAGAGTTCTGACATACACTTGTCATGAAATATAAATGTAGTCAGAATCAGCTAACTATTCTACAGAACTTAATTCTACTCTACTATGGTTATCTACAACATGAAACTTACTACCTTCTATGGCCCATCCTTCATTTTTCACATGATTCTTTCATAAAATGCATTTGATGCTTCAGGAGATAGGGGTAGCCAACTCCATCTTTATATTTTTTGCCCTAAAGATTTTTAAAATTATACTCAGTTTCTCATTGAGGGCATGTTAGGAATTCTCAGTTTGGAAGGGGATTATTGTTGTCTTAAGCATCTTTAGGCCATTCCAGTAAAATGATTTAAGTATATTTAGCTTTGTTTCACATTACTGGGATGAAGCAAAAGAAGGCCAAAACATGGCCATAATTTTAAGAAGTTGCTGACATTGCATCTCATTTTTTTAAAATTTCTTCAAAATAAATGAAGTAATTTAGATTTTAACAGTTTCTGGTCTATGACTTTCTATTAGAAATTGGAAGAAGCTGTTGTTTATTCTTATACCAACCTACAATAGACAGCCTGTAAAGTTAATTTTCCTATTAAAAATGTAATACTGCCTTCAGTAGCAGTCCTTATCCCTATCAGAGAATATTGCTAAGCACTATAATACACCCAAAATTAAAATAAATTTGTGTAGGATACATGAAAGCATTTTGAAAAGAAAGAATAAAAACTAAACAATTAATTTTGTTAAATGTTGAAAGACTAGTGATTGCATCTGTGAAAACTGTTAAAAATTCTTTAAAAATTACAACTTCTGACAGGACAGTAAGCTCATCCAGCTAATAAGCAAATAAGACAAAATACCTCCCCACATACCATTGTCCACACTTTATAATACAGTTATTAGGTAACAAGTCTACACATTAAAGAGATCTGTATCGTCCACATAGTTCCAATAAATATAGCTACAAATAAAATACACTTTGCCTTCTCATGATCACCTAGTGATATTACTAAAATATTCAAGTAAACTTAGTGAAAAAAGTAGTTATGCTGAGAGTAAGACTCATTAATACATAAAAGTGTTCACAACAGTTAAATCACATGACTTCAGAAAAATTTTTCTCTTTCTCTCATAAAGAAAACTACTGAAATTGCTTCTCTGTTTGGCAGCTCAGTGAATCTGAGTTACCTCTGCTCAGATACTGTGTTGAATGTTTCTTCTGCAAAAAGATTACCACATAAGTCTCAAACAAAACTGACTGCACTAGGGCCGAACTGGGTGCTGTTGCGGAGACTGTTCAAGGCAGGAAAGCCAAGTACATCTGTTCTTGTCACAGCAGTTTCATTTGTTCATGCTTCAGACTTAATTGAAAGGTTTCTGAATGCTCAGAAAATGTCATGTGTCATTCCCCTGGTTTTGAGGGGATGAGGACAAAACCCCAAAGAACAACCCTGCAAAGTCTAGTTGTAGGAGTTCCCTCAAGTGAAGTAGAATGCCAGGATACTTTAAGCTAACAAGAGAACATACTCTCCCAGAAAAAGAAGTACTCAAAATGAGAGCTACTGGGAATTTTATAATGTATTGTCAAAAAATAGGAGTTCATATAAACAAATTAAAAAAAAAAACAAAAACAAACCAACAAAAACCAAACACTCTAAAAGATCAGATTGAAAAGTATGTGGCCATAATACTGTCTATTGATGTTTTTCACAAGTTTAGAACACAAACCCTCCATATATTGGGTCCATCCGATGCTGAAAGTAATTAAGAGCACTAGTTAAATTTAATAAAAAAAAAAAAATAATCCCAAACCCCATACTTCATGTTATTGTCTTGGTTACTAGTGACTTAGCTTTCCTCCTTATGTTGTAGCACTTCTCTTTGAATAGTTCCAGGTTGTGATAGGGTTTTTAGTGTAAAAGACAGTTTTCATTAGGAAAGATTTTAATGATAGGGATCTCATATTCTCTCTTCATTGTTTTTTATACAATGAAATCTTTAAGTCATCACAGTACTCTTCCAAACCATTCTAGACAAAATATCTTGTTAAAGTGAATTCAAACTGAAATGTTAGTAGTTCACTCTGTCAGTACTTTTGACCTAAACTTCAAATCTTAGAAGACAAAGTGAGATTAATAGTAGATTTCTGGAAATGACTGTCTACACATAATCCCAAAGCTAGCTCGAGATAACCTAGGAGAACAGAGTTATGAGAACCTGTATTTTAAGAGAAGACCCATGCATTTAAAGGCATACTGGTATGAAACACGAGCGTTTTACTTTTCCCATGGAATCCTCCTCATCACCCCATACAGTCTGGCAAATTTAAACCAGAGTAACAGTTTTATAGGTATTAATACTTCTCTATAAAAAAAGGACAGAAAAGTACTTTATTGATAATCCATTGGTCAATAATAAAATTCAGTAGCAATTAGAAAAATGTTAATATCAAGAAGACTGTTATAAACTGACTCAAATTATTTCCATGAACTTATTGTTTATGAATATACTCCAAAACATAAGAATTTAGCTATAAATATTAGCCACTGGAGCCACAGCCTTAGTCAGCAGAAATCTCATTGCCAGGCACTCTCCTACTTATATATTCCAGATATATAATTTGAAGCATTTTTGTCCATTTGAGCAAGCTTTGTCATGTAAGTTTGTCATGCACTGTCTGAAATGGCAGAGATCAAAACAAGAATGGATAGATACCTGGAAATACCCATCCAACATACCTATGTTTGTCTATGGCCTGGGTCACAATGCAGCACTCTATTGCCATGGAGAATGTTAGGACTGTCCTCTCCTTGAAAAATTCTACACAGTAGCTATTTGTAAGGCTCTCAAACCCACCTAAGCACAAATCTTTGTGCTCTGAAATAGCAATCTTTCCCCTTTATCACCCTTACTCAAATAAATGACTATATTTCCCTCCCAAAATAAGAAAAGAGTCGCCTTCAATTTACAGCATTGCATGCTGCAACACATGGAAATTTGAACACAGTATGAATGTGAGCCATACAGAAAAGAAAATATAATTAATATTGGTTCAGAAGCAGATAACCATCAGAAAAAATAAATACTAGTTTTACTCATGATGTAACATGAGCAAACTTTACTTCTCAAAACTCACATTTGGAGCTAATGTAGATCGATGTTAAAATTGGTAATCTACTCAGTAATCTTTACACCAATCATAAAATATTGAAGGATGTGGAAAAAGGTCTTATTTTTAGATGAAGATATATATGGCAAAGTATTTGTTTGCCAAGTATACTCTCAAATGCTAGGAAACATCACATAAGGTCATGCTGTTTCCATTGACTAAGGGGGGCTTTCCACTGATTGCCACCAAGAATGAGGCAGAGCTTCCATTAAAAAAGCATGCAGCTGTGTAATTTAAGACTCCATTGTAATGCTTATATACAAAGACAGAAAATTAAGTTTGAAAGATATTAAGTGCTTTCTAAACACTGAACCATATGGTAAATCAAAATGGACATCCAAAACCAGAGGCACCCCTGCAGATTTTTGAAGATTTTCACTAACCTTCTTGGGTTATGTAATTATGAATATGCCACTACAGTATAATGACTGTAATTAGAGCTAGCGAGAAACAAAATTATGATTAATAGCACACTAATTCTGTATATATTATATATTGGGTCTACTCCAACAGTCCTTACTCATGTAGGAGTCCAAATAAAGATCTATGGAATCAGATGAAAAGATAGCAAAATTTAACATTTATCTCAATAGTATGAATGTCTTTTAAATCCACACAGCCAGTGCTTCTATTTACACACTATGTAGAACAACTATAGGCTTGCAGCAACTATAGGCTTACAAAAACAACCAAAATCTAATATCTATAAATTAAGCACCTAAAGCAAAGGAACAGAAGAATAGTATTCGCTCCCAGAATAATTTGACTTTCAGATTAGATTTTAAAGATGTACATAAATCATATAAAATAATATTTTTTCCAGAAGAAACTTGGTTGTACATTGAAACATAGAAAAAACATGTCTCTCTCATAGCTCCATATTTTCTAGATTCTAGAATTCTAGATCTAGAATTCTGACTTTGACAGATCTGCCTTCACATATGCATGCCAGTCCTACATTTTGAGTTTATCTCATCAGGAGAATTCGCATGCATGATTTCTGCCGTAAGGATTGGTATCTGAAAAGCAACTGGAGAAAACATGTTGCCACTTGTGTTAAAGATAAACTTATAGCCAGCAGCCACATTTGTCAAGAATAAGTTGAGATACATGTGCACATTTTTAAAAATAAGAAAAAAGAATGTGTTCTTGCTGAAATTCTCCTCTGTTGTATTTTAAGGAATGGAAGAGCCAAAAAAAAAAAAAAAAATTCTCAGGCTAACAGTATTATATATGGATATATTTGAATTCTAGGTTACTGATCCCACAAACCTACTGACAGATATTGAGGTCATGAAGCCTGCTTTTGAACCTTGCAGAATAGAGTAAGGCCCATCCCACAGCCATCCAATTCAATGATAGGCCTATAAAGAGAACCCCACTGACTGGGTGACCTATATCCAAACAACAAATGAGCCAATCCACGTTATGGCAGACTAACAAAATGTACAAAAGCTTTAAATTGGCCAGTAAAGACTAAGAAAGCACAAGTGTTTTTTACTTTCAAGGACAAACCTTCTGTGAATTGACTGTGTAACAAAGAATGTTCCTCTGTGAGAAGGTTATTCCAAACTTGTCCATCAGTCTGCCCTTTTCACATCACTGTCTGTCAGACAACTAGTTCAGCACTGGTGCAAGCCTGAGCTAGCCTGACCATCATCACCATGTTCAGTGACTACGCAGAATTACATCTGTAATTTGTATTCTATTCAGTCAGTATTGCTTGACTGTATTTTGTAAATAATATTTGAAAGAGATATTGTAAGAAAAATACAAAGGCAAATTTGTGTGCTTATGTGAGATCTCAACAGTAGTGTCAACTCAGTGCATATGATAAATTACAAGAACACACAGGACCACGTGTCAATCACACAGAATATTTGTTTGATGTTGTTTTAATGAGGATAAACTGAGGACAATAATTAGTGGGGTGGGAGATTTATGTTGCATATTTTGGTTAATTCACCTTATTTGGGCTTGATTTTTCCTATTTATCGAAATCCCTCTGGAAGAGACAGTTCTGTAAAAGTCTTCTAGAGAATGGCAAACAGAGCAAGTTAGATCAGTCCTGTTCTCAGCTCTTGTACCCTCTGATAATAAAATACCAAGTCACCCTCATTGCTATCTAGAACTTCCTGTTAAGCACGCTCCCACAGTGCCAAGTCTTACTATGAAACGTGTTGAATTTTGGATGATACCCAGGAGGAAATTTTAGAAATGAAGCATTCAGAAAAAAAAAAAAAGGATGTCCTTAGAAAAATGGCAATATTTGCTAGCAAAAGCAGCATGAAAGAACAAAACCAGTGGTAACCAGTAGTTCTGCAGGGTTACATATGGCAAAATAGATAATTCTGCTAAAGTCCTAGAAAACTCTTTTAATCAAGTATTATACAACTGTCACAGAGGACAGAAAGTGTAGGAAAAATAAATGCATTTTTGCATCAATATTGTAAGCTATTGACAGAAAGGGAGGGTGTCTCAAAGGACTCCCTCAGTTCATAAGCCTCCCACAGACCATCAGATGGCTCCTTTCAGATGGGAGAAAGTTCCACTATGGGAGGAAAGTACAGGATTGTATTCCTACAGCAACAGTAGGAAAAAAAAATAAAGCCAGTGGTTAAGGACTAAAAAGGATATTTGGACACATCTAAATCAAATTAAAATAGACAATCTTAACAATTGTGTCTATCTGCAAGAATAATTAAGCTGCCCTCCTCTTCTATAGCTGTTCAGGAGTTATTTTCCTAGCCCAGTATTCTGACTGTGTTACACCTCTCTCTACTTCTACTTCTGGTTCTGCCTTTGTTTTATTCAAGAGAGTTACTTATCTTATTTCAAAGACATTTCTAGTTTACCAGCGAAGAAAAGCCAACAAGGGAAGTCTAGATAATTTGCTGCTGGAATGGAGATAGCAGAGGCCACTATCTACAGGATCAGTCGCTCCAGCTGCCTATCTCTCCAGCAGTTGCCAAGCGAAGAAGTGCTATGTCAGCTGCTGTGCATCTTTAAGGAAATGTATACAGAAGGGAATAAAGTAGCATTGGCTAGGGACAGGTAAAACAGTGGTCCTGGAACCAGGTTGTAAAATGTATCTGAAGAGGCAGATAAGAAAGAACTGCTAACATGGAAAAGGAATTCAAAGGACTGGTGTTTGGCTCGGGTACAGTGCAATAACTCCAAATCCATAATTAAGGCTTGTATATTCATTTTAATCATGCTTAAGAAGAACTGTTTTAAGTCAGAGATAAGAACACTGCTACAATTACAAAGTCAGCTGGGTGACCTTAAACCCTGCTGTGACTTGCAAATCTTCTGACTCCCGTGGATGCACATCCATTGTGAAGCCACTTACTTTGCCAATCATGATAGGGTACTATCCTGTCTATGGCTACATACTGCTGAAACAAAACTCTTAAATGAATTCACTTCTCTGATGAAGCATCATGGAGGGCACCTTGAACTTAATGGCAGTTTGGTTGTGCTTGCGAAGTGTGAAGAAAGTGCAAGTCTCTGAGCTAATATAGCTCAAAGATTAATTTCCAGCGTTAATGATTTTGTGAAACAGCCTTTTGAAATCATTACAATCATACCAATTAGCTTTAAAATCCTTCTAACAATGTGCCCCCTCTTTCACAAAATACTTCTCAAGCTGCAGTGAGGACTTATTTTTATTAATGTATATTCTGGTAAGTGAATCAATAAATTCTTTGTTAATAGTATATTTGTGTCAATTTTACCAGACTGCAGCTTTTCCAAGAGACTAAATTGAAAAGTAATACAGTGTCTTAGAACTTGAAGCATCATTCAAAAAAAAAAAAAGTGCTGAACTATTCAAATACACATCCTTTCTATCTTTTTTTTCTGGTGTAAGGGGGTAAAAAATAGATTTGGCATATATTTTAAGGAAAGCTACATAAGATGCTGGAAATATAGAAATAGATTCTTAAAAAAAAGAAAAATTAACAGATACATATGGTGATACTTGCAGTGACAGTGAATGTAGAGAACTGCTGCACACTTTGCCTACAAGAATGAATTTATTTTCATATTTTAGAAGATACATATGTATTCTAGAATAATAAAACATTTTATTACACCTTTTTACTTTTAGAATCATACTGGGTCATTTAAAGGGTTTTATCTTGGTTTTGCTACCTTTAAATATTTCCATTATACCTACAATGCATAAAGGTTAGTAACACAAACACTTACTTTTTTGTGTACAGAAGCACCCACAATAAATGAAACACAGCATCTGGACATATTTAATTCAGAAATCATTGAACCAAAAGAATTGGAAATCAAAGCCAAGAGAACAGGCAACAGTAACTGTCATGCTCTAACGGGGATAGTATCAACAACATACTCCACACTCCCCCTAAGGCACAGTTAGACAAGGACAATATCTTAACAGCATTTGGTAGGGGAGTACGCTTTGGGAACAGAAGGGTCCTTAGACCCAGTTTGGAAAAAGTGGTTGCTACCACATAACTGATAACTTCCCTTATGCGATGGCTCTTGTTTCAGAGGGCAGTGCTTGGATCAGTCTTACAAAACAGGACTAGATAACACCCTTAACAGAGGTATGGTACACAATGCTACTTCCAGCCTTATTAGTGCCTGGACCAAGCTGCTAATAGCTATCTACAAGGTTAGAATGTGATACTCAGGAATTTTGGTTTATACCCATTCCACTGAGTTTAATAAATTTACCCTTGGATTCTTTGTAAAAAGTATGTGATATCACTCCCTCCTCTCTACTGGTGACAGTTTTTACTCGGTGTCTTGCCTGATGTTTTTTAGCAAAGATCAGCTGAAATTACTTTTGCAGGTGAAAGATTAGCTTATTCTTGTCTTAAATAAAAGTACTTTGCAATAGCTGGGAGTTAAATAGAACTTGTCCTCAAGTAGGAAAACCCAAAAGAATATTAGCCAAGGAAAATAAAGGAGAGCATAAAGTATGCTTCCATTGCCATGCATATGAAGAACTGTACGTAGCTTATGTGTGTCTATATATAAACATATATGTATGTATATATAAGAAATCTTAAATACCTAAGATTCACAACAGAGTTACTTTTGTTAACTATATCTACTTTCAAGACTCATATATGCATTAGTGGAGTGTCTGAAAAAAAGATCAGTCTGAAATACAATATCACAATCTGCGGATTACAGCCATTATTTCCTATGTATCACAGTTGCACCGAGTCTGGCTGGGATGGAGATAATTTTCTTCATAGCAGCTTATATGGTGCCATTTAGATTTGCGACCAAAAGCTGATAACACGCTGATGTTGTAGCTATTGCTGAACAGTGTCCGCACAGCATCAAATCCTTCTCTTTTTCACACTCTACACACCCAGTGAATAGATTGGGGGTGTGCAAGAGGTTGGGAGGGGACACAACCAGGCAGATGACCTGAATTAACTGAAGAGATATAACGTCATGATCAGCAGTAGAAAGGGAAAAGAAAGAGGTCTAGGGGGATTAGCCACCTTTTGCTTGGGAACTGGCTGGACATCTGTCTACCCATGGGAGGTGGTGATAATTGCCTTTGCATCCCTTCTGTTTTATTTTCTTTCTATCTTCTTCTACTTTTCCTTTGCTTATTAAGCCATTTTATTGTGACCCGCAAGTTTTCTTGCCTTTACTCTTCCTTTCCTCTTCCCTCATCCCACTGGGCAGGGGGAGGAGTGAGAAAGCAGTTGCATTGTGCTTAGCTGCCTACCAGAATTGACCCACAACAACAGTATAATTCAAAATAATTCTATTTTGCAACAAGCAAAATTATCAAAATTGTTATGCCTACTGGTTTAATTAAACTATAGCATCTATATTCCACCTTATTTTCTGCTGTAAAGTTGAGGTTTACAAATGATCTAGCTAGTCTCCCTTTCTTCCACTTCTTCGCACTGAGGCTGTGAAAGAAGCGTACAGGAGAGTTCTGCTATCATTTTTCAAAAAAAAAAAAAAAAAAAAAAGAAAAATACAGGATGAGATGGTATTCAGCAGCCTGAAAATAGGAAGACATGAAAAATAAGGTTGGGGAAATAAACCAGAAGTGAAACAAAGAGAAGTTCAGTCAATTCATCCAGTTGCTGTTAACAGTGCCTGGAATTACAGAGTGAAGAAGACGATGCAACTCCTGAAGCTGCCTTCTGCAGCCTCACAGAGCCACTCTGGGCTAGACGGCCCACACTGATCCTCAGGCTCTGTGAGACTGCCCAGCCCTGCCAGTCCTGCGCTGCATCCCACCCTACCCCTGTACAAGCGCTGATGTTGTACCATCAGTAGCAATGATGGAGAAAAAGGCTGAATTTCACATGCACATTGTGCAGCAACTCCCAATGAAAGTCTTCCCCATTTGAAAAGAAACTGACCCATCTCCCAGATATTCATCCTATATTTTAAGATAAAAAAGGCAGGTGTGCAACAAGGAAGATGAAGTCTAAATATGTTTTCAGCTGGAGAAGGGGTTGCTGCCACTACATTAGCTGTAAATTTTTGAACATGACAGGGTGAATCTATGATAAGAGATATAACAAGGAGGTTGTAGATGAGGCCCACAGCCTGCATTTGCACTTGTGCTTTATACAAGTATTTTTCAGAAGTTCATGTAGTTGTGTGTGTTTAAGTACTAAATATATTTCTATAATACATACTTTATACACCTTAAAACCCCCACACAATCATGGAAAAAGCAATCTGGAAATGCACAACTTCAAATTTTCAAAACTCTTGTGGCTGTCTGAAGCACATTTTATTGACAGTGAATTTATCTGAATCAAGCACTTTTGACACTGCAAATCTTTGACTGTACAGATGCATGGATTACTTTAGCTCTCTGAACTTGAGTCTGCTTCAAACATTGTCTCTGGCTTCAAGTGTACAAACTTACATTGGGTTTCTACCATAAATCTGTTCAGACTTACAGGAGAAGAATGTAGGTAGACATATCGGTCCCTAAACTTCTTTGGTAGTATTAGTAGTGAAAAGGTTAGTGTCCACAGACACTATAGAAAATTCTCCTGTGGGTTTCCATTATTTGTACTTACACAAGCTGGTTTGAAAGAGAGTCTGAGGGAAGAGTAAACCTATCTATCTATTATTTTCAATTGAGTTTTCATTAAACATTTTTTGTTTAATTTGTTTAATTTTTGTTTTTAATCCCTCTAATAATGCTAATTTTTGAAAGAAACTTCTCTATTGTCTTTTTTTGTTAATGGATGGTCTTGGTATTTTTAGACAAAAATCTGTTTCACCTAGGTAGGCCAGTGTAAAGCAAATTAAAAAAATGAACCTGTGTGAATATTTAACACACCCCCCCACACACTGTGTCTTCTGTCTGGGATGTTTGTGTAATCCAGTTGTGAAACAAGACTTTAGGTTTTGAAGTGTGCAACCTTAAAATAACTTCAAAGATACTGAATAAGTAGTAACGAAGTCCATCTGCTAGGGACTTTAATACTTTGTATGACACTGCTTTGTGCTTCAATGAAAACTAGTTGTTTGCTTGTTCTACTGTTATTCACACCTCACATGACTTTATTATGTTTTATACGCTAGGAAGTGAAGCTTACAGATCATTCATCTGTCAGATTCTGTTGGGCAGCATTTCAGAAGTCAAGGCATGTCATTGCTTCATCCTGCCATTAGGAGAACTTTCCACTAAGTTTACTGTTGTTCACCTTTCCTATGAAAATCTTACTTTAGGAACACCAAGACAGTTCAAAGGAAAACTCACCATCAATTTTAACATACACATCTTAAGATGTCTGCAGCTTTTACATTTTCACTATCAACTACCCTGTCACATTATGTATTACAATATCATGACTAGAATTCATCAGAATCAAATTCTACATATAATAAATACTGTTGTTTTGACTGTATGAGATTTCCTTTTCTTTCTTACTTTCTTTCCTCTTTTTTTTTTTAATTAAAATACTCTAGACTCTCCTCCTGAAAGGTTTTCAGTCAAAGTTTTTTTGAGTTTTTGATTTTTCCTTGCGCACCAAAGACTTACTCAAGAGGGGATTTTCCATTCAGCACTACTTATGGCTAACGTTCCAAAACTCACTTTAGACTCATGAATTTATAATTTAGCAGACCAAAAGCCTCCCAACACTGCAGTGTATGCACATTCAGGTACATACTGCTGGAAATACAAAAGTATGCTCATATAACAAAATAAAAAGCTCCCACATACACCACTATGCACGGTAACTCCCGAATGGCAAGTAGTATAGCCACATTAGCATAGAGCTTGAATTAAGAGTTTATTTATAGCTTTATAAAGTTCTTTTAGGAATTGACCTCCACACTGTGCTCCATGGTGCCATGTGTTACACACTTTTGATAAAACACTTTATTTGGTGTTATATGCAAAGCATTATCTTGAGGAATAGGCATGTTAAGAAGAATCCCACGTATCCCAGAAAATAAACAGTTCGCCAAAGTTGTTATTATTGACATACCCTAGAGATGGAACCTAGTCCTTTTTATATGCAACCCAGAGAAAGAGGCACAGCCTTTTATTTAAGTGGTTTTTTTCTGGAAGACTGACATTCACTTTAAATTCCTTACATAGCTTATGCAATTTAAAATACATCTTCCACTGTGTAGAAAATAATTCAAAATTGAAGAGGGATGAAAGGAAAGGATGTATCTGACTCTGGTCCAGTTCTGTGATGCTGGCTAGGAAGAAGGAGGTTGAGCGTTTTCATGCCTTATCCAAGAACCATTTATGTACTTTCCCCAGTGACTAGTATTAGATATCATACAATCACAATCTGAAAACTTTTCTTTATAATTTACCTCAGCTTTGTTAAATATGACTGTCTATTTCTGTAGGTTCAAACAAAAACCTTAAAAACTAACTATTAACTCACCCAAAGCACAACCAAAATTCAGCAGGCTTGAGTTTTTCAGTTCCCCTCTGTAAGGCTAAATAACACAGGTAAAGGTCCTGTTGAAAACAACAACAAAAAAACAATAGACAGGCATGCATTTTAGTGACATGGGCAAACCTCAACCATATGGTGCTTTCCACCTTTTCTAGACAATTGTAGCTATTCCCATCTCACACAACCATATTCTGTTCTTGCTCAGGAAGACACTTTTAGCTAATATTTGGAGATACAATATGACCTACAGAAATGAACATCTCCTCTGCAGTTTTCCCTGGCCTGACCAAGATCAGCTGTCAGGTTCCTCATGAGTGCTCCCTAACCTGTTATTTATTTGAGATGGCAGATTACTTAGACTTTGCCTATCGCCATATATTTACTAAAGACCCAGCGGTGGCGTAACTATTTCACATCAAATGACGTCAATTGCACACTGTAAGAATTAATTATCTTCTCCAGTGATGTATTTGTCTCTTCATCAGCTATGTTATAGCCATAAACAAAAGATTCATTCAACACCTCTAGCACTTTAACAAGTGAAATTAGCTAAAACTCAGAGATGATGGACTTATTTCTTCCAATCCTATACATATCCACCTCTCCAAATCAAATCTGTGTAAAAGTCACCATATACTTAAAGTCCCTTATGTCAGAAATATTGGCTATAAAGCTGACCTATTGCGATAACGGATGAAAGGACTTACAAAGCAGTAACAGTCAAAGGCAGTTTAAAAAAAAAGAAGTCAGAAAAGATTTAGACTTCTGGCTATAAGTTATCAGTGAAACTACTTTGGGACTAGTGGTGCCTTTAGTTGAATCAGTGAAGGTGATACTCTGTCTCACTGGAACAAAAGTAAGTCTGTGAGCCCTCACCTGTACTTTCAGTCAATGTAATTTCATTCATACTGGTCAAGCTTTAACCTTTAATGATTTTCTGACTAGACATGTGCTTGCTGAGTCACTGCTTTGGATAAATCCTGAAGAAACATCAGGTGGAAACAGTACAATACCACTGAGATCATATTTGCCCTTTGGTTTCTTGTAACCCTTCCCCAACCTACTATTCTCAGTAGTGTTTAGTGATTTGTAGCCGAGCAATAGTCTTCATTTACTTCATGCATATGCACTGAATTAAGCTATTTCCCTCCCACCCATATGGTGGGCTGATATGCACAGATGCTATTACACAGTTCTGTGCCACATAAAATCTCAGCTGTAAACTAAAAAAAAAAAAAAAAAAAGCTCTTTCACTCATCTTCCAAAAAAGCAAAACGATAGAAAATAAGCCCATAAGGAACTGAATAAACATAAACAGACCCATACAACATCTGACATAGACACAGATCAGCGACTGAAGATGGAAGACAACAGAAAAGAAGGATTAGTATTAAATTATTTCAGACAGTGATAGTAATTAATTAAAAAATGCTAATCTCTACAAAATAGCAGTTGACAAAATACTTTTGACAGTCTGTTGAAACATAAGCAAGCTCTTAATTGCTAAGGTTTCTCAAAATCCTGGGTTACAGTTTTTTTAAACTGGAGTGAAGGAATGTAAATATCAGAAAATATGTGTTCTATAGGGCAAAGTGACTAATTGGGAAAAAAAATCTCCAAACACTTTTGTAAATCCTTTCAGTGTTTTGCAACTAACAGGTATTCTCCCCTTTTTGAGCAAATATCCATGCTCCTATAAAGTTCAGAATAAGTCTAAAACCACAGCTGAAATGTCTTCAATCCTAAACCTGAGTTCATTGCAGAAGAAATTAGTTTTCTCTTCAAAACTGATTTTAATTTTGTTACCTTGATGTTTCCATCGAAGCTTGAAAAGCACTGCCTATGGTTTCTGATAGCCCTAAGGATCACATAGCACCCATGTTAGATTCTTAAAATTTACACTATTTATCAACAGAATTTGGTGCCTAAGTGCCAGCAGTTCATGTGGGATTTTGTTTGGTTTTTTGTTTGTTTGTTTGCTTGTTTGTTTGCCTGTTTGGTTTTTTTGGCTTCTTTACATTGGAGCCCTAAAATTCTTTGTACATTGCTTTGTAATTGCAATTGTAATTATTAGATGATTATAACTTCAACTGGCAAGTGGCTACTGGAGATCTAGTCCATAAAAGCAAAGATTATACAACTGTTAAACAGTATCTTAACTGCCAAATTAGAATTTCTTGGAAAATTAGCCTTTATTGAAGCACATAGAAAAATGTTTTGCAATAACATTTCATATTCTAAAAGCACAGGAGGCAAAAAGTGAAGTTTTAAAAGCAAGGTAACCTCTGATCACTTATGAATCTAATACAGAAAAGATTAATTTATTACAAGCAGGTTGTACATGGGAGTTTTATTACAGCCCACCCTTGGCAAAATGGCCTGGATAACAGCCACTGCTAAGACAGGAGGAACATGTTTGTCAACAACATGGGTGAATCAAATAACCAAAATTGTGTGGGAGAGTGTCTGCCCAAAGCTGACCATATTGAAGAGGAAGATCATCAGGCAGATTAAAGAGTAACCAAGGAAATACAATGGGACTCTTGCAACAGTGAAGGAGTTGCCCTGAAAAGAGATCTAAAAGAAGCAGGCAAATTTGTAAGTGAGGGAAGAGACCTGGGAGTGGAAGTCGAGGCTCAGTTTGACACTGCCAGAAGTCACACACACACAAACACACACAGAGACACACCACTGACCCTGGGGACCTCTGCCTTGGCCAGACTTTGCAGTCTTACTGCTGGGCACTGAATGCAATGAGCAGCCTCTGAATTCCAGTTTGGGGGACCAACATTGGTGGTGACACAGGTAGTACCTACACCTCAGGTGTGCATATGCTGACTCTTGGGGTGCTTTTTCAGTGGCTCATGAATTAGCAGGTTTTAGAGAACAGCACAAGTACACACAAAGCTGGATCACCCACATACACTACTGTCCCAGAAAGGGGGTGTGTGCTTGTTGTTCACATTGCTCAGGATGTGGGGATGCCCCTAATTTTCTGTGTGCGCATCCATGTATGTGCATATGTGTGTGTGCACCTGTGTGTGTCAGAGAGAGAAAAATCTTTGGGATTTGGGTGTTTATTAACACTTTGTAAGCAGACAGAACCATGGTTTATTCGTTCTGTTACTCATATTGATCCTGAAGGTATAGTTCACTGTTTACCAGCTAATTGCATGTCATTAGTAAATCAATAAAACCACTTTGAACCCAATTTGCTTTAATTACGTAAAATGAGCAGCTTTTCCCTGTGATAGTTGGGTTAATGTATCTTAAACTCACATATATGAAGATTAGATAGGAAGTCCTAAACAAAGATAAGGTGGGAATTCAAACTGAGGCAAAAAGTCTAGACTAAGTATTTTGAGCACCTTCATCATTGGTGTCTAAATAGATATTCTCATTTTTACTTGAGACATTTCACTGCCCACTACTGGAATTCAATGTTCTTGTTGCAGAGTCATAGAAGTCAATGGTCTATAAACAGAAGCTTACTCTATAGTTGTGGGGGAAAAAAAAAGAAATTGTTTTGAATCAATTAAGGGAGAAGAATGGTGTCCTAATCTTGAAACTGCCAGCCTTACTCGAAGTTAGAAAATTATTGAACCCCAAAAAAAGCAACAAAAACCCAAATCAAACCAAAACAAATAAAACTAAACAGAAGCAATAAACCTTAAAAACAACGGTTCCTAAGATCAGGATTTCTACAGTTCATAACACTGTAAGGATTTAGATTCCTGAACCAAAGTTTACATAGAGCAAGGGGTGACAATGCAGAGTCGGGGGTTTGGACCTGTGGAAGGTCCAGCCATAGTCCTACTCCATCTTCCACTCCCAGGAGAAGGATGAACTGTTTCAGCTGAACCCAAGCTAAGGAAAATCAAAAGGAGAAAAATATTGCTGTAGCATTACCCTACTTTTCCCCAAAATAACTGTCCTGTGTGGTAAATTGCTAGTATTTATAGAATACAGACACATTTTAATATGAATATAATTTTTTTAACTATTCATCATTTACTTCATGGGCTCAAAAAATTTATGGCTGCACTACCTCATAAGTGAGTTCTACTAAATTGTAATCATCTGAGTAATGCTCACCTGAAATTTAGATGTGCACAGTTTCCTTGTTACTATGAACTATTGTTATTATTACTATGTTACTATTATGTAGTGTTTACATAGAGAAAAAGCAATTCATAGTTTGTGTGCCAAAATGTGTATTAAAAAAGAAGACCTTTGCTCTAGAGATTCCACAACAGAAGCTGTTTTAGAAAGCTTTTTGAGTTAATTTACAACTCAGAGCAAATAAAATACTACAATTCCTCAGACTGCAAAAGTCTTTGGTTTTTCACTATCAAAAGCAAAGAGCACAGGTTCAACGCACTTCACTGGGCTCCTTTACTTTCATAACATGCATGTTTGGGACTGCAAAGATATAGAGAGCATCTGAACTCCAGAAGCAACACTTGCATCTTCAAAGACGTGAGAAAGTTCATGAGTTATTGAGAGGAATCTACAAACTACCTCACAAGTAAGTTGGGGAAGATTAGATTTTGGAGAACAAAGGACTCCAAGAAGGAATTATGCAGTCATGTTTCATCATTAAGATCTCCAGAGAAAGCAGCTGACCTCTGCCAAAGCACACAGGCCAAGAGAAACATTTATTTTTCTTATTAAATTTTAATGCAAATTAATTTAGTAAGTCTTCTTTCTACTTCTTCACCAGTCTGATTTAAACAAAGGTTTATCCCTCAAAACCTCTTCATAATTTTAAGAAGTTCTATACCTAAAGACACAATGCTTCATATAACAGGACCTTGGGTCACTCTTGCAGAATCTACTCCCCCAGCACATTTGTCCTGGAAATCCTCTACATTAACAAAAAGTCTTACTCCCACAGAAGATGCACAGGCTGGTTTGAGATCTGGATTTTCAAGAGTCTTGAAATAAGCAACAATAACAAGAAAATTGCTATTTTCTGGCAAGGTTAGTGGAGGAACCTAAAACTACAGGATCCTAGGGAAGTTTATGGGATTTAAAAAGATAAAAGGAAAGAATGAAATATTTCTTAGCAAAAGTAACAAACAAAATTATCTACAACACAGTACACACACCCCTTTGGTCATGACGTGACTCGCTTACTTACTTGCTTTGGACACTGAAGTAACTGGGATACTTTGCAAACAATTTTTCTTACCTTGGTGTTGCACATTGATTAAGAATTTGATCTCTGCTCTTGAAAGCCATCCCTTCACCTTCTTTTTCTTGTACATAGCAAAATTTCCTCACAACAACAAAAGTTGCTCTCTGTCATGACTACTGTTCATTGCATAGCTTTTATATGATGTTCGTTCGTATTGGTGGCTTTCTGAATACACTTGACATTTTCTCTTTCCATTAAGACAATGGGAAAACAGAAGGCAAAAGTCCACCATGGTTTCCCTTCCTCTTTTTACCACATAGGGTAGCTGCCTATTATCTCATCAATTACATAGCAGAGGAGTTTCATCATCCAAAAGCTGTAAGGAATGCAGAACTTATTCCTGCAACTTGGTACCATTTGTGAGAAGCCAGCTAGGAAGATAAAGAGGAAAGCAAAGACCAGATGTTCTCCAGTTCCTTCTTAAAAGACCTCTGACTGAGTGTTTTGGGTTTGTGTGGTGGGGTTTTGGTAGCCAGGGAAAGGGCTGCAAAGGTGGCTCCTGTGAGAAGCTGCCAGAAGCTTCCCCAGCTCCAAGTCGGACCCACCTCTGGCCCAGGCTGAGCCCATCAGTGACGGTGGTCGCGCCTCTGGGAGAACAGATTTAAGAAGGAGAACCTGCAGTGAGTAGTGGGATTGGAATGTGAGAGGAACCCCTCTGCAGATACCGAGGTCAGTGAGGAAGGAGGGGGAGGCGGTGCACCAGAGGAGGTGATGCCCCTGCAGCCCGTGGTAAGACAGCAGGCTGTCCCCCCCAGCCCATGGAGCAGTTGCCCACCTACAGCCTGGGGAGGAGCCCACACCACAGCAGGCGGATGCCCCCGAAGATGGCCGTGACTCCATGGGAAAGCCCATGCTGGAGCAGGCTGTGACTGAAGATCTGTGGCCTGTGGAAAGGCCCCATGCTGGAGAAGTTTGTGGAGAACTGTCTCCTGTGGGAGGAACCCCACGCTGGGGCAGAAGAAGAGGGTAAGGAGTCCTCTACCTGAGGAGGAAGGAGCGGCAATGTGTGGCGAACTGACCCCATCCCCTGTCCCCTTGTGCCATCTAGCGGGGGGGAGGCAGAGAGAACCGGGAGTGGCGTTGAGTCAGCGAGGGGGAAAGGGTGGGGGGAAGGTGTTCTAAGGTTTGGTTTGACTTCTCATTATCCTTGTTTTGATTTGATTGGTAGTAAATCAAATTGATCTTGTTTCTTCCCTAAGTCGAGCCTGTCTTTTGCCCATGACCAAAAGTGGAAAGCAATCCCTCCCCGTTCTTGTCTCAACCCACAAGCATTTCTTTATATTTTCTCCTCCTCATCCCACTGGGGCCGGGGGGGGGGGGGGGGGGGGGGAGGGGAAGAGGAGGAGGAGGAGGAGGAGTGAGCGAGCAAGCAGCTTCGAGGTGCTTTGTTATCAGCTGGGTTTAAACCATGACACTGAGACCAAAGCGTCCATTGTGTTCACGGTGAGTGTGAACTGTCTGACTCTAATAAATCCTAAATACTCTGTTCCAGGTATCATTAGTAACAGGAAGTCTGGGAAGTTACTCTTCACAACTTCAGTAACAGAAAATTAATAAACTAACCAAAACTTAACAGTATGTGGTACAGAAAAAGGAAGACCAAAACCAGAACACAAGAGCCTGAAAAGTCAAAGAAACAAATCAAACCATAGTTTAATCCCTTTCCTTCACATCATGACTTTGAATTGAATTAAAAGATTTCCACCTTAAGCATACTCAATATGATAATTTCTCTGTTATACCCAAATATAGATGAGTGAACAAACTAGACTAGCTTGAATGTTTTCATAAAACCAGTTTTAAATGGGAAGAATAGGAGGAGGATATAATCAATAAAGTGATTCTCATAAGAATTTACTATAAAGATTTTTCTGAAATGCAAAATGAAGTGATCACCAGGAGACAGAACTTCATCAAATATAAATTCTGCTCAGAAAAGAGAATTGATGTCCTCCTAAGGGGAATAAAATATAAAAAACCCTAATACAAAATAGAAAACTATTTATCTGAATCAGGTGCTTCTCATAATACCTTAAAACAAATTCAGAGACAGCAAACATAGCTCTATGGTTATCTATTTCTGATACTTTCAGTCTCACTTCTGTTTAAAGACAAAACACAAAATGAAAATTATAAGCCCAGCACTCCAATTGTATTATCAGAGCATTGCAAGTTATTTAAAATTTAAAAAGATATCTTCAATCTCTTCTACAAATAATACTTTCAATCTTCTGAAAGAAATGCTGAAACACAGACAAAAGAAATTAAAAAGGACCAGGGGAAAGATAAGAAAATTAATCTGATGAGAACACGGAAGACAGCAAACACAGCCTAGACCAGTCAATGGGATCAGTGAGGTGAAAGACAATCTCATAATAAATCTCTAGTCCACTATAAGGATTTATGACAGATTTGGGCAGTTTGCTTAAATAAAAGTCATGCCTCAATTCTCCACTCCTTAAATGAGAAAATAAATGCCTTCATTTCAGGGATTAAAAAAAGCTAGGATAATATAATTAATATTGTGAAAATACTTGGAAGCTACAAAGTAACACAAAGTATTGCTGTCTTTAAGCATGCTATGGCAAGCAGCCCATCAAAATGCGATAGAAATTATTTACTGTGAGAATAGATGAATGAGGAATAAAGATGACAAAAATGGGGACAAACAACTATAGGGAGAAATATGACTAAATCAGCTAAATAAATTTAAAAAAGAGTAGTATAAATCAGTAAGCAAAGTGAGCACAGAACATTTAGAGATATATTAAAAAAATGAATACCAGCCATGTCTTCCTCCTCCCTCTCTCCCTCCAAAACTGTCCTAAAGCACAGACATACTGACACTTCCAGTCATGAAGCAGACTCCTTCTATCTCATGAAAACAACCTACTTATGCAAATAAAAGCAAATAGCTGTACTTCACTTATTGGCATAGAACTTTAAGACTAAAAGGCACTCGGATTTTTCAGAGAAAGAGTGTATCTTCCATAAATAACAGAAAGCAAAGGTAGAATCAGACTCATGTGTACGTTGGCTTCTTTATGCCACTCAGTGGTTTAGACTAATACACCTTTCAGTCCAGCTTCATAAACAGCTGTTGGTAAATGATAAACAATTTGGGGTCTATTTGAAATAAATAAATAAATAAAAATGGAGAGACATAGTACCAGGTAGCCTTGACGCTGGAGGAAAGTTTAAGGCACATTGTATATATGTCCTATGCTGTGTTATTTCAGAAACAAAGGACAGGCCCACATATCATCTCCTGACTTCTAAGACCCCCCCTATTCCATTTTTACACAATCTGGGGGAAATTAATATGTCAGGATAGAAAAATATATTACAGATGCCTTACAGCACTTTCCATCGGCAGGTTGAGACTGCCTCTGAGAAGTACAGACCTAGTGAAGATGATGAAAACTAACAGTTATGTTCCAAAAAAATATCATAGTCTGTTAGTGTGAATTATACTGCAAAGATTAATACAACTATGGTTTAACAGTGAGTGTCAGATTTCCACATAATGCTTTGGCCTACTTTCTAAAGAACTTTATCTGGACATAGACAGACTGTGAGATTTGAGCTGTCTTGAAAGTCTGACTCAATATGGTTGCTTTTAAAGAGAAAAACATAAACAGAATTAGCTTATTTACAGTCTGAAACAAACTACAATCAAATGCAAAGTAAGATCCATTCATTACAACTGAGCTGCATTTACCTTCATTATATCTGAATTTACCTAATTGCTTGTGTAATTCCATTGTTCAAAGATAAGTAGATTTAAAAGGTTGAAATACAAGTATTAAGAAGGGCAAAGACTTTTTGTTATAAATAAGAAAAATCCAACACTGGGCTACATCAGACTCATTTTTTTCGTATCACATTTGAAAATTACTTTCAGCTGTTGTTTGAAAAAAAAAAATAAGCTGATGGGGTAGTTTGCTAATTATTGTTAGAAAATGGAATAGAATAAGGTTCTTTTGCTTTTTAATTATCATTGTTATGGTCAAAAATGTATTTCCTTGGGCAATATTAGATTGTATTGGTTTTGTGTGGCAAGGTTTTGGTAGCGAGGGGGGTTACAGGGGTGGCTTCTGTAAGAAGCTGCTGGAAGCTTCCCCTGTGTTCGAGAGAGAGCGAGCCCATACCAGTCGGCTCTGAGACGGACCCGCCGCCGGCCAAGGCCGAGCCAATCAGTGATAGTGGTAACGCCTCTGTGATAACATTTTTAAGAAGGAAAAAAAGTTGGGAGAGGGAGAAACAGCCGCGGGAGAGAGGAGTGAGAACATGTAAGAGAAACAAGCCTGCGGACACCAAGGTCAGTGAAGAAGGAGGGGGAGGAGATGCTCCAGGCGCCGGAGCGAAGATTCCCCTGCAGCCCGTGGTGAAGACCCTGGTGAGGCAGGCTGTCCCCCTGCAGTCCAGGGAGGTCCATGGTGGAGCAGATCTCCACCTGCAGCCCGTGGAGGACCCCACACCGGAGCAGGTGGGTTCCCGAAGCAGGCTGTGACCCCGTGGGAACCCTGCGCTGGAGCAGGTTCCTGGCAGGACCTGCGGATCTGCGGAGAGAGGAGCCCGTGGAGCAGGTTTTCTGGCAGGACTTGTGACCCCGTGGGGGACCCACGCTGGAGCAGCGTGCTCCTGAAGGACTGCACACTGTGGAAAGGACCCATGCTGGAGCAGTTCGTGAAGAGCTGCAGCCCGTGGGAATGGCCCACGTTGGAAAAGTTCGTGGAGGACTGACCCCGTGGGTGGGACCCCACGCTGGAGCGGGCGAAGAGCGTGATCAGCCCTCACCCTGAGGAGGTGAAGCGGCAGAAAATAACGTGTGATGACCGTAAACCCCATCCCTGTCCCCCTTGTGCCGCTGGGGGGGTTTGGTGGAGAAATCCGGGAGTGAAGTTGTGCCCGGGAAGAAGGGAGGGGTGGTGGGAAGGTGTTCTGAGATTTCGTTTTATTTCTCATTACCTTACTCTGGCTGATTTGTAATAAATTGAGCTAATTTTCCCTAAGCTGAGTCTGTTTTGCCCGTGACGGTAATTAGTGAATGATCTCTCCTGTCCTTATCTCGACCCGCAAGTTTTTGTTATATTTTTCTCTCCCCTGTCCAGCTGAGGATGGGGGAGTGATAGAATGGCTTTGGTGGGCACTTGGCGTTTAGCCAGGGTCAACCCATCACACTGTATCAGGGCAAATTAAAAGGAGAGAATACCTCTTGCTGTATTTGCTGTGTGAAGTACCACTACTTTAAAAAACTCCAGTCACAGCCTCAAGAAATTGTTGAAGCAGATGTTTCTTTATTTGTGTTTTGTGGAAGAGTCAATCAACTGATAAAGATACCAGGCCTGAAAAAAAGAAAAGTTACAACATAGACTAACTATTTACACTCCAGAGAGTTTTGTATTTTGAAATTAGAAGGGAAATAAGTCTTTCTTGTACTGGTTTGTAAGGGGTTTTTTTGGAGGTGGGGTGAGGCAGGGGTGTGTTTTGGTTTTGTCAGATCAGTAGATTGGGACTAGGGAATTGTGACAGCAATATCACTGAAAGGCTAAAAAGCAGAGCAGTAGACCAGCAAAGGAAGGAATCATGGATATGTCTTCCAACAGCATTTAACATATCTCATGTGGTTGTTTTATGCAGAAGTAGGAGCAATTGCAGTGGCCATAGAAGAGAGGAGTCAGCTCATAGAGTGGCAGTATAAGTAGAAACATAAACAAAGAATTAGGTGTTACTAATATTCTGTTGTTTTTAATGAACTAATTTGGATTTTTGACACATATCCTGTCAGGATAATAGGCTCTATTTTTCATAAACAGTAAGTCTGGCCCCACCACTGGAGTTTTTCTAACTCTGAATGCAACCTGTTCTGGGTGTTAATTACATACCCTATTCTTCTGCTAAAGAAAGAGAGAGTAAAGACACAAGTAAGTAGTCTTTTCACAGTTTAATTAAATTCTTCTTAATTCAAGCACTTTGTCACAGCTGCACTAATTAACCCCAGAGACAAACACAAGAAAAAGTGGAAAAAAACCCCAATTTGGTGGTAGGAAGCTAAACAAAAAGTAAGTTTTCCCTGCTTTTCCTCCAAGTCCTGTTTGCCTCTTTCCCATTCACTGTCTTTGCACCCCCCTTGCATGCACTTTTACTGGGTACCAAAGGGATTTTCCTGTCCAGCTGTTTGTTTGCAGGACTAGGAAGTCACATTAAATTGTCAGCACTAGTATCCAAAGGTTCCTCCAGCAGTAGGTTTTAAATATAAACAAAACTCCCTCAATCTCTTGTTTAATCAATCAAACAGCAATACTGATTGAGGCCAGATGTATCCCAGTTTCTCTTTCAATTAGTCCTAGTGGACAGTTAAAGCAGAGAAGGAACGATATGAGAGGGGTTGATTTTAAAATGTGAAAAAGTCTCAGGGATTGTACAATTACATCTTACCATTGTCCCATTTAAATAAATCCTGTGTTGAGATAGAAAATAAAACAGACTCCATGAGTGACTATCTCTGAATATAATAACACTTCTGTTAAGCTAATCTCTACTGGTATGATGTAGGCTGGGCACAAGAATAATTTCAGCTCAGGGCATTTTTTTCCTCTTTGCCATATTATCAACCATCAAGTATATCTTAACATTTTAAATTTTTCTTGCAACCTCTTACACACTTACATGTGTTACTATAACCTGTGCTATCTTTCATTGTCTGACTCATCTTAGGCATGGTGATTCATTATGTGTAAGTAAGTTTATGTAAGCACATTGCTATGATACATATTGTAAGTGGGGATAGGTTCTACCAGTCAGAGGCATCAGGCTTGGTTGTGACTGCTTTTAATTAAACTTTTCTATTCTTTGCAGTTTATTTATCACAGTCTACTGAGTTCTGTTTACCTCTTGTCAAAAGCTGCAATATATAAAATTGAATTCAGAATAATTCGCTACTAATTATATAGTTTATAACTAGCTTCTAGTCAGGCTAAGCCCTACAGTCTTCTTTCACTCTTAAAGTTGGGATAAAATAAACAATGTCATGAAATACATGCAATTGCCTTTATAAACTTAGTTTCTTATTAGTGAGAACTGAAGCCTCAGGCAAAGCATGCATTTGTCTGTACTCTTAATCCAAACTACACTTCAAATGCCTTGAACAATAAGTGGGACAAATGTAACAAGAACTAGAAAAACCTCTCTGTCACACAAACTGATCTGAAACCTTGTGCTGAGATCTACTATGTCCTAAGGTATCTCTGCAGAACGGCACAATTAATAGAAATTAATAAATCACAATGATTTCTTCCTAAAAGCTTATGGACTTGTATTAGCAGAAATTCTATAAATAGATTCTCCCTCACATACTGTCTCTTTCACAAGTTGATTAACTTTTTCTCCTCTTCTCTACACAAAACCCTCACTTGAATTTCTAAGTTATTTTTTCCTTTCTGATTCTTGCAGTACCAGAAGTATCCATTTCCTCCATTACTGAAGGTTAAAATATTCTTTCTAAAACTTGTTAACACTCTAAATTGGCTTTTCACATTGCAAAAGGCCAGACTTCCTGGAATTGAAGCTTTTTGGTTTGTCTTTTACTTTCCAGGAAGGTGAGTCATTACACTGTGTAGACATCAAGTGCATTCTCAGATTCCTTGCTCTCACATATTAGCGATGTTCTCTCCTAAATGAAGGTACAAAATGTCAATGCTGGAAATTTCTACAAAGGAGACTCTTATAGCCCAGGAAGAGTGGCTATATTTGCCACTGCTGGGAGCAGGTGTCGGGCTATGTCAGGTCCCAGGGAGTGGCTGGGCTGCCCTTGGCCTGAGCAGGGCTGAGCTGGGTTTACCAGTGCCCATTGCCCAGCCTGTCTGAGCTCCAGCTCTGTGAGTGCCACCGGGGAAGGAGCTGACAGCCCCAGGCAGTCCCTGCTGGACAAATGGTCCCTGGGGATATTGGGGGGCTGCAGGGCAGCAAACACTCACTGTGTCTGGGTTCTTGGTACCTGGGGCAGTACTTCCCAAGTTGGAGGTCATGGCAGTAGCAAGTAGAGTCACCAGCCTGGCAGAAATTCAGTGGTTTATGTCAGCATTTTAGATTGCAGAGCTGATGAGAGTAGCAGGCATAATAGGAAAGGATGGAAATGGTTTCCGTGGGGCATGATGGTTTTCACTCTGGAGAGCCTCTGTTCAAACATGAGTCACAAGAAGAATGGCTATTATTTTCACAAACACACAGAGTATTTCAGCCTCTGACTTACCTTCTCTCCACTGCTTGGCTACCACTCCTGCCCTTAAGAGAAACCGAACTCCCCCCTGCAAGTCAAATTTTAGTACATTTGGAATAAGGGTCATGTTCTGGTACCTATTAAGTGAACCTATTAAATGAACCACTTGCTTTTACAGTACCAGTATTTTTGGTTACTCCTGATTTAGCTTGCTAACTTCCTGAGTTTTATGTCATGACCAGTAGCTCATCTCGCTCTTTCCTCTGTAGGTGTGTCTGTCTGGTTCCCTTCATATGCAGTGCACTACCATGCACTGCACTACCATGCTCTGCCAGTGGGGAGAAATATTACTTAAAAACATATCTGTTGTGTTGAACTTTGTAGCTATAAATCTGCCACAATGTCACTGTGGCGTTTGAGTCTTTGGTTTAGGAGGTCTCAGGAGCTTGCTACACCTTTCACAGAGACTACCTTGGAGACCACTGCTGGTTGAAATCATCGTGCTGTAAGTGCTACCAGGCAACCTGACTAAGCAACTGGTGCAAATCATCTTTTTTTTTAATCCATCTAGAGTCATCACCATTCACACGCTAACACAGACCTACATCAGTTGCAGACTGATAGACTTACAAAGCCATGAAGACGTGACACAGGTACTCCTGGAGATCTAGAGGAAGGACATAACACTGATCCTAGAAGAAACTTTATCACCTGATCAAATGAACAGTTATGAATGCCTAAAGCAGATGTCTTCAGAAAAAGGCAGCCTCATCCAGCACAGTCATCTAGTATTTTAAGTTACCTCACATTTAAGAGAACACCAGAACAGGGACCCAAGCCTTGATTTCCCCTACAAAAGGTAGTGACCTGACCAAGCTACATGTTATTCCAGGTCTTCCCTTTTCCTGGAAAAGTTAAGAAAGTTTTGGCTTTGTCCAGTTATGGAAAAGGATGGTGTTTGAAAACATGCAATTAAATTTTCCATTTAGGATAAATAATTCCTCTGTCTAAATCTGCTGGATAAAATCTGAACATACTGTTGAGATTCATAAAGGAGGTGACAGAATAATGCTTAATGGGAAGATGTTAAACTGCTGAGGAGCCAAACAGTCAGCAACTAGACTCTCCTACTATTTTTAAAAAAAGACATTGTTCATGTCAAACCTTATCCCAATAATTCATCAGTTCATTTGGCAATCAAGTTGTCAAAGACACCTGAGTAGAAAATGCGCACAAATTATATACTTCAGCACCTTAGCCACAACACTCAGTACTCCATTACAGCTCATGAGAAATTTGCTGAGATTTCAGCAGAGGTGGAATTTCACCCAAGTTTGCCCAAACATCATTTTTTCTAGATCAGCATTTACCACTTGTTTAGTGTACGCTGCTCCCTCTCTGAAGAGACTAGATGTTTATTTTGACATTGAGCACATGCCTTTTCTTCTTAAATGGTAATGAATAATTGCCCAGGAGACAGAGATTATTCAAGAAATGGAATTTAGTACAGAAGATGTAATGAGAGTCTGCACTGTCCCAGGATGTTTGCAGAAGATGTTCATATAGCTAATTCTCTAAGCAAACCTCTCTGTTTATACATTTAAAGCATTCCCATTTCTTCAGAATGTGCATACATCAATTTCTTTGGAGAGCATGCTATTACTATAACTTGTATTCCATATGAGTTTTTAATTGAAAATATAATAGAAGTTTTAATATTCTGAATGCATAAAAATCTCAACATTAAAATGTGATCAGTGACACTTATAAGCCTCTGGCCAAAGTGCTGTAGTGACATCCCTTCCTATCTTCCATTCCCTTAATTTCTTTTCTTTCTCTTACAATGTAATATAAAGATAAGCTAATATTAATTTACAATGGAACATTTCTGTATTAGAGATTATTTGCATTCATTTGCTTGCCCTGATTTGTGTTCATGTCTTTTTGCACTTTACACCAATGGCCCTTTTGGATTGTAGCAGCATTAAAGAAATGCATACAATACAAAAGTGATAGGTTTCTGGCATATTAAAGACAAAGTGATTCCTCTTGCTGTGTCTACAGATCAAAGGCAAGTAGGAAAAAGAGAGCTACATATAATTAGATCGGAGTCGGACAGAGGGCAGTCAGAAGCTACTGCAAAATTTTGCCCCAGGAGGTATAACATACCTTAACCTATCATTAAGTAATTATTTTCAAGCCAATCATACTGTATACTTAACAGTATGCACACAGAAACAGGTCTATGCTTAATTATGTCTGTCATCTTTAGGTTGACTAGTTTTTAATGGTATCCTTAACATTTCCAGTAATTCTACTTCACCTCCCTTTTTCAGGCTTCATATGTTATAGCATTTCTCCTTGTGAAAGTTTAAAAGTTCAGCAACAATTGCCTGCTTAATTACTTTAATTATTACCTTATGTCTCTTAGTTTTATGAAGTATTGACTTTCAATCAGAGGTTCAATTATAATATAATTCTATGACACTTTATGAAGTGGAAAAAGGTTAAAATAGGATCCTTTTCTAGGAATTTACAAACTCATTTATATTCACAGGTTTGCACTTTCCTATTTTTCATCTTAAGCTGAAGATATTTTGCTATTCACTGCTGAATGTCAATGTTAGAGACAAAGTCATTGAACCTTTCAATGAGGGCAAAGCACAGCAGCAGAGAAAAAATTATCATAGCAGAAGGAAAGGTGAGTGTCAGTAGGACATTAGGCACCTGAATGCCTTTGGAAGCTAGTCGGTATCACCGACAGACAAGCTCCTGAAGGTTCAGCTGTAGCATTTCAAGTTGTTCCTGCACGAGAATGTCTTCTCTGTTGCTGGTCAGAGACTATTGTCCATTGTCCAGCTGTGCCAGCTCAGTCTCATGATTATGCTTAAAAGCTCTTGGCATTTTTTTGCCTCTTGCGGGACCTCTGGGGAGAAAACATTGCAAGATTGAGGAGTTCAGAAATGTAGTAAATGAAGAGGTGGGCAGGCATATCTGCCATGAAACCTTCAGTCCTTAAGTCACTCTTGCTGCTCTGTGCCTGACACAAAATTTCTGCCTGGCACTTTCTCATGATATTTTGATTGAATCATGACTTGGGTTTCATGGTTTGCCTCTCTGAATGAGTCCCTTGCAGTTTAGTGAGGGAAAAACCTGCAGAGTTTGTCAATCATCAACACTGTGTTGAGTAAAAGGCACACTTTCATTAATTTTACACTTTTGTTATGTCCATCATATACCATGGAGTGGGATATCAATATTTGCCAGATTAACCTAAATCCATTTGCACTACCAGACAAGATTTGGATGGAGCTTAGGATATGTTTCAGTCTTCTAAAATGCAAAATCAAATAACTAATTACCAGATTTAGAATAAAATGAAGAAAGAAGAATGATACGCTTTTCCTTTTTGAATTTATTTTCAGCATGTCTTCTGTATTTTATTGAGCTAAGGACTGACATGGACAGTTCCATATTCTTAGAGCTGCATGCCATTATTTCAGAGTAGTATAATTCCCAAATGGGAATCTCTAATTTGGAGAAACTTCCTTATGAACTTCATACAGTGAGAATGCCACTGTGCATAAAGCACCCTGGGGACTTCCTGTAACTTAGAATATTCTTTTTTTTAATTAGAATATTAACTTATGTTCCTTTTATGAAAGTAAAGCTGTCTGACATGGCATAGATTTTGCAGAGCAGAGAGGTTTCTGAAATGCCATCTTGATCTTCAGAGGCCAAACCTTGTTAGCACCCAACTAATTAGACATCCACTCAGACATGAAGGTGAATCTTTTTCTGATGAATGTGTTGGTGAAGAAGAACTGTATCATATCTAATTTCATCCAAGTTCAAGGCTTATTTCTTTACTATTTAACTTTAGAACCAATTATAAAAAAAAAAAATCAAAGTTAAGTGGAAAGATGGCTTTCTGTTTTCTGGTGATTGACTAAATACAGCAGGTAACAAGATAAGCCCCTACAGAACCTGAACCTGCACTATGGCCTGTGGTGTTTGAACACCTCTCTCACAGTAGGCATGTCTCAGTTTAAACACTGGAATAATATTTTTGAGGGATCACTGTTACTGAGCTAAATCAAAGCACAGACAAGCCCTAGAGAGATTTTACTGAGTACCTGACTATTAGCACTACCAGTGATCCAGCTCTAGACCTCCCCTGAACAGAGGTTGATTACCAGCTAAATGGTATCAATGTCTGTGGGGGTCTGTGTTGAAGATTAGTCAAGTCCAGAGTGTTACAATCAAACTCACTTTCACTTCGGTTGTTATCAGTACCACTGAAAGGCCAAGTCAGTTTCTCCACTGTTGTTACATACTCCCTGCTCTCTCAAGATATTTTTTACTCTCTATAGCAAAAAGTGAAATGATGAAAAGCTAGATCTTTAGAATTATAGACAGAGTATCTGTACTTCAGGTTACAAACAAACTAGAAGATACACACGTTTTTCCTTACAGAGCATTTGAATTGCAGTCACATAGATCTGGTTGTAATCAGCAACTATGTGATATGGTTTTCAGGATTTTTTAATTTGCCATGCAAACCCCATCATTTCCTCACCAAATAAGCAAAGCTTGTGCACTAAGGTACAAGCTAAATAGCATACATTTCTGAGAATAATTTTTACTTTATGAGATCAAATGGTGTATCAGTTGAAAGTGGTGTTCATGTAGGCTTCCTGAAATGCCTTGTTAAGGTGCAATTTTTCCAGAAGTTCCTTAGGTACATTCATGCTTACTAATGAATGCATACACTTTTTGACTGTAACAGAATAGGGAATGCATTTTCCCTTTGACTTGAACTTAAAATATTAGACCAACACATAATCCACCCAGAGGTCCCTTGCTTCCCTGCAGTCTTGTAGAAGAAATACATGGCAGGCATCATTGATATTTATGATTCTGTAGATCATGGTAGATAGCATTAATATAATGCTCAATGGCTTTGATATGATGAAATCTGTAATTGTAACAAGGTGTTAAAAAACATGAGCAGTTTAAATCTTATCTACAAAAACACCTCAGGAACCTGATAGAATGAAAAACAACTTAGGAGATATAGTTCTAACTTGCATATACCTTGTTATAAAGAGATATCTCAAATTGTAAATTCATGTCCCTGAGGAGTAATTGCATATATACTGGTTAATTTATTCTGGTGGAAGAAATTTTATTTTCATAGTATTTAGCACCTTCAGAAAGTTAAAATGGCAGATTTGAAGTCGCATGGCAAATAATTGTCACAGTTACACTTTCCTGCCCTGACAGGAAGGGATAGCTAATGGTAGTAAGGCCTAAAAGGATGCAGTAAAGAAATATGGAAATGCTGATATAACAGCTTGTAATCACCATGTGAGCCATAACTAAGCTATTTTTTATTTTTATTTGTTTCTAAATACTGTACAAGCTGAAAAGACATTATTAAGCAAAACATTAGCAAGATCTTTTTCTTTACAGGCATAACATTAAAATCAGCTGCTGGAAACAGAGAAGCACACTGTGTTGGGGAGAAAGCACACCTGTTCACTCTCTGCGAGATAGACTAAGAGAGCTACAAGATGTCTACCCCAGCCCTTGCAAAGAGGGCCAAGAGGTCACAAGCAAACAAGTGCATTCCTTACACCAACTGAAAAGGCAATATAGGAAGAGTATGGCTTTTGTTAAGAGTAACTGGCAGATGCTGTAGAGGAAATAATGTGACATACATAGCACAGTAAGGAGGACAGTAAGCCATGGGGAGCAATTCTGCAACTATTCAGCTATTGGCCTGACAATGTAACAAAAAAAAATGGCCAAACAGTATATATTTGTTGACTTCAAAATAAGAAGAAATTGGCCTAATAGGGACAACACAGACATCAATTTAGTTAATACACACAAAAAATGATTGAAATTCAGGGCAAACCATTTAAATCAGTCTTCCAATTGCAACAACCCTTCCAAAATGCAAAAGTATATTAGAAGAGTTTAGTATAAATCTTTGCATACAGCAATGCACCATACCCACAAATAATAATTACAGAAAATGGAAAAGATGTGAATGTTGGGTTAAAACTTATGCTCTCAGCAAACATACAAAATGATAAGTAGTGCTGTATATGGAAATGCATTTGGATCTCTACAGATAATCACATCATCCAAGAAAGGATCAGACAAGAACTTACAAAAGTAATGCCACATTCGTACACACAATTACTTGGTGAAAATGTGACATGAGTGAATGCAAAGTCTGATGGACAGCCAGTGAATCAACATCTTTCAGAATGGCTGTGGAAAGAACACAAATATAATTAGATCTATGGTCCTCCAATGGTACTTAGCCAAAAGCTCATTTTTGTCTTAAGTCTGCAATATGAAGATTTTAAAATGTCCGTATGCCCTTAAGTCTCCAGCTCCTTTTCTTCCCTCCATCCACTTTACATGAAAGACTCAGGGTACCTTTCTTTTGCCAAGTTTATGTTCCCTAATAACAGCCTAGAAAGAAAGCACAAAACCACTGAGTATTTCAGAAATGGTTTTGGCAGATTTTCTTCATACAAAAAAATGGGTTGTCCCAACAGAAGTAAACTGAAAATAAATTTTTGGTATTATGGACTGGAAGGTAATGTACAAAACAAGCAAAAGCACAGCAATTTTTGAACATGTTATTTGTTTGAAAATGTTCACTCAGCATTAATTAGAACTCAAGCTGTTGGCTTCCAATCTTGAGTTCAGACTCCTGCTCTCCCTTTGCCACCCACTGGGGCCTGTTATTCCCATTATAAAGACCCATAAATCTCACCAATTCTAATGAGCTTATTGCAGTCCTGCATATGCATCAAGGGGAGGATAAATGTCTCTACTTGTGCCTTCAGATACCCATAATTGTTTAGTAACTTAATGAGATAATGTTTCTAAAACAGCAAAAATCATTGGGTGTTTTGCTATGCCCTTTAAGATGACTTAGTGAGCTTTTCAGCTGAAATCATTCTAGATTTCAAATGAGGTTAGTAATTTTTGCAGGCAAACTAAAGGCCAACTTCTACCTGAAGACAGTAGAAGTAGGAGGTAAGGGAGAGCATATAAGAACTTTCTCCTTGTTCTGCTACCTAAAGGACGATGAAAAAAAAATGCTCTGTCACCATTAATGTGAGCATATAAATGGAGCAATGAATTTGAAGAGGAAAAGGTACAGCAAAGGACGATCCACAAAAGACTTTTTTCTCATGAAAGATGAACAAAAGTGCTTGTTTCTCTAGACAAGAAAAGCAATGGATGAGGAAGAATAGGATTGCTGTCTTTAGACAAAACAAGGAAATGAACACAAGGGAGAGAAATAACCGCTTGAGCTAAACTAGAACGTTGGCACAAGAACAAATGGACATAAGCTGAACATGAACAAATTTAGATTTAATTTGGAAACGGGCTCTGAGCCTTCCTGCCTATCAGACTTTGAAACAGTCTTTCACTGAAAATAATGGAGACAAAAAGAACCTAAATGTTTGTAAGAAAACTCAGTAAGTTTTTAAAGCAGTTGAATAGCATAGTGCCTGAAAGGGATTGTTTTCATAACCTAGAAGCTTCCTACCTACCTTGTGTTCCTATTGCTTTCCCCTTTCTCTCCCCACCACAGAGAGCACAAAAACTGAAGATATAAACACAGTAAAGCAAAAAAACCCCAAAACATAAAACCCCAAAACCTTCAATAAGCAGAACTTAGTGACACACATAGTTACGAGGGATAATGGCACTGCATGTTTGCTGTAAAGATGGTTTGAATTAATAACACTTTGAAATAAAATACCATTTTTAAAATTTTGGTCTTGGTACTCCTCTTGGTATGAATTTGTACTGTTTCATTCTCAGGCCATGACAAATATTGTCCTGCTAACTGAAAAAATTATTTTAAGGGTCAATAGGATCTGACCCAGTGCTATTAAAACACCAGATGTATCTCTTTATACATTTATAAGCAAAGTTTTGGTGGCAGTAGTTCCACTTATGGGATGTCATCAAACTTCTGATATTTACTATTTGAAATAAATGAAATTAATGATAGGAATTACAAGTGTTCTTTAAGTACTTAACATTAGCTCTGTGCTATAGCTGCTTGAAGAGGCATAAATACCATTAAAAAACACTGATTGATCCTTTATAAATTACATCTGAATGTAAAACAATGCTCAAGTTAATTGACTTTGCACTTTCAGCAAGCACTTTGCCAGGTAATTTTTATTTATCTAACAACAGTTTCAATACAAATTGATGGTGCATATTTGCTATTAATCTGAAGTCGTTGCCAAATACAAACAACAATTACTTTCTAAAATTAGCACAGAAAACAGAGAAAATAATTTTGACCCTGGTTTACACATTTAATTTATAAAAAACAAACAAACCCCCCCAACCCTAAATATTACTGTTTGCCATCCCTCACTGGCAAATTGCTATGTTAAAAAATAACAAAGGTAAACCAAAGGAAAAAAACTATAATGTGTGCACTTTCCCATCAAAACAAATGCATCAAAGATCCATATGTGCTACAGTGTCTTAGTGATCACTCATGCTTCTCAGGAATAATCCAGTAAAGCTGCTGGATCTTGAAGAGTGTTGTGCTTCCCAGCCAAGAGGAGACCACCAGACCATGGAATGTCAAACCTTATTCAGAGGAGGTAACTACATTTAGAATATTAATTGCTTCTCTGTAGGGGATTGCATTTAAAATATCTGGGGAAAGATTTAAAATATCATTGGGAAAGATTGGTTCAAATTTCTAAAACATTTGCTGGGAGAGTGTACCCTATAATCAACACCTCTCATTAGATATAATCTTTTGATAGTAATAAACCTGAAATATAGAGAAGGATCACTTTGTGCATGCCCTTTGAACTACTCAAGTTTTGTCAGATATGCTGATAACCACCAAAACACGGTTGCAATACATACTAGTGAAGAGTTAACTACTAGTCTGAACTTAGATGTGGAGAGAATAATTACTTGTAATTCAAAATTAACAGTAAGGAGAGCAACCTCATTCTTAAAGGAATGGTCTAGGTTAATGTCATGGTTTAAGCCCAGCTGGTAACAAAGCACCACGAAGCTGCTCACTCACTCCTCCACCCTGGCTCTGGTGGGATGATGGTGAGAAAATATAAAGAAACACTTGTGGGTCAAGACAAGGACAGGGAGGGATCACTCACCAACTGTGATCACAGGCAAAAGACAGGCTTGACTTGGGGAAGAAACAAGATCAATTTAATTTACTACCAATCAAATCAAAACAAGGATAATGAGAAGTCAAACCAAACCTTAGAACACCTTCCCCCCACCCTTTCCCCCTCGCTGACTCAACGCCACTCCCGGTTCTCTCTGCCTCCCCCCCGCTAGATGGCACAAGGGGACAGGGGATGGGGTCAGTTCGCCACACATTGCCGCTCCTTCCTCCTCAGGTAGAGGACTCCTTACCCTCTTCTTCTGCCCCAGCGTGGGGTTCCTCCCACAGGAGACAGTTCTCCACAAACTTCTCCAGCATGGGGCCTTTCCACAGGCCACAGATCTTCAGTCACAGCCTGCTCCAGCATGGGCTTTCCCATGGAGTCACGGCCATCTTCGGGGGCATCCGCCTGCTGTGGTGTGGGCTCCTCCCCAGGCTGTAGGTGGGCAACTGCTCCATGGGCTGGGGGGGACAGCCTGCTGTCTTACCACGGGCTGCAGGGGCATCACCTCCTCTGGTGCACCGCCTCCCCCTCCTTCCTCACTGACCTCGGTATCTGCAGAGGGGTTCCTCTCACATTCCAATCCCACTACTCACTGCAGGTTCTCCTTCTTAAATCTGTTCTCCCAGAGGCGCGACCACCGTCACTGATGGGCTCAGCCTGGGCCAGAGGTGGGTCCGACTTGGAGCTGGGGAAGCTTCTGGCAGCTTCTCACAGGAGCCACTCCTTTGGCCCCTCCCCAGCTACCAAAAAAACCCATCACACAAACCCAAAACAGTTAACAACTGCATATGGTCAATGACTCACTATATTGAGATACTGGTTATATAGGGCCATCCCTAAAATAAGGAGAAGACACATTCAGTAGCATTTTTAACACATTGATGATCTAAAAAAAGTGTCTTGCAACTTTCTGTTTGTCAAGCCTAGGATATGGGAGCGGGATGGTCAACCATCAGACTCACACTGCTGTAAACATAGCCATAGCAACTCAGAGGAAAGCAATACCAAATACTCACCTATACTCAGCACTATGGGAGTATACCTTCAGGGCTGTGATCCTACCATCACTTTAGTTGGTATATGTACCTGCTTATGCTGAAAAGAGCAGTCCCATGCTGACCCATTCATCCCCACAATTCTCTTTCAGCCAGGCCAGCAACTGTGTCTTGAGCCAATTCAGGGAATTACTCCAGCTGAAAACCTGTTCTTTATTTCTGTTCAGCTATCGGCTGTCTTCCCTCTCAGTGCACCTGCTCTGACCTTGCTCATCTCATAGATACACTAGATACTACAAACCTTCTTGCATACTGCAAGTTCAAATTCAGTCTTGCTCTTTTGGGGAATCATTTTTAAACACCTTATTTTGCCATTTCTGGGCCTTTGTTACGTTTGAAGGATTTCTAACTTCCCTCAAACCTTCCATTAAAAAAGGAAAAAACCTATCTCATCTGTGTCAGCCTCTTTGCAATTCCAGTTGTCTGATCAAATAGCTACTATTTCAATTGGCTGTAGTAACCTGTGTGATACCTTCATGTTACCTAGTCAGCAAAGGCATAGATTCATTTCGCAATGCAGCAATCCTCTCCAGGACAACATCTGAAATGTTAAATAATTGAGGGATAGGTAACTCAAGATATAACAAAATCTAATCTAGAGATTTCAGTCCACCAGCTAAATCTCTGCAAGAAGAAAAAAGATTTGCACCAAAATCTTGAATAGTCATTTATCTCTATCAATATACCCATTATGCAATTTGTATTTGTGGTGCAATTCATCCCTGACATTGTGTAGTTGAAGTAGCTGTGAGTTTGACTTCATCCAGCCAATTATACAGAAACCAGACTAAATTTACCATTCCATACAAAATAAATAATTAGAACTTAGAATAGGTATACAAACTGAAACATCTTTTCTAAGATATAATAGACATATTCAGAGACAAGAAACAAAAACTCCAGGTGAGTGGGTATTGCAAGTACTGCCCTGTTGGGTATGAGAACATACATCTTACTATCATTGGTTGCATTGCTTTGCCAGATGAAATCTAACCAATCTCTGAAGAAAAAAAAAAAAAAACAAAACACAAAGAATTATATGCACACCAGTAATGTAATGTAAGAATTCTATTAGAATTTTAGCCAGCATTGCAGACAAGTTGTTTATTAAACTCCAGTTTTAATGAAGCAACAGTTGGAGGTATCCCAGTATTGGTACTTCATCAACATTTCTGATGAGTAGGGTAATTGAACAACAACAAGAGGGGACAAGAGGATGTTTCCCTCCCTTTCTCTTGTGTCTATACAGGCAGGGCTGGATGCTGAGAAAATTGTTTGAAAGAATGCTTTCACAAAGTGGAAATAATTTCTCTTTTCTTGGCCTTTCATGCTGTGAAGTATTTAGTACTAATAATTTCATCCTAGAAAAAAAAATTTCAGACATTCATGCTTTAATTCCTCAGCCAAACTCACTGCATGAAAAGCTTGGAAGACAATTTTGTTTTCTTCTACAAGTTTTCTTTTTTCTTAATAGTTGTTCAAATGAATATTCAAATATTCAGTCCAGATTAACTTCTACTGTGCAGACTCTGGATATATTTTAGTACTGTGGAAGGAATATTGACATACATTATGGCCCATTAGAGGTTGTAGGTGTTATGAATCACATCATATCAAATGAAATGGAGAAATATAACACATGCATGTTTCTCTGACAGGAAAAGTCTGTGAAGGACCTGTACATTATGGTCAAAACCACCTGTAAATCATAATACCACTGAGACAGACATATGGTAAAAGGAATTTACATTTGTATGTTGGTTTTTTTTCTTTAGAACTTATTAATGATAACTGAAAGTCAACTAATAAAGGCATACAGAAGGTACTCTGCCTATTGGGATGACATCTACTGGTCCCAGAAAGAAAGATATCACTGCAATACATGGGGCAGGTGTTTCATTATGCTGTATGACGTGGTGTGCATACATCTATATGTAAGCACACAAACATATACATTTAAAATGTTCTTTGCCCATTTCATAAGAAAGAGATGCCAAAAAAGGATTCTTTTCTTGTCTTCTTTCCCTCTGAAAAATACCTAAGAGCAGAGAAGCATGGCCAGAAGTTCATCAAACTTGGGATCTGTTGGACCTGCAGGAGGAATGAATGCAGGAAAACTAAAGCCTTAAGAACCATCCTGCTTACAGGCAACATCTAGGTTGCAGGCATGAGTGCCCTCACGGAGCTTAGCTGTCATGATGCTACATGATAGCTTTCAACATAACAAACATTCTTCTAGACGGTAGTTTGATTTTTTCTGTACAGAAATAAAGATGCTTTGTGGGTACAGATTTCATGATGTATTCTCATCAGGCCAAGTAAAGTGGACCAACTCTAAACACCTTTTACCAGCATGAAGAAAGACTGCAGACTCAAGAAGGTTAATTTGTTCATCAGAAAGTCACTCCACAAAGCAGGTGCTCTGACAACCTAAACATCTTCGGCTGTTAAGAGTAAATCATGAAGATTTAAATTACAATGATACTATTTGTATCCCTTTCAGCTTCCTATACATCTTCATCATGGCAATTGGTGTATCGGTAATATTTCTAATTCAACCTGTCACACAACTGCTTAACTTCATTCTGGGTATTGTATCCTGCACATTAAAGGAATGATCCTAGTCTAGGATTCAAAAGAGAAAATCAGATTCACCTGATTTGTGATCCTTTGTAACACAGTACCTACAGAAGCTTAGAAATAAACCAGAATGGTGTTCAATCTTCAATCTTGTTTTATTCTGCTTTGAGCACAGTTTTTTCTTCGAGTTTTGAGTGATATATGAAAGCCCATAAAATTGGACAGAAGATACACGTAAGTGGCATTCAGGTTTCATTTCTAAATGGGGACTTTGCCCTTCTGTGAATCTGACAAATATACCTCTCTGCCAGCCATTTCCTCTGGTAAAGCTTTTAAAAGAGCTTTTACCAATCACTGCTGGCGTTCCTAGAAAAAAATTTCTGTGCAGCATGAAGGGAAGCACCTGAATGTTTCAGTGGCATCTGCCTGAAGGGATATGTCAAAGAAGACATGTTCGAACAACAAGATTTATTAAAGTAAATGTCCAATTTCTACCACAGAAAGCTTGACATCCCTTAACCACAAACCATTTGGGAATATTCCCTTATTCCTTTCTCACTCTGTTTTCTAAATCTGGATTTATATATAGAGGGAAGGCGTGATGACTGAGGTATGATATGACATTTATCTTCACAAATGAGGAGACTAATAAATCATCAATGACATTACCACAAGTGAGTTCTAAGGTCTCCTCACAAGTGAAGATAAATGACATATCGGACCAAAGCCAGCATATATTACATGAAATACCTAATAAGTCTCACTCTCAGCATAGCTGGGTTTGATGGAGATGACTGAACTTACGTTACATCTCAAATCCGCCACCCAGAGAAAAAGAAATTGAATTTGCCATCCAAATAAAATCACTCACCACTGAAACAACCTCAGTACATTTCAGCCTTCTGCCATGCTATGGCTCTGCAGATCTACAAGTAGCAACATGGTAGTAAAAATCAATTAAAAATGCCCTTATGAAACAGACTATCATTAACTCACTTCTCAGTGCATGAAACATACCTGACTTTCATGCCTTGGGCAATATCAGATGCTTATAGAGCTTTACAGATCCATGTCTGTATGTACATTTCCATGTACCTGAAATATGTTCAGCTAGCTTTTATTTTAGGTATTACAGAGGGACTGTAAGTTTTCACAACATCTCGTGGTCTTCCAGGAGGTTGTTAGTGGCAGCTCTGTTGAAAAACTGAGAGTTTTTTAGAATTTCTAATTAGTTTCTAGAATATGAGAACTGCAATTGAGATATGTCAAAACCACATCTGAATCAGGGTCTGGCAGCAGATGTTTAGGGAAAGCTTACAATAATATACTGGGCATAGAGACTAATACTTCCTCTGCCTTTTGAGCAATTAATGATTGAGAGACTTCCTCAGCTGGACATAGCATCTGGACCATCATGTCGAGGAGGCAGATGTTTAATCTCTATTATGGCATTTGAAACCCAAAGTCTAATGCTAATCCTAGCTTATTTGGTGATCCTGCCAAAATTTTGCGGTGGAAAGAAACTCACCTGAAGCTGAATTTTTTCTTGTGTGGACTTTGCTGGGATCGGAGCTAGTTTCAGAAAATTTCAGAGTATCAAAGTTGTAGGTCTGTGAACAGAAACATTGCATAAATGTACATCTCAAGTCTTGTCCAGGTGCATAAATCATCATGCTTTTACCCTTTCTAACACAGTCCTGACCCATTTCCAGATATTAAAATATTTCCAAGTTTATTCTCAGGTTTCAATCTAAAAATCTCCTGGGGTAACACTCCACTTAGAAACAGTTTCTCTGCAATAATACTGTATTTTGCATTAATTTAGTGTACTTGTAATCAAGCCCCCTCAAGGTAGAAGACAGTCTGAGTGGCACAGCAACTAAAAAAAATTGTGGTTTTTCACATTTCTCATAATGTATTACAAAAATCAACAAGAATCCAGGTAAATGCTAATCAAGGCATTCAACAGCCTGTGAGGATAAGAACAACAGAAGTTAAATAGTCTTACACAGTGATAAGTCACAGCACAGGCAAGGGTGACCAGGGGTGCCGAGGCAGCTGGGGCCATGGGGCCATCAGGATGGTGCAATGTCCTCCCTCCCCAACCAGCCCCATCCTGCAGCCCCCAGATAAGAGGAGGTGAAGAGAGAGCCTGACCCACAGAGGGTTTAAATAGGGCTGGGGCAACAGCATTTTAGAAACAGTCATGCTTTTTTAGCATAGCCACGTCTAAGCATCATTTTCATTTTATTGGTGAGAAAGTGAAAGGAGATAACACAGTCAAATGATCTAGCTAATATCAGAGAAAGCATTCATTGTTCTTAAAACTAATTCTTAGCTCTCAAGCAAATCTCTCTCTTAGTCATATTGACTTGCTTTCACCTATACTCATCTTCTTATACATCATGCATATAAAAGAATAGACATCTGCGGACTTAGAACTCTAGAATTTAGCTTTTGCAAAGGGAATCAGAAACTAAGATTAATGAAAACATTTCTCATTTGTTTTCCCAAAGTACTTGCAAAGACCTGAATAAATGGAGTAGAAAGTTGAAACAAACTTTAAACCAATTGCAAACAACATTAAAAAAGATTTATCTGTTTTCATTACTGAAGTTAAGAGACATGAAACTAGCTGGGAAACAAGAAACTAGCTGAGACTTTAAAGGGATTATTTTTATCAGTATTCCTGATTTCTAATATAACTAAGAATTTTTAAAGTAAACATTTCCTTCTGACATCATTTGAATAGTAGTACAGGTTCTGGCTTAAAATTTGAATTTTTTTAAGAAGTTTGACAGCAAGACATGCATATGGGAACTAAATCTTTGAAAGACAAGAAGTGTCAAGAGAATTCTTGATTAAACATCAACAGTGAAGAGTATTCAAAATTTAACTGGAAAATTGCTAAATTTTTTCATCTGAGATTGTCTCTGTATGTATAAAGATCTGCATTAGCACATATTAGCACATATTACTGTTTCTGCTTTTGAAAGTTTTTTTTTTTATCTTTCTATTTCTGTTATGAAAACATCACCTAGTTGATAAATAGTGCTTAGGATTTCTCTGGGAAAGCTGTAAGAAAAGGAAGGGCGTTCTGGAAATGGCAGCTATTGTGAATGATAAAAGAAAGAGCTCTATGAGAATTTTCAATATTTAAGTAATAGTTTACTACTTTCTGCATCTTCTGATACAAGTAAACAACACAAAGCTTAAAGGTGCCACTGAAAGCTTTCCTACCCTTCGTCACCTGTAAGAGTGAGACCAGGGCTTGTAGCATCCATTGAATTCACAATACAAGAAAATAATGACCTTTATTTTAAAAAAAACCACAACTTCATATAGTTTTTATGATACATTTAACTAAGTCATTAAGAAGAAGAATTTGTTAATACCCATGTAACAAATTAATAGACTGCCCCTGGGACTGAAATTCCCAGTTTTCGGAGGGAAGATGAAACATAAGCTTTACTCTTCATACTGAGACATTTTCCCGAGAAGTCTTCAATTTTCATAAAAACTCTTTTAACTCTGCCAATAATTAGGCTTCCCAGAAAAAAAAAAAAAAAAGAGAAAAAAAAAGAAAAAAGAGGAAAAAAACACTTCTATTTTGCTTTCAATAATTTGAACACTTGTCTAGAAGAGCTGGATGGAGATCGCTTCTTTTATATGACTGTAAAATATATGCATTTTATTTGTTAAGTTTATCTTGAACTTCTCTAGGGACACATCTTGCACATTACACTATTTGTCACTCCCTCCCCATTCCATTATCCTTTGTCTTACAGCTTTCTTCTGTGGTACAACATCTTGATAAACATGTTTTTGTTTAAACCAAACTTCAGCTAATTACTTATCTAAATAATGTTTACTAAATGGAGAATGGCAAAACAAAATAAATTAAAAAAGAAACCAAACAGAATCTTTTGAGAAAACTGAACTTAAATTAATTTCCTGCAGGACTGTTTATTACCACTTCATTTTTTCATCATACACATATACCTGCTTTGCTACTAGAGGACTACAGGTATGGACCAGTGTTTGATGTTTTTTTGTTTTCCCTCACGTTTCTGAAGTTTTAAGTTTTTCATACATTTTATTGTTTAATCAAGAATAATTTCAGTTGGAAAGCCATTCTAGTGAGTCATCTAGTCCAGCTCAGCACAGCAGAGGGATTGATTTGGTGGTTTACACACATCCTTGGTGCATGATGTCTTGTCTAGCACTGAATGAGCCACTGTTGACAACTGTAAAACAGGCCTTGGCAGGCTGTCCAATTGCCTAACTGTATTCACAGTCAAAGGCTCTTTTTCCCTCCTACTACTAAACTTAAATTTTCACATCCTGAAAGGAAACTGTATGTTTACATACATTCAATAGGATGATAAAATCTAATACTGGGTTAATACCATTAAGTAATTCCTTACCTGGCATTTTATAGACATGAAGCCTTTTTTTTTTTCCTTCAAACTAATGACTCACAATAATGCGATTGACCAATTGAGCAGTATACATGTATTACACGTGTACTTTTAAGTGGTATTTTTTTAGCATTTAACCAAAAGTTTTGATGAGCATATTGTCATAATTAAATGGCTCAGCTCTAACTCTCCTTCTTTGGGTCACTTTTAATATGTGGAGGAAATTTCTACCATGTACAAAAACACTTTGCAAGAAAGATATAAAATTTAGAGCATTATACATTATTTTTCCATTAATAACCCAATCTATCTGCTGTCTGTGTAACAAACTAAGTATTAATGTGCTCACCACCTCCAGTGAGACATCGGGTGAGCCTCTACTGCCCAGGTAGATTTTGGTCAAGTAGGCAAGGGTCAGCCTCCACTGTCACTTGGAAAAGGTTGGCTCCTGATGCTGCTACATACTACTTCCCTGCATTTCTTTTTCTCAGTGTGTTATAAGTGTTTTTTAAATAAGTTTTCATGTTAGTGTTTTTCCTTTCAAACCATTGAGCTGCTGACTGTTGTCTTCTCAATTGTCTGTCTGGTTTTAACCTTCCTTATGTTATGCGGCTCTGACATACCTACCTTTCAACAATTTCTCAGTAAAACTGCACCAAGGTCACAAAGTTGTGCTGCAACAAACTAAACCCTGTGTAACAGGCAACTCATTCCCTGGGCTGAGGGTTATATAGTTGTCAGCCTTTTAAAGCAGATTATTTCAGCCTAACTCATTCTCTTACATTTACCATATGTAAAAAATAACATCAGCACTTGTCATATTATGTACTGTCACTATTATAACAAACATTACAGGTTATGATTAATTTTTTGTCTAGTGATTTCCCTTCTGCAAAACAATCACATTACGCTTTTCTCTTTTGATATGAAACATATCACTGTGAGTCTTTTACTTCACCAGATTATTGTAATATCTACTGCCTGCAGGTCATACCCCATAACTGGAAGAACATTGCCTGCTGCCAAAACAGTCCATACTGTCATAAATCCTGTTAAGACAGAAAAAAAGGCTAGACAAGATCAGGTCTCTTGAGTCCTCAGAACAAATTAGAGGTTGAATCTTTAGAAGTAGTAGAAATTCAATAAGCAAGCAGATCTTTTCAAAGACTCCTTGAAATTAAGATATGAGCATGGAAGTTATCCACTAATTGGAGCTGGAAGGAAAAGTAGAGACATTTTTATACCTAACCCATATAACCCTCACTTGCGGCTAAGTGTTTAATTGAATTTCTTATTAACACAGGCTCTAGAAATCAATTAATCAGCATCCAAAGCAACTTTATTGTCTACAACAACTTCAATCCAATGCTCTCCCCCTCTTCTGAAACAAAATATCCAATTGCTCTTACAAACTCTCCATACTTTTTGCAAGCTCTCTTATACCTTTAAAAAAATTGTACTCAACATTTGAAATGTGGTCCCTTTAAACCAAAAAGGAAAAAATACCTTGATCTCTGAAACTAGATGTAGAGTCTCTAGAGTTATTTAATATCATTGCTATGTATCTATTGATTTTTGAAACTTTCCTTCAAAAGAACATGATTTCAGTTGTTTGTAATTTTGGCAAACTTCTACTCAGACAAGTTTTTTTTCTCTTGCTGGATATCATGCTCACATGAGCGTGTCAGAAAATTTCACACAAAAGAGTTTAGTAATTTCAAAGAAAAGAGAAACATGATTTTTCACCTGTTCATCCTTTCTGCAGCAGCTATACTTCCCACATGTTTCATAAATTTGGCATAACAATTCCCAGGCTGTCAAGACTCTCACTTCAGCATTTGCCCTGTGTTTCAACACTTGCTGCTTCTGCACCACTGCTGGAGCACAGTGCAGGTCAGAGTGCCTTGAGCAGGAGTATCACACCTTGTCCCTAGGGCAAATCACACGCAGAGACAAATTAGGACCAAGAACTGGTGAGGTCAGATGGAAGGAGGGAGAGAAACTGGGAAGTTGGCTGGGACATATAACACAGACTGGACACCAACATTAATCTTTCCCTTTATCTGTAGTCCTCTGGTCTTTTTGGTTACATAAATGGTAACTGGAGATAATTCCAAGATTTTTAGATTTGCTTTAGTACTAGATTATGAATTTCTAGATTTGCTTCAGTACTGAATTATGATGAATGGTCACACTCTCACTGTTTTGTGGAGTGAAATATTCTGATGTATTTAGATTCAAAAACATATCCATAACATGGAAATGTAATGCAAACCAATAGCATATTGTATTCACCTGAGTATATGCAAGTCAAGCAGGAACAAAGTAAAACATTTTAATATTGCTGGAACTGCATTTTCAACTGAAAATTGTTGTTGAACTGTTTTAATATGTCCCTATATAGAGGATCAAAATCTTCTTTTTGCAAATGATTCTCAAGTCTTCTGCCTTCAGCCTATTGTACTTAATACAGCCTCTGGCTTCTTTCACTCAGGTTGCAAAGTCCTTCCTCTAGCAGGATTTCCTATTCATATGCTAGAAGGCTTTTTGCCAGCTGGATGTTAACAGAGTTAACAGAGAAAGGAGCCAGACAATTCCTTACAATATTTGCTCTAATCTTTATTCCCTCTTTCATATTATTTCTTTTCCTTCTGTTCTCTGCCTCCACAGAATTCTAAATCTTCATACAGGTCTCACTGTATTGATAATGTGGAGTTATTATAAAGCACAAAATCCCCTTTCCCTAGCCTCATTCTCCAAAGGAAAAGATTGACTTAAAAACCCCTACACCTAAAAAAAAAAAACACAAACAAGCAAATAAAAAATAACCTTGAATTAACAAATGCATAAGAACTAGAGTATGGCTTTGGGGTTTTTTATTAGTCTGGATACATTTTTCCTTAAAATTTTTTTTCAGAGCTTTTAAGTCTGTATTGGTTTTATGTGGCAAGGTTTTGGTAGCGGGGGGGGTTACAGGGGTGGCTTCTGTAAGAAGCTGCTGGAAGCTTCCCCTGTGTTCGAGAGAGAGCGAGCCCATACCAGTCGGCTCTGAGACGGACTTGCCGCCGGCCAAGGCCGAGCCAATCAGTGATAGTGGTAACGCCTCTGTGATAACATTTTTAAGAAGGAAAAAAAGTTGGGAGAGGGAGAAACAGCCGCGGGAGAGAGGAGTGAGAACATGTAAGAGAAACAAGCCTGCGGACACCAAGGTCAGTGAAGAAGGAGGGGGAGGAGATGCTCCAGGCGCCAGAGCGAAGATTCCCCTGCAGCCCGTGGTGAAGACCCTGGTGAGGCAGGCTGTCCCCCTGCAGCCCAGGGAGGTCCACGGTGGAGCAGATCTCCACCTGCAGCCCGTGGAGGACCCCACACCGGAGCAGGTGGGTTCCCGAAGGAGGCTGTGACCCTGTGGGAACCCTGCACTGGAGCAGGTTCCTGGCAGGACCTGCGGATCTGCGGAGAGAGGAGCCCGTGGAGCAGGTTTTCTGGCAGGACTTGTGACCCCGTGGGGGACCCGCGCTGGAGCAGTGTGCTCCTGAAGGACTGCACACCGTGGAAAGGACCCATGCTGGAGCAGTTCGTGAAGAGCTGCAGCCCGTGGGAATGGCCCACGTTGGAGAAGTTCGTGGAGGACTGACCCCATGGGTGGGACCCCACGCTGGAGCGGGGGAAGAGTGTGATCAGCCCTCACCCTGAGGAGGTGAAGCGGCAGAAAATAACGTGTGATGACCGTAAACCCCATCCCTGTCCCCCTTGTGCCGCTGGGGGGGCTTGGTGGAGAAATCCAGGAGTGAAGTTGTGCCCGGGAAGAAGGGAGGGGTGGAGGGAAGGTGTTCTGAGATTTCGTTTTATTTTCTCATTACCTTACTCTGGCTGATTTGTAATAAATTGAGCTAATTTTCCCTAAGCTGAGTCTGTTTTGCCCGTGACGGTAATTAGTGAATGATCTCTCCTGTCCTTATCTCGACCCGCAAGTTTTTGTTATATTTTTCTCTCCCCTGTCCAGCTGAGGATGGGGGAGTGATAGAACGGCTTTGGTGGGCACCTGGCGTCCAGCCAGAGTCAACCCATCACAAAGTCATTTTCAAATTAGCCGTACCCAGAGAGTTCAGAAATTACTTCCTCTCTTCTTACTCCCACATCATGACTCACATTGTGAAGAACTGTAGCTTGGGGGGGAAAACAACAACACTGAACACTTTAAATCATTAGAATGTACAACAAAAGCTCACAAAATTGATCTGTGTGCTGTGTTTCATTTTCTGCAATTACCTATTTTTGTTGCTGTTGTCATTATCAAATATTTAGCACTTAAGTAGTGTCTTGCAAGTATTAGGAAAATAAGTAATATTAACATATTTTACATACTAGGAGTGGTTCAGAAGAAGACAGCCAGCTGAATATGAGCCAGCAATGTGCCCAGGTGGCCAAGAAGGCCAATAGCATCCTGGCCTGCATCAGAAATAATGTGGCCAGCAGGAGAAGGGGAGTGATTGTCTCCCTGTACGTGGCACTGGTGAGGTCGCACCTCAAATATTGTGTTCAGTTTTGGGCCCCTCACTACAAGAAAGACGTTGAGGTGCTGGAGCTCATCCAAAGAAGGGCAATGAAGCTGGTGAAGAGTCTAGAGCACAAGTCTTATGAGGAGCAGCTGAGGGAACTGGGGTTGTTTAGCCTGGAGAAAAGGAGGCTGAGGGGAGACCTTATTGCTCTCTACAACTACCTGAAAGGAGGTTGTAGCAGGTGGGTGTCAGTCTCTTCTCCCAGGTAACAAGTGATAGGAGAAAAGGAAACAGTCTCAAGTTGCACCAAGGGAGGTTTAGATTGTACATTAGGAAAAATTTCTTCACTGAAAGAGTTGTCAAGCATTGGAACAGGCTGCCCAGGGAAGTGGTGGAGTCACCATACCTGGAGGTATTTAAAAGACATGTAGATGTGGTGCTTAGGGACATGGTTTAAGGGTGGACTTGGCAGCATTACATTTATGGTTGAACTCAATGATCTTACAGGTCTTTTCCAACCTAAATGATTTTATCATTTTAAGAGCAAGTCATGTATGAGGGCTGCAGCTGGGATCAGTATTGCAGGCAGAACTAGAAGAGGAGTCAATTCACTACCTGCTTAGTCTCACTGTACTTCTTGGAGGGATGCAGCATCCCCTTCTGACACATCTGTCTCCAACCCTGAGCTTACCCCTGCACTGTAAATCCAACACCAAGCACATCTATCCACTACTCCAGAATAAACACCCTGGACATGCACAGGGAAGGAAGGGTAGATTTACCACACATAACCCATAGAGCCCAGTCTTTCCACACCTGTGACAGAGACTGTTTCTGAACAGACACAGTAAATCTGTCCTATTGCTCTTGCACACATAAAACAGGGCTTCTTACTTTCAACAGCCTCTGCTAATACTAGTACAAAGTAATAAATCTTTGAGGCTAGAACTTGTAGCCTCCAATGGTAAAAGTACCTACATCACAGGCAGCATTTTCAAATGAACTCAACTGGATCCACCTGAAAGTTTAGCCCTAGCACCTGTTGCTCTCCCAACAGGATATAAGAAGAGTTTGAAGAGTTATTAGCGTATTGGTTTCCTCATCTGTGGCTGAAAGAAATCAGTACTTTTAAAGGTAAGGAATTTATGTGGTTTTAGTAGTTGGGGGTGGGGAAAAAGGTAATGAATATCTTCCTGAGGAACTGTATAGATAAGGGTTGCTATCTACTTGGATGAGCACATTAGAAGATAATGATATTTTTTTATTAAGTTGTGGGGTTTTGTTGTTTTGTGGTTTTGTTTTTGGTTGGTTTGTTTGTTTGGTTTTTTAATAAAATAGTGTTACAAAAGACTTTAAGATTTACAAAAATCTCAGATTTTTCTCTTTTGAGAAAGATACAACTGGTAGCATGTAGCCGCTGTAAGCAGCTTCTCATGCTTTTTGTGGAACTCTGTATAAGGTAGGGAAAAAAAACTTGTGTGTTTTTTGATTTGTTTTTGGAATTGTGAGTTTCAAAGTTTTATGATGCAGAAGTTATTCTGTATGACTTATTTAAAGTTATGAGAGAAGCCCTTGTCATTTTTAGTTTTTCATATTAAGCACTGCTCCTTTCATGGTTTTTTTATCTGCCTATCCTTCAGGAAAAGGAAAGAGGATATAAAAATGAAAAACTGCTACCCAAAACTTGCAGAACAATAATGCTGTTCTGTGTTCATTTATTTTCGAATTCTTGATTATCTTTAAGTGTAAATTCCATTAAAAGTATGAAATTAGAACTATTTTTTTCTTATGTAATGCTTTAAACAGTAATTCTAGCTCCTTGTTCTTTCCTTTTTCCAAGGCATCCTTTCAGGTCTCCAGATGTTAGTTATTGTGAGATATGAAATCATTAGGGCAGCTCTAGTTGTAAAAAAACCCCTTTTTTAACATCTGAATTTAAGATTATGTAGACAATAAATAAACAATCAGATTGAGAGCGGGGAAACAAGGTAATGAGAGAAGGTTTAGAAAGGTGCATTTGCTAAAGCTAGTCACAAATGGCTATTAGTCTAATCAGTCCCATCTGGCAGAGATTTGTAGGTATAGCAGGAGAGTTGGGTTTTAAGGAAGGATTTAAAAGTGAATAAAGTGATATGATCTCCAGGATTATCAGTGACATGAAATAGGCAAGAATTTGAAGTGGAAGAGAAGTTTTTAAGTACTCTGTACCTTTAAGTCCAAGACGCACACTGAGAGATAACTGATTTGCGTTCTTCAGTAGTTTGGTGGGTATTGCATGGGTAGTAGGCTGGAGGGGGTTGGTGGTCTGGATATTTATGTGGATGCTTTATCTGTATAGTAATCTCCTGTTTAGGTGAAAAAAAAAAAAAAGTCTGAGCCTTAATAGTACAAGTTCAAGGCATGTGCTTGTCAGGCAAGCTTCTATCTGTGTGTAGGGGGTGGAGGGAAGGCTATCTTCTCCAACTATGCAAGACCTCATCTCTTGTTGGCCGGTGTATTTATCTGTTAAACTGTTATGTTTTATAAATGTTATGAAGTATGATAGCAAGTATTTTGACAAAGGAATGTTTCAACAGTGTTGTTCAACCTTGCTAGTTTGTTTTTCCATTTCCACCTGTTGCGGTTTAACCCCAGCTGGCAACTAAGCACCACACAGCTGCTAACTCACTCCCCTGCAGCGGGATGAGGGAGAGAGTCAGAAGGGTAAAAGTGAGAAAAATCATGGGTTGAGATAAAAACAGTTTAGTAGGTAAAGCAAAAGCCATGCAAGCTGCCCTGGTTTTGGCTGGGATAGAGTGTAATTTTCTTTCTAGTAGCTGGTATAGTGTTATGTTTTGGGTTCAGTATCAGAAGAATGTTGATAACACACTGATGTTTTCAGTTGTTGTTAAGCAGTGTTTAGACTAAGTCAAGGATTTTTCAGCTTCTCCTGCCCAGCCAGCAGGAAAGCTGGAGGGGCGCAAGAAGTTGGGAGGGCACACAGCCAGGACAGCTGACCCAAAGTGGCCAAAGGGGTATTCCATACCATGTGATGTCATGCCCAGTATATAAAGTGGGGGGATTTGACTGGTGGGAATCACTGCTTGGGAACTAAATGGACATCGGTCAGCAAGTGCTGAGCAATTGTATTGTGCATCACTTGTTTTGTATATTCCAATCCTTTTTTTATTATTACTGTCTATTATTATTGTTGTTGTTATTATTTTTCTTCCTTTCTTTTCTATTAAACTGCTCTCATCTCAACACATGAATTTTACCTTTTTCCTTCTGATTCTCTCCCCCATCCCACTGGGTGGGGGGGGAAGTAATGAGTGGCTGCGTGGTGCTTAGTTGCTGGCTGGGGTTAAACCATAACACAACCAAGGCAAAACAAGGGATTCATTCACTACTTTCCATGGGTAGGCAGGTGCTTGGGCATCTCCAGGAAAGCAGGGCTCCATCATGTGTATTTGTTACTTGGGAATACAAATGCCATCACTATGAATGTGTCCCCCATACCCCTTCTCCTTCTTCTCCTAGTTTTATATGCTAAGCATGATGTCATGTGGTATGCAATATCCCTTTGGTCAGTTGGGGTCAGCTGTCCCAGCTGTGTCCCCTCCCAACTCCTTGTGCAGCCCCAGCCTACTCACTAGTGGGGTGGGGTGAGAAGCAGAAAAGGCCTTGACTCTGTGTAAGCACTGCTCAGCAATAACAAAAACATCCCTGTGTTATCAACACTGTTTTTCAGCACAAATCCAGAAGTAGCCCCATACTAGCTACTATGGAGAAAATTAACTCTATCCCAGCCAAAACCAGCACACCACTCAATTCTTCACCCTGTTCAGAGCTGTAATAAATTAATCGTTTAGAAGGTGGATCTGTACAAAGAGGTTTGTGGCATAGAATGTGTCAGAAATGTAAGGTGGTTGTGCTTAAAACCCCGTATGTCAATACTGGTGCAGTAGGCAGCTGTCTCCGTGATCTATTTCAAAATATCTCCTATTCATGCATAGAATTTGAAAGTGGTGTGTTGGGTGTTTTTCTCTCTCCTTTTTTCTTTTTTCCTTTGCCCTCCCTCTTGCTGAGAACACAGCTCTTATGGTCCTTTGAGAAGTATCTTGTGGAGTTTAGTTTTCTCCAGAGTTTGTTGCAGAACACTGCCTTTGGAAGTAGTTTCTACAGAAGTAGATTTTTGGATTTAAAAAAAAGTGCAACAGAAGCATTCTTCAGAACAGGCTACAGAATTGAATGGTGTGCTTGAGGTAAGTGATACCATGAAAAAGTCCAGCATGCTAAGGAGACTTTGAAAACTGCTTAAGGGGAAAATGTCTGTAATGAAAACCTGGCTAATCCAAAAACATATTCTGCTTTCCCCCTTTATACATATGAACTGCAATAATTTGTTTGCTTTGGGCAACTTATATGCTGAAGAAGAGGAAACTGCATAACCAGACCTGCTGAAAGTGCAGCAGGGAGGGGTTGGATGGGGAAAGGTGGGCAAGACAGCTATTTTTAAAAGAAAACTAACATTCTTTAACAGTGGAGCCCTGCCTGCCAGCACAGTGTTCACCGCTGTTCCCTTCAGCTTCCATTTTTACTGGTTTTATACTGCCAGACCTGTCATGCCTCTCTTCTGCAGTTTTGCAATCTCACCCTTTAAACACCATTTTTGCAAGAAATTTCTGCAATGATTGTGTAATTGTGACCACAAAACACAGGTTAAATATTAGAGATACAGTAAGTAACATACTTGAAACCTATCTGAAATAAGGAAGATCACAGCTGGGGAAGTGTAATCATAAGTGTCTGACAATATACAAAATATTTCCATATAGGAATTGTGAACTATCCTTTGTTCTATTCTAATCAAAGAAACTGCTCCCTGCAAATGGTTTACAAGAGCTTTTCAAATTCCACATCTTTCCAAGGAGTTTTATATGGATTATGACTGCTTAATCAAGGCAAAGTAGTGAATAAAGCTAAATGTTAGTAACATCTCGCTCTATATGCTATTGAGAAAAGCTTGTATTAACTGGAGCTATTTAACACACGTTAGTATATATGGTACATATACCCATGTGTGGGTGTGTTATAAATATGTCTGTTAAACAACGTATTAAATGAAACTGTGCTTTTCCTAGTTTGAAAGCCAAGACTTGGTTATTAATGTGCCTTGACATTCACAGCAACACCTGGAATAGTTTCACTAATTGGGATCATAGAATTAGCCCAGGCTGGAAGGGAGCTCAAAAGATCATCTGGAAGAACCTTTTTTGGGAAAGGGAGGCTAGATGAGATTATCTAGCACCCTGTCCAGTCATATCTTGAAAACATCCAGTGACACAACTCTACCATGTCTCAGGGGAAGTTATTCCAGTGATTGCTCTCACTGTAAATAAATAAATTTCTTTCCTATACTGAGATGAAACCTCTTCTGGTGCAATTTGTACCTGTGGTCCCTTGTCTTCTCTGTGTAGCTCCCTGTGAAGAGACACAGCTCTGTCCTTTTTGTAGCTGCCCTTTAAGTACTGGAATACTGTGATGAGGTCCTGCCTGAGCCTTCTCTTCTCCAGGTAGACTTAACTCCTTCAGTCTTTACTCATAGGGCAGGTTCTTCTAGTCCTTTCATCATCAATAGGATGCTTGACTGGAATGGGATTACTCACAATACTCAAGATTAGTACTCTTAAAACTTTTTATATATATTCCTCTTAAAAAAGGATAATATGCAAATGCCTTTTGACTTACATTTCTGCATGATAGTTACCATTCAGTAAACTTTGGCACTCTTTCTTGATAGGTTCTTCATACTTAAGTGTGGCCTGCACCTCTGAGCTCTTAACACTACAAAGTCATGGCATGTCCCACTATCTCATAATTCTGAATTAAACTGATATTTTATATTATTATTATATATTTAAGTAATTAATATAAAAATGAAGAGAAAAGCCTACATTTCAAGTCCTTATGCTCTGGGTGAGTTCTGAAAACAAAAAGAATACTTGTTTCCAAATTTTTAAGTACCTCCAATATTTATTTTTTTTTTTTAAGGCACAAAACTATCATTTCCCCTTTTCATTTGCATGTTTAGCACTAAGGAGGTAACAGTGGAGAAAGTGATGCAGCTCACATGCAGCACCAGCATGGTCATCTACATTGAAGGCAATAGTTAGCCTTAGACTCGCACCTGTAAATTGCGAGCAATACCAACAATTCTGGGTATTGGTTTGTTTGGTTTCTGTAAACATGGTTATAGTGTTGTTATGGACTCCACACATTTGTGTGGTATGTGTGTTTGTGTTGGGATTTTTGTTGTTGTTGAAGTGCTGTGCTATGCCTCTTGGAGTAGAGAGATGCAAATAGACAGCACTCCTTTGCAGAAAGAAAGGTCTGTTCCTGTCCTTCTGTTCAAGTTGAGCCTGTTCAGGTAGGGCAGAAAGCTTCAAAAGTCTGTAGGGGCAGCTGGAAAAAGTCAAGGACATGGGGTCCTTTCAGCTTGGAGAGCCTGAAAAACAGCTGAGAAATGCAGAGTTTAGACAGCTAGGCCTCGGGTATAAGGGAAAGAAAAGCTTCCTAGGGCTTGAATGGGGTATTCTGTTTCTCACCACAGCTAAGCACTGGTGTGTTGTCTGACAGCAAGGTGGAAACAAGAACCTGCTGGCAAGGATAGAATAGGCAGAGCAAAGGACCATATATTTAAATTATGTATTTCTTTTATTTCTGGCCTAGTCACCTCAAAATGACCATCACCTTAAAACATCTGTCTTGTTCAAAGCTTAACAGAGCTTGGCTTTAACTTTAAAAGGATTTTGTCATCTTGAGAAGATGCCTATAGGAGGTAGTCTAAACAGATTTGTTCCAGGTTTCTTGCTAATTTGGGGCTGCAGCTATGATGGGGAAAGGTGGGGGGAAAAGGCACTTCTGTAACTATAATGCTTTTCCAGTTATCTCATGAGGAAATCAATAACTTGCCTACAACAAGCTGTAATTTTTTTATTTTTTTTTAAGCATACAGGATAAGATGGTAGGTGCTAACTTTCAAAAAGAGTAAGAGAATCTCTAGAGAAAGTTATTGCAAAGACAGCCCAAGATGGTCCAAAATCCTGTGACTGGCTTTAAAGGTAATTTAAAAAACAAAACAAACCTAATCTGAGGGAGGAGGAATCTCTTTACAAACTTACTGGCTTCTGAGCCTTTAGGATATATTTGGCTCATGCTTTCAAACTCTTCTCTACAACAAGGAAAGCTTGATTTCCTTTTAAAAAGGAAGATTAAAATTCTTCTTTGGGGGATCTTGGGCTTCAACTAACAGCTCAAATATCCACAGCCCACCAAAATCATGGTAGTTGGGGGTAATTCAGAGTGGTGTGTCTGGTTTGTGTTTTGTTTTGTTGTTGGTTTGGTTTTTCTTTTAACAAAAATAGACCCAACTCCTGAAGTAATTAGTAGGTTTACTTGACAATCATGGAAGGGATCATTTTTTATGTACAGATTTAGTGCTAAAGTGCCATGTACAGAGATTCATGCATTAGGGAATATAGTGTTAAGTCAAAGTATTTGTATATGCAAGCCTCAAAAACAATAAAAAAATAAAATCCAGGAGCACTTAAAAATACTAAGTTTGGTAGGAGTTCAGGCTTCCTTTTAGACTCTTGAACCTTTGCACTTGATGTTGTCAACCTTGCTGTTTACACACAGGGTATGTTTGAAATTTCCTCTTTTGAAAAAAAGGTTTCTGGGTTACTTGTATGACAACAGAAACTTGTGCTTTACGAAATATTAAATGAGTAATGATTCCATTACAGTTTGGGAAAACACTGGAGATGTACTACAAGATACAATAGGAAAAGTTTGAATTTCAATCTGGAAGTCCAGGCTTGGTTTTTATTAAGAGTACTGTTATAACTTTCTAGAATCTCCTAGATTCCCATCTCTGTATGGTGTCTTATTTAAGTGTACTGTTCTGAAGTTTTTCAAAGTATTGAACTTGCACTAAGAAGATAAATCTTGAATAGTCGCTCTTCCTGTGAAAAGAATTAGCAGGATGTAAAGTCTTGTTGAATGGACAAGTCTCTCAAGCTCCTGACCATCAGCAGCCTTAAAGCTTCAAGCATTAACAACGGTCCTGTCACCCTAAACAGCTTAATTTTTTAGCCTGGTTTGCTTGGGAAAAGAAGTCTGTAATCAAAGTATGTCTGTCTTTCTGGCTGCAAATCAGTCTTAAGTTACTTTTGACTGAGTTAGCAAATTCAGAACAAATCTGACAGGAGAATGAAAGCATTGAGTGCTCTTCTCTGTTTCCTGACAAGAGGTGGACAGGTGGTAGAAAGAGTGCCTGTTTAGCACTGTTAGGTAGGGGGAAGCTATGACCTAAAGCTTATGCTTTACTAAATATTGTGGAATACAAACGGAAGCTCAGCTTTGATGTTTGTTGTTTTTTTTCTCATTTCATCACTTGCAGAACTTTGTTTCACAAAATCTAGTGGTTTGGTTTGTTTCTTTGGGGTTTTTGTTTTGTTTTTATGGAAGCACTTGTAAATTATCATTGTCAGATGCTACATTACTGTGAAAGCATGGTCACATCTTCTGCAAAGCAGCACACTCGCCACGTTCTGCAAGACAAGTGTTAGACGGGTTTTCCCACTGTGTTTTCCTCTGGTAAATTGTGCAAAATAGAATGGAGTGTTATGCTTGGTGGTAGATGTGAGGTGTGGTGTCTTACGCAGTCCTACTCTTCCAGTTGCCTTATCTCAAGGTACTGTTGTAGCATACAACACAGCTTCAGTTTCCTTTTAAGGAAATCAAATCACATTGGAAAGGTGGACATCTAGATCTAGTGTGGTGCATACTTGGGTGCTCTTCCAAACCAAACTTGTTTACCTGTCTTGTAATGCAAGCAGAGTCAAAATGTGCCTGCAATACTGATAGTTATGTGAAATTACAGTTTACTTTTTGAGGCAAATTATAACCCAGATATCTAAAAAAATAGATGCCTGCTCCAAGTTGTTCTGAGTTTCCCTTTGGTTTCCCCTACAGTCAATGAGGGAAGATAATCAGCTCAAGACACAGGAGGAACCTAGATAACCTGCTTCAAGTAAATCATTTGCTCTAACTATCTAATTATCTTTGACAGCTAATTTTAGGAGATTTAGGTCTCTTCCTGCTTGTCTGACAATTGTACTGAGGGTTTAGCAGGTATTTTATAAACCTCTGAAAATCTAGTTACAAAAAATACCCCAAAACAAACAACCCCACCAAACCAAAGGGGCTGTGCAAGCCTTTCAAGGGGACTGCTATAACGGAATATATCTGAAACATATGGGGCTTGTAGACTGTTCCTCTGAGTGGTGCAGTCATACTTGTAGTACTACCCAGGACTGTGTTTAAGCTGCATGGCTGGGGTGGTGGTCTAAAAGGTGATGAGGTGAGAAGATGGCTTTTCATTCTCTCAGTTTACTGCTCTGCTCATTATCAGTCTCCAACTTCTTTGAGAAGGGGTAGCACAGGTACATAGAATTCATCTCCACTTTCACATATTGGGAAAGTAGCGTTTGGTATCCAGTTTTTGTGTTAGCAGCAGTAGGCTGCTGTAGTGCATATTTGTACCGGTAACTGTCTAGTGAAATATTCGAGTTGCAAAGGGGAGGAAAAATACAGTGGTCACTACTTTGTGGCATAAACCCTTATGTTCTAATACTTTCTAAACTAATTTTTCCTTGACTTGGTTATAAATGCACTTAAAACTAAAAACGTGTTTGAATTCTACTGTATCCTTTCCTGTCTCTGGACAGGAATACCAGCATGTCTAGCAGGGTTAATGAAGTGAATATACTTCCTTACTCACTGTGTGAGCATCATGGTTCTACCCTCATCAGAAGCAGCTTGCTTCCTATCCTACTCCTAGGATCTAAAGCTGGAAACAGTACCAAGCCAAAGAATGTTTCTGACTTCAGGGACTTCTCATGCAAGGCACTAGGGCTACATAGAAGCACTGTGCTTCTGAGGGTTTTCTGCTTTGAAATGTTCTGTCCTTTGCTCTACATGTGGTTTCAGTGTGGATCTGAACTGCTCCTGGCATCTTTTCCTAAAGCTCTTTAAGGGGAGTAGGGAGTGTATGTATGTACTTTGTCATTATGGTATAGTTCGTTGCTTTTTCATAGAAGCAAAGGCAAAGATAGAGGTGAAGAAAGCTGCAGAATCCTCATGTATACTGAAAACCTGCTGTTATATCTGTAGGTGAAATGGCAGGTGATCCCTTGAAAGCAACAGCTCTCTCTGCCCTGCTGCTGATCTGGTCTCTTATGTAGTGGAGGGAAAAAAACAGTAGCTAACAAGTATAGATGTGCAGTTTAAAGCAGCAACCTGCAATGCTTCATCCTCAGTTCTGCATTCCCACAGCATCTGGCTCTCATCAACAGATGCTTTTCACCAGCAGGCAGCTTCTTGTTGGGTGGGGAAACTGATAGTTGACAGAGGTGACTGAGGAAGTGTGAGAAGAAATGAATAAAAGGCATGCCTCTATTAAAGAAGGGAGAAGAGAATGTATTTGAAAAAGACAAAAGAGGCTGGGAAGCAAAAGTGAGAAAACTGTCACCCTTTAGCCACATATGAAATAAAAGAGCTCAAAGGCTTCAAGAGGTTCTGCAGCAAAGAACAATTCTTGCCAAAAAACAACTGCAATGTTAGAATTTGTGATAAGGGTAGTCCAAGCTATGTAAATTTTAATAATCCTTATATGTATGAATGAGATCTGTAGTCATCTGCATAATGTCAGCAAGGATTCTGGAATAAGGCCTTAAATGCAAGTATCTACTGTTCAGGGAAAGTATATTTGCAGTCACAGTGCACCAGCGTTAGCGGCAATACTTGCATCTGGGTTTTTTTTGTTGCTGTAGTTTTAATAGTTTGGGGTTTATATTGACAACATTCTCCTTGTTGCCTGCCCCAAGCCCTGCATATCATTGCATCTTTCCACTATGTCAGAGTCCTAACACAGAATTTTTTATTTCCAGAATAAGGAGTTAAAGGAACAAGAATAGCCTGCACGCTCACCAGCAACATAATAAAGTATTTAGCATGGAAGGAAGTGGTGGAAACAGTAAAAGACCTGTAGGAGTAAAACTACATAAAAGGACCTCAAATTTACCTCAAACCACTCTTCACTGGGGTGTGGATTTTCAGAAGAATATAAAATTAGCCTGTACAGTTGGCTTCCGAAGAAGACTGCTTAGCTACAGAGCTCAGTTCTAATGCGCAGTAGAGAGGAGGGGAAGAGGACAAAGACCTCAAGCAGAGGGCCAGGAGAAGGATAAGCTGATGAGCGAATGCTGCTTTGAAGAAATAGGCTAGCAAAAGGACATTGTCAAACTTTCTGTATGCTACAATTTTTTCTGCATTTCATGCACTGCATGCAGATTTTGCTAAAGCTCTTACTGCATACTTCTGTTTCTGTATGTCCTGTAACCTGCACCCTTACTCTTCTGAGAGAGAAGAGTGACTAGGGGTCATAGTCCTTGCTGGCATCAGCAGGTACAGCTTGCCTGGAGTCAGTGGAGCTGAACACCCACTCCTAGCAGCAGTAGCTTGTCCTTGTAGATATATTTTTTTCATAGCCGAATGACAACACTTCAAAGTGTTACTATTGAGAATATACATTCAGTAAAGATGATAATACAGTATGTAACAATCTGGATATGTTATTCACTTATTGTTGTGTAGATTACATTTATTACCTGAGATGGAATAATATACTTAAGGCAAAGAAAACCGTACTTTTTTTCCTCTCAGAAAATAATTTTCTAAATGTATTGGAAGAAGAGGCTTGCTTTCCTTCTGGGTAGAATAAACTTCTTTTTTGTCTGAATGAATCATTTTCATCTTCCCATTACTGTGATTTCAGCTCTGCAGAAGCAAGACTCCTGTGGATGGCAAGAGGGATTATCTAGTGATTATTGCATAGAGGTGCATGCATAGAATATTTCAACAGTACTTTGTCAAGTGCAGATGCTGCAGAAGCACAGCTTCTTACCTTTTTTTTTTTATCCCTCCTCCCTTTCCTTTCTTTCTTCCAAGCTATTGTCTGTATTGGGCTTACTAGTGACTGTATCCAGTGTAGATTGGTGGGTGTGAAATAGCCACAGAGAATAAAATCCTAAAGTAACTAAAAGACGATCCTCTCGGATATCTAATGCTGGCTGCCCCAGGCCTTTGAAGACTGTACCCCTAATGGTAAACATGGCTGATTCTTGAATTTTTGGGGGTATCTTGGGTTTGGGATATAGGTCTGTGGATTTTTGTGTTGTTTTTTTTTTCTTGGGGGGATGGGTGGTGTCTCTTTTTTTTTTCTTGAGTGGTTTCCATTCTTTCTTCTCTGTCCTGAGAAAGCAAAGACCCAGAGACCTGGTCAGAGAATGGCACGAAGATTTGGAGCAGGAAAGACAGAGAGGCTTTTGCAACAGGTACGAGAGGGAGGTATTGCCTGGAAAACAGCCTCTCTGAGCTTGCTCACACTCTCTCCCATGCTGTTGTTCTGAATAAATATTGCTGTGCTTATTTAAAGATGGGTGACACTATCTTAATTTTGGTCTTGGAGATGCTGCTGGCTAAAGACTTCTCGCCAGTATGGGCAATGCTGATATGTCTCAAGGATAGGAAAAAACTCAACTTTATGAAAAAACAAGAAAATAAGTTCTGGGAACAGCGAGGATGGTGGGATAGGGTCTGTGGGCACAAGGAAGAAGAGGCAGAAGGCTAGCAGGAGCTGTGAGACCTGAGCAGCTGGAGTTATAGAGGCTGCAGGTTGAGAATAAAGCAGAAAGGGGTTAGTGGGGATACTAATTTGCTGATGGAAAAAGAGTGGAGAGGGATAAGTGAGGCTAGAAATAGGGAAAGGAACTTCAGGGAAGAGAAGTGAGCAGTTCTGGCTGCACAGCCTTTAGAGGAACAGGCTGCTGGTTTTCCTCCTCTTTCTGAGCAACTCTGCTCATCCTGGGTTCTGTTCTATGGCAGTACAGGCACTGAGATAAACCTCTGGTACAAGATCAGTGCAGATGATCATCATGAACTGCAGATGTCTTGGGAATACTACAAGAAGTTTTGAGACTAACTGAAATGTCTGGAACTTAGGATGAGCAATGGAGTCTGGAAAATAAAACCCCACTCAAAGGGAATTAATAGCTTTGCTTTGTTTTGGGGGGGGTGGTTGTAACCTAGAATAGGTAATATCTTGGCATACAAGTCTTCTATGAGTATTTATCTAGCTCTTAAGAATATCAAGAGGAAAAAAACAAGATATAGTATGTGTGGGTTCAATGAGCTAAGAAAGGAAAAGAACTCAATCTTTTTCTTGCTTTCTCTGCTATCTAGAGACTTAGGGTTTTTTCTAGTAGAGAACATGGGGCATAAACAAGAGAGCTGAATGAAATGATGTGCAAGTAGAAATAGAACACAAATTCAAACTGTCAAAATATATATTTTAGTAAAATCAAATGTTCTGTTGGAGATCCAGTGATGGCAAATACTTATTACTCAAACTTATTTAAATGTCTGAATTCAACAAATGCTCACTTATTTGTCTACCAGGATAATAAAAATATTTGGTGTATACAAAAAATACATACACTTTTTTCTTCTATTACCTTGCATTTTTCACAAAGTCATTTTCAGAGAGGTAAAAATTATGGACAGTCTTCATGTTGTGGTGACTGTTAGTGCAGTAGCATGAAATTTCTTTCATCAAATGATAAATACACCATGTGTTCAGATTATAAAAATTCTACTGTACTGTTGTCTTAATTGTTCTGGGCAAGCCAAGAAAATTGAGCAATATGCTTTGATTTCAGATCAGGTAAGCTAGTTGAAACAATTAAAACAACTTATATCTGCATCGCAGTGAGGTCTGGCAGATAGAGATAGGCAGGTGACTCAGAGGTGGAAAAAGAGCCTGAAACTCCTATACCATACTGCCAAGTCTCAGATTAAGTCATAGCTCCTGTTAGGCATTTAAATTCTGGGAATGTGGAGGAAAAGAGGGAAGGATTTGTTCTGTCCTACCTGGCTGTAGCATTATACAATGGATATTTAAGTCTGAGTGAGCCATGCTGGGGTCCTGTTATGGGCAACAAACAAGTCTTCAAGGTGAGGCTCATCTCAGCCTATTTTAGCATTTTCATCTGAAATGATGTGAATCATGCCTGATATTCCTGTTTCTCTTCCCAAATTATATACCCTATATAAATTACAGATCTCCATGTATGAGTTAATGTATTGTCAGGCAGATGATTCCTAACCTATCATGGTCTAACTGGGCAACAGCAACTGTGATTTACCTGAGATTTGGCATCATGTCAAAGCTGTAAAAAAGGCTGATATTCCTAGGCTTAAGTTAGGGTGTTTCATGTCTGCAGGTTACTGTGGGTAAATCCCACAATGAAGTGAGCATGGAAAAATTCTCCCCTTTTTGCATGCTATTCGTCCAAGTAGCAGTTTCTATGTGCTGCTACAAAACAATATATCTATATATATTTGCTGTCACATAAGTCTTAGGCTTATAAACAATAGACTTTGCTTTAAGAAAACACCCCCCCCCAAAAAAAAAACCAAAAAAAACCCACAAAACATTAGAGTCCTTCCTGAACCAACAACAATATGCCGAAATTACCACAGCAGATAAAATAAACTAGATTTTCAAAGTTAAGGTGGTGGAATTGCAAGCATCCTTAACATGCAACACTGTTAATTTGGACATGTACAGTAAACACTTGCATTTGTAAATTAAACTTCCATAAATACCAACAAAAAGTTTGGATACTTAGAAGAAATGTGTTTCAGTTTTGTTTGAATTTTTTTTAATGAATCAGTTTAGGAGAGTTGGGAATCATCCTTTTAAACTCCAACACAAGTCATTCTGGAATGGTGATCTGTATTAGAACTGTCTGAAAAATTAAATAAGTGGGTTCAAGTACTCGTATCAAAGTGGAAAAACTTGTCAAGTGTTCTCCAGGGACTTGACCCCAAGCTATGTAAATCAGAGTTAAGACTCTTATTTATTTCAGTAGGATAGAATTAGTCATTTGCATATCATCATCATTATTGCTTTTGAGGTGGGAGGGGGATATAGTTTTAATGACATTCACAGCTTGTCACAAATTGAGAAAAGTTGGTAGTGCCAACTGAGAAGATGATAACAATGAAACTAACAGAAATTCAAACCAAGGGACTTAAATATAAACTAAAATGTACAAAGGAGGCAGGAGATAAAAATGTGCTTTAATAGAGAAGCAGAGTGGTGGTGGACAGTAAAGCTGGTTGAATACCAAAAATACTAATTCTTAAATAATTATCCCCTAAGGAAATGTCAGCACTTGCAGCTGGTTAACTATCTGGATGGTTCAAACAAGTAACAGATTAGAAATGCATTTGCCTTATGCTGTAGCCTCAAAAAATGGACTAAGTTTCAATATGGAGACTGCAGGTATCTATCACAGAAGTGGTCTGTCTTTCTAGAGCTCTGATGTACTAGGTACTGTGATACCTATCAATTAATGGAAGAGATTTGGATAAAAGTGATATAACAATCCCTGTAGAGTTGGGGGAATTTCTCAAAAGGGATTGAGTGATATGACCCAATTCTAAGTCCTTTGAGAGCAGTAGCTCCTAGCAATTTACTGAGAAGCGATGCAACCATTTCGAAGTTCCCAAAGAGATCGCTGTGGTTCACTGTCAAGCCCATACAAGGGACACTACTGTCATCAGCAAAAGGAATGCCTTAGCTGACACAGCAGCAAAGCTGCGGCTTGCCAACCTGCAGTAAAGATCACGGAAGTTGCTTCAGATGAGAGCTTGCGGCCTGATGTTGACCATCCAAGAAAATTCTTTCAATCAAATGTGACAAATGAAGAAAAAGAAGAGTGGACAAAATGGGAAGCATTAGAAGATGAAGCTGGAGTATCGACAATAGGGGGGAAAACCTGTCTTACCAAAAAAAAAAAAAAAAAAATACCTGATGACTATAACCAGATGGTTCCATGATAAAGCTCCTGGAGGGGTGGAAGCAGTTGCTTATCAAATACAGCAAGTATGGGTGGCATTGGGTGTCTATGCAGCTGCTAAAAGAATTATTAATGACTATTGTGCCCGTCAGAAATTCTCAAATATCAAACCTGAGCATGAATTGGGAAGTTGACCATGGGCTTCTTTCCCATTCCAAAGATTGCAAGTAGATTATGCTGATATGCCTGCAGTATGTGGGTAGACCAATTATCAGGATGGGTGATGGCTTTCCCAATAAGAAAAGCAGACACTGTTGGAGTAAAACAATATCCTTAAATTATTTCTATGGAATTTCTATGGAGTACCAGAATCTATTGAACTAGAGGGTTACATTTCACAGCAGATGTAATTGACTCACTTTATAAAAGTTTAGGAATAGAAAAAAAGACTGCAGACACCTTATTGTCCTCAAGCATCTGGGCAGGTAGAAAGGATGAATTGAACTATTAAGGAAAGTATAGCTAAAATTTGCATGCATACAGGCTTAAAATGGCCAAAAGCATTAAATTTACCCTTATGGGACATTTGAAATTCAGTAATACAAGCCTTAGGATGATTGACTGCTGAAGTCCTCTTTGAGAGACATTTAGCTATGCTAGGGTCTTATATCCCAGTCAAAACCAGCTTCTTGAATGGGGATGAGCATTTAACATACTATGTTCTAAATTTTCAAGGAAGCTTCAAAATTAAAAGGTATCTTGTGCAGTGGTACCAACCCACCCCTCTGGAGATACAGGTAAATGATGTGCAGACTGGGCATAGAGTTTTAATAAAAGTGTTTTCCATAAATCTAAATTGGAACCCAGGGTTGGAGGGCTATATACTGCCTTAAGTTCTTACTTCTATGTAAAAGTTACAGGAAAGGAAGCTTGGATCCATCAGTCACATGTTAAACAGTTGCCGGAGGATCATTCAGTGGATAAACAAAGACTGGTGGAAGAAGAATCTACTGTGGCTACTGTTTTAGATATTGAAACCATTTGCATTTCTTTTCCAGAGCTACTTGGACACCAGATTTCCAAGCACCTGAGGAAATGATAGAAATTCTATGGGTAAATTTAATAACCTTTGTCACGCTTATTATATAGGTAGTGGGAGTATCTAAATCCATACAACCGCATTATAAGGGGAGGGAAAAATCTCTATTTCAACCTATCACAAACCATAGTCCAATTTACTAATAAAACTAACTGTTGGATATGTACTCACTTTCCAAGCCACTCAGCTTCAAGCATTCCCCTGTTAGAGATCTCTATACCAAATAACATATCATGGATTCCCTTATGGACAAATATTACTTTTTATCAAGACTACATGGACTCACAGTTATGGGATGTGGTAATCCCAGAAGCAAAGAACAACTACGCAATGTGTGTAAAAGTCAACTTACGCTCCTCTGGACAACTTCAATGATTGCAACTAAACAGTGAAAGCAGGACTAATGGGAATACTTGGGGATTCTTCCAATACACCTTGGCCTAGACCTGAGGGGAAAAGGTTGTTTTGGATAGCTGGTAAAAGACCTTTCAAAACATTACCTGGAGATCTGTAGGGAACTTGCACCTTAGGAGCTGTTACTCCTAATAATTTTGTGTTCTCAAATTTAACTATGGAAACACAATCATGGTTATAAATATTTGTTCATAGGACCAAATGTAGTAATGCACTAGTAGAAAGGCTCAACTGCATTCTACTCCTTTGCTAGATGGTTTCTTCCCTGGTTGGGAGTGAGTGAATTAGAAGAGGCATTAGTTAACATTTCAGTGGCAAAAGAAATTCTTGGTAATAATCCTGCTGATTCAATTACAGCATTGTAAGAGGTTTCACAACTCTCCCAAATTACACTGCAAAATAGAATGGCATTACATACTTTATTAGCCTCACAAGGGGGAGTATGTGCAATTATTAATACCAGTTGTTGTGTGTATGTTGACCAGAGTGGGAGGATTTCAGCTGATGTTGCCGATGTCCGGAAGTTGTGGGAACAAGTAAAATTAATGCATAAAGTAAAATTGGATAGTACTTCAGCAGGATTCCACAAAGTATGGTCTTGGCTCACCTCCTAGATACCAGGTTTAGGAGCCTGGGCAAAATGAATTCTTTATGAGTTATTGATTTTTATAATAATCTTTGTAATAATGTTTGTATTCAATGTTGCAACATTTGCTGTACCCAACTGTGCTCATCTTAGAGGCTACAAATATTCTGCTCCTGTATAATAAATAACATGAGTGTTAATAAAAAAAAAGGCATGAGTGTTCTGGAAAGGACTGTTATATAGCTAAAACTTAGCAATAGTAGTTTAATGTTAGCAGGCAAAGCCTATAGGTCGTGGTACATGAACTGTAACAACCATATTACAACATGCCAAAGAGCTAACTACAAAGTCTGTTGAAACTGACTTAAGAGGATGTGAAATGGGATATATAAACACTGTATATTGCATAAAAAGATAACTGCCTAGTAACAAAGCAATGAACAAACCAAACCAGTAAGAAGAAAGAAGACCCTAGACCTTAATATTACTATTGATCCAAACTATTGTGTGAAGGGTGGGGTTCTTAGATTGTAAGGGTATAACTGCCCAGGGATTTCTTTGTTTGAGGTCCCTCTTCAGAAGCACTCAGCTTGAGCTGTAGAGCTATTAATAGAATTTGTCTCTCTTGGCTTGCTGACTCAGCAGAATCCTAGAGTTGAACCATGTTACCGTGGTTGGCATGGAACATTTCCATAGCATTAGGCAAGCCTCATGATGTCTGGTGGGCACGTAGACAGGTCAAGTGTCAAAAGGATTATGCAAGCACAAGTACTGGAATTAATAAAGGAAAACTTTTAAACTACTTTTTTAAAAATAAGTAACTAAATGGAAAAAAAACAACAAGGACAATCCCAAAATACTTGAATTGAATTTATCTTTCATTTCACTTGCTAGTTATACTCTAGAAGAGTAAACTCTCCACTGAGAAAAACAAGATCAAAACCCACATACCTCAAATCCATGATACCATTCCATATTTTTTAGTTATGTATTCAAGTATGTTAGATCCTGATTACAGATTTAATCAATAGCTGGATAGCTTAATTTCCTGCACTTTCAAAGTGGGAAATTAGGCTTTCTTTGTTTAGTTTCTGTGTTTTAGTAATAACTGTCTTGCTTGTGGTTTGGCGGTTGGGTTTTTTGTTGGTTTGGAGGTTTTTTTATTTTATTTTTGGAACTTACTAGTTGAACTGTCTTTGCAGGTATGGCATACTCTGTTGGGTTTTGAAGGTGATTAACCAAATCAAACTGTCCAGTAGGAGACCATGGCTTAGATGTATGCCTTTGCAATTCCAAATCTGAAAAACAAAGAAAACTAATGATTTGTGTGAACACATGGTTATTTAAAAAAAAAAAAAAGTACTTACATTGTTGTGCTATATATTCAGGGATATTTTTTTTTTAATCAGAAAAATATACATGTGAATTTAAGATAGACTGTAGAGGCCTCCTTACATAAGAACTCAGATTGTTTAAAGAATCTGTGAATCTACGTGCGTAAAAAATACATCTGTACAAATACACATGAAAGGCAAAACTTTAGCATGCAGTCTCTAATCCACTATGTAGCCCTATTTGAGTAAGGGTCAGATTTCCCTGGTCAGTTGAAAGAAGTAGTCTTCATTTCCCAGGCTGCAACTCTTCAGTGAGCTTTAGTATCTGTAGATTCTGTATCCAGCCTGACTCCTGATCTTGGACCTGAGGCGTTATTCCCTACTAGGGTGGTGGTGGGGGCAATCCATAATTTGTCTATTAGCACTTTTATTCTAAATCCACTCAGTGCTACACTTCCCACATCCACAAGTGATACTCTGTGCACTACTGAAGTGAACACAAAAGTTTTGCCATAACACATGCCATGCTTTTTTCCCCTTCCACAGAGCTCTGCTGAAACTTCCCTGCCTGTGTGACTTTTAAGAATATCAACTGATAGAGGTCAACTGATGAGAAAATGCATCAGTTGTAACATTGATATTGTATATGGACACAGTCTGAGGTTGCTGGTACATACACAGTCTGGTATTTAGGTTTTTTCCATACCAGCAAGCTGTCTGGGAAGGAAGCACTTACAATCTAATACGTATTCTCTACATGTGCATGCATCCTCTATATTTACAAGCAAGAACATGAATTTTCCACAGCCAGAAAAATTATCTTCTGGTTTGCTGTTCACAAAAGTCCTGAAGCAGTACGCACATTCACAGTGTCAGATACTAACCCAAACTAACCAAAGTTTATCTCGAGGATGATGTCTATGATGTCTACAGGCTGCTGTAGGCGGTGAGATGCTTAATGCAAGTTGCAGTATCTACTACTACTTTTAATATCAAGGTGAATCCAAGAAGCAAGCTGGGGAATATATATAGGTCTACTAAGGGTGAAGAACTAAATAAACTGACTTAAAACCAGTACTATACTGGAAGCATTTCATGTCCTTACACACTGCTTGAATTTTGCAGTTAACAGTCAACAAGCAGAATTTTACAGACCATTAGCCTATATGTGAATTATTGCCCCTGGGTGTTGTAGAAATGAAAAACACTGTTTCATTTTAGAAATGCTCTTTTCTGTGTAATTAAAATTTCATAATGATATTTAGGCACATCAGTTTAGGACATGTGCCTAGTAACTGGATCAGCTTTAAAGACTTTAACATTGCCTTTGGAACTGTTGGTCTCTGGATTTCTAACCCACAAAATGAAAGAATTTAGACAAAGGATAGGAGCTGCTATTGTCCATAGTAGTAAATGCTTTTATGTAATTGATAAGTTTATCAAAATACATACACTCAAGAGCCCTGAAGATTGTTTAAAGACTATGTTGCAAAACTCATGTTAACCAGTTAAATTGTAAATCTTTAAAAAATTCTCAGTATGAGTTCAACTATTATTGTCTGTCTGTCATCCAGGGAGGCTAGAATGGCTGCCACTGAATGTTTGTTTCACAACCTTTAGAGACTCTGTAAAGTACATTTTATATGTTAACGTTGGACAAAAGAGAAAAGCCACTCTCAGAGCATACAAACAAGGCAAACCACAAAAGCCAGAGCTTTCAAATTTAAATATGTAATTTAAAAGATGCTCTTGCTTTTGAATTTGCAGGGTTTTGTTAGCATGTATCTGAGCCATAATGCTATTTAAATGCAGGTTTTTGTCTGCATCAGGTTTCTGATTGAAACAAGATAAAAAGCTGTTTGAATTCATTGTTCATGTGGGTTTGTGGAGCAAAAAGCTATCCCACACAAGTGTCAAGCTAGATTTTTTTTGCCTTCTACTTGATTCATGAAACACAGGGATTGTGATTCCTTTTACATTTAAGACTGAAATATTCTTTCAATTGAAAATGACATTGTGAAGATATCTCTTTCTTAGCAGCTACTTAACAGCATGGTTTTGACTTTTTTTTTCAGAATATAAAGTTATTTCTAGAAAGAATATTCAAGTCAAGTATAGTAGAACTGATTTGTACCATTATCAAAATTATATGATGAAATATTATTATGTAAGCATATAACCTTTACTCAGAAAATTCTTCTAAAGAGGTAAATTCTTAACACACCTGTTCAGGCATATCCAGCAGGTATGCTTGTATTTCTGCTTGTTACGTATATAAATGCTGAAGAATTATTAAAAGTAGTGAAACCTAATTTGAAAATCTTATCTCTAAAACCAGGTGCTTCTTTGAGTCACTGATTTCTCACTACCATTTCAGATTGCCTCACAAACTGGACAAGCATGGTCTATGTTTCCCATCTTCAAAACATACTTGTCTCCTGTTGCAAAATAATAACTTCTCCTGTCTTTTTACTTCTGTCCTTTGGGTTCAATGCTTAAAGCATTTGCTTGAAGTTTTTCAGTCTCCATTCAACTTATCTACTCTTATACCCATTGCAAAACACTTTCTAACAGCCTTTTCCCAAAGCATGTGCTACACTATGTCCATACCTCCTCTGCTTGTGCAATTTTTGATGGCAGATTCCTTAAACTTACATTGCTGGCTCTTTCTGATTTTTTATTTTTTTTAATTTATTTCCCTTTACTCCCCTTTGTCCTGGTTTCAGCTGTGATAGAATTAACTGTCTTCCTAGTAGCTGGTACAGTGCTATGTTTTGAGTTCAGTATGTGAAGAATGCTGATAACACTGATGTTTTCAGTTGTTGCTCAGTAGTGTTTAGACTATGGTCAAGGATTTTTCAGCTTCTCATGCCCAGCCAGGGCACCTGACCCAAACTGGCCAACGGAGTATTCCATACCGTGTGACGTCCCATCTAGTTTAGGAACTGGGAAGGGGGGAGGCAGGGATTTCGCCGCTCGGGGACTGGCTGGGTGTCGGTCGGTGGGTGGTGAGCAATTGCCCTGCGCATCTTTTGTACATTCCAATCCTTTTATTACTACTGCTGTCATTTTATTAGTGTTATCATTATCATTATTAGTTTCTTCTTTTCTGTTCTATTAAACTGTTCTTATCTCAACCCAGGAGTTTTACTCCTTTTCCTGATTTTCTCCCCCATTCCACTGGATGGGGGGGGGAGTGAGTGAGCGGCTGCGTGGTGCTTAGTTGCTGGCTGGGGTTAAACCACGACACCCTTCAACTTCTCTAATAATTTTTTTTCTAGGTATGTTCTTGTAAATTATAAGGTTTCAGGTTCATGCTTCTTCCTTAATAATCTTTGCTGGAAATCTCATGTCCACATGTGGTATTACTTACTATATCTCTGTCAGTAACTTAGTGCTCTACTTCTGACCTCTGTCTCATTTCTTCAGTCCTATATCTCCTATATCCTGATGTTAGTCCTGTATAACTGACTGTCAGACTCAACTCATCAAAGATAAACCAAATGCACATATCTCTCTGGAACTGTTCAGTTCTTTACTTGCTCAGATTTCCTCATACACAGGGAAATAATGGGTGTCTCGGAGTGGGGGGGCATTGGTTGTGTGGGTATTTTTGGTTTTTTTTTCAAGCAGTGTCATGGGCTACTTAAGAGCAGTGAAGAGCACTTCCCATCTCTCATCTAAATACACAGATACATGTCTCTGAAGTAATCTACTTATTTTACAACAAAGGGTAAAATCAGGCTGTGTACTCATTTAACTAAAACCTTACAACACAAACGAATCCCCTCCCCCAACATACACACTTCTGTAAAGTGAAAGAATATTTCTTTCTCCTTCTGCCCTGGGAACAGGAGCTTGAACCCTGTAAGGGCCTTTTACATTTAGGTACTGCTCAGTGAGGTGCATTAAACTACAGTCTTATAAGAGTTATGTGGACATTCAATCCAAGAAAGCTCAAGAGCAACCAAGATGGGAGAGAAGGCTTAGGCTGGTGTTTGTATCATGTTGCCTTTTTTTTAATAAAGGCAACTACTGACACTTTGAAGTGTCATGAGGATTGTTTAAAGCTTTATGTTGATTCCACCAAATTACTTTCTGAAAACCCAGTGTGTAGCAGGAAACATGGCACTTCTTTAGAATGAGTTGTATCTGCAGATCCTTACTAACTGTATCTCTGAAGGACTTCAATTACTACAGGGTGATGATTTTAATGTGCTGTATTGAATGGTGCCCTCCAGGTTAACAAAATGTAATAAAGAATACACATAGTGTGAATAAAGTAAGGGGAAAAGGGCTTTGGGGGTTTTGTTCCCTCCCTTTAGTTCTTGGTTTTGGGGGTTAGAGTGGTAGTTGCTAGATAGAGAGCAGAACATGGTTAAGGAGAATGTTTTTTTTCCTGAATGGTTTGCTCTGTGGTGGACTAAATTTAGTTTAATTTTCTTTGCTTGCTTTCTCTTCTTTGTGTTACCAGTGCAATTATATTAAAAGTCTCTCATCTTAACTTCCTTAGGAGAATAGTCAGTGCCCAAATCCCAAACCTGGATTTTTCCTTAGTAACTTTGTTGATCAGAGGGAGAAACTTTTTTTTTTCCCCATTGAGTAACAAGAAATTATGCTTTAAAGCCTTAGAAATTCTAGAGGAAAATGTTACAAGGAGCCCTATTTTGCTTTTATTCAAGACTTCAAGTTGTGTTTATCAAGACTTCCTATCAGAGGAAAAGGCATACCTTTGAAGAATATTGAACATGACCTACTTGTATAGGTCTTAAGCTATTGCTATATCCATCCGGTATCTTCTTGCTAAAAACTGACACCAGAACTAAGGGAGACAAATGTAATATGTAGTCTGACGAGATATTGTGTCCCATATCCCCATGGCTCCCAACCCTTATGGGTCCCAATCTCCATTCCCCATGGCTCCTGCACCGCTCAGGGATGGGGCGGGGGGGGAGGGTGGGGGTAGAGGAGTTGAGGATGAAGGACTGAAGTTGAGCCTGGGAAGCAGGGGGGAAGATGTTTTAGTTTTTTTGCCTTCATTTCTTGCCATCCAATTATTTTTAATTGGCAATCAATTAAATTAGTTTTCCCCAAGTTGATCCTGTTTTGCCTCTAGTGGTAACTGGTAAGTACTCCCTGTCTTTATTTCAGTCCATGAGCTCTTCCATACTATTTTCTCCCCCTCTTGCCCTGTTGAGGAGGGGGAGTGAGAGAGCAGCTGAGTGAAGGGTTGGCAGTCAGACAAGGTCAACCCACCACAGTGTGAAAGCTTTGCTCAGTGAAGTTGAGGGAGATCAACATAAAGGGTACATCAGCAGCCATGAAAGAGGCATAACTAGGACAGCTGTTCTAATAAATTAAACTTTTCCCTAGGCAATTTCACACCCTCTTTTCTTAAGGTGGTAGTCACACCTTCCAGATGCATCCCTTCTAGCTCTCCTCCCCGTGGGATGAAGGACAAACAGTATAGCGGCAATATTATGTTGCTCCCTGTGTAGCTGTAAATGTCCTCAACAACCAGGGGACAAAGGGGAAGCTTGTGTAAAAAACCAGAATGACTTCCAAAGCTTTAGCTAGCATTATCAGGCCTGATATTTGAACATCATCATCAACACTAAACTGCCAGAATACATATAGTGATGGTACTCTATACGCTTTTTTTAATAACTTTAGGAAAGCTGGTTTGGGGAGGGGGGGGGGGGGTGTAATTTGGATTTAATGCTGAGGATGTGATACCAAAACTAGACTTTCTTAATTATGATTGCTCATCAAACCTCTGGCATCTGCAGGTTTTAGTCTGTCATTCTTTCTTATTTGGGCCAAGCACTATAGTGCCTCCAGTACATGTACTGCCACACTTGAGCTTTAAGCAATTCCTTTTATAGTCCATCCTTTTTTTTTTTTTTTTCCTTCTCCCTCTGATTCTCTAATAAGGTTGCAGTTATATCATGATGCTCCAGAAATATGTAGCAGCTATACCTCTCATTGCACTGGTCTTTATCTGTTAGCTTCCTTGTCTGCTAGCCTGCTGAGCTATCAAGCAAGCTTCTACTATGAAGATTCTGAAATGATACACTTTTGACAATAGAAGAACAATTTATTCCCATTACATGTAGCCTCAAGTATACACGTTATTCACACCAACACTGTCATTTATTGACAGTGTTTAACTGTCAGTGATCTAGTTAGCACAATTAAGTGCTGCAGCTTCAGTTGCTAGACAGAATGACATTTTGTTCATGGAGCTTGTTATTATATTTTGATTTTATACACTGGATTAAAGCCAAAACACAGGCTGGTTTACAAGAAAAAAATAAAAATCAATCTAGTTAACTATTTGCACAATGTTTCACAGAATTTGGAGATAGATCAGAGCTTGCACCAAACTGGGGAGTTGAATTCTGTGGGTGGGGTTTTTTGTTCTTTTAGAGAGGCTTACATCTATAAATGTGAAACTGTTGAATATTAATGAACTTCAACCTAATGGTTCAATTTAGATCATCTGACGGCCTGATGTTAGAATGGAGTACAAGGGGTTCATAAGAAGATTCTTCATTCTGAATTCAGAAGGTAATTCTGTAGAGATTTGTCAAAAATATGAAGAAGTAGGATGAATGCAATACAAATGGGAACGTGCAAATATGTGTTTAACAGGGGTTAAGAATGGAGTGTGTTGGTAATGGAGAATACCATTTCCAGGACACTGCTCCCAGGATGCTGTTCCTAGTAGTACAATGGAGAAATGTTGCCTGCATCAAGGTGAGAAAGTCTGCACCATGGTAGGACCATACTATAGGTGATTTGTCAGCAGTTAAAAGTAACTCAAGAAACATGGTGAGGATGTGACAGCTGTCTTTTTTTTTTTTTTTCCATGTTGTGTGTGTGAACCTGGCCAAACCATTCTGATGCATTTATTGGCACTTGTAAGTCCAGAAAGTCATCTTGATTAAAGATTTAAAACTAAAAAACCCTTTCCCCTTTATAAGACCATGCATTCAATTTTGTTATACTATTTTCTTGCAATTCCAAACTTTTAGGATTTTGATATTCCAGAAAGGCATGTTTGCTGACTGATTTTAATAAAATTCCTAGATTTTAGAAACTTTGAGAAAAACACACTTGACTTTTAACCGACTTCAGGTGTTTCGGTCCTGTTGTGGTTAGATTAAGGCAACTGTAAGTATTTTCAGTCTGTAGGACTCTAGTCCTACAGTAATTTACCAATGTAGTGTTCTGAATGTGAATTTCATGAAAAATGGGAGGAATGCCTTCTAAAATTAATCCTGACCTAAAAACCAACATCAGTACACTACATTCATTTGACATTTATGCTGAGTCTAGGCAAGTCAATTTATATTGAATACTTGTGCCACTGGCCTATGCAGTACTGGTTTAAAAAAAAAAGTATTATTCCCCACCTCAAAAGTTCAAAAAATTTTGAGTCAAGTCTCTAAAAGTACATTTGCTTTCTAAAAACAGGGTTCACTGTGTTAATTATCTGGTTTCAGAGTCTTTAGGATATATTTGGGTTGTGATTTTGTCACATCTATTAAACCCCTAGTTAGTAAAGTGCAATGTTCTTTTTTTTGATCTGAAAAGCAAGCTCTTCAGGGAAACACCAAATGCTGAAAGACAGATTGCACTTTCATGTAGGAGTGTAAAGCATCGATGCTTCTAAGTGCTAGAGAAGAGTCACTTTGAGCCTCTTGTTGCATTACTGAGGCTTGTGGCTTAGTCCATGAATAGAAGCTGAACACAGTGGTAATCACCATTCAAATTTAGAAAAATCTACATTTAGGTCTCTTTTCCTACCCTATCTTTTCAATAAATTTAGGCAAGTTAGAACAGTGCAGCCATTGTTTTCTGATGCCCCTGGAATTCTGTTGAGTGGTACACATCCAAGACTTATCCTGACTGTTTGGTGGGAAGGGACCTGAACACACACAATCCTCTCACATATGGACATGTTTGAACAAGAAGAATTTCCCATGATGTTTGCCATAGCCAATCATAAAGGCTAAATTTACTTGCCCTTTTTTCAGTGCATTTCAAGAAATTGCACAGGTGCAATAGGCAAAGAGTTTACAAGGATTTACGTAAGTGCAATGAGAAGCCTGTATAGTCTAATAAATATACCTTCATATCAGATCACCCTCTCTACACATGTAAGGGTTCACGCATAATTTAGGAGCAGACACATCAAGTAGGATGCTGAACTGGTGCTGCCTCAGCCTGTTCTTGGTACCATTTGTGCAGCCGTCTGTCTTCCAGACAGTGCCTTTTCAGCATAGGAGAGAGAGTCTCTCACCACAGATAGTATTGATTTAGCTGTGCAAGGATGGGAATACACAGATTTTAGATCTTTATTTAGGGGCAGTATCTTGGTTCTCTACTACCTTTAGCCATAAGGCATACAGCAGTACTTTCCCTGGAGTGGAATGGCTAACTCACTTGCTGTTTGTCTTCTCAAAACTGGCTTTGTCCTCCACTATCAATAATATAAATAAAAAAAAAGTAAAAAAAAAAACACAAACAAGCATCAGTACTTTCTGAAAACATATAAGAACTTTGTGAGAAACTAGATAGCAAAAAGTAAATAAGGGAGGGGAGAGAGAGGAATTAAGGAATTGGACAGGGTATTAATTCATAAATTTTAAGGTCTACTCAAGCCATGTCATTTACTATTCTTTTTCTCTATTTCCATGCAGATAATGCTCACTGTATGCCATCAGGACCTTTAAAGCTATAAGAAATGTTAAGAGATCGAGAAGCATAACAGACTATTTTTGGCAGGTTGTAATGTCATAATGTCCTTGGACATTACACACTTCTGTTCCTTCCAGTTTTATAACACATTAGGGATTTGTGCAAACTATATCTGTTCTGTAAAGCTACAGCATATCTGACAGCAACCCCCTTGTATTCTTCCGAAGTCTGTTTTCTGTGTTAGAGTGGGTTTTGCAGTTAGGAAAGGATGTTCTAACAGCATAGTCAACTTTCATAGAAATGTTTCCTGGCGTGCATTTCCATCAGCTGTCCCTTTAACACGGCAAAGTTAAGAAATTGCAGACATAAATTAGCCATCTGGTAGCTGGTGATTCATCTCTGTCCCTTAGAGATAGCAATTTTGCTTTGTTTTTCCTTAAAACCTGGGTTTGCTTGTGCTCACAAGAGAATAAATTTTCAGGGGATTCACTGAGCTCAGGACTACTGTCCTCCTCAACATACTCTCTCTTTTGCAAAAGCACTGGTAGTGACAGTTATTTCTAGGGCCAAATCATTTCTGCATGTGAGTGAAGCCATTGTGGGTTTAGGCAGCCATGGATTTCAAAGCATTCAGTCCTGGTCTCCTTGACATTCAAGTTATTAAATTATGCTGAAACAGAGCTGCCAAAAGTTCCCCTACCTGCCTGTACACACTTTCAAACACCCTGCTTATAGATAATGATGCTAACTCTTCCACTCTTCCTCAGCATTTTTTAATGAATAGGGGAAATCTTAAAACATTGCTGAAAAGGGTTTTGCTTAGTTACACTCTCTGCCCTGACCTGCCTGTTAATCCTAGAGAAAATTAAATGTGAATGAGGGAGGACTAGGAAAAGATCATTCTTCAGTCTCTAGAAGTCTTTATTTTACAGGAAAATGACCCCTTGTTATTTTAGCACTGTTAGCACACTTGCAGAAAAAAAAAAAAATCTTAAATGTTCTAGTTCTGCATCTATGGAGGAATGAACCTGATATTTGTATACTAAAAGGTGATAACTACTGAAGTTATAATTAGAATGTTTGGGAAGGGGGGAAAATGGTATCGTAATTAAGGTTGAGTTGTCCTTTAAATTCATCTCCATAACATTTAAATGCATTCATTAACTCAATACATAATTGGGAGGCATGCCATTAATGCAACAGTTCTGAATGTTTATCAAATTACTTCCAATCAGCGGTGTATCTTGATGGCACCTGGCAATCCGGTGTATGGACATCAATAAAATACTAATTATGAAATACTAATTGTAATCACTCCATAAGGTCTAAAAAGAAGCATCACTGTTTAAATTAAATTAAGTTAATTTTATTGACTTAATTATTGAAGGATGTGCTGTTCCAAGCTGTAAAATTCTGAACTGACATTTCAAATTACTTCCATACTTATAATTAATGCCAATTCTTCTAAAAGCAAAGACCACAAACCAATAGAAGTTGGGGATAATAGGTCATGCAAATTAACACACACTTGCTAACCAACTGTTGAAAATTTGTTTAAAAATAAGTTATACAATATTTTTTTCTTTTTAGTAGTGAAAAAAACAGAAGATCTATAATTTCAAGCTGGTATTTAAGTAAGACTGCTCTATTTGTCATGTAGTCAGATAAACTACAATTGCAGTAGGAAGTTTTTCTTAACAGCTAGGTAAAATATGTAGGTAACTCAAAACTTGATCTGATTTATTTATTTACTTATTTCTCCTTCCCTCTCTGCAATCTCATTTCCCAATGTCTGGACTCAAAGGTAACCCTAATGCAATGTACTTGATCATTAATCTTTTCATTCATAAAGTCTAGAGCATTAATAAAGTAGTGAATAGTCTGAGTTGAAGGAAATGATACTATCAAAACCTTACAAGTATTTAAATAATCCTAAATTTGTTTTCCACTGCATTAGGAGATATTTAACCCATGTTTGGCTTCCACTTGTAATAATTAAATAATTAATTATAGGCATGTTTATAAACTTTATCAGGATTTGTTCACAGTTAACTGATCGGTTTGTAAAATGATTACGCAAGAAAATACAGTTTTATATTCAGAGCTTTGTTTTGTCTTGTCCAACAAAATAACAGGGCAGTTTGGAGCGGATATGGTGGTGTGCTGGTTTTCTCCATAGTAGCTAGCATGGGGCTATGTTTGGATTTGTGCTGGAAAGTGTTGATAATTCAGGGATGTTTTTGTTATTGCTGAGCAGTGCTTACACAGAGCCAAGGCCTCTTCTGCTTCTCACCCCAACCCACCAGTGAGGAGGCTGGAGGTGCACAAGGAGTTGGGAGGGGACACAGCCAGGACAGCTGACCCCAACTGACCAAAGGGATATTCCAGACAATATGATGTCATGCTCAGCGTATAAAGCTGGGGGAAGAAGGAGGAAGGGGGGGACATTCGCAGTGATGGCGTTTGTTTTCCCAAGTAACCATTACGCGTGATGGAGCCCTGCTTTCCTGGATATGGCTGAACAGCTGCCTGCCCATGGGAAGTGGTGAATGAATTCCTTGGTTTGCTTTGCTTGTGTTCATGGCTTTTGCTTTACCTATTAAACTGTTTTTATCTCAGCCCACGATTTTTCTCACTTTTACCCTTCGCATTCTCTCCCCCATCCCAACACAGAACGACTGAGTGAGCGGCTGGGTGGTGCTTAATTGCCAGCTGGGGTTAAACCGGGAGGCACTACTATGTAGGTATGCTGGGGTTATGGCAAGGTTTTGGTGCCTTACAGAAGAAGTAAGGGCTGTTTGCTGGCTGCAGGCTACTTAAAAGGCACATTACTGTGTTTCTTTATGCTGCCAGAGATATTGCATCTGTGCATACGAGGATAATCTGACTGTTTTTCAGGTCAGGTCTTCTTTAGCACATAACTGAAAGCTAAGCTTTATTCTTAAAGACATACTAACTGGGACAAATGGGACAGAGCTAAGATATTTTAGGCAAGCTAAGATCTAGGTTTTGGCAGAATGTGTGTTGACATTAACTAAAACTGTACCTGTTCTGGAGTATTTCAGAGTTAAACTCCTATGAGTGTATAGCTTAAATCAGGTATCTCCAAATAGTCTCAGACATCTTTAAATCTGTATCAAATGTATTTCATGTTCTCCAGGTGTTCACCTATAATTATTAATAATTAATTGAAAGGAATGTGATTGAGTTTCCATTACTTTGAAATCATGAGGTGAAATTATATTATGAGAATGTTTTCCAGGTAAGGTGCAATCCATTATAAAGGTGAAAGTGAAGTCTTTCTTAACTCTTGGTATACTTTCATTTGGAGAGTATGACTTTGAACTATGGAAAATCATAAGGTATTCAGACCCCCTGATAAAATATCAAAAGCTTCAAAATCCGGTATTTCTAAGTGAAGTTAGTTAATTATGTTTACTGTAAAACCTATTCTGATAGGAGCGTACTCTTATGCAGAACCAGATGTGTACAGGTTCAAGCAATCAGCATTAAATTTTTACAGCCTTGTAATGAAATTAGAAGCTTCTTTAGGACAGGATCAAAAAACTAGATCAATGTCTGTTGACCACAGCAGACTCTCAGCACGGCCTTTACGTACAGAAATCTAATACCAGAAAGGATAACTGCAAAATACACAGCCATCAAAAAAGCAGAATTGTTATTCCTGCCTTTTTATTGGTGGTAGCTTATCAGAGTTGATGAAAAATTTCGCTTTTCTAGGTTTTCAAGAACTTTCTTGGGGCAATATCCTGTGAGGTGTTAGCCTTTAGATTTCCCTGTTGTTATATCATAATTACAAATGTTTGTGTAAATATGTAGCAACACATACTCTATGCAGGTGTTTGTTTAACTTTGTTCTCACACCCAACCTCATTTTTACAAGTAGTTATCGATTACTAGTGTTAGTAAGTTGTGCTTCTTTCCTTTCCCTGCCTCCCCCTCCAAAAGGCACATCACCTTGATATACTGCATTTCTGTTGGATTATTTACATTCCAAGACTTATTAATGGTTTAGACTGGGATGTTTCAGAAGCTGAGATCTAGTCTAAGAATTTTTAAATCTGCTTTCTTTTTTTTTTTCCTGTGTCATTTCATTCCTTTATTTGTGTTAGCAATGTTTTTAAACTGCCATTGAGCTATTCCAACAGAATTGATGGCATAGGATTGGAATCACAACGGTGATAGTCACCTTCTAATTGAACTCAGCACAAAATGTTTTTTTTGCAAAATATTTGATCTTTGACAAATTGGTCTAGGTTAACTCAATTACTTTATTAGAAAACTTCTGATCAAATCTACACAGAAGGCAGTGGACATCTTGGCCAGCCACCATGCTATGCAGAACTCAGTAACAGAATAAAAAGTATAAGCATTTGTTCTTGCTTTCATGCTGCTATGTTGCTGTTGATTTTTGCATGTACTATCTTTGGCCTTGTTCCGCCACTAGTAACAAGTAGTTAGGGTACTTAACATGATTGAGACCTCACTACTTGGTGACTTCAGTGGCCTCTGTCTTCCTAAAACATCTGCTACTGGGTTGTTTGATTCTTCAGTTGTTTTCTAGATGTGCAGAATAATTATTTTCCTCTGTGAACATAGGCACCTCTATGCTTGCCTTCAGCTGAAGTCTGAGGCATCTTCTCTGTAGACATCCTTCTCCCTGTGAGAGATTTTGTAATTTTATCACACTCTGATAAACAGATATTTTTTTTTTAAATGTCCCAGTGTATTATTTCAGAAGGCAGTCCTCCCAGGCTGGTATCACCTAGGCTGTAGGTAGAGTCTCTATTCCATCATCCAGATTATCAGTGATGAACACTGGACAGTTTCAAGGTCTCCACTGCCGTCTTCTATCAGACTGACTACAAAATGTGTGCAGATAACTTAAAGTAAACTTATACAAGTATTTGTGTGTCTACTAAATATAAATTTCAGCTTGACTGTGGATGTGTGAATCACCACAGCAGGGTGAAAAAAGTTTTTTTTTCTAGTGACTTTTTTAGAAAGTAACTTTTGCCACCCTGAAATTCTGAAGTCATCTCTGGTCATTGCACATCAGCAGGTCACAGATTCACTAACACTAATATAACATGGAGTAGAGGAAAATCATAAGTGGAGGGTTTTCAGAAAGGAACAGCTGGTTTTCCTAATGAAAAATTGAAACTTAGTGTTCAGTGGTTTCTGAATACAAGGGTTACTGATCTTAGTCCTGTTCTTCTGTCTGATTTAATTTTTCTTGTCTTCCTTGGTTAATGAAATCCTTTACTGAACATTTGGATAGATGAAAGGCCTATTTTGTTATAGCCAAAGTAGCTCTAAAATCACAGCTGGGTATGTTTGGAACACTAAGAGGGAAATGGAAATTTCTAATGGCTATGAAAATGCTGAGCAATGTCTACCTTGTCGTATAAGAGCTTACTGTATTTTCTATGGTGTGGCATATTATACTGTACATTTGCTGCAGAGATCTTGTCATGTTAAACTTTTCCTCTTAAAACACTATGCAATTGCAAATACTTTTTCTTTAATCCTCTGTGACAACATGTGAAAAATTTCTAATGAAACTTCATTCACTTCTTAGGAAAATTACTGCTTTAGAAAACAGTGGAGGTAATAATGATATTAGATGCACAAACTGTCAGTCAGAACAAGAAAAGGCAAAGCAAGCCAAATTTTGGATTGACACACTATAGACAAACAAAGCTGTTCAAATTTTATAGCAGTGAGAAGCACACATACAAGATTACATCTTGAAAAACCGGAAGATGAAGACTTACACCTACAGTAATTTTGTGCCTAGTGGAAACCCCTGAAGAACGGGGTGGGATTTTCAGAACTCATCGCTCTCCTGATCCTGGGTTATGAACCAGGCTTCTGGGCAAAAGCCTGTGGAGGGAGCTGTTGTTTTCAGAAAGCAGAGTTCACTATAGGATGAAGGATATAACTGGGTTCTGACAATGCTTGTAGTTGTGATGCTTGTAAAAATATTTCTTTAGCACAATCTCCAGCAAAATGATTGTCTTTGGCCTGGTTTTCCATAGTGCCCATCCTTCTCCTTTATCACTTGTCTGTCTCTTTCCTCACAGCAAGGCTCATCGTTTCTTCTTAGGTATAGACTGGGAGGTTGACCACTGAGGCTGACTGAACACTATTCCGACTAGCCCAGAGGTTTTTGGCCTTGGCTGTTAGCAGGATTCAACTTTATGTTCTCAGGTACGTTGATGAAATTTAAAAAGTTGTTATTGCACCTGTTTCAGTTTCCATGGGAACACCAATAAAATGTTTCACTTCTTCCATAAGCTCTTCTCATTATCTTCCAGAAGATAAGTAATCTGCTACTTAATTTTCTGGGCATCGAAGCACTTATTTCAAGTAATGTCTTTTTTTTTTTTCTTTATTAGAGAAAATTTGGGAGCTGCTTGTATGTCACTCATACAGTCTCACCACAACTGACTTTGTATGTCACTAGTTAGAACAAAGGGTGGACAGAAATCAGAGTTTGTGGGTAGAAGTTGTGAGATAAGGAAAAGTGGGACAGAATTAGGAAATAGAATCATAGAATAATTTAGGTTGGAGAATACTTTTAATAGTTTTAATAGGTTGGTATTCCTTCTACACTGGACTGGGAAGTGCTTCCATCAGAGATGTGGTATAAGCAACTGAAGGGAGGGGGTTGTTCATGCACTCAAAGGACAGAGAAGTAGCACCAAGGTCATGGTATGTCTTGTCATGGTATGCCCTAGGATGCTATGGGACCTCCAAGATCCCAAAATTGATAAAGAAGTATGAAATGTCACTGTTCCATTGCATTCAGACACCAGTGGATCAATTCTGTGTCTGAAGTTTTGTTTTATATGACAACACAAGGTGTACCACAGAAGTTCTGCAGTGGCAGTCCTGTATCTTAGGAGATAGTTGTCTTAATAAACTATTGTAAGTCAGGCAAGTATCTGAGAACCTTGATGTACTGATATTTCTCTGTCTGAGAGTAGCACTGAACCAAAGAATGAGAATAGACAAGAATAAGAATTAAGAATTTCTGAGAATACATTGTAAGCTAAAGTAACTTTTATATTGCTTTATTTTTATTGTATTATATAGCAAGAAATTTTTACATGAGAGTCTTTTCTTAGTTGTAACCAGCTAACCTTGGGTTTGACACTGGAGAAAAGTGGCTAAAGGAAGTTGACAATATAGGGAGAAATCTCAAATGGGTATATTGGGTTTACATAGTGTATTGGGTCTGGCTGAGAAGGAGTTAATTTTCCCCATAGCAGCTCTCATAGTGCTGTGCTTGGTATTGGTAGCTAGAAAGGTGTTGATAACACACCAGTGTTTTGGCTATGGCTGGGCAGTGCTAGCACAGCATCAAGTCTGTCTCTCCAACATTCCCCACTCACCAGTAGGCTAGGGGTGGGCAAGATCTTGGGAGGGGCCATAGCCAGGACAGCTGACCCAAACTGACCAAAGGGATAGTCCATACCATATGACATCTGTTTGGCAATAAAAGCTAAGAGAAAGGAGGGGGAAGGGGAGCATTTTTTATTATGATGTTCATCTTCCAGAGCAGTCTCTCTGTGTACTGAAGCTCTACTTCCCGGGAAGTGGCTAGACATCGCCTGCTCATGAGAAGTAGAGAATAAATCTTTTGTTTTCCTTTATTTCCATGCTGTCCTTTGCTTTTGCATTATCAAACTGCCTTTATCTTGACCCACGAATTTTCTTCCATCTTATTTTCTCCGCCCTCTGTCCTGCTGAGGTGGGGAGTGATAGAGCAGCTTGGTGGGCACCTGGCATCCAGCCAAAGTCAACCCACCACAGCCCTTTTCTGGCACCCAACCTGGGGCATGAGGAATTTGAGATAAGGATAGTGATTGGGAGAGATAATGGGCAAAACATAAACTGAACAATGTCAGAGAGTGGAATGATCATGGGCAATTATCGGTTGTTGTAATTGTGGTGAAGGAATGAGGGGTGGATTGTGTGTAAATTGTCCACTTTTGTTCAGTGTTGTGATGATGTTATTTTGATTTTGGTGTGGGGAATTCTTTTTTTTGATCATCTGAGTGAAGTTTGTGAAGATTGTGTGATGAATGTGGATTTTAATAATTCTTCAATAAGTGATTCACAGAGGTAAGGGGTAGAATGTATTGGGTTTGTGTGGCAAGGTTTTGGTAGTGGGGGGATTACAGGGATGGCTTCTGTGAGCAGCTGCTAGAAGCTTCCTCTATGTCCAATAGAACCAATGCCAGCCGGCTCCAGGATGGACCCACCGCTGGCCAAGCCTGAGCCTATCAGTGATGGTGGTAGTGCCTCTGGGATAACATATTTAAGAAGGGGAAAAAGTTGCTGTACAACAGAAACTGCAGGCAGAGAGAAGAGTGAGAATATGTGAGAGAAACAACTCTGCAGACATCCAGGTCAGTGAAGAAGAAGGAGGAGGAGGTGCTCCAGGAGCCAGAGCACAGATTTCCCTGCATCCCGTGGAGAAGACCATGGTGAAATAGATATTTCTGTATTGGAAATATTCTCCTATACGGGAGCATTTCTTAAAGAACTGCAGCCTGTGGGAAGGACCCACATTGGAGAAGTTTATGAAGGACTGTATCCTGTGGTAAGGACTCCATGCTGGAGCAGGGGAAAAGCATGAGGAGGAAGGAGAGACAGAGATGAAGTTTTATGAACTGACCACAGCTCACATTCCCCATCCCCCTGAGCTGCTTGGGAATCAGGAGGTAGAAGAGCAGGGAGTGCAGCTGAGCCTGGGAAGAACTGGGTGGTGTGGGGAGAAGGTGGGTTTAGTTTTGTTTTTATTTCTCACCATCCTATTCTGTTATTAACTGGCAATACATTAAATTAATTTCCCCAAAGTCAAGTCTGTTTTGCCCACGCCAGTAATTGGTAAGTGTTGTCTCTGTCTTTATCTCGACCTTCAAGCTTTTCCATTGTATTTTCTTCCTCTGCCCTGCTGAATAAGGACAGTGATAGAGCACTTGACAGGCATCTGGTGGCCAGCCAAGGTCAACCCACCACAATGGAGCAGAAATTGATATATTGAGAATGAAGACTTGTCTGCTGAAGAGTACGGAACTGTCAAAAGCTCTGGGTGCTCTGTTCTGCAGTAGGACTAATGTCCCATGATTGTAATTTTCAGCATATAGACAAAGCATTCAGAGTTTGAGGTCTTAGTCTCCAAATATCACCCCTGTCATATATATATATAGCTTACAAATGCCTTAATTTTATCTGTAATTAAATATCAATAAAGCAAACTCATTTCCAGCTGACTTTCCCATAACAAAGGACTACAGTCATCTTGGCTCTCTGCTAACAGTCTCTCAGGTGCCACCTTAGGCAGTGGTGAATGAAAGATCTGCCTAAGACACTGAGCCATGCCAGCACCCACTTTAAGTGCTATCCTGTAGAAAGTAAAGTTCATTGATGGCCTCTAGAAAAAGGATGTTATATCCCTATAATGCAGCCATCTAGAGTGCTGTCAGAGTAAAATAAGAGAAAAAAAACCCCACAAAACAGGACCCAAGTGTGTCTGAGATTCTTGCCATTGCTACATCGAGTACAGTCTAGAGTGTACCTTTTTTCCAGATTTGCTGCCATAGGCTTTTCTACTGTAGTGGCTGTTGTTATGCAAGTGTGTGCTTTTCTCTTCCCAGTGCATATTATGTTATTAAGGCACACGTCTCTTGGAAGGTGCAAAGGCAAATGCTCTACAATAAGCTTTGTCCTGTCAATTCCAGAGCAGAGTTACAGTATAAAATGCTGGAATAATACAGACAATGCAGGAAAGTAGTTGGAAGACTGCCAAGCTAGAACAAAAGGTATGCATGAACCTTAGTCATACTGAAATAACAGAAAGAACATAATTCATCTTAAAAGCCCGTTTGAGAATTTGTACCAACTGGCCAGTTAACTCAAAGTAGGGATTGTGCTATATGATCACAGGGTATTATAATTTGGAAGAAAAAAAAAAACACAAAACACAAACACCCAAGAGTTGATGAAAAATTAAATCTCTATCTAGATAAAGTCTTAAACATCTGTGACCTTCCAAACCTTGCCTTGACTTTGTAAGGAAAATATTGATAAATTAAATATAGAATAGGATATGTATTTTTTTTTATTAATGATAATATTCAACTCGGAAGGCATCTCTGAATATTTAAAAACACAGACTCTTTTGCTATTCCTACCCTCATTTATTTTTCTTTTTGTCATTAATCTTCAACAATTTTTTCTATAATATCTTAAAAGATCATTCATGCAAATGATCTATGGTATGGTATTACAGCTGTATGCAACCAAATATGTAACTCATATATGCATATTTGTATTTTGTTTGCCTTCCTATACTCAAATCTATAACTACCTTATTGTCTGCTATTCTCTCTACTTTTATCTTCCCCCCCCACCTCTTTTTCCCTGTTTATAGCTCCATGTACATGTGCAGAACTTCACAATGTTCACAAGTCCAGACAATTCACCCCTTGCCCCATTCTTCAAAAACATTAGCATTGGTAAATGCTGTGTTCCTTCCCTAGGAGTCTTATCTGGCAGGAATTCCTAGAGCACTTTTAGGCAATACTCACATCATCCAGCTTCAGAAGGCCAGTTTAGGTGCTTTGGACCTGGGAACATCTGCTTCTCTCTATTGACTACTTAAAAAAATAAGTAATTATAATAGAACAAAACCCATTTTTCACTCTAAAGTGTATATATGGTGTTTTTAACTGCAGAAAGTGAGTGTCATAAGTAGAACTGTGATTTCCACTATGTGGATATGGAGCCAAGGGATTATGCCGTTGTCTCACTCTATAAAATTCTACAAGTTAGATCAGTCGCATAAGACCTGGAACCATTTCATACAGCTTCTTTCCTTTTTGAGAGCTTAAATCCAATCCTTTCTTAGAAGTAGTTGGTAGTGGGATACATGCTAGGCTTCATGTTACTCTGGAGTGAGGTCTACCTTAGTCGCATCTATCAAAGTTGCTACATCTGGGAGGGTAGGTAGTCACTGAGCCAGAAAAAGTGCACAAAGGATTCAACGAAACTCCTTGTGCAGACATTAAGTGTTGCCTAATACATGGTTTGTACCTATTTCTATTGCTCACACCCACAAGAAAATAATAAATTGAAACTAGTAGATGGACTGAGTGATGTGATACTGCTTGTGGCACAGGAGCTGCTCATTATTGCTGTCAGTGGACCGGCAAAGATGGGGGTATGCTTTATTGACCTTAGTCCCTCTGAAAGGTATCATTATGGTAATGGAGGTCACATAAGTACCTTAACTTCACTTACATTTCAACTTTTTGTTACTTAAAGAAGTACAGGAAGTCATTTACAATCTCTGGTAGCATGTAGAAGTGTAACTCTAATTTTTTTTAATGTAGCTGAATTTCTATATTATTATATCGCAGATTATATCCACTATATCACCCCTTTTGACTAGCAGCAGCCTTTACTGTTAGATTGTTAAATCAGAACTCTAATTAAACCCTATATCTCAAGCATGTCATAGTTCTTTGTGATTAAAAAAAGGCCTTCTGGGTTTGGAAGGGGAAGATTAGTACTCAGAAGAAAGGGCTGGATTTTTAGTTTCTTTTGTAGTGTCTGTACTGGACAACAATAAATTAATCTGTGGAGCTATGATTTGGAGGTGGGTGCTATTTCATTTTTTAAAAATCTTCAGGCATACCCGTAAAATCATGCAAGCTGAGGAAAAAATAACTTCTACTACTAAGTGCAACCCTTAAATTTTGGATAAAAATTAAAGGCAAGCTCTTGTTGATTGCTGCTTTCTGTAAAAAGAGTTTTCATTTTTACATCCTAACCCAGCTGCAGATAAAATATCTACATATGCTGTTGCCTGCTGAGATTCTTGTGAATCATGGTTTAAGACAGACAGGAATTATATCGCGCAGGAGATAACTCTGTGTTTCAGTAGTGCAACGTCACAAGATGTCAAGTCACTCCCCACCTGATGCATACAATTTGTGTCAAGTTTTTATGCATGGAAACCCACAGGACAGCTACCCTTGGCCTTCCATGAATGAAAAGCAGGCCCCCTCAAGTGTCACCTCCCTTCCAAAGCATACAGGAGATGTGGGGCTCACATAGGAGTTGCTGTCAGAGCTTTGACCGCAGCAGCTTCAGCAAACCAAGACACCAACTCATTCAGAGCCATTGTGGCAATGTGTGGAGTGGGAATGCCACTGCTTTGACCAAAAAGGTCACTGCTTGACACCCATAGGTGGTGCTCCTCATGCCCAGGGTGGAGGTGATAGTAACGTAGCCAATCTTCTATTGATGTTGCTCCACAGAACCCAGAAAAGTCAGTGATCTCCCTGTACTGAAGATGTGCAAGGTCCCAAATAATGCAAATTCCCTTTCTCTGTTGTGAGATAAGGCATAATGTATGCAGACAGCTGAACTCTCTTATTCTATCACATGCAATAAAAACAGGGGTTTTTTTTAGACAGCGTATTGAGTATGTAATGATTATTTAACCCTAACATCATTCAGTTCTGGTGTTAAAATTTGCTTTATTTTTATATATGCTTTTCTACTGGTTGAATGATAAATTGGCAGTGAAATATTTCTATTTCAGCTGAGCAAGATATCTGTGCTCCAAACAATTTACAGAACACATGACACTAGATCCACTATGACTTTATGCAAAGAGCAAGACTGATCTTTCTGGGTGAATGTGCTAGTTTGCCTTCCTTGAGTGGATGCATTACTCTGTTATTATGGGCTATTTGATGCCTGAATGTTTCTAGAAGCTACTGCTGTTCACAAAAAGGCTGTAATATGGCGTCAAAGATTTGTAAGTCTAACAGAAAATATGAAGATAAACTAATGAGACTTTAAACAGCATACAGTTATCTGCAATGTAGACATATTGTTTCTAAACTGATACAGAAAATATTTTGCAAAGGTATTGAAGCTCAACTATCAAACAGTAGATGCAACTACATACGCAGGAAAGATTTTCTTACTTATGCTGTGTAGCTTAATCTAAAGTCCAAAAGCTGCATACAGATCAATCCTCCAAATTGCAACCAATTTCTTCTTGGCATCTCTCCAAGAGTCCTATAGACATCAGCAGTCATTAGCATTCATCACTCCCACGAGTTTTAGTTGTCTTTCCTGTGGATTTGACACATAGCTGGATGCATACTCCCCAGTCAATTGACAGAGATTTATCTCTGTCTTATGACTAGAACGTCAGTTCACATGAAGTACATACATCTTCTATATGCTTGATTCAGTGGTAGGAAGTGCCTGAGCTGGCTGGGCCTGAGCCCCACAGCTGCACCATGGGGAAGTAGTGAGGGATTGCAGTGGGAGACTCCATGCTGGGGAGGGATGGAGGTCACTGTCTGCTGACCCAGCCTGCTGTCCAGGAAATTTTGCTGCTTGCCAGGGACTCAGAGAGGACATCCCGGAGAGGCTGCTGAAGCTTGTTTGGCCCTTAGATGGTCCTCATAGGTATTTTGAAAAGCCACAAAGATACATCTGCCATATGAGGAAAGGCTGAGAGCTGGGACAGTTTAGCCTGGAAAAGAGAAGGCTCAGGGTGGCTCTCTAATCTATATAAATACCTGAAGGGAGGGTGCAGAAAAGATGAAGCCAGGCTGTTTTCATTGGTGCTCAGTGGCAGGACAAGAGGCAATGGGCACAAAACAAAACACAGGAGGCTCTGTATGAACATCAGGAAACATTTTTTTACTGTCAGGGTGACTGAGCACTGGAACAGGTTGCCCAGTGAGGTTGTAGAGTCTCCATCCTTGGTGATATTCAAAAGTCATCTGGACACTGTTCTGGGTAACTGGCTGTAGGTGGTCCTGCCTGAGTAGGGGTATTGGACCAGATGACCTCCAGAGGTTCCTTCCAACCTCAACCATTCTGTGATTCTGTCAGTCTACGACATGTCTTAATTGGTATAGTCAAGTAGATTCTGTATATAAGGCACCAGCATTATGGTCATGCAACTGAGTCAATATCTGAATAAAAATACTTTGCTTTTTATTTTTAAATGTAAAAATAACTTTTCTTTAATCTCAGTTTTTGGAACTGAAATATGTATTTTTATCTCCTAGCCTTCCCTCATGGATTTAAAAAAAAAAAAAAAAAAATCATTCTGATAAAAGTGTTTGCAGTCTGACAAAGGGCAGATTTGGTAAAGCATTATTGGCAGATCATTTAAGCAAATGAAAAATTTTAAACAAGTATGATAGGTATATGCTTTGAATGTTCGCAGACAAGTGCCAGAAAATGAATCCTTGTGGAAGATGTAGGCATATAAAAGTACATAACTTTGCATTCAAGAGCATGCCAGGAGTATACCTGTATGGAAATTTATCCCATTTGTACTGGCAGGGGACCTGGATATCGAAATACACTTAGAAAAATACAGGGGTTTTGGTCTTTTTTAAAATAATGGCTTAAAAAAAAAGTTAGATATAGAAAGATACTAGGTAGCTGTTCCTTCAAATTAAAGGGGTATTTCTAATAAGATATTGTTCTGAAAATTTGGCATAGTTGATTTTTTTTTTCCTTTGGTACTATTGATATTCTTAAAGTACTCCTGTAATATAACATATGTCATGAAATTTTCTTTATATAATTATCCATGGACACTGTACAATCATGAAATTACAGGAATACATTTCATCATTCTCAGCTCAGAAGAATAGCAGATGGTGTTTGCTCTTGGATTACCCTAGAGAACTCTTTTTTTTTTTTTTTTCCCCAGGCTTGAGTTTATATTTGAATTTATATAAATTCCACGATTCAATTTATATTAGAGAGAAAGAGACATATAAGCATGCAAGGCATAAAAGTGATAATGGCATTGACCTGTAAGTAACATGTTGCTTTAATAGCCTTAAATACTGTTATTCCAGTTGAGATGTCCTGTATCAAAAGTGAAGAGTAGTGGTAAGGTGTGGAGTTAGGGGAGCAATTAAGTGAAAAAGTTGGAAATAAAATTGAAAATGCAACAGAGGTAATTGAAAATATATTTTGGATGCCAGATTGCAAGTGCTCCTAGGAAAAGTATGGAGGTAGTGCCTCTAGGTTCCAGCTGTCCCTTGCCCTGGCAGCACAGCAGAGACTAATGTCAGTACAGGCACCTGAAGGAAAGGCCTTATTTCCATATTAGTTGCCTATTTCTGCAACAAGGTCCCTAGGGACCTTGTGATGATTAGGTTTAGGGCCAAAATGGTGTGGCTTATATCAGAGAGTGACAAATGCTTCAAGAGATGCCATCTCTTGTCCCATTATAAGGTTAATCCTCACAGTGCAAGGCTCTCTGAGGGAGGAATAACAAAGAGAACCCAATTCTCAGATCACACTCAGTGCCTCAGCTACATTTCCTAGGGAAACTGTCATGGTTTAGTAGTGGTTATGTTAATAATTCTGATATAATGGAAAATGAAAGGAATTGATTAATATCACAAGTAGTGGAGAAACCACTTTTGAAAAAAATTCTTTATTGCCTTAGATGCTATACAGAGAAGTACAAGTATATCTGAAATTTATCTTTAGATTATTATGGCTGTTTATTTTTTTTTCTGATGCTGCCTTTTACCTTTTTCCCATTGCCTGCTTTTCTTTTCTTCTCCTTTTTCCTATCTCTTTATATAAAATAGATAACACTTACCAAAATTGAATAGATATTTTTAAATAACTCTGAAATGGGAAAAAAGTCTGTATTTAAAAATAAATTAACCACAGTAGAATGTCTGAGGCTTTTTTTTTTTAACATGGGAAATAAATGTTGGTATTAATGAGTTAAACATGAGTAAGATTAGTGTCCTAGTTTAACCAGTATTTTGCCATTGGTAGTATCGTATTTCTCCATTTATTTGTGAAAGAGATGTGTCAATGTGACACATCACCAGTCTTGAATTCTGAATTAATGTAACTCCTTGCATATACAAGATATTAATGCATAGACTTATGCTGATTTACTTTGTTTTATTCATTTTTTTTTTTTAACTAAAAAGATCATAAAATTCTTAGGCATAATTTTGGTGTCTCCTTGTAACAACTGCCAATGACTCTATCCTGCTCTGTTTTAATTTTTCCTCGTTTTAATGTTTTCTTAGTCTACAGAACAGATTATCAAGTATAGCCTAAGTAGGAATGAACTTAGACTAGAATACATTATGACTGAAAATACAGTGGGGTTTTTTGAATATTCTTTCAAATATTTGTTAGCATTTTAATTTGTGCACCATCCACCTGTTAATAAACATCAGAAATTTTCATGAAACTTGCTTCTGCTTGCTTAATTTTTAACAAAATATAACCCAGCATGCAAATATTAAATAATTGAGGATCCAGGTCTGCTGTTTCCTACATGCCACTGAAAAAAGCTGGTGAGTTGAGCAGCATGTACTATAATGTATGAAATCAGCCTTCATCCTGTTTTGTGCCCATGTGACACAGAGCACCATGGTAAATGTGTGGTTCATGCCTTCTCTTTGTGTCTTAAGCACAAAAAACAGTGTGGAGCCCACTCACATATCAAGTTACTAATGAAAAGTATTTCTTCTTCTTTTCAGAGTGTTTTGGAATTTTCTGCCATCTGCAAGTTGTTTCTTCCCTGCAACATGCTGGAAAAAAAACAAATTCTGGAAAGAGGAAGACAAACATCTCTGTGTAGCTAGCTCTCAGTTCTGCGGACTCAGTCAATATGTTATGATGGAAATGGATGACACCACGAATTCCTCTAGTGTAGTCATATGTTTAAAAGAAAAGTGTAAGGTGAGCATCCAAACTGAAAGGAAAAATAGTAGTATGTGTTGAAGGGCAGGAACCGGTTTGGGATCTGAATTCCAGTTTTACATACGTCTGGGAGAGCAGAAGGGTTAATGATTAGTTCCTCCTCTTGGCTTTTCTGATTTGCCAATTTAATTCTCCATTGGTCAGTTGTTTATTTAGTTGGCTTTTTTCTTTTGTTTGGACTTGGGGTTTTTTAGGGTGTTTCCTCCTGGCTGTCCAAATTCTCTCCCCAAGAAATGAGGTAACTTGGCAATGTTTAATATTGCTTTGAGTATGTGTGTATCTAGGCTAAAAAACTTGCTCTGCTTGCTCTTAAAAATTAGCAAGTACAAAACTGGTATTTACTAGCTTGTTTAGCCTAGTGCCATTTGATAGTGCTTGACTTTTTTTGATAGATTGACTTTTTTTTTTTTTGCTGCTTATGGATGAAAATAAGATATATGTTAGAGAGCAAAGGGCTAGCTCTCAAGTCCATGAAATCAAATATACTGAATTGTTTAGAAGAATGTACTAGTTGAAGCATCTAAGAATGTACCTTTTTCAAGACCCAACCAAAACTGTAAATATACTCCTATTTATCTGATAGTGTACACAAACACAGATGTGGGCACTGGGATTTGAAAGGGGGGTTTTGGCAGTGGTCATCTGAATATGTCAATATGAAATAGAAGCTCCAACACAGCTAGCGGGAGGAGATCCTAGTTTCCTCAGTTTGCTTGTCATCAATCCAAAATGCAGTTCATGGGAAGTAGTTGTGGAAAGAGAGGGGAAACCATTCTTCTTCCTATTACTATGAACCCATTTCACTCATTTCATAGCTCCACTGGTTTCACCCAGAATGACCTTTGTGACCAGAATCAAGTCTGCAATAAAACAACATGACCCTGTGCACAGTCTGTCTTGGCTCTAGTTAATTGTCATCTGTTTTATTTCAACATTCTTACAAAGTTATATTGAAAACAGTTGTTCCTTGTGTTCACTTTTAGTTGAAACAAACCTCTGGTGTTTGTATGTTACTTTTGTATGTTACACACATGGGGAAACATGTCTAAAAATTGCATAATACCAGAAAGCCTTCTGAAGAACTGTAAACACAATTAGCAACAAGAATCACAGAGCGACCCGTTTAGGTGACTGCATATATAAATAAGGGACTAAAGTTAAAAGAAAGAAAATCACAACTAGATTATGCTTTAGAAGTAGAACTTAGCAGAGGAAAGGAAGGGAAAGTTGTGTTAAGGCTGTCCAGTACCAGGTGTTTTGCTGCCCATGCAGTCTTGCCATGGCAGCATACAGCACAGTGAAAGCTGCCCTGCTTTCCTTCTCAGGTAATGTAACATGCTTTGAAATCGTTTCAGAAGTTATTACACCTTGTCTCAAAATGATGATGATGTGAAAACAATTTAAATCCAGACACCATCACAACTGTTTTGCTGCCATTTCCGTTGCTTTTTGTATCCTAAACTTAGTACAAAACAAGAGCTGGAATCTTTGCAAGCAAAAATACAGTATTTTGAACAAAAATGCCTATCCAAGTAAGACAAATGTAAAAATACTGTGTCTGCCAGTCTCTTTGTTTATCTGCCCTGCATAAATAGTTTTGGATCCCATTGGAAAACATATCCAAGCCTAGACACCTCGGTTTTGTAGAGAATACAGTGCTTTGTGTATACTTTCTCTAAAGTTATTTATCAGTTATTATTAAAGCTTGATTTATCAGGAACTTAAATTTGCCAACCATTCACTTAGTTGTGTTAAGTCTTACACTTACGTAAATGACCATTCTGGCTAACAGGATATACTTTTTCTCTCAGCCTTTCTGAACCAGTAGTTGCTGGCATTTGGGTTGTACCTGGTATCCCAACCTGCATTATGTGATGTACTGAAACCTACTTTTTCTGTCTTGACCCTGTGCAGTCTAAATCCTTGGAGGTTTTCAAGACCTGGCTGGCTAAAGCCCTGAGCAGCCTGGTCTGACTCCAGAGCCAACACAGCTCTGGCCAGGAGGTTGAACCAGGGACTTCCTGAGGGCCCTTCCAACCTGAATCTCTTTATATAAGACAGTTTGAGAAGATGCAGTTTCCTAACTAGCTGTGAACAAGTGTTATTGAAGATATGAACTTAGAGAATGAAAATGGGAAACATAAGCCTAAAAACTAGATTCTGCCACACTAAGAGAAGTGTGCTAAACATTTTGCATTTCCAAAGGAACATGGAGTGAAGTTGGCAGGAGGAGGCTAGGAAAGAAGCTATTTTTTTTTTTTTTTTTTAGCCTGTAGTAAAAGGACTTGGCTTCAACTGGGATACACTGGAATTTAATTGTCAAAGTCCAAAATGTGGCCCTGAAATACCCTCTACAGCTTCATTAGGTTTTCCAAGTCATGTAATACAATGGCTCTGTCTGTCAGTCACTTTTCTTAATATCTGTGAACTCAAAGGAAAAAGAAGTATCACAAAAATTGAATATCCACAAATTTCATTTAAATAGAAAAAGTAAGTGTACAAGAAAAGCCTTGTAAGTGGATGTTTTCTCCCCCCACATGACATGGGAGTATCCTTCATTGGTTACTACGGAATTCATCCACACCAAGTGCTCTTAGAATTGCTCTTCATTCAGAATAAGCTCTGATCATAACTTGGACAGTTGTTAAAATCAATTGACTGCAAGACATAAATCAATAGAAATTATGATCTTTTTATTCTAGCACCCACTTAGAAGCTTATTTCATTGTTCCAGTAGATTTACAATGTCAGCTGTATTTGAACATTTTAAATGTTGCAAAAGCAGATTCCAGTACATGAGATCCTGTTGTAGCAGGAGAGAAGGCAAAAAAACCCACTGCGTACAGAGCTTCAATGGCAATTCTAATGCCAATAATTTATAATTTTGAGTTCTGTCCTGTGATTGCTATCATTTTTGTTGTTCAGCTTTATAAACATGTCTTTTTTCACAATTACTGAATATGTATTCTCCCTACAAAAAGTATCTGTGGTATATAAAATTTAAAGACAGGATTTATTTACTGTTCAAGGCGAATTGCCTGTAGAAATATGTTTTCTCTAATTAGTCTGTACATTTCAAATAGAAGACGAACAGATCAGATCATTAAAATTTTGCTTGGTATTTGTACATAACAACTGATCCCCTTTGCAGTCTTTCTTCAGGAGTGGTAGCTGTCTTTCAAGGCACTATTATTTCCAAAGATTCCCAGATACAGAACAAATCAATAGCTAAAAGTAAAGTTGAGGTTATTCAGTGAGAAGACATAGCTTGAAAAACTGAAGAATTACATAAGTAGATCTTTCTATCACCTTTGTTTAGAAGTTTGGAGGAAAATAGTTGAGGTTGGATGTGGTAACATATAAAATTACTCTTGTCAACAGTAGTGCTAGCTAGTATATAGGAATGTATTGCCAAAAGAAGGTTTTGAGATGGGAGTATATTGCCTGAAGTTCTGAGATGAATGAGTTATTTTTATTCCTTACCAACTTACTGCTGCCCTTGTTACATTGATATATTCTTCTGTATACCACATATTTGGCTTAAGCCTGCTTTTCCAAAATCCCCATCTCCTCTTGATTTCAACTGCATTGTAAAGATCCAGCCTATCTGGAAATCATGGCTGTAATTACTTCTATAGAGAAAATGTAGATGCTGAAAGCCCTTACACAATAAGAATATCACTTTAACTGCAGCATCTATCAGTCCTCAGAATTACTCAATTATTTTCCCAGTTCAGAAATCACAAAAGGGAAGGATACTTATTTTTCTCTTCTTATCTAGATATCAGTCAGGAGTATCTCAGTCTAGTTGATTTTTGGAAGAGATAAATCTAATCTAAATTCTGGATTATAACAAACATTGGTCATCCCCTGCAAAAATGGGAAGACAGTAGACATCAATAATATCAAATTTACTATACAGCATGCTAAAGAGGATGTTAGCATAAATGTCAGTAGGTTGTGTTTTTACATCACTTTGTCAGTAAGAGGAAATGCTGAAAGCATTAACCATAGAAAGATATGCCATCACTCTAATTCAGTAAGTTATATAGTTGTGACTTCAATAAAAAACACTCATGTAAAAAAAAATAAAGTGACAAATTGGAATAATGGAGCAATTTCTTTGGACTCTAAAGTAAACAAGTGTAATTTTTTTTTTCTGATCCTCTTGTTTCTTCTCCAGAATTGCAATTACTTACAACACAGAAGAAAGCATTTTCTGCGAAAATCTTAAGCAGCATTTCTGGAGGTGGAAATAAGAGAACAGAAAGGAATTATTTATTGTTTTGCCTAGTGCTGTGAGATGTTTTTCTGTATCTGTTTGTTTTACGTGCCACTCAAATACGTTCTCAAGCAAACTTATTTGACACTCTGATAGTGACAAATGGAACTTGCTTTTTACTTTTTTCATTCCTCTAAGTTGCAATAAAAATCTGCACTATAAATGACCTTTGAAATAAAACATCCACAGCAATGCTCTATAGCTCTCATAAAATGAAGTCTCTAATTAGCTGGATATTTTTTTCTGGAGGAATGTGTAAAAGGGCACACTAAGTAGAATTGTACTGCTGCTGCTCATTCAGGAGCCTAAGTTTTCAAAACCACAGAAAGCAAAGAGAGGCAGAATGTGGCACTCTGTACATGCAGCTCAGCCCTGTCTGGGTTTCTTAGTAAATACCCAGCTGGAAAGTACATTCTACAGCTCTTTTATAAGGTTTTAGGCCTTCACATGACTGCTAAATAAATCTACTGACAGGGAAAAAAATCAGTCCCCTGCTCCCGCCATTAAGACATATGGAAAAGGTTTGTTTGAAACTACTTTCATTCAGTTACATCTTCTGGAACAGTACAATCTGCAATATTTGTGATTAGGCAAAATATAAAACCCTGCTATACACCCCAAAGAAGTACCGAAGTGCCTGAGGTGTGTGGTGTAAGCAATCTTTTGTCCTTACTAACAGATTGCTTTTCTGTAGCCCTGGGGCTGCAGACTACAATTGCATAGCTTTTCTTGCTGTCTTTTTGTCAGCAGAGCTTTCAGGAAAGTGCAGACTGTGTACAGTAGTACAAAAGGTGTAGTGCACTGATCTGAGGAAGCCAGGAACGGACATGCAGATCAGATTAGTACTCGATCCTCTCCGGTGTCATTTTAGGAGTTATATTAATTCTGAAAGTTTGTATTATTATTGCTTCCATTATATCTGTTCTGTTCATAAATGTGGAGCTTTCTGTCAAGGTTTTCATTCCTAAACCTTTAGTAGATATGGAAGAGGCAAATTAATACAGATGGTAATAAGCAAAGATACATGTAAATGTTATATTTGACATAGACTACCAGCACATATTAGCAGCATTGGATTTCTAGCAGAATTTGGTTAGACTGTTCCGAGTTTCATGGGTTAGAGCTTTTTTGCGTTGATTTTTTGTTTGGTTTTTGTGGCCTTGTTTTGTTTTGCCATGAGGTTATAAAAGAAATTTTATGCTTTGAAGCATTTTTCCTAAAAAGATACCTTGTGTAACAGGCTAGTGTAAACAGTAAATTGTTTGGGTGGTAAAGTACTTTACTTCTGCCTTACAAGGAAAAATATGCTGACTGCCAGCCATCTCTGTTCTGCTAGGAGAGCTCTCAGAAACAGACCTCTCATCACAACTTGTTGCCACCAGTGGTTCTGGGGGTGCAAGTGTGTGGTGTCGATCTAAATGTTCTGATGCACGGTGACCTGTGCAGGTACCGGGCAGTATCGGTATTTCTTTCTCTTTAAATTACACCTGTATTTCTTTATTTCAAAACTCGTTTTTATGCAAGCCAGAGCTTGTTTTCAAGCAAGGTGGAAGAACAAACATGCACAGGCAGTTTCGATATGGACATTCCCTAAATTCTCAGATATTGGCTTTACAAAGCTGTTTTGGTACAGGGTATTTTTTGAGAGAGATGTTATTTCTTAGCATTCCAGATATAATCCGTATAGTGGAGTTACCTTTAACTGCATTTTTTTGGGTGGTTTTGGGGTTTTTTTTTTGGGGGGGGATATGAGTGTGCATTAAGAGGAAAACACACTTCTCACTGCCTTTACTTTGTTTTTAAAACTGGTCTAATTGATGCAACTGGAACCTTTTTATCATCATGTAGGAGACTTTTTCATAAAAGAAAAGGAGCTGAACTTTTCATAAAGATTAGTCTAAATGTCACGGTAGTGGCAGCTCAAAATAAAAGGTGCTATAAGTAGTGTATTTGTGCTGTCAGTAGTGTATTATGGGACTAATTTTTAGTTTTCTTCTAAAGTTAAGAGTTTATTTATCCTGTGAAATCTAGCCATTTCAAACTTTTTTCCAGTCCCACAGTGAAAAAGGTTGAGGACAGATATTCAAACATGAATATTCTGTGTCTTAGCTGAGGGGGTTTGATCACTATAGACTCAATCTCTGCTTTTGAAGAATAACTCCCAAGAGAGACTGAGATCCACAAGAGAATAGCAAATTAGCTAGTAGTTTCTCGCCCCTTTTTTTCCCTTCTCTCTCTCTTTTTGATCAGAAATTCCATCCTTGTCAAGAGACATTTTCTGAGTCAAAAGTTTTGATGAAATTAGTATGTTTTCAATGGACTAAAAGACAGATAATATTGTAAAAATTTTTCTGGAGAGCTATGCTTTTAACAAAACTCTTATTTTTAAATCCAGGAAAGATTAGATTGTTAAAATCAGTGAAATTCTCCAAATAATTTCAAATTTAATACAAATACACGTAACATTCTCTGTACACAAGGACATACATTGAAATTCTGAGTCTAATGACGTCAGTGGAAATAGTTTCTACATATTTTTCCATGGAGCCAAGATTTCATCCTTTTATACTTATAATCTTGTTTATGGGCAAAGAGGAAGCACACTTGTATGTAAGTGTCGTGGTTTAACCCCAGCCAGCAACTAAGCACCACGCAGCCGCTCACTCACTCCTCCCCCCCATCCAGTGGGATGGGGGAGAAAATCAGGAAAAGAAGTAAAACTCCTGGGTTGAGATAAGAACGGTTTAATAGAACAGAAAAGAAGAAACTAATAATGATAACACTAATAAAATGACAACAGTAAGTAATAAAAGGATTGAAATGTACAAATGATGCGCAGGGCAATTGCTCACCACCCGCTGACCGACACCCAGCCAGTCCCCGAGCAGCGAAATCCCTACCCCCCCACCCCTTCCCAGTTCCTGAACTAGATGGGACGTCACATGGTATGGAATACACCGTTGGCCAGTTTGGGTCAGGTGCCCTGGCTGGGCATGAGAAGCTGAAAAATCCCCGACCATAGTCTAAACACTACTGAGCAACAACTGAAAACATCAGTGTTATCAACATTCTTCACATACTGAACTCAAAACATAGCACTGTACCAGCTACTAGTAAGACAGTTAACTCCATCCCGGCTGAAACCAGGACAGTATGTAAAGCCAAGAATTTATTTTTAGTATAATTGAAATCTTAAGTTTTATCATTATTAGGCTAGATGTAATTGTTACAGAAAGAGAAAGAAACATAATGCAGTTAAAATTGTTAAACACACATGTCTTAGTTTCTGCCCATCTCCTGGAGCTATTCTCACCCTCCCACTGCTCCTCTGGATCCTGAGGTCAGGGGTTTCGTGCTAGTGCTGGGGGCGGGGGGTGGGGGGGATGTTATGGGGGTCCTGAGTATCTGGAGTCCTTTACTGGCAGGAGTATGATGCTGATGTTGATAGTTGCTTCTTCCTTGGACTAGGATCCACTTTGGGTTATTTTTTTAGGTTTGGTAACACACTTTTACACCTTTCTGCTTCTTCAGTGTCATAGCAGGACTGTGTTTCCCTACACCATGTCTTTGTGTTAGCTGTATATGTCTTGTTCAGCGCAGAGTAACTTGTTGCTGCTATCTATAAAAAACTGCAGTTGTATCACACAAAGATAAACAAAAGTAGGGCAAACTAGCCATTGACACCTGGTCAATTAGAGAAACTGCTGTCACAGCTAAACCAAGTAAAACAAAGCTGCAGACAAGTGAAGAGAAGTTCACACAGAGGAGGACTGAAAACCTCAGTGCTGAGGCCTTGTACAGTGTTTATGTCCCATTACTAGCAATGGCAATGCCATGCTACAGGATTACAATCCTTAGTGATAAGAACATGTGCCATAATTGTTATGAGATGGGACTATTCTGACAGTCTGCTGTAACATGTTTTCTGTGGTGCTAGGAGAAATAACTGATCAACCAAGGATGAGCTCAGGACACCTAACAGCCAATTCCGTGCACAGATCCTAGGGATACTCTGTGTTATAAGGATTGATTTTTAGGAAATTGCAAAGACCTTGTACATTACTCAAAAATAGATAAAAGACATGGAGCAGAAGCCAATAATGTTTTCCTTGCCTTTGACCTCCCTAGGGAGTTCAACAGTCGCCTTGTAATTAGTAGTAGATTGGACACAATTTTTGAAAACTACAAAGCAACTACAGACTCTGAGGCTTGCAGGCTCTTCCAGAAGAACTTTTGAATCTTGCAGTGTTGGAGAACAAGTCAAAAGTGGCTGAAACTTTCAAAAGTTTGATTAATTAACACTTACAGTCTTGATCCTTTTCCAGGTGAAAGACCACTAAGTAGCTGCTCTGTCTTCTAATTGAAATGAAGTAACAGTTACCATCCCTTGCGCGTGAAGGATGCCAAAGGCGAAAGCAATTAAAACCCTGTTACATTATACCTGTTGGCAAAGCTGATCATTCACAGGTAGCTTGCAACATGCAGCTTGAATAACAAGGTGTACAACATTTACAAGTCTGGGCAATTAAACTAATATGGCAGTAGTTCCATTCAGCTACTCTGTCTGAAGACGAGAAGTTTCATTAAATTACTGTTACATATAGTGCTACAACTGTGGGAAAACATGTGAATTGCTGAAACTACTGTATGGAATAACAATATGTAGGCATTTGTCTGAAAAAATATTTACATTCAGTGGTTCAGAGAAAATTTAGGTTTGTTTGATTTATGTAATCATTCTTAGTTTGTCAGAAAATCCTTTCGGATTTGATATGTAACTCTGTGGCTTCTCTGTTGGTGAGCTGAAATTTTGTCTGCTCATATCTTGCAGTAGATACTATGGTATTTGTAATAGGGAATGCAACCTATTAATTTTTTATTACAAGGTTTTGTTATGCATGAGATTGTCTGCTTTTACAGATTGGTATGTTGCACACTAACCCTAAATGACTGAGAAGTTTAGAAAACAAACTTTGCTAATCATGAAGACCCCAAATCTAGAGATGGGCATACAGATAAGTGCCGTAAGCTGAAGCTCTTCTCAGTAGTCATGCTGTCCTTGGCTCTATACTGGCTTTGTGAACAGAGAAGCACTTGATGCACTGTGAATCCTCACAGAAGGTTAAGTGAATTGTTTCTCCCTGTTTTTCCCATCTTGGTTACTTCTGACTACATTCTTACAGTTGAAGAAGAAAATTGCTGTAATTTCATTGCTTGATTTTTATATGAATGTAATATATATATATATTCATATATAAAATATATATGAATTTATTTTCTTTCTGCATTTTCTTCAGACCTCAACGTATTGGAAAAATTGACTGGCAGTGTATAACACTATTCAAAATAAATTTCACAGAGATAATATGCACACATATGAAATTATTAAGTACTGTACACAGAGAACAAAATCATTATTAAATTATCATAATAATTGCTATAGTTACAGTACCTGGTACTTTCTTGTAACCTCTAGGAAGGGACCCCAGTGTTTCCTTGACTTCTATACAGCTCCGGGTGTCAATAGATACTCTTATCCATCAGGGAAAATGATGGTCACAATTTGTAGGGATATTATCTCCTGACAATAACAATGTCCTTTATCTAACATGCATAAGCAAAGTGAAGTTGTGTGGTTTGAGGGAAAGGGAAGTCTTGCAGAATTAATATAACATATTTTTTTATCATAACTTGATGCTTTCTAAAGTACTTTCACATTACTTGGTACTTTCTCATTTTATAGATCATTATTATAATATTTTTCAACCCAAATATAATCCTAAATAATGTCTGCTCCAAACCCTCTTCTATTATTTACTTAAGAAAACCTATTTTTCTGAACTTGCTTTGACAGTGGCTGCTCACCTCCTATGAGATAAGCAGCGTTGCTCAAGCCTACCTCTAGAAAAACAAAACATTGGAAGACTGAAGTACTTTCTGACTGAGTTTTCTAGAACAGCTTCTAGAAAACTCTTATCCAAAGGCTCCAAGAAAAATAAAGCAATAAAAACTTAATGTCAGAGCAGTTACAACAGATTGGACTGAAAAGCCTTCCCCAGTGTAGTACAGAGTGGCTGGTCAGTGTGAGGGAGCCCCTAAGCTTTGATTTTACCTCCCTCCCTATTTATTCCTTTTGAGAATTTAGAGTGCCATTGATATCTGGCCTATCACTAGGTTGTTTTAAATCTATTAACAGTTGTAGTTTTCTTTTCTTTTTCTTCCTACCCTTGAGCATCCAGAAAGTGATTTTTGTTTATATTTATTTAATGATATGCAGGAAAATCATGTCAGGAAACCTATGTCAAAGTGTGTTTTCTACATTGTATCCTGAGAGCAGCAAGATTGCTGGTTGTTCTGGGCTCCAGTGCTAATGAGTTATCTTGGCGCGGATGTGACACTGACTAGCTTTTGCTAGGAATGCTTTATCCTAAGAGTCTACTGTCTGCAGTGAAAATTCAGTAGTGGGCGTGGAAAATTATAACATTGGCTTACCTGACAATAATAAGCTGATAAACTTCTAAAATCAATATTCAGATTTACCTAGTGTCTCTTGCCAAATCAAAATCATAATTGAAAATTTATGGCTGACTTATTTTACATGTTTTAAGACTTAGTTAGAATGGCCTCAAGCATTTTCTTTCCAGATTCAGATTACTATCAACTAGATATGCATCCACCAACATGTAATATGAAGGAAGTGATGATTCATTGTCAGAATCCAATGAAATAGAGTAACTCTATCTCCTTGAAAAACCCAGCTAATGTTTTCTTAGCTTGCATAAAGTATTATTACATTCTTACTAAGTCAGCTGATGGGAATTGAGATTCTGATGAGTGTATGACTATCAGCCACCTGAAATGGTACTTCTCAGACAGAAGCTGATGATATTCAAGGTAAGTTCTTGTCCAGCATTTTGCTTGCCCTTTTATCAGTTCAGATTTCTAAATAGGAAATAGGCAGGTATTTATGGTTTCCCTACATTTAATAAAAAATGTAGACACTTTTCTGGGGTTGGGTTAAAAAAAAAAAAAGACAGAGAATAGAAAAAGTATCTGTAGAACAGATATACAGCAAGATCTAGGGAAGGTCTTTTGGCTGAAAAAAAGCCAAGTGTGTTGCACTTAGTCATGTTTCCCTTTTTTCTGTCCTTTCACTTCTTTCTACTGGAAAAATTTCACCCCTCAAAAAAAGAAAAAGAAAAATCCCTTGGACCTTTCTGTGGTATTTATGGATGGTCTAAACCAGAAAGAAAATTTAGTGGCTTTAAGATCTCCAAGTCCTTAACCTTTTCAATGTTGAGAAGAAAGTAGTAATGAATGAGCTTTAATTGTAGTCTACAACTTACTGTAGCCATCTCTATCCAAAAACTTAAGGTGGCAGCTATCTAATGCTGTTATGCTTAAGATCCTGTCAACACTGGCATTGTAAATCCCATTTGACTGCTCTTTGGAACTTCACCATAAAAAACGTGCTTCAAATTGAGCCTTGCTGTGCACGGCTTTAGACTAACAGCTTTTCCCTTTTCTTCATACATATTTTAAATTAAATGGATTTTCAGTAAGCAAGAATAAAAGAAAGCTATACTTAAGAAAATAGGAGTTCTCATGGTAGTTCATTTATTTTGCCTTTATTGCTCAGACACTAAAGAAGAAATAGATGAGATAAAAGCATTAATTTTATTTCTTTCATATCCTGTTTCTCATTCGTATGGGTGTATTTATCACTACCATCATTCAGGCACACAGCATCTCTCCTTCTCTTTCCTACCTCCCGTCTGTTTCATCTGTATTTTTAGTTTGTTTCATTTTTTCAACACTTTCTCAAGCTTTTCTAGAGTCTTCCAAATAACTTCCTGGTTATATTCAGTTACAGTTATACTGCTGTCATAATGGAAAGCCTATGACAGATCTTTAACTGCTGCAACTGCCCCTTTCTTTCTTACCTATGTTTCTTTATTCCTTTAGTATTTCTCACTTAATCTGACTTTTACATTCTCACCTTTCTACTTTTCATTATCATTGCTAAGCCTGCTGATCGAAACATGAATGAGAAATGCTGGTGTCTTCAAATATCTAGCTACCTTTCTGTTTGTCTGTCTGTATATCTATTTATCTATCTGTCTATATCTTCTTGTGAGATGTAGATTAGCAGTGGTTGAAACAAAACTTTTCCTGTCTGTTTTTTGTTTGTTTTTTTTTTTTTTTCCTTTCTTTCATGGAACATTTCTTCCCATTTGTGATACACCATCTTCTTCTGTACAGGTCTAGTTCTGCACTGGAAGAAACCAAAACATCTCAGATAACAAGCATTAATAACTTCTTTTCCTTGTTTCTCCCAATAAAAGACCCAGCTCTCAAAGAGGTTCCAGCATACTTTTAAGAGCCTTTCCTAAAGACACCATTACAATCTGATGGAACACAAATCACACTGGGCAACAGATAAAAGAGGAAAATACATAAGACATTTTAGCAGAAAATAGAGAAATAAAACAGTAAAATTAAAATGACAATATAAAATCTATTTGTAGGTAAGGCAAATTTTTTTATTAGGTAATGACACAGTGAAAAATACCATAACACAGACAAATTGTTTTTGTCTGAGAATCCTTATATTTGACACAGGAATTAAAAGAAAAGGGGCACCAAAGATGAGATTTTCTTTAGTCAAATTAGGACTGATTAGTCACAGTATGCAATAGCACTGAGGCCTTTCATATCCTGTGTGCATGGTAGAGAGAAAACAAGTACAGAAATATGTCCAGAGTGACAATGATTGAGTATTACCATATTAGCACTGTGATATCACCAAAATCTTTGGGACCCATCAGTGAATTTTGCTGACTATAAATGAACTGCATATTCACAATTGCACATCTGGAAGGGAGAGGAAGAGTAGAGAATTTTAAAAAAAAAAAAAAAATAATCTAAAGCTCTGTAATCTTGAAAATATATCAATACCTAAGAAGATACAGGGGGGAAAGAATACTAAATTGAGTTGAGCCCTCTTCAGTAACTACATGCATTTGAACAACTTCATAGTGTATATAATATGGTTAACTCAATAAAAGTATTGTTAAGAAATCCTAATATTTAAAATTGTTTTGTTTATTCTTTGAATCCAAATGTACAATAGTATGCTTTTGCTCACTGTATTAATATTCAGGTATCCATGAGAAGGTTTTACATGGAAATCCAATCCCACCAATGACTTTCATAATGGTCAGTTGTTATTTTTACCACCTGTGTTTATAAAAGTTAGAAAGCTGAAGATATTTGTTGACTTGCCATTTACATCTACCATCCACAGTGTATTATCTTTATTGCTTTGCCCTATAAATACATTAACTGAATAACTGTTAGGTATTAATATTTAATCTGAAAAGTTTTTCACATTCTTACAATTTTATCTGTAAAATGTAGTAATTCTGACTACTGACAGGACCAGTTACTAACCTGATTTTTCAGAAACTAAATTTTATTTAAAATATTTCCCTAAGTGAGCTTTATTTCAATGATCATAAGCTTGGTATCTATGGTACACCTAAAGCATTTTGCTAACCAAAAGCTCCAGTTCTAGTGTCAATTGCTAGTAACAGTACAGTATATCATCACCACGAATTAATACTATCTGTCAATATGATAAGTATCAAGCTGGGTTTTTCAAACAGGCCAGCTTTTCTCTCATTAAAGTATGTGCAGAGAATAAGCTTTCTGAAAATGGAAGGAAGAGGCCAATTTCAGTAACATAGTTATCAGTACATCATGAATAAAAATGGCAGAACAGGATTCTGCCCCCAGCAGATAACATAATAGTATAATTAAAATCATGCACAAAGTCTGCCTCTATAGATTTTTTTTCCTCCTTTTAAAAATAACTATTGCTTAGAACTGTCACAATGCTTTTGTGTTTAGTAAAGGTCAGTTGTGCACCAGTCCACTTTCTTATGGTCACTGGATGGCCTTTCAAAAGTTACATTAGGTTTCTTTCCAATTTTGTCTGAAAACAGGGGAAAGCTACCTATTGGCAACCAACTGCTGTATCTATTGTTCTGCCTTATCAGAGGAGTGATTATTCTCAGCTGTAATGATGTAAAGAGATACTGCAACTAGGATGACCAGATATCTTTCTGCCAACATGTGCATTTGGTCTTGCTCTGGCAAATGCTCCATGGAAGGGACTATAAGGAGGATGTTTAGGTCTGGACCTGCTGTCTGTGCACACAACAGTTTCCTTTTTACTGTCTCTATTCTATTGAATCTAATACTCAAGATTCAGATTATAAAAGTAACAAGTAGCATCTTTGTCTCTGGAACTTTAATCCATGCCTGCCACGATGGTGGGTAACAGCTTTGCCCTGTGACACCAGACTTAGACTAACAGGCAAAAAAATGAAGTCGTTGTGCTTGAGAACCAAGTCAAGAACTCTTAAGTCATCCTTGTCCTCTATATTTGAAGAAATATCTGAGTTTTGCTTTTTCAAGTTAGGGCCAAAATAAAGCCTTAAAGTTGTTACATGATGTGCTGAAGGTTGTTTCTGAGTAACAAAATATATTAAACTCTCCTGCAATACTTTAGTATCACTATACTACCTTAAATAAATACATACTACAAAGAAAATAATTCCAATTTTTCCAAAAACCTAGTAAAAGATAGAAAAGGTCAAATATGGTTTCTTTAGGCTGGCTGCTAATGTGGGTGAAAATAGCTTCTGTCTCCATGTGGAGATAGAAAGCAAAAAAAATAAAGCACTTGGAGAAAGAGGGAGATTTCTTCAGACTCCTGCACTTGTCCCACAGCAACAAGCCAGAATAGAAGAGGAAAGCATGTAATATTCTTATCACAAGGCTGCATTGTGCAGGTCTTTGAAATGTGAAGGAGCTTTTTGCTTACTTGAAGTGACAATGTTGCCAAAACTGGTATTGTCAAATTAATTAAGTACAATATTTGCCAGTTGTGATGCCCAGACAGACACCTCCAAATTTTATGTAAAGGTGGAATAGGGAAATTGCCAAGATCTCAAAACATTTTTCTTCTTAACCTCATAAGCAATTGTCAGCTTGTGTCATATTTTTTTAACTAGTTTGCCATTTCATAGAAGAAATTATTAGTGATATCATGCATCATTAACTATGTGGCTGAAGTTTAAGCTGCAGACATAGTGAGCCAAATTAAGTTTTAGTGCAGAACTACTGACTCCAGAGTGTTACTTCTTGAGTCGGCAGAGGCTGAAATCACAGAGAAAGTATAAATTTTAGATCCCCTAAAAATGGTGCATCTCATGTAATTCAACTGTTATCACCTGCTGATTCATCAGAAATGCTTTTCAGGGAGTTCAGCCTTTCTTGGCAGAAGACACTTATTGATGTAGTGGTAATAACTTATCTAGGTATTTATAATGTACCCAGTACCATGTTACCTTAATGCTTGAATTTAATTACTAGCTAGAATTTTCTCTTTCTGTTCTTATTTCATAATCTGAAGCAAATGAAGATATTTGGATGGTCTATCTGTGAAGGCAATCAAGCTAAGTATTATACTAATACTGGGCAAAAAGCTTTTCTGTTTGTTTTTTTTTAAAATACTCATTTTTCTATTCTGAAATGTAAAGACATCCTGCCAAATGACAATGAATCTTCAAAATACTTTGGATTTGTCATTGTTCCAATTTTTATGCTGTTCTTTGAAACTTCTATTTTAATTTACAAACTTACAACTGACTTGTTAGGTCATTATTGGTTGAATCACATTATTTATCATTGAGTTAAGCCAGGTGAATAAAATAACCTGGAGATTCCATAATTCATGACTTTTCAGTAAAAAAATCCTCAGACTATTGAGACTGTGTGTGCAAACCAGCTCCTGTGAATTGTTCATTTGACTTACGTTTATAGTGTAGAGAAACAGGGGAACCAGGTTGAATCATTTATATGCATGACCATCATTTCTTTTTTTCTTTTTGGTTGGACCCATTATTACTCACTTCTATAAATTAGCTTAGGGTACAGTTCCCAATTGACTTCTTTTCTTTGAACAAAACTCCTCTAAACTCCTTGATACTCGTAGATGAAATAGCTAACTCTATGCTATAATGTCCTTGATTTTAATGATACATTAATTGTACTTTCCCGTTAATGATATCGCTATTATACCTCTCCATACTTTCTCCTTATTATCTTGTTATCCCCTTAAGTCACAGCTAATGTTAAGATAAGATCCCAAGGCTTCAACTGGAAAAATACCTCTAAAGCCAATTTCAGGAGTCCCAGACAAGCCAGAAGGCTCTCACTCAATGAGTTTAGCATTTTATAAGAAATTTGTATTTATCAGTTTAATAATTAAAGATTAAAATATAAACAAATACAAAATACAGCTTAAATGAAATTTGACTTAATTGAAGCAACACATTTCAATATTATTGAAATAATAGTATAAATGATTCAGTTTGTCTTCTCATAAGTGTTAACCTTACCATGGAACTTTCTGATAAGCTACACTTTGGTTGCATCATTGGCAATATATGTGTTAAACTGATATTCAGTTAGGTTAATATTCAAGTTTTACACTAAAGACTATGAAAGATTTCATTCAAATATTATTAAAAGGGAACAGAATTAAATAGATGTTTAATTAATTTCTAGCTTTTACTTTTCATTTTTATCCACAAACTATACATTTATTAAGCTGTTTGAAAGGTTATTCACTCCATGGTTGCTTTGTCCTACAACTTTATTTTCTTCTATACAGAGATTAAAGTATCTTAAATGCTTATACACTCTAACTTTCTGTGAATTGCTCTGTTAATGAGAACAAAATTTATTAACTGCAGGCACCTATGTTGCTGTTAGTAAGTTGCAAAACCCAAGAACAGTCAGAATGTTTTGTTAAAAATTCATGCAATGTTACTCTCATCAGTATTACATCAATTATGACTTATGTTGTACATGTCATCTAATAGCACCCACAACATTGTAAGTATTTTTCAAGACCCAAGCAAAGGTTCAGTCCTTACACAGAACAGCCTACAATCAAAAGCAAATTTGAACAACTCCAAGCAGTGGGGTGAGAACAGGTTGAGGTACAAGAAGTAAAGTGAGATGACATTGTCTCCCAGCTGCCCAGCCTATATATAAGTTCTATTCACATGTGTTTTCAAAACTGAAGTAGGATTTATAACTCATAACCTCCTGGGTGATGGGTGTTTAAAAAAAAAGTTCACAGAATTAGAGGGAGATGAATGCAGGGCAAGCTGGGGATTTTGATCTATTTCTAAATGTTGTGAATGCAAGGATGAAGAAGGAAAAAAGAACAACTTGCAAAGAGTAATGAACTGGTGCTTTGCTAATTAACTATTAGAAAGAACTTTTGGTTGCCTGATGAGTGCATTTAGCACAGTGGTGATGACAAATTGAAATTCTACTTTGGGGGGGTCTTAAAATTTGATAGCCTTTACGCCACTTCCATGTTTTGAGATGATATGGGGATACAGAGCTATAATGGGACTTTGGGGAGTGGGCCATGCAGTACCTTTGCTTCTCTGTATCTGCCATCAAGGGTTAGTCCCTTCCTTACAGACCTTACAGCTCCTAGGGTCACACATCTTTCACATCTTCTGGGCCTCTTCCACATGCCCCATATTCCCTTGCTTTCCCAGAGGAACCCAGACTGAACACCAACAGAACAATGAAGCAGCAACTCCATAAATGTAATTGAGATTTTAATTGGCCAGAGAAAAGCCTGAGCAGAGGTGACAAGTTTGTTCTTGGTGTAGTTGAAAGGATTAGATTGTGGAAGCTCCTGCACTCATGCCCTATTGATTTTACAGTTGTTGATGCGATATATGCATCTTTGTTTGCTGAAAGCATACCTACCAGTATTTAATTGGATTCTTTGCTTGCTTCCTATAAAGCTTTCTAGTAGATTCTTGCCTCCTGAGGAGTTTTAAGAACTGAGATTTGAAGTTGGGAATGAAGACTTTCAAATATGAAAGGCTATGGAGTATATTTGAAATGTAAATGCAAATGTGTTTTGCTACTTTTTATAAAATTTCCATGTCTGATTTTGTGCCGTTAAGCTGGTGCATGTAACTTGAGTTTTCAGCTGGACTAAGTGCATCTTCTCAATGAACTCTTCTGAAAAGTTATCATTTTGAGTCCTGTTCACTTGGAGTTATCACCAGGCTTGTTAGCAAATGAATATGGTGAGGACAGGGAAGAAGACAATGGGATGTAGAGAAACAAAAACCCAAATTTGAAAATCTCAGAAGCTCTTCCACTGTGAAAAGCTCTCCAATATAATTTTTAAAGCTACTTGGGAAATGCCTGCAAATGGTCACAGCATAAAAGTTGAAGTTGTCACCTATTTGATCAAATCCAGGTAATCTTAATAACAAACTTATAAGAGCATCTAAGGACAGACTAAGTTCAAAACTATCATAGCACAGATATCATGTTTTCAAACCCAATCTATTCTCCTTATAGAGTTGCTCATGTCATGGGAATATTTAATTGCCAGTTAATAATGGTCTATGATGATTTTTGCATCTCATGTTTGTTTGATGTAGTTGTGTTGTTACATGCCTACAGCAGCTGAAAAAAAAAAAAAAAGCCAAAGGACAATTTTAAAAGTACAAGACAAATCTGTAAGCATAAAATATTTCCATAGTGGACCCAGTAAAATATTTCTGAAAGGACATATATATCTTTGGAAATGGTTTCCTTTTCTTAAGGTAGAAACAATTAAAAAATGCATATTAATAACACTGAAAATCCAGTTACAGCCTAGGTAGATCTGTGTAGCCCAGGTACAGAGTCTAGGTATATATTATCCTTAGCAGTAGTTAATATGAAAAGAGGTTAAAGAATAATTTCTTTGTAAGTTTCTTAATTCTGTGTTTTGGTGCTTTTCTTTGTCTATCCCCCACCCACCCACAGCCCACAATTTATTTGGTGCTTCACTGGAAAGAGAAAAGACTGGCGGGTGGTGGTTGGAACCAACATCCTCCTGACGCATTCCTCCTTCCCACAGTCACAGCTTAGGTAAACTGGACTAAGCTAGAAAAATGGGCCTGCCATCATTTAATCAATGGAAACTGAATGAGTTTTCATAATGAAGAAATTGCTTTTTCTTTCTCATGTGCTGATTTTTCTTACAGTCTTGCTGATTTACATTTATGCATCTCTCATCAAGCTATTAAATGCCATAATAGATTTTCTTTTACTGTGAATCTGTACTGCTAACTTTGGAGAAGAAGATAATCCCTCTTTTCTAATTGATGCTGTAAAATATAGTAAACTGGAGGATGAATTAAACTTTCTGTGTAAAAGAAAGATCTTATTTATGAATAATGCATTAGGCTTTGTTTAAACCATATAGATTTTATTTGCATTTTATTAACTGACTACATTTGACACTGCTTCTTCTGCATTTCCCCACCCCTTCTCCCCTAAGAATGTCTTCTAATAAGGCATTTCATAAAGTGTATAATTTCTTTTTTTTATCTTAAGTAGCTCTAGATGCAAGGCAAACACTTTGTTATTGTAGAAGTAGCATGTTTACAACCCCTGGGTGGGAACTGTTTGCTATGGAACATTTTTAATTCATTTGTATCTATATCAAAGATCACCTCATTTTTAAAACTTTGGGCCTAACTTGTAAAACTCACTACTGTGCATCATATTTGCTGTATTCTGGCCCCCCTCTAGAGTTTTTTTAGGTACATATAGTCAATTATGCACACAGGTTTAATAAAAGGCGGGGGGAGGGGGCTGTCCCTTGTCACACATGCACCTATGACAATAGCTATTGTTATTTTCTATTTTTTTTTGTCCAGTAGTACATTGGTGTACTTGCGGTCTTTGACTCTCTCGAGCTAACCATTGTTAGACCTGTCTGTGCATTTGTCTATCTGTTGCTGCCTGAGCAGTTAAGTCTTGATCGATTTTACTGTCCCTATCTGCTGTGAAGATGGGATACGCTCCCTGAACTTTACAGGTATAATTTTTTATGAAGGTCACAGAGGCATGTGGTTGAGGCAAGAACTAAAATCTTTCTCCGACATTTTCAGTTCTGCACTGATGGCAGAACCACCTCCATTTAGGTATATAAACAACGTATAGTATGACATATATTAAGAATATATTGTAGCTATATGAACCATAGGAGGCTTCCTTCTGTTCAAGTCATACAACATACTCTTTGGAAGAAGCCAGCCTACTGCCTGTCAAAGGGGTATCAAGTTAAGGAAGGGTCACCCTGCTTTCAAAGTATTATTGCTTGTTAGACTGCGATTACCATTGTTCTAGTCCAGGCTTTCTCCATCAGAGTATTCTTCCTTTAGCAGCTATAGTCTACTTTACCTCTTCATTTGTCCCTGAATAAAGAGAACCCAAAAGCACCAGTGACAACCTTTGAACCTACTGTAACTCTTTACCTATGTTTCAGACTTTTTCTCTTATGTGTTAATATAGAATTGATCATGTGTTCATTTACTCTCTTAAATACCAATTAAATAGTCAGAAGGCTAAGCTAGTTTTTCTGAATTCCTCAATATCTGGATATTTCCATGTGTTCTTCACCAAATATTTTCATCACCAGGCCCGTAATGAAGATATGAATGTGGCAAATAAACAAATAAATACAACACAATTTAATGAGAAAACAAGAAAATCAAATCCCTAGGTCATGAAATAAATGTAGTACTAAATACATAATTGCACCAATTTCAGTAACATATTTCAGGGACCAGTATAGTATTTGGGCATAGTGTTTTTCATAGACTTGTGTTAGGTCAGACTTCACAGCTACTGGAATGAATAATTAAAAATGCATAGCTCATTGCATATGTTTAGCATACAATTTACTGACAACTTAGCAGCATTAGCTGCAACACAGATTGAAAAAATCCAAGTGCATAAGAAATGTGTTTTTGTGTTTTGCAGTGGCTGTCTAGATGGGACACAACTCAGTTGACCTAAACAAAATTACCAACATCTGTCTCTAAAGCTAGATGCCCTTGGTGTTCTTGTGTCCATGGAATAAACATACACTTCTGGGACACAACAGATATTGTATCATGCTTTAAGTGTCTCCTTCCTTCTGCTGATTATAAAGGTAGCCTATAGGTGATCAGTTCAGATATTGATGTCTACTTGGTTCTTTGATCCTAACACCTGTGTGCTTCAGGCTGATTGCCTTTAAGCAGAGTGTCTCCTTAAAGGTGGCAACTTGGTCCTTATTTGCTCCTGTGAAAAGCTAATTGTGTATCATATCTGCCAAAGCATTGCTTATTGTGTGGGATCAGCACACCCTCTTAAAAAAAGAATGGCAAACTGATTAGCTTTTTTTACTTAGTTTTGTATTCTTCATATTTATTTACATATATTTTAATTCGAATGATCTGCCAACCCAAATCTAATTTAAGAAAGAATATATATATTGTGAATATTTAGGTGGGGATTGGAAACACAGTAAGGGAATGAGAGAGAAATGTGAACATGTGCACATATAAACACCAATGCATTCATTTCTGTCACAGCACTGTATGGATAACATAGGAAATCTTCTTGCATTGCATGTTACCTGAACACAAAGAAGATGGAGTCATTTCAGACAGTTGTAGCCAAAGTTGTTGCAAGTGCTGCAGTCAGACCCAATGCTAGTTACACACAGGAAGAGTCTAACTCTTAACTCTTGCAACCTGCTTCAGTCATGTAAGGACACAGTAGTACCCAGCTGTAATATTGTTGCACCTCCCTTTAAAATTGTCTGTAAGTGTCCCTCACCTCTTCTCTTACTCCTCACTGCATACCTGCTCTCCTGTGTGTTTTGAACAGATTTACAGGAGACATAAAGCCATCTTCCTGCTATTGTGTTTCTAATTTTTATTTACTGACAGTGACTTTTTTCACTTCTCTCTATACTTCATCTCTCTTTGGTTTCAAGTATCTCCCTTTATCATCCCTTCTTCATTTTTGCCCCTTCAAGAAAGACTGGGCACTTACGTATATCGATCTGACGAGCAAGAGTGTAATCCTGGAGAAACCAGGAATGTCGGATACTAGTCAAAGCTCTGTAGCAGTAAGTATGCGATTTCTTGCCTTTCAAGCCAAGAAAATGTGCAAAGACTATAGGTACTAGACTATAATATAGACTGATAATGAGTTTCCAAAATCAAACCATGAGAACAAAGACAACTCTAAGTTTTAGTTCTGGGGTCTGGTTTGTTTTTTTTTTTTAAATTTCTAAGTTTTATTTTTCTTCCTTATAGGACAGAATAAGAAGAGAGAAAATGAAGGAAAAAAAGATAAAAAAGAGCAAGTAAGGGCAGGGGGGCAGGGGGAGTTGTTTCTGGTTAGGCAGATAGGAAAAGATCCCAGTTAGTGGCATCTTTTCTCCTAAAGTCACATAGCTCTCTGATGATAATGAGGTAGTTAGCAGTGCTTATCCATTATGTCTCAATAACCCAGGTAGGAACCAAACAAGCTAAAATACATTTTCAGTATTCCCTGAATTGATTTACACTTGCAGCTTGGTTTCATTTGTGTGTTTTTTTAATCCAAAAATAGCAGGAGTTATGCATTTAATTCTCTAAATGTAGGCTTTAGAGTGTACCTGAGGAAATGCATGTTTTATCTAATATATTAGTTAGAAAGCTGTCATTGCAATGATGAATTTGTTTTAGTTTTTTTCACGGCAGACTATAGCTGTTTTGTGCATCAGTGTCCAAAGTGCATAGGCACAGCAGCACCTTACACCTAGTTATTTTGAACATGATAATATCCTCACACACAGTAGTCAAAGATAAGTCATTACCCTTGCAGTGATGCTTAGAAAAAGATAATACTTCTTGGTCTAACATTTAATAATATAAACACATTTCCAATTCTTTTTTTTAGAGGGTTGTTAGTGCTGAATAATTTGTTTATAGAGTGATTTGCACCCTTAGACTTGTTCTCAGCCACATATTTCAGTGTAAAATCCACGACCAGAACAAACCTGAAAGGTTTATAATCGTACTTATTTGAAAGCATGTGAACCGAGACACAGAAAGGTTGTGACATGTCCAAGATTATGCAAGACAGTGTGAAGAGCAAAACCGGAACTCAGCAGTAACACAGTCAGCCCTGTATCTCATTTTCTTCCCTGCTGTGTTCCAGCTGTCCTAATATTTTAGATAAATTGGTGCCTGAAAGAAACCCAGGGAGTTCAAACTGAATGTGAGTCAGATGTGGGGGATATAGAGAAGGAAAATAGTTTGAGGAGCAAGCTGAAATTATGGATTTATTTTTAACTGAGGAGTGTCATCTTCTGAATCTTGAGAAAAGGTCTTAATTTTTCATTGTTTCTTTAAAGAACCAAAAGAAAGCATCTAGAGGAATACTTTTGTCAGCTCTTAGTTGACTGATGGAGCTTTGTCTTCTGGTTTTTTTCTGATAAGACTTTCATAAAGTCCACAGCTGGAAAAGCACCCAAAAGTGTCCTGAAGATTAGCAGGAAAGGCAAAATCTCTCTGCCTCATGTTACATTCCCTCTTCTCAGAGGACAGAGCTCTTTAATCATGCCTGCAGGAAGCCTCAGGAAAATGGATGCTCCACTGCAGCTTCACAGGAAAGCTGTTGTCATCACCTTCTTCATGAACAGCCATGGATCCAGCAAATCAGTCCTGCTTCTGGGACGTGCCCTGGGAGACGCGGGGTCTGAAAAGTTTTCTTTTTTTGCAGGGGGATTTGGTCTTTGCTTGTTTCTTTACCTACCTTGCCACCACTTTCTACCTCTGAGGGAAAGGAACTGGGTTTGTTTCTCCCAGCACTGTCTGGAGCTCTGCAGCTGGAAGCCTGCCCAGGTTATGGTCCACCAGTGCAGATTCTGAGCATTTTCTAAATCCAAGTAGTAGCCACAGCAGGTCTCACTAGCAAGGGACTCTGCCTCATCTCCTTGCTGAGGACCATAAGAAGCCTTACTTTCCTTGGAGTGCATATACGCTTATATACTGCTAGCAGTATATAAACCTGAGTCTTGACACTGCTTGCTTATCCCATGAGAGCTCTCCTTTGAATAAGCTTGTCCAAAGAAAACTGCCAAGCTGTCCAAAAAAAGCCTTATCTATCAATCCTGATGTTAACAGGAATTTTGCAGTGAGCTTCTCCTGGAATAACATCTGACTTCCAGCCCAAAAAATATGTGAGGCAGGTGTGCTCTGTAATGCACCCAGCAGTCTTGCTTCCAGAGGGTGCATCACAAGTCCATTCTTGCTGGGTCTGCAGTTCCTCTCCAACTGAAATAAAAAATGTGGAGGAAAATGAGGATGGAGTACAGTCCTCTGACAGGATGCAGTAAGGACACCCCTCAACGTGTGCCTGAACTCAGCAACTGGCAAGCGTTCCCATGTCCTGAAGTTTAGGAGTAACAAGAATGAAGAACCCAAGGGAGAAAATTCACAGAGAAACCTATAGTCTGAATTTATCAGGCACACTATTTATGATTTCAGCTGTGGACGTGAATTTTGAATAATACAGAGTAGGTTTTCATTCTTTCTCTGTATCCATGTGTATTGGTTTTGTGTGGCAAGGTTTTGGTAGTGGGGGGTGGGGGGTTACAGGGGTGGCTTCTGTGAGAAGCTGCTGGAAGCTTCCCCTGTGTCCGACAGAGCCAATACCAGCTGGCTCTAAGAAGGACCTGCTGCCGGCCAAGGCTGAGCCAATCAGCAATAGTGGTAGCACCTCTGTGATAACATATTTAAGAAGGAGAAAAAAGTTGCTGGGACAGACAGAAACGGCAGACGGAGAGAGGAGTGATAACATGTAAGAGAAACAACCCTGCAGACACCAAGGTCAGTGAAGAAGGAGGGGGAGGAGATGCTTCAGGCGCTGGAGCAGAGATTCCCCTGCAGCCCGTGGGGAAGACCCTGGTGAGGCAGGCTGTCCCCCTGCAGCCCAGGGAGGTCCACGGTGGAGCAGATATCCACCTGCAGCTCGTGGAGGACCCCACACAGGAGCAGGTGGGTTCCCGAAGGAGGCTGTGGCCCCGTGGGAACCCCGCGCTGGAGCAGGTTCCTGGCAGGACGTGGATCTGTGGAGAGAGGAGCCCACGCTGGAGCAGGTTTTCTGGCAGGACTTGTGACCCCGTGAGGGACCCACGCTGGAGCAGTTTGTGAAGAACTGCAGCCCGTGGGAAGGACCCACGTTGGAGAAGTTCATGGAGGACTGTCTCCCGTGCGTGGGACCCCACGCTGGAGCAGGGGAAGAGTGTGAGGAGCCCTCACCCTGAGGAGGATGAAGTGGCAGAGACAATGTGTGATGAACTGACCATAAACCCCATTCGCTGTTCCCCTGCGTCACTGCAGGGGATAGGTAGAGAATCCGGGAGTGAAGTTGTGCCCGGGAAGAAGGGAGGGGTGGAGGGAAGGTGTTCTGAGATTTGGGGTTTATTTCTCATTACCCTACTCTCATTGATTTGTAGTAAATTGAGTTCATTTTCCCCAAGTTCCGTCTGTTTTGCCCATGACAGTAAATGGTGAGTGATCTCTCCTGTCCTTATCTCGACCCACAAGCTCTTTGTTTTATTTTTTCTCCCCTGTCCAACTGAGGATGGGGAGTGATAGAACGGCTTTGGTGGGCACCTGGCGTTCAACCAGGGTCAACCCGCCACACCATGAAGCCTTCTTCTTGGATGTTATGATTTTCTATTGAAAACATAACATTAAATTAGTAGTCATTGTAAGTGGAGAGTAATAAATGTTCCTGATTCTGAGACCTGAAATCAGACTTCATTTGATAATATTGTAATTTAGATAATTTGCTGAAGTTCTGAATGCTCAAACTGGTAAGAAAAGAGGAATATATTGGTGATGAACTAGCAGTAATTTAGTCTTCTCTGAAGGTAATAGGTTTTAATGAAAATGAAGTAGTATGAACTGCCATAGTAGGGTTAAAACAGCTTTAAGAAGTACTACATAGAATTAGTAGAGACCTAATAGTGTGACTGCAACGGCCAGGACAGTATTATAAATAGAGAAAGCCAACAAGTCAAAATGCTGATAATACATCAGAGCTCTATAAATTGTTCTACTCAAAAAATAGATTGATTTGTTAAATAAAATACTATTATTACATCATCCCTGCTTCATCTTTGTTTTTTGTTCTTCCCACTTAGAAATTAATTGCTCTCTTGGGTTAAGATTTGTAGTGTCACTGACAAATGTAAAAAGTCATTGCAAAGACTGAGAAGAACTAGTAACAGGTGTTATGACCTAGCTTTTAAGAAATGTTTTCCTTCTCTGGTGCAATTAATCTTGCACAACCATTCTTTGTGCAGGGCCATGGGTTTTTCATTCAACTTTGATACCTGTAAAATTATTGTTTTAAAGCTCCTGTCATGTTAGAAAATAGTTATGCATGAGGAAAGCAACCATCTGTAGGCTGCAGATAAAAAGTAGTAATATGCAGGTAATGACAATGTTAAGCAGTCACACTATCCTGTCAAATACAGTCATACAATTGCAATTATAGTTGGAGTCATATTGCGATATACATTTGTTGTGTAGTTATGAGTTTAACTTCTACACAAGGTCTGTATTGGTGCACCCTCTTTGAATGCTACTGAAACCAAACCAGGATGTAATAAACTGTGGACAGTAGAATTAGAGCTTTGGAGAGGAGGAAAAGGAGATTCATCATCATTACTGTTGATTCATTTAACTGACAACTAGGAGAAAGAAAACACATTGAAGACTAGGGAGAAGCTATAACTACATGAGGGAATGTAGCTTTAGCTGGAAATTCAGGAGGAGGCTATGCTGTGAGGGCTTATACAGGTCTCTGAGAAAGAATCAGACAGTCAAAATGGAACTTAAAGAACAGTTTATTATGATCCATTAACATTACTTTGTTTTTACAAATATCACCACAGCTAATATAGTACTTTAAAACAAATTTAAGAGTATACTGTAAGTTGCTGACAAATGCAAGTAAGGTGAAATAGGACTGTTCAGGAATTGGTACAAAAATACAAAAACCATAATCTAGTTTTCTTGGTCAACAGAGATCTAGTTACATCACACAAACTCCATCAAACTTCCAAATGTATATACTAAGAGGGAAACAATTTTCTCCATAATGGTCTAATAGGGTATTCTTACCATTGCAAATAAAAAAAAAAAACAACCCACACTTTTTTTTAAAGAAATGTGTAATTTATTTTGTTTTTTATGAACAAAATTTCAGTTTTACAACTTCTTTTTTTTTTTGCTTTTTCAAGAAGGTTGAAGGAAAGGAAATACTTTTAAATAACAGTTTTACCCTTAGAATACATGAAGAATAGATGAACACTTAGTTTTATTGCTAAAGTGTAAGTTATAGCATTTAAGATTACCTTAATATTTATCAATTTTCTCAAGATGTAAACACCTGCATTTATTTTTCTAATAGATAGTATTTTCAGTATTTTTGCAGTTGGTTCAGTGGTGTACTGTTAGTTTTCAGTAAAAAAACATGGCATAATAAAGCCTTCTACATTATGTCATAATTTTTATTTGTTTTGTCAGCAATAAATTGGTTAGCATTACATGAGAGAGTAAAAAACTTTCCATACATGTACACACGTTCTCTCTACCTCTTTAATTCACTTTCACTCTTTTCTCCAGATAAAATTTTTGTCATCATATAGTTGAATTTTCAGAACTGGGAAATCAAACATATTTGATACCTGAGAGCTGTATGCAATGTAATTAAAGCCATTAGTAACTGGCATCCTTTGGAAAGGCATGCAGTTGGAAATGACATTTTGGTCATGGGATAACTTCTAAATTATTTCATGACTATGCAAACAGTAGTACACATCCCTTATGAAGATCTGTTTGTTTCTTTCTCATTTTTCCCCTTCTTAGGTTATTGTTGGGGTTTTTTTTGTTTTCAATTTGTCAACAGAAAAAAACTACCAGCATTTTTGCTTCACATTCCAAGGCAGGAGTAATGGAAATTTTTTAAGCAATGTGACTGAATTTCATTTCCAGTTTACCAAAAAAGCCATCATTGAGGTTATGGTCTTCCTCAGAACAAATTCTTTTACTGTTATTTTGTAACACTCCCAGTGAAACTGTAAATGACATGGAAGTCCTATGTCATATGTAGATTTAATAGGTGAAGCAAACCAGGCTGTACAGCTTGTCACATTAAGTTATATTCTGGATCAACAAACCCTTGCGTAATTGGACATTTGTATATTTGACATTTTTAAGGCTGAGTTTTCATATAAGTCTACATGTTCTATGGCATCTGAGTGGGAGGTGAAGTTTCACAAGGGACCTGGCATATACTTATTGGAAGGAACTGTGTAAAGCATTGAAATGACAGGTTCTGTTTGAGGGTGGTGAGGCAATATTAACAATAGAGTTAACAAAGGAAATACATGTGGTTTGCTAGCTCAGAACCTTATTAATAATAACAAATAATATATCATTTTACTTCTGTATGCTTGTATACAAATAGACAAATGTGCCTAGTCTTTCAGACAGACTAGGTTTGAGACGTCAAGAAAACCTTCTCAATAGGAACAGAATATAGGAAATTAATATTAGCTGTTAAAGCTTTTGGGAAAATAACACTTTTAAAAATATTTGCAGAAAGTTTTATCAAGTTTTGAAGTATACATAGCAAAAGGACAAGGCAACAACTGAGAACAGGCCTTGTGTTTTATCAGCAAGCATGCAATTAATACAGTTCATTCCTGCTTTGTAATAAGGTTCAAAGTATTTTGAGTTAAGTTTCTAGTGGAAGGTACCATGACCTGATGTGAGAAATAATTCGGACGAACTGGTCAGGTTAATCATTTAATATCAATGTAAACAGATTTTCTATTCACAGATCATTTATAAACAATATAATGATTTCAGAACTGTCAGCCTAAGGGGAGTGTGGCTAAGAGGGAGGAGGTGATGAGCTGTCATTTGGCTATTCAGTGTTTGCTATTGGCACATCATTATATACTGCCAGTCACCTAAATCTTGTCATTGTTCTGCTCACTAATTTATTGAGAAAAGAAGTTTTGCAACTAAAGCATGATAAAAACTCCTATTGCCATAGGGACAGTGTGTTTCATGTGGTACTATGGATACTTTTACTTAACAGCAGGCTTTTTTATTAAAACATTTGTGCAAACAGTAATGTATTCACTCAAATTCTTTCAAATAGCAAGAAATAGAAGTCATAAATAAATCAAACTGCCATGTGGTTATGAAAGGCGTTTTATTTTTCAGTGTTCTATTGTACTTAAGTGTTACTAATCCAAGTTTTGTAATTGATTTGTCCTGTGTCACTGATAATTTTTTATGACTCAAATTTCAGAAGTGCTGTGCAAACTAAACTACAGGTCCTATTGACTTGGGAAGCTGTATACACTCAGCTTCACTGACCCTCCCCCGTACCTAACTGTAGCTGTAAAATGAAGGTAATAATTTCTAACTTTCCTAGAGGCTGCCACAATGAATAAACTAGAAATATTATATACAGATATGAGAATGTGTAAATCTGCCTAGGCACCAGATTTTGCCAAGGAAAGGAAAAAAAATTCTCCAATCTAGTATCTCTTTAAATGTAAGTTCTTGGGTCAGTAGATAAGACACTACACAAAGTACTTCAGAGATACAGCAGAGTAATTGAGGTACAGAAGTACTTTGGTTTTGATATACTGAAAGTGTTCCAAATAGTGATATTAATGGTTTTGCTTGTCCCTTTTACTCTCTGTGCACACTGTCAAAAGCTGAAGAAAATCATTGTTTTCCTATGACAGAGAATGGGATAAAGCTGAGCCAAATACAGCTACCATACAAAACATTTTTTGTGGTCTTTACTGTATCTCTGGCTTCTAGTCCATGCTGTGCCTGCGGAAGGGTTGCTCAGACTATTTGACATGCAGATGAATCATGTATCAAGTGTGATAAAAACTCTGAACACACCATTGAACTTACACAAACTTGTTTCATTTGCTTAAATTTTAACCTATGTTTGAATTTTCTTAGGAAACTGGACTGTAGTATTTTGTCTTCTCAACTATACTTGGCATTTTTCTCTATTTGTCTAACTCATTGCTCAAACCATTCTTCAAGCACTTGTCAGAACTAGCAGTGCCTATAGTAACACTCATGCCTCCAAAGATGAATGGATTACAATTCAATAGTATGTATTCTTTCAGTGATGTAGCATGATGATATTAAGCAGTTATTGCACTTTCTGCTTCTGCTCTTTTCTTTTTTTTTTTAAATTGTAGTGATTATTAAGTCACCACAGGAAGTTGAGTCACTCACCTTGAATGGTGCTGGAGAAGTCTGTGGAGAGCTTGTGTTGTTTTGATAGAGCTAAATCAAGGAACAAAGAAGCACATATACCTAAGTTCTCACTGTCTCAATTTCTTACTGGATATAGACTGTCATATAGAATTTGTTCATATGAACAGGCATGTTGAGTTGTTGATTGATCCTTGAATAAAACACACTGTAAAATTTTGGCTGTTTACAGACAACCCAACTACTTTCTGTAGGGAAGAATAGACTTGTTACGGAGCTAGGTAACTACATAATTTCTGAATTTCAATTCCTCATTTTGTAAGCCAGTGAAATAACACTTCTTGAAGCTGTAGCGTGAAAAAGTTACTTGATATCTTTGTTTACTTAAATGAAGGTGATATGTAAGTCTGAGTCTATATGTTTCCTTGGTCTGATTTGTAAAAGACAGGTAGTTCTAACAAGTTCTGTCATGAGCTGGAGAACAAGGAGCTCCCAAAGGAGCCCAGTCCCCTGCTTTCTTGGCTGCTTTTGTGGTTTATTCCCTCCTGAGAACCATGGGATATGACTGTAGACATTGCTGCTGCTGCGCTCTCTTAGGGCAGTGCATCATCTGAGAAGGGACCCTGTGACCATGTCCTCCTAACATTTTCCTACTGAAAATCAGTCAACTGTCTTCTAACTTTCACACTGTAAACTCTAGTACAGATAGAATGATGGATGACTTCCCGTTACACAGACAATTAAATATTTTACCCTGAGGCAAATCTTCATGTTGACATTCTTAGTATAATTCAAGGTGTTTTTGTGACCTTTAAAGCTCTAGGTAGACCACAACCCTGTTACCGCAGCTAAAATAAGCTGGAAGAAAACTCATGTCTGTGTCTCAGTTTGAGCATGCCATTCAGAGGACTGCCTCTGGAATCTGCCTCCTTTGGCAGTTTATCAGAACTCAAGTCTAGTGACCTTCAGATTAAAAAGAATAAATCAAATGTTAAACATTAAAAAGAAAGCAAACCATATCTACTTTTTCTTCTGATTTTTTAGCTCAACTCTTGACTGCCATAACAAAGGCCAGAGCTGATATTAATATAAATACAAAGGGCCTCCTCCCTTTGGATTACTTGTTTTGCATGTCTTTCCAAAACTGAACTTGTTTCACAGAATAAGGTACCACAAAATATTTTCATTTCTCAACACGAGATAATGTTAATTAACTTGTTTTCTCAGTAGCTTTGTATTTTTCTTCCAGTGGCTGAATATGTTTATTCTCCTGTTTTCCCAGTAGGAGATTAGCACATATATTTTAATATATTGTATTATTAGTGCCATTCAGAAAGTCTGTCTTAAATAGCACTAGAGAAGACATTGTTCTTGTTTCCCCAGGGAATTAGGTTAGTGAATACTGCATGCCAATAATTAATGAATGACCAAGTTTCCTCATTTCTTCTGGGAATTTTGACAATTTCATTTGATTTTTCACTCCAAGATTATCATGTTTATTGCTAGAGTTTCAGTGGTCAAAAAAGTTTAAACATCAGAGAAAAGAAACATGAGACCACCACAACAAAGCTTATAGTAAATATTTGTAACATATGCTCTTTTGAAGACATACATCAAGTGCAGATAATACCATGTAAGTCTTAGGACCCAAAGGAGCTCTTATTCAAGCTGTTAAACTGTCAACTGCTTTGTGGCCCTCAGTTTGTATGCATGAAATGTTTTAAGGCTATTGGAAAAGGTCACAGTCCTTAAAAAAAAAACCAACAAACCAAACAGCAGATTTATCTCCTTCTTAGAAGAGTGGAAGCATGATAAAGGAGGGTTGCTTCTGTCCTTGGGGTTTTGGAAAAACTCTAAGGAAACAGCACATTTATAGCAATACAATCCTGAAGATTTTTATACAGTCAAATCACCTCTTGCCTTTGACAATGGTCCCTCAAAAGCTGCTTCAGCTTCCTCTGAGTCAGTGGAAAACCTTCTAGTGATTTCAAGAGAATTGGATACGTTTTTAAATGCAGTTATCCAGCTGCACAATTAACAGCCAGAAAAGCACATTCTATAAATTATTTTGCTATTTAGGGATACATTTAGCATGTCCTAGCAATATCAATTAACTGGGAGAAGAATGACTCATGCAAGCCTTCTCCAAATCCATTAAGTCAATATCTGACTCACTTTTTGTGGTATGAAATATGGTCTATTTGCTAAATTCACTCTGGATTTTTATCAGATCATCCAAACGGTATTAAACTGAACTGCAATTGAGGCAAAAAATTGTGGCCAAAACCTGCCAAGTTACAGTAGAAAAACAACAGGGGTTAATCTGCCATACTGCTAGGTTTTGCCATTTGGCTGAAGACGCCTTGGCCCTAAGCAGTGTGGGAGCTTCAGGAGGATCCCTAAGGGCCAGGTCGTGCAGCAGTGCCTGCATGGCACTGCTGCTGGAGATGCAGGATGCTTGTCCTCACAGCCAGACCCCTCAGCCCCTCTCCAACAGCCAGAGCAGATTCCTTGCAGTGATGGGCTTACAGGCCATTTCCAAATTCCTAGCAACAATGTTCTTGTGCTCCCTTTGAGGAATTTTTTATTTATTTTTTGTAACCTGTAAGAGCTGGGAGACATCCAGATGTTTTTTTCTTGCTCTTTGGATGAATAAAGAATAGCTTGTTGTCTTATGTCAGGGGGCTTCTGGGGATGAGTTTAAGAAAGCAAGCGGTCAGGGAGAACGAACTCCCTGCAGCAAGGCTTTTAGAGAAGGAACAACAGTGGAGGACACACTGGAGGCAAATGTTTAACACATGGCTTAGGAAAAAACTTTCAACACTGGTCCAACAAATACAGTTGGTTAAAACTTGAAATGCTTTCAGTACAATCCTTATCCTCCCAGTTTCATGTTATGCTTAGAGAATGTGACCACGGCTTGAATATATTTTACATTTTCAGTTACTGAATGCACAAACAACATTATATTGATGTCAAAACATGCAGAGGCACTTTTTTGTTGGTCAGCTGAAAGGTGATCGGTAAAGAGGTAGGTTTACATATCATAAGTCACTGAAATTAATCTATAAGGCAGCACTTTAATAAATTAAATGCATAGCCAAAGTGAAGTTCAGACTGAACAGTTATTCCAGTGAAGTTTTCTTGGGAAACTATTACAATTTTTTCCCCAAAGTATGCTGTGGTAATTCCTATGGTATCCCAGTTTAGCTAACTTTGCCCCTGAAACTATAAAGATGCTTATGCCTAAAATCATACATTAAGGACTATGATAATGCTCAGATAGGAGTCCTAACCATTTTTTTACTTAATCACAAACTCTTCTTAAGTCTAACTTATTTCAAAAAACAACACTTCTTCTTCAGTCCAAGTACAGATTTCATGTTACATGGGAAAATAATATCATACATGCTCTCATTTTCATTTGTAGTTCTTTCTTCCACAAAACTTTCCCACACTTATTATCTTCATTTCACTATGTAGAAGCTTTATCTTTTGTGATCATTTAGGTCTAATATTCTGTTTCAGCAACCGCCTTTTCACATATTCCTTAGAGAACTCTTTCCTTCCTATATGTACTAGAAAAAAATATATTTTATTCTCTACATTTGTGATTGTATGTGATCTTATTGAAGAATACTTTTATTTTTCTGATTTGATACAGCAGGCCACAGTCTTTGGCAAAGGCTGCTTGGCCCCGTTTTCAGATGTTGCTCTTGCTGGGCAATGATGTGTCTGTTTTCCTGTCCCCCTGGACTATTTACATCACTAATTATAGCACTTATATTTCCCTTCTATCAATAAGGGAAATACGAGAGTGACTTAGAAGAACAATGGTCTGAATAGTCAGAAAAGGCCATGGGCTGTTTTTGCTTTGTTTTGTTTTGATTTACTTTTGGAAATAAATAATACCTTAAGAAAGGGACATGTCTAGATCATAGGAAATCCGGGGACTAAGAACTCCAAAGGGACCCTTCTTGCTGCTGCAGCCCTTTCTTTCCTAGATAGGAAACAGAAGTTTTTCCAGCCTCTTCAAGAAAATCTTCAATGATATAGAGATTTTACACTCTTTCTGGGCAAAAATTCAGTGCTTTATTATCTAATCTTTACAAAGATTTTTCTGATGTCTAGCATCTTTTTTGCTGTAATTTCTCTATCATGGACATGAAGAACTGACTATTCCCTTCCTTGTGGAAGCAACCTTTGCACATCAGAAAACAGATATAATGTTTTCTCTCTTCTTTTTTCTCCTTTTAGCTAAGGAACCCCGCTTCAGTCGTTTGTTAATAGTATCTTTACTGTTTTCCTCTGAATTCATTCTAACGAGTCCAATTTTTCTTGGCCTTTGGAGACCAAAAGCCTACAACATTTTTATCTATTTCATGCTCTGAGATCCTACCAATGCAAAATAAAGTAGTATTAATACAAGTTTACATATCTGATAGCCTATGCTCTTTTTTATTGTCTCTAGTTCACCTTTTCCCAAGCAGCCTGAGATTGATGATGATGAATTACAACCACAAATCTTAGCTTCTCTGCTAGAAAGCTAGTAACTGACATGTTGTACTCAAGTACCATATCCTTTCAGCTGAACACTGAAACTTTTTTTTCGTACTTTCATTATTTTTTCTTTTCTTTACAGACCACTTCTTCAGTTTGCCAAGATCATCCTGAATTCTAATCCCAATCCCGAAAAGCTTGCAATCCCTGCGATGTCGTGTGCTCTGAGGTAGCTGGTATCTTGAAATCAATTTCATTCTATCTTGGTATGGAAAGCAGCATCCTCTCAAAATGCCACAGAATGTCCTGAAATTGAGGCCATAGTTTGTGTAATATGAAGATGAGGAAATTCATTCTTTGCCTTTGAGCAAAGCAATTTGCAGCCTGTCTAGCAGCAGCAGCATTATTCTCAGTCTGAGCATTAGCTGATCTATAATAACATGTAGTTCTGTATGCAGTTCATCTCCATCAGAAGCAGAACATGTATGTGTGAAGCATTATACATTTTTATGTGTGCTAATGTATTTATACACATGTACCTGTGTGTATGTGTGTTAATACACAGATTGGTCTCCTGCCATGTGTCAGACACTCCCAGTTCTCTTCAGCTCATTAAAACTCCATAGAAGCCTGCAGAGTAGCATTTTCCTGGGAGCCAGAATGAAGGTGGCACATGTCTTGGTCTGGCTGCCATTTTATTGTTTGGCAAGCAGAGAAATATGAATGTAAGCCATAAATTGGTCTGCTAACATTTCTATGAAAATAACCTCCAACTGCTTTGAAACAGATTCTGTTTGTAAACAGAACTTGCTACTCTTTGGATGCAGTCCATCCACTCCCCCTTCTTTCTCTGTTGTATTTCTTTGGTAAAGAACTGTGAGTGCTGAAACTCACAACCTACTTAAGCAACGCTTAAATGCCAGCCTTTCTGTATGTGCTATATTTTTCCTTACATAATGCAAACTATGAACACAGAAAATTCAGTACTGTACCAAATATCTTGGCCTTTAGTTTATCATAAAGTCAGTGAGTAATGCATCAAAACAAAACTAAATAATACTATTTCACTTCCTTTAACATAGATATTTTATATTCACTAAAAAGACCACACTAGCTCCTGAACTATGAATATAAATCATATTATAATAATTCTAATGTCTTGCCTTGCCAGGATTAAAGTACCAGCAAATTCCCATTCTGAATCAGTTTCAGAATTAAAAGAAAACTTTCAGGTTTAAATTGAGAACACTCTCATAATTTGATTTTTTTTAATCAAAAATCTAAATCTAAAATGCTTCCACTTGAGAAAATATAGGGTAAGAAAAATAATCCTTTGTCTTTAATCACCCACCCTTGGTTCCAAAATGGTGTTTTCAACATTTCTGGAAACTATTATGATACTTTTTTTTTCTTTTCTTTGTTGTTGTTGTTGTAATATATTGTAATTATTAGAGGAGGAGGATGTAAAAACTACTTGGAAAAATGTCTCCAGCAAAGATGTTTTAATCCAGCCGGAAGAGAAATCTGGTGCTATGCTTAGAGAATGAAACTTTTAAGTATCTTAAAAGAAAGTAGAATTGGATTTCTGTGATTAATGTTTGTTCTGCCCCCTTGTGGTTATGGAGTCCAGTAGGGCATAGGTATGATTGTCTATTTTTTAAATATTTGTGACTACTTAAAAAATAAGCCTTTTGTACAGTTCAAGCAATGTACTTTTTCCAGAATCTGTATAGACCAAGAACACAAGGAAAAAAATCCCGATAGTTACCAGACTTCACATATGAACAATGGATAGATGAATGTTTATAATTCAAAGTAGTTTTCCAAAAGGATATGTTTTTAGGTTGTGAAAGGAAGCTCAGTAACTTTAAATATAAGCAATAATTTACTCAGAATGTAATACTAATGGAAACAAGATAGAAATAAAGAATAATTTCAACTTTACGCACAGCTTTTCCACTGTGGTTTTAAGGATGAAACTCAGCAGCAGGGACGCTTTGCTTTTCCACAAGAAAAAAACAATTACCTTTGCAGTTTAACTCACCCAAAGCCAAAATTCATAATGTAATTCTATTATGTTTGTAAGAGTGCACATCTATATGCCAAGTTTTCATTTATATAGACAAATTCTGGAAATATTTCACATAATTTTGGAAAGGTCTTACAGTTAGTTTGTCAGAGATTAATTCTTAGACAGCAGGTCAGATTTTTAAATCAAGAGACAATGTAGTAGACAAAGTCAGTGACTCTCCTGTCAGTGATGACTTATTGTCCTTTAAAGACTAAGAATTAGCTGGCCATAAAGAGAAATTTTCTTATCTTTTTCTGGTTTCTGCTACACAGAGAATATTACTACTAGTAGCATTACTACTTAATTTACATTCAAACTTTCACTAGAAAATATATTAAAATACTTTACATTTATAGGGTAATCATTGTTCAATTCTAGTGTACAGAATTAATCATTAAATGGTATTCTTTAATTTTTATTTGAAGTAATAAAGTAAATATTTTTATTAGTCTTCAATTTTTCCAAAAACTCTGCCCCGTTGCCCCCCAAATCCACATTTTGTTTCAGAACAGCTTCAGAATAACTTAGTTTTAATCTTTTTTTGTTTTGTCTTTTTTTTTTTTTTAAATGGGGTTGTAAGTTCTATGATTCCATGTAAAAGGAGTTTCAATACATACAGAAAGTTAAGCCAAGCCTCTCTCATCCTTACGCACGCATCCACAGGGCATATAATATTAAAGTATGTATAACTGAATTTTTTATATGAGACATATATGTCTCTGTATAGTTTTTAATCCAAATCAAGTCCTGATCTGTACAACCATAAAAGGCACTGTAGCAACTGAACTATACAAGAAGCATTGGCTGGATAGGTATCACACCATAGTTTGTAACCTGACTAAGTTAAAACACCGACACGGAGTCTGTGCAAGCCATTATGTTTTCAGCTTGATTGCCATGACAAACATGTCCTCTAGGATCAAACTCTTTCCCTCTAGTGTCCCCTTCAACCCAAGTTATGAACCTATTGGCTTAATACAGTCACAGCTATCTGGAGGAAAAAGTTTTGAAGGTAATCAAATGTGTAAAAAATAGACAGCCTGAAAAAAGGAGAGATTTCTGTCAGTGTCATAATTTCAAGAAAAATTAAAACATGATCTAGCATGTCGTTAGACTACATAGTCAAAGTCTTGTTCAGTATGGATCAAGAAGTGAGATGCTGAACTTTAATCACAGAATATTCCTGTGACCTTGTATACAGAGTAGACCTCTTCAAGGTCCTTATTCCGGAAATGATTGCCCATGGTGACTGTACATGTGAAAAGACTGATTTTCAAAAAGTACCACTGTAATGGCCCTTGGAGGAAGCTTATGACATTGTGAGGCACCAAGGCTTTGGGGAGACTTGGAAATGTGTCTCTGTATCTTCTACTAATGATTTTTAATACACTGTCTAACATTAGTGAAATTTCATAAAGATAAGTAGCAGGCCAGCAAAGTAAACACAACTTGAAGAGTCACAAGTTCACTGTTAATAGCTTTTATTAGCTCAAATGCTAACCAGATATTTTGCATAACATCAAAGGAAGCCTGCTACTAATGGATATAGCACTCATATTGGCAGCAAAGTACTCTGTGGGAGATTATAAAGTACATGCAGCAAGAGCAAAAGATGTTAGTCCGTTCCAGTTAAATAGTTAATCATTTAGGAAATGCGAATCTGTTGGAAATCAGACCTCAACAGTGCTTTATCTCATGGAGGCTGTAATTTCATATCCATCATCTGCACCTCAGATAATTCATGCCTGTTAACATAGTGTTCCTTGGAATAAGTCTGCAGATAGATCACGTCATTGGGTGACTTGCAAAGAATTTGAAGTAAGGAGATCAGGGACTTTTGGAAAGAAGGGTTGTCTAGAGAGGTTTGTGTAACACAAACGCATTTATAGTAACTGCTGCTGAATTTGGGGTGGGGGGAGTAATTTATGGGTTATACATGTTACAATATGGTACTTTTTCCTCTTTCTCACAGAAAGTGATTTGACGTTAGGAGGTGTCATATCCACTGCAACTATTGGGCTGATGTGAGGCTTATGAAGCAGCTGTACAGTTTTCTTCTCTTTTCTAACTGCTCATCTGCCACCATAGAGCATAATGGTGCCAGGCTTTTTACAGAGCATTTAGTTATTTGTACAGTTTTGTATTCACCTAATATAATGCATTCCTAATGAACTCTTCACTGTGAAATTGGTACTTTCTTGAATATGAAAAGAGTAAATCCTTGGAATCCCTGCCTGCTTTTCAGACTAAACTGAGACCATGTGACATTAAACATTTGTATTCATGAATATTTAAGCCTATTTGTTCTTGTATTGGTTTTGTACAATGTCTTTGGCTGTTCCCTAGCAGGACTCCCTATGTAAACCTAAGTGAGTGACTTATAGGGACGCAGGGCTTGAGAAATCCAGAAATATGTATTTACCTAAGTAAAGGATATAGTCAGTGTGTTAACATTTCATTTCCTTGCTGTGCTTCCATTCTGTGTCAAAATCTTAATGTTAAACAAGCACTAGAGTTCTTTTCATGTTCTTGAACAGTCTGATCTACTCATAAAGATATCTAATGTTCTACACTGCATAAAATACATATTCTTCTTACTGTTTTAAAACCTCTCTTTCCAGGCTATCAGTGGGTTTTGTTTTTGTTGTGGTTTTTTTTTTCCCTTGAATCATTCATCTGCTATTTTTATTGTGCATTAACCTTGTAAGATGTTTTAACAGATGTCTGTACGATAGCAAATACTGTAGACTCCCAACTTGCTTGGCCAGAATGGGGGATTGGGGAGCAGCTTCTTCCACTCTAGTATCGAGATAAAGTTATGTAGCTAGCTCTGTGTTATGCTTCTCCTTTCATTTGGAATAGACAGATTATATTCATCTCTTCATTCTTATAAAGGATAACCTGATTATATTCCTATTCCTATTGAAAAGTTTTGCTGAAACATATAGTATTATTTATAGCTGTGAGATCACAAGAAATCCCAGGGCCTGTATGCTATGTGCATGTTGTAAGTGAACTAATTTACTAGCATTTTGTTTCATTTGGTTAACATGACCTCCAGTGATGTGCTAGGTGGATTCAGCAAAACCTTTTAACAGATGGTAAAATGGAGGGTTGCCCTCTGGTGTCACTGTATGTGATGAGTGCTTAGCTGCATCTTGGCATCACATAACACACACTCTATAAACAGCTGGCAAGAAAGAATCAGCAAAACAAAGAAACATTGCAATGCTATATGGCACTTTCTTGATTAGTAAGGGCCATTGGCATGCAGTATCCAGACGATGATATGTATTTAAGCACATCATTCTGAAGTCTCTGTCCTCTGCAGCATAAACTCAGATGGGACACAAAATAAGATAGCTCCACCAGCTCCATTTCTTGATAATAAAAGTGATGGAAATTATTTTTAGAAGGTTGAACTATCAGTGATGTCACCAGCTACCATAAACAATCTCTTCCAAAGCAGCATACCAGAAAATCTCTGAATTCAACTTTCTCTGCAAAGGTCTTCTGTCCTGTCTTACATATTGGAAAGATAACAGCTTACTTTTTCTTCTTGGGGTGAAAGACAATAGTCTTCACTACTGATGGAAAATATGGAACATTTTGGAAAACATGGATTTGTTTATTTTTTATTTTAATTGTTTATCAGCCTACACTGATATTACTGAGATGATTATGTTCAAAAAAGACACCAAGAGAATCAGATTCACATTTTAAACACTGAAGAAATCTGTTCAACTCTTTTTGCTAGAATACTCTGTTAAGAAATGTCATGTGATCTTTTCTCCAAGGAGTAGAAAATTATTCAGTGCAAGTTACATGAGTTTGAACAGTAATAAGCAAAGACTATCTTCATTTCCAAATACTTTCAGACCTTCCTTATCCTTGAAATCTAGCTGTTTCTTAACTAAAGTTTTAACAAGCAGAATTTGATATTACAGCACCTTCTATTGAAGAAGTGTCACTTTCACTGAATTTCCCGGGCCTAGTGCTGTGTTTATGTCTAATGATTGATGATCCAACTGTAGAGAAGCTCAAATTTTCTTAGCCAGTCATGAGAATCATATCCCTTATTTGAAATCGGTATTTTCTGAGCTATATTTGGAATGAGCTATCTTTGGAATACCACTTCACACTAACCACATTATGCTGCCACTAGAAGGTTAAGCAAGAGTCACAATTTATGACTTACACCCACCAACTCTTTTTAGATACAGCTATGACCCTTGAATGTCCAGTTCAACTCCTATTGAATTGTGATGATTCCGAAGTATGAGGCTGCCTGGTGCACAGCAGCTAAAGCATCTGATGACTATTTTAATCCTATCTGCAGCTAAGACAAAAATGATCCTTACCTCCTTAGATGCACATCATCTCTACCACTTAGTGAAATTTCATTACAGAATTTGCATAATTCCTCTCATTTCTTCTCCTTTCTTAATTGTTTCTCTCATGATAGTGCACTGTCCTTACTCAGATCATAAATGTATTATCATTTACAACAGAGCAACTGCATTTTTATTTTGAACTGTCAATGTTTTAACTGTAAATAAAACTCCCCAGAAAAGCTGGGAAGAGTGTTCCTTAAGGACTACATGCAGCACTAAATCTAGTGGGTATAGGTTGTCATCAGCTGATATTAGTGAATGATTTAACTCAATACATACAAACTGACTCAGTGCATTAATATTTGCAAATTCAGGGCCTTACATTTGAAAGGCTCCTGCAGATGTAGGATTGTGAAACTCTACTCCTTAGTTTCCTGAGAGCTTGAAACACGTTCACCTTCTATAATTTATTTTAAACTCCGTTAAAAATAAAGTGTTGTGAGCAACAGTTTAGGAAATACTTCTGCTTTGGCAGGGAGACTAGCAAAATAATCTAATAGACTTTCTTCATCAGTAATTTCTGTGATTCAGTTAACTGTGATAATATGGCTAAATATATTATTTTAAACTAATTAAACCTGTAAACATTCCTTTCTCAAAGGCTTACGTGCTTATGTACTCTCTGACAAATTAAACAGGCTACTGATAATAGAAAATGAACCAATTACTTAAGTAAAATCTATTCTCATATGTTTTGTTCCACCACTTTATCAGTAGTTCTTGAAATCAGTCAGAAATTTACATTAAAATTTCAGGTTTTGAAAAGAAGGACACTTTTTTTCTGTTTCTGAAGTTTCGGAGGGTTTTGCTTGCAGGAGAGGTATTGATGCCGTAAAGAAAAAAAATATATTTTTTGGGTTAGATATTGACACAGTATCTCAAAATCTAACACAGTATGTCATAATCTACAGAAGTGAGTAGATTATTTCCCTTAGCATATATCAAATATTTCAGCATACAAAGACTAAAAGGTTTAATAATTACAACTGGATAGAAAGCACATGTCCTTCCTAGAAAATTAATTGTAAATGAACTGCATCTGAGATGGATTTAGATGGACTGTATCACCCAGAAAACTCCTATGTTTAGCCCTTTAGGAAGAAATATCTGCCCATATTTGCCCATAGCCCATAGTTTTCTTGTTGAAAGAAACCAACAATAAATGGGGTGCTTTAAAGAAGTCCATACCATTTTCTTTACAATCTACACTACCTTCTAGACAGCTCTAATTTAGGATAAAATATGGTAAGATTTGAAATCCAGATGATTTGTAGGAAGGTCAATTTCCCAAAGCTGACTGTATTTTGGATATTAGTTTATAACTAATGTTTTGGTTTGGTTGCTTATTTGTTGCTTGTCTTCTATTGATATTTATATTGATTAAAGGTGATTTTATCTTTTTAGTACTATCTAAAAGGATAATTTTTGTGTAAATACTATTTTAAATATTTCTAAGTCCTTTAAATTTAAGTAATCTATAAGATTTATGGTCAAAAGTTAATTTATTATTTTATTTCACAAGATTATTTTAAGCAAATTTATGTTCACTCTAACTTTGTGTTACTCTAACATACTTCTTGATAATAAGTATCACACATCTAATGATTTGAAAGCTTCAAAGGCTTTCACAGAATATTTTTAAAGTGAATTTACAATGATTGTCAGTATTGAACATTTTAAATACAGAATCACAGAATGGTTGAGGCAGGAAAGCATCACCTAGTCCAACCACATGCTTAAAGCAGGGTTAGCCAGAGCAGGTTGCTTAGGATCATGTCCAGTCAGGTTGTGAACACCTAAGGATGGAGAGTCAAGAAATATTCTGGGCAACCTGCTACCGTGTTTGGTCACCCTCACAATAAGAGGTGGTTGTTAATTTTAAGTGGGATTTCCCGTATTTTAACTTGTGCCTATTGCCTTTTTCTTCTCACTGGGCACCACTGAGAACAGTCTGGTGGTACATGCACTAGACTTGGGTCCTCCTGAGTCTTTCTGCCCCAGGATGAACTATTCCAGCTTTCCTAGCCTCTCCTTGTATGGCAGATGCTCCAAGTTCTTAATCATCTCTGTGTCACTTCACTGGATTCACTCTAGTAGATCTCTGTCTCTTTTACTGGAGAGCCCAGAACTGAAAGGAGTACTCCAGATGAGTCTCACCAGGGCTGGGTAGAAGGGAAACACCTTCCTTAACTTGCTGGCAATAGTCTGCCTAAATGCAGCCCAGGAGGCTTGTTTTGCTGCACAGGAGCGTTGCTGGATCATGGTCTACTTGGTGCCAACCAGGACACCCTGGGTTTTCTCTGCAAAGCTGCTTTCCAGCCAGCGGACTATCGGCCTGTACTGGTTGTTCCTCCCCAGGTGCAGGACTTTGCGCGTCCCTTTGTTGAACACCACAACATTCCCACCAGACCATTTCTCCAGCCTGTCAGGTCCCTCTGAATGGTAGCACAACCCTTTCTTGTATCAGCCACTCCTCGCAGTTTTATATGATCTGATCACTCTGTCCCATCATCCAGGTTAATGAAGATATTAAACAGGATTGGCCACAGTATGTCCCAATCCAATGTCAGGGAAGGTTTCGATATGATCCCAAGAGCGAGATTAAGACACAAACGAGGTCAAATGCCGTATAGTCAAAATAGGTTTTATTATCAAAAGTGGAAAATGGTAGCGATAGGATAGAATGGAAGAAAAGGTAGAAATTAAGCAAGCAGTCAGGATAGGATTGCTAGGATAGTCACCACCACGGATCCAGCGGTGTCCCATTGGTCCTCAGGCAAGCAGTCAGTGGTGGGGATTGTAAGGACGGTCACCACCACGGATCCAGCGGTGTCCTGTTGGTCCTCAGTCTTCAATTCTTTGGTGGTGAAGAAGGCTGCCCACAGTTTGTCTCTGTGAGTTTTTTATAGGGCATATTTCAATGATGTCATGCGCTGCAGGTTTCGTCCATCACACGACCTTCGCGTGATCAACACCTGAAACCAGTATCTTATCAGCTCCAGCCCGGTTTCCTCCTCTGGATGCCTCAATGGCCTGGTAATCGTCCTTATCGACAGAGGAGTGTCCTGCTTAAACAGGCCATCTTAGAGACAAAGGGCTCAAGATAAGCAGTTCAGTTCCTTGAGATGATGGTCCAGTCCCCCACATCTGACAATCTTTGAGGCAAATGGTTCAGGATAAGAATTCAGTCTCTTACACAGTACTAACCCTTGGGGTACGTCACTAGGGACTGTCTTCCAGCTTGACTTTGTGCTGCTCATCACAGCCAATTTTCAATCCACCTTGCTGTCCACTTTTCTAGCCCATGCTTCATCAGCTTGTCTATGAGGATATTATGGAAGATAGTGTCAAAAGTCTTACTACGGTGAAGATAAATAACATCCACTTCTCTCCCCTCATCCACCAAACCAGTCATCTCACCAGAGAAACCTATCAGGTTTTTCATGCATCATTCTCCCTTCACAAATCCATGCTGACTACTCCCAGTCACCTTCTTGTCCTTCATGTGTTTGGAAATGGTTACCAGGATTATTTACTCCATCACCTTCCTGCAGACTGAGGTGTGGTCAACTAGCTTGCAGTTCCCTGGCCCTGCTCTTCTTGAAGATATAGGTGATATTTGCTTTCTTCCAGTCTTCAACAATGTATTGATTTTTTGTGGCAAGGTTTTTGGGGGAGTGGGGGGTTACAGGGGTGGCTTCTGTGAGAAGCTGCTGGAAGCTTCCCCTGTGTCCGACAGAGCCAATACCAGCCAGCTCTAAGACGGACCCGCTGCCAGCTAAGGCCAAGCTAATCAGTGATACTGGTAATGCCTCTGTGATAACATTTTGAAGAAGGAGAAAAAAGCTGCTGAGATGAAAACGGCAGCCGGAGAGAGGAGTGAGAACATGTAAGAGAACAACCCTGCAGACCCCCAGGTCAGTGAAGAAGGAGGGGGAGGAGATGCTCCAGGCGCCAGAGTGGAGATTCCCCTGCAGCCCGTGGGGAAGACCCTGGTGAGGCAGGCTGTCCCCCTGCAGTCCAGGGAGGTCCACGGTGGAACAGATCTCCACCTGCAGCCCGTGGAGGACCCCGCGCCAGAGCAGGTGGGTTCCCGAAGGAGGCTGTGACCCCGTGGGAACCCCGCGCTGGAGCAGGGTCCTGGCAGGACGTGGATCTGTGGAGAGAGGAGCCCACGCTGGAGCAGGTTTTCTGGCAGGACTTGTGACCCCGTGGGGGACCCACGCTGGAGCAGTGTGCTCCTGAAGGACTGCAAACCGTGGAAAGGACCCATGCTGGAGCAGTTTGTGAAGAACTGCAGCCCGTGGGAAGGACCAACATTGGAGAAGTTCATGGAGGACTGTCTCCCTTGGGTGGGACCCCACGCTGGAGCAGGGGAAGAGTGTGAGGAGTCCTGCCCCTGAGGAGGATGAAATGGCAGAAAATAACGTGTGATGAACTGACCATAAACCCCATTCCCCATCCCCCTGCGCCACTGGGGTGTTGGTAGAGAATCCGGGAGTGAAGTTGTGCCCGGGAAGAAGGGAGGGGTGGAGGGAAGGTGTTCTGAGATTTGGGGTTTATTTCTCATTACCCTACTCTCATTGATTTGTAATAAATTGAGTTAATTTTCCCCGAGCTGAGTCTGTTTTGCTTGTGATCGTAATTGGTGAGTGATCTCTCCTGTCCTTATCTCGACCCACAAGCTCTTTGTTTTATTTTTTTTCCCCTGTCCAGCTGAGGACGGGGAGTGATAGAACGGCTTTGGTGGGCACCTGGCATCCAGTCAGGGTCAACACACCACAAGTAACTTCCCCAGATTACCATAGCCTTTCACAGATAATTGCAAGTAGCCTCACAGTGTCATCAGCTAGTTCCCTCAGCACTTGTGAGTGCATCCCAATACACCTGAGAGACTTGGGTATGTTCAGTCAGTTTGTGTTCCATAACTTGATCCTTTTCCACAGATGGTAATTTTTCCTTGCTCCAGACTTTCCCACAAGTCTCAGGGCCTGGATTCAAGAAGACATTATTGAGTACCTCAGCCTTCTCCATGTCCTTTGTCACCAAGAGTCTGACCCATTCAGCAGTGGGCCCACATTGTCCCCAGTCTTCCTTTTTTTAACAATGTGCCTACAGAAGGCCTTCTTCTTTCTCTTTATTTCTTGATTACCTGTGTCAGGAAGTTCAAGGCATCTGTGTACTCCAGAAACCCATTCAAGGTATCAATACAATTCAGAAACCTCCTAGACTGCTCATGCTCTGCTGTGTTGCCCATCCAGCATGTATCAGGGTAGTTCAAAATCCCCGTGAGGGCTACGGCCTGTGAATGTGAAGTTTCTTCCAGTTGTCTGAAGAAGGTCTCAGCTGCTTCTTCCTGATCAGGCAGTCTGTAGCAGACACCCACCAGTGTCACCTATGTTGGTCTGCCCTATAAACCTGACCCATCAGCTCTCAGCTGGCTCATCACTCTTCCCAAGGCAGAGCTCAGTGCAACCCTGCTGCTCTCTCACATAAAAGGCAACTTCCTCTCCTCACCTCCCTGGCCCATCCTTCTTAAGGAGCCTATATCCATCAATGGCAGCACTCCATTTGTGTGAGCTATCCCACTATATTGCTGCCGTGCCAATGAGATGGTAGCCCTGCAGCTGCACATGCACCTCTAACTCCTCCTGTTTGTTCCCCACACTCCATCTGTGAGTGTACAGGCAGTTCAGAGAGGTGCCCAATTGCACCAATTTCCCAGAAAAGTCATGAGAACTTTCCCCATCATGCTGTCCCCTCAACACTTATTTATGTGCATATGCTTGGACAGGGTCCCTTTCAGCCCTGATTTGTTGTTTTCAAAGTCTCTCTTTTCCACATCATCTTGTTCCTTTCACTTGTCAGCCAGGGCTACCACTTCCCTACTTGAATGTGGGTGCTCATCTCCCACCCTCATAATTTCTAGGTTAAAGCTCTCCTAAGCAAGTTGGCAAGCCTGTTGCTAAAGATGCTTTGCCCCACTTGGTTGGTGAATCCCACTTCTCTCTCAGTCCTCCATTCCCAGAGAGGGTCCCATGGTCATAAAGGTGAAATCCCTGTCATCAAAACCATCTGCACACTGAAGCATTGACCTGCAAGATCTGTTCACTCCTCCTCAAGCCCCTCTGCCTCACCGGCAGGATCAAAGAGACACCACCTGTCACCCATGTCCTAGACGCTCTCCCCAGAGCTGTGCAGTTATACGTGATATACTCCAGGTCTCCCCTGGCCATATTGCTGGTGCCCACATGGGAGAGCAGTGGGAGTAACAAGACAAGGGCTGGACAAGCCTCAGCAGCCTCTCCATGATGTCCTGGCTCCAAGACCCTGGCAAGCAGCAAATCTCCCTGGAGACCCTGCTAGGTTGGCAGGTGGGGGCCTCTGTCCCCTCCAGAAGAGAGTCTCCTATCCCATTCCCTTGTCACATCCCCTGGTGCTGCCACTGCAAGCGCTCTGCTGGACACAGCTCCCAGCTCCTCATCTGCAACCCAGGGAGGGTTGGAGAGGTCCTGGTGCTAAAGCCCTCCAGCTTCTGCAATCAGGGGATCTCTCAACCCCATAAGCACAAGTGTACCCCCCTGTGTGGGTACACTTGGGAGTTGAGGCTTACCTCACACCTGTATATTCTCGAAGATGGGCCTCAGATGGTGGTCCGTCTCTTCTGTGCCACCCCTGGTGCTGTACAGGCTGCTGTCCTCCTCCTGCAGCCCCTCTGCTGGGGGACACGGACCCCTTGCCAGCAACCACCTTTTTCAGGCAAGGATGGATCTCCTCCAGGTGCAGTGGGAGGCCCCTGCTTGTTCCCACAGTCCCAAACCTACAGAGCTGCATCCTCTCTCAGAACTGGGTTGAGCCGATTCCCCCAACACACCAGGCAGCTGGGTACAGGGGTGCTGGAGGCTGTGCCCCACAGGGCCTCATCACCACTGCTGCATGCAGGGACATGGGGACACTGCCTTCAGCAGAGCTTCCTCCTCCTTTCCATGGCCCCTCCAGTGCACCCTGCTCCACAAACTGCTGCATCTTATGGCTGCCTCTGTTAGCAATACAATGCATTTTAAAGAACTGTATGGTTTGCTTGGATGTGATGTAAAAAGTGACTTCAGGTGTTAGCTCTTTTACACAAAACCTAAAAAAGTAGTTTACTTCTTCATACTAGTTTAAGCTATCTTGGATTCTAAAAGTCTTAATCATAATGCTATAAAGCTTCAGCAATGCGGCTTCATGAATACTTTTTTTTGCTACATTTTCATTCCAGTTGTCCACTAACATGTTTTGTTAGAAATATTTCAAAAGTAGTAGCAGAAACAGGTGAAGGCATGGTATTTTTTCTATGACATTGTAATGACAGAAAGGGATTCTGAGGGTCTCTTATTGAAGTGGAAAGTAAACCAAAAACTAAACAAAATCAGGACTAACTCCCATGTGCCTCACAGAATTGGATATATATATCCAATTTACAAATATTCCTGGAAGAAAAAAAAATATTTACCGAATGGTTCAAACTTGCCAAAATTATGTCTGATTCCAAAAATAGTTAATGGAGAAAGACAAAACAAAAAGTAGAATGTCTGAAAAGGGTGCTTACTATTCCCCTTTCATATGACAGTGGTTGAACCTTATGATATATGGCACTATACTCTTACAACTATGTAATATTTGCAAAATGCAAACAATCCTATTAGGAAAAAATCTACAAAGCCAATTTATTGCAGATAAGGGGAAAATACTTCCAAATTAATAGATTCTCCAACTCTTCATTTCTTCATTCCACCTAAACAAATAAATGTAATGTTGCCATAATCACTTGTTGTTGCAGATCAAAGAAATGCTTACTTTCTACATTTGCAAGATACCAGAAAACTGCAATAATGGTCAACTTACTGTCTTGACTTAGCGAAATGTCCACAATGTTTTGGACCAAACTACAGTCTTTATTACAAAAGTTACATTACTCACCTGCTAATTCCCCATAAAATAACTCTTCCTTGTCCTGAAAGAAATTAGCTTTGTATAACAATTTATTTTACTATTTAGATAGTCAGCCCTGATTTGATCTTTTGATCATGCATGAAATTACTTTGTCCTCACTACTAGAAAAGGTATGATTCCCAAACCATTGTAAACCTCAAAGTAGGTGATGATTATTTTTCAAAAAAAATTGGATTTTAAATATTATTTTAATACTTATTTCTTCATTTTTGTTGGTGAACTATATTTTAATAACATTTTCTGACTAGCTCTGGGCAAAAAAAAAAAAAAGCATTTTAATTGCATTTAAGTTGGTTTACTACTCAGGCTATTTTAAGTTAAATTGCTCTTCTTTGCAGTTTTTTTTTTAATTCCTGTCTTCCAACACTGTTCATTTTGCTTCCTTTTTGTATTTTGTGACTAAATAGAACATCCTTCTCTTGCCAAGCATAGTGAAAAGAGCAGGACCCAAAACTGATGTTTGCAGCATCGCACTTGTCACATATATCCATTTCTGCCTGTTTCTTCTCACTCATGCTGTTTGTCTTTACTCCTCAAGATAGCTCCTTATCCTTATAAACTGCATATATCTCCTGCAATACCAGATGACCTTGCTGAAAGTCATCTTTGGGTGGTCTTGTAATAGAGATTTCATAAGGTTTCTTTTAAGGCAGTACATTCTGTTCCAAATTTCTCTGACAAATCCTGTGTATTAATTGCTCGTATGTAACTGTTATGTTTGTCACCAAGAGCTTTTGTGAAACCATCCTGATAATCCTTAAACAATGTTGCTGTTTGTTAGTTCTCCGTTTTATCTTTACTCAGTATTGTCTTACTTGCTTTATGTTACTCCAGACTTGGATGTTTGTTTTGGGTTTTTTTAATTATTACTTCTAATTGGAAAGGCTATCACTATCTCATTTATTGTTTTTCACCATTTTATAATAGGACCTGTTGATTTTACTGTCTTTCTTAGATGCGTTTCTTTTTTCAAAATTGTTCTTTTTTTTCCCTTATGTAATGTTATGCTACTCCAGTTTTTCGCTCTTGTTCTGATTTGGTATAAGTATTTCCCTGTTTTTAGTTCTCTCCTCAGCCTTTTTTCCTCTTCAAGAATGCTGAAGCAACAAGTTTGTGTAAATAGCCAGCGGTGGCAGTCACCTTTTCCAATAAATTAGCCCTACTGTCTCTTAAAGGGTTACCCACTCCAAGACACTCCCTTTCTCCTTAATATTTCTGCAGTAATATTTCATTTTTTGTCTTCACATTTCTTTAAAATTGTTTTTCCATTCATTTGTTCTCATTCTATAAACTTCCCATTCTTTTCTGTGCTTGAAGTGTTTTATGGTTTACACTTCTTTTTTTTTTTATAGTATAATAATGCCCTTCCACTTCAGTAATGTGAAGACCTATATGCTTTATAATAACTAATGAGTTAAGCTTTGTTACGGAAATTACGCATGCCAGCCACCATAACAGGGTTTGACTCTAGGTTTCCACATAAGCTAAAAGATAGATTCCTTTCTGAAAATACTTTTTATTAATAGTGCTACAGCTTGAGCTGGGTGTCTCTGAAGAGGGACCCCGAACAAAGAAATCCCTGGGCAGTTATACCCTTACAATCTAAGCACCCCACCCCTCATGAGATAATTTGGACCAACAGTAATAGTAAGGTCTGGGGTCTTCTTGTTTTTATTGGTTTGATTTGTTTGCTGTTTCATTACTAAGCAGTTGCTAAGTGGTCATTCTCTTATACAATATCACATCCTCTTAGGTTGGTTTCAGCTGATTCTGTAGGTAGCTATTCGACATGTTTTAATATGGTTGTTACAGTTCATACACCATGTCTTTGTCTACTCTAGCTATTAATGTTTAAGCTGTTAGCTTTGTCTACTCTAGCTGTTACTAATGTTTAAGCTGCTAGCTCTAAGTTTTGACTAACTTTTTCTACAACAGTTCTCAGTACAGTGTAAGAAGTAATGTCTATTATTGCCATATTAGCAAAAGGAAACTGAGGCACTGGAGCAAGCCAACTGACTTCTTGGAGATAAATACTAAGTCTCAGTCAAGCTGTAAGAAATGTAATCTTGTTTCCTTGGGGTTTTTGGGGTGGGTGGTGGTTTGTCTGTGGTTTGGTTTTTTTTACTGCTCTGTTGATCACAATATGCTTCTCTCACAAATAAGGTATTTCTATAATTATCATTTCCTGTTCATTCACTGATAGTAGTCCCTGTGACTACTATATGGTTTGCCATTTAACCTCACAAACTTATCAGAAAAGAAAGAGAACAAAATTTTAAAAGCTCTTTCAAGCTCTTTATATTGTGACCTTTCTCATATTCAGCATAACAGCACCTCTAGTACAAGATACTCTTCTGAGTATTTATTGTGTTTATATATGTTTGCATACTTTAAAAACTCAAAATCTAGAAAAAAATAATTGATATAGTATTCCTTTCTGTGCATGTATGCATTACATTTGAATTCTTAATTACATGATGTCACTTACATTTCAAGGTTGTAATGCAGGCAGCACTGTCAGATTGATGTACAGCTAGTTACCCCTTAAATTGCTTGTTTTGATGTGTCTAATATAAATGTTTCTGAGTAGAGACCACCTTACTAAAACATTAATACAATTGATGCCTTTACACTAATATGTATGTTTTAACCTTGCAGTAATATATAGGGTTTTTTGTTTTCAACGGTTTTTAAATTGCTGTGTTCAGTGTTGTGTAATGCTATTTTGTGCTTCTTATGCTATGTGTCTGTGCTGGTTTTGACTGGGATAGGGTTAATTTTTTTCCATATTAGTTTGTATGGGACTATGTTTTGGATTTGTACTGAAAACAGTGTTGATAATTCAGGGATGTTTTTGTTATTGCTGAGCAGTGCTTACACAGAATCAAGGCCTTTTCTGCTTCTCACCCCACCCCACCAGTGAGTAGGCTGGGTGTGCACAAGAAGCCAGGAGGAGACACAGCCAGGACAGCTGACCCCAACTGACCAAAGGGATATTCCAGACCATATGACATCATGCTCAGCAATAAAAAGCTGGGGGAAGAAGAAGGAAAGGGGGGACACTTGGAGTTATGCTGTTTGTTTTCCTAAGTAACCATTACGCGTGATGAAGCCCTGCTTTCCTGGAGATGGCTGAACAGCTGCCTGCCCATGGGAAGTGGTGAATGAATTACTTGTTTTGTTTTGCTTGCCTATGCAGCTTTTGCTTTACCTATTAAACTGTCTTTTTCTCAACCCACGTGTTTTCTCACTTTTACTCTTCTGATTCTCTCCCGCACCCCCAATGCAGCAGGGGGCAGTAAGTGAGCAGCTGTGTGGTGCTTAGTTGCTGGCTGGGCTTAAACCACGACAGTATTATAGCAAATTTTCATCACTACCCTGGTCTCTTTACTGTCAGATATTGAGCAATGGAGATTTTACCCAATATGTAGTTTTTTCCCAAGATGCTTCCAATCCCTGCATGCTTTCACAAATGTCAGTTCTACCTAATTATAAAACATGATTCTATTTTCTGCCAATTCAGTGATGTCTTTGGAGAGCCATACTTCCACGCTCTTAATGTAGTCAATGCCTGCCTCCGCATCAAAAATAGTATGGGGACAAACATGAAGTACTGCATTGTGCAAATCTGAACTAGTCTTCTCAGTAATTCAGTTTATTTTTTTATTTGCCTGAGAAAACTGCCCTTCATTTTTGGCAAGGAATATTGTGCTCTCAAAATTGTTTTAAAGTGTTTCCTTTGGAGAAGAAAGGGTGAGGGAAAGAAAAGGAAAACAAGTTATGTTGTTGTTTGTGTGAGGAGTTCTCACAAAGCCTCACTATGGCACATCATGACATAAAACACCAAACAAAATATCAACCCCTGGCCCAAGGTGTATTTGGTTAGTAAATATCATAAAGGCTTGATTTTGTCATCCCTATGGAAGAGATTTTCACTTTCCTGCATTAAGAATCTAATCAAAACCCACATAAGTACAACTCTACTTCAGGATGAATTAGAGCAGCAAAATGTAACTCAGCTCTTTCATTTCCAGACAAAGTCCTTCTGAAAAGATGACAAGACAAAGAGAAGCAAATGCTGTCATGGAGAGGTATCTAATTTTAGCAGCTTATCTAACTGAATAGTCATCTCTAACTTTTATTTGAATTGGATTTATTTGAATTTGGATTCAGATGAAGTAAACGGACCGAGGTCTTCACAGCCTGATTATGGTATCCCCACTGTACCTCTGCAGCTGTAGATGCATACAGAGGATGTGAAGTGCACTGGATAATACATGTTATTGGTGTATACTTGCATAGTGAAGGCTTAAACATGTGCAGATACATTAAAACTTTAATGTGAGGGCTGCAAAAAGGGGAGAAACAAAAGTGGCAGCACTTAGTCTTCATATTCTTATCTAAACGAGCTTGCAATATTCCTCTATGCTTGAAAGGAAAATTGTAATAAACAGTATCTGCTATACAGCCAGAGGAAAAATACAATATCTTATAGAACAGAAAAAGAAGTATGAAATATAAAAGATAAAAAAACTTATTAATCTTTAATCATGTCCACTCTGAAAGAGTCAATACTTCTTCCTGATGCTGGAGTCGTCCTCTTCTCCACTAAACCCATTAACAGATTTCTTAAAGACAATGTAGAAGATCAAAATCTAAGGAAGGTCTGTAATCCACAGCTATGTTTTAATGTGGGTATAGTGTTTATACACTAAGGATAGATCTGATTGTGACCTTTGCTGCAGAAAATAGTTCAAGTTCTCTTATTTTGTCTGAGTTTGTTTCTTGGGCAAGAATCACATGCCATCGAATTCTCTGCCAGACTAGGGCAGAGGTTCTCCAAGGCCACCAAGCTTGACTAGCTTTTCACACCGAGCTCTTACTCTTGAATTATGAATGGGCTTTTTTTGCAGTGTGCCCCTTTGAGAATGGCTGTTTATATCTGGTATATTCAAAGAGCATTAGAGGCACTGTAAACTGGAGGTGCCATTGGCCCATTGGCTGCTTATTAACCTTTTCTCCCCTTCTAGTTGTTTTGCACCAGTGTCTCTCCTGTTACGGTTATCTTTCCTGAGTGAAAAAAACAAACAAACAACTTCTCTACATGCATCTTTGATCAAAACTGTTCCTAAAAAAACCTTTTCCTTTTAGTGAGAGTGCACCAGTCTTAGTAAAAATGTTCAATTTATGTTCTTCCCTTTGAGACTTAGAGGGATAGTATGGAGGAAATACTTCAGTTAGATGGCTAATACTAAAGCCAACTATTACCTTTTTATGCTGATGCTATGAAATAATAAAATGCACTAAGTTGTGCACTAAGTAGAGGTGGAGAAGAAAGTGATACTCAGTGTGTCTACTGAGGCGATATGAATTTTTGAAAATTTTGCAGGTGTGAACTGAACTTTAATGAGAAACTCTAAAAATCTAAACAAGTAATTGCAATATTCTTCTTTTAGTGCAGATGTCCCTACAGTTCTCCTAAAGGCTCTGTACATTAGTCCATTATACTTCAGTTTATATATTCTACAGCAAAGTTAATTTACATCACTTTCTAAACTATAAGACTAATTCACTCTGTTCCTGAGGAGCAGGAGAAGCAGTCTGCTTGTACCTGATTAGCAGCTATGCTGAAGGATGGGCATAATTCTGCTGCAGATTTTTTTCTAACTTGTAACTGGTCAAAGAAGGGTCTTCCCAATAAATCCACAATAAATCACCTAATTGCTTCCGGAATGCAGTCCATGTACAAACAGGGAGAAACAGCACTGACATGAATATATTCTTCCTTATATATGTACATATACCTATATAAATATGTATTTATGTATCATTTTTAAACATAAACCTGCACACACAATCATGGAGACACAAATATATGTGCATATTTCTGTCTACCTAAATAGATTAATGCTGAATAGATACAGGATTGAAATGTAGTGGTACAGCTGTGCACAGGTATCCTGTAAAGATAATTCTTCAGTAATAGAGGGAATAGGTTAATACAGCTTGTTTCTACTAAATGTTAAAAATTGTGTTTCTTGTGTCTAATGAAATATTGATATGCTACTCAAAATGAATCATTCTGTCCTGTAACAGATAAACACAAAAGAGTATCTAAACATGTCTTGTCTTCCTCTCACTATTCTATCCACTTTTTCTCAAACCAACTTCAATTCAGATTTTTACTGCCAAGAAGAAATTAAAGAAAATGTGATCTTCATGGAGTGCAGTTTCTCTTCCAATCAGTCAGTAAACACTTAGCTGCTTTTAATATTTTCACGCCTTTGGCAGCCACCTGTTTTGTTTGTGTGTTAAAGCCTAAGATAATTCTAAGAAATAAACATTCAGCACACAGTTCAGGGAATTCAACAGATCATTCCTATAACTGATAATTGAAGAGTGCCCTTAAAACAGGGTGCGAAAATTATGTGTGGTGGAAAACAGTGTTGCACTGAATGACCAGAGTACCTTCTTAAAAATGATCCCAGCAGTCACAGGTACACTTTTCTTATTCAGCCATTTAAGACCAAACACCTTGCAGCAGCTTCTTTTTCTCCTTCCCACCACCAGTAATCTGGGATTTGATTAAATTTATCACTTTATGTTTTATTAATCTCTTGGATTAGAGGAATATAGCAGAGCAGTAGAGTTACTCACGTGTACTGGTATGGACAGTTAACTTCAATTATAAGGCATGCAGTTCCTGATGAGCAGGCCAGACACAAACAGAAGAATCTGGGTTTAGTGGGCTATTTTATGTTTTCTTCTTGTTTTTTTTAATTTCAGAGAATAAAAACTGTCCTTGCAAATATAACCACAGTCTCTAGGCTGGAAGCTGAAGAAAAAGAGCTTCTTTTGTTCTTTATTAGAGTATTCCTCAGCAGAAAGGTAGTAAGGTACAAATTACAGCCCACCACACACACATAGAATTCTCCCAAAACTGTTCATTGCACAATCGTGTCAATTTTTAAACTCAAAACTTCATCTTTTCACTTGAAATTAATTAATATTCTGGGAACTTAGATAAGCACCCATTTGCACAAATCTCAGTAGGATAAAGGGCCATTGCTGGGTCAGACACAAGCAGTGAAATTATGTTGGGTTGCTATATTCTCAAGAATGGTGGGTACACTGCCCTTTTTGTTGCCTAAAACAAGACAGAAAGTTCCAGCTCTTCCATAGGCCAATCAGAAGGTTTTTGGTCAATGTGTGTGTTATAAACTTTTTACAGGTGTAAGGCCTGTAATTAATATAGTTAATTGAAATAAACTATTTTTATTTCATTTTTATATCTGTTTTAGTGTGTGCCAGGTGCACCTGCACTGACAAAGACTGTGGCTTTCCAGCTGTTGAAATATTGCAGCTATTGATTCTTTCTATGCCCTGACTTTTGCACCCTTATTTTCATGCCTATACAATAATTGGGGCCTTTAGCCAGTAAGACCTGACACGAACATATATGACCACAGGTCAGATTCGACTCGGGTGTAAAGAGAGTCCTGTTGGAGGGCAAATCGAGTCAGTCCTCCTTGGAGCAGCAGATCTGCAGTCGGGGACTCTCCCTTTGGGTTGGGAGGCTGCCCAAGGTAACTCCTGCAGGTTGAGAGCCCTCATCCTTTAGGTGAGTGATTGCGCATTTTGGGTCATCGTTTTAAAGCTTAGGAATTCTTAAGTCAGCTGTGTAGTATTAGTTTCATTTAAATAGCCATTGAAACCTGTAGTTTGTTAATGTCGTTGAAGTGCTAAACAATTTTTCTTAGAATAAATTTCATTTCCAGTATCTGCCTCATTTATTTTGAAAGACTCCATGACATAGTGAAACATCATTCTTAAGTCAATTTTTGGTTAAAGCTAATCCAATGTAAAGCATTTGCTAATAGGTTAATTCTTCCCCCCTTTATTTGTCAGCTATAAAAACCTTTTTCCTCCTTTAAAGAATTAAAAAATACCCTGGCTAAGACTTAGTTGCATTTTGAAAAAATCAGACTCTTTTTGTATAGTTGAAAAAAGTAGTTTTCTGTAATAGTAGATCTTCATATCATTGGAGAACTCATTCATAAAGGTACCAACAATTGATCATAAAAAAAGTATCTATCCTTACATGAGACACAAAGAAAATAATAGTTTTAGAACAACAGCAAAAATCAGAAACTTAGAGATGAAGACAGAAATCAAGACTAAGACTTAAAATTATGAGAAAAGAATAAATAGAAACAGACTTATAATAATATATCACTACTTCAACTATGTCAAGTTTGATCGAGTTGAAGCTACTGTCAGAATACCTTTTTTTCTCAAGAACTCCTGTCTGTGGATATGAATGTGGATGTGAATGCACTGAGGTCCTATGAGCTTCCTTTTTCTTTGCTTTTCAGCAGATATAGTGCCCAATGTCCTTCTGGTGCAGTATATGAAATCAGAAACAGACTATAACAGACTATCTAACCTTATGATACTTGAAACTGGGGAGATTGATCTGTATTCTAGCCTTTTTATGGCAGTCAAAGGGACAGGAGGTTGCAATTTCTTCTTTGACCAGAACTCTGGAGTGCTTGGTCATTCTGTTTTTCAGACTATTGCTCTCCCAGATACCCCCTAAGTAATCAGCCTTACTTAACGTAGTGCTGTTTGGTTTAGATATGATTATTTTATCATTAAGCATACCTTTCATTTTTCATAGATCAATTTACAGCCGCAGATACTTTCAGACAAGAGAAAGTATCTTGTCCTTGCATTGCTTAATATATACATTATGATGGAAGGCAGTGCAAATCATATCATGATACCATTTATATGTAGTAGAATAAGACATATGTAAATTCAGAATGAATAAAGAAAATACTTTGTTATACAACTTTGTCAAACTAGTTGCCATAAAGCTTTGCTAAAGATGGAAACTTAAAGAGATTTTTAAAATGAATGAATCTTTCATGTGAACAAGAATATCTGCAATTATCAGCTATTGCTTTTGGAAAGTATTAGACTTACACCAGATTATCTACTGCTGGTTTGGAGATTTTTTGAGCCATCCATTGAGTTGGCCGCCAATGCATAAATAACAGAGAACTAAATGGACAAATTTTCTGTTCTACTGTGGCAATTCCGATGTTCCTACACCAAACAAAGTTTTTAGAGGTATCTAAATTCACTGCTGTTTAAAAAAATAAAAAAAAAAACCCCACACCAAAAACTTCAAAAATGCTTTTCACATAATGCAGAGCACAGCAGCCGTGTCTGATTCTCTACTTAATAGACTACAATCCCATTAAATACCTATCTTGTATTTGCTACTCAGGAGAATGGCAGTCCCTCTGTAGCCTTCATAAGGCCCTGAGTAATCTAATTTAATTTTGAAATTATCCCTTTTTAAGTAGAAAAGGGAAGACTACATGACCACCATGCAACCTAATTGGTTTTTTTCTTTCATGATTTGCAATTGTATTCTAAACAAATCACAATTCTGTTGTCCAAGCTAAAAATGATCAAAGATACACTAAATGGAAATTTCTGATCAACTGGATCTAGACTATGGAACTCTGTATTCCAGGAATAAAACTCATAAAAAGGATGACAACAATTAGAATCAAATGCAAAATCCATGTCCTTGTTTAGCTGTTCAAGGGTACCTTCTTCCTAAGTGTGAACATACATGTACATCAGCACGTACATCTGTTAGTCTTCAAGGGGAAGTGTATCCCTTTTCCCAGCTGAGGGTTTTCAAACACTAAGATGGTAAGTACTTACATTCAGTCATTTAAGAATCATTTGCCTCTCAGCACATAACTAGTAGTACACACAGGGAAGTAAAATACTTGCTTTGCTTGAATTGTAGGCTCTTAAGTGAAAATATTGCAGCTGTTCTGAACATATATAAAAACTTAATTTTCCAGAGGACTTGACTCTCTATTTACTTTCATATTTTTGTGAAAATACTCTCTTTTCTAGATTAATATTTTTTCTTTTTTTGAATGCTGCATGTGCATAGATGATGGAATGGAGTATTTAAGATATTCTACCATTTTGGTATTTAAAGTGGTATAGCTATAAAAACATAGATGTATAGCTTTGCACTTCAACTGATTAGATAAAATGTTTTCAACACTAAAGTAAAAATAAAGGGTATCTGCTTGTATGCCCCGTCCTGCCTTTTTTATTTTATTTTTTTTTTAAAGAAGAAAATAAGTACCTTACAGAACACAGACAAAAAGGGAGACATTGTTTTACGTAGGAGTCTCAGTAACACATTATTGTAAACCTTCTGGGTGTTAAAGCCAAAGCAAAAGCAAAATCTCCAATATTTTCCCTCTCTTTTCCTTCAAAAGGCTTCTGAGGATTCAGGAGCCCTCAGAGAATGACTGCTCTGTTGACTTTTGTGGAAAGGGTCATCTATGAAAAGGCACCCTCTCAGCTCTGCAAATCTTATTTACTGTGAATAGGAAAAAAGACTGAAATCACATTGGATGCCACAGGAGGTTTTGCTTGATCACAGAAAGAAAAAAAACAGCTCCATATTTCCAAATCCCACTTAAACCACAATTAAAACACTGATACAAAAGAATTCCTGCAAGCTGACTCCCAAGTAGAAACGCTGCAAGCAAGAACAATAAAATAATCAGGAAAGGTTCAGTGGCATTATACAATATATTACTGGCTGTCGGGTTTGTGATTTCTGAGACAGTTTAAATAAATGACATGTGAGAAATAGAAAGTTTGGCTTCAAGTCATATGTACTCTTAATGAGATTTTGGCAAATACAGTCACAATATTTATTATAATATCTTGGCAAATGTTAATATTGTGGCCAATTAAGATTTCTAGAATTCTTTGCATGTTTTTTTATACTACAGATCTATCCCAACCTTTGAACTAGAGCTGTACTGTGCATCACTGTGCCATCTTCTATACACATTAGTTCAGTGACCTGCCTGTCCGTTCTTGTAACGGAGAGTAAGCACATACTTCTTGCATCCTCAGGCCATTAGAAAGTTTTTTAAAAATGCATGCTCCAGTTCAGTAGCCATGTTAGCACTGTGGATGATAACTTGGGGCAGAAAAATATTTTGAGTACCCAGCTAATGTGAAAGTCTGGCCAAAACATCATCTGCAGAAGTATAAAAATAAGGAGCAAACATGGACTGCAGTCACAAATAGCAGGCAAATTACATTTTTATGGGTATCAAAGGATGCTAAGGCAACAAAATTATATTAGGGACTATTAAAGGAAAATACCAAGAGAACAATTAACAACTCATCTAAAGAGCTTAAAAAAAAAAAAAAAAAGAGAGAGAAAATGGACGAGTAATGCACAGAAATAATAAGAGTGGACTGAGATATGGACATCAAGGGTCAAAGCTGAACATATCCATGTCATGGTTTAACCCCAGCCAGCAACTAAGCACCACGAAGCCACTCACTCACTTCTCCCCACCCGGTGGGATGGGGGAGAGAATTGGGAAAAAAAAAGTAAAACTTGTGGGTTCAGATAAGAACAGTTTAATAGAACAGAAAGGAAGAAACTAATAATGATAATAATAGCAATAATGAAATTACAATAATAATAATAAAAGAATTGGAATATACAAAACAAATGGTGTACAGTGCAATTGCTCACCACCTGCTGACCAATGCCCAGTTAGTTCCTGAGTAGCGATTCCCCCCTAGGCCAAGTCCCCCCAGTTTATATACTGGGCATGATGTCACATGGTATGGAATATGCCTTTGGCCAGTTTGGGTCACCTGTCCTCGCTGTGTCCCCTCCCAACTTCTTGTACCCCTCCAGCCTTTTTGCTGGCTGGGCATGAGAAGCTGGAAAATCCTTGACTTGCTATAAACACTACTGAGCAACAACTGAAAACATCAGTGTGTTATCAACATTCTTGTCTCTAAATCCAAGACATGACATTATACCAACTACTAGAAAGAAAATTAACTCTATCCCAGCTGAAACCAGGACAACCTATGAGCCCTTATAAAAGAATCACACTGAGAAGAGTTTTATTGTGCAGTAGCATGTATAACACAGGATGAGGCTGATTGCCCTATCCCTAAAAATGGGCTGAACCATTACTTTGGTTAAAGCCGTCTCATGACAGCAAACAAAAAGTATTGGATTGTGGTTCTGACACCTCATAATTCTCCATAAGACTCTCCCAAAATTATTTTACTACAACCTGAACTGTTAAGGGTAATTGTTTTTTTAAGTGACATTCCTAACACATAGTATTGTTCTCCTGAATCAGAGTCATTCCTTCTTCTTTACTATTTTTTTTAATAATTGCCAGTTTTCCTGGAGCTTATTAATAATTACTATTATTATTTAAATTCATCACACATATAAAATGCAACTCGAGTTCATACTGATCATTATTTACAACTGCTTGGAATTTCACAATGAGGATGCTATTAAGAAGAAAAAAGGGAAGAAATACTTTCATGCTTCTTGTGCTTAAATGTTTTCAAGTGGTGAATTAGTTGGCAATTAATGTAAATGAAAAACCATGAACACCTCTTGACACCCTCTATGGCTGCTATCTGTGGCAACACAGAAAACACTCAGTAGGAGGAAAGCTTCTTGAGGCAACCAGGATGCTAAGAGAAAGGAAAAGACTATAGAAAGTTTTAAAGAATTCTTTTTCTTGCAGCTTGGGAATCGTATGACAGAGTCACAGAATCACAGAAGGGCTGAGGCAGGAAGGTACCTCCTGAGATCTTCTAGTCCAACACCCTTGATCAAGCAGGGTCAGCCAAAGCAGGTTGACCAAGACTGTGTCCAGTCAGGTTTTGAGTATCGCCAAGGATACAGACTCAACAACTTCTCTAGGAAGCCATCCTCAAAGTAAGAGTTTTACCTTAATTTTAAATGGTACTTCCTGTATTTCAGTTTGTGCCCATTGTCTCTTGCCCTATCACTGGGCACCACTGAGAAGACTCCGGCTCCACCTTCCTTCCTGTTGTCCATCATGTATTTTTACACACGGATAAAATTCCCCCGAACTTTTGCTATTCCAGGCTGAATACTACTAGCTCCCTTAGCCTGCCCTCATGTATCAGATGTTCCAAGCCCTTAATCATCCTCATGGCACTGCACTGGACTCACTCCAGTACATCTCCTTCTCTCTGGTACTGGGGAACCCAGCATGGCACCCAGCACTCCACATGTGTCTCATTTATCATCCAATATGATCTCTTCTGCCAAAATGGATAGTCCCAAGTCAAAAAATAATTTTTACTTCAGCAAGTACCCTGGGTCCAAAGCAGGTAATGCCATGGAGGTACTACTTTTTTTTTTAACATACCCCTTCAATGGGTCTTGATCCTCTATATATCTGTAAGTAGAGGGAACAATCCAGTACTAAAACAGTTTTGAATTCTTTCTACAGGTTTTGTTTATGTTCTGCTGGGTTGCTAAATTAAACGAACAAACAGAAAATCCTCAAGAAAATATTCTTTTAAAATATTTTTTATTAATCCCTTATATAATATTTTTCCTTTTCTAACTCTCCTTCTGACAAATATTGATCCTTCCCAACCCTCCACCCTTTCTTTTTCCTATGAAGTAGAAGTCAGCACAGCAATATATACAGTATACTGATTTCTCTTGCTTGTCAAAAACATAACTGATGATTTAATCAGTGTTATTGGTACAGTTGTTGCAAAAAAGGTTTTCTTAGCTTGTTTTCCCTGACGATCTTGCTTCTTCTGCAGTAATGTAAATATTCTGCAGTGTCATGCTTTATCTGTGGCAACTGTGAGATTTTAAAATGTTCTTTTTATTTTCAAAGAATGTATCTAGAACTCAGAGGCTTCTACCTATGAAGTTGTGAGAGAGGTTTCTTATAATTTTAAAAATATTGTTAAATGCTGGGTCTAAGTTAAAGCAGAAATTGCCAGAAGGATGACCTGAGCTTAATTCTGAGTACTGATCTCATTTACTGTGCTTCCAGCTGTTCTGGGGCATAAATAAACTATCACTGTTGAATAGTCCAAGTTTAAAGAGCCTGAATACATGCATAGATATTGTGTGTACCTGAAAACAGGAATGGAAACACCTGGAAGCTAGATCTTTGAGGACCTTGTTTTATAAGTATTTCAGTAGAAAGAGATCTTTATGCTTTCACAGGGCCAGTCAGGCTCTCAGAAGGTTGAGGTCTGCTCACATAAAACAGGAAAAATTAGGCCTTCATATATTTTGAAATTTATTTCCCAGCTAGATTTTTCTCAAGTTTTCAGCTTGTTACACATAGATCTATAGAACAGGTTTCTCTGTATGATAAAATTCCCAAATAAAACCCCTCCCAAACCAACATATTAAATTAATTATTCATGTAATTTCAGAAATTCATTCAAATTTTAACTCTGTTAAAGTTGGTGTAAAAATTCTCTTTCAAATTTATTTTTCAGTCCTTGTTATTTAATTATAACTACATCTACACAGAAGAAATTAATCATAAAAAGGCATAAGCAAATGTATTGTAAAACCAACCATTATTATTTTAGATACATTTAATTTCAGTATGATTCTCACCAACATATCTAGGTACTGTTGGTTGTTTACTCCCCTATTTTAAATTAAATGTCTTTCCAAGTGAGTTTTTCCTTGCCCACAGAATTTTTAGTGCCCTACAAGATTTACTGCTCCATAACTATTGTTCTTGATTTACCATACTCTGTCAATGTGGATAAAAAAAAAAAATAAAAAAAAAATCTTGAATGGCTGAAAAAAACCTCTGGAAAATTATGTATCTCCAAAGCAAAATCCTATTTTATGTGTTTATGTACTTCAGATAACATAGATTTTCTTAACAGTACAAGATTCCCCCCCCTCCCCCCCCCTTTTTAAGAGAAATACCATAACATCCTGACATTTGCCAACTCAAATGGTTATTTATTAGAAAGCATTCATTATTTACATTGAAAGTCTGAACAAGAAAGAAAGGAGTTCCCTGTTCTACTTAAGGATCTTGGAAATTTATTTAAAAATTTTCTATAAAGATGATTTTTTTTTCCAAATTATGGAAGATATGATGTGCAGTATTGCAATCTGGCTTTGAAGTGAGTTGACAGGTGACTGAGGCAGTTGTTGTCAAAAAGACACTATCTGTGGCTGTAAAAATAATTCACTATAAATCAGGAGTTCATTCTCATCTGTAGTACTGTGCTTAATTCCTTACCTTACTAAGAGTCATAGCAGACATTGAAGGATAATGAAAAAGATAGAAAGATGGGAAGTAGGTGAGATAATGAATAAATTGGGATCATCCCATTTAAAGAAGATATAGGAGGATGTTTATTCTTACACAGTGTCTAGAGAAACCAAACAGAACTCTGATCTTTCAAAACTCATCAAATTTAAAATTAATGAAAGAAAATATTGTGTAATCAACATGGCTAACCTTTGAAACTGATTGCTGCATCAAGATGCTAGAAGATGTCGAAAGCTCAGAATATCTCAGTAAAGGAGCAGATGTCTCCTCATGAATAAGAACTTCAAAGTTGTGGGTCTGAAACTAAATTAAAGGTAAGTGTTGGTATAAACTATAAGGTTTAGATCACATGCCACTATCACAGTCTGGAGTTAAAATCCACATTCTTTTGAATCTTCCATCATTGTTTAGTTGATAATCTCTTTCTGAATTCACAGCTGAACACTTTCATCATCACCTTTCCTCCATGTTGAGAATTGGAGATGTGGACACAGTTCTTTTCTTACCTGGAGAAATCAATATACTCAAAATTATATGTGTTCCGTTTTCCCCAATCTTATTTATGTATATAAATAAAGACTTATTTCTAAGTCCACCATAAAGGTTTCACTGAACGTTGACATCCCTCATATCAGCCATCATACCTCCTTGCTCACTTGTATCACATATAAATCAACAATTTCCCAGTTCCAATGAAAACCGGGACAGTGATGTGGATTGGGGTAGTTGGGCGGCTCTGAATCTCAGATACTCTAATCTGGGCAGTGCTTAAAATGTGCAGCACATTTAGCACCACAATATAGAAATGTAACCCAAAGGTATCAATAAACTTTCTAATTTTCACTTTATGTCTAATTTTACATTCTATAGATAACTTTTCTTTCTTTGGTCTGGGGTTTTGTATGTTTTAGTCTTTGCTGTTAATGAAAGCCTGGATGGCTGAATAAGTGTGATTTACATTTTGTTCTGAATGTCTCTGAAATTCATCACAATTCAAAGCACTTCAGGGAACAAGTTTCACAGTCACAGAACAGCAGCTGAGAAAGGCCTATGTTTTGCACACACAACCACTTTAAAAACTTTTCTTCAAATTCTTATCATGTAGGAACCATTCTTTGCTATTCCGCATGCTGAAATAACTTCTGCACATCTTGGCTAATGCCAGTAAATGCTGTTGTCTCTTCTTCAGTGTTGCAGTAATAAAATATTCTTGAAGGTCCCTTCAACTAACTTAACTGATATTGCACCAAACCAGATATTAGTACTTGCATGATCTGGTAATACAGTTCATGGAGGAATAACTTTTATCTAGGAGATGGTAACAAATGGCTGGTGGGACTTCAGTAACCAAAAGCAGGTGTTTACAGTTGTCAGGCATGAAGATGACAGTTCTGATGAGCTAAGGAAATATAGTAATCTATGAAACATTGTTTGGTAGCATCCACGATATTCCCAGATTTAAAAAAAAAAAAAATAAAAATAAAAATTTGCTCTGGAAATTGTATGAAATAAAACGCTGCTAACTAATAGAAATGAAGGGTGCTAGCATGCAAAAAAGTTGCATGAGGGTGTTCATAAGCAGTCCATAAAAGAGGTACACAACTGCCATATTGCTGAGTATGTAGGCAGTTATATTTGAGCCAGCTGGAGCACCTTAGCTTTGGCAGTTTCATTCTCTGGTAAAATAATCAATGTGTCCATAATCCTGCCCAAATATCTGAAGCTGATAGTGACGGGATAGTAACTGTTGAGAGTTCATGTTTTTTGAGTAACTGATCTGAGAAGAGGAATAGAGTCACACATCTAGAAATGCAGTAACCTGGAAGATATGAAAATCTGACTCCAGAGTTCAGATGAGTTTCCTTGTCTCATCTCTCAAATGCTACTTTTGCTGCACTAGACAGAAGTGTACAATATTTCCTTCAGACATATAAATTCAGCTTATTGATTTCTTTTGTCAGCACAATGTTTTATATTGTAACCAAATTAGCACACTGTACTTCAAGCAACCTTGCTCTCCTCAAAAATTAAGCAGTCGTCTTTACCTGGACAAAATTATTTTACACATGCCCTTGTCACTATTTAGTTCCAGAAATGATACAGGAAATTATCCTCCCTACACAAAATCCATGAGTGTCTTCTTAGTATCTGAATAATTTCAAGATTGTTTTAAGTTTCTCTAACAGGAATGAGAGTTCTTTATTTAAAGTGACTTGAAACAGTTTTTGCCTCTTTCTCATAAAATGTTAATCCAAAATGATAGTAATTTTAGATCTTTATGAAAGTCTCTATAAGACATCAAGAACTTGAAACATAATAGTAGTGCAAACATTTATGAAACTGTCTTTTGTTTATTGTGCATCATTTCCTCAACACAATAATGTTGTTGTTCACTGTTGTACAATTTATCTTAGTGCCATTTTAATTGTGTTTTCAGTGTTCAAAGGAAAGCATCCTATCTGGGATAATTACTCACTTTGGAGATGATCAGCGATTTGGTTCATGAGCACCTCTGAAAATTACCCTGTCTGCAGAAGGCATTTTCCTGCAAGTGAAACATACTGGGTTTGCAAGAAGGGGTATTTTGTCTTTTCTCTTTTCCTATTCTTTCTCCTTTCCTGTCCCCCAAAATATTTGATAATCACTCTAGGATATGCCAATTTCCTTACATACTATCTCTCTGTGCTTTCTTTGTAACTGTGCCATTACCATAAGGTCCCCTAAATTTCTCAGTTAATTTTAAGGTGCTTCCTTAACATTTCAGTTTATGTAAGACAAGTAAGCAAATCCAGCTGGATCTCTTGGCAACTTGGGTGTCCACAGGGAAACATGTATTTCAGTATAAATATCCATTAAGAAATCATCACGAAGATTTAAGTTTCTATATTTAATTACATTTACATTCAACATGCAATCATAAATCAATTTAAAAATAAAGTGAACCTTGCAAAAACACCATGGAGATGTTTCTTGACAAACAAGTTTAGTCACAGCAAGTTTACATATCCTCAGTTCTTGTAAACTGACTTAAGTGCTGTGATGACAACTTATAATGGTTTTGCTGCCAGGCCTAATTATGCCACTTCCATTCATACTAGCTGATAGGCTACTTGTCATGGTTTAACCCCAGCCAGCAATTAAGCACCACGCAGCTGCTCACTCACTCCACCACCTCCCCCCCCCCCCCCATGGGATGGGGGACAAAATCAGGAAGAGAAGTAAAACTCGTGGGTTGAAATAAGAATGGTTTAATAGAACAGAAAAGAAGAAACTAATAATGGTAATGATAACACTAATAAAATGACAACGGTAATAATAAAAGGGTTGGAATATACAAATGATGCACAGTCCAATTGCTCACCACTTGCCAATCGATGCCCGGTCAGTCCCTGAGCGGCATTCCCCCCACACCCACTCCCCCCAGTTTATATTATATACTAAATGTGACATCACATGGTATGGAATACTCCGTTGGCCAGTTTGGGTCAGCTGCCCTGGCTCTGTCCTGTGCCAACTTCTTGTGCCCCTCCAGCTTTCTCGCTGGCTGGGCACAAGAAGCTGAAAAATCCTTGACTTTAGACTAAACATTACTTAGCAACAACTGAAAACATCAGTGTGTTATCAACATTCTTCTGATACTGAACTCAAAACACAGCACTGTACCAGCTCCTAGGAAGACAGTTAACTCTATCCCAGCTGAAACCAGGACACTACTTTATAAACAATCTCACTGAGTGAAACAAGTAAGTACATGGGGGAAAATTAATTCTTGCTATCTTTTTACTAACTCCACAGGTAGTAAAACTTTGTAGGAGAAAAGCTGCATGACAGCACAGTTGCGAAAGCTGGAGGCTATGGTGTGAAAGATAAAAGACAAGGAATTTACAGATATATCCACTTAGATTCTGAGTATGGTATCCCAAAATATCTAAGGTACTAATCAAACATGTATGTAATGTTAGGTACTATTTTTCCCTTCTTTTCCCTGAGATTTTTCTGGCAAGTTTTTTCAGTCACAGCAGTTGTATTTTAGTTGCTTCGAGAACATATCAAAGTTGATTTCCCCACCTTTGGAATAACTGCCCCAACAGAATGACGATTATACTTCTTGATGTTGCACCTCTTGGCCATTCACATGGGATAATACTCACTGTAGTTTATTTCTGGTCCTATTTTTAAAACTTACATACCATGAAAATGTGTTTGTTTTCTGCCAGCATATTTGTTATGCATGTGTTATTATCCAGAAATCATGTTTTCTAATTCCCTAGTCTAAGTACAGCCATTAAACTCCATGTCAGGCTTCCCCACAGTAAACAGCGCACTCAGCTTGTGTTCTATGCTATTTTTCTAATAGCATTGAAAAATGCTGTTAGCCAAAGAGTGGCAAATACTACAGGTGTGTTGTTACTAATACCGATTAGCATTTTACAGTACTTCAGAATGCTCATCTTTTGGTTCATGTAATGTATAGTCATAAACTCCAGAAGTCACACAGGTAAGATGGCAGAAAAGCTGAGCACTTTTTCTACATCTTTCTGATCTCTCTTTGCATGACCTCAGTGTGATATGCTGTTGTGGTTTACTATGATACACTTTTTTGCAGATATTTCTTCCATAAAAAATGAGTTGTTCCATAAGCAGCAGAAGCAATGAAGCCCTGCATACGTCTGTACTTTGTCCCCTCCTCTCCTCTCCATCCCTTCCACTGCATGGTCTCGGGAGCTGTGCATATACCTTTCAGGTGGTTTATGTGACAGTGTACGTGGAGCTACATGTCTACTGATGGACAAACCAGCGGCTGCCTTTTCCTTCAGTGAGGTCTCTGTATTTTACAGTAGTACTACAAGAATGTGATTATCTTTGAGATTTATATCCATCTTTTATTGTTCTACTCCACTGCTTCAGAGAGGGGAAGAGCGTGTTCATCTCTTCCTTGAGAAGCTGCACTAAAACCAGATTTCTCCAAATCCTGTAAGCAATATGGTGCTGACAGTCTACATGGTGGGCTCTGTTCACTGCCACAAACAAGTAATTAGGAAGACTTCTCAGGATAAGGAATTCTGTTTGGAAGCAAAGTGTCCTCATGCCATTTCAAAGGAGCAGGAACTAGCCACCGAGACCTGACACTGGTGATACTCTCATCATATGTAAGATTTGAAATAAGCAAACTTGGGATAGTAGCATTCTTTGTATTAGGTTTAGTTATTGTGGGGCAAGAGACTTCCTACTTGCTTCCATATTGTCTTGGTGGGGTGTCTGCTGTACATGGATTTCAGTCCTTGCATGTATGCACTTGTGCAGATCAAGGTGTTTCTGTACTACTTCTGGCCCTTAATTAAAGCAGACTATAATAGATGTTAAGGTATGTGCAGAAGTTATTTGGGTTTATTTATTAATACTGTTTTAATTGCTGGATGGTCATGCTCCAAACACCTTCAAACCAAAGATAAATTTGACAAATTTGGCACCCTCTCCGCTTCATACTGAGGGTTTCTTGCTTTTTGCCCAGTATGATTTATATTTCTTTTTTAAGGTTTTTATCTAATATTTGTTTTCATCGTCTTTCTGTATTAACCTATTAACGATGTCTATTTCTGTAGTTTGGTACTGGGGCTGACAGAACCTTTTTACCCGGGACAACTCCTTCATAAAAATACTGCCTTTTGTTGTGCTTTCCTGAATCCACACTAAAGGCCCCAGCCAAAAGTTTCTGCAATTAGGCATCTCTCCCGACATCCGGGAGCAGAACGGCTCCTAAATATAAATCCAGTTCTCACCTAAAAGGCTTTGCTGAAGGTGCCATATTTGGGATTTCCAAAACTGTATGAGGAATTACAGTTCCATTCCCACTTAAATATACACGAAAATGAATCTGTTCGTTTTATACTAGGTTACAAAAATCTTTAGTTTCAAGAGCAGGGCCATGTGATGTGTGGTCGAGCAATAAGGTTCTCATTTACGTGGTGTAGATTAACCACCCAATGGCACAAAATTCTCACTCTCTCCTGTACCAGCACTTCCTGTACATGTTCCCAAGTGTCCTAAAACATCATCTTCTGAGGAAAAACCTTCAGTTTTATCACCCATCTTGTTGTTCCCTGCAAGATCTGACTACATAATTTCTTCCTCCTATGTTTCATAATTTTGTAAGACTACTGTGTAGCAAGAGTCAAGCTGAAGATACCAATAGTGTCATTTGTATTAGTTTTCTGCAAAGGGACTTCTTGTCTCCCTCCTCCTCCCCAAGACCCAAATCCTCTTGAAAAGGGCAAAGAAAAGGTTGGAAAAATTATTAGGGATGTGTTAATTTGGATTAATCTTTTATTAACTACTGTCACTGCTGCTTCACGTTAATATAAATCTACTTCTATCTCCTTCCATCTATCATACAGGTGTTAAGGTGACAAATTTATAGAAGCTACTTTGGAGACCATAGCTTAATTAAAACAGCCCCCTCTCCCCCCCCCCCAATTACCTCTTTGAACTCCAGCTGGACAAAACCCCACCTCTTCTCTTTAGCACAGGTTTGTGGGTTTTTTCCTTACAAAGCAAGATCCTCAGTGAGACAGCACTGAGGCATCAAAAAGGTAAGCAATTTATTTTTTATCGGTTTTATTTCACGCAGTCATAAACAGCAAAGGTATTTTTCCCCTCTGTACTAATAACAAGTCACAACAAGTGAATTCCGAGACAGCTAAATGAGCACGTATAAACCCAACAGCATCAGCTGACGACGCCCCCTTACGCGAGGCTCGCAGCGCGCCCGCATCCCACCGACGCTGCAGCACGTTACCGCACGCGGGAGGAGCGCGCGAGTGGCCGGGACCCGCGCAGCCCGCGCGCCGCCCCCGGCCCCCTCCGCTCCGTTCCACTCCCGGGGCCGGCCGCTCCCGCGCACGGGCGCCTCGCGGCACCGGGCGGCACGCACCCACCGCCCCCTAACGGAGGCCTCACGGGCAGCCGCTGTGGGCGCAGCCGCTGTGGGCGCCGCCGCCGCGAGCCAGGGCATTACGGGGGGGCGGGGTGGTGGTGGGGGAGAAGCGGGTGCCAGAGCCACGCCAGCCCCCTTGGGGCGCCGCTCTCGGCTCTCCCTGCCAAGGAGGCTGGGGCTTCCCCCTAGGATTCTCCGTCGTCAAGCCGCCGCCTCTCCCTTTAGGCTGTCTCCCCTCAGGCGACGGCGGGGGGAAGCAGGCTCCGAGGGGCCGCGGTGCCGTGGCGGGGGAGTTGCCTCACGCACAACCCCCCGCCCTGGGAGGGGCTGCCGGCGGGCGAGGAGGGGGGAGAGGCTTCGAGCCTGCAGCCGTCTCTCAGAGCGGCGGAAGAACCTGCCGGCGCAGCCGTTCTTCGGTTGCGCGGAGGGATTCGCGCGGCCCTCCGTGTGCCCGCCTCCTGCGCGGCGGCCGCTGCCTCCTTGATATAGTGCGGCACGGGAAGGCGCTGGCAGTCACTTGGCGAGCGGCGCTCCGCGGCGCGGGGCTGTGCAGGCAGGCGCGGACGGCAGCGGGGTTTGCCTGGGCTGGTCGAGCACCTCCAACGTGGAACTGTCCACCGGCGCGAGCTCCTGAACATGAGCCTCCTGCCTCTCTACCTGTTCGGATTGCTCCTCAGTAGTGGGCAAGGTAGGAGCGGGACTACCTCCCCCCCTCCCCCCCCCAAATTATTATTCTTATTCTTACCTATGCTGTCTGCTCGCTCAGATTAACATATAACCGGAAAAGAAATGGAATAAAAAATAAAGCAATGTATCACCCTGGAACCAAATTAAAAAGGACCTAAAACTTGCTTCATCGTGTCCGTGTCCCCCCCCCCCCTCGTTTTTTTTTTAAGTCTTCAAGAGGTATCATTTATGAGGGAAAAGAAAAAAAAAGCTGGAAGGTGCTAAGTGCACTTGGCTGCTTTGTATGGGGTTTCGCCTTTTTTTGGGTGATAAATGTGGGCAGGAGATCAAGCAATTAAAAAAATGTATCTGTCGGGGATCGCGCTTTTAAATAAGCGTCCGTTTGAGGGGAAGGCAACGTGAGCTTCATTTTTTGGACCGGAGAGGAGTGCTGTCGGTAGAGCCAGTGAGAAATCTGACCTGAAATCTGCCTGTCGGGGTTTCTCCTCTTCCCAACACCGTTCCTCTCGCTCTGCGGAGACACCGAGCGCCGCGGCTCGTGGCGGCGGGGTGTGTGTGTGTGTGTGTGTGTACGGCCGCGGGCTTGTGCGCGGATGCAGAGACTTTTTGCAATGAAATAACGCCACGGAGGCAGGTGTGTGCGGAGACGGGGCGTGCTAGGGTTGCGCCTCTGGGCACTGTTCGTCTTTTGCGTATGTATGCGCATGTATACGTTTAGCGCTTCGTAAAACACGGACTTGGGGGCTGCGGTGTGGCTGGGTTCTTGGAGTTTGTTTTTATTTTTTTGATTGAAATTTTATTTACTTATTTATTTCGGATGTTAGCGGTGTGATTACTTGAGGATTTGTGCTACTTTAGGAGACAGGGAGGGGAAAGGCCGCCGGGAGCGCGTTCGTGCGTGGCGTGGCACGGGGAGGGTGCCCCTCGGTGAGGGATAATCGCTGTGTTTCGAAACTGTTCGGGCAAGTTTCTGGCGTTCCTTGGGGCCCGAACCGGGCTGCCGGTGCCTCCTGTGGGATGCCCCCTGCGAGACACGTGAAAGCGCTCCATTGCCTGCACCTGAGAGGGTGGGCGGGGGCTCACGCTCGGGGCCTTTTTAAGGAGGTTGGGGTGCTGATGGGGGAATAAAACCCCACCTGGGCCCGTGGAGGCGTGGGAGCGGTAGGGATCGGCTCTCGGCCCCTGGTGCTGCCGCCTTGCAGCAGGGGGCGGCAGAGCTCCACAGCGGCTGCCGGTGCACGGGCACTGCCCCGCGCCGGGACGGGGGCGGCTTCGCCCCCCGTCCTCCACGAATGCGGGCACCGAGGGGGCGCGCCGGGGGGCGGGTGGGTGCAGGCACCCGAGCTCTGGAGCGCCGGGGCTGAACGTCTCACCCAGATGCTACACGGTGTCTTGTGAGGTGGTAGTGAGATCTGTTGCGCTTGAGTCGGGGTGGGGGGATTATGCCTTGAGGTATTAAGACTGCAGCTCTGAAGGTCTCCTTCAATGCATTTATCGCTAAACGTCATACCATATAGACGTTTTGTCTCCGTGATAGGCAAAGAGCCACTAGATGTGCTCAATTTATATGGAAATCCTTCTGTGCTTTTGGCACGTCGGGATGAGCTCTGGAGGTCTCCCGATTAGCAGCGATTCAGAAACACTTCGGAGGCTTTTCGGCATAGCCAGCACTGGGATGGCAAAAGAGGAGGAGAACGGGAAAGCTTCCTTCGGGATTCGCGTTGATCTACCTAGGTGTAGTGCGTACAGAGATGTGGTCTGTGCTTCCTAACGGAGGAATGGTAGAAAGCTAGTTTGTGAAGTGTGACTACTGCAGCGTAGGAGGATTACATAGTTTTGGTATCTTACGAATGTCAGGAGATAAATAATGGAATGAAATTCTAGATGCTATTAAACTGAGTTTTAAAAATTAGAGGGGATACACGTGAGGGGGAGATGGAAAAAAGAGGAGGAAAGCAGACTAAATCTAATATTGATAGTAAGTTGTTTAGTCTCAATTTAAAAAAAAAAAACACAGCTGTTTGTTTTTTTTTAATAAAGGGAGTGAATTGTATTGGTGGGGGGGAAGAGTAAGATTTTTGAACTGGCTGTAGAAATAGCAGGAACATGCAGCCTCAATCCACAGCAGGGGATAGTAAATGGGAGTGGGAAAACACCTGCATATGGAACATATTACCATTTAGGTTGCTAGGGGAGAGGAAGACTCTACAGTGATTTTTTTATTTTATTTTAATAAACATCATTGTGGTGAAGGATTTATTATGCATTTTTTTGATGCCTCCTTGAAGTAAACTTGAGAACTTCTTGAAGTGATTCAAATATTTTGAGAGGCTATTCCAAAAAATCTCGGGATTTATCTTTTTTGGGGAATGCAGGGGCAGGGAACACTTAGATCATCAACTGAAGTCTGTGGTGTTTGTGAGGTGGTTTTTTTTGTTTGTTTGTTTTTAAGAAAACTGGTGTTATCTGAGTAATAAATTATGATTATTACTTTTTTGATGTTGAATTAGAGATAGAGTGTGGATGGTTAAGAAAAAACCCAGTAACTAGATTTGTATCATTCACTTTGGAAATATTGAAAGTCTTGGGTTAAGGATTTATATTTCTAAGAATATAGCTGCAGTAGATTTTATGAAGAATGACTGAAGCTTTTTCTTTCTGAAGTGCTGGTGTTTAAAACTGGGGAGAGGAAAATGTGAAATATTTGTTCCATTTCAGAAGATCAGAGCTGTTTGAAAACAAGTAGCAGACAGCAACCCCCTCCCCCAACCCCTTAAATTAAGAGCTTATGAATGTCATAATTATCTACCAGGGCCAAATATTCCCTCTCCTAATTTCATCACAAGGGAGGATTTTAACTGGCAATGTTATTAGGCTAAACCAAAAGGTTTCTTAACCTTTCAAAGCTGTCCAGACAATTCATCCAGAGTGAAAGGCTCAAATTTACTTAGCTTTGCTTTAATAAAAAATGAAACAAAACTCACACACAGACCCTCCACACCCCGAACCAACAAAATAGCCTATTCCACTCTGTAAATCTGCTTTTTAACATGGGTAGTAATACAATGCTTAGAAGAGAAGGCTTCATTGGTTTTTACCAGTGTGTGGGGACACCAACTTAAAGTGGATGAAATGGACATCTTCCCAGATTGCAAAATCCTATTTCTTTTACCACTCTGCATAATACACATTTCTTTAGGTTAGCAAATTTAAGTTGCAGTAGAAAACGTTTTGCTTGTAGAATTTAATCTATTTTGTGCTCAGGAGATTCATTGGAGTGAGTACTAGTTCAGTCATGGTGCTTTAACTTTCTTCTTTTCACTGCTTTGATACTGAGTTTGGTTTTGTTTTTCCTGAAGAGTTTCTCTTTACAGGTGCTTATAAGGGACTGCTTGTTTGTTAATAAGGAACATCCCCCCAAAAGACATGCCAGCATGTGTGTCTTATTCACCACAGTGCAGTCACTTTCTAGAATCTGGTTTCTTTTGGCTTTTTGCGTAGGGAATCCATGAAACTTTGAATTTTTGAAATCGGTGAGTTTGTCTACTGGATTAAGTGGAACTAATATTTTATTCCAGTTATATACCAAAATTTGAAACATATCCCGAGACTCCAGCTAACCATTTTTTTTCTGCTACCAGTTGATTTATACAACTGCTCTAAGATTAGAATACATCTACTATCTTCTCTTCTCCTTTTCACTGTTTAAAAAAAAAAAATTCAGACCAAAAGTAGTGTTGGATTTGCTGTTTTAGCCTATGAACCCCTCTTCAGATGAAGATGAGAATCAAAATAGCTGCCTGAAAATAAAACTTGACTGATGAGGTCTAAAAGATTGACTTAAGAATGGATGGTTGAGAAATACATATAGAGTTTTGTTTCATGCACTCCTATACAAAATGGAGTTAGAGATATTTTTATTGTTTGCAGTGGCTCTAAATAATGATATGTATGAAAGATAAAGTCATAGAGATAAAGCTTTAAAGTCTTTTCGAAGAGGTTGTATAGCATCATTTTGACTTTGTCTTTTACAGCACAGTTCATGTATTTATTTAGGTAACTCATTATTTTTATCTATAGGAATGTTATTGGAGTGTTATGACTAATTTATGTATGATTTGCCTTTCATGGCCTTCTTTTTTCAGCAAGTATTTTTGAGAACAAATACCATATTTGTTTGCCCTTTCATTGACCTTTTCTTTGAGGCACCTTTCCCAAGTGATTCATGTTTACTTACTGATTTTCTTCCAATTTACTTCAGTAATCCCCCTAGTTACATTCAGCACATGCCATTTGATTCCATCACAAGTGAGTCAAGTTAACATGACATTTTGGGAAACATGTTTTGACTACACTGTAATTTGTGGCTGTGAGTTGAAAATCCATTAATTAAAGAGTAGGACATAGACCTCTCCAGATAAAGAATCTGGATTATAACTGGTATTCATATTTTAAACAGTTTATACCAACTAATTCAGGCCAGATGTTTTATCTGGTTGGTTTGTTTGTTTTTTAGCATACACATTTGTTTTGTAAAATAAGGGCAGTATACTTGATGAAATGTATCCTGAAGTTTTACATGTCACAAGTCATTTGAATTTTATTTTTGATGGCTCTTGAATTTCAGAAGTGGGAGAAATGTGAGAGAAAACTTAAGGATATCCTGATGTATTCAAATCTGAAGGCTCATTGGAGTCTAATAGACTAGACCCAGGCCTACTGATATCTAATATATCTTATAATCACCTTTTGTTTTGACCTAATCCATTAATCATGACCTAATTCTGACCTAGTAATTATGTCTCATCCCTTCCCTTCCCCCCAACCCCCCTTAGTGTAACTGCTTTCTAGTTTAGGTATTTGACTACAGTAATTCAATTTTTGGTAACTAGTTTAAAACTGAGAATAATTTTGAATATTAAGTAGAGCATTCAGAGCACTACTTGCTGTTACTTCAAGAATCTGAGTATGTCCAGCTTCAGTAATACAATTCTGCATTCTTTCACAAAATATTTTTATTGCTTTTGTAGCTCAGATTCTCTTAATACCATGATTGTATGGATTTGGATATTTCTAAAGGATATCAGGAAAATGAAAAGAATTAGTTTAAAATAGCAAGGTACTCTTTAGATATCCTGTATTATGCTATAACATCTTGAATGCGGTACCTTAAAAAATAAAAGTACCAAGCTTCTTATTTTTGTTTTGTGGCTAAATTTTTATATTGGTTTTTATCATTTGACTGATGACATTGTTAATTGGAGAAGATATTTTCTGATTTGCTTTGCTGTAGATGAGCTCAGAATCTACCTCTTAATTTATTGAATGGAAAGAATAAAAGAGTTAAAGAATGTAAACAGGGAGAGTCATTTATCTGGCTACAGCTATTTGTGGTGACAGGTTATGATATTAAAATCTTTTTGTGCTGGAAAACAAATCCATTTAAAAATTATGTGGAAAGGAAACAAAGAACACATGTGCATACACAAGCGTACTTTTTAGTAAACCCTGTTTAACAAGACCCCTAAGCCTTTGAATAACCTGCATTTGAGCAGCTCCATAGAAGCACTGTTGGTTACATTAATCCAGAGGCTGTCACACTGAGCAGGAGTCAGTTGACTTCAGTGGTTTTTGGAGCTGTGGAGTATGTGAAAGCATCTTTTGAAATGGCAGGAGGTAAACAGATTTCATTTTTGAAATAGCATGAGATTGGACAATACTATCCATTTATGCTGCTGTTGTGATTTAGGAATGTCTGATTAACAGAAAATTTCTCTCTTTGCATCTGTGCATCGAAACCTAGATCATTAAATGACATGACATGGGAGCAGTGGCTTGGACTGCAAATATAAAGTAAGATCTACTGCAGTATGAGCTATTTATAATGTAGTTATTAAATATGACTATGAGCATTGTGGCCAAACTCTACGGATTCTAGTCAGAGGAGAATTTCCATTGACTTAAGTCTATGTTTGCGTGACAAACAAACAAGACCAGTTCTTTGAAAGCAATTATTTTACTGTCTCAATTAAGTTAATTTGTGAAGGAGGTAGACAGTGAAGTGTATAAACTAAAAATTCATTACATGGTTTCTGCGTATTTAAGAACACTACTACCATTTAAAAACCCAAGACCAAACACCTTTTGAAATGTTTTACCTGTTTTCTGCTCCTTTTAGAAAGGAAAAACAGTTGATTTCTTCTGTTCTTTAATACTATACACAGGGAGCATTGCAAATAGGATGAAGAGATCAAGTCTTTTAAATACCTGTTTGAACAAATAATTTTGGTAAGCCTGGAGATCTACTAACCAAGGCTGTCATTTGCCACCAGTTTCCGTGATCTAAATATAATCTTATCTGAAACAGCCAGTTTGTGGATGGACAATATCTGGATAAACTTGGGAAGCAACATTAAGTACTATTTAGTCATCTTCTTCATTGGTCTTGCCTATTATTACTGAAATAAATTTCCTCTTACCCAAGGACTATATAAGGTCCATCTAGAACTAGCTTTACATAAAAAGCATAAAACATTGACATGTTTATTTAAGATGTAGTGGAACTTTACAGAAAAAAAAAATGAAGAGGGGAGTAGAAGTGGCTCTTTTTTTCTTTGCCCAGTTATTTTTTTCCTCCTATCTTAATTTTTATTTTTACTTTAGAGGTGTACACTGGTTTTTATTTAGTGTTCTAATTACCCGAGTAGTATTGCTAAACAGCAGACAAAGTTTGATTCATAAAATTCATAATTCAGCAAAATCCAAAGTAATACATAATATTCCTGTAGCATATGAATAATTTATTAGCATATGAATGAAAATTCCCTTTTCAAAATTCCCGTTCCAATTAGCTAATATTAAACTGATTATTTTCATTGCAGTTGTAGCCTAAGTAACAATAGCAGTTGTTTGGCTATAAGCTGAAATTCATACTTAGAATTCATATATGAAATTCATACAAGGAGTTGCTGTCCTCATCACTTGGCCCAAGAGGTGCCATTTGCAGCATACGATGAATTCAGTTTAAAAACAAAGTCATTGCCATCAATTTTCTTGCTCCTAAAACACATTGTACCATATTCAAACTGCAAGCAATTTCAAACCCATTAACTTCACAGACCTTTGTACCACAGCTGAATTTGACATGTATCAAGTCAGGTCTATACTTAAAATAATGAAGTATTTAAAAAGAGAGAGACTTAAAGTATGGGGATCCTTGTGGCGTGTGTCACAGACATAAACACATAGGGACAGGTAATTCTGTCTCTTACTATGAATAGTTCTCTGTACTGACCATGCAAAATGAATTTTCTTCTTTATTATAACAGGAAAGATGTAATCAAAACTGAAATGTTATGTCAATATTATGTTGTCTTATCTTGATTAGTCAAAGCAAAATAAACTAAAGATCCAGGGTTTGGGTGAGAGGGTAGAAAGGTGGATGTGTTAAATGTACTGAAGACCAGGCAACAGGAATAACATAAAATAGCATTATTTTTTAAAGTTCTTGAACATCCCATATTCATAAACTAATGTGCTTACTGGATCAGAACAAAGTTCCATATACTCCAGTGACCCTGATCTGACAGAGGCTCAAGGCGAGAGTCATAAAGAAACAGAATAAGTACAGAACAAGAACAGTGTGATACCTCTGTCAGTGCACCCTACAACATTCAGGTATATGTCAGGTTATATCTATGTGATCTTCTGTAGTAATCTTGGCAAAACTTTGTTGCATGAATTTGTTCTTAAACCTGTCGATACTTTGATCTACTTGGTATGCTGTGTCAACAACTTGAACAAGGGAAAAGTGATGAAAGAAATCTAAAAAAACCCAAATGTTCAGTCCCTTAGTTGCAGTGTTGTAAGTAATGGAGTAATACTAATTCCTTGCTCAACTCTTCCATGATAGTCATGCATACCATAGAGAAGCTGCCCATCACTTGTGTGATGGGCTCTGAGCTACGTGTTAGATTCATGGACTTTTCAGCAATTTAATTACATTTTTTGTGGTGTTTCTTTCCTACCTTTTTTAGCATTTTATTTGTTTTCCTAGCCTTTTGGTAGTGGTTATCTTAATTTAACAAATGGTAATGTGAAGTACTTAAATTTTAAGCTGATCTGCATCAGGCCAATTGTAAAAAAACCCCTCATTGTTCTTAAGTATCTCTTTTGCACTGTAATCAGTGTTGCAAGTTCTGCTTTACAAGGCGGTGGATGCTAAAAGTGTTTGAGCAGTTACCCTGGCAAAATGAATTGTGAGAGAGATTTGTTTGCTAAGAAGATGACTCCCAGGGATGAACATACAGAGAGTGCAGAGGTACTTGAAAGCATGATATATGAGTAAATGGATATAAACTGGTTTAAAAAAAAACCCAACCAAACAAAAAAAAAACAACCCAAAACCAACTTCAGGATGAAAATTAATTTGTGGCCAAACAAGTAGGACTGTAGAGCATTATATGAGCAAGAGGGAAGATGTATGGTTGTTATTAAGATGGTTCTTTATTAATTTATGAAAGGATTATGTTTAATGGGTCCCCAGAATGTCCCAGGAGATCCCGTCAAATTATGTGCTTCTAAGACATTGTTCATATAAAGATTCTCAAGATGGGGGGAGGGGGGGGAGAGGGGGAAATAATTTTCAAATTACTGAATTATACTTTCTGGAAAATATAATTGAGTGTTTCTCATCCATTAATAGGTGTTACACAGCAGATATTACTTCTTGATGCAGTAAGAATTGCCAGAGTTTCTTTGGTAGCTATTGCAAATTCTGCTGGTGTCACTAGATGTTGTTCATACATTAAAATAAATAAATAAATAAATAAAATTGCTCTCCACAGTTGCTTCTGGGAAAACTTCAAAAAAACAGATGCTTGGGTGTCAGAAACTTTTTTTCTGTTTTTTATTGTCTCAAAATTTTTTCTCACTTGCTTACATCTCTGAAAGTGGAAGAAAACTGTTCTTAGAAAATGCAGCCTTAAATTATTTATTTGCATATATAACAATAATAGAGAATTACAAAGATAAAATTGCACAACTTTGAAACATTGTGTTTTTTTGCTAATCACCTGAATGATATTTTTTTTGTCAAACATCCATATTTCACAGTAGAAGGTTTGCTTTTGTTTCTTTGTTTGCTTTTTATTCCTGAATTCTAATTTTGTTAATCTTATCTGGGATTTGAAATTCAAGATGAATTATACCCAACTGGGCATTGCCATCAGTAATAAATAATGCAATAATTCACATACTCCTGTGCTTTCTGTGTTGGGGAATAATATCCGAACTTTAGATTCATGAAAAAACAAATGCTTACTTTGTCTAATGAAGACTGTCTATGGTGTAATACAAATGCTACATCTATCTCTAGCCTGTATAGTTTATTTTAAGAAAACCATGTTATGAGAGATGAGTTCTGCTGACAGAACTGTACACACCCTGCAGTCATGGAACTCCCACTGAAGTAGATGGGAGACTTGTGTGCCAAGAGTACTGTTTCAGGGGTTGTACTGATTGCAGCTTTCAGGGTCTGATTGAAGCTTTCAGGAGTTGTGTAACTCCCATATGAGTATGTGGGAATTTTGATTTAGCAAAGAATAGAAAATCAAGCTCTAACTTCTTGTATATTTAAGTAGTGGGCATGTTTATAAGTTAGGGCTGAGAAAGTGTGGGGCTAATCCAACAGCACAGAAGAACTAAGAACGAAAGGGAGGTTCTGGTGTGCTGGGTTCTGTTCAAGATAGTATGTGAGACAAAAAAAGATATTTTTGTCTGTTTTTTAATAATAAACGCAAACACATATTGTAGGTATTGTAAGCTACTGATTTCATTTCCTCTTTCTGGGAACATATGAGAAAGCTGAGCTTTGTAAAATTAATCATCACTTAGTTGTTGCAGCCCAGGTTGTAGCTGTGTTGGAGTTTACTATTCAGTATAAAAATTCATCATTTTGTTTTGTTTGTCGTTTGAGAGTTTTGATTTACTTGCTTGTTTTGGTCTGTGGCATTGCGACACTACTCAAAATTGTTCCTTAGATGTTCAGTATTCAGGTCATGCCTGTAGGTCTGTAAGCGTACTGTCTGAGTGATCAGATGTTAAATGGATTTGTGCCAGTTTATGGCCGTGCCACACATTGGGTTCAACAGCTTTTAACGTTTAGTCAAAAAAATCTTCCCCAGCACCTTTGCTGTGACAGTCTTTGGATTATACAGCCTGTGTACATACAGAATTTACATTGCTGGGTTTGAGAACTCTTTTATAGGTGATGTTTTCTATACAGTTCTCCTAAACTCGTGGTAGACTTATTCTGATTTTACCATTCTTAGAAGTAATTTAGAGATGTTTGTTTAATGTCATGGTAGTAGTTTTCAGTTCTGAGTGCACGATATGCTTACATGCTGCTAATTTTAAAATTAATTTTGATCTTACATTCACTTTTTCTGTATCATTTGCAAACATTAGTATAAATCAAAAGATTCCTAGGTGTGTTCTAAAATCTCAGGAATCATCTGCTTCATTCTGTGCAGCCCTTTATGTGCCACACTGATAGCCTTTTGGTTTTTTTTTGTCCTAGGTACATGAATGAACACTTTATCTGCTATATATAAGAGCAGATCTGGATGGGGAAGCTATTGTTTCCTGTAAAAATGTTGATGAAAACAAATACGCTTTCCTACGAATCATGTATTTTGCATTTTTAGCTACTCAGGATCTCATTTAAAAATCAACAACCAACCACAACTAATCAAAACCAATAAATAGTCCTTTTTCAAGAGAAAAGTCCTTTTGCTGTTACATGGAGTTCTGATATCTGTTCTTCTGTGCCCATTTTAAACCAGGAAAGACAACTGTAGCCATTGAATGGACTGAAAAATTAAAAGAGAGAGACTTTATTGTCATGTAAATATTACAAAAGCTATTCTAAAGAAATCTTACTTGATTTTTTTTTATTGTGATTAATGAATGTTACTATTGCTTTAATGCACCTTAAATGTGTTTGTGACTGTTTCCCAGGCTGAAGCCCACTGAATACAGTCCTGAAAGGTTTCTAGATAGTCTCTGTTTACACCCACGTCAATGAAAGTTAGCCCTGCAGAAAACCTTTTCTTGTTCATAATCACACTGAATCTATTACATGTGACCTGCAGGTAGTAAAGAAGTAACATCTCTATCTGACAACTTATAGAACAGTCTGTTCTGCAGTGATGTTATATTTTTACCTATGAAAATGGCTTAATGAATTTTTTAACTACATTTGTGAATGTTTGATCAGAAAAAACAGGGCTGTAATGGGGGGAAAAAAGAGGGGAAACTCAAGCAGCAGAAAGGAAGGAACACCTAATATTTATTGAAGGCGCATGTTTTCCTCAAAGAAGAGACGATTCTCTCTTTGCTTATTGTTGTTTTTCTTTTTGTTAGTGTTTCTTTTTAATTTTTTTTAGAAGGGGGGGCTGTTAAAAAATAAAAATCTGTTTTCATAGCCCAGGTTTGTTTTAAAGCATCACAGTTTCACATAATGGCTCTGAAAGATTTTATTCTTAAGACTGGAAGACAAGCCTTACTCAAAGGTATCTTCTGCATGACAGGCCTTTTGTGTTTAGCACTGAGTTGTGTTTTTTGTCTTAAGAACACTGAAGATGAACAAAGGTCAATTGGACTGTTTCCAGGAGACAGAGTGAACATTAAGAGCCATGTTTGTAGAAATCATGACACACAGTGTGGTGTCATTTTCTGTTTAAAATCTGATTGTATCTTTTTACATACTGTTGACTCTTAGCAAACCTTGATCACTTCTCTTGCAAATAGGGTATTGTGAGGTTTTTAAAATGTTGGGAAGAGGTAATCCAGGCATTCTCACTAGTGTTCATCAGGTTCGTAAAAACCTAGAATAGCTCTGCTGTTCATATTTCCATTTGAACATTTGCAAATATACGTGTTCCAAGTTTATTTTGCTTGAATTTTCAAATAAGTTTAAAAAGTAATATCTTAAAATTGTTACCTGAGGTTTTTCTGAAATTCATTCCTAAAAATAACTGCATGTGTCTATGACAAAGAATTACTAAAACAGCAAAAGTAAGACTATAAGCTTTTCTAAGCAGCTATTAGGAAAAAAAATGCACAGTGAAGCAAAAGCTTTTCACAGTAAACACTTTTAAACAAACAAAAAACCACATTTGTATTATAGGTCTGAGTTTAATTGTTCATGAAATATCTTTGTGTAAGGCTTAATTCCTAACTACGTGAAGAGGGGTTTTTTTTTTGTGTTGTTGGTTTTTTTTTTTTTTTTTTTTTTTTTTTTTTTTTTTTTTTTTTTTAGTTTTTAAATTGTAAAAATACTTTTTGGGTCCTGCTGTCTTACAAGAAGTAAAATGAGAGTGGAAACAGTTAGGCTTCTCAGATTCATTGAGTTAATGCTAAGCTTTGCCTTACATCTGTTTGGCAGAATTTCTCTTCTCTAGCAATGTTTCCATTCACTTGCATTGTGCAGTGTAACTGCATTATCTAAACTGAATTTTTGAGGTATGATATTAGGGAGGTAAAAATTTCTGTGGTATGTTGTGGTTTAACCCCAGCCAGCAACTAAGCACCATGCAGCTGCTCGCCCAATTGCCCCCCCCCCCCAGTAGGATGGGGTGGGGGGGGGGGGGCGACAAAAAACAAAAGGTAAAATTCTTGGGTTCAGATAAGAACAGTTTAATAGAACAGAAAGGAAGAAAATTGTAGTGATAATAACAACAAGATAATGACAATAATACTAATAAAAGGATTGGAATATACAAAACAAGTGATGCACAATGCAATTTCTCACCACCTGCTGACTGATGCCCAGTTAGTTCCCGAGCAGTGATCACCCCCAGGCCAAGTCCCCCCAGTTTATATACTAGGCATGATGTCACATGGTATGGAATATGCCTTTGGCCAGTTTGGATCACCTGTCCTGGCTGTGTCCCCTCCCAGCTTCTTGTGCCCCTCCAGCTTTCTTGCTGGCTTGGGCATGAGAAGCTGGAAAATCCTTGACTTGCTATAAACACTACTTAGCAACAACTGAAAACATCAGTGTGTTATCAACATCCTTCTCATACTAAATCTAAGACATAACACTATGCCAGCTACTAGAAGGAAAATTAACTCTATCCCAGCTGAAACCAGGACAGGTAAAACTTTTAATTCTGACCTCTTATATTTGGTAATGCAGATGGTCAGTTTACAACCTGGCAATAAAAAGGGCCGATTCAACTGAAAAATGAAGTACATGATTTGCTGGTAATGACAAGCAACAAGTTAAACATGTTTTTTTGTTATTAAAGTATAGTACCTGTCTTTTTTGAAGGTACATGGTCTGTCCATTCAATGTCTTATGTATAGATATTCACATAGCGAAGTCTATTATCATAACTGACACAAATGGCATCTTTGTTAACCTGAAGAGAGATGCTAAAGAAGGCTAAATAAGGATGGAGTCTTTTTTTTTTTTTCTTTACTTGAGAAATAGTTTCTGCAGATCAGAGAAGTGAAGAGCACTTTCTTGTTTCTGTAAGGTTCTCTACTAAATAATGTGTTTCCCATAATTATTTTTTCAGTATTATTGAAGTCTAAAATTGCTTCTATATACTTGTCTTTGGAACATGTATGCCACCCAGTATCAATAACACACTGAGGAATGTGCTAACCCTCACAACACCTCCAGCCTCACCATTGGAAAAGTAGGGAATTAAGTTAGCAGGTATGTCTACTTGTTCTCTTCTAGGCAGATGCAAATTCTTCTTGCACATGCTCTCAGTCAACTAAAGACAAACTAGCTCCAAAATGAAAACTGAAACTGCCATTTCTGTGACAGTGCTTGAACAAACTGCTGTTACAGCTTATTAACATTAGCATAGTGTTGTGGTAATTACAGATGCACAAATTGCCATTAGGTTGCATCTGGCCAACTCAGAGCATTCATCTGCCTGCCAAAGATTGTGTTGACATACCCACAGCAAGATAAAGGCAGGATGGTGCAAAGATCCTCAAGTTAAAGAAAACCTAAACCAGTAAATCTAAATGGCACAGTATCATCCTTATGGTACAGAGTACCCAGTCCTGTCAGGAACAGGAGAACTGGAGGAGGACTTCTGACTCCAAGGAAGTAGTTTCATTTGCCATAGGCTATGACCATGTTGATGTATGTATATTGTTTCCAGACTTGAGATGAGTTAAGGTGTCTCTGCATCAGACTTGCTCACATTTCTGATGCTGATGTCATAGGCACAGCTAGCTTGGTCCATAGCTGTGCATGTGTGACTTAAAAAGGGGAGATGTCACACAGTGCAATAAATTCAGTTCAGTCTCCTGAGTCTTTAAGGTGGTACCCTAAAGGTTGAACCATCCTTTTGGACACTCAGTGTTATTCCATAAATTCTAGGAAGCCATACTGACCTCTATTCTAACTTTATTAGGGGCACTTAATATGGCACATTGTTCTGAGAGTGCCCGTGCAGTTTATATTCATTAAGTAAGAGTCAAACAATATCCTTTTGGAAGTCAGTCCAGTACCAGATTCAAATTGGTGTAACTGAGGACATGAGCTACTAGTGAGAAAGGAAATCCTAGCTTTATTAAATCAGTAATCCTTGAAAGGTGTTTTAAATTTAAAAGTAATTATCTTCAATCAAACTGTATATTTTTGTTTTTCATACAAATAAAACCAGAGATTAGATCCAATAGATTGAATACCAACCATTTCTAGACAACAGAATAGATATCCATTTAAACAGAGAAGAACGATTTCATGAAGAAGTATGGGAGACTATAGTTTTCTTGTTAGAATGTTTCTAGCAGGCAGAAAACCTGGGTTCTCCCACTGTGAAGTTTTGTGACTTAATACAAATAAATTTATTTGTGCCTCAGGAATTTTACCTGTTGATGAATACCCTGAATTGGCTAATTCAGGCACCAGAAAGAAAAAAAAAAAAGTTAAAGTTGCTTCTTAGACAGGATTCCTTACTTAATGTGTTGGATTTTGGTTTAGTTCTGTCATAGTCTGAGAAACAGAAATACTTGAATTTTACTTCCTTGGTTTTGCTAAAATTTGTTTCTCTTCTTGCATTAAAGCCAGGATGTGAATGTGAAGTATTCCTTTACAAAATGAGAGAAGTCATGCCCCTGTGGATGCTTTTTTCTTTAATTGTGCTGAGATTCCCCATTTTATTGAAATGTGAAATGAAACATAAAGAAACTTGATCAAGGTCAGACAGAAAGTCTGTTGTGAATCTAGAACTGAACCAGCTGTCCTGATTTCATTCTAGTGCTTTAGCAGTCACCCTGCTTTTATTTTATGATAAGATATGGAGTCAAAACTGACATGAAAATACAATGTTTGTAAACTGATTCCACTTGTTGTTTAGGGTTGTGCACGCTGATTCCAGCAGCTCGGTCTTAAATGGGCTTTATCTGAGGCTAGAGTGTTTGGTGGGTGTGATGATTTAGCATTCCTTTAGGATCCTAAGGAGTATCCCAAAAATCCTTATTTAAATCTGCAGGTTAACAAGTGGAATGCTCGATTCTTCTTTTTAAGATGACAAGGAAACAAAATAGAAATGTGTTTTTTGCTGGCAAACTAGTTTTGGGGGGCGGGGGAGGGGGAAGGAAAACAAACAAAAAACCGCAACACAAAACCAAAAACCACCTTACAGATTCTGTAAGATCTGTATTTAAATGTTTTTTATGTTCCTCACTCACTATTCTGACACTGCATCAGAAAGTAATTTTTTGTAGCTTTGAAATAATAGCTGTCATCATTTATCTCTTTGAAGAATGAAAGTGAATAACCAAATTGTTTTCTTTCCATGGTCAAACAGGTTGTTTCAGTGTTCAAGGCTGGCTGTGAATGCTGGACTGGTAACACTTTAAGTAGATGAAATTGGGTGAGAAAGATGCTGTCAGTATTGATAGGCTCAGAATCTGACCAAACTTTTTTCTTTCTTGCAAACTCCACTTACTAAAATTGCCAGACTGGATATCTGTAGTGTTGGGTTTTTGTATCTGGTTTTGGGATGAAGATGGACCTACTTTTGTCTTCCTGAGTTTTATTTCCTTTTATTTAAAAGTGGGATGGTGTTACATAGCTGTTTTTATATGATCCTCAAACACATTGAAATACTAGTACAAAAGTGCTATATTAATTACTCATAATATTAGTTTCAAATATAGAAATAGCAAAATAATATCAATTCCATCATCTGTTAACATAGAAAAAAATAGGCAATAATGTTACTTATGCAAGTGTTTTGAGTGAACATTTTACAGGGCATGAAATGCTGTTACAACCTGTGTAGATTCTTTAATCCACACAGTAAAAATGGGGAGGGCTCTGAAATGCTGACTGGAACACACATTCCCTGATCCCCTAGCACAAACGAGAAAACAGAGTAGTTAGAGAAGCAAAATTTATGTGTTCCTTGCATTGTTTGTACACATAAGAGGTTATCTATTGCTGCAAATTGGATTAGCTGTATAAACAGCAGGATAATTTATTTAAAGTCAGGTCTCAAAGACTTGGAAAAGAATGGTGGAAGAACAAGAAGAGGATTGTAAAAAGAAGAGAGGTACAGAGAATGCAGCTGTACTTGTGTACAGGTAACTCATGTATAATTGAATGTATTTTAATACAGCAGAATTTCTTTGTGTTTTAACTATTGGCAATGTAGACAGTTTAAGACTCAACATTTCAGCGGGAGCTTTGAACCTATATGTAAGGGCTGTTGAAATTACATATTTAAACCCAATCATTTTTCATAAATTCATAAAATCAATCACCACCTCCTTCTGAGTATCTATGAATATTCATACTTGTACTTCTTCCCCAGATGACTTGCAGAAAGTGATGCGCCTTCTAAATGGATATATAATATATTTGGTTCTTTGAAGTCAATAACATAACTTCTATTTAACTTTTCTAGTGCTTGGATTTTGTTCAGTGTACTCTGACTTAGGTACTGAAAGGAACGTTTTGGGAAGCTTCCCTGCCTGCAGCCATGGTGATAGCATGAAACGCACAGACAGGTGGCTCTGCGCTAGTTCTGCAGAGATCCCTTAGCAGTCTGAGATGCACTGCTACTCCCCTAGGTTCCACAGGGCTAAGAAGAACAATGTGTTCCTTCGTTCCTGTAGGGACTACTCAGGTGAAGAAAAGTATAACCTATACTAACCCAAACAAGTTAAACTTGTTATTAATAATGGTAGCATTTACCTCCAGAATAACTCCATACAGAAAGGTAGTGCAACTTGGTCAGAGATACAAACACATTTTCTTTTTCTTTTTTTTTTTCTTTTTGAGAACACTTTTAATTTCTCTATTCAGTTGGATCTTTAATATATATTTTTTAATTTCTCTGGTCTTTAATTAGCATCTTCTTCAGTGGGGTTCATTATATTTTTTGGGAAACATGAAAACTGTAAATGCTTATAAGTTTGTGTATCACTTAAAAACTTCTTGAAAACGATGTGGGTATCTGAGTAAAAAGTATCCTTTTTGTTACTTAAATGAAAATGGTTTTGTGGTTTTTTGTTTGTTTTTTTTCTTTTTTTTTTTAATGTTTAAATAGGCTGCTTGACAAGAACAGTTATGATTTTCGTAGAAGTTACGATTTATTGCATGTAACATGTACTTTGATTTTCCAATCTTGATTGTTGAATTTACAGATGAAATCTGTCACTTCGGTAAACGAGATGTTTTATTTAATCTTCAGTCTTTAATGCAGCCTTCTAAAAGAGGGATCTTTTTGAGTGCAAAGTTCGTTGCCATGTTGCTAGTGTGTGTTTCTGACCAGAATGCAAAGTAGCTTTAATCCATACATTCTTTTTTTCCTGTACTGGGATAGCTGCCAAATCTATGTCAGCAATTAACTTCTGAATGAGTCAGCTGTAACAAATACAGTTCACTGTTTCTTGACTAGTTAACAGTTAGTTGAAAGGCAGGAACAGCTCAAATGAAAGGGAAGTACTGTACATTTTGTATTTAAAATATTCAGGCTATTAAAACTACTGAGAGAAAAAAAAAAATCAGTTCTAGGAGGGATTTTTAGGTAGACAAAAATACTTAGCAGATTCCTCAAATCAAATCATGCCAGATCACTGGATAATGAGGTTATCTGATGAAATTATGGCCAGTTAGAAGTAATTTTCAATAAAGGGTTATATAATTCAATATTAATACCTCTGTTTCACTCGTGTGAAAAGCAAAACACCACCCCCACCCCACATGCCCCCCAAAACCCCACAAACCCTACAAGAAATTTCTCTCAAACTGTTAGAATAATATCTGATGTTTTGGTTGTAAAAAGGACATCACAAGAAAGAAAAATACCTCAACTTATTTGGAGAATCTGAGAATATGAAAATTACTATCTAGAGCAAAGTGTAAAATCACAGTTTAGAGGGATGAATTAATGATACTCTTCCTCCTTACTGACATACATTTTCAGATTATTAATGTCTTTTTTGTTTGCAGACTGTTTGCACCAAGTCTTAACAATTTTATGTTTATGTTTTGCCTCTATTATTTGTGGCAAATTTTCCTCTGCAAATGAAATGTGAAGGGTTTGCTGTAAAATTTCTAAAACCACAGTGTATTTAATTAGTTCTTAAAGCTTCATGTAGACCTTCCTTTCCTAAATTTTATATCAACTATCCCAGCAGAAAAGTTTTGCAATTCAAACTGCAATTTTAGTATATGTAAAACTTTTTTTTTCTATAATTTTACCTTAAAAGGTGTATTTTTGTATATTCTGTCTTGTTGAGCTTAATGTGAAAATAGTGGTAGTAAATGAAGACAAAAGGATCTGTTGTAACAGGTGTCATATTGAATTTCTTGCATAAGAGAGCAGATTCAGTTGTTTTCTCACAATGATGAGAGGTGCTAGAACTCTGCAGAGATACAGAATTATTTTTGTTGACTAGCTCATTTGAGCCCTGTTATTTTTCAAGTTGCAGTAAGTGAAAGGTTTGAATGTCCTGTAAGCTAACAGGAAGCTATGCAATGAAATGTCAGTAATCTAATACAAGCAGAAAATTTATATGTTATATATACAAACAACAGCAACAAAAAAAAGCTCTCTGGAAAACACAAATTGGGATCATACTGAATGTTCTTTGAGTTAGAAGAGTAACTTCAGTGACTGACAGTGAACTATACTGCTGGGTGAATTTTTAAATGCAAGGAAACTTGTGAAAAAATCTATCATTTGCTTAGCTTTTATTTTAAAATAAAAGTTACATATTTTAAGAAAGTGAAGGAGGGAGGGAAAAATGGTCTTTGCATAGCTAGAAATCATAGACTCTCTGTATAGATTTATGGCATAAAATGTTACCTCTCAACTCAATTACAGTGGTGCAGCCAATGCAGAAAGCAGTATTTATACCTAACATACGGATTGTGAATCTACAGTCCCAGTCATTCAGCACTTACTCATCCTGCTCTGTGACACCCCCACCATCATCCCCCTAGTTTCCTTCTTACACAGAAGTACTGTTTCATTTAAAAAGGGACTCTAGACAGTGGTTTCCCCTATACATGAGTCAACGTTTTATATTTATAATGTGTAATTCTCCATATCTGTAGAATAGTGGTTGTGAGTCATGAGCAGGATTTGTCTGCCCTCAACTTACTTGGTGTACATGGTAGAAGACAGAAGTGGCACTCTCTCTTCTCCCCACTCCCCAACTTATGGTGGAAGATCTGTGAGCCTTAGGAGACAAAACAATTTGAGATACATAAATCAAGGTATCTAGTAATTCCTGTCTGATACACAAACTATCTTTGACTCAAGTTATCTACTTACAGCACAGTTCTTTCTGAAATCTCAACCACTTTCATCATCATTTCATACTGCTACTTTTTGTAACTCTTCTTGAGTATGCTGGTGACTGTGGAACACATCCTGAGGTATACCATGCATTCTTGAATCGAGGATCTTTGAAATTAGTTGTTGAAATACCAAGATTTTATAATGAGGGGAAGGAGGTATTAAAAAGGGCAAAGAGAAAATGAATGGGGGGAATAACGATTGGAAGATTTCTGCATTGCAAGTGGAAGCCAAAATTAATGAGTAAGTATTCTCTATCCTGTGATCTTGAATGAAACTGAAAGATTTAGTGGCAAATGCTGTACCTTTGTTTAAAAGGTAGGAGAAAGATGTCTGGCTTGCTGCCCTAACACAAATAGTGTGCAAGGCTGTATATATGTGTGTATGTAAATATATATATCTCATATAGTTTAAATATAAATAATTTTATTTATGTAGTTATGCAATTGTCCCAGGTTCCAATGAAATCTGTTCTTTTAATGTTGTATACAAGTCTGCTAATCCATTTTCAAGAATAATTTTTTGTGCAAGATGAGAAGGCATCAGAGCATGAGAGAAAATGGGCTTATTTACTTTAAAGTGGAGAGGGATATGTTTGGAGTGCCTGAAAATTCCAGAGTAGTAAAGTGGAAGGAAGGAGAGTTGTCCTTTAAGTTAAAGTACATGCTTGGTGCAGGAACAAATGGGTTTGAACTGACTGAACAATTTTAGTCTGAAAATGTAAAGATTACTTCCATCCATAGAGCAAGGAAAATGTGGAACAGCCTTTAAATTAATGGTTGTATAAAACTAAGTGATTTTAAGAAGGAGATAAAGGGAATTGAGGGTGAAGCTGTAATGCTGTGCTTACAGAAGGATACTAAATCTTTCACCTAAAAAGTGCTGTTCTCCTGCATTCTTGATTCAGTTGTTAAATACTGAAATTTCTCCTTTAAGTTTGTATTTAGTAAATAAAAAGTACATTGAAATGCACTATTTAATTATGTAATAACAGTTATTAATTTAAATAATCCATATTAAATAATAGCATATTTGTGTAAAATCTGTGCAGTGATTTACCATGCAATGAGAATTAATGCTGTTTTCACTCATGTCATGTTCTTGTTATGAATTAGCAATGATTTATTAAGTCCAAAATCTGAGATTAAAAATAGGCAGCATTTCATTAGTACCCTGAAGATATGGCTGTCGAGTCTTACACACCGAAAGAAATGCTTTCTAAATGCCTTGACTTCTCAAAATAAGTAGCAGTTCTTAAGCAATGGAAGTAATAGAAATTACGACCATTAGAAACACAAAAACATGATTTTTTTTCTGTGGAATTGACAAAAACTGCTCTGGGGGTGTTTAAAGAAGAATCTGGTATCTAGAGAAGTCATAGCCAAGTAAGCTTCACCAAGCTGTCACTGAAAACATGAAATCAAATGATCAGTATTTGTATTCTCTGCAGAGATGATCTAAGAAAGTGATTCATCTTGAAGACCAAGAATTTTACTTGTGACTTTTGTGTATGTTTTTAAACAATTAATGATAAGGTGCTGGAGAATCACTGTACTATCAGCAAAGAAATATTCAGAATTGCTGATTCCATTCATTAGTCATAAGAGGATTATAAAATATAAAATAACTTGGAACTGGCAAATTATTATGGGTGGAAGAATTGGAAAAAATAGCTGATTCTTCCTTTAATGTATTTTTACAATGTTTTTATAAAGGATGTCAGAATAGATGGCCTCCAATTTACAGGAATTATGAGAGTATAATAGAGTATAACAGAAAAATGCATTGATTAAGAAGACACCATAGATGGGCATATATCATAGAGATCTTGAAGTCTAGGCAGAGGTACCTGACAAGATAGTTTCCTGGACTATAAGAACTTTACAGCAAGTACTTAGTTGTGCGTGTGTGTTGGTTTTGGCTGGGATAGAGTTAGTTTTCTTTATAGTAGCTAGTATGGGGCTATGTTTTGGATTTGTGCTGAAAACAGTGTTGATAACACAGGGATGTTTTCGTTATTGCTGAGCAGTGCTTACACAGAGTCAAGGCCTTTTCTGCTTCTCACCCCACCCCACCAGTGAGTAGGCTGGGGGTGCACAAGAAGCCGGGAGGAGACACAGCCAGGACAGCTGACCCCAACTGACCAAAGGGATATTCCAGACCATATGACATTGTGCTCAGCAATAAAAAGCTGGGGGAAGAAGAAAAGGGGGGGAGTTACGGCATTTTTTCTTCCCAAGTAACTGGTATGCGTGATGGAGCCCTGCTTTCCTAGAGATGGCTGAACACCTGCCTGCCAATGGGAAGTGGTGACTGAATTCCTTGTTTTGCTTTGCTTGTGTGAGCAGCTTTTGCTTTACCTATTAAATTGTCTTTGTCTCAACCCACGAGTTTTCTCACTTTTACTCTTCTGATTCTCTCCCCCGTCCCAATGCAGGGGGAGAGAGCGAGCCACTATGTGGTGCTTAGCTGCTGGCTGGGCCTAAATCACGACAAGACAGTATTCACCAGAGATTCCTGGGAGAAGTCACAAATGACATAGCGCAATGAAATACAGAACAGTGGCCATTATAAGGGAGAATGAATTAATGTTATGTGTTGGCATTTAGGACTATGTCAGTTGTTTGTTGTGGTAAGCAGTCTACGGTTTCGTATTAGCGGCATGCATAACTAACCAGATTCTAACAATTTGTATTGGGAGGGTAGGATACAATTGCCAGAACTCAGACTTCCACATTTGACACATCACAAGTGCCAGACAAATTTCTGCATTCCCCCTATAGTAATGTCATTAATGTCTTCAATTTACCTATTTTTTCTGGCTTTCCCAGACAACACAGAAGCTTGGAACCACAGAAGATAGGTAAATATTCTGCTAAATTTGTTCTTTTTATAGTTTCAATTAATGCTATAGAAGCAACTTTGCCTAAGAAAAAAAGAATCATAGTGCCAGCAAGTAACTTACATTCAGCATGTCGAAGTCTAGTTCCATACACTCATTAAAAAGAAAGGACAAATTGAAAGATATGTTAGTCTGGAATGTTTCATATCCTGTCTTATGAAACATCAGTGTCCTTGGCAGGACATACTATCCAAATCTTGCAACTTAACAAACATTTCTTTCTTTTCATTTATAGGTACTCCACTCATGCAAATAAAAGATTTTTAGGCTTTAATTTAAAATTGCATTGCTTTGTCATTTAGATTTCAATAGTTAACCAAAAAATAATTCATACAATATTGGCCACGTTTTTCTAATCAGATACATCTGATTTGTATTACTGTAATAAATAGAGGAAAGAAATTGATGTCACTACTAATATTAAGTTCATATGATTTGGAAGTATATCAAACTATCTATGTATATGTCAAAGTACTGAAATTATTTGTAGTTATAGTTCGTGGCAGGCAATGTTTTCTTGTCTTTTTTCCCAATTCTGTTGAATCCTGTTCACCACCTAATAAATGCTTGAATGGATTTTTGTTTGAGTATTAATGTTAACCTTGGACCCTAGTATACCCAGATGAAAGTTTGTAATGTAGATGAGCTTTTCCAAGTTTAGAAAATGCTAATATGTTACTGCTTCCATGTAACTGCTCTTCACTTTGCAACCTTGTATACCTGTTATTCTAGTATTTAAGACAGACTGAGTGTTCTCAAGTTTCTGGAAACATCTGGTTTCTAGTCCTGGTTCATGTTCAAATGCTTTTCCAGGCTCACATTAAATCATTAAATGGCATCATAACTCCAATTTAATATGTTATTAGTTGATACATTTCATCAATGATTCCTTAATAGATCTGAATCTTTAGCTTTTTGCAAAGTACTAACCACAGGATTTCTACCTGTATTCTCTAAACACACTAGGCTAAATTTAATTCAGTGAGAGCCTTCCAATTTAGAAATAATGTGCTGCTTTTAAAAACACCTCTGAAACACATAATCTTCACTTTGATAGTTGATCCTTCATTTTATGACATATTAAAACTTGTGTCTAAGGAATACAGGGCAAATATTTTAAGTTAATTCATTTGTGTTTATTCTCTGCTTGTAATGTCATAATTCTATGTTTTTTTAAAAAGGTAACTAAGTATAATTAAAAAGACTTCATATCTCACATGATATCACTACATTTTGTATTGTGTTCTCTGCCCAAAGAGGAAATTACAAATTAAAGCAAAAAGAACACTTAAATACATACTAATGAAAGATTAATTTAAATGAAGAATGTAAAGCAGTGCTTTCAAGAGCAATTACATGTGAGGATGACTTTTTTTTAAGTCCTGAAGGACTAAACCAAAACAAAAGTGTAATGAAGAATAGGGAATGACATCCTAAATATGAAAAAAAGACTAATGCCCAATTTTAGTTTTTTTGTAGTATTAAATATCTGCAAAATTATGTAAGTCCACAGCTAGACATGTAAAATTAACAGGCATTTTTCATATGAGAAACTGTCTCCATCTTTGCTTTGCTATGCAATTTGTAGTAAAGCTAAATTGGAGGTTTGATGCTTTTAATTTTGTTTTGGCATGGAGCCTGTTGTGAACTTCACCACCAACCTAACTCCTTATAATCCTCCTGACAGCAAATCTTTTCTACTGGTGTCTGCCCTTGGAAAAGGGAGAAGTGTACAAAGAAGACGATGTGTTCTAGATACTACAGTGTCTTCAATTGGAAATCTCCAGAGGGCCAAATGCTGATATGGTGTCTTCCTTGTTTCTCAGCCTTCTTCGCCTTTTCTTCCTTGCTTTCATTACCTTTATCCAGCAAACACTTAATGATGAAAGAAATGCTTGCTCTTCCTTTCTGTTACCTAAAGCGGGGAGGTGCATATGAGTGGATTGTGCTGCTAGTGTAGATCATGAAAATGGTGAGGTGACTCTACTACATCATTCAGATGTTGTATTTGCTTATGTTTGTTTTCTAAAGCTGTTTGTATTCCCCCAAAGTACATACTGCATTGTGAAGCTATGCAGTACAAGTGCCATGACAGACCTTGAGGAAAACAATGTGCTGTTCCTCATGTAACACTGTAATCTGTCTCTGGGAAGAGAGCAGCCATGTATTGTCTTTGACAATTGGTTTTTTTTTTTTCCTGCTATCACTTAAAATATACACTTGCCTTGTTTCTATTGGATATTGTTGGAGAAGCAGCAATTGTCTAACCAGTCTCATGACTCAAATTGCTTTGTCTTGTGTTTCTGTTAATTCACATACACACGCCCTCCTTGAGGTGAAACAATATAATGCTGCAGGATTGCATTTGAACTGGTTCTCCAGTTTAATGACTGCTGCTGAGGCTTTATAATGAATTTATGTATGTTCTGAATTTTTAAGATAAAATCCTGAGATTTTCAGAATATTTTTTAATCAAGTTTTGGAGTCTATATGTGTTAATATTGGCAGCAAGTACAATGTATATGCCAGAGTTAAGTAGTTTAATTCAGGTTCATTTTCATTGATTGTTTCATTTACAGTAACAATTTGAGATTATGAAATTCCTCCCACAGTCTCTATACATAAATAGGTAGCTTCTTATTAAATTATCTCCACCTGGTGGCAGTATGTCATAGCCAGCAACAGAGTAACAAGCAAAACTGGAGCACTTTTTTTTTTTCCTTACAGAAATATAACATCAAAGCTAGTTAAATCAGACGAGTGATTTATTGCTGAAAAACTACTTTAGATATGCATGAAATATTTTAAAGCTGAACTGTGGTGTCTTGTATGTAATTCGATGCAAGCATGATATGGATCTTTAACTGATAAGTATCCAATGCAGAAGTGCCTTCAAAATGCAAATCAGTTGCCAAAAGTTCTGTTAGCATAACTGTACTAATGCCTGCATTACTTCACTTAAAACGAACAATGCAGGTATCTTGATGGGTAAAGTCAACACTCAAAAGTGTTTCACACATATATTCTGCTTATTTCTGTAGTTATAAAATATGGATTAGGTTGTGCAAAGTTTGCATAATGTGTTTTCTTCAAGCATATTTTTATAGTCAGTTGCAAAGAAATGCTCTTTGCTGAAGTGCTGAATTGCTAGTTTTCCTCAGTGAAGAAAAGAAACATTTTCAGAACAATAAGCACAGTATCAACCTATCTTATCAAAATATATTTTTAATAACTTACCTACAAGACTTTTCATATCATAGTTGTCAGAACAAAGTTTACATTTGAAGTTATACAAGCAATGCCATATTATTTGAGAAAAGTACTACACATGATTAAGATCTTTACAGAAAAATATAATTATTTGGTTATCCGCAGCTGAGTGGTTATTTTGTCTTACAAATAAAGTAATCTCTTAAATGTTACAATTTCAAGAGCACTCCAGAGTGATTCTGAGGGTTCAGTTGGAAAGGAAATTAGACATTATGCTGTATTTTCAAAAATTCCTATGACCAAAGGAAGCTACAGTATCCCTGGATCATGTAAAGTGCTAAGTGCTTTGACCAGCTTAATTACTGTATGAAAGTTTCCTTTAACATTGGGAGAAACTTTTATGGCAATGGTTATGTCTTTTCCTATGGAAAATACTTAGATTTTTTTTTCTTTTTTTTTTTGTCAAAAATACCAAACACAGTTTTAGTTACTATAGCCTGAAACTACAATGGTCATGAAAATATTTACTTTCTTGATATCCTCTTCCCTCGCCCCTAAGAAGTAAGTCAGTGTCAAAATGTTTCTGATCAAAGCTAATTAGCAGCTGAGAACTTGTAGAAAATCATGTTTTGTTGATTCAAAAGCTTTTAAATTTATTTGTTTATTCGTAGTATTATTTGTCATCTGACATAAACGTTAAATCAAATGCAACCAATATTTTTTAAATTTTTGTTTTTTTAAAATAGACCTCTACTTCCCTTAGGAAAAGTTAGCCTTTTTATTTTTGAATTTAGGTGGTAGCATACATTACCTTGTTGAACAGTCTTTATGCAGTGTAATTATTTTGATGTAGCTATTTACAAAGTATACTGGCTTGTGATGCATTCTTTATTGGTTTAAACACAATTGTGAAGAACTTACAGCTTGAGAATCTCATATGGGAAAGCTAAAAAGTGTTTTTTAAAGATGGGGAAGAAAAACCAAAGAAGAATAGACTGGCAGCAATCTAAAAGGAAGCTTGTATCTTTGTGGCAAAGTCCATGCTCTGTTCTCAGACCTTTACTTGATGTGTGCGTGTGTGTTGTTTGTTTTTTTTGTGTATAGATGAAATACTGCTTAAATCATCATTCTGGGTGAGAACTAAAGAATTCATCTTTGCTGAAGTCATTTTAGGCTTAATAGGCCACAGAAACTGTGGTCTGCAAGCACTTAATAGAGCAAGGGACACAAGATAGTTAATTACTCACTGAAAGCATCATTTATATGTGGTGAGACTTAAAACACTCACCTTCTTTTTCTGTAGGGTAAGGTGCATAAAACATGAACTCGGGGGAGAAAAAGGAAGGGCAAAGTATCCCAACCAAGCAAATAATATTTACATAGCAGAACAACCAATCTCCCTTACAAGCTATAAATATGGGAATGCTGTGTTGATTTGTCAAGCTGCACTCATCTAATGGAGTTGGCTGAGGCAAAGTTTCTATTAGGGTCTCTTTTTTTCTGTATATTAAGCTTTTGTGTGGAAAAAAGCTTCCATTTTTCTTTGATCCATCTAGGCTGATAATGTATTTCTGAATTTATCAATCTATTGCTAGTCATTACTTAAGAGCTATAAAAATGAAATTAATATTTAAAAAATATTAAATGCTAATTGTCAGCTTGCTTTCTTCATTTATATAGTAGTATATTTCAGCCTGCAGCTGTTGAACTGACCAGCTCTAACTAGATCAGGTAGTATCAGCTATAGGGTAGTTAATGTGATAGAAATATACTCGTTAATAAAAGTTATATTTAAGCAATAAAGAATTTCCTGCTTTATAGGTTGCAATTATTTTTATTATAAAAAGCTATCACTACTTTTAGCTTTTTTAATCTTACAAAAGTGATAAAATAAGAAACATTTAAGATTTGTTGAGGAGGATTTGATTTGCATGATAGAACTCTAGCTGGAAATTTAGGGCCCAAGTCCAGTAATATGATGTCTTCATACTGCTTCAGAAGTTCAGACCACCAGATCCCCAGTTGCCCATTTTCTCTCAGAAAATTATATCACTTGTAGGTCTGATGTTTTGCGTTGTCCTTCTGGGAAAGCAAGAAGGCTTCTGCTGTGGCCTGTTCATTCCTCTTTACTTGTATGGGGTGAAGGGACACAGCAGCCTTGTTAAGCCTGCTTTCTCCTTTCTCTTTCACTTTTTGTATACCTTCTCTCACAGAAGGCCTATGGGTGCCTTATTTCCTCTGTGCAGCTCCATATCTTGAGTCACATTCATGTGTTGGTGGTTGTGTGGTGTTGGTTGGTGTGCAGGGTTTTTTGTTGTTGTTTTGGGGTGTAGGGTTTTTTGTGTGTGTGTATTCACAATGCTGGAAGACACCAAGACTTTTTTGATTTAATTTTGCCACTTGCTATGTTGAGGAAAGAAAAACAAGGAGACTTTGAGGGGACAGTTGTCAAAATAGACAATAATAGACTTGATGAGATACTTGAAAATCTTATTAAAGTAAAACCAATACTTGAGCAAAAATGTTAGCAAATAAATACTTACTGTTAAGTACTTTTAAGTACTTAAAATTTATCTAGTTATACGTTCTATCAGTGTTGTAAGGATATCTGAAATAGTAGAATAAAACGTAGTATTTGAATTCATTTCTTTACCAGAGATAAGCAATTCATTCAAATAATGCGTATTTGGAGATTGTGAAGTTCTTACAAAACATAAAAAGATAAAATAAAACCCTACTGGAATTGGCTTGGGAATCTCATTATGTAATACTTCAATAGCTGTGTAATTTAATACTTTTCGCCACTTCTTTCTGACTCTTAACATCTGATTGCTCATAACTTGCACTGAATTCTGTGCTCTTTTCTTAGCAATTTTGTTAATGTTTAGAGTGAAAGAGATTCTTTTGCAAAGTCTTTTCATCCTGATTTTTCTCAAAGTACTATTTGCCCCCCCACCCCACCCCAAACTATTTTAACCTGAACTAGTCTGTGAAAAAGGGGCAGGCTTCTGAAAGCAAGCAATTTTTTAGAGTAAGAACAACAGAAATATAACCAAACAACTGTATTGCTTGAAGTCATGTTCTTGCTTCTCCCATAAAGGGTATATGCATTCAACTGAATTGGTAATGGACCTTATTCTGTATACTGACTTCTAAGCCCTAAAATAGTTGACTTTTGATGCTACAAGTAGGCTGTGAACTTATGGATACCCTTTGTAGATGTCTATTTAGAATGACATTTAATAAAAATTCTTGTGCTGTGGCATGGAATTTATAATTTCTTCTTACCACCATTCATTTTAATATTGAAGAAATTCAGCAAATCTAAACAGCTGAGTGTTTATAACTTGATGTACCTTTACCTATGCACTTGCTGCTACCTCCAAAAAGAACTGTGTAATCAAATTTTGTGGAAAATATCTTATGGTGATGTACCATATAGTTTAGGACTTACAGGATATCACCACATCCCTGTTGAGGTTTAAGGAGTTATTTCTAATTGTACAGTATTTAAGACTGGTTCATAGGCTTCTACTAATAAAGAAAAATTCTCCAAAATCTTAAGTACACTAACAAACTTTTTTCTCTTTTTTTTAAATTTTTTTGCTTTTTTTGCACTTCTTTTCAAAAGCATTGGAATATTTTGAGCTTTATTATCCTTCCAGTAAGAGTATAAACAAACTGAAATTCCCATGGCATATCCTTGTCTGTCACTCTGTGTACATCCTAGTATTTAATATCTTCTTACAGAGAAAAATCTTTATTCATAAATGTAAGGTTTTTAGAATAATCATGGTTATGCAGCACCATTTTAAATATATACTGCATTTTTCATACCTTTTTCTGGCCTCTAAGTCAAGACAGGAGAATGAGGTAAAATTTTACATTACTAGTTTTTTACTAAAGGAGTGAAACCAGGACTGGTAGTTTATTGCTGATGTTGCCAGGAAGTTTTCATTTGTGAGAGACTGAATCCATACTATGTCAGAAAGACAGATGAACTCTTAAACACTCAATTGCTTTTCTGGTGGTTCTCAATCTTGGAGTTCATCCAAGTGTATTTCATGGTGTGTGTCAATATAGTGCCTGGTGCTTTGGGCTGAAACAAACTTTAATAGCTGTGTTATTACAAGGAGTAATGTGAAGCATTGGGGTTTGTTTTTTTTGTTTTGTTTTTTTTGTGTGTGTTTTTTTTTTTTAACTTTCTAGTCTTAAAAAGGTATATAAACTTTTTTTGGTCAGGAATTCATTAAGAATATGTACAGTGTTGAAAATAAGTAGCTACACTATTTTAGAAAAGTACGTGTAAACATTTAATAAGACTGAAATTTCAACTGCCTAAGCCACTATGCACTTCTGGAAAAGTTAGAAACTGTTAGTAAGCTTTATTTTATAAGAAGTCAGTGATAGGTGCAGCTTCTCAATTTAAATGGATATTTGGGGGATTGTCCTGAATACCTAGGACTCATGTTTGCGTTCCATACTCACTCTGAAGTCATATCTATATTGCTTACATATGTAATGCTGCTGTTTATGATTTTGTTGCTCCTTTTGCTTCTGTGTACCATTAATAGCCATATTTGTGGCTAAACTAACAATGGTTTAAAATTAAAGCTGTAGCTCAGTCTACATTGTTTTATCACTTAGTAATCCATACGGAAATTCTGTGTTGTCTTGTGGCTTTTTTTTTTTTTTTTTTGGTTCTCAGCCCTGATCACCCCACCCCTGGCAAAATACTTAATAGTGCTATCTTGTTAATAAAAACAGAAGTCAGAATTCGTATTGTGTCCACCTGGCTGGGTTGCAAGGTACATAAAACAATAGAATTCTTCTACATTGTGGTGATTTGAAGATTTTGGAAACAAAATAATTGGTCTTTGGATCCTTTAATTGATTCCAACAGGAATGAGTTAATGGAAAAGTGTGGTACTGAGATCATCTGAAGATTCTGGTGTGCATGTATTGTAACACTCAGAGGGACCTCTTTTGTAATATTTGATGTGAACCATCATACAATCACACCTACATCCGGTAAGTAAAGCATATGATACTTTATATATCTGTGATATTAAGATAGCTACACTCTTGTTCCAGTTGGGGAAAAAACTAAATTGCTGAGTTCCAGCTGTCTGTAAGTTTTCACTGCATACAGAGGAAGAGAAAGAAGGAATCTTATCCTTACAAATAGCAGGAAATCATTAAACTTTCACTGTCCATGCATGATCAGTTTGGGGATTAAAAATACCCATATAACCATCTCTAGCTTCGAAATGAGCAGTAGTCAGTTCAATATTCTAACAAGATCTTTCTTTAACGTACTCAAAAGATTTTAACCTTCTGTCAGTCGCAATAGTGGAAAAACAGGACAAGTCTAAGAGGACGAAGTATGGTAGATTTTCATATCTCTGGATAGATTTGAGGGAATAGAGCTGAAAGATGTTTTGAGATTCAGCAGAAGCCTTTTCAGCACAGAAGATGTTACCTGTATGTGACTCATTGGGATTGACTGTACAGAAGACAAAGAAATTTGAGCAGCTCTGAAAATTTTCATGTCCCATTTCCCTGCCATGATGAAGGCTTAAGCCTTCATCCTTAGTTCTTATTGGCTCCTGAACCCCATGCACTACAATGTTGAACAATTACATGGGGAATGTGTGGCTTTTCTACCATGCCTGTCACTTTGGCATTCTTCTTGAATAAACTAGACTGGCTCAGCTCTGCCATTTGTGTTGGGAATATAGTGACCTTGGTCACCAGGGAACAAGTGATCCCAGTTATCAGACAACCTAGTGCATTTCAGTTGTTCTGGTAGGCTCTGTTTGCTCAACTGTTAAGCATTATAAAAGTGTGAATAGTTTTACATCCATTACCTCAAAAGAAAAAGATTTCTGTTATGTGAGTACTCAATATAGCTTGGTGATGCAGATTCTATTGACTGAGCACTACACAGATTTAATCCTTGCAGGTGTAAAATATGAGGAGGGAGGTAAGCAGTGGGGTTTATGATTAAGTCTCTACCTGAAATGTACCAAAATCCCCAGGATTAAGTAAGTTTTCTTTTAAAATGGAACAACTGACAAAAACTTTGAGAATAAATATATTTCTGAGAACTTTGACATCTTGTTCTTGTAGGTTGGGTGGGTTTTTTGTGTTGTTGTTTTCGTTTTTTAATTCCAATTATTTTCTTGCCATCGTATAGCATACCATTGATTTTTATTAGAAAAATGAAGTAATAATATACTTTTAAAATGTTCTATTCCAAGATAGGCTTGAATGTAGAACTGTGGTTTGGGACATCTGTGCCCAAAGCAGAAGAGAATTCTGTCCTTCAGTCCTTAGTTCTGTCCTTCACTACTTTAAATGTTGCCTGCTAGAAAAATTAGAGAAGGACTAGCATTAAACTGTGTCCTTTTACACTCAACATTTTGTTAAGGGCAAAAAGGAAACACCCTATGTGTGGAGTTAATTTATTATTACTCCCATTATGTTTACCAGTATAGTCAAAATGGTACAAACACCTGTTCTTATTAGGGTTGACAACTTCCATAGTCCTTAATACAAGTGGAAGGAAAGGGTTAGTCATCATCCCAAAGTCTTTGCCAGCAGAAGTGTGATGTCTGTGGTGGTGTTGTCTTCCTCAGTCTTGGGTCTACTTGGAGTATTTTTAATGTTTACTCTAAACCAGCTGCTTATGTACTTTTCCTTTGTGTTTTTTTATGTATTTTCTTTATTATTCCTAGGGCCACTAGCAGAATACCTACTTGTTATGAGTTGTTGGCTAACCATAGGATTATGATTGCGAGAAGATCAACTAAAGCTAAAATTAATATAGGAGAAAGTTACCTGACCACTAGATGACTGCTGTCACAGCTTTTGGGGCCCCACTTAGATCCAAACTCAGATTGAAGTACCTTCAATGCCATTAAAACTCTAACACCATTGTTGCACATCTGGATGTTGCTAGTTACAGCTGTAGAAGTGTTAGGACTTGAAAGATTTCTCCATCATACACAGCTGAGTCTCAATTTTACAGAGGTGATTTTATATGTTAATATATTTTTAATTATATTAAATTGGATATGTATATGCCTGAGCAGAAACAGTTAGGAGAGGGACTGAGAAAGAAATAGGTATGTCTCACTGTGGTGCATTTATGCAGTTCCTGTTCCTTGGTAATGTGGCAGGAGAAAGATTCCATACCAAGCACTCTGAAATTGTAATATTAGTGTCTGATTATATTAGTAATGTATACTAATTTGAAATCTAAATAAACTCAGTTAATGCTAATTCTAGTATTAAGCCTTGTTAAAGTGATTAACTGACCTCTCCAATTTTTCTGTTGCCTAACATCATTTCCATTTCTCCCACAGTCACTATTTCTGCTTTCTAATGACAAATGTCCAGTGTAGTAAAACATTTTTGCAGTTTTTCTGTACATGTCCGTACATATACAGACTCACAAAATTCTTAAATGTTTTTTATTTAACAAGGCAAACTCTATAATGGTACCCAAAATAGAAGCAATTTCTATGAGTTCGGATTTTCAATTTCTCAGACTGAATTAAAGAAATCAAACAAGCCAAATAAGTGCTTCTTAAGGCCATCCCACTAGATAAGAAAGTTTCTCTCCTCAGGAAAGGGGAACAGACTTTTTCTTTCTCATCCTCATATGGTCAGGAAAAAATTCTTAGTTGTTTAAGCTTCTGTATATTAACTATGAGATATCAGCCACTTCCTACAAGACTTCTGATAACTTGAAAAGGTCCTTGTTTTTCTTCCCTAGGAAGCATCTGCAATGGCAGGAGAACAGCTTTCCTAAATGTTAGTACCCTGCCATCTCTCACCCTAGTCTGACCACAACTAAACAGTAACTTGTATTTGGTGATATTTTTAGTGATAGCATCTCAGGGAAAGATAGAAATATTTTTCTCTTTCCCCCAGCCTCAGGGACTCTGTCAAATATTAGCTCAGATTCTGTGTGATTTTTTTGATGGAGAAAATCCAGCTGTGAATTCTGAAATGCTATCTAGTAGATAAATAAATTGAAATCAAATAACCGTCAACAGGGAGTAGAGGCATAAGGGAACACACATATTAAAGCTCCAGTGTGAAAAGATAGCTGCTGAGTGAAGATGTTACTTGGAAATAAAGTTAATTGACCATAATCTTACTAGAAATGCAGTGGAGAGCAGTAACATGGAGTAGGACCATTTTGGCTGAATTGTCTGTAAGAAACAGATGAGGCTTAGATGGGGAGATTTTTTCATTGACATTACTCAGTGACTGAGGAAGGATCTGAAAAAGAGAGAGCCTATATGGTAGATGGGATTAGAGTAGTGAACACTAGGCAGAACAGCAGTCTAATGAGAAACTGTATTAGCAACTCTTAAATCCTAAAACTGAAAAGAGTGATTTGCATAATAGTGTTTCTTATTTCTTTACTTTAAATCCTGGGCTCTAGAATGCCCTCTATGCTTTTACAGAGTTAAAAAAATAAGAATTAATTAAGGGTAAAGAGCATGGAAAAGATGTTTCAGTTTCTTACATGGCTGAAATTCAAGGCATTATGTCACAGTAAGTTATGAGGAAATCTCTACTTGCTCCGTTTTTTCACTGATGGGATAGTCCAGAGAAGTCTTGCCTTTTTTCTTTACATCTATTTTTCTGTGCACTGGTAGGATGGAGTAGCATCTGCCAGAGGAGTTCCCTCCCTGTTCTGCTTTAAGTGCTGCTGTAGAGACAGCCTTGCTTTCCATCTCTCAATAGAGTAGGAGGTCCAAATATAGAAGTACTAGTTTATTCTCATTCTAAAAAGTAATAAACCATTTTAATTTCATTGTCTCTCTAGTGTAATTAGTTACTATAACAACATCAAAAGGATTTATACTGGACTGCATGTTGTAGCTGAGAAAAATATAAACAAAAATAAGTTTAACTAGTCAAATATACTTAGAAAATCTTTAAGACCTGAGATAATTTGCATACCATAAGGTTCTTTCCATATGTCCAGAACAAGTATTTGTTTCTAAAATGTCAGGGCTTTATGCAATTTTTTTGTAGAACTTTTAATGTTCTGGTTGTTACAGTTTTTCTTTTGGATGCTGTTACTCAGCAAAGCTTAAAATGTAAGAAATACATTGTGCTCCCTTAAAGATTCTGCTCTGTGTTTTTATTTTTCTTAAATGAGCTACACATTCACAGGTATGGTGCACTTTCTGTTTTGCTCTTTTCAAATTTAAAGAATTTTGATGTAATCAGCAGAAGACTTGTATGGCATTCATAGAACCATAGTAATTTTTTTTTTCCAGATACTTTCTCAGCAAAAAGCTAAGTCCAATCAGAAGACATGATTTCAGTGACAGAAATTTGCTCTTTGAATTTAATATCTTGAAATGCAATTTTGTTTATCAAGCAAATGTCAGAACAAATAAAAGTTGCTTTCACTCTACTTTGACAGTAGTTTCAGAATAAATCTTGGAGACAAGTACACATTCTCACTCCAACTAATGCTGATATATGAAATTGAAAAAGTACATTCATTAATAACTCTTTTTTTATTTTGTGTTGCTGTAGAACATTAGTTGTAATAATAGGATCTTAAAATGCACAAAACAAGTTTTGCTATTCCCTTTTATGCTTCTGTGCGGAGCTGACTCAAAATGTGGATATAAGATTTAGATAATTAAGTGACACTAAACTGTGAGCATGATCTCAGCAGGATCAGACCAGCTGAATTACTGAATAGCATATTCTTTAAATTGTGTCTAATGCAGAAAAAAATTATGTCTCTTTGGTAATTTGACTTTTGTGATAATTTATTACACTTAAAAATTATAACAAGTTTTTGGATTTCATCTAAACCAATCTGCTACTGTATGTGCTGTATTATGAAATATTTTCAATATCTTTTATAAAAACAATGAAATTCAGTTCTCTATCTTTATTATTTGAGATTAACATCTGTACTTTATTTAATAGTCTGAATTTTGATATTTATAATTTGGACATTAAAAGGATTGTGGGAATGAAAAACAATAGCTTCTTTCTAAATACAAGTAGAAAATGCAGATTGAGCAAAGTGAACTTCCACAATTATCAGTATGAAAGAAGCAGGTCATGCTTATAAATTAATCTAAGAACATGCAAAGCAGGTTAAAACTGGATATCCTAGGTCTTTTGGTATTTCAATTCCTATATACTTCAATCTTTTCTTCTTTCTCTGTCAACTATTTGACTCTGTCATTTTTTTGAATGTGATTGTGCTGGTTGTGGCTGGGATAAAGTTAATTTTCTCCATAGTAGCTAGTATGGGGCTATGTTCTGGATCTGTTCTGAAAAAAGTGTTGATAACACAGGGATGTTTTCGTTACTGCTGAGCAGTGCTTACACAGAATCAAGGCCTTTTCTGCTTCTCACCCCACCCCACTAGTGAGTAGGCTGGGAGTGCAAAGGAGTTGGAAGGGGACACAGCTGGGACAGCTGACCCCAACTGATCAAAGGGACATTCCAGACCATACAATGTCGTGTGTATAAATGCATATAGAGCTGGGGGAAGAAGAAGGAGGAAAGGGGGTATGCTCAGAGTGATGGTGTTTTTTCTTCCCAAGTAACCATTATGCATGATGGAGCCCTGCTTTCCTGGAGATGGCTGAACAGTTGCCTGCCAATAGGAAACAGAGAATGAATTTCTTATTTTGCTTCGCTTGTGTGAGCAGCTTTTGCTTTACCTATTAGACTGTGTTTTTATCTCAACCCACGAGTTTTCTCACTTTTACTCGTCCGATTCTCTCCCCCATCGCAACACAGGGCGAGTGAGTGAGCAACTGCATGGTGCTTAGTTGCCTACTGGGGTTAAACGGTGATGGTGATGTAATCAGTCTTTAGTATTTAGCTTCATTCATCTGGAATGTTGGTTAGAAAATATCAAATATTAAATAAAATTAGACAGTTTTCTAGAGAATTCATCTATCCTATCAATGGACTGAAACTTACTGGTTGGGTGTATGAGGAAACCTGTTTGCAAAGGTAGTGGAATCCCCCTTCTTTACTTGGATCTTGTGGTCTGCTGATCTGTAGGAAACTTTTGCTCCTTACTAAGCCAGTCTCCTTGGCCACAGGATGAGGGGGGACACTGTCTGGGTCCCCAAGTTCCTTACCCAAGTATTTAGAGCTTGTAGTCACCCTCAGGGTCTCCCCTGTCAATGTCAAGAGTACCCGTGTGAATAAGCATCAGAGGGAAGTGGTCTTAGAAATGGATGAGCCTCAGCAGTCTCTGCCATGTCCAAGATCTCAGTTCTGGGTGAGCAAGCCCATTGTTCAGGTCAGAAGATGGGTAACTGCTACTCGCATGATTGGTACCCATTACTTCTGCATTGTAACACTTTTTGCTTCATTGATCAGATATGGCCAGCCCAAGTGCCTTCCAAACAGAACTTGTTCCAACTCTCCTGTTGCCAGGGCTGCTCCTGTACCTGGCCAATAACCAAAGTTGTGCAAGCGTCATCTTTGGCAAAGTGTTTTAGCCCACCTCAGTCCGTATTCTGATGTATCCTCTGGTGTTTTGTTTTGGGTTTTGTTTTTTTTTTGGTTGGGTTTTGTTTTTTTTTTGGTTGGGTTTTGTTTTTTTTTTGGTTGGGTTTTGTTTTTTTTTTGGTTGGGTTTTGTTTTTTTTTTGGTTGGGGTTTTTTTTTTTTGGTTGGGTTTTTTTTTTTTTGGTTGGGTTTTTCTTTTTTTTGGTTGGGTTTTTCTTTTTTTTGGTTGGGTTTTTTTGTTTTTTTCCACAAAGAGATTACATTATTGATTAAATATTTATTACTGAGATAAAAAATTTAATATAAACATTATGAAGTTATTTCATTTTATCTCGGAAAGGAGGCTTGTTGAGAGAAATTTCAGCCCATCTTTGCCACTATTAATGAGAAAGACATCTGAACTGATGAGTAAAACCACTTTTTTGAGGGTAGCATTATTTTTAACCTAATTAGAAATTTAATGTTTAAAACAGATTTTTTTTTATTAATATTTTATATGGGTGGATAGAATTGCTGTGCTGCATAGAAATGTTGGATTAGCCTGCTGATATGTAGCTAGTATTTGGAGCTATTGTGATGTCCTTAATTAACTGTAATTTTGCATAAGATACTATGCAATTAGTTAATACAACAAACACTCATTGAAATAATTATAACTGAGAGAAGAACTGGACCCTCAGTGCCTGAGAGACTTATCTGTTGTAAGAAATATCCTTCTTCTGCTCTGAGAGAGATGTTGCCAGAAAGGAGTTATGTTCCTGGTTTATCACTAAAATGGTCTCCAATATTTCCAAAAGTTTTACATGTGTAATGTATACATGTTGTAATAAGGGAAAGATGGCAATCTGACTTCTGAAAATTTTTGATTACTTGTTGGTGTTAGGAATTACCACTTCTTTAATTGAATTTAAATGTTTGTGATAGAAATAGTACCACTCTCTCACTTTTTTTTTTTTAAATAAAAAGGTAGGATGGAAATGTATCTTTGTGTTGAAAAATACTTGTAACTTAGTAGGCTGCATTACCATGTTTATTTTGCATCAGCCATTGTCTGTTGGAGAATACAATTCTCTGATGAATTTACTACTTCAGTGCTCAGTGACAAGTCTGAGCATTACCTGTTTTTCAGGTTTTAATTACAAACACATAATTTAATGACTTGAATACCTACCTAGGCAGTGATTTTACTGGCTATGCCAATTGGAAATATGCACAGTGAGTGAGATACGTTGACTGAAGCCTGGCAAATCTAATGGAAGGAGTTGACCCTTCACTACTTCTGGTCAGAGGGAGGGTATACAAAGTAAGTGTTGATTTGACTAAGAACATTCTTCCAATTTTACTATTATAATAGTTAATGAACTTGTTGGAACAAACTAATTGATGAAGGTTTGTGGTCTGGCAGTTTTGCAGGCTCCCATGCAATCCTAGGAGACTGTAATATATATTTTTTTTTAAGGCCAGGCAGTTGATTATCTCTCAAGATGTATAGTACAGTATCTTGCCTTGTGACACTAATGGGGGAAAAAATATATATGTTATGCAAAAACTGCTGGTATTAAAGAAACAGAAACAAATACCTGAAGATCCTGGGCAACTGGCTGTAGGTGGCCCTGCTTGAGCAAGGGGATTGGACCAGATGACCTCCAGAGGTCCTTTCCAGTTGCAACCATTCTGTAATTTTAAGGAAAAATGTCTTGAATATCAGTGGCAAATCCCCCCACACACACACACACACTTTTTTTGGTAAAAAAAACAACACAGTACTTCATTTCAAAGGAACCTACTTTCTTTTCAGATAATGCTTATGTTTTTATGCATTTGTCAACTTTTTGTGTTAAAATTAATATATTGTGATTATATGGTAGTCCTGCTCAGCAGCTATTTCTGGTGTCTTGAGAAATTGGTCTTGTAAATAGTAACATATTGTTAGAGATCGCAGAGATGTCAAGATGGTCCTTGGTTGTTTAAGTTTTAATTTGTACTTTTCCTAATTTGTTTATCACTGGTCATATTTTAAAAGTACGTAATGAGTACACAAGCCACCTGCGTAGGAAGACATAAAAGTTATTTTGCATTTTCCTTTCAGCTCGTTAACCTTTATCAAGAATAACAGTAGAAGTAAAAAAATAGCTTTCCCAGAAGAAAGCGTTTGTGTCAAATTACCTGAGCAAATAAGGGAGTAGATGGAAGTTTCTTGCACAGTCTGTTTCTGGGCTTTCTGAGTTGAATGTGATTGCCATGGTGTATTCTCAGACTGTGAAAAGGTTTAAAACTGGAACAGATAATTGTAGAAGCCATTTATAGGCTTTATTAACGTTGCATTGCAGCTTTATGAATGAAAGGTGCTATATAATGTAATGTATGAGACTGCAATGTATGAAAACTTGAAAGTATTAAAGCCTTTGGTCTGCACTCCTTTCTTGGAGACGGATTATATTTGATATAATGCCAAAAATTGGAGTTCAGCAGCTGTTCGTTATTGATGGACATAAAGGTGTTAAGAAAATGACCTCTTGCTTTTGTTCTGCTCTACAGATGAAACTGCAAAAGGTGAGAAGGGGAGAAGGAAAAAATGAAGGGCAGATTTTGATGCATCTGACAATACCAGAAGATGCTCTTAATGGCTTTTTTTTCCATCTTTATAGAAACTGCAGACTTCATAGGTCGTAAATAGAAAAGAAAGAATAGGGGGGTTGGAGCAGGGGAGGTTGATGCCTAGTGGTTGATATTCTGCTGTACAGTTAATGCTTATTCCTGTTTGCTTACACTCAAGTAGGGATGTACCACACTGTTTCTGTCCATAAAGCAAGGTATTCTGTAACCAGAAAATTTGGCACAACAGGTATATGTTTTGTTCCTGAAATTTGCAGTCTGCTTGACTATAGAAGTGTCCAGTAGGTTCCTGAAATTAATCTTAGTTTATTTATATTCACTAATGTTTCTTGTTTAAGAGATTGACCTGCTTCAAGAGTACTTCTTTGCTGTATTTTTTTTGTCAGATATGATAGAATTTAAAATTTAATGGCTTACACATAGTAGATAATAGGAGGTTAGTTAATTCATCTATCAGAAAATGAACTTACAATATTAACCCTTTCCACTGTATCTCTTTTTATCTTTTTATCGTATTAGTTAATGTAACATCAATATTTATGGGTAGGAGCATGTACATAATACAAGCACGTGTGTGATATATATCTGCATATCCAATACTTCTCAGATTATACAGCTATTGGCAGTTTAAACGTATCCAACAATGATTCCTGTGTGATTATAGTCTCACACTGAATTTTTTTTTTCCTAATTTTATTACCAGCAGAAATGGAATCATTTTTATAACTCAGTGAAATAGCAGCCTCAACATAAATATACATATTGTGTTAGTGTGCCCTAATGATGTATATTTGACAAATAAAAGCTAATTCTTCCAGAACAAGAAAGGATTGTGGGACAAGAGTGATGGAAAGAGGCTATCATCTTCTCCCTTAGTTTTCCTTCACTTGGAATGGTTTACAATCAATAAGCCCAAACTAAGCAAAACTCCAAAGTACCAGTATTCACAAATCCTTAGTACCATTTGAAAGAGAACACAAGCTAAATTATAAACCAATATGCATCAAATTGCAGAGAAGGGTACACTTGTAATCAGTAGCTTGTTTGAGAAATATGGGCTAAAGGAAGGGTAGGTTTTTCACAGACTTTCCTGGGTTTTTTGTACAGAGGATAACAATGGAATTAAGTGAAAGGTGTGAATTGGGTGATGACTAATAATCACATTATTCCATTTTTCTTGTTCATAGTATAACAGTTCAGTTTGTGGAAAAAAACCCTCTAAATGTGTTTAAATGTATAGACCTGAAAATTATTTTGGAAATACAGTGTGTAGTTGTGAACTTAGAATTATTTGCAAGACTTGGTAATATGACTAATGAAATAAAAATGAGTCATAACTCTGGAAATAAGTGTTTTGATGCGCTTGTCAAACAGGCTACCAAAATAAATAACAAAATATAAACCTTAAAATCAAAATCTAACTTTTAGTGTTTTCTGAGGTACACTAAAAATTGGAATAATTAAAAATCTGTGTTGTTTATTTGCAAAGATTATATTATGATTAAATTTTGTATTGTCTTAGCATAATAACTTTCTTAATTTTATTAAACAAGATGAAAAACTGAAGAGAAATTGTTAAAGAGCTGAGCATTCTCTCAAATCTTAGTGATTTTTTGGATAGTGTTGGTGATTGAGTAGTTATAAATCAGACAACTAATCTGACCACTCTAGAAACTCACCCAAATACTGACAATTTCCCATTAGAATTGCTATTTGAATGGAATAAGTTACAAAATAAATAGAACAAAAAAATTGCTTTCAGGTAATTTTTTTATTAAGAAACTGACTAAATTATTTTAGTTTCTCTCAAGAATATTTTACACTATTGTGCAAGCATCTTACAAGTCTAAATTACTGAATTTGTCTTATATTTCCTATGTGTAGACTTTCAGATCTTCTAAATAAGACAGTAGATGAGACCCATTGACTGACATTAATCAGCAGATTATTGTGTAATTTTTATTAGAGTATTTTGTAGATTACTTTTGCTTTGGAATTTTCTGATTGATGGGTCTATGATTACTTTTTCAGATCTTAGTGTTCTGCAGTCCCATGGAACATTCCAGTATCCCAATACATATTGAAAAGCAATACTAACTGTAAGGAGAACTCCTTAATGAATTCTTTTAAAAGTCCTTATTGCAAATTATCCAGATACGATGATGTTGAAACAGCCACTACAAAACAACTTCCTGAAGAGCGATAATTTAGAAAATATATTACTGCTACTGTTATCATGGTTTAACTACAATACCTATTCTGGCTATCTCCCTGTGATAATTTTATGAAGACTTGTGTGATTATTGATGGTTCTTTGGAAGTGAGTAGCCATTCTATGTTATTTTAGGATTCATTAAATGACTTTAAATTAATTTGTTGTGGTATGCAAAAAAACTACATAAAATGTAACAAAACTGAAGTATACGCTGTTATTTTACATGGATGATACTACAGGTTTGTGGTTTAACCCCAGTAAGCAGCTAAGCCCCACACAGCCACTTGCTCATTCCACCCCCCCAGCAGGAAGGGAGAGAGAATCGGACGAGTAAAAGTGAGAAAACTCGTGGGTTGAGATAAAAACACAGTCTAATAGGTAAAGCAAAAGCTGCTCATACAAGCGAAGCAAAATAAGAAATTCATTCTCTGTTTCCTATTGGCAGGCAACTGTTCAGCCATCTCCAGGAAAGCAGGGCTCCATCATGCATAATGGTTACTTGGGAAGAAAAAACACCATCACTCTGAGCATACCCCCTTTCCTCCTTCTTCTTCCTCCAGCTTTATATGCATTTATACACATGACATTGTATGGTCTGGAATGTCCCTTTGATCAGTTGGGGTCAGCTGTCCCAGCTGTGTCCCCTCTCAACTCCTTTGCACCCCCAGCCTACTCACTAGTGGGGTGGGGTGAGAAGCAGAAAAGGCCTTGACTCTGTGTAAGCACTGCTCAGCAGTAACGAAAACATCCCTGTGTTATCAACACTTTTTTCAGAACAGATCCAGAACATAGTCCCATACTAGCTTCTATGAACAAAATTAACTATCCCAGCTAAAACTAGCACATGGCTTGTCCTGACAACTTATTTGGAACAATTCAAAATTTTATTTCCTCAATACCTTCTTTTAAAACTTTCATTTCAGAGGAATTCTATGGCTACTTGCCTATATAATAGGATTGTAACACAGAGATCGTCCCAGACTGAACAGATCTTCAAGAACTCTTTTTTTTTTTTTTTTTTTTTCTTTTCTGCTGTAGCCTTGTCTTTTTCTGAATGTTCCTTCTCTACTGTGGTCATGTGTGCAGCCTCTGTCTGTACTCTTGACTGCTTAGGTAAAGGGGTATTGTTTGAATTCTTTCTTTTAAGTTGTTCTTCAGATTATTTTTTGTCTCTTGTGCTTTCATGCTTACCTTTCTGGAGGTTTTCCTTTTCTTTAAAAGAAAAGCAAAAGGAAAGTAATGTTGAGAGACAACTCAATTTTTTTGAAGCATTCCTGCTTATCTTTGAGCAAATCTCCATTGCCCTACAGTTCTGTCATTCTAGCCCAGAGATTCATGGAAACCACAGGGAAGCATTATAAAAATAAGGTAAAGAAAGCAACACATACAGTTAAGTGTGGGTACAATGCAGCACTCTTAATAGATAGTAGGTGGCATTGTTGTGGCAGCTGTAACCAATCATTAAATTTTTACCTTTTTCAAAAGAGATGTCCTGTTCTTCATTAGAATGCAATTTTTCTTTTTTTCTTATATCCTCAGTATTGTTTAAATTGTAGTAATTTAGTTGCTCACAACTGTGAACTGTAATACAGTATAATGACTAAACAGTTCTCAAATTGGCAACTTCCTTAGCAAAGCTGGATGTTTGACCAGAAATTATGGAAAGGGGGAGGGCAGGCGCCATTAAAAAGCAAACCAAAAAAACCCCAACCAAACAAAAAAAAACAAACGTAAAAACGAATCAAAGCCACCAGTGTTTTGGACTAAAAGGAAAATTTAAAAAAACCTAATACATAGGAATGTTTCTGCCAATATTTTTTTTTTTAAAGCAAGAGTGAGGTAACAAAATACTTCAGACTGTAAAGCTTTAACTAACTTTCTCAGAAAATCTTTATAAGCATTCTTTCCCATTGCATTGCTTCCTCCTTGTATGAAGCACTGACAAAATGCAACCCAGCTTCTCTGCTATCTGGGCAATATTAGGCCAAGTTCTTCCTTGGTATAATGTCACTCAAATACCTAGAATTGTAACATAAAAATCTTGGCTTTTCCAAGGGAGTTAGACTGTTCATCATACTTTATAAAATATTACTATTTCTAGTAATGCTATGAATGTTTTCCTTTAGATAAGTATCTTGATTATTCATAGAGAATTTGATCCTGAAGCTTTGCAGCAACTCTAAGAAAATTTGGGCAGCAATTTGTTTTATATAGATTGCTTTTGAATTTTTAATTTGCTTTGCTCTCAGATTGGTAGGGGAAAAAATGATTAAGAGAACCAAAGGAAACATTTTCCTTGACCTTATGAAGAAATAAATAATGCGGTGTGTATTATTCTAGAACTAAATCTCATGCTCCCAGAACAAGAAGTTTGCCTTGTAGGTTACTGAGAATGTTGTTCCTAGGTACCTCTTTTCTAGTTTTTTGTTTGTTTTTTTTTCATGAAATACAGATTATATCTGGGAATCCTTAATAACAATACTGATTTTGAGCATTCAAACAAGAATAAGAATTTATATAGCATTTGTTTAACACTATTTTCTTTCTGCTTTTGAGTTGCATGGTTGTCCAACAGTGTATGTTGTAGAAATGAATTTGGATGGAAAAAGAGAGAAATACCCATAACTTGTTCTTTTTTGTATCTGCTTCGTGTTTAGGAATTTTCTGTCCTTTAAAATGTTTCCTTTGTATTCCATGTTCTAGATCTTCCATTTTCAACTTTCTTACCTGCTTATGTTCCCTAGCTGCCTATCCTCTGCTTTGTCAATGGTAAATCAACAAAAAAAGTCACTCCTAAACAATATATCTTAGAAGAACTTTCAGCAATAATGTTTCTGAGGCTTCTGCATTGGTTTTGTTGTTGAGGTTTTGTTTTGAACTTTTTCATTTGTTTCCAGTGGGACTTCTAGCTTTCTTCCACACTCAGTTTCAGAGCTGCCACAGTTACCCACTTTTTACTCCTGATCTACCCGTCCAATGTGGAAGGCATATCCCTTTCATTATTTTCAGACTAGCTATGCCTGGTGTGTTTCTATAATATAATCAAAAGCAGCAGCACTGTGTTTTCTAGCTACAACAACTAAGAATAGTCTGATGGTATAAAAATAACTATAATAAGCTAATTTGAGAACTTAGCTATTTAAGGCACAAAAAATTTGCAACTTTTCTTAGTTCGTTGATGTTTTTTGAATCTGGTATGACACTAATATATAGTTCTGAATCTACTTCATGTTTCATGGAATTGCCACTAGTTGCTGTACATGCCAAATGTTATTTGATACTGAATTCTTTATCCACAAATAACCATGTTGGAAAACACATCTGAGAATGGAAATGGCCACATGTATCTTCTGGAGGGGCAAAGAGTTGAGGAGTTTCTTTGCTGTCTGATAGGAGGTATGGCTGGAGGATATGGATGAGCATGCAGAGCTTTGATTCATATCTGTACTTAATGGCACCTGCAGATAACCTGCATAAGTAGATAGACAGTGGTGGAAAATGGAAGATCTGGTGTGTGAACTCTTAAGGAAATACAGAAAGTTTAGAGAAGAAAAAGATCTATATATTGCAGCCGAGAGTGGTTGATTCAGATGTAAAATATGTGGGATAAACAATGGTATCATCCTCATTGCTGCTCTGAAACTGATACTATCAGCAATTCTCTTCCTGAAAAATACTGAGATCATTAGGTAGAAATTTTTACAGTGCAAACAATATGTTAATATGTACAGTACTGTGCAAGATTTACTTAAAGAATGCCTTACCTTGAGTCTAATATATTTAAGTCACTGTTTATCTCTTCTACTTAATTCCACAGAATCAAATTCTAGCATGAACACTGTGAATCTTGAATATGTTTCCTCTTTGTGCATCATTAATTTCCAGTAATACATATTAATGTTGTTATATCTGAATGGTAGTATCTGAAGTGAAAACGACCAAGGGAAAGAAAAATTCTTTTAGAAGAGAAACAAATATTCATCCACTGAACTTCACATTTGTTTAGAGAACTTTTAGTCTAAAGATGGGAACAGTAATGGGGCAGGTCTATAATGCAAATAGGAACGTGTTTTAGCTGATTTACTGACTTAAGCTGAATGCTGTAATATTAAAGGAACAATAATGATTTTTTGCCACTCTTCCACTTATAATGGCCAACAATACTATATTTTTTTTAAATAAAATTCACTTCCTATGGTATATCTGCATCTTCTGCTTATTTTGGGGAATAAGTAGAAAGGAATACTGTTGCTTGAAAACAGAACACTCCTCTAGAGAGTAAAAATGAGATGTGAAGAATAATTAATCAGTTGAGAAAAGAGTTCTACAATTTGTTTCTTATTGTCTTTTTCTGGGGAAGGATCAGGAGGCTTCTACATTATTTGGGGACAGTATAGGGAAGGCTGTTTGCTTCCCCTGATTGTTTCTTGGTTTATTGTTTTGTTGTTGTTGTTGTTGTTTTGGTTTTTTTGTTTGTTTGTTTTTTTGAATACACAGATGAGATCTTTCAGACTGATAGCTAAAATACCAAAACGCATGGTATTGATAATCTTTAATACCTAAACAGTTTTCAGAGGGCTGATCAACAGCACAAGGTTAATATTTTGAATTTCTATAAATGAAAACATTTTGGTGGTGAAAGGTAGAGAAATGAGCCTGAGATTTCCCAGAAATTCTCCCTTTCTCTATCTGCTTTCATTGCAGAGCTCAAGGAAGCACTTGAATAACATTCTGTAGGAGTTTTAGCGTTTTTTTTCCATTTTTCATATCTATGTTGCTTAATACTGTACATATTTCATAAAAGTGAGATCTTCCTGCTTTAGACAACATCTGCTTCTTTTGATTATTCTTTTCATGATAATTTGTCAGATTCTTTTAAATGCTATTTGTGTTCCAAAGAAAATACGCTGAACAGAAAGAAAAGGGCAAATATAAGTCACATATGGTGAAACTGGTTTCCTAAAACTGGAAGGTCTTTGGATGGATACCATAGAATTCTACTGTTTCTAAATAACTTAGTGGTGTTAATCCAGTTTTTAATAAATGTATGTCTCATAGTATTAGGACCCTTTGACTTCTGCTAAAAATAGTTCATGCCAGATCATGCATTATCAAGAGAACTTATGACTGTTTAGTCTGGTAATTAGGATACTTAACTGCTTAAGACTATCTTAAGTCTGGTCACTGATGCCAGGTTGGTTTTGTGCATTAAATATTGAACAGTCAAAGGTGAAAAATTAAATAATCCAGGGAGCAGAAACAACCATTGCATTTGTCCTCCAACCCCTCATTTCTGAGGTTGGTATTTTCTGTGGAAGTATGAGTTGTTCTGTAGTGGAATATACCGCTTTCTCACTGCTGCAGAAGCCTACTTAGTAGTTGTTATAGTGGGTATTGACACTGAGGTAGATGTTCAGGGTAGATTAATTCAATGATAAATTGTTAGGCGAGGGCCAGGTCTAATTTATTTGCAGCAATACTTTGTTTTATTCATAGCCGCCTTAGGACAAAAATGACAGTTGGATATAGCCACCCATTTTTAAAGCACTAAATTTAAGCTCTGATATGGTTCAAAGATATGATATTCAAACAAAATATCAAAAAAAACCATACAGGAATTTCTAGGTTATGTTTCAGTTTCTTTCAAAGTTGTATTTTGGAGGGATGAGAACTGTTACAGTCATGATGATTATGTGCCTGCTCCTGCTTCTTAACTGGTTTTGTATGTGGTCCTAATTAGCCGGCAGTTGTCGGAGATTTTCATGTTTACAGGCTGTCATCAGTAAAAAGATATACCTACTTTACATAGTGTTTCTAAATCACAATAGCTTCCACTTTGCTCTTGGATATGCTTTTTGGTTTTGTTTTTTTGGGGGGTCTTTTTGTTTGTTTTGCTTTAGCCTTGCTTCCTTGTTTTTATGCTAGAACTGTTGTTAAAAGCTTGTTACTCTTTTTTCCGGCTTCCAAAGTGGTTTTTTTTCATTGCACTGATAAAATTGTAACTCTCTAGAACTATTAATTTTTTGGATTTGTGAGACAACAAATGAATGAATGAGTGAATGAATGAATGTGAATGAGTGTGATAAAAGCAATTTCAATTGGTAGGGCTTATAATGTCAGTTTAGGATAAGACATATCAATTTTGGATTATATGCAAGTTTGAGACAACTGGAAACTACTGCAGTGACTTCGATGCATTTTTCTTTATTCCAGTGTATATGCAGTAGTTTCTAGGGTATAATGAAAGCAGCCAGAATGACGTTGGAAAGTGATTTTAATAGCCTAATACAGAGTACATTGATGAAACCCTTATGAATAAATATCTTAAACAGCTGAGAAATGTGATAAGAGCTGATAGTGAACTTACAATACATATCTTTTGGGAAATTATGCCCAAAATTATGCCCACTTGTGCTTATAACATTTTCCTAGTTTTTATAAGTACTTTCCATGTAAAATGAAGTTTGAATATATGTAGCTCAGCTAGGATATTCTGTAAACCTCCAACATAACTTTTCATAAACCAGAATTACATTGTTTTTTCTCTTAACTTCCATTTCCCAAATGCATGTTTTGTAGCCTTTTCTAACCATAAATTATATATTTGTATTTGTTAATCATATACATTATATGTGTACAAATTGCACTGCTCCAACTTTTGATGCAAAAGGCAATACAAAATACAAGATTCTATGTTCATTTTTGTTTTTCTTACAGAAATCTTTACAACTTTGAATGTGGAACTCAGAATTCAGACATTATATGGTTTGATAAAACTTTTTTTAATATTTTCAGATTGCATTGGAAGCCACTTCATTATTACACAAAACCGTTGATAATTGATTATGTTTTTTTAATGAGTGGGAAGTTATCTTTATGCAGTTTCTTTATACAATTTTTTTTCCATCAGATGGATGAAACTATTATATTTCTTAAAAAAAAGTTCTAGTTTTAATCTCTGTATTCTCATACCTGATTTTACTTAGTCTATCCCCAGCACTAAGGACTAACACGTAGGTCAAGCATGAATTGACACCTACCACCCATCTTTTCTCTTGTGTACTGGAAGTACAATCATCTAATACTATCCAAGCCAAGTTGTTCAATTCTGTTGTAGAATACGAGCATTGGGAGGTTACAGAGGAGAGGAAAAATACAAAAGTTCTGTTGTGTGTAGTATAAGGATACTAACTGCATATATCCCACTCTTGAGTGTCCTATTGAATCTAAGTCATTGATGTCTTTTCCATCAGGACTATGTGTATTTTTATAATTCAGATTACATCAAAATTTGGTAGTGGTAATTTGTTTTTGTTGTCAGTATTCCAGACATGTAAGTCTGATTAATCATCTCCTGACATACTGTAGATCCTTTTAGGACTTAACTTCTAAGATAGATCAGTATGATTTCTTCTGATAGCAAAATTGGCTACTCATGCTACTTGCATACAAGTGATTTATGCTACTAACAGCAAAGCATTTAATAAACACATCAGTCCCTGTATGACTAGTACAGTACACAAGAAAATACCTCCTATGAGAAAGTTTTCTCTAAGTCTCTTGTGAAATCTTCAGTTAAGAACACTTCTTATATAAAAATGGCAAAATGGAGTTAAAGTTGCTGAAGCTGCTGAAATTCTTTGTATAATTCCTTATAAACTTGGCTTTATTAGATATTTTCCAGCTTTGCAGCTGTGTTTGAGGTTTCTTAACTTTCAGTGCATCAAGTATGTCTGTCAAGCCAATTCAAGTTCAACCTTAAGCCAATAAGCTCTTGAAATGAAAGTTACTTACAGTAAAGCTTTGGTTACCTTGCTAAACTCTCTTTCATTCTGTAACTGGTCAGTTATATGCCAGATGTAGATATGCATTTCTGTTGCAGAGTATGAGCCGAGATTGATACCTAAAGTTGTACAATTTTGCACTCATAATGTTTTTACTATTGCTCTTTTTGAACAGTATGTATGAAAGACTTCATTGCTTTTGGAAAGATTCATTCAATATCTGGTAGTCATGTGCACTGACAGTTGTTTGATACCTACATTCAACTGTATTTAGAGCTTGACAAAAATCCTCCCCTTCCCTCTTTGTTGGGTGATGACGCATTTATTCACCCATAAAGCTACTAGTGAAAATATGTGAAATCTGTCAGATTTAGGCTCTTTAACTTTTATATATCATTGCAACATCTGCATCGTTGCTACTTACTAGGTTTGAGGTACTTTTGAGGGGAGAAGACCACACTTTGAGTATTATTTGGAAGTTCTTTGAGTTTTCTGAGTTTTTGTTGCCTTTTTATTCTTATAAATATCCTTAAATTCCTGTAGTTGGTACAAGATTGTCCTTACATAGAACTTATGTAGGGGAATGTTTTATCTAGCAACTACTAGTCAGATTCTTCCTGCTGAGAGTGGTAACAAAGGGCTGGTGAATATAGTAGTGTTTATTTAAGACAACATATAACCTTTACTTTCTAATGACAATAATTGTTTTTATATAATGAAAAGCCCTCATGGTTGCAATGAATCATTTTTTAGTAATGCTTTTATAGTGTTTTTTATTCATTTCATGTTCATTTGAAATAATAAGAGTTTCTTTTTTCTAACTAAAAACAGTTGGGGTGTGTATGGTGCTCTGCCATTTGGTGATTGTCTGAATCCCCTTAAGTGTTGCTGACTGTTATGACTTGATTTTTTGCTTTTTCAAAAATATGTATTAATTCTACCACGTGTTTTCTAGACAGAGTGGATTTTGGAAAAGTCCTTTCAAAGTAATCTAAACTGAGTCAAATGAGAGTCCAGAAAACACAAAACTCTATTAAACTATGTGGGATGGATACTCAGGTGCCGTTTCAGAAAAGATAGGATCATCTTGGCTAAATGGAGAACATCTAGTAGCACTTTGGGACCCTCTTAAGATATTAGTCATCCTTACAAGACCACAAGATATGATAGGGGACATGTAGGAGACCCATAGCCTTCTGAAGCGCCTCCTTGAGGCTGGGTGGGATATCCTAGGTCATTTAAAATGCTACATTTAGGTAAATGAATCCCGCTGTGTAGCACACTGAGGCCTATGTATATATAGACCCTAAAGAATTCTGGAACACGTTGCAAAAGCTGATGGTACCTATTAGAATAGGGGTGGGAAGGGAAAAGGAGGAATGTAACACTGGTCTTCTAGGAGTAATGGAAGAACAGAGCCAAACTGAACTGACATGCAATCTATATACATCTAAATAGATAACTTGATGCAGTTACAAAATGGTTTAACTAAACAGGAAGCACATAAAGTGTGCTTGTCTTAAGTTTGAAAGTAGTGGTGTCCTTGTTAGCTGAACAAATGTGAAAATAATATTTATGTAACTTAATTTATAATGGATTCAGTTGGCAAGAACCTATAATAGATTGTAATGCTTGCTGTGCTTGTAGTAGATTGCAGTTTGACCTTTTTCAGACTTTTACAGTAAGACATAGGAGGATATTCTGTACACCTAAACCATTTTGATCTCCACTTATAAGGTTGTAATCAAATTATTGATTTCCTCAAGGATTTACAATAATATAGTATCAGAATATTTTTATATATCTAATCTTACTGAATCTTGACACTGTGCAAGAGCAGCAGAGAGACATAAAGAATGCATAAGCAATGGAAAAAATAGTGTTGTGTCTCATAACGATGAAATATGGAGGAATAGAGATCCTGCATTAACTAATGTGATTCCCGGGCTTATTTCAGATCCTGTAAACTCCTTTAACTGTGACTTCTTATTGTAGCATATGCTGTATGAGGGGTGTAAAGAAACCCTTTGCTGCTTTTTTTTTCCAATGAACATTTTTTTTAATTATTATTCCTTTATTTACATTTTTAACAAATCTAATGACCTCATGAAACTTTCCCATTGAACTGAAAAGAAAGGCAGATTTCACCCACACCTGCCTTTTTTTATTATCCATATTTATTCAGATCAAAACTTATGATAGATCTGAACAACATTATCCTCTTTATACTTGAGGAATGATGACTGATGTTAATTGGAAAATAGATGCATTTTACTAACAATAAGCAGAATAATTTTCATTTTGGATAAATAGTACACAACTTTAGGAAAGCTTAAGCATGTAGAACAGTTTCAGTCCAAACAAGAGCAGAATTTGCAGCGAAATGGCTAATTTGATTCCTACTGACAGATAAAAATTGTACAGAAGTATCAGAGAGGGTCCATTTTCTATTAAAATAAGATTAAATATGCTGCTAAAATGTGTATTCATACATGCTCATGATTATTAATGAGTGACTGTCCTGGGTTCAGTTGGGATAGAGTTAATTTTCACAGGAACCTGGGAGGGGGTACAGCCAGGACAGCTGATCTGAACTAGATAAGGAGCTATTCCATACCATGTGACATCATGCTCAGTATATAAATGGGGAGCAGGCTGGGGGGAAGTGCTTGGCTTTTGGTGAGGGAAGTGGCAGATCGTCAGGTTCTGGGTGGTGAGCAGTTGCACTGTGCATCACTCATTTTGTATATTCTTTTATTAGTCCCGTTGTTGTTGTTGTAACATCTTTTTTTTTTGTGCTGTCCCAGTAAATTGTCTTTATCTCAACCCATGAGGTTGTATGGTCCTTTGTTACCGGCTGGGCTGAAACCATGATAGTCCTTTTTGGCTTTGTAGTGTGTCCCCCACAGCCCACTCTCCATTTATATACTGAGCATGATGTCACTTGGTAAGGAATAGCTCCTTGGCTAGTTCAGGTCAACTGTCCTAGCTGTGCCCTCTCCCAGGTTCTTGTGGAAATTAACTCTATCCCAGCTGAACCCAGGACAGTGACCAAAATTAAAAAGTGTTTTATTTCTATAATTATCAGGTAAAATATCTAACAGTTTTGTTGATTGTTCATGAGGAAAACTCCCAAATTTTTACAGTTACTTCTCCAAATTAATCCTTCACCCATATTTGACCTACAGTTTGTTTTATAGCAGTTAAATTGTTCATGTGTGTGAACTTTAAGAGCATTTTAATTCTTTTTAATGTTGGATCATATAAAAAGAAAATCATTTTAGAAGTAACACTGAATTAAAACTGATTCAGCCAGTGTTAAATATCTAATGTCACCATGAAACGTGATTCGTAATTTCTAAACTGAAAATGTGGTATGCTTAATCTATAATCTATTTAGCTATATATAGATAAACATTCAATTAAAGTACACAGAGGATTTATGTTACGAAAGGCTGTCATTAACTGATTTTCACTTTTTCCAGTCTTCCAATAAATAGCTTCTCTCTATGCTAAATCTACAGCTATACCTGAAGAGACTTTTACATTTCAAACTAATTTACTCAAATAAACCCTATTTCAAATGTATATTTACTGTCCTTCTGAGCATGTTTGGAAGTCTGAATGGTGAAAGTTATTTTAGGTTCCTGCTTTCTGCAGAGAAACTGAGAATGGGGAAGAACAGAAAGTAAATGCTATAATATTTTTCTTCTAGCTTGTTTTTGATGTTATCTGTTGTTTTTTAGATTGTTCAGAATGCTAAACATTCTGCTGATTGCTATGAGTAACCCCAAACACAGAATATGTGATAATGGGTGATATTTTAGGATACTCCCATTGATTTTAATGTTACTTCTTCCATATTGAGGTACACATAATGATGTCTAATTATATACTAACAGTGCTGTAATACAGGCTGAGCTCATATCTCTTTAGAATTAGTTTTCCTAAAGATGTCATCCATAGATCCTTGAAGTTCTGTTAGGGTATTTTTCAGTGAAACACAGAGGATGGGCAAAAATTAGTAATAAACAATAACAAAAGTGTGTGTATAAATTATGTGGTAAGGTTGTGATCACCTTAATAGTTCTTCCACATTTATGTTAGAAGCCTGGGCAGAGAGTGGCAATACATTGCTTTTATTTGTTTCTAATTAATCTCTAAGGGCCTCTGGTTTTGGCTCCTGTAGGCCAGAGTATGGAAAAGCTCTACCTAAAGTAATATATTATTTAAAGTATTATTATGAATCCTATAGTGCAATTATTCAATATTTGTTTGGGGTTTTTTTAACTAGATTCTCTCATGACCTTTATCTTTTTTGCTGCTTGGGGTCATTAAAGAAGGAAAAGTTGTTTAAATGTGAACATGAGAATATTTTTCAGTTCTTTCTTCCTTTGTTGAATTTTTTTTTTTTAGGTCTTCAGCTAGCATTTTTGTATTACAGGCTTTGGTCTATAAGCAGTATCTCAAAAAAAAAATCCTTTAAAAAGAATCATTAGCTGTATGTGCTGAGTTTTTGGTTAGCTCAAAATCTTTTCAAAGGCACTTTCAAAGAAGAAAGATTTTTAAAAAAATAGACTTCAAGAAGATTTCTGAAGATGAAAAGTAGCATACCATAGTATAAGAATGTGTTGGGTGTAGGTGGCAAATATTTCTGGTAGTGGAGGATGGGGCCTGTGGGAGTGGCTTTTGTGAGAAGAATGGCCAGCTACGCAATCAAGCCAGTGCAGAACACAGCTGAGCACATCGGTGAAGTTGGTGGTGCCTCTGTGAAAGTATATTTAAGAAAGGACAAAATGCTGCACAAGCAGTGAGGAAAGGGAAAAAGTGTGAGGAGCAATCCTGCAAACATCAAGGTCGGAGAAGGAGGGGGGAGGAGGTGCTCCAGGTGCTGGAGCAGAGATTCCCCCATGGCCCATGAAAGAGACCATGGTGCAGCACTTATCTCCCTGTGACGAGGGCCACACCAGTACAGAGATCCACACTGCAGTCCGTGGAGGACCCCATGCTGGAGCAGGTGGATATTCCCTGAAGGAACTGTAGCTTGTGGAGTACTTGCGCTGGAGCAGGTTCTCCTGAAAGGATCTGTGGCCCATGGAGGACCCATGCTGGAACAGGTTTGCTCTGAAGGACTTCTGCCTGTGGAAAGGACCCATGCTGGAGCAAGTTTGTCCTGAAAGACTGCAGCCTGTGGGAAGAACCAACACTGGATCAAGGGAAAAGTGGGAGGAGGAAGGAGCAGCAGAGAGGAGCTGTTATGGACTGACTAGAATGCATTTTGCACTATGCTGTGTACCACTCAGGGTAGGAGAGGAGGTAGAAAAGTCAGCAATGGAGGAGTGAAGTTGAACCTGGGACAAGGGAGGAAGGGGGAAATTTCTGTTTTCATTTTTGCCTTTGTTTCTCACCATCCAAATCTATCCGAATTGGCAATAAGTGAAATTAGTTTTCCTCAAGTTCAGTCTGGTTTGCTCTTGATAGTAATTGATGAGTCTTTTTCTAAACACACAAGCTTTTTTCATTTTGTTTTGTCCCCCTGTCCTGTTGGAGGAGGTGGAGTGAGAGGGTGGCTGAGGGGGGTAGCTGGCAGTCAGCCAAGGTCAACCCACCACAGAGAAACCATTCTTTTAAGAAAACACTTTTTTTTTTTTTTTACAGTGAGGGTGGTTTAACACCAAAACAAGTTGCCCAGAGAGGCTGTGGTCTCCATCCTTGGAAATATTAAAAACCTTACTGGTCACGGCCCTGAGGAGCCTGCTCTGTCTGACCCTGATCTGAGCAGAGGCTTGAATTCTGTGGTCTCTGGCGGTGCCTTCCTGCCTCAGCCAGCCTCTGACTGTGTTTCTGTGAAGTGCTCCCCCTGCCTAGCAGTGGGACTGAGCCCCATCATTACTTTTGTAACAGGTGAAAGTCTATTCCTTTTTCTTGACATGTACAAAGTTTCTATCAATATATGCTGTTATGTTTTGCATTCATCTTTTTGTTTCATTTTTCTGTTTTTCCTGTTGTGATGAGTTTTTTGATACATTTAGTGCAACACAAGTAGTTCACCAAGACCAAATGCTGTATGAAAAAATAGTTATATAATACCTTTCTCCATAACTCAGAAAAACTGCAGAATGTTACCAAGAGTGAGGGAGGACATGTCCACTCACAAACTTTGTGATCCTCAGTTCTTGCTGCAATTGTGGGTTTAGGTTTGGGGGGGGGGGGGCTGTTGTTTGGTTTTGGTTTGATCGGGGTGGGGGGGTGGTGGTGTGGTTGGAGTGGGTTGGGTTTGTTTTGGTTTGGTTTTTTTCCACTGTGTAGTGCTGACCCTTACTGTATATAGCAGGCAGTTCTACTTGAGTTTAGTGTGAAGCAAGACCATAAAAAATGGTCAAGGCCCATTCCTTGTAAATGGAACTTTTACTACCTTCATTGAGGCAGTATTAAAGTACAATTAACTTTTAAAGTTATGGTACAATGCTACTTTATTAGGTATTAAAAAAATGTAATCTTTTCCCTTATCTATTTTTAATGCTTTCTGTGTATTTCCTTCTATGTAGAAATTGCATCAGCTTAACATTTGGCAAGGGGAAGAGGTGGAAGATACTCCATATTTCCTATTTTGAACTTTTTTCCTGTGCCCTCATTACCAGTTGCTTCTGTAATCAAATACGTGCTCTATTAATAGTGCTTAGTCATGCTTTTGACAAATCATTTCAGTATATGTAAGTCAAAGGGAGCACCAGGTGCATATCTATGTATATATTTATCTATATGTATATTTTACACATATTTATATATTTTTTTATATATAAAAATTCTATGTTGTTGTGGTTTAAGCCCAGCTGGTAACAAAGCACCATGCAGCTGCTCGCTCACTCCCGTCCCCACCCCTGCTGGCCATGGTGGGGTGAGGAGAAATATAAAGGCAGGTTCGTGGGTCGAGACAAGGACGGGGAGGGATCACTCACCACTTATGGTCACGGGCAAAGGACAGGCTCCACTTGGGGAAGAAACAAGATCAATTTAATTTACTACAAATCAAAACAAAACAAGGATATTAGGAAGTAAACCCACACCTTAGAACACCTTCCCCCCAACCCTCCCTCTTTCCCGGCTCAACTCCACTCCCAGTTCTCTCTACCTCCTCCCTCTGGCAGCACAGGGGAACAGGGGATGGGGGTTGGGGTCAGCTCGCCACACCTTGTCTCTGCCACTCCTTCCTCCTCAGAGGGAGGACTCCTCACCTGTCCCCTGCTCCAGCAGGGGATCCCTCCCACGGGAGACAGTCCTTCACCAACTTCTCCAACGTGAGTCCTTTCCATGGGCTTCAGTTCTTCCCAAACTTCCATGGCATGGGTCCTTTCTGCAGGCTGATCTTCGGTCACAAACTGCTCCAGCGCGGGCCTTCCCATAGAGTCATGGCCATCTTCGGGGGCATCTGTTCCCCTGCTCGCCTCCATGGGCTGGGGCGGGACAGCCTGCCATCACACCATGGGCTGCAGGGCCATCCCCTCCTCCAGCACACCTCCTCCCCCTCCTTCCTCACTGACCTTGGTATCTGCACAGCTGTTCCTCTCACATCCCAGTCCCCTCTCCGCTGCAGGTTTCCCCCTTTTAAATTTGTTCTCCTAGAGGCGCTACCACTGTCACTGATGGGCTTGGCCTGGGCCAGAGGTGAGTCCGAGTTGGAGCTGGGGGAGCTTCTAGCAGCTTCTCACAGGAACCACCCCTGCGGTCCTTCCCCCACTACCAAAAAAAACCCCGCACCACACAAACCCATAACATATGTCAACGCAAGTACCATGACTTCAAGTTACAAAGCAGACAAAGGCTGAATCCTACTCCTTCCACTTGACCATAGAGAAAAGTTGATGTGGCCTTTGTAGGTCTACAAAATGCGTAGCCACCTTTTAGTTTGTTTTATGGGAATGTTATGTTACCTTTTCAACAAAAACATCAGTACTTGAACTTGGTCTTTCACTGATATCTTTCAACACAGCAGTTTTCCTGGGACAGTATCTATGATAAAACCTTGTAGTATGGTCAAGCATTAAGTATTTTAAATAATGTTTTAGTCTGTGAGGGGTCAATACCATTTACTACCTATTGCAGGGTCTTGCTTCTTAAGAGTTCTAATCTGTCATATGCTACATAAGATCCCTTCAAAAACCCAAGCATTTGTAAACAAAAAATGGGTTAGCTACAGGGCATATATAATAGATCAGATGCTTCTGTAATACCATCAGATACAGATTTTTGACATTTAGTCTAATAAAAGGCCATGCACTGCCTATTTCCTTATGGTCATTCTTCCTGCTTGTTGAGTATTTTTGGGGTTTTTTTCCCCTTGTCATTCCAGGCTTTAGTTCTTCTTCCAAGGCTGATATAAGTTTCCTTTATCCAGTGAACTATTTTCATATATCCAAGTCTAGTTGACATTGGATTTCAACCTGGAGACTAAGGAGCAGATTTTCTTGACCTGAGCAGCTTTGTTCTTTTTACAAGTTCAGTCTTGGTCATGCATGAATAGAAAAGGACACGTTAACACAAAACTGAAAATCTGTGTTTACTAGTGTGGTTATAAATGATTCAGATATGAAGAAAATAAAATAGTTTGAGAAACTGGAAAGCACTGATTTAGCAAATCAAATTTACTTTTAACTCCACATACCTCTGCTGTATTTGTATCATGAATCTTTTCCCTTATTTACAAAGTCTGAGACTTTCAAACTTGCTTTTTGTGTCCTAACTCGATATTTTATTCTGTATGACTAATAATTTTTTGTCATAATTTATCTTGTGTGAGTACCCACATATCATCTAATTGATTTGTTTTATACTGTCTCCAACCTTCACAAAATTAATGATACAATTGTAACATTAAGGGGAAAAGAAAAAGAACCTTTGTTTTTCTGTGATGTGTATTGAAAAGAAGCTATATATTCAAGCTTGTTATTTCATCAAACTACTTGGCTTGTTCTTTGCATCTTGCAGAGGAGGAAAATGTATGTGAAGTAGGCACAGTTAGAGTTGGCAGTGATGTACAAAAAATAGATTAACCATATCACCTTCAGCTTCCTTGTAAAAATTTCTCAAAATCATCTCTTTGAATAGGAGCATTACAGTGTATCTATCACCTAAAGCTTGTAGCTGGTGCCGTGTTTTTTCTGGTACACATGACTAAATGTACTTCCTAACTGCTAGATTTAATATTAGAAACACATTCTTATGAGTTTCATGTAATTATTACCGAATTCTATTTTCACATAGGCTCCAAAAATTAAAGTAGAATTTATCTGGAGGGCTATTAGACACACTAATATTACTGGATATAATACTAATACTTATTAATACTGAATATTACAAATACTGTTTTTTACAGTCACTTTTATTAAGATCAGGACTTAATTTGCTATGCATATTTGTGAGCAAGTAAGTTCTGAAAACTCAAAATTACTGGGATAATTTATTTGTCGCTATGCACCTTTGTCTCACTTTTTAAAAAAACTTTATATTTAGTAGCCTATTTCAGTTTCTGTTGCATAGCTCTTAGGCTGGTGATGAATCTATTATGAGAAACATTGTCAAGTGCTCCTTGAAAATCTAACTATACTGTATTCACTGAATTTTCTTTATTTTTCATAACAGTTATATTTTCAAAGAACTTCAGAAGGTTACTTAAGCATGACCTCCTCTGTCTGAATACATATTTGCTGCCATTAATCATACTACACTTTGCTGTGTGTTTTTTTTTCACCACATCACTAAAAATAATTTCTAAATTTATCGCTATGTGACATGATAAGTTTCCTAGTTTGCATCAATATGTCTTAAGATATTCTTTCTTTCTTTTTTAAATATATTCATGGTGGTGAGATCTGAGGAGTCATGCCTTTGACACATAAAGTCATATTCTTATGTGTATTTAGAAAAGTTAATTAAATCTGTTGGCCATACTCATGTCAGCACTTGTTTTCACTTACTGGCTGTGTGACCGGAATGCTTTTCCTTGTGAAAAAAGTGCTAGGTGTAAGTTGGATAAAAATGCCTGTAACTGGTTCTGTATGGGAGATTTCATGGAAAATGGGGGACATTTCTTTGAGCCTGATTATTTAGAGTTAGCATAAGTAGGCTGCAGTTAGAATGAGTGGGCCGAGTACGTGACAGCTGCAGTATGAACGGACTTTGAACTACCAGAAAAACAACGGACATGAGGAACTTGGACAGTGGAGCAATTAATAAACAAGATAACAGAACTGCAGAGGCAAGAAGTAGCTGCAAGAGCTTTAATGCAATTAAGAAAGCTGTCATTTCGGCTTACAGCATTTAGCTGCAGGATGGGGACTTAGGAGTTGATTTGTATCTTTGTTAAAAATTGTTTGTTTGTTTGTTTTTTATTCTTTGTATTTTATTAGGTATAATGTTGCTTTTACCATGTTTAATTAATTGTGTTCATAAATCTTTGCAAAGGGCAATACAGCAGGTGTTAATTGTCGAAAAACAAAAAAGGGGGAATTGTGGGGACATATTAGCTAACGGTCACAAGAGCATTCCAGACGCCTTTAGAAGACCTTGAACAGAAACAAGAAGACAAAAAAAGAAAGGTGCCAATTAGAAGAACACAGGTGCGCATTCCACAATAAAGGGAACTTGGCACAAAAGAACCTCAATTCAGCAGTTTATCTTGACCAATTAGCGAAGTTTCGCATGTTTTGGTTGGTATAACCAATTATGTCCTATGTTTATGTGCGTGTACAGAGTTGATATAACCAGTCATATTTTATGCTTGTGCACATGTACAATGACTTTGCAGAATATGTGATTATAAATATGTGTGTGTTTTAGCAATAAAAGTTGTCTGCTTTCAACTTTACAGGCATCCATTTATTTCTACCTCCTGCAGTTCTGAACGAACATTTTAGAAGCAGCTGTTCAGAAGGCACATTTCTGTGTTTGTAATTGCTTATTCTCATACTGTTACAACATTTCCTAAGCATTTTAGTACAAATGCCTGTATCCAAAATGCTACTTTCTCCTGATACAACTGCACTTTTTTTGCTATTAAGACTGTAGGTGCTACTTCAGACAGCACCTGTGCTACCAATTGCTCACTTGAGGAGGAATGTGCTGAGGAAGTGGCACTGTTTGTTTGCATAGTCTTTTCAGACCCTTGTTTCTTGTCATTTCTGAAGACAGGGTACTCTCTGTAGGTACTCTCACTGAAAAGAACCACTGTTATGTAGCTCATGACAACTCATAATGTATATCAGACTGGAGCACTCTGCTTTATACCCAAGGGTGAAAAATACTTCTTTACATTCTAGTTTATTTAGCATTCAACTGTAGCTCAGTAGAAGAAAAAGAAAAATGCTCAAGCCTTTGTGTGAGCACTACATAAATAATTGCTGATTAGTAGTATGGAAAAATAAATAATTTTGGAAAGGAACATTGTGTAAATCCATAACGTTCTAGGTATGATTTTTAGTTACGTTTTTATATCAGAGCAACATTTTCAGTTTATTATGTGAAACTGCAGCGCCATCTAGATAATTTTATTCGCTACCTGCTTATGGAAAACTGAGGTTAGGAAACTTAATATAGTGAATAATTAGACCATAAATTATGAGACTGTAGAAAGAGATACTTTTTTGCCTAATATTAATGTCTCCAGTGCTTTATAGAAGTCTATTAGAAACACTAATGTTTTGAGAGACAAAAGCTCTAGAAGTAATTTTTACAGTCTTATGATTAAAAATATTCAAGTATTTTGTGTGCCCAGTACTTTAGTGAAAGGCTTTGAAGGCTCTCTCTAATTCAGTCTGTCATCAGGGTTGTTGTTTTTTTTTTAACAGTGATTCTATACTATTTACTGACCGTCTGTAAATTAGCATTGATAATACTTCATTTGGAACCCTTGGCTCAAATCAAGCCCAGTCATCATGTTAAAGATATCTGATGGGTTTTAGAAGTTAGAACAGATGTAGAAGAGGAAAGTCACTAGAAAAAAGAGTAACAGAGAACGTGTCATATGAGAAAAGACTGAAGGAGTGTCTGTGTGAATGTCCTTAAATTGAGTGACTCCATGACATTTTATTAGCTCAGGCAGAACACTAGAATCAAATGTGCCTGTACCTTTTAGACCCCCCAACTTGATTCACATCCAACTGGAGGTAGTCATGGGGCCCTCGCCCACCCCAGCCCAACCAGTTATGTAATGGTTTTCGTTTTTTAGCTCAGCAAGATTAATGTTGTGTTTAAATACGATTCCTCCCTGTCACAGAAAAGAAGACAAAATTTAATAAAAGGGTTGCCAGTTCTCAAGAATTAATTTGGCTGGAAATTAGAAGGGAGGCTGCTAAGTGCCAACCAAGTCAGATTCTAAAAAAGGCTTTCAGTGAAAATATTACTGGTGGGTGAGGAGGGGGAAATAGATCTTGGCTAGTTTATGGTTACAGTTACATGAATGAGGAAATTTTCTGTGATAATGCAGAATGGCACTTCCATTTCTTTTGGTTAGAACCCAGTAACTTCTGAAAACATTCTTGTTGTTTTTTTACAAAACAGTTGACAATTTCAAAATGAATAAACTTAAATGGGAAGCATTTAGTCAGGATCATTATCATCACATCATGAAGTTTCTAAAAGATACTGCTGTAGGAGATAAAACAATATAAAAATATTACTTGTTTGCTTACAATCAAGGTATATACATCAACACAAAGAATTAACATGCATTGTTTGCTCTTCCTTCTGTACTTCTTGTATACTCATTGCAGATTGCTTTTTACCTCTATTATTCTACGCTGCTATAGAAATTTATTTTGCCTCTTTTGTAACGTCTACTTCCACTATCACCAGATTTCATCCGTTCTGTCTCTTCTTTCATACAGTCTTTTCTCTCCTGTTTTGATCTTTCTCCTAGCTCCAAGATATATGTTCCAGAAAGTAGGTTATTCTGGACTTCATCCCATCGTCTTGATTTTTATACTTTTAAAATATAAACTTTTCAAGCCAACCTGTGTGTACACTTCTGTAAGGAAATAATGAGACCTCTTGCTCACTTATGTTCTCTGAAAAGTGTACATTCAGGATTTTAAGTCCCTCATTGACTCCTATGTTCTATCCCAACAAGCCTGAAAGAAGTATTTTGTTAAATTTTGTTGACCCTTTTTTATAGAAGTGTACATTTGGTATTATATATTACATATTAATCTCATAATTATATAGCTGTAATATATTTTTAGGTGAGAGGCTGATCCTTTCTGAGTACCTAATATTTTCATTCTAACTTGAGACCATGTAATATTTCTGTGTATTGACCTTGAGAGTGAGAACAGAAGTATCTCTTCTTCCTCTGGAATCAGTTAGGAATGTAAACAGGCTTTGATCTGGCTCTGCCATCTCAGCCCTGTGTGAATGAAGAAGATGGGGAAGGGCAGACCAAAATTAATTTTTTGCTTGCTTTGGTAACTGGTGGCTGGACAGATATAATATAATGAGAGCATCTTATAGGTAACTGTGGCACCTGAATATGGCAATATTTTAATTCTAGATCATTAAATCACCACAGGATGTACAATAAATGTCTTCTGCATTTGTGTTAAGTCTGAATTTCTTAGGCTTTTTCATTTCCTTTATGTGTTTAGGAGTGCCTCTGTATTAGTGTCCACTGGGATTGTTGCATACAACTGCCATTACTGCTGATGGCAACTCACTGCATAAATTCTCATTCATGAGAATGAGGATATATTCCTTTTCATTGTTTCAGCAGACATCTGTGGAGCTTCTTTAAGAAATGTTTTAGGAAAAATTGAGTGCTAGTAATTTAGCAAATGAGCATAAGCTTTCAGAAATTACATTTAAGATGTTAACATGAAAAGTTAACAGTCTTGCTGGAAGTGCAGTGCCTTTAATTTTTTTTCTCCTAGTAAATTGCTGTTCAACTCAGCTTTAAGTTATAATAAAAGAATAGTTTTAGCTTTCTAGCCTTAAGACATCCGCAGAGAGAATAAATTTACCTCCCTTTTGTTCAGCACTAACTGCACTAGTTTGTTAGTGCTCCCCCTTGGAGCTAGTTGGAAGAAGGCATAAGGAGGCAGCAGGTTGCGCAAAGGCTTCACCTTGCTCTAAAAAGGTTAAAATAGGGAACATCCTCAGTTATGACAGAAAGGGCAACATTTGGTGGTCTCATGGGTTTAATTCCCCTTTAGACAAGCCTTTCTCTATTGTCTGTACAGGCAGTCTAAGAAGATTAACCATCTTATTTTCACTTCCTCCCTTTTCAAGCTGTGCTAATCACCAGAACGTGAGGAAGAGTATAGGTGAGTTTAGGTGACTTGCATAGTTTTCCCTGACATATGGGTGAGCAAAGTGTAGGTGCAAGGGTGTTGACTGTGACAAGTATTTCAAATGGCATCCAAAAAGAACTGAAGGTAAAGTTTTTCTAGGAATATGTGTTTTCAAAAGCAAACAATTTTACACACTGGGAGGCGTTTGCTTTGGAAGCTTGGTAAAGCAAAAAGTGAGCATGACTTTCTCATCTTTTTTATGAAAATTAGTTAGGAAGTTTATAAGAGAAGAATACTACAGAAGGTATAAAGCTTTTTATATGTCTCTGTCTTAAGAATGTTGTCATAGAACAGCATTTCTACGGAGGCTGCTTTGTACAGTACTGTGGTCCCACTGAAGACTTTTGAGTAAGTAGTCATAGCTGTTCATTCAAACCAAATAATTTATAATTTAAAAAGTTAATTAAAATCAGACTCTGCTGACTTCCCCCTGCCCCCCCCCCCCCAGCAAAATGGTATGATGCTGTAAAACTCTGCTGTCATTAAGAAATGTTTGCCATCAGGCAAAAGCAATATTTTATAAGAACTGGTCTGCAAATGGGAATTATTATTATCTTCTTTCATCTACCTTATAAACAATGATTTAGTGTATAGCCCATTCTATATAGGTTTTCAGAAGGAATAAATTTTTCCAGACTTGTATAGATTAGTAGTCATTATACCTCTCTCTCTTTATTCAGCAAAAATGCTTTAGTGCAAAAATATCAAGGAGATACGCTAAAAAATATTAACATTGTAAAGTTATTTCTTCTTACAATTTTTTTTCCTTAATATCGTTGTTATAGAGAAACAAGTCAAGGTTTTACTTTCTTTACTTTTTAAGAAAAGACTAAGTAGACTAAGTTTCCTGAATGCTTTTGAATATTCTGAAATGTTTTGAAAAATCAATCTTTGCAGATTTTGCAACTAATTTGAAAGAATGTTTGTTTGTTATTAAGGAACTGGTATTATTGCAGCTCATTCAGAAGTCATATATAAAATTTGACAAGGTAGAAGTTATTTGTTGCATGAATGGGCAAATAATTGAATTTTATCTACTAAAACCTGGTAATGCATCAGCAGAGGATAAGAAACAGCCTGGTTATATATTCTTAAAGGCTAACTTAGTATGCTTAGTCATTTATGGACATCTAAGGTGAGCAAATCTTAAAGGACTTGATTTTCCTTAAATCTGTGATTAAGAGTTTTCTGAGCGTCCCTTTAAGTTGTATCAGTTTGGACATCCAGTAGATGCATATCTATCATTTTATCATCTTAACTGTTTTCTTAAAAAGTAAGCATTTAAAAGTTTAGTACTAAAATCAATGTGAGCAGCATGCAGCTTTTTTTCTTGTTTCCAATCTGAAACTTAAATTATCTAAAGTTCACATAAGTGCATTATATACAAACAAACTAGAACTTGATGATTCCTGAAATTTTAGAGATGTACATTTAGCTGAATCTGATTTGTTATATTTGTGTTGGCCTAGGAGGTTCTGTCATTAATTTTAGACTAGCTTTTGCAGGTTTGTATTCTAGTGATAGATCCAAAGAAGCCTTTGGAACTAGAAAATTGTTTCATGACAAAAAATGATCTTGACAATTTGAAGATGTGTAAGGATTTGCAGAAATTGTTTTGAAATGGATATCACCAATCTAGGGAAGTCGCTCAAGGCATTGCAGTTTGTTTGAAGTCTAAAAAATAACACCAGAATGTTTTTACCTCTAACCCTTTGCAGAAGCGGGGCAGGGGATGAGAGGGGAAGGATGGTATCCATGCTATGTTACCAGGACTGAAATTAAACTTCATGAGCTTGAACAAAACACTTACTGTTCAGGGAGGAAGAGTAGACAAAGAAATGCAAAATTAGATCTACCCAAGCTTGAAGAGAGTTGCTAAGAGCGGAGAATAGTAATGTCCAATTAAGAAAGGAAATAGAATAATCTGGAAAATTTAGTGGACTTACATGTTTATTTAGCAGATCAGTAATGATAATTATGTCACGTTCCTTAAATCTAAAATGAGTTTATGGAGAAAGGCTTTACTAAACAGTTTCTCTTTGATTGCTAAAGTTGGTGTTTGTGTGGAAGGGGAAGATTATCGAGTTTGAGGGCTTTTTTTACCCTGGCCTAGTTCAAAATTTCTCTTCCTAAATTCATAACTTGTCTAGTTGCCTAACTTTGTTAGGTGTAATACAAGCTTGTGACTGGCAACTGAATGAAAACAAAGAGGGTTTTTTTGACTAAGGGGTTTTTTTAGGCCATAAGTAAGAAATGAGCCTGGTGATAGTCCCATAGTTGATACTGTCATACACATAAAGTGCAGGTTGTAATATGTCATATCCATTAATTTGTAGGTTGCATTCTGCTGTTTTATTTGGAGAATATACGTTCATTAAAATTGCTGATTACTATAGTAACTTGTTCTGCTGATGCAGCACATTATCTACATGTCTAAATATTTGGAACCTGTCAATAAGTGTTTCCAGCTAAAAGTGTCCCTTATGCAGTTCATGACCTTCTGTTGGCCACCAGAATAAACTGTTATGCTGTAAGAAGAAACTATATATGGGTATTAATTTTTTTTATGCTTCTCTGCACTTGCATAGTTTTGTGCTGTTTTGTGTTCTACTTTTGTCCTATGGACATTTAATAAATTAAAAAAAATACATATAGCCATGTTTTGATATTGATAAATGCTACTGAAATAAAAGACTAATTATTTTAAACTGATTCTGTTCAGTGTTGGAGAGCTGGAGATTAATGTGAAGGAAACTTTTTGCTAATACACTTCATAAATACTGGTAACAGTAATCTTTAGAACACTATAGAACAGGGCTACCTGGAAAGTACAAAGCAGTCCAGAAGGAAGTTATACTGTAGGAATTCAGCTTGTGTATTTACTTGCACTTGTTAATGTGACGGAAAAGGACTTAACTGCAAGGTTCAAGCAAACGACTTGAACTTCACTCACAGACTTAACTGCAAGGTTCAAGCAAACAACTTATTTGAACTTCACTTACAGACTTAACAGGCCACTATTGCAGGTTTTACAGATACAGTGGAGGAATGCACTATTGCAATTTTTGAAGGCAAGAGTAGTACATTATTACAACCACAAGTGATTCACAGACAACCACAAACGCATTTACAAACTTAAAGCGTAAACAATATTCACTTACCCCTCCAGGTAAGGGCTCTCAATCCCAGGGAAGTTACCTTGACCAGCATCCCAATCAAGGGGGAGGAAGGGTTTCCTTCGGAAGCCAACTGCATAGTTAGAGAAGTGACTCCCCCCATTTCCAACCTAAATCTTAGAGTTTTTATCCCCTGACTTGTGGAATGGTGTGTATGACCATGTCTGAGTGGATTATGGTATATGCCTAAATGGATTATGTATATCTGAGTGGAGTTTCCCCTTATCTTTCCTTCATTGGTCTGTGATTGTTTGAATACACAAGGTTGTCATTTGACACTGAAACCCTCTATTTTTGGGGTGTTTTTTTACCTTGCTTCCTCAGCAACTGGATAGTGGTTCGATTGAGACTCAGGGCATACTATTCGCTAAGGGATTTTGAGGCTCAGTTCAGGTTTTAGTTCTTTGAATGGTGCAGCCACTGCCCCCTTTTACTTCAGGGTTTACCAGACAACCCAGGGCTAAGCTGTCTACACAGCTCCCCATGAGTTGTCTCTGCAGAGAGACAGGGCCTCAAGGCAACCCAAGGCTGGGTCACTTTTGTAACCCGCCATGAGTAGCCTGTGTGCACTAGACATGGTGAAACTCGTTTCACCATGAGCTGGACAATCCACACACTTGTATGTGCTTGTTACGTGAATCAAAAGAGGGTGAAAATGCCCTGCAAATTTCCATGTCCTGACAGAGTTTAATGAAGTTATTTTATCCCTGTATCTTCCAGGAGGGAGTTACAGCATCATTAAAGTCAACTCATAACTATTGGTTAATGCTAACTGTTAAAACAGGAATCACAAAACTATTTTTCTTAGTAAGGCTGTTAAATTTCAGTTCAACTTTTGAACTATTTTATGCAAAAATTAAAATGTAATAGTCCACATATGGTCTTGAATATCTTTATGACAAATATGGGGATGTCTGTCCCCAGTGCTCTGTTGCCTGTTCCACAGAGATTGTTTAATTATTGTGTCCACTCCTCCATTCTTCAATTCAACTAACAAACCTTTCAGATATTTTGGTGTTAAACTCAGAATGTATGCAGCTGCCATCATGGGGAAAGGGAATGAATCTCTCCAAGTATGGCACTTGATTTCTATACTTAGACCAAGAGCATCTTTAGTACATAGAGAGTGGAATTTAAGAGATGTACAGAGAAAGGACTAGGGCATCTCCCCACCACCAAAAAAGGTTATTTCTATTCCTCTCTTTCCAGCTCTCCTTTCATATGTGACTAGAAAACTTGCGGAAAGCTGATGCTGTAGCTGTGAAATTGTATCCAAGTTATGACTTCATGGTCTGTAGTGGCACACAAACTAGATGGGTAAAAAAACTGGTTGGAAAATCAGGTTAAGAGGGTAGAGGTTAGTGAGTCATACTCTACCGGAGATCAGTAACAATTGTAGTGCTGTAGTGGTCTGTCCCGAGACCTCTCCTGTCATGATGGACTGGATGTAAGAGAACTTCTTCCTTGTGAGGACAGTCAAACAGGAGAACCAAGTGCCTAGAAAAATGCTGTTTACATCTTTGGTGTTTTTCAAGATTTGATGGGATAAAACCCTGAGCAATCTGATTTGTGTTCATATTTGACTTTGGAGCAGGAGGTTGGACTAGAGACCTCCTAAAGTCCCTTTCAACCTAGAGTACTCTACTATGCAATGATATGTCTTTGTCAGTAATCATGCTCCATCGCAAGCTCAGAATAATTCTTTCATTATGAAACAGAAGCTTGAATTTTAGATATGGCTTAAACTCATTCTGTACATGGGCAAAACAAAGGTTGAAAAAAGAGAACAGCTATCTCAAACTCTTGGATGAAAAAATGTACAGGGACACAAACATGAAATTCTCTTTTTGAAGTTAGGCCTCTTCCAAATGTACTATAAATTTTCAAACATACACCACAGAATTTGTTTTGTATACCTTTACTAAAAATGAATATTGATTTAACATTTAGTGCAAGTTTTAAACAAAATTGATAGATAATTCTGTTATATTCCACTGACACCATTCTTGCCTGTCTAAAGGACATAGGAATGTTTTGTAGCATAGCTGTATTTTTAATGAGAAAATTTGACTAAAACCCTAAATAAGTTTAAAACTTGATCCCAAACTTATTCAGAAATCAAAGGGAGTGAAAATGCTCGTTTCCATTGTCATGAACAGAAATAGGATTACAAAAAACTAACAGACACACTATTCAGTAACACTTCCATGTTAACCCCAAATTTTAATAGAACATGTTGGTTTTCTTCCAAAGTGAAATGTGGTTTAACTTTTGGTTTTATTTTGTTTAACAAAAAAATTACATAACAGTAATGGGAGTTTTGCTATAAACTTCCATGACTGAAATATTAAATTCAGAATTACAAGCTTCAAAGAAGTGCTTTCTTATGAAATAAAATTTTCATTGAAATGCTTCCATAGTAAAACAACTATTTTCAGATGTGAGCAGCAGTGAATGAGTGAACGTAGACTGCTCCAAGAACTGTTATCATGATCATTGTGTATCAAAAAAGCAATATATATTTGGAACTCAAACTGCCCCAAAGGCAAGAATTTCATAATAATTTCTACAACTTTCTGACATTTCATTTTACATATTATTTCAAGTTTATCCAGAATCCTTTCTGTAGATGATTTATGCTACACTGCTGTTTTTGAAAGGTATTCCAAAGTTATTCACTCCTCTAGTGATAAGCCTTCAAATTTCCTTCTCCTTTTGCTCTGGAATGGGTTGTATGTTTCAGCTTCCTTGTCCTTCTCTTCCTAACTACAGTGTACTGAAGGAGTGACTATACAGCACCACTGCACCATTATTTTTTTCATCTTTTCATGAGGTAGATGTCTATTCCCTAAGCATTCAAAAAGCCTTTCTCTGTAATTGTTAACATTTTTTTACTGTAAGTGATCAGAAAGTAAGCGTATTCCATATGAAGTTTTAGCGTTGCTTTGTTGAATTTCTACGTTAAACACTTCAAAAAGGAATAAGCAGGTGACCAGTGCTGGCACTTATAAGTGTTGTGACATTTAGATTAACATCTGTTAAAAAAGACAGTTTGGTTTTCCTTGCTACTACTTTCAATTTCTTTCTGCAAGCCAATGCTGGATCAGTTAGTTAAGCCATACTTTCGGTGTTTCTTTGCAACTGTAGCAAATTTATATAGAAAAAGAGGTTGAATAGCCAATATGGTTTCAAAACAGCATTGAATATGAAAGCGTTCATACAAATGAGATAGACTTTGAGAAATATCTCAAATGTCTCCGAGTCTGCCAGGAACTTTTCTGTTCTGTTTCCCCTGAGGAAAACACATTTGTACTTGCTAAATGAAGTATAATGATGTAAAATGTAACCATCGAATGAAAATCATTGTTAGCAACTAATTGATTAACACAGGAATAGAAAGAATAAAGATGTGCAACCAACAAAAAAAAAAAAAAAAATTTTGAGAAATTTTATGCAGTGTTATGATCTGTATTTTCTCCTTAAGTGGATTTTTTTTCCAGAATCTTTACAGTAGGGAACTTCACTAAATATGTTATTACTTATGTTGCTTCTTCAGTGTTGAATATAGATGATTTGGGGCTGCATCTCATTCTAATCCATAAGTGGAACATAGCACCCATAAAAGTAGTGAACTGCACCCTAAATTTCTGACTCGATTTCTGCTTGCAGACATTTAGTTGTGGGTATAAATCTGGTATTATGTGTAGGCACTAAGATGCCTGAGAGTATATTAACAGGATGGTAGTAGGTTTTAAATATTACTGCTAACGAGTGCTGTTCCCTACCAGTGCTGCCTGGTGTCAGCTTAATGTGACAGACATCAACAAAGAGTTGGACAGTTTGCCATACCTTTTTTCAGGCTTTCTAGAAACCCGGACAAGAACCATGTTAAGCTGAGTCACCTTTTAAATCCCTATTAACACCTGATAAAAAAAAAAGGTAACTCTTGTGTATTCTAGTACAATGCTAATTTACATATAAGTGCTGCTTGCCTGAGTACTCCCTATGTTAAACATTGAACTAAGTGATAACTTTCCATATTATGATGACAAAAGAGGCTGGAAATAGACATGTAATCTTAGCAACAAAGAAAACAACTGCTTTTGGCAAAAACCCATACCTTGAAGTGTAAACCAAGTGTGAACAATTTAATTTGAAAAGATAATTTTTTTTTTTATTAAATTTTTTAAATAAAAAGTTAGTGTAAAAATGGAAGCCTTTCACAGCTTGGCTGAAATAGAAATGAAATAACATATTTAGTTGACATTATGAAACATCATTTAACATAAGTGTTTAAAAAATCCAAGAGGAAAATAAGTAATTTTTTCAGTATCAAGCATCCAGATAATAGAAGACATTGCTCAAGTAACAGGTTTGGGGCAAGAATCATTCTAGTTCTAGGGACAGTTTCACAGAAGTTTTTAATCTTGGAAATAGTCGATCTGATACATGGAATATATTCATGAGAATTTATAATGTTGGGCAAAAACATGCCTTTCCATGATTGAAACAAACTCAAACATGGTTGGACCTTCAATGATTTATATATACACAGACTAGGATTTTTTTAAGAAATAATAGCATATCGTGTTATAAGGCTGAGAACTTGTAGAACATTGTCTTGATCTCATCATTTTTTTTGTGTAAGCACTCTGTATAAAGAGGTAGATTTTATTTTATTTTTAATTAAAAATATTTTCAAGGTGTTTGATATTCTTTCATCTGCATACTGCTTTTTTGCTTTGGCTTATTTACAGTTTTATTGTTCTCTTTGTAAACGCTGTTTGGATGGCAAGTAATGATTTATACACAAAAAGGTTTTGTTCCATAAACCTGGCACATCACCACTGTCTTCTCTTGAAATGATGTTGGTATGATGAGAACTATTGAGTGTTTCATTTATCTTTTTGAAGTATTAAGACTTAAAAGACAAAATTCTGTCTAATTTTTTTTTTTTTATAGGGGTGATGACAACGGCAATGATAATGAAATTTAAATTAAAAAAATGGAAAATAAATTCTGAAAATATTATGAAAATTCTTTATCAAGTCACTGTAGGATTTCAAGTTACAACTGATTGCTCTGAAAAATAATCAAAATAATATTTCCATTTCTAACAATTTTATGTAGGCTGCCTTATAAAAATATCTGTCTGAATGAAAGTACAGTATGGCAGCTATTTGTAGGAAGACTTGCACTCATTTCAAATTGTGTACTTCATTAAATTTTTTGATAGTAGTACAAACTTGAATCATTGCAACTGCAATTAAAAACTGATTAAATATATTTACCCATAGGATAGTGGTATTACAGTAAAGTTTAAGTGTGAAAAATAAATTGCAGATTTTATTATAGATATGTGAAGACAGTAAATACATTGATGCATATACTAGAGACAAGCTACCTATATATTTATGTTGTTTATTTTTTAAAAACTGTAGTAAGGGACATATTAAACAAAAGAGTCAATATCAAAACTTAAGGAAAAATACAGTTTTTAAATTACCTTTTAATTGGGATCACTCCAATGCATACTAGGGTTTTGTTGGAAACTCCCTTTTACAAATTTGTATGTATTATTAGATTTTCTTTAAAACCCCTTTAATTCTGGAAAGAATTTCTATTGTCTGTAAATAATAATAGATCAAAATTTAATTAAGTTATGTCAGAATAATATTATTGAATGTGATGCTGTTATTGATGTATTATTGATGTGCGGTCTCCAAGAATGATTGAGAGACTTAAAATGAGAACCATCTCCATAAATTTAACTGAGCCAAAGAAAAACATTCAGTTTTTTCTTCTCTTTCTGCCTGCCTGTGGGTTTTCTTCCCTTTGTACGGTCCTCTCTAAGAAATTTTTATTATGCTTTTTTCTTGTCAGGAGAGAAAGGAGAGAAAGGGAGAAGAGGGAATCCAAAATTTGACTTTTCTTTAAAGATAGGTTTTAAAAAAAGTTAATTATTTCTTGAGACCCTAGATCTTAGTTATTGAAATATCTTAGTCATACAAGCATTAAGTGGTGTGATCACTGAAAAGAACTGCAACTATTTAGACTAGTTCAATGTGCATTTTTAGTGTAGCATGCTTGGCATTAAGTACAACATTGATTGTTGTCCTCGTTTCAGCTGGGATAGAGTTAATTTTCATCCTAGTAGCTGGTATAGTGTTATATTTTAGATTTGGTATGAGAAGGATGTTGATAACACACTGATGTTTTCAGTTGTTGCTAAGCAGTGTTTATACTCAGTCAAGGATTTTTCAGCCTCTCACACCCAGCCAGCAAGAAGGCTGGAGGGGCACAAGAAGCTGGGAGGGGACACAGCCAGGACAGCTGACCCAAACTGGCCAAAGGGGTATTCCATACCATGTGATGTCATGCCTAGTATATAAACTGGGGGGAGTTGTCCAGGAGGTGGGAAATCGCTGCTTGGGAGCTAACTGGGCATGGGTCAGCAAGTGGTGAGCAATTGCATTATGGATCACTTGTTTTGTATATTCCAATTCTTTTTTTATTGTATTATTTTTATTATGTATTATCTTCCTTTCTGTTCAATTAAGCTGTTCTTATCTGAACCCAGGAGTTTTACTTTTTTTTTTTTATTCTCTTCCCCATCCCACTGGTGGGGGGGCAGTGAGCAAGCAGCTGCATGATGCTTAGTTGCTGGCTGGGGTTAAACCACAACACTTGTCTACCTTGCAAAGTTGTCAATTTTATGGTGTACTTGCCAGTCTTTTTATTTCACTTTAAAATTACAGATTGGTAATTACTGATTACTGATTTGTAGTCACTTACTATCACTAGGTATTTCTAGTATCTGGTAGCATAGCTAGTGTGCAGTACTGCTTTTATACAATGTATGGAGTTGGGAAATTGCTTTATAATAGGTTAGAAAGCTCTCTACTCTTAAAAATCAAGTATTTCTCTTTTAATCTTATTTTTTGCCAAGTACTTGGTAGTTACTTGTCAAAGTATATTGTGTGGGAATATAGTGAGTGAATGAAACATGATAAAATTAATAACAGAAGTTTACATTTATAATCTTAGTTGTGAAAAGAATAAGCAGCAAATAACATCATGTACAAGTACATGATTGCATTTATTTTGAGGGGAAGAAAACCAATTTAATGTAACTTTCAGAGTCCCTCTATATTCACAGCCAAGTCCCAATTGCAGCAGTTGTAACCATATAAGTAGTATAAAGTGTGTATGTGTATAGTAAAGGAGTGGTTTAGGTTTGTTTATTGCCGGGGGAGGGGAGAAATGTGTAGCACTTTCTTTCCTTCTTTGAAAACTTGTCCTTGACTTCAATTGACATGAGAAGCAAATAAATTGTGGGAGAACACAGAACAGGAAAATAAGAGATTTCAAAGCTCTATGCTGTCTTTCTTAACCTGCTCAACTTTCAAACAAGAAGAGAGAAAAAAAACAAAACCCACACTTGCTTAACATGTCAAGGCTATATGCATTTGAGAACTTGCTTCGATAGAAATTCTGCTACCAGATTGACTTTCCTTTCTGGCCAATTGACCGTGGTTTTTTTTTGTTGTTTTGTTGTTTTTTTGTTTTTGTTTTTCCTGGAAGCAGCTATTACTCTGTATACCCCTTTGAAAAAGAACCTCTAAGTAAGAGCCTGAGAATCATTGGAAGCTGGTTTTCCTACATGTTTCAGATTCATAGAATCATAGAATCATTTAGATTGGAAAAGGCCTTCAAGACCATCAAGTCCAACCATCAACCATGCCCACTAAACCATGTTATGGAGTACCCCGTCTATGCGCTTTTTGAATATCTCCAGGGATGGTGACTCAACCATTTCCCTGGGCAGCCTGTTCCAATACCTGACAACCCTTTCAGTAAAGAAATTTTTCCCTAATATCCAACCTAAATCTCCCTTGCTGCAACTTGAGGCCATTTCCTTTCGTCCTATCTCCAGCCACCTGACAGAAGAGACCAGCACCCACCTCACTACAACCCCCCTTCAGGTAGTTGTAGGAAGCTATAAGGTCTCCCCTCAGCCTCCTCTTCAGACTAAACAGCCCCAGCTCCCTCAGCCGCTCCTCATAAGACTTGTGCTTCAGGCCCCTCACCAACTTGGTTGCCTTTCTCTGAACACGCTCCAGCACCTCAATGTCTTTCCTGTAGTGAGGGGCCCAAAACTGAACACAGGACTCGAGATGTAGCCTCACCAGTGCCGAGTACAGGGGAGCAATCACCTCCCTGCTCCTGCTGGCCACACTATTTCTGATGCAGGCCAGGATGCCATTGGCCTTCTTGGCCACCTGGGCACACTGCTGGCTCATACTCAGCCGGCTGTCAACCAGCACCTCCAGGTCTTTTTCTGCTGGGCAGCTTTCCAGCCACTCTTCCCCAAGCCTGTAGTGCTGCGTGGGGTTGTTGTGACCCAAGTGCAGGATGCAGTGCTTCACCTTGTTGAACATCATACGATTGGCCTCAGCCCATCGATCCAGCCTGTCCAGATCTCTCTGTAGAGCCTCCCTACCCTCAAGCAGATCAACCCTCCCTCTCAACTTGGTGTCATCTGCAAGCTTGCTGAGGGTGCACCCGATTCCCTCATCCAGATCACTGATAAAGATATTAAACAGAACAGGGCCCAACACCCAGCCCTAGGGAACACCACTTGTGACCTGCCGCCAACTGGATTTCACTTCATTCACCACAACCCTCTGGGCTCATCCATCCAGCCAGTTTTTCACCCAACGAGGAGTATACTTGTCTAAGCCATGAGGTGCCAGCTTCTCAAGGAGTATGCCATGAGAGACAGCGTCAAAGGCCTTGCTGAAGTCCAGGTAGACAACATCCACAGCCTTTCCCTCATCCACTAGGTGGGTCACCTGGTCATAGAAGGAGATCAGGTTGGTCAAGCAGGACCTGTCTTTTGTAAACCCGTGCTGGTTGGGCCTGATCCCCAGGTTGTCCTGCACATGCCATGTGAGCGCACTCAAGACAAACTGTTCCATAGTTTTCCCCAGTACTGAGGTCAGGCTGACAGGCCTGTAGTTCCCTGGATCCTCCCTCTGACCCTTCTTGTAAATAGGCGTCACATTGGCAAGCCTCCAGTCTTCTGGGACCTTCCCTGTTGACCAGGATCGCCGATAGATGATGGAGAGTGGCTTGGTAAGGACCCCTGCTAGTTCCCTCAGTACTCTTGCATAGTTCCCATTGGGTCCCATAGATTTGTGAGTGTCCAGATGGCATAGTAGGTCCCTAACGATTTCCTCCTGGATATATTTCATCCTGAGTCTCCACCGATTAGTAGTAAGTGTTCTAAGATCATTAAACCGTGGCACACGAGTTGTTAACAGCAGCTGTCTTGTATGTTGGGGAAAGTGTTTTTCCTGTAGTTTGGGTTTTGCATTGGCAGATATTCTTTCTAAATTCTTTCTAGATTCTTCCTGAATAACACTGAAAAGAAAGCAGTAGATAACAACAACAACAACAACAACAACAATAATAATAATAATAATAATAGATTCTAAGCAATCTGAGAGTGTTTTGGTATAGTGGCTAGTGCTGCTAAAGCTATTCATGTCAGTTCAGAAAAAAATCAGAATGTGGCACATAAGAGAAGAAAATTAAATATTAGTTAAATAGCCTCAAAAAAAGTAAATCCTCAAAAGTTTCTTTTTTTTGTTTGTTGTGTTTATTTTTTAAGAAAAATTTAAGAAGTATTACAGGGAGGAATTAAAACAGAAAATGCATTTCTGAATAGAGTCTTCTAATGAATGAAAGAGACATTTTTAGGCATAACTTTTATATGTTCAATAAATACTTTCACTTGCATAAGCAACACTTAAATCTCTTCTCCAGTTCGGAATGTTTGTAAGCCTCTTTGTCAGAATGACTATTTTCAAAATAATATGAATAAGGTTCTTTTTGCTAGAGTTTAATGATGATTTCTGTTCTTACCTGATATATCAATAGATAGAATATATTTACTTTTTATATATATATATATATTTGGAAAAACAGCACCCTTTCTTTACCAGTTGGGAGAGTTGTTCAAATTCATCCAGAAAAAAATTCATTTTCATTCAAAATTCATTCAAATTCATTCCAACTTTCCCTTGTGATTTTCATCTGCTTTCAAACGCTTTCAGTTTCTGAGCTGTTATTTTATTTCTCTAATACCAGTAAGGTCATTTTCCAGGAGTGAAAGTTTTGGGTTTTTTTCCTCTCTCTCCCCTCGCTGTTCTTCCTCTCCTATACACACATTCCTCATGATGAAGAGTTTAGTTCTTTCTGTTCTTCTGACCTGACAATTTTCCAAGTGGTAATTGTTCTGTTCTCAAACAGCTTTCTTATAAATCAGTGATGAAATGTCTTTCAATTAAAAACTGAAACAAATTAAACTAGGTTGAAAAACAGGTAGGCTTCTGACAATAGGTTTCAGAGTTCTTTCTGGCCTGTAAAATCTGTGGTGTGGAGAAGGGCATTTGGGAGTCTGGAACCCAATGTGCAAGCCATGGCCCTGTAGAATTCTGATCTCTTCCTGCAGTAGAACTTTGTATGTCTGATCTCAGCATCTAACAGCTAAGTTGAGTTTGTGAGTGAGTTGCTCTAACAGACTAAAAACTTCTATGTGGATGAGTGGAAATTTTTTTCATGTCTAGATCTGAATCAGAAGAAAAGCTCCCATATCACCATTACACTTCCATAGTAAAAGACTATTTTTAAGGGTTTTTTTTAGGAATCACTCCATAATTTCCCTCTTCGGATACTTCTGGCACAAAAGATTATTATTCCAACTTTAAGAAGTGTGCTGGTACTTTACCTTTTGTAAAAAATATCTGACAAAATTTTGCAATAATGACTTAAACTGATAGTAACAAGCATTAAGCAATCAGTGATACTCTAATGCCTACCTGATATACTGGCTAACTTTAATTATTGATTGATCTTTTTAATGAGGAAGCATGTGCTATTGATCCATGCAGTGCCAAAGCCTGAAAACTCATGGGTGTGAAAGAACTAATGATGATCATCTAATGGTTCTTGTTTACTTTGACTGAAGAAGTTTCTAACCCTTCTTATACATAGATGCTCTACTCCAGTACTGTCTTGTTTTCTGAGATTTAAGTGTATATGTCCTTGTACTCTTTCATTTTGAATAGCATAGCAAAGCCTTTCTGTTGTTGCTGGGAAAAGATGCTGGTTTTTTTCCCTCAGAGATGAGCTTGAACCTAGTTTAAACTTTCCAAGCCCTTGAAGCCCGATTGATGCATGAACTCTGGCTATTGGGAAAAATGGTGGTCAAAATGGAATAAATTTGGGGTTCCATTAGTTGTTAAATCCACTGAACTTGCTGTAGTTCCCATTAAATTTTCTGACAAGAATATTGTTCAAAGATGAATCTAATCTATTATTTGATGTTTACAGCCAGTAATTTAGAATATGCTCATTTACCACCTCAGGCTCAATACCACTACTTCTGTTACATGAGTCTCATAAGTTTTCATGCTCTGCTCTACTTTCTTAACTTGAACTGATTTAAACTCACATGTGCATTAGTTAATTCAGCAGCCTCCAGTATTTTTTCATTAAAAATTCTCTGATGATGATTTAATATTAAGTGTGTCTCAACCTTTTGAATCATTCATAGGTATATTCTGCCTTTGATACAGCTGTCCATGAGCTCTGCATGATTCTTTTGAAACAATCTAGGTTTAACCTACTATTCTCATTTCTAGTTATTCTGAATATCTTGTGTGGTTGTTAAGCGACAGCCATATCACAGAGTTTACCTCTGACCGTGGTGAATGTCTCGATCTCTTCAGTTGTCAATAATCTAAGCATCTGCCAAATCAAGCCCATATTTTTTATTCTGTCATAAATGAATGCTTTTGAGCTTGCAATACCTTTTAAGGCAGACAAATTCAATAGCAAGATATGAGTAGTGCTTAACAATAAAATGATGAAACCTTGCCAGTTCATCAAGCTTGTGATTCTGCAATCACACTCCATGACTGTAGTTGATACATTTATCTCCAGTCAGAAACTGAACTGAAGATCCACTAAGAATACCGCAGTGAAAACTGGGCAGTTGTATTAACTTGTCTTTGTTTCTTGTTCAAGAAACAAACTACTTTTCTATGTTATTGTATGTACTATTGATTTCTCAAAAACAAAACAAAACAAAACCAGTCCTGCTGATAATCAGTGGGCTGTTGGGAAGAGTACGTTTTGCCAAGTATTCACTGCAAGTGACTTTTCAACACCTCCAATCATATTCCATTCATTTTCATAATGGTAAATATAATTTTAATCCTGGTACAGTATGGACAAGCTTTTCAACTCTAGAGATCCAAAGCTCTTAAATGCCTCAAACATACTTTTAAGAAGAGCAGGAATCATCAGCTTGACACAGATTTGCCTGGTTGACATCAATTTTCAGCTATGAACTTTAGCCAACATAAGCAGTTTCTTTTGGAGGTGCTAATAAATTAAGTGTATATGTAATATAAGAGAGGTGATTTATCCTGTTACTCAGTTGGATTCCTGACATAAAATCTCTCTGCAGCAGGTGACAATGGATGCTAGGAAAGTGTCTTGTATTCTTGATATAAAAAAAATTCAACATTTTCTCATTTTATTACAGCACTATTTTTTCAAGACCATTAGCTGACAGAAATTTCTGAAAAAGTCCAATTCTATTACACATCAGAGTTCTGGCCAGCTTTTCAAGTACTGGAGTAGACATTCATGTTAGTATTTATCCAAAAAGCACCCGATACTCTGAAATCGGCCTGTACTGAAAGGAAATGGATGCATTGAAGTCCTATTATTTGGGACTATTCCAAAATTATTTTTATAGCTCTAAGCCTGTTGTGAATAAGAAGCTTTATGATATGTGGGGTAAAGAACTGATGAACAGCTTGTCTGTGTTCTGAGGGTGGCACCATTACTTTCAGAGTACTAGTATCCTGATAAAAATGTTTATGTGTGACCAAGAGTCTGCATACCTTCATACCACCTTCAAACTCAGGGAATGGGAGATCGGTAACCATGTTTGGTTTCTTGGTTGTTTGGGTTTGTTGGGTTCTCCCCCCTGCCCCAGCATTAACTTACAACTAATTTCTCTGTTGCACACTGGGAAAAGTGCAGGGAAGGTTGGTAGTATGCTTCAAAGATGAGGCAGTTGAGTTAAATGTAGTCAGTTATTCTAAAATTTCCTCCACCCCTCCTCTAGTCTGGCTATCAGCAGAGTAGCCAATGATTCATTTCTGTTCATCTTGTTTGGTTGGTTTTGCCATGATATATTCATTTATTGAATGGTGACCATCCCCAACCACCATCAGTGTTTGAAAGAAAAACTTCTAATGTGATCACCATTAACATAAACAAATAATCAAAGTCAGCTGACCAGATCCTGCAACAGTACCTTTATACTTACTAAAAAACTACTGTCAAGGTGAAGGCTGTCTGTATTCAGGCTCAGTAACACTGCAAATTTTAATTCTTTCTATGCTGTTTTTTCATCTTTCTGCATCCGTTCTCCACCATGACCCTGTTGCTGCTGCTCTGGTTTGACAACTACAAAGAGATGAAAACCTGTCAGTGTGCCCAAGCTATGCATAAATATAACATTTATAACATAGAAGTTTTGGTGTTTGTGGGGAGTGGCTACTAGAAAAAATATTTTCTCTTTTTCCAGTCTTCTCACAATTTAATTACTCTTAGTTTTAAACAGTTTACTTTATTAACAGCCAGTAACATGTGCTCTGTGTCTGTTAGTCTGTTAAACTCCTCTTAGTATTTCATGTAATGTCCCTTAACTATGTTAACCAGCAGCCCCCAGGTAAGTCAGAAGCCTGCCTTTGCCAGGTAATATTCAGCACCTCTAAAAATTTGCAGTAGCTAAATTGTGAGGCTTAAAATTAAAGGAGAATTTGCATACACTGTAGATTGGGATGGCAGGCTCTATAATTAACCTTTGAATCTCATGTCCTAATGTGTCCAAAATTTTCTTCAAAAATTTTGATAAACCCAATGCAAAAGTGCCTGCAGTACTGCTATTTATCTAGGAGTGATGAGATGACTCCTTTAACTGCAGTCACATATTTGTAAGTGGCCAAATGGTACTGAACTTTTAGAAGTCACCAATCCATGAAATGTGAAAAATCCTGTGGCCCGTTCCTGAAACTACACTCACATCTGAGTCTTTAGATTCTGTATATCATATTCTTCAACTTGAATTTTAATGCTCTGCTGCTACAAACTGTGATCTCTGCACCAGGACTCTTGCATATTTCCTTTCTGTAAGGAATGCTAAAGCACATACAGTAATTCTGTTAAAATATCTGTGACATAAAATGCAGCATTTTACAACTACTTTAAGGTTGTAGTTTGGTACAGTAATGAAAGAATAAAAATATTACATAAAATTATCTCACAAAAAGCAGGAGGTAAAATTTTAAATGTTATAAAAATATGTATTAAAGCATTCATATACATCTTGTCTCTTCCATGTGATAAATAAAAAAATTATGATTAATGCCTAAGAAATCAGATTGTCTGGTTTTAAAACACTGATAGTTTTTGTTTGTTTTCATCTGTCATTCTTAAGGTAATTGCTACAAAACCAAGACAGGCCAAATTCTGGCCACATAAAATATTTCCTTATAAACCATTATCTGAGCTGAAAGCAATTTGGATTCACTCAGTTTTTTTAACAGCAAGAAAAAGAAATGTCTTGGAAGGAGTATTGTGAAATTCTTTGGGAAGATTTCACTGCTCAGCTTGTGATTAAAAAGGGGGGGGGGGATTCAACTATACAAATGGCCATCCTGAAGAAAATGTTTGAAATACTTCCTATATTTTGATTGTACAGTGCTTACTAAAATAACTGTATTCTTTTCTATATAGCACCTAACAAGATTGCAAAGTGCTCGGTATCGCCTTTGGAGACTGCTGACAAGCAGCTGAGGCTTTTACAGTTAATGTCTAAAGTTCACAAACGTTAGTCACCTTCATGGCTTGAGATTTTTAAAAGGCAAATTTTCAATTCGGTCAAAAATCTTAATTAACTGCTGTTAAATTTCTAGTTACTTAAGCTTTTAACAGTATGTGGTCATTTTAAGTGGAACTCATGTAAACTATAGTTCTATATTGTGATTTACATAATGTAAGGTAAAATGCAGATAGGGCCTTTGTAATGCTTTCTTGAAAGTGAGTGCTATTGTATTTAGTAATGTAATTCAGTTATTCTAACTTGTAGTGTAAGCATTGGTAGACTTTGACTTCCATAAGCCAATGTAGTGAAAGACAGCAACAACTGATCAACTGAAAACCCACCAAAGAAATAATGAGAAAGAAATTTCTTATAGTTTTTTTAAAAATTATTATTATTTGTATTTGTTATTAAAAAAATAGAAAGAAGAGCCTGTTTTGCTCTCTTCTTGGCATACAAGTTCTTAAAGAATGAAATGCATTCATGGGAAAAAGTGTCTAGTAATCAAAAAGATACAAATAAGCTACTAATAAATTTTAGTTTTAGCATTTGCTGGTAACATGGAAACAAAGGCAAGGTTGGATGGGGCTTTGAGCAACCTGGTCTAGTGGAAGGTGTCCCTGCCCATGGCAGGGGAGTTGGAACTAGAAGGTTCCTTCCAACCCAAACAATTCTATGATTCTATGAAAGCAAAGATTTACAGCTAGCATAATGGAAAATTAATAACAATTACTTTTATCCATTGAGTTTTCTGAGAAGTTATAGTATTATAACTTTACTGTTTTAATGTATTTGATAATTTTGTTTATTTTCAAATTATTTCCTTCTTAAATACTTGATAACTTGAGGCTCAATTTTCAAAATAATTCATACTTGGTTTTCTATGTAGTTTAAACTCAGTGCTATTAATAGAGGGCATGCAAGTAGCCAGTTAAATGTGGAAAACATGGTTAAATAGTATTTACATTATGTTACTATTTGTCACATCCTATTATATTATTGCATAGTGATTGTACTATATTATTACATAAAAAGTGCTATATGTTTTCTTCTTGTTTCCCTATGATTTTTTCTTAATATAGTCACTTAAATATATTTAATAGGAGGATGGAGTTCATACACAATGCAGTTTTGTAAAGATATTAATTTTTCTGCTGCATTGAAAATAGAATACAAATTAAAGTAACAAATAATAGAGTAATAATACAGAAATAATAGAGAAATAGAAATAATAAACAATAGAGTAATAAAAATTGTAAAAATAAACATAAGAAACATGGACCTATTGATCTCTGTTTGCATCAGACTAAGAAATTATAACTAAAATATAGAGGTAAAATTCTTTCCAGAATTCACTAATTCCCTTCTCCATAAGGATAGAATGTATGTATCAATTTTTAATAGTGTTGTTTGACTGCAGGAACACTGCTAATAAATCTCACTTACAGTGTACCAAGGGAGCCATCTGAAACAACAAAACCAGCATTTAACAATTCATATTGCAGACTCCTAATCAGATTTGAGGTATATTTGAAACAGAAGTCCACCTACTTTTCTTGTCAATTGTCAAAATCCTCATTAAAACTAAGATCATAAGCTACACATGAAAGATGGATTTTCGCCATTTGTGAATGAAAAGATGATGTTGGAGTCTGCATGTAAATTATGTTATTTGCATTTGCCTTTATCACAAGGACATTGAAATAATACATGTATAAAACATACATTCATTGTTCAGATTCTTTTATTTTGTTGTGGTCTAAAACATGTATCCTTTTCGTGTTCTCCACTTCTAACTCACTCTTCCCAAATAATTTTGTACCATTCCCCTGCACATACATTTCTGTCCATGTCCTTCAGAAAAGCCATTTCATCTAGCAGGGAAGAGGCATCAACAGGTACCGGTTGAACTAGAGTTGAATAAATAAGTAGTTAGCCCTTAGGATCAGAGAAATTCTTACTGCCCAACAAGCTGCATTTCTTGCCATTCCTTTGCCCCATTTTCACACCTTTGAGACTTGTTTTCTCAAATGATGTACTGCACGTGATTAGGAAAGGGTTGTGACCTCACTTGCTGTATATGCAAATAAATTAAAAAGTTTAAGCATGTTTAAACCCATTAAAGTATGAGTAAAATATGTTTGAAAGACATCTGGCTTTGTTATCAAATCGTTTACAAAATAGGTACATTTGTTAGCCAGCAATGGAGTGAATATGTTTATAAAATGTCTGGTAGAACTTATATGGCCTACATCTTTAGAAGGAGGAAAGCAAAAATGAAATGACTGATCAGACATGCAGTTATCTGTGCACAATGCAAGACTGATTTAGATTTGTTTCTAAACAAGTATCTAATAATTGCAAAATTATATGTACATCTTATATCCATGTTCTAGTCAACATTCAAATGAGTAGGGAGTTTACATGGTGTTTTTAAGAGGTCATTGGTGTCAACTAACATCTGGCACATTTTAAATTTAATCTGTTTGAAGTTTCAGCAATAACAACTCAAAAATGTTATAGGCATCTTTGTTCATGGAAATAATATTTAAAAGCTTTATGAAACAGTTATGTTGCAGATACTGATTATGTATGCCATTGCTTAACCATGTGAGGTCTAAAGAAAAAGCTTTAGAAAAACTTCCATGAGTCATATTAGACAAAGTATCTGGTATTAGATATTTTAGGTAGGTACCATAGATACAATTTTTGAGCAATTGTTTATAAAAAATAAAAGGGATTAAAATGATTACTGGTGTCTTTGTCCTTGTAGATTTTGTAGGAAGTTGCACAGCTTTGCTTGTCAAACTCTTGGGGAAAGCAATCTTTAGTTCAGCAAAGCTTGATACATGATTGACTATATTTTTAACAACATACCTCGCGCTCTGAAAACCACACAAAAAGTCTGGATATCTGAGTAAATGGAAGTAATGTTATGACAGTTTCTGTGAATGATACAGTTTAATTAGGAGAATTGACAAGGAAGTAATCTATGTTTTTTCTCCCCCCCCTCGGGTTTCCATTTTAATTATTCATTGTTGAAATTCTTTTAACAGTTTTAGAAATAAGCTGTAAAAATTACAAATATGTCATTATTGATAAATGTTCTACATGCAGTAATGAAATGTACACAGGTGTCTGCTTAAGACCAGTTTCTTTCCTGTTGTCTGATCCTGGAGGTACCTTTCTAGTGCTAGACATTGTGCCACTGACCACACCTGGAGCCCAGCAGCTTAGCCAGTTTTGAGCTGACCTCACTGTCCACTTATTTATCCCATGCTTCATCAGTTTGTCTACGAGGATGTTATGCATTCAGAATGTTCTGAATGGTTAAATATAATGGATTTATGTGCATAAATCCATGCTGACTACTCACCTTCTTGTCCTTCATATGTTTGGAAATAGTTTCTAGGATTATTTGTCCCATCACCTTCCCAGGGATCAAGGTAAGGCTGACTGACCTGTACTTTCCCAGATCCTCCTTCTGACCCTTCTTGAGGATGAGGGTGACATTTGCTTTCTTCTAGTCCTCAGGCATCTCTCCTGATCACCTCAGTCTTTCCAGGATGACCAAGAGTGGCCTCTCAATGACATTGGCCAGCTCACTTCACACTCATGGGAGCATCCCATCGGGCCCCATGGACTTGTGTATGTCCAGTCTGTTTAATTGGTCCCTTACCTGGTCATCCCCCACCAAGAGTAAGTCTTTCTTGATCCATACTTTTCTGGTGTCAGATGCCTCAGATTCCTGAGGGTGAATTTCCTCAGTAAAGACTGAGGTGAAGTCACTAAGTACCTCAGACTTTTCCATATCCTTCAACACCCGGTCCCCTGTCCCATTCAGTAGTGGGCCCACATTTTCCATGGTCTCCATTTTGCTACTTGTGAACCTGTAAAAGGCTGTTTTGTTGCTCTTCACGTCTCTTGCCAGATTCAGCTCCACATGGACTTTGGCTTTCCTAACTCTATCCCTACACACTCAGACAAGCATCTCTCTTTTTCTCACAGGTCATCTGATGGATCTCTTAAACGCCTTTTCTCTCTAGGACTGTATCTGATGGAATTCTTCCCCAACTTTGTTTTTCTGAGTATAAGATTATTTTTCCTCCATCCTTTTTTCACTCAGAGGTTTTCATGCATCTTCTGAAGCTGTTACTTTTGCATAAAAAAGTTTCTTCCAAAATTTAAAGAGCTGCAATAGTATCCTTCCCTTCAATCCTTGCTTCCTTTTACAATCTGCCAATATTTTGATACATTCAGGTGACTCCTATGCGATCTTGGTTAGTGTTTTCTAGTGCTGTCTTTTTCTGTTTACCAAGAATTTTCTTGCTACTTTTTGGACAATAAATTAGAGAAGCAAAAGAACCTTTTGAGTTTATTATGTACCACTAGGATAAAGGGAAAAAGAATAGTTACAAGGACAAGCTTAATGGAATACATTCTTAAGTTTACAAAAATAGGTAATCAAAGTACCTACGTTACAGGCAGTTCATTATAGCATGAATCCATGAATCTGCGTTCTTTAAAAAGGTAAGGAAAACCTGCATAATTTTAGTACACATTGCTTTTCCAGTGAAGTGATACATTCTTTGTCTTAATATACGATAATTAGAAAATATTGAAGGGATGATAATGAAAGATAATGGATAGATGTTAAAATGTTGTTGCTTGAATCTAGTCAGTTACTGTAACTGACCCCATGCACTAACTTCTTAACTTAATTTGGTAGTCCTTCTATGTGTCTTTTTTTTTTTTTCAAAAACAACTGTGAATCATTTCTATAAAGTCATCCTGCAATTTTAATTTTTTGTTCATGTGTTTTTAAGGGTTAACTGAAGACATAATTGCTCCAACCAATGACAAATTATTTCATATCCACTCAAGGACTGCAAGCTTTATGGACATGCTTTCACTGATACATGCATGCTGTTTTCTCTTCTGGGTATAGAAATCCCTAATTAGATTACCTGCTGTTTATACTTATTAAGTTTTTGGACTTGTCCACATGATTCAAGGTACTGATGTGCTGTCAATCCCTGATCTAGCTCCAGGGTGCTGGCACATTTACAGGGTTCAGTATGGTGCCCTGCAGAGATACCAACTCCAGTTTCAACATAGTATAATCATGTCTTCAGGAGGCAGAGATCAAACTACTAAGTCCCTCTGAGGAACACTTTTCTGATTCAAGTTCTAGAGCTGGCTTGGAGAATGCTAGTTTGAAGTCAAGAGTAAAGATGAGTTATTGACCAGGCTGGCAGATGGTGTTCAGTGGTGTTTCCTTAGCAGTTTAGTTAATCCGCTTTGTATTTCTTATAAGGAGTTGAAATCAGCAAAACTATCAAACTTGACATTTAACTTCAATTATGAATTGGGCTGCAAACTTACTATAAACATGGAAATACTTGAAATCAAATATGAGACACATCATTCTTCTGAACTGGCCATGGCTTAATCAATGGGAAAGAGAAGAAGGTATGAACTCATGCAGTAAAGGATTCTCTAGTGTCTGTGAAGGGAAAATATATGATCTAAATTCCAGTGAGTATGCCATAGTATTCAAGGAAAAAACAGATTTTATTGATACCCAACCAGAACTGGATTTTTTTCCAATCTACAGAAAGAAATATGTGGAAAAAAAAGTCTTTTTACCCTGTGGCTTTTATTATGGAAGTTAATATTTTTCTGGAGTATGGTAAAATAGAAGATGTTTCATTGTAGGAGAAGGAGTCCATCTGTAATCATAGAAAGCAGAAGATGTTTGGTTCAGCAGTACAAGTACTAATACATGTTATGCTCAAGCTAAGAGGCCTTTTATAGTATAGTATTGTGACATTGCTTAAAAATAAATTATTTGATTTGTTCCCTCTCTATTTCTGGAGTGAATACCTGGAGTTCACAAATACATTAGAGGAGGGAGCAGGGAGTAGGGGAAGGATAAGCAGGGAAATGTAGAGGACACCAGTTGACAACAATCAAAAGCAGAATATGTTTGTGTGGGTTTTTTTTTAACAGAAGTTACTGACTTCTTATGTAGTTTGTTATACATTCAGGAAAGATATTGTCCAGAATATGAAGAATTAACCTAACACAAATATGTTTTATTAAAGAAAATAAACAAAATTCTGAGATTAGATATGTTACCGAAATCCAGAATAAAACTCCTTAACAGCAATGAGAAGTTAAGAAGCAGGCACTCCTTTATTTCTGCACTGGGCACACAGGGGATCGCTCCACCTGTCGTGTGCACCTGTCTAGTCTAACTGTGCAGGTTAAATACACACCTGTTATACATATTCACTAAATTTCTGAAAAATGTTATACATAATCATTAACTTTCTGATAAATCATTAGCATATGTAAATGTCTCTTCACACAGGCACAGTGAAGGTCTCTGGTGGTCTTCAGAAGCCCTCTGATGGTCGTCCATAGTCTTCCTCACTTGTCTGCTTCTTGACCTCTCTTAGGTGATTCTCCACAGTACGTTTCTCACCATCATCTATATTAGTTTACATAAAAATGCATACTATGTCTATTCTTAAATTTAACCTTTCTAATAATTGATCCTTCAGTCACACCATCTTATTAATATTCTTATGTTAAAACAATCATTGGTTAATCTCACTTTACTGATTGGAATCCGTGATAATTAGATCGAGGTGGGAAGGGTAAGGGGTTTCCAAGCAGCAAACTGGTGTCCATAACAGTTTCCTTAGTTTCCTAAAACAAAACACTACAAATCAACAAATCTTTGTCAAAGTTTCTGTGGTTAACTGATTTTAGACAATACTTGAATTCTTATGGTTACACATAGTACATTTTCTAAAGTTCCTAACTTCCTGTGACTACATTTCAAACTTAACACTCCCATACCTATGCTTCACAATTTTCTACTTCTTAATCAAACCAAACTCTTTTATGTGATTAAATTTTGATTTCTTTACCAGAATATTTGCAACAGATACTTTCAAAACATATGAAGGACCCCCCCTCTTCACTTTAACCTGAAAAGTCTTAGTTGTGTTTTTATTTTGTGGAGGTTCTCCTTATGTGCTTTCTAGATTCACAGGTGCAGACCTCACTTTTATTCCAGACTCAGCTGCATATATTTAAATATTAAATGCCTTTGACAAAAGTCAAAGGTCTGTGGAAAGAAACTGCAGGAATAAAAATGCAAGATTCATTAAATGCCGTTGTTGTTATGAAAAGAATATATTCACAAAGTAAACCTTGCAGCTTTAAAATTGCTCTAGTACTCCCATTCCTGTATCTTCCCTGTTTGTATTTCCCATATGAATTATCTTCCGGGAACTATCTGAATTACAAAAGAATTTGAAATCTTTTAAAAAAGAGTCTGCATCATTGCATCATAATAATGTAGGAAACAAACAAAAATCCTTTACATGTTTTAGTAATTTTTCAATATTTCTCCACAAAATCTGACCTTAAAATAATACTACCCTTAGTTATCTGAAATGTATCTGTATTTTCCCCACTCTGTTTATTTCTTGCTCTTTCCATTGTTGCTTAGGGCTAGTAAAAGGTCTAACAAGTTATTAAAACAAGTATATTTGGATTCAGCTAGTGAATGAAGTGATATCATGATATAATTTCTCATAATTGTTTTATGGATAAAAGCAACATGAAAATTATTTTGTGAGCTTGTTTCCATTACTTGAAATAGGAAAAGGAGGAAGAGTTTTGTAAGCAGAAGGATGGAAGTAGCTAATGCCATTACTATCTCTGTAAATTAAGATCTGTTGTTTCCTAAAAATTTTTTATACGGCACTTAAGCCAGACTGAGACAGGATCTTCTTCAGTATGCCAGGCTGTCTTTCTTACTTTGAATCCTTATAATCTCTTACTTTTGGAAATGGTATCAAATGTATTATTTTAATCTTCTTGCTCTTCTTAATCTTCTCTAATCTACACCCCCACCCCTGTTTTATCTCTCAACAGCCCCAACTGAAAAGCTGCTATTAAAAAGGGTTGATTGTAGCTGACTGCTAGAGAAAAAACTGCTAGAGCACTTTGCCTGACTGGGGTTAGTATTAGGAATGACAGGAGAAATACTACTGGTATTTATCCTTACCATTACCTGGTCGTTGCCCAATGAATGAACTGTGAAAGGAATTAAATAGTGATTTAAACTCATAGTTCCCATTCTTTGTTCACAGTAGCTAGTTCTTTGTTCACAGTAACAATCTTGTAACAGCTGGGTGGTTAGGTGAAAATCTGAACCCCAGAATGGTTTCTTAACTTCCTTTAAGATGGTCAGAATTTGACTATTTTTTTTCAATAGTGTAGAATTTTTTTGTTGATTGTGGTGCTTCTAGCTATTTCCTTCTTCCTTACTCCATGTGCATATCCTTTTAGCCCATAAAATAGCTGTGAAACTATTCTGTTTGGTTATAGAGATGTAAAATGTGTATGTAATACATATACATCTGCAGACAAGTACTGTTGTTTATAGAAAACATATTATATTAAATTTAAAAAAATGTGTGAAAAGGTTCCCATACAATTTACAGAAATTCAGTTTCCCCACATGTTCTGAAATACTGGATAACTGTGGTTTTAGACAGACCAATTTTTCAGTGAATGTTTTACACATTTTTCAGTATATTTGGACATTTTTCAGCTAGGAAAGTGCTTATTTGCTATTATTTATTTATTCAATAGTGTATTTTAGTGACTCCTGTTATCCTTTGGATCTCCCTTCTCTTGAGTATGTTGAAGATACTCACGTTCAGTAGCTAATGCAGAAAAATGTAAAAGCTAGTTAGGACTGAGTTTTGGGTTTAATTCTGCTGAATAAGGCAAATTTTTTTCTACTTATCCCAGAAGAGGCTACTTATATTAAAATTAGAACCAGAAATATGTGCCTCAGGTTTTCTGAAATTTATCTGGAAGTTATAGTAATAGTAGGATTGCAGCAAGTATTTACTTTGTGCCTCAGGCCCAAATCATATGAGAGATACTAATAATTTAGATTATTTTAGATTATAAAAATTTTTCTAAGTATGCGTATGAAAGTGATGTTTTCCTATAGTAAGGATGAGGGGGTGTCAACATGGAAAAGTGCAAATAGCATATTATGTGTGTGTCACAGTTGAATGAATGGTTAAAAAAGTCATGTCTAGTAGGCAATTATCACTATAGTTATACAAATTTTTCAAGCAAGAGTTTTTAAAATTGATACCCTGTAATAAAGATAAGCTATTCTTCTGTAATTCAAATGTTGTACTAGTTAAGCACATGCTATGAACTACAAAAACCTTGTAGCTGCAGCCTCATATGAGGTCAAATCCAGCTGTTGCGTGAAGGATTGGGGATGAAATTGTTACCTGATGAGAAAGTTAACTCCTGAAACACACAAATATGTTTAGAGAGGAGATATTGCTTTATTCTGCGCAGGGTGCAAGGAGGCAGATTTCCACAAATCGAGCATACCTACTGAGGTTTCCAGTCCATACTTACACACTATAGTTAAAATACTATGCCTTTATAATACATATGTTCCTCTTAACTGTTGCATATTCATTATATTAGAGCAAGCATGATGTGATGTTCTCTTGAGCAACCATCCCAGAGTCTTCTACACCTGTGCGGGTGTCTCTGGTGGTCTTCCGTGGTCCCTTGGGGAAGAAATCCCCTGCTCCTTTTGTCCTTTTATGGGCATGTGTCATCTGAGGACACCAGGGTCTGTCTTTCTCTTGCCAACCCCTCGTTTCTCAATGAGAAGGAGGATGTATGTCCTTAATTAGCAAGTCTGTGACTCAGAAATGTCCATTATCTGGTACCTTGACTATTATCCAAACACTCCTTAAGCATCTGCTATTGTAAGCAGAATCTTAAACTAGATAAGCTTTACCTTGAGTACACATAATCTAAAGAGTCCTTGAATAGCAAGCATAACACACTTCTCATGTTTTAGTTTTTTTTCTTTAAGCTATCACCTCCTTCTTATTTGTTAATCGGTCTTTTGAAGGCTTGAGACAACAAACTGAGCCACAGAAAAGCTGTGGTTGTCACGACTCAACCACAGCAGCCAGTGTTAATGGAGAGAGAGAAAACTGGATGTACCAGTTGTCAGCATATATCCATAACTAAAAGTGGTGGGTGTTTATATATTTCCTAAGCCATTCCTTGTATTTGCTAACACAACTTTTCAATATTTCGTGGGTTAAGTTTCTATTAGGATTTTTTCTTCACCCAGAGATGTCTTGTCTGTGTCTCTCCTTCTGTGGCCTTTTCGTGTACGTGAGCAATGTTCCTCCAATGTTACAGGGAGCACATAGCTCAAGTCACTGATATTTTTCCCACTAAAATTGAAAATGATGCTATCTACATTAGTGTCTTGACATAGCTGCATTAACCCTAGAAGGCCTGAAATACCAAAAGATTGAGGTTTTGGCCTATAAAAAACCATACAAACACGTCTGCATACAGAAAATACCAATAGTAGAAATAGCTGATGCATAGTTCTGTGCAGGAAGATATGTAAAATATCTTACTAAAAAAAAAATCCTTGCATTTCAGCATGTTGATGTGACAGTGAAAGTTTGTATTGCTAAATGTCTTATAGTTCATATTACGTAGTTTTAATTATTGGTATCTGAGACATTGAAGCAAGGAAAAAACCAAAACAGATGCATATCCTGTATTACTTATACTGCAGTAAAGATTTGAATTCAAAGGTAAAAATATAATGCTTAACATTTTATGAAATTTTCAGATAGAACCCTTTATAAATTGTTCTCTGTGTGTTTAAATTATTAATATTCTCAATTTGGATAAGACAGCTGCTATTGTAACTCATTCAGCTCCTTTCAGTATGATTATGTCAGGAAAAAAAGTCTTCTACCTTAATTATGAGCCCCACCCTTAATTTTATGTTCATGCCAGATTTGATGGAAAATTAAATTATTTTGGTCTACTCATGGAAAAAAGTACATTAAGTTGGTAGAATTGACTCACAACATTAAGTCTTCTACTGTGTCTTAGGGCATTGATTGACTAGCTGAAATCAATTGGCCTCCCAGTGACAATGTTGTCCCAAAAGTGGGATCGTTTGCCCGGTGTGGGAAACACCAATATACACACAGAGCAGAGGTATTTTATTCCAATTCATGTTTGCGCAAAGATGGGGGCTAGGTGGTAATCCACAAAGTTAGCACACCTCATACCTAAATGGGCAAGCAATTTATACAGTTCACTTATACATATTTAATTTCCAAAGTTCTTCCCCAAAACTATTAGTGGTAGTTGCTGATCTACCACAGTTTCTATTGGGCTAAAGTCTTCCCCGCTTCGAATTAAAGGTACAGTGTTCTTTTATTCTACAGTACATGCTCAAGGAGAGTGTGGGGGGTGAGTCTTTTTAGTCTTGAATTGAGTCAGTGGTCACGATCTCTCCCTGCTGCCTTTACCTTTCCTCTAGTTATAGAAGATTTTTGCTGACTTCATGCCTGTTAGCAATTACTCAACTTTCAGTGCCTCCTGGGGTAGGATGTTCCTTTCTTATCAGTCTTTTAGTTCTTCTTCAGGGACACAGTCGTTAGCAAGGCATGCATTGGTTATACAAAAGGTATCTTGTTTCACACGACCTTTGTGGCTTTTTTTAAGGTGGCTTAAGTACGTCATTTCTTAAGTACATAAATAAGAACCCTAAATAAGCTTTTTAACTTGAGGTTTTTGTGGATATTAGAATAGCTAAAACTCAAAAAAGACAGTACACAGTCAATGTGTTTCTCAGTGTCTTCTCTTTTCTTATTTGAGTCAGATTTTTGCAAGTGTATACAATAGTTTGAGAGCCCTGTTCTCTTTGATTATTCAGTAGGATTGAGTATGTTATTTGAATCTGCCCATATAAACTCAACTTTCAAAAAACATCATAAACTTTATAGAGTGACTATTCAGTAGTGAAGATAGCTTTTATTTTTAGTGTTTAGCTTTTTCAGGCTTATTAAAATAATCGGACTTTTCTGGGAGTTTGTGAAATTGTCATATAGGTCGAGACGTTACTGAATTAGAGACTAGACTAATTTGAAAAAGTCTTTTCATAGCTGAAAGCTTTCAGCTAGTATAGACCTTCCATGAAGACTTCACGCTGTTTGAAATGAATGCACTGAGTTTAAGGTTGCAGCTGTGTCCAAGGTGTTCCTTGCAGAATGCTCAGAAAATTAGCATCATTCACTCACCTGGAAAATGCAGTCATTTTATATATGTAAACACCAATGTAGATTCTTACTAAGATAGCTAAGGCGTTAGAGTGAGGTAAAGCCAGTCCAATAGCAACTTGTGTTTAATAAGTTCATACAAATATTTTATAATGTTGTATCTAAAAACTGACACAATTCTTCCTGAACAATGTATTTGGAATATAAAATCTATTTGGTTACAGGACTATTAGACTGTATGGAAGCAAACATCAGTATAACATACTCTTTTTGTGGCCTAATTCCTCATCTGTAAACTGGAGATGCTAATCCTTCTTTCTTTCTTATTTGCCTTATTTCTTTAGACTGTCTAGGATCGCCTCTTGCCATGCAAATATCCTGATTTTTCTGTGACTGTAGTATAACTTTCATACTTCAAAATACAGTGTTTTATTAAAAATATGTAATTCATAAAATTTAATATGATTTGTGTATCTTACCGGTGTTATCAAAATTACTGTTTTGCTAGAGAAATTGTCATAAAAGTAAAAGACTACTTGAAAATAAGAATGTCTGAATGGGGTAGTGCTGTTGTCATGAAAGTCCCCCAAAAAATTCAAATTGCTGAATTCTTGCTTAAGAATAGCAGCCTTAAAATGCCTATTCCTGAGAAATTTAAATTTGAAGAAAAGTAATTAAGGACTTTCCCTTAGCTTCTTTTTTTTTTTTTTTCCTGGACATGAGTTTGATTTTGACTTGTAGATTTGTTTGTTAGTGTGGTGAAATAATTAACTTGGAGTGTCAGAAACCACTGGTATGGGAAAAAAAAACAAATATTCTTCATAGAAAAAAAAAAACAGAAGAAAACAAATGATTGTTTTTAGTAAGAGTTTTGCTGAGTGTTAGTGACCAAATACTGTAGCCATTTTTAATTATTTTTGATTTTTTATCTGCTGCTAATTAATCTGTCCAGTTGATTGATGCCTTAGTCACTTGTTATTTTCTTTGGAAATGGTGGAAGTTCACTTATTTCTAGAATGGTACATTTTCTTTTCTCCTTTTCTATCTTTTTTTTTCCTCCCCTCCTTGCCCCCCCGACACCTTAACTCTTAGAACAAGATACCTCCGTCGGTTTGACTAACTCTGTATATGAGCCTTTTAAAAATGTTCTTTTTGTAAATTTTAAATTAACATCAGTTCCATAGCACACCATTTTTTTCCTGCTCCCATGCAGGTTCTTGCAAGCATTTGTCAAAAAATAATTTTCTTTCAATGCTGTAAGAAAGATGTCAGCTAGTTTGAATGGTAATCATTTTATTGCTTTTTGTTTCACTTTTGAAGAAGGAAAACGCTTTTCCAAATTGCTGACTTCAAAGTACAGCTTGACTTGTATGATCAATTTAACTGTACCATGAAAAAAAGTGTATGTTTCATCTGAAAGATTAATTTTCACTCACAGAATTGCAGTTTAACCAGGCTTCCAGCCAAACAATTATTTTAAGTTTATACGTTTTATATGTCCATAGTCTCCAAAGAGATGTCGTTAAAGTCTGGTAATTGTTAGTCTTTTCAAAAGGACATGTAGTTATAAATAAATGCTTTAGCATTAATTTTTGAGGAACAGGCTAGGGGACTTAATTGTGTGGATTTCATTAATGGGATTTGCCCAATGAAAAATCCCTGTGCTTTACATTGTAAATAACATTTTTTGTGTTTACCATTTAATTTGTAGTGTTGCTCCCCCCTATGAGCTAAATAATGCAAAACTCTTGGAAGAAGATGAGATCGTTCCGCATTGTATGGGGTGCATATGCTGCAAAGCCAGAGTCATATTACCATGTCACAGGTCAGGAAAATGTTAAGCTGGGAGCTGGGGGGCAGCAAACAGCAAACAAACAAACAAAAATCTGTTCTTTGTTGTTAGAACAGATGGTGCTTCCACAAATTTTGGCCATAATATGAAAGTCCTACTGCAACAGCGTGCCCTTGGCTTGTAGCCCTTGATTGTTTTCCCTGGTGGTTTTACCAGGCATCCAAGGTTACATTCAAGAACAGCTGTTTTGCACAAATTGTAGCAAATTTGATGTCTGTCTTTCAGTTCCAGGAGAAATCCTGTAAGTCTTGTTGAGACATTAGGCTGCTCCAGGAGTGTCATAAACAAAACATACTGTGTGGTCCAGGACACATCACCATAAGTTAAATGTTCTTATTAGTTGATTGTTTAACCACCTTTTGCTGTTTCTGTCATTTTAAGTAGAGGTGCTGTTCTATTAAAATTCTCTCAGGAGTTCAGATGTAGATCATTTAAGATTTAGTGTTTGTTCTTGGTGTTGATCTCTATAGATTAATTCCTGTTAAAAAGAAAAAACAGAAGCAGTGGAAGTGCTTCCCTCAGATAATTGTGTCACTGCAGAGCATTCAAAATCATCACTAACTTTGTTCATCTTCCTGTTCCGTTCTTTTTTCTCATTTAATTCTGAAACGAATCTGAGAAGAATTTAGAACATGGAAAAGGTGTGACAAAACTGTAGCAACATGAGACACGCAAATGTGTTTAATGAAATTTAGTATGAGACCACTCAATTCATTTTTACTTAAGGCAGATTTGCATGAGAACCTTAAAACATGATACAAACTGGATAAGGTTTTACATTAAGGTCCTCTTAAGTTAAAAGTCTGGTGTGGCACATGCATAAAAAGAGTTTTGAGTGATATGGTCCTAAGTACATGTTTTAGAACAACCATTAAATTGAATCTATTCTAGAACATGTATGTAACAGAAGTTTTGGGAAAAACAAGTTAGCACAGTATGCTGACTTGTACATGTCAATACATTCTAATTTGCAGTTAATAACTATTTTTTATACTGCATTTTACAGTTAGTAATTAGCTGTCCTCACCAAGTTCTCTCAATTATAGATAACAGCTTTTGAAACGTTGTGTCTGAAGTATGAATCTCAGTGGAATTTATTCTAATTCTGAAATACCTTTATTCTGAAAATGGCTGTTCTCACAACTCTTGAGTTCTGTTTTGCTTTTCTCTCAGCATTCTAGGGGGTGCAAGTTTTAAAGGCCAATATCTGTCATACTTATTATTTTCTTTGTCTCAAAAAAATCACATTTAAGCGAGAGGAAATCGCATGAATCATTTTCTCAAATAAGAGCAGTGTGAAAACTGTTGTAAATGCTTCCTCCACAGGCAAGCTTACAGTTTGGTTGTGTATAGAAGTTCCCTACTTTAATTCATCTTACTGGATCCACATTATATTATCTTTGGGAGAGTTTGCAAGGCTGTTTAATTACTGTGTCCCTTCTACTAGTTGTTCTGCCACTAAGATTTGAAAATAGTTTCTGCTTTATAGATGTTATAAGCTATGTGCATCTGGACAGTTCCTACTTTGTTTCCAATATTCGTTGGTTTTCTAAAGCAAAGTGACTTAATAACTAATAAATCTAAATTAGTTTTCCTAAAATAAGTACTGTCTGCAGGATAGGACATATTAGTGGGTATTTGAAAATATTATATACCTCATGGCATACATTAAATATGATTATTGTCCTCTTTTGCCACTCCTGAATTACTAAGCAGTTTATGTATGGTGCTGGATGTTTATGCAGGATGCTTTAGAAAGGACATGAAGCTCTTCAGGATGAAGAATAGAGAAGTAATTTCGATGTTTATTGAAAAGGGAGATTCAAGATAATTATTTTAACTGATAAATTGCACCTGCTTCCTTTTTTGTTTCTCCTGTTTCTTTGCTGTATCTCTCTGTATCTAAACTTTTTAGAATTCATATTTTCTTTAATTTCTCAGATTTTCATGTTTTGTTAAAATGGTATGAAGATGCTTTTTGTTTCCTTTATGATAATCAATTGAATATAGCTAAGGCCAAACTTTGTATGTTTTAAATAATTGGTTCAGTATACTGATTGAGTCATATTCATAATCATCAGAGCAATGTGGGTTTTTTGGAATGAAACTTCTTCAAATGTACGGCATTTTTCAAATTTTAAAAGAATTTATGATTCTCAAAGCAAAGGTATCCATTGCAGTCTGGTCCTCTCATTTCATGCAGTTATTAGTGGAATAACTAAGCCTCAGAAAACATGGTGAAGAAACATGAAAGATGATGAAAAGGGGACACAGCAAAACATAGACAAGTCAAACACTGGCTAGTCATACCCTGGCTGCACTGTGGTGGGTAGAAAAGTTAATACGCAAAAGAACCTTATTGTCTAGTAGCTTAAACATGTTTTAAAATATTTGGCTGAGTGTTTCAGTAGGTTCAAGTTTGTATCCTAAGACCCATTTTAGCCGTCTTGTGACTACTTAGATTTCATAGTCAGTAGATCTTGTGTACTGCTATTTCATTGGTATACTTTTGAAAAATCCTAAAGCCATTAAAACAAATAAACAAATAAACCCTAGAAAGGACCCCAAACAAGTGAAGCCCAAACAACATTCCTTCCTCACAAGATCACACCATTCCTGCCTAACACACGCAGATCAACACATACAAGTCTAATGTCTAAAACATTATTTGTTTTTTAATGTCAAATTAAAAAATACAGGTTAAGTTTTATAAAGATTATTCCCCAATATGTTAAAAATCTAAAATTAAATTAATAATTACAGTTTCTATGCAATTGGACGTGTTTGCAGTTTTGAAAATTTTATTCCACTTTTCCTTGGATTTTCTATTTGGCTTTCTTTTATATATTATATTTTATACTCTTATCCCAGCCATGAAACAGGATTGTTCAATTGCTATGTGCTCAATTTCTAATCTTTGGTAGTTTTCTACAAAGTTGTAGATTTTTTTCTGGTTCTGACAGGGTGGACTGAGTATCGTGTATCTACATTTCCCGGTGATACTTTGAAAAATCCGGGGCATGAGGAAATAGAATCTTTGTGTTTAGAAAGGCTTGGAAAAGGAGTGACAGCTTTCAGCATGGTTGGGGACCTCAGGTCCAGCCTGGGCTGTGACTAGGTCACACCTTCATCACTGTGTAGAGCCCCCCAGCAGGGAACACTCTTTGGTAGTTGTGTCCCCCTAAACTGGCTTCAAGCACACAGGGTGGGGTGTGTGCTGGGACAGACTATCTTGCATAGCCTCACTAATCCATACAATTATAGGTACAGATTCCACTTGGGGAAAAAACAAATATCACAAATCCTTTTTTTCTCAAATGTTGCATTATAAAGTGTAATTCATGTCTGTACTTTTTCTTCAGTCATGAAGTAAAATTCTAACATTGGTTATTTTTTACACAACATTGTCTATTCTTTTCTCTTTGAGGCTGTCAGTGAAGAAGAAATTGGTACTTTAGAAAGATACTGATACCTGTTTAAGAAACCTGATATTTAGAACAAAATAATTAACTGTTCCTTAGGAGGTGGTGTTGCTAGAGAAATGCAGTGTAGCAATTTTTGATAACTTACTTAAATTCACATGCTAAAATTAAATAGCTCTTTAAATATGTCTATAGTACAGAGGAGGTAATAATACTGGACAACGCCTGAGGAATTGTTCAGTGCATTCAGCAATCAGCTCAATCTGTTAGTAGAAATAATATCTACATAACGAACTATTCAGTTAGGAAAAAATACTTTTTTCCTAATAATAAATATTGATGCTATACTTTATTAAAATCAGGTGTTATGAAACAAACAGCTCTGACTTGTTTAATTAAAAATAGCAGCAAATCTATCATATACAGAAGTCTTAAAATGCAAGGCTTCTCTTAAGATGGAATTTGTTTTCATAGCACTAAAACCACATACAGACTAAGTGACAAGAAAATTTTAAAAAATCATATATGGATTACAAAAATGTGTGAAAGTGCTTTGGCTAGTGAGGATGGGCAGTCTGACAAGGAAGCTACATTCGACTAAAATGGAAAAGGCTAGGAAAAAGAAATTGAGAACGGAATATGAAGGAACTAAGTCTTATTTTTTTAGGTGGAAAAAGGAAGATTCTTACTCTCTTGATTTTGCTAAGATTGTTGTTATTATCTGAATACGGAGTAACTAGCTGGCACAGTTTTTCTACTAGTCACTACTGGAATCAAGAGTGCTGTTGCCTGATTATAATTGCAAGCATTTTATTAAACCAAGTGAAGTATAGAGATGCAAAAGCATTCTTTTAGAGACATCCTGGGAGTAATCACACACACCCCCCCCCCTAGATTTTCTTTCTTTCTGTTTTATTCTTCCTTGAGTTCTTTTGTGAATAAAAATAAATAAATCCATGACCGATATTTAATCTGTTCATGGCTGTGATGGATTATTAGCAAGAGTAGCAAAATTCATCTTCATGCAGGAGATGATCACCGGGCTATGAACAACTTAAGAGATAACTGAGTGCCCTAATCTGTCTGCTGCAGGTAATACATAACTGTATGTGGGATTTCTGACAGAGGAGGAGAATAAATCCCCTTCACTTCTGAAAGAATGTTCATTACCGACAGGAAAGAAAGAAGGAAAAAAGGCAGAAGTAGAACAAAACCTAAACTAAGACACTGAAGATTCTTTAATAGTCAAAGCATAACTTATTTACTCAGTGACAAATTTAAAACAATAGGTTTTGTCTCTAAAAGACATTGCAGTGTTGGGTTTGGGGGATGAAAGAGAAAATAAAGAAGGAATTGATTGTTTAGTCTGTCCTTAGCTGTTATGATAATGTGAGCAATTACCACATGCCCTTTCCCTCTCTTTCATCTGTGGCACTGAACAATATTACCCATAATAGTCGTGTGATTTAACAGTGGTGAAAAAAACAAACAAAACCCATCATTTTTTTAATCACCACATTATGTTAAATTCACAGGTGTTATAAAATTAGCATGGATTGAAACGTAGCTGATTGTTTCACTGACTATGTTTTCTTGCTTGCTTTTAAGTTAATATATGTCAGCATTCGTCAAGTTTATTTCTCCCTAGGTTGATGTTTTTCAAACCTTGCTATTTACCTAAGTAATCATTCTGTTTTCATTTGCTGGTAAATGCAACTATATGAAAACAAGCAGATGAGACTACTGACCCATAACCAGCTATACTGCCATTTTTAAACCTTTTGTTTTCCAATTAGTCTTTCCTAATCATACTTGTATTTATTCTTAAGTTGCTGTGCACAGCTGAAGTCAAGAACAGAATGGTCCAATGGCTGATTGTAGGTTTGATTATCGACTGTACTGGGATTTTCTTATGCCCAAGAAATTAATGAGCTGAGATCCATCTAGCACCCTGATTACATTGCAGAGGTAGTCAGGGTACTTTTTGCATTCAGTGATGTTTATACCTCATGCAGGAAGGAATGAGACAGAAGAGAATTTTAAAAACATGTAACTTACTCCTGCAGTCCTTAGAAGAAAATTTCTTTGGCATGTATCATTGTTTTGCACAAACCCAAACATAACACCCTTGGTGAACTGAAATAAATAAGTAAATGTGTTTAGTTATAAATTATACATCACATTGTCCTCTCTACGTCTCCTCCAACAGTTGTTTCTTCATCTCATGCAAATCAAACCAAGTATATACCATCACAAAATCTGAATTTTAAAAATTAAGTTTCCTCAGCATGATGGAAACTGGCAATCATAAAATTTTGAACAGTACACAGGCATTTGTACATAGTTATCTTCTTCTCTTTGTAATAAATATGATCAGAGAAAATAAAGATTCAAAGCCTGTTATTTCTAGGTGGTTTCTGAGCAGCTGGTATTGAGGATTTGTAAGCCAAGCAAAATTCCTTTGAGTCCATAAACCGGTTTGTTCTTGGTAAATGTGAGAAAAATCCAGTCCTTCCTTCCAGAGCTAGGTAACCATCCCAGAGAGCTGAAGTTTCAACTGGTATATGTTGAAACTTGCCATTCTTTTATTTGGAGGTTTATCTTACTCCTTCTTTGTTTGTAGACTGCTTGCTTAGATTGCAGTTAGTCTACCTCAAAAGAGACCAAGCTCTTGTGCATGGAAATGGGATGGGTTTGTACTTACCTGTCAACCTGCTACAATCAATTATGCAGGTGCATGCACCTACTAGATATGTTGTAACTTAAAAACTTCCTAAATTATGTGTTTTGTGCACATCCAGACTAGTTCAGACTGTTTCCTGTCGAAGGCACAGTGGGATCTAGAACTGTTGTTAATGCTTAAGTCCCCCAGGTAGGCAAACCCCTAGGTGTGCCACAAGGCTGGGTATGCCTGTGTGCACACACTTGGGAGCACTCAGCCAAAAACCAACCAAAGTGTGACAGTTTTCTTTAGGGCACAAGTGAAGGCACAGATTTTAGTACCTCGCTTTTATATAACATCTTGGAGATTAGAACTCTCTCCAAGATGATAAAGACAGTGGGTTCAAATCAGTCCAAGAGAAATGCAAATGGTATCTTCTCCCCTTCAGCAGAGTTCAAAGAAAAACTGTCTTATCTGTCAGGATCTATGACTCCTTAGATATGTCAAGGATAATAACCATATATACATTGCTGAGATATTTACATGTACCTTGTGCATGCTGTAAGACTGGCAACACGGTATGAACTTTGTTCTATTGCTGTCAGAAGGTCTTGATTTAGTGTTGGTAGGTCAAACAAAAACAGTCTTTTCAGTTATAAAGTAGGTAAAAATGCATACTTAATTTCTAAATGTTAAGTTTATGCTTAGAATCGCAGCGTATAGAAAATGTTTTGAGTAGCAGTGTCTAAATACAGAATTGTAGTTCACAGGAAATTGTCCAATTACCATATGTTTTCAGACTGGCCCAACTGTATCCAATTATCACTTCTTTATGTATTTTTACCTTTATGTACATGTAAAAGATACTGAACTCAGCAAAAGGTAAATGAAAGACAACAGATCTTTTAGAAAAGAAAGGTCCTTTTTTAATATACTTCGCTTCTTGCAAAATAACTCTGGAAATTAAAGTCTTACACACACACTGAAAGTTTGTTTTGTTATGTTTGTCAAGATTAACCAAGCTTACCTCTTCAGTCCCTTTTATAGGAAGAGTCCTACTGAAGACAACTGGCTTCCCTCAGGGAGGGAAGAGGGGAGGGTTTTTTTGTACAGCTTTAGGATGAGCAAATATTGATTCTTAGTTTTATGCTTTTTTGGGACTGCCATTGAGGATTGTATCAGCAGTCATTATCAGGAAATACAGATGGCTAACACCAAGGTGGTTTTGGTTTTGTGCAAATGAAGAGTATTAGAGCTGGCACTACTTTATCAGAATTCAGAAAATAGGATTGTCAGCTTAACCGGGATGAGTGGCCAGGCGCTGATTACCTGGAATGCATTTAATAGCATTTAAATTCTATTTTATCAAGAGCTGTGAAACCTTGTGTTGGATTATAGGGACAGCTGTATGCTGACTTGGCAGGGTTCTTTAAAATATTCCATTAATACTGTGACCAGAATTAGAGATATAAAGAGAAAACTAAAGCTGTAGTAGTAAATTTTGGCAACTTTTTTGTGCATGTATCACAAAGTGGAACCATTACAAAGTGGGACATCAAGAGTTCTAGCTCACTGAAGTTCTAGCTTACTTAATAATTTGTCAGAAATATTTGATATGCTAGATGTCTTTAATATAGGAGGAATCTCTAATGAAAATAAAATAATTTTGTCCTTGGCCTGTGTGACTTCTAACAGAGAAGTTCTTTTGCTGCCTGAGAAATGAGACACATTCTGAAATGTCAGTGTAAGCAAGAGTTCCACATTTCCTAGCAACCCACTCTTCACCTACTTAAGCCAGGACTAACCCTACACACTGTTGTTTCTCCAACGTCGAGGCCCAGCAGACCATCTCTCCTCATTGGCCTGTCACTTGGGTCATGAAATTGTCTTTGATATTATGCAGGAACCCCCTGGATTGCTTACGCCCTGCTGTGGTGTCCCTCCAGCAGATAATGGGGTGAAGTCCCCCATGAGGACCAGGGCCAGTGAATATGAGACTGCTCCTAGGTGCCTGTAGAGGGCCTCATCCACTTGTTCTTCCTGGTCGGGTGGCCTGTAGCAGACACCAACTACGATGTCGCCTTTGCCTGTCTTCTCTTTAATCCTCACCCATAAACTCTCAGTTGGCTCATCATCCATCTTCAGGCTGAGCTCCATGTATTCCAGCTGTTCTCTCTTAGTATGTTAAGCATCCTTCCTCCCTCCTCTCCCCACCCTTGATTATCCAAGAGATGAGTAAATATTGAGTATATAAAATAATGTGTTGGGAAACATAGATGTATTGATAGAAAACTCTTATTGAAAAGACCTGTTACTTCTTTTGACATGTCAGTCACACAAGTTGATATATATTTTAAAAAGTGCTGCTAATCCAGCATACAAGGAATAAAACTAGAATAATTTCTGCAGTTCATAAGCATTTTGCAAGTTGTTAAAGGCTTGTTGGAGTTTGTGTAAAGGAGATGGGAGTTATACAGGTTTGACTATATATCTGGCAAGCCACAGGATCTAAAGAAAATACCAGCTTGCATTTTATGCATTTCTAAACCTTATACATGTGAGTCCAAAGAATAACCTTTTGGCTAGATGGCTTTTTGCTATAATTCCTGAAGTAAGAGTGGAATCATAGGATAAAGTCTGAAAAAGCTTTGATATGTTAGAAATGTTGCAAACCCTTTTGTCTCAGTTACTACTTTCTGATCAGATTGTCAGAAAAAAAATGCAGTTTTCAGTACCAAGTCTGAAACACTTGGAGGGTGGGGTTTATGTTGTTTTTTTAATTCTATCTTGTTGTGTGGTTTTTTTTGTTATTCTGAAGTCTTTGGGGTAGCCATACATACCTTGTCTTTCAAATTCTACTTTAGGAGACTTCCATTCCCTCTAAATTAAACTAGTGGATTTTAGTTTTAGAAGGGTTGGCTATTGCCGGTTAGAGTCTTTATTTCACATGGACTAGGGAAAGGAAGATTGATTTTCCTGGTGTGCATGAGGCGATGGCTATTTCTGGGAGCTATTTATTCAATTAGAGAGGCAGTTAGTCATGAAAATCAGGCTATTTATGTTGGTTTTTAGAGGCACTTGTCTCTACAGAAGGAAGAGTGTTAGGGGCTTTCTGTGTATGCATTCTTTCCCCATCTCCAGTACCTAGGGATATGTACTAGGTGGCTGCAAGTTTTTACAGCTGTGTTAGGCAGAAGAGAGAGAACACCAGTAAGTTTAAGAACAGTCTAAAGAGGAGTTGTCTGTTACAGAAAAGACAAAAGACATCCTATAATGGGAAGCTGGGATGAGACACACACATCCACATTCTTACCAAAATCTGTGGCTTCTGCAAAACCCTGCAAGAGCCAGTGCATTCTTGCAGAAAATAAATTCTGCCTAATTATCTAAGAAGAAGTCTTAAATTGGCTCTGAACCAAAATGAAAGCCAAAAGCCAGTTAGGAGGAAAAAGAGGTGAAAGAACTCGGGATAAATTACTTGCAAACTGCTTTTGGTCATTGTGTGTTAAGGTTATTTAAGCTCTGTTCCTTGCTCTGTCAAAAGTTCTATTGAGCTCTTGGACAAGATACTGTTCTTCTTTCTGCCTCAATTTACAAACTAAAATTGGAGATTCTTTTACTCCATTTTACCTTTTTTTAAAATCTTGTTCTATTTATAGTGTTCTTCACATGCATTCTCTGTACAGCTGTCTGTACAACTTCTCTATATAAGAAGTTCTGAGAGGAGGGAGTTGCTCACTATTAAGGGGATGCAAATAATAATAAAGTACCATTTGAAAATGTTAATGGCTTGATGTTGTAAACCTATGATTCTCTTTTGTAAAACTGTATGAGGATAGAATAATGAGAATAGAAAAAGTCAATGGGGCATAGAGTAGTATAACATTAGGTATGTTTCAGAAAGTATTACCTATTTAAACATTGTTGGTATAGTAAAATTTAGATTTATGAAAGTTCGATGGGAATTAGAAGGCTAATTGGATTTTTCTACTAGCTTTTTAAATGAGAGGGAGTTGTAAAGTACTAAGTAGGAAGTATTCAGGTTGTTGGAGTCTACCCAAACCCCTTCTCCAATGCTAACCCTAAAATCAACCTCACCCTTGATGTCTAAAAGTGATGCATGTTCTGGAGCAAAGAATGCCTAATACTTTTACCTAGTCTTTCCCATTTATACTCAGAAGTAGTCTGATTGCCTGTCCTGTTCCTTTTGTGTTTTGGAGACTTAAAAGAAATGCCTAATCTCTGTCTAGCCTCTGTTGAAGGTTTAACACAGAAATGACATTAATTCATTCAGACTACATCAAATTCAATGCAAGACTCACCACTTTCATTTCAGAACTCCAAGTGATTGGAGGGTGGGGAGAAGACCTATTTCAAAATTTGTTAATAATGTGAGTACTTGTTCAACAGAAAAAAATTCATTTTCTGTCCCTTGTTTTCTGGTTACTGCTTTGAGCCCAGACAGCCAGATGCATACTGGCATCAGGATGCTTCACAGACAGTTCAAGTGTGGCTATGTTACAGCTGAGAGTGAAATAGGTGGCCAAATGCAGTTACATGAGAATGAGTTTACCTCTTTTTCTAGTGGTGGTTGTGCGTTCACTTTCATTTTTATTAAGTGAAAAAAAAAAGCTTACATGGTCCTTCTAACAAGAACAGGGACAGTTTTACAGTTTTCTGATTTTGGTGTCTGCTTCCCTGTCTGAAGTAAGAGAAATATTTTCATAGAATCGTTTAGGTTGGAAAAGACCCTTAAGATCATCGAGTCCAACTGTTAACCTAACACTACCAAGACCACCACTAAACAATATCCTTAAGCACCACATTCATTATACATTGCATTAAAGGGAATAATTACTCATTCAGACTAAAAGTTTGGGAACACAGACAAGACCTTAAAGGGGTGCATATGGAAGTGGGTGGTGCTGTATTGGTGTAGGACAGTTGAGTTGCTTCACTGTTGAATTAGAATCTAATTTTGTGGTTAATTGCACGTATGTCTGGAGTCTCACATATTAACCAGATGCAGAAATTATTAAAGAATGGGGCAACAGTATTTCAACAGTAGTCCTGAGAGAATTGTCTGTGTATTGTGTACTCTGGTAATGAAACGAGAACTGTATTTTTAAGATACCATTCTACTAGACACCATTAATAAAACTATTGCTGTCTACCAAAGAAATAAATATTTTGTTGATCCTGACTAGGTCTCATTTGGAGTCCCATATTTATCCAGCATAGCAACTTAAAATGACAAATTGAAGCTTAAATAACAGTTCAGAAAATGAAGCCTATGAGAAAGCCTACAAGTGGAGAACCGTATACAGCCATCATAAAAGAAAACAAAAGGGAGAAATAAAATTGATAGTACAGAGAAAGGGAAAGATTTATAAATTGAGCGAGATCCAATAGTTGTTTGATAGTAGGAGCAGAGAAAGTAGGCAGTTATGGAAAGTAAGAGAGAAAATATTAACAGAGGAATGTATGAAAATGCTTAGTCTCTAGAATGAACAAAGCATATTCTACAGCTGCTTTTGCTACAGGAAGATGCTCTATCGAGGCAACCACCACCAAAGACTGATAAATAGAGACAATTTTTTTTAATTCATGTTTCATTAATGGGTTTATTATCAGTATGATTGTTCAAGTAATGCTGCATCATAAGCCTAGATGTTTATTTTGTGGTGTCCTATCAAATATGTATTATCCCATTCTAAATGGTATATTGAAGTAAAAATAAGAATTTGTATGGTTCTTAAGATACTGTTCTTCCATTGACTGTAGCAATTGTCAATTTCACTTTAAGGATAGTTAAAAGGTTCATGTTTACTGCTGCAGTGTCATGACTGTAGGTGCCAAAGATGTTCTCTCTGTCAGGGAGGACTGAAAATTTCTGGAAACGTATTTTGCAGTCATTCATTTGTGCTTTATTGATTTTTGAAATATTGGTAGGTAAGCAAAAAAGTTGACATCATCTAGTGTCAGAGATAATTTATTGGTTAGTTAATACCATGCTTTTCAAGTTTTCTGAAATAATGATCCCTTTGGGGAGTGGCATCTCTTTTGTATGCAATAAACTACCTTCAGTTTGGCAACTTGTTAATCTACTTAAGTGCGCCTTGAAAAGCATTTGAATCAGTACATTTCATGTCAAATGTGTCTTCTAATGCTCTGTTTTCAATCATGTTACCATGCAGATTAACTTGATTAGTGGACTTCTTTTTTGCTTTTAAGACATAATGGATAAGGTGACGAACATCATTTAACATAAGAAATACTTAATCCTCCCCTCTTGGTTGTGATTTTGCAAGCTAAGGAAGAGCGATTTATGTTAGAAGACTACCGATTAAGCAAATAGAGTCTCAAGAGACACTTCTGAGAATCCTGTGTGCATTCTTTCAGAGTGAACATTCAATTGGTTCTCTAGAGTAAGGTGTGCAAGGTCTAAATTGCTATAGAAGCCATGTTTTTGGGTATTCTTTTGAAAAGCTCTTGTCCCTGACAGTCACCACTATTAAAATATTGGGGCCTTTTCTGGGAGGTCAGTCTTGGGTCTTAAATAGATCTTTTTTTTTTTTTTTTAATAGGTACGGTGTACTTTATGTTTGAAATTCCTATTGTTGTTCAAGGTTAATTGCTGACATTTTTCTAATTAAAGTAATTTGGGCACACGGATTAGCTGTCTCTTCCTCATTACACTTTGGGGTAAAAAAAGATCTGAGAAAGTATATGTAGAAGCAAGTGCTTTAATGATGACAAATCTAGGAGAAAAAAACTCAAAACGAGATAAATCCAGAAACTGCAAATCTTTTGTGTATTTCAACATAGATATTAAATGAATTTCTGTTCCTTTTTCTGTATCTCCCAAGCGTTTTCATAGATTTGCCTGGCCAGAATGTTGATCAAATCTAAACACAATTTATGCCTAGGTATCTCTGTACTTGTACAGCAATACTCTTTCCCACAACAGTTTTCTACATGAAGTTCTTTCAAGTTCAAGATATTGCAGAGAGAAGATATTTAGTGAAAGAAATGGCTATGAAATAAATATAAAATTTAAGCAAAACAATACAGTGGTTTCATTCATCAGAGAGTGCAAGCAAAATCAAAAAGTAACCTTCCTAGTCCAGAGGAGAGTCAAAAGATTCATATAGTTACTTATAAGAATGTCCAGGCTATGTGTTACAAACATTAAGGATGGTTATGAAATTAAGTACAATGTCTATATAAATAAGCTTTTACATTTTATGTTTCTGCTCCAGATAGGAAAGCTGTAAGTGGACAAAAAATAGTTTAAGTGGAAATCAAAGGTATACAAATATAGGTATAGCCACCTATAACTCTCATTTGCATGAAGTTTGCCAAGAAGGGAGGGGGAAAAAAAAAGACAAATGAAATTATTAATATATTGCTTTCCTTATGTGAATTTCATGTGCTCTACTTGATCTCGTGGATATTCAAACATATACCAAGATGGATATTTCAGTTACATAAATGTCTAATAAGTTCCTGTTAAGTTACTGAGGTTTTTCTGCTCTTAGAAGTTGTTACTTCTAAAATTGTTTACATTTAATTGACATATTCAATCTTAATAGTCAATGTAAATTTATAAGCTGTATAATCTGTGAAAAAAACAGAATGTATGCTAAACTAAGATTACAAACTTCAGGGCATGCAGTTTCTATGGCCATTAGGTTAACTTTCTGGGGACTTGGAAACATAATGTTCTAGGCAAGGATCTGATACTTTCTCTGGATTCATGTGAGACCAGTTCCTCACCCAGTGTCCATGGAACTGTCAAGAAAATCATTGAAAGCAGAAGGGACTTTTATTTTTTGGGAGGTAGGGTATTTGGTGTGTGTGTGTGTGTCTTTTCATGTCTGCAGCATAAAATTGCTTTAATAAACTTTGCTGGAGGGGTGTGTATTGCAAACAGCAAGGTATACTCTTCTTGAGTATTCCTTTTTTTTTTTTTTTCTGCTTGACTGTTCTTGACTTCTCTGCTTCTTTTTTTCTGTTATAAGGATGAGGATGGATCAGTAGTAGACAAAAATTTGATAGACTTCTGTGAGAAATTCTGCTTTCTGCAGCTAGTACACCTCTATGATTAAGTACTTTATGAAGAACTATGTTCTTGAAGCAATACCCATGACATTTTTCATACTGTAAAACCTAGAGAAAAGAGTAGAGGCGTAGACAGATAGTTTGTGTTTCAGTAAACCAGTGATGTATTAAACTACTAATAACTGTAAGATTACTTTGGGAAAGGTAAATCTATGATGTTTTAAAGATTAGATCATTACAATTTGAAAATAAAACTAGACATCTTGAAAATTTTTTACAGGCTGAAACAGATTTATGAATGTGAGACCATGAATTTGGGATCCCAGGCTATCAAGAAGTCCTTAACTTGAGATGCATTTCTCCTTTGAATTATTAGTGCTTATGTTTTTGTTAGTCTACCTTTGAGGTTATTAAAGAGTTGGATGGTGAAATGGAAAGATTATTTTAGAAATTAATTTAATTTGACCCATCTTTGCAAATATTATTAACAAATTGACAAATTCCAACAAACTGCTTTGGAATGGTTTTGAAGCCTCAGATCTGGACTATACCATGTCATTTTCTGTAGACCAAGAGCTAAAGACCCAGTAATTGAAAATGTGAGCGTTGGAACTAAACTCACTGAAAATAGCATAAATTTGAGTGGAAATATTCTTGTGCCCTGTGTTGTCTGTTGGCTTCACTGTTGCTTTTCATGCAACGTGCAGTTTCTGGTTTAGAGCTTTTAAAATATTTAACAGTTATATTTTTCATTTTTAAAAATGTAAATATTGTAAAAATTGTTGCAAGCATTTGGAAATGTCTTTATGGCTTGGTGACTTAAACTAGAGTTTATTTTACAGAATACTTGGTACAGAAAAGATGTTAGTCTTGTGTAAAATCTAAGTATATGAATCGTTTTGATGTGTCATTACTTGTCATGTTTTTGAATCCTTAACTGAAAATTAGAACAAATCAAGATTTTAAAGATCAAGAGGCGTTGAAGTAGGAAACATTTCCTTATGAAAAAAAATTTTGGCTATTCATATACACCAAGAGTAGTGATGACTATGAATAATAATTTTGATTTTTCTTTTCTCTTTTTTTTTTTCATTAATGTATTTAAATTAACTGGCTTTGTTCATCTTTCATTGAATTGCAATATGGTTGATAATGTCCTGACTGTTACTGCAAATAGGTAAGTTAAAATTCTTTTTCTCTACTATAATATAGCTATTCTGTTGGATGTGAAGAATTAATAATTTTCCAATTCAATATGATTTTTTAGTCTGCTCACTAAACTTTGCATATGATTTTACTAATTAGAAGTTCAAAACAGATTTATGTGTTTTCTTTGCACAGCAGACAGAACAGGATGATCACGTCATTTCTGTTCCCTAGATATGCTGGTTTGGATTAAAAAGTGTTACCGTCATTGTTATTGTCATACAAAACAGCCATTTGGTTTCATGTTTTATATTGTCATTATTATTGCTGGGATCCTATCCTTTGTTTTCCCTCGTAATCCATTATATTACTACGATATTTTTTTTCCTCCACCTCTCCCTGCACAGCCAAAAAGAAAGGGGGGAAAAAAAAAAAAGGGAAAAATACCCTAATGGTTAAATTCTAAATTCTACTGCAGGAATTCTTTTCCTCACCAAAGAAGTTAATATGCAATACCAATGTAATGTGCTGATTTGACTTTAGGTAATATCTTAGAATTAGTATACAAAATCTCCCAGAACTACTTTTTTAAGAATTGATTTAACGATTTCCTCTACTTTAGTGGGCAAATTTATTTTCAGAGCAGCTTTTCTGCTGTTGCTATATTTAAGTAAGAGGAGCACAGATATGGACTGCTTTTGGGTTTTGGCACGAATACATTCACCATATAATTCACAAATACATATTCTTTAGAAAGCGAGTGCTATCTTTTAAAAAGAAATGCAAACGAGTTTGTAAATGACTGTTTTGTTCACTACTGCAACCTCAAAAAAAAGTTCATTTTTCTTTCCTTATTGTCACAGTTTATCTGTTGTTCAACACACTTGTGTTGATTGATTGTTAATATATAACATCACATGTAATATATAATAAATAAGATGAACTCTGATACTAAACAGTGCTTCAGAATTGCTGTAATACTAAATAGTGCATCATCTTCAAATAACTTAATTTCTGATTAGACAATTTTTTTTTTCCTCCACTTTACTGCAAGGTAAAACGATGCTAAATGCTTATTTAACTATAGATTATTACTTCCTTTTTTTTTTTTTCTTAATTACTGAATTGCTTCTTTGCAAAATAGATTATGATGGATGTTATAATTTAGTAGCTGTCTGTCAAATCATCATTTTTACTTCTGAAGGACTGTGTTTGTGGAGTTCTGATGACAAAAAGAAGCATTAGCATACTTCCCAAACCTATGGCTTAGTATTCAAGGTCCAATTTTTCCACAGCTTGAAACAATGTCTTTCATTAGCAATTTATTAGAGCCTGCCATGTACAGTCAAAAAAAGAAGGTAATAAATATCAGATAGGAAAGGCAAAAGTGTTCAGACTGTTAGGACAGATAATTTATCAATTATCTTTACAAGTTGAAATCCAAGGAAAGTGTGCTGTGAAATCTCATCTCTCAATTGCTTTTTCTAGTGATAGGTATTTCCATCCAAAGTACTTTTTATTGTCTTTAATGCAGCGTACAATTAATTTAAACAAATCTGAGCACATATAGTGGGATTAATTTGCTTGGTTTTAGACATCCGAATCTCAGCTCCTCTTATCAGCAATGAAGGGAAGTACTTTGAGAAACTCACTTGATTTATTTTTGTAAAGTACACACCTTCCCTGGAATGGAAGGGATTTGTACTGATGAATTTAGTCATTATAAGGACAAGGCATTAAATTCTCACTCTTAGTGCCAAATAAAGTTGCTCCTTTATTGTTATATTTGGAAAACACAGATAATCTGCATTATGTACCTTGAATTTTGTACCAGTAACTCATACTATCAGCCTCCTCTCTGATCTAACTATAATAAGTTTCTCTGTCTGAGATCCTAGACATCTGAGTTTCTGCAGCCCTTACCTGTATATGTTGATTTGACAGCAGTGCACTATTAAATGTCATTTTCTAGGCTTCCGTTTTAAAGTTAGTTCTTCAAGTTGTTACCCAGAATATAGCAATTTAAAAATGTCTGTACTTGTTCAACATAAGAAATTGATTTTAGTTTATTGATGTCCTACTTCTTTCCAAAAAATTTTAAAATGATGGGTTGTATTTGAAACTAAGTAGTGGTCAGCTGTACTTAAGTATGACTTTTCTAATGGCCTTTCTGTGGAACGAAGAATTTTAACATCAAGAGATGGTGCCTGTTAATGAAGTGATTGTCCTTTCAACAATAATACTCTATGTCATAGCCTGTGCTTTAATTACTTTTTAATTGTGGTGAACATGATGAAGGCAGTCTTGCTAAGATTCACCAAATGTATGTCTTAATCAAGCTATTAGGAGTGAATAATTGTTCCCATTAAAATTATTTAAAATAAAACATACAATCTATTCAAATTATTGACTTCTACCTATAATTACTGTTTGGAAAAGAATATCAACTGAAGTGGGTTTTTTGTTTTTGTTTTGTTTTGTTTTGTTGGGTTTCTTTTGTTTAAATATATATTTAGGTACACTTTAGTCTGAGATTTTCAGAGGGCTTGCCAAAATCAATTTTTTTCTATCTCAGAACCCCTCTTGCCTGTTCTTGCTTACTAGCAAATCTGTTCCTACAATCCTGAAACCTTAACATCTGCGTCACCAGATTTTGACGTATTCCATTTTCAATCAGAGGTTCTCAGAGCACTTATGAAACCTAGTGAGGCAGACAAAAGTGACTTGTCAGTTCTTTTTGGCCAATAATTCGCCTATGTGTAAGAAATCAGTTGTTGATACCTGTCACTGCCCATCATAAATATCATTTCTGGGTGACTGTCCCTCTAGTAAGTCTGAATGTGACAGTGTGAAAACTCCAAGCCCAACCTTCTTTCCTTTGTATGTGATGTGATTTTTTACATGTGCATATTTAGGATATTTGAAAGATGCAGGAGATGGGAAATATGAGGTAACTTTTGCCATTTCTTCATTTCGTTTCTGCATGGTTCATTAGTCTGAAATTTAGTGGGATTTATGTTTACTTAGATTTTCTGAATATAGCGAGCTTTTATGAACTTGGTTATAAATTTTTGAACTTGAAATGTTTGACTTTCCTTTTAAATGAAAAGGGTTCATCTGCCCTACTCACTAGGACTGTGAAATAACCTAGCAAAATGACAACTGCTTAACAATTATACAGTTTTGCTTTCAGACCAAAGTAACAAATGCATCTCGTAAGAGGGTTCTGGGTTTTTTATGATTTAAAAAAAAAAAAAAAAAAAAAGAAAAAAAGCCAGTGTTCCATTTATATAGTTGCAATGATTAAAGTTCTTCTTGAGCTCACCATGGCATTTTCAGCAATAAGAAAGAAAATTAAATGCTTCACATTTTAGGTCTGAAAGCTGTGGGGGCAGTGAGATGGCAGTTTTGCAAAATACAGATTTATTTATACACACAAAACTAAACCAGGCTATTACAGTATCTATTTTTAATATGTAATAATCCCATTAGCAGCACAGTGTTTCTTCTGTCATACACAGTATAAGTGTAACAGAAATGCCTGAGGCTTTCTACTTCCAGAAATTTAATTCCACATCTAGCCCAAAAAGATTCATCCATCATTGTGACAATAAATCCAGATCACCTTTATTTAAAGCTGAAGCCTCACTGTCTTCTGTCCTTGTAATCTCTTAGATTGCCTGTTACTTGGATCCTAGTTATGAAACTTGGATAAAGGTTGAGGGAAGGAGGGAGCAGGGTGCAGCAGAGTAAATGTGAATGAGCAGCTCAGCAGCTGACAGTTTAGGAAGAAGTAGTTCATCTTTATCCCCTATCTCTTCTGCTGGAGATACTGAGTCAATAATAGCAGTCCCAGGCTTTATAGTGGCATAGTTATTTACACTTTTACACATACCTGCACAGAAACATATATGCATTTATATACAGTGCCTATATTCACTATTCCCAGAATTAACTTTATATAATATGTGGCTTTCAAAGAGGAAAAATCCCATCAGGTCTGCTAGGAACAGAATATTATTGGACCTCCAACAACAGAGCAAATCAGGGAGGCTAGCTTTTCTGTACATGCTGGCATCTCTAAACAGAGAAAAATGATTTATTTGGGGGAGCCAGCTACAAAATGCATAAAGAAACAGAGCAAAGCAAAAGAAAAAGAAACTTCACTGTAATCTGTTTGCCACTTAGTCCTACTATAAGTTTCTAAAAACTTAATCTAGGTGTGGATAAGTATATACCTCCTTTAGTTTTTTTGTATATTTCTGTTCTCCCTCTCCCCTTCTCTCAAAATAAAGCACATGTTAAGCTCCTCCAAAAGCTCATCCACGTCTCTCTTTTTGCTCCTTCCCAGACAAGCTTTAAAGGCATATTTGTCAGGGCCCATCACAGGTGAGGGTGCCCGGGGCTGGCGGAGGCTGTGGGTCCAGCAGGGCGCTGGGGTGCCCTCCCTCCCCAGCCAGTCCGGGGAGCCGAGCTGGGCCGGGCCGGGCCAGCGATGGTGACCGAGGTCAGCCACAGCCTGGCCATCCCCAGGCGCTGCTGGGAAGGCAGCCCCTGGGTCAGGACAGGAGGGGTCCAGGGCAAGGCAGCCCCGGTGGCAGCAGCCATCCAAGGAGGCCTCTCCCTGCCCGGGAGCACTGCCACCCAGCCCCCGGGGCTGGCCCCCAGGCTGTGCCTGCTACCACAGGACTGCCTTCCTGTTCTATAAAGGGGGGGCACAGAGATTTCTGCTTATGGGGGATCTTTGCTGGGAAAAAAAAAGAGTAAACTCTATACATTTACTTTTCAAGCTGGAAAATGTGACCAATAATAATCATGCAGCTTAACTTGTTCATTAGGACGTTTACTTTGCTCATACAAATAAAGTAAAAAGATATTTCTTTCACAAGATAAGCCCATAATTCTGGATCATTTACCTATAAAGATCACAGGCAGCGTATATGATTGTAGGATTAACCATTGGTCCTGATATGATTGTTCCTTCTTTAGATTAACTGGAAAAATTCAAAACAGAGAGCAGCTTAACATTATAGTATTACATTTCACTTGAAGTCAGTGGTGCTTGTTTGCCTCTGAATACTAATATTTTGCTCCTTCTGCTAGTTCTTTAATGTGTCTGAGTTGACTCTTTCTAAATGGTGAATTTTAAATAAGGTCAGCTCTGATTTTCTCTGCCCTAGGAAAGTTAGCACTTGGAATGTGTCTTCCCACTGCTGTACATGGTATTCTTCTTTTGTATCCACTCCATGTATTCTTCCATGTAAACTTTACTTTTTCAGCATCCTGGCTAATTCTAATAATTTGATGGTCTAGATTAATTCTCAGTTGAGATGAGTCCATGTTGAAGGTCTGTCCGAGGAGAGAGGCACTGTCTGCAGTAAGAAAAAATGTTTTTCAAAAATTCATGCTATCTGAAAGCCAGTATAAGAATTGCATGAAAAACTACCAAATATTTCTGATGATATGTGCTTGTAGACTTTAAGATGATTGTGCAGCAAAGTCCAATAATAGATTCAAATAAAATGCATTTTCTTTTTAGAATATTTAATTCTGTTAATTTTAAACCCATTTATTCTGTTGAGGCTACATTTATAATAGACAAACTCTTCTGGTCATGTAGAATGAGGATTAGGAATGGAATATTTACAAATGAGTTCATGAGACTCTCAAGGAGAATAAAAATCTTTGAAAGCCAATGACAGTGGGCTTTTTCTACTTATGTGCAACTTAATCAGCTGTGGTGGCTTAGATTTAGATTCCTCTCTAGCTGATCTCAAGATCTTGGGTAACGTTACTAGAATGACACCTGTGCAAAATATAATTCCATAGGTGTGTTTTAGGTTTTCTCCTTCAGAAGAGCCTTTTCCTCCTCCTAGCTAGACATACAACTGTGGCTTTGCAGGCACTTCAGCTTGTGTTTGTGTGTGAGCATATGTGTGCAAGTCTGAACCAATCTATTTAAGTGCAGGCTAAAATAGGCTAAACTGTGTAGGATTATTCAACTTTTTGGCATGATGTAATGTTTTGGCCCTCATTTCACACTGTTGTAAAGAGAGATCATGTGCATCTGCTGAAAGAGGTGAAACTGTAGGAAACTGTATTCAACAGAAGAATTCATGTAAAGAAAATTAAATTGGCAGATATGTAAAAGCAATCCATTGGTATATAGTATGTTTTATTTACACTATACATATGTTTAAACTCAGAAGAACTGAGCAAACATCTTGAAATATTCTTCAAACAGCACTAAAGACAAGTCTAAATATTTGCAAATTTGATCTAATTATGCAGCTATCAGATACATTTTTCTGTAATTAGAGGGTAAGCAGAAGTTGTTGACTTTGTAATTACATGACAATTCTAAAGGAAGTTCCCCTTTAATTTTTCTTAGTAAATACCTCCAATGAAGTCAGATTTGAAATGCAACAAAGTTGTACTTCAACTCACAGGCCATAAGGCTAGTTAAGCTACAGGAAGAAAGATATGAGAGGACAGAATTTTCTGCCTTTAAGACATTTGTGTATTGCAAGAAGTTTTACTTAATTATCTGGAATTTTGTCCTACCAGATCTGAAGCAGTGATTCATTGACTTTCTCTGAGATATTCAGTGTGAAGGGGGAAAGGTATTAAAAAAAGAAAAAAGATATTAATTGCAGTGTGGAACTCAGGAGGAATGTAGATACTTGTTAAAATCTGGAGGGAAATGAGTGATGTGCAAACTAGAAAAATAAGTTGACCAGAAAGAATTGGGAATAACAGGAAATAAAAAGTACTTGCCTTACAAGCTGTGGCATTTTGAAACAAAACAAACAAGAGAAAAGATAATAAAAAAAAGTATACAAACAAAGTCAGTGTTGCTCTGAGAGAAAAATCTCAGTAAATTTTAAATGTGGAACAAATCTCCAAGGAATAGATACAGTGACAGGGTGGCTGAATTTTCAGTATTTTTTCTACATGAAATAGAAGAAAGAAATATAGAAACAATCAAGACTGTAATCTGGATGTAAAAATTTCTTAAATATTTCAGAAAGGAGAGCTAGAGGTCACTAGGTCAATTAGAATGGAATAATTTATCAGCAGAACCTATGGGAAAAAACTTTTAGATCAGTACAAAACAAACTAAGCAGAATACTAGGAAATATACTGAGACATATGTACTGCTGGATATCTGGATATCCTTCTGTATTTTTTCCTATGAACTAGAAGACTCTTCTGTCATGAGGCAAATGGAGAACACAGCCATTTTGCTATTTGTCCAACTGGCAAATGAATTGTCCAGCCTTGAAGGAGTTAAGTTAGAAGAACTAGAAATGACTAGTGAATAATTTTCCTGTCCATAGCATAGCCAAAGTATACTCACCTAAAGTGTTCTGTATTGATTTGATTAATTTTTGCAAAAATAAGTTACATAATTTATGCTAGTTTTGAAAGTGCAGTTAATATTATTTTCCATTTGTCAGTGATTTATCATCTTGAGATGTTCTTGCATTATACACACCCATACCTCTGAGATATTGGTAGATATGTTATATAATTTTGGCCAGAAACAGTGTCTCCATTTTCTATGAGAGAAAAAATGAAAGTTTGAAAGAATATGTAATTTGTAGATTAAGTGTTGTTGTATGATACAATCATACAGGTATAATTTCAAGACTTTTAAAAATTCTTTGCTGTTGAATGGGTGTCCACCACTGCATATGTCACAGGAGAATTGTATTATCTGAAATTAATTAACCTGAAGATGTCTAAGTGTGAGGCAAGAAAGGTAAACAAGAAGAATGTATGATTGCATGCAGAGAGAGCTGAAAATTGACAGACTTTGGGCTTGGTTCACCTGTCATCTTCCATACAAAGATTCTGGAAAAGAACCCATGTATGTGTGCATAACTCTGAACTCTCTTTTTACTTTCATTAATGAGTGAGAGCAATTCAGCTGAATAGAAAATTAATTCTTCCCCCTATGATTTCACTAGCATCAGATTTATTTTGTGTTATTAATTTCAATGTGCATGTCCAGTTATCCAGAGTAATGCAGTGGAGGCAGTGTATAGGTATGGCCCAAGCACATTTGTCTCAGAATCTTGAATTTGTGTTAATTTCATTAATTCAGTACTGTGAGGAAAGCTGGCTAAAGATTAGAGCTCTTTCATGCCTTATTGTTCTTAGAACTGATAGGACAGCTACAGTCAGTAAGCAAAGTTATAAGAAAGTTTTGGAAGCATTTTGGTATAAGTAAATCCCAGAAGTATGGTCAGAAAGACAGACTGAAGTATATGAAGAGGGGGTTCTTCAGTGGAGATTTGAATTGTTCACTTAGTAGCATTTTAAGCCATGCATGTATGTGTCCTGGTTTCAGCTGGGATAGAGTTAACTGTCGTCCTAGTAGCTGGTACAGTGCTATGTTTTGAGTTCAGTATGCAAAGAATGTTGATAACACTGATGTTTGCAGTTGTTGCTAAGTAGTGTTTAGACTAAAGTCAAGGATTTTTCAGCTTCTCATGCCCAGCCAGTGAGAAAGCTGGAGGGGCACGAGAAGTTGGCACAGGACAGAGCCAGGGCAGTTGACCCAAACTGGCCAACAGGGTATTCCATACCATGGGATGTCCCATCTAGTATAGGAACTGGAGAGTGGGGGAGGGGAATCACGGCTCAGGGACTAACTGGATGTCGGTTGGTGGGTGGTGAGCAATTGCATTGTGCATCACGTGTATATTCTAATCCTTTCATTGTTGCTGTTGTCATTTTATTAGTGTTATCATTATCAGTATTAGTTTCTTCTTTTCTGTTCTATTAAACCGTTCTTATATCAACCCACAAGTTTTACTTCTTTTCCAGATTCTCTCCCCCATCCCACTGGATGGGGGGGAGTGAGTGAGCGGCTGCGTGGTGCTTCGTTGCTGGCTGGGGTTAAACCAAGACAGTATGTAAGAAAATGAAACACTGAGAAAGTGAGGAGGATAGGGAAGGAAGATGGAAGGATGGAAATCAAAAACAAAAGTTTGTGAGCTCTGCTTATGAAAGTGAAAAAGAAGGAATGGAACACACCCAATCAACTATAAAAGATCACTTAAAAAACAACCAAACAAACAAAAAGAAAACAAACAAAAAACACCCAAAGAGAGTAGTTGGCATAGTGAAAAGCTTTACAGCAGGAGAGAATCCAAACAAGAGAGGATTTTGTGGGTATGGGCAAAAAGTGGAGTTGCTCAGTGTCCTGGTGTCCACGACACTCAGTTAAGAGAATGCCAGTATCCCCAAAAAGCAGAGAACTGTAGCTACAAAAGTCAGCATGATGCAGGCTTTCTCTTTCCAGCAATATGAGTGGGGGAAATGAACTGAGGATTAAGCCAGAACCATGGTATGCTTCAATCAGAGTGGACACAGAAGTGGGAGTAACAGATGTCTCTTGAGAAGAGAACTCATCTGTGCCATTGTACACTATTTCTTCGATATAGGACCAAAGAATTCTCTTAAGGACACAGATTTTGGCATCCAAAAGTTAAATTATGAGATCAGGACATATTTTAAGCTGTAGTTACAACTTCAACTATTGAAACATCTATCTAGTTTTAAGTACTACTGAGATAGAAGTAGGGTCTTTTGGAAAACACTATTTTTCTGTTCAGTAGATGTCTTCCCACCCATGTTATTATGCCTGTATTACAACTGTTAATTTAAAATCAGTCAGTAAGTCATGCTGGTATTTTCTAGCATGATTCTTGACATATTCTCAATCTGTCTTAAAGTGTGTTTATTCTGTATTTATTCATTAAGGTTGTTAATAGTATCTTCACATGATGCACAGTGTCATAATGTTCATTTATATCCTAACAGTATGAGGGAAAATGTATTACTGATTTGTAATAAGGCTGGCTTAGGTTCAGTTACAAAAGGTAAATAAAACTGAAGTTTTTAATGCTGGTCAGACTTCCAGAACAGTAACACATTTTGTGTATATTGGTCACTGGTAATCTAATTGAAACTGTAATTAAATTGTATTTTCTTTTAATAAAAAGACTGGTTGGGCAGCAACTGCCCCAAGGATTTCCTAAATAGGAGGAAAGTTGAGAAACAATTAATTTTGAATACCTCCTCACCTCACTAGCCTTTCTCTCTGCTACTCTGTGTATATATAGTTTTTGGCAGCAGCAGAAGCAGTCAGATTTCTTCCTACTCTCAACTCAGCTATACTATTAATGTGAATTCTTGCGGTAGTCAATGTACTAGGGCTTTTGAAGATTGCCCCCAAATCTCAAAGTTGTTCTCATTGTTCCGGTTTGCTGGATATGTGATAGGGTGACAGTTTGTTTGAAGTTGTGAGAGCATTTTAAAACCCAAACTTGTTACTACATAGGAAGAAAAGTGTTCTTTTTTTGTGTGTGTTGTATTGTATCTCTTTGATCGTCATAGTACCTCTTGTTACTGTCAACGGTAAGAGCTGTAACAGCATCCTAAAAAATAGGGCACATTTATGGACATGTGCATGTAGGAAATCCAAACTTCTGTCTAGTGGCTATGGAATACTATAATAATCACCAGCTACAAGTGACTATAGCAAAATACTCATAATAAAAATATAGCAAGATGATATTGCATCAACTTAATGAAAGTTCAGATTACATTCTGCAATTGGAGAAGGAATTTAGGTGGGAATGAAGTAAAGAAGAAGGAGGAGAACTATGTTCTAATACTTGAAAGACAATTTGGCTAAATTTTCAAGTTGATTTGTCTTGAAAACATCTTGACAAAATTGCTACACTTCACTTGTGCTATGCTCCTCAGCAGACGAGTTCTTAAAGCTTTTCTGAAATGACTATGCATTATTTTATCTACTTTCTATGAGGATGAACTAGAACTAGCTCCAGTGATTCTACAATACTTGAGAATATCCATTAGCCTTGCTGTGCAGTGGACTGCTGTACTTCTGTCAGCATTACACATTTCACCATTTTCAATTCCTACCAGCAAAATGTCACTGTGACTGCAGTTTTTATTCCAAACTATTTCTCTGGGTTGTCATACCTACAGTTTTCCACATAAATTTCCACTATTATTCACCTGTGGGGTTTTTTTCTACTGATAAATTCATCCTCACAGTGAAAAACTGTTTAAGTTCTTAAACTGATATCTGCTATACCTGAGTGCTTTTGTTTTGTGTAAGTCTAAAGTCATTGCAACATATCTTTTGGGACATGCTGCCTTCTTTGCTGTTGTTTTTCGCTTTGCAGCAGAAAGATCAAAGTTGTGGCACAAAAGGGAGAATAGTTAAATTTGGAATTATTTAATGAAGTACTGAACTTTCAGTCACTTTTTATGATTGTACATGAGTAATTTAGCCTGTTCCATGATTTAGGTTTTGGGTGGGGTTTTTGGTCATTAGGATTTATTTTATTTTATTTTATTTTATTTTATTTTATTTTATTTTATTTTTAAATCTCTAATTATATGCAACTTTTGGGCATAGTTATCTATTCATTAATTTGGGCACACAATATATGTGTGTATTATTTGCATAAAGAACATAGATATATTGGTGCACTTTGAAACAAGTGTAATTTTTAAGTGATTTTTTTTTTAAAGAATACCTCATAGCAATATGTTCCATATGCAAACACGAGATCTTAATCACCAGGTAAGCCCTCTTTCCTCACTACAAACTGGTATTTGCAGTGACACAGGCTTCCTTACAGCTGTGCATGACTAACTTAAGTGACAAGACCAGAAAAAAGTACTGCCATGTACTACTTACCAAAGATAGTAAGTTAATGAATTATTGCTTTCCTACACAGATCATGAGTACGTGGTATTTTATAATAGCTAAAGTGAAGCTGAACTGAAGCTATGTGGAAAAAAATTACATGTTCAGAATGCGGGTGTCCTGGTTTCAGCTGGGATAGAGTTAATTTTCTTCTTAGTAGCTGGTACAGTGTGTTTTGGATTTAGTGTGAGAATAATGTTGATCACACACTGATGTTTTAGTTGTTGCTAAGTAGTGCTTAACCTAAGTTAAGGATTTTTCAGTTTCCCATGCTCTGCCAGCAAGCAGATGTACAAGAAGCTGGGAGCGAGCATGGCCAGGACAGCTGGCCCGAACTAGCCAAAGGAATATTCCATACCACAGGGTGTCATGCCCAGTATATAAACTCGGGGGACTTGGCTGGGAGGGGCGGATTGCTGCTCAGGCATCAGTCAGTGGGTGGTGAGCAACTGCATTGTGCACCACTCGTTTTTCTTGGGGTTTATTTCTCTCTCTCTTTTTTTTTTTAGATATTCCTTTTCATTACCATTATTATTGTTGTTATTATTATTATAATATTTTTATTATTGTTATTATTATATTTTATTTTACTTTAGTTATTAAACTGTACTTATCTCAACCCACAGGTTTCACTTCTTTTTTTCGATTCTCCTCCCCATCCCACTGGGAGGGGAAGGAGTAAGCGAGCAGCTGCATGGTGCTTAGTTGCTGGCTGGGGTTAAATGGCAACAGAAGGGAAAAGATTTTTAAGTACATCTACTTTATAAGATGCATACGTTGAAGCTTTGCAAGTGCCAGCTTTACAAGGATGTGCAATGACTGATTGGCAGTCATTGCAATGGTGATTGATAAGTGACTCTCTTTTTTTTCTATTTCAAGGAGACTAGTTGAAAAGCTGAATTCCGAAATAAAGACTGTCCTTGAAACAAGAACTTTCCTAACTGCTGTCAGCAGAGTAGGATTTGAGGCATTATACTCCATATATATTTCCAACATTTGTTCTTTCTTTTAGAATAGCTAATGTCAACATCAAGCAAACTTTTTGTCTTTCTAATTAACAATTTTACCCTGTAAATGGCATGTTTTGTTCATTTTGTCGTTACACAGATACCATCCACAGCAATCAATGAAAACTTTGTCTGGGAGGAGATGGTTGGACAAGATCATTGTTTATGATTATATAGTCACAGAAACATAGAGATTTGTATCACACATCTGTTTATCTGTATGCGGGGGTGGTTTGGTTTTTTCATTGTGCTGCAGCTGAATATAGGAACTAGAACTGTTGACCATGACATTGCATGGCAGTAATAGTATATAGTAGTAGCACTCCATATATAGATAATAAAATAGTAGTGACTCCATAATAAGATAATAATAAGAAAGGGATAATAGGGCCTATGAGGTTATTTTATGTTTGTGTCAACAATTCATACAACCACTTAAAAATGTTGTTATTGTTACATTGTAAGGTTAATCCTGCCCATCTTCTGGTATTTAATAAAACCCATACTTGCAAATTGCCAGGAAATACAAAGTAACTGTTTCACCAAGTTGTAGCCTTAGATGGAAGGAAAAAGGCTTTACCATTTGTTTTGTGAGCCTGTGTGTACATATATATGTAGATGAACTAAGACAACAATTGAATTTTCTGAGCTGAAAATGTGCCATTCAAAGATACAAAGGCAGAATGCTATGGTAAAAAAAATGGGGAGAGATTTTTTTTTTTCCAATTTTACAGTGGAAGTAGTATTAATCAGTGACCAGATGATGTATCCAAGAATCAGATGGATAAAATTCTAGTTGTGTGGTTTAGGGTTTTTTAAAAATAAAAGCCTACTGGATAAAATTCACTGTGAGTTCATGTGTCATGACAAGCTCCAAAAGAAATTGTTTCCAAATTCTTGCATTAAAAGACTATTTTATGGAAACTTCTCTAGTTTAACTAGGACTATAAAAGATCATAAAATGGAGCATTTTTAGTGTTTAATTCATGCTATGAAATGGTGACACTAAGCAAAAAATACTTTTTATAGTAACTCCTTATTTTGATCTCAGTAAAAATACTTCATTTCCAAAAGTGCTACATTTCACAGGGAACAGGAGAAGTTCTGAAGTTTTTTATTGAGGATATTGAATATGTAAAACTGACTATAAAATGCATGGGATAACACTTGGCAGATTAGTCTACCACTTATCTGGTAAAACTTCTTGGCCTTATTATTCACGAAAAAGGACAGTGAACTGGAAGGTGAATATGTTCAAAACCAGGCAAAACTGACCCAGAATGTCTCTGACTATTTAGCTGTGTAATGTTTGCCTTTAAAAAGCTTTGGGAGAATTCAAGAGTGTACCCAGAAGAATGGCCACACTAAGGAAAAGCAAGGTCTATTTTCTCTTTGGCAATAAGCAGGGATAAGTCTTTTGTGGAAAAGTTTATAAATAAGCAGTGATATTTTCTGAGTTTCTGACAAAACGTCCCTTATGTCTCCAAATGCTATGTGTTTCTTGTGACTGAATGACTTTGTCATACATGTGTGATCAATAATCTTACATTTTCATTTTATTTTGTTGTATTTTGGTAGTTCTGATTATACACTGATATTATGCAATCTGGTGACCTTGCAGTTGCATACTGTGTTATCATTATCATCCGTCACGTTTGTTCTCTTTTTCTTTCCCTAGAGAAGTATGATGAGATTTTTTGTTTCTTTGTTTTCAATTATTTCTAGTTCATGTGCACACAGACACACATACTCATGTACCCTTATGTATGTATTTTTAGGAGAATCAAGGCCAGAGACATATATCTAGAGCTGAAAGCTAAGGAAATGGGATTTCTGGAGGCTCTTGTTTTCTGGTCTTGATCCAAGCTCATGAAGTCTGTTTGGTGCAGAGTCTCATGGTAATCTTACTATCAAAACTTTCATTGCCCAGAGGAGCAAGGCTGCGAACTGTAGACTTCACCTCGAGCTTTAAATCTGTCTGTCTTTTAGTTTGTAAACTTAGTGAGGACTGTTTTAAAGTGTGAGAAGTTTTACATGTTATTCAGTAATCACTGAAGAACAATTTTTAAATTGACAAAACTAAGGGAGTAAAATAATTATAACTTAACATAAGTTCAGGGCTTTAATGTGTCTGGGTTTGTTTTTTTTCCTAGTGCAGGCACTGTATTGGATTAATTACCTATCTTGGTGAATGGGCCAATCACCATCCAAAATTGGAAGAAAAAGTGAAACCATGTATGTTCAGCATCTGTAACAGTGGGAACTTTTGAGGAATTGCATAAGGAGCTTAGAAATATGGACTATCGTATGTACTCTGTTACTACCTGTGAAAAGGCAATATGTTGGCATAAAGTTTTGTAGACCATAACTAACACTAAAAGAAGTCAGAATTCTAGTGGAAGAAATATTTTGTAGAAAGAACATTAAGCAATAATTAAATCCATGGGTTATAATCCATGCATATGTGAGAGAGTACTTATTGCAGATTGATTATCAAACTATACTGGCTTTCTAATTTCATCTATTCTAAGTGGCAGACAACCAAATAATTGAAGAAATAATGTGGATGTAATTTCACAGTTGAAAAGAACAAGGATCCTTTTGTCTAAAAAAAAACCCCAAACAACCCATTTTTGTTGATTTGTTGGCCATGAGAGTAGTCATCACAAAACTGAGGCAGTGATACCTTGTATGTTATATCCCTGTCCTTGTCATAGTCAGTAGCCTCCTTTTCAGGAAGATATTCTGTTGGGACAAGAGGTGGGGAAATCCCACCCTCTGGTCAATTCCTTTGATTTCCAGTTGAAGCTATTCTAGCTTATATTAATATATAATACTAAAAATAAGCTACAGAGAGTTTCCAGCAGTGTTTTTTTCTCCTCTTGCTCTTCATATTCTTACAGTTTAGCACATTTTATTGCTGTTTGCTCTTGTTTGCTTTGGCAGTGAAAATTAAAAATCAGTTCATGCATAACTGGTAATTGTACATGAAATAGTCTCAACAATGATAGAGTCTCAACACTTCCAACCCCTCAGCACTCAGACTATGAAAAATAAATAGGCAGCATATCACTTTGAGGCTTTAAAATTATGCAGATTTCTTAATCTGAACAGGATGTTTATGGTTGTGAACATCACTATCAGAGATTACACAAGCCAGTAAAAAAAAAAGACAAAAACACACACAACCTAGGACTCAAGGAGAATATCATTATAAGAATTAAAAATTGATGTGTTTGACATAAGTTGCCATTTAAAATGGGAAGTGGAGGACACAGAAGCTGGCACTAGGATGAAAATCAATATGGGAACAGATGGGGTATCAGCTAGATAGAGAAGGATCTATAAGCTTGGAATATAAATAATTCTGATATATGTACAAAAGCGGTTTGCAATAAGAAGCTAAGAAATTGAAATTCCTTTTTAGAAAGTATTTGCATAACAGATCTGCTATATAACTCCAATGATCCAATTCCATACCTTTCCTTGAAAAGGGAAAAAAAAAAATGTTTAAACCTTATAATGTTTAGAAAGTGATAGAAAATACATAGAAAAAATAAAATGCTTTATAATAACAGTATTTGTGGCTTTAAACAATTCATGAATGCCTTATAAGAGAAAATGAAAGAGAAATTGTGATCTGATGTGCCTAGTTACCTGTGTGGAAGATCAAAAGAAATATTCTAATTCTCAGAGTTTAGGTAGAAGGAGCTTGTAATTTTAGGGCAAAGTATCCAAGGATTGGTTTGTGTGACTTGTGTATGAATTTGAGACAAAATCACATTCCATTGGCTTATGCAACTGAGTTTCAAAAGTTCCCGACTTTGAAACATGAATAATTTCTGGACTTTTGCAATTATTTACGCATGCTTGTTAAAAGTTGTGAAGCTGGGTTGAAACAATGGGGTAAGCAACAGCTTTACCACATAGGTGTTTTCATAGCAGAAAACAAAGTCTTCATTTTTTTATTATGAAAATAAAAGGCGCCACACAGAGTTGGAATAAGGAGTACCCATATATGTGTGATAGCTACATGAGTTGCTATTCTTTCCAAATTTTCATGTAGTGATGAAAAATCTGAGAATTTGTGCAGTTAAAGGAACTACAACTTTAAAAATAAATAAATAAATAAATTTATTTATTATTCCTTGTTGAGTCACATCTCTTTGACTGAAATTTGGTTTGTCTTTTTAGAACAACAATGGAATGTTTACTTTTTTATTTGTCCATGCTATTATATCATGAAGAATTTATGTCATTAGAATGTCATCATGTCATTGTATTATTAGAATAATGCCTGATTATTAGGTATTACCTAATTAATTTAAAGCACACTGGAGCCTGTTCCAAGAGAATCAAACCTTGGTGTAGTCACTGTCTTGTCTAAATACTAAATTAGCTAACATTTTTCTTCTTCTCCTTTCTTCTCCTTTCTCCTCCTTCTTTCTTATTCATATAAATAAATTTCTCTCTCAAACTGGCCTAGTCTGAAACCTGGTACTTTTTGGTATTTATCAGGAAAAAAGGAGAAATGTTAAGGATTGCTGCTCTTGGAAACTACAGCTGAAATTCAGTAGAACATTAAGCAATTAAGGAATTGCATTAAGCAGTTTTCTTAAAGTCCTGTTAACCTTCATTTTGCTGATTGCAGGGCTTTTTGCTAGCTCTCACATTGCACGAATCTAGTAATAAAGCTGCAATTGATTGTAATGACGCAAGGTGCCTAACTTGAGAAACAGTAAATGTAACTGGAAACTTGCATGCTTTTAAATGATTTTTGAATCCCAACTCCAAGCTACTTCTGAAGGCACTTTAGTATTAGTACTTTTATCTTCTGTTTATGTAAATCTAAATATGTCGCATCTCTCTGAGTATTTTTTTTACTACATATATATTTCATATTTACAGTGGTATTGTGGCTTAAACCCAGTAGGCAGCTAAGACCCACACAGCTTCTCACTCCCTGCCAGCAGCATGAAGGAGAGAATCGGAAGGGCAAAAGTAAGAAAACTCATCAATTGAGAGATAAAACCAATTTAATAAGTGAAGCAAAAGCTGTGTGTGCAAGCAAAACAATGTACGGCATTCATTCACTATTCCCCATTGACAGGCAGGTGTCTAGCCACTTCCAGGAAAGCAGGGCCTCAGCACACATTATGGTTACTTGGGAAGACACGTGCCATAACTGCAAATGACCCTTTTCCTGTCCTTGAGCTTTTATTGCTGAGCATGACATGATAGGCTATGGAACATCTCCGTGATCAGTTGAGGTCAACTGTCCCTGCTGTGTCCCCTCCCAACCCCTCGCCCACCTCCAGCCAACCCACTGCAGGAAAGAGAGAAAGCCTTGAGGCTGTGCAGGCACTGCTCAGCAACAGTCAAAACACTAGTGGGTTATCAACACTGCTTCAGCCACAAATGCAAAGCACAGCACCATACAGGTTGCTATGAAGTAAGTACAAACATTTATCTGTAATTTTATTAATTCTATATTTTATTGAACTGTCTGTTAATATGGCCAATACAGAAGTTAGGCTTTATCATTTTATTGTTTCCCAGTGTTTCTGGAACCCATTTTTGAAGATAGGTATAAAGTTTGCCACCTTTCAGTGCTTGGGTATCAAGGTAGGTTTGAGAAAGAGGTTATATACAGCAGTTATTAGTTGACCTGTTTCATCCCCGAGTTCCTTCTGAACTTGGTTGAGTAGTCCCCCTTTTGAGGTGATTCCTTTCTGCTCATTCTGTTGATTTGTTCCACAACTACTTCTTTCACTGGTGCTTTGATGTGAGACAAACCCTCTGGTGTGTCCTCCATAGAGAAGGCTTCTGATGTAAACATCTTCCATTGTATACACAGAAGCAAAAAATCTCTGTCACCTTAGCTTCTTAGAATGCTTTCTTTATCCTGTGATCACATACTGGTCCTATATATCCTTTGGCAGGCTTTCACTTCTGATGTGTTTTAGAAAGGACTTATTAATAGTTTTTATGTCTTTTCCAAGCTGTTCCTCAGGGAAGAGAGAAGTACAAATTTGCTCTGGTTTTGGTAGAGTTTGACTTAATAGTCTGCGTGCTAGTGCAAAAATATCAATTTCTTACACATCTTTTTAGCTTCTTTTTAACACACTTGGTTATTTTTCATTAGTCATGTTGTATTTCAGGCAATATAGAGTCTACTATGTATTGCAGCATTTCATGCAATTTCTATACTTTGAGGATACCAGATATGAAAGGATGAGACATTCATTTTTTTTTTTTAAGTGGAAAGGAGAAATCATCCATTTGGGAGAGGAGAGGAAGAAGGGAGTAGAGAAAGGATATTTGGAACAAAATTCATCCAGGAAGACTCTTGTTTCATTTTTGATGGGTTCCTTCTATAATGAAACTTTTGGATAACTCATGTAGACCAAATTACTCGAGTGAATTGCTTATTCCTTCCTTGTTTTTAAAGGCCCAAGGGAAAGCTGTCAAAAAAACTACTAAAATCTTTGTGTGCTTACTGCCACTTACTGTGAAAATGCCTTGCTAAGAAAATACTGTTACTTAACAACCTGTGTGTTCTGTACAAAGAAGCATCTAAATCTTTTTCCTCTACTCCACATCTGGCTAAAGTTCTGTATTTAAAATCAAAGTAATGCTACATTTCTTGAGATTTACACAAAACTTTAAAGTTAATATGGAAAACAATTAGATTTCAAGATTGTACTCTATTGTAAAAAAAGCTTTTCCTATTATAATATCTAAGTACTACAGATGTTTATAAGTATGTGAAATAGTTGTAGTTTGAGGACTTGCAGCTGTACAAAGTTAAAATGTTTGAACTTCTGGTGAAGACCCAGTGTCCTTACCTGATCAAAATTCCTGTTGACTGCAGTGTTTCTTTTCCTGAGCTGTTTCAGTAAAAGATCTAGAAAGCAAGACAAACTTCAGATTAAAACAAGGGAAAAATGAAAAATAAAGCCACTTGTGATTGTTTAAATATTAAATATTATTTTAATGACACTATACTACACCTTAGTTTTCCACATCCTGTTTAAAAATATGCTTGCATTAATACATAATTTTTAATGTTAAGAATGTTGCTCCCAAAGAGAAGAATACTACTGTGGTGGGTTGATCCTGGCTGGATGCCAGATGCCCACCAAAGCTGTTCTATCACTCCCCCTCCTCAGCTGGACAGGGGGGAGAAAATATAACAAAGAGCTTGTGGGTCGAGATAAGGACAGGAGAGATCACTCACTAATTACCGTGAAGGGCAAAACAGACTCAGCTTGGGGAAAATGAACTCAATTTATTACCAATCAACCAGAGTAGGGTAATGAGAAATAAACCCAAATCCCTCCACCCCTCCCTTCTTCCCAGGCACAACTTCACTCCCAGATTCTCTACCAACCCACCCCAGTGGCACAGGGGGACAGGGAATATGGTTTATGGTCAGTTCATCACACGTTATTTTCTGCCGCTTCATCCTCTTCAGGGGCAGGACTCATCACACTCTTCCCCCACTCCAGTGTGGGGTCCCACCCACGGGAGACAGTCCTCCATGAACTTCTCCAACGTGGGCCATTCCCACGGGCTGCAGTTCTTCACAAACTGCTCCAGCATGGGTCCTTTCCACAGTGTGCAGTCCTTCAGGAACACACTGCTCCAGCGTGGGTCCCCCACGGGGTCACAAGTCCTGCCAGAAAACCTGCTCCGTGGGCTCCTCTCCACAGATCTGCAGGTCCTGTCAGGAACCTGCTCCAGCGCGGGGTTCCCACGGGGTCACAGCCTCCTTTGGGCACCCACCTGCTCCGGCGTGGGGTCCTCCACGGGCTGCAGGTGGAGATCTGCTCCACCGTGGACCTCCCTGGGCTGCAGGGGGACAGCCTGCCTCACCAGGGTCTTCCCCATGGGCTGCAGGGGAATCTCTGCTCTGGCGCCTGGAGCACCTCCTCCCCCTCCTTCTTCACTGACCTGGGGGTCTGCAGGGTTGTTTGTCTTACATGTTCTCACTCCTCTCTCCAGCTGCCATTTTTGTCTGTCCCAACCTTTTTTCCTTCTTCAAAATGTTATCACAGAGGCGTTACCACTATGGCTGATTGGCTTGGCCTTGGCTGGTGGCGGGTCCGTCTCAGACCTGGCTGTTATTGGCTCTATCAGACACAGGGGAAGCTTCCAGCAGCTTCTTACAGACGCTACCCCTGTAACCCCCCCTGCTACCACAACCTTGCCACACAAAGCCAATACAACTACTTAATACTATATACTTTTTACAGGAATCTTCAAATTTCTAATGCCCTTTTATTATACTGTATTCTGGAAAAGTTTATTTTTGGTGATGAGGAGAGGGAAGATTCCAATAAATGTGATTTACTAGCTCAATATAGAAATGTGATGTGTGACCCACTACAATTTTCATAGTAAATCACCTGCCTAAATGCCATTTTCTGATTTTCAGCTTTAGGAGAATCCTTAAAATATGTATTTCTCATGTGTGATGTTTAAAAATATTACTGTAATAATAGTACAATTCTTAAACATTAAAAATTATTGAAAAAGTCTTTAAAATGAGATAATGAAAATTATTTTATCATGTTTCAAAACTTTTTCTAAATTGTGACAATATCAGGTATTGTAGCCACATTTCATTTTTATAGAAATTGAATGACACATCATGCCTTTATCTACTGTAGGTTCCAATAGTATGTAGATAACGACATATTGAAGTTTACCATTTTGATTCCAAGAACGCTTTACATCTATAAACCTACACACTGGTGTTTAATTATATGTGCTTATTGTACACATAACAAAACAGAGAGGTGTTTTCTATGTGTACCTTGCTTAATTATGAATCACTTCCAAAATAGGTATAAAATAGCACAGCTTCTTGGTAGGCATAGAAATGCACCAAAAAGATAGTACAACATAAATAATCCTGTTCTTGTACTGAAAGTAAGTTTGTTTTCCCCTCACACTGACAATCTGACTCTGAAAATTAAGCTTAACAGAATTTTGGAATGCTTTGTTCAAAATGGTGTAAGACACTTGCTGGTCTTTTTTCTTTTTTAATATTGGTTGATGCATAACACATTATACTGTCTTTTATTTTCTGCTAACACAGGGAATGTAAAACTGGATGGATATGTAGAGCTAGTTCTGTTTGAACTGTTGCAGACAAAGCACAATAAGGCATGGCAACATAATCTTTTTGCCTCCAATTCAGTCTTTCATGTGGTTAATCTGTAAGCTAATTGAGCAGTTCTGGATTGAGCTTCTGAATTTTTCTCTTCTCCATATATAAGAAATTAGTTATAATGAATAGATTAAATAATGAGCTAGGCAGCCAGGAAACCCGAGAAGGTACTGTTAGTTCTGGTAATGAGGCTGGTTTGGTAGTTCAGTTGCTGTGGTTTGCAGCTAGTTTTGTTCAGCAGAACTTTCATATAAACAGAAGGCTGAAAAGATGTAATTATTCTTGTTAGTTTGCTGTCATCATCAATCAGAATTTCAGTTTAAAAAAATGGGAAAAAATTGAAAGAAAAAGTCATTTATGAAATAGAATTTGTTGTCTGACACAGATGCAGAAGTCTGTTTATTTCAGAAATCATTTATAAGCAGAACATATTCTATTGCAGGTATTCTGTTACTGAAAATTTACCCATGAACATAGATATATTCTGAAAACTAATAAAAATGAGTAAAACTTATCTTATCATGGATATTTACTTAGAGCACAGAAAATGGTATGTTTTGAAATTATCTGTAATGCACTTAATCTACTTTGTACTTCATCAAAAGGGTGCTTCTGTAACTACCAAATACTGAATCTGTATGCATGATATAAAAAACCCACAATGATCAGGGGGATTAAATACGCTGACTATATAGCAAGGGATAAATAATGTAATCGACTGCATATACCATGTTCATGTTAGAGGAATATTAAAATCTGAAACATGTTGAGGATTAATATCTGTAAAGTCTTACATATATGAATCTTACATCATTGGTCCCCAGCTTCTTCTCCCAAACTGCTTTTCCATGTGAGGCGGGGAACTGCAGATGTTGTCTGGTCTGTGTGATATATGCCCTTTCTCCCACTGAAGAGAAAATCACTAGAAAAGTTTTTCCAAAACCTGAAACATTGCTTTGAATTCTTAAACATCACAGGACATCCCCACACACCTTCCACTCCAGTTCTCCCATTTTTCTTCAGGCCAGTCCTACCAAATGTGTTTGGTTTATAACTTGTTTGTTTCTTGTATGAAGAATTAGATGAGGACTTTCTTGTGGGTAGAGTTGGGGTCACAGCTCTTGACCTACATGGGGAATCTGAAGTAGTGATCAGGGAGCCTGAAGTTAGTGAAATCTCAGGTTTCTGGTGATTGTCAGGGATAAGATTCTCTGCATATCTAACAGGCACAATGCCTGCTTCAGTTCAGTTCCCTGTCAGGGAAAAAAATAGGTTAGCTGTAGTAACTTTCTGTTACTGTTAGGTAGCTGGTACTGTGCATGTATGTGCAATGATACAGCTTCATTTTCTGAGGGAGCGTTTCTTATGTTTTATGTGTGATGCCTTATGAGAACTTATTTATCAGTTTATGTGAATCACAGTTATACGTGTTGTGAAAACATACCTGAAATAACCCTGAAAGAAGCTGTGTTAGTCACAGGGGCAGTGTTGTATCAGTACAACGTAGCCAACAGCTTGGACCACAGCAGTAGCAATGATCTTTTATTCTGATCACCTTTCTTCCACCCTTGTATGTTAAAGGCATGCAGGTGAGAGCAAGAAGTTGCTTCAGAGTGAGAAGGTGAGCACTGAAACATTGTAATGCAGTGTTCAAAACAGGGGGCTAAGCAACAGAGTGAATTAGTGGTAAGCAAAATAGCTGTAGAAGGAAATGCACTCAAAAAGATCACAGCCAGGCAAGAGAGACTGCCAGAACACTCAGAATAATGCTCAGAATTATATTCAAATATAATCAAGAAAATAAAGCCAAATTTTCAAAGGCAATCATTGCAGAACAATGGAGAAGAGAGAGTTTAAGTGCTAAAGAATAGTGCTGATTTATACAACTAATAGTTCTTAAGTCCCTATTGCCATATTTTAAAACTGACTCACACATACAGTGTTCAGGCTGAAATTCATAAATGCACCTAACTTGAGAAAATAATCTTGTTTTACCAGGGCTTTGAACCCCTTCATTGTGTAGTTTTGACATCTTTTGCTAAGGAGTAGCTTCTTCAATGCTACATGTTGCTGTCACAGGAAGGTTTTCCATTTGCATCTATGTTGCCCACAGAATAGCTGTCTTTTAATTATAGGTCAAATTATCTCGGTAGGTACTGTTTGTACAAAATCCTCTCAGAGAAATAGCTGTGTAAATGTGGTTATAATTACTACATCTAATACACTGTTCCCTGTATGTTCCCTGAATCACACAAGTGGAAGAAAACAATTCTTGAGCAGACAGAACAAATATTTATTCCAACAAGAGTACAGAAATTCAGAAAAAAGGCTATGGTTTCACTAATGAAACTGTTCAAGGAACTATAAAGGCTTCTCAGTTTAGTTAATGGTTTTATTTTTTTCATTCTTCCAGAACAGTAACATATTTTCTTCTTGGGAAGCTAGGATTAATAGCAATCAGTTACTCAGGAATGAGAGATCAAAATCTGAAGTTACATAATATTATAAGTCATTCCTGTGATATAAACTATTATTCATCAGCATGGTCATTCCTCTGAGGCTGTTCATAAAAGAGCATACCTAACCCAAATTCCAGAGTAATGGCTCTGGCCGCTTTCAAAATAGAAGTGGTTAATAGGATTCCAGTGAATCCAGAATTTACCTGCAAATGAACTTGCTAAGTTTTCTTCATTGCTGTTAACTTGGAGAAAAAAAGATTCCTAAAGGTATCTGAAGTCATTATTCTGAAAGTGAGATTTTATTTTTTCACAAAGCAAAATGCTTTTACCAACATAGGAGACAATTGTGGATGTTGCTAAATGCTGAGGGAACTAGTGTAGTTTTCAAGTAGAAGAAAAATATTCTACATATCTATGTGTATGTATGCACACATTAAGTAAGATACATGTACACACACATATAAGCGTCTGTGCACACACTCAAGCTCTATGTAGAGTTTAGCCAATAAACTGAAACAGCTTTTTTCTGAGCTCCTGCTGTCACTAAGGATATCAGGCTTTAAAATTTTGCTTCATTTAGGTAAGATTTAGTGGAGGCTCTGCACAGATTCTATGCTGTAGAATATCAATCAGACTGAAAAGCCAGAGTTGTCACCAAACCTGGCTTTATGATAAAATCAGCTCTTTCGAAATGGGACTTGTTCTTGTCCTAGTATTACCTCTACTGATTGAAAGGTTTGTAGATGTGTAGCCCCTGTAATGCTGAACTGTTATGTATTAGCACATGCAGCATTTGACTACATGAGGAAAAACAGACCATGAGAGAAGTGATTACGTGCAAGTCTTATGTTTTACTTTATTTTTTAAATCTAAATTTAGCTTTTGTATATTTGTAATAAATTCTAGGTTAATTTCTGTATAGCGATGCTGAGTTGTTTTTGTTGTAACAGCAAAAGAGGGAGGAAGCTGACTGCTTTTTTTAACATGTTACTTGCATAAAGAAAAATAAGAGTGACATTGTAGGAGTCAACAGTTATTCTTGGAGTTGTTGCTCCTTCTATTCTTCACATATCAAAGGCCTGATACTGCTGTCCTGAAAACCCTACTAAAACCATTGGTAGTCCTGTAAAGTAAAGATTGGTAAGTTCATGGAGCAAGCACAAACAAGATTTTCCAGTTTCATCACTTTTGTTGCCCAGTTGTGTCTCTTGTGAGTTTACAAGAAGCTTAAATATCTTGAAGTACTGCAGCAAAAAGTAGAGAAGTACTTATCCATGAAGTTGATTTGTTTCCCACCAGGTGATGTGGGACTAATGTACACAGTGTCAGGCTGATGAAATAATCTTCTATACTTAATTAATGTAAAATCCTGAATACTCCTTTAGATACTTACAGCCTGTCAGGAGGGCACTTGTTCTTAACCAATCCTAGTTACAGTATCAGCTTTTAAAGCTATGAAATTAAACAAAGGTATTTTGGTTTAGGAAGGGGGGGAAATACTGCAGTTCTGTATGTGTGGTACAGATGTTTATAAAAAAAGATTCCTAAATGTAAAAGGAGGAAAGTGATTGTGGAAGTCTCCTTATCAGACCTGAATAAGTAATTTACACCGTAGAATTTAATTTCACTTAAAACATGTGGGTTGGGGATTACAATTACAAATAGTAAACATCACGCTAACAGTTCTTTGCTGGTTCAGTCAGTTGTCTTAGGAACAGATCTCTAATCTCTTTTAGTGATTTGGTTTATCAACAGTAAAATGTAAATACTGCTTTATTTTACAGATGTTTTCTATCAACTGCACCACTTCATAGGTCTATGTATTACTGAATTCACTAAGACAAGTTAAATGGCTGTGGACAGGTCTTAAAACCTTCTAAATGAATGTTCAGCACTACAATATTTGTATCAGAATATACATATTATACAAACTACTAATATACATAATATACAAATGTGATGGGTTAACCCTGGCTAGATGCCAGGTGCCCACCAAAGCTGGTCTATCACTCCCCCTCCTTAGCTGGACAGGGGAGAGAAAATATAACAAAAGGCTCAGGGGTTGAGATAAGACAGTTTAATAAAGCAAAAGCAAAGGTTGCACATGAAAGCAAAGGAAAACAAAAGATTTTATTCTCTACTTCCCATCAGCAGGTGATGTCTGGCCAGTTCCTGGGAAGCAGGACTTCAGTACATGTAGTGGTTGCTCTGGAAGACAAACATAAATAATGAATGCCCCCCCCTCCATCTCCCTTTACTTGGCTTTTATAGCTAAGCTGACATCATATGGTATGGAATATCCGTTTGGTCAGTTTGGGTCAGCTGTCCTGGCTATGTCCCCTCCCAAGATCTTGCTCAGCCCCAGCTTCCTGGTAAGGGTGAGGGAAATGTTAGAGAGATGGCCTTGATGCTGTGCAAGCACTGCTCAGCAGTAGCCAAAACATTGGTGTGTTATCAACACCTTTCTAGCTACCAATACAGAGCACGGCACTGAGGGCTGCTATGGGGAGAATTAACTCCATCACAGCCAGACCCAATACAACAAACTACTATATTTTGTATCAGAAATAGTGTGGCCAGCAGGACTAGGGAAATGATCATCCCCCTGTACTCAGCACTAGTGAGGACGCTCCTCAAATACTGTGTTCAGTTTGGGGCCCCTCACTACAGGAAAAACATTGAGATGCTGGAGCGTGTCCAGAGAAGGGCAACCAGGTTGGTGAGGGGCCTGGAGCACAAGTCTTATGAGGAGCGGCTGAGGGAACTGGGGCTGTTTAGTCTGGAGAAAAGGAGGCTGAGGGGAGACCTTATCGCTCTCTACAACTACTTGAAGGGGAGTTGTAGTGAGGTGGGTGCTGGTCTCTTCTGTCAGGTGGCTGGTGATAGGATGAGAGGAAATGGCCTCAGGTTGTGCCAGGGGAGGTTTAGATTGGATATTAGGAAAAATTTCTTTACTGAAAGGGTTGTCAGGTTGGAACAGGCTGCCCAGGGAAGTGGTTGAGTCACCATCCCTGGAGGTATTTAAAAGATGTGTAGATGTGGCACTTAGGGACCTGGTTTAGTGGTGGACTTGGCAGTGTTAGGTTTGCGGTCGGACTCTATGATCTTAAAAGGTCTTTTCCAACCTAAATGATTCTATGATTCTATGTAAGTAGTAAAGGAAAGCATTAAACTGCTGAGTAGAGGATCAGGGATTATGAAGTAGCAAAATGTGCTGCAGAGCAAATTATTAGTACAATCTCTCTAGGCACATAGAAATGTGTGTTGTGTTTGGGTGGCATGCCGAGAAGGTAAATTCCATTACTCCATATATTAATACTAAAATACTACTATACAGAATTAACAAATTAGCTTAGTGGTCAAGCTAGTCTAATAAAAAGTCTCTGGGTGCAAGTCAGAGCTGCTTCCAAGGGCAGTAAAACCTTCGCTATGAACAAATTGTCTTTTGTGCAGTGTCTAAAAAATTTTGAGAGATGCTGTAAACTTCTCTTTTTCATGAGCAGAAGATAACATAAGATAGAGGGAAACTGAGGCTGCTTAGCATGTCCTAGGCATACAGTGAATATCTACTGGAATGGAGAAATCATTTTCTCTGTGATTTGTGACTGTGGCAAAAACATTTTGGGATAGATAAGGACTTCCTTTGGAAACATATAGCATACAGTGTTCAATTAAGTATGTGTGTATGTATATGTTTTTAGTGAGTCTTCATTTCTTTCTTAGAAACTTAGAGTACCACTGCATGCTATGTGGAGGAAAACAACGTATGGAGAATTGTTTTAGGTGACTTTTGAGACTGCCCTGGAACACATGGAATAAATAAGGAAGTCCTAGGGGAGTTGACATGGATATCTTTGTAGGAAAAATATAGCCAGTCAGAGTATTTTGTGAGCTGTTGCGATTGAGATATGTAAGAAGAAACTGGGAGACTGACAGGATAAGCTGCTGTTGTAGTATTTTGTTACTTGATTGTTCCAACAGTATTGGTCACAAAAAGAAAGCATATTTAACAGGCTACAAAAAAGGTATATAAAAACATTGCCTGAATTTACAGTGATGCTGCTAGAAATGCCAAAGCTCAACTTGGATTAATAGTGGCAAATGACATCAATGGCAGCAAGAGCTTCCACAATTACATTACCAGTAGAAAGAAGAGGAAGAACGTGCAGGTATGCCAATGAACGAGCCATTTAACAACAAGCAGGTACAGCTAATGCTGAGGTAATCAATGCCTTCTTTGCCTTGATTTTCATTGACAAGGTCTCCTAGCCTGTACCTAATGACAGGGTTCAGGAAGGAGAGAATCTACAAGTAATGAAGGATGATCAAATAAGTAATCTTTTGAGATTGAGAAATCTTGACCAACAGAAATCCACAGGACCAGACAGGATGCATCTGAGGGTGATGAGAGAGGTCTGTTACATCATTGCAGGAGTACTCTCTATCAACTTTGAAAAGTCACGTACACTGTGGGAGAGTCTCAGTGAGTGGAGAAAGGCAGATGCTACAGCTGTCTTTAAAAAAAACACAAGAAAAATGATCTTGGGAATTATAAGCCATTCAGCCCCACTTTAGTCCCAGGAAATACCTTGGAGTGAGTTCCTTCAGAAGCCATTTCTAGGCTCATTAAGGAGAATAATTAAGTCATTCACTCAGCGGTGAGGCCAGCAGAGGCAATGGTAAGTCGCCGGCTAAGCGGTAGATGGAGGCAGACTGGGAGGTTCCCGAGGCCCAGGAGCCCCAGGGAAGAGCAGAGGGACCCGGCCAGAGCCGCGGCTCTCACAAGAGAGGCTGACGCGGCGTGGGCGTTGCCGGGGGCAACCGCGGGAGATTTAAACGGCCCTGAGGAGCGCCGGGGACCAGGGCGTGGCGGGGCAGTTTGCGAGGCTGCCCTGTCTCCCCAGCTGGAGAAGGCTACTCAAGCGGTGGGCGTCGGCCCAGAGGGAGACCCAGGTATGGTTGCCACTTGGGTGAAAGCCATTCTTAGGAAAAATATGGCAACGCAGACAGAGTTCCCGTGTAAACATGCAGCTGTCCAGGTCTCCGGCTGCAGGGAGTGCCTGAGTCTGTCACTGATGCCGGAGGGCAGCGGGGACACCTCTTGTGTGAGGTGTGACCAGGTGGGTGATCTGCTCAGCCTGGTGGCAGAGCTGAAGGAGGCAGTGGAAAGGTTGAGGAGCATCAGGGAGTGTGAGAGGGAGATAGATTGGTGGGCCCACACCCTGCCGTCCCTGAGGCAGAGGCAGCAGGTGGAGGCTCCGCAAGAAGCGGAGGTTCCCCTGTCCTCTTGCCACGAGGCAGGAGGGGACCTCAGAGATGGAGGGGAATGGATACAGGTCCCTGCTCAGGGAGGCACCCGAATCCACTCCCAGTCTCCCTCACCTTCCCAGTTGCCCCTACACAACAGGTATGGGGCTCTGGAACTTGAGGACCAGGCCAGTGAAGATCAGGGTGTAGATGAAGCCCTATCTAGGGAGGTGCCTAGGCCCAGTCGGGCAGCCCCACACATTCTCACATCCTCTGAAAAAAAGAAAAAGTAGGGTAATTGCCGTAGGTGACTCCCTTCTGAGGGGGACAGAGGGCCCAATATGCAGACCTGACCCATCCCACAGGGAAGTCTGCTGCCTCCCTGGGGCCCTGGTAAAAAACATTACCAGGAAACTCCCTGGTCTGGTTTGGACCTCTGATTATTACCTGCTATTAGTTGTGCAGGTTGGCAGTGATGAGATTGCAGAGAGAAATCCAAAGGCAATCAAAAGGGACTTCAAGGCACTGGGATGATTAGTGGAAGGATCAGGAGCACAGGTAGTGTTTTCCTCAATCCCTTCAGTGGCAGGGAAATACACTGAAAGGAACAGGAAAACACACCTGGTTAATATGTAGCTCAGAGGCTGGTGCCATCAGTGGCATTTGGGCTTTTTTGATCATGGGGAGATTTACACAGCACCGGCCTTGCTAGTGACAGATGGTATCCAGCTATCTCAAAGGGGTAAAAAGAATCCTCACTTGTGAGATGGTGGGGCTCATAGAAAGGGCTTTTAACTAGGTTTGAAGGGGGTAAGGGATAAAACTAGGTGCACCAGAGATGAGCCTGGGGGCAGTGTGCCAGTGTTAGGGGTGGATTTGATAGGCCAGCTCAAATGCATCTATGCCAGTGCATGCAGCATGCGCAATAAACAGGAGGAGCTGGAAGCCATCGTGCAGCAGGATAGATATGACTTAGTCACCATCATGGAAACATGGTGGGACAACTCCCATGACTGGAGTGCTGTAATGGATGGCTATAAGCTCTTCCGAAGGGATAGGCGAGGTAGAAGAGGTGGTGGGGTGGCTCTCTATGTTAGGGAAAGTTTTGACTGTACAAAGCTACACAATTCTGATGACAAGGTGGAGTGCTTATGGGTGAGGATGAGAAGGAAGGCCAATAAGGCAGATATTGTGCTGGGAGTCTGTTATAGACCACCCGACCAGGTTGAAGAGATGGATGAATCATTCTACAAGCAGCTGGCAGTAGTCTCAGAATTGTGTGCCCTTGTTCTCATGGGGGAATTTAACTTTCCAGACATCTGCTGGAAATATGACACAGCAGTGAGTAAACAATCTAGGAGGTTCCTGGAGTGTGTGGAAGATAACTTCCTGACACAGCTGGCAGGTGACCCAACCAGGGGAGGAGCCTTGCTAGATCTATTGTTTACGAACAGGGAAGGGTTGGTGGGAGGTGTGATGGTCGGAGGTCGTCTTGGGCTTAGTGACCATGAAATGACAGAATTCTCAATTCTTGGTGAGGCAAGAAAGGTGGTCAGCAAAACCACCAGTATGGACTTCCAGAGGGCAAACTTTGGCCTCTTTGAGACACTGGTTGAGAGAGTCCCTTGGGAGACAGTCCTGAAGGGCAAAGGGGTCCAGGAGGGATGGACATTATTTAAAAAGGAAAACTTAATGGCTCAGGACCAGGCTATTCCCATGTGCCGCAAGTCGAACTGCAGAGGAAAACGACCGGCCTGGCTGAATGGGGAGCTTTTGCTAGGACTTAATAAAAAAAGGAGAGTTTATCATCTCTGGAAGAAAGGGCAGGCAACTTGGGAAGGAGTACAGGGATCTTGTTAGATCATACAGAGAGGAAATTAGAAAGGCAAAAGCTCAGCTAGAACTAAATCTGGCCACTGTCGTAAGGGACAACAAAAAATGTTTTTACAAATTTGTCAACAGTAAAAAGAATCGCAAGGAGACTATCTATCCTTTAATGGATACAGAAGGGAACATTGCCACCAGAGATGAGGAAAAGGCTGAGGTACTTAATGCCTTTGCCTCAGTCTTTAGTAGGGAGACCAGTTATCCTCAGGGTACTCTGTCCCCTCAGCTGGAAGGCAAGGACGAAGAGCAGAATATACCCCCCATAATCCAGGACGAAATAGTTAGTGACCTACTATGCCATCTGGACACTCACAAATCTATGGGACCCGATGGAATCCATGCAAGAGTACTGAGGGAACTAGCGGAGGTCCTTACCAAGCCACTCTCCATCATCTATCGGCGATCCTGGTCAACAGGGAAGGTCCCAGAAGACTGGAGGCTTGCCAATGTGACGCCTATTTACAAGAAGGGTCAGAGGGAGGATCCAGGGAACTACAGGCCTGTCAGCCTGACCTCAGTACTGGGGAAAACTATGGAACAGTTTGTCTTGAGTGCGCTCACATGGCATGTGCAGGACAACCTGGGGATCAGGCCCAACCAGCACGGGTTTACAAAAGACAGGTCCTGCTTGACCAACCTGATCTCCTTCTATGACCAGGTGACCCACCTAGTGGATGAGGGAAAGGCTGTGGATGTTGTCTACCTGGACTTCAGCAAGGCCTTTGACGCTGTCTCTCATGGCATACTCCTTGAGAAGCTGGCACCTCATGGCTTAGACAAGTATACTCCTCGTTGGGTGAAAAACTGGCTGGATGGATGAGCCCAGAGGGTTGTGGTGAATGAAGTGAAATCCAGTTGGCGGCAGGTCACAAGTGGTGTTCCCTAGGGCTGGGTGTTGGGCCCTGTTCTGTTTAATATCTTTATCAGTGATCTGGATGAGGGAATCAGGTGCACCCTCAGCAAGCTTGCAGGTGACACCAAGTTGGGAGGCAGGGTTGATCTGCTCCAGGGTAGGGAGGCTCTACAGAAGGATCTGGACAGGCTGGATCGATGGGCTGAGGCCAATCGTATGATGTTCAACAAGGCCAAGTGCCGGGTCCTGCACTTCGGTCATGGCAACCCCATGCAGCACTACAGGCTTGGGGAAGAGTGGATGGAAAGCTGCCCGACAGAGAAAGATCTGTGGGTGCTGGTTGATAGCCAACTGAATATGAGCCAGCAGTGTGCCCAGGTGGCCAAGAAGGCCAATGGCATCCTGGCCTGCATCAGAAATAGTGTGGCCAGCAGGAGCAGGGAGGTGGTTGCTCCCCTGTACTCGGCACTGGTGAGGCTACACCTCGAGTACTGTGTTCAGTTTTGGGCCCCTCACTCCAGGAAAGACATTGAGGTGCTGGAGCGTGTTCAGAGGAGGGCAACCAAGTTGGTGAGGGGCCTGGAGCACAAGTCTTATGAAGAGCAGCTGAGGGAACTGGGGCTGTTTAGTCTGGAGAAAAGGAGGCTGAGGGGAGACCTTATAGCTTCCTACAACTACCTGAAGGGGGGTTGTAGTGAGGTGGGTGCTGGTCTCTTCTGTCAGGTGGCTGGTGATAGGATGAGAGGAAATGGCCTCAGGTTGTGCCAGGGGAGGTTTAGATTGGATATTAGGAAAAATTTCTTTACTGAAAGGGTTGTCAGGTTGGAACAGGCTGCCCAGGGAAGTGGTTGAGTCACCATCCCTGGAGGTATTAAAAAAGCAAGTGGACAGGGTACTTCAGGACCTCGTTTAGTGGGCATGGTTGATGGTTGGACTCAATGATCTTGAAGGTCTTTTCCAACCTAAATGATTCTATGATTCTATGATTCTTGTTCCTATGATGTGGATATATTGCTGAGACATCTATTTTTTTTCCTTGTTGGTCTCCCATCTGTTTTGATACAGGTGCTTGTGTTTGAAACCTCTCACGGTATCTATCATCATAAAGCTTTGATGGAAAAGCACAGAAGCCTGTCTTGGCACTGAATTCTCTGGGCAAAGAGCTGCAAAGGAGTTAATCACTTCAGCTTCAAAAGTCCACTTCCAGAAAACTGGCTGCTGATAACTCTGAAGAGGTCATTTGTTTTAATGACAGGTCCCATCACCAGATACTAAAAATAACATAAATAATTCATTTCTCTCACAAAAGTAATTGAGAAAAGCTGAAGCGATGACTGATACATGACTCTAATAGGTTCATGCTCCAAACGTGAGGGACAGGGAACATATGCTTCAACTGACAAGAAGTATGTATGTGCACAGCATGAGTGTACACATGACTTTAATTTGGTATTTGTTTTTTAAGTCAAAATCTCTGAAATATGTGTGAATACATATTCAGAAGTGTATATTTCAGAAGTATACAGAATTACACTTCTGAACACAGGCAAAGAATGGAATAGTGTACCAGCTGACAAAGTTTTTGGACCCTGTTTTTAGAGAGCTCTTCTTTAAAAGAAGATTGGTTTGTGCACAGGAGAGAGGAAGCAAGAGACTGTGCTACCATAAGGTTGAGATTTGCTTACGACACATTCTGTTGTCTTGGGAATGACCATACTAAAATCTTCATTGACCTTTCTGATGAAGCATGGACACTTCCAGAAAACTGAGTTGAAACACATGATTGTTATATGCATTGCATTAACTTCTTTCCAACTGACTCTCTAATTGTTCCTGCACTTTGCAGTACAAACACAAAAACCCTAAAGGGAATCTTCCTATGTGACATTGATTCAATTTTGGAAGCAGAACTGGCATCCTAAAATGCTTTAAATCCTAAACTGTGCTCTGCAATACCTGCTTCATAATGACAACAAGGCAAGGCTCCAGAAGATTTAGGAAAAGAAAGGGCAGTATAACAGATTAGCCACACCTATGCATATTGCAGGTTATCTTCGCAAAGTACAGCCTCACGTGACTTTTACTTGGAAGTCTGAAAGTGCAAATAAACAACTCTGAAACAAAGAACAGCGAAATCTAAACGTTAAAGATAAGCAAACACATTAAACAAGTTAATCTTTCCAATTTCATATTACTGCTGCTCAGTGCAACACCATTTATAATTTTTATAGATTTAATTTAGCTCATACTCTTGAATCCATGATGAAAACAAAGTGCAAAATATTAGATTTTGCTTGTTAATTAAATATTTTTAATTTCATTTCTTAGAATAAAATGAAAACACACTTATATTGTGCAAAAATAAACGTTAAAATGATTGAGGAACGTCCCTATAAATTATGTCTATAGAAGCTAAAATTATATTGAGGAACACATCTAAGGATTGTTTATCAAGTTGCCCTGATTTAATAGGCAAGTTTTATCGACTGCCTTCCAAAATGTTCACTATATACAAGCAGCTATGTTAAATTTACTACACTTTGAGCTAGTGAATCAACTCTATCTCCCTACAGAAATGAGACAAAAGCTGCTTCCGGCATTTATTCCACTTCACTTTTCTCTTCTCTTCTCTTCTCTTCTCTTCTCTTCTCTTCTCTTCTCTTCTCTTCTCTTCTCTTCTCTTCTCTTCTCTTCTCTTCTCTTCTCTTTTTCCTTAAATGAAAATTAATAAACAGACACTATATTATTAACAATGATTCATTTTCCAGATCATTGCAAAACACATACCATTAATCCTGCTTTTGTCCTTAATATCTCAGTAAATAAAGTAGCAATATTAAAACTACTTGAATTCTGAAAACACAAATTTGTGCAAATAATTTCCAAAAACTACTGTTACATGAAAAATTCCACTAATAAAAAAAAAAAGATAAGAAACTTCATAAACATCATTTGTTAAGTCCCTCAAGACTACTGTGAACTAGTCACTATCCTTGCTTTAATACTGCATTGTGCTTCACACTTTTTTTTTTATCTGAAGATATCAGTTTCTAATACTAGACAGGATTCTCTCTTGCTTCGAAGTGTGAGAAGTGGGAGAAAGACAATGAGAAGTTATCATCAACCATTTCATTTATCTGTCAAAAATTCCATACAAGTACATGTGGAGTGTTGTATTCTGTTTTCTTTGAAGTTTATCTGACCTTCATTCCTCCTACTCAGGCCTAATCCCAACCAGATTTTCTCCTCATCCATTTATTCCACCCATTTATTCTCCTGATGTCAGCATCCACTTCTTTCTCCCCTCCTGAACTATGTTTAGCTTGCTGTCCACCAGGACCCGCAAGATGTTTCATATGAAGCTTTCTGTCAAGGAATGTATGCATTTTTTATTTACCATTCCTCCAAAAAGTAGACACTATAAACACTATCTTGAGCCTCTCTTGGCAACGTACTAGATTTCCAGTGTTACTAAAGCATTCTGCAATGAATGATAGTGATATGGACACAGAAGTTTATCTTTCAGATTTGAAATTATCTGCTACATAGTGCTTCCTTTTATGCAAAACCTGGCACATTGGGCTTATGTAGTATTATATTTCTCTGATTTTATTTTTCAGGGGAAAAAAAAATACTTAGAGCAGATTACGTTGCAAGTACTGCTACAGAAGTCCGAAATGATAATCAATTTTCAGACTCTGATTAGGCTGTTTCATTTTCTAATATTAGTGCTGGCTTGCAAATCTAAACCACATTAGCAGTTTCTTTGAACCTTCAGTCTCCAAACCTAATTCAGTCTGCATAAATACAGATTAAATATCTTGGTTTATGTTGTAAAAAAAAATGAATTGGCTTAATGTGATGAGTCTTCTTGCTTATGCTACTTTTTTGTAAAGTACTGATGCTCTAGTAAAATGTCATAATCAGTGAAGTATATGTACACATTGTATCTTCTCCAAGCATGTAGTTTATGGGGAAAAGGCAGCTTTTATTGCTTTATATGGTAAATATATAATGGAAACGGAATGGAAAATGAATAATTTTCAGTTTGTTCACAGCCTTTTTATACAAATAACTGAGGTTGGTCAAACATCTGTTTTTCAGTGGATTAACAGTTAAGATAGTGTTGCTGCTTAGTCTTTGTTTAGGTTTTACTAGTTGATGCTTACAATGTGACTAAGACAAGTCTACAAAATTAAAGATGATGTACACCTGCCATTAGTTCAAGTGGTGATATTTTGTGAAGACAGACAATTAAGTGTTTATTATGTTGATTTTTTTCAGAAAATTAAATATGAAAGGAAACAGTACAGTCTTTTCAGTGAAATATTTTTACATAAATTTAGGCTTCAAGGAAATTCATTGACTTTGCTATATTTTATCACAATAATCTGGACAGTATTAACTTGTTTGTTTGATATCAAAGACCACATCTTTTCCTGATGTGATACCTCTAACTAAACTAGCTTAGACTATCTTATGTTTATAGGTTTTTGTTTTCATTATGCTTAGTACAAAGAAATAGTTTCAAAATGGATTTATAATTGAACACTAAAGTGACAAAAATCAGTTTTATTCATATCTTGTAACAATTATGTTTGATTTTTCATGGGGTTCTCTGCGTGGACTAGATTCTTCAAGTTGATCTTATATACTAAAGTGATTTTCCAATTGAATGACATGTGTATGATAAGGAAGATGGGAAGATACTTTTCCTACTCAGAGGAGCAACACTTGACGTGCATTACGCCATCTACAAGCTGTGTTAATACTGACTGGTTACTACAGAACTCGAACTCATTGTAAGAGTTGCTAGCCAGTCTCTTAGGAGGAGCAGGTTCCATTCAGGGTGTTAAAATGGTAACTCTGTCTTCTGACCTCCAGCCCTAGACAAGGAAGACTTACTTCTACCTCTTTTTCATAAGCTTTATTTCTTTTTGGTAAATCTTTTTCAGGGACAGTTTCACATATAAGCCCTATTTCTAAATTTGATATGGAAAAGTCTTCAGGGTTTTGCTAGTCCCTGCAGTCCCTTCCCTCATAGGTTTTTAATTCAGATTCTTTGTGGTTTACGATCTGCAACCAAGAATAAGCCATTTCCGAAACTTTTTTCCAACATTTCTGCTTCCTTCAGTTTTATGTATCAGTCAGAAGTGGAGCTGAAACTTAAGTCCCAGCCATTGCTATTAGTCACATTATTCCTGGAAAATATATATATTTTTTTTAAAAGAGTATATATTATTATATATGTGGACAATTAATTAATTAATGTCAGCAATTATTACACAACATATCCAAACTGTGGAAAGGAACAGTTACTCATTTAGCTGTCCCTGGATTTCCTCAGGCAATGAGCTGGAAAAAATGTTGTGGTTTATCATAATGGACTAGGTCAGTTGAGCAAAACTACAGATTATTTATTAATCTGTTAGTTCGGTAGGTAACATAAATATTCATAGAATTTGAAAGTATGTTTAAAGATCTATGGGAATTTCTGGGGGAATTCTTTATAATTAAGAAAACATTTGTATTTTATTTTATTTTATGGTATCTCTAATTTTAATTTTCATGTATTATACTAGAAAAGAACTCCAGTGTTTCTGGCTTTATATAGAAAAACAATCTGCATTTTTCCTTAGAGTGGTTTGAATGGGAGTTTTTAATATTACAAGCATTGGCCTCTGTTGCCTAAGCCGCTGGACCTTACCCTTTTCTATAAACCGTATGGCAGAGGAGATGTGAGAAACTCAGTACTGAGTTATATATAAAGGTATGATTTAGTAATTTAGCAGAAATTTAGTATTTAGCAGAAATATACCGAGTGAATATTGCTGGTCCCTACTTATGAACATGTGCAAAAAGCTAACAATTAGGCCTAAGTAATATTTAGTAAAGATGACTGTATTAATGAAATGGTGAGGAATCTAGCCAGGCAATATGTAATGTGTGAGAAATTAAAAAGCGAAAATCAGACAAACATGAATATAGATATGTGTGTGGATATAAGAACTATTACTTCATTCCTAATGCATTCAGTCATGAATAGAGCTTCATTTTCTAATGCAATGAAGGATTTTGCATGTTTCATCAAAATATACTGAAACATAGTCTCATTTTCAAATGTTGGATGTTCAGCACTTCTGTAAATTGGAACCTTTTAAGTTATCTCACAAATATATATCAAATATATATCAATGATCAATATATATCAAGAGTGAAATATATATGAAATGGATAACAAGATAGATATCACAAATATATAACAAGTATCTTGATATATTAGTTCTTGGGAGGTGTTAAGCCTATTCACGTTAGGTTCATTTTGCAGCTAATTAAAAAAAAAAAAAAAAGGGAACTTGGATGTTGTGAATCAACTGATACATTTTAGATACCTGTTTGAGGATACAATGAGTTGGCTCTAAAAGTGTTTATTTCCTTCTGCTGACTACATGTCATTTGTGATGTTACCTAAAATAGGTCATTTAAATTTGGCCATGTGACTGATACCCACAGCATTTCCAGTGCACTACAGTAATGTAGATAGCAGATCATTGTGATATGCAGACTGTGTTTTGGATAACTAAAAGTGATCCAAATAGTTTATAAAATTCAAACTAAGTTTTAATAATTTGTCTATTTTATTATCTGAGCTGATGGACAGAGATTACCTAAAAAGGAGCAAATAAGTTAGATTTTGTCTGCAAATATTCCTAGTATTTTTTTCTGTGTCAGAGCATGTGTCATTTTTGGGAAACTCTGCTGAGTCGTTGTCCTGGTTTTGGTTGGGATAGAGTTAATTTTCTTTCTAGTACCTGGTAGTATTGTGTTTTGGATTTAGTGTGAGAATAATGTTGATAACACACTGATGTTTTCAGCTGTTGCTAATTAATGTTTACACTAAGTCAAGGATTTTTCAGCTTCTCATGCCCAGCCAGCAAGAAAGCTGGAGGGGCACAAGAAGTTGGCACAGGACACAGCCAGGACAGCTGACCCAAACTGGCCAACGGGGTATCCCACACCATGTGATGTCAAGGCCAGTATATAAACTGGGGGGAGTTGGCCCCGGGGGGCATGGGTCACTGCTTGGGAAGTAACTGAGCATTGGTTGGCAAGTGGTAAGCAATTGCATTGTGTATCACTTGTTTTGTAAATTCCAGTCCTGTTGTTATTATTATTATTATCATTATTTTATTGTTGTTATTATTAATTATTGCTGTTATTATTATTGTTATTATTAATTTCTTCTTTTCTGTTCTATTAAACTGTCCTTATCTCAACCCATGTTTTTTACTTTTTTTTCCCCGATTTTCTCCCCCATCCCACTGGGGGGGGGGGAAGTGAGTGAGCAGCTGCATGGTACTTAGTTGCTGGCTGGAGTTAAACCATGACAGTCATACAGTGCTCAGGTCCTAGAGCTGTTTTCACTGATTTTGCTAGTAACAGGCAACAGTGATCTGTTCACCTCCTTTTCTCTGAGGGACATGCTTAGATAGAGCTGTCATATGGAAATACATAGCATGGGTCTGAGGGCTAATCAGAGAGCAATAAAATATCTGGCCACTGACCCCATAAAATAAAGGCTCATAAGGCAAGTAAGTAAAAATATCAATTCTGTCACTGCAAGAAATACTTACAATTTCCTGCAGCATAGAAAGGTTGAACACTTACAGAATCACATGACAAATTTATTGCTATTTCCATTTCATAAAGGAATAATTCATTACCCTACAGAACTTTCTGCCTCACCAGTACTTTCTTCTCAACAGTTATACAAGAAGTATACTAGGATTGACTGATATTAAGGAAGAATTTTGTAAAATCCCTTTTTTGTACATTTTCCCTTTATGAACTAAAACATTCAGAGTGAAAAAATTAAATGGTACGTTTTTCCTAAAGTTGTAAAGGGGTGTCATGTCACATCTGAACAAAATAACCATATATGTAGAGATAATTGCTATGAATTCTGCTTGTGAATTTCAGCCTGAAAGTGAGAATGGCTTTGTAGTATGTTAAGATATAAATGTAAAAGAGAGAACATGTGGCTTCCAGTTCCTGTTTAATTATTTATGCAAAACAAATAGCCTCAGGAGAGAGACTGAGAGCACTCCACTGCAAAGTATCCTGTAGGTTTGAGGTAGAGATTCTATCTTTAAAAATGAGTGGTCCAAATTCAGATCCCTTTGTGTGTTGACACTCAAAATCTTGTTATGGGCAAAAAGGACCATATTATATAAATGGCACCAAGAATTTATTATTAGTCCAGTTAAATTTTAACTTCTTTATAGTCCTAACTAATAAAAAAAATAAAAAACCTCAAAATTGTTATATGAAAAACCTTCTTAGTGTTTATCACTTTTTGATAGTTTACCCTCTGGGTCCTCAGGCTGACAACTTCAGTACTCAGGAAGGGGAGATGAGGGTGTTTATGACAAGTCATCTTGAGTCATCAGCATCTTGAGGTCTTTGTCAGGAGGAGTTCAGTACCCGCAGAGTGGGAGTTCATCCTGCTATTTCAAAAGGAGCATGAACTTGATGCTTTCTTCATACTCTTCCTACTCAGTCTTCAGTACACATCGATTTATTTTTATTTTCTTATCCCTACCTACTATGCCACTGGGAGGAAGGGGTGAAAGCTGCCTTTTGTCCGGCAGGGACTCCCTGGGGCTGTCAGCCCCTTCCCCGGTGGCACTCACAGAGCTGGAGCTCAGACAGGCTGGGCAATGGGCACTGGTAAACCCAGCTCAGCCCTGCTCAGGCCAAGGGCAGCCCAGCCACCCCCTGGGACCTGACATAGCCCGACACCTGCTCCCAGCAGTGGCAAATACATTTACTGGGCCACACAGGTGGAAAGAGACTGAATCTAAAAATTGTACATTCTGTGAGAGTGCATTCACTGAGCTTAAATAAGTCTTGAAAAAATAGGGAGCATGCAGAGCAAGACTCAAAACAGTAGCACATCCCACTTAACACATGCTAAGAGACACTTCTGATATTTCATAGGAAGTCTGGCAGTATTGTAATTTAACAATAAATACTTATTGAATGGATTGGCACAGTAGTTATTTTGGGGGTTTCTTTGCCACCATTATGTATTTACATTTTAAGTGACTGAGCAAACTGACCAAATGTAATTGAACTGCATAAAATTGCACACCTCAAAAATGAGGCTCATGCAATCATTTTTTTCTGTCATTTCCCTTAATAAGTATAGAATTCAATGGCCAATTTCAGCCAGACCTGACACAATCATAGAGGCCTTAAAGATACAGTTATGCTCCTGGGTTTCTTGGAAATATGCAGCAGGATATTTGCCTTTCTAAGGAAGAGCTCTTAGTTAAGGGATATGAGAAAGCATTGGGATAATATGTTAGAGGCTTAAGTGCTGGTAGTAAAAATTATTTTTGTGTGAGAGGTCATATAGGACAAAATGGAGGAAGATGGAATGGATGTTTGGGAAATGTCTTCAGAACAGGTGTGCTATTGATGGAGCAACGTAGTCTAATGACTTAGAACACCTTTTTGTTATGTAATTTGCACTGTCTGTAAAAACATTTTTTGTGTGTGTGTGTATATTAATTCCTGCTTGCTATTAAGGTTTAATTTTTTTCTTCAAGAGATAATTGTACATTCACATGCAAATGTACTGTACAGTATTGGGAGGTGATGGGTGAACTAATTTGCTTTCTGTGAAGAATGAACTAATGCCTTATGATTTGTTAGAAACATGACCTTTTAGTTCCTTTATCTTTCCCATCAACGAGTCCTTTACATACACAATTTTGGATGCTATAGGAAGTCCTATGAAATTCTCATATATTGTTTCACCTCAGTTTTTCTTAGGCAACTCTTTATTCTAGAGAAAAAAACAATTCAGCAGAATCATAGGAAGAAGTGGAACTGACTGTGAAAGATAATATCAATCAGATTGTTCTTTAAGGCTTGAATCAAAGAGATCAATTTATTTTTCTATGGAAGCAACATGTAACATGTAACCTGAAACAAGCTTCATAATTGTTTAATTTAGCATCAGTTACCCCTGCCACTGATATCAGTGGTCCTGCTTTGTGGTGCCCATTTTCTTTTACTGAAAGAAGGTAGGGTAGACTGTTTTGGGAAAGAGAAGGGACAATACTATTGAGAAGTTTGTTTGGAAATATTTACATGAGTGATTGCAGATAGAGGAAACAGTTTGAAATCAGTGCTAGAACAAAAAAGATATATAGATATATGAGTATACAGATATAAAAAAAAGATACGTAGTCCACAGTATGTTATCCATATATATGCAGATATTACAGTTCTGTATGTGTGGTCATCATCACATGATTTGTTGATCTGATTTGTTTATTTGGTTTTTAATAAGGTGTTTCTCTTAGGAAAAAAACCCAGATGAGTCAATGGTTGTTTTGCATTCTAAAGAATAGAATTTCATAGGTAACACATTTCCAAGTGGATTTTCTATTTAGAATATTGTAATGGATTATTTTTGCTAGTAACATGGAGAAAATTCTGAGAAACTAACGCCATTGGGGATGGGAGTAGGAAGAGAGATTTATCCTTGAGGAGTTATAAATCAAAAAAGTCTAGAACTGGAGATTTTTTTTTTTAAGTGTTACGTCACAGTACGTGATAAAGTATATTAATATTAGTACACAAAACTATTCAGTGATCAGCACAGCATCATTTGATACAGATTGTGTTCAGGGATTCAGTAGTGGAAGTAGAAATACAATCCTAATTTATATTCCTTTCATTCTGTAATTATTTATAATGAAGCGTGTTTCTTGGTGGTTGTAGCAAATACAAATTCTGTTTATTCCTTACATATTCCAAAGTAACATGACATAGGAAAAAAACTCCCAGTTACTTATGAAATATCTTCTTTAAAAATATAGTTGTCAAGCATACCTGGGAATTGCAATTCAACCTCCTTCTGACATTCTATCTCATGGTATGTTAGTTGAGAAGGCCTAACAAATTATAATGATCTGGCTGAGCATTGTGCTTCAGTTAGAGAAAAGACTGATTGTAGAATTCTATAAAATCAGGAGATAATGGAGGAAGGGAACAAAAAATTATATACATTGTTATACTCAGAATAGGAGAAGAAAGAAATGCTCAGTGAAAGAATATGACATCAATTGAAGAACAGGAATAACTTTTTGGAAAAGTATAATTAAATAATGTAATTAATTGTCAGCAGTTGTTGAGAAAGCCAGAAGTTTTAAGGGCTTAGATGGTACTGAAGATGCTGTAACAGGATACATCTTGCAGGGGATGTTAAAATTGAATGCTTGAAACAGACCTTTGAACACCAAATTGCCAGCACTTGGAGTGAAAAAAAAAAAAAAAAGGTACAAACTTGTGCTGATTCCTTGGATTGTCTTTTTTCACTGCTCTAAGAACTGCAGTACTGTCTAGTTAGACCTCTGACCTGACCTGTTTTATGGGTTTTAGTCTGAAATTCAGAGTTTATTTGTGCTTATATACCAAAAATACTTATAATCTTTAAACTAACTATAACTTGAGCTGTAAAAGATTTAATCAGAGGAATTATGGCAGCCTTAATAAATATGTATTTAATGTCATGAAAAGATTGATTTTTTTTAAAACTTATGATTATCTGGTATTTATGATTGTTTACTTATTATTTTTTCTGGCTAATTTCATATTAATTGCAACCCTGTTGGCTTTCAATTAGAAAGCTTTCAAAGCAATCCTTTGAGAGAAAATTAGTTTCCTAAATCAAGATAATTAAAGATGGGAACTTGCTAGTACCCGTACAATAACATTCAAAGATCAAAGAGCTTAAGGGTTAAAAGAAAGAGCTTGAAAATCCATTATGATTTCTTATGATCTCTGGCAGTGTCATTTATTTATAAGAATTTCCTTGAACTTTTAATTTTTTGAAACAGAAAGAATATTTATGCCAGAGACTGTTTTTATAATCCAGACAGGGCTCATGAGGCTTTTCTGACTTTTTTCCACAAGTCAAAGAGAATACTTTAACTGTATTAACAGCAATAATCTGGGTTTTATAATACCTTAATAGGCTGTAGTTCCTTTGAGGTGGATTAACTAAATTTTTAAGTGTTTTTTCTTGGTCAATAATACTTCCAATACCAGGTGATAACAATGTCTATTCTTTGCCTATTTTATTTAAGTTTTGAAGTTTCAGGTCATTTTCACAGAAGTATCGTAAAACTTTGCAAACATTTATCTCTTTTCAAGTAAACTGGTTCAGTGAAGGTATTTGAAACAAAAAATGTTTAAGATTGTGAAAAAAAAATTACAAATCCTAATTTATATTTCTAGACCTATGTAGTTCTCATTATTACAATTCTAATTCTTAAATTATAGGGTGACTCTAAATTAGCACTGGATCACCAGTGTGCTTTAGAAGTATATCTCCCAGATATCCATTCCTGCCATGTTTTGAGTCATGTTACAGAATGATCCCAAAGCAAGCAGGGTTCTTTTCTGTTGAAACTGAACTGAAACATATTTTCCTGAAATACATCTAAGGAACTCTTACCAACTGAAGGTCTTTCAGTTCACAGGACCAACCAAGTGCTAGTCCAGAATAAAAGTTCTGAAACTCATGCAGCATGGGCTTCAGGAGGTCAGTCCCAAAGGTTTTCTATTGTACTGTGCTGCTAGCTAATGCAGACACAGGCAAGGGACCTGCCCCTGCCAACATTCTCCAGTTCATAGGTCAAGGCTGCACATTTTCATTTATAGATAACCCCCTTATTAAAAAGATGAAGCCCTCTACTCAAGGAGGCCCAGTGAAAACTTTGCATTTGAGTGTAGAAAGGATACACTTCTGGCAATATCTCATAAATACTATAATTTTATCCAAAACTGAACAGAAATTGTAATTGTTGAGAAACTTGAAATTTACTTGATTCTGCATCTTCATCAAGGCTTATCATGTCCATAATTTGTGTGATTTCTAATACAACTTCTGGATCCTTTGATGGAAGGTATTGGAAACATTAAAAACTATTTTTAATTTAATAATTATAAGTAACATCCTCTGTAGCCTTTTTCTACAGGAATGTCCCCCATGCAGTATATGTGAGGCCAAGACAGTCATTTATTAAAACACATAGTTGATTATCTTTTCTCTGATAGGCATTCTGTTATCTGTGTGAAATTCAATATCTAAAGAGGTATTAGTATTCCCACCAAAGATAATCGATACTGTTAAAATCAAAATCCAGGAGGACTGACTTAATCATAGGACTAGTATCAGGATAATAGTTCCACAATGTATTATAGAGGCTCTTTAACCATAACTTTGTTCGCTGTTGTCTTAGTGGTGACTTAGCTGCATGGATCAAAGGCTAAAAATGATATATCATCGGTAGAAATCTCACATAATATATTGGGGAGAAGTCTGCAAAATTTTATTTAGTATTAACAAATAAACAGATTTTCTGTTGAGTACTTTCAGTGATATCTGTTGAATGTTCAGTTAAACAGCAGCAAAACTTGTTGCAACCAATAGCAGTTATGTCTCATGACATCTGTTTCCCAGATAACTGTTCTGTTTTCCTAGGTGATGTATTATTATAGTTAATTGCTGATTTTGAAGGCAGTAGTAATACTTGCATTGTTAGAAAACTTAAAGTGATAAAGCCATTTACTAGAAATCTACATTGCTTCCCAAAGTCAAGTAAGACCTATCTTCTGGTAGATCTAATGAATCTGTAAAATTTCTCTCTATCCTGACTTTTAAACATAATAATAAATATTCAAATGTGATTTGGAGTATAAAAACATACATGTAGTTTATACCCAAACACAGACAGTCATCTTGAATATAATTTTTAGATATCTAGAGTCTTATTTTCCAGAAGATTGGGAGGAATAATGAATAACAGTTTCTCTAGTGAGATTAAAGTCATTATAAATTAGCTCCCAAACAATTTAATTTTTAGACTTGGAAATACAGGAATGGTTGCTTAACAGTAGAAGTTGTATTTTCCCACATGAGGATTCAGTGTCAGATCATACACTTAAATCTGGTATTATCTTTCTGATTCCATGGGTATTGAAAGACTATAGCAGATATGGAAGAAAAACTTCATTAATTGATATGTAATATAAAACTTTTCTTTGTTGTAATGGAGTACTTTATGTATAAGAAATGTTTTTAACATTTATCCAAAGATCAAAAGCTTTATCATGTGGTTTGCACTTGAACTGCCTAGTTTTATGACAACAGGGAAACAGTGTAATTAGAAATCCAATCTTCATGTCTGCATTTGAAATTTTTATTATGTAATTGTCAGGAGGGTTCTCATTGATGTTAAAAAACTTACTTACATCAGCTGAAGATGTGGCCTTTTTTTTCAGATCAGTGTTACCGGAACAATATCTTTCAATTGTTCTCATCCTTCTTAGGACTGTGCTGCCTTAAGTAAATCAGTAAGGGTAACCTGATACATAGGCTTCCATCAGTTGTAGCTTTGATAACATGGTATTGGGATTGCACATTATGACAAATGCCTGATACTTGGTTCGTTCTGGTGATCCTTCTTATACAAACACTACCTCTACTTACAATGCTTTACAGATAGGAATGATAACTTTCTGTTACAGGAAGAGGAAAAAGACTAACATCAACATTAAATAAAAACACTTGATTTTTTTTCCTTAAATATGAAATGCATGTATACAACAGTTTTGGCTTGGCATAAACATTTTTGTATATTAGGATGTAATAGACTCTTCATATTCTGTCAGAGATACTTAATTCAGATTTGAGTAGCTTGTTAAATCAGTTTGTTTCTTGAGAGGTTTTCTCTGAGCTATTATCTGTCCAGATTATCAACTAGATTATCTATGCCTATTTCTTTCTTTGACAGGCAAAATGATTTTAATTTATCTTCCTGTTTCCTAACTTTTATGATATTTTTCTTAGAATCACAAGATTATTAAAATGTTCATTGGGAGGCATCCCTGGAGGTCATCTTTTCCAATCTCCTCTTTATAGCAAGACTGTCACAAGTACTCAATTGGATCATGTCTGTCTAGTCAACTCTCCAAGGATATAGACACCACAGGTTCTCTGTACAACCTTTTCTGATGCTACACTCTTCTTCTGGTGAATTTTTTTTCATGAGGTCCACAGTTTGTAGTCTTGCCAATTATTATGTTGTCCAACAACATACATACTGAGAAGACCTTAGCTTTGACATCTTTGTAACTGTTTCAGTAAGTTGTAGGCAGTTATTAGCTCAGTACTTAGCCTTCTATTTGCCAGAACAATCAAGCCAGTTTCCTTCAAAATTTCTTCATGAGATGTTTGCTCTGAGACCCTGATCATAGCCCTTTGCTGGACTCTTCCAGATTCTGTGTATCCCTCTTGAACTAGGGGCCCAAAACTGGATGCAGTACTCCAGATATGACCTCATCAGCATTGAATAGAGGGTTAGACAAGAATTCATTCAAAGTAGCTTGCCCACATGTAATTCAGAAATAATTATTTTACTTTCTCAGATAATTTTAAATAAATCAGAAAATTATCTTTTCATGTCATTCAGTATTTTTTCTGAGATACTTCTTTTTTTATGGCATAAATTTGCAATTAAATTGAATGTTAGTCCAGCTCATAAACAAATACTTTCAGCAAGTCCTGAATGAATTGACATAATTAGGGAAAGATTTTAAATTTTTAAAATTTCATCTCTATTCATTTTAGCTTCTAATGTAAGATTCTAAACTAACCCAGACATGAAAGAGAAATTTTCTTATTTGACCCAGGTAACTAATCTAAGTTTGGAAGCAAGCCTTGCTGTGAGTCAGAGATTGGATAAGATAACCTGTAGATGTCACCTCCAATGTAAATAATTCTATGATTTTATTTCAGTTCTTCAGAGATATAAAGAAAAAAATATCAAATTTCACAGCTCAATTAAACCATCCCAGATTTAGTCTGGGCATTTATGTAGATGACCAGTTTTATGCTGAATAAAAATAGTTACCTCTAAGGTAATCGAATTATTTCTGTGCATAGATTATCCTTTCTTTTTTATACTTTAATACACCTATCCTTTTAATATATTGGTCTACAAACTGAGGCAGCAAGACAAGTTCTTAAAGAAATCAAATATATTTTATGCAATGATAAACTGTTTGTTAAAAGTGGATTGGGAGCATTCTGGATTATGGAAGTTCTGTGCATAAAAATCTATCATCTTTGCAAAGGAGTGTGATGTTAACAGCCATAGAGAGAGACAAATACATTCTGCACACAACTGGTGTGATATCTCCAATCACACTTCTGTAACAATGATTTCTAAGCCTTTTTTGGATAGATATTAATTAGATCCAATTTCCTGTTTCTTCAGGATTTAACCATTCATGGTAAGACTTTGTGATGAAGGAATATTTTCCTAAAATATTTTCATTTTTATTGAATGTTGAATGTCTTGAGTTGATTACTAAGTAGAATAATCATCAACTTAAACACTGTCATCAGGCATCTTTTAGCATTGTTCAGGTAAATTATGATTTTTTCTTTATTTAAATGGGTTTTCAATAGTGACTGTAATAGTATCAAACTCATCACTGACTTATTTATAGTTTACAAATAGGATAATATTAAATTACAGATAAAAAAATCATACAACAATAATTCTAGGTTTGTGTGCCATTGAAATATGGTAATATTTTAGAAAGGTTTTCATGAAAGATAAAATGTATTTATACAAATAATTGTACATCGAGATGTTTCTGAATAAGGTTGTCCAAGTACTCTCTAAGTTATGTACTATAACGTTTTTTAATTACCTTTCTTGTAAATTCCAGAAGGAGAAAGTGAAGGAATATGTAGAGAAAACATGTATCAAAATGGCTACTTCTCCCTGCTATGCTTCCAATACCTTTCATTCTAAGCAGAATTTTCTTAGAGTAAGGAAGCTTAGAGGCTGATGCAGATATTATATCTATTCTTAGGATCAATCCCAGTTGATAATATTTTCAAGTCTTGGATACATTAGTAATAATGGAAAATGAGTACTGGATTGTGGACTCCTGCATTTCAAAATGTGGGTGCCAGTTTTTCAAGGACTTGATGGAAGGAAGAGAAAATAAAGAACATTGCTCAAAGTAAGCTATATGGAGTGAAATGATGACTCCATAAATTCAAATTCCAGCCAGTTTGGAGTGTCTTAGGAAACACCTACATTTTATAAGTAGTATGCAAGCACAGTAACTAGTACCAAGAGAAAGGCTGCAAGTTCTTAAATATTAATTTAGATACTACCTAGATCTCTATGCCTGGCAGCAGGAAGTCCCTGTAACCATTTCTCCATGCCCTCATGACATCCGTCCTCAACAGGACAGCAGATTTCAGAAATAGACTGTGAATGGGGCAATTCATTTCTCTTTGAGCTATTAATTCATTTTCTTTAGATGTCAAATAGACATCCTTGGGTCACATTTCCACAATCTCTTTGTCAACTCTTACAATTAAAAATGTGGGGTTTTGTTTAGTTGAAGTTGATATTCTGATTTCATTATGCAGTTTCAAGAAATGGGAATGAACTGCTTACACTTGTATTAAAGAAAATTCCTGACAGAGACTGTAACTGATTTTTGAGACATGAAATGTCTTTACTAGATCAGTCCTTTCTCTGAGACAGGTAATTTTTGGATGTGTTGCCTGTCACAAGAAAAAAAGACAAATCTGTGAGAAAAGCCAATGCAGTTTGTTGTTTAGAGGTTCTTGGAATCAGGGTTAAAATACTTCCTGTTCAGCTACAGAGACATTGATTAGTCAGTGTGTTTTATTCAAGATCTAATTAACTAAATACTGTTCTTTTTGTTGCTGACTTTAGTTTACATATTGTTATGTTTTAACTTATTTGCTGCCTACTGGTACATTTTATAGAAACTACTATATTTTTAGCACAGTTGCCAAAAGATGAGTTGTATGCAATTGCAATGGTTGCTGTATCTGGCCAACTACTTCTTTGTTAATCTCACCTAATAACTTTTGAACTCAAAGGCTAACTTAAGCATTTTTCTGGTGAGAATTGAGGGGAAGGGATTGAGTGTGCTTTTCGTTGCAAAGATCTTTTCTTCTTAAATCAGTCAAGATACACTGATTCCATAATAATGTGATCTGATTTCTTGACCTATCTTTATTAGAATACTGTCTTTTAGCAAGTATATTTTCTTCTTAGAAAATATCTGTTAATATATACTTTACATTAGAAACAAACATTATATGAGTAGCGTGTTCTTGAAGAAGACATTTTTGTGAAGATGGGTTGGTTGTGTATTGTTTAAGAATGGGCCAACTCTTAGTTCCTATCATGGGACATGGAGGAAACCATTCTTCATAATGTTTTCTACTGTTCATTAGAATTATAAGGAACATTGATTGGTTAACTGGTGTCTTGAAATGTACAGGCCTTAGGATAGAATTTTGAGATGATCTTGCAGAGTCTGCCAGACTCAGAAGAACCTTTCCGATGCTGTGTCTGTTGATACAGAAAGATGTTTCCAGTATTTTTTCTTTACTTTTCCTCTTTTTGTTAGATTAGTGATGTTGAATTAGTAGTATGGTCATTTGAAGGGTTACTGTGTTTGGCATTCAACAGAAACATTGCATACAACTTCTGAACTGAAGTTTGAAAAATGTGTTGTTTGGATTTAGATTATAAAGGCCAAGTAGTTAGAAAGAATGTTGGCTCAATCTAGTACCCCTTTGCAATTTGAAGGACCACTTGGGCTATTAGCTGTTTTGAAGAAAGAATTTTGGTAGTGATTCAGATTGGCTTTTTTTTTCTAACTCCTGGTCCCAGTATCACGTTTTCTGCTGCTGTTCAGAAGGCAGTATGAAGGTACTCTTCAATTAGGGTGTCCATATTCAGTTACTTTCTTGGCAGGTTATCAAACTTGTGCTGACTACCAAGCAACAGCACAAAAATGTCATTTTCAAAAGTTTCTACCTCAGCAAAACCAAAATTAAATATAATGAGGAAATATGAGGCACTCTTACAGAATGAGTCCTTCGTTTCAGCAACAGTTCTAAGGTTTGTGGCTTTAAGATAAAGTTTACAGGTTTGGATAAATGTCACTGTTATTTTTTTTTTTCTTTGTATTGTGTCTGATTTACTGTTCTATAATAAAAGACTGCCCAGTGGAGCAGAGGAGAAGCAAGGTAGATTTTTATGTTAGAAAGATCACACAGACTCATACAGACCAGCTGAGGCAGGAAGGTACTTTTGGAGATCACCTGGTCCAAGCCTCTGCTCAGAGCAGGGGCAGACAGAACAGGTTGCTAAGGGCTGTGTCCAGTCAGGTTTTTAATATCTTCAAGGATGGAGAATCAGCGACGTCTCTGGGCAACCAGTTCCAGTGTTTGACCACCCTCACAGTAAAAATGTATTTTCTTATGTTTAAACAGAATTTCCTGTATTTGAGTTTGTGCACATCGCCACTTGTCCCATTACTGGGCACCACTGAGAAGAGCCTGGCTCCCTCTTCTTTACTCCCCCCATCAGGTATTTATACATATGGATGAGATCCCCTCCTGAACCTTCTGTCCTCCAGGCTGAACAGTCCCAGCTCTCTCTGCCTCTCCCCATAGGTGAGAGATGTCTTCAAGTTGCACCACATCTGTGACACAGATACCGTATCCCTATGATACAGTTTATGAACTGCTTCTTGTGAAGGACTGTGCCAATGTTGCATAACAGTAGGTGAGAAGTTATATATTAAAATACACTTAAAATTCAAAGATTCAAAATATTCTTGTTCAACTAAATACTACCAGATGTACCATCAATGATTTCTGTTTATTAAGAGCAAAGTATTTTTTTTAAGGTTTTGTAGTCAGCTTTCATCTCTTTGCCTACAAGCTTTGAAGTTTTGCAAATTTTATTAAATCCATTTTAGATTAGATTAAAACAAACAAACAAACCAACCAAAAAAAAAAACAACACAAAGAACACCATAGAATCATTTAGGTTGGAAAAGACCTCTAGGGTCATCAAGTCCAACCATAAAGCTAACACTGCCAAGTCCACCAGTAAACCGTGTTCCTAAAAGCCACATCTATCCATCTTTTAAATATCTCCAGGGATGGTGACTCAACCACTTCCCTGGGCAGCCTGTTCTAATGCTTGACAACCCCTTCAGTGAAGAAATTTTTCCTAACATCCAATCTAAACCTCCCCTGGTGCAATATGAAGCAATTTCCTCTTGTCCTATCACTTGTTACTTGGGAAAGATATTTAATATCAAAAAAAACCCAAACTCACCAGCCAAGCATGCACCCAGCCTCCCACTTGTTCTACACCTCCCATCCTGGATTGCTGTTACTGAAAAACTATTACTTTGAAGAGGTCTGAATTTGTCAGGTTTATCTTCATTGAGGTACTTCTGGATTTTAGAAGATTCTACCTTGGGTGTAGGAGAAATTATAAAATTCACTGACTACATAAATTTCAGTTTGGGAAGTGTGTCTTTTAAAATTCATAATTTCCTGAAATATCTTTTCTTTCTGTTTATTGCTGCCAAAAAGAAACATTTTCAGATTGTGGAGATTTTGTTAAAGTAGTGTTAAGCTTTGATAAGCATAATTATCCTATTCTATATTATTTTTTCCCACATACCTATTTATTTATGTATGAGATCAATATATGATAAAGATTCCCCTGTATGTTTCTCTACAGTTAAAATAGCTTAATATTCTGGTAAGCAGTGAATTTTAAACCTCGCTGTTCTTTCCATTCATAAGAACAAGCTCTACTGACTTTAGCTAGAATAACTTAAATAGAATTAAATATCTGCATCATGTGATGCCTGACAGAACCCATTTCACAGCTAAAGTCCTCCAAAGTTCACGCCTTTCACTTACAGAAAGTCTTTCTTGCCAAAACCAGACTTTAAGTGAATAAAGTTAGATTTCTTGATTGGTTTTCTTTTTTAAGTTTGGTTATCTTTTAATCTTGATTTTCTGTTATAAGCTTCTAAGCCATAATTAGAAAATGTACATATGGATTAAATATTGATTAAATATTCTTTAAAATATCTGAATAAGGTTGGACATGTAAATCTATATTTAAATATTTACATCATTATCCGATCTCTTAAGTTTTGAGAGAACTGAGCTCCCAATGTCAGCCTACCTGGAAATCTCAAAAAAACTCACAATGTTTATGTTTATATGTTTATTTCTAAACTATAGTTTGCTTGAGTTGGGGGGGGGGGGCAGTAGTGAGTAACTTCTGTTTGAGATAAGTTCTGAATAAAGCTGTAACAAGCAGACTTTGTTTAAGCAATGTCCTCTTTTATTAGTTGTATACTGTCTCTGCTCAAATATTAATAGTTTATCTATTTTACTGTTTCTGCTGCAAGTGTAATAGAAGAGAATATTTAACAGAGGATATTCTAACTATGCTTCACTATTTGTGCCATTGTTGCACAAAACTGGTTCGTGTTGGTTCTCTTGCATCATGCATTTCACCCCTATAATATCTGTTATGCCCCAGAAGGCAGTTTGAACTTCTTGTGACTTCTAGTTCTTCTCATCAGGGAAAATGACATTTCAACAGATGTAGGAACTGAATTCATGATAACACAAAGACTGTTTTGTCTACTTAAAAATAAAAACCTCTGTATTCTGTAAGACAGAAATTCAACAAGGAATCCATAATGATTCCAATAAAACTTTAGAACTTTATATCAGGACTGTGTTTCCTACTGACAAATCCAAATTAATGCTAATGTGATGAAATGGAAAGCTCAGTTATACTGAACTACTTAATTAATCATGAAACTTGATATCAAGCAATTAAAAATATAACTAACATCTCTCAGTACTGTCATACCCTGCAGAAGTTATCCTTTATGATTTAGTAGTAGCCTGCTCACTACAAAGTTGAAAAATAACCAGCCTCCACAGAGTTTAAATTTTTGTTTATTGGCTTTGCAGATGCAGTTTTTCCTTCAGATATTTCTCCAAAAAAATTGGCAGGCAAGCATTCAAGGCCATTGAATGGAAGACAGGCTATCATTAGGCCAGTTAATATATATTTATTCTTAAGAAAAAAGAAAAAAAAAAAGACTATAATGTTATAGTGCTTAAAGGATGTTAGAATACTGTCTGAATAGAAAGCTTTACATAGTTCATTAAACTGCTAAAACAAATGGAGGAAAAAATCTAAAAGTATACTTAAATGATAAAATGTTGAGTGAGTTACATTTGAATAGGCTATTAGGATTAAATTTTCACTGTAGGTTCCCACACACAGAGAAAAAAAAATTATTCTTTAGCATTTTTTTTATTCCCAAAGGATTACAAATGTATTAGGTGTCTTTAAATACTGTAAGTCTCACAGACTTTACAAGCTCAACAAGAACATCATCTCTTTTTCAGTGGGTATGCAGATGATAAGATTTCTTCCCCATAGACAAATCACTTAAATAGAAAAGAGATGTGACAGTATGAGGTAAAATCCTATTTTTTTTCTGGCATTTTTTGTGGATTTTCTGTTTAATGATGATAATTTTAGTAATGATGTCATTACCTTTAATGGTCATCTTTTGTGTAACTTCTGACTGCATGCCATTCCTTCTTCAAAGGTCTACAGTGTTGGAGTCAACTTCATTGTCTATAGGAAAAAAAATAGTACCTTAGGTGATGTAAGATGTTTCTGAACATTATTTCCACTGGGTGATTCCATCTCTTGAGTGCAAACAGCTTAACAGACTTAATTCAGCTCTATTTTGTTCTGTTGTCTTAAGGGAATTCTTTAGGGCAGAGGTATATCGTTCCTGATTGATCACTCATGGAAATAGCTCAAATCAGAACTGTAACTTTATGGATTGTATAATGCTTTTGTATTTCTGACTTTGCTGACTTAATAGTTGAAATAAATTAACTGATTGAGATTTTTAAAAAGAACCTAAGAAAGCATTAGCCTTAAAATAAAATGCCCTTGAATTGTCTGACACTTCACAAGTTCAGTGTACATTTAATAATTTCTGTTTCCTCATTTCATCTTAGGAGTCCAAATAGATGTGACGTATAGTGTTTAAAAACAAAATAAAGCACCCTTTTTGGTGTTTCAAAGTATATTAAAACTAGAAAATACTGAAATTTCAGAGAGGATCTGTTTCTGTAAGGATTGTGTTAGTGTAATTTTCATTCAAAGCCCATTCACTTTTATCTGGGAATCAGTGGATTTAAACAGAATATTCTCAGAAGCCTGCATAATAAAGGGAAAAAAGATTAACTGGGTGAATAGTTATTCTGCGACTGAATTTGATACCAGTTAAAAACTTAGTAATTTATTCATGCTCAAGAATAACAAAGCCAACTTTTCTAAGCATATTAAATATTAAATACTGGTGTAATCATTACTGAAAGCAAAACCACATCACCCAAGTTTACTTGCTACATGAAGTCAAAGCATACAAACCATATAGCCTAGGCTATAACTATGGTCGGAGAACTTATGCTAAACAAAATTAGGACCTTCACAAAGAATACAGTCCTCTCGGCTATATCTTGCAATGTACTTGTTTTTCTTAGAAGCTGCTGCCAAAGCCATCCTAATTAGCTTCTGTAGCTATCACTCCTCTCCTTAGTTCCATGTCGATCCCAAGCCATGTCTTGTTTTATCTTCATAGCTGTATCCTTTCCTTTTTACTGCCTTCACGTTACCCTCTCCCTTTTGGTGAGTTTGAAGGCCAACAGATTTAGAAAGACCCCTCCACAATAGAGTGCTGTCTCATGGCTCAAAAGTAAATTCTAAAATGTATTCAGATCTATTGATGTAGAATAAAACTGTTCAATTGTTGTTCAACTATATTGTACAAAATTTACATTGTGGAAACTGGGGTAGAATATGCTATGGTTTTGGTATCTTCCTGATGTCGTACTTTTCAATAAAACCAAAAGGAAGCTTTTCAGGCTTTTTGAGTGTTTGTGTGCTTTTTTTAAGAAATTGAATTTTCAAGAAGTTGCTGGATGGAGTTACTAGTTGGAGCAGAGCTTTACCCAATATTTTTCAGATTTTTTTCAGATATTGTCTCTTTTTCCTTTGTAGTGTCTTATATATCTTATAAATATGTTTTAAATATCCATTTGTATAGTATACACATTTAACGTATTTTAATATATTGCTAAGTGACAATAGAAGTACATATGTGAGTGACTTACACTTTTTCTAAGCTCTGACTGATGACACCTCACTTCTGTAGCATTAGGTAATCATCTGTGTAGACAGAGCTAGGACAGTTTTGTGATGCTTGTTCTGAAATGTGAAGGATACTACTGCAAATGGGACTGAAATCAATTAGTCTACTAAATATTAGGTGTTATGAATACAGTCATCTGTCTCCATATTTAACAGAACAAATGGACCTCTTATTGCTTTTCTTACTTATCTTCCTAAGTGATTTTTAAACCCATTAAGGAATAACTCAACAGAATCCTTTGAGTGTAGTACAGCTGATAATAATTCTTTTATGATGACTATGATCAAAAGGGAAGGGATTGGTCATATCACCTAGTGCTGATAGTGCTTTTTTTGCTATAAAATTGCACATGTACTGAAGACTAAGTAAAGCCCTGGCTAACTTCACTTTTTCCCAGAACGGCTATACTACAGTAGCATTGCGCTCCACAGTCGTCTACCTGAAGAGATCTTTTAGATCTTGCCTTTTTTAAATTGTTTTGTTTTGTTTTAATTTATAGCTAGGCAGGTAATATTCTTGGAAACATGCAAAAAGGCAGTATTTTGTCAGATCTATCAAAAAGCTACTATTCATATCTGGGCTTGGTTTAACATAGCTAGACACAGCCTCTACTGACTTGAATTTTTGGAACTTCTTCACTGACCTGGTAAAATAAGCATTCACCTGTGTATTCAAAGACCTTCAAGCTGGTCTGGTACAAACATCTTCCTTTTATATTAATCCATTAGCTGTTAGTGTACAGCAATAACTTGAATTGCATGTGCATTGCATGCAGTCTTCATTGGAGCTTATAATAACCTAAGCATCTATGTAGTTCTTCTTGAAATAACTTTGGAATTAATGTAAAACTTTCTGGATGTATTGTCTCTTTGCAATATTTTACTTTCGGTAAGTAATGAGTGAACCTTTTCCTATCTTAATACTGGACTATTTGCCTGACTACCTAATAAGCACAGATTGCTAGATTAATCACTTGGGCAATATTTTTTTCATTCTAGCTTGCATAAAGCAATATTTTTCTATTTACATGAAGCAGAGCTAAGAAAATATAAGACTGGAAAAATTGGACAGATGGTCTTATATTTTTCTATTTTGTAAAAATTAAATTACCATATGTAGAAAATAAGATTTCTTTTTGGTTTCAGAGATGTAGCTAACATGTCTGCACAGAGTTTATAATTGCACTTATGCTAAGAATTTTAGATGGAGTTTGGCCCTTTGCCAAAACTGTGTTAGACTCAAATATCTATTTCATTGATGAAAGAAAAATATTCTCTGACTTTGCTTTTCACTTCTCACCGTGCAGTTCCTTACATTCTACCTGACATTTATTACTTAATCTATTGCATTTACATAGTTTAACATCAGTTATTACAGTTATTGGAACTAAGCAATGAAATTGTCCTTGAAGCAATACTGCTGAAATGCTGATGTATATATTTCTGAAGCATCTCTAACTACAAACTCTATAAAAAAATATTATACCAGAGCAGTGGTGGCATAGGACCTAAAAAGTGAGTCTACAATTTGAAATAAACATCTGGGCTCTAATCTCTTGAAATTCACCAACTTCTGAATTTATTAGTACCTCGATTTCCAGCCAGCAGTTATATGTCCTGCGGTTAAAGTGAAGCTTACCCTGACAGGTAAATAAAGAAGTAAGGCTTTGAATAGCCTTCTAGACGATTATTGCTCCTTGATGCTTATTGCAACAAAAATAAAACTTTGTCTGAAACTAATTTCCTTTTCTACACTTAAGCTTGTCCTTTGCTTCTGGTACCATGGATGTAAAGACCATAGATGAGAGTAAGCACATTAGTCTCTTTCTGTGTCAGTGCTATGCACGTGTTCTGAAGGAGTCTTCACTGTGTTCCTTGCTATTGCAGTGATGATGGTACTAGTAACTGCTCTGGTACTAGATTCAACATTTTTACAGTCCACTTCAGTTTCTTCCTGACCTCTAGGCAGTCATGCCCTCTTCCTGACAGTCTTCATGGACTGACAAGTTTTGATGTTAGCAAACAGAGTACACACAGATATTTAGTTTTGCCTGAAGTAGGATGTGTTCTTGGGGGCTTTTTGTGTTTTTTTTCTTCTTAGCTATTTTCTTATGGGGGACAGGGTATAAAATATTAATAATAATTTAAAAAAAACTCGTAAGTTCAATCATGATGATCTCCTCAGATAGAGTATCCACAATACAGGACATCTGATGAAAAATGTTATTTACCACACAGATATTTAAGTTTGTTTTGTTTTTTTTTTTTTTTTTTGGTACAAAATACCCAATTCTCTTAAATTGATTTTGGCAGACTGATACCGAAGTAATCTTTAGTTTTCCTTTTAATATGACTATTGAAAAAAATCAAATCTGGTCTAATTCTTGCTTATCCAGGCTGATTACATGAAAGTACATCAGTTAATAGCAAATCTATTTCATGATGGTTGTCTCTTAATTGTAATAATTGTCACATTAATATGTATGAAATACTACTTAGATAATTATTTTTTCTGTGCTCATCATTTTTTTTTAATTTTTACTATCAACAGAACCAAATCATTGTGGTTTTTAGCAGGTTTTAGAGTTCTAACATATACATGGGTAAAATTTCTCACACTAAAAGTTAGTTTGGAGTGTAATACTCCCCACCTCTAGAGATGTTTGTCTTGTTGGGCCTTCATACCAATTATATAAAAGGAGTCTACTGAGATTGGGACATTCAGTGTACCCTTGTTTTGCAGTTTTCAAAAAGGTGAAATATTTCCACATACACAGAATAGACCATAATTATTATATTTCAAGACTGAAACCACTAGACTGTTGGAACAATAATTTTTAACCTTCAGATACACCTCAGTTCCCTACTATGTAAATTACTGAATGAAAATTTAGATTACTTTCCTCTCTAAAAAATTAGTCCTTTTTTTGTCTGACTTTTTCTGTCTTGATTAGAGCTTGAAATTAACATGACTGACTTCATCCTTGTTATTGTCCAATCTTGTAAGGTAATGGATATTAAAGAGCTGCAGCTACTCAGGATGATGATAATGCTGGAATTGTGATTATTGAAGTGTACATAGTTATTTTGCAAAAATAAGCCCTTCATCAATAATACTGGCTGTGTTGGGTAGGTTATTCATGGGGTTGTGGGACAATAAGGTAGTTCAAGGTGGAAGGGGCTTAAGAAGGTCTCTAGTCCAACTTCCTGCTCAAAGCAGGGTCAGTTACAAAGATAGTCCAGATTGTTCAAGGCTTTATCCAGTGAGCTCTTGAAAACTGAAATAACCAAGACTGAATAATCTTTCTGGGCAATCTGCTCTACTGTCTGGCTGTCTGCATCATGAAAAAGTTTTTCCTTATGCTCAACCTGAACCTCTCTTGTTCCAACTTGTCTTTTGTCTGTCTGCCATACACCACTGTGAAAAGCCTGTCTCTATCTTCTTGATGAATTCCCCATAGGTGTGGGCGGGTGGCTGTTAGGTTCCGCTGCAGCTCTCTCTTCTGCAGATTGAACAAGCTTAGCTCCCCCCAGCCTCTTCTCACTGGTTGTATGACTCCCAACAGGTTATTCCCCCCCCAGGTGCAGAATTTAGCATGTATCATCATTGAATATTACGGTGTTTGTGTTGATAAATTCTTCCAGTGTCTTTAGGTCAATGACCTCCTTCATGTCATTCATAAAGGTATTAAATAGGACGGATCCCAGGACAGAATCCTACAGTACCCCACTGGTTACTGGTCTCCAGGTAGAGTATGACCCATTAGCCATTGCTCTCTAAGCCTAACCATCCAACAGGTTTTTTATCAGCCTAGCTGTCCACTCATCCAAACTGTAACACCCTGACTTGATGTGGTGGGTTGGGCCAAGCACTCACACAGCCACTTGCTCATTTGCCTCAAACCCCCAGCAAGACAGGGATGAAAATAGGAAGATTGGGAGTGAGAAAACTCATGGGTCAAGGTAAAGAGAGGAAAATCACTGGCAAATTACTGTTGTGGGCAAAACAGATTCTAGCTGGGGAATTTAACTTTATTTATCAACCATTAACATAAACATTTAATTACTGATTTAAGTAATGGGAAACAAAGAAAACAAGTACTTAAACACTTAGGGAAAACACCTTTCTTCCCCATTCTCAGTATCCAGATACCTCTCCTTCCCCGTTCCTAGTCTCCACTCCACTTTTTGTCATCATCAATGAAGGTGATGCTCAGTCCTTTCAGTGAGGTGATGGGTGATGCAGGAGGTTGGGGTGAGGACATAGGGGTTTCTTTCTGCCATTCATTCTTTCTCACTCTTTTCTTCCATTGCTCCTTCTGAGTAACTCATTTCCTCTGTTCTATTGTCGGTTATCCACAGGCCACAATCCTCTTGTGGGCGTAGTTGCTCTAGCAGGGGCTTATGCATGGGCCACAGTCCCTTCAGGGGTGTTACCAACTGTGCCATGGAGCACCTCCTATTGCTCTGGCCTTCTTGTTCCTCTGTCATGGTGTTCTAAGATGTGCCACAAACTCCTCCAACTGTCTTAGCTGCGTCCTGCAGTGGGCCCATTGTAGAGACAGCTAGAACTGGCTGTGTCCGTCACAGTGCCACCCCCACCTCCCTCCCACAGAAGTCACCCCTGTAACCATTCCCTGCTACCAAAACCTTGCTATTTACACCAAATACACTTGAATACGAGAATATTGTGGGAGGCAGTTTCAAGAACCTTGGTTAAGTCAAGGTAATTGCCACCCACTGTTCTTCCCTCATCCACAAAACTAATCATTTTATCCTAGAAGGCAGTGGGGTTGGTCAGGCATGATTTAACCTTGGTCAGTCTATGCTGAGTATTCCCAGTCACCTTATTCTGAGTTTTTGGTTTTATGTTCATGTGTATTTTTATGCCTTTTTCTTTCTTCCTTTAATTTTGTCATCAGTTTTAGCATATGAGGCTGTTATCCTTTGTGTAACATCTTTCATTTATTTTTATTGGTTTTTCCACCTCTATATATACTCCAGTTCAAAAGATACAATGCTTAGCTGAAACTTTTCAGATTTGTTCAAGAGGTTCTATAGTATAGGATAAGAAAATACAAAACCTGAAAATATAAAATTTAAACTGATAAATGCCAAAATGCATTCACAACCATCTTTATATTTTTCAGCTCTACTTCAAGTTACAATTTCACTTAGCAAAGTTGAGCTCAGTGTGGGTGAATCCAAGTTCTTCACATGCACAGGTATGTATTCATTTTACTTGTAGCTATGTATTTTTTATTACATTTTGAACCTTCTACATAATTTGAAACTGAATTAATTGATCACAAGATTAACTTAACTTAGCATATTTTTTGTATATTCACATTGACTTGTGAGAATTGCAATAAATAGTAGATTTTCACTGGCTTCACATTTCCAGTCTAGGAACTAGTCATTTCAGACTCTGAATCAATCAGTTTGATTTGTCTATATCAGTACAGGTAGTTTATATCTGTTAGGATGCTTCTTTAGTTAAAATATTTTCACTATATTCTAAACTAAGGAGTTAAATAAGATACTAGGCTAAGCTTTAGTATCCTCTCCAACCCAATGAGACATCCAAAGAGTCTTTTCTAGTGAAGCAGATACAAGTCAGGAGGAGAAGAGTTTGCATTTGCAGCTACCCGATGTGGATTCTTGATGTTGCTGAGTTGCCATCTTCCGTTGACAATGACACATGGCCTGACTATACTGATAACGCAACTGACTGATGACTTGAACTGTTGATCCAGTGGCTGCTGAACAGCCTGTTTCTTTCCTTTAAGACTTTATACCTTTCTGTGTTTAATTTTTTCCCTCTTGAACCCTTGAGCTACTAGTATGATTGTTGAGCCAGGATAACATCTGCCTGTAGTTTTACCTTGCTTGTCTTTCTACAGACTTTCTCACAACTCTCATAATTTAGCAATTCTCTGACATTGCATAGACATTGTGCACTGGGTAGGCATATATGTTGCATAATGTCTGCCTGAACTTCTAACGTTGAATTGGTTTTTGGTTTTGTTTCTAGCCATTGGTGAGCCTGACAACATAGATTGGTACAATCCACAAGGAGAGAAGATTGTTTCTAGTCAAAGAGTGGTTGTTCAGAAAGAAGGTGTTCGATCACGTCTAACCATTTATAATGCAGATATAGAAGATGCTGGTATATATCGGTGTCAAGCAACCGATGCTAAAGGACAAACTCAAGAAGCTACAGTTGTTTTAGAAATTTATCGTAAGTAAAATATTATCAATTAATAAATGAAAGACTATGTTTTAGAGCCTACTGCTATTGAGAAAGTAAAACCTATCAAAATATCTTCCTAGGCTCTGAATTTTATCTTCCAAATAATTGCAAGTCCTGGAATTTAGTTAATAGATATTATGACAAAGACTTAAATGAAATGCATGGCCACTTTGTAATATTGTAGATCACTTTTCCTTTGTATATTAGAATGCCATCTTATGAGGGTGCACTGTATGCCCCTTATGGAAAAGAGGAAATATGAAAAAAAGTTATGTCAGCCTAATTCTTTTACAAATACATCTACAACCTATTACAAATACGTGCATAAATAAAAGTCCAGGAAGTGTAATATATGTCATTAAAAAAAGTGGATTTTAGACTGAGTTAGTTATTTTTATGTCAGTCTTTTCCTATTCTTGGCCTTACAATGGAATTTTGTCATAAAGCATTTAAGCTTAATGTGATAAGCAACCAAAATTCATTTCAATTGCAAACAACTAATTGAGGAGTATATTTGAAAAGTAAATACATTCTATTGTGGTAAAAGATTCTCTGAGAGGTTGGTTTTTTTTTTTTTACATATTACTTTAATAACAATAACTTTTTACAATAACTTTACATTGTACTGTACTCTTTTAGATCAATCAAAAATGTCTACAAGCAATATATTAAACAAGTACACAGTGAATGTACAAGGCAAGGTCTTTATTGAAAGGGTGGTACACATGCTAGCAGCCTTTCAGCTGAGTTATTCTCTAATTTCATTGGAGAATAGTTTTTTAATATTCATTAAAAAATCTGTTGTGGATGGTCTGAGTACTGAGGAACTGCAATGAGACTGAAAATACAGAGTAGAATCATAAAGCACTGCTTCTGAAAGGTACAGACAACTCAGATAACAAAAGACATACAATTTAAAAAAATCTATTGATAAAACAACAATTAAAATGGTGATCGCAGTTACAAGAGATTACATGATGGCTTGAAAGCTGGCAGTTCAAAGGATTTCAAGTTTTGTGGAATTCATTTGTACGCTTAAAACTGCCAGTCACTCCATTAGCAGACTGCTGAGCAAAATTGAAACCTTTTGAAGTGCTTCCATGTGGTAATTATAATAATTCTGACGTTAGGTAAACCCAAAGACCTACACAAGAAATGTGAAGGTTTATGGGAACTGACATATAAAAGTTTCATTATTGGTATTTGTGATGTATTGTAAGGAAAAAGCATGATACACTGTACTCCTAGGGTCTGGTTCAGCACTCACTGATGTCTGTAAAAGTTTTTTTTCTGACTTACATATGGTCAAATACTTCAAACATTTTATACAAATATTTTGTAAAAGTATATTAGAGATGTATATAACATAAGTGTGGTCCCTTTGCTGTGGGAACTATGTGGATTATTTGAGTCTGTACTTGTATCAATACAAAAAGTTGGAGGTAGAGTTGCATCTCTGACTTATGTTCTCCAAAGTATCCTCTGAAGTGTAATTGGCAGTCTTTGATCCTAGAGAACCTAGATAGGTTTGTTTTTCTGTGTGCAAGAAATTCTTCCAGAATTTTTTGTCAGGCAATTGGTTTCTGCATTAGATCTTGTATGAGATCATGTATTAATGATATCTTGGACTTAAAACACTAAATTCTAATAATACTGAACTTACTGAACCCACTAACAAAATTAAACATCAAGTTTGGTTATTTGGGTTGGAAAAACTAAAAGCCTCATCAGGTCTAAAAAGATTTTGTTATTTCCTCAAAAAAATGCTACAATTTCTTATGACTTAATATTATTTAATTTTTCCCACATAGTTTCCCACTCACTTTTAAGATTTTGTGTTTTGCTCAGCTGATGTTTTTTCACAGTCAGTGAGGCTAAAGTTCCACCTTTTTAATAAGACATTTCCAAATAATATTGGTGGTTTTGATGGAAGTTTTGATGAAATAAAATCATGAGGTTTTAATTCAATAATAACAACATGAGGAATAAAACACACAAGAGAGTAAATAGACTATTAACATGAATATATAAACCTCTAAACACCTAGAGTTTCAAAACTGGGCTCTGGAACATTGAAAACAATGAAGAATATACTTATAAAACATGCTCAGTTTATATAAATAAAAGAAAGATTTTCATAATGCAAAATGATTGTAAAATTATTTCTACAGACAGAGTAGAAGTCATGTGTCCAGGACCATTTGAGTTTTATCTGGGAAAAATTTTTATGGAAATAATTCTGTATTATCACAATGAGAAGGCTTAATAGTCATCTTTATCTGATTTGGTGTCACATATAATTTTAATCCTAAGTGAATTGGAAGACACTTACTATATTCTGTTTTCTTCCTTTTCAGAAAAGCTCACTTTCCGAGACATAGTATCTCCACAAGAGTTCAGGCAGGGAGAAGATGCAGAAGTTGTTTGCCGTGTTACTAGTTCACCTGCTCCCATTGTCAGCTGGTTGTATCGGAATGAGGAAGTCACAACTATTGCTGACAGTTAGTATTTTGGTAACTCTTTAAGTTATACATTCTAATTAATTTTAAAATATTATTGCAAAAGAAGACTAATCACATTACAGTGGAGGATTGATTTTGATTAACCCATCAGCTTAAGTAGAATTTAACGAGGTTTTGTGGTCTATAGAGAACCCGTATGCAATGGTTTCCTTCATGCGTCATTTTTTCCAGTTGGGAATTTTGGCTAGATGTAACATGAGGGTCCAAATGACCAAAAGGTTGCTGGGAGCTCCTTCGCAGGAGCTCTTCCTGGGCTGCCATGTATGTAGGAGTTGAACACATTTTTAAAACACACAGAGGTAAACTTCTCTGTCCACACAAAGCTATGACACTGACCAAACACTGAATTGACTGTGGTATACTTGCACAGTAGCTCAGAGAATCCTGGATGGATAGGCTTTTTGCACTTTTGTGAAAGTTTACTTGTTATCTTACTCTAAGTTTACTGTAAGTTATCTTTTGAGTTACAAACAACTGGGGATATAGGTGATTTGCTTAGGCTAGATTTCCTAACAGCTAGGCTGATAAATTTATGTGAAGATGAATCTCACCTTCCCCACATGCAAGTTCTAAGCCTGTAGAAAGACAATTAATTAGGCATATAGAATTTATTTGTTTTACCCTGTCAAAAACTGTGAACCATTTTTTCATTGCTGTCTCAGTAGTCTTCTTTGCCTTTGTGGAAAACAGGACTTTCCACATTTTCTGGAAATGGAACTACCATTGTTGGTGAACCAGCTTATCCACCTTGTCATCAGTTTTTATCTCTGCATGTACTAAAACTCAAGGTTGTAGTGTATGCGCTTAAAATTCTGGTTCATTAGAAATTAAATATTTTTATTTCAAAATGAAAATGAAAAGTTATATTTGGTCTCTTATGCAATCACATAAACAAATGTGGAGCAATTGTTGGGGGCGGGGGGGGGAAGCTTGTTTGATGTTTCTGGACTCTGGCAGACTCCTCTCCCTTATGAAAGAAAGTTTTGATTAAACTTCTTTCTTATTTAGTATATCCTATCCCTTCTGTCATCTAGACACGAGGACTAAGAAGAAATAGCAAACTTCTACCCTTAGAAAAAATGGGTTGAAATTTTAATATATATCATTAAGCAGTGAATGTAGGTGAGACATAGAGGATTTCAAAAAATAAGAACTCTGAAAACAAAACAAGATTTGACAATGTAGCAAAAAGTCTTTTTCAAGGATGCAGCTCAGCTTGATGAAGTAAAACTGCCTCAAAGATCTCTCTCAAAATTTTTTATTATTGCCATTTTATTTGCTTTTCTAATCAATCTGGCTGCTGTAGGATTAGCAAAGGAAATAAAGCAACTATTCCTTTCTTTTTCAAAATCATACATTTTGAAAATTCTGAGGTTTTGAATTTCAATGCATGAACTTGTCTCATAATGCTTACAATGTGAAAAAGTACAATGATAGAAACAAGTTTTAATTTAAATAGCAGAATACCTTCCTTATGTTCTGATCTACAGTAGTATCCAAATAAGACTGCAGTCACGCATGGGAGGAAGCAACGTTTTAAATCATGTAAAAATAGGACATTGTGAACATTGTGAGTTTTGGCTATGTATATATAGCTTTATAATGCAGGCGGAAAAAGAGTATACCCAAAGTCTTGCAATTAAGAAATTTTTTTCATGCCTTGAGAAATCAAAAGACTTAGTCTCATGTTACATTTCCAGCTTCAAAATCTCCAATGAACAATCAGTACCTGTAACCTATTTGCATAATTTAAAATTAGATAACATCAGATTCTTCTGTCATATTTTAAATAGTACCTATTAAAAAAAGAAGTAACTATTCTTGTTGGGTTCTAGTTCATAGTAAGCTAAAATACTGAATAATTTCCTATCCAAACTGAATTGTATATTGTAGTTTATTTGGGGGCATGAGAAAGCAGCTTCTATTTTAAGCATTCTAGCATTGGCATAATAGGAAGAAATGAAATAATGTCATTGCTTTAATTTCGTGGCTTTTCTGTTATATTCTTGACCATTCTTCTGTTGTATGTGTTACAACTAGCAGGATTTTTGCAGTACAGGCTTTTGACTATTTCAGTTTTGGAAATTCTTGACAATTACTAGTATGTATATTTGTATGTTCCATTTGAACAGAAAGCTGATTTCTTCTCCCAGAAGGCCTGTGCACAAAATCAGAAGTGAATATTTAAAAATTTTTCCTGTGTAGTAAGTCCATAGCTGAAATAGCTATAGGTGAAATAGCCTCTCACCATTCTGAATTAGTTTCTGTATGTTCCCAAAACCTTATGTGCTCCATTGCTAGATCATCCTAGGATTTATATTCTCTTTTGGGTTCTACAAACAAAGATGTAAGAAAAAAACTGTGGGAGTGACTGTCCTTCATTCTTTGGCAAAATAAAAAACAAACAAAACAAACCTAGGTGAATAATGACCTCCAAAAGTCTGTCTGGTCTTATGTTAAGATTTAATAGGGCAATATATAAAGCATCATTTTCTGGGAATGTTCTAATCTTTTCTCTATTGTTATCAATAGCTGAATTGTCATGACTCATAATTCCATTGTATGGGAGTCAGGGACATTTTACTAGCTATAAAAGTGAATGGGATTGTTTTCACTGATCAGTTCTTATTTGGAGTTGTAAGTGACTCACTCTGGTTTTGCACAATTCTGGGGCTTCAAAGGACATTAAATATGACTCATTCCACATTGCTTAAAGCAAATATAGAAATTTTATGTACAGACATTTGTATATTAGTTTATGTTTGGAGTTGACTTCAGAAGAAGGTTAGCTGCCCCTTTTAATACAAATATGCTACATATATATTACCCACTGTCTGTATAAATATGCATGTTTTATTCTGTCACTGCTCAAATCATTAAAGTATGTCAGAATTCCACTATCAGATTAACAATTTTCTATAAACATAGCATAGGAGTAGTATGTAACTATAATGCATGTTGAAAAATGTCTCTTGTATACAACTGGATAGAAAGTATTGGGGACTGGTGCATCCTTCATGTTTCCTGTATGCTTTTGTATATTTTATCGTTTTATATTCTCAAGTATGCAATTCTATTAGGGTTTTTTTTCCCCTTGTAGCTATTTTTAGTTTGTAAAATTATTCTCTTCAAGACCACAATTTATATGAGACAAAAGGCTCTGGAAAACTTAGAATTTACTTTTTGAAAATCCATCTAGTTACAATTCTAGGGAACTGCATGTTATCTTATGATTGATCTGGTCCATAAAAAAGCATTTGCTCTTATTCTGAAAGATTAGATAAGACAGACTTCAAATGAGCCAGACTAACCCTCTAGATCACATTGGTTAGGCTGCGGCAATCCAGTTCTGCTGCTTCCTCAGTGTAGTATAGTTTCTGAGAGCTAGCTTTCCCACTTCAAGTCAGTAGTATGCACAGCTCTAAGTACAGTAGTGGAAAATGTGGTGCCGTTGTTCTACAGAGCTAATGTAGACCATTTAAATGTATTTGTGTAAACTGATGTGGAAAGGTGAGTGTTAGCTTTAAGGTGGTTAACATGCTGTGTTTACATTTGGTCTAGAAGAAAAAATTACAGTCCCCCCATAGAGAATGACTGGTTTAGTTTTATAAGGGACATATTTAATAGAAGTCTTGGTCTTCAGCTTTTGCCTAAAGTTTTGATTTTTTTTCTTCAACAGGCCTTTAGTCATGTCCTAGTCTTAGACAGAACAGCTGTGCCTAACCTTTTTTTAGACATTGTGGGTCATAGGCTGGTACATACCCTAGAACATATGAAAAATTGGAAACCATAAGCCAAAAATTCCTCAAGCTCAAATTATAAGGCACTGAAAAGACATAGGCGATCCCTCTTGCCATCCATACCACTGATTTGACTGAAGGTGGCATGACTGTTCTTCTGAATTAGGCATTTGAAGTTGAGTGAGCTGACTCCAGAAAATAGAGTGATGAACTGGAGGACTGTAATGCCCAGTCACTGTCCACATCCTCCAAATATAATCTGTTTAGGATAGGACACAATTTTTATTAGAATATCCATGGTACAATGAACTTTATCTGTGTGCACACCATCTCTAAGTATTATGTTGTATTACTAGTTTATTCTACTGCTCTGAACCTCCTGAGTGTTTGTCCTAGTTTAACCCCAGTTGGCAACTAAGCACCACCCAGCTGCTCACTCACTCCCCCTGTGTTGGGATTGGGGAGAGAATCGGAAGAGTAAAAGTGAGAAAACTTGTGGGTCAAGATAAAGACAATTTAATAAGTAAAGCAAAAGCCCTGCACACAAGCAAAGCAAACCAAGGAATTCATTCACCACTTCCCATTGGCAGGCAGGTGTTCGGTCATATCCAGGAAAGCAGAGCTCCATCACGCATAATGGTTACTTGGGAAGACAAACGCCATCACTCTGAACGTCCCCTCCTTCCTTCTTCTTCCCCCAGCTTTATATGCTGAGCATGATGTCATACGTTATGGAAAATCCCTTTGGTCAGTTGGGGTGAGCTGTCCCAGCTGTGTCCCCTCCCAACTCCTTGTGCACCCCCAGCCCCCTCACTGGTGGGGTGGGGTGAGAAGCAGAAAAGGCCTTGGCTCTGTGTAAGCACTGCTCAGCAATAACAAAAATAGCCCTTTGTTATCAACACTGTTTCCAGCACAAATCCAGAATGTAGCCCCATACTAGCTACTATGAAGAAAATTAACTCTATCCCAGCCAAAACCAACACAGTGTTCCATAGTACCTGTGTGTGAGCCAATGTAGGCAGGATGCAGGAACAACCACAAAACCACGGATGAAATGCAAAGAGTAAATTTATTCTCATTACCTTGCTAACCAGGAGATGTCCAAGGCAGCACCCAGGCAGAGGCACACAAGTGGGAATGCAGGTACCACAGAGCTCGGTCTTTGCTGGAGAGAGAGATTTCAAACCTGCTGCTTTCACCTGTATATCAGAGATTTTCACAGGCATAGTTTTCCACTGTCCTTTGATCTTTCCCACATTAGGGCAGGAATCTCAAGCTTGTTCGATAGGGTGCCTCTGAGTCTATCACAGGCCTATGTTATCTAAATACAGATGTTCTACTTGTTGTTTGGTCTTGTGTACTTGACAATTAGTATATATATGGGTTTTTTTGACACCCCAGCTGCATGTCACTTGAGCATGTTTACAATTCTCCTCGCCAATCTTCAGTTATTTTCCCACATGTGAGTCCATCACCAATGTCCTCGAGCAAAAGCAATCCCACGAATGAGTTTGCCTTTGCCTGAGGCAGGAGTGACCCAGACTGTCTTCCCTAACGTATTCTTTATGTGCACTACAGGGACTTTATCCCCTTCTACAGTGCGTAAAAGTTTTGATTGGGCAGGGCCAGCTTGATTGGTAGATCCCTCAGTGTTAACTAACCAGGTAGTCTTTGCTAAATATGTGCCCCAATGTTTGAACGTTCCACCCCCCATTGCTCTCAGTGTAGTCTTTAACAGTCCATTGTATCATTCAATTTTCCCAGAGGCTGGTGCATGACAGGGAATGTGATACACCCACTCAATGCCATGCTCTTTGGCCCAGGTGTCTATGAGGTTGTTTCGGAAATGATTCCCATTGTCTGACTCAATTCTTTCTGGGGTGCCATATGGCCACAACACCTGCTTCTCAAGGCCCAGGATAGTGTTCTGGGCAGTGGCGTGGGACACGGGATATGTTTTCAGGCATGTGGTAGTTGCTTCCACCATTGTAAGCACATGACGCTTGCCTTGGTGAGTTTGTGGGAGTGTGATATAGTCAATCTGCCAGGCTTCCCCATATTTATATTTCAGCCATTGTCCTCCATACCAAAAAGGCTTTAACTGCTTGGCTTGCTTGATTGCAGCACGTTTCACATTCATGGATAACTTGTGTAATTGTGTCCATGGTCAAGTCCACCCCTCGATCATGAGACTATCTATATGTTGCATATCTTCCCTGATGGCCTGAGGTGTCTGTCCTGGTTTCAGCTGGGACAGAGTTAACTGTCTTCCTAGTAGCTGGTACAGTGCTATGGTTTGAGTTCAGTATGTGAAGAATGTTGATAACACTGATGTTTTCAGTTGTTGCTCAGTAGTGTTTAGACTAAAGTCAAGGATTTTTCAGCTTCTCATGCCCAGCCAGGGCACCTGACCCAAACTGGCCAACAGTGTATTCCATACCATGTGACATCCCATCTAGTTTAGGAACTGGGAAGTGGGGGCGGGGGAATCGCCACTCGGGGACTGGCTGGGTGTCGGTCGGCGGGTGGTGAGCAATTGCCCTGTGCATCATTTGTATATTCCAATCCTTTTATTACTACTGTTGTCATTTTATTAGTGTTATCATTATCATTATTAGTTACTTCTTTTCTGTTCTATTAAACCGTTCTTATCTCAACCCAGGAGTTCTACTTCTTTTCCCGATTTTCTCCCCCATCCCACTGGATGGGGGGGAGTGAGTGAGCGGCTGCATGGTGCTTAGTTGCTGGCTGGGGTTAAACCACGACAGTGTCATGGACCCACGAAGCTATAAATAATTCACCCTTATGTTGCCAGTCCAGATCCACCTGAGCCAATTCAATCTTAGCAGACTGATCTATCTGCTGGTTGTTTTGATGTTCTTCAGTGGCCCAAATCTTTGATATGTGGACATCTACATGATGTACTTCTACAACTAGATTCTCTAGCTGGGATGCAGTATCTTGCCACAGTGCAGCAGCCCACATGGGTTTGCCTTTGCACTGCCAGTTGCTTTGCTTCCATTGCTGTAACCACCCCCACAGAGCATTTTCCACCATCCATGAGCCAGTGCAGAGATAGAGCACTGGCTGTGTTTCTTGATCAGCAATGTCTAGTGCTAGCTGGATGGCTTTCACCTCTGCAAACTCACTTGATTCACCTTCTCCTTCAGCGGTTTCTGCGACCCATTTTATAGGACTTCATACAGCAGCCTTCCACCTCTGATGCTTTCCCACAATGCGACAGGATCCGTCAGTGAACAGGGAGTATTGCTTCTCATTGTCTGAGTTTATTATACAGCGGGGCCTCTTTAGCACGTGTCACCTCCTCCTCTGGTGATATTCCAAAATCTTTGCCTTCTGGCCAGTCTGTGATAATTTCCCAAATTCCTGGGCAACTGTGGTTTCCTATTCAAGTTCGTTGTGTAATCAGTGTGGCCCACTTACTCCACGTGGCATCAGTTGCATGATGTATAGAGCAGACCTTCCTTTTGAACAATCGGCCCAGCGCCAGCAATCAGGTGCTAAGAGGAGCTGTGCTTCAGTACCAACTGCTTCTGAGGCACTTCTTAACTCCTTCGTATACTGCCAATATCTCTTTGTCAGTTGGAGTGTAGCGAGCCTCAGATCCTCTGTATCCCTGACTCCAAAACCCCAGGGGTCGGCCTCAGGTCTCCCCAGGTGCTTTCTGCCAGAGGCTCCAGGTAGGGCCATTCTCCCAGGCTGTGGTGTAGAGCACATTTTAACACCTTGTCCTGCCCAGACTGGCCCAAGGGCTACTGCATGAACAATGTCCCACTTAATTTGTTCAAAGGCTTGTTGTTGTTCAGGTCCCCATTTAAAATCATTCTTCAGGGTCACTGATAGACTGCAGGAAGTAATTCTTCTCAAAAGAGTCCATTAATATTGACTAGTTATGGTAGATTGACCTTGGCCAGCTTTCAGGTACCCACACAGCCACTCTCTTACTTACCCTTCTCAACAGGACAGGGGGAGAAAATGAGATGAAAAAGCTCGTGGGTTGAGATAAAGACAGGGAGATCACTCACCAATTACCAGCACAGCCAAAACGGATTTTAATTGGCAAATATTAGTTGAATTTATTGCCAGTTAAATGGAGTTGGATGATGAAACACAAAGACAAAATTAAAGCAACACCTCCCCCGTCCTTTTTCCCAGGCTCAACTTCACTCATTTATTGCCGACTTCTCTACCTTCCAAGCACTGCAGGGAGATGGGGAATGGAGGGTGTGGCCGGTCCATAACAGCTCCAGCGTGGGTCCTTCCCATGGGCTTCAGTTGTTCAGGATAAACTTGCTCCATCATGGGGTCTTCCCCAGACTGCAATGTGGATATCTGCTCCACTGTGCTGTCTCCTGGGACTGCAGGGAGATCTCTGCTCTGGTGCCTGTAGCACCTCCTCCCCTTTGGCCCTTCCTCACAGAGGCTGCCCCTGCAGCCCTCCAGCTGCCAACATCTTGCCACGTAAACCCAATACACTAGTTCAGACAGAAAGGAAAGAAAAATTAAATTCAGATTCAATTTACTCTTGCAGATTATAATTTTGCTGCTGCATGTGCAGGAAAGTATATGCACATTTGTTAAGAATCTGGTTTTTTCAATGAACTTAAGCTACTCAAAAAGTCTATTGAATTTCACTTTATGCTGGACTATGCAGAAGGTAGGGTGGTTTCTTAGATTATGTCTTCTCACCCTTCTATGACGTGTTAGACTGTGGTGAGATACATCATTGACTGAGTAATAGTGAATGAGCAAAGGAACAGGAGGAGGGAAGGAGAGCAAGCAAGCTGAGAAATTATTAAATGCCATAAAATGGGCACAAAGGCAGTTGGTTAATCTAGATAGAGAGGGAAGAAGCATTTTCTTACTTATTTTATTATAAATTGCTCAATTTGTCTTTTTTTCAATCTCTTCTATCTTTTTTATATTCTGTGTAGGTGTTCATGAATATTCCACTCATTTTGCAATAATTTATAAATTTAACTAGATTTGATGACTACTCAGAGTAAATAGGAAGTTATGGATGGAAAATCCAGATTGAATTTTAGGAAATGGCAATGTATTTTGGAGTGGGAAAAAAATAAATTTCTCATCTGACATTTTACTTTTAAATTGACAAATGTTTTGTCAATGAGCATTCTGATTGTACAGAGAAAGTAGATAAATATTACTCATTAAGTTAGTGTTCCTTGTGTTGTCTTGATTTACTAACACCACTTAATCTCTTACTTGCCTTTCTAGATCGATTTGCAGTATTAGCAAACAATAATCTCCAAATTCTTAACATCAATAAAAGTGATGAAGGAGTATACAGATGTGAAGGAAGAGTGGAAGCCAGAGGAGAAATTGACTTTCGGGACATAATTGTTATTGTGAATGGTAAGGAGTAAAAATTGTTGTATTGACTTCTTGCTTTACTTGATTATCATACTCTATTTTAAAATATATCAGCTTCTAAAAAATCCTGATTAAATTGGTTAATATAGTTGTCATGTCTGTTTAGTATTGTTTTCCTATAAATGTAATTGCTTAATATTTAAAAAAAACTACTATACTGTGTAAATAGAATCCATTGCATTTCATAGTATCAGTGTATATAAATATGTAAAGCTTGGATTATTGTTTTAAATCATTCACAGAACACTTACAATCACTGCAAGACTTGATTTTCACATTATAATATATAGTCGTTCAGTTCACCCTGTATTTTTCAGTGTTTTGTCATTTACTGTTAAAAAAACCACACTTGATTTTTCATATTCACCTTCATTGCATTAACACATTTTATTAACTGTCCCAAAAGTCACAGATACATTTTATTAAGATTAACAGTATTACTTAGAGATTTTTAACATTTTATTTCTATGAGGAGTAAAATATATAATGAGTTAACTGAAAAGTGGCATTATATATTTTATTAGTTTATAATAAACCTCAAGAAGGAATATGAATGGATTAAGACAAGTGGAGTATTTAGCTCAACCTCTCTCTTGAAGTCAGGGTTGACCTGTTGAAAAATAAATATCTTTTCATATATTGTCCAGAAAAGACACAGTTCATAAAGGGCTTTCTTTTTTCTATGCATTCTGTTTAACGTCAGTTTTTCAATGAAACTAATTCAATCATGTCTATAAGGTTCTGAGTTTTAAATGCTTTGTCCTTGACTGGTCCTTCTTGGCAAACCCCAGTTTACAGAAGTCATTATGTAAGTTCAATTCTCAGTCCATTTCAGGAGAAAGAGCAGATTTTGTCACAGATATTATTTAATCCATATAGTCAAGCAGCAATCTTTGAAGCAGAATTCTTTAGATTGTTGTAGATAGTATACAGACAGTGGCAAGCAAATAGGAGATTATTCTACGTATTGTGATAGAATATAACAGTACATGCCCTACGCACTGTGAAGCCCCCCCAACAAATTGCTTTCCTCTCTGTGCATCGTGGTGCTGCATTACCTTGACTTCTGGTTATGTATGGCTCCAACAGTGCATCTGATAACATTTAAAATGCTGAATGAGATTTTCTGCTGCTGCTATTTATGTTCATGGATATGAACCTACATTTTGAACACCTTTCGCTTCTATATGATACATATATGCAGTTGAGCTGAAAGAGCACCTGTATTTAACCTAAAACATCAAATTGCAAACTATGGTCTGACTTCGTATCATTTATTCGTGGATTATATCCACAAATTTGGTTCTTCATACGTTTATTATGACTCTAGACAAGAATGCTAACACTAACCTCTAAACTTCAGTTCACAGTGTTAGGAGGAGGAGGAGTTGCCAACTGAGTGATTCTGACACGGTTGCTCATGTAGTAGTATCAATTAAGTGCTATTTTCTGTTTCATTTATATGAATAAATAAGTTTTCCTGCACAAAGCTGAATGTACTAAACTTGGCCCAAAATAGCTTTTAAAGTAAAATTAAAAATCGGAAAGAAAAAAAAAAAAATTGTAGATCTCTCTGAAAAGGAAAACCTATGAAAGAATTGGATTCAGAAAAGAAGAGGAAAAAAAAAAAGAAAAAAGAAAAGACAGAGCAATCTGTAGGCTGCTAAATGCTACATGGCTGTATTTCCACCATGTTTCTTTTTCTAAAAAATAAGCAGTTATACTTACTTTGGAGGATAATCAAAGCTTGGTATAAAAAGAAAAAGTTATCATGATAGTATTTGTATGTAGAAACTGTGTGAATTTAGAACTTTACTGTTTATTTACTTATACTGTAATAGTACCTGCAGAATCTACAGAAAGATCTAAGATCTATACACATAGTAAGAAGCATACAAAGTCTCCAAAGCTGGATGAACTGCAGCTAAAGAACATAGAAATAGCAATAGTTCATGAGACCTGGCACACCACATAACACATAATTTTACAGTTTAAAGTTTTTAAGTTTTTGTGAGAGTTTGTAGGGAGACACAAATATAGAGAATTATGACATTAATAATTAATTCAATAATATTACTGCTTGCTCTTACATATGTTTTTAGGGTTTATAGTGGAAATACATTTCCAGGAGGAATATAGGGACTGAAATTGTTGTAGCTTTGCTGATGTATTTTGAGAATAGCAGAATTCTCCATGTATGATGTTTCTTTTCTGCAAACAGTATATGAGTATGTTGCTTTCTAAATGTCTTCTTTATTGTATAGCAAGAGTTGATAATGCTTATATTTCTGAAAATAACATCTGTTCCAAAGCTTATACATGCTATACTCAAAAATGTAAGCTATGGTAGAACTGTGTGAAATCCTGGATTCCCTTTTGCAAGAATAGTGATGAAGATTTGATTAAAAAGGAAACTATTAGCTATCCTTTTGCTCATTGCCCTCTAGTCAGAGTATTATCCATGGTGCTGGTGATCCATACATCCTCTGATTCAGGACGAAGATTTCAATTAAGATCACCTCTTCTGTGAACAAGGACTTTATTTGGTACTGTTTCTTTGCCTCTCTGTCCAACTAAAAAGGGAGGACAGACAGAGTGGAAAAACAGTTTGAGAGGTTGAGAGCACCCAAACATTACAGCAAACTGATGAAGACCAGCCTCTCAGAGGTACATGATATGGGGCCAAATCCTCTCAAGAAAAGGAGAAAATTAAACCTAGGACTAAACCTATGATACTCAAATTTAAGAACAAGAGGTAAGTTCCCTCTTGGGCTGTTTTGGTCATAAATGAGTCATCTCTGCCCATGTGGATGATACTTGCCTGTAGAATGGTTTCTTGTGGTGTGTGGAGGCAAGAAAAATGAATTACCACTAGAAGTATTACTATAAAGTGAAAGATTAGACCTTGCAACCACCAAAATAAAGTGATTAAAAGCCAATCTCCAAATTATTTAAGAGCATGTTGCAAAAGTTCATTATTTCTTTGCCTGAAGTTAGGTAGTTGTACCCATATTTAGGTACCTAAGTAAATAGAAGAAAGTTTCACAGTTGATGAAGCAGCATGTGCAGGTGATGTTGACTAAGTGGGAATGAATTGAACTTTTAAACTTAGATACCTGGATGGAATATTACTATTTTCCTTAGTAACAATGACTTCCTAAGAAGCTGAAATTAGGTGACTTTAAGCGAAGTATTGTTTTGTTTTTTTTTTATTAGTAGAGTCATAAATAGAATCAATTTCTTATAAATTCTTTACAATAAAAAGGAAAATTCTTGTTTGGTAATCATGATATGAATATAGTCTAGAATTTGGGGGAAAATACTGGGCTATAAGTGCACAGTATAAATACACATAAAGATAATGTTGTAGAGATGTACTTCATTTTGAAGATAAGGGATTAGAGAAGACAATGGTGTGTGTCTTAAATATTTCTTCCATTCTCTACTCCATCTGGATGCTAAGCTGGCTGACATAACATTGGCTAATTCACATCAGGGAGAGGTGTAAATAACAGAAAGTAGGGATGACATCGATAGCATTTCCATCAGACTATAGTAGAGTATGTTCTCTTCTATACTCAGTGTCCAAACTAGCTGATGATAGCAGCAGTTATGAGTCAAGCCACATGCACATAGTTTTAAAAACTGAAAGCTGTAAAAGAAACTATTTTGAAAGTGATATTCAGTGTTCTGGTTAGTGTTGCAAGACAGGGACTCTCTGCTGAGGAGTTTGATGGTGAAGGCCTGGAAATGCAACACAGATCCTCTCTCTACTAACTTATGGAAAAGAACAAAACAATAAATTTGCAGAGGAAGCGTTAAAATCTGTTTGCCTAGGTTATTGGCCCATGAATATAGAGGTTTGGTGTTCTGGGGACATGATATTTCCATATCCAATCTGTAGCCTGGGCAATTTCAGGTAGGAAAGAAGTGATATGTGTAACAGTCTTAACATAAAAAGGTGTGAAAGTAATGTAAGTAAATATATGTTAGAAGACCTCTTTAGTTTTAGCTGGATGTTCACTATAGTGGTTTTTTTGGTTTGGTTTTTTTTTTTTAATGTTTTAAAGATTACATATGAACAGAATGCAAATTTACTTAAAAATTGTTAAGATCTTGGAACAAAGTTTGATATATAAAATGTAGTTTCTAATGTACAGAAATCTTTGGGGGTTTATAATAGGTAATAAATTGATATACATTTGAGCTCGAATATCTCTGAAATCTAATGTTTAGGTATCTTTTTCTACTTTCAACACTGGAAATTTTATAGCATTTCTTCTCTACCCATATTTACAGTTAGGTCTAAATGTCAGGGGTTTTGTAAAAAAAAAAAAAAGGTTAACATGAAATAGAACAAAAGAATTCAAGTTCTCCTCCTGAAAACAAAAACTTCTTTTTTTGTTATTTTCTCTCTCTCTCTCTCTCTCTCTTCTTCTAATGGGCTTCTTAGATTTATTTCTTTAAGTTTTCTTTTCTGTTTGGGAAGGTCCATAAATGGGATACACATCCTGATCTCACTGACATAAATGAAAAAGAATTGTTTCCACTTAAATGTGACTGGATTTTGCCACTTTGCTTAAGTGTGAAATGTGAGAGACTTGCCAGTATAGCATCATTTGGCTTTTCCTCTTAGGTACATACTTTAGTTTCATCTTACGTACATATGGGAACAGAACCAAAGGTAAACAGATCTGTTGCCAGAAAGAATGATGAGAAAAATAAAATTTGACTTTTGAAAAGAAAAATAGTATTTCATTTCATTGTCATTGGAGTGTTTCTTGGAAGACTGAAGCACTAGTGCTGGACTGAGTCATAGTACTGTAGTTCTTAGTTGTCAGCAGTGAAGAACCTGCTACTTCTGGCAAAGAATTGCTTCATCCTTTCATGTTACTGAGTATATTTTCAGGTCTAGACATTGGAATGCACTGAAAAATGGCTAAAATGTATTAAACACTTTCTAAGTGACTTTTTTTATGGAAGATGGATAAATTGCTGTTGCACAACAGGAGGGTTTTGTATCCTGAGTAATGGCCCATGGAATTTCAGATAGGAAAGAAGTGACCCGTGAAACACAGATTTCAGCACACCATAAAAAAGTGTGAAAAATACATAACAACATTTACTTACTGATCACTGATAATTCTGATACATTATTTTTTAATAATTTGATATATTTAAGGTTTAGAAGCTGGAAAGGCTTCTGAAGTAGAATACTAAAGCTAAAATATTTGGTGCAAAGCAACAGAAGTTGATTCTCAACAGTTGTGAGAAAAACCTGTGGAAGTGCAATGGGAAGCCAAAAGCAAATTCGTTGGGATTGCCTGTTTCTCCTTTTCTTTAGTGTATGTTCAAGCTAAAAAGAATAACTGAGTCACACTGGTGACAGGACACTCTTGCTAGCAGAGACCTATATTTTATGAAGCTCTAATATTCTTTTACCTTTTCTCTCGCTTTCTCTGACATTCCTTCTTTTTCACATATCCTCTTCCTTCCAATCTGCTGGGATTGTTTTCATTTATTTGCTTGATAGTTAATGGAAACAGATTTAGGACAACTGTCTTAAAATTACCATATGAACAAAGATGTTAAATATCAGCCTGTGAGTTGTTCTGTCTTAAATATTATTGCTATTTTTTTCTGTTGGGTAGAGTTCTCTGCAAACTGTTACAATTTTAGTAATAACTTCATCCCATCAAGAGCAGACAAAAGTTGTCACTCTCAGAACAAATTACAGGTTTTGGAAATAAAATTTCCAAGAATAGATTGTATCCCTTGGGTTCTGTCACATTTCACCTTTTGAAGCTGCTGATACTCCTGCCGAGGAAATATGCAGGACTTAAGTAAAAAGAATTAAATATACATAATCAAGGCTACTACATACTGCACCTGTTTTAAAAGCACTGTCTGATGTTAATACATAGTTGTATGTCAGCTTTATAATTGAATGAAAGAGAAAAAAAGAGTAGAGATACATTTTCATTTGAGATAGTTAAATTACCACCCATCATAACTCTATTGTGTCTTATACATGCTAAGTGTGTAACTTCAGTCACTTTAAAATGTTCTGTAAGAAAAATGACGAACTGCTGAAAAAGACTTTTAAAAAAATAATTCTAGTGCAAAAAAAGGTTATAAATGTTCTGATAATATTAAAAATCTTGTGTTTAAGAAAAGTAAAGAAATACTAGGAACAGTGATTCATAATGTAACTTGATCCCTAAGTGTAACCATAAATTCCAAAATTAGCAAAGGACCCTATCCTGTGCTTTAAATTTCCCTGGAAGCACATAAAAGAATTTATTTTTCCATTAATAGGACATAATGTTTTATTTTTCAGTTCCCCCTGCAATTACTCTGCTACAGAAATCCTTTAATGCCACTGCAGATCGAGGAGAAGCAATAACTTTGTTCTGCAGAGCCACTGGATCACCTCCACCTGAAATCAGTTGGTATAGGTAAGTTCAGTTGAGGTCTGCACATCAGAGCATGCTGCTTTAATGTGTCATGATTTTCTATCACAGTCCATTAAACTGTGCAACCTTAATTTCTTTACTGAATTTTAAGATCATTTGCTGTCCATTTCTGTTCTAACTTCTAAAGCTAGATTCAGCATTAATAAGTGAATGAACTTGCACAAATTCAATTGCACTGAGGTTACAAGTAGGCGAGATAAATGTAAAAAGTAACTAAAATACCATATTGACATGATTTCTTCATATTTGAGCAGAAACAAATAAAGGTGAAGCAATGAGTCCATATCTCAAAAACAATACAAGCAAAAATCTCACAACAACTTTTGCATATCAATGCATGAGGTAAAAACATATGCAGTTGTGCATTACATAAATATCCAATACAGATCAGCAATATTGATAACAAAGATAACATTTTCCCCATCTGTAAAAATAGATTCTAACCCTAACTCTCCATTTCAATGAGATTCAGAAGGAGATATGGTTTTAGACACCCCTAGCATATGAGAATGTTTCATTGGATAAGATTCAAGGGTATCTTATGTAATTTTTAAAATGTAATATGTTTTGAAAATGGAACTGCTTTTAAAGTTCATGTGTGTTTTCTGATGATATCAGTGATATGAACATAGTATAGCTATGTCATTTGGCAACACTTACCATAGTACATTTGTAAAAATTTGAATACCCACATTTTGTATATTCTTTCAATTTTAACAAAGATACGCATCAGTCCTGGGATATAAAGTATCTCAGACACCTCATACCAGTGCACATTTCTGCTTTAGACCTGAATAATTTGTATCTATTTGTATTACTTCAGGTAAATTAAAAGGTCACTGCATTTTCAAAAATGGACATGGAAAGGATTTCCATCAATTCTTAATCTCTTTTGGAATCTTTGAACAATGTTAGATTCATTTTAAATATTAGCTTCCTTTGACTGACACCTTTATTTTAACATGCCATAACTCAAATATGGATTTCAATTTTTCTCTTGTGCAATTTGAATCTCAGGAGATGTAAATAAATAGAATGCAAAGTCAATTCCTTAATGTAGAATTCAAAATTTAGTGAAAAGGAGGAAAAAGAAAAACAAAATATGCAGAGCCCAAATTAAAGAACTGATACTAAATTCAAACTAAGGTTGAATATTTTGATTATTTAATCTCCTTGAAGTAGTTTTTTACAATGTCTGTCTTATCTGGCCAAAATTCTTAAGAGTTATCTGAAATCTGGTACCCTAAATAGCCTTGTTGTAAGACAACCAACATTAATGTTTTATATTCTTAAGAAATAATGCATAAATTTCCACAGTTTGTGGATATCTCTGTTTATAGTTGTGGGGGGGGGTCAGTATTTTATAAATACTACAGTATGTACACAGGCTAAGTGTCTTGGAGAGACACTTATTTCTGTCTCTACTGATTAGAACCTACTGAAGGATTTTCCTTTGTTTTGCCAGCCCCTGAGGCAACTGACTTTTTTAAACTATTCATTAAATATCTTTTCTAAAGATTTTACAAAAGCTTCACAGCCTTGTGTACTGGATACTGAATGTTAACTACAGAAGCTTCTGTTCTGTTTCTATTTCAGGAACTATCTCATAGTGAGGAATATTGGCTTATATGCCTCCCTTCCCTGTTGTTATTTCCACACACCCCCCCTCCTTCATTCACTTTTTATTTTGTCTTATTAGGCTATAAATTCTTGGCAGTAGAAAATATTCCTGCTTTTTTATTTGCCAACAGTGAGAGGTTGTAAAGTAGTAGGTAGAAAAGGCCCCTGGTATCTGTGACAGGATATTATTATTGATATACAAACAGGGAAAAAAGATGGGACGAGCTAAATTATTTTTTCTAGAGGAAGCAAATTTGATTCTAAATTGTATTCCAGTACTAAATTTCTGCATCAAATTTCTGAAATCTCTGTCCTGAACTGTTCAGGTCCCTTTTCACTCACATATAGGTAGCCAATTAAAAGGATTCAGAATCAGCTGATATTTTCTCCTTGTCCTTGGACTTATCTTGCAGATATGTCAAGATAAAGATCTTAGTTTTCTAGAATATTTCAGATGCTTTTTCTTTAGAAATTAGACTGAGCATAGGAAAACTAGAGCAACATAATCCATCTTGATTTTCAGAAAAATCTAGAAAGCATTGTCAGTGGTAGGAAAGTCTATCAAAACTGATTTATTTAATATTAATGTGCTTGTCATCCATTGAGAAACTAATTGAATCCATTTATCAGAATTAATGGCCAAGGTGTCATATTCCAAATTTCATCCTGTTTAGCATACTTTCTGACATTGAATGTTAAGTTGATATTAACCTCAGTTGTATGTGTTTCTTTTTCAATAAACAAGTGGAATTACATCCTGAATTTGATTAAGTGTTAATGCTGATTTTGGAAGGGTTACAACCTTTGGTTACAGCAAGTTATGGGATTCGTGTTCAGTTTTATTCCCAACTGTACTGTTTATCCATGTGAGTTCAGCTATTTTATTTAATTTGCCTCAGGTTAAGCATTTATAAAATGTGTATGTGTAATAAAGTGACTGAATGGAAGTCTGTTTTCTGAATACATAGCTATGCTAAGGAAAAAAGGCTAGTGAGATGCAAACTATTATAACAGAGAATTATGTTTCATTGTAAAACATTCAAAAGTATACTGAACATTCTGGAGAGCTGGGGAAAAGCTCTGATAAAAAAGGTGGGAATGATTTCTACTCCACTCTGCTGGAGGATTTTTGTTATATGGTATAGAAAGTATATCCATACCTGTTGAGAGCGTTCATCAAGATTAAGGACCTGTTTTATACACAGATCAGTGTTCTTGTGTCTTTGTTGACTTTTAAAATGGGCTCTGACACCAATTATTCTCTCATTCACTCTATTGAAGTTTCTTTAGCAAGGCCTGCATAATTTGGATCTATCATTGTGTAGTCTTACCTTCCTTACAATCCACTGATATTTTAGTCAATTAAAAAAGAAATTCTATTGATTTTCTTTTTTCTTGTTTCCTTCTCGGATTGCAATGAACTGATTTAACAGGTCAACTTCAGCTAGGGCATGAAAAATGGCTGTATTTTTTAAATCAAATGACAGTAGAATTAAGGTGGTTTTTATATCCCTCTGTGTTGACTGTAAGCAAGATGCTGGACAAAATAGTAGTTTCAAGCTTTAAACTCTTTAAGACAGAAGCTAATGTGGTAATAGCTTTAACTATTTACGTTGTCCCTTTTTCATTTCCAGGTGCTGACAATATTTGAGATTTTATCAATGTAAAATGGAGGCATCTGAACTAATGTGTCAATCTTTCTCAAAAAATGCTTTAGTTCACTTACAAATTAGTTTGAAATACCTAGTCAAGAAGAAAGGTTAACAAGGTTTAGTTGCTGCTCTATTTAATGTGCATATGTACTTTGTTGATATTTCATGGACTGAGAGAATCTAATTCTTTCACCACTTAACTGATATCTCTATTGAAGCTGATATTACATTAGTGTAAAGCATAACCTTCGGAGAAGCAATATGCTAATAGAATTAAATTAGCCAGGAATGAAAGATAAAGATCCAAATGTACAGGTTATGAACTGGAAATCTTTACTCATGTGAATAGTCCTACTGAAAACATGATGATTGTTTACATGTGTGGAGATAATTTACACTATTAAAGTTTAGCTGGATCAATCCCCTTATCTTTACTGACAGGATTTAGAATTATCTGACAAGAGAAATAATCTGGTTTTAATGTGTAATTCATGTTTTCCTGTTCTCCAATATCAGCATTAATCTGAATTTCTCCAGTTTGCTAAAGGGTCCAGAGAAATGCTCATAATCTCATTTCTGCTTAGAAATTGTCATAGATATAGGTGATGTTTGTGATAACAGGCATTTGGAAACTACTTCTGACCTTGAATATAGACTTTTATTTCCTAACAGAAATCACTAGGGTTGGTGTTTTTTTGGTTTTGGGGTTTTTTGTTTGTTTGTTTGTTTGTTTGTTTTTGTGAAACCACCTATGTGGAAAATAAGACCTTTTCTGTTCTGCAAAACGATTTCTAGGATTTGCTTTGGAAAGGAGATGAACAAGTATCACAATAATATCTTGCAGTGGACAGCTAAGTTGACTAGAGTTATTTACAAAAATATTACTAAAATGCAAGCTATATAGGTGCCAGGGGAAACCTATTAACAGATATTTATGCTCCCAAGAGAGAAGTATTCTCACTTTTAGGGCAAGTATTATTTTAGAAAATATGAAATATATGTAGTTATCAGCATTACATGAGAAGAAAGTGAAAATTGTTGTTGCTTAAATCTTGAAATAAAACTAGGTGTCCTAAACTAGGCATATTGAACAGAATATAATAGAATATTTCACTAATGCATATTGGTTTCATTTTACAAATTGTTTTCAGGAAGTTGGCATTGTCAGCAGGATTATCAATGCTTATGAAAATCAGGCAATTTTTATGTACATGTTTATGAGAAGGGGCTGTTGACAATTCAACAGAAATAAAATCAAAAGAAGCCTAGAGCAAAGTAGGCAGAATGAGAAGTAAAAAAAAAAAAAGAAGTTAAAATTGCACTCTTGAAAAAGAAGCTGTTTTGATAACTGTGTGTATGCCAAGGTGCTCAAATAGACCGGTCAAGCCTTGATCAGCCCTCAGAGTTGTTCACAGGTTTTATTATTTCTGTACCATTTGGTCAGAACACATTCTAACATCTGGAGACATGCCTGCTTAATAAGTTGTGGCTAGCCAACCACAACTGAGAGGAAACAATTTGGAAGGGTTCTTTATGTGCCAATGGGCTCTACGTGTATGTAGTTTAAAACATTTAAGTTGGTGCATTGTTATTAATGTGAACTGCAACAGTTACACTTAGAAAATATTCTTTTAAATGTTTCTCACATACACGTATTTGTCTAACTGATTTCCTTCTATCCTTCCCTGAGTGTAAGCCATATGTTAGAGTTCTATTCACAAGCATTTTTCTAACTTTGAGTCAATATTGAACATTTAAGAATAAAGATATTGTAGCATTTTTAATATATATATCTTTTAGAACCTGACAATAAAATTGTGAAGCTGGGGTCTGGAACATCAAAATGCAATTCAAAATGCTTTCCTTGTGTCTAGAATGTGCACATTCTTATGAAAAAACCACTCTGATCCTGCAGAACAATTTTTGTCATGCTAAAATCAACTCCCTGCTATACACACTGCCAATTTATGCCAAGTGAGTCAATGCATTTTTGAGGCTAGCATAATAGCAGTCTCTTCCGTCAAAGATTATTTTCAAGATATTGATGCTTCCATAGCACATTGTTTCAGAGTTTGGAACCTACTGGTTGATTTATACATCATTCTTATTTTTTTAGGAACGGTAAACTTATTGAAGAAAATGAAAAATATATGCTGAAAGGAAGCAATACAGAACTAACAATAAGCAATATAAAAAATATTGATGCAGGTACTTATACCTGTAATGCTAAAAACAAAGCAGGAAATGATAAAAAACAGACATACCTTCAAGTTTTTGGTAAGTACTGCATAGTGTGTTCCATCCTTCCGTTTTAAATGTAAACAGTAGGGAAATGAGGTCATAATTCACAATTTTCAGTGGAATACTGTTCCAACACTGCAAGATGTCTACTGATTCAGCAAACCACTCTCTGTATAATTTTACAGCTTTTTCCTCCCTGTTGGCTACTTTAACCTTTACAGCTGAATTTAATTTTGAAAAAGGCTATCTGGCATTTGCTTTTCTGCTATTCAGATGCAGTACAATGGAGTGTTAAATTCTTAATTGACTCTAGTTTTCCTTTAAAAGTTGGTTGCTTGCAAGAAAACCAAGAGGAGAAAGAAGGCAAAATTCTGAAAGGGGAAAAAAACAGGTTATTTGGACTTTCAAGCAGTGCTTTTTGGTGTTTTTTTTTTAGATAAGAAACCATGCAGAGGTGTTCCTGATTTTTAATTTGTTTTTCTTTCTTGATTTTTATTTTTTTGAGTGCATGATTCCAGATGTAGTCACAAAAATATTGTCTGATGTGAGTTTCAAAGGATAAAAGTAATAACATGAAAACTCTTATTTTTCTGTGCTCTACCACACAATCTTTGTTCATGATTCTCTTCTTTACATAGAACTGATAATTTCTTTGAAGTTTTGTATAGCTATAACCTAGTGAGAGTAGGCATCTGTGAGAATGTAGAAAACCTCCTTCAGAATCATTGTGCAGGATCAAGGCTGTAGCTTACTTAACGAAACACCTACAAAAAAAAGTCCTGTGTTGGGGCTTTTTACATTAACTTTAGCTTGTAGTAGAGAAAAAGACCATTTGTATTTGAATAGCTAAAGCACGTACTTAGGACCATGGGAAATTAAATTTAAGTCCCAGTTAAAACTAATAGTAATGTATACAAAGTGAAACAGTTCTAACAGGAGAGGGTAATCTGATAACTTGCACTAAAGGAGCAGAGCTGTTGGGTTGGATAATACTGTCATTTGGGATCTGGGAGCCTGAGGCTGAAGCCATGGTGTCAGGTTAACAGGTTAGCTGTGTCTGTGTGCTTTCCACCGTCTTTCATATTTGAGAAACTCTTCATAGCCCTCCATGCTGTGCTGTCTCAAGTGCTCCATACTCCAGATGGGGTGCCTAACCATTGGGCTACTTTGTTCTTCTGAGGTACTTGAAAGTTATTCTCAATTACTTTCCAAAGGAAAGAAGATTAAATACAATTCTAAATTTCATCCCAGCCTCAACATGTACAACATCTTGAACATTTTTGTGGAAAACAAAAACATTTAATTCAATTCTATAGCCAAAATTGAGAAAAAAAAAAATAATGAAAGAATAGAAAAGATTTGCTAGTTTTGATATGTGTTTAGGGAAGTTTCAGCAGAAATAATTTTGCATGTTATTTGAGTAACTTTAAGTATGGCTGAAATTTATGTAGTTTTTGCCTAGGGCAACATAACTTTTGAATGTAAGGTATAGGGAAAAAGATACCCCAGATGTAAGAGTAAGTATTTCCTGTATACATTCTTCCATCTTTTAACAACCACTATTCTGGGGACTCCCCAGAAAGCTAAATCCAAATGATTTAATAGATACCATGAATTTGTTTAATCTGTTTTGAAGCTACACATCCTTTTTTGTTTCTACAATATTGTAAACTCCTGAATTCCTTAAACTATTTCTTTCTTGCACAAAAAATTTCTTATGTTTAAGTTTGGAGCCTATTCATTTCTTTGACTGATAATTCCCATTTCAAGGTAAAAAGTGAAGAATAATTCCATATGTTCTTTACCTCAAATGTAGTTTTCTGTCTTACTAGTTCATTAATTTTCTAAGCTGCAAGGTTCCAGTCTATTTAGCTTCTCCTACTGTGGAAACTGTTATGAATCTCTGAACCATGTATTCCTGTACCTTTCTGGTTACAATTACCTGTTTGTGAAATGGCAAGGCAAGAATGGCATGCAAGATTCGCGTTGTGGGGGGATCCTGGCTGTTCAGCAGCACAGTGCTGCTGCTGCTGCTTCTGCTTTGATCTCAGTGCCTTCTCTCACATCCTGCTCGCCTCTCTGGCTCTTCCCAAGTACTGAACTGGTGTTTCCACAGAACTATCTACAGTGTCTCCCAGGTCTCTTTCCTGAGTGATTATAGCTAATTTAGAGCATATCATTGAGTATGTATATTTAGAGTTATTTTTCCTGTGTGCTTTACTATTGGATATATTTAAATTAGATTATAATAATCTGTGTACTGTTAGTTTGAGCTTAGGGAATAGTATCATAAGTTAAGCCTCTTACCTTATTTGTAATCTCTAAAGCTTAGTGTAATTTTAGTCTAATATTGCGTTTATAAAGTTCACCTTTAACTCTGAAATTGTGGAGCAGCATTGTATTTTCTCCTACGAAGAACTTCACTTTTTCTTTTGTCTCTTTCACACAGATTAAACTCCCAGTCATATACACAGACAACAAGTTACTATACTTTTCTTCCCCTTAAATGTATTCAGAAAACTGCAGTGTGAAAATGGCAAGGCAGGTGGCTGATTATTGTAGCTAAATAGTACACAAACAGCCAATTTGTGTTAAAATGACCTGTTAAATTACATTATTCTTTCCTACTCCTTTAGTTTGCTTGTCTCACATACCTGTTATCTTTAATTTTAATTTACAGTGCAAACTCCTTGGGGCAATGACTATTGTTTCTGCTACAACAGGGCTCTGGCAGGGTTGAAACTTGTAATAACAGTAATGTAACCATAATGCAATAAAAATAACAGTAACATTATAACGTTCAGCATTTAAAATTTCTAGTACTCTGCACTTTTGAATGGACGTGCCCATCTTAGTGCCATCTAACAGCTGCATATGTTTAGTTTTCATGCGTGACTTAAGATTTTTTTAATTAATTTTTTTTTGTTTCCAATATCAGTGTTAAAAAAGCTATTTTGTCCTCATATCAAATTCTTACTCTGACAGTTTTTCTGCAACACTAACACATCCATGGAAACCCATAGGCACACACCCTGCTCTCCCCAATTCTTCGTCTTTGTTAGTGCTCTTTATCTGCTTTACCAAATAAGACATAGAAGAGTAAAGAAAGCCCTGTTGCCCTCAGAGGATTTCTTACTGATCATGATTTGGTAATCTGCGTCTGTCATCCTATTACCTGCTATAGTTCTCTCTGTATCATTATCCATTACTACCTAAAAGATCTCACCCATATTAATGCTTAGGACTTGTACTGAGGTCTTTGAAACAAATTCATTTATGTTTAGTCCTTCCGAACAGCTTGAAACCATAGGTGTGCTTCCTTGAATTCTTTAAAAATATTTTTAGTATTTGTCTCTGCTTGTTAGCTAACTTTATATATCTCTTCACCCATACTATTCAGTTTCATTGTTTTCTTTGATTTGTTTTGTGATTTAATTAGTTATAAATATGTGTCTTTATATACATGTAATTAGCATTTTGAATTATGAAATACAACATTTTTACAGCAATAAGCACCCCAACAAAAATTTCCAAAATAACATAATTACAAGCAGTTGATTTAAAAGCAGTCAAGGAAAATTCAATAACTTAAAGCCTTCCTATACCATCTTACTTTCTCAGACCTAAACATTCATTTCTTCATCATTCCTTCTCCAGAGTGATGGCAGTACTGTTCATTTACTGTGTAATAAAAAATCTGATCAGGCTAAATGAAACAAAATTAGCTTTAATTAAAGACATATTCATGCTTTGTAAGAATAGTGCTTATATTTTGAGGATAGTTTTTATGTACTTATTTGGTTTGTTCTTTCTTCCAGTCCTTAATCACTCAAATGTTTGGTTCTGCCATTCGATGATGCATAAACAGTTGAGGTTTTCAACAAGTTTTCTCTCCTCTGTACATGTACCATAGAAAGAGACATTTCTGTGTCTAATAATTTCTATTTCTAGAAAGAGAAAAAGTATTTTTTCTTTAATCAAAACTGGTAGAAAAATTGGAATGAGTTCTAGCATAAGTTAATTTGAAGTTCTCTAGGTTTTAGGTGTTTTACCTACATAATCAATGAGAGGGTAGTCTGAGCTTATAAAAAATATTTAATTGGCATTTCAGTAGTTTCTGACAATTCATTTCATGAAAGTCAAATGAGGGAAAAATACCTCAAGAAGCATTACAAAACACCCTTTAATTATTGTATAGTTTAAGCACATACTATTTTTATTTTCTAGATGTGTTTTTAAGTATAATCTGAATCTCATATAGCAGGAAGGTTTTTGCAGCTGTGTTCAATGTAACTTTTACTGTTTATTGAGAAAAGTAAATGCTATTATTAATTTATTATCTGTCATCAGGCAGATGAGAGGAAATGTAATGGACCTATCCTGTCTTATCCCTCTTAGATGTGTTCCAAATGTTAAAATTCAAAATGTTTAAGTTAATTTAGGCCCTCAAAAGCCATACATCTTGGAACCAAAGACACCGCAGTGAGTCTATAATGAGATTGGTGTGAGAGGTTGCCTAAACTTTTCCATTATTTTCGGGCTTAATGACTGCATTCCTTTTGCATTTAGAGTGCCTGGAGCACATGTATTTAGTTTTCCTTTGAGCTTAATAAGTAGGTTAATATGTGTTTTGGTATGGTTTTTAGTTGTTGGTTTTGGTTTTTTTTTCCCTAAGGTACTATTCAACATGCATATGGCAGCTCTTTACTTAAATTCACCGATATCTCTAGAAAGGGTTTCCCATGGATCTGTGTATGGAACTATCTATGCCTGCTCATCCCAGATACTATGAAGTATACCAACTGCAGATTCACAAAGTGTAATTCCTCAATTAAAGATGTAGTGTCAAAAGTTCATACATTTTATATATTCCTTCTTCCTCCCTCTCACATCCTTACCTGTTTGGAGCACCTCTACTTTTTAGAATAAAAATGATGCAATCTATACAGGCAGTGATGCCAGTTCTCTCAGAAGACAAGTCTTAAATCCCTTTGAGTGTGAAGTAGTAATACCATTTTAACATGTACAAAGACTCAGGTTTATCATGCACTAAATCAAGTCAACACTTGTGTGTGTGAATCCTTATTATGTCAGGAATCAAGTTTCAGGTATCTGTTTCTTAGATATTTCCTTGTTGATCTCTAGCTCGTTTACTAAATCCAAATTGTACCAGCAGTTTCCAGGAGGACAGGGTTGCAGTTTTGCTATCTGATTCAAATGTGGGTGTGCAGGAAGATAGCATAAGAGTATGATTCCTCATGTGTCATATTAATCAAGAGATCCTGTCAGGTAGCAATACAGACATATACCTCGCCTCTCACCAGTAAATCCAGGTTTGTGTTAATAACAAGCTGTTTAAAGCAGTTCTTTTGATGAGACTATCTCAAGTTTTATATATGTGCCGCTTCCCAAGCCTGATGAAACTCTTTTGTCAAAGATATGGGTAGAACTCTGCGAATTCAATACATTGTATACCTTTTCCAGTAAATTGGTTGTAAGCAACCAATAACAAATCTAGACCCTTAGATTGCTATCCGTGTTCTTAAGCTTTTTGAGCAGTCTGTAGGTACACAGCAATGAACTTGGCCCTTGTCTGCGACAAATCCAGAAGAGACCAAGGAAGGAATCTGAAAGAAACTTGTTTATTGGGGAAGTGTTAGAGAACTTAACATGACCCTGCTCTGCTCAGGGAGCAAACTTTCCAACCAGTAAATGTTATTTCTTTATTTGACAGCATCACTGTGTTAATATTTAAAAAATGCATGTCTAGTAATAAGCAGTTTCTTACCTTCCAAATAAAATAATTTTAATGGAGCTTAAGCATAACTCCTTTCTATATTCAAGCCTTCTTTCATTTCAGTCTGGTCATTCAGTTTACAATTTTTTAAATACATTATGATACAAATATTTCAATATTTTTGACTGAACAAACAAACAAAAACCTGAAGGCTTCCTGGATCTACATTCCAAGACCCTGTATTTTCTTTTTTTTTTTTTCATATTTGCTAGGGCATGGCAAGCAAATACCAATTCAGTTTGAGAATGACCTTGTCAATTTAGAAAGAACAATTAAAGAATTGGGGATGGGGTGTGGGGGGTGGTGGGGAATCAACTGTTTCAGTATTTATGTCAATACTAGTCTTGGCATTCTCAAATAAATATTGTTAATTGCATGTACACAAAAGTATTTTAATATTTTCCAATGTCCAAAATGTCATTAAAAAAGTAGTCAAACAGTGTAAAAACTTCTGGTCAATTGCAAGTTATGACTTGTGACCTACAAAAATGAAGCAATTAAATGAAGCAACTAAATAATATCACCCATATGAGCTCTCTTCTTCGTAGTAGTAATAACAGTCAGCTAGATATATTTGGTGATTAATCAGTGCTTATTCCTTTAAATGTCAGCTGCTCATGTCTAAAATGTCAAGCAAAAACTTTTTGTCTTGTAGTGAATCATTTGAAGAAGGCCTTGAAGAAATTTAGACTATAAGTCTAAGATTAAAAATTAAGGAGTATCCGTTATATGTTTTAGAACATGCATCATCTTGAGCAGATCATATTGTTTGTCATGTTGTCCAGATAGGGAAATCCTCTTGTTCTGATGGAGATAATGTAATTTCAAATTTTGAAATTTTCTGCCATAAAATACGATGTGTGATGCTTTTTTTATGAGTGCCATAGCTCTTTCCTTGTTTCCAGGAATGATATTTTATCAAAGGAAAGAAAGGAAAGAACAAATTATATTGTAGCCAGGAGACATGGCTATAGAAATAGAGTACCTGAGTACCAAGGTAAAATATTTCATAGGCATTTGGATGATCCTGAAAGTGAGAGTAATAACTGAAGTTATTTTGAAGTTTAACATAGTTCTCTTTTATCTCAAATTCCTTTTTGTAGTTCTTTCAACTGACATCACTTGTTACACAACTGAGGAGAGTTTCAGCTTTTCTCAGCCAAATTGATGTCCTGCTGTAATGCTTTGCTTACTACCTTCTCCTGCATCCAATAAAAATGGATCTAGTTGACATTTCAAGGGCCCCTGATCACTCAGGGTATTCTCTTTCTGCACATGATGTCCCTCACCATAGATTATATCTTAATGAAGCAGGATATTAGTTCAGTGCTTTGTTAGGTAAAATATTACTTGTTTTTCATCTCTATGCAGTAAACACACAATAGTTTATTTGTAATAGTCAAGGGTGAACAGACAGTAGACAAGCAACAGAAGGACTGTGGAGATAAGAAATCAGAAGTGAGACCAAGAATGCTGTGGTAGAAATGGATAAAAGAGAGGTAGGTGATGTGTCTGGATATAGCAAGTTTGAACCTGGTTTTATTATTTTTCTTGGTGATGTTGAACGCAGCATCTCTGAGACAATGGTCATAAATGAAATAGTGGTCATAAAATGAAAAAGGAGACTAGACATAAGGAAAACATTCTTCACCGTGAGGACAGCCAGGCACTGCAACAGGCTGGTGAGAAAGGCTGTGCAGTCTCTGTTCTTGGCATTTTTCAAGATAATGCTCAACAAATCCCTGAGCAATCTTATTTGAACAGGGTCTGTTGACCCTGTTTTGATGAGAAGGCTGGTCAAGATGACCTCCTGGAGTCCCTTCCAACCTGAATGACCCTCTTTCCCCTTTTGATCCACTAACATAAGCCAATATTACTCTTCTGCATAGCCTATACTGTAGTAACCCCATTAGAAAATAGGTTACCTCTGTTTATTTTCTGCTTCATATAGAATATACTATAGTAGTGCTCCCTCAAAAGCAAAATGCAGGAAAACTGCATAGAAAATACATTATTTTCAATGAATGTACTTAATGTTGACAAAGTCAATGTTAAGAGCTGTCAAAATTTTATTCAGTCATGTAAACTTAATTCACCTCTTTTGGGTGTAAACATATTGAATCATATTCTTATTACATGATTACATGCTATGTTTTCCAGTGGGATGAGTATCTCATTCGATGTGTAAAGTGGATAGGTTCAGAGAAACTTATTAATGGTTATATATGAGTGAATATATAAGATTGAAACATTTTTTATGAAGATACTTGAACGTCATGGAAGAGAGTACTATTCTATGCATAGTTCTACAACAGAGTTCTTGTATGATACTGTACAGATAAGTTCTCTAAATAAAAGTGTTGACATGTAATCAGAAATCATATTGCATATGTAAATAACCTGACAAGGTACAGTATAGATTGAGAGCTGTAGTTGCTGTGTACTTGTGGCTATAAAGTGGAATGATTTGAAGAATGCAAACAATATCTGGAAATTTTTTAATGTATCTTACCACCAATTTACTCGGTAAGTAAGGATGAATAGCTTTCTATCAGAGGACTCTTCAGTTCTTAATAGTGTTAATACCAGTACAATATGTTTGTTATCAGGGGATTTTGTTAAATTCAGTAATTTATGTAAGGCAGTTAGATATTGCTAAAGATCAAAGTCCAAGAATATTAATAATTCTTTATTTTTTTTTCTAAAGAATTTGTATTTGAAGACAAGCACAGATTATCATAGAATCAAAGAGTGCCTGAGGCAGGAAGGCACCTCTGGAGACCATCTAGTCCAAGCCCCTGCTCAGAGCAGGGTCAGCCAGAGCAGGTGTCTCGGGACCATGTCAAGCTGGGTTTTTAATATTGTAAAGGGTGGAGAACTCAGTCTCCTGGGCAGTTTGTTCTGCTGTTCAGTCACACTCTCAGTACAAAAGGTTTTTCCTCTTCCTGTGTTTCAATTTGTGCCCATTGCCTCTTGTCCTGTCACCGGGCACCACTGAGAACATTCTGGCTCTATCTGCGCTCACCTCTATCAGGTATTTATACACATAGCTAAGATCCCAGGAGCCTTCTCTACTTAAGGGTTAATTGCTAGCTCATCGTCAACTTCTTGTCCACCAGAACCCTCTGGACCCTCTCTGCAGAGCTGCTTTCCAGCCAACTCAGCACCCAGCCTGCACTGGTTCATGGAGTTTTTCCTGCCCAGGTGCAGGATCATCATGGAATCATTGATTCTTTGCTTCATTCCTGAAGTGCCAAAGAGTAGTAAGTGCTGGCTGGTCCTTAAGGGACAGTGAGCCAGGTGCCAAACACGCGAACACAGCCACAAGGGCAGGGGCCTTGTCAGCCAGGACCCATCCCACACTAGCCCAGCAAGGCAGCAGGCAGCCTTGGGGGTGGCAGCCATGCCAAGCCAGGAGTCCAGGTCATCAGACGTACAGAAACAGTTGTTGTGCAACTTAGAAAAGTTGATTGTTTTTATAGATGGTAACATTAAACCTTTAGTTAATTCTAACTAAAAAACCATGAATGTGCTTTAACAACAACAACAAAAAAGTAGCTTAAAAGGTTTTGACATGACGTTCTTTGTGCAGGTTGAATAATGTAGTTTGTATTTTTAACAGTACAGCCTCAAATAATACAACTTAAAAATGAAACCACATTTGAGAATGGGAAAGCCACCCTCATCTGTGAAGCAGAAGGAGAACCTATCCCAGAGATTACTTGGAAAAGGGCCACTGATGGGATAACTTTCTCTGAAGGTGACAAGGTAAATCAGCCTTTAATATCTAAAATATGTAAATATGTATTGTCTGGCTAATCTTTTTGTAAGCAGAAAATTAATTTAGAGATATATTAATTCTAGATTCCTGTGGAATTGGAAGGAATTGCTACTTTCCAAGGTAATAAGAGAGAAACGGAAATTCTAAATTTTAAATTAAAAAAAAAAAACACTAAGAAAAAAACAATTAAAGTGCTGAAAGGTAATTCATCTCATCAGGCCTAAATTTTCATACATAATCCCTGCTAAAATTTTCAATTTTGTTTTGATCACAATGGCTGCCGGTAGCCCTTCTTGACTATATTTGGACTCTGTCCAGTATTTCTCAAAATGCAGTGGAGCTTGTAGAAATCTGAAATAAAAAATTTGAATACTTTGGAGTTCTTTCTTTCCCACTTCTAATGGCTTTTTTTTCCTATTTTTCTCTTTTCTTATATTTTTCCTCACATGGAGCAAGTAGTCTATAACTACAAATTGAGCCTATTTTCCCATTTTGTTTTCCCATTTTCATGTTTTATTACAATAGTAAGTTGAGTAGAGAAAGATTACAGTATGACAATGAAGGAAGTCAGTTACTGTGAGAACAAGAGCTGTAATTAGATGGAATAGTGAAAGCAAAAGGGAACAGTGTAATGTTATTCCTAACCATGCAGATAACAAGCTTTTTCTACAGAGCTCTTTTTTTGTTTGTTTTAAAATAGTTTTCTTTTAGTATTTGAACAAGTATTTTCTTCTCAATTTCCTTACATAAACTGCAGAATTTCTCTGTGCTGGTTAAAGTATGTAAGATACCATCTTTCTGGCTGGCTGATTCAGAATTTTTGCTCCAGATAATCAAATAGAGAAATACAGTCTTCCTGCAGATGTTTGCATATTCATAGCTGTTGCTTAAAAAAACAATTGACAACTCTATACAGTAATCATGCCACTGAGGGAATTAGTTACATAGTAAGTCACTCAGTTTGTAGGGAATTGCTGTATATTAGGGAATGATGTACTTCCATTATTTGTGTTCTGAAGGAGAATGTCTGGTCTGGTCTAGTCTCTGACTTTACCTTTCCTGGAATTGAGGCAGTTTACGTGAGGCTCTGTCTACCATTTTCCTGCTCTGTGATTTCCATTTTGGAGCAATATAACAGTATTTATATAATATTTTTTCTAATATTTTTTCATTAAAACAAAGCAGTTTCTCTCCTCCTTAAATATTTCAAGTCAAAGGTCATCTTTCTGACCCACAAAGAATACACCTGGTTCAAAATTTACAAATGTAGCCTTTCATTTATGTTTGGAATGTTCCTAAAATAACTTTATTATATCAGAAATTGAAAATGAAGGCAAATTGCAGAAACAAGCTAAAAAATGTTGGTGCAGTTGAAACCTTAAATTTATCCGGTGCTTATATAGGACAGTATTACATTCTTAGTTCAAACTGTACATGGTTAATCTGTCTAGTTGTGTTAGTAGCATTCTCTGACCTGTGGTTCAACTGAATAATACTGACAACCAAACTAAAACTTATATTCACATTCTACCAGTGTGCTGACATACAGTACATGGAAGATAAAAAGAATGAGAATAAATGCAGTTATATGGTTTCCTCTTGTTCTTGCCAATGAAAGAACTCTATGTGTATTGCTCCTGGGAGAGGTTTGCTGAATGTTGAATAAATGTTCTGAAATACGGTATATGATCTTGAGCTATAAAATACACTGTTGTGTTTGCCCAGTGGTCCTCCAGCTCTAGGATGCCAAAGCCTTGGCTTGTGCTTTCCTACCAAATCAGGTGAATAAAGAACAAAACTAGCAGTGATTAAATTATTGTATAATTGATGAATAATACAGCAATGTTTTGCACAATGAAAGAGAAGGAAAAGGTGAATTGAAGAAAATGTGGGGGGTGTAACATAGTTTTAAATTGAAATTTTTATTTTTATGTGATAACTTGTGAAGCCATGTCCAATCACCAGACATACTTGCATAAACATAAAAATTATCAGCTGCATTCAGTGAGTTCATCTTTTGAATTTTTTATCAGTTTTAAAACATTTCTTGATATAGACTGCACTTTGTTCCACAATTTTGTTGAATTAAGAATATCTTTAGGTGATGAATTTTTTCCATAGAAGATGGAAGAACTGCTCTAACTATAATATTAACATGATGATAACAAAAAAACACAAGAAGTGTTGTTCGTATTTTTTAATTATATTTTTGTTACTTGTAGCATGTAGCTCCTCAACCATGTTATTCTTGTTTTGCTAAAATGCAACCATACCTCATGTGGATAAGGAAGAGGGCTGAGTGTGAGACCATTCCTAGCCTGCATGGATTCAAAATATTTTCTTTCAAATGATAGATAGATCTTAAATCTAAGGACATAGGCTTTTTCAAGTTTTGGAATTGTTATGTCCAAAAGAATGGAAAATATGCACCAAAGTCACAGATCAAAGAAATAACCCTGCTGGGCTTGAGGAGGATAATGTTAATGAGCAAGAGGTCTATAATGATCGCTTAGGAAAATATAACTTTGATAAAGGATCTTCAGTACATCAGAAGTGTGTATTTGAAAGTTGAAGCCAAGTGAGTTCAAACAAGAAGCAAAGAAGCCTTTTCCTCTCTCCTTTTATCACTTAGCCTTTGGAACAATCTACCATACAGTGTGTGGTCCCTCTTTCATTGAAAATTTGAAATAAATGGGTCTTTCCACTTCCTCTGGCCTCTCTTGAAAGTTTAAATGAAAAGTTTTCCAGGAGGTCACATTAGATGACCTCTGTAATCCTTTTATGGCTTTAAAACCCATAAATACACGAGAGTGGGTAAGCCTGAGTAAATGAATGATTATGCATGAAAGAAGGTGTTTGGCTTATCCTTAAAGATTTGAAAATGGAAATGGAGGTTTAATCCAAGACCAGAGCTTCATCTGCTGTTGCAGTGTCAAGCCAAAACTCTCTCTTGGTGCATGTACTCTGCCTCTGTGCTTCTGGTCCCCGACTCCCCAGCATTGCACATCCTTTCACTAATGTGCCAACCTGGTCATGCCCCTTATGGCTGTGATTTGAAATGGGATGTTCCTACAGACCTCTGTGCATCCAGCAAGTCTGGCCCTTTTCCCATTAAAAAAAGGAGGCAGGAGAAGAGTTGCATTTTGTAGAACAAGAGGCAGGATAGTGATTGGATTTGATTTGCTGTAATCACTTATAAAATGGATTTTGGACATGCACATACATATCTACACACATCCCTGAAGGAGAGCATATCCTGATTCTCTGATACAAAAATGTCATTGACTCCTGTGCATACTGCAGAAGTGTGAGGGCAGAGTTTCATGCTCTACTTTCCTAGTACCTAATTCTAGCAGAAATATGAAAGCTGACCAATGTTTGCAATTAGCATTTCAAGCCCTGTTTTGGAATACAAATGACAATAACAGATGGGGCTTGATATGAGACAATAGCTCCACTGTATGCAGCATGAGTCCAAAGACACAATCTTTACCCTGAAGAATTTATGATCTAAACATGCAAAATGAATGAAAGAAGTCAGCACGGAGAGGCCACAGTCCAGTATCTGATACTCGGTTTTGATAATGCCTCATGTGTGGGGTAACTGGTTAACAAAAAAAAAAAAAAACAAAACCAAACAAACAAAAAATTTGCAACTTGGATGTTGAATTCAAGATATATGAAATGATACCGTATTTTGTATATATTTGATAGAGTTTCACTAAATGTCTTTGAAATAACTTATACTTTTCTTCTTGTATCCATAAATAAAAAAAATCTCTGATTTTTAACTTTCTAACGAGGACTACAGAGATAGCTTGAGTTCTACTTCCTTGCATCTACCTACCATTGCAATAATAATCTGGGTGTCCCTGTGAAATTTCCTGTGACATTGTTTCTAAATATTGCAGACCTCAGACCAATAATTAAATTCTTTTCCAAGTTTGAATTCACTTTATATTGGCATGCAATTCATAACTATTTGGAGCTTGTAGAGTTTTTCATAGTTTTAATGATCAGGCAATAGACAAAGGTAAAGAATTTGGGGTTTGGTTTGCCTTTTTCTTTGAGAGGTCAACTTTGCTTTTTCCCCAAGCCTGTTAACTCCACTTCACCTGTTACAAATGTCAATAAAAAGAAGGTGAAAAATGTTTTACTCCCTGTATATGCTATTGTTGCTGCAGAAAAAGGAGCAGTGTTACAGTGTCAGAGAATTGTGTTGCCTTTCTTTTGAGACAGTAATGAGAACTCTGTTACATTCTCGCTTATTGAGGATCAGGTCTTTATTTTAAGTGAATCACCCCAAAAGAGGAAACATAGATGTATCTAGGGAATTTTAATTGAGTCCAGGCAATTTCTTTCTTTTTCTGAGCTATACAAATCCCACTCTTTGTAAATTAATCTACTTACAATATCACAGAATATTTTTTCTGTTGTAATATTAGCAGAGGCCTAATGCTGCAATTGCATTTGATTATGCAATTAGGACACTCTGCAAACAATTCAATCAGGCGTCAAAGATTTTTTTATTTTGTTTTTAACCCCAAAATGAATCATGGTGGGCTTCACATGTTAAGGCTATGAAATAAAAGAGTAAGAATATTGTGACTGGAAGGAGAAGGTAAATGAATGGACTTGAGAGAGAGCAGAAAGCAGGAGGATGGCCTTAAATATTAGGTAATCAGTGCTGTTGAGATTATACATATTTATACCCTATGACGTATGCAAAACATGGAGCACATACAAGCACTGAATAGTATACTCTCACCAGTCATCTGACCCATACAAATCTGCATATGTTTTGGGGGTCCTTCATCTCTGTGGCATGTTCAGCTACACTCATGTGGACTTGGAACAAACTCTTCAATTAACTAGAAGGAGCTAAAAGCAGAGTGTACAGTTTTGGGGGGTGGCACTATTTTAGTAGGAAGATTGATTTTGGAGGGGTAAGATTGTATGCAGTTAGAAATACAGAGCAGCTTTCCTGGGTGAGCTGAGGAAGCATTACAGTAGGAAAGTTGCAAGCCAATGTGGATATTTCAAACTCCATAAGTAGTGCAATCATTCATCTGAATTCCACACACTCCTTTAGATAACAGTATCTGCAGTGATATGTAAATGAAGCCAAAACTGAAGATAGAAATTATTTTGATGTACCATAGCCTCTTCCCCAATGCAGGTTTAGTTGGTGGTTATATTGACAACTCAATACTAAATCTCTGCCACATGGCCAGAGGGCCCTTCAGATTTATTCATCTTTTAGGAGAGAAATTGAATGCTCTGTTACCCAGAGTAGACCCAAATGGCTTTACATACACATATCCATAAATGTATTCATGTTGCGTGTATGACTGTATTGGTATTACACTAGCTCAGAATTCTCTCATTTATGCAAATTTTTCCTTTCAGTAAAACTTTAAGGTCATTTTCCACTGGGACAAAGTTGTTGATTCTTTAAGGATGACAAAAAGCCAAGAAAATGTAAAATTTAATACCTCTTCTGTATTAAAAGCTTAAACAACCTAGGGAAAGAAGGATGTTTATTTAGGAACATCACTAATTTAATCAATTGTTTAACAATTAAATGCAACTTTTTTTATCCCTTCTGTAAATGGATAATCCTATTTCTACCTAATTTATACTTCAAACTTAAAAATTGTCTCCCATTTAATCCATTTTCTTATGTACTACCTATGCACAAAATAGATATTTTGGGGTACTTTCTGTGGGTTGTGGTGCTGCATTTACTGGCTGAAATAAAGCCATACAGGCTTGGAAATGGCATTTCTTTCCCTTCCAGTATTAGCTTTTTACATTTCGTCATCAGTGATGATATTCTATCTGTTACACTAATGAAGACTGAAATTATCAGGGAACTTTTTATGGACCAATATTTCCTACAATACCAATGCAGCTTGGACTTGAATATTCATTCAGTCCTTCCACTACACAAAAGATTGTTTCATGAGTTTCTGCCTAAGTATCAGTTGTACTATCTGCTAACAGTTTAATAACTTTCAAATAACTGTTACTTGTCTGATGAAATAGAGGTCCTGCATCTGATGATACATTAAAAGTGATACAGCCACACTTTATACACTGGAGTAATTTGGTAGTGTTCACTGATATACTATAGGACATTGTCCAGAGACTTTGGAAATGTTACATTTTCTACATACCATGGAAACTCATAGGAAATGAGCACAATCACTGGTACAATTGACAGTGTAATGCTGGAAAAATGTATTTCACACTATTAAAACCTGTCAGCAGTTTTCCTGACCTGAAAGGCAGTTTGAATACCTTTTTATATTAGGAGAAAATAAATATTTAGACTTTTGGCAAAACCAGTATGAAAGCAAGTGGCCTGGATTCTGTTTTTCGACTTGTTTTTTTTGTTTTGTTTTTTTAAACAAATTATCTAAACTCTGTGTAATAATTAGTTCTTAATAATTTGTTAATGTCCTTAGTATGCTGCTAAAAAAACATATTTTCCTATCACATTTTCACTATACTGTCTTCCCTGTGTGCATCTACTCATACACTATCTTCCTATTAATACCAGTTCTCAGATTTCAAACACAGTCAAATTTTGGCAGTTTAACATGACAATGCTAATGGACCAGTGTATGTCTATCACCTGTGATAGTTAGGAGGCTGTGCAAGTTAACATAAAGCATAATGCAAGAGTCTTATTTCTTTGCATTGGGAAAAATTAAGACTGTTTGCACCATCCCTTACTGACAGCTTCTGGAATTCAGGAAACAATATTTCTTAGGACTGCATAACTGAACCAAAGGTCTGAGCTCTAATTCATGGTCAAAATAACTCTCATCTATGCACAGACTCAACCTGTGTTATTAAAATTAATTTTAATTTAGATAATTATTAATTATCTAAATTAATAACATTAATTTAGAATGTTATTATAAATGTTACAATAACGTAAATAAGATGGTTTTTGTCTTTCTGTGAATTTCTGCTTGTATAAATCAAGTTGTGACATTTATGCCAAAGGTCAATGTATTAATAGCATGTGGTAATCTTCACCTTAATGCAAGCTGATCATCTAACATGCTTTAATGTATCTTATAGGTAGCTGATAAGTAATGTTAAAGCCCTCAGGGTTATATTACTTGCTAAAAATTGATTGAATTAACATAATACTCTATAAATGTTCCTCCTCTTAAAATACTATACAAAAATGGATATTTAATATAGAAATTTGCATTAAGAATACAGTTTTGTGAATATTTAGGGTTCCAAACTGAATAATACAATTTGCCAACACATTTCAGAAGCCTTATTTGGAGTTATGGTCTGTTGATCAAAATATATTTTCTGTTTTAATTTAGAAAATGTGAAAATAAGTACAGAATCTCAACAGGAACTACAGTGGCTTGTTTTAGAGCTTTTAACTGGGCGGGGGGGGAGAATTTGCATGTATTCTGATTAGACAAACATAATATTTACAGTATGAAACTTGCAATGTTATTTAGACCACAGTTATCAGTGCTTCCTTATCACAGATTCAAAGTGATTTCAGTACTACCAAAACTATAGTAATTTTTATTAAGATAGAAGTATCATTATCTCACCCAAATGCAATACTGTAGGGATTTTAAATTAAGACCTCTAAGATTCATGGATATTGTTTAAGAATTCCTGAACTCCCAGGTCATCGTATTTAGCAAATATGCCCTAATTATGTTCAGCATAATCTTTTATTTTTACGCGTACATATAAATAAACTTAGAAGTGTAAATAGAGAAACTCTATTGGATGATGCCAATTAAGTAAAATAACTTGAGAACAAATATTTCTATGCCCTTTCAGATATGTCCAGGTGAGCTCATTTTCTCCATTTTGCTGGCTAGTGCAATAATTTCCTGTTGTTTCTTCAGTTGCAAAAAGCCCTACAGAATTATTGTGGTTTGTGAGCAAAGACTTTTTGATCTGTGAGATCTGGATCTGTGTCCTCCTGCAGACAATTCCCCTGGTCCTCATGACTCAAGTGATGCATTTCTGGCTTTCTGTGCCTTTTCTTCCCCTAAGGAAGCGTTGTTGCTTGCTTATCCCCCTGCAGGGCTCCACTTCATCCCAGTTTCCAGACAGACTTCCTATCTGCTGTCTAGCCATAGTCATTTTAATAAAATATACATCACCTTTACAGAAAACTGGAAAGGATCCCAAACTGCATACAACTACTGAAAAAAACAGTAAGAGAAACTAAAATCATGATCCTTTTTTTCTTTTTTTTTTTTTTTGCTAAAGAAAGCACATGTTGTGCTGCTCTGTGTTATATAACTGCATACCTTCACCACGTCAGTTATTCCTGCAACTAAAGCTAGACTGTGTCATGGTTTGAACCTGAATTCTATGAAAATGAAATGAAAGTATATATAAATGCATTAAGCTTAGTTTGACATTCTTGGAGTAGTTGTCATTTTAAAGGTTATTTTATATTTTTACAGAAGAGTTTTGAGAGCAAGAGGGGGATACAACCAGTATTTATCCAAGAATTTATCAGTCCCACTTTAATCCAAGTTATGTAAGTAATACAGGGTAAAAAAATTAACATTACATTTAAAATTGTTATACAAAAGCTTCCTAGTTTTCTTTTCATTGTTATAGTCACCCTTCCAGTATTCCCCTGAGACCTGAGATTGACAGTGCTCATTTTCCTTTAGGAAAAAAAAAAAAAAGATAGAGAAGGGTTAACAATTCATCAGTATCCAAAATTCTTCTCCAGGGGAAAACACAAATGACTTAACCTCCTATGCCAGCCCCTTAAAAAGAAACCTAACCAAAACCATGCTTCCTTCCTTGCTTTGGGTCAACTTGAAGTTATTTTTGTCCATTTTGTACTGCAGTCAGCTTACATGCTTTGTCTTCATGGGTTTCCAGCTACAGGTTGTTTTGTTGTTTGGTTGGTTGGTTGGTTGGTTGGTTTTTTTACTGTTTTCACCTGTTAGTTACAAAAGTTACAGAACTGCCTCCTCCATTCCCAGTCAAGATAAAGAGCTAATGTTTGTTAGTTAGACCATTGCCATACATCATGCTTAGCACAGAGCTAAGCAGAAACAAATTCAGGTAGTTACCTGATGACTAGGGACTTGCAATCATAAACCAAACTGAAATCACCTCAGACTAAGGCAACTCCTGGCAAGTCCCAAGGCCCTGCACTGGAGCAGTGCAGAGCTTTTACTAGTAATAGGAGAATCATACTTACTGGGGTACACTCCCTGCCTGAATGAAAGCTGGGATCCTAATACTTGATGTTTCCTTGTTCTTTCACAGTTTTGTAACTCACTCTGTATTGGTAGTTAGGTGCAGTACAGTGGTTTAGTTTCACCATTTTAGTTCCATGTATAGTTTCACCATTTTCACCATGTAGTTATTTCTACAGCTGAAATAATATTTACTTCAGATTTGAATCAGCCTAAACAGAAACAGGACTAGGCTGAAGTTCCTAGTCAGAATAACCATACTCGTTGCTACTGATGCTATACATATTTAATAGTGATTATTCTTGTTCAGATGCACAGAGATTGAGTAATCATTGAAGAATAAGTTCTGGCGAATCACAGTTAGCAGTCCTAGATCCCATACTGGTACGTTTGGAGCCGTATGCTTATGCTAGAGTCTTCCTTTACTCGCCTTTTGCAGGAAGACCTTATGACTCCAATTTGCACTGAAGTTACAAAAGCTTCATAACCATTTTAAACCATTTACAAAGCTGGGGTATAATCACCTGTCTCATTCTCACTTATCCAAAGAATCAAGTTACAAGAAGATTTTATTGTCTAAAGTAAGATGTAATTGTATAGTAAAATCATTATTTTTAGTGGCTGTTTTGTGTGAGGTCTGTATTGAATGAGAATGTTGTACTTCTGGTCGTATTCCTGAGAATTTTGCTGGTCTGAATCTATCTGAGTCACCTGTGTTAATGGCATCATAGCAGTGTTTCAGTAGATTCAGATCAGCAAAATTCTTAGGAATAAAACCATTAAATACAGTATTTATGAGTGAATCAGAATTTCTAATTGCAAAGTACATATGTAATTATTACAGTTATAGTATTTCTGTTATACTTATAAACACTTATTTGTGGTTACTATTGTTATTTTTTATGGTCAAAACTAATGATTATTTTCCTCTACAAGCTTTTTTATGTGATGCTAATATTTTTTGCCATTAATAATCTTCAACCTTTTCTTTATTGTGATTTGCATCTTTAGCAGAAGTAATCTTGAATGGCTGATCATCATATTTTCTCTTTATTATTTTTCTTTCATACTCTTTTGTGAGTAAAAACCAATCAAGGAAAGAAGTTCAGTTTTCTGTTCTATGTCTTAGTAAGCGGGTTTGGTGTATCCCGTGTCATCTCATTACATAATAACTTAAGTTTGAAAGAAATGCCAGCACGAATCAATCAAATATCAGTTCATAATTTCTAAAAGATATATGAAGCTTTCAAGAATACATTTTTCCTGATATTGTACATGCTGTTAACAACCAGCATAGAACCCGCTACTATTTCCAATCTGAATTCTTTAGAAGTAACTGCTATGTCTGCAGATGAACAGAAAATCAAAACGACGATATTGTTTTCTTCAAGATTAGTTTTTTGTGACTTCCGTGGTGTTGCACTATAGATCTACAAACAGTAGGTTCTTCAATAATTTCTTCCTTATGGAGAAACAAATTCCTAAAAAATTCAGGAATTTTCAGCATGCTGACATATGTATTTAACAAGCTTGCAGTTCTAAAAGAATTACAAGGTCTCCTATAAAAATCACTGAAGTTCAAGACACTGCTGTAGCATTATTCTGATTCACTGGACATTAAGGCATATGCACGTAGCAATACTCTGGAATTTTCTGCTGTCTCCAACAGGTGCATGGATAGAATACATTTACCTGAAGAGAATGGGAAATATTGTGAATATACCATCCATAATCCAGAAGGGAGCTTCCATCAGCTTCTACACGATGATGGCTGTTGTGACTAACAGCCCTTTCTCATCACCAAAGGTAGATTTTCAGACTAGGAATTGCTGGTCACTTACATTTAATAGACTTCTGGAATTTTATCATCGTTTAGTATCAGCATGTCAGGTTGCAGAAGTTCTTATCTTTCATGCTGCTTCAAGAAACAGTTTCATGAGCAATTATGATCTGCTTAAATCTCACATATAAGAAACGTCAGCCTGAAGTATGTGATCTGAAATTTTCCTCTCATGTGGTTATCAACACAACTCAAAATCAGAAAGTTTCCTAAAAAAAATGTTACTCATGAAGTTCCAAAGATGATTCTGTTAATCAGTATTTGTTTTCTCCTTGAAAATTCAGTGATGCGTACTCAAACATGACCAAGACAACACAATGAGTTGGCAATTTTTGACAATTTGATCTGAAGAAGGAAGAGCTAGGCATAAAATATCTGAAGAAGGAAGAGCTAGGCATAAAATGAAAACCTTTTTTTTTTTTTTTTCCCCCTACCAATGTGAGGATCTTCTACCATGTACATCTGCAGCAGCTCCTTTGGAGCAACTTGAAAAAGTCCTGCAGTTTTTACTCAAGTTATATGTTCTCACAATGACTGTTCTTAGGTATGTTGCACTGTGTTTTACAAAAGAAACAAAACTCTTAATTCTAAGCCACTGGTTCTTAATCTTTTCTGTTGTTAAGACATGCAATGCACATCCAAAATAGCACTCAAGTACACAAGGTGTCAGAAGATGTTTGGTGAATACATGACAGGCAAAACTGACCTGCAGTGGTGTAACTATGGACAGCAATGGCACTTTGATCACAAATAAGCTTTAAACATTAGAAGAAAAACAAATAAAGGTATTTCAACTTGTCTAGATTTACCTGGAGGGATTTTTTGCTTGCATTTGGATTTCAAGGGATGAAGGAGTACTTTGTCAGCCAAACGGTGAATTCTGTAGGAGGGAAGATAATCAACACAGTTACAGCTGCTCTAACCATCCAAGTATTATTACCAAAATCCAGCTGCAAATGAGTCACCAATTTCTGCATCTGTTGTCACTTTCCACTCCTGCTTTCAGCCAACTCAAAATGCATGTTTTGGCGGTCATACAACTTCATCTCATTTGGTGCTACAGTTCCTCAGTGGGAGTTGGAGAAATGGTTTATAAATCAAACTTAACCACTAATCACACCATCCACCTCTCTCCAAGTACAGCTTTCTACAATTGAAAAAGAATGACAATATCTAAGCATCAGAATCAGCTAATTCTCCCATTCTGATAAATTACATTTATTTTTTTTTTTTACTACGGTGGCAAAGGAATTGTGCAGATTGAATACTCCATGATACCTGAATGAGTTATTCTGTCCCAGAAGCTGTTCTTGTCTCTTTGTGGATGTTGTCGTCTCATCCTTATTCTCTCTGCATGTGGATCCCTTCAAATACATGGTTATCATCATTCTGGTACTGCCTTGGGAGCTCTGGAACATGGTTTTGGAGCTGTGCATTGACCAGTTAGGTCAGCATCAGCCAGTCAGGACTTTGGGAATATTCATGTGTGGAACTACAAATCATGTGAGAAGTTTGGGAAGCAAAAGCATGACAGAAAAAGTCAGGTAGTAGAATAGCATATATAGAATGGCAAGAATTTTATCAAAATAGAAAATATTTATTTACTTTTACAGAGTCTGTAGAATTAATCTCAAGTGATAAAATACCTCCCATGTTATTATTAGTGTAGGATTCCTTTGGGTTGAGCTACATATTCTGATAAGAATATTGCAAGTGCAGAAAGTTCCTACTCCTTGGGTTTGGGGTTTTTTTGTTTTTTTTTCAGAAGGCCCTTTTTTATAATTCAGTGCTGTCATTATGGATAATTTTACTTGGAGGCCTGTGTAGAAGAGGGTTTTTTTCTTTGACAATGACAGATAACTAGATTGCTATAAGTATTCAAAATAAAAGGTGTTTTTCTGTGAAATGTTAAATTCTTAATTTAGGGAATATGTTTTTTATGTGGATAAAGTCACAAAGTCAACTTTACCTGAGTAAAACACTATCAAATTCTCTGCTGAAGATTTGTCATGTGTGTTTTAGCTTTATGCTGGTGATCAGGTTTTGGGGGGAAAAAACCACCCACAAAGCCCCCCCAAAACTCACTTTTATTTATAAATTCTATAAAATTATCTGATTAACATTAATGATGAAAAATATTTTGAATTATTAAGATTTTATTATGATTTCCAAAATGCTGTAAAAAGGCAACTTCCAAAGACCTTGTATGTCTTTACCATTTTCAGGACACACAATGGTCTGTTTATTGAAATTATCCTTCCAAAGTCTTAGAGTGTAAGTGCCTGTTAACATACTTGCTCATTGATCTTTCTAAAGAAATATGTATGTGTGTAGGGAATCGTGTTGACCACATATGTTTTTCAGACCTCGCTGATTATTCATGCTCCACAGTGATGCAGAGTAATTCAGTGAATGAGAAGAAATCATGAGTACTGAACCATAGAGACTGTTCTGGTTGTCTAGGGTTTTGTTTTGTCTATTTTTTATACTCATTATTAATACTAAGAAATAAAAGCACATGTACTTATTCAACCTAGCAGAAAACACCATAGTACGTATTGTACATCTTTCCCACTATAACATTTGAAAGGAAAAAAAGAATATTCCAATTTAGTAGGTGTCCATTATTATTTCAGGCAGACATGATTGTTACTGACATTTTTAATTTATAGAGATTATATCTGTATTTTGATTTGTCACCAGTGGCAGCTCCAATGTTTTTTTTCCTGGTGGAGATTTCTACTGAGGACTACTGGGGCAGGTGCAGTGTACATTGTGTTCCCATGTGTGCTGTCTCTTCCTCTTTCTGTTTTGTTGTGTTACAGTGCCAGATGTGGTGCTAATGTGTGCTCACCATACTTAATGCAGAAAGGAAATAAGCCTCAGAAAGATTTTACCAAGGGTTATAAAGTTCTGGTGGGTGCAGACCCCAATGTTAGTGCTGCCCCTGTTTGACGTTGTGTATTTGCTGTTCAAAGTTAAAAAAGAAGACTGATGTTATGGATCAGTATAAATGCAGACTTCTGCTTTGTTGGTATATTCTAGTTTTGCTAATGCCCTTTAGAAGAACAGGGAAATATAACTAACATGGCTTCAATTTTTGCTTCAGGCTAACACTGCCTATTCAATTTTTGTCCCAGCTTCTTCATTGCTCTTTGCTGTAGTCAGCTTCTGTGTCTCTGCTGCATTCCTAAAGTTTGTTCCTAGCTGTGCTTCAGCATGACTGCACTGTTATTGTGCTTTTTGTGTCATCACAATATGTCCTTGATTTATTTACCCAGATCTCTGTTAACTGACTTATACCATAGAATGATGTAATACAGCCACACTAGTATTTTTGAAGTCCTTGTGAAAATTCACCATACTATCTTGCATTTTTCATCTGCATGTGTTAATCTCCAGCATATTCTGGCAATCCTCTCTAGACATAGGCAACTGCTTAAAAAAATATTTATTTATTTATTTATTTATTTATTTATGGAATTTTCTTGGTCTGTATTTGCACTCTTGTTTTATGTATTTCTGTGTTCAGGAATGTCAGCCAAACAGTATATTTTTAATCAGGTATTGCACCCTGTTTGCAGAAAAATTAATGGAATTGTACACTAACCCATCTGCAGAATAGGACCAGATACAGGACTTCTTAAACTGTTCATGAAGAAGCCACAGTGTAATACGCATTCTGAGAAATGCAGCAGAAAACATCTTATTATATATTATGTTATTTTATAATCAATTTCAAAGAGACTATTGTAATAATTTTTAGACAATTTTGAAAGAGTAGAAATTAACTTTAGTAAATACATATTTTTATGATAATTTGGGCCAAATCTTCTTGCCTACAATTGTTACAGTTTTTATTTCTTTTTGTGGACTTTGCTTAACCTAATAGATCCCTCTCAAGATGCTTCTTACCGTATATTTGATGATGAGAATAGATGATGTGGTTATGCAAAAATCTCGTATCATTCAGAGTATTTATTAAGTTGGGTTTTGCCCTTACTATAAATCTAAATATATTACATCAACCATATCTGATCAAATTTTTTTTTTCTCATACATGAGAACATGGGAAAGCTATTTTGGTTGCAGACCAAATTTTTTTCCAGCAGTATTAGAAAAAAAATACAGAAACTAAAAACAAGATTGAGAAGTTATTGTAAAAGTTATTTCATTTTAAGGATCTTTGTGCTTATTTTCATTACCTTATTTTTCAAAAAAACCCCCATCAATTAGCACTTATATCTGTGCTTTGTAATGTATGGAATTAATTATATTGAAATATATAGTGAATTATACAGTGAATTATAGTATTTGAGATTAGTATTGAACTGATAATTTTTTTCTTTGTTATCAAGTACAAAATAGCACTGCAAATTTTATACTTCTGTAAAAATACCTTTAGTGATTTTAGTGAGGATTACAAATAATTTAACTCTTTTTACATGAATCCTGTTGACCATACTGCACAGAAGGTACAATTAGTACATATTTGTTTTTCAGGGAGTGAAGCATTGCCATTTGGAATATATATTTTTAGTGCCAATTTAATTCTTTTTTTCATATGTGCTTCTAATAACCTATTAGCTTCTAATAACCTATTACTGGAAACAGAAAATTGAGCTAGCTGAATAATCTCTGATCTAATTCAGAAAATGTTGGTGAAAGAACTTCAGTGAATGTGTTGTTACAGCTATAGATCAATATAATTATACAGACACTTCGTATTGTGCAAGGAGGAGGTACTAAGAAAGAATTTGGCTCCTCATTGTAGGTTTGTAATATACAATAAGGAAGGGCGAAGAAAGTGTTTTTCTCAAAATACCTGTTCTCTACTACTACTCTCTATTGTATAGAGCTACCTGAGTGCTTTAGGAGGGCAGCTTTTAATGAATCACTAATACAGTGTTTAGTACTGTATCTGTGATTCATAGTCACAGGTTGTTTCAGCATATGTCTTCTCACATTTTTAAATGTGACTTCTTGGGAAAATATTTGTAATCAAGGTAAAATAATAAATAAATCTGCTGAAGTGTATGTACATTTTAGGTAGGAATAATGTAGATTTACCATTTCATGACAGACATGATGTTTTAAAAAAAGGAGCAAATAATCCATAGGTAAATAATACTGTTATTAATTATGTCATAGAAAGTAGTTTGTATATTAGAAATTAGAAAACTATTTAATGTTTTACTTCAAGAACTTCAATTTAATTACCCCAAGAATTCCCTCCAAAACCTGTGACATTCAGTACTGTAGCATGTTTATTAGTAACTTCATAACTTCTCTCTTTCCTTTTTTAAAGGTAAATGAAAATAGAAGTTTCAGCATTAGAATTACATAAGAGATAACTAAGTGGTTTTAGTTACTAATTTTTACCAATCCCCAGAGGATTTTAGGTTTGTTCTTACATTAGAATTCCGTAACTTTAATTTATGTACCTATGCTGTGAGGTTTTCACAGGAAAAAAAATTCAGTGTTCTTGGATTCTGATGTGGGATCAGAATACTTTCCTTTCCATAGAAATTATGGTATACAGAATGCTTTATTTAACTGCTTTATGTCAAATATTTTAAGATATAAATTGCGTGCATTTTTCCTGTATTCAGTGAAGAAACAATTGTACAGAGTTAAAAGCTCAGTCACTTAAATATCAGCTGCCACTTCGTGAGTATTTAGTGTAAAAAGCAGTAAATTTGAGTGTATGTATTTATAGGATTGAACATTGAAGTATGTTTCAAGTTTAAATGTGATACAATGAAATACTTACTTGTTTTCCCTCCCTTTTCCACTTTCCTCAGTAATGAAGGTAGGTAAATATCAAGAGTTTTTATCAGCTTTTTTTTCCCTCAGATGAAAGAAGTGAAACAAAGAAGTAAAGCAAGTTTCCCAAAGCTACAAAACAAGTAAAGAGCAGAACCAGATTAAAAATAACTTCTTTTTCCTCAGGTATACTGCTCCATGAAGTTTGAAGTGTCAAGTGTCAAGAAAAGGATTTTTTTAAAAATTGCTTTATTTAGTTTTCCCTAATGTTTTTATACTCTTGAAATTCAAATAGTTTTGGGGGAGGGGATGGGGAGGTGTTATGGATAAGGATTTTTGTAAAGTTGCAAAATACAGAATTTATGTTCTAGAAGATGAGAAGCCAGCATTTATTTTTTCTCCCTTGCCCTTTTCCATGCAATGATGTGGAAATGAAATCCAGAAATTCCAGTTACATTTATGGATCCTATTTTTTAAAAAATTGTGAGCTTCTGACAAGAAAATGTGTATAATGAAAATAAATCTATAATTGGATTTGTGTTTTGATCATTGTTTGAGGGGTTATTTCTATTCAGTTTCACAGTTACATTTTTAAGGACAAGAGAGATAATGCTAACTCTAATCTAAGATACTATGATTTTACATGTATGCATTTTCATTAACTACAGCATCATAATAAATTGAGTGAGATCATAAACAGGTTTTGAGTATGCAGTTCACTATTCCAGTCATAAGTGGGTACATTTTGTGGTTTACCTTGACAGTGTTCCTTTAAGCATGTACTTATTTCCTTGATTATAATGCCTAGAAACAGAACATATTTTCTATTTTTTTTATTTATTTGAAAAATTTAGAAATTGTTTAGCTGTCAGTAATAACTTCACCATAGGTGAAGAGATGCTTTCAGTCATACTTATCAATGGTGTTTAATATATAAAGCATACATAAATATACATATATATAAAAAACCTTTCTTTTTCCTGAATCAATGTAAACAGAGCCCAGATGGCCGTATAGAAGTCAAAGGGCAGCATGGAAAATCGTCACTGCATATTAAAGATGTGAAGTTGTCAGATTCAGGGAGATATGACTGTGAAGCTGCAAGTAGAATTGGTGGGCACCAAAAGAGCATGTACCTTGATATTGAATGTAAGTTCTAATATTTTGTTTTCTCTCTTAAGTTTGTTTTAAAAGAAAAAAAGTACATTCTTAATGGAAGGTCAGTTTTTCCTGGTAATTGATGTTTAAACTTGCATAATTTAAGAAAACATGTCCTTCTGTAGTTAGTGATACTGAATTCTGTGGAGGAATCTTGTCTTTTCTGAAGTTGACAAGACCCTTGTTGGTGATTTAAGCAGGACAGGATTTCATCTGAAATCATATGCCAGTGGCATTACCCACTAACTTAAGGCTAAGCTTAATAACTTCAAATTTTCTGGCTAGTGAAGACTGCTGTGTGCGAAAAGTATTCAGTGGGATAAGGTAAGAACTGATTTGAGCAACAGCTCAGTCTTGATCTTAACCTTCTAAGATTCTACAAGGTCTTCTGTTTTTTTCCTATTTCTCTAATTTACTAATCCCCAACAACTCTCTAGCCCCTGTTGTAGTCCCTCCTGGAGTTCAAAAGTTCGTGACAATCTCTTTTACAGATTGTCTTTATTCAAAGCTCTTGAATTTTATCCAGGAGAAGAGGAGATTATTTTTGCTTAAAGAGTCTGATCCTTTAGAAGCCCATCAGAGGATATAAATTTGAAATATACAAAAATTCATCGGAAGATTGTCTCTTCAAACTGTTCTTCAAATTCATGAAGCAAAGGTCTTAAAAAAATAAAAAAACCCCCAAGAAAATCCTTCTTTTATATTTCATCATTGTTCTATTTTGCTAGAGATTTTCTAGATACATTTGTTCTACGTTGCCAATATAGCTTGAGTAAGCCTGTTTCAGATTGAGACTCTGAACAGCAAAAGTCTTTCCAGTAGGAAGATAGAAGTTGGAATGTGGCACAGAAAGATAAGTAACAGTTGCAGAGTGTTGAGTGATTTCCTGAGGAGTTCTGAAAGTGACTTCAGTATACAGTTGCATATTCCATCTTTTTGGCAGGCAAGCAATGCATTATGACATAGGAAATAAATCTGAAAGAAAAATAAGAAATGGTCAAAGTTGTAATTGGATGTTAGGAATGGAGAGATTTGCCAACCCAGAAGACCTAAGAAACAAATACAGTATTTATTAATAGTTTTAATATAGCTACTCTTTAATATGAAGGGATTTGAAATGTTGCAAAATATTATTATACATTTGGGAACATATTAATTTACTATATTTGTTGCTTTAATGAGTGCACTGGTGCACTGATAATTATTTATTTTATATGTATGAATATAAATGAAAAAAAAATTACTAGAGAAAAATGCAAGTTCGGTGAACTTCCTGTGAAATTTCTGTAAAATCATGCCCTACTCTACACAGTGATATGAAATATATTGTTTGATTAAGGCTAGCCATTGTGCTTTAAAATGAAATATTAATAACTTTTGTATTCAGAAGACAGAGATAGGATGCACCATATTTTATGAAACATGGGCAACTGAAATTTAAGAATTTATTAACAGCACAGAATTCATACTAAAGGGCATAACAAGATCTCTGGATTGATACAATATGTTATTATAGTCCAAGACACCTTTCAGAGTGAAAGTTCTAGAACAGATGCTAAGAATTTAAAAGTAACATTCTCACTATGGTATGGCAGACTTAATTTTGAATATGTGTGGGAACAATCAAATATAGTGTGTGAGAAAATGGAATAGCATATTGGTTTAAGTCTGAATTTATGCCTTGGTAGACACACTTTTTGATACAACATGAAACTTTCTACAGTTCAGAAATCATCTGAGAGAACACAAGTTTTAAAAGAACATAGAAATATTATTCTATCATCAGAGATATCAAACATTGTAATGACTATTTTTAATGTATAACACAAAATTTTTGTTTGGTGTAGCATAAAATTATAACATTTCTAAAACTGGAGTTTTCAGTTTTAAATATTTTAACTGATAATGAGATTTAAAACAAATATTGGTTTTTTTCCAGTACAGGTGTTCTTTGAATAACAGGAATACAACTTTCTCCATATCCTTTATGTGTCAGGTATTTTTATAATGCAAAGCAAATATTTTGGGGGTGATACAATATAAGTATGTCTCCATTCATATTCTGATTAACAAGTCAAATAAGTTTTTTCCTTGCCTTGGAAATAACTTTGCACTGGTATATGAACTGCAAGCATAGCTTATTTGTCTTGCCCAGGAAAGAAAACACTTGTGTAATGGTAAAGACTTCTGTTCTGTAAAACAGTGCCCCCAGGAGGAAGTGTCTTATTTCGAGCCTCATCTGCCACCAGTCTAGTCTCTGTCATAAACTTCTGTAATGAAACAGTCTCTTCAAATGATCTATCAGTACCTCATTACCACCATTTCCATACAATGCTGTGTTGCCGTTAGGTGCTAAGAGTCCTTTTTTCAACTGCAAATACGTTCTTTTATGAAGCAAGTGTCATCCTTCATTCCAGTTACTTCACTTTGTAAGCTGCAGGCTAGAGACTTTCAGCAAAAGGTACAGGTTCAAAAATTAAAGAACAAATTTGTATTCTTGTAGCAAAATGGGAAAACTGGCGGAAGTGTTATGAGATTCTGTGAACTCAGTATTGAATAAATGATTTGACTCTCCTTGTATTATTTTCCAAGTCATATTTTTTCACGATGTTAATTATAATTTCAAATGTTGCTATCAGGTTTTTTACATATTTTTGACAAATATTCATTTACCAAATTGTATAAAACCCTTAAATTTTTTTTTAATACTCATTTCAATTATTTTGATTTTTTTTCACTTCAAAACCAGTTTTGGGAAGAATTTTTTCAGGTATGGCTGGCTCTTTGCATAATCACTAGTGAGCCATTTTAGTAGAATTTTTATTATTTTTAATAATATTCTAGTATAAACCTCAATAACTATTTTTAAATTAAAATATAAATAAATAAGCAAGACTTAATTGTTTATATTGTTCCATAGTTCCTAGATAGGACTAATAAATGCACCTATGTCATTCTGTAAGTTAATAACAAAACTACAGCAGTTTTCTTTATATGTTTTAATGCATTTGACAGTTTGTATAGTCAGAAGAGGAGCATGCTCCCATCACATGCTTAAACATCAGTGCAATTAAACAGGCCTAATGGAGACACAGAGTGCGCTGGTGTCCCTGTCTCATCCTTTTACTTACTGACCCCTATCAGAGACTTTGACAGTAGGATTGCACAGAGGTTCTGTACTTTATCCTTGTTCTCTGTTGGGGTTGCTCTTGACGATAAGAGCAGTTCTTCGGGACAAGAAGAGATTATCAGGTTTGATAACAATTGAGCACAGTTAACCCTGCCTTTTATCTGAAGTAAATGCTAGGCAGACATGAATTGTAGGGAACCTAGAGGCATTTATAAGGATTTCCTCCTACAAAGTAATTTTTGTGTTTAGTTATATTTAGTTTTCCTTATATTAAGTATGAAAAATAAACCAAAATGACATGAAAAGAAAAATACCATTATAAATATTATTTACTAATGGATTTCATTAACTGCAAAATTTGATTATACATATGAAGCCTAGTGTGTATTGGTTAATAATAATAATAATAGAAATAACTGATTGAAAAGCTCCTGTGTGGTGGCATATATGTTGTATATTAGGTATTGGGTATTAAGATGTGTCTATAGTGATTATCTATATATTTATCATAGAGAAATAGCCATTTCTTTTTTTAATAAAAACTGTGATAGAAATAGGTGAAAAATAGATAAGCAGGAGATACTCTAAGACGAGGTTTTCAGAAGGGCTTGAGGAAGTTAAATGTATAAATCCTAGTGAATTACAACTCAATTTGTACATATAATCCTATCAGGTGCTTTTCAAAGTTAAGTTTTCCTATGCAGATGTTTACATTTCTGTATGGTATTTTTTGTCTTTTTAGCTGAGACATAATTACTCTGAAAAATATGTGCTAGGGCTATAAAGGAATCTTAAAAAGCATAATACAGACCTTACTAAAAGAAGAAAAATTCTGATGAGAAAACACATTATTTCTTGGGTTCCACAAATTATTCACTGCAATGACAGCATTAGAGAATGAAAAATCATAATCTTGACATGTTCGATATGCTGGATCATCTTCCTTCGTAGTACTGTTAGTTAGGACGCACTGATGGCATTACTAGGTTGGAAAGGATTTAAACAAGCCAGTAATGATCAGCAGTCTATGATCTTTAAAAGTGGCTCTCTACTTGCCCTTACAGTTTTCTGTTCATTCTGTTCAAACTGTCATTAACACAGTCAGAAGTATTCACAGCATTTAATTGCGTACCCCTAGGTTCACACATTGTGCAAGATGCTGGTCTTTCTGATTGCTCTCTATCACCAAGCAGAAATTCCTTTGGAGAATAGTCCCGTTACTGGAGAAAGTGTATTAAGCCATGTTCTTTCGAAAAGTCTCTGTTTTTTCCATATACTACCCAGGGAGCATCCTAACTTACAGTCTTTTGTAGCTGCAATTACCAGTTTTCACATCACTCTATTACAGTTAAAATTCCCCAATTTCAATATTAATACTGGAGTTGTTAGATACACTGGATGGTCCAAAAATGCCTACTTCCTCACTGTACACAAAGACTCAAGTTTTGTGATGTAATCAACTATAACAAACATAATACCTTCAGTAATATGGTACATTTTTGTATGAGATCAGCCATGTGAGTGGTTGACAAATATGATTTCTTAGAAAGTAATTTCTAAAAAAAAACCCCATTTAAATCATTTTAAGTGTCTTCCAAAAATGATAAGTTTTTCTTACTACTAGTTTTCCTCCAAACCTGAATTTTGTAGTTATATTCCACATTAGTTAAATACCAACATTCAGTACTACCAAAAAAAATTGTGCAACATGTTCAATATAGTCTTTACTTGTAAAGAAACCTGTGCAGTTTTTATTATACGGCTGTATTGCTTATCAAAACATTCTTTTTTCCTTTTTTTTTTCCCCACCACAATTTGAAATCAACCCCATTACTATTACAATATTGAACTTTGTTTCCCAAGTCGATTAGTCTTTTGGCTTTTCACTTTCTTTTACGTAAGCTGTATTGCACTGCGGTTAATGCAGATTCTTTGGATTAATGCTATTTCATTTTATAACTTTGCGAAAACATACAGCATTACTTAAAAGCAGGTTGAACAAATTGAGCTACAAATTCTATTTACCTTCAAGCAAGCAGGGCTTTGAATTGGTGAAAATAATACTACTGTGTGCAGGATGTCACAAATGTTGTGACAAATGTCACATGTTTCTGCTACCTACTGCTATCATAAATTATAATAAATGCAGACAGTTCATACTTTGGATTTGGTTTCTGTTAAAAGAAGTAAGTGTAGCAACATCCCATCACTACTCACAGAATCACAGAATGGTTAATATTGGAAGGGACCACCTCTTGTCCTGTCACTGGACGCCACTGAAAAGAGCCTGGCTTCATCTTCTTTATATCCTCCCTTCAGCTATTCATCATGAGGGCCAAGCCCTATCTTGTTATCACAGCCAGAAAACAAAACTGATAAAAGCAATCATATGGCCTAACAAAGACACAAATGACAGGAAAAGCAATCAAGAGAAACAAAATGTTGAAATATTCTGGAAAATTTTGCATCTTTGCTATTAAAATACTATTGGCTTTAGTTACATATCTTCCTGTCAAATTTATAGCTTAGGATGAGAAATCAAAGATGGAAAGTGTCAATCTTTACCATCATGAAATACATGTCAAATTGATGTGACTTTGGAGCTCATGAATGTCACTTGTAAGATTTAAAATTTTTGTTCTTTGACTACCTTGTGCAGTTGCATAGAAGCAAATTTGGTATACCATTGCAGTGGCTTAAAGGGGATAAGAATGTTGAATCTGAGCAAAAGATGAGGTTTATCACGTAAAGTCACTTTGCAGAAACTATTTCACCAAAACTCTCTGTACTGAAGCAGAGATGAATGCATCTGTTGTCTTTTTCTGATGTTGCAACAGTAAGTGTGGCAAAGTGGCTAAAATTGTACTTTATTCACCTGTGGAGTAAATCTACCTATTCCTTAGCCCAAAAGGGTATAAAAATATTTTAGAACAGGAATTCCATCTTAAAAACTTTTGTCCTATATGTCTTAATGACTTGTTAAAATGTGATTTTCATGTTAGGAATTTCTCTACATTTTTACCTAATAGAGCTCTCTACTGCATGGTTTTTTTGACCTTGCAATGAGCTTGATGTCATTTTAAGTAGATTTTTAATAACATGTTGGCTATTTTTCTTTTAATAGAAGAACACAATTTTGAATGAATAAAATATTTTAGGTTTTATTCTGTTTCTCTTCTAATAATATACTCATTCTATTATTAGGTATATATGCCTCAGCATCTTTTCAGATTACTGACATAATTTTTCACATAAACAACTGTGAAAAGTAAAGGTAAAAAAAAAAAAGCAAGAAAGAATTTTCTGATGCTTCCTTGAAGATGGTTCTACTTCATGAGTCAGTCTTACAGACTAAACATGTTAAATGTTTACATTGATAATTAATGCATAAATTTTAAACTGGTTTTCATACGTCCAAAATTCAACAGTTTTACAAGTCATTTCATACTATGTTAAGTGTAATTTATATTTTGCAATGATGACCTGTGAATGAAAAAAAGGCAACATGGCCTTTGTCCTTCCCTATACCTCCAAGATAGATCCAGCAGAGCAGAAGCAACGCATCTGAGAATTATGAAGAAAATAATCAGGTGGTATGATAAGTATGATGTTGAAACTTTGAAACTTGAACAAAATGAAATACCTTAAATTGACACTTGTAACCTCAACATTTTTTTTCTCAGTTAACTTCCCTTAACTGCAAAATACTTGCCATTAATTGAAGTTGGTATCTTTAAATAGTCTTCAGTTATGTTGGAGCATCCTGAAGCTGCTAGGTCAGCACATGCTTGAAAGAGAGACCTCCAGTATTGTTTACAGTAAACCTGAGACATGTAGCTTTGGTTGCAGCATCTGAGGCCAGGTCCCACTGCACCACAAAGCCTGCCTCTGAGCTGCTGTTGTCAGATGCACTGGAAGCAGCACAAGGCTAATGTAAAGAGGAAAATACTGCATGAGTTTGAGCACACTGTACTGGAGGTCTGAGGGATATAAAGTATAGGTTCAGGGGGACCACATGTTTTAAATGGATTTGGATATGCAAGGTATTTTCAGCAGTGCCCTTCCTTAAAGACTCTTAGAGAATTTTTGTTGTTGTTTTCTGGACAGCATTGTGCGTAAAAATTAACTAAGGAAATAATGAGGATGAGAGTCCTTGCTCCATACAGGAACAACAATTATGATTTGGGAATATAGGAGACAGATAGATAGATTAGGAGGCATATTGTGGAGGTGAGAATGACAGGTAGGAAAATACAGAAGGTAAAGATATGAAGCTGGATTTTGTTCTGAAAATGTGACAAGTAGGACAGGAAGAGAAATGGGGGTTAGAATCCTGGTTTGAGAAAGGCATTGTAGTTTCTCATTTTTGGCTATAAGAAAATTATGTAATCTAATATATGATATCAGAAGTCTAGCCATCCTAAATTACTCCAGTAATTCTGTCCTGGAACACATATAACAATTGAAATTTTGACACAAATTGGTGCCATCCAAAAATAATGTGTCAGTAATTGGCAATACCTGATCATTTTATTACTAAAATAAAAATTGCTGCTGTTGTGAGAGATCTGTAGGGGGAGTCTTCCTGTTCTAGTTCTGATGGTCAGTGTTCTTGGTGATTTACTGACTTAAAAATGACTGATAGATACATGCGGACAGTTTCTTTTAAATATCACTATTGATATACTTAGCTTATTTTACCTAGCTATGATTTCTTTATAATTTCTTCTCCTATTTTAGACAGGTTTAGATCATTTTAGACAGTTTTATAAGTTCACAGCAGTTATTTCTATGAAACTAAAATTTCTTGGGTTTTTTGTTTGTTTTGTTTTGTGGGTTTTGTTGGGTGGGTTTTTTTGTGTGTTTTTTTGTGTTTTTTTGGTTGTTTTTTTTTTACGTGATCAACCAAATACAATTCCTTAATGTCAAGTGGAACTAAAAGAAAAATAGATACATTGAATTTCTGTGAATCTGGCAGCACCAAGCACCAGGACTATGCATGTATTCATTGCTCATCATTTTTTACGGTTGAAGGTGCCATTATCAACAACATACTTTGCATCTAGAAGAAAGAGACCTTATCTTCATGATAACTAAGTTTAGTCTATGTTTATGGAAATGAAGAAATTAGTGTGGTGTTTGGATATTAAAAATAATATCATAGTCAAGGCTATCAGGGAATAGTACTGCTTGCCAGTAAGAGGAGGCTCTTACTCTTGCATAAACTGTCTAATTTGTAGATAGTCTATGATACTATCGAATAATAATGTTTTAATGTAATGCATTTTGAGAGGAACCAAGAGAATGGGGAGGGGGAAAGGAAACATTACTAAGAGTGGCGTTTCCTGTCACTTGCTGTAAAAGAAACATGTGCCTCTGCAAAAATGATGAGCTTGATTCTGAAAAAAACCCTCTGGTTTTAGCTAATAATCATGGTAATTTAAAACCTAGTATATGATAAATTTCATTTGCTTTTCTATTTGGAAACTTCACATGCAGATCTTGCACATTTTTCTTTGCAGCCACATGATCATGATAGTAGCAGTAAAATTGTAAAAGTTGGTAACCCTGAAGCTTTGTAGTTCCTATCTTCCTTTCAAGGACGGTTATATATTAAAATCTAATCACCTGGCCTCATTTGTTAAGTCTTTCTAATATTATTTCTTGTTACAAGGAATATGTGGCAATTATTGTACCTGTCTGGGAGGTTGTTCTACTTTATCAAAAAGGAAAAGCTATTCATTCCAAAATATTGACTATTGCGAAACAGGTATGAAGGAGAAAATACAAGAGAAAGATAAATGGCTGTTAACCAAATTGTGGCAGAGTTACAAAAAATTAAGGTACTTTTTAGAGGAGTGGTGGCAAAGAAATTACTGGATTTGCTAGAGGATGTGGTTTATTAAAGTCCTTGAAGATGGGAAACCAATGTCAGTATTAACCATCTAAGAGGGAGGCTTCCAGTAATATACTACACAAAATGTTCCAGTGTCATAAACCTGACAATATGTCATGTATTTTCATTTGTATGATCCAGGAAAACAAATTATTTGAGGAACAAATGTCCAAAAGTTTGAAAACCTTAAATTAAGAAGTGCAAATCTGATTCTGTAACACATCCTGAATGAGATCATTTGCCGTATCCAATTTTGTGTATAATGCTGAACATACTCCAGATCTGGATTTTTGAAGTCATTTATTGAATTACCTTCTGGATGAGATAGATGATGTATTAGCCTGTTCTTGAAATCAATGTTCTCAGATATTATACCTAAAAAGGATATCTAAATGCTAGAGACAGTTTTCAGGTCAGAGTTTGCTTCTCTTACTTAGTTGTCTTATGCAGGTTATCCAGAACCACTTCTCCTAATTGGAATGCTGACCTGTCAATTTCTTTCTTGTTTGGGAAAATGAACAGCTTGAGTTTAACTTATGTTAGTGACATAATATTAACTACTCTAAAATGCCATTCTAAAGTTATAATTGCTTATAGAATCCTACTCTCATAGAATAGTTTTGTTTAATTTTATACCTTTGTGATATAGTCTTTGTTCCTTTGAGGCATCTTTTTCATTTGGATTGCCTCATCTGTCCAAAATAATGCTCCATCTTTCACCATTCAAGCTTATAACACTACTTATGAACTTTATCGTATCCTGGGATGCATAAAGAGAAGCATCACCAGCAGGTTGAGGAAGGTAACAAAGCTGGTGAGGGGCCTGGAGGACAAGTCTTATCAGGAGCAGCTGAGGGAACTGAGGTCATTTAGTCTGGAGAAAAGGAGGCTGAGGGGAGATCTTATTGCTCTCTACAACTACCTGAAAGGAGGTTGTAGCGAGGTGGGTGTTGGTCTCTTTTCCCAGGTAACAAGCAATAGGACGAGAGGAAATGGCCTCAGATAGTGCCAGGGGAGGTTTAGATTGGATATTAGGAAAAATTTCTTTACTGAAGGGATTGTCAGGCATTGGAACAGGCTGCCCAGGAAAGTGGTGGTGTCACCATCCCTGGAAGTATTCAAAAAGTGTGTAGACAAGGCACTTGAAGACATGGTTTAGCGGGCATAGTTGATGGTTGGACTCGATGATCTTAAAGGTCTTTTCCAATCAAAATGATTCTATGATTCTAGGTGATTCTGCCCCTCTGCTCAGCTTTTGTGAGCTGTGTCCAGCTCTGGGGTCCCCAGCACAAGAAAGACATGGACCTGTTAGAATAGGTCCAGAGAAGGGCCACAAAAATGATCAGGGGGTCGAACACCTGTCCTAAGAAGAAAGGCTGAGACAGTTGGGATTCTTCAGCCTGGAGAAGAGAAGGCCCCAGGGAGACTTTATTGCAGCCTTTCAATATGTCAAGGAGGCTTATAAGATGGAGAGAGACTTTTTACCACGGCCTGTAGTGATAGGGCAAGGGGCAATGTTTTTAAACTAAAAGAAGGTCATTTCTGATTAGATATAAGGAAGAAGTTCTTCACTGTGAGGGTGGTGAGGCACTGTGATGTGTTGCCCAGACAGGTTGCAGATGCCCTATCCCTGGAAGTGTTCAAGGCCAGGTTGAATGGGCTTTGAGCAACTTGGTCTGGTGGAAAGTGTCCCTGCCTTTGGCAGGGGGGATGGAACTAAATGATCTTTAAGGTCCCTTCCAACGCAAACCATTCTATGATTCTATGATTTATTGTGTGCCTATACTGGCTAATATGAACAGTAGTGTTTGTACTTATTCTGCAGTTTGGTTGTTTTCTTTTTTCAGTAGAGCGCCATAAGATTCAGATGTAATAAATATTATCAGGGTTGCCTTTTTTAAAATGAAGTGTATTCAAGCTCCTAGTTCTGTATTTAGCTACTTAGAAATCCAGTATGTTGTCTTAACTGGTAGTACTTTACGTACAAAAGCTTAAAAAGAACAGTTCATTTACACTTTGAATTGATCTTTTTGTGAGGTGATAATTAATACTGAGTTACACAGAAGCTAAGCAGAGCATATTTTTATTTTTGAATGGTTTTAACTTTCTCACAAAGCGTTGAAGCTTTTTTCTTTTTATACAGTACATATATTGTATTTAAGTATCCTTAACGTATGTTAACATATGAGAAGGTCCACCTTCTCATTTTGACTTGGTTATACTTCATTTCCACTTGATAGAATTTCTTGATAAATGTTCTGTTTATTAACTTAATTTATTTCTTAGTTATTCTAGAAAACTGGAGGGATCAGATTTTGTAGACATATAAAATAGTCAACCTTATGTTTTCAAAGCCTTGGCTCTAGGGTTTGCTATTTTTTGATGTTTTATTTCATATTAAACATATTGTGTGTTTTGGTTTGATAAATACTAATTCTGTAACCATTTAAGCATAATATAATACAGTTAGTGATGAATAGCATACAAGAAAAAAAACCCAAAATATCTTTATAAACTGGTTATTCCCTTCCAACTCATTTTTTTCATTTTCTAAGAAATGTAAAATATCTTTTATTTGTACTGTAAAAAATGATTTCCAGAGTTATTTTTTTTGTGTGAAACATCACTCCAGGTTTCTTAATCTATTCCTGACTAGGAATCAAAAATCATCTGTCTGTCTTAAGACAGTTTTTCTGAATCAAGCCATTAGCACAGTCCTCTTCCTTTTGCTATATTGGAACTTTCAGCTGCTGGGGAAATGGCTGCAAAGCCTTTTTACCCAGACTTTCTGAGAGGGGAAATGTGAAGCTCTTTTTGTTTAGGAATGCTTTACATTTGGGAGTTGTTGATTTTGGGATATATATTTATTTGATGGACTTTTAGTCCCATTTCTGTTTTATGATGTTATAGCTGTCTGTTAGTATCTGTAGTCATGTATAGATGGCAGTCCATAACTCACCTATTCTTTTAAATTATAAATAATCAGATACTATAGGCATCCAAATCTAGCTTTAGAAGAAACAGCAGTCTGAACTGAAAGTGCCTTTTCTCCTAAATGCTTGTACCTGCAATAGAAAAGTGTATGCTACTTCTTCATTTGTAAGACTTTTTAAATAGGATATGAGTTTGCCACATGTGTATTTAAATCAACAGAGAGCATCAAACCACATGATGTTACCTAGGGAGGAAAGTTAGTCAGGTTTAGACAGGACATCTTTCCATCTTCCACGTTCATTAATGTTCATTAATGCAGTGAACTTATTCTGAGAAATTGTGCATTGGAAGAGAGTGCTTATCTAAAATTTGTTGTGAAGTAACCACATTTTGTGCCTCATGAACACTCTGATGAGATTTCTGACCCATATTTTGAACACATTAGGTGCAAAGACTGTCTGCCGGGCAGAAGTCAGTTTGTGCCGTCTTCCTTCAAGTGGCTCCCGCCACTAACTTCATTTCCAGAGGAGAAGCCAAGGCTCTGACTCTTGATATTCTGAGATTCTTGACCATACTTAACCATAAACCAGGCATATGCAGTTTGCTTTTTTCTTCATAGAGGTCCACTAGTGTAAGGTGTCCCATCCTGAAGACTCTTTGATAGTCCATTCTTTGCATTAAGATGTTTAGATGATGAAATATGTTTTTTTAAAGGTCTGTGAAAATCAAGAAGCAATAGAATTACTTATTAAAAGATTTGGAAAAGAAAGATGAGCTCCTGTATCTGGTAAATAAATTCATAGGAAGACATACTTTGCATATTTAGATGAAATCACTTGCTTTCCTACAAAAATAAGGGCTGAATAGTTATTTAAAAAAATGCTGCTGGCATTGAGCAATGTAGCAGCCTTGATCTGTGCTTTAAAACTTCTATTGATAACAGTTCTTTTTTGTCAAAGCCTATATGCATGTATGCAGCAGCAGCATAGTGTCACCAAAAGGTTATGCTTTTTGACAAAAGCGAACACAGAAAGAAGTTGAAAATGTGTACTTCAGAAACAATGAAGTAGTTTTAAACCGTTCCTGAAGCTAAATCTTACTACTTAGTTAGATGTGCTCAGTTCTGGTCTCTGATAGACCTATTAGCAATTTTCTAGCCTAAAGTTAAGCTGTTCGTGAGAAGACTAGAATAGAATTTCCAGAGACACATCTAGAAACATTTAGGAGCTATTTATCAAAAAAAACCCAAACATAAATATATTTTAAATATGAAAAAGAGATACCATGACACTAGCTGTAATTGATAATTCTCTTTTGGAATTAAAGTGCTAGAGAGTTTCCTTGACTTTCAGTAATATAAAGAATATTTTCTTGATACTCTTAAAATACAACAAGAGTGGGATTAAAAAAAAATAATTATTTACAAATAAATATTTGATAGACAAAAAATATGGTTTACCCAAGACATAAGTAGAAGAGCAGGGAAGGAGCTACTGCCTCTCATTTTCTTGCAATCATTAAACTGTTCCTGCTATCCAGAGAAATAGTGAGTAGAATAGAAAATTCTTGTTACTACTGGCATTGTGATCTGGAAATCATAGATAGTTCACAAACCAGCAGTTTCCTCTGTGTCAGACTCACTGTTTGGCTATATGTTTAATGTAGCCATTTATAGGCAGGTTTGTAAGGAAGATGCACCATCTTTTTGCTTGTCTGTAGCTTGATGATTTCATAAGGAACTGGTATAAAGTTTATCCTAAATAGTGTCTTGATAAACACAGTATTTTTTCTGAAGTAGGTAGAATAACATTACAACATTTTAGGTATTCTTTTATTATTCTTTTCTTCTAGGTTTATTCACACAACTAAATAGCTCTCTCTAGAAAGATTTCATAAAGTATAAGATAGTTCCAGTGAGAAATGGATGAAGCTCTTACACATCTATGAAAATTTGGACACTGAATGTAATTTCTCCATAGCAAAAGAAGACACTATAAAATCAGCAAATGAACAGGTTATATATATAAATTTTATAGGTCACCCCCCTTTTTCATACAAGGATCTGGCTGAAGAGTTTCTTATCTTCAGGAAGGAATGTTCTTTGTCATTTCTGAGATAATGGTGCCTGATGTTGCCTAATGCTAAATACAATTAGCAGGTATTCTATTCCTGAGAATTTCAGCTGAAACAGTTTCAGGAGAGGAGAAAACTACCAAAATAAAAGCTCAAGAAACTGAAGGCTGAATACTGATATTTTCATCTTCTGTTATAAATTGATACAGCAATCAATTGAAATTTCTATGTGAACATGAATGCTTGGATAGCAGTATATGGCTTGTTTTACTAAAACAGTTAATATATTTGTGTGTTACTTCCTTTCTCCAGATGCTCCGATGTTTGTGTCAAATCAAACCATGTATTACTCTTGGGAAGGCAATCCCATCAATATAAGCTGTGAAGTGTTAGCAAATCCATCTGCCTCAGTTCAGTGGAGAAGAGGAAAATTAGTTTTACCGGTAAAAAATACAACACATCTGAAGACCTACAGTACAGGGAGAAAGCTGATTCTAGAGGTAAGGCTTAAAATAGAAAACAATGTGGTGACATTAATTTCTTCCTCAGCTTGGTACCATTGCAAGTACTATAGAATGCATTTAAGGATAAGACTTACAATTTCATAACTAAAGCTCTTTTAAAAAAACCCAACTATTTATGAACTGATTTCTCTCCAGATTTCTTGTGAGCAGTGGGAACATAAACCTTATTTGTATGACTTGTGCTCAGTTTTTCATCTGCAGTGAACAAAAATGTAACTTGTGTTTCTTGCAAGTAAATAAATAAATATAAAACTAACCCATCAGGTTAATACTAAAAATGAAAGTGACTACCTGGTAGGTGCTTGGTATATACAAAAAGATTTGTGCAGTTTCAGTCAAGAACAAAGCAGAAGGGTAAAGTGATAATAAACTGCAATTGACTTTGATAACAACTGTGTCCTCACGGAGGCATTGGTAAAATAAGAACTGAACTTCCTTCTGTTATCTAAAAGGTACACGCGAGAACAAAACCTGAGAAAGGCAGAGGACAAAGAATGGACCTTAATTATGCGTTTACTTTATTAACTTGACTAAACAGTGAACGACTCAGCAATAGTGTATAGCAAATCATGGTCCTTAATTAATCATTTCACAACAAAGTGTAAGCAGTGTCTCCAGCCCTGGTCTCACCTGTTACAGGGATGACATACTGTCTTCCTCCACACGTGTGAATAATTTAATTTTCTCCATTTCTATCTAGTACCAGGCTTATGTCTGAGCATAAGCTTCTCAGTTGCCATAGGAAAAAAGGTTGAGAAGCTATAGAGCTAATCACAGTGGGGGACCTACTTCAGATCCCAAAAAAGAGGTGTACAGTCCACTGAAAAAAACTATGTTTTTTTTTCTTAAAGTCCAAACAAGTAGCTTCATTTCTTGTAGTAGAAGATATATATTTAAAGAGACTTACTCTTGTTTGGAGGTCATATTTAGGGTTTTTTTAAGTAAAGCTTAACAACTCAAAATATGCTTTATAGTCTGTGGTTCTCTAAGTGCTCTTCCATTCTACTGTCACCCAAACAGTGGGTCAAGCAACCTGAATTCCAACAAGACATTAGCTCCCTGTGGTATCTATTATCTGTTCTGTCTTAAATCCTTATTCACCTGAATTTACAGTTGAGTTACACCCCTTACATTGTATTTCCCCCCCGAATGTCTGGTGTATTGCAAATCCTGAAACAAGAAAAAGTAAAATATTATTTTTGCATCATCTATAGGAATCAGCATTTTTCAGACCTTTCATTGCTTATTTCAGTCAAAATAACAGTTTGTGCAAACAACATTGGTGAAAAAAATGTGGACTTTATTAGATTTTTTCTTGTTTAAGAGTGAAATTGTAAACATAAATTATTTTCCATTATTTCATTTCCTCATTTGAATTTGAGAAGGGGAAGACAAAAAAAGGGTGTATTTAGATCTGTATTTGGAGAACATACTGGATAGGCTGAATTAAGAATGCATTTGCATATTGGTTAAGGAGAATGTATTTGCATTTCTGATTTTTTTAAAGAACATCATTGATTAGAAACTAATATTTACAAACTATTCATTTTAAAGATTGCTCCCACATCTGACAGTGATTTTGGACGGTATAATTGTACAGCCACAAACAGAATAGGAACGAGATATCAGGAGTATACACTTGGTCAAGCTGGTAAGTTAAAAAGTTGTTTCCTTTTTGTTAAATATATTTTCTATTATAATCAAAATTAAGTTCAGACACACTTTTCTCTGTTTATTTTACTCCAATGGAATGTTTGCAATTGATTTTAATTCTCTGAAAGTTGAGTTGCAATATAAAGTAAAATAAACCAGTTCCCTCAGAATATGAATCTTTGGATTTAATTTTAAGGCTTTCTGAAATTTGAAAAAATGAAATTAGTCTAACTTCTTTTACTTTGCCCTTACTACATCCTACATTTATAACAGTGTGTTTTCATTATTTCAGTGGACAGACATATGATTTGCAGGTGGTAAAAATAAGAAAGAATTAGGAAAGTCTTTCTTTCCTTTTTTCTCCCTGGTATTTTCTTGATAAGCCAAGGATGACAAAAGGCTGAAATACTTCAGCAAAGAATTTCTATCTTCATTTGCACTTTTAGTTATTTAAAAACAGAATTTTACCCAGAGAGCTGGATGGAGTTAATTTAAGCTCTGAGGTGTTCTACAACCAATTGTTACAGAACTTCTGAATATTTTTAGGTCTGTCTATTGTTGTTTAGGCAAATACAAAAATATGACTGTATGTTTGTTCTTTGGCAGAAATAACTATTAACTGAGAGTAAATAAGAGTTTCTTAGGATTTCTTTCAATCACGTTTTCTTGTGGAATGGGCTAACGCTTGTTCAGCAAGCTTTGAGGTCTCTCAACATTTGGATCTACATACTTAGATGATGCAAATTGTTCAAGCTTTAATGACGTCTATGGAGTTATAAAGCAATTTACAGTACCAAAGGTACAGCCATACTGAAAGCTATACAAGCCTTGCAATGCATTGTTATGGACTATTTTCATCATGTAACTTTCAGGTCATACCATACTCCCAGGCTGGCTGATACATATTGAAAGGGACAGGTAGAAATAAGGTCTTGTATAATTTTTTTTTTTTTTTTTTTTTAAAGTAGGACTTGTCTATTTTTTATGATCTTGAATGTTTCAGCTGTAACTTTTGGTTATTTTTTTTTGTTTTTTTTTTTAATAAGCAAATAAACTCTTTGAAGCCTTATTAGAAGGGCTTTTGGAGGTGCATTGCTGAAATGTGCACATCCAGTCATAGGGAGGCTCTCTTACCTGGCCTGGTGTTTTAATTTGTATAGTTTTGCTCAATAGTGTAATTAGTTTCTTTTGGTGTCTCAGGAGTTATAAAAACCAGCTGTTTATTAAAAAATTTCTCAGAAGTTGTACACAGCATTGAAAGTTTTTCCCATTACCTCTGAAGGATAGATTACTAGCACACACTTTTACTGTGAATACTATACTAATTTTTTTGTCTTTGAACAGTTGTCAAAAGAGATGCGCTTCCTAAAATAGGCAAATGTGGGGTTTTATTGAGAAACCAACAGATTTCTATGTGACACAATTTTACATCATCCAGAAGATCCATTCCTCTTCATTTTACAACTTTTTGGGGGTATTAGCTGTGTTGCCAATCTGATCTTCCTTTGATAACTACATGCTATCATTCTTTACAATACATTCTTTACTTTCCACCTTACAAAACTCACCTCTTTTTGAGGATTCACACAATCTAATTCACACCTAAAATAATTTTATTTTTTGTGAAAAGAAATTCCAGACAAGAACAGTTTGTGGAATCTTCAGTCATGTTCATGACCATTTACCTGGTTGATCCCATTTATTTCAATGGAATTGAACAACTGAGTTTCTGTAATAGGGCTAAAATTATGAGTGTAGCAGCTCATCAGTGCTACCTGTGGCATTAAATATGAAAAAAGAATGCTCCCTGTGATGTTCAAAATTGAAGTAGTAATAAAAAAGCTCTAAACTTTAAGGAGGAACACAATTAATTTCTATACCAATTATTCTGTCTCTAATTAAGAAATCTCAAAACTTGCAGGAAGTTAGCATTGATCTTAATAGCTTTGAATAACTGTATCTATTATGTGTATATTACTTTTGCCATCATTTAATTAAGGAAGTAGATATAGCCCTCTAAAAAGCTCAGGACTTGACTTTCTAAATATTCATGACTGGCATAGGATTTGCAGAGTTACATTGAATTCATCAAACAAAAGGACTGCATGTAACCCTCTGATTTTAGTCAGTTACATCTATTTCTCTTCAGTAGCATTCTTTCTCTTTGGGGCAACACGTGCATCTGTTGATTCAACAGCAGCACTGGTTCTGCCTGGCCTGCTGGGCTAGGTGCTACACTTGTCTCTGGAGTATCATCTCTAAGATTTGTTACATGTGAGGATTCACTGGAAGGGAAAAGCAGTAGAAGTATAATGTGAAAGCTGCTAGAATAATTTCTCAATTTCTCTCAAAAACAGACTTGCCACTAGAATTCTTTCTTAAAGCCATGAACATAAATGATAAGAAAGGGAAGGAAAAATCCCACTTGAATCCTTCTGGTGTCTTACCTCTCAGGACAGGAAAAGATGAGAAAATAGAACAATTATGCCAATGAAAACAGAGGAACTCAGGTTGTGATTATTGCTGTGCACTGTTTTTTCATAAAGATGAATACACATATGAGTACAATTAAATAATTTTAATACAAAGTAATTCTAATTATTAATTGAAAAAGAACATGGTATTTTGATTATACATTGTATTTCAGCAAATTCTCACGAGAGCCCCTAGAAATGCAAGTGTGAGCAAATAACTCCATACAAGCTATAATCCTGTTTTGGTATTTTAATATGACTATATCACAGATATTACTGATGCCAGTTTTTTCAAACAGTTTACTATTTTCTATTTTTGCAACAGTTTGCGTAACATTTTTCAGTCAATTCTTCAGAAATATTGATGAACACTTAAAAAACTTAAGTATTGGAGATATAAACATAAAAAGGTAAATCAGGGTATATTTAGTGAATATGTAATAAATAAAGAATTATGGGAAGTTATTAGTAAAGCATGAGCTATATATGGACATTCTCCATAATGATATGAAATGGAGTAAATAGAACAAACTCAAATTTTGTAGTAATAATAATGAACAGGTATCCTTAACATAAGCCATTTGTAGTGTAGTATTTACATGTGCCTGGAAACACAGGGTTTGGGGGGTGTCAGGGCTCCATTATGCTAGGCACTACTTGCAGTAGTGTAATGCATAATATTCAGTATCCTGAAGGATTGATAATTTTAGCATTTTCATTTAAATAGACTTTTTTTGGGGAAAAAAACCAGCAAATAACAAGTGTAGTTCACTGTTAAAAGTTTTGCACTTAAACTAGCATCAGCTGGAAATGAAAAACAACCAGGGAAATGGAGGATAAAACTATCATAATAATTACAGGTATAAAATTTCAAATGGAGCTTTCTTCCGAGTTTTACCATCTCTGTTGCTTTACTTTGGTAGATAAGGAATCCCTAATGATTGATACTTTCCATATTAAAGCCTATTAATTTTTTTCATGCATTTCAATACAGCCTGGATTTCTTTCTGGCTTTGTAAATACTAATGCTGGGGTGTAGCATACTTTCACAATGGCTCTGTCAGGCAAAAATAAATACTATTTCTGGCTGGGAGACAGTATTAAGCAAACGCTGCTGCTAGGGTAAATTTTACAAATAATCATCATTTTACTGAATAATTTTCTCTTAAAATTCTGCAGAAATGACTTGTTGCTTCATGTTTTGTTCCATCTTTCTGCCTTGCTGGTTTTCAGCAGAATCAAACTACCTTTTTTTTTAATTTTACAGCTAGTTAAAACATGATCATACTGTCACAATGCCATTATCTTTATTTCTGTTGCCCTTCTTAAGAAATTAGACTTACTGATGATAGAAAAAGATTTCTTTCAGAATTTAGATGCAATTTGCAACCATACCATTTTGTAAGACAGGAGAACTATGCCTGTTCACTCAAATTATACAGAACTACTGAATCAGCCTGAATTCCAGACACTTTCATTTAAACCTTTCAAAACAGTTGAAGAACTGCAGCCTATTTAAGGTTTGACACTGAAATGTGCTGGCTGTTACTGTTAAATGCTGAGAAACTTCAGTGCTTTTTGAAAGCTTATTCAGATGTGCTCACCACCTGACTTGTGGTGATCAATTTTTAAAAATGCCACATGGTTGACATCCTCCTTTTTCATTGCTTAAGCATTTAAATTGCTGAGTAACATGTACAATGCAAAAAGAACCCCAGTCTTTTTTGTATCTTGCCACTGCAAATTAATTACTTCATGTCACAACCACAACTTTTATTTTAGAAGTCTACTTATACTCTGTTTTTTCTCTATGACAGGCTTAGGCTTTGGTAAGCCATATGAGCTTGGCAGATTGTCCCAATGGCTTTCAGAGCCTGAGGTGAGCACAGAAATTCCTAGATTTGCTGAGATCTAGTTCAGTCATAGTTTATGTGAAATATCAGTATGCAGGGAGGTGGTATGAACTAACAAAGCATTTTTCCTTTTTGTTGAGATCTTAGTGTAATTATTTTAAATGTTTTTGTATAGATAAATAGAAAATCGTATGGCCATTGGTAGTCTAGGACTATGTTGTTAGAATAGATAATTTATTATCTTAAAATGGTAAATGTTAAGGTTGTGACACAGAGAGTTAAACTGGATTTTTCAAATACATTTCTTTCTTTAAATATTAATGTGTATTTTGCACATAGCAGCGTACAGCTGGTCTGAATCCAGAGCCCCTAAAAAGTAAATCATGATTCACCTCTAAGACTCTCATGGCTTTACTCATCCTAGACATCCCTTTCCCTTCCTTTCTTCTATTCTGGGTTCGCAAAAGGGTTAAAAGTCCAGATAAATAGTCTGATTCACCTTTTTGCCTCAGTCTTTCTTTCAGCCTTGGCACCTAGAAGGATACTTTCATTTTTGGTGAAATTTGAGATTCTGATCTCATCACATCATGCCTGGAACTGCAGCTCAGCACAGAGACTTACAGTGACTAACTGTTAACAGGATCAACTGCTGGCAGAAACCATACCAATAGGCAGCGTACATAGTTTACAAATTAGCTACGTCATACAACTCTGATGATGAATTTCAAACGTGTCTTGGCAAATCGTCCCTATTATGTGTTTTGCACAGTATACTGTAGAACATCAAGGATTTTACAGCGTTTAGAGGTGGTGACATTTAAGAATACTTAAAGAGATGGGAGATGCTATATCTGTTTCCTTTCTAAAGCAAAATTACAGGGAATTAAAAAGCAAAATTAAAATACATCCTATGATGTCATTAGATATTGAGAATTCCCATGCTACTTTATTTAATTAAATGTATTTTAAGCATCCCATATACACAGGAAGTCAGTGAAGAGGGAGAATAATGACATCAAAAGCAAATGAAGCAAATTGAGCTTCACAGAAATTACATCTTGTAACCTGTTTTATGAAATCAGGTCATGCTCAAAATATTATAAGGTTGATAGATAACTGACAAGGACTACAACTTCAAATTTAATGGTTTGGTGCTGGCACTTTGGTGCTGGTTAATGGATGTTGTTGCTTTTTTCTCCAAATACATGTGTTTTCACACAGGCAAAATAAAATCAAAGAAATAGGACTTAATTTTCCCTGGAGAAAAATATAATAAAAAAGATAATAAAATTCTGTTCCAAGACAGTTTAATGGGATCTTATTGATTTATTTTTTAGGATTGTTAGATTACTTCTCTGTATAACTTTTCCCTTCCTGCTACCAAAATCCCATTTACCTCCAAAAAAATATGGACAGATCTAAAACATAGTTCTCTGTCCTAAAACTTGCCATGCACCTCATTAGCAGCATCAACTAAAAGATTTTTACTAAAAAAAAAAAGCAACAAAGTTTCAATAAGCATATGTGTGAAACTATCAACAAGTCAAAAGTGTTCTGCTTTGTGTGCTTGTATCTTATTTTCATTCATTATTTATGTATTTATATGCTAGCTGTGCTCCTGTTTCCTAATTAATTCCTTATTTTTCCAGAACTCCCACTGATTTAATAAGGTATCTATTGCAGTTTTCCCCAGGCAAGGACATCAAGGCAAAACTGAGCCTAACCTATAGATTTAATATTGACATTTTTCTCCATTCTAAGGATCATAGAATCATAGAATCATTTTGATTGGAAAAGACCTTTAAGATCATCGAATACAACTGTAACGCAACACCACCATGCTCACTAGACCATGTCCTGAAGTGCCTTGTCTACATGTTTTTTGAACACCTCCAGGGATGGTGACACCACCACTTCCCTGGGCAGCCTGTTCCAATACCTGACAACCCCTTCAGTAAAGAAATTTTTCCTAATATCCAATCTAAACCTCCCCTGGCACTACCTGAGGCCATTTCCTCTCGTCCTATTGCTTGTTACCTGGGAAAAGAGACCAACAGCCACCTCGCTACAACCCCCTTTCAGTAGTTGTAGGGAGCGATAAGGTCTCCCCTCAGCCTCCTCTTCTCCAGACTAAACAGCCCCAGCTCCCTCAGCTGCTCCTGATAAGACTTGTCTTCCAGGCCCCTCACCAACTTGGTTGCCCTTCTCTGGACACGTTCCAGCACCTCAATGTCTTTCCTGTAGTGAGGGACCCAAAACTGAACACAGTACTCGAGGTGCAGCCTCACCAGTGCCGAGTACAGGGGAGCAATCACCTCCCTGCTCCTGCTGACCACACTATTTCTGATGCAGGCCAGGATGCCATTGGCCTTCTTGGCCACCTGGGCACACTGCTGGCTCATACTCAGCCGGCTGTCAACCAGCACCTCCAGGTCTTTTTCTGCTGGGCAGCTTTCCAGCCACTCTTCCCCAAGCCTGTAGCGCTGCATGTGGTTGTTGTGACCCAAGTGCAGGATGCAGCACTTGGCCTTGTTGAACCTCATACAATTGGCCTTGGCCCATCGATCCAGCCTGTCCAGATCCTTCTGTAGAGCCTTGCTACCCTCGAGCAGATCGACTCTCCCTCCCAACTTGGTGTCATCCACAAACTTGCTGAGGGTGCACTCAATCCCCTCATCCAGATCATTGATAGACATTAAAGAGAACTGGCCCCAAAACTGAGCCCTAGGGAACACCACTTGTGACCCGCTGCCAATTGGATTTCACCCCATTCACCACAACCCTCTGGGCTCGTCCATCCAGCCAGTTATTTTTCCCAGCAAAGAGTACACTTGTCTAAGCCATGAGTTGCCAGCTTCTCAAGGAGTATGCCATGAGAGACAGTGTCAAAGGCCTTGCTGAAGTCCAGGTAGACAACATCCACAGCCTTTTCCTTCATCCACTAGGTGGGTCATCTGATCATAGAAGCTTGGTCAAGCACGACCTAACTTTTGTAAACCCATGCTGGCTGGGCCTGATCCCCTGGTTGTCCTGCACATGCCATGTGAGCGCTCTCAAGATGAACCGCTCCATAATCTTCCCCGGTACTGAGGTCAAGCTGACGGGCCTATAGTTCCCTGGATCCTCCCTCCGACCCTTCTTGTAAATGGGCATCACATTGGCAAGTCTCCAGTCTTCTGGGACCTCCCCTGTTGACCAGGACTGCTGATAAATGATGGAGAGTGACTTGGCAAGCTCCTCCGCCAGTTGCCTCAGTTCTCTTGGATGGATCTCATCTGGTCCCATAGACTTGTGAGTGTCCAGGTGGCATAGATGTACCAGCATGAACTATTTCATGGAGATCTTTGACTCTAAAGTCTTCTCCCCAGCCCCATCTCTTTCCCTGCCATGGTCCTGATACCACTTGTGTTCAGCATTTAGACATAGTTACTTTCAGTGAATATATATGCCACATATTCAGAGGCAAGAAAGCTGCAGAACTGCACTAGGAACATACTGACAGGAGACAAGAGCTAACTGGACGATAAATCTCTGACCCCACTACCTACTCTGACACCATTACTTCCTTTGCTTCATTTACACCAGGACTGCTAAATTCTCAGAAGGAAAATTATTCTCTTCCATAAAACTATTCAAAAAATAGCTTGAAAAGAAAATCCCCAGTGATAAATGGTTGTCATTTATTGAACAGGTTCGGTAATAATAGTCCTGGTTTTGGCAGGGATAGAGTTAATTTTCTTTCTAGTAGCTGGTATAGTGTTATGTTTTGGGTTCAGTGTGAGAAGAATGTTGATAACACACTGATGTTTTCAGTTGTTGCTAAGTAGTGCTTATGCCAAGTCAAGGATTTTTCAGCTTCTCATGCCCAGCCAGCAAGAAGGCTGGAGGTGCACAAGAAGTTGGGAGGGGGCACAACCAGGACAGCTGACTCAAACTGGCCAAAGGTATATTCCATACCATGTGACATCACACCCAGTATATAAACTGTGGGGGGAGCTGGCCAAGGGGGGTGCAGATCACTGCTTGGGAACTAACTGGGCATTGGTCACAAGTGTTGAGCAATTGCATTGTGCATCACTTGTTTTATTCCAATCCCTTTACTATTATTATTATTCTTATTATTATTGTCATTTTATTATTGTTACTGCTATCTTTATTATTTTCTTCCTTTCTGTCCTATTAAACTGTTCTTATATCCAGCTACAAGCCTTACCTTTTTTTCCTGATTCTCTCCCCCATCCCACTGGGTTAGGGGGAAGTGAGTGAACAGCTGTGTGGTGCTTAGTTGCTGGCTGGGGTTAAACCACGACAACTTGGGTTTTTTTAATGACTTGTTTTAATTTAAAGTCTGAACTTTTGGTAAACTATCACTTGTATAGATAGCAGTATAACAATAACAAAAACAGCAGTGGAACTTCTAAGAAAGTATACCAGAACCTGTGCTATCACTAAGTGATCTTTAGATCATAGAAGAGAAATCCCACACTTTTTCTACTATATAGTCTACCAACTTATGTCAGTAACAGTATATGAAAGAGTAATCACTGCCCATAGCTAAAGTCCTCTGAGATGCATTTGGTTCGTTGGATCTAAAAGCAAAAAGAACAAGAAGCATCCACAGTTCTATCCTTCCAGACGCAGACTTCAGAGTTCACAACTTTGCAAATTATTCTTCACTCCTGCTAAACATTGAGCCAAAAGCCTTGCAATTGTAACACGAAAATTATGGCAATGCTCCAAATAATTTCAGCTGACAGGGGACAGCTCAAATGCTAGGATGTTTAGCTAGATCAGGACCAGAGGGCTGTTTACCTTGCATGATCAAATTCATCCTCATTAGAGAACTACAGAATTAGATTCAGCTCATTATGCTGCTAATGATCTTCTTTGGGGAAAAAGATATAGATTTGCCTAGTCTGAAAGAGATAGTAGGTATTTTATTCTATCTTAATGGAATTGCTAGTATTTGTTTGTGATTTTGACTAGGAATGTGTCTCCTGTTATACTTTCTTCAGGTGATTCACTCTTTTCTTAAGAACTGATGTAGTTCAACTCTGAAAACTGCTTAAAAGTTACCTACACATGTGGTTGCTTGGACTGTGGGATGCATATTTAAAATAGTATTGTGGATGTAAGTCACACTTATATGAGTTTTAAACATGTTGCATTGTGCTAGTTATGCAAAATATTTTACTGGGTTTTCACAGGAGCTTCATTTTATTCTTATTACCAAATGGAATCATATCTTCGTTTGGCAGAAATTATACTTGAATTTGCAGTAGAGAACATAAGGTTCTTCCTGAAGGATTTCTTCTTCCCTATGCCATGTTTATTGTAGTTAATCATATACAGGCATAAACACAGAAGGAAAAGATATCTGCTTAACATTTTGAAAGTCAAGAATAGAGTGGATATGTAAATAACACACTTTTGTTTCATAACATCGACCAAATAATTGTTTTGATCCAGACTGAAGTAACAGTGAATTGCCTTACAGAAAGAGCATACAAAAGCTAACATAAAAACAGCCTGAGTGAAATTAAATATTCATTCAACCTTAAACAATTTTTTGTTTGTTTCATTTTGAACTCTTTTAACAACAGAAAAGGAATAAAAGTGTTTAGAAACCATTTGCAATATTGTAGGTATCCACAGCAGCTTTGAGCTTGCAATTAAATCCAAAGACCATTCGTCTTCAGTACTGCAGAGCTATATTCATCTTCCCAAGTGATTGGTATCCACATCACTCACATGGTGCCATGCTGCTTTACTTTGGCTATCCTGGATTGTTTTGCTGGCATTCTTATGTTGTATTTTTCCCACCCCTTTCAGAACAGTCATTTGAGCTAGGGAGGGAAGGAATCAGTAGACAGAATGGTGCTTGAGGTACTGTCACTATCAGGGAAAAAAAATAAAATGCTGCTCTCAGCTGTAATGAGAATCTGGAGGAGAAGGGTCACAAGCTGGTTCTAATTCTCAACCTCCTCTGATTTTGGGATCAATGCTTACTTTGCAAGCAACTTATATATCTAATTCTCCCATGTGATCACAGAAAGAAATCTGTATTGGTTTTCAAACATGTTTTCTTTTTTCTAAAAAATCCCAGCTTTTTGGTCAATTTAGAAAAAGATTCAAACACCAGGTCTGTGTTCTCCTGGATGCATAGCATACTGGTTACATTTGGTCACATTCTGTCTGACCATGAATCTTGTATTCCATTCTGCAGAGCAATACAGCTTCTCTAAGAGGGGTGAAAACTTCCTGCAACATCCCATATCCTGATGAAATTAATGTTTCCTGGAATAAGAAAGGATTCGAGGGTTTGAATCCCTCAAGCTGAGATTTGCATTCTACTCAAATCTTTAACGTCATGGATTCATATAGTTGTGTCTCTAAGTAAAAGATATTAAAATTGTTCCTCCATGTAAATAAATCTATGCTGGTTTTAACCCAATGAGCACCAAGCATTGGAGGTTTCAGGAGTCCTATATTCAGAAATGCTAACTGTAAGAATTTACAGAAGTATGATACTAGCATTAAGACACTCAACTCTGACAACTATCAGAGAATTTTTCTGAAAAATTTAGGTGCCTGATAATTAAAAAGTTATACAAATCATCCCCTTTAGAGCAGCTTTGGCAGGTGTTGCTTTCCTGAGAATTCGTGGCTGAATATGTCCTTAAACCCATTATTTAATATTTTATAGACATTTTTGGCTCATTTTCATTCAAGTACCAATATTGGGTGAAGCTCAGATTGACTCTCTTTTTGTTCCCAACTGCCTGACAGCCCTTGAATAAAGACAACATTTTATGTAAATGGTTCAGTACTCACTAACCAAATGATAGGCTTTGGCTCAAATTCTTGCATGTCCTTATAAAAGTATCTTTCATATCATGGAGACAAAAGCAATGTCAAATCTGTAAGCAGGTATGCAAATAATTGTCGGATGTATCAGAAGATAAATTCTTAATGTGTTTCAAATTGCTGTCCACAGAACTAAAATTCTTCCTAGTATTCTCAATACAGGGTTTTTTTGTAATTATAACACTTTAAAATGTAGGACAATTAGAAAATCATAGAATCATAGAATTGTTTGGGTTGGAAAAGACCTTTAAGATCATCGAATCCAACCGTCAATGCAACACCACCATGGCCACTAAAGCATGTCCTGAAAACTTAATCTTTTGTCTTCTATGTGTTAGTTTGGTCATACATTGTAAAAGTAACTTAATGTTTCTATTTTTAAAAATGTATTGACCCCAAGGTTAATTTTTTGGTTTTCTTTCATATCTAGCATCTCAACATCTACAGACACTTGCTTTATTTTTGTAGTTCTTTTCTACTTCAAAAGATATACACTTCTTTTTATTTCAGATAAAATGTTTCTTTCCACCTATTCTGCAAATTATTTCCGAAACTGAAAAGAGAATAGAAACCTTCCATTAATATTCCTTTCTAGTAGCTTGGAATCCAGTCTTTCAAAAAAAAAAAAAAAAGAAAAAAAAGATTCATGTTTTCAGCAGTATTTCAGAGTTTCATAAAAATGGCCAAATTATTTCTGCAATTTTTTGTCATAATCTCATTTAGAAGAATTCAGACTCTGAATGATCTATTTAGCTATAACTATTCCTCTTGTTAAATTTGATTTAAAGTTTGTTATTCTCTTTTATGTAATTATACAGTAAACAAAATAATCTCTTACATTTTCCTATGATGAAATTAGCTATTAAACAAGATCATATTATAAAAGAAAGGCAGAAATGGAAAAATTTTTTGCATTACCTCAGCATACAAGAAAATAAATGTGGTGTTCTTACAGCTCTGTATTAGAAAGCTTAATCTGTTTATCTAAGGCAAACATTATTACATCATATTCAATATTTATCTTTTATCCCTTCAAGATGCAAAGGAGACTTTTTGGAGTAGATTATCAACTGTTTACGTCTGTATAGTTGCTGCTGATTATTAAATTAATGTTTGTACTTTTTTAGATGTGCCATCAAATCCTTATGGAGTACGAGTTTTAGAGTTGTCACAAACCACTGCCAAGGTTTTGTTCAATAAGCCAGATTCACATGGAGGTGTGCCCATTCATCATTACCAAGTGGATGTAAAAGAGGTAGCCTCAGAAACCTGGAAAATAGTTCGCTCCCATGGAGTTCAAAGTAAGTATACAAAAAAATAAATGGAAGTATTTTAACTGAAAAAAATGTCAAGGGAAAAGAATGCAAGTACATTTTAACTGATTCTTTGTTTCTCCATTAGTCTTAGTCCAGTAACTGTGTTTTCAGTTAATTTTAATGCAGACCTCTTTACACCAATTAGAAATCTTACTGTAATCTTGTAAAAGTCAACCATTACTTTTTAGTTTTAAAAAAAGTTTGGTGAACAAATTTACAATTATTTTGCATTTTTCACTGCCCAGTCAAGTAGATATGAAAAATATTTTTGAAGATATTCATTTCAAAAAGATTAAAAATCACAGAGGAGTTAGTTTGAGAATGTGCATTATGTATGCAGTTAAATTAAAAATTTTAAGTAAGCTATTATGTGATATTTAATCCTGGGCATTAATTACTGATTTTGAGCTACTTAGTAACCTTTCTACATACCTGTTAATATTAATGACGTATGTTTCAAAAGCATGTCTATAAGAGTATTGTTCAACAAACATTAAATGCCTTCTTTGCACTTCTCTAAAGGCAGAAGAAAGTATAAACCTCCCCAAACAGACAAGAATTCTTTAAGTACATGCCAAGGTGGGGTGTTTATACATAGTAAAGTTGACAAAATATATTCAACAGATCAGTAAGCCCTTGCATCCATATTTACCCTTCGATATTTTTAACAGGTAGTACAAGTTAAAGTAGCCCCAACACTCTTCTGATTTATACAGGAGGTGAATGGTTTTGCAGCTATCACCACAGTGATGGGAGAAAAAAAGTAGCAAATGATGTAATGTGTGTTATCTCTTTCCCTTTCATATCCCATAATCCACACAGAAAAATTCTGCACTATGCAGAGCATGTTCCAAATTACAGCATTATTTCAAAGAAACATGTAATAAACATGTAATTAACATATATTCAAAGAAACATATAATGACTTTTTATCTTTTGTTTTTCTTAACGAAAAATAGTAACTGTGTGTATAAATGTAATACAGTAAATCATAGTAGCGTTCATTTTAGTCTGGTATAGCTTGTATTTCTTTCAGTACTAGAAGATCTAAAGAAGACAATGTGCTTCCTCTAATTGCAGGGCATGCACATTAATGGACATTAGTGTACCTCTTCCCTTCTTTTCATGTTATGTTTCAGACCCAGTTTGAGACTTTTTTTCCTCATAGCTACTTCCTTCAATGAATTTGCAATACATTTCTCTGAGGAGAACTGCAATGTACCAAATACTAAAACCTGAAGTGACCAGTCTGTGTAGTGGGGTGCAACGTACTCAAATGAGAACTAACCCAGTGACTACAGAGTGCAATCACACAGATGCTTAATTTAAACTTAAAGCCAGAACAAAAAAAAAAAGTCCTCAGTGTTAACTTTGTAGAACAGTGTATTTACCTTACTCCCCATAAAACTTTCTTTCCTATTATTTCTGTTAATGTGAAGTTTATGAAAACTTTAATTACATTAGGAAAGATGTATAACTTGACAGACCCTTGTTGTTATTAGAGTTGACTGGAGCTGCCTTTTTCAAAAGTTCACACTTTGATTTTGAAACATTCTTTCAGCATTACATGTTTTTAAGTTGCTGTATAAAGCTCATTTTGGAGATTTCTGTATAACATGAATTGATCTTATTAGAATTATTTTAGTACAATAGCTGTTTGAATTGTATGGTAATTTATTCTAAAAACAGAATAGAGTGGCAGGTACAAATACCTGCAGTCCTTATGAAGACAATACCACTGTGAAGTAGACTCTGAGTATTTAGGATCTCTGCTGCCATCCCTACTAAAATTGAATATTCAGCTTCTTTGAGAAAAAGGCTGTATTAGTTCCTACATGCTGTCATGTTATTTCCCCACATCTTCCTTTTGTGCAATTTACCTTACTTTTTTCAGTTTATTCTTCTTTCTCACTTGAAAGTTTTCAGGGGGTTTACCTTCTTTTAAACATCTATTTTCCTCTTCATTTCATTGTCCCCCAACTGTAATGCTGAGAGGTTTTGTTGAAAAAACATAATAGGTCACACTGGTTTTGGACATCTTAAAGGTATCTGTGGTGGGTTGTCCCTGGCTGGATGCCAAGTGCCCACCAAAGCCTTTCTATCAATCCCCCCATCTCAGCTGGACAGGGGAGAGAAAATGTAACAAAAAGCTTGTGGGTCGAGATAAGGACAGGAAGAGATCACCCACCAATTACCATCACAGGCAAAACAGACTCAGATTGGGGAAAATGAACTCAGTTTATTACCAATCAACCAGAGTAAAGTAATGAGAAATAAAACCAAATTTCAGAACACCTTCCCTCCACCCCTCCCTTCTTCCCAGGCACAACTTCACTCCCTGATTCTCTACCTACCCCCATCAGCAGCGCAGGGGGACAGGGAATGGGGTTTACGGTCAGTTCATCACACATTGTCTCTGCCATTTCATCCTCTTCAGGGGCAGGACTCCTCACACTCTTCCCCTGCTCCAGCATGGGGTCCCTCTCATGGGATACAGTCCTCCACAAACTTCTCCAATGTGGGTCCTTCCCTCAGGCTACAGTTCTTCACAAACTGCTCCAGCATGGATCCCTTCCATGGTGTGCAGTCCTTCAGGGTCAGACTGCTCCAGCATGGGTCCCCCGCGGGGTCACAAGTCCTGCCAGAAAACCTGCTCCAGCGTGGGCTCCTCTCTCCACAGATCTGCAGGTCCTGCCAGAAGCCTGCTCCAGTGCGGGATTCCCACAGGGTCACAGCCTCCTTCGGGCACCCACCTGCTCCGGCGTGGGGTCCTCCACGGGCTGCAGGTGGAGATCTGCTCCACCGTGGACCTCCCTGGGCTGCAGGGGGACAGCCTGCCTCACCAGGGTCTTCACCACGGGCTGCAGGGGAATCTCTGCTCCGGTGCCTGGAGCACCTCCTCCTACTCCTTCCTGACTGACCTTGGGGTCTTCAGGATTGTTTCTCTTACATGTTCTCAATCCTCTCTCCAGCTGCCGTTTCTGTCTGTCCCAGCAACTTTTCTTCCTTCTTAAAAATGTTATCACAGAGACGTTACCACTATCACTGATTGGCTCGGCCTTGGCCGGCGGCGGGTCCATCTTAGAGCCGGCTGGTATGGGCTCTCTCTCAAACACAGGGGAAGCTTCCAGCAGCTTCTTACAGAAGCCACCCCTGTAGCCCCCCCTACTACCAAAACCTTGCCACACAAAGCCAATATAGTACCTCTTAATAGCATTTATCATCAAAGACTACTCCAAGGGATGACAAAAACTAGTAAATATGAAAACAACCTGAAAAGTCATCTTAGTCTACAAATAGATATACTTAGTAAATAGACAAATATTGGGAAGGTAAACTTTACGGAGAAGACAGTGGACAATTTAAAAATTAATGCTAGGTCCATAATTAATTAATGCTGTTTTCTGAAATCTCTATTTGTATACCCCTGCATAGAATGATTGAGATTGTATATCCTATATTTCTCTGAATGTATCTCTGATCTACTTTAAAATCAAAAACTACTTCAGAATTTCAAATATTTACTAAGTGGGAGGCATCTTTTTGTAAATCTTGTTGTTGCTACACTGTGTAATTTGATAGGGAAATCAAAAGAAAACTGGTTGCTTTTATCGTAAGTTCTTGCAGATATTCCATAATGAGTTAAAAACTTGTTCTATTTGTGAGGTACTATAAGGCCAAACCAGAAAAATGAGATGTGTTACCAAAACACAGACTGAACAGCCCAGAACAGAAAAAGTCTTCTCAGATGGAGATGTCAAAAAATAATATCGATGTCATTTTTTTAAATGAAAATACTGCTAAATGTAACTGGAATCTTTCTGAAAAATTCAGCCTTTTCTTGTTTCCTAAGCATTCAGAAGGTTTCAGCAAGTTTTCTAAAACATCTGTTTAAACTTCATTTATATTTTAGCCTACTTAGAGAGTTATGATAGGATAATATTGAGATAGCCTCTTCTAAATCCCTATTTTCAGTTCCTGAAAGAATTTTTAAAGAAGCTTTACTGAGTGTGAAGGCTTTTATTTTTTTTTTTATTTTTTGAGACATTTGGGATACTTTTGAGTCTTTTGAATGATAAATTTGAAAAATAAATACATGTTTTTGAGACAGTTTCTCACTGTGCTTAAGTAACTAAGGATCACTTTCCTACCATGCCTCAACATCTTCTCAGCTGAGTGAGAAAGATGTTTAGACTACATACAGTTAGTATTCTCTATTATGATTTGTAGTTGGGTCATCATAATTTCCATACTTGGTCAATGTTCTTTAATGGAAACAAAATAACTTTTTTCCTCTGTTCACATTTTAGGGACAGGTTTCTGGCTAAGATTCAGATATAAATGCTGTTAACACAGGGACAGTTAACTGCTTGCACATGTCAAGTAAAGATGCATATATAATGCATGAGTCATGATTTTTTTCCCAGCAGCCAGTAATAAACTATGCTGAAGTTTTACAGGATGTTTTTTTATCAGACTGATTTAACTAAGGAATGATAAAACAGCACTACCGCCCTTTCTTGCCACAATGTAGGTAATGTGTAATTTCCAAGATCATCTTTTAAGGGAAAGAGCCAAAAAAAACTACATGCAGGAGAAAGTTAGTCTTCCAATACAGAGACTGTCAAGGCTAAACTGGGTCTTCTGGTCCCTCTCGACTATGATCAGAAGAGATAGTGTGGTTGTCTTCATACAGTTACAGAGAACAGCCATAAGCTCATAAAATGAATTGAAAATTGTATTATTAAATGAAATAAACATCGTGGAAATGTGCCTTCAGAAGTTAGTTTATAAATAAGTGTTAATAAATGATTAATAAATGCTTCCCAAAGTTGTTGAATGGAATTGCTACTAATGCTAACAAGTTGTTAATTTTTTTATGATTATAACCCAATAACTATGTATAAAACCTTCTACAAGTAGGATTATAATTGTCTGGTTTTATTTATGTGAAAAATACAATAGATGCTTACCAAAGTTATTAGTCATTCTTATGTAATCAATCATCCAGTAAATACAAATAAGTTTAATCAGAAAAAATAAGCAGTATGAAATGGATTCTGTGCAAATTATTCAAACAGCCTGCAATTCTCTTTATCTAGGAAGAACGCTGCTGGTTTCTTCAAAGAATCCCTCAAAAGGTAGCTTTTGTCTCCAACTGTACTAGTTTGAGCTGTTTTCAGATCAAATTAAGAAAGAAAACCCGGTGTCTTGGAGCTGTAGCCAAGAACATCTGTTTCCCTATTCCCTACCCTTTGTCTTTTATAATGAAGATTTCATCTGAAAGTCTGTGCTGACTACAGCTATTGAAGGAGAGCACAGAAAGTGAAGCAATCATTCTGATACACCAACTGCAGACTATTTAGGCATTTAAAAGTCATAATCAACACTATCATAGTTCACCAATAGATCAGTGAGCAAATGGTAGCCAGATTTTTCTGCACTTGTTAGGTGCTCTTCTAAATATGAAAAATGTTTTATTGCAGAATAGCTGCAATTCTCTGTATAGATTCACTTTACAGTCACAGTGCAGTGGGGGTCCCCATGGGCCAGAGCCCCGAGGGGAGGTGGGTGGCCAGGGACAGGCAGGGCTAACAGTGCTCTCAGGGTCCGGACATTTATGACCCTGTCAGTAGTGCAAAGAAGCCCACTAATCTTGAAGTAACAGAACTGCAGATAACATTGGCAAGATTCATTCTCCAAGGAGAGTTTGCATCCTTTCAGCCAGACAGCTGATAAATTCCAGAGTATGGGATATTGCCCATCCACCATCAACAAGGGGATAACAACCAGTGAAGAAAGAGCATTTGCCATGCTTTCCTTGGTAGACACAAAGAAACCAGTGAGAAGGTGTAAGATACCCACACTAGGAAAAATTGTCTTACCACAATTTTCTGTGCAATTTTATTTTTAAAAAAAGGACATTCACTGATCAGTTTCTGAGTAATCAGCAAAGACTTCATAACAAAAAGCCTGCGTTACTTTTCCCTTTCAGGCAGTATTGAGTTTTCCAAGGAAGAAACAGGATGGACTCAGAGACTGTGGGATTCAGTTCTTCAGGTCCCTTCAGTCCTTTAGAAAGCACCACTGGTACATCAAGGTCTTGTTTTGTCTTAATAGCATTATAAACACCAGTAATTCTGGTTCACAGGCAGCAAATAATGCATTTGTAATGAAAGGGACTTAGCTTATACACAACAAGAGTACAAAATACTTTATTCCGCAGTCTTAATTCAGCATGAGTAGTGCCACTAAAACTCTAGCAATTTTTAATTCCTTCTTCACATTTACGGATAGGTAGATAGATAAACAGAGAAACATGTGAATAGAGCTTTCTTTTCAAAGCATTAAATATTTATACCAGAATGTAATACCAAAGAAAACCAATCTCTGCATTTCTAGTGCCACTCAGTTTGCTGCTGATAGAGTAACATGAATACAGTAAAAAACCTAGTCCCATGTTAAGATTACTGTGTAAATTCACCTATGGGATATGTGGATGGTTGGCACCGTCATTTTAGACAAGAGGCATATGTTTGGCGATTTATGTAGCCAATAGTGTCTCTCCTCCCCCGACCCTTGGTTCCTCTGAACTGCAGTGTTATTACTCCCCTATCAGTTTCTATCATGAAAGGGAAAAAAATGCACTCTTCTATTAAGAGGTATTCTCAATGTTTTCTTTATGTCTTTTCATTAGATCAAGAGCCTTGTGATATGATATTCATCTCATACATATAGTGTATTTAATATGTGTGATTGTTCTAGTGTTTGGAAATTCTCAGATTTAAGATCAAATTTTTTTTTAATATTTTCAGCTATTGCCTTTTATTATTTTTTAGGAAAGATTTGGTAGAATTTGAAATTCTTGTATTTTTAGATTTTTTTAAAGTCAATTATTATTATTATTTTATATAAAAACTCTATCAATAGCAAAGACTTCCTAAAGAACAGGTAAAGGAAAGTCTACTCATTTCTTCAGTTTAGCGACTTTCTCTAGGTTCTGGGTTTTCTCAGTTTTTAAGGAAGCTGCTAAAGTAGTAATGCCTAGTTAATTTAGAATTTCTTATGTTGGTAACAAACTGTAGCATCAAACGACTTTGGAGAAATGCACATAACTGGGCTTACAGATGGTAAAGGTGAAACTTCTTTACAATTACACCTTGCGAAACAGATTATTACTAAAAACTTAAAAATAATAAAGGTGGATAAAATTGTAGTTTAGAAGGAAAAAGTGCTTTTCAATCATTCATGTTTTTCTTTAAAAGTATAAACTTCATAAAATAATGGTAGAAGAAAATACAGAATCTATTTTGAATAAATTTGAATTTTTACATAAGTTTTTTTTTTCCTTAAAGCTTTTGCCTACTGGTATATTAATATAAAATTAAGTGTAGTCATGTTAGAGAATGATGAATCTGAGGATGTTAATCTGTAGCAATGCCCTAAAAGTAACTTACTCAAAGAATGCCTATTCTGACATTGGTTTTAATGCACTAAGTTCAGGTAGCTACTCAACATGACAACCTTACAGTTTTCTTAACTTTGGATCTTAAAAAGTGAAAATGTCTTGTGTTGTATATTTTCTGAAAAACAAACAAACAAACAAACAACAGAAGACATCTGGTCTTTACTAGTGTCTCTAGGTCTTGGATTTTTTTTCAGGAGATATTCAATTCAGTTTCAAGTCTTTTAACCAAATTATTCCTGAACTTATAATTCAGCATTTGTAGGATACTAACATAAAATATTTTCTACAGTGGAAAAATTATATAAGCTAAAGTTATACATACATTTCCAAAAGCATGGGGTAGAAGAAAAAATATAGAAAATGAACAAGTTATAAAAGCTGTTTTTTTGAATATATTTGTGCTTTGAATTTTAATGGTCAAGGATGTTTTGTCTTTTGACATTGGAGATTGGATGGCAGAAAACAGAAGCTTTATGAAATAATGTGCCAAATATAATATGATGCTATAATGAATGTATTGCTTATAAATCTATTTCATGCAGTAATATCAAAACACACCAGAGATGCTTTATCAACATATGCTTATACTTTTTTATTGAATATTTTATTGAAGGAGACAATAATTTTCAAAGTCTTGTGGTAGCCTAATCAGGCTATGTACAAAAATCAGTTAAATATTTCTTTAAATATAAGTAGTTTTACAACTTTCCATTATAATGCAAAATGAAGGGATGAAAAATATTACATCCTAAGAAATGTTGAAATCTTTGTACAAGAAAAGGAAATCCGTTGACAGGTGGACTACAAGTGGTACTATGTTACACATCTGAAAAATAAGCATGACGTATAGAAAGAATCAAAGGCATTTTTCTTAAGAAAACAATACTAAGAAAGTTTGTAGATATCTTAATCTTATGCAAATTGAAGACCAATAAATTTATTATTTTGGTTTTAGCTATTAAGGAGTTCTCAAACTTCAAGCACTACTGCTAGTATTTGCTTTCAATATAACTTTTTGTTTTCTCTCTGGTTCTTGACAAGTTGGAGATCAAATTTGAAATAAATAATTCTTTGTAATTTCACATTCAAATCTCTGCAGGTTCAGTTCTTTTTTTTTTTCTTTTTTTTTTTTTTTAATCTAAGTGCATTAAATGTCATGTACTTCATGAAATCATAGAATAATTTAGAAAGTAAGGGACCTTGTGATCATCAGCTCCAAACCCCCCAGGTCGCAGCAGGGCCAGCTTCAAAGTTATGTTAGGGCTTTGTCCTGACCTTTCTATGAATGGAAATTCCGCATTGGTTTGTTTGTGAAATCAGGGATTTTTTAAACAAGGGACTGTCCGTACTATTTTTTCACATGCATTTAACTTTTTTTTAGGCACATTATAGTAGAGAAAGGATTTTCTGTTACCCAAGATCAGTTTTTAAACTGCTGTGCTGTTTGTTATGCTTGGTACTGATGCTCTTTTTACTACATGTATCCTTAAAGTTAGAGGAAGTTCTGTACATACCAGTGTTGATGCGGTAATTAAAACTTGAAGTCATCTGTCTCTGTGTTACATTTTTTACTCTTGAATTGGCTATACCAGTGAGAAAGCATGCATGTAAGTAGGCAAATCTTATTATAATCCTTCTAGTAAAAAATATTCAGTAAATTTAAAATAAGGTCATTCCATTTTCTCTTTTACTTTTTATAATATATATGATGTTCTAAGCAATGAAATAGTGATTTTTTTGTGTGTGTGCAGTTCAGGTTTTTTTGGGTGACACTACTGAACTTAATTTTCTGTCTTTAAACAAGACTTTTTGATAGTCATCACATGAACAGACATTCTTTCAGAAGACTTTAGAAGTTTATAGTGCATGGTTTTCCACCGAGATTTCAGAAACACCATTATGCAAAAAGATATTCTTTCTTATGGTAAAATATAGCAATTACTGTGTCTTGTTATTGTCATGGGGAGGAAGTCTAATAGGCAGATCAGTTAGAATTCTGATGTACCACATCTTAGGTTGTAGGTTTTGTACTTCCTGTTTCTTTTGTACTGAAGCATGAAAGTATGTACCCCATTGATTACTAAAACACTTTCCCAGTGTAACAATACTTCACCATTAAACTGGGAAGACTTTCAAATGGATTCCCGAGAGATATGAACCCCATATAATTCAATAATTTTCTTAATAAGTTTAATGATTAAGTAGAGTATATCTGTATAATTTGTAGATCAAACAGAAATAAATTGCAAGTATTTTGGTAGACTAGGTCAGCATTCAAAATTATTTTTATAGTTGCAAATCTTCAAGGCAGAATTCATTAATGTCTAGTGCAAGCTGCTAAAGCAGAAGGACAAATACATTCATTAACCCGTTTCAGTGGGAAAATACATTTTTAGTAAGTATTTCAGACATTGAATTCCTTGACCTATCTGCTAGATTTGGCTCCCTATGACATGAATTATGATAATATTCAGTTCTGAAATTATACTTGCTATTCCTGAGGAGTGTTTCTGCTTTTCTGGAATATCATGCATGTACTCCAGAAATTTAGAAGTACCAGAAGCGTTGGAGATTTTCATACATGTTAAATGATGTCACAAGTCATTCAGAAAACATTTCTTGGTTGTGAATTCAGCTTTAGAATCTGATTCTCCATTTAGCAGACTGTTAGGAAGACAGTTTAAGACCAGTGAAAACATGGATGAAGAAGACCTGTAAAACCAAACTCAAGAAATTTGTTGTTACTTTATACCCAACTTGTAACACAGCAATTGTTGCACAGTATGGAGAATCTTAAAATGTCACATGGATTGTCACATTGTCAAATTGGCTTAAATTAGTGGTTTAATTTAAGAAATGGTCTGTTGTCAATAGGCAATAATTGATAATATTGTAAAAAAAATTTTGTAGATCATTCCTGATATCCGGTAATATACTTACGATACTATTGCTAAGCCTAAACTCATGGAATTCCTTTTTCAAAAGAAACTAGATATTTAGCTATTTCAAAAATAGTTTTCTCAACTTAAAACCACTTTGAAATTACAAGAATGTGGGAGTTGCATATATATATATATGTTATTAAGCTATGGTGATGTAAGATGCAATACAAATAACACGAATAAAAAGTCTGTAATTGTAATAAATCTAAATTCTTGAGATAAAATCGCATGATAAAATTTGCAAGGTCATGCAATTAAAAAAAAAAAGTGAAAGAATGGATGCAATTTACAACCAATATAGATTACTATTAAATGGTAGGAAAAGGACCACTTTTTATCCAAATTAATTTCTGTGTATACCTGCACATGAGAAAGTTATTCAGCCCTCTAATTCTGTCTCTATACTATTCTTGGCCTCCATCCAGCTTAATCTTTGCTGTAAAAGTCTCATGTGGATGGAAAGATTGGACTGTAAATAAATATCTTAAACTAAATTACATGGATGGATTAGAGACACTGGAAAGTGAGGAGAAGTGTAAAGGGAAAGCTAGGTTTAAATATTTCAGGTTTTTATACAGACCTAAAACATTGGGAGAATGAAATGTACTTCTCACTTTCAAAGGTGAATAAAATGTCATGAGAAGTGAAGAAAACCCAGACAATTTACTTCACAGCATGAGTTCTTAAGTAAAAGCAACTGAGTGTTATGCAGATATAACACTGCCAATATCTGAGGTTACTCTTGTCTTCAATAGCTTGTAATTCTGTGTTTGCAATAGCATTTAGTCAAACAGTCAAAGCTTATTGCAAAACATGTTTTATGTTCAAATGTTGGGTTTTTCTTAAAGACACAGACTTGAAAAATCTGTAAGAACAAATGAAAGATACTTTGATTGCAAGAAGTATGTAGTAAATATTTTAATAAGCAATTAAATGGAGAATTAGTTATTCCAAATATATTTCACATGGTATTCCTCTGTTGTGATAACTCCTGGCTACTCCCTATTTAGACTTTTTCAGGCTTTTTATGATGGCACACTCTTAAGTAAATTTGCAGCGAACATGCTGATTTGATGTAAGGGTCTTGCTGATCTGGCTTGTAAGTGTAAATCTTGTTAAGTAAAGAGTGATGCAATGCAGTATTGGATATGGATAACTGATAAATGAGATGCATGGTGCAACTGCAAATTTTGCCTGTCAAATCTGTATTGTATTCATCTGCATTTATTTTACATTGCCAATTTGCTTACAAAAAGGTAAAGTACCTTTATGAAATATTTATGTGTATATAAACTTCTACTGCATTTTGTAATACAAAACAGAAAAGTGTTCCTGGAGGACAGAGTATTCTTTAAGTATTTTCAAGGCTATTGAATGACAGAGTTGTTATCAATGGAGTTTTCCATCTGCTACATACAACAATGAGCAATGGAGAGATAGCATAGCCCTATCCGTATTACATTTCATGATACCATTAAATGAATCTCCTTTTTATCACTTTTTTTTCTTTACTCTTTCATTTCTCCATTGGCAAGAAATAAAGTATAGTATGCAGGAGTAGGATGGGGATGAGGAAGAAAAAGTTATGAATGAAAATTAACTTTGCCTGTAAGAAGCAAAAGAACAGTTGTTGAAATTATCATTCATGTCAGCATTGAGGTCTTTGCTTTTTCACGGTAGTGAATGTCATAAAAGACACTTTTGGGATCATGTTTTTGTCCCTTTGCTTGTCACTGTGAGGATAGCCTCTTTGGTGATAGCAGTCACCAGGAGCTGGTTTGTTCTTACCTCAAATGGTGGTGGTTAGGTTTTTGCCAGCTCCTGCATTTGGTAACAGAGCAAGTAGAGCCTCTTTTTCTCACACTTTACATGCTCCAGAGTTGAAAATTGCATGGGTTAGAGGAATGAAAGAAGTCCTGTGTCATAACTTGTTTCCTAGGAAGCTCCAAGACTGCAGCAATATACCTTGGTCGTGGGACAATTAGTATTAATGAGAGCTTCCAGTTTAAAAAATCTGGTCAGTGATAATATACAATTCAAGAGAATTGCATAGGAGACTACTTTTGTTGGCATTCAGTCTAAGTGGCTTGTTTGGAACATAAAATTGAGCAAGTAAAATACATAATTTAGAAAAGAAAAAATCATGCATTTAATTTCTAATAATGAATTCAGTGGTAGGTTATAGTACCTAATTCTCTGTACATAGGTAAAACTGAGAGAAAAGATGTAGATTTTATATATGTTGTTCTGTTTATTACTATTAAAATGCAGAATTATAATAAAATTGAAAAGTGTTGGAATTTTAAATAGCGGTCTCAACTGATATGCAAGGCTTGCTAACTTACATTAATTTTCCTGTAAAAAAAAAATCTCTACTTCTCTGAGCACAGTACTAGAAATTTTCATTCTTTTGTGCTCCACAGATATTTCTTTGGCTTAACATTAAGAATTTCTGAATTCTTGACATCTATCTTGGAGCTTTGTAAGAATACTGATATATATGTAGCAATGAGTAAAGAGTAATTAATTGTCTTAGGTATTTGGGTCCATCTGCTTAAGAAAGGCCATCTCTTATTTGTATCTCTTACAGTGTGGTGTTGTAACACCATAAGAAAACTAGTGAATTGCATGATAGGTAAGAAAACTAGTGAATTACATGAAACATCTTAAATCTGTTGCTAAGTCTCAAAGGAACAAAAATATCATTGTAGCTCTGCAGAACTTGGCTGACAATAGGAAGAAGGTGCAGTTGTTAAAAGTGAACTGCTGTCATTTTCTTAGACTATGAAGGCACATGCTCTGAGGGCTTTTTACCTTTTTTTTTTTTGATAAAAGAGAAGATATTTGGACCAGTAATCAGTTATTAGTTTAGGATAAGTTGTTAGTTTAGATTTGAGTTATACCCTGCTCTATAAAAGTAGTCAGCAGGAGCTTGCTGAGTCTTACCAGCTTCAAACGACAGTTGTATGACACTGAAAGAAACCTGCCTGCTTAGCCTTTTGAAAAAAGATCTGAGCTCACTTTGTGAAGTCAGTCAAACAGAAACCAGCTCCAGCTAAAGCTGTGGACCTGGGCACAGTTCTGCCCTCAGATTGGCAAGCCCCATTTGCCAGTGACTATGGTGATGCAGAAGTGTGGAGTCAGCCTTGACTCAAATGGGAGGGCTCACAGACCCAAATGTCGATGTATTGCAAGAATGTCTCCCATACATGCCTTTCTCAAACAGTCATAAGGTCCTTACAACTATGGGGACTTGCTACACCATTAGCCAGCGTATACCCATTCGACCTAACATATTCCAGATGCACCATGGAAACTACTGTGGACTTCATGCTTAGAAGATACAAGGTTCATCTTCTATGAACTCAAGTGAGGCTTACCTCACCTTTTTTTCAAGATCTCTCAGTAACAAAGAACTCACAGATGGAGTTTTGTATGTGGGAAACCCTTTTCAACTCCAGCTTTGTGTTGCAAATTTCAAATGGGACATTAGTTCACAACAGGATCTCCATTGTAGGAACAGCAGAAAAATGGGCAGGAAAAACTGAAATACAAGTAATGCTTGCTGCCCTACAAGGCAGTGTAATTGATTCTAGATTCTGGGATATATGAGAGAGACTGAGATAGGATACAGTTTGATTTATACAGTTGAAGAATGAGAGAAAGTGGTGTAACTGTAGCAAGCATAAAAGAAAGGAAAGTATGCACTCATAGCTAGCCCCCAGTCTCCCCCCTCAAAATATACTCCCACCTTCAGTAATCCAGGGTGAATTCCAGACCTTGATATAAGACAGGGAATACATAGTGGCAGTAGCTAAAATCTAACAACCAGCATGTTCTTTGTAGTCTCCTAATAAATGGAATCTCTGTTCCCCTTAGAAGACCCCATTTTATTTTCTGGGTTGTCTCCCAGTAAGCATTGTTTTCAGCCTTGATGGGTGTTTAAAAAGAGAAAAAAAAAAAAGGGATAAATTAAACTTATTTTGCCCTTCTGCAATGAGATTAACACAGTTATTCCTTTACTACTTATTATAGTATTGTATATTCACTCGGTAATGTATTACTCCTTTAGAAGTCTTAATTCTATTGCCTCTATGTGTTCATATTGCCAACAGAATTTTAGGTGTATTCAGTGGCATAGAAATTTTTATTATAGGAGAATTTTAAAATTAATGTCTACAGAAAATAAATTTTATTTATGGAAAGGTTTAACTTCATCAGATTTTGTATTTAGCAGTGTAATTTGTACTATTAAAATTGGAGCAATTGTAGTCACATAAAAATTTAGCAATGAACCCTCATGGTGCTATGCTGAGAACATTAGTCATATGTTAGAAAGCATTTTGAACAACACCTTCTTTTTGCGCAATTGGGGGAATATCTGTTAGCAGTCCAAATCCCCATTGATTTTACTGTGTTGTTTTATTGTCTCATAAAAAGTTTTACGTGTAGCCCTTTTCAAGTGGCTGGCTGTTTCTTCAAGCAGTAGACTTTAAGATCCTTGCATTAAGAAGTGCACAATAGTTTTATAGCAGAGGAGAAAACGGGGTTGCAAGAACCAAGGTAGTATTCCCCTTTAATTTGTAGAATCTTAGAAAGATTGGTTGGAAGAAACATCTAGAGTTTATCTAGTTCAGCCTCCAGCTTGAAGCAGGACTGGTGCCAATCCTAGATCAGGTCAGGCATGGCTTTGTCTAACTCAGTCTCAACCCCCAAGGATGGAGATTCCTCACCCTCTTCTCTTGGCATTACTGTTTCAGTGCTTCATTTCTCTCCCAGTATATAAGTTTTCTAATATCTGATCTGAACATGCTTCAGTTGCAGCTTGTGACTGTTGCCCATGCTATGCTATTTGCCACTGTTGAGAAGAGTCTCACACCATTGTTTCTATCTTCACTGCACAGGGATGGTAGGTGACTGTTCAATCACCCCTTGGCATTCTCTTCATCAGACTAAATTAGCCTCGGCATCTGTGTATTGTTCATGTGCCCTAGGGTCGTCTTGGTAGCTCTCTGCTGGACCCTATTGGGTTTCTTTTTGTGCCTGGACACACAATCCCAGGTTTGTCCCTACCAGCACTAGCTGGATTGGGACAATAAACTTCTCTCAATCTGCGGGCTCCAAATACAGCCCAAGTAGGCAGTCTGCCATTCTGGTGGCATTGAGCTATGCAGCCTTGGCTGGATGTGTTGGCCTGCTGCATGCATCTGTTCCTATGCAAGCCTTTCAGCCTGACCAGAAAGACCCTTTCACCCTTGACCCAAAGGGCTACAGTTATCTTTGATCTAATCGAGGTTTCTATTGGGCATCTTCTTGGCGCCTGCATGGGTGAACATCGATGAATAGGGTTAGCCAGAGGAGACTCTGCAGTCTCTGATGCTGCAGCTATTTTTCCTTCAGTTGAATTACAGAACTGGGATTTGGGCTTGTGAGTTTTAACTACAAGAGTGTGATCAGTTCTTCTAAGGACTGAGCCAAACTTCACCAGTCTCCAGGAGATTCATTTCCATAATTTTGATTGACTTAAATTAATACTTCTAAATTTTAGGATAGCAAAAGATTAGCCATCAATAAATGTTGTTTAATTTATCATCAAATAAATTTCAATGCTTCAGAACATCCACAATCCTATGCACAAAAAAAATCTGAAAATAGTATTTCTTAGAAGCTGGTTCTAAAATAGTTATTTATTTAATAAGCAAAATGAAGGTCTAATAAGTACTCTGAGGAGACCTGATATTTTAAAGGTTAGGTTATTCAAAGAGCATTTGGTTTTGAAATGCATTTAAATTGTGTGGTTTTAAAGCTCAATATGTATTTCCATTTTAGCCTATTGAATTGTGTAAAGAATTGGTTAAGTATGCCTTTGTTTAGCTTAACAAGATCTTCTTACAGGCAGTATCAACTGTTTCAAGCACTCTGTTCCCCAAACTTTAAATATAGTGCTACCTAGGAAGTTTTTAATTGTCCATTCTTTCTTTCTCCTCTCCTTTTCCCCTTCCATTCCCTTCTCTCTCCTCCCTTTCCTATTCCTTCGCCTCCATTTTCCTTCCCTTTAAGATATACAATTACTTTTAATGGAAGTTAACTGCATTTTTAAAGATTTGGTATTGAGCAGTTGGCTGTGGTCATCATAAAGGTAGTATAGGAAATTTTAAAACTAAAACTTGGAAAAAGGGATAAGAAAGGGAGGGGTTTTGTTTGGGTTTTTTTTGTGGTTTTGTTGTTTGTTTTTTTTTTGTTTTGGTTTGGTTTGGTTTTTTTTTTCAAAAAAAAGATATAATCCCAATACTCAGTAAAGCTTTGAGTATCTGTGTATTTTAATGTGTTTTATTACAGTTGAGGGAAAGAAGCACATCTTATTAGCATGTTAAAAAACATGTTGGCTTTGTTCTCTGCTGCAAAAAATACAATTTTGTAATATACTTCTTACTGAAAACTAAACCAACACCTAATGTGTTTGTGTATGTTACATTTAAATAGAATGTAATCAAAATAGCAACATAAGACATTTATAAAACAACACAACAGAAACAATTGAATAAAAGCAGTATTGTGTCAAATCTGAAGAAAGGGAAGCTGACTTGTGAAGCAAAGTGTTGGGTTTTATAATAATACAACAAAATCAAAGGAATTCAAGAGAAAAGAAAATTAGGAAAATTCGCCTACATCAGTTTTAGTGCTGATATGAAAAATCAGGAAAGTTAGGACAAAATAGTATTATTTTATGGATAGTCAGTATATCCGTTACACACTCTTATAAATTCTCATTTTATACTCTTAGAAGGTTTCTATATGGAAAAGAAGAATAAGTTGGACTTAATAGTGATACCTCATGTGTTCACTGATACAATGATCCATCTCAGTAAATTGCTTTTGTTCCACGAATGTTTCTTCTAGGATTCTTTTTTTTTTCCTAAACTGTTTGCTATGCTGTGATTTAGATTAAATACAAGTTGAATTAAGGGTGCTTTTTAAATAAATAAACTAGAAAATGAACTTCTAAAGAAAACCTATTTATTGTTACATCCTAAGTATGTTAATGACAAAACCCATCTTCCGGAGTCATGACTATTCAATACGTTACAAAAGATGTTGTCAATCCCCAAATTTGCTCTTTTCTAAGGGCTTTGGATTACACATTTGCTTGCTCTATTTTCATTAATTTATAGCACTGTACATTTTGTGAGTATAATTGTCCCATACATTACTTAATCTTTTTTTATTAGTTTTATTTCAATAAAAATAGGTATCAGAGAGAATCCTCTGAAGGACTCTAGTGTGGGGATGCTACTTCAAGTTCCATTTGTATACTGACATCTCAGAATCCTACCCAATAAAAATAAAAATTACATATATGAAGAAAAGTAGATTAACAGGGTAATTGTGGTTTGGGGGCCGTACACAAAATATTAAAGCAATTTTTTCAAAGTGCATTTTTCATATCAACTACTGAAAAATATTTTATAAGGCAATTATTCATGTTAGTGAATATTATATTATATTAATTATACCTGATCTATCACACTATATATCTTTATTCACAGGTAATTGTTTATATTCACAGTTAATTAAGGCACTACAAGTTTTATTCAAAAATAATGCAATAATTATAAATTATAGTGCAAAGAATGGTGGAAATTCCTGACAGAGCCTTTCTCCCTGATTTTTAAAATGGTTGTGTTTGTTTCTGTGTGTACATTTTAGGGAATGACTTAAGCCTTGATATTGTCTCCATATATATTAATGAAAGTTATGCCCATGATTTCACTGGCAGTAGGATTCACTACCATTATGTTTTTTCATATAATGTGGAACTTGAAATATTTTCATTACCAAAGTTCATTTATTTGTGTTAGTTGAATTCTGACATTTATAGCCAGGTGCTTGAATCAGTATTTATGAAAGTAATAGTTACTTGGGCAAGGCAGACAGATGGAACTGAGACAGCATGGCTGTTTCTGCACATGAATAAACATTTTGCCTACTGAGTAGCAAAATCCTTTTTTATTTTTTTCCTGTGTTTCTCCTCCGTGGCAATTTCTAACTTCATTTTGTCAACACTTCTGTGAGCTAACTCTGTAAGGCTCAGCTAGAAAAAGAATTTTTATACTCTTCCTCCTACTGTGCAAACACATAGATTAAACAAAACAGTGTTGCTCACCCCAGGCAGACAGAGGTTTTGGGAGAAGTTCCTCGGATTGTGTGACATCTACAAAAGTCTAAGACATTTGTACAGAACCTTAATGCTATACTACCATAGGTCCCTCACAGCTCTGCTCACATGTCCTACTACCATAGGTTCCTCACTGCTCTCTTTCTGTGTCTTTTTCTTCTGTCCATAAAGAAACATGAGTCAGCATCGCAAAGTAAAACCTGTTTAAGCTTCATAAAAATGCTATTCATTTTTTCCTCTGAAAGAGATTCAATTATTTCCGGGGGGCTCAGTTTTTCCTTGAGAGTAGTAAAATAATAAGTAAAAGGTGCAGCAAAATACTGCTACATCAAAACACTCCACTTATTAACCTGCACTGTATTTGATCTGCATTCAGTCTGCGTAGTAATAGAGATTCAGACTAAAGGGAAAGAAATAGGAAAAAAAAAACATGCTAAAATTTGTAATGCTTGTTTGACAGAAATTTCACACTGTTGCCACTATCTCAAATATGTATGAGTGAAGAGGATATTTCAGCAATGATATGTCTCAGCTACTTTGTTTCAAAGTAAAATTATATCCTACTTAGATCTGACAAACTCAAGGGATTGAATTTGGAACTGGAAGAACATTGTTCTATACAACAGATAGCTCTCCAATGACAACAATGTATTGATGTGATATTTCTCTTAATTAACCTCATATAAGATTTACCTTGAGATTAATGTAGTGTAACTGTACTATTAGTTCCCCTAACCTTCCTTGCCTTGGTGATGGTTTATGTAATATATCACAGTCCTTAGAATATTTCTGAGGTAGATTTCTTTTGGTGAAAAGACAATTTAATATGCCAGACATTTCCCCTCTCATTCTACTGTAATAAGGTAATATAAACAACCTACCCTGGAACAAGAAAAGAGGCTGGGGATTTTTGTTTTGTTTTTACTGACTCAGTTTTATGGTACAATTTATTTCACAGCAAATCTTGTGTCAGATGTTTTCCTATGGTTCATCTTGACAGCAGTTAAAATTCTGCAATAATAAATTCAACTTTCTAGCTGAAATTCTTACACTCTGTATTTGAAATGGTTTTTGCATTTTTGTCTATCTATCTAACATATAACCTTTGTGGGTTTTTTTTCTGTACTGTGTTTATCCTTTAATGTTTTAGATTTGCTTGAAAATTAGAAGAATCTGTAAGATAGAAAATAAGGATTTTATTTTTAATGTTGCTTAAACTTTAGGATTCTTCCCACAGAATAGGTTAAGCTGAATTTTGCTATTAAGTAAGGTTTAATTTTTTTCAGGTTTTGTGTTTCTTTTTAAATTCTGGTCTACAAAATTAAAAAAAAACAAACAATGTTCCTTGCATACCCTTTCAAAAAAGTATTTACAAATTTGTTTTAAACTCTCTATACAGTATGTTAAACCAAAACCAAAATAACTGGTAACTTGTATCATGATCTCCTCTTCCAAGGGTACCATGTGACTTGCAGCCTCCCTGTTTATCTTCTTATAAGTGGAAAACACTAAGGTCTGAGCTGGTGTGCATCATGTTAATTGAGCCCAGCAATACCTGCAGAGTTCACACAAGAATCTTCTGTCTTTTCCTCTTTGGAGTAGTTCTTCAAAGTCTACTCCTCAATGTAAGCATTCACTATGTAAATAATTCCAGCAAAATTGATTAGTCTGCAAAATTGAATTCTTCAGATAAAGCATGCAGATATTGTGATTAGGAAGATAGTATAAAAACAGAAGCAGACAGGTAGTACAGGTAGAAAAAGGCTGAAAAATTTCAAATCATATTCTGAAAGAAATAAAGGAATTTCACTTCCAGTATATTTGGGACTTGATACATGCCAATGAATATACCAATGGCATAATTCACACATATGGTATGCAGTGGACCGATTTTTTCACATTCATATACTGAAAGTCCTATATTTCTTTCAGAATATTATTTGAAATTTTATAGCTAATTACGTCAGTGATCATTGAAAACTGTAATCAAAATATCCATTGTGGCCAGGGCTATGAGCTATGGACTCCTGCGTGCTGGTTTTGGCTGGGATAGAGTTAATTTTCTTCACAGTAGCTAGTATGGGGCTATGTTTTGGATTTGTGCTGAAAGTAGTGTTGATAACACAGGGATGTTTTTGTTATTGCTGAGCAGTGCTTACACAGAGCCAAGGCCTCTTCTGCTTCTCACCCCACCCCACCAGCGAGTAGGCTGGGGGTGCACAAGGAGTTGGGAGGGGACACAGCTGGGACAGCTGACCCCAACTGACCAAAGGGATATTCCAGACCATATGATGTCATGCTCAGCATATAAAGCTGGGGGAAGAGGGAATGTGGGGATGTTTGGAATGATGGCGATTGTCTTCCCAAGTAACCATTACATGTGATGGAGCCCTGCTTTCCTGGAGATGGCTGAACACCTGCCTGCTGATGGGAAGTAGTGAATGAATTCCTTGGTTTGTTTTGCTTGTGTCCGTGGCTTTTGCTTTACCTATTAAACTGTCTTTATCTCAGCCCACAAGTTTCTCACTTTGACCCTTCTGATTCTCTCCACCATCCCAAAGCAGGGGGAATGAGCAAGTGGCTGGGTGGTGCTTAGTTGCCGTCTGGGGTTAAACCACGACGCCTGCAAGAAGAGTTTCGTTTGTATACAGAAAGATGAATAAGCTGGTTTTATACTTAAATAACAGATATGTACCTTAAAAAAAATTAACTAGTTTATTAAGTATTTTCTTTCATCTTCAACATATTTCAAAAATGTAAAACATTTAGCAAGCAGTGAAAGTTTCACTACTCTTAAATTATTCTTAAGCCCTGCACTTTTGTGGCATACTGTGGGACAGTTCCTTAATCTTACTTAATTATTCTAAATATTCTTTTACAACTGCAGTATTTAAAGTATTCTGATCAAGAATGGTTCTTCTCTTTGTTTTCCAGGAAGACATAGTTATAATTTTTCTCTTGTGTATAAAATATATCCCCATCATACCACCACTGATACCAAGTGGTTCCAGTTTTTGAGGACATGTTATGTGATCAGATTTAGTTGGGTTAATACCATAAATGTATTTGTAAGAGTCATTGTATCTAGACATATAGTGCTCTGCAGGGGACTCTAAAGTAGATACTGATTCTTTAAATACTGCATATATTAGTAATTTTATTCATTTAGTTAGGTCTCAGGAGTCACTCAAGTGTTTATAGAATTACATCCTTAGGTTTTATGTAGTTAACACATTCGTGTTTTATAAAGTGTAGACTCCTAGTCATGCTTTTATGTTGTTTAAATTTTAAAAACATTTGCAGTAACACTAACTTTTAGTATACCCTAAGGTTTATTTTTGGTGAAATTATTCAGCCTTGGAGAGTAATCATGGCTGAAAGGCAAGTCAAACACTGCTACTGCTTGGTTTAGATTTTAAATTTCATCTTACCATAACTGAATGTTATTTATCATAATCCTTCTCTTCTCCAAATTCTGTTCTTATTCTCATGATGGTACTTTATTTTTTCCTGACATGGTTATATGTTATAGTTTGATATTTGTAAATCTCATGAAAATGATAAAGCTAAAATATGCTGGAAGACACATGATTCTACTGTTTTGTTTACAAGAAAACAGTTACCATGTTTCGATTGCAAATTCATGCAAAGTACTCATAATAGAGTGTGAAATGTAAAAGTTACTGTTTTTCCAAAATTCATTAAATCCCTTTAGCTCCACATGTAATGGGACCTCTGTCTGCTGCAGAAACTAAAGGAATAGAAATTCTAATAAATCTGGGCTCCAAAGAATAACAAAGAGTACTGACAAATAATTATACTTTCAGTAATACATAACTTGAAAAGCAAGCCCAAAGCAGCTATTAAAATACTCCTCTATAATGAAAAAACTAGACTCCCTAGAGACGGAGAAAGAGACTACTGGCTGCTTCTCAAGACATTACAATTCTATATCCTCTTGTAAGATAATACAGCCCCTGTTTCTCTAGGCAAGACAAATACTGATGTGCTCGAAGTAAAGTTCATCCAATTCATGTCCATTCCCCAGTATGAATCTGACATCTGGAGAGCTCAGCACAGAGCTTGCAAACAGCGAGCAGGCAATTGCTGTAGAGACAATAAAAGGAAGCTTTCTTGTAAAGGCGGGGTAATGGTCCAAGAACTCTGTGTGGATTGAAGTTTCCAAGTGTATATTCAACATTGATATTCATAATATACAGTACTATGGTAATATATAATACTGCATTCCCATAAAGGATCCTGGAATCCAACATTCTTTTCCTGGTTTTTGTGTCTAGATTTGTTGCTGTACATTACAACAACAATATTCTTAGTGCTGTAAAATATTCTTTTTGGCAAGCTCTTTTACCTGTTTTGTGCTTCTGATGGCATCTCCAGGTAGAATCATAGAGATAGGTTTAGGTTTAGGCTGTGTGAAAGATTGCTGCCAGAGATTCAGTCTTGATTTCTGAAAGCATGTCCTAAGTTCAAACCCATTTGCTTCCCAAATCAATTTTTTTTGTTGTTGTTATTACTTAACATGAATTTCCATACACCTCCTCTTAAATATGTGCAAACATGCCTAATTCACTTTCAGGTCCTTAGGATAACTAAGAACTCTTCCTTTGATCATCATAGCCATCTGTCATTTTAGGTCTTGAATACATTGTTGAACTGGCAGAGCATAGCACCAGTAATTCACCACTAATGTGCATGTTGCTGCATCTAGAAGTGTAGACCAAGGATGGTTGATACTGCTCTCCATGAGGGAAAAACGGAAGTTATGAACTGTATGAAGGTGGCTTGAACATGTATCAGATGCCCATTGCCAGCTAAGAGAAAGGAAACTTCCATATTTTTTTCCAGATTCATGTCTCCTGTTGTCACAATCCAAACATAAAATATCAATTGCCATCAAGGTCCTCAATTGTTGCCTATGGCTTCTGTAACACTGACATTAAATTCTTTCAGAAGCATAACTTGCTCAGTCACAACAATGATTTTATGCAGATGGAAAAAAAAAGGGGGCTATTAGCACTTAACAAGAAAGCTAAGTTTGGAACCACTCAACTATTAGAAAATGGGACCCGTAAGTTGCAAGTGAAGCAAACACATTATGAAATTGCCTGACTTTTTTTTTAAATTTATTGCTTCATCAAATTTTGTTCCCAAATTTTTTCTTTCCTTTCCTTTAGCAATGGTTGTTCTCAGCAATTTGGAACCAAATACAACATATGAAATCAAAGTAGCTGCTGTAAATGGAAAAGGGCAAGGAGAGTATAGCAAAATTGAGATCTTTCAGACCTTACCTGTCCGTGAGTAATACTTGTGCTATTAAATGAAAATGTAAATGATTATTAGAATATGTTATCTCCAGATCAGCTAATAATTTAAAGTATGATTCACTGTGGATAATATGTTTTATATTTATACACTACTTCCCAGTGTATAACATCAGTCTTTACATTGTTTATCAGAAATCATGTTTTGTTCCTCTTATTCCCCTCCACCAAGTAGTGTGAATGAACTTAAATTGGAGAATTTATCCCATTATCTATACTTTTGAGACTTAGACAAATCTTTGCTTTATATTCAAGAGCACAAACAATGGAAGAGATTAAGGACTTTTTCTCATTTATACTCAGGGTATTAGAGACATCTGTGAGAAATGAACTGGACCTTTCTAGAGACATTTCTTTAGCAAACTATGCTGCCACACGTTTTGCAATTATTAAGCCTCAGACAGAAATCTTAAGCTATGGAAAAATCATGAGAATAAATGTTTTTAACTACAATTACATGCAAATGATAAATGCTACAAAGCCAATTCTATATTTGTAGTAACCTCTATAGGCAAGAAATTCTGATTTAAATATTAAGGGCTCATGACAGATATTTTTCTCAAATTACTTTTCAATACAAAAATAATAAACAAACTAAACACAAAGGGAGAAATAAAATAACTACTAGATGGCACTGTATAGTACTTAAATAGATATACCAAAATACATCAGCAACTATTACTAGACTAATCTCTCATAAATCTGTTGCAACTGAACTGTTGTCTGAGAAGAGCGTTACTCAATATAGTTATCAATACTGGCCCTAATGGAATGAAAATAAAAGTCACACAACTACAAAGAACACAAAATATTCCTGTGTTACTATATTATGTTCTTATTGATACATTTCTTCTGTCCAAAACCAGTAACTTGGCAGGTTTCGAATTTCTTTTTGATTAAAGCATATGCATATTCTAAATATATTGCACAACAGATAAAATAATTTGCTGTTATTCATATGGAACATTATACCTGATAGAAAAGTGATAGAAACTGATAGAAATTATATATATGTTACCTGACAGAAAGCTAGGCAAATTCTATGTTGAGATCAAAGTCAGTTTGTCTTTACTTTGATAAGGGATAAAAACAAATATTACAAATATGTCTAAAGAACTGTATCTCTCTAGTTGAATGCAAATTTACACATATTTTGAAGGTAAGACACTTCAGAATGGCAACAAATGTTCATTTAGGATCTGATTTAAAACTATAATAGGCATTGTGTATAGAAATGATAATTAGTCTTAATTTCAATTAGCAAAGTGGCTTAAACTGGCTATTAACACTTGAATTGTATGTTTAAGATCATTTGTGTCCTTTCATTACAGAGAAAATTGGTTTTGCTTTTGGAAATGTTATTCTTAATATAGACTACTCTAAAAGTATCTAATTTTCCTTGACACATTTATTAAAGCATTAATTTACCTAATGTCTGTATTACAATTTAGATCTCGACATGGGACTAAAGGTCATGCTTGATGTTAAGGATGCTTTCCTGTAAGATAGTGTTACTCTTAAACTTCAGTGTGAGTAGCAGCTTACCAGCCTTGCTGAATTGATGGCTAAATAATTTCTGAAGTAAATTGCATCTGAAAGTGTCAAAACTTGGAAGGTCTCAAAGAAACAAATACTTCTTTCATACTGCACATAATTTTGTTTCCTTGTGTGAGATAATTAATCTACATTAGAACATACTTTAAGCAAAATATTTAACACACTTCTTAAGGGTGTTCTGCTGTGCTTGGAAGGATCATGTTGCTTTTAAAGATTTTGATTAATAATATTGTGGACAAGTTCCCAGCTGTAATTTAAGACTTATTTTATTGCTGAATTATTAATAGCTACTGTTTTTTCCTTGTTTAGGCGAGCCAAGCCCCCCTTCAATTCATGGACAACCAGGAAGTGGCAAGAGTTTTAAAATTAGCATAACTAAACAAGATGATGGAGGTGCCCCCATTTTGGAATATATTGTCAAATACAGAAGTGTAAGTATTTCAGTTAATCAAAATAGGTGGGTTTTGCTTAGCAATATCTGCTTTTAATGTGAAGAAGACTGCTGATATGATTTGAAATGTAAGAAAATGGTTTGCATACTACAAAAAGAAAAGAAGATACAGTATAGTAAGTTTTCTTTTTTGACTAGGTTGCTAATGTCAGATTGTAAAATAAATTAAAAAAAAAAGAAGCATCTGTATTGATAGATAGCATCCTAGAGATAGAAATCTATATTCTAGTGGTCCATATTAATTTTAATTACAGTAATTATCTGATCATGTTTCCTGTTTTCTATCTTCCTAGATTCCAAGGCTCAACTTACAAAAGCCAAATAATTGACAAATTATTAGCACTTTCATGAGTTTCAGTGTACATATCAGTTCTTTAACAGCCATTGTATAGAGTTTATTTGCCTTCTGTTACCTACAGTCTGATTTGGTGTTCTCTCATCAAATCTGGCAAGTTTAGAAAACAGGCTTTTCTGCAATGGATAATTATTTTTTTTAAAAAAAGATGAAACAAACAAAAACCCAACCAAAAACCCAACAACAAAATGTGGATTTTTAAAAAATTATTAAAGTAGCTAAAATATCTTTCCTTTCCTGATATACTATGTTTAGAAATGATTGGGTTGAAGAAGTAACTATAGATCTGGCAAAAGCAATGAATTTAATTAAGAAGTGTGTATTCTGTAATAACTTCTTTGTGTTCTTTTAGGAAGACTGTACAACTTTTATCTGACTAGACCCACTAAAAATACATTTTACATAGTGTAACAACAGATTTACATGTCTGTTTAGAGAGTCTAAAAGAGATTGGGAATGTAACATCAGATATTTTGACATGTTAATCAGAAGATAGTGAGGACTGTATTTAACAGAAATGAGCAATCTTTGAGAAATTAAATGCAGAAACTGTTTTAGTGTTCCCAAAAAGGAAAAGCCAGTTCCTTATTTTGTAATAGTTTTTGTCACATTTCCTGATGTTTCCTATAGTGTAACTTTTTTGCGATAGTTCTGGGATTATGCAAGTGCTAAACCTGGCATGTAAAATGATTTTCCTAAGCTAAGTATAACCAAAGAAGATTGGTAGGTCCAAATCAATTGAGAAAAATTTGCTAGAGCTTTTAAGAATAGCCTGAGGGAATAACCAGCAGTTATTCTGATATCACTGATCCTTAAATCTTAATTGACCTTCTTAAATGACTTTCAGTCTAGTGAGTACAGTTGGCATAAAAGAAAAGTAATTGTAAAGGAAAGAGAGGCTAGTAAAATATGCAACACAAGATACAATGCAGTTTTGTGGGACTGAGCTTCCTAGTTAGAATACAATGCCTCGAGGTATTTATAATTGACAAGATAAGAAAATAAACTGTTTGGATATAATATATACATGCAGTATATGGAATTCCATCTGTTTCTGTGATTTAAGTAAGCTAAATGATTTTGGATCTATCCTGAATATTTTTTGAAACCTGATTTTGATTTAGTGTTTTGACTGAGGTACAATATTATAGAAGAAAAGACCACTTATCATGTGTATTGTTGAAGGATAAATGTACAGTTTAAGCAGTAACTGGAAACTTAATAGGTTACTGAAGAAGATAGCTTTTACTTGGACCTCAAATCCATATCTCCTTCAGCTTCCAATTGAAAAAGCAATTTGACTAAATTAAAGGCCTTCCTACAACAAAAAACTACAATATATTTTTGGTGTTTTAATCAGAATGAATGGATGCTATTTAAAGTTCTTAATTATCTGTTGACTGCTTCTCTTCTATCTTCCCCATTGGTCATATTTAATTAGCTTTCCTAGAACTCTTGCCAGCCTCATTAGTAGCACCTGGACCAATGTATTTGCTTGCATGTTTAAAGAGCATATTAGATAACAGGCTATACATCAGTCGCTTTTTTCTTCTTTGTGTTTCACAACAGCTTATGTCTTATTAAGAGTCAGTTGCCTCATGTTTAAGTTTTATACAGTTGGGTATTTTGGTTTTTTGTTTTTTTTTGTTTTTGTTTTTCATTGGGAGAAGGACAGCCTTTAAGATATTATAGCAATATTATAGCCTGGATTAGGGCAATTGGTAAGTTTTATTTTTCTGGAAATCACGTGTTTCATTCTGTCAAATATTGCTTGCCTAACATCAGTTTATTCATATTATGGGCAGGAGTTACTAACTATAATGAGATAATAAGAAGCTTCACATTTTGTTCTGTATTCCAGAGAAGTAGGTACTATGCAATTTTTATGAGTAGCAGCCTCAAATTGATTTATGCTGTTGCACGAAGGAAGTCAAGACAGTCTTACAAAGCTTCACTGATGGAATCTGAAGCTGATAGCATACATTGATTTCAAAGTTACCTTAGGAAAGAAGAGGAGAAGAGAGAGAAAGACAAGGGAAAACTGTTCCCTGGTAGCCAGCTGGGAAGAGTGGTGATGGGGATTCCCTAGACATGTGTCCTGTCTGATGCAGGAGGTGACTGCCCAACCACATTTCTCATAGTAACTGTGTAATTTTAATGGGGACCAACTCAAGCTCCCCTTTGGCTGTTCCTGCTTATGGTGCTATTAAAGTTGATTGGGGCACATGTGATGAGGTGCTGGTATTGCACCATGGATGTTAAGCTTTATGTATGTGGAAATGTGTACTGAATTTGTAAATGCTGTTTTCTACTGTGTTATTTACCAAGTACTATAGTAATAGACTAAAAGCTAGAGGGGAGGGTTGAAGAGATTGTGCAGACCAAGGGGAAGGTGAGTTGATAAGGAAGGCCAGGAGGAAGGAGCACTTGGGATACAGGGGAAAGACTGCCACAGCAGCTCAGGGCAAGTGGGTGACCAGGCACAGACCTGCAAGAGAAAGGCAGGCTACAAAGCAGCCTTAACACATGTTAAGCTTAGCTCCAGAAACAGCATGCAAACAATGTGTGATCACCATACAGGAATAATCACTTACACATGACTCACATAGTCACAAACAAAAGTTTGTGCTTACCACTCAAGTGCATTTTGACCATGATGGATATTCTGTAGCTGCACATGTTGCCCATTGTTCTCTGTAAATATGTATCATTATTATCTTGAAGAGATTTGTTCCCAGCCTTCAGTTAAGATTTTGGTATCGTATCCTGAATTACTTCATAATACTTAAAAGCAAGTATTGAAATAGGCTTCTTAGTGATTGGAAAATAGAATTCTGTTTCTATACTTTTCGGTCACAGAATGATAATAGTAAGCTAGAAAAAAAAAGGGGGGGTAGGGTGTTGTTTTTGTTTTTCCCTGGCAGGCCAAGTTTCAGTAAAAATTTTAAATTAGAATGAAATAAGTAAAATATCTACTTTTACAGTTATAAACTTTTAGATAGAAGAAAGAAAAATTAATTAAAATCCTATTTTGAAAAAAAAACCCAGTATTTATTTTTTACTTTTACATCCACAATGATGTTTGGAGGAAATGTGAGAGGAGCAATTAGTTTTGCAGGCCAGAAAGTTGTTAACCATGTTGACCTGTGACAGTGTTAATATTAATGCTCTGAATTTTGGCATTGACAAGTGTTTGACTGATAGGTTATGTGTTTCATTCTTGTTTTACTATGTTGATGGAGGGCTGTGTTCATTTTGTTCCTTTATGATAGGTTCTATAACAAAACTCTGTAAATATGAATCATTTAAAAAGAGATACTTTCTCATTTACTCCCACTCTGATATACCTACCATAAAACAGTTAAATGTGTTTGCATCTCTAAGTTCCACTTTACCTGCCAAATCCTCGGACTTTCTATGCATTTTAACACTATGTACGTTATCAGCCATTTTGTGTTTTCTTCAGTATTTGTCCTGTATTACCCAGACCTACAAAGCACCATCCTAATGTAATGAATTCTTGTGAAGTCATTGCTTTAAACTATCAGGTTGTCTTCGTGAGGATTTCTTGATATTTTTTCCTGCAAGCTTTCAAGACAGTGTGGCATCTCCTGCCCTTTTTTTTATCACAGGGACTACCATAATAACAAGTCAGTTTGAGCTGAACTTTCAGCACAACAATTTAGGGAGGGTGGAGAATAAAGGAAAGTGTTAAAGGGGGTTAATCACTTTTCCTCACTTTTTATGAGCTCCCAGAGAAAGTGAACTTGGGTACAATGTAAAATGACCATTAAAGAGAGAGATGTTATTTTCTAGACTAGTAAATAGTTAGGTGCCTAAACAGTGGATTGGCTTTACTTCCACTGTTGTCAGATGTGCCCTCAGTTTTGAGAAGCAGCCAAGTCATGGTAGACTGGAGTTTCACACTGCTTTGTATACTCTTTTTTTTGTCAGGGTATTTAGGTGCTTAGGTTACTCACAGCTGTCTTACATATCTAGGTCTTAGACACTTCTGAGATTTGACTGGTGCCTATTTTTAAAGCCAATACACATGCAATTAAGAAATAATAATATTTTTTTTTTAGTGTCATTAGTCTGTGACATTGTGGTTTCAGCTGAAATGAAGTTAATTTTCTTCCTAGTAGCTGGTATAGTGTTATGTTTTGGATTCAGTATGAGAAGAATGTTGATAACACACTGATGGTTTCAGTTGTTGCTAAGTAGTGTTCATAATAAATCAAGGATTTTTCAGCTTCTCCTGGCCAGCCAAGAAGAAGGCTGGAGGGGCACAAGAAGCTGGGAGGGGACACAGCCAGTGCAGCTGACCCAAACTGGCCAAAGGAATATTCCATACCATATGACATCATGCTGAGTTTATAAACTGGGGGGAGTTGGCCTGAGGGGGATCACTTGGGAACTAACTGGGCATTGGTCAGCAAGTGGTGAGCAATTGCATTGTGCGTCACTTGTTTTGTATATTCCAATCCTTTTATTTTTATTATTCTAATTTTATTATTGTTGTTATTATTATCATTCTTAGTTTCTTCCTTTCTGTTCTATTAAACTGTTCTTATCTCAGCCCATGAGTTTTACCTGTTTCCCTCTGATTCTCTCCCCCATCCCACTGGGGGCAGGGCGAAGTTAGTGAGCAGCTGCACAGTGCTTAGTTGCTGCCTGGGGTTAAACCACAACAGTTTGTTTCAACCAAAGACTTATACTGGGAAGCAGCAAGATCCCCAGAAATTGCCCATCATTGGTTAGTCTCATAGCATCAATGACTTTCTGCAAAGGAGTATTTCCACATTATATGAAACAAAACGAAAGGCAAATAAAGGAACAGTTTAATCTCTGAGGTTGCAGATCTGATTGCAGTTCCTGAAAACGTGCATTTGTTGGTGGATATTAATGATACAACTGCTAATAATAAGTGATTATTGAAGACATTTGTATTGACTTACCCCTCAAATTAGATGGTAGTTTGTGATTTAGAAGTTGATTTCATTTGTTGTAGAACACTGTGCATATGTGGAGCTTTCTATAAATTTTAAGCAGTATTAATAATAGAACAGCCTAATAAAGTATGAATTGTTCTTTTGTAGTTCCATTTATTGCTCCTTAAGCCCCCAATTAAAGGGTCTTAGCATAAACAGGGAGATTCGTAGGAAGATTTAACTGACAAACTCTTGTTTTGGCTCTCTTTTCATTTCTACACTAATAGTAAAATAAATCTGGACACATTATTGAGCTCTACCTCGTAAAAAGTACTTGAAAATGCATGTGAAATAACACCTATAATGAAGGATATTGCAGTTCTTTTCTTTTTTTCTTTAAGATGCCAAAAGCAGACTGTATTCTGGAAGACTTAATCTGTTTATCTTTAGAAGAAGACAACTTGCTTTCCAGATACTTTCTTTATTCTTCTTCCTCCTAACTTGTGTTTGTCACTCTTCATAAAACATTTTGCTGCCTTTGAGCTCAGGGCTTGGACTTTGTTTCATTTATCTCAATCCACCCAGTTGGCTTTCCTTTCAACTAAACTTAGGGTGTCACTTCTCTGGCATAGCATGCAGGTATCCTGTTACATTTCAGCTCTTTCATTAGTCTTCACCTGACCAAACTGTGGTACAACTGCCTTTTCACTTATTCTTGCATCTGCAGAAGAGCAACCTCATATAGAAATCTGTATAGTTTTCCTTCCAAATTTTAAGCTCATTCTATTCATCACATATAATTCTACAGTTTGTTTTCAAAGTATAGTCGTATATCTGTTTGCAATGCTGTCTTTTCTACCTGCAGGAACCATATTAGCCTGAATTTTTATTTTCCAATTCAGTAATTTTTTTCTCCTTCTGTGATTCTGAATGTCTTTGGAATTCCCCAGTATATTCACACAGTTGTATGTGCACACACCACATTCATGTATGGATCTTCTGATTTCTCTCATGTTGATATTCTTTGGAATTGAGGTGTATTATTTTTTTCTCCCAAACCTCACTAGTTTAAACACCCATTAAAATATGGTGCTACATAACATTGCTATTCCTAATATTACTAAGGAGTATTTGCATATGCATATTGCAATCAGTATTAATGCCTTTTATTTTAGCAGTGCTATACAAAAATATATATTTTGTAAAAGTAGTTTGATATAGTGATAATATAAGTGGATTCACTCAGTGGAATGTAAATATGGGTGGATTCACTCAGTGGCATATCAGATGATTGCAACAGAAATTATCCACAAGGATATGGGAAAATTGCCTTGACAGATAATACCAGTTTCACTGTATGATGAGTAAACTACTTTTCCTCCAGTGTATTTAGGTTCTTTCATGATTTGTAATGTGACTACCATTCTGATGTTTTTCATTGGTCTTCTGCTGCACCAAGTAGGCACTTTTACCCTGCTGCAAATGTTCCTGCAAAGATGTTTTACTGTATTTTAATCGTTCCTAGGACTATCATGGGTCAGTACCAATGCCAGTGCTGAAGAAGCAAGAAAGAGTTTAACAAAAGGTGAAGTCAGGATGGAAAACCCATCACGCTCAGCACTGATAGTGAATAAGTTATTGCAGCTGTGCACATAAGGGAGTTTAGTCTGTCACTCTATTTTCTGAAGACTAAGGGAGTGCGAAACACACATAAGGAACATGACTGAGCCCTGAACTGTCTAATTTAGCTGCTATTTTCTTTGACAATTTTATCAGTCAAGAGCAAGATGCTTCAGCAAAGAGCCTAAATATAAGCTGCTGAGAAGTATGGTAGTCTGCAGAAAAAAGTTAAACTTCCCTGTGTTTGAAGGGTTTCTTTTTTTTCCCAGAAAGTTTATATCCACTGACTGTGTCTGTGTTGCTGTATGAGTTGGATGGCTAGGATTTGGCTCTCAGCATAATTTTTGCCACTTTATTGTACCTCAGTGTTTAGTAAGAATAGGACTGCATGGCTTCTTACTAACTGTTATTGATACTCCTTTGAACAAGATGGCTTTTGTGTTTGACAATATATATATTGTTTTATCCTTTTAGCTATTAGTTATTTTGTAATTCTCATTTCTATAAAGAATAATTAAATATATTATGCACTAAAAGGAGTGATTGCAAAGGTAAGCATTCCAATTTTATGAAATGCCAGAATTAAGATTGCATCTGAAGTCCTCATTTGTTCCCTTTGTATACTTGTCTTAGGTAATTGTCTGAATTGTGAGAACCCTTTTTTTCTCTAGAACACCGTCTTAATGATTTACTTGTATCCTCTCACCAGTAGACATAGGACTGCATACTTTCTCAATGGTGTTTATATTGTTGCATACAACCCGGTTTGCAAATTGTTACTATAGTAGCACATACAGCTACAGTTTGTGTATATTTTCATTATATAACTAATGTATGATATAAGTACAGCTTGCATTCATGAACAATTCAAGTATGGGTTTAATGGCAAGTTTCTTTAAAAAAAACACTGTTCAAAATGTAATTGGAACATCTTTATAAAATAAAACTTTTACAGAATTTATTCTTAACAGCATTTGTAAATAGTTATCCTGCTGTTCCCCAAGATAAACATCAGTATTTGAGCAAAGTGTAAATTGAAGCTAAAAGGTTAAAAGGGATTGCCTACAAAATCCCTAAATCCACATTGTGGAAACATGATTAGGAGTGGTCAAAATTACAAAATGCCTGAGTACTCAGAACTCCAAAATTAGATTATTTGAATGTTCATAACCTCTGTAAATGAAACTACATAGTTTCTGTGCATCATGTAGACTCATAGTTTAGACAAATAATACAAGAGATTCTGAGAATTTAAACTAATATTTACATCTTTACAGAAAGACAAGGAAGACCAGTGGCTAGAGAAAAAAGTACAGGGTAGTAGAGACCACATCATCTTAGAGCATCTTCAGTGGACTATGGGTTACGAAGTACAAATTACAGCTGCCAACAGATTGGGTTATTCTGAACCAACATTATATGAATTCAGCATGCCACCAAAGCCTAACATTATTACAGGTAAGTTGATTTTAGAATGTTTTCTTTCTATGAATTGTTTACTACTCTTAGTACACTGACATGTTTAGTTGAACATAAGGTAATAGAAGTCGTCTTTAACTGACAAAGCCTGAGGCCCCATACTCTATTATCAACAAAGACTTGATTCAAAACCCCTAAATAGGACCCCATTTCCTACTTTTCCCTTAATAATAGTCATTTGTAAGTACAAAACAAGTATTGAATCTTCAACCCAGAAGATGACAGTTAACAAGAAATATAGTATTTAAGAAATACCTCCTATACATTTTTAAAATGCCTTGTACTGCCTATTTGTCTGTTGTAAGCAACTTAGTTGTTAAAATTCCTCAGTCCCATCTCTACCTGTGCTTCAAGATACACATGTAATAAAGGTATTTATTTTAGTGTCTGATGAGGTTAAGACTTCAAATAGTCTTGTTTAGATACTGTCTTACTGATTCACCCTAACATGGTGAGCATACAGCCTTGTATTAGGCCTATTTACAAGCTTTGAAATCTATAGATATGTCGTTCATATTTTTAAGTGTGTAAACAGGAAGGTCTGGTATTTTTTTAAGGAAAACTGCATAATAGTTAAGAGTGAGTGTGTTCCATTAACTAATTTATCAAGTTTTAATGCTTCGTAATGTAAAGTTATATTTTGGTGCAACAATGCAAAATTATTTCATTCAGAATAAACCCAAAATATGGTAATTTCTGATGTATTATGGGTTATTTTAATTTTTATAAAGCAAATGTTATGAGGAAAAGATTTCAAACTTATCTAAATTATGAGCTGATATCTTTAATAATAAATTCCAAATTAGATCAGTGTCATCATTACCATTTTAAAATCAGGTGCTAAATCATCTAACATAGTATTTTCTGTATGCCGTAAATTAAACTATCAGAGTATTAGGATAAGATTAAAATCTTGCCAAATAAACATAATGGCCAATATATTAAAAGGTAAACCATATCAATACCTGTGTTTTAATAGGAGCATCTGACTAGCATTGATCTTGGTAAAGTGGCAATGAGTTTGAATGGGTCATAGACTACTGTGTCATCAGAAAAGTTTGAAATAACTGACTTGAAATTTTGTTTCTGTCTATTGCAAGTTTTCCTCAAATATATTGTCAGGGAAATTATCTCAAGATCTCTGCAACATTTTTTAATATTCCATAGCAATTTGTTGATATCAAAAGCTTTGTTATTTGCATTTATAGAAAGGAATAGGCATTTGTAATTCATTAATAGGTTCAGATCCAGTTTGAGTACAAATATTTGGTTTATGCACTTGAATTGCAGTAGTGAGAGTTGATTTGCATTTTGATTGAAATTCAGGGCCTCAATAGGCCATGTGTACTTGTTTTTAAACACATAAGGCTTTGTGATTGCCATCATTCAGAAATAAAATTTCACTACATGATTGAAAAAGAAAAGCGAAAAAGAAATGTAGGAAAGCTTATTGTCCCAAGGAAATAAAAATATTTATCAAGTAGAAAAATAAATAAAACCTTATTTGGGTAAATGGAAGGGATAAGCCATTTTTCAATTTTGTATATTTGAAACACAAATCTTACTTGTTTTGCAATGCAATCTAACTTTAACCTGTTATAATTATTTAAAGTATTCCATTTTATTGCCACAACTGCTGTAACTGAGAGAAATATGATATGCCTCCGTAAATTACAACATAGGTGGTCTCTAAACATTTAAGTAAAAAGCAGCTTAGTTAATTCAGTTTCAGAAGATAGATAGAATATTTTTCTCTGAACACAGTTTTATAGGTATCTGGGGACCTTTTCCTTTCAGTGCTCTCCCATAACCATAACTCCATAAGTAGTTGTAAGAAGTCTGTTACACTATTTAACATCAGATCTTCTTTATATGAATCATTATTGCAATTATGATTGTGGAACTGATTATTTTGTCAACTGTTTTTGCAAAGCCTGAAAAGAGGTTTTCATCTGTATGTGCCCAAGTCTATGGCACTTCAGCTGAACAGAGTGTTTCTGTCTTCCTCTAAATGTAATTAAAAACCAAGATATCTGTAGATACTATGTGTGCAATCTCATGGATATTACTTAACCCAAGAGAATTTTGGGATCCTCTAAGTATCGTGATGGTTAACTATACCTAACATACTATTCTGGTGAAAATGCATGCAAGCTAATGCAATTAATCAGAGAACTGGACAGAGATGGAGGCAAGGATACATTAATTGTCCTTTGATAGGTGCCTACCAGGGAAATGGGAGTTGTCACAAGAAATAAAACTTTAGTTCTGATTGCTGCAGAAGGAGCTTGTTTATGCTTTCAAGAGCCATTGGATATAAGGCAGAAGTAGTAATCCTTGAGGGCAGGGATTGGAAGCCAAAACCCTACTTACGTGAAGGCACAACTCCTATGGGCACTGAATCCACAACTTCTGCTTGCTAGGGAAGTGTAAGCAAGTACCAGCTCATGGCTGGCAGTCAAATTCTATAATAACAGAATATGATGATCTTCCATTAGCAGTCTTAGGTCTAGGAAGGAGCTTGAGGCTGCAGATTGCTGTCTGGCATCAGTGAGGAGTATAAATGAGACAGACATTCCTTTAAAATTTCACCTGGTTGGCCTCAGCAGCCTCCAACTCTAGATGGACTTGATTTTGTAATTCTGTTCCTAGGCCTGTAACATGGTCTCCATTCACTGAAACACTCAAATTTGTTATTAGTTCTTCAGAATTTGTAATCCTTTTAATGAAAGTTTCCTGGTTTTCTGAAGGGTTTATCAATGGAACCTCACACTGACTTTGAAAAACACTCAACAAACCAACTTCTTAAAACGCTTTGCCTTAAACAAATGTATGTATAAATATATTCATATATGTATATATGTGTATACATATATACATTACTGTATATTATATCTATGTATATATAATTTTACTTCTTACTTTCTTGAGTTATTTTTTCCAGTCAGCAATTCCATCTTTGTATTTCAGATTTTACTTAGGCGTATGAGCATGTATTTAAGAATCATGCTGTGAAGAAAGAGTGGCATAATCTTAAATGTAGTAATTTATATATTCCAAAATCTCACTAGGGATGTTAGCTGGCAGTACTTGTAGGCAGGTGCAATTCTAACATTGTTGTGCTTGCCTCTGAATGAAGTCTTTATCAGATTTTAATTACTCATTTGCGATATTTTTGAAAATTTTGTTCTGGCTTCTCTATAGTGTTAAGCTGCTTCTAGTGCTGTGAGAAAAAAAGGGGATTCTCAAAGGAGTTGTGTGCCTTAGCTCTTAGCTCTTTATCAGTGTTAGGACAGCATAGACTAACCTCTACAGCCATAACAAACCCTCTGACTAGGTGTCACTGGGAGCAGCCAAACTCCATCAGCTCCTGGAGCTGACATTACAGTGCCTTTGTATGGGTCCATTTACTCTTTCTCAGCAGGGCAGAGATATCCTGTCTTTGTACCTTGCAGCTGGTACAAAAGTGTCCAAATCAGCTGTCATTCTGAACCACTACTATTGTAACCTAAAAACACATCTACAGTTTTATATTGAATGAATCTTAAAAGAAGATGTTAAAAGAGGATACTTTCTGCAAGTGTTAGATATATTTTCAGAAATTAGTGGCAGAAGATTAATGCAGGTGCTGTCTTCCAAAGGCTTTTATCCAGTCAGTGCTGTTTGGAAGGCCAGAAGATATATTAAAAACGGCTGCAAGTTGTGTCTTATCATAAGTTTTTTCTTCTTAATAGTGGGAAAATGAGAAAAGCATTTGGGGATAATAAGAAGCCCTTAGACCTATTTTTCTCACTTTGCAATATTGGTTGGTTTGGGTTTTTTTAACTTCCAATACTGCATGGACTATTGGAATTATTTTTTTATTAACATCTCTGGAAAAGTTTTAGTCCCTTGTGCATCTGTTTTTTCAATGCATGTCTGTCACCAATGCTTAAAATCATATAGGTAAAGAGGGACAATTTAATGCATGATATTTTCACTCATCATCACTAGTAGCAAAGATTATATTCTTCATGCCAAACATGATTTTTATCAGTAGTTTTTACAAAAATGCAGCTTCTGCATCTCCAGTGGTGTCAAAGTGAATGAAAAATAAAAATAGCTCTTATCAATGCTTTGGGTATGTGTGTGTATATATATGTATTTGAATTTGTGTATGTACATTTTATGATGTATTACATAGATAAAATAGGGCTTTTGAACTATACAGAAAGTGTTTTATTAGACTAGAAGCTAGGATAATGAACTTTTTCATCTAAAGACTGAAAATTACTAAGTACAGAAAAATAGAAATGTCTCCCTCATGCTCACAATTTTCTCTAAAGGACAAGTCCTTTTCTTTAATTTTACTCTCAGTCAAGCAATTCATTGACTTTTTTGGGGTAGAAAAAAATTCTGTATGATCCCACCTGTGTAGCTGGTGTAGGTTTTTGTTCCTGTCACATCTTGCTGCCAAACAGCAGACTCTCTTGCTACAGGTGCTCTCTTTGTCTCTCACATCCCTTCAACCCTGACCCATAGGCTGCAAGAGTCTCCCTGGGGCACAGCCTCCCTAGCTCTGAAGGGAGGAGTAACCTCCCTTTTCTCTAGAAGCGTTGACTTGACCCTGACAAGGCATCAGCTAAGAGAAGCCAAGAAGCACCCTTCTTCATTCTTGTTCTGTACGCCACCACAAAAGTACATAACATTTGTTGACTTACTGTAACTATGAATAAACTTCCAATCTGAATAGTTCTTGTGTCCTTTGAAGCATTTTTCTTAGATTTCAAATAATTTCAGATCTGTTTGAAATTATATTTTACCTGATTACAACCAAGCCTCAACGTCAGGGTAACACCTAAAAGCGTGCTTGCATGACCAAGGCCTCTGCTCTCATTACCATTAGCCTTCCTTGCCACAAGAGCATGTTGCTGGCTCATGTTCAACTTGGTGTCCACCAGGACCCCCAGAGCCATTTCTGCAAAGCTGCTTTCCAGCTGGGTGGCCCCCAGCCATATACTGGTGTCTGGGGTTGTTCCCCCCCAGGGGCAGGAATTTGCACTTGCCCTTGTTGAACTTCACAAGGTTCCTGTCGGCCCATTTCTCCAGCCTGTCGAGGTCCCTCTGGATGGCAGCACAACCATCTGGTGTATCAGCCACTCCTCCAAGATTTGAGTCATCAGCAAACTTGCTGATGGTACGCTCTGCCCCATTGTCGAAATCATTGATGATGTTGAACAGGTTTGGACCCAGTATTGACCCCTGGGGTACACCGCTAGTCACTGGTCCCCAACTAGACTTCATACCATTGATCAACACTCTCTGGGCCCAGCCATTCAGCCAGTTTCCAATTCCACCTCACTGTCTGCTTGTCCAGCCTATGTATCAACAGTTTCTCTTCGAGGATCTTATGGGAGATAGTGTTGAAAGCCTTACTGAAGTCAACGCAGATAATATGCACAGCTCTCGCCTCACCTACTAAGCCAGTCATTTCATCATAGAAGGTTACCTTGGTGAAGCATGACTTTGCCTTTGTGAATCAATTCTGGCTACATCTGATGTAGTAGTTCTTCATGCCTGGGAACAGTTTCCAGGATTAGTTGCTCCATCACCTTCCCAGGGATTGAGGTGAGGCTGACTGGCCTGTAGATCCCTGAGCCCTCCTTCCTGCCCCTTCTAAAGGCAGAAGTGACATTTGCTTTCCCCTGTCCTCAGGGACCTCTCTTAATCTCCATGATCATTCAAAGATTATTGAGAATAGCCCTGCATTGACAGCTCCCTCAGCGCTTGTGGGTGCATCTCATCAGAGCTCATGGACTTACGTATATCCAGTTTTTTTAAGTATTCCCTGACCTGATCCTTGCTCAGAATTTCCTCAACTCTCCGGATCCTATCCTTACATTTTCAAAGGCAATGATATCTCTGTTATGTTTATTTTCTAGATTTCTCTTTACAGCTGTTCTTCCATAAAACCAAGCCAGATTTTTTTCTTCCTCGCTTTCACTTCAGTAGCAACAACAGCATTCTTCTGGCCAGGTTGGGTTTCAGTTATATTTGTGGTATTTTTTGTCTCAGTACATAATCAATAATCCTTGTGCTTTTGCAGATATAAACTGTCTGTTTTGTTAACTTTAATCAACAATTCTCTAGGTAATGAGCAAGGAAAAGCCTAAAGATATTCCCTCTTGAGCATTTTGCAGAACTGCTGGTAACCAAAATTAGTCATTAGTGACCATGTGTAGCTCAGCTGAAGAGAAGCCCTTTCCAGGTACAATGTGTTATTTCAGAGCAAGGCCACTTTCTGAGGCAGAGTTAGCTATTGGGTAATGTCAGCAGTTGGCTTCTGGTACTTAGTTCTAGGAAAAGTTATGTTGCATCATTAAAAGTTAAATTAGGAGAATCATGGAGATTTGTAGTCATCATCTTTTGTAGTCTCCTTCCATAGAAAAAGCTAAAATGGGTGCCAGTGGGTACTTGAGCCAGGACTAAAAGTCATGACTTGTGGCTTTTAAGTTGCCAGTTTAAATCTCCAGGAAAAGACTGCAGAATTATATTCTGTACTGATTCTTCTGTAATAACATTTTGGCCTGCTTTTCAGCCTATGGTTTGTGACCACACTGCCTATCCATTTATGTGTGTATGTATACCTGTAAAAAAATCCATCAATTTGTGTCTTCAGATAACTTTGAATGCAGTTGATGTTTTCACTAAAGTTGCCGGAGAACAGAGGCTTCAAAAATAATACATTCCTGTAAACTTTTTTTTTAAAAAATAGGTATCTGAGGGTGGAAGTAAAATTCTTTGTAGCTCAGTAAGGAAAATATTGTATTAGAAATTTACACACTTTTAGCAATCGGAATAATTTGGGAAAGAAGACTTGTAACTTTCCAACCCTTGATCCTTGCACTACCTTCGATAGCAACAATAAATTTAAACCAAGAAAGAAAAAGAAAAGCATGGAAGGAGTTTGAAGGTATTTCCAAAGGCAAAATTTCCATTCCAAGGATCAGAAATTTTAAGTCCATGATGGGTACCTCTTTTGTACAACTTTGTGCATTACAAGATTCCTTATTCTATCTCTGCCACTTTGACTAGTTAGGGTTTTAGTTTAATCTAAAATGAAGAACAAAATGCAGTAGTCAAAAAGGAAAGCCTTGAGGACGTTAGTCTCCTTGCAGCTCTGATCACATTCCCAAGGCAAGGAAGAGCTGCAGCATTACCCTTGTGAAATTACCTGCATCATTTTCTCATAGGCTGAAGGATATTGTTATTCCAAAATCAGAACTCAAAAATAAAGACTTTTGTCCGACTTTTGTTCAAATCATAATTCTGAGCTAAAAGTGTAAAGCAAAGTCTTCAGCATGTATTGCTGTATTGGAAGAATAATTTTTATATTTTATTTTCTGAAGAGGGTAGAGAGAAGAGATTAAATGTGCCTTTGAGATCTCATGCTTTGAGAATAGGAGTTGGTAGGAATCACACCAATCAGATAAATTAATATCCAAAACTTCAGAAAGATGACAGCCCCCACAAAACCTATTTGCTTTTGTTTTGCAAAGCAGTACTAGAATTTGCTGAGTAAGAGCCATTTCTCATCAAATCCTGGAGATGAGCATTGTTGTAAATGATAGGGTGTGTTCTTGCTGTAGGCTAAAACCAGCTCTGTTTGGTCCATTCCCTGCAAAGAGTAACTTTTTTACATGAAAAGGGATAGAAATCGCTTACTAAAATTGATAGAACTTATTTGATATGAATCAGAGACAAAAAGGCTTACACTCTCAGTATCATCAGCAGGGTTCATAGGCAAAAAAAAAAAAAGATATTTTTTATAAAATGTCACTCTTACAGTACAGCTATCACAGGAATTAACTAGCACTGAATACTAGAAAAGCAGTGGAACGCTAGAAAAAAACCCAAATAATAGTGAAAAAACTACTCTGTATTCACAGAACTTCTGCTTCAAAAGGAATTATTTTTTTTTTTGCCTTCTGAATTTAAGTTTGCTTATCTTTTTGAATGCTATGAGAAAAAAAGAAAATCATCATAGATGTTGAATGTTAACGTGCAAGGCTACACTTTATAAGTATGGTACTCTTATTCACCTAGAATATTTGTTATGAGTAATTGCTAGCATTATGTTGCTTTATAATTAAAAAAATGTAAGTGCCAATTAAAAGATTAAGTTGATAGATATATTATCTAAAAATACTTAAAATCTGTGCTATTAAAATAACTGTGGAAGTTTAATGTGTCAAAGAATTTTTTGCTATGAATATAAGGACCAAATTATTTAAGTCCAAATAAAAAGAACAGGTTGTGAATTTTGAACAGCTTGAACAGTCATAATTTCTTTAAAAATGTGTATCATTGAAAACACTGCAGTAGAAATATATGTGAGGATGAGGTAAAGTCCATAATAGCTCTTAGTTTATTTATATTGCTGTCTTTTCTACTTGATAGTTACCTACACTCAGATGTATATTTGTGCAAGAACAGGGTGTCCTGGTTTCAGCTGGGATAGAGTTAACTGTCTTCCTAGTAGCTGGTACGGTGCTATGTTTTGAGTTCAGTATGCGAAGAATGTTGATAACACACTCATGTTTTCAGTTGTTGCTCAGTAGTGTTTAGACTATAGTCAAGGATTTTTCAGCTTCTCGTGGCCAGCCAGTGAGAAAGCTGGAGGGGCACAAGAAGTTGGCACAGGACACAGCCAGGGCACCTGACCCAAACTGGCCAACAGTGTATTCCATACCATGGGACGTCCCATCTAGTATAGGAACTGGGGAGTGGGGGCAGGGAATCGCCGCTCGGGGACTGGCTGGGTGTCGGTCGGCGGGTGGTGAGCAATTGCCCTGTGCATCATTTGTACATTCCAATCCTTTTATTACTACTGCTGTCATTTTATTAGTGTTATCATTATCATTATTAGTTACTTCTTTTCTGTTCTATTAAACCGTTCTTATCTCAACCCACGAGTTTTACTTCTTTTCCTGATTTTCTCCCCCATCCCACTGGATGGGGGGGACTGAGTGAGCGGCTGCGTGGTGCTTAGTTGCTGGCTGGGGTTAAGCCACGACACAGGGACATATTCCTGTTATAAGAGGATAATGCATTGGTTAAACTTTATGCATCTATGTCCCAAAGGCAAGTTTCCCGCCAGAACATATTCATGAAACAACAGCTCTGTGATTTAAGCTAAATTTAAGGTGCGTTGCAAAAACCCCTAGAAGATTCAAATCCTAAAACCTAGAAATCCTTTGAGTTTGGGTAGCATTTAAATTCTGCATGTCTTGATCATATATTTGTGGAAAGAGAGAATGATTTTTTTCCACCACTTGCCTTTCTCTTCAGCCTGTGAGCTCTCTAGAGTAAGAGATATATCCCAATGTATTTGTGCTAAGATGTCACAAATCATCCTCTACACTGATTTAAAGCTTAAATAAATATAACAAGGGACTGATATAATACAGTTTAAATGCAAAATGCGGTGCTTAACTGTTTTCATCTACTTCCATTACAATTTCTTAAAATTCACTTTCTAAAGTAAGTAAATTAAGATGTAACCAAGGTTATTGTTTATACTACACAAGATTTTCTATATTTCAATTTCTTTTGAAGTCTATTTTGAAACAGTAGCCTAACACTGATATTAGTCACTATCCATATAATTACTGTGCCACTGTAGCTGAAAAAAAACCCCCTCAATATCCAGTCAAGATTAAGATGTTTAAACATACACTATATTGCATGAACTTGACTGTATTATCTGCCAAAAAGTGAACTTTCAATATAAATATTAGTAGAAAATATATATGCAAACTTCACATATTGCACTGGGTTACATCCAGACATACTGTGAGGACTCGAATGTCTGAGAAGTTGCATGTTTTGAAAAGCAACTTTGTTTTATTCCCACCCTAGTATTAAAGTCAGTATCTAATTACCCAGCTGCCTGTGCTAATTGCATTGGTCATTCATATTTCAAGTGGACTTATGTCCATATTATTGATGACAGTTTTGACAGTGGTCCATTCTGGTCTCCTACGATAATTCAGGAACAAGGTAAACTTACTAGCAAGAAGAAACAGCTAAACCAGTTTTTCTCTTCTTTATCCCCATGCATGATCAGAACCTTCATTTTATGTAATCATTGACTTTTTTTTACAGTTTCTTCTTTCAGCCTATGGGCTGATGTGTGTTGCTGCTTCAAATATTCACTATTTCTGATAGATGTTGCATTGTAGTTTCCTGAGTTCCATGTACCTCCAACATATGAAAGACACCTGAAAGGTAGTATTTAGGTTGGGCTTGGCTGAATGGTTTTGAATCTCAAGGCGAAACAAGAGAGTTGGTAGCATGCTTCAGGTTAAGTCCTTAAATAAATTGTTTTAAATTTAGACCAAAAAGTTTACCACTTTGGCTGCTGTTGAGAACCACATGTTGCTGCTATTAAGGTACACCTTTTCTAGGTTTTGAGTACTTTACTATCCAGATTTGTCCAGAGCACTTCAATGGTTACCATTTCATCCACACTTTAATCATAAATTGATGTTTCTGTTAGAGTAATGTCTTTCAAATGATTGTCTTTGGCACAATGTAAATATTAAATTAATTATTTTTTCTCTTTTTTTTTTTCCTTTCCTACTATCACTGTTTTCCTTTTGATACTTTATTTTTCATGTTTTATCAACTTTTTCACTTTTTTTTTTTCAAATTTACTTCTTCTTCACACTCTTGATTTCCTGTAACAATTCTTATCCGCACAGATAGATGCTGTGAAACTACTAGACGTGAAAATGGAGGCCAGTCCCTGCAGCTGAATGCTGCTGGTTTCTCTTTCATTGTATTCATAAGTTTCTGGTGCATGTTTTGATGCTGTTGATAAGGCAAGCAATATGTTTTCTTCCTTTCCCTCTGAATTTTATATTTACAGGAAAATAAACACAGGCCTGTATAAAAAATGGTACTTTTCTATAGCTCTTCTAAAGTTTCCATTCCTGGTTAAGATCCTAAATACTGTACATACTTCAGTCTGTACATGCAAAATTCTTCATCTGGCTTTTTGGAAACCTTGTAAGTTCTGTGACAAATTCAACAGATGATGCTTGGCTCTTCTGTTTGACAGAACTTGGAGAATCTGACTTATTTAATTTGTTCAATGTGATTTGATTTTATTTTCTCAACTATATTTTGATTATAAAAAAAAATCTATGCATAGACCTTACCATTGAAAGTCACATGGCTTTCTAGGTACACTATCAATTGGTCTTTCATGAGAGCATTTTGATTCTGTATTAATCCTTTTCACAGAGTTGTCCTTACACTAGCTCCTTCCATGATGTACTTTAAACTTATGCTTAATATCGATATGTTTTGTACTTTCTAGTGAATTTTAACAAACATTTCTTCCCTAATTTATGATCTCTGAATTGCTTTAGTTTATAATATTTAATTCCCTATACTTTTCCTGTGCCTCTGCAGCCATGCCTCAGCACATAAAATAGGTCCCTGCCCACCAAACACACTTCTTGTGACTCTAACAGTGACACATTTCATTTCATGGCCTTTGTTGGACTTGAAGCTCCAGGGGGCTCAGTGTTGACCTTTAGTAAAGAATGGGGAAAGTAGGTTTCCCTATTTTACACCTTAAGAGATTGGTTTACAAACTCTGCATCTAGAACAATGTATACAATACCTCAGAAAAAAGTTCATTTAGTAAGAGTTCACATAGACATTTTTCTGCATATTTGATTTTAGAATTTATGTATTTGACTAAGTTTATGGTTCATTCCTCTTCCATACAGAATAACACAAGAAAGCAATGCACTTTAAGAGCTAAGGCAGAATTAAATATCTATTTTTAGATACTTCCCGTCAAATTGTTACTAACCAAAACAAAGATAATAAATTAACAATACATGTTGATTTTTCCCCTCTTATAGTTCATTTCTTTGGAGATTTAATACCATTATCTTATAACTTTGAAATTAATTGGTCAAATTTAAGTTTTTATGTATCTTCACCTGTGTAAGGGATATTCTTATTTCTAAGAAATCGTTATTATGGTCAGTTTTGCCAGTTTCAATTTATTCTTGGAAGTATTTACTTTAAAACATCATTAACAAAACCTCTTCTCATCTAAAACAAATAACAATAATTTTAAAAGACTGGGCTGTCACAAGTAAGATGTCTTCAGAATGCATGTGTGTAAATCTGAAGACTTATTTATTGGCCAAAATACTTTTTTAAAAATTTCATATATTTAGTATAATGAAGTAGACGGAATTCAAGCAAATGTCATTCTAAAAATGTTAGCTTCATTGTGATCTGTAGAAAATCTCTCACCATGTTCAGTGGGGCCACTATTTCATTTGCAGCCCTTGCCACTATGTTATATCACTTTAACCTAATGCTCTGCCATTAATTTGAAATTAATTACATTGAGATGTGCCCGGCATAGTATGGTAAAGAAGTAGAATTTCTATTCTAATTTTGTAAAAGTCAAAACTTTGGGTTCCTAGTCAGAGTCAGTTGGGTGAAAGCCTAGTTTTCCATGCACAAACATTGTGAATACATGGATTAGTTTTATAAGTGTTATTGTTGTAACAAAAACTATGTATTTGTTTAATGCTTAAGGGCTTATTGAATCTACAGACAATAGTTAATGAAGGATAGGGATCTTAACATTAAGTTATCTTTTTTAATGAAAATTTTCTCTTTAACTGTAATACAGAGGATTTGGAATTGCTAGCTACATGTAACAGTTATCAAAAACTTTCAGGTGTGAGAACACGTTTTCAGTTCAGTATAACTCTGATAAGTGCTATTGCTTATGCTAAATTTTTTTTAGGGGAAGAATCACCTTGGGCAGGAACTTTTGCAGAAGGCTTTATTTGTTTCTAACCATTTCTAAAATCCAGATAGTGAAAATGTTTGTTGTTGTCATTATTGCCACTTTTTTCCTGTGGTAACAAAACAAAAAACTGCAAGTACATCTCTACTTATGATCAGAGAACTGACTTTTGGCAAATATGTAGTAAGTAGATGCTGCTTGTATTCCCAAGGGGGGAAAAACCCCAACCTGCCCAAGTCTGGCCTCATTAGAAGCCTCTGAAAATCTCAGTTCACAACTGGTCAACAGTGAATAGTTTGATCTCCACTGAGTGCGTCGGCACAAGCAGACCACAATCTGCTCCCAGGAGCTCTTTCTCAGTTTGCAGGAGCACAGTGGTGCACAAACACTGGGGCTCCTTCTCGGACCAGGGGAGCAGTGAATTCTTTTGAGAGGCTGTTGTCTGCAGTCATGTCCCTTCTGCCATTCTGGTCCCATTGTAAGATAGGGGCTGGATGCATATAAGGAAACAGAATTTTCTCTTATGGACACAACAGAGATAGAGTGCTGTTCTGAATAATAACAATCCCAACTAATGAGCATCTGCCACTGGATTAAAAGGTCTTGAGTAAAACTTAGATGGTTTTATAGAATTAAACGTAAAATAGGGTCTCATTAAGGTTGCACAGACAGTTTGATTCTGGTATTTCCTTGTTTTGCAGCATTTTCCTAATTTCCTAAAATTTGAAACATTTAAGCTGTTCTACTAAACATTTTCTTACATATTTTACCTGCCATCTACTTGTCTCTGTTCTTACTTTTTTTATAAAGCAAGACAGGAGACTACTACAGGTATGTATAAAAGTAGAAGAATTAAAATTTCTAAATAATTTTCTTACTCTGGTTAGACATTTGAAGTACTCTTTACCAGTTATAAATTTATTATCTTAGCAAGTCATTCTAACATTGCTGATGACAAGATAGGAATTAGGGCACAGGGAGTGATTGACTGTGAACTCTCCAAACATGTTGTGAAAGAGCTAATGAAAAGCCTTTAGAAATTTTAGAAGCTAAATATGCATTATAAATGACAAGTTGGCTTTTATCCTCAGTGTCACAATGCCAGTGGGATAAAGAGATAAAGTTGGATCACTTCCCCTGTTAAATGAGAAAAATTTTAGGTCTGCTCCAGTTTATATTCTTCTGCTTTATACATTCTGAGGTTATCAGGTAATTTAAATATGATCCTTTTCTTTTGGCCTTACTCTTCCCGTCAAAGTCCAAAGACGATGAGTTAAGCCAATATTATAGGGATTCTGTGACAGCAGAGCCAGACAGTTCTGGGCAGCGTCCCAAAACCTCTGTAATGAGAAAGAAAAAGAGGAAGACAATAATGTCTTCGGGTTGTCATGTATCTCCTGAGATGAATAACTAATACAGTTTTGTTTGTATTTCTCTTTAAGAATGTTTCATAATTCTTTCTTTAAAAACAATGACAGCAAGATTATTTTACAATATTTTGTGCAATCTGTGGGAAGATACAGAAGATTTTAAAATCTTGTCTTCCTACAGACAAGAATGAGGAAAAAGTGAGAAGAAACATTTGCAAATTAAATTATAATTGGTAGGTATAGGCTGAACAGCTTTAAAATTGCAGTTTAAACTGTATTACAATGATAAATATGTCTTCACAAATCAAATTAAATATTCTGCTGTCATTAGTACTTAAATGTTAGAGAAGTAAATTTGTTCCTTTAAATGTAGTAATCGTAAAAGGGATTTTAGGTCTTATGATTGACAGTGTAAAATGTTACCATTTTTCCAGCATTGTCACATATTTTGAAATGCTAATATTCAACTGCCTATTGGACTGAAGTCCTAAAATATTCTGCATTGAACTTATGCCTTAAATCCAAATTGGTGGCACAGAAACATAAAAAGGGTAATGATTATTCTGTGATATAGCAGTATATCTCTAAGGAACATTACTTTTTAAAATGTTTTAATTTACAACCTTTTGAGACTAAGGCTGGCTTCTTCCCTAATCAGGTTTTACTTGTTGTCTTTCTTGTTTCCAGAGTTTTAACAAGTTCCTAACAGTTGCAAATTATTCATGAATCAAAGTATTTGCATAATACAACTTCAAATGTGATCCTTCATTTATTACAGTAGGGTTATTAGAATATAAATTGCTGTCTAGCTAAATAGGAAAAACATTGCCCAGAAAAAGACATGTATGCTGCATACATCAGAAATAAAATATATCCATCTGTGTGGTTTTATGAGGTGTACAAAACATACCATCACCAAGCAACAAAATAACATTCCATTTAATTTTGTGATGGAAGTATAAGGCCAAGCACTGATGTAAAAAATATGATGTCCATATGAAAAATAGATATTTAAAAGATAAACAGATATAGTGGGTTAATTACATAAGTAACTGTATGACTAATACTTGGATTCCTGGGCCTTACCATGTATTATCTTTCCAGCATGCAAACCTCATTCACTAAATTTAGTAACTCTTTGTGTATGCAAATGTAAAGTTAACTAATTAAGCCTTACAAAACAATTTCATTTTTTTTTAAAGAGGTAATGGAGACTTATATACAATTTGTGATTGTGCTAATAGTCTCCAATCTTCTACCCATTGTCCAGTATCTTGATGATTTCTAATTGCTCATTTTTGGGGGATTTTTACAAGAGAAGGAAAAAAACCTCTTACTTTTAGGAAGTAGTTTGAACAATATCAAGGCAAATGCAGCTTCTGAGGTCTATAATGACATCACTGAAATCTTTGCTACATCTAGAGCTCATCTGAGCTTATCACATTGTACTTCATCCATCCCATTTCTCCAGGCGTATAAGGAATCTTAAGTTTTCCTTTGGTACACATTTATCAGGCTTAATGTATAAGTGATGGAAACTCACAGGGAAAATCCTATTCCTTGTAATGTCAATGACAGCGTCATAATAAAGCTAATGGTGTCAAATATCAAGTGTAGAGAATCTACCAACTTTGCCTCTTTAGAAAAAAGTAGCTGTATGGAAGCTGTGTGCTTGAGAGCTGTGTTAAGTTGTGATGTTTTACAAGAACTAGATCAAGCAACTGAGGTAGGAATATCCATTTTTGTTCATTTTTATATGTTCTAAAGTCCTGAGAAACTGTAGTAGTAATTCTTGCCACCATAGTCCCATTATGTTGTATGATATTCTTATTAATAGTTCTTTATATTTATTTTACATGTTTAACATTTTTGTAGTGGTAATTGCTAGTGAATATTTTATTTTCATATAATTTTAATTATAATGCATGTTAAGTGAGCTTAATACAAGCAAAGTAAATCTTACTGAGTGTATATTTCCAACAAAATTACATTTGAAAATATATACAATGTACTAAAAACTACTTCTGTGAAAAATATTGCAAGCACTGCAGTTTCTGTTTCCAAAAACATGAAAGGCAAGAAAAAAATCTGGATTTAAAGTAGTTTATTTTAATTTGTGAAACAATGGCTTTTTTTTTTTCATCTCATTCATGTTTCACTACCATTTTGCTCCACTGATTTCTTCCATACATGCAGTACTTGCTGTCATCTCTGCTTTCTTCCTGAAGAATGTGTGCATAGTGTAAAAGTGATGGCCCTCAGCATCTTTCCAAACACAGTGTCAAGAAATGTATGTAACCTTGTGCATCTTTCATCTGTTGTTCAAAGTCCATTTTAGTTTATGCAACTTGTCTTCATTTTTGTAATAAACTGACTTAAAGCATTTCTATCTGTATTTTCTTTATTACTGATAAATGCTGTTTTTCTTGTGTTATCTACATTATGTATTTTGTAACTGAAGAGGTTTTTAATCATTGTATCAATATTTTTGTTTCAACAGTAAACCTCAGTTTTTTATCCAGTAATGAATATTTACCCCCCCCCCACACAGAAAGCGCCCCCCCCCCCCCCAAATCATTACAATTAGAAGTCTTCAATTTTTAGTTTGGCTCATATTAGGTGGTTGCCATGCTACTCCACTAATGGAGCAAGTATGTGAAGTGTCTGTATAGATATATGGCCTGAGCGCTTGAACCATATAGATTTAATCTGCCTACTTGAAACAGTTGTATCCCAAAAGGCAGATGTTTTAATACTGGGAGAGACTATATTGGTACATGACACTTAAACCAAGTACAACTCTGCTGACACTTGCAGTTGTACCAGTGTAACTATTTCAAGTAAAAACATGCACCATATACTGGCTGCACCCATAATATTAAAGTTCTCTTTTTGTAGCTAATGCTATAAAATAATTATACATTTAAAATATTATTCCAAGTAATACATCTCAAAACTGTTGGTTTTGCATTTACATGTGTCTTAAAGAGCTAAAAGAAAGTGCTGTCAAACCTGAAATATTTTATCATTTCAAATACAATCCCAACATAGTTCAACATTTTTCAGGTCTCCTGACTATAGTACTCTGGTTACAGCTGTCATCCAGTATAAAGATGCAAAAATCTCTCAGGTCTTTGTGGTATGTGCACCGTGTGATTTTGAATTCCCCTAAAGAAAGCAATTAAAATAATTTATCCTTTTATGTAATAGCAGTACTGAAACCACACATAAGTGTATGTTTTCAATACCCATGTCAATCTTAATTAATCTGCACAGGTTCTTGGAAATTCCTCCAAGAGACATGTTCAGTAAATCTGCTGTCAATTTGAATGGAAGAAAGCAGGACACAGAAACTTAATTATTTCCCTAAGGCCTTCTGAAACCTGGGTGCCGAGCTGATGCCACAAACTCCACAAAAATGCCATCATTGCCCAACCTGTCCTCCCTCAATGCACAGGAGGGCTGGGATCTCTCTGCCCGCTTTTCTCTGGGGCTTCACATAGAAGTAGGCACTGGTAAAAAAATACTCTTTACTATGGTGACTGAGTAAATACATGAAAGAAGGGGCTGTAGCTACCTGATAACTCTTTAGACATGTTAGAAATGCTTTTGAAGGCTGCGTAGGGATAGTTTGATGATGCCAGGAATAATTTTTTAAAACTTTGCTTAAAAAATAATAAAGCAAAACTCCAAATATAATATTTTCACAAGCCAGCACACTTTTTCTAGTTAACACAGCCTTCTTTCCTTTCTCTTATCCCTTAGCGGACACAGACAAGACATTGTTGACAGGAACACTCAAGCTGCTGACTGCATTACAGCATTTGTTTTATTTAGCATTTATGTTTTGTTTAAGACACCTTCATAGGAAAAATGATGTAAAGGGACATTAGAGTAAATAAGAACTCAAGTCCTACTTACTCAGTACCCAGAAAGTGTCATAATAAAATAAATTTTCCTGTAAAATTTAGAGGGAAAAAGTAATTTCAGAAAACTTGTTGGCAAGAGGATCTCTGCCATAATAAAGAAAAGCTCCCTCACTCAGATAAGTATCAGAAAAGCATAACATTTCTGATAGATACCATTTTAGACATGCTCAATTTCGTAGCTCACATCTTTATAATTGATAACCCTGGTTGGTACCACAGACTCCCTTGGCTGTGAATGCCCATCCCTCCTGTGCGCCGTTGTCTATGGTATACAGCCCCTTCTTTATGGCTCCTCTTGCTGCCAGTGAAACCATTAAAACTCCACTGCAGTCGGGCTCAGATTTCATTGGAGACGGTAGACAAATGAAGGTATGTCATTTATGAGTAGAAGAAAGTTAGCAGAAACCATCTCTTCAGTCAGTTACATCGGGATCAATAATACTGTCCTCTTATTTTTCAAAGCTGTGTGTCAAGCATATCTGTCAGAACATATTAGTCAGTTGGGCAGTACAAAGCACATACCTCATGTGCTTGTACACTACCCTTCAGCAGTATCTGTCCTAGCAGAAAGTTATAGGAAAAATCACTGGGGAAGAAAAAACATTAAAATTAATGTTGATTATAGCCTTGGTAGCATCTTTTTGTATTAAGGAACAGGACAGAAAAGGATATTACTTACTGTCATGGTCTCTTTGCATCTCACATTCCCCCAGTAAATGTTGCACAGAATCATAATAATTTTTTAAAAGTTGATACTGCAACTGTATTGATTTGTTTATTTCATTTGAAGGTAGACATGTAGCTCCTGGCCAGTTACCTAGTTACCTGGCTCAAAAGCCAAGTTTTATTGGTTTAAATTGCTAAAAGCAGCTCATGCAGCTCTGGCTTTGGCAGACAAATTATTGGAGCTTGTTTGCATAGGGGGATCATTGGTTGTTTACTCCTTTTTGCCTGATGTGATTTTTTATCTCAGTAAGGAACAGGAGTGCTTAGTAATGGGAAGCTTTTGTACAAAGCTAAGAAATGGTTCCTCTTCTAATTAATATAGTCTTCCAGCATCATACCATTCTCAGTAAAAAAGCTGAATACATGCTACATTCACAGGCTACCCAAGATAGAGTTCATTCTAGGTACCTGTAACTTGTAAGATTTGCTATCCTTACCCACCCCACCCCCCCTACCCCCCCTTGCCAGATCTTTAGCTTGACAATGCTTGTTCTAGCAATGGTCTTAGCTTTCCACCATTATAGTATGAACTGGTAGAAAAACCATGTACAGTTGTTTAACTTTTTGGTACTACATTATGATTGTTTGGATGCTTGTCAATGGATACTGATTTTTAAGATCTATGTTTTCTATCTTTTTAGAGATTTTGAATAATATATACATCTTGTAAGCCTTTGGTTCTAAGAAAAGTTCCAGATCATATCTAAAATTCAAAGACAACATTCATAGGCAGTGGAGAAATACCATCATGATTGGACAGCCTTTTTTTAAGAGTCAATAGAGCAGAGCAGTTCAAGATGATAAATAAGAATGTGCTTTTTTTCTGCCACTACCCAGTGCAGTGTTTTCAAATTCATCCTCTAGCTCATAATTTCCAACTACTTTAGCTCGAGAGCAGTTCCTACTTGAGCTTCAGACTGACCTGAAAGAAAGGACAAACTTATGCATAGTATCCCTGCACACTCATTCTCATCCATTCAAATGTAGCTGCCAGGTGCTACCCTATGAGTGCAGGAAAGTGTTTAATAACATTACTTTTTTTCTTTAAAAATGTAAATTACTCTAAAAGGTTAAGGGCTATATAGAATCATCTATCTTTGATTTTTCCTTTAATCCATGCCTGCTAAGGAGGAGGGGACGAGAAGTAAGGCACAAAAAGGTGCTAACTTGCTTCTTTTTTTCAACAAAACTTAGAATCACTGAATGGTTGAGGTTGGAGGGGACCTCTGGAGGTCATCTTGTCCAAACCCCCTGCTCAAGCAGAGTACTTATTATAAAGCTTGCAATTATTATTTTATTGTACCAGCAGTTGAATATATACAATGTGATTCTGTAAGAGTATGGAGAAATTCTGTTACATCAAAGGACATACATTCATGTAACGTCAGTCCAAATGTCTTAATGTTGCATATTAAGTTCCTGTCTCTTTGTGCAGAAGCAAAAGCTTTTATTTTTCCACATACAAAGTATAACTGTATATTTTGTGTGCATATGTAGATGGTGGCTCTCTTTAGACCTGCTTCCCTTTAGAGTATCTGATATAGACTCCTTAAAGGAATTCAGTCTGAACTCACATTTGAGGGTCCAGAAAATTTATCTTTCCAGTTAGTTCTCTTCACTTTGAAATTCTGTTTTACTTGCCAAAGCTCTTCACTGCTCTTTCCCATTCAAATAATGATTTGTGCAAAAATGTTCAGTTATTTTATTAGAAGTTAGAAACACAACTTAATGAATAAGTGGGAACTTGTAAATTGCCAATACTTTCCATGCCTTTTATAGAAACTTGCTTCAATTTTTTAAATTGCATTTCTGAAAGTTTTGTAATCTTACTTCCTTAAGTATTAATTGATCACCACTGATTTGAGGAAGTGGATGAATGAAGTAACTTTGTTTAAAGTTGACGGTTTCCTTCATTATCATGGCAAGGTGTATTATATTATTTATGTCACATTCTATATAACAAAAAGCATATAATTTTAAATTTAGCATATTTTTGACAAATGATAATTGAAACTTACTCAGAACTATGGAACTTACTTGCACTTTTTTTTTTCAACCAGTGTTTTAAAAAGCTCCACTATGATTAGATTACTAAGTCAGGTATACAGTAAACCTTTTCACAAAATTGTTAAGAACTGATTGTCTCACATTAACATTTTTTTTTTTAAGATTTAAAATCATAAAAGTGTTTTTTTTCAACTAGGAAAAAAAGGCATATAATGTATAAATATTGTTAAAGAGCACAAAGAGGAACTAGTGTTTTGAGTCCATTTGGTACATACTGGAACATTGTTAAAAAAAAAAAAAAAATCATTGCCTTATAATGTGGGGGGTTTTTTTGTTGGTTTTTTTTTTATTGTTTAAGAATTGTTGCAGTAAAGCTATTCCCAATTTAATTTAGGGCAAAACTTTTTGATAACAAAGGTGGTTTTCAAAGTTGGTTGAAAGGCTATATGTAGTATAACATTAACATTTCATCCAGTCACAGAATTAATACTTCCTTTGATTTCATAAGATCTTAAGACAAAATTTCACATTGTTTTGATACCATAGATATATTAAGATATGATTTTTGAAAGCAGTCAGAACAGGCCTAAGTCTGCTTTAATAGAAATTTGCATTAGTTTTACAAGTGACTTTTGTGGGTGCAGATAGACCAGTACAAAGTCACAGCAATTTAAGAAAGAATAGAATTAAGCCAAAGATTAACTTTAAAAAAAAAATTATATATTTTCATTAATATTAAAAATAAACCATAACAAAGGTACTTTTAAAGCCTAAGACAGGTGAGAAGGCTGATGACAGCAGTGCTCCTCACCCCAGAGCAGGATGTGGACACATTCCTGTCACTCTTTGGGGTGTGGGAGATAAAGGAGACAAATGTTGGAAAAGTATTGGCAAACATAAAAAATCAGACTTTCAAATGTTGTGAAAAAGAAACCTGTATGGACAAATGGGTTGCAAGTAAGAAAAATAGGACTCGGGACAAGTAGGGCAGTAGTAAGGATGGGGAATACTGAACAAAAAGGAAATTATCAGTCATAAAGAGATAGAAAAATATGTAACAGTCAAATATTTAGGTCTCAGATGTCTCACCAATACCAAGAAGAAAAACAGTGAAAAACAAAGTCTTACCCACAACTATGGCAAATCAATCTGAATATCACTGTACGAAGGAGTAATATTGTTACTATAAATATTTCCTTCACTTGCCAGTGAAAATGTTGTGTAGGCTTTTGTGTCACTGAATCATTCGGGGCGCGGGGGGGGGAGGCTTGCCACATCACAATATCCCAGTGACACTGGAAATGCTGTTTACATCAGTGAAAATTTTATCTCCCCATGGTAAAGATTTCTTAACACTGCATTAAAAAAAGAAAAAAAAAATCCTAAAAATGCAACAGCAACAAAACAACCCCAAATCCCTTTAAAAATATGGAATAAAATACCCTAATTTTTTCTCCTCCACATTTTATTTAGTGGTTAAGAAGGTATAGAGAGGAAAACTTTGCTGTGTAAAAACTGTCTAAAACTGGACTGTATAGAATTTACGAGTATTATATCTGTTGAAACATATGAGCTTTTCAATAAACTGGAATTAAATATCTATTTATATCTTCCTGACAATTCAGACTGGTAAACATAAATGACTGGCATTTACAAAGGAAGTTTTGGAAGATGTATCAGAAATTATAATATTTAACTAGGAATGTTGATGTTGAAAAAAAAAGAATTCTTGTGAAATGTCAACTTCCAATATTGCTGATGGGGCTATACATAAATGATACATCATTTCATTAATGTGCCATTATTTTTGTTATTTATATGATGTTTTTTAAGTCTTTCTGAAGAAAGGAAAGTAACTTTGAAGTAATATCTGCCTGTTTATCTGCCTATCCATCCATGTAAATATATTCATTGAATTCTGGCTTATTGCATAATAACATTCTGAAGAACAGTTCTATAACAAAACAACCCATACAATAGACTATGAATCAATTACATAAGAAGTAAAATGTTCCCCTTCTTTTGAGAAAATTTTTCCATTTAAGAATTCTGTCACATAGACTAACAGAATATATATTTCTGTTAGTATGTATTGATTTAGAAGTCCTCAAGAAAGTAATTTTCAAATTGTTTGAAAGGGTAAATAGATACTTTCTTAAAAATTAGTTAAGCAGCAATACGAAAGCTTAAGTGATATTCTTAATCTGAAAACAGTCCACAATGTATCAGGGAGGTGGAAGAGAAAGAAGAGGAAGATGGTAATAGTAGCCCCATTAAAACATTTTTATTTTATTACATTATATTATGTTTTGGTGTCTGTTACAACAGTATTTGAGAGAAAAATCTTGCTCCTATTTTGGCAACAGGCACAGATACAGCTGCAAATGGAAATGTATCACTGCACTGCTGACTCATGCATCACTCCAAGGCATGGTAACACTAAGCAAGCAATGCTTATGTGCAACACCAACATGCAAAAAAAACAGTTCCACTCCCCTATGGAGTTTGCTCAGGACATAGCGTCACAAAACGCAATTGTCACTAGCCAATTTCTGAGACAGACTGGCACCTTCTTGATTTAGCTGGGTGCATGAACCATTACTGAGAAGACTTTTTTCCCCCTAGTTTATTGATCAGATACAAGTCCTATCCTTTATAAGGGTCATCTGAGTTCACAAACACAATAGTTCTTTTGAGAATCACACTATTCAAAACAGTCTGTAGCATTACTGTCTGTTATGGAAATGTCAACTGAGTCAAAATATGAAAATATTTTTTTCTGAGATTTGTAATGAAGTAAAATTAGCTAGGCATCAGCTTTCATAATACAAATAAAGAAAGCAAGATCAGGTGTGGTATATGTTTATTTTGAACTGTATGAATGTATTTTCAAGATACAAGACTTTATAAAATGAGTTCCTAACGCTATAATCATTTAATAATATACATAGTTTTCCTCGTACTAATTTATTTAAGACTAAGTGTGTGCAACTGTTTGCAGATTAAATAGCTTGAATTAACTTCTTTGAAGACTTGCAAGAATAAATACTGGTTTGGCACACTCTGAAACCTTTCAGTAACTCTGTGTAGCACCACTGCTAATTAATTATGTTGAACATTTAAAATGTTTTTCTTAGGCTGCATACTGATACTCTTAGTCTTGGAATGTTAAGATGTGATGTTATTTGTTATTAAATAATGTCATTTATGCTCTGTGACCATATTGGAATTTTGGCAATGGGAAAATATTATATAGAAAAGATGTGTTTTGTGATTTTTTTTTTAATCAGGTTGTAGACATGCTTAATCTTCAGGACAGTTTATTTCCATTAATTTCTTAATGATTCATTTCTAAACATCCTTTAGCCTCCTGGCCTACAGCTTAAAAGCTTTAGAAAATGCTATTCTTTGGGATGAATTTTATTAATAAATTTTAATTTTCTTTCCTTCAAGACACTCTTTTTAATGGTCTTGGACTGGGTGCTGTCATTGGCCTGGGAGTGGCAGCCCTTTTATTAATCCTGGTTGTGACTGATGTTAGCTGCTTCTTTGTACGACAATGTGGATTGCTAATGTGCATCACCAGGAGGATCTGTGGTAAAAAGAGTGGTTCAAGTGGAAAAAGTAAAGAACTGGAAGAAGGAAAGGCTGCTTACTTGTGAGTATTAATCACATATTTTGGAAACTTCATTAAAAGAGAAAGTTGGCTGTCCAACTTATATTAACTTTATGGCCATTTTGTGGTGTGACAAAGGGAATTAATAAAATATTTCTATTATTTGGAAAGGTGTTCCTCTGAAATGTATAAAATCGTTTGTTGTCAAATGTTGTCTTAAAAGGAAAATGGACACAAAAAAGGCATTTACCATACCTGACTTTAAGATGGCCTCTTTGTGCAGCTTGACACGAAGGGAATCAATCGTAATTCACTAACAGTTATAGGCACATCTTTGGTCCATGAGGAACAAGTAACAGATCAGTGCAACTCCATTTCTACAAATCCATATTTGAGCTCCTAATACCCAAAAACTCAGTGAATTTTTTTTCAGTGGAAAACAAATGCAAATGACTGATCATTTATGTGCAAATATGTTCTCTTAAATGATAGGAGTGGATAGTGAGATCTCTGCAGAACAGTTCAAGTACTGATTGCATAAAGTAATAGTACTTTAAAGACCCAATGTTTACAGGGTTTTCAAAAGATAAGCTCGAGAGAGGATTACTTATGGTCCCTCATTTTAGGCAGTTCAATATTTTTAATAAAAAAATGCTTAATTTCCTCATTATGTTCATCTGATAGCATGCATTGTAATATTTGTGAGAATGCTGTCTTTGTGTGTTTAAATAACATTTGCTGGTCCAATTCCTGTGTGCTGTAGCTCTTCCACTAGTCAGGCCTTGCAGTTCATTCTCCTGAAGCTTCCCAGATCCCATCCTTCCCCAGATGCCTCTAGAGCAGATCAGATTCTGCAGCCCTTATTATTCATAGCTGTATTGGGCTTCTTCGTTGTCGGTAGTGGAGGTGTAAGTGTCTTTTTTTGGTTTTAGTTCTGGCTATTGGGATTCAGAGACTGTGTCTTTCTTAGGTAACTTGATTACATTTCTTGGTTGGGTTCTCAACCCTTTTGGAAACAGCTCCATAGAACAAAACCGGTCATAAACAGGCACAGAGTATTTACATCAAATAAGGCTTCTGAATAGAAGTTATGCCATAAAATAGCTGTTTCCTAATTCTCCGCAGCTTACAGTAAGAGAAGGAATAACAGCATTTTTTCTATTATGTGAGGCCAGCATGTCCAGGTTAATAGAATCAAGATGTGAAGCATCTTGCTCTGACTCAGCTGTCCTTTCCTATTGAGCACAACAATCCAGTTTGTGATTTAATTTCCATTCAAGAAGTGACCAAGTATAAATTGGTGTACAAACCCTCCTGAATGGGAAGACCTTAGAGAGCAAAAGTTGCAAATGTCACTTGACAGCAGTTTATACCTTGCTATCAACATCTCATACCCAAATGCCATTCCGTGCTGTCCCAGAAAAGCATAAAGCTGGTCAGTTAATATTAATTCCTTCATGACAATTCTTTTGAAGAACAACTATCTTATTTAATTATATTTCTTTCCTTGTTGGGTGAACTTCAGTCAGTCAGATCTTAAGATATTTGGGACTGTTCTTATTTTAGCCTGTTCTCTGCATAAATAAACTGTCAGGCTAAAATTTCAAGACAGGATTGAAGAGTCAAAATTTTAACTTATTTCATGCTAGCTGCCATTCCCTAAAAGACATTGACATTTCCCTATTTTAAATTTGTCCATTCACATACTGGATTTTTGAGTGGGTTTATGGTACAGTTCTCTGTTACATTTTGATTGTAGCATATATATAGTCATTAATTATGTTCCATATGTAAAGAATGTAGATGATATGATGCATGTAACATACACGTAGCCACCTGGAACAGAAGTGACATAATGTGTTTCCTACAAATGACTTTCCCTTTTGTGGAATTTTTAATTGTTACACAGTTTGTACTTTCTGTACAGATCAATTTCTCATTCCTGTGTGAATGCTGTTCACAAATAACATCTTTCATAGGCTTTTGGTCATGCAATAATGTATGTTTGTCTGTAAGAATGTAGATGTACAGACAAACCAAGTAGAACTTACAATTCCCTCCACCAGTCCTGCTATGATCCGTAATCTTGTAACAGATATGAGGTAGCCATGACAGCTATGTGCATCATCTATAGAAATAAGTATTGTATTTATTTGTGTATCTTAAAGTAGAATTGCACTTGCAGAGGTGAATAACCATATGCATTTTTTTTTTTAAATAACGAGAATCTTTTAGACTTCTACCCATTAATTCTTCCTTAGTCAACTTGTTGGCTACACATTTATCTGTGCTACACTCTTATTAAACTGCGAAGATTTTCCTTGAGGATACCTACCAGAGGATGGTAGAGTTTTCCAGGTACTTTCTGAATAGATGGATTATTGTAGTTGTAACAGCCTGTTTAACAATTATCTTCCCAGGAACAATATGCAAATGTGAGACATGAATTAGACAAGGGTTTAACTAGGTTTTTGCTATGGCACATAGCAGTCTGACTGCTCTCCAGAATGTCACAGGTCCAGAAAATAATCTATTAAATATAAAAGTGATTGTGCATCTGTTACTCAGTTACCCTCTGTTTCCAGGCTGCAGCTGATGAAGTTCCATGATATAGTTCCTGATCTGATGACAGTAATAGGGGTGAAATATTTGCATGGAAAGAGGTTTTATTTTGGAAATATCAAATATGTCTTTGGTATCCTTTGATCTTCCTTTTGAGAGTAAAATTATATGCAAGTTAATTAGTACTAATATTGTTAATACTTTTGTAGCAGTGAGTAGCTATTTCCATACCATGGCCATATGATTGAGAACAGCCCTGTGGAGAAGGACTTGGGGGTATTTGTGGATGAAAAGCTGGACATGACCCAGCAATGTGCACTCACAGCCCAGAAAGCCAACTGTCTGCTGGGCTGCATAAAAAGAAGCGTGACCAGCAGTTCGGAAGAGGTGATTCTGCCCCTCTACTCCACTCTGGTGAGACCCCACCTGGAGTAGTGTCCAGCTCTGGAGTCCTCAGCACAAGAAAGACATGGACCTGTTGAGACACGTCCAGAGGAGGGTCACAAAGGTGTTCAGAGGGCTGGAACATCTCTCCTATGAAGAAAGGCTGAGAGAGGTGGGGTTGTTTAGCCTGGAGAAGAGAAGGCTGCAGGGAGACCTTACAGCAGCCTTTCAATACTTAAAGGGGGCTTATAAGAAAGATGGGAACAGACTTTTTAGTATGCTCTGTTGTGATAGGACAAGGGGTAATGGTTTTAAAGTAAAAGAAGGTAGATTCAGACTAGATATAAGGAAGAAATTTTTTACAATAAGGGTGGTGAAACACTGGAAGAGGTTGCCCAGAGAGGTGGTAGATGTCCCATCCCTGGAAACATTCAAGGTCAGGTTGGATGGGGCTCTGAGCAACCTGATCTAGCTGAAAATCTCCCTGCTCATTGCAGGGGGGTGGGACTGGATGACCTTTAAAGGTCCCTTCCAACCCAAACTCTTCTATGATTCTATGATTATCAACAAAAGCATGACAACAGTCACTACTCCATCTTCCTTCAATTCATTGTCCAATTAGCACAAAGATTATTCACTTACTTACATGTGAGTAAGAACTGGCATATGTTCCTAAAATGAGGAAATATGACATAGAAACAAAGAGTTTCTTCTACCGGTGCGAGCAGAAGGGGCTAGATTCTTACCACGCAAGGGCTCTTTACCCCGTTCTGGCAGCTGGGATTATCACAATCTCAGGAGATAAAGTACATTTCTGCAGTATGTATACTAACATAAATGCTCTTTACACTGCCAGAAAAGTTCAAACATAATTAGGCATCAAGTCCTATATTTATTGTACTAGGTTAGAAAATTTTACATCTATTCCCATGAAGAGGCCATCGTCTTATTATTTAGTCGTAAACAAAATGCTCTTTTGGGATGCTAATCCATGATGTTTGCAGAGTTAGGTAAGTAACCATGGATACAGGATGCTTTGAAGACTTCAAGGAATTGGGAACACACTGCTAAATGTGTCTCAGTGGTGTTAGTCACTGATAATTAGTTCTGCCTTTTCTTTGCCCACTTTTGAGAGAAGAGATCTTGGTAATTAGTTATGTGTAATGTATGTGGTTAATATGAAGATATAAGACTAAGACTCTTTTAATAATTTTTAGGAAAGACGGATCAAAAGAGCCAATAGTGGAAATGAGAACAGAGGATGAAAGAATTACTAATCATGAAGATGGGAGTCCAGTAAATGAGCCAAATGAGACAACTCCCCTCACAGAACCAGAGTAAGTAGCCTGACATTCCCCGCAGTTTCACACAAGCTCTTCCTGGCTGCGAGGACGGACTGGGCCTTCCTTCTCTCTGGGAGGGAGATAGACAGCATCACCAGAATGATGTGTTGTGACAATGCAATGTACAAGTGTGATTTTTTTTTTTTTACAGTAATTGATCTAAATCATGGTACCCCACAAACCAAAACTGAGGTTATGATTAGATATTTTCTCTTCTTTCTGTGACCCAGAGTACAACTACATTTAAGCATTATTCAGCCCTTGGTTGGCAATACTGCGATAGCGGCAATCCTGCAGCATATCTTTACACGACCACCCGTTTGGAGGTTAGCGAGTATCTGGGGAAATTTTCTGGCCTGCCCTGATGCCCTGACTCCTGAGGAGTTCCTCCTGTGCTCTTGGTGAAAACAGACCTTGTATCAGGGTGGGGAGGTGCAGGCAGCTCTGCCCTGCCCTCCTCAGCCCACTGGTCCCCCCTGCCCAGGAACCAGGAGCCCTATATCAGCTCCAGCCTCATCAGCAGCCTGTGCCCAGCCCTAGCCCCAATGGGACATGGACCCACATGCTGCTGCTGCCCCCAGCTCTGCTCGCTGCATTCAGGGGTTGGAGGGTGAGGGACAGGGTCTGCCTGCACTCTCTGGCTCTAGGCTGCACCAGAGCTTGCCCCTGGTGCTCCTCTGTCACTCCTGGCTAACCTCCAAACCCATGGGGAACCACGGCTGGCAGAGGCAGGTCACAGCCCTGCCACCTTCTCTCTCAGCCCCGGCACCTGCAGGCACCTCACCCCCACAGTCCTCCCGACCCTGCAGTGGTAGCTGAGCAGGAATAGGAGGATTTTTTTTGTTGGGTGCAGCTGATCTTTGCCAACTACCCAGCAGCTATCAACCACCCTGCAGGAATAATCTCCTGACTCTCAGGAATAGCCTTAGATTGAGTCACACACACATCCCCCCACACACCCTGTATGTAGTGCAGAATGATCCCATGCTCCAGAAACCCACCTCCTCACAGGGTAGTCCCTTCCTGCTTTCATTCACATAACTGAGAGCTTAGCTCAGTATTTAAGTCCACGTGGTCTAATTGGATTAATAGCACTGAAGGGCAGCCATTTTGCTGAGTTCCCTCCTGTCCCCTTCCCATCCCTGCAAGCTGCTCTCAGCACAGAAACTGCAGCAGTTCTCACCCGGGCTTGCAGGCTCTGGTGGCCTCCTGAGTCACAGGGACCAGCCGTGGCCTCAGGGATCCTGGACGCTGGTGGTCAGGTCCTCTCCTCCCTTTTGTGTGGCAGCCCCTGGAACAGATTCAACTGGGTAGAGAGGCTGGTGTTTGCACCTGAATAGCACTTTTCAAAACTTGTGTGGAGGGTAGAATAACATTTGTGATGGGGCACAAGCAAGCTGGTATTTTGCTAAGCTTACTATTACAAAGAGAGCCTCTGATATGATATATTTTTTTTTTAATTCTGAAAATTTAGTTTGAAGAGAAACTATTATTTCAACAGAAGTGATGACAGTGCCATTCCTTCTATTGAGAGCCCACCTAGTGGTGTTAAAAGACGTGAACTGATTGCTCAAGAGTTTCATCTCTGAGCTTCAAAAGTTGATTAATTTGAAATTATTAAAGAAAGCTCCAAGTTTCTTTGGCTTGAGCCCAAAGCTTTCCATGTGTTGTGAAAGTCTCCTACCTCATGAGATCTTAAAGCTGTCAGAGCTATGAAGACACTTCTGTAGTAAATATAGAAACTCACCTGTTGATTATTTGATGGTATCACAGTTGTTTTTTAAAAGGAGAGGATGTTCTTATAAACTTTTTCTCTTTCTGAAAATACAACAAAATTACCTTCCTTGCCATTATCTAGATCTGCAAAAGCCAGAACTTTTAATAAGAAAAAAGCTTGTGTTATTGGCTATCATTGGCATTTGTAGTAAATGGGGGGGGGGGGGTTGGGAGGGGGCAAGTATTAAGTAACTGCACATTAAGCTATATACTTCTTTAAAGAACCTGTACCTGAAGACTTCAAAATTGTGTTAATTAAATAATTATGGAATTTGTTGAATGACTACTGATATGTTTGCTCTTCATATTAGGATTTATAATGAGGGGCACTGTAGAGAACCCACAGTTATCTAAGGGGTCAGGGGAATGTAGCTGTAAACATTGTGCAAGTCCATCAGGCTTTGGATATGTTAGTGGGTAAGGCACCAGGGCCACATTTTTTCGTGCTTCAGGACTATTTGTAACACCAGATCTTGCAAATACAAATGAGATTCATCTACCAAGGGACATGATACCAGGAAAGATTAAGTTCCATTTTTTCCTGCTTGTCCCAATCATTAGAACAGCTGACAGGAGTGAAATATGAGAGTTAAAATAAAAAATGTTTTATTATCTTAGGGGATGGGGAAAGAATCAGTCACTGGTGTCATGAAAAAATAACTATATCATAGGAACAACTGATAAGGAGTTTGATGGGTATTATGTCCTTGGGAGAATAGGACTGCTAGGAGACATTAATAATTATGACAGTTTCCTTCTTGGTAATTTCTTCTCCCACAACCAATGGCAAAAGGCAGCAGTCCAAGGTACAGCTGGACAGAGGTCAGCTGAAGATTTGGAACCTTGTAATTTAGGAAACCAAAATGAATAGAGCATCATGCAATCAGGACATCTGAAGGGACACTGGTATAGGGGAACATGGAAACAACTTCTCCTCAGACACAGGTCATAACCGATGAAACAGAAGCAACATAAAGTACGGGTGAGACACCACTAAAGGAAAGGAGGACGCGGTAGGGTAGAACTAAGTCTCTCAGTAGGAATAACACAAAAACACATTGTCAGTAACAGGTGCTATCAGCCAGAAAGGCACATGCTGAACAGGGTGAGGATGACCAGTAGGGATCTTGGAGGGAAGAGCTTCGTTTGCAGAAAGGAAAATTTTCAAGGACATTCCAGGCAAGCAATGTTCATACAAGATGGGATTCATTCTGACTAATTATGGGTGTCTTAAAGGTATACAAGATAAGCCTTCAGTTTACTTCAGATGAAATATTTTGAATAATTAGTTTAATTATTTTGAATAATACCAAATTATACTCAGAACTTTAAATGCAATTTAAATGCATTTGTGGGAAATAATTAATAAAGACATGAGTTCCTTTTACAGTAATAGAGTATTTTCATTATATTCCTTAGCATATTATTTGGCAATCTACATTTTGATTCAGATGATTCTTGTTAAAGCCAAGTTTGAGATCCATGTATGACAGATGAGCACAAAGCACTTTTACCTGCAAGTCAACAAGTTTTAATAATGCTAGCAGGAAATCAGTTTAAGCTGTGCATTTCATGTTACATTTCTGTAATATAATTAAAATACCACATGAAATGTGGTACTATAATTACATTCCTAGTCTGACATTATTGTGATTCTCTTAAGTTTTTCTTAGTATTAATGAAGCTGAGTGAATTCCAGTATCAAAATGGCTAGAAGCCATTTTCCTATAAAATAGGAAAGTAAATATTCTAGTTAAAATTTTGTATGAGTAATATCAGCAGGCTATTGCAGTTAGGCCACATGCAGCGCTATAGGAAGTCAATATTATTAATGATTGATAACAGCCAGCATCTGATTAAAGCAAAAGAACCTTTTAATGTTCTATAGTCTTTTTTTTTTTCCTTCAAAAAAGCTTTTATTATAAAATACTGTAAGATTTGAAAGGATTGGTCTGCCCAGCTGAAAGATATAAAATTATTTCAAACAAATGTATCTAAAGAAAAAATAGGTGTAGGAAAATTGGTGTAATTAGAACTTTTAAACCTGATTTAGTTAATTAAAAGAGGAAAATTATGGAATCTGTTAATAGAGATTAAATATGAATTAATATTTGAATCAAATGGAGAGGAAATTTCTAAAATAAAAAAATGTTGTCAGAGTAAAAAAGGATAATGTCTAATGATAACTGAACTGATAACTTCACATCATATCCAAAAAACCTCTCAAGTTTTTAAAGGCAGTAAGGTCAAAGAATGGTGGATAGACTTTTTGATGAGGAAAACTTGTAAAATATTTTATTTGTTTTTCATTCTTTTTCTTTTTCCCTTGCTTGCATTGAAAGCAAGGCTAATTTTATCACAGTTTGCATGAGCATGGATTTCAGTAATATCTAGTATCCTTCAACAGGGTTTTAGCAAATCTTCCTATTTCAAATAATTTCTAATTATTTGTAACCTGTTCTTAATCCACTTCACCAAAACCAATTTATTTACATTTCCACACAGTGTATTCTGTCAATTGCCCAGTGTTTACTCTGACTAAATATTTCCTCCCTTTCAGCACCATCTTTTGAGAAATTACTCTGCCTTTATATAAAACTAGATTAAATGAGGTCTTTTTTTTAATAGCAGTTTAAGTGCTTTGCATTATCAGGCCTTTAACACGGGTGCCTGCTTACCTGAAATGCATCTCATGAGCCGTGCTTCCTCTGCCCCAGTGTTTTATCCTCTTTTAAAAATAGATTTGTGTCAATTCTGCTGCTTCCATTCTTTCAGGCGTCCTGTCATGGGCTGAAGTCTGTTTCCTTTGGGTGTGCCATGTGAAACAGACAATTAGCAGAGAACTCCCTCTGTGCTCAAAGCCAGACAGCTGATATATTTCTCACATATTTTACTGTAATAGAACAAGCTAGTCTCCTCTTTGTTTTCTCTGACTTAGATTGTGCTTGTTGTTTAACATCTAGATAAACAGCATCTTTCTTAGTTCATTTCAGACAGCCTAAATTTCATAAGACTGAGAATTTAGGTATTGCTTTGTTTGATTTGTTGTTATTAAACACCGTTATTACAAGACATTCCTAAGGGATACCTCAGACAGGTTTTGAACAGTATATTGCTCTTCGGGATATCAAAGCAATCACAGTGGAAATTTACTGAAACATTTAACAGTTATTATGAATAATAAAGGCATATGCATACTATTCCCTAGTTAAAAAACAGAAAGCAAACCCAAACTGGAATCATGATTAACAGATATTATGCCCAGGAGGCATTATTACAGGAACAGCTGAGTAAAACATACATATTTTTGACAGCTATATTTTTTGACAACTAACTACTGGCAGTAGGGAATCAATGTTTTTCAAGACCTTTTTTGTCGGGAAGAACGGCCGTAGTCAAGAATCACACTCAATATGAGTTAACATCTTGCTCGTTTACTGTTCAGACGTCTTGACATTTATACAAAACTGACTTGTCCACGCGCCTTATACAATACTCTAATTGGTACAATACCCCGTTTCACGCAACACTATCTTATTCTCTATTGGCTGTGCAAGCTTCTTCACGAGGCGTCCAGCAGTTACTTATCTCATTCTTCAGCATCCAGGTGTTGTTTGTCAGGCTCTTCTTATCTTCTTTTTTCCCAGCGTACAAGGACACAGCGTCCTTGTCTGCTCCAGTATTTTGTAAACTTATGCTTTGTTCCCACATAACGGCTGGATTGCTCACATGCCTTTGCCCAGCCAAGAAATCCTCAACACTTTTTGAATGAAATCAGTGTTTTGTCGTTCCTGTAAAATAAGGGTGGGAACTCTTTTGCCATTGGAATTAAGTATTATAAAACTCTTCAGTGTTTTCTCTAAGTTAGTCTTAAAAGAGCTATGTTATTAATGCAGCTAGATTGTGTGATCTGGCAAAAATAAATTGTAGAAGTTTTTAAATAATAAAATAATTTCCATTACCTCCTTGTGCTACAAGAATTTCTTTCCTTTACCTATGTCTTGGCATATCCTCCTGTGATAGATGTCCTCTTTCGTATACAATTGAATTTACATTTAGAAACAGGCATAAAAAAGGAGTATAATCTAGATTCAGCCGAAGGCTTGACTGTAAGTGTTTCATGGTATCCTAGGAAACACATACCTCTGTACTGTCTTGGGTCAAGTTGTTTGGCATTCTATTGTTTCTTTTGTCTTATTGAAGAAACTGCATTTTGGACAGCAGCAATGATCTTATCATGTGCCATTTAGCTTTGTCTGGCTTTATAGAAATTGAAAGAGTTAATATCAATTTCTCTAAAAGCAAAGAACCTCAGTGCTCATAATAAAATAGTTATACATTATTTTCAAATAATTATGGTTTTAGAAACACTATGAACTGTATAAGCAATACATATGTTGTAAACTTAAATTCCAGATTATGTGTTATTTATGTGTTACCATGATTCCTCTTTTCTTCTGACAGGAAGCTGCCACTAAAGGATGAAAATGGGAAAGAAGCTTTAAATCCAGAAACCATAGAAATCAAAGTTGCTAATGACATCATCCAGTCAAAAGAAGATGATAGCAAAGCATAATAAGATAAACTACAGCTGTCTGGATAATGCATTTGGATTAAGTAACCCTGTGACCAAAACTTTACAGCTGACCTTAATTCCTTGGGAAACTTAAGCTTGGAATAGTTAGTACATGTGTACATATGATGAAACAGTTTCTGTCTACAGTTCCTTTCTATTTTTTTTTTAATGGTTTTAGTATGTAGTTTTGCTGACACCAAGTCCCATGGTATAAATTTGAAAAAATCTGCAGAATAAGAACTGTAATTTATTATATGACAAAGTGTGTCTATTTAGAAGACTAGTTACAAAGCACCCCTAAACACAAACAACACATCAGGTCTCTCCAAATCTTACAGTGTAAGCTACATACATAAAGTGCCATATACTGCTGTATTTGTTTCCATTTATAATGAAGCAAAAGTTTAGGTTGCCTTCAAAAAAAAGAAAACCAGTCTCAGTATAATGTTTAAGACCTTAGTACTGGCAGACACTCAGTAGTCATTCCAGCTGTGCTTATCACTTGAAGCAAATAAAAAAAAACCCCACTCTTCAATATAGAGCCAGCTCCACCTGGAGTTTTACCTTAGGTCTTCAGTAAAATAAAAAGATAACCACAATGTACAGATTTAAATTGGCTAAATAATTTGTAGCAGTATATTGGCCTCATCCCAACTACATGAGTGTGACTCGGAAAGGCTCCAGGATTTTCAGTGCTTCATGTTTTCTCTACTAAAGTTTTGGAGGTTGCATGTGAACTAAAATGCAGCAAAGGTGTGAAAAGAAAACTCTATTTTGATCATAATCTTGGCTTCAAGCAAAACCTTACAATAAACACAAGCTCACATTATTTGTCCCAAAATATTTATACAAATACAGTATTCGTTCTTTTAGTTCTAATCATTTAGTCAAGGGTTAAAACTGCATTTTAGTGTAGTAGATACATTTTGTCCCCAAATCAGTACATGAAATATTAAAAGTTGGCCTTATTAAAGTAGCACTTGTTCCTTTATGATTTCATACACTTTGTCTTAACAAAAACCCCCATAAGAACAGATGGAAAGGAAGACTTTGGCTAAACAGTTAGGAACAGTTTTAAATTATTAATAGTATCTTGTATTAGACCAAATACATTTTTTTCCTGTCAAGCATTGCTTAAGATAATCCTTTTTATTATCTGGTTAACATGTTCCACTGAAATTTGACTGATTTATTTGATGCAAAATTAATTCCTATTTATTATGATCGATTTAATGGTGCCACTAACTGGAGCAATATATTTTTTTTCCATTCCAGCATAGTGTATCCACACCTAACAATCTCTTCAAAGTCTTGCTTTGGAAGAAGTAGATAAACTATATAGAAAACTAGACTGAAAAATTCTACTTGTCAGGAGTAAATTGTAAAGTACCTTGTGGATTTTCCACATCTATTCATACCTGAGGTTTAAGCATAGATTTACTCAGCAAATTACGTCCTTTCCATGCTATATCTGAATTTTGCTCATATTTGAAGTCTTTATACTTCCCAATTTCCCACAGAATGTCATCAACCCTTAGCTGATATTTTGTGGTCATGGCAAAGTGGTTAAATTCTGTGTAGTAAAGCCAAAAGTGAAATGTGAAAGAGTATCCTTAAATTTGAGGAAAATGGCAGGTTAACCTGCTTATTAACCCAAGCTTTAGTGCATTTGAGGCAGCTGAGGAGGATATATTTAATTCATAGATCTTTCTTATTTTTCAAAACCAAGTAATTTTATGGGTTTTCTTACAACTTTTCCTCACTTTGGGAAGTACCTACAGTGAACCAAGTAGTTGAGGACATACCAGTGGTGTGGCTAGGATAAGAGGCCAAGTTCCTACAAAACCAGTACCAAAGTGAAAAGAATGGGTAAGGAGGAGATAGATAGCAATGTGGGATGAAAGTTGTGAAAGAGAATAATTTAAAACTGCTGCAAATAAGTTTCTTTAAGTGCTAAGGCACTGCTTCTGGGTGAAGGGAAGATGAAGATATTCCTTTATGACCTCTCACTGCTGCTCCCACATACTGAGCAGACAGTACTACCAAATAGCTGCTTGTCTATTAAATTTCTGTCCTGTTTCTTTCTAAGTACACAGTGAGCAGGACTGCCCCCTAACCTATAATTAAAAGAACCAGTTGTCTCATTTATATATATATATATGAACATATATTCTTTCTACAAAGTATGTATTGCAACTGGGCTTCCTCCCTCTATCAAAATGTAAGGAAGGGGCCTGGAAAATTCCAGCAGTTGAGAGTAACATGGTTGGTGTGGCTTGGACATCTGCAACCCACATCATCTCATGCAGTATTTTTACCAGGATGAGGATGAAGATAGGAACCATCCTTTTCTCTTCTACCTGCCATCACAAAGTTAGGTGGTGCCATGCATATTCACGTAAGTCAAGCTTTGCTAGGCAAATGGTGCTTTTTCTGAAGCCACATGATCATTTGCACAACAAGGTTCCTATACAATGTGGGCAGAGCTAACAGTGTCCAGGCTCAACTGTAGACACATTTCAAATTTTAGTACTTCTTACTGAGACTTACACAAAACACCTTCGTGACCTAACAGCTAAATATTGGGGTTTTTGATTTTGTTTTTTGGTGGTTGTGGTTTGTTGGGTTCTTTTTCCTAATATGGCTTCTAATTACAATGTAAAGGGATTAAAGAATTTAAGAGGTCTTGTTAGCACATTTATTATTAATACAACTGTGCTACTCTTTACAAGTAAAATATCCTGCAAAATTATTTCAATATTGGAAGCAAAAACATTTTCCACTATATTGGATTACAAATCAAAAGCTATTTTCAGGAGTATTTATTTTCTTCCTGCTGTTAAGTCTCTTGCCAGTTGGGCTATGTGAGGGCTGAGAATTAAACAGTTCTAAATTACTCATGGACTGTTCCAAGCATACCTTTTGGTCTGTGGATTAATAGGTTCTCTCTTGTGCTTTGACTGCTGTGCAGGAGAAAGCCAAACTATAACTTAAATGCTTAAAAACACTGATATTTGCAAAAATTTCCAAATGAGGGACAGCACATAGTAATTTGTAAGATATGTGTAGAACTGGAATAACATAATTTCTTTATTTTCTTTTCCTATTCTAGACTAAAAAGAAAAAAAAACAGGTATCTGTATAAATGTCACTTTTACTGTCTAAAAGTAATTTTAAGTGTTAGTAAGAAGTGTCAGAAGAGTTGACAAAATATAACTATTTGTAAAAGTAATCTGAATTGTTATGCTAACATACTCCAGGGATGAGGGTGGGAGGGAGCCACTGAAATTATTAATGATACAGAATGTGGCAGTGACAATCTCTATTCAACAAAAAATAAGGAGTAAAATTAAGTAAAATGACTTAGAGCTTCTTGTTATTATTTTTTTTTTTTAGTAGACCTGAATTTTGGTTTGCCACAATAGTAACAAAATTTTTAATTAATGTTTTACTATTTAGTATACAAATGTACTCTGGAGAGTTTTTTCTGGTTTTGTTTATTTGTCTTTTTCAAATTATAAGATTTTTTTGTGGTTGCAGAAATATTTATTATTCTGGTGATGCTAATGCCTAATGTGACAAAGATTAATTTATTTAGGCCTCAGTCTTGCAAGAAATTTTGTGTGGCTGAACCCACCCCTCATCTGGCACCCCACTGACCTCAGTGGGGTCGATGTGAGCAGGAGGACAGATGTACTTTCATAGGTGAGCTTGCAGGATTGGGCCTACTTTCTATCTCTTCATAGATATATACAATGTAGTTACACAGTGACAGTCATCTACAAAGGCTGTTTGACAACAGTCCCTGGTATAGTAAATTCCATCTGCTGTCTTCAGCCTCTGCATTGATGTTCATCCAAAAAAGTGGCTTTCTTTTTATGATGATAACTACTTTGATTATTTATTTAGGTGCCAATCATCAAAGTGTAGTATAATAATCATGCCATTTTTCTGTTTCTTAGACTGGATAATGGAAATGTATTTGTGCCTTTTGATAGCATGCCACTCTGCTTTATTAAAGAAAAATCTTCAATAATTTGTCTACAAAGCCTGTTTAAAATATTTGAAAGCTTTACCATGACATACTTTTTCTGCTCAAATATGCTCAAATTCTCATATAAAGTAAACTGGAGATAGTATTCTCAAGTCACGTAAATATTTTAAACACAAAATTTGCAAAAATCTATTGAGATCACAATTCTAGTGAGGGTCATCGTGGGTATATTACTGCTGAAAAGATTCAAGTAGATGGAGCACATGGCGGGTGTGTACGGGTGTTTTGACCAATTTATCAAGTTGAAGAGTCAGATAGAAAGTCTCCTTAGTTCTATTTAGGTACTTAGACCTAAACCATTAAAACCTTTTCTCAAATCTGAAGGGTGATGTGGAGCATCTTCCCACCCTTTTACCTCTGGAGTAAAACTGGAGTGAATATTTGTTTCACAGTCATTTGTGGCCTCACCATCTCTGTGTAAGCTGTCATAGGAAGTAATAACTTTGTAGAGTAGTTGTTGTGTCTGTTGGGTGACATTCACTCCTGATTAAAGGGCCTCCAAAAAGACCATTTACTGGAAAAGCTCAAGACCCCTATTATGAATTGATCTATGGAGGGGTGCTGAGACCACTGCAAGAAGGGCCACAGTGGAATCTAGGTCTCACTGGACTTTAAGACACAAACTGACTTCAGTGGGGCCTGAATTTCATTCATCCATCTCAGTGAGGCTCTGCACGTCCTCAGCTGATCGAGTCGCTTTTGTGAATCGGAGTTCTAGATGTAAGTGGAACTTAAATGTCCTGCTAGGCTCCTGCTAACGTTTTGCACAGAGGAGGTTTTCCTATCAGGAGTTTGTACTGATCAGGAAACATTGATAAAAATATCTGATCACAGTTTTATCCCATACATTACTATACGCCCATAAATAAAAGAAATGAAACATCACTCTAAATAAATCATTGTGATTGCGATACTTCTTTAAGTGAAGATGAAAACACTCCAAGAAGTAATGTTTCTTCTTAAATCCCTTTGTTTAACTTCAGATACTTGTGCTGATCAATGCAAAGCTACTATGGTTAAATAAATCTTTTTTAAAAAGGCTCCATCCACTTTTCAGATTTTTTCATATCATCTCCTGGAGTACCCAATCCACTTGACAGCAGTTCTATAGTGGTGGAGGGAAACCACTCACTAAGTTTTAAGTGATCTTCAATATTTCCACTGAGCATAGAAATGTGTTCTTATATAATTTTATTTGAACTTGAGCTAAAAAGAAGCCATTCTATTACAAATTTGGCTTTGGATCAGGCTCTGAGAAATCACAGTTTACCAGTCTATCTTTCCTCTTAACAGGCATTGTAAGCCTCATGATGTTTGACTTTCAAACTTGAATATTGGCCATTTTTAGCCCAGAGAAATGAAATAAATATTTATTGCCAAATTTGTATTGGCAGCTTTTAAGTCACAGGTGAGATCGGGAGCAGGCGAGATGACCAGATGCTGTGCTGACAGAATTCAGGAAAGCCACTACTGGAGAGAACAGGTGCCAAAGAGTGAGCCGAGAGAGGGCTCGCATACTTGGAGCATCTCTCGCCTCTCATTAGCAGTGACAAGGGAAATGGGGAGCTACTGAAACAAGAGCGGCTCTGGAGGGCATTGCCAAAAGGCAGGGTACTGCAGCCAGTGAAAACCAGAGGAGGGGGAACATTAACCCTGCTGTATCCTTTAATTCTACCATGTAAGTAGGCTACATTTTAAATCCTAAAATACAGGGTTAGGGGAAGGGAAAACAAACCCTCAGAGTCTCTATACATCAAATATAGTGACAAATATATAAAGCAGTCAGACCCCCAGGAAGATAATTTTGTTGCTCATGGTGTAGAGTTCTCACTAAGAATTTTGAACTACTTAGACAAGGTTTTTTAAAAAAATAGCTTTCCTGCTACAATGAGCACTCAGTATGTATTTGTATGCTGTGTACAGTATAAGCTAAAACATACCATATATTGTTTTTGTTATTCCACACTTCAACAGCACACTTGCGATATATACCACCTGAATTATATAAGTTAGCTACCAATGGAGCTAGTTTGTTTATTGTTTAAAAATCTTATGTCCCTATGAAATGCTGTGTATATATATATCTCTCTATACTGTAAAAAGAAGTAATATCACAGATGCTGGTTTTGTATTTATGAAAGACATTGAAAGTATGGCTTAAAGTAAATCAATTATTTGTCACTCTTCACCATTTGTATATTAATAGTAAAGATACTTTTACTTTAATGAAGTGTTGTAGTTACATTTATTTTTGCTAAGTGTCTTTCTGTCAAGATGCCTGGTTCATTAGAAGTCTTATTGCCAAAGAGAAACATATCAATTATTTTTCCCCCATTATAGAAGTACTGAATAATGCTCAAGCAGCCCTGCAATTTATTGTTCTCTTTGCTGTCGAAACACATCAGTGCTATTAAAAACTGCTATTGTAGCATCCTGAGTCTTCAGCTGAGCTTGATGCCCATTATGATCAGCCACCTAAATATTAGTGTTGAAAGATAATCTTTTTTTTCCAAAGAATACGAATGCAATATTCTAAAGGTATTTAGTATATGCCAACAAAAGATATTATGAGCAGAAGCTAGCTTGTATTGCTAAACTTTGAGCCTTCCAAAAGTCTTGTAACTGTGTTAGCACCACCAGGAACTGGTGATAACAGGTCGGGCACAGTCTGCAATTAAATGGGCTTTTACTGCAGTGCTGGTTTGTATTCCACTAAGATGGAGGATGGGCAAAGCACACCCCAGACAATACAGCTCAGCCACTTTCTTGTAATGGCAGAGGAACATCTATAACCTCTGTTTTACCACCAACAAAATGAAGCCTACTAAGAGACTGAATTCCTGTGGAAACTTGCTGAATTGTGTATTCGTGCCTAAGCATCAGCTTTCTGAGTGCCATGTAAGCTCTAACAAACCACACCAGCCAAAGAAGGGAGGAGCTGTACATAGGAAAAAAGATAATGTTTCAACCAACAAAGTCTTCAGAGCTGTATCTTCTTCCTTCCACAGTTCCTTAAGCTCTGACCCTGCAGACGTTTTAGGCATGTGCTTCGCTAAATGTCAGTGGCAACATCAAGAATTACCAAAAAGGTCTTGTATTGAAAAACTGAGCCTGAGGGAACTGGTTCAGTGTTCTGTTAACATCAGTGCACCACTGAAAGGTTTTCATAAAGTCATGTCCCTTGGTCAGAAAAAGCCAGACTTCATCAAATGATGCATAAATTTAATTCAGGTATCTCGAGAGTCCATCAGTTCAGTGCACTGGCCGCAAGACAGGTCCCCCTTTAATTTACAGGTGAGCAGTAAATACAACTATTGCAAATTAATGATAATGTAAAGATAATGTATGATATCTTCAGAAACAGATTTAATAGCTTTTTAAAATTCATCCTTGCCACTATATATCATGCTCTGTAGTATTTCAGACATGTTACTCAAAATACAAGAAAAATTGTTTAGAAGTATATTCAGGTACCTTGATAAGGCCAATATATTTACCCATGTCATTGCTAAATTAGACAGAAAAAATATGTCACTTATACATTGCATTCTTGGCAAAAGATAACTATCTTTCTTATTTGAGCCCTAGCAGATCCTGATAAACTATATTTGTAAGCTCTTTCCTATGTGGAATATGCTTATATTTGGAGATACAGTTAAAACTTCATTGGTGATTTATTAAACACTTACTAAAAAAAATAAGTCTAAATTGAGTGTAGTGTCATACTTAAATTTCTGTAAAAATCCTTTACTTCACAAAAAGATGAAACTATCTTTCAGTCACATTGAACAAAACAATGAAACATATCCACAGTTGGTACCAATATAAAGCATTGTCAGTGGTATTGCTGAAGAAGCAGAATGAACCACATCTGGCAGCAGGGTGATCAGGTCAGACAATGAATTTCTAGAATTCATTCAGGCACTCTGATGAACAAAAAAGTTTTGAATTAAAAAGAAAAGCTTTTTCCACTAAGCAAATGCCATCTTTTAGGACTAAACTAGTGAGGAAGAAATAACATATTACTATTTTCAAATTTGAAAAGAAGTTTCATTGTCTTAGTCCATGACATGATGAACAAATTTTATTTTGGCACTTATTTTTATCACAGAGTGGGAAAAGATTAACCATTTACTTGTATTCGAAGGGCTAAATCATCTTTAACCACAAAAAATAGGAAGGTGCTATGTAATGCTATGACACTTTCCAAAGCAATAAAAAAAACAAACTGTGATTTTTTTTTTTAAAAAAGAATTGCTTTCAAATGGATTTGTGAATTACAGATACCTTTAAAAATAAAAGAATTTGGAGAATGTAATGACTCCTTGCACATAGTATATTGCAAGTTTAATTGACAGGGTGCTTGCAACAAAATTCGAACTACTATGTCATAAGTACGGCAGAATGAAAGTAGTGATGTATGTTAGAGGTTTCCTATGCAAAGCTTTTCATTACAGACGTGTTTTTTCATGACACTATTCCCTAATGGGACACAAGTGTTAATTGTTGCACTGGAGTAATAGTTCTGCCCTTCTTGGTATTCATGACATGCCCAGCTGCAGTGTTTTGTTCTGTCCTCTCTGTAAAGTATATATTCAGTAGAAAGTAGTATCTTTTGAAAAATTAAAGGCATTTATTCCGTAAAATACAATTTTTGCTGCTGTGAGTAAAGGAAAACAAATAAACACCACTTGCATAATCTGGTGATACAATACACAGCTATAATATCACTGCCATGTACACTGTCACTTGTGTTCTTCACCAAGGCAATATAAACTCCTTAAACTGAAACAATCTATAGCCATCTGAAGGATCCATGTTTTTGTCTTACGCTGAAGGATGGGGACCTGAAGATCCTGAATATGTGACCAAGGAAAGTGTTTGATTATTTTCTGTGAGTTTGACTCCAGCATCAGTCCAGGATTTCTGAAGATACCACTCTCTATCTGCTGGATACGGGCATGAGAGGGAAGCAGTAATGTAGACACATAAAAGTAATTGAAGCCCCACTATTGATTACTGATGAATTTACTGCTAACTCCACTAAGTAAAAAACAAAAACAAAAAACAAAAAACCACCAAAGCCACTAAAAGTTAGTATTCGGTTTCTCTGATGCTGCTGAAACATAGCCAGTGTCAAGGTGCCATGAGGGCTGGCAGCTCCCTGGTACCGGGGCACTGGGGGACCCATGTGGGGTCTGGGATGCTTTGGCAGCCAGGGTCTCTCCCACCACCGCCAGCCCAGGAGCAGGGCAGCCAGGGGGGCAACTGGGGCAGCCCCAGTCCCAGTGAGCCCATAGGGGTGAGGCAGGGCCAAAGTCAAGCCAGAAGGTCAGGATCAACCTGTTCTGTGGGTGCAGCTGAGATGGGGACAGGCCTAGGTAAAGTGCTGCTGGGTCAGAGGCTGCTGGCCCCAGGAGCCTGACATGGGGTCCTGGGTCGTGGGCAGGGTGGGGTGAGCTGCAGCGGTGGGCAGGGACAGTCAGGGCTTCCCAGACCTGGAGAGTGAGAGACAAAATTCACAGAGAGATAAGTTTATATATTCTCAGACTTAGGTTAAAGGTTTAGAAGTTAAAAAAAAAAATGGTTTTGGAGATGGGAATTGGGTAAGTGCCCATTGCTAATGTGTTAAAGCAATAAGATGTTGATCATTCAAGCAATTCAGGTTAAGCATGTTTCTCAGCTGAGAAAATTATAGTGCTACAAGTAGATTAATTGTACTCTTTGCAGATTGATTTTTTGTATTTTGTATGAGTTCCTTGGGAGATAAACTCCTTGTAGTCCATAATTTGTCTTAAGTGGGAGAGCAGAAGACTGACAGAGAGAAAGGCTGAAGCACTGGATTAGGGGTCAGAGGATCCAATTTCCATTTTGGGTGCCTGTTGCTTAGATTGAGCAAATCAATTGCCAAAAGAGAGTAACGTTTCTTTTCCTCTCCTTGTCTATTTTGTGCTAAAGATTTATGGACCCATTTATCTTACTGATTTCGGTGAGGCTACTCACAATAAATATAAGAACAAGAATAAACTGCTTGCAAGATTTAAACCCTAGATTAAAAGTGGGTTTTGTTGGGTCTTGTGGCAGAGGAATCTTTTTGCTGCTGCTTCATGAAGTGTTAGTACACTTGTGTTTTAATGTGTCAGAGCATTCAGTTCTTGCAATACAAATATTTCTGATCACACATTTAGTACTTGAGTTGTTACCACTCTCTGAGCATGAGGGCAATAGCCAAATCCTGGGCAGAGGATGAGTTCTCTGTATGATGCCCAAGTGGCAAGCCGGACAAAGCAGACCTATTATCAATAATCATGATATCATTAACTTTACCCCAAAGAATTCTGAATTCTTTATCAAATTATGAGAAACTGAATGTCTGTGCTTAGCATGAAAAACTTTTGCTGTCTTGACAGATTATGCTGTCTGTGGAGACATACTTCTCTGAAGTGCTGTCAGTTACTGCTATGTGAAAGGTCAACCATGAATTAGCTTATTGTTCAGAAAATTGAGACAATTTCTTCCCTATACCAGACCACCCAAATTTCCCTAGAAATACTTAAGTAACATAACAGACAACAAAGGAAACACTAACTTAGTAGCAGTATTTCCTAAAACATATTTTTTGAGAACATCCTTAACTATCTGTAACTGCAGAATCAACCTCTTCTAGGATTTTTTTTTCTTACTAGGCATTTTTGAGGGCAGCAGTATAACTTCAAAGGGGTTAAACAAATGCAGGTGTGACTATTTTGCAAATGGCTGGTGCTTTCAACTTCACTCCTTCCCAGAGGTAAGTATGTTTAGCTGTTGTTATAGCTTTCTTTTGCTTCTAAGAAAAGGAGTTATTGGTAGAGGGATTGTAACAGGCAAGCTTTTTGTTAAACAACAAGCTTTGCTGTTTCATTACTGCAGCTTGTATTGCTGGAGTATCTAAAAGCCCTGAGCAGGCTGAGGTGGTGTGGAAACAAATTACAGTCACAAAAAGTCAAGAGTCAAAAAAGAGAAAGCAGAGGAGAGGAAGGAGGGAAAGCTGACATAATAAATCAATAAGAAATCTGTACTGGGGGCAAGAATTATGGGTTTAATAATTTTTAATCACATTTTATTCTGAAGAGGAGTGGGAAGAGTGAGGGAATTAGCAGGACTTTGGTAAAATAGTGTAGAATTAGGCAAAAGATGTATTAGAAGGTTAGTGAGAGAAATAAGAATAAAAGAGAGTGAGAAAAGTTTAAGTGAAACCAAAAAAAGAAATTTGCTGGCAGAAAATAGGGATTTTTTTAAACAATGAAAAGCAAGTGATAGAGAGAGAAAGATCTATCATGCTGATGTAGAGAAGAGTGAAATGTTAGATGGATACCATAGGAAAACTTGTTGTGCTGCAGTGTTATGGGGAGTGGGCAGATGACTGTGTAAATGATTATTTTTAGAGGGTGTATAGACTTCCTGAACTGATACTATTCACTGATAACCCCAGCTAGTGACTAGAAGTTTACCCTAATTCTCGTAACTTTCTGGATATATTTTGTCACTCTATTCCTAATTTTGAGTGGGAATGGGAGGCTTTCATACAGTGGCTGTATTTTCTGCTTAGCTATTATGGTCTTCCTGAGTGCGTACATTGATGTTAGCCATCTCAAATTCTCAGTGAAGTCCTGGTCTTGCCTTACCTTGGCATGTTGGTGAAAACTGATGGACCTGCAGTGTGATTTATTAGAAACAGATTTCAGAAAAGAAGCAGAGGAGGGTAAACCCTGTTTCTCACCTTTTTCATTCTTCAGCCTTGATTAACGGTAAAGCCACTAAAAGGTATAATTGATGAATTCTACTAAACCAAGCTGTTCTTTGTGGAGTTCTTTCGTTTGGGTGGGTTTTTTGCTTATATCTTTCTGGTTTTGTTTGGTTTGGTTTTCCCAAATATTCCTTCAGGATTCTGACCTGCATATTGTGGGCCTATTCTTATAGTACAGAATACAAAACTGTCACTGAAACATTTTCTTTTTTCTGCAAGCAAGTAATTTCCTTCCTCTTAGGCTCTATTTCACTAATTTTAATGACAACCATGTAGCATCTAGCTGTGCTGCAAAGCCCTGCTTGAGGTGGAATTTTTGCAAAGTTCAGATAAATTATATTCCCTGCATCTTGTCTTTTTATAGACTTTTTTCGACTAGCCTTAGAGGTGGGTTAAGCTCAGTGTATGTAATTGGATGTTTATTCCACTATGGAAGTTTTCCTCTGTCAAACTTGAATTGTGAAGAAGACAAACACAAGAAGCATACTGCTGCTTCTTTCTTCCTCTCTTTGTGCACAGGCCCTTTCTTGGGGCCTTGGACCATTCATGGACCTATTAATTCATGGCCCGATTGCATGACTTCCAGTTCTTACCATACTTGTGGTTGTAACAGCTTGTCATGGTTTAATCCCAGCCAGCAACTAAGCACCACCCAGCTGCTTGCTCGCTCTCCCCACAGTGGCGTGTGGGAGAGAATTAGAAGGGCAAGAGTGCGATAAAGACAGTTTAATAGGTAAAACAAAAGCCGCACATGCAAGCAAAACAAAACAAGGAATTCATTCACTACTTCCCATCAGCAGGCAGGTGTTCAGCCATCTCCAGGAAAGCAGGGCTCCATCACATGTAATGGTTACTTGGGAAGATGAATACCATAACTCCGAATGTGCCCGCCTTCCTCCTTCTTCCCCAGCTTTATATGCTGAGTATTACGTCGTATGGTCTGGAATATCCCTTTGGTCAGTTGGGGTCAGCTGTCCCAGCTGTGTCCCCTCCCAACTCCTTGTGCACCCCCCAGCCTACTCGCTGGTGGGGTTGGGTGAGAAGCAGAAAAGGCCTTGGCTCTGTGTAAGCACTGCTCAGCAGTAACGAAAACATCCCTGTGTTATCAACACTGTTTTCAGCACAGATCCCAAACATAGCCCCATACCAGATAGTATTAAGACAGTTAACTCTATCCCAGCCAAAACCAGCACACAGCTCCATGGTTTCAGCTTCAAAAATGTGTCAGACAAGTCATGTTTGAAGTTGTATGTTCTACTTTGGTCATTTAGCTGAGCAAGTAGGCAGATTGTAGCAACATGCTGGACAACAGTGTATGCATCATTAAATTTTGGAGGTACATGGTTTTTTCTTAGCAGCTGCTGCCTCAGACAGGTGTGCCCTCTTAGTCTGGTGGACTTGGAGAGGACATGATGGTGGGCTGCCAGGCTTTGTAAACTTTTACTCAATTTGAATTTTTATGGAAGCAGTTTAAGACTACAATAAGTATATATACATGTTTAAGGGTATGGGCACAGTGACTCACAATGATAAGGTAAGTGAAGAGTCTCTCATACCCCTCTAAGGGCAACTAATTTTGTCTGGGTGCAACTGTGCTGTATAGCACTTAGTCAGCAGTGACCATGCAAGCTAATGGAGCGCTATTTTGAGTTTCTCTAATAATATGGATTAGGCCTCTAGTACACAGTGGGCTACTATTGTGATTACAGGAAACCATAATAAAGGGGTTAAAGGATTTAATTTGACTTACCATTTCTATTGGAACAAACTTATCTATTGGAATAGGGTTGATTTATTTTTAAAGTGATTTCCATTTACTTAACTCTTGCTAGACCTGCTTACAGAATGACCTTGTAATACACGTGTCTTAAAAATCTCTTTACTACTGTAAAATAACAGGTCCCTATTTAAAAAAATGGTTATTTTGTGGACCTTTGATTATTTGTACACTTTCTTTTGTTAACCGTCACCCATATCACTTCAAGTGAGTTCAAATCAGGCTGTGATTTTCTAGAAGCAAAATGGACTGTGAATATCTCCCAATATCTGAAAGCATTGCAGTAGGTAATACTGTTAAGATAGTAATGGAAGTTGCTGCCTCCCTGTAGCCAAGGGTGGTTAGAAAAAATCCGGTGTATTTAGTAATACAAAATACTCTCTAAAAATTAGTTCCAACTCACATCATTAAAATTAATTTCTGTCCTCTGTCTTCTTTACAACCAAATTGATCACTGTTAATTTATCTCTTACTAGGAGTCTGTGAACAAGAGGTTGTCAAACATGCTAATCAGGACTATATTAGAGTATAGCAGAAGCTTGCAATGACAGTTACAGTCTCTTCTCCTTACTACCTTTGTGCCACTGCACTAGTACAGAGCTGCCATCACATCATGCTGCATTTAGAAATGCAAGGAATGATAATTGCCTTTAAAAGAAATTTTTGCTTATCAGTGAAGATATACCATATATCTGGATTTCATAGGTCATTTTGGTTAAGCTTAAAATATAATAGCAGTATAATTTAATGTTTTATTAGATTTAAGTTGGGACGGATGTAGACTACTTACACATAGCCTCTAGGCACAGCTTCTCTTCTGTATTTTTATGTTCCACTACATGTTACTCTGTATCAAAAGACAGCATTTTCCCAAAGCAAAGGTTTTCAGCTTGTTAGATACAGGCAGATAGATATGGATTGTTTGTTTTAGTTTATTTTCATAACAGTTTAATTTCTTCAGTGAGAAAAATCTGTATTCGCACATGAATTAAGATAGATTCATCACTTGCTACAAAATATTTCAGAAATAAACATCATAATTGCTTCCTTTCATCACAATATTTTACCAGTTTGACTTCTTTTGCCAGCCAACCTCCTCAGTCCACGCAGAACTGCCAAAACATCTGAGATGATAATACACATTCAATTACAGTATTATAAAGAAGAACCATCTGTGCTAAGGTTTCCAGTGTTGAATGAGAATGAAAATAGGAATACGCAAAATCCCAGATAGGTTGTTGTAAGTCCCAACATGACATAAGTGAATTGAGCTGTCAGTCCCTAGCATTGTTAAATAGCCATCACAGATTTTACCACCTACAATTAAAACCAAAATTAGAAAGACTATGTCAGATATGCTGTGGAATCCACTGACAGTGAAGAGAAGTAAATTGCTTCAGTGCATTCAACGACTAGTAGTAATTTTATCAAAGCTTTGCTTTTCTAATGGAACCAAATTCAATCCACATTTAAGGAGTCTGGAAGCAGGCTTTCTTTCTGTTATGCCTTACTCCACAGGCATGAAAGCATAATGGACACTGTTCACTATTAATACTTATTCACCATACATATTTTCTCTTACATATTGCACTTAACTTCAGTAGATCTGTCTTTATACTGGTATAACCCATTCCTTATATTGCAATCTCTCTGAGGTTCCTCTTGCACTGATAGGAACAAAGCTGTGTGCAGAAGATGAAGAGCTGTATGCCCCACAGTTGGTGCTTTATATTCATTGATGGCTTATAAATAGGTCTACCCCTCACTGCAGGTCTTGCCTAAGATTTTTATCTACATATATTTTGAGCTAGGTGTGCTGTATTTGCTAAGCTAAAATAAATTCACTAGTATGCAAGAGTTAACATAGTTTGCTAATTTAAAGCCATTTAGTTTTTTTAATGGTCACTAGCATGATTTTTACCTTTTGTTAAAGATAATTAACATCTTCCATTTGTGCAGCAGCATGGGGGGGGCTGAATAGAGGCAGAAGAAAAGTTTTCACTGCCTAGTTAGTTATTATCCTAATGACATTCCCAATGACTTAAACAGAAATGTGGTGTATACAAAATGTTAGCTAGAGATATAAAGCAATTTCTGTTACATGCATACTGTGTTATGTAAAAAATGGAGCAGGAAAAAAATGGAGCAGGAAAGCAGAAAGAAAAGCTGGATAGTGAGCTGCTGGAAAGAGAGTTGTTCCATAAGAAAGAAGTTTTGGGGTTTGTTTTTTTTTTTCTTTCTTTTTCCAGTCAGAAAATAAATTCTTCTGTGATACAACATTAACCCATGTCAGGGTCTGTTCACCTGATGTGTGTGATTTCCCAAGTTAGCGAAGAGAGGATGATGAGATGCCACTGCCATTAGATCCATCCCTCTTTGTATGGATGAGGACTCTAGACACAAAGTGGGGGTGTCCCAGCTGCTCTCACTGGGTTTAGTTGGGAGCACAGCCGACCATCTCCAACTTCCTGAACCCACTGGCTACAAGGTAATCAACAGGAATTCCCTCTCTTCTCACCCATTTCTTCAACACAGCTGCTGCAGGAACTCCAGAGAGTACCAAGGTAAGTTCTTTACACTTGTTCACATTGCAGGGAAGGTGGTTGTTAACAACTTTATGTTGTCCTGTGATACCGCCTCTGAGCAGGAAAGACCCAGCCTCTGAAAAGGCTGCAGTGCTCAGTATAGTACAGGCTGAAACTGAAACAGCTGCTTCCCAATGTGCTGGGTGTTTAAGATGTATGTTCCTCTTTACACTGGGTACGTGTAAAGCTGGAGCACTGTGAAGCCTTGTCATGGTTTAAGCCCAGGCAGCAACTAAGCACCATGCAGCTGCTCACTCACTTCCCCCCCACCCAGTGGTATGGGGAAGAGACTCAGAAAAAAACCCTAAATTGTAGGTTGAGATAAATACAGTTTAAAAGGACAGAAAAGGAAGGGAAAATAGTACTACTAATAAAAGAATATACAAAACAAGTGATGCACAATGGAATCAGTCCCTGACCAATGCCCAGTTAGTCCCCAAGTGACAGTGTCCTTCAGTTTATATACTACGCATGATATAATATGGAATGGAACACCCCTTTGGCTCATTTGGGTCAGCTGTCCTGGCTGTGTCACCTCCCAGATTCTTGTGCACTCCCAGTGTCTGCTGGCAGGGCAGTATGAAAAGCTGAAAAGTCCTTGACTTAGTATAAACACTGCTTAGCAACAACTAAATCATCAGTGTATTATCAACATTATTCTCATACTAAATCCAAAACACAGGACTATCTATACCAGCTACTAAGAAGAAAAGTAACTTTATTCCAGCCAAAACCAGGACAAGCCTGTGTCTCAGATGTTTGTTTTCAGCCTGTTTCAAGGCAAGGCTTTCCTCTATCCTCATTTGTGATTTCAGCCCCTGAGAGGACATATAAGTTTGCAGGGTAGAGAGGTCTGTTTTGTGCCCTAACCAGATGATCAAGCTGCTGGTGTGTGCTGATACAGTCCCACACAAGTCAATCTAGATTGAGCTGACTGCCCCAAAAGGGTCATGCTTTTGCAAGTCTTAAAAGAGGCCTTCTACTCCTCTACCACAAAATTTGATACCTAACTTAGTCCTTCTCTTTCTTTATTGAAGAGAACATAATTTGAATTTTTCGTAGCTGACAAGCTGTCATGTATGAAAAGCTAGTTACAATGGTGATGAAGCACAAACTTCTTAAACTGACCTTATATTTGAAAAGGGCAGTCAATAATATCTTATATTTAATAAGGATTAAAAAGTACAGGAGAGAAAGCTTCAAAATAGCCTCTAAGCAAGTCACATGTTGACTCCACCATGTTAAAGCACAAGGATTCTGAATCATTTTATAATTCCTCACTGCTGTGAGACTGAAGGTGACAACAGAGGCATAGATCTGGACAAGGACTTAGAAACTTTAGTTCTATTTTATTGCCTTTTTTTTTTTTTTGTTATAAGGCAGTTCATTTAATCTCTTTTTTTCCTCTGTGCACTAAATACAACATAGTTGTTTGTTTTCTTAATGTCTTATCCTGGCCCTTGCCTATCATATCTAGTAAGATTGCAACTTTGGACTTCCAGCTCTTCTATTGTCTATGTGCAGAACCTAACACAATGGGACATGCAGATCATTTGAGCTATCCCACTATAGTTCAATAAAATAAACCAAGATGTACATAGTTCTAAGTTATTATTATAGACAAGAAAGAATACACCATATGCAAGAGAGGGAGAAACAAGAATTTATTGTTAACCTAATAAAAAATGGTAAGACCTAATCACAATATGACAGTTATTACTAGTCTAGCAATACAAACACAGTCCAAATTAGTACAGAAAAGCCTCATTAATAATAATGCCATTAAAGTTGTTAGATAAGATAACTTTATTTGGTGTTATTCTTGCCCCTCCAATAACTCACCAGGTCTGATGGTCACCTGTTTGAGCCTTTCCAAGCAAAGAGGTGGGGGCTGTCACAGCCACTTGTCAGTGTCTTCACCAGGATGAATGGGATATTCATGGTCCCTTCCTCCTCAGTGCAGGGGTACACTAGGATTTCTTTTTACACGTTTTCCCATCCCCACCTGCTCCTTTCCCCCTGGACTCCCAGGGAAGGGGTGAAAACTGTCCTGCAGACCCCTATGCCCCCAGGGACCATATGTCCAGCAGGGACTGCCTGCGGCTGTCAGCTCCTTCCCTGGCAGCACTCACAGAGCTGGAGCTCAGACAGGCTGGGCAATGGGCACTGGTAAACCCAGCTCAGACCTGCCCGGGCCAAGGGCAGCCCAGCCACTCCCTGGGACCTGGTCTATGATCAAGTGAACACAAAGCCTGTGGAATTTCACAACTAATCACAGAATTGTATTTATTGGGCTTAGATGTGAAGAAGAATGTTCCTGTCTGAGTTTATGAGGAGGGTATAACCCTTATTACTGCTGGTTTTAAATTGAATTGACTGACCCTTCTCTCTCATTTACTAAAATATTTTTGTAACGGTCATACCCACATGCTGCTGCTGACTTAGGAAGCTTTCAGAATGAGACAGTGAACCTGAATATTAAGATATTTTGAAAGGTGATTGAATCAGCAGTATAACCCTGAGATTTTCAGAGGCATACATCAACATGCAATGGTTAATACTAGTCTCTGAATCTGCATGCAAATCAAACATTGACTGATAGTTCAGGATAATAATCTACATTTATTACATTTAAATGTATATTTTGTGCTGAAACGAGGTTGACTGCTGAACCAAAGCTTCAGCATTGTAAAATTCACACATATTATGGTGTGATAGTAAATGCTGAGCTGAGCTGGTTACAAAGTTACTGTTTATTTAATGGGGAGTTTAGGGAGGTGGAAGCTGATACTCCATCAAATCATATCAGCTCTTTTTAGGAGTAATCAAATAGCACTAATATAAGTGATAACTGTAAGAGTTAAAATTTAATTTTTTGAGTTAAAATGAGTCCTCATTTTTTCTTAGGTAGTGTTTCCTATTTATGTTTAAGAAAGTACTGCTAATCTTTTTTTTTGTGTGTGTGTTGTTGCAGGTACACCCGCACCGATAAAGACCGAAACTTCTCAACTGCTGGAAGGAAAGGGTTAAACCAGAAGCCACGGTTGGGGATCGAGCTGCCCTACACAGAGTGCCCCAGGTCAGGTACCCCAATGACGGAGCACGCCAGAAACACCTCATTCAATGGAACACCACGGTTGAGAGAAGTATGGGGGTGACCATACATGACCACGAGCCCTGATCTGACCTAGGGTATAGATGGAGCCTGCCAGAAGACCCCCTTGTGCCAGTCTTCCTCCGCAATTAGAGACTCTCCGCTTCAATCAGGACACCATCTAAGGTTGAAAGCCTCACCTTTTTGGTGAGTGATGTGCACATTTTGAATCACCATACTCAGCTTAGATTTGGTCACAGTTCATGTAGTGATAATTCCCAACTGACGTCCTGAACCTGTAATGAGTTGTGTTTGTTGCAGTGTTTATGGCCTAATATTCCTGTTCAATCTGGTTGTTACATCTCAATACAACATAGCATTCCTGTTCAATTTGACTGCTGCATTCTGATATCACTAAAAGAAAATTGACTTTTGAAACATATCGCAGTCCTTCTAGTGTTTCTGCAACACTTGTCTCCTAACATACAAAAATTATTTCAAATTCTCTTTATTATTGTGCTGTTCTATAATTAATGATCTTGCTAAGATACTGGGCCTTTATTGTCATCCACGTATGAAATACGGGATATTTTACTGATATAATCTGAAACAGAAACCTAAACTTTTTTTTTTTTTTTAAGGTTTTGCATAGTAAGCCTAGTTGAGCTGGAGGCATTGGACTTTTGTGCTGGTTTTGGCTGGGATGGAGTTAATTTTCTTAATACTAGCTGGTATGGGTCTATGTTTGGGATTTGTGCTGAAAATAGTGTTGGTAACACAGGGATGTTTTTGTTACTGCTGAGCAGTGCTTACACAGAGCCAAGGCCTTTTCTGCTTCTCACTCCACCCCACCAGCGAGTAGGCTGGGGGTGCACAAGGAGTTGGGAGGAGACACAGCTGGGACAGCTGACCCCAACTGACCAAAGGGATATTCCAGACCATACGACGTAATGCTCAGCATATAAAGCTGAGGAAGAAGGAGGAAAGGGAGGATGTTCAGAGTTATGGTATTCATCTTCCCAAGTAACCATTACATGTGATGGAGCCCTGCTTTCCTGGAGATGGCTGAACACCTGCCTGCCAATAGGAAGTGGTAAATGAATTCCTCGTTTTGCTTTGTTTGCGTGTGCGGCTTTTGCTTTGCCTACTAAACTGTTTTTATCTCAGCCTATGAATTTTCTCACTTTTACCCCTCTGATTCTCTCCCACATCCCACTGGGGGAGAGTGAGTGAGCTGTGTGGTGCTCAGTTGCTAGCTGGGGTTAAACCATGACAACTCTCCATTTTCTTCTGTATGAATAACTAATATTTTGTATTTGTTGCAATACAAACTGTGGTACAGAAGAAATAACAGTAAATGAGTGCCTTTGTTCTGTTCATTAACCAGATTAATGAATTTATAGCCTCTTTCCAATTGCAAAAGAAACTCCATGCTAAACTCAGTCTTGTTTATACTTCTGTCTTTGGAATTGATTAACTCCTCACATACTAAGTCAACCTGAACTAAAAAATTTGAGCATGGAAGGGCATTTCTGTGCACTTTTGGGTGTACAGTTTCTGGGTATGTTTCTATGCATTTTTTTCACATGTCAGAAAAATGAGTTCCTCCTTCTCTCTGAACATACCTTTCCATTTCTTCCCCCAATGAAGTAAAGTGAAAGGGGAAAAGACTGTCTCTGCATGGCTCCCCCACAGTGGTAAGGTACCACAGAGAGGTGCAAGCAAGAAGTAGGCAAGGGTGCTGCTGCTAGGGGAAGAGGCAGGCGTGTAAGCCAGTGCTGCCATTGTGAGAAGCAGCTGTTGACCCGTATACTCAGACATCATCAGGATCCTTACTTTCCAAAGAGACGGTTCTCAGCGGGCAGCCTAAAGTTTAATGCTTAAAGCATTTCCAGAAATAATTCCATTCTGGAGAAATCTTTCATGTATATATGCCTATATAAACACATGCCAAGTGCCTGTATTCACTAACCATTCTGACTTTCTGGTGGGGCCCTTAGTCAAGATGACATGGATCCTTGTTCATGAAGGTGGAGAGGAGAATGGCAGGAGAATCTACAGGGATTTTATTGTATCTTTTTTACCCTCATGGCATAAATATTCTATTTTCTAGCTAGCACTCTCTGAAAATTACTTCATCTTTGTTTGTACACTTCAAGCAAACAAGTATTTTCAAAGTCAATCATCTCAAAAATTCAGTGCAAACTCAACCGTACAGGAATGTTTCCATACATTGTTTTTAAAGGTGAGATGAGCAGGCTTCATGTTATAAGCAGATTTTCTCATATGAAAATTATATTAATGGCAGCCCTGTAATTGTAGTAGGTCCAAGAAAAACTTGAACCCCTGGTCTCCAAGGGAAAAAGAGAGAAGTTAATGACTTTTTTTTACAATCTGTGTATGTCCATTGGGACTCCATGAAATCCTAAAGTGAAAACATCTGATAAAATACAAGGGAGGAGAGAAAAACATTAAAAACCTCCAAACAAATGAGCTTGAATTCAGGAACATCAAACTATCTTCTGTTTAGGTAGAGAGATCCATAAAGAGAATTAAGTGTTTTACCACATATGGAGGTGGATGGTTTTTCTGTTAAGTGGTTTTGGTCTACTGGAAGAAAAAGAATTCTCCAAGAATACAAAGAGAGAAAACGTGTATTAATATTAATTCATAGTGCATGTTGACAGGACTGTATTGTCAATTAAAAATGTTAGATTTCATATTTGTGGTGTGAACTCTTCCAATAAAATAATTTTGAAATTGGCTTACATTTAATGTTTTACTTATGTAATCTATTACTTTGCTTTCTTTGGTTTGAAAATTTTAGTTGATTCCTGTCTTATTTAGTATTATTTGGTTGTACTGCCAGCTGGCAGTCAGTGCTGACCATATAATCTGCTGTTAGCTCTGCTTTTTTTCCTCAGCTGAGTAGTAGTTCATCAGGAAGAAAGACCTGAGAAACTGTGTGTGCATATATATACACACACAAATGCATGTGTGTGTATGGACGTACATATATATGTATATATGTCTACATATATAGAATTATATAGTTTTTCTGTTTGCTCTCACTTAAAAATCCTGATCAGTAGTCACACCACAGAGGTCACACAGCAACAATTTGGCACAGTCTAAAAGTTTACTGGCTACTAATGAACTTTTATAATTTTTAATCTGCAGTATGAGGAAGATTAGATGAAAACGTATATTTGTACAGAATCTTAATGATGAAGTTTTCCTCTCTAGTTTTGGTTTACGATCATTCTAGAATATATAATATATAGTCTGAAATTTTGTGCAAATGCTATTCACAGTCTAGATCTTCTATCCCATTTTCCAAATGGCATGTTCAAATGTCATTGAAATAAAAGAATGCAGAAAGGAGCTTTTGTGTTTTTTGCTCTCCGTCTCATTTTTTTTTAAACAGGATAATTTAACCAATAGTAACTTCCAGAAAGAAAAATACTAGAATGAAGAGTATGTTATAAGGGAAATATACAAGTATGTAAGTAACCCTAAGCCAAGTGTATCCAGCTCTGTGGCTTAAAGTTCCCCATAATTTTGTAAAATACATAAACTCATCTTTTAATTTCAAGAGTTTCCAGAGACACTTTCAAAGTTTCAATGCACTTAGAAACTAGCCCTAAACATGTATATAGGGCCTCTACTGTTAGAACTTGCTGACTAATTTCTAAAGAATAATTTATTTGATGAATGTTTTCTCTTTTGGATTGACCAGGGGTAGAATATAAAATAACATCTATTTATTGTTCAAAATTATCATATTAATAGCTTGTGCTAATATACCTGGCTCTGAAATGGAGCGTTTGCCAACAATTTACAGGTATTTAATGATCTGGGCTTGGTAGTACAAACAGAACATATGTTGAAAGCTACTTATAAAATACCTTTTTTTTTTTTCTTTTTTAACCAGTAGACATTTTGCGAAACATCGTCTAAAATAAAAAGCTTTTTTAACTGGTTATTTTTTTCTTCCTTTCAAGATAAGAGATTGGTTTTATTGTTTTTTCTTTCTGTAGTTAGGAATAACAGCTTTTCAGGGAGAAAAATACAAGAATACAGGAGTTTATTTTAAATATCTCTTTAAAAATTATTTTTGTATTTTAAAACAAACTTTGTTTTAACTGCTGGGTTTCTTATTAGGTTGATAAATTGCTACAAATACTTGTTATATGGTTTGGATTTTTTTCCTTAACTTCCAAAATGCTCGTTTTGATGAAACAGATACTGTTAACTGCACCAAATCTCTCAGGAGGAATTAGCATGTAACACTTCTCCGGTATCTTAAGTTCCTGAATCCAGTTACATATTTTCACACATAGGTACAGAGATACAGTACTTCTTTCCTCCAAATGTGGATGATGTTGTTCTTTAATGGAATAGTGATAACCTGGGCTTATTTTCCAACCTTTAACATGTATAATTCAAAACTCATCTTTTATTCTCACATATTTGCAAGTTTTTTCAGTGTTCCAAGCTGCAAATAGATGCAGTAGAATTTATCAATAGCATATTGGTGTTATCCCCACCCCCCACCCCTGAGTCATTCACCTAGGCCTTTTTAGGAGCTGTGTTGACTATAAGGATTAAATCTAAAAAGTAATCACATGTATATACAGCTGCTTAGACCAAAGAAGTATAGACGAATATGATTGCAGTGATAACATACTTTGATGGTTTTCAAGGTCTCAACTTTCCATATGGCCACAATGACCACAATAACTATGAGAAATGACTCTTAATGATGGTTGTTTTACTGAGTCAATATCCTTATAAATAGTTTTGACTTTCACATAATATTTGATTCATATACTAAGACAGAGATGCTTTACTCAGTTTATACACAAGTTGCCTGTCTTATTCTATGCTATAGTTTTTGTTTCCAGCTCTTACCTTCTCTTGTTCTTTCTTCTACCTGTAGTTTATTTATTTCAACTAACCAGTTTCTTTTTCATCTTAAATTTTAATCCAAGTCTGTCATGTGAACAACTGTAGCCAAATTCTAGCTGGAGCCTCTGTTGTTATTGTGTAATTAAGAGAATTATACTACTGAAATTTCTACCATTTACTTGCATCTTTCTCATGTCTTTAGACTAAAATGTGGGAACATTTTGCTCCTGGCATTCAGTATCCCTTTTCCATATTTTTAATCTCTTTCATTCATTTGTTTATTTTTAATAGTGGTGGAGTAGATGATACACATTTTGAGGTCATGCCTATGTGGCACAACAGATACTCATGTCAGCTTTGAATGAAGTATGTTCTCTGAATTCTTAAATTTACTCTGTCCACAGGTGGAAATGATATAGGTGACAGAAATGCAATACTTTGGTGTTTAGATTTCACAACATCCAGTTTGAAAGCCATCTGGAGTCTGTCTTCAAAAGCGGCAGGGAAGGGACTCTGAAGAAGTGTTTGTCTTCTCCATGTCAATTTGCAGGTCTACACTAGCTGAAGTGTGTTATTTGACACAGTAACCTTGAGTCACTTACACAATTTTATTGACAACTGCAGCCCTTTGCCAAACTCTATTTTTACATAACTTCTGGCTGTCCTTGTTAGGCTACATTACTGTCAAACTGAGGAATGCTGATTAGGGAAGACAAGTCAGGTACCATACACAGGCTCACTCTCTCAGTCCCATTTAAATGAAGGTATAATGTCTTTTGGCTCTGTGGAGTAGATACAATTTTAGATGCCTTCTGCTTCTCCCTTCCTTCCCTCTTCCCCCACCCTGTTCTTTAATAAGCAATAGTTTGTTCAACTAAAGGTAATGGTGAAAATTAAATATCTGCCGAGGTTAAAAATAAATAAGTCTGCACAACTAGGCTTGGACTCAAAGCAGGACAGCAGAGAGGAATAAATAGACTTTGGAAACATGCAGTGACCTTGCTTTATGGGTATCTTGTACTCTGGAAGTTGAAGGAAAGCATAGCTTGTCATATAAACTGTCTTTTAGATGAAACCTGTATAATTACAGACAATTTCCTGAGTGAAAGGGGAATTAAAACAAAACAAACAAAAAAAACATGCAATATATGGAAACAGTAATTTCCACTACATTTATCAGGGAGGAGGTGTGAAGCTAGGGACACTAAGCTACATAGGTGGAATAGGCAGAAAAAGATGAGAGGCATCACATTAATGATAATTTTGTTATAATCCTGGACTGTAAGTAGGAATGGTAGGAATGTTTTTTCCTTCCCATTTATTGCTACATAGGGACTTCATTGAGGGCTCTATGAATGCTGGCAGAAGTGAGCATATATAATCACAGTATTGGAAGTGGACTAGTTATTGCAGTGCAGTTGAAATGTCAGTGAGTGATTTTCCAGAATCCAATGTTAGTTTGAGGATAGGTTGGAAAAGGATGCTGCCAAAAAAGCATCAGGAAAAAACCCAAAAGTATTCATGTAAAAAGTATGAGGAAAAGGTTGTAGTGGCAAAGATCCAGAATCTTTTAATAAAAATACACTAATGTTTAAAAAGTTTGGTAGAATAACAGGAATTCAAATTTGTGGATGTCATCAAACTAATGCTAGTATATGCAACTTCTTCCTCCTGTCCTGCCAAAGCTTATGCTGGTAAATTTTCTTAGGCTGAAAACCTCAAAAAGTGGATTTTGCAGTTCATTGTGTTTGGTGAAGGTATTCAATTTATTCCTTTCACACTCATGTTTTCTTTTTCCTTTTATAAATACGCCTGTTGGAGTGATTTATCCTGTGTGTTTAGCTGATATTAGTAATAAGTTAGCACTACATATCAAGTCATCAGCTCCTTCTAATGTTGATGGAATTCTGAAGTTCAGAGGCCTGCCAGCGGTTTATAGTTTTGTGTTGTTCTGCTGTATAAAATAGCTTAGCACAGAAACCATGCTTCTGAACAACCCATCTAAAGGTATTGATGCAGCTTTTTAGCTTTTCACCTTTTTTAAAAAAATACTATTCTAAAAGGATACAAGATGTTATTGAAAAATCAAACACCTGTAAATGATTGAGCATTATCTATATAATAGTAAAAAGCCCATTTACAGAATAACAGAGTGGTTGAGGTTGAAAGGCACCTCTGGAGGTCATCTGATCCAACCCTTCTGCTCAAGCAGGGCCACCCAGAGCCACCATGCCTAGGATCATGTTCAGACGGCTTTTGAATATCTTCAAGGAGGGAGACTCCAAAATCTCTCTGCGCAACCTGTGTCAGTGCTTGGTCACCCTCACAGTGAAGAAAGTGTTTCTCTGTGTTCAGACAGAGCCTCCTGTGTTTCAGTTTCTGCCCATTGCCTCTTGTCCTGTCACTGAGCACCACTGAAAAGAGTTTGGCTCCATCCTCTTTGCAGCTTTCCTTCGTCTATTTACATACATTGATAAGATCCCCCTGAGCCTTCTCTTCTCCACGCTGAACAGTCCCAGATATCTCAGCCTTTCCTCTTGGGAGAGATGGCTCTAGTTCCTTAATCATTGTGGCCCTTCACTGGACTCTCTCCAGTATGTCCATGTCTCTCTTGCAGTGGGGAGCCCAAAACTCGACACATCATGCCAGATTTGGCCTCACCAGTGCTGAGTGAAGCGAAGGATCACCTCATTCCACCTGCTGCTAATCCTTTGCATAATGCAGCCCAGGGTACCATTCACCACCTTTGCTGCAAGGAGATGTTTCTGGCTCATGTAAAAACCTTCACATGCCTTCTAGCTAGCTGCAGTTGCCACTTATTTCTTTTTCCTATCTACAAAATTGGAAAGAAAATCTGCCGGTTTTCTTACTTCTGAAGAATCAAAAGATATCTGAAAAATTATGAAGCTTAAACACTTACACTGACAAGACAGAAATCAAATATAAAATTTTGAAGAGGTTTGTTTCACTTTCTTTTCCATTAATAGAAGGCATATTACAAATAATACAATAACAAGAAGCCAGTGCAAAATGTTCAAATTACAAGAAACTTTCACGTGGTTTTAAAGCAAAACTAGGGGTGACATAACCAGACCTCAAAAATATTCTGAGAAATTAGTTCAGAAAAGCATCTGCGTTTGTACCTCTGCTCTTGAAATTCAGAAATTTAATGTTAATGGAACTATTGTAATGTTTGCCAGAAAATTAAATGGGGAAACAAGAAAATAAGAGAAAATTGCACTAACCTAATGGCAAAGTGAACAATAGTCACCTTCCAAATCAGTCTGTGCCAATGACATCTCAGTACTGAACTTCCCAGAGTAATTCAGACATAGCTTTTCAGGAGCATCTCAGTTGTAGATGAGATTATTTATTGCAACAGTGCTTCTGCAGATAATATGGACCACTGCAGAAAATAGCACTTCAGTGATCATGGCTTTGGTCCGGCTACTGTCTGCTTTGGTTTTGACAGAGTTGAGTTGCAAATGTGTTTGCTACTCAAGCAGTTTATTAGTTGTCAAAATATAAAAAACATCGGCATATACTTGAAAATACAGAGAAGATTTCCTTCCTTGCTGACTTAATATTTAGAACTCTAAATTGGCAACTGTCTACAGGTTGAGGCATAAATTACAAACTGACTAAGAATTATATCTGTTAGTATTCATTGGTAAGTAAAAAGTAAAAATAAGTTTGGGATTTTCCTGGCAGGATTCAGCTTTGCTTTTCAACAAAAACTGAGATGTATATTAGTTTAGAAGAGTTCTTATCTTCCTTCTTGTGGTTATGGTGGTAGTTTCAAACTCATTGTTACTTCTTGAATTCAGTATCTAGAGTTTAGGTCTTAAAAGGAGAAAGATTTTGATGCCACAGTCAAAAATTAATAACTTCTACTATTGTCATATGTTTGTGCTCTGGTAGTGCATGGAGGCTAGGTAAGCTATATTACAGGGCCCCATTGTATTAGACACTGTTTACACATGCCTCCAAAAAAAGGTCCACTTATTAAGGTCCACTTGGTCCAGTTTTGACAAGGTGTAATTGGGCATTTTATTGTTGTGTCTTCATCCATCCATTATTATTACTTGGGATTCAAGTTCAAAAATCTGTGAACTGGCTACTTTAAATTTTAAATTGTACATGGTCTTACGTGAAAAGGAGTTCATGCCCTTTTTTTAGCCCTAAGGGAGTTGTTGATACAAATCCTGATACTAGTGAGGTATGGCATCCCAGCAGGAATTTTATTAGAAATTATGGTAATTCCATGGTGCAATGTAACAAGTAATATTGCTGTCATGTTATATCCTGATAAATATATACAGTTAACTTGTGTAATTACAGTAAATAAACTTCATCAAACCTGGCATGAAGGAGAGAGATTATCTTTTTTTGTTGCTTTTCTGATCATTTGCACCTTAAAAATCTCATTTGTGTAAATTTCTGCTTAAGCAACTTTAAAAAGTAGTTCTCATTTTCAAATTGCATCTTCGGTCATTTTTTTGGTAAGACACAAATGGAAAAGAAAAAATATCTTTGCTCCTGCAGATCATATGCTGCTCAGCAGTCTAAACAAAGCAGATGATATAAAAAGAGATTTTGCAGAACAAATTGCTACTCCCCAACTAACGTGCCCCAGAGACCCTTCTAGCCTTGTATCTTGTTTACTTTGAAACTAGTTAGTTTGTTTTCCTTGATCTCAAATGTGGCAGTATCTCTGAAAAAGGTAAATGATATGATAAATACTGAGTGAATTGCATTTTTCTCCCCCATACATGACTTTAATTAAAAATAGATATTTATGTAGTGCTGCAGTTCTTCAAAGTTTTAATAACTTTGAGCTGACTTTCATGTCTGTTCAAGTAGGTTCATCATGGTAATAACATTTTATAGTCTTTCCAACTTTTCATTTTCACCTATTTTATGAACACCTTCATAACAATGTAAAGGGCTCTTCTTCTATGCCAAAATGCTAATCAAATACCTTTTCTATTACTAATAAAAAATGTAGGATTTTTTTCCCTTTAACTGAAACTTCTGTGTATATGTGTGTACATATAACACATTTCCTGATGAGACTATCAAGAAAAAGGATAGATGAGTTCACAAATCCTTCTACTAGCTTGTTAATTTAATATTTCAAAGAATGAGATCCATGCAACAAAGCACGTCGCATGTAAGTTTAAGCATGTGCTTATGTTCCTTTCTATTCAGCACAGTACTAAAATAATAAATTTAAAATTAAATATATATTTAAGAGTTTAAATAAGTGCTTAATCACTGTTCCCATTAGGGATACTATTTTAACAGGCAGGCTTTAATGATTAAACACCTTACTGAATTAGAGTCTTAAGCATCTGCCTAATTTAAGTAGTAAATCCTATTGAAGCCAATAGGATTTATCCTGATTAAGTCTCTTACTGAACTAGGGTGAAAGTGAGAGGCTGATAATCCTGAGCAACCTTAAAGTCTGGCAAGCAGGCACTGAAACTAGTTCAGACAGTGAAATATGAATTACAGCTCCCCAGCTAGTCATGTCTATAAGCACAAATTTCAAATGTTGCCAATCTCTTTATTTAGCAGATAAATCATACTGGAGAACATCTCTAGAATAAATCCGTTAAAGCAGTTAGCTATATGTAATCTAAAAGAGCAAAAATATGCCAAATTGATTTTATTCTCTACCTCTGTTCCATGCTTTCTTCTCCTGTGCTCTGGAGTTTGTCAGGATTCTGCTTATGTGTTTCTTTTTCCAGTCTTCTTTCCATTTGCCTTTCAACATTGTCACAAAATAAACCAGAGAAAATGAACAAATGAACAAAAGATAATACTATGCGTGCTTCCTGACACATGACACCGTATGAATCTCTCTAATGCCAGGCAAAATTCTCTTCCCTGATATCCTGCACCCAAAGAACAGGAAGTTAGTGGCCTTATACAGATAGGTAGAGGAAATATGACCAAAATGACTCCATCCCAACATAGCTTCAGGAGGTTCGTATTCTACCACCCAGTAAATATGGTATTGCCACTGGTCTTGGCAAATATCAGGCTGTGTGGGGTCCCAGGGGGTGGCTGGGCTGCCCTTGGACTGAGCAGGGCTGAGCTGGGTTTACCAGGCGCCCCTTGGCCAAGAGCCCATTGCCCAGCCTGTCTGAGCTCCAGCTCTGTGAGTGCTGCCAGGGAAGGGGCTGACAGGCCCAAGCAGTCCCTGCCAGACAAATGGTCCCTGGGGGTATTGGGGGGCTGCAGGACAGCTTTCACCCCTTTCCTGGGAGGAGGCCATGGTATGCAAATGTATGCAAAGAAACCCTGGCACTGAAAAGGAAGGGACCCCACCACCAGCATCACACCACTCCCAGTGAGAGCTGAGGACATTAATGAGTGTCTGTGACACCCCCCCCACCTCTCTGCTTGTGGAACATTGAAATTGTTGACCATTGAACCCAGATGGGCTTCAGGAGCATGAGCATAACATAGAAAGGAAGGACTAGGAAGGACTTTTTTAATATAGCCATACATAAATATATGTATAACAATTTTAATCACTACAACTTTTCTGTATTAGATAATTTGGACTAATAGAATGCCAAAACATTAACTAGACTGATAATAAATTCCTGGCTCCTGTAGTGGGTTTGTGTGGTGGGGTTTTGATAGCACGGGAGGGGCTGCAGGGGTGGCTCCTGTGAGAAGCTGCTAGAAGCTTCCCTGGCTCCAAGTCGGACCCGACTCTGGCCAAGGCCAAGCCCATCAGTGACGGCGGTAGCGCCTCTGGGACGACAGATTTAAGAAGGGAAACCAAGTAGTGAGTGGTGGGATTGGAATGTGAGAGGAACCCCTCTGCAGATACCGAGGTCAGTGAGGAAGGAGGGGGAGGAGGTGCACTGGAGGAGGGGATGCCCCTGCAGCCTGCAGTGGGATGGCAGGCTGTCTGCCCCCAGCCCATGGAGGGGAGTGGGGGAGCAGATGCCCACCTGCAGCCTGTGGAGGAGCCCGCACTGGAGCAGGTGGATGCCCCCGAAGATGGCTGTGACTCCATGAGAAAGCCCGAACTGGAGCAGTCTGTGACTGAAGATCAGCCAGCAGAAAGGACCCATGCCAGGGAAGTTTGTGAAGAGCTGCAGCCTATGGAAAGACCCATGTTGGAGAAGTTCATGAAGGACTGTCTCCCATGGGATGGACCCCATGCTGGAGCAGGGGAAGAGTGTAAGGAGTCCTCTACCTGAGGAGAAAGGAGCAGCAGAGACAAGGTGTGGCAAGCTGACCCCAACCCCCATTCCCAGTTCCCCTACATAAAAAGAACTGGGAGTGGGGCTGAGCTGGGCAGGAGGGAGGGGTGGGGGGAAGGTGTTCTAAGGTTTGGTTTTACTTTTACTTTCCATTATCCTGCTCTGATTTGATTGGTAGTAAATTAAATTGATTTGGGGTTTTTTTTCCCCAAGTTGAGTCTTTTTTGTCCATGACCATAATTGTTGAGTGACCGCTCCCTGTCGTTGTCTTGACCCATGAACTTTTCATTGTATTTTCTCCTCCCTGTCCCACTGGGGAAGAGGAGTGAGTGAGCAGCCTTGTGGTGCTTTGTTGCCGGCTGGGCTTAAACCACGATAGCTCCACATATATAATGTGCTCTCTTCTACCCAGAATGAGATTCTGAGTGTAACATTCCCTCCCAGCAAGTGCTGGAAATGCACATTTACTTTTTTGTAGTCATGTGTGAGAAGCACCTTATTCCCAACTGTGAGAGACTGAAAGAGTTAATGTCTCAAACATTGTGGTGGGGCAAGTTCTGCTTAATGAGGAATTCTGCATAACAAGGAACTCTGCCTAGCAAGGAACCCCAGGTGAAGAGGAGCCCATCAGCGCTCATCAGCAACAGGAGGGGGTGGGTGTGCAGGAGGGTGCACAGCTCCCTCTTCTGATGTGCTGAGCAGGGCAGCTCACCATGCAGGGAAGGGGAAGTTACTCCCCAAACGACCCCCAAGCCCAAAGGCTCACAAACCACTCATGACACCCAATTAGCCTAATGCCCACCCAAAGGAGGGGCAAGGAGATGATAAAAGGACACAAACTGAAGCCCCGGGTGCACAAGCCCACTGGAACTGGACCTCTTGGCTGACTGGACCAGCACCGGTGAAATCTTTGTCTTCTATCTCTCTTTCCCTTTTCCATAATCTCTACACCTCATCCCTTTAGACATAAACCATCAACCAAGTCTGGGACTAGGAGTGGATCCAGTCACCCCCAGGCTCCTCTCCTGAGAAGGACTTTAGGAAACCAAGGGGGGCTGCTCTGAACCTTGTGACCCAATGGGAGGGCTCTCCTTAATGGCTTCCCTGAACTGATTCCCGGATAAGCAAGGCCTGTAGTATATGTTTGGTGATGTATGGTTAGTACGTTACACAGTTTACTGACAAAGTTTCATGCCAATTTTTGTTGTGAGCATACCAATTCTGGTGGTGAGGATGCCAATTCTGGTTGTGAGTGAATAAAAGTTGAGTTTTTGTGATTTAAAGGATCCCTGTTGTTGTTTCACCTTAATCCTGACCTGGGAATCTGCAAACCTGAGTCACCATCCTGAGAAATTGGGATGTGACACCAATTCCCAGGGAAGATGGAGAGAAACCTTGCAAATTTGGTTTGAAGAACTTAAAACTGAGAAGGCTGTCCCACTGCCTGACATTGGCTCTCTTTGGCATTTAGGCCTCTTTCTTATTTGGTAAAAAAGAGTACACTTCATCTGAAAGATGTCAGGAGTCTAACTACCATCTGGAATAGCACTTTCAAGAGATGTTTTGTTGTCTATTTGGAGTTCCTAGGGAACTTAAGATGTAATTACAAGATACATGTTTTTAGCAGCTATCGCTCTTGTTTTTCTGTTCTGTTCTCAGAATGACATTGGCTGCTGCGATGTTTTTTTTTGTTGTTTTGTGAGGTTTGATTTTGAGGGGGGATATGGTGGTGTTCGTAAAATATCTGTGGGTGCTGCTCAGAGACCACTTTCACTTCAAATGATCTGGTTTAAGAGTGTTCAACCCTTTTGTATGTCTTCTTGCCTCCCCCCAACAGAGGAAATAGTGTCTGTTGGTCATGAAGATTATTTTAACAGAGATCTTCTTATTGACCTACTCCATAGTTTAGCCCCAGAAAGAGCTGGGGTGTCAGGAGCTTTCTGTATAGCAATGAAGGAACAGCTGTAGTCTTTTTTGGACTGTATATTATTTTTGCTCCTGTAATTTAGAGTATTTGGAAACGTCGTGGCTTAACCCCAGCCAGCAACTAAGCACCACACAGCCACTCACTCACTCCCACCCACCCAGTGGGATGCGGGAGAAATTCAGGAAAAGAAGTAAAACTCGTGGGTTGAGATAAGAATGGTTTAATAGAACAGAAAAGAAGAAACTAATAATGATAATGATAACACTAATAAAATGACAACAGTAATAATAAAAGGATTGGAATGTACAAATGATGCGCAGTGCAATTGCTCACCACCCACCGACCAACACCCAGCTAGTCCCCGAGCAGCGATTTCCCCCACCACCACTCCCCCCAGTTTATATACTAGATGTGACGTCACATGGTATGGAATACCCCGTTGGCCAGTTTGGGTCAGCTGCCCTGGTTCTGTCCTGTGACAACTTCTTGTGCCCCTCCAGCTTTCTCGCTGGTTGGGCATGAGAAGCTGAAAATCCTTGACTTTACTCTAAACACTACTGAGCAACAACTGAAAACATCAGTGATATCAACATTCTTTGCATACTGAACTCAAAACATAGCACTGTACCAGCTACTAGAAAGATAATTAACTCTATCCCAGGTGAAATCAGGACAGTATTTACCCCTTATTCTATAATATTGATGTCATGCTATGTTCCCATACCTTTAGTTACATCCTGGTCAATCATCATGACCTTTTCTGTACCTTTGAGACATATGAACAATGATTCCTTTAGTTTTTGGGTTATGTTCATAAAATGTTCGTTGAATTCATTTAGTTTCTGACTCTGGGCTCCACCTGTCATACCAGTCTTTCTGGGCAGGAGGGATGGTGCAAAGTCCTCTCAGTCGGTAGAGCAGGATTCGGCTTCAGTGCGGTATGACAAGCAGGTGACATTTGATGCAGCAGGAGGATGGTGTGCACCGTTGGATTGTTACATGCTGCAATCAGTTCTGGTTCCATCACTACTGCGCTTTGCTCAGTTTTATCACAGTTCTTTCTTGCTTGATCTAATTCTTACTATAGTACTATGGATATGGCATATAACAATTATAGTAATGATAACATACAGTAGCAGGGTTATATAGCAACTAATATCATACAGTTTAATTCTGGCTATTCTCACCTAAAATCAAATCCCCTTGAGGCACACATCAGACTTCTCCATCTTTTCGCATCACCCACCAAGTGCACCCAGGTCCTTGAGCAAAAGCAATCCCATGAATGGGTTTACCTTTGCCTGAGGCAGGAGTAACCCAGACTGTCTTCCATAACATATTTTTCATGTGCACTACAGGGACTTTATGCTATTCTACAGTACGTAAAAATTCTGATTGGGCAGGGCCACCCCAATTGGCAGATCCTCTGGTGTTGACTAACCAGGTGGCTTTTGCTAAATGTGTATCCCAATGTTTGAAAGTTCCACCCCCCATTGCTTTCAATGTAGTCTTTAACCGTCCATTGTATTGCTCAATTTTCCCAGAGGCTGGTGCATGATAGGGGATATGATACACCCACTCAATGCCATGATCTTTGGGCCAACTGTCTATGAGGTTGTTTCGGAAATGAGTCCCGTTGTCTGACTCAATTCTTTCTGGGGTGCCATGTCGCCACAAGACCTGCTTCTCAAGGCCCAGGATAGTGTTCCGGGCAGTGGCATGGGGTACAGAATATGTTTCCAGCCATCCGGTGGTTGCTTCCACCATTGTCAGCACATAGCGCTTGCCTTGGCGAGTTTGTGGGAGTGTGATATAGTCAATCTGCCAGGCTTCCCCGAATTTATATTTCAGCCATCGCCCTCCACACCACAGGGGCTTTAACTGCTTGGCTTGCTTAATTGCAGCACATGTTTCACATTCGTGGATAACCTGTGCGATAGTGTCCACGGTCAAGTCCACCCCTCGATCACGAGCCCACCTACATGTTGCATCTCTTCCCTGATGGCCTGAAGTATCATGGGCCCACTGAGCCATAAACAGCTCACCCTTATGTTGCCAGTCCAGGTCCACCTGAGCCACTTCAATCTTGGCAGCCTGATCCACCTGTTGGTTATTTCGATGTTCTTCAGTGGCCCGACCCTTGGGTACGTGAGCATCTACATGACATACTTTTACAACCAGATTCTCTAGCTGGGACGCAATATCTTGCCAGGGTGCAGCAGCCCAAATGGGTTTACCTCTGCACTGCCAGTTGCTCTGCTTCCATTGCCGTAACCACCCCCACAGGGCATTTGCCACCATCCGTGAGTCAGTATAGAGATAGAGCACTGGCCACTTTTATCTTTCAGCAAGGTCTAATGCTAGCTGGATGGCTTTCACCTCTGCAAACTCACTCGATTCACCTTCTCCTTCAGCAGTTTCTGCGACTTGTCGTGTACGACTCCATACAGCAGCCTTCCACCTCCGATGCTTTCCCACAATGCGACAGGATCCGTCAGTGAACAGGGTATATTGCTTCTCATTTTCTGGCAGTTTATTATACAGCGGGGCCTCTTCAGCCCGTGCCACCTCCTCCTCTGGCGACATTCCAAAATCTTTGCCTTCTGGCCAGTCCATGGCCGCCCACTTCTAAAATTCCTGGGCGACTGGGGTTTCCTATGCGAGCCCGTTGTGTGATCAGCGCAATCCACTTACTCCACGTGGCATCAGTCGCGTGATGTGTAGAGGAGACCCTCCCTTTGAACATCCAGCCCAGCAGTGGCAGTTGGGGTGCTAAGAGGAGCTGTGTCTCAGTACCAACCACTTCTGAGGCAGCTCGAACTCCTTCATATGCTGCCAATATCTCTTTTTCAGTTGGAGTATAGCGGGCCTCGGATCCTCGATATCCTCGACTCCAAAACCCCAGGGGTCGGCCTCGGGTCTCCCCAGGTGCTTTCTACCAGAGGCTTCAGGTAGGGCCATTCTCCCCAGCTGCAGTGTAGAGCACGTTTTTAACATCTTGTCCTGCCCGGACTGGCCCAAGGGCTACTGCACGAAAAAATCTCCCGTTTAATTTGTTCAAAGGCTTGTTGTTGCTCAGGGCACCATTTAAAATCATTCTTCTGCCGGGTCACTTGGTAGAAAGGGCTTACAATCAGACTGTAATTTGGAATATGCATTCTTCAAAACCCCATGGCACCTAAGAAGGCCTGTGTTTCCTTTCTATTAGTTGGTGGAGACATAGCTGCTATTTTGTTAATCATGTCCATTGGGATCTGACGACATCCATCTTGCCATTTTATTCCTAAAAACTGGATCTCCTGTGCAGGTCCCTTGGCCTTACTTTCTTTTATGGCAAAACCGGCTTTCAGAAGGATTTGGATTATTTTCTTCCCTTTCTCAAAGACTCTTTCTGCCGTGTTGCCCCATATGATGATGCCATCAATGTACTGCGGGTGTTCCAGAGCTTCACCTTTTTCCAGTGCAGTCTGGATTAGTCCATGGCAAATGGTGGGGCTGTGTTTCCACCCCAGGGCAATCGATTCCAAGTGTACTGGACACCCCTCCAAGTAAAGGCAAATTGTGGACGACATTCTGCTGCCAGAGGGATTGAGAAAAATGCATTAGCAATGTCAATTGTGGCATACCACTTGGCTGCCTTTGATTCTAGTTCGTATTGAAGTTCTAGCATATCTGGAACGGCAGCACTCAGCGGTGGCGTAACTTCATTCAGGCTACGATAGTCAGCTGTTAGTCTCCACTCCCCATTAGACTTCCGCACTGGCCATATGGGACTATTAAAGGGTGAGCGAGTTTTGCTGATCACTCCTTGGCTCTCCAGTTGACGGATCAACTTGTGGATGGGAATCGGAGAGTCTCAGTTGGTGTGATATTGCCACCAGTGCACCGTCATGGTAGCAATTGGCACTTGTTGTGCTTCAACCTTCAGCAACCCCACAATCAAAGAGTCTTGAGAGAGACCAGGCAGGGTAGACACCTGTTCAGTGCCCTCTGTCTCCAAGGCAGCTATACCAAAAGCCCATTGATACCCCTTTGGGTCCTTAAAATACCCTCTCCTGAGATAGTCTATGCCAAGGATAGACGGAGCCTCTGGAGCAGTCACAATGGGGTCTTTCTGCCACTCATTCACGGTTAGACTAATTTCAGCTTCCAATATGGTTAGCTCTTGGGATCTCCCTGTCACACGAGAAATACAAATGGGTTCTGCCCCTTTATAACTTGATGGCATTAGAGTGCACTGTGTGCCGGTGTCTACTAGAGCCTTACGCTCCTGTGGGTCTGTGGTGGGTTGACACTGGTCAGATGCCAGGTGCCCACCAAAGACATTCTACCACTCCCCCTCCTCAGCTGGACAGGGGAGAGAAAATATAACAAAGAGCTTGTGGGTCGAGATAAGGACAGGAGAGATCACTCACCAATTACCATCACAGGCAAAACAGACTCAGCTTGGTGAAAATTAACTCAATTTATTACAAATCAACCAGAGTAAGGTAATGAGAAATAAAACCAAATCTCAGAACACCTTCCCTCCACCCCTCCCTTCTTCCCAGGCACAACTTCACTCCCAGGTTCTCTACCAACCCACCCCAGCGGCACAGGGGGACAGGGAATGGGGTTTACGGTCATCACACGTTATTTTCTGCCGCTTCATCCTCCTCAGGGGGAGGGCTCATTACACCCTTCCCCTGCTCCAGCGTGGGGTCCCACCCATGGGAGACAGTCCTCCATGAACTTCTCCAACGTGGGTCCTTCCAATGGGCTGCAGTTCTTCACGAACTGCTCCAGCATGAGTCCTTCCCACGACATGCAGTCCTTCAGGACCACACTGCTCCAGTGTGGGTCCCCCACAGGGTCACAAGTCCTGCCAGAAAACCTGCTCCGTGGGCTCCTCTCTCCACAGATCCGCAGGTCCTGCCAGGAGCCTGCTCCGGCACGGGGTTCCCACGGGGTCACAGCCTCCTTCGGGAACCCACCTGCTCCAGCGTGGGGTCCTCCACGGGCTGCAGGTGGATATCTGCTCCACCATGGACCTCCCTGGGCTGCAGGGGGACAGCCTGCCTCACCATGGTCTTCACCACGGGCTGCAGGGGAATCTCTGCTCCAGTGCCTGGAGCATCTCCTCCCCCTCCTTCTTCACTGACCTTGGTGTCTGCAGGCTTGTTTCTCTTACATGTTCTCACTCCTCTCTCCAGCTGCCATTTCTGTCTGTCCCAGCAACTTTTTTTCCTTCTTAAAAATGTTATCACAGAGGCGTTACCACTATTGCTGATTGGCTCGGCCTTGGCCAGCGACGGGTCCGTCTTAGAGCCGGCTGGTATGGGCTCTCTCGAACACAGGGGAAGCTTCCAGCAGCTTCTTACAGAAGCCACCCCTGTAACCGCCCCCCCCCCCCGCTACCAAAACCTTGCCACACAAAGCCAATACAGGGTCTAACGTGCCAGGCCATGAAATCCTGACAGTCCAATAGACCTGATTATCCCTTTCCTCCACCTGGCCGGAGGCAGGACCCCTCTGATTCTGGTCAGAGTATCCAGTTTTCATTTCTCGTAAAATTGGCTCAGAATTCCCTTCAAGAAGATCAGAATTAAAATCAGCCTTTCTATTCTGTTTGGAAACTGGAGCAGCATTTTTCCTGGTAGAATCCCCTTTTGTGGTGGTTCTTCCTTGCAGCTCACGTACCTGTGCATTTAGGACCAAGGTAGGTTTTCCATCCCATTTCCTCATGTCCTCTCCATGATCACATAGGTAAAACCACAGGGCACCTCGCAGTGTGTACCTTCTATATTCTCTCTCTTGGGCAGAGGAGCGCTCACTCCTAATAGCTGAGACATTGTTCCTTACAGGTGGGGAATAGGACATATCCTCTTTGAATTGCTGGAAATCCTTGGACAGCTTCTCCACAGCCGAAATGCAGTCTTGTAGGAAGGAGGAGAGATTTTCTTCGTATTGACGGAGTTGGCGAGCCACTTCATCCACTGTTGGTGCCTCTTCATCTTTCCAGGTCATTATTGCCAGTGAGTTGGCATAGGACGATGGTGCACTCTGTGCAAACTTCTGCCACATGGGTCGTGTGCATTGGACTTCATCTGGATCTTTGGGTAATTGTGGGTTGTCCGGGCCATGATGAATTGTCTCTAGCACAGCTAATTCCCTCAGATATTGGATACCTTTTTCCATGGTTGTCCACTTACTTGATTGACATATAACATCTTCCTTAAAGGGGTAGCTTTCCTTCACACTTGACAGAAGTCACTTCCAGAGGCTGATGACTTGTGTCCCTTTTCCAATTGCCTTGTCAATGCCACCTTCCCTGGCAAGCGATCCCAGCTGCTTGCCTTCGCTACCTTCTAATTCCAAGCTATTAGCCCCATTGTCCCAGCATCAGAGGAGCCAGGTGATAATATGCTCACCTATACGGTGGCCAAAATCTTTTCGGAAATCCCGCAGCTCACTCAAGGATAGGGACCGGGCTATTACCTCTGGTTCTGCCTCTTCCTCCTGTTCCTGTGATGACCCTGGTTCACCTTCATCCTTCGCTAAGTGAACTGATGTTTTTGTATATTTCTTTTTCTGTACGGGGGCAACTCATACTGGTGCAGGTCGGTCCTCTTTTTCAGTTGCAGTACCGCTCGCTGGGTCTTGGAAAACCACAGTGTCTGTTGCCAAGGTTTGGGTAGCAGCAGTGCTCGTTGCTGGGGCTGGAGGGACCACAGTGCCTGCTGCTGAGGTTTGGGTAGCTGCCGTGCTCATTGCTGAGGCTGGAGGGGCTGCAGTGCCCGTTGCTGAGGTTTGGGTAGCCACAGTATTTGTTACCGGAGCTGGAGGGGCCTCAGTGCCCGTTGCCGAGGTTTGAGTGACTGCAGTGCTTATCTTTTCATTGTTAGGTCCAGAGACCTTCTCTTCCCCTTGAGGGTACTGAGTGGTGTTGAACAGGGCTCGATAGACATGGGCCAGGCCCCAGCATGTTGCAGTGATTTGTATCTCTCTGGAGCAGCCGGGGTGACAGCATTCTTTTTCCAAATATTTTACTAGTTCTTCTGGATTCTGCACTTGTTCAGGGGTAAATTTCCAAAACATTGGAGGTTCCCACTTCTCTAGGTACTTGCCCATACTACCACACACACCCTGCCACTCAGAACTATCCAGCCTTGGGGCAGATCTCTGGGTGATCTTCTTAAATAGTTGTTTAACCTTAAACAAGAGCTGAACCACATTCAGGACCATGCTAATTCCTAGCAGTAGGGCTAGGACCATGCTGGTCTCAACATCCCAAGAGTATTCAAATTTTTCAAAATTCTCAAACACCATTGTAACTGGACTGAAGGAGAAAGGAAAGGGGAAGAGAGGTACCCCACCCATAGAATGGTTTTCCAAGGAGGAAAGGTAAATGGTGTAATTATTAATAGTTTCCCACACATGGCTCCCGGACTATAGGGGTGACAATGCTGAGTGCAAGTACCGGATTAATCCCACAGCCGACGACTTTATCATACCATAAACCAGTGTTATACAATACATCAAAGCGAAAACCTTAATCCACCTCCCACGGATGATAAGCAGCAGAAGAGGGACTACACACAGCAAGTGAGGTGATACATAACAGAACTTTAAAAACCAGAGCAACAACTCTAAGGACACATAAATCAACATAGTGACCAGTGAGTATTAGACCAATATAATGAATGCTTATAACAAATTTGTTTTAACAAGCTGTGGTCAGGTTTGTCATTATCTCAACCCTTCGGGACCCACGTTGGGTGCCAAAAGGACTGTCGTGGTTTAACCCCAGCCAGCAACTAAGCACCACACAGCCACTCACTCACTCCCCCCCATCCAGTGGGATGTAAGAGAAAATCGGGAAAAGAAGTAAAACTCCTGGGTTGAGATAAGAACGGTTTAATAGAACAGAAAAGAAGAAACTAATAATGATAATGATAACACTAATAAAATGACAACAGTAGTAATAAAACGATTGGAATGTACAAATGATGTGCAGGGCAATTGCTCACCACCTGCTGACAAACACCCAGCTAGTCCCCGAGCGGCGATTCCCTGCCCCCACTTCCCAGTTCCAATACTAAATGGGACGTCACATGGTATGGAATATCCTGTTGGCCAGTTTGGGTCAGCTGCCCTGGCTCTGTCCTGTGACAACTTCTTGTGCCCCTCCAGCTTTCTTGTTGGCTGGGCAGGAGAAGCTGAAAAATCCTTGACTTTAGACTAAACACTACTTAGCAACAACTGAAAACATCAGTGTTATCAACATTCTTCACATACTGAACTCAAAACATAGCACTGTACCAGCTACTAGGAAGACAATTAACTCTATCCCAGCTGAAAACAGGACAGGAAATTTCTAAAAAACTTTAAAAACTGTCCCTTAGGATTTCTGTTGTTCCATCAAGAGAAGCAAAGGTCCCTCATAATCTGGACTCAGTTGCTTTACGAGAGATCACCTTCTATTCAATTTTCCTGCCTCAGTGTGTGATGCTTAATTGAATACCTGGAGGGACAGCATGTCCTTTCTTTCAGGTGCAGGTCGAGAACTTTTAGCTTGCTCCAAACAAAAAAACTTGACTTTCAAGTGTGTATGTACGTGCATGAGTTCTCCCCCATTTCCCTGACTGTTCCCTGACAATCAGTCAAACTAACTGATTGTTACTGTGTTTTACTTTTAATTAATTCCATGTTTCCCATCAGGCAAATTTAAAAGAGTAGGTCTGTTTCTATTTAAAGTTCAGTATGGGTATGAAGAGACAGGGGAGAAAAACATACAAACAAACAAAAAGCACAGAAAAAAATCATTAAATCTTTTGAGGAACGGTGAGGGAAGAATATCCTGGTAAAATCTTATTTGTGTGTGCTCCCAATAGGCCTCCTTGTGTAACAGAAATAACATCCTAAGCATTCAGGCTTGCAAAAGGTTCTTGTATAAGCTTGTTTTAGAATTTTATCATGGCCTAATACTTTCCCATTTTATTTTATATATGGTACTAAACTATGGAACTTGTTTAGTATTTGTTTCATTTTTGGCATGACAGAGTACAGGTGGAAGGTGGGGAAAAAACATTGGTTCCAAATTAGAGAATTCTGGTATTTTTCTGTCATAATTGCATATTGCAAGAGTCTCAAGACTAACTGAATTTAGGAAAAATAAGAACAAAAATACCACCAGGTTCTCAGGTCAAATGTAAAAACATCAATTCAATAGTTAGCTGTCAATTTGCCTTTCTTCAAAAACTGAATTCAGACATGTTGATATGCTTGTTTCCCACCTTGTAACCTGTTCAGTGGGAAAAAGAAAACAAAACTTCCTGAACTCAGCTCTTACTGGAGGCTCGTATTGTGATGTCTCACACTGCCCTTGTTTTCTTTGTGTCCCATGAAATCAAATACTATTTCCCAATTATGACATAAAGAGAACAGCTGAGCTACTGCAGGCTTTTCCTCTTGTTGGATTTAGTAAACAAGGTACTTGATGACTGTAGCAGATGTCTCTGATTTGAGCCTTTTACGTCTTTCCATGGAACAAATTCTAGGGATGATCAAAACCTGGAGGTGAGCCCACAGATACCAGGAACGGTGCATTAGCATGGCCAGCAGCCCTAGGAATTCAGCCATTATTCTCAGCAGCTTAATTTTCTGATCAACCATGCTGATCACATGTTCCTTTTTTTTTTAATAGCGTATTCTGCCATTTTCCCTCCCAGCCTGCTGCTCTCCCCTCTCTCAAAATTTATTCATTTATATTTGAATGCATCTTTCCCTCAGTCCCTGGCAGACTCGCCTGTACCCTCATGATCTTTGTCAAGGACATGGACAGTGGGATTGAGTGCTCCCTCAGCAAGTTTGCAGATGACACCAAGCCGAGTGGCATGGTTGATACTCTATAGGGAAGCGATACCAACCAGAGGGACCTTGACAGGCTTGAGGAGTGGGTGCGTGTGAACCTCACAAGGTTCAACCAGGCCAAGTACAAGGTCCTGCAGCTGCATTGGAGCCATCCCCAGTATCAATAAGACTGGGTGATGGATGGATTGAGAACAGCCCTGTGGAGAAGGACTTTGCGGTACTGGTGGATGAAAAGCTGGACATGAGCCAGTAATGTGTGCCTGTAGCCCAGAAAGCCAACCATATCCTGGGCTGCATCAAAAGAAGTGTAACCAGCAGGTGGAGGGAGGTGATTCTCTCCCTCTACTCTCATGAGACCCCACCTGGAGTACTGCGTCTGGATAAGAAAGACATGGACCTACTTGAGCAGGTCCAGAGGAAGGCCATGAAGGTGATCAGGGGCTGAAGCACCTCTGCTATGAGGCCAAGCTGAGAGAATTAGGGTTGTTTAGCCTAAGGAGAAGAAGGCTTCAGGGAGACCTTATAGCAGCCTTCCAGTACCTAAAGGGGGCCTACAGGAAAGATGGGGAGGGACTCTTTATCAGCAAGAATACTGATAGGATGAGGGGTTATGGTTTTAAACTGAAAGAGGGTAGATTTAGATTAGATGTAAGGAAGAAGTTCTTCACTGTGAGGGTGGTGAGGCACTGGAACAGGTTGCCCAGAGAAGCTGTGGATGCCCCATCCCTGGAAGTGGTCAAGGCCAGGTTGGATGGGGCTTTGAGCAACCTGATCTAGTGGAAGATGTCCCTCCCCATGGCAGGGGGGTTGGAACTAAATGATCTTTAAGGTCCCTTCCAACCCAAACCGTTCAATGATCCTATGACCCTGGTGCCTCTCTCAGTAACTCCACAGCATGGTGCCCACTCCTTGTGTGACAAACCAACCACAACAGAATGCCCTGTCAAGGCCACTTAAGTTGCACCTTATCAAGCCTCAGGATCAGTTTTGGGGCAGGGGGGAGGGGAGACTTTGGACTGGCCAGCATGGTGCCAAGCACAGGTGTGCTTGTGCTGTTCATGGGTGCCTGTTTCTTCCACTGCTGCTGCTGGTGTGGCAAGGGGAAGCACAGCTTGTACACAGTGCCTTGTAGCCCTGTGAGGGATATGGCGGCAGGAGGAAGTGGCCCTGGGGTGCTTGACCGTGAATTGTGTGGGGTGCATTTGCTCTTGGTTTGATGTCTTTTGCGAAAAGAAAAAAAAAAAAAGGTGAAAAGTTACACTTGCTACTACTGAGATTTGCTGCAACCTCGTTTCTGCTCCACCCTCCTTCCCCCTCTGCCCCAAAATCCACTGATTTGGTAGCTTTCCTGGTGTCAGGGGTCTCTATGCTGAGTGACAGCTGTGAGATGATAGGGCTTGTAGGGTTTAAGCAGTGTGGTGTTTGTGTTGTGGAGGTGGTGTGGTTTGCTTTTTTTGTTTGTTTTTCCTCTTGTAGATGTTATGCTTGGTCTAAGCTTTGGTGAGGTTGCTGTGCCAGTGTGGTGGTCAGCTGAGTGTAGTGAACTCCCAGATGTTTTAGCTGCTCAGTACTTTACTTGTGAGGCCTGGACTTCTGATCAGATAGAGATAGTGGTGGAGGGGAGGGAACATGGGACTGTGTAGATGGGGAAGAAGACAAGAAAGTGTAAGTGTGTGTTTGTGGCAATACATGAAAGTGAGAGGATGAAAGCATGACATTCAAGGTCAGTAAGTAGTCATGATGGGATCTGAGGTGGAAGGGCCAGATTTGCTGATTGAATTCAGTTTGATTGTGAGGAATTTGCATTTTATGGTGAAAAGCAGAAAGTGTAAGTACAAAATCAGAATTCATGAAGTGGCTAGGGCTGAAAGAAGCCAGTTATCAGAGGAGAGACACCAGTTTACATTCTCTAAGCCTTTCTTGCCAGGCCATAGAAATCTAATTGCAACCTATATCTGCTGTCTTTATTGATGTTTCAGTACTAACTGTTCTAGGTGCATGAAAGCAGAGCAGATAAACTCTTAATAAATTTGTAATGACTTTGAAATTCCTCCCCTCCCTGCTGTTGTGGTTCAGACATAGAATGGTGAGCAGTTATGGACTCAGCCTTACCTAAAACTACTAGCAGTTTTGAATGCATGATGAATTTTTGTCTTCCTTTCAAAGCAGGAAAACAAACTTCTGGTTTTACGGCTGATAATTGAAGTTGGGCTGAAGTTGGGCTAAATTTGACTCATGCTTCTGGTTAGGCTGCTGGGTTTTGTGCGAAAAATGCTGCCTTCCCTGCAAAAGAAAGTGGAGACAGAGGTTATAGCAACTAACAGTTGGCTAACATAGCCCCAGAAGTGGGTGGTGCTGGCAGGGGTGGGTATGTGTTTTGTGTGACTGGTTGACTGGAATGATTAAGGCTGTCTCTGCTCCAGCACAGACATTAAAGGCTTTTTTCTTCTAGTAGACCCTTCCGGAAATGTGACAATATCTATGTCTTAGTATCCACTGTTTACAAATTAATACACAACGTAAGCATACTAAGTTCTGGCAAGGCAACTTTTGTATGTCAAGTAGCACAAAGAGTCAGCTGCAGGGTTTTGGCTTTGTTGTGAGCTCGCACTGACTGCAGGCAGTTCACTGCCAATCTTCTTCTGGGCTTGGCAAGCTGGGATAGATGGAATATAAGGCTCAAATGCGTAAAGTGCTAAGTACTGTTTTGCAGTAAACTTTTTTTGCAGGTTTCCATTTTTTTATTAATGGTATTTGACTGGATGACATTAAAAATCTTGTTCCAGGTTTTTGTTCTGTACAACAGCCATTCCCTCAGTTGGTGTGCCCCTAGAGGAATCATAAATATACCACAGAAAACTGATGTGGGGAACACTTTTATATTTACAATACTGTATAAAGACATGTATGCCCATTTGAAGATTGCTTCCAATCTGGCTTCTCTGTATGATCTAAGCAGTATATTCTTTTTTTTCTGATCATCAGGCTTTTGAAGCATCAGACTTCCTGGTTAATAGTTATCAGTTGCCTCGAGGAATTTTTAGAGACATCATTTCTGTCATGTTCATAATCTTCTGTGGCTCCTTGGGGGGTATGTATTGGGTAAAAATAATCTAAGTGTATTACTCCTTCAAAGAGCAAGGATAATGAAAACTGTCCTGGTTTCAGCTAGGTCAGAGTTAACTTTCTTCCTAGTAGCTAGTACAGTGCTGTATTTTGGATTTAATATGAGAATAATGTTGATAACACACTGATGTTTTAGTTGTTGCTAAGTAGTGGTTATCCTAAGTCAAGGATTTTTCAGTTTCCCGTGCTCTGCAAGTGAGCAGGTGCACAAGAAGCTGGGAGGTAGCATGGCCAGGACAGCTGACACAAACTAGCCAAAGGCATATGCCATACCACAGGATGTCATGCTCAGTAAACTGGGAGGAGTTGGCCAGGAGAGGCGGATCACTGCTCGGGGACTGCCTGGGCATCAGTCAGCGAGTGGTGAGCAATTGCATTGTGCATCACTTGTTTTTCTTGGTTTTATTTCTCTCTCTTTTTGTTACCTTCCTTTTCATTACTATTATTATTATATTTTATTATTATTGTTGTTATTTTATTTTACTTTTGTTATGAAACCATTCTTATCTCAACCCATGAGTTTTACTTTTTTTATCTGATTCTCCTCCCCATCCCACCACAGTGGAGGTGAGGAGTGAGCGAGCTGCTGTGTGGTGCTTAGTTGCTGGCTGGGGTTAAACCACAACAAAAACATACCTTTTTCTTTTCTTCATTAATATCTTAATTTGTTTTTGTCCTCTTCCATTTTATTTACTCCTTGTTGACTTGTTAGTATTACTGTAGATCACTTTCAAACAGATAAGTGGGAGATTTAAGAGACAAAGAGGAAATGATACTAGTTATAAAAATAAAGCAGAGAATTGAATTGCAGCTCCTTTAAAGGAAATATTCTTTTTAAGGTTGTTAGAAATAGGATCATGTATGTGCTACTAAGTATGACTAAAATCGGGCAATGAAATCGGGCAAATGAAAGTGTTTGCTACCCAAACTCTTTTCCTATTCCTTTTTCCTATGCTTTTTTTCTGGTTTAGGATTCATGTTTTCTAGGTAAATCACATATGCTTAAAGAAGTCCATAATGGAATCCTGGAGCCTTGTATCTTTTCCATTTCCTAAATTTTGCATTGTGTTTGTTCCTATGTGTATACTGGGTGACAGTGGTGGTTGTACTGCATGTCTTAATTCAGGGATCATTCTAAAGCTCATTCTGAGTAGTATACATATCCATAAGAAAGCTTTTGCTTTCTTAACCTGCTTTTAAGATTCATGTTGTGTAACATCTAGCAGCATATTGGAATGGGAATGACCAGTGATACTGAATATGATCTTTAACTGGAGAGAACCTTGTACTAAACATGGCTAGCAGATGTCAGAGGGATCAGATGAAATAGCTGCCTGGTCTAGAGTGCAACTATAGTGTACTTTTAAGTTATGTGGCCCCTATACTATTGCTATTTTTTTCCCTGCTAACCAGAAGGTTGATCTGGAGATGCATTAGCTACTTTGCATAGTGCTTTTTTTAGGTAAAAAGGGAGGTGTTCCTACCTAACAAGCTGAGGTTTGAGGTGGCAATATTTTTTTCCACTGATTTTATCAGACTGCTGAGGATAAATGCTGAGCTAATTAGTGCTGTGAGGTTTCCCAAGCCTTTGTTTACAGAAGGGGACAGGTAGTGCCAACCCATTAGGCACTGAGTAGAAGGAAGGTGGCACATCATTTAGAATGCTTTTCTCTTTCCTCT